>NC_083228.1:111606217-114022884 GCF_032191835.1 Heteronotia binoei | reverse complement strand
TGGATTTATTTATTAAAACATTTGTACCCTGCCTTTCCTTGTATTTCAAGGTGGCTTACAAAAATAGTTAAAAATATTTCCAATTCAAATCAGAATAAATTCTCAAACAGTCACGATGTATTGGTCCATAACAGGCCAGTGCCATGAGGAAGGAACATTGGAAAGTCAACTGCAGAGTAGGGATGTGCAAAAAAAAAAAATTTTGGTAGTACATGGATTCGGAAATATATGGGGAGGGGGGGGAATACGGAATCCCGTATATTTCTGAAATCCGTAGTCAGAATAGCCGCATATACGGTAGATGCGCAGCTATTTCTGAATATACGGCCCCATTATACCCGATGGGCCATTGAAATCAATGGCAAATAGGGTATATTTGAAGCCGCCTGGATGGGAGGGGGTTTGAGGGAGAGCCCCCACATTTGCAGGGGACCTGCAGGGGACTCTCCCCTACAAACCCTCCAAGTCCCAAAAAGATTGGGACAGGGGGTCCAATTCCTGGGGCACCCAAAGCCAAACCTAATTTCACACCAGAGAATCTCTATATCTCTATAGGACCCAAAGGCACTATATACATCTATCTAGTCTATGAACCCTGCCACACAAAACACAATCTGCTCAAGGTCTGCTCTGCAGACCTGGCTGCAACAAACCCAGATGCCAGCTCTCCAGCCCTGCCCCAAACATTGCGGGGAGAGCTGGCCAAGCACAACAAGCCTGCTGGTTCTGGGTCTCTCACCCAGATGCCAGCTTCCCTGCCACAGAACACACAATCTACAGATGCCAGCTCTCCAGCCCTGCCCCAAACAACGCGGGGAAAGCTGGCCAAGCACAACAAGCCTGCTGGTTCTGTGTCTCTCACCCCGATGCCAACTTCCTTGCCACAGAACACACAATCTACAGATGCCAGCTCTCCAGCCCTGCCCCAAACAACATGGGGAGAGCTGGCCAAGGACAACAAGCCTGCTGGTTCTGGGTCTCTCACCCCGATGCCAACTTCCTTGCCACAGAACACACAATCTACAGATGCCAGCTCTCCAGCCCTACCCCAAACAATACGGGGAGAGCTGGCCAAGCACAACAAGCCTGCTGGTTCTGGGCCTCTCACCCAAGTGCCAGCTTCCCTGCCACAGAACACACAATCTACAGATGCCAGCTCTCCAGCTCTGCCCCAAACAACACGGGAGAACTGGCCAAGCACAACAAGCCTGCTGGTTCTGGGTCTCTCACCCAGCTGCCAGCTCCCCCCCCCCAAAACCAGAACCAGGAAAAGGGACAACAGGAGAAGGCCAGGAAACTCAACTGTTTAAAAAGTGGCCTTTTAAACAATGAAAATTAGGCCAAACAGCCCCCTCCCCACGAACCAGAAGAGAAAAGGAACAACAGCAGCACAACACAGCAGCAACAAATCAAACACAGAATCCTTTTAAAACAGTAAAAAACTTAACTTTTAACAATACAGGAACTTTACCAACCCCTCCCCCCCAAAAAAACCCTTCACCCTAACCCCAAGAAATCCAAGCCACCCAAATCAGGAAAAGTAAAAGGACACTGCACTTTTAAAAGTCCTCTCACTAAAGTAAGATATGGGCAAACTGGCAAAAAAAAATCCCACCCCAGGACACCTCCCCCAGCAGAACCCCCTAACCCTAATCCCAAATAAGCTACCCACCACCCAAATCTGGATAAGTAAAGGGACTCTGAGTCTTAAAAAGTCCTTTTACCAACTAAAATAAAAACAAGAACCCCAAGACTGTCTTACCTTAGACGTCTTCTCTACTCCAGGCAAGTCTGGTAAGGCTGAGAGAGAGCAGCGGCAGCTGAGGCCAAGGGCCAGCACAGCACAATCTCTCTCACACACCAACACAGCAGCAATGGAGGAGTCCAGCCAGGCAGACTCCTTAAAAAGGTTCTCTGGCCCTACAGAGAGCAGTTCAAAAATAGCACTGCTCTGCGATGGGCCAGACAACAGTGCTTACTTGGATACCCAAGTAAGCAAAAGAACAACAATTTTGCTGATGGCTGGGGGATCAGCTACACAACAGCCCTGCAAAGCATGCATTTGCAATGCATTTTGCAAATGCATGCTTTGGATTGGCTGCTGGGGCTCCTCTTCCCCCTCCCTGATCCCAGGAAGGCTATGGGAGAGGCGGGGAAAGTTGTGAGGCACTCCAAAGGGATCTGTTGAGGCTGGGTGAGTGGGCGTCAACGTGGAAGATGAGGTTCAATGTGGCCAAGTGCAAAGTAATGCACATTGGTGCCAAGAATCCCAGCTACAAATACAAGTTGATGGGTTGTGAACTGGCAGAGACTGACCAAGAGAGAGATCTTGGGGTCGTGGCAGATAACTCACTGAAAATGTCAAGACAGTGGGGGATTGCAATAAAAAAGGCCAACGCCATGCTGGGAATTATTAGGAAGGGAATTGAAAACAAATCAGCCAGTATCATAGTGTGACACAGAGTGTTGGACTGGATGGGCCACTGCCTGATCCAACATGGCTTCTCTTATGTTCTTAAAGCTCAATGGGCTAAAAAGCATCTTGCAAAACACATAAGGGTGAAGGGACAAGGGCTCTTAGCCAGGGGCTCACAGCCCAGAACCCACCCACTTCACACAACAAGGAGACAACGGTCACCTATCTGCAATCTGAGGCATGACCAATAAATGAATAGAATACCACATTAAAACTATAGACCTGGACTGCTTCAAGGCTTTTCTGTAGTTGGTAGCAGGACAAGTGTGGAGTATTTCTTAGTGGTTCTGGAGCAATTTGGATTTGCCACAGGATGGCAAATGGCTTCTCTTATGTTCTTATGTTTATACTTGAAGTTGGGATTGTTTGTCCCAATGTGCATCACGTTACACTTACCAACATTGAACTTAATTTGCCACCTTGTCACCCACTCACCTATCTTGTGGAGTCCTTTTGGAACTCTTCACAATCAGCCTTAGTTTTCACCATCCTGAATAATTCTGTCATCTGCAAACCCATTATTCACCCCTCGTTCCAGATCCTTTATGAATAAATTAAATAGGATCGGCTACAATACCAATCGCTGTGGAATCCCACTACTTACTTCCCTTTATTGTTTACTGACTAGCAGGCTCAGAGTACCAGTTACCAGAAGTCAGGGCACGCAGAGTAATTCACTCCAGAGATCAGGGTTCCAGAAGGTCAGGCAAAACAGAGTCGGTAGTTGAGCATTTATCATATGCATTGTGTCCATGCCTATCAACTCCCTTGGCTGGTTTTTCTAGCCATATGCTTAAGGGTAATGCTTGTAGCCAGCTGCCTGGGACGAATCCTGCAACCACTCATCTTTGTTATCAGCAGGTAGGTAGTGTTGAGCCAGGAGGCGTGCACTTATTTACTTATTTATTTATTTTTAGCCCACCCTTCCCATTGAACAGGCTCAGGGCAGGTTACATCATAAAAACAGTCAACAGTAAAAACAATAAAAGACCAGGTTAAAATATATAAAATTGATAAAATCTAAAAATTAGACTAAGATGGCAAATTCTGCCTCACAGATATGACCTATTGTCCAGGTCCAGCAGATCTTGTAGTGCTGGGTTGGAATGAGGGGGGGAGGCCGATAACAAGTGACACCCACTGCCTCAGCTGAAAGCCGTCTCTGTAGATCTGTTTCTAGCCTCTGTATGCAGTGCTCTAAGAGTGTGAGTGTGGGTCATACTGGGTGTGGGTCATACTGGGGAATTGGAAATAACTTGTTGAGTTTCACCTGCTGAAGCAGGGCTGCAGGGTGTCAGTGGCTCTGCACCAGCTGTTGACTGTGAATCCTGACAAGCCTGCAGCTCGTCTTCCTGCTTGCTAGCTTCTGCTGACTCAGAGCTGGCTACACAGGGGTCCTCTTCTCCTGATAAGACCTTGCTATTGCTGAGCCCTGGATGACTTATGAAATAGTGTGAGAACTGCCCATTGAATCTTACTCTTCCTGTCATTTAACAAGTTTTTAATTCAGAAGAGAATCCATGCTCTTATCCCATCACTGCAAAATTTACTCAGGAGTTTTTGGTATTTTGTCAAAAGCTTTTTGAAAGTCCAGGTATATTATGCATACTGGGTCAACATTATCTACATGCTTGTTTCTCAAAGAACTCCTAAAGCAGGGGTAGGGAACCTCCGTCCTGAGGACCATATATGGCCCTCGAGGTCACTTGGTGTGGGCCTCGGGGATTACTGGGCCGAACTGGGCCATGTGACAGCCTCCCTGGGGCCCGGCTGGCCAGCGAGGATCATGGGACCCAGCCACACTGTGCAGCACCCTCCCCAGGACCAGGCAGGGATCACAGGGTCCAGATGTACTGTGTGGCAGCCTCCCTGGAGCCTGGCTGGCCGGCCAGAATTGCTGCAGGGCTTGGAAAAGTTACTGTCACAGTTCAGTTTGCACTTGATTATCCCAGATGGTGTGGCCTAATATGCTAATGAGTGTGTGACCTAATATGCTAATATTAGGGAATGTGGCCTAATATGCTACTGAGTTCCTGCTGGACATTTGCCTAGGGCCGTGTTTGTGTGTGTGTGTGTGTGCACACGCACCAGATTAGGCTCTCTCCCCACATGACTTCAAATAGAAAAACAATTATTTGCATTAATTTTGCTGGCCTGAATCATTCTCCCTTGGCGGAGCACTGTTTTTAAGTTGGTAATTTTTTAAGGCCTGCGAATGATGTTATAAATATCCATATGGCCCTTGGCAGAAAAAAGGTTCCCCACCCCTGTCCTAAAGATTGATGATGCAGGACTTCTCTTTGCAGGAGCCATGCTGATTTTCCCTCAGCAGTCTTTGTCCCTCTATGTGCCTAACAATTCCATCTTTGATTACAGAACATGGGCCAGGGAAGTGGCATAAAGGTGTCCCGGTGTTCATGAAACCACCATAGCATCCACCCTTTTCTGCTTCTAGACAATTGTAATGTGAAAAATATCTGCTCAGTTTGGCATTCCCTGAAAGTGCAAATGGGTCTACTTAGACTAAATTAGAAAGAGAATTGTTGAAATATCTCCAGGTATGGTACTTACTCTTCTGGAACCATCTGGCTTCAATTCAGTCAGTCCACCTGTGTGTCAAATGAATTGGTGATATGTTCCACTCCCAGGAAGATTATGTGTTTTTCTGCTCAGAGAAGTGTTGCTGCTTCTTATTGCAGTGTTCTGGAATTGCTATCCCCTTACCTTGTCCATTCTGTTGTTGTGGCACAAAAGTGGCAGCAGAGGCTCCATTTTACTGAGCAGAAGGCAACAGATGCTTTATGATAGGGTGAGGCACCTTCCAAGAAGACAGTTGCAGCTGTTGTTAAGGAAGGTGTTAAGAGACCAACAAGGTTCTGAGAAGGGTAATGGATTTGACCAGCATGGGCAGAGCCCCAGGGCTAAAAAAGATAATATCAGAAGATACAGGAAGGTCAGGAATGCAAGCTGCCTCAGCACAGCTGAGGAGGTTCAGAGAAGGAAGAAAGAGGAACCTAAAGGAAGAGCTGAAGCCTGGAACAAGATATGGCTATCAAACTGGGACAGGCTTACTGGAAGTGCTTCAAAGCAGAGACATAGCTCAGCCCACTGAGGTCTGAATGACAGAAACAGGCAGGTGAAGGGAACTGTGCTTGAGAGGAAACCTGCACGTACTTTGTTGCATCTAATAAAAAGGCAATTAACAAACAACATTGAATCTGGTGAATCTCTGCTGACTTTGGAAGTCAATCATGATATCCTGCTGCCCCCTCAGGTGGCCACAGTTGTCCATTCTGATTTATATACCTAGTTGATTAATTCCAATCTAAAAGTCATCAGTGCAAACTGAATGGTTTGGAGCTCCATTGACCAGATACTACATGTAGCCACCCTGGTGCTCCAAAATTCATGTTCACAGTCCAGAACTATGGCCTCCTCAGTCTGCCATCTGAAATGTCTGTAAGACTTGGAAATGTTTCCTTTTGGATAAATGATTTTCCACTGTCCACCACTGCATTCTGTGGCTCAGCTGAACACTTGGGCCTTAATATACAGCTTCAAAAAGATGAAACTCTTGAAAGATACCAAGTTCCTCTCATTAGCTCTTACATGTGCTCTTCCCTATCTTGCTGCAGTCATAGATCCATGAAGCTGAGCTAAGAACATTGGGTCTGCAGGTATTTCTGATTTTAATTGTTCAGCAGTTGTTATCAATGTCTGGATGGGAGAAAGAACATCCTTTGTGGAGTCTATACTCCACTCAGATGTAAAATTGACTGAGCTGAGTGTTCCATCTGTATTGTCGTATAAACCGACAACAGACCGACAGACAGACACAGACTTGTGTCTTCAACTGCCTTTCACTTGGACAGTGACCTGAGGAGAAGGTCATATTGGTAAGGATGTAGTAAGATACATTGAGTTGGAAGCACTGGTCTTTGCATGCAGACCAAAGGAACAATCTATGAGGAGGAAAGGCTAGGACATGTCAATAAGCTGCCACCAGATCAACGGATACCATAAATTTCCTTGCTTGAAGTGCTTCTACTGAATGTCTATTAGTAACATTCTGAAACCAAGAACTTGCGCCGGGATCAGAGGGCGGAGGGAGCGATCCTGGCGCTTGCTGTAAGCGTCAGAGCTGGAGCCAGGCAGACAGGCACGGAGGAAGCACACTGCCCCCTCTGCAGCCAGCGCTCGCGAAGCGCTGGGTTTGCAGTGGGGGCAGCGTGGAGCGATCCCAGCGCTTGCTGGAAGCAGGACTGGAGCCAGGCAGGCAGGCGCGGGGGAAGCGCCGAGATCGGAGGCAGCGGATCGCCCCCCAGGAGGAAGGTGCGTCCTATGGTCCGGAGCGTCTTATGGACCGAAAAATATGGTACATAGGGGGTTTGGGGGGGGGGGCAGAATCTTCTCATCCATTATCATATGTACCACTTTAAATGGATTTTTGATAGGGATTAATAATGCATTGGAAACACAGAAAGGACAAACAACTCCCCCCACACACACACACACACACATCTTCCCCATGTACTGAAAGGTGAAAATGCAAGCTTTCACAGTTATATGCTAACAACTGGAAGTTTGAAGCTCAAAGAATATTTAAATTAAGAAATCAGCATTTTGCATTATTTCTGGAATCAGGCAGCCACTGCAGATCTTTAAGCACACGATGATCATGATACCTGTATCCTACTCTTGACAGATGTTTGGCTGCTGCATTTGGACCAACTGGATGTGATTAGAGCACTGTGGGTCACTGTGACCAGATCATATCTGAAGACCCTTGACTAGGACAATTCTTCAGTCCTTCTCTCCCAATAAGAATGTAAGAATCATTTCAGGAAGGCCATTTACAAGTGGTTATCTAAATCGGTTATTCTTGCTACTGAGATTTTACTACATGGAAAAGTTTATTTCAACTTAAAATAAGCCATATCAAGTGGTTAGCCTGTTGGACTAGGACTGAGGAAAGCAATATTCAATATTCAAATATTCAGGAAAGCAATATTCAAATCCCTGTTCTGCCATGGAAGCTTACCAGGTAACCTTAAACCAGTCACCTCTCATAGCCTAACCTACCTCCTAGAGCTGTTGTGAGAATAAAACGAAGGACAAAAGTGCATGTGCCACAGCTACCTGAAGGACTGGTGGGATAAAATGCAGTAAATAAATGTCAAGTGGCAGGCTAAAACATCTTAAATAAAAAAGTTAACAAAAGCTGAAATACTAGGATTTAAAGTACTTTACTATCCAAAAAGCCAACAGAACAACTAATACAAATGCATTCCTTTGACTTAACTGTGCTATAGAGTAGCCCATCAGATAAAACAATGAACTAATGCTGACTGATTTATATAAGACACAGTTTCTGAAACAAAGTTAATGTATGGTATTTGCCACACAATTATTCCAGTGAACTCTGAAAGAACTCACTGAAATAATGGAGCATCAACATGGTATCTAACAAAATCTATAAAAGATCTCCTAAATAAAATAATTACATTGATGTAAGCAAACAGAAGTCTAATGATAATTTTAATAATTCATGCAAGCAGCCTGCTTGGGGTGTAAAAATGCAATAACTGTATGTGGATGTGATAGCCGTGAATGGAAGAGGTTAAGGATAAATACATCGAAAGCATCTTGTTATATCATCTTGTTATATCCATCATAAGCCACAGGTAATATGGCTTAAATAGGTAATAATGCAGCTGGCTCAAAAAAATTAATGCCTTGTTTTCTTCATCAGCTGTGTTACTCAGAATCCAGATTCATTTGATCTTGATCACTTACATGCTCTCAATGTAGTTCAGGAATGCAAGATCCCCCCCCCCCCCGCCCACTATATACTGATAAGTCTTTATTTTGATTTCACCAAAATGCCCTGTACTTTACATAAGTTGTTCAGTAAGTCCAATTCTGTTTACTAAAAAGAACCTGATCTTTAAAATGCTCATGTATTTTTCCACGTTGCACTAATAAATATTTAACTGCGTACTACAAGTAAACTAAAACTATGGAGTGATTGTCTGTTCAAGAGCCCAATTAAAAAGCTCATACTTCTTCCAAAAGTACTGTAAAATTTGAGGCTCAAATGGTTCTTAAATAACAGTGTGCCAGTCACTCACTGCAAATCCTAGTATTTCTCCCAAATGTTCTTGCAAATGAAAAAAAGAGAAAGACCCTAAATTAAAAATACATCTGTTATGTTTTCTAAGCATATATTATTTATTTAATTTAATTTATTTATGAGGTTTTTATCCTGCTCTTTTCCCTGCCAGGTAGGGTTCAGGGCAGCTTCCAACAGTTAAATAACAATAAAATCAGCATTACCATTTAAAATCAATTTACAGTTAAAGAAATGTGAATCAGACAATCAAACCATATCAGATGGCATTTCAACAATCTTCAGAGGTGGATAACTAAGGGGGCAGCCAGTACAGCAGGATTTATGGGTCAACACTAGGAAGGCCTGGTGGTCTTTCTGGCTGAAACTGTATGCAACTGTATGACCAGAAGAGCACCTCTGTCTTACAAGCTCTGCGGAACTAAGTCCCACAAGGCTTGAGTTTCAATAAACAGGGTTCCACCAGTTTGGAACCAGAGCTGACAAGGTCTTAGCCCTGGTTGAGGACAGCCAGACCATTATGGAGTCAGGGACTACCAGTAAATTGTTGGATTATTGTAATGCTCTTTGTGGAGTATATAGGGAGTTGCCTTATACTGAATCAGACCCTTGGTCCATCAAAGTCAGTATTGTCTTCTCAGACTGGCAGCGGCTCTCCAGGGTCTCAAGCTGAGGTTTTTCACACCTATTTGCCTGGACCCTTTTTTGGAGATGCCAGGGATTGAACCTGGGACCTTCTGCTTCCCAAGCAGATGCTCTACCACTAGGAGAAGTAGTCCTGTAGATATGATGGTCCCAGACCATTTAGGGCTTTGAATATGAGCACCAAAACCTTGAACCTGATCCAGTAATCAATCTGTAGCCAGTGCAGCTGGCAAAGCCAGTATTAATTGTGTAGTTGCTTTTATTAACTGTTCAGCATAATGGATGCCTCAGTCATAAGCACACTCACCAAGAAGTTAAGACTCATCAACCTCTCTGGGCATTCCTTTCACATAAATTTGTTTAGGCTCAAGAAATACAATGAAAAAATATGCTGATTTTTAAAACTTTTAAAGGCATGTGTAATTTTTTAATATGATAAATCTGGTATGCCATTAATAAGAGAAAAAAATATTAACCAATGCTACTAATTAAAAGTGAGTTACAATGACATTCTCCTTGCCTTTTAAGTGCAAAATGTCAGAGTTATAATCCTGTCAAATAAAGACTCCATCTTATCAATTTACTGTTTGTCCTCTTTACCTGGTTTAATCGGTGCAACAGTGAATGGTCAGTGAACAAAATGAATTTCCTTGCCCATAGGTATGGCTTTAACTTACCTATGGTCCACACTATCGCCAGATATTCCTTCTCAATCACAGAGAGTTGTTGCTCTCTTTCCACCAACTTTCTACTAAGGTAAAGGATGGGATGTTGATTTCCATCCTTCCCAGTCTGACTTCACATGACCCCTATCCCAACATTAGATGCATCCGTGTAGAAGGTAAAGGGTTTTATAAAGTCAGGAGCCCTTAACACTTAAGTATAATGTTGTGAGCCGCCCTGAGTCCGCTTGCAGAGAGGGCGGGATATAAATGTAATAAATTAATAATAATAATATAAATCCAATCTCGTCTTCTCTGCTTCTTCTTTAAAGCTAAAATTGAATGCTAAATCATTCTTATTGGCTTTCTGCAAATAAAACTGTGCAGCATTTCATGTTATACTTTCACTATATATTCAATGTACTGCCATATATGAAGTCTGCACATGAGCTTATTTGATCATGAGTACATGGATTGGGAAAACCTAGCTAATCCTCTCTCAATGAAGATCATGAATAGTACTGGCAAAAACACATGAAACATGCTAGCTAGCTTTAAAAGGTGCTTTTAGCAGGCTCTGTTGGTGGTTATTGATTAACATGTTAGAACAAGGGAATGTCTACATTGCTGAAAGCCAGTAACTATACACAAACTACTGATGGGCTAACAAGCTATTAATGACAGTCTGCTATTCAACACTTGATGGTCAGACTTCTTTTCTTGATCACAAGGACAAGCAGATCACTGTTCTGCAATGTCAGAGAAGGAGACATAATTCTTTTCAGTTGGAAAAAGATTTTTGTTTCTGATGATTAACAAAAAAAGAACAGAGTACAAATTGCATTCCGTAACTTCTTCCATTTTATTATGTGTTATAGCTCAAAGAACTAAGCAGGAACCTCTACTGGAATTAAATGATACTGTTACTCAAATTCACTGGAAAAACTTTTCATTCTTAGTACTTTATTAAAATCCAATGCTCCCAAATATTTGCCTAAACAACTTTTTCCACAGCCTGATATCCTCCACAAATCTGAGTTAAAGGCAGTTTTCCCTGCACTGCTTTTGACAGAAAACTAGCTTTTCAACAAGATCCACATGAAGAACATCTTCCTAAAATAAACTCATGATTCCCCGTGACACCCTGCAGTGGCAGGGAGACCACTAACCTATGACCCTCCACATAGCACGAGCCAAGTTTTTGCATGTGTGATGCTCAAACTAAAAACCTAACATTTCAGTATTTCCAAAGGCTATCAGAAACACTACTTTCATCAGGTAATCATTCTTTGTTCTGGCAGTTAGAGCTTCTTGTCCGATTCCTGATCCAACCCATCTCCCTTTGACTTTCATTTCCTTTCAAGGCTGCTCGTCCCACCAGCGCTGCCTCCTTCTAGATGTCTTCCCTAGGCTGCAGGCTGAACTGGCCTTAAAGGGATACTGCTCCACTCTAGAACTACCCTGTCAATCAAGAGAGGATAATAGACCTCCAGTTGCCAGGATAGGGGAGGAGCTTAAAAGATTTCCTAATGAGGGCAGAATGGGTAACAGCAGGCGGTAAGCTTCCTCGGCCCTATGCTGAAGCTCAGGCACCTGGCTGACTTTGCTCCAAGTTATAACAGAACTTGTAACAGGCTGGTGGGCCTTAGCCACCCTGTACCACAATAGCATTTTGAAGGTTCACAATTTTCTGGAGGTTTTGATTGAAGAACATAACATAAGAGAAGCCATATTGGATCAGGCCAATGGCCCATCCAGTCCAAGACTCTGTGTCATACAGTGGCCAAAAATTTTTTTTATATACACACACACACATATATATACACACTGTGGCTAATAGCCACTGATGGACCTCTGCTCCATATTTTTATCTAAACCCCTCTTGAAGCTGGCTATGCTTGTAGCCGCCACCACCTCCTGTGGCAGTGAATTCCACATGTTAATCACCCTTTGGGTGAAGAAGTACTTCCTTTTATCCGTTTTAACCTGCCTGCTCAGCAATTTCATCAAATGCCCACGAGTTCTTGTATTGTGAGAAAGGGAGAAAAGTACTTCTTTCTCTACTTTCTTCATCCCATGCATTATCTTGTAAACCTCTATCATGACACCCCGCAGTCAACGTTTCTCCAAGCTAAAGCGTTTTAACCTTTCTTCATAGAGAAAGTGTTCCAACCCTTTAATTATTCTAGTTGCCCTTTTCTGCACTTTTTCCAATGCTATAATATCCTTTTTGAGGTGTGGTGACCAGAATTGCACACAGTATTCCAAATGAGACCGCACCATCGATTTATACAGGGGCATTATGATACTGGCTGATTTGTTTTCAATTCCCTTCCTAATAATTCCCAGCATGGCGTTGGCCTTTTTTATTGCAATCGCACACTGTCTTGACATTTTCAGTGAGTTATCTACCACGACCCCAAGATCTCTCTCTTGGTCAGTCTCTGCCAGTTCACACTCCATCAACTTGTATATGTAGCTGGGATTCTTGGCCCCAATGTGCATTACTTTGCACTGGGCCACACTGAACCTCATCTGCCATGTTGACGCCCACTCACCCAGTCTCAACAGATCCCTTTGGAGTGCCTCACAATCCTCTCTGGTTCTCACCACCCTGAACAATGTAGTAAAACTAAAATTATTTACAACAAACTGATAGTTTCTTCAACATTCCAAGGCTAGCTCCAGAATAAATAAGAACATTTTTCCCAGTAATCCACAGTGTGCTAATATGCGTTAATCTCGTTCCATCCCCATATATGAACTATACAATAGAAAATAATTTCTCCCCAGAGAAGATGGTACAAATGTACATGAATCAGAATCTTATTTTACAAGTATTTACTTCACAAGACAACCACCTGCAATTGGCCAGAGCACCCCAGGCACTGTGGCATCTCTAGATGCTGTGCTATGGCTTGCTGTATAAACTTTAAAGCACTTGCATTCACTTCACCCACCTTCAGATATTCAACTTTCTATGCTAATTCAAGGTATGAATAAAAGCATGTAACCACAGGCTTGGTTAATAGAAGAGAAGATAACAGGCACACTAAATTTATACTTAGTTGTGTACTACATTATCACCAGTGCATAACAATATACATTTCTGCTCTGAAGAAAAATAAAACAGTCCAGACAGATGACCTCAAACATATCTTCACCTCATCAGACAAGCTCAGGTAGGTAAATGCCTGTTCACTATGAGCCCAGGCTCACAGTCCCTCAGTCTTCACTTGAACTTTCACTGCAAAGGCTGTGGGTGTGTGTGTGTAAAGAAAATAAGCAGCAGCAGTTTTTATTTGAAGAACATTTGCGGCAAATCACAGGATAATTGGGCTACATCAGGGGTGGTCAACCGTAGCTCTCCAGATGTTTTTTGCCTACAACTCCCATCAGCCCCAGACACTGGTCATGCTGGCTAGGGCTGATGGGAGTTGTAGGCAAAAAACATCTGGAGAGCTACCATTGCCCACCCCTGAGCTACATAGTTTACAGTAATAAGAATGAATTTGGATCATTAATTGTAATACATACCCCCCAAAAAATCAGTCTGAAATTTCAGTTAAAAGGTTTTGATTTAAACACCTCCTTCCACTTTTACTCTACAATGTAAACCGCTTAGGGTTGCCAGCTCAGGGCTTGTAAATTCATAGAGCTTTGGTGCTGAAGCCTGAGGAAGGTAGTTTGGGGAAGGGAGGGACATTTGAATATAACGCCATAGAGTAATTAACCCTAGAGAGTAGCTGTTTTCTCCAGAGGAACTGATCTCTGTCATCTGGAGATCAGTCATGATGAGGCACCTTGAGGCTGGCAACTCTAAAGCTACTCCCTAACCTTGAGGAACAGGTTCTTGTGCATAGGGATCGAGACAAAGGCCTTCGGTGGGAAACTGAAACAAAACCCACTGCACTGTTCTCTGGATCCATGACACAGCTTTCTAGCAAACTACTTCATGTTCTTTATATATATATATATATATATATATATATATATATTTGACGTTTATCAGGTTTGTAATAGCACTGCATTTAAGGTGAAGGATAACTTTCTTTCACATAAAATTCCAATATGTTTACTTAAGACAATTATTCTGCATTCAGAATATTATTTTATATCTTACAACTGAATGGAATTTAAATATGTAATTCATAAGCAAAAGGCAACACTAAAACAAAGCTGTTTACTTCTTTTAGAGATTTCAAATTACTGAAATACCAATATTTATGCATGCAATATTTGAACTGGGTTTTAAAACACAAGTTTGCTGGTTTTTAGATCAGAATGAGCCAAAAATCCAACACCAAACAACTTTTTTGTTTATAATTAAGACAATCATCAATCCAAGGATTATAGCCCATTTTATTTCATCTCGACATCAAAAAAAGTAATTAAAAAAATTAAAATCCCTTGAAATATAAGATAAATGAAAATGTAAGTGCCTTCACATAATAACAGTAAGCTGACCCTCTGGGAAATAGTTGACTTTCTCAATTCAAGGTATTCAAAGCTCATTCAAAAGTGTTCAATTGGAATGCAGATATCAAAGACGATGCAAATATTCAAGAGAAAATTATAACTTACCAGATGTTCTAATCCAGTTTTGATGTTTCCAGCATCCCTGTAACAGAAGAAGAAAAAGTTCTAAATAGTTGCTAAACCTTTCTCTATTATTTAGTATTATATTATGTTTAAGTTCATTTTTTTTTAAATAAACACTATAATAATTGTGGAAAAAATTGAATGTAGCAGGAAAAGAGGAAGATTCAACTTGAGATGGATTGATTCTATAAAGAAAGCCATATCTTCCTATATTTCCTGACTTTCAAAGAGGTTTGCAGCATATATTGAATCCACTATCACAAAAAACAAGATACTGACCACTTGTAGAAAGTAAATTTTAAAAGCAGCAGTTGAAGATATGAGGCCCAGCACTTCCTATTTACATATTAAGCCATACCACATGATGTAAAATTTTGGTTTCTTGTATCTTTATGGGAACACACACATCATGTTGCTGAAAACAAAAATGAGGGCTACAGTGTTATTAACTACTTTTAAGATAAGTACTTCACAAATCATTGTGTGACAAGCTTCTTCTCGGAAGAGGCATTTCTCCTGTCATACATGGAAGGGAATGCTTCTTTGGAGATGATACCTGCCCTTCCACATGCATGCATGTATAGAAACAAAAGGGGGGAAAGGTTGGTTGGTTTTTTACTAAGCTACTGCTTTATTGAAATCCAAATCTGAATGAATTTGATCTCTTTTTACTGAGTAAATTTAATAAAATTGATCAATATAGATTTCTTCGAGTGACAGCTTTATGAAAATACAACAAAAATTTTAAAACGGAAGGGGACACTACCTCCAGTTGTATTTAGATTCATTTTCCTCTAAAAGCCATTTGATCTCTCATAAATGAAGTCATGTTCCCCTAGAGGTGAAAGGACTAATTATTTCAGCCACATGGGAAACTATAAGGGTTTAATATGATCCAATAGACTTTAGTATTAGAACTTAGGTACTTTCAGTGCTTGGGCTGATCCCTGACAATACTGAAGCAACAACTTCTAACTACATATAAAATATCTCTCACCACTGAATAACCACAGCCATTTCCATATATTTACAGATTACAGAGAATGCCTGCAATATGATAGGAAATCCAGCTAGCTTAAGACCCCACAAAATTTATTTTTGAAGGTCACCTTAAAACATACCCCAAGAAAGACTGGCAATACAAGACAAGCTTCTAAGCCAGTGGATTGGATCCAGTGGTCAAGCTCACAGATTCAGTTGGTGGAGTAGATTTTTCTCTGCCTACATACTCTCCAAAGGAGCTTGATGTTTGCTCTGAAAGTCCCGTTAGATGATCAAGAAAGAAAGACTAACAAACAACAAGCATGGGATGCTGCAGCAACAAGAAGGAATGAGGTAAAATTGCCTCTTTCTCTCTTCTCCATGGACCTCCATGGACATGTCACTGGCAGAAGAGGGAGAAGGAGGCGGCTGATTTCCTCTCGTCATAGCATCGCCCTGTGCTGTCATGCAATTAATGAGGGTCTCCCAATCTTCCAGGAGGATTTCAAGAACAAACAGCAGGCTTCTTGGTGAGGATATTTTAAAAACACTTTGCACCATTCTTACCTCATGCTGTTTTTCTAAAATTTGCAATCTGACAGGCAATTTTTGTCCTTTCAATAACAAAAAGTGAAATTCCATGAAAGCTGACATTCCCCTACCCCAAAAAACCCTATATAAACAATAAAACATGCATGAACTTGAACACTAATATCAACATCTTTAATCTAGGTGGGAGGGTAGTCTAGTTCCTGAAGTATCTGACACAGGACACCATCACAGAGTCCAAAAACTTAGCCATGCTCAGGGAAGCCCCAGTCACTTCAAAGCAGGCAACTGTGGGATGGCTGGCTGAGCCACATGAAGACCCTGGCAGTCTTGTCACTTTGGAATAAAGCCATACAGGTGTTTCCCACACTCAGCTTGGCGGTTTACACTCAATGCAAGAGGCTGCTATTACATTGTGGGGTGGGTGGGAAATCTACAGGTGGTTAATACACATCCTGGATTCTAGCTACCAGGTTTGGGCTATTATAAGGTTGGGGACATGTATTCCTGTATATGGAGAACATGAATTTGAGCAGACTTCAGAGGATGGTGGAAGACAGGAAGTCATGGCGTGACTTGGTCCATGGGGTCGCAAAGAGTCAGACTCGACTGTGCGACTGAGCAACAAATATGGAGAAGTGAGGAATAGCTATCTCTGGAAACCCAGACTCTCATCCATGATTTCTTTAACTCTGTGCAGAGATTTGCCAATGGTGCTCTTGTTGGAGAGTGACAGAAATAAGCAACCCTCTGACCTCTCCTTTAGACTTCTCCACCCCCCCCCCCCAAAAAAAACATTGGACTGTGAGGAGTTCCCTAGCTATATTCAAAATGGAGACGAAGCAGAGGATGACCTACAGCCTCACACAAACTGTTGAAACACTTTGGATTACCAAAACAATTAAACTTGTGTAATTATCTTGAATTACATTAATACCTATTTTGAGCTGATGAACTGTGTATCTATTCTGACATACTGCATACACCTGACTCTATGTAAGAAAATCAAAATATAGTAGCAAGGACAATAGTCCAGTATTATTATTAACCATACTGTGAAGCTGAGTGGAAAGACTGAGTGAAAGCATCCACTTCAGGCCACCAAGTTAAGTTTTAAACATGTGGAACAGACTTTCTAGCGCATACTTTTAATAACTTGGGATAATCTAAGCTCATTATCCCACTCTCCTGGCTATCCACAAAGTATACAGAACTGAAATATTCAAGACGGCTTTTCTTCTTTTCTGAACAAAAAGGTTTACAAACATACCTGGATAAATGAGGTCTATATTGCTATGTATAGCTTGCTGTAGTGGGTCCTATTATGTAATTCCTGTACCATTTAGTGTGTCATGCTAATACTACAGTTCATGCTATGCTTCGGTTCTTCCTGGTGGTTCCAGACTTTTAAAATCCTAATGCACTGATCACCAAATGTCCCATTTTGTTGATTGAACTGACTTACTATGCGTAATTTGCCTTGAGTTCCTGTGAGAAAGGCAGACTATAAATAACAAAAAATTATCATATCTGCACTGGGTACCATCTTAGGCTAATGAGCCTTGCAAACAGTTTTCAGAGAGCATTTTTTCATTGCCACTACTAGGGCCCTATTATTATTGGCCTAATCCTCCTGTGACAGTGCCATTTTCAGCAAGAGATCTCCCTCTTTTCTGTGACCCAGAATAGAAAACCATCATAGCACAGCACTCCATTTTGCAACCAGGAAACAACAGCATGGGGCTATCAGTGCTGACTTCTCACTTTAAATAACTAGGGCAGGAAACTGGGATACTGCTGAAGTATTTGGAAGAGGAGGAGATTAGATTACTATCCCGTCCTTCACTCTGAGTCTCAGAGCAGTTTACAATCTTTCCCCACAACAGGTACCCTGTGAAGTAGGTGGGACTGAGAGTGCTCTTTTGAGAACAGCTCTAAAAGAACTTGTGACTGACCCAATGTCACACCAGCAGCTGCATGTGGAGGAGTAAGGAATCAAACCCGGTTCGCCCAGATTAGAGTCCCTGCTCTTAACAACTACACCAAAACTGCACCAAACCATGCTCTTAACCACTACGCCAATCATAGAAACTACTCACTATCAGGGCCATTTATACACACAATACATATATGTATGCAAATTCTAATACAATCTTTTAAATATCTCCCAAAAGTCTATAAAATATTCTATAGCAATAGCTGTTCTAAAGATGTATCTGTTTTCAAATCTAAATACACAATTGTGCATATACAGTTTAATTTTTTTTAAGCCACCAGAAAAAGTTGGACTCAACAAACGTTTAAAACAATAATCAAAAATTACTGCACCGCATCATGCATTATTGAGAGAATGCAAGTCCTGTATTTATGCTGTGTGGTGCCAAAGGTCCTAATGAACTTAATTGCTGGGAAGCAAGACCTAGGTCATTGATACAGGGAGCTTCCAGCTAATGGCATCAAATCTGTCCTCTTTAGTGGTCTGTCTCCTGTGCTGTCCCTGTCATGACTTCATCAATATTTGTGCAACTCCTTTTGCTCTGTGCTGAAAGCAGACTTAATTCAATTATAGATCTCAAAACTGATAAAATGGTCCTGAAGTGGAAAATGGGAAGAGATTATTGGCAAATGAATAAAGATTAGTATTGAGCTAACACACAAGAGTATAGCAGGATCTTTTTTTTTTTTAATCATTCCCTGTCTTAAGTCTTCTGGGAACAGTGAGTTTCCCTTCCCCTCATGCAGCGCATTGATTTCTGAATTAGACTGCAATATTAAATAATTAATATACTTGCCATGATTGATGTTTTGCATTAGTTGAATATTAGGTTATCAATCAAAATCCACTTGGTTTAATGTAATAATATTGAAAAAGTGTCACTGTCTGTTCATCCAATTTGTAGTTGAAGAAGCACAGAGAGTAATATTGGTGTAACACAAGGTTCTAAAGGAGGAAATGCTATAGTCAAACATCCATAAGGCTAACTGAGACATGCTGAGGTTATCCTAAATAAACTTGGAGACACCTGTCACTAACAAGTAATCGATCCTTCCAATGAACAGACATAATGTATACATTATGCAAAATAACGTAGGTAACACATAGTTTACACTTGCTCAGAATGGCCAGAATCATAAGGGCCATGGAACTAACCCAGGGAAACCACTGCAAGGTTGTTGTTGTTTTTTAAATGGCAACCTTCCATGTCACATGGCAAACCACTTTTGAAACTGATGGTAGTTTCAAACAAGGTTTTTGATATGGCATGGAGGTCTGCTGTTCAAAGTTTTTTTAAAAAAACCCTTACTGAACACACTTAAGGTACTGCATTTGCTTAACCCAGGCCTTGACATATTTTCTTGGGCTTGGGGACCCAGTCCTGAATATTTAGGAACCAATCTCATTTCAGTCTTCAGGGTTTCATACTTCAATTTTCAAATACTAGGTGCTATAATGAAATTTCTAGGCATAATAGCAAGCTGGCACTTGGGATTTGTCGGGAGAAAAAGGGAAAGGTCCCCTGTGCAAGCACCAGTCACTTCTGACTATGGGGTGAAGTTGCATCACGACGTTTTCATGGCAGACTTTTTTTACAAGGTGGTTTGCCATTGCCTTCCCCAGTCATGTACACTTTCCCCCCAACAAGCTGGGTACTCATTTTACCAACCTCAGAAGGATGGAAGGCTGAGTCAACCTTGAGTCGGCTACCTGAATCCAGCTTCCACCAGAATCGAACTCAGGTCGTGAGCAGAGAGTTCAGACCACAGTACTGCAGCTTTACCACTCTGCGCCAGTCGTTTTCGACTCTGGGGTGACATTGCTTTCACGTTTTCACAGCAGACTTTTTTTATGGGGTGGTTTGTGGGATTTGTCAAGTCATGGCTTAAACAGCATTTGGACCCTTATGTCTGTGTGTGCACGCACATGGAAGTCATGGCAACCTCAGGTGACTGATCCCTAATGGGGCATGGAGGATATTCAGAGAGGAGGCTAAATAAGGACAGGTTTCTTACCTGTAACTGATGATCTTCGAGTGGTCATCTGTGCAGTCACACATATGGGTTTATCCGCAGGATCGAGCCCCTCTCGGAGAATTCAAAGCAATCCTAAAGCGTTATTTTTGGCGCGCCTTTCCCCTCGTCCCAGGGAGGGGGCAGCGACTGCGCATGCCCAGACGAGGGGGAGGCGGCCAACCCACTCAGTTTCTTCCCGCCGCCGGGTAGGTGTACAAAGTGAAATGATGTGATAGTCCAGCAGCGGGGAAGGCTGGGTGGGTATGTGTGACTGCACAGATGACCACTCGAAGATCATCAGTTACAGGTAAGAAACCTGTACATCTTCATCGTGGTCTCTGTGCAGTCCCACATATGGGTGACTGGCAAGCTACCTTGCAGGAGGCGGGTGCTGAATCTGTAAAGAAGATCTGCAAGTTAGAGTAGAATAAGCAGAATAAATTTGTACTCACAAAGTCCGCAGATGACTTAGTCGAAGATTGATCTCAGCACAGCCTGCCCAAAGGATGTGTCACGCCGGGCACGAACGTCAAGAGCGTAGTGCGAGGCGAAGGTAGATGGGGACGACCAGACCGCAGCAGCGCAAATGTCCTCCATCGGAACGCCCTTACAGAAGGCTGTTGAGGTTGCGACAGCTCTGGTAGAGTGAGCTCGCAAGTGCTCAGGTACGGGCTGCTTAGCCAGTTCATAGCATAAAGATATCGTGGAGGTAATCCACTTGGAGAATCTTTGAGTTGAGATTCTGGCACCCTGATTATGGGTAGCATAAGAGACAAAGAGTCTATTGTCCTGTCGGAACTGTTTAGTCCTTTCGATGTAGAAGGCCAGAGCTCTGCGTACGTCTAGGTGATGCAGGGTGCGCTGGGCTGTGTCTGTAGGATTTTGGAAGAACGCAGGCAAGACGGAAGGTTTCCCAAGATGGAAAGGCGATACGATCTTAGGTAAAAAGGCAGGATCAGGGCGCAGCACCACCTTGTCATGGTGGAAAATAGTGTACGGAGGGTCCGACCTGAAAGCGCAGATGTCGCTTGCTCGTTTGCCAGTGGTGACGGCTACTAGAAGGGCAGTCTTCTATGTCAAAAGGTTTAAGGAGATGGAACCCATTGGCTCAAATGGTGGCTTCATTAACTGACTGAGGACCAAGGATAGGCTCCAAGCAGGTTGTATTTTGCGAATTGGAGGGTGAAGGTGAAGAATTCCCTTCAGGAAGGCCTTAGTGGCGGAGTGCGAGAATACAGTGGAGCCGTCAATGCAAGGATGGAATGCCGAGATAGCTGCCAGGTGCACTTTCAGAGAGGAGTGAGAGAGTCCAGCTTTGGAGAGTGTCAGGGTGTAGGTTAAAATCTGATTGATATTGGCCGCCTCAGGTTGAAAGGAATGTAATTCCGCATACTTAGAGAAACGCTTCCACTTGAGGTTATAGGCCTTTCTGGTGGCTGGTTTCCTAGCATTGAGGATGATATGACGGACTTCTGGTGTGAAAGTTAGGAATTGATTCTCCATGCTGTAAGACGGAGGAGAGTAGGGTTGTGATGAAGAACCCTGCCCCTCTGCTGAGAGAGGAGGTCCTGAGTCTGCGGGAGGCGGAGAAAGAGACCGTGAGACAGCAGAAGGAGAGTGGTAAACCACGGTTGAAGTGGCCACCACGGAGTCACTAAGATGCAATTGGCATTGTCCGTCATGATCTTCTGCAATACTCTCGTGATGAGAGGAATTGGTGGAAACATGTACAACATTAGGCCGTTCCAGGATTGCAGGAAGGCGTCCCCTGCTGACAGTGGAGACGGCTGGCCGCGGGTGAAGAAGCGCGGGCATTGAGTGTTGTCTTGCGTTGCAAAGGCATCTATGTCCGGCGTACCGAACTTCCGAAACACGGGAAGGAGATAACGGCGGTTGATGGACCACTCGTGATCGTTGATGGGATGTCGACTCAGAGTGTCCGCTTGAGCATTTTGGACTCCGGGTAGATGCACTGCAGATAGGAAAATACCGTGGGCAATGCTCCAGTGCCATAGGCTCAAGGCTCTCTTGCACAGTCTGATGGAAGCAGTGCCCCCCTGTCGGTTTATGTAGAAGACAGTTGCAACATTGTCCGAAGCGACTTGGACATGCTTGTTGTGGAGTGAGGGAAGAAAGGACCGCAGAGCCCTGTGGACTGCCATCAACTCCAGGCAATTTATGTGAAGGGAGCGTTCGTATTCTGTCCATTGGCCCTGTATGGTGAGCTGTTGTAAGTGGGCTCCCCATCCCCACTTCGAAGCGTCCGTAGTGACAATCACCGAGGGAGGAGTCCGAGCAAAGGACATTCCCCTGAGAAGGTGATGGCGCACAGTCCACCATTTGAGAGACGGAATGATGTGAGCCGGGACAGTGAGTAAAGTAAGCTGATGTTGACGCTGAGGATGAAAGGTCCTCACGAACCAAAGCTGAAGAGGGCGCATATGTAGCTTGGCAAACAGGAGCACAGAGGTGGTGGCGGCCATGAGGCCTAGCATCCTCTGAAAGGTGAAAGCTGTCTGGGAGCGATGTAGAATAATGTCCCTGGCCAGAGACATGATGTGTTGTGCTCTGTCTTCTGGTAGATATGCCTTCCATGACAGAGTCGAAAGATGAGCCCCTATAAATTGAATGGATTGAGTAGGTGTTAGGTTCGATTTGGAGGTGTTGACTTGAAGGCCCAGAGTGGCCAGGAGGGACAGTGTCGCGGAGACATCGGACTGGAGCTGTTCCTTGGAGCGTGAGACGACCAGCCAGTCGTCTATATAGGGGTAAATGGAGATGCGCTGTTGTCTCAGAGTCGCTACTACTACTGCCATGCATTTGGTGAACACTCTCGGGGCTGTGGAAAGGCCGAAGGGAAGGGCACGGAATTGGTAGTGTTGATCCCCTATGGCGAATCTGAGAAATCTCCTGTGATGATGGCTGATGGAGAGGTGAAAGTATGCATCTTGGAGGTCTATCGAAGCCATCCAAGTTTGTCTTGGGAGCAACGGAAGGATGGATTGGAGTGTGACCATCCGAAATTTCTTGTGATGAATATGGTGATTGAGTTTCCTGAGATCTAGAATGGGACGCAGGCCCCCGTCCCTCTTTGGAACAAGGAAGTAGCGGGAGTAGAACCCCGTGCGATGGTATGGGAGGGGGACTGGTTCTATGGCCCCCTTGGCCAGCAAGGTTGCTACTTCCTGGATAAGATGGGGTGACGGAGGAGTAGAGATGAACCTGCGGTGAGTTGGGGTCGAATTGAACTCTATTGAGTACCCGTTTAGAATGATTGAGGGTACCCAGGAGTCGGATGTTATGGTTTCCCAGTTGTGGAAGAACGGCTGAAATCTGATGTCGGTGAGAAAGGGAGTCGGAAGGGAAGCAGGAGAGTCAAAGAGACTGCTTGTTGGTGGGTGTTGTCTTCTTTGAGGTTTGAGGGCGAGCCCTTTGTTGGAATGGCTGCTTAGTTTGGGTAGGCTTGCGTCTCCAGGACTCATTTTGACGAGGAGATCTGGACTGTTTGAAGTAATTGGGCCTCCAGGGCCTTTGTTTGGAAATGGATTGTGGCTGGGTGACTCCTAGCCGCTTTGCTCGTTTCCTGCTATCGTCGACGTTGGTGAGTATGTCATCCGTAGTAGCATTAAACAGTCCTAGACCATCAAACGGTAAATCCTCAATCTTGAATTTGATATCCGGCTGTAGGGAGGAAGATCTGAGCCATGCGTGCCTACGCAGGGCGATGGCTGAAGCTAATGCCTTGGAGGAGCATTGGGCTGCATGACGGGCAGTATTTATCTGCTGCTTGCTCACTCTAGAAAGTTCCTGCAGGGCATGATTGGCTTGCTTTTGGGCAGCTTCCGGCAGGGCGGTGACCAAAGAACTCAGTTGTGATGTAAGGTTGTAGGCGTAAGCGGAAAAATATGCCATGTAATTATGGATCTTGGTAGTCACAGTAGTGAGGGAGTAAATTTTTCTCCCAATGGTATCCAGTTTTTTACCCTCCTTCTCGGGAGGAACAGGGTGCCTTGTTTGTTTGGATTTAGAGGAAGAGTGGACGATCATAGAGTTGGGAGCTGGGTGACTGAAGAGGAACTTTGACTCTGGTGCATGCACCTTGTATAGCGCCTCAACTCTCTTGGACGTCGGAGGGACAGAAGCCGGCTTGTCCCAGGCTTCCTTTAGGGTTTCCAAATGGACTGGGAGCATAGGGAAAGAAGATCCCGTAGGGAGGTCTGCATTTACGAGGTCATAGACCACGTCAGATACTCTAGGGACGCCTGAAGTTAGCTTCACGTTAAGAGATGTAGCCATGTTGGATAGAAGGTCAAGGTATGACTTAGGGCCCCCGGAAGGAGAGAGTTCTGCCGGCTTGGCTATGTCTGAATCCGGAGAATGGAGGTTTGAAGCTGAGGAATTGGATGATACGGATTGTTCAGCCTCCGAGTCATCTACGGTGTCAACCTCTGGAGTTTTTCAGAGCTGCTCAGGTGCAGGAAGCTCCAGTGGAGGTGGTTGTGCCGGCTTGATAGGTGACAGCAGTTTAGGCCTGGGGTCACGGTGCTGATGAGGAGACTGGTCTCGGTACTGATGAGGAGAGTGGTCTCGGTACCGAGGGCGGTTGCGCTCGCGGGAGTAATCCCTGTAATAAGCTCGTTCTCGGTGTCTGGAGTTTTCACGGGCCCGAAAGTCGTCTCGGGTGCGATGTCTGTAGGAGCCGTAAGAGGGCGATCTATAGTATCTGTGGTATCTGCGAGGAGATGGGGATCTAGACCTCGAAGGTGAATAATAATAGTAATGGTCTCTGCGTCCACTTCGGGATCTATCCTCTCGGAGCCGAGGAGGCTCTCTCGGAGTCGAGGGGTTCCTCGTTAATGCCGGTGAGGTGATCGGTTGAAGTGGTGAAGTGATCGGTTGTAACGTGGGGAGCTCACGGAAGCGTTCCTGGAGAGGAATCGGGTGCTGGCTCCTGGTCGAAGTCGGGGACTCGGTACCTAGGATTTGGTCTGGAGGTGACTCGTGCACCGATGGTGATCTAGAACTAATGCGCACAATCTCCAACGGCGTGATGGCCGGAGTCGAGGAGGATGTCGAAGCCGAGGCGACAGCCGTCATGGAAGGTCGAGGCGTAGGAGGCCTAATTATGACGACGGGTTCGAGAGTCTTATGAGCCAGTTTTTGCTTCTTGGGAGACTTCAGATTCGAGGAGTCCTTCGGAGTCGAGGTCAAAGGGTCCCTCGGGATCGACTCGGTACGATGCCTTTTCTTGGAGTCGTCAGACTTCTTGTGGTGTTTGCCGGATTTATGCTTACTGGGAATCTGAGCCACGGAAGCAACCGGCTGAGTCGTTCCCTTTAGAAGTAGGGAAGACGGCGATGATTGCGAGGTTGCGGCTTGCGCCATATTGGGGTGTAGAGAGGACTCTAGCAAATGGCTTCGGAGTCTTGCCGCGCGGTTTTTCCTCGCCTGCTTGCCGAACTGGCTACAGTGCCCACACGAGTCGGTTCGATGAGCCTCCCCGAGGCAGAAAAGGCAGAAAGAGTGCCCGTCGGTAGACGGTAGTTTTGCCGAACAGCGAACGCATCTCTTAAAGGTAATTTTTTCTTTTCCCTTCCCTTCCATCCGCCCGGAAAGGGGGGGGGGGAGAGAGGCCGAAAAAGAAGTAAAGAGAAAGGTTTTTTTGTTTTTTTTAACGATACCAGAATGAAGAGAAGAGGAATCGAAGAAGAAGAACGTAGATCAGGAACGGGAACGTAGATCAGAGAGGACTGCAATGAAGCGGGAGATCAGCGAGATAGGTGTTTTCCGGACGGTGGTAAAGAAGAAACTGAGTGGGTTGGCCGCCTCCCCCTCGTCTGGGCATGCGCAGTCGCTGCCCCCTCCCTGGGACGAGGGGAAAGGCGCGCCAAAAATAACGCTTTAGGATTGCTTTGAATTCTCCGAGATGGGCTCGATCCTGCGGATAAACCCATATGTGGGACTGCACAGAGACCACGATGAAGATGGCCTGCTCCTGCCTCCCGGTATTCCAAGGAGGTCTCCCATCCAAGTAGTTACCAGATTTGACTCTGCTTAGTTTCCGAGATCTCATTAGATCAGGCTTACCTGGTTATCCAGGTCAGGGCCATTTGGATCCCTATGTATACCAGTTACTGTTATCACAACTGTATAAAGAGCTTTTGAAGGCACAATCTATAGTAAGACTTATCCTCCTTAATACCAGAAAGTGCTAAAACTGATTAAAATTCACTCTAAGAACAATGTATTTGTAACTGTTCAAAGACAATTGCTTTAAAACATGACAGCAGAAGAAAAAATTGCCAACATTGATTTAAATAATTGTCAACATGTATCTTGAAAATTTTTTAGACTTTATTTTTATACAATACTATGCCCTCACAATTATTAGTCTCTCAAACAATTAGCAACCAAAGTACAATGGGTGTGATTCAGAACTATTAAAATGCATGGAAGCATTCAATTGATTGTGTGCAGGGAGGCAGATTGCTGCCTTAATGTATTTTGATACTTAAAAGAGGTATAATTTACTTCTCCTTGTCTTGCATGCCTATTCTGTACTCATGTTTTTCTTATGTCTTCACCACTTTCCAATAGAAAGTAGCTCTCTCACACAAATCCATAGATAGGGTAAACAAATAAGCATTATACTAATTCTGTGTTGGATGAAGTCTATAAAGGTCTGTAACAGACACTTAATAATTTTATTGGCTCGTAATTACATTGTTCAGAATCACAATATAGTTTACTGCTGAATCTAACAAAATTATAACATCACAGATAGCACTACCTTGTGTGAGGAAGCATCACTGATTAACAAAAGTGAACAGAAACATTAATTTGCACACCATAATTATCCATATTATGTGCAGGCCTCAGATTCAGCAGAAGCTCACAGGAGCATAGCTCCTGAACCTTTCTGAGAGTTCCACCTCCTCCTTCCCTATTTGTCCACTGAATAGTAAGTGCAGCTGCATAACAATCCCTGGATGAAGCTCCACCACCTCTTTTTCTACAAAATGACCCCTGATTATGTGTATGAATGCACATGCATACAAAACTCTCAGACAACATTAAATTTGTTTATCCTGGTTCATAGAATCATAGAGTTGGATGGGACCTCCAGGGTCATCTAGTCCAACCCCTTGCACAGTGCAGGAATGTCACAAATACCCACACACGCATGCATCCCCAGTGACCCCTGGTCCACGTCCAGAAGATGACAAAAACTTCCAGGATCCCTTGCCAAACTGATCTGGAGAAAAACTTCTGACTGACCCCAATGTGACTTGCAGCATTTCCCTGGGTGGATAAGAAAGCGCCATGAGAACTAAGCATTGATGCAACCCTTCATGCCCTCTTTCTCATGCTCATACAATTAAAAATTCACAAATACCATAACAAACAATAAATTCAATTAACAAATGGCAGAGACTACAAACATAACATTTTGTGCATAAATATTAATGTTCAGTTTATTATTACAGTCATTGACCAGAACATTTTAGTCATTTAGAACAACCTTAAATGTACCTTATAAAAAGTCCCGCAAAAAATCTGCATGTTAAAATTTGATGACTCGAGGGTTATAACAGTAAAAAAAGAAGACTGCAGATTTATACCCTGCCCTTCACTCTGAATCAGAGACTCAGAGCGATTTACAATCTCCTATATCTTCTCTCCCCACAACAGACACCCTGTGAGGTGGGTGGGGCTGAGAGGGCTCTCACAGCAGCTGCCCTTTCAAGGACAACTTCCTGCAATAGCGATGGCTAACCCAAGGCCATTCCAGCAGGTGCAGGTGGAGGAGTGGGGAATCAAACCCAGTTCTCCCAGATAAGAGTCCGCTCACTTAACCACTACACCAAACTGGCTCTATTTAAAAGAATTTAAAAGATTATTATTTATTAATGTTTTTTCTGTGTCATAAACAATGTTCTGAATTTGGATAATTTTAGTACAGAAAAACCATGTTCACTATTGATAAACTGTGATTGCTAATTAGCAGCATCACACTCTGCCAATCCAATTTTTATACCTTAAGCCTTCGAATTACATATACCAAAATGATAGATTAATGACAGGACAGACATTATTTCCCAGAAATTCATCCTCCAGGTTTATCTGTTTCATGGACAAAATACTCGTTTTCTCTTTATGAGTACCCATTGCCATTAATTCCCACTTGGTAGGTAGTTGGCAGTCTTTATAGCAGATCTAGCAACCTTCCTAATACAATTTAAAATGGGGGAAATATATTTATTAGCTACATTACATATTATTCAAGAGGAAAGTGGTGGTTGCTAAAGGTTTTCTAAGGGCTGTTTACAGCAAGAGTCCTAAATTCAGAGGGATGAAGATTACTGCCCAGATGTGGTAATGTAGAGTGATAGTACTTGCCAGTGATTTTGCTCCACAGCCTGCTGAGTACTGGGCTGAAGAACTATTGCATAGTAACTCACAGTGCCTCATCTTTCAGAGCATTAACCGAAAGGCACTTATCCTTAAGAATGTGGTCCAGTAGAGGTATCATCTTCTCATGGGGCTGACAGAGTGGCATGTATGCTGCAATGTTGGCTATGTTAAGACAGGGGGCATAAAAGTGGAACTTGCACCCCATGTTGTCCAGTGTGCACCCTTCCATATCTGGTAATGAGGAATGAACTTTTTGCTTTATTCTTAGGTGGGTCCACCTCCACCACAATGGATTTGGGGGTAGAATGTGAACAAGTAGGGATATGATGTCTGTTGTAGCTTGTACACACCCTCAAGACAGGTAGTTTTGGGTGCAGCGGAAGAGGCTTTCATCCTGGCATCTCTGATGACTTGCAAGAGGACAGGCAGCATGGTTCATTACAGAGGCATGTGGTTCATTATGCCAAAGGTGAAAGACATGGTCCTCAACTGGCAGAAATGGCTGTTTGATTGTGTTAACTCACTGTGCTCACCATTATGCAAAACCTACTCTGAATAGGGATTCAGATCCTCCGAGGGTGAAGCCAATTTCATACTGAATATCAAAGAGGTGGGGTGGAGACAAGTCAGATCCCCTATCCAATCAAGCCAGAAGGGGGGGGGGGGGCTTGTCAGTGTGTTCAGTTTCAGGATCACAAATGGGATTGCTTAGGCATGGATGCTGTTGTCAGGTGATGATATTCCATTGAAAATGAAGTGCTAGTTAAGCCATCTTGAACTTGAGATGATCTGGCTTGTGATAGAATGCACCTGCTCTCCTAGGTTTGCACCCTGCCCTCCTTGGTTTTTCTTAACACCTGAAGAGGATTTTCTTTTATTCCCAGCTTCCCTTCAAGTTGTGAGGCTTTGCCTCTGTCTCCCACTGCCCAGCATGGTCACCATGGGGACAGTTTAGAGCCTTGTGCACTCTTGAAGGAATAGCCACTTGCCAACTGCTTGCCTTCCACCTAATGCTCCTTTGAAAATAGTGTGCACAAGTTGGTGTAGGTCTATGTGGTACAGAGAACGCATGTCAACATCAAAAGTTATAAAGTGTTTATTTTAGCCCACACTTTTAGCCCAACACCAGACTGAGCTGGGGATTTCAAAAGAATTAGGCAACATGCAAATCCTCTGTCCCTCTCTATATACATGCCCTATCAGATGTTAAAATATAGGGCAGGCTCCCTTCAGCTGTATAATAAAAAGTACAGACATCACCCTGCCAACAAAAGTCTGCATAGTCAAAGCTATGGTATTCCCAATAGTAATGTATGGCTGTGAGAGCTGGACCATAAGGAAGGCCGAGCGCAGAAGAATAGATGCTTTTGAGCTGTGGTGCTGGAGAAGAATCTTGAGAGTCCCTTGGACTGCAAGAAGATCCAATCAGTCAGTCCTAAGGGAAATCAACCCAGACTGCTCCCTAGAAGGTTAGATGCTGAAGCTAAAGCTCAAATACTTTGGCCACCAAATGAGAAGGGAGCACTCACTGAGAAGACCCTGATGCTGGGAAAGACAGAAGGCAAAAGAAGAAGGGGACGGCAAAAGATTTATTATTTATTTTTCGCATTTGTATCCCACCCTCCCCGCCGAAGCAGGCTCAGGGCGGCTAACAACAACATTAAATATCCATAATAAAACAATAAAGCAATAAAGCAATAAAAACAAGTACAGTAAGATTAAAATTAACAATTGCACTTTAAATATTGAACAACTTTTTAAAACAGTTTTGGTGCTAAGTTCCATACCATGATGTTAAGCAGCTCTGTACTTTAGTTGAAGGCCAGACGAAAAAGTGTTGTTTTACAAGCCTTGCGGAATTGGGCAAGGTCCCGCAAGGCTCTAACATCATCAGGGAGTTGGTTCCACCAGTGGGGGGCCGCAATAGAGAAAGCTCGTTCTCTGGTAGCCTTCAGTCTCGCCTCCCTCGGCCCAGGGATTTCTAATAGGTTTTGTGATCCAGATCTCAGTACCCTTTGGGGAATATATGGGGAGAGACGGTCCCTAAGGTAGACAGGACCTTGGCCATATAGAGCTTTAAAGGTAATAACCAGCACCTTGAAGCGAATTCGGAATACTATTGGCAGCCCGTGCAGTCTCCGCAGCCCCGGCTGCATGTGATCCCGAATACAGAGACCCAGTAACAGCCTGGCTGCAGCATTCTGCACCACTTGCAGCTTCCGGATTCGAGACATGGCCAGCCCCATGTAGAGGGCATTACAGTAGTCTAGTCTCGAGGTGACCGTAGCATGAATCACTGTTGCTAAGTTGCTGTGCTCTAGGAAGGGTGCCAGCTGTCATGCCCACCTAAGATGGAAAAAGGAGGATCTCGCAGTGGCTGCTATCTGGGCCTCCATAGCCAATGTGGGCTCCAGTAGCACCCCCAAGCTCTTGACTTTAGGCGCCGATATCAGTGGTGCCCCATCAAAGGCTGGTAAAGGGATTTCCCTTCCCAGGCCACCATGACTCAGACAAAGGACTTCTGTCTTCGTTGGGTTCAGCTTCAGACAACTCAGCCTGAGCCACCCCGCCATGGCTTGTAACACCGGGGCCAGTTTCTCTGGGGCGGAGGTAAGCCGGCCATCCATCAGTAGATAAAGCTGAGTGTCATCTGCATACTGATGGCAACTCAGCCCGAATCTCCTGACAATCTGGGCATGGGGGCGCATGTAGATATTAAACAATATTGGGGAAAGCACCACCCCCTGAGGTACCCCACAATTAAGCGGATGCCTCTGGGACGATCGTCCCCCGATTGCCACCCTTTGTCCCCGATCACAGAGAAAGGAGGAAAGCCATTGTAGGACTAACCCCTGAATCCCCGCATCGGCGAGGCAGTGGACCAGCAACTGATGGTCGACCATGTCAAACATCACCGACAGGTCCAACAACAACAGCATTGCTGACCCGCCTTGATCTAGTTGTCGCTGGAGATCATCTACTAAGGCGACCAGCACCGTCTCCGTCCCATGGCCCAGGCGAAAGCCAGACTGGCGTGGGTCTAGGATGGAAGCATGAGATGGCTGGACAGTGTTACTGATGTAACTAACACGAATTTGAGCAGACTTCGGAGAATGGTAGAAGACAGGAGGACCTGGCATGACTTTGTCCATGGGGTCACAAAGAGTTGGACTCGACTGTGTGACTGAACAACAACAAACCCTTCAGCTGCCAAGGTCAGTGACTGCCTTCCCTGTGGAGAGGTCTGTGTCCTCTCATAGCACCGAGGAAAAGAGACCTCCTTCCTGTTGCAAGGAGTTTTTATAATATCTGTTTCTCCACCCTCTGACCAGGTCATGCCAGGTCAGAGAAGCATTTCCTACTGCTTCTACTTGGAGATTATTCCTGGATCAGTTCTAGCCTAAAGTCCTCAAATCTCTGTTCCCTGCTTGGAGAAGAGGAAGAACTTAACCCACCCATTATTTCTCCTGCTGGATCTATTAGCATTTGTATGCAAGTGAGTTGAGGTACATCTGAGAAGCAAGTGAACTGACCTCTGCCTCTTGCCTGTACTCTGCCCAGAAGGAAAAATCTTTTAACGCAAAGTGCAAATTTTTGCTCCTCTCAAACCTTCCAGGAAAAAATACATTTATTCACATGGGTAATAGAGGCTGAGACTGTGGTGTCCAGGAACTGACCCAATTTCACTTTTGAGACGGCCACTGAAAAGAGCGCTGAGATGAGGGCATAGCCAGCGCGTGGGAGTAGGCCAAGTAGGCGGCTGCTTAGGGCGCCACTTGGCCTAGGGGCGCCAGGAGGCTCGGGAGGCCACGGCAAAGTCAGGCGGTGGGGGAAGGGATGACAGTGACATCATATTGACATCATCAGTACACGCACCAAGGCCAAGTGGCGGATAAGTGAGTTCAGCCTATGGGCACAAGCACCCCTAGCCCCGGGCCTGGATGAGGGAGCTAATTAGTCCCAAAGTGGTTAAGAGAATTTGTGACACGAAGTGAGACTTGATAGCAAGATAGGATCAGAGGCCTAAGTGGTATATGGTAGGTATGACAGAATCAAGAAGTCTTGATGGATTCTTGGAAGTGTGCATGTCCCTCTCTGAGATACAGTGGTGAGTATGAGGAGTAGGCAGAGAGATGATCCCAATGGTGCTGGTCCCAAGGGGTATGGGACTGAGGAGATGGTGACAGCTCCTCAAAAATGACTTGCAGTCATTTGCAATCATACTACTCTTCATTTAAAGTTTAACCCCCCCTCTCTGCTTACGTCATGATCCTAGGCCCAGTGAGGCCTACAGGCTCCAGAGTAGCTACAGAGCCCACATCTCCCAGGATCCCATCTGTCCCTCTGATTGGGTGAAAGCAGTTTTGGAAGGAAAACTGGCCCAAAGGGGTGGGACTTGGGAGGAAAGCATAAATAGGTCAAGCTGCAGACAGGGTCATACCCTCTGGAGAGGCTGCAGTCAGAGAGAGGGTGGCTCCCTCTGAAAAAGGCTGAGCTGGAGGCTTTTGGGATCTCTCACCCAAAGGGGCATTAGAAGAAGGGAGTGTTTAGATAGTTGCATCAGGGTATTTATTTCTTTGCACTGACCTTTACTATTTCTTTATTCACTGTTGCACTAAAAAGTTTACAACCCACTTGTTGTTTTCGAGCACTTACAATAAATCTGTTATTGTTAAAACTCAATGGGTCCTCACATCTCTTCAGTGACGGTTAAAAGGTATTTGCTAATAGAGAAGATACAAGGGTTGGGTGGGTGCTCTGGGTCCTCCAATACAGACCAGAATTCTGGCAGACAGTAGAAGGCCCTTCCTGGTCCCCTGCTGTGTGACAGCTTAGCAGAGAGGCGGGGGAGGGAGGGGGAGGTGGTGTGGTCTCCTTGTCAGTCGAGTCCTCTTCCTGCTAGCAAGAGGCTGGGCTTTCCCTCTCTTCTCCTTGCATGACAGTTTAGCAGAGAAGCAGGAGAGAAGAAGGGGTGGCCACATAGCCTCCACTGCTAGCTCCATTGTTTCCCACTAGCAAGCAGGGAGAAGACCTGCCTGGCCAGCAATGAGACTGGCCCACTGTCTCCCTCTCCTCACCAGGTCTTCAGAAGAGCAGGAAGAAGCAAGCAGAAAGAAAGACTCATCTTGGCTGGCAATAAGACATGGCCGCTTCTCTCTTCCCTCACTGTGCCTTTTCAAAAAGATCCAGCAAGGGAAGGGTGTGGTGGCGACCCAGCCTCCTCACTGCTGGAGTTTCTAAGACAGGTGGAAGAGACGCAAGGTCATTGCTAAGGAGAAGCAGTCTCGGCACCAGCAGCGGGCTCTTCCTGACCACCAGCAGCCCTCCAGAATTAAAAAAAAAATCCTGGCTATGGGCCTGGCTCTTCAAGAACTGCTTCTGAGAGAACAGTTATGTGAGAACTATGACTGACCCAAGGTCACCCTACAGCTGCATGTGGTGGAGTGGGGAATCAAACCTGGTTCTTCCAGATTAGAGTTCACTGCTCTTAACCACTACACCAGACTGACTCTCCAGGTTGGCACTTTGGATGAGTGTTTGTAATGGGCAAGGTGTTGTGAGAATCTAAGGAACCTTACCCCTTGACAGAAAAAAGGAAATATATGTGCCTAAAGGGCAAGACAAAATTAAAAGGAAGGAAGACAATATTTTTTGAACAAAAATATATCTGGTGAGAAAGAGTAAAGTTTGTTAGAAGTGGACTGGCTCACAAGAGAAGTTCTTTGCAGTGTCTCCACAGTGCAGTAAAAAAACTAAGCTAGAAATGCAACTTCTCAGATCTTCCTAGAGCAGGGGTCCCCAACCAAGACCTTTCCTGGCACCCACCAAGTACTTTTAGAAAATGGGCAGGGCCAGGTGGGGCTTTTTCCAGCAGGGCTTCTGATTAGCTGTGCAGATTATAAGGCATTCTGTTAAACAGAGCATCTGCGTGAAATGTTAAAGAGGTGTTATTAGGGTTATTATATATAACCTCCCTCCCTAACATTTTGTGGTAAGTATGCGTGGGCAATTAGGTAAACATGTGTGCGCAATTATAACATGATCGTGTGTTTCTACGTTAGAGTTCCTGAAAGCAATTTCATGTCTGCATTCGAAATAATTTGCAAGCAATGCTGGAAAACCATATTTGAGGTTGTGCGGGGTTTTTAATATGGAATCTCAGTCACTGGTAAACATTTCACCAAAGCAAAGACAGACTGGGACAATTAAATCTGTGATCACGCCTGATGCTACACTTTTCCTGAAAAATGCATGACCCATATTCTTTGCCTGACTTACTACCTCCAACTTTATCTCCTCCATATGTAGAACTCACCAAGAGTACTCTAATACCGTACTCTACTGTACTCCAAAGTACTCTAATACAGATTGTTCAGGCATTTCTTAAAGATGAAGGCAGAAACTATAGAAGTGACAGGGCAAGGTATATATAATTGTGTCAGCATGTTAATTCATGTCGTTTGAGGTAGCGTACATTTATGAACTAAGCAGCATGTGGACATTACACTGAAAGTGTTTTGGTCCTGACACCAGGAGCCAGTTTGGTGTAGTGGTTAAGTGAGTGGACTCTTATCTGAGAAAACCAGGTTTGATTCCCCGCTCCTCCATTTGCAGCTGCTGGAATGGCCTTGGGTTAACCATATAGCTCGTGCAGAGTTTGTCCTTGAAAGGGCAGCTTCTGTGAGACCTCTCTCAGCCCCACCCACCTCACAGGGTGTCTGTTGTTGGGGAAGAAGATAAAAGGAGATTGTAAGCCGCTCTGAGACTCTGATTCAGAGAGAAGGGTGGGGTAGAAATCTACGGTCGTTTTCTTATATTTAATTTCAAAAATTAAACTCTAAAAACACTGACCGACATCAATATTTGTCACCAAAGCAACAGATGATGGCATTGCAATCAAGGTCAAGCGTGGCCAAAATAGTAAACTTTCCATAATCTAAGATCAACATCAGACCATACATCACACTTAAAGTTTCTACCTAGCAGAAGAGCTCTAATCCTTATTTTATTCTATGTTTAGACTTCACTCCTTCCTGGGTCACAGGGCTTGGGTGGCTCACAACATTCAATAGAACAATCTACAAATAGAGATAAAACATACTTACAAAACATTAAATTAAAATCCATAAAACAGCACCCTAACTCAGGCATCAGAATACGAACATATAAACAGATGAAGCTGCCTTATACTGAATCAGACCTTTGGTCCATGAAAGTCAGTATTGTCTTCTCAGACTGATCATTGGACACCCAACAAGCAACACCCCAGACTGCTGTAAAACAACAGCAACAGCACTGCTATTAGGTGGTAGAAAACTGGCCCCAACCATCCTCAGTGGAAAACCCGGTAGAATCCAGATTACAACTAAGAGTAGGTATTTCTGGGATCCAAGTGGCTTGTACAGCAGCATTGGCTAGTTTTTCTAAGCTCAGCCCCTAAATATTAAAACTTTATACTGGAAATCTTGCCAACTATTACCCTACTGATACTGGAGAAAGGGGTGTGAACACGCTGTTCTACTGATTTTCACCATGATACAAGGTATCACTTTCCAAATTACATTTTCCAATCTCATTTTAAAGAACATCATTAAAAGTATCAGAACTTTCTCTCAGGCACATAATATTCATCACATTTCTCTTATTCATCAAACCAGATGCCATAAAAATAAACCAAAGTTGAAGATTTTTATTATTTTATCCACTAATTTTGCAGGGATAAATGCTGAAGAGAAACAAAAGCTCATTGGTTTATTCCCTGCTCAGAGACAGAAGCTCCTGACAGCAGGTGAATAAAAATTAATGGAGGAAAGAAATGTAGTCAGTGAAAAAATTTACAAAATCTGTTTCAGAGTCATTAAGGGAACATGCCAAAAATATTCATGGGAAACTGGTTATAGAAACAGACAATTTCAATCCATAAAATACTGTCTTAGAATTTCACTATATTTATATTAACAAAACTCACTGGATTAGTACACTGTGTTAAAGGTTAATGAGATACATATAAAAATGTCTGGCAATTTATTTTGCCAGACACCTTACTATCAGTGTGCACAGGGAAAGGAATAATAGGAACTGGGAGACAAAAGTAAAAATATGAATTTGCTATTGTAATAATTATTGCAATAAACCCAAAAACCTAAATTTAAAAACACATTGCATTTGTTCAGCTACAACACATACAAGTAGTAAAATCCTACCATCACTGGATTACATTTAAAGCTGACATTTTAAGTGTAAAAGGCTAATTGATTTCCCATTCTCAGAAAGCTTATAAACTATATTATACTTACTTAATTACTACTGTACTTAAAGTTAATGGAATTTCATTCTGGTAGTAACAATAATATTCTTAAACAAATGCCTGAAAAATATAAGATTAAAAACTTCTCTACAAAGACTAAACTCCTAGAGAAAAGATGCAAATAAAATTACTATCATAATCTTTTGTTTTTATTTGCAAGTATAAAACTGAAGAGAAACAAAAGCAGGGAACATAGCATCTGTCATATCAGAATATAAAAAGATGATCCTGGCACAAAATGAAAAAGCTGTAATTCATTTGCAAATCAAGCCTGCCAGTTCTATTTCAAGCTGGCGGTAACTGTCAAGAGTTAACAAGATAATCACTTTCAATCCTGCCTTCAATGGTACATTACACTGTTATTCCATTCAATAAGGCCGTTCTTTGGGGCACTAGATGAATGGTTTTCATTTCTAACTCACACAAAAAGTTGCAAAAAAAAGATCCACGGGGCTTAAGAAAAAAAATCCCTTTATGGGCATTTATCTGCCGGCACTTGCTTTTAGGCAAAATGAGATATTTGGACACATTGGTGTCCATTCATTTCCTCTATTCCTTCAGGTTCTCAGTCTGTTGTTTTAAAAGCATTTGGCACACAAAAAAGAATTAGACACAATTTTCTTTTTTTTAAAAATCAATCATATTAAGCAAATACTCCTAGAAAACCTATTTTTTATTAAGCTGCCTTATAAGGCAAAAGAATATTTGGAAGAGTCTTTACTAAGTTTAATTTCAAGTAAAGGAAAACCATGTAAGTGCCACTTCTATGTATATTTTAGAACTGTTAAACCTCATATAACATTTTAAAAACGAAGAATGAGGTATAATGTTAATTCTATGTATTAGATACATGGAAAAATTCTGCTAACAAGCCAAGATGTAATAAATATATTTTTCATAAAATATTTGAAAATACATTTTTCTTTTTTAAAAAAACACACCAGCATTTGTAATGACTGTGAAGTTTCATTGATACAGCAATATGGAAACAGTATGGATTAAAAAAAATCAATCAATAAATCATGACTATCAACTTAGAAAGCAATTGGCAATAGTTTATACATTACACAGCAATATAGTACTTACAAAGATTTCAAAGTATTCTTATAACTTTAAAACACACACACAATTTTAAGCTGAAGTCACTTTGTCAGCCTCAGGTTGGTCATTTATGCACCATAAAAAAACCCAATCAGTTTTCAGTTATTTACATAGTTTTTCAGCTTTTGTTATTTTGTTTCCCATGTTTTGTTCCCTTCTCCAACAAACAAAAAATCAGGAATACAAATTCATACAAACTTATACAAAAGATATATTCTTACAGTATAAAGTGATCACAATGAAATAGTGACTATAATACTGAAAGTTTGACAGAGTTGGTATGATGGACACAGAAAGAAAACTTGTAGGATGCAGAAGTCAAAAGTGGAAAAAGAAACAGGTCCAAAAACTAAGGGGAATGTGAATGAACAAATATGGCAGCATAATTACAGGAGAGAAAACAGCTAATAGACGAATGAGGATAAACAATGACATCGCATGCCCTGATTTTAAGGATGTACTGCTTGAATCCAACACAAGAAGCAATAGGGATCCAACAGAAAGAAAGAGAGAGAAGAGAAGTGTAGAAACCTGGGAGTACTACTGGAGCCTTCTTTAACTATATAGGCCCAGATAGCAGCCACTGCCAAATTTGCCTTTTATCACCTTACGCAGGTAAGGCAGTTGGTACCCTTCCTCAAACGCAGCGACCTAGCAACTGCGACCCATGCTAAGGTCACCTCGAGACAGGACTACTGAAATGCCCTCTACATGGAGCTGCCCTTGTCCCAAATCCAGAGGCTGCAGTTGGTGCAGAATGCGGCAGCCAGATTGCTGTTAGGGTTCTCCATGCGGAAGCACATACAGTCTGGGCTGTGGGAATTGCACTGGCTGCCTGTGGCATACTGGATTTGCCACAAGGTGCTGGTTATTACCTTTAAAGCTCTATATAGCTGAGGATTTGCCTACCTTAGGGATCACCTCTCCGCACACGTTCCCCAGAGGGTACTGCAATCTGGATCTCAAAACTTGTTATCGATCCCTGGGCTGATGGAGGCAAGACTTATTACAACATGTAAAAGAGCCTTCTTGGTAGCTGTCCCCTATTGGTGGAATCAACTTCCAAAATATGTCAGAGGTCTGCAGGACCTAGGGTGCAACAGCAGTAACAAATGCAAAGTTCATTTTGGGGATTATTAGAAATAAAACAGCAAATATTGTAATGCCCTTTGCACTAAGCTGTGGTGCAGCCTTATTTGGAATACTGTGTGCAGTTCTGGTTGCCATCTCAAAAAAGGATATTAGATGGAAAGGAAAGCCACCTCTAGGAACAAAATTAAAACAACTAAAAGTAGCAAATCCTGTTCACAGGTAACCAAATGTTAACAGCTCTTCCTCATGTTCAGGGTCTTTTTCCTTGTCCATAAGACAGGACTACTGCACTGTTGCCTTTCAGTCATTTAGCTGGATTAAGTAGATTGGACAATATTGCAGCAGCATAGGGAAACATGTCAGCAGAAGTAGTTCTGTAGGGAGATCAGGCAGTTGAAGGATATGGGAAACTTCTCTTCCACAACAGAATACAGAATACAACACACAGTCTTTTAGAGCACTGCAAGTTACCTGTGAATACTGGATGACATATATTTACGGTATAGAGCAGCATTGGGATTCTACAATCCTAGAAGCTCAGATAAAATATATATCACAAGTTAGGAAAGGCACAAACAGGTATAAGAAAAGGCCTGCATGGTTAACAAACAATGTAATGGAAGCTGTAAAAGGTAAGGACTCCTTTAAGCGGTGGAAAGCTAGTCCAAATGAGATTAATAATAGGGAACACAGGATGTAGCAAATCAAATGCAAGACTGTGATCAGGCAGGCAAAAAGGGACTATGAGGAGCATATTGCAAAAAACATAAAGACCAACAATAAAAATTTCATCAAATATATTAGAAGCAGGAAACCAGCCAGGGAGGCAGTAGGGCCCTTGGATGACGAAGAGGTCAAAGGATTACTGAAGGAGGATAGGGAAATGGCTGAACTTGTGGATCTTCTGACAAAAATATGTAATCCTTCATTGAAATCTCCCTCCATTCCTGAGGACTGGAAGGTAGCAAATGTCACCCCCATCTTTAAAAAGGGTTCCAGAGGAGATCCGGGAAACTATAGTCCAGTCAGTCTGACTTCAATACCGGGAAAGTTGGTAGAAACCATTATCAAGGACAGAATGAGTAGGCACATTGATGAACACGAGTTATTGAGGAAGACTCAGCATGGGTTCTGTAAGGGAAGATCTTGCCTCACTAACATTTCTTTGAGGGGGTGAACAAACATGTGGACAAAGGAGACCCGATAGATATTGTTTACCTTGACTTCCAGAAAGCTTTTGATAAAGTTCCTCATCAAAGGCTCCTTAGTAAACTCGAGAGTCATGGAGTAAAAGGACAGGTCCTCTTGTGGATCAAAAACTGGATAATTAATAGGGAGCAGAGAGTGAGTATAAATGGGCAGTCTTCACAGTGGAGGACGGTAAGCAGTGGAGTGCTGCAGGGCTCAGTACTGGGTCCCATGCTCTTTAACTTGTTCATAAATGATTTGGAGTTGAGAGTAAGCAGTAAAGTGGCCAAGTTTGCAGATGACACTAAATCGTTCAGGGTGGTGAGAACCAGAGAGGATTGTGAGGAAATCCAAAGGGATCTGTTGAGGCTGGGTGAGTGGGCGTCAACATGGCAGATGAGGTTCAATGTGGCCAAGTGCAAAGTAATGCACATTGGGGCCAAGAATCCCAGCTGCAAATACAAGTTGATGGGGTGTGAACTGGCAGAGAGTGACCAAGAGAGAGATCTTGGGGTCGTGGTAGATAACTCACTGAAAATGTCAAGACAGTGTGTGATTGCAATAAAAAAGGCCAACGCCATCCTGGGTATTATTAGGAAGGGAATTGAAAACAAATCAGCCAGTATCATAATGCCCCTGTATAAATCGATGGTGCGGTCTCTTTTGGAATACTGTGTGCAATTCTGGTCACCGCACCTCAAAAAGGATATTATAGCATTGGAAAAAGGGCAGAAAAGGGCAACTAGAATGATTACAGATTTGGAACACTTTCCCTATGAAGAAAGGTTAAAACGCTCGGGGCTCTTTAGCTTGGAGAAACGTTGACTGCAGGGTGACATGATAGAGGTTTACAAGATTATGCATGGGATGGAGAAGGTAGAGAAAGAAGTACTTTTCTCCCTTTCTCACAATACAAGAACTCGTGGGCATTCAATGAAGTTGCTGAGCAGTCGCGTTAGAACGGATAAAAGCAGGTACTTCTTCACCCAAAGGGTGATTAACATGTGGAATTCACTGCCACAAGAGGTGGTGGCGGCCACAAGCATAGCCAGCTTCAAGAGGGGGTTAGATAAAAATATGGAGCAGAGGTCCATCAGTGGCTATTAGCCACAGTGTGTGTGTGTGTGTGTGTGTGTGTATAAATTTTTGGCCACTGTGTGATACAGAGTGTTGGACTGGATGGGCCATTGGCCTGATCCAACATGGCTTCTCTTATGTTCTTATCATGGACATTCCATTACATCAGAGCAGACAGACTAATGGCTGAAGGAGGGAAAAGGGAAACATGCAGAAGATATTGATATCTCACATTTTTAATCTGAAGCAACAAAATGATAAAAAAAAATACAAAACATCCATATATTTATTGCATTAAAATTGCAGGAACATAGCAGAAACTCTTATTTATCTATTAGTGTAGCAGTAATAGTAATCATGAAGTGAACACCCCTATGTTCAAATCACAATTTAATCACAAATAAAGAACTGCATTCTTGAATAATTTAAAATCTGTTCACTTCCCCCCGCTGCTCAAAACTGTTCTAAATTGCATTATGAACATATGAAGCTGCCTTATACTGAATCAGACCTTCAGTCCAGCAAAGTCAGTATTGTCTACTCAGACTAGCAATGGCTCTCCAGAGTCTCAAGTGCAGAATTTTCACACCTATTTGCCTAGAGCCCTTTTAGCTGGAGATGAACCTGGGACTTTTTGCTTACAAAGCAGATGCTCTATCACTGAGCCACTGTCCCTCCCATTGCAACTGTCTGAGCATGCACAACTTCACACCGCTTTCCGATGAGCCTGCTGGGGGAGGGCGGGATATAAATCTGAAAAAAATGGCTGTCCCTATCCACTCTCCAGCATCTGCTCCCCATTCAAGTCACTGTCAAAAAAAAAAGCCACCTTACAAAAGAGGGCCTTTTCCTTGGGTTTCTCAAGCCTGCTGGGAAGACCCTTTCAGGATTTGCCTCCAGATGCATAATCTGCCTATAATAACCCTGGAACGAAGCTCATAAAGCCAGTAAATTGTGAACCTGCACCAACAGCCAGCCACCATGCTTGATTGCTGCCGCCGAGCAGACACAAAACTATTCAAAATACAGCTAATTTTAAATTGCAAATGAAGAGTTCAACCCGAGCAAACAGACGTTGTGACTATAAGGGTGATTTTGAAACACCTCACTTCAGGGCTTGACAAATCCCAGGAGCTAGCTTGCCAGGGTGCCTACAAAATGTGCCTAGTATTTTAAGCAGTTATTTTACTGTATTGTCTCTTTGCAGTTCTCATTAGAAGTGTAAAATGCTGGATCCAACCTGTATGTCCAGTGACAAAATAGGGAAGATAGGGCTTCCCTCCACCCAAAGGGCTATGCTTGGGATCATGGGGCCTGCATGGACAAAAGCCTTGCAGAATGGGAGCTGTAATAAGGAAAGGAATTGGCCAAGATTGAGCCAGTTTGGTGTAGTGGTTAAGTGTGCGGACTCTTATCTGGGAGAACTGGGTTTGATTCCCCACTCCTCCACTTGCAGCTGCTGGAATGGCCTTGGGTTAGCCATAGCTATCGCAGGACTTGTCCTTGAAAGGGCAGCTGCTGTGAGAACACTCTCAGCCTCACCCACCTCACAGGGTGTCTGTTGTGGGGGAGGAAGGTAAAGGAGATTGTGAGCTGCTCTGAGACTCTTCGGAGTGGAGGGCGGGATATAAATCCAATATCTTCTTCAAAAAAAAAAAGCTGGCTGGATCCAGTCAGTCTATTTATAATTCTGCATCAAAGTTCTGTTGTATGACATAAAAGTAAATGGGCATGATGCTCTTGTCATTGCTTTTTTGTATGTAAACTTAATTTTACACCATTCATTGGTGGTGGATGAATTCATTTCTTGCCTTCTATACTAGCTCCAATATTCAATTAAATGGAGATTTGAAAGCAATAACAGAATTATGAAAAATTCAGGAGAGGTTAGGCTAGGGTTAGAGGTTAGCTTTTTTGTTTTGGTGATGACAACCAAGGTTACCCTTTACTTATTTATATACTACAGTACTTCTGCCAGAGCTTTAATAAAGTTATGAGAAACTGAACATCTTAGGGTTAGTTTTTGGGGTAGCAATCATGAGAAAATATAGCAATTTGTATGAAATCCTGAAGGATGAAAAATGAGTCCAGCTCCCAGATTTTTGGGCTGGCTCCTATTGTCAAACAAAATTTCTCAAGGGCTGCCTTACTTGCAAAAATCCAATAATCCCTGTTTCAATATGCTTGTCCCAAAAACAGAAGCAGAACAAAGAACTTCAGTGAGTACAGGGGAATGTTAATGTACTGTCATAATGCCCCTGTATAAATCGACGGTGCAGTCTCATTTGGAATACTGTGTACAATTCTGGTCACTGCACCTTAAAAAGGATATTATAGCATTGGAAAAAGTGCAGAAAAAGGCAACTAGAATTATTAAAGGTTTGGAACACTTTCCCTATGAAGAAAGGTTGAAATGCTTGAGGCTCTTTAGCTTGGAGAAACGTCGACTATGGGGTGATATGATAGAGGTTTACAAGATTATGCATGGGATGGAGAAAGTAGAGAAAGAAATACTTTTCTCCCTTTCGCACAATACAAGAACTCGTGGGCATTCAATGAAATTGCTGAGCAGTCAGGTTAAAATGGATAAGCGGAAGTACTTCTTGACCCAAAGGGTGATTAACAAGTGGAATTCACTGCCACAGGAGGTGGCGGCTACAAGCATAGCCAACTTGGATAAAAATATGGAGCAGAGGTCCATCACTGGCTATTAGCCACAGTGTGTGTGTGTATAATTTATTTTTTTTTGGCCACTGTGTGACACAGAAGGTTGGACTGGATGGGCCATTGGCCTGATCCAACATGGCTTCTCTTATGTTCTTACTATTTTATATTGCAGTTAAGACAAATTATATTTTTTTCAAAATAGCATTGAGTTTGTAACTCAGGCTGCTCCAATTTTGTTGCCTAGAAGTTTTCACTCGGTTAAGGATTCATGGTACATAAGCAAGTCCTTCTCATCTCAACGTTGATAAGGCCTCACTCTACGCATGACTGCATCCAGGATTTAGAAGAAGCATAAACACTCATCCCAGTGCTAAGTGTAATACTATGGTTTTCTTTATGTCCTTGCTTCCAGTCGACTCTACAGAATTTGAGATGGGAAAAAAAATCTTTTCTTCTATCCTTTTACTGAACTTGTTTCTTTGAAACTTGCATGAAAACAATATACAACATGAAGAGATAGCAGTACCTATATGAGTTAGTAATCTGAAAACACTCCTTATGAGCTGGGAATTAGACCTGTATTTTCAGCTATAAATAGAGAATAACTATTATGAAAGTTTAAGTTCAAGTCCATTCCTAGTAATATGGCAAATAAGTTTGCAGGTCAGCCTTTTGCACAAATAATGTGAGCAAGCCCATGCCACGTTATTTCATTGTACATGCTGCTGCAGCTGTTGATTAAGAGGTAGAAGTCCAATTCTGTATATCAATTCTGGTATGTTTTGTCAAGGTCTTACAATCCATTTGCTTTAAGCTCTTTGGATCTGACCTAGAAACATTCCCCACAGCATGGCAAGACAAGCCAACAAGCCAAATCTTGTTCAGTGTGTCTTCAAATGTATTTAAAGCATCTGATGAAACAAACACTTTCAATTCTTTTTATGGTGTAAAGTTTCCTTTCATCCAGGCTTATCAGGGCTGTCAAACATAAGGTCCATGGGCTTTATCAGGCACTTTGGACTTCCCAGTGCAGCCCTCCACCTACCATCCTTCACTCCGCACAAATTATTGAACAATCTTCAGTGCTAAAAATAAATGCCTTTAGTAGGACAAAGACGCTGGCCTACAATAACTGCTAATTCATACCTCAGGTTAGAGATCTTTCTTCCCTCGCTACCATCATCAATGCAAAAGTTGTTATGGTAAAGATAACACAACTGGTTACCATGAAACAATGGCATATCCATTATCTCTGTTTACATGCAAATACACGTTATATATTTATTATTTACAGATTAAAAAAATATAAAATGTTAAAGTTTGTTATGCATTTGCCAGATTCTGCATCAGATTACAAATTCTGCAGTTACATAATCACAGAAAATATTAGGGATGTACACCTTTAAAAAAATGGTATTCTTTAGATTGGATTTCAGGGAGGGCCTAAACACTTGTATTCTGGTCCCTGAATACATTATGGGGTTTGGATTTTCCTCCCTAGGATTCCAGAATGTGTTCCATTATTCCCCTATGGGGGAGGAGGGGGTGCTTTTTCAATTAAATGACCCCAAAATGCCTGCACTAAAGATTCCCTCCACACATACCAAGTTCCAAGGAAACTGGACTACGTACCCCTAAAATGGACTATGAACCAAGTTCCAAGGAAACTGGACTATGAACCCCTAAACAAGGAGCCCCAGCACTACTTGTTTCCATTATTTCCTATGCAGAAATAAATTCAAGGAAGCCAAAAACCTAATACACAACAGTAACCACTGGCCAAAAGTCTCCAAATGCAAACAAAACCAACATTAAATCAGAGAATCTCAGCAATGTGGCAAGCACAACACAACCAAGGTCAAACCAGAGAATCTCAGCAGAACACGGACCAATGCAGCAAGCCAAATACAACCAACAACTCTACATCACTGGTATTTCTCCCCCTGTAAAAGAAATAGCACAATAGCAATGCAGCATGCACAAATTTCATTTTAGGTGTTTTTTGGTGGGAGGTGCTTCTTTTCAATTGAAATATCCACTTTCCTAACATTTCTTGTTCCTATGATATTGTGGAAGAAGGGTGAAAACTGGTGAAAACAACATTTTTGGCGCTATCTTTGTTTTCTGCACAGAACTGCCCCCTCCACCTGCCATTTTTGCCCAGTGTCCAGCAAACTTGTAGAATTGAAGAACTGGCATGGGAGCTTTAAAATGCCAGTTCCAAATATTTTGGGGTATACTGAAATATTTCCAGACTTTTCTGGAATTGATATGTAGTATTCCCAAGAATCCAAGCAGATGATCAAGTGAAGAAGAATAAGATAACATAATGCTGAAGCACCACGACACAGGTGACTGTTTCTAGGATGAAATGTAGCAATGGTTTTACTTGTCTTATAGTTTTACATACGTATTTAGCATTTATGAATTACTTTAGCACATTCAAAGCATTTCAAATACATTAGTCCTGCTTTCTGTGACTCCCAGCCTGTAAAGGACAGGAGGAAGGTGACCAGAGACAGGTTTGTTTTTTTCTAACTTTAAGTGCCAGACCAAACCATTTCTCTGTACCCAGGCTTTTAACTAAGGGGTTCCATCTTTTTAGGGTGGTTTTATAGTCTGTTCATAGCACAAGGACTGTTTAATCAATATTATTTCAGACAGCACCATTTTATGTGCTTTTATGCCCTGGCTTGCTTTTGTTGGCTGCTTTGTGGCATATTTTAACTCATTCAGAGTGCTTTTGATATTTTTTTGTTAATACAATGGTCTTTACTGTCTACTTGATTGGTTTTATTGTGGTTTTATTATAATTTATTTTATTTATCACCTCAAGCAGTTCTGAAGAGGCGGCATACAAATTTTCAAAATAAATTATACCTTCTTATACAACAACCCTGTACGGGATGCCAATATTCTTATCATCATACTGCAGATGGGGAATATGGCTAAGAAACAGTGGCTTGCCTAAGGCTACCTAGTTAGCTCAGAGCAAAGACAAGATTCAAACCAAAGACTTCAATTCAATCTCATAACCACTACTTTACTCCAGCTTTCACAATGCTCCTTTCTTCCCAAAAGCTATATAAATAAAAACATAAATAATTATATATTATTTGTTTAGAAAATTTGATGCCACCTTTCCAGGACCCCATCCAAGCTGGCTTATAAAATAAAATAAGTTATTTATTCCTTTTCAAAAACAGTTAATTTAGAACTGTACAGTTAGTGCAGAATTATTTCATAGCTATTAACTTAAGTGGTATTTTTTTCTTGGCTTCTTTTGGTAATCTTTTTTTAGTTTTAAGAACTACACACAAGCAATTTCTGAGGATCTACAAAACGTTAATGCTTGAACTAAACTCTTCCACTTTAAACGCCTAAATTAACAAACACGATACCAAATAATATATGCTATAGGCATAGGTCTTCTCTGAAAAGCTGGGCTCTTCAAGTGCTTCAGCTGCGATATAAGCCACTGAGCCATGGCCAATACAAGCTAATTTGAATAATCAATATGACAACCTTATTTTTCTAATGCAAACAGGATTGATACAGTAAGGTGTCTCACTGCCACATCACAGTCATGGCCTCTTTTAACCCATAATTAGATTTAGGTGATTATCCCTGCTCTTCCTTACAAGTGTACAGCTCGGATAAGGGATGACAAAAGCTATCTGCCACTTATTTATCCTTTGCAGACGGTAGGTTATCCAGGGAGATAGAGGGTAAGATCTTCAAACAATTGTTATTCATGTCATCTACAGTTTAAGATAGTCACAGCCTACATACGTGCTAAGTGAAAATAGCCCAGAGCATTATGTACATGAAGGATACTTAAGAACATCAGAGTAACACAGATGGAAATTCAAGATGATGTAAGGCAAATTATGCCAAACTTAAACTGGTTATCACAAAGAACTATCAGGCAATGTTTTTCTTTCTGAAACCAACAACATCAAGTTTGAACTGATTTTACCCCACTGATACTGGTGTCACAGATATATTTGTTAAAATATAATCAAACATATGAAGATGGACAGAAAAGGTTCAACATGGAAATGTAATCACATTTAATTTACAACTCCTTTCATCTCAAACATTTAAGCTGCAATGCTTCTTTTGGTAACCTTTTAATTTTAACAAAATCATGGCCATTCTTAATTTTGTTATGCCTAATATTAAACCTAATAAGGAATAAAAAGCATAATCATGTTAGCAATATTTGTACTACATTTCATAAATGCAAACGTCAGTTTAAAGGGACGCCAATAGAAAATATCAGGAGGTTGCATATATTTCCTCTGACAGGATAAGTATTATTCTTTGCAGAAAATGTTTTACTTAAACTAAGATATGTGGCACAATAATTGATTTCAATTAATTAAAAATGTAATTGCAAACAAAATCGATCATTTTTCCTTTGTAAATGTTTTTACAAACAAAAAGAACCATATTTTGATACATGTTTTGCAAAGGGATGTATGAACACAACTTCAAATAAGATACTCACATAAATATTAGTCTGGAGAGTTAAAAATCAATATGCACATAAATATAGATTTATAAAAGCATAGATATTTATAACCCATGCAACAGAATACATTGTGCACTGTACAAAATCAAAATGAAGTATATAAAATTTGGCATTCAAAGTAAGTTATATAAATATGAAATTATATATAAATATGTGCATCTCATTTTCCACTAGGTGATGCTAGTGGAAGTGCAGAGACCTCTGAAGTATTAACCCGTTTAGTTCAGATGTGGTCAGTCTCACTTTATTGGAAAAAATACGCTATTTTACTTAAATGCAGGACTAGGTTTTTTCTCAAGTTTGTTATTTGGGGGGGGGAGAGAGTCATCTTACATTCGCAAATAAGTTATTTCCAGTAACAATTTTTGTATATAACATTTTAACAGTCACCTTACATTTAGGGTCATCTTCCTTTTCCAGTAGAAAGTAGGGGTGTGCATTCCGTTCGGCCGAACCGTATATACAGCCGAATCAACACTGATTCGGCTGTATACGGAATTGGCCGTAGCCGATTCCCATTGCCGCCTATTATGCGGCAGCCGAATACGGCTCGCCGTATACTGCCGAATAGCTATTCGGAAGTATACGGCTGTCAATGGAAAGGCGGGAAAGTAGCTTCTGCAGCCTCAGTGGAGCTGCTTGCCTACTTTCCCGCCTTTAGTGGCCTCTTCCCGCCTCTCCCATAGCCTCCCTGGGATCAGGGGGGGGAGGGGGAAGAGGAGCCCCAGCAGCCAATCCAAAGCATGCATTTGCAAAATGCATTGCAAATGCATGCTTTGCAGGGCTGTTGTGTAGCTGATGGCCCAGCCATCAGCTACATTGTTGTTATTTTGATCTTTTGCTTACTTGGGTATCCAAGTAAGCACTGTTGTCTGGCCAATCAGAGAGCAGTGCTATTTTTTGAAATTGCTCTCTATAGGGCCAGAGAACCTTTTTAAGGAGTCTTCCTGGCTGGACTCCTCCATTGCTGTGTTGGTGTATGTGGGTTGGTGTGAGAGAGATTGTGCTGCTGCTGGCTGGCCCTTGGCTTCAGCTGCTGCCTGCTGCTCTCTCACTCAGCCTTACCAGACTTCCCTGGAGTAGAGAAGACAAGGTAAGACAGTTTTGGGGTTCTTGTTTTAGTTTTTGTTGGTAAAAGGACTAGAGTCCCTTTACTTGTCCAGATTTGGGTGGGTGAGTACTGGGTGGGAAGCCTATTTGGGGTTGGGGTTAGGTTCTGCTGGGGGTGGGGGCCTGGGGTGGGGGGGGTTGCTAATTTGCCCATATCTTAATTTAGTGAGAGAACTTTTTAAAGTGCAGTGTCCTTTTACTTCTCCTGATTTGGGTGGCTTGGATTTCTTGGGGTTAGGGTGAAGGGTTTTTTTTTGGGAGGGGGGGGGAAGTTCCTGTATTGTTAAAAGTTGAGTTTTTTACTGTTTCAGTGTTTGATTTGTTCCTGCTGTGTTGTGTTGCTGCTATGTTACTTTTCTCTTCAGGTTATTGGGTGGTGCTGTTTGGCCTAATTTTCATTGTTTAAAAGGCCACTTTTGTCCCCCTTTTCCTGGTTCTGGTTTTAGGGGTGGGGGTGTTGTTGTTGACTGATTTGGCCTGAGTTTTCTTATTGGTGAAAGGCCACTTTTTAAAAACTTGAGTTGCTTTGCTTGGCCTTTTTTTTCCTGTTGTCACTTTTCCTGGTTTGGGGGTGGGGGTGTTGTTGACTGATTTGGCCTAAGTTTTCTTATTGGTGAAAGGCCACTTTTTAAACACTTGAGTTGCTTGACCTTTTGTGATTCTGCTGGTTTTGTTTTGGTTTTTTTTAAATTACCTCTGGTTGGTGTGGGGGTTGGCGAGGGTGTGTGTGGGCTGGGTCACTTTCTTGTTGTTATAGAGTGATTTTTGGAATCTGAGTGTGCTCTTGGTTTGGCTAGGGCCACTAAATAGGCTGCCCCACTAATAAGGGTGTTTTTAGGGATTGTGTTTTTTTGAAATTTAAAACAAAATTAATCCAGTTTAGGGCTTTATCTCCTTTCACTATTCAAGTAGGCCAGATAGGGGTGCTTTAAAAAGTTTTTAGGTTTCTCATAAAAGGCAGCGTGACTACTAGGCCACATCAGGCTCCCTTTTAAAGAGACTAGGGTTGCAGCAGCGGTGCATCTGGCTTTCAGCCACTAAAAACTGGTGCATCCTTAGATTTCCACAGGGTAAACCACAGCTTCTCTCACGTTATACGGGACACCTGATTTCTAGTTTGCAAGGAAATCAGGTTTGTCCCAGGATCTAGTTAGGAGAAGTTTAACTAGGAGGATATAACAAGGATTGCCTTCATCTCAAGGTAGCCTTTTAAAAACTGCAGCCAGGTAGAGGCAGGATCACCTAGTCTCCTAAACTTTACCAGACTACTACCCCAACCCAAAGAAGGACAGGTTAGGGACCAAAAAAACAAATAAACAAGCTTTGGTGGGAGGGTTTTTAAAAAGAAGTCAGGGCACCTGTTGGTTCAGGGTACAGTGCAGTGAGTTAGGTTTGTAAAAAAAACCCACTCTCAGTTCAGGTTCTGTGAGACTGGCCAAGGGTGACATGAGTGACAGGCAGCAGAAGAGGGGCCCCGGGGGCAAGGCCAAGGAGAAAACTAGAGGGGTGGAGGGGAGGGGGAGGACCCAGGTCTCCCCCCCCACCTGTGTGTGGGGCCACTCCACAGCCGCTTTCCAGCACTCCGACCTCTGGCCGGAGTATGATGAAGAAGAAGTCCCGCCTTGGGCCCTTCATCGAGGCTGCTGCTGGGGCACCCCCAGCAAAGGTGCCATTAGGTGCTGGCACTGCGCAGGGGTCTGCTGCTCAGGCAGTCTCTCCTCCAGCTGATGTCGCTCGGCCTCAGCAGCCGGAGGAGGGGCAGCAAGAGCAGCCCTCCTTGGAGATGAGCTTTGGGGACAGTTTTCTGTCCAAAACGATCACCCCAAGGAGGGTGCAGGGTGTCGTGCAGGAGCTGGAGGAGAAGCTGGTTGAGGAGGACCATCCCCCTTCTTCGGTTCCTTCGGGCACCAGCAGTCCTTCAGGGGATGGCCAGGAGGGGAGGCCGCATGGGGTGGAGGGGGAAGAGATGGAGACACACAAGGTGCCTCCATCTCCGCCCACTTCCCCCCGGCGGCCAGCCCCTCCTGCCACCCCGAGACATGATGTGTCTCCCCCGAGCACTTCAAAGGAGGTGGCTCCAGACACCCAACTTGCCAGTCAGTTTGGGCATCCGTTCACCTCTGAAGTATGGAAGCATTTCCAACTTATGGAGGATCCACCTTATGCGCAGTGCAAGCTGTGCAGGGCCCGGATCAGTCGTGGGCGGGACCCTGCCCACCTGACGCCGGGGGGATGCGGAATCACCTGCAGAAGCACCACCCGGGGGTGCTTCTTAAGGGGGAGAAGCAGGCTGGTGCTGTGTTGTCCAAGCGGACAACAACACCACCCAGCCAGGAGGTCCATCCCATCGCAACTACCTCCGCTCTCCGGGAGCGTTCCGTGGGAGAACAGGGACGCCAGGCATCTCTGCCTGAGATGTTTGGTAGGGGCACCTCTGTGCCAAGAGGGGGAATAAGGCACGGCAGGAGGGTGATCGCCTGGCTCCTTGCCAGGTCAGTCGCCCATGGGCTTACGTTTTCAGTGGTCGAGAATCCTGGGGTGCAGGGGTTGCTGGAGTACCTGGCGCCCTGGTACAAAATTCCTGCTAGAACCACCCTTAGCAGGACCATTGTGCCAGCTCTTTTCAGGGCGACCAGATCTGTGGTGAAGGAGCATTTGTCTCCTGCTGCTGGGGGGACTGTTCATTTCACCTCAGATATCTGGACCTCCAAACATGCGTTCGAGGGGTATCTCTCCCTGACTGCGCATTGGTGGCAACCCAGAGAGGTGGTTGGGGGTGGCAGTAGCGACAGGCAGGGTCAGGGCCGCCGGGCCGGCTATCGCTGGGCCTTGCTGCACGCCGAAGCAGTCGATGCGCCACACACGGCGGACACTCTCGGAGCCATCCTCTCATGGCAGTTAGAGGGCTGGGTAGGCAGCAGGGACGTCGCCACGGGCTTCGTGGTGACTGATGGTGGCTCAAACATCAAGGTGGCTGTCCAACATCAGGGCCTAAAACGCCTTCCTTGCGTGGCCCACCTTCTCCACCTCGTGGTTCAGGACGCATTGGGACAGACGAAAAGCCAGGATCGTCTGTATCTAGCCGTGACCCATGAGTACCGACTTCTGCTCCAGAAGTGTCGGTACATCACGGGTCACTTCTCACGCAGCAATACGGACTCGTATCGGCTGCGTGAGAAACAGAGACTGACAGGCATGCCATGGCACCGCCTGCTCGGTGACATCAGCACACGCTGGAACTCCACCTGCACCATGCTGGAGCGCATGGTGGAGCAGAGAGCAGCCCTGGATGCTTTTGTCTCTAAGACGAGGTTCTTTCGGGATGAGAACCGTCTCACCCAAGAGGATTGGGTGGTCATTTCTCAGACTGTGGAGGTTATTGGGCCCTTCAAGACCTACACAGAAATGCTCTCGTCTGACATGGCGAGCATCGCACTGGTCGTCCCCATGGTCCAGATGGCCCGTGAGGACTTGGCCTCGTTTCTAGTGCCAGCTCAAGGCCGTGCAGACGTTCTTCCAGTGGTGCGCGCCCTGGTTGTTAGGCTGCAGGTAGGGCTAGAGGCCCGCTTTCAGACTTTCACCCAGGATAAGGTCTACATGATGCCGACCATGTTAGACCCGCGCCTAAAGGGCACAGTCGCCGAGCGGGCCAACGAGCTCAATCGCTGGCGAGATGAGCTCTCAAAGAAGGTCGAGCGTTCCAGAGTCAGGGGGGGCCCAGTGCCGGTAGTTGAGGAGGAGGGGCGTGGAAGCAGCTCATCTGTGATTTCCGCTGCTGTTGTTCATCCCCAGCCTCCCCAGCTAGGCGGTGTTTCCCACCAGACTCACGCCACGAGGAGTGCTGAGGTGACATTCATCGGGAGGGTCGTTGGCCCCTCTAGGAGCGGTAGGGCACCGAGAGCGGAGACGGGTGCTGCGATGGTGAGGGACTATCTTTTTGAGCCCCTCGAGCCGCAGGAAGCGTCTCCTTTGGACTACTGGGTCACGAAGGAGGGGGTCTGGCCGGCCCTCTCCTCCGTGGCCAAGGCGTTCCTCTCCTGCCCACTGACGAGTGTGCAGAGCGAGCGCGTCTTTTCACATATGGGCGATATTGTCTGCCCACATCGCAATCGCCTGCAACCCTGGACAGTTGAGCAGTTGGTCTTCCTGAAGGTCAACTTGCCAATGTTCGGCTCCCTGAACATGGACTTTGAGATTGAATGAAGTGAGCACCTACTTGTGCCTGCATCCTCTCTTGGCCCGCGCTTGGAAGATGGTTGTAAAATGCTCCTCCAATAAAAATTGACTAGAGTCCAAAGACAGCCCAAAAACTCACTCACAAATTGATTGGCAGTGCATCCCGCCCCCCCTCATCCCTCCCCAAACCAAAAGTGAATGCTGGTTTAATAACTGCAAAGTGATCCAAATTTCTCTAGACCTCCATCCACACATGCCTAATAATACTGAAAGGGCCATTGCAGCCCCCAACTGTAACCGACAGCACCCACAGGCCCAGCCAGGATAACCCACCCAGTTTTTTTTCAGGGGCAGGAGGAAGAAAGAGGGAGGTGCCAGTGATGATGACAGGCAGCCAGCAGCCATACCAATGCTGAGGTCCCTCTAATGGGACAGTGATGCTGGTGTGTTACTGCTGAGCTGAGAGAGAAGGAATGGTTGCCTTCCTCTCACATAATCTGAGGCCCTCCCAGTGATCTTCCTCATTTGGGGTGCCATTCTGGCTCGTCTCCTCGTGGTGCACCCTGGGTAACGCGAAAGAGCCGGGACCAGCCAACCATCCATCACTCAAGGTAAGTCAAAATGCTTCTTGCTTTGTGTTACAGAATGATGTGGAGCTAGGTGTGGTGGTCCACCACTTCTCTTGTTTGAGACTAGAGTTGTGTTGTTTGGGGCAGGGAAGCTGGCACCTGGGTGAGAGACCCAGAGCCAGCATGCTTGTTGTGGTTGGCCAGCTCTCCCCGTGTTGTTTGGGGCAGGGCTGGAGAGCTGGCATCTGTAGATTGTGTGTTCTGTGGCAGGGAAGCTGGTACCTGGGTGAGAGACCCAGAGCCAGCATGCTTGTTGTGGTTGGCCAGCTCTCCCCGTGTTGTTTGGGGCAGGGCTGGAGAGCTGGCATCTGTAGATTGTGCGTTCTGTGGCAGGGAAGCTGGCACCTGGGTGAGAGACCCAGAGCCAGCAGGCTTGTTGTGGTTGGCCAGCTCTCCCCGTGTTGTTTGGGGCAGGGCTGGAGAGCTGGCATCTGGGTTTGCTGCAGCCAGGTCTGCAGAGCAGACCTTGAGCAGATTGTGTTTTGTGTGGCAGTGACGTTGGCAACTGGGTTTACATTGGTTCCAGGCCTGCGGGGTTCATAGAGTAGATAGAGGGATGTAGTGCATTTGGGTCCTATAGAGATTCTCTGGTGTGAAGTTAGGTTTGGCTTTGGGTGCCCCAGGAATTGGACCCCCTGGTCCAATTTTTTTTTTTTGGCCTTGTGGGTTTTGTGTGGGACAGTGCCCTGAAGCTGCACAGCAGTTTGGGGGGCTCTCCTCAAAACCTCCTGCTCCCCAGAGCCACTTTTCCCACGACAATTACAGTGAGGAAGTGGCTCTAATTGTTTTTTTCTCACCATTGGGAGCAGTGTTCCTTTTGGGGTGCCCACAGATGGGTGCCGTCTTTTGGGACCAGGGGGGTTGCATGCTGGGGAGTCCCCTGAAGCTGCCCTGCAGTTTTGGGGGCTCTCCCTCAAACCCCCTGCCCCCCAGTAGCCTCTAATTATGCCCTATGTTGCCATTGATTTCAATGGCCCATAGGGTATAATGATTGAATAGGGGCACCCTCTTTGGGTGCCCCTGGAATGGGATCCCCTGGCCCAATCTTTTTGGGACTTGGAGGGGGGGGTTGGAGGGGAGAGTCCCCTGCAGGTCCTCTGCAAATTTGGGGGCTCTCCCTCAAACCCCCTCCCCTCCAGGCGGCTTCAAATATACCCTATTTGCCATTGATTTCAATGGCCCAATGGCCTATTTGCCATTGATTTCAATGGCCCATAGGGTATAATAGGGCCATATATTCAGAAATAGCCGCGCATCTACCGTATATGCGGCTATTCCGAATACGGTATTCAGCAGTATACGGGGATTCCGAATTTTTTTTCCCCGTATACTTCCGAATCCGTGTAATGCCAAATATTTTTTTTTTGCACATCCCTAGTAGAAAGTTTAGGAAAGATCTTCAAACCATCACCGCTTTTTGAGAAGCAGCTTTCCATGGTTGCCAGCTGTGCAATCCTAAACAGTTACACTCTTCTAAATCCATGGGATCTTCTGCTGACGATGCACTGTAGGAATGCTTTTTACTATCTTCAATGAATTCAGAGACATTCTTCCCTCTTGTTCTCTGCTGACATAACAATGCTGATACATGTTTCTGTATTAGACTGGACTTCTATAACATTCCATGGGACACCCTGGAAAGTAACTCAGAAACGGCATCTTGCGCAAAAGGCTGCAGCTGATGACACAGCAAGTCCTTCCTCTTCATGAGAACTTCTAATAGTAACCAACTTTTATGACTTTTGAAAAACCTCATTCCTGATTTTATTCTCTTTTTAAGTTTTCAACACTTGTAATGAAAAGGAAGAATACATTTTTTAAAAAAATATAATAAACTGAGTAAATGGGCCCATCTCGCTTATGGCTGGAGACACAGTGGAGCATGGTGTGATGGTGAGAATGCTGGACCAGCATCTGGGAGAGCCAGGTTTGAATCCCCACTCTGGCATGGAAGCTTGCCAGGTGAACTCAAGCCAGTCACACTTTCTCAAGCCTAACCTACCTCATAGGATCACTGTGAGGATAAAATTGAGGAGAGGAATGGCCAGTTTTGGCTCCCAAACTAAATAAATCACACATGTTGCAGAGCTCAAGAAACAAAACAAATGTTCTTTAGATGTGTATACACTTCCCCCTAGACAGAGATCATCTCTCACTATATAAAATGGTGTGTATGAGGCAGACCTGAATGACTGGCTGCTTTCTCAGCCTTTGATGGACTGATACAACATCCTGCTGCCAGCTTTCTTAATTACCGGTAGGCTCTTTAGGTTAATCTTGGTCCATGCTATGGAAGACTCGTGACATACACAGAAACCAGGAGTGTGAGAAGTGGTATTTCTGCTCAATGAGGTCAATTTTCTGTGACTCATTTGAATAAAATAAGAAGAGAAAATTATCATAGGCTGTACAGTGTAAGATGTGTAACTACTTGATTAAAAATAGTTCTACTACAAGCCTGGACACATGAGAAACTAAAAAAAAGGGAGAGTCCCTGTGGCAATGAATTCCTCACTCACTCGCCAGCCAACAACCTGTCACTGTTCTGCCTGCCAGCTTCCAGTGTCAAAGCAGTCCATCTTCCTTCCCTTACTTGGTGGGCTGGCCAGTCAAAGGCAGCAAAGGAGGCTCTGGTTCTTCTCTTTGCCTGCCCACCCAACTATCAAACATCTGCATTGGCAGTGAAGGAGGGAAAAGTGCCTCCCTTCTCACATCCACCCAGCTCAAGTGGCAGGGGGCAAAGTAACCCAAGCAACTCCTGGTCCTCAGAGCCAGAAAAATGGTGTGGGGGCAGCAATACTGCTAGAGTGCTGCCTCCCCCCCAGGGGGGGGAACCTCAGGGCTGCTTTTGCACCTCTCCAGCCAATCTGCCTTCCCCCCTCCCATTTAAAGACTCCACTGGCCAACTGTGGGAGGACATTCTTGGGAACAGAGCAGGATGTAAAAGGAAGGGGGATCAGGATGAATCCCCTTACTCTTGCTTCAGGCACAGAAGAATTCAAGGAAAAGCAGAGAGGGGTAATTTCTGCCAATTCCGACTCCTTACTGTTTTATCCAAGCAACCCACTAACTCTCTTCAGGGGATTATTATTTTATTAAACTGCACTTAAAAACAATTAAAAGGGACAAATTAAGAGGAGTAGATGAAATATCAATAGAGATATTTCAAGCCACAGAAATAGAGTCCATCAAAATCTTAACAAGAACACACCAACAAATATGGAAAACAAAACAATGGCCCACAGACTAGAACCTTCAATTCACAATCCAGTTCCAAAAAAAGGAGACATCAGAGATTGCAGCAACTTTCAGACCACTGTGATAATTTCTCATGTGAGTAAAGTGATGCTGAAATCTTACAATAAAGACTGTTACCATATATGGAACATGAAATGCTAGAGGTTCAAGCTGGATTCAGAAAAGAAAGTGGTGCTAGAGATCATATTGCTAATTTATATTGGTTACTGGAGCATATGAGAAAATTTCAGAAGAAAATCACATAGCTATGAAAAGTTATGGATGTGCCACATCTCATTGTTTTGATGCACATCCTATACTCTGGACAAAAGGCTACTGTTAGGACAGAATATAGAGAAACAGAATGGTTTCCAATTAGCAAAGGTGTCAGATAAGGATGTATTTTATCTTTTTTAATGCAGAATATATCATAAAGGCAGCTGGATTGGATTTAAATGAAGGTAGAGTGAAAACTGGTGGTTAGAAACATTATTTGAGATAGGCAAAGGACACCACATTTCTGGCAGAAAACAGTAAAAAACTTGAAACAACTCATGATGAAGTTTAAAGTAGAAAGTGCCAAAACAGGATTACAGCTGGACATCTAGAAGACAAAACTAATGACTACTAGGAAATTACACAGCTTTAAGACTGATGATGAAGAAATTGGCATTGTTAAAGATTATATATTCCTTGGCTCCATCATCAACCAAAAGGGAGCCTGCAACAAAGAAATCAGGAGACTGGGACTGAGAAGAACAGCCATGAAGGAACTAAATTCTTAAGTGTTAAAGATGTGTTGCTAGGAACCAAGATCCAGATAATTCATACCATAGTATTCCCCATTACCAGGGCTTTTTTTGTAGAAAAAGCCAGTAGGAACTCCTTTGCATATTAGGCCACACCTCCAATGCCAAGCCAACCGGAACTGCATTCCTGCTCCAAAAAAACCCCTGCCCATTACCATGTATGAGTCTGAAAGTCAAATAATAAAGACAACTGAGAGGGGGGGAAGATTCAAAATGTGGTATTGTAGAAGAATTTTACAGAGACTATGTACTGCTAAAAAGACAATAGATGGGTTCTAGATCAAATCAAGCCTGAACTCTCACTAGAAGCTAAAATGACTAAACTGAGGCTACTGTACTTTGGTCACATTATGAGAAGACAATAGTCACTGGGAAAAACAATAATCACTTGTAAAGTTGAAGGTGGCAGGAAGATCCAACATGAGACGGATTGACTCAATCAAGGAAGCCGTGGCCTTCAGTTTGCAAGACCCAGGCAAAGCTACTATTGACAGAACAGTTGGGAGGTCTGTGATGAAATTGGAAGGGTTAATAGAAAAGCTAAGGACTCAGGGAATCTGAGTCATGTGATCTGAGGATGGGGGCCAGAGTGCTCGGAACTCTCAGGATGAGTGAGTGACAGATAACAGCTGGAGAGTCAACTGTCAGAGGGAGACAGTTGAAGTGGGCAGTATATGATCAGCAGGAGAGCTGAAGAGAGAGCTGATACAGAGAGCTGTGAAGAGACTTCTGGTGAAGTGAAGCTCGCTGTTAGCTCTGTGGAGACAGCCAGGTGGCTGAGAGTGACAATCAAGTGTCACAGTGAAAGACCTGAGTGGTCACAGAAATATTTACACTACTCTTAAGAACTAACAAGGTTGCTGAGGAAGAGATGTGGGTCTGAGGGAGTCAAGAGGGCTGGGAGCAGACACACCAGTCAACTCAAGAGACCAGACACATAAAGCCCAAGAGGCCAACCTAATTAGAGTTTGGAGAGTGAAGAATATAAGAACTGTGGACCCTGAGATACCCCAGTGAACCTCTGTATTGTAAAGCCTGAACTGTTTAGCAACTGTTATTCATCCAAGATACAAAAAAGCCTATATAAATTCATCCCTTCCCCCCAGCTGAAGAATGTGTGTAAATAAAAATCTGTGGTTAACTGTTAAGTTCTCTGGTGCCTGAGTATTTGGAATCAGCAGCAAATCAGCAGTGGTCCCCCACATACATAGTTATCCGTCTATCTGAAAATAAAAGAGAACCCCGAAAAGACTAGAAATCCTTATTATACCCACCCCCTTTTCTCAGTAGTCGTGAGGTAAAACCAGAAGGAAGAAATAAAGTCGGCAGGAGGGGCTGGAGTCGCCATAAGTCGCCTTAAGTGGTGCAGGGCGGTCATAAGGTCATTAATTCTTAAGGTCACAATAAGTCAGAAGCATCTTGATGGCACTTAAGACACACGCAGAGTCCACCTTCGTTGCTGAGTCTCAGGGCAGATTTTATTTGCACTACTGGTTTTGCTATGTCCGTTCATCATCTAGTAGGTCACACCTACGATATGGATCTTGCACATACCTGCTGGATTTTTCTTTCCTCTGTAATCAGGCTATATACTTAATCACTTTAATGATTACTTCAGAGATCTGACAATCTGACTCACAAAATCTTATGCCATAATAAAAGCATTAGTTTTGTTATTCATGGTGAAAAGAAAATGACTGAAAAGGAGAACAATGATCAACCACAAAGAAAAACAGCAACATACTGTGGAATTTAATGGACAGAAATGTATCAAGTGCAATTCCAAACAGGGTTACATTTGTTTAAGCTTACTGACTTCACTGGACTTAAAAGAGTGCGATTCTGTTCAGGACTGCACCATTAGTCTTCTACAGGCTCATAGCATGTTGAAGACCACTTTACTATGGCATAAATTTTCATGAACCCACTTTGCCAGATTTCCTCCCTCAATCTCTGTAACTATTCAAGAACAAAAAGTCAGCTGCAGCAGGCCTTATTCCTAGTATGTTAGAGTTGATGCCCGGTGAGCTATTTTAAGCAGGAAAATTGACAATAGGTAGCAACTTGATGACCACAGAGGCACAAAGGAACATAGAGAAAGAGACAGTCCTTTAGCTATGTAGGGCCACATATGCTTTAAAAGTCATAATTGAACTGAACTTAGAAATGAACTGCCAACCAATGCAGCTGTTTTAAAATAAGCAAGAAATTTTCCTATCAGAGATTGGATTTATACCCCTCCCTTTACTACCAAAAGGAGTCTCAGAGCGGCTTACAATCTCCCTTCCCCACCCCACAACAGACACCCTGTGAAGTAGGTGAAGCTGAGAGCTCTCTCCCAGAACTGCTCCTGTGGAGAACAGCTCTATGAGAACTTGTGACTGACTCAAGGTCACATCAGCAGGTGCATGTGAAGAAGCAGGGAATCAAACCCAGTTCTCCCAGATAAAAATCCACACAATTAACCACTACACCAAACTGTCTCTCCACATTCTGAAACAGTTTCAGGTTGTTTTCAAGGATAGCCCAGCATAGAGTGCATTACAGTTAGCCAACCACGAGATTACAAAAGCATAAAATAGCTTGGCCAGGTCTATTGAGCTTGTTTGGCATAGTGGTTAAGTGCACCAACTCTTATCTGCGAAAATCGAGTTTGATTCCCCACTCCTCCATATGCAGCTGCTGGAATGGCCTTGGGTCAACCATAGCTATCTCAGAACTGTCCTTGAAAGGGGAGCTTCTGGGAGAGCTATCTCAGTCCCACCTACCTCACAGGGTGTCTGTTGAGGGCGGGGGGAGGTAAAGGAGATTGTAAACCTCTCTGAGACTCTGAGATTCAGAGTGTAGGGCAGGGTATAAATCCAATCTAAAACATCAACAAGAAATACCATCAATTAGCCAACAGCACATTCACTAATCCACTGACACCCCTCTTTTCATATATCCTAGGATTATGACATGTTCGCTCAAATATATGATAGTACTATGGATTATAAATGCAACAATATGTAAGAGCTCTTTCAATTCACCTAGAACACATACACGAACACATGAACCCACCTTATACTATGCCAGATCACCACACAATCAAGATCACTATTTAGAGTGCAAGCAATTCTCCAGGGTCTCAGATGGAGGATTTTCACATCACTTACAACCTGACTGAACCAGGAACCTTCTGCACACCAAGCAGTTGCTCCATGAGTCATGGCACCTCTTTCACTGCCAATCACTTCTAATACAGCTTCTGACCCATCAAGCCCAATGCAGCCCACCAGACACACCAAGCCTCCTAGATATTGACAAGCTCCTCCCAGCTCAGCTTCTTCATTCCAGGTAAGCAGCAAGAAAATATCTGTCAATCCCATGATGAGCTGCCATATACTACTTATGAGCTCTGTTCAATCTGACAGTTCACAAGTAGAGCACATAAGGTCAAAAGGCCACAGTAACAATAATTTATTTTTCATGCCCAATTTAATAATTAAAATATTGATAACGCTACCAAAAACTTTACCAATGGCTAAGGCATACAAACCTTACCTTTTCATGGAAATGTGTAATCACCAATAAATCACTAGCATCGTTCTGAATTTGTCTGCTATACACAATCAACAAATGAAGGGAATATAAAATGTAATGTAATGTAATGTAAAGTAAAATTTTATTTATATCCCGCCCTCCCCCGCCGAAGCAGGCTCAGGGCGGCTAACAGCATTTCAAGTAAACAATACAATAATAAAAACATTAAATTCACATTAAAATTCACATTAAAACCAGTCAATAATTAATTAATTAATACACACCACAATTAAAAGACCATGGTTGTAATTTGGATTCAGTAATATGCCCATTTTTAACCTTTAAATAATGTAATTTCATTTTTTTAAGTGTTCACCTGCCAAAATTACTGTATTTTATTTTCAAAGAGGTAATATATGTCTTCTCATCTACAGTCTAGATGATTTACAGCACTGAGAGGGAGTCACATGATTTCAGAAATACACTTCTAACCCTGTTTTAATCCAATGTTATCTGACAACAAAAAGGTCACTACTTCCAGTGAATGATTGTTTGGGACTTTTCTGCTTTACTTGCCTGACAGCAAAATATTGGGCACATGTTTAGGTGATTACTGTATCTCTGCAGTTCAGTATCTGGAGGGTTTCTGAATGCTGCTCTAACTACTTAAAGCCAGTAAAGAGATTACAGCTCACACTAACTGGATTTTCACAGCTCCGTATCATTCAGTTTGGATTCCTCATACACAGATTAAAAGAGTCTTGTCAAACAATAGCCAGCTGCTTTTAAAACGCAAGGTATTTGGAGGCTGAAAACACTCCTTCAAGTTTTAAAGAACACCTTTTATGTGAAAAAAAATCTTTTTAAGTTATTATTCAAATAAATCACCTATCAGGGGTCTCGAACTCATTTCTTATGAGGGCCAGAGCCGACACAAATGAGACCTTGTTGGGACAGGTCATGTGTGTCCTAAAATGTAATTCCAGGTAGATGTAAACTTTATAAAGGACGTAAACACAATTAAAGATTTTTTTAAAACTTAAAATAAAACATGATGAAGAGATTAGCACTCTTGCAATATTTTGTTTATTTAACAGTCTCTGATAACTGACACCTCTTGCTCTAAATTATTGCATTCAAAATCTGGAGGCAATGTCTGTGCTGTAGCAATCTTGAGTATGCTATTCAGGTGTTGTTCAGGTGTGTATCTATAAGTTGCCCACATACTTTTGATTAATTGATATTCATTACAGAAATCTCATGGTCAATCCTCTGAGCCCAAGACCCAGGGGAAAACATGAAATGGCTAGGCATTGCAAACTTTTGTACATAAATTGCTTTTTATGCTGGTCAAGAACACATGAAGGCATCATAGCACAGATGTGTTTTAATTGTGATTGTTCTTTTATTCAACAAAAACATCTATACTACTATTTAGTGAGAGGCTTCAAAGTCAAATAAGATAAATAAACGCATGATAAAAATACCATAAAATCAGAAGCAGCAGCACAAAAGATAAAACGTAAAGTTCAGTTTTCTTTATTTAACTTAGAAATAGTTCTGGGTCCTCATGAGTTTTGTTTTATAAAACAAGATAGCCGAGACTAAAACACCGACAAAGCAGCACAAATATTCAGAATCAAAGTGCTAGCCAACTCGAGAACATGGTCAACACTTTATTCTGCAGCATAACTACTTCATTTGAAAATCTCAAACAGATTACACAATTTTTTCAATTTCAATTACTATACAAGACTTAAAATGTGAGCAAAACAGCTAAACTGGCAGCGGCTTTATGACTGACTTGTTAAGCTGGCAACAGAAGACATTTCAAAATTAAGGACTCGTTGGTGGCACTTTGTATTTACCATAGCAGAGAGAAAGACAATTGAGTGCAATTCATCTGGACAGTGAGTACATTTCAAAAGGCATTCTGCGCCTCTAACTGTGATGATGTACTATGTCCAAATTCACACTATGAAAAAACAACATTAAGGACCTCTTCATGAAAATGTCTCAACTGAATTTGGCTCACTTTAAAGACAGCCAAGGACCCTGCCAGAATTTCCAGCAACTGATGAAGTTTAAAATCATGAAAAGCATCTAGACCATTCTCCTCAGTCATCAGTGACTTGGACTGTATTCAGCTCTAGGCAGCAAGAAATAAAATAGGGTGATAGCACCAATGAGACAAAAAATATAAAAAGACCAAAACTTTATTTTCAATAGAAAACCCAACACTACTTTCCTACAAAAAATAAAAAGGTTAAAACATTGAACTAGACCTGCTTGACCTGGACTCAAGGCTGCAATATTAGCTCTGAGTGAAAATGTGTTACTTACAGTCTTGAAACTCAAAGCACCTGCATGGTGTAACAACTGAAAGATGAAAGTACTAAAGAATAATGGTTGAATAGCTTTCTGTGTTTATGTATGGAGCCACTTTAATAGTGTAGATACTGTTCCACAATTTTTTTCCAGCATCTCTCAGGTAAATTAACACAGACAAGCCACATAGCTGGTCACTACTGAGTAATAAAAGTTATACCTAAACAGTCAATTTATTTATTAAAACCCAGAGAATCACATTTTGCTCTGTTTTTAACAGTCATCGACCACCTAATTGTGAGGAAAATTCCTGACACATTATTGCAATGCATGCCCTAGGACATATTACCAAATAAAAGAGTATATTTCTGTGGGAAACACAGCAACACAGCGGCTTATAATGGAAAAAAGTTATGCAGGAAACAGTAACTTGAAGATGCACTGAGATGAACACTGGCAGAGTGTTGAAAAGATACAATTACAAAAAAAAACGATGAGAGGGTAGAAAGGAGACATTTATGTAGAAAACTGAACATATACTAGGAAGAACTAAACTGAAAGAATCTTACATAGGACTATAATACCTTTTGAGGTGACATTTTTGGGAGCAGCATAAATATGAATGGAGCAAGATCAACATGGCAAACACTGCTACAACATACATGTAAGCATCAGAAAATGGTTCCCCAACATGGTGTCCTAAGGCACTACTTTCCCTGACACAAACTGAGCTTTTCAGAAAATGGGCTGGGCCACACTCTGGTTGTGGTTGTTATTAGCTGCTTTAATTCAAATGAAAGTTCTCCACAGCTGCAATAGCAGCCACAGCCACTTGGGGATCAGGACTGTTAAGAACTTGGATTTCCCTTATACAGTGTATGGTCCCATTTCCCTTTCATACCTGACCAATTATTGCCATCAGCTTCTTTTTGCAAAGTAGGGGGAGCATTTTTCTAGTCTTAGAATCTGGGGGACTGGGCTGTTCCAAGAAGGAAGATAATTACTTAGGGATAGAAGACCACACGTTTCTTCTCCCGGCTTGCTGTCCTCCCAGTGACTGGACCATGCTTCCAACCGAAGTACGTACCTTGACAGACCAATGTCCAGACTCTGGATAAGCTTCATGTGTTCAGTGTGGTTGTCATGTGACTCTTTTGCAAACCAAGGACCTAAGTATTGTGTCCAACTATGCCTCCTACAGTAGCCATTTGTGATATGGCTCCACCTCCTGTGGCAGCCATTTTAGAGTGATGCTCACCATCCCCTTTCAAAATTCCAAAGCTGCCCACAGGTTCACATAGTTTAGCACTCTGCATTGTAAGGTACAGGTAGATTACATCCATGTGAAAACATCCACATCTCTCTGTGTGATTAGGAAGCCTGGAGGAACAGGGCTTCCAGTCACAACAAGAGAGCTTGCAATGAAGATATGAGGGTCAGATAGGAGACTACTACCATGATCCTGCTCCACATATATGTTTTCTCCATTGTGGCTCCCACCTTGTGGAATGGCCTATTTAAGGATGACAAACTCCCATGCTTCTGTCCAGGGGTGGAATTCTAGCAAGAGTTCCTTTGCATATTAGGCCACACACCCCTGATGTAAGCAATCCTCCAAGAGCTTACAAGGCTCTTCTTTGTAAGCTCTTGGAGAACTGACTACATCAGGGGTGTATGGTCTAATATACAAAGGAACTCATGCTAGAATTCCACCCCTGCTTCTGTCACTCCACAAACGGTGCAAAACAGAATTGTTCAGGAGGTCATTCTATAATGGGAATAAGACTGTAGTATGATAGAATGGAGGGTGCTTTTATAAATGGAACATGATTTGGAACACAGAACTGTTTATTGTATTATCTTTCTCTTACTATGTGGTTTTCTATTTTTGTAATTCAATTTTGCACTGTTTATGACATACCATGGCTGATTTTTTTTTTTGCATTGTTTCTAATTTTTGTGATCCTAGTCCTATTTTATTGTTTGTTAGATATTTTGTGCTCTTTAAGAGCATTGTCTTACACTGTGTAATCCACTTTGAATTTCAGAGGAAAAGTGGAACATAAAATAAGTAAATAAATGAGCAATCATCTCTGAAAAGAGCTAATAAATTCCGAGACTGGGGTAATGTAACAGTCAGTGTAAATATCAATGGGCAAGACTACCTTAAAATAATTTATTGAAGTACTGCATGTGAAACAAAAAAGCAGTCAAGCTTAAGCAGAAAATAACAACAAAAATCAATCCCTAATTAAGCAAATAATACTGCTGTCATTGTGTAGCTTCTCTGAACTGCGCTAAAGGTACACTTCATCCAGTCAAACACTTACCCTTTGCCACTTGTGAAAGACAACAAGATCTCTTTACAACAACATCTCCCCTTTCCCAATAAATTTTGCATAGAAACATGCTACCCAAGCACAGAGTTGCCTGCTGTCATGTTGGAAGTATGATAAATGTTTAATGAAAACAACACCACACAGCTTGGAGTCAGACAACAGCTATCACACAGTTCCACTTTGATCTAAACAGACACTTAAAAGGAGTTCTGAGTATGCTTTCTACCACAACACTCTTATAACCTATATGCAAATGAGACAAAATTAGCATAAATGACTTTCTGCTGCATAAAATAGTAAGAGGTAAAGAAAAATGACAAGCTCCAAGAGTGTATGACTGCTGTCAAAGACAGAATAATCCAACAATCCTTGCTGGTTTTTAATGTCTTCTGCCAAGTACTGAAAGCCCATCAAGAGACAATCATTTATAAAATTATGGTCAGTAAGTGCTGCTAGATAACTAAGGGGTTTAGTAATGCAGAAAAAGCTAACTATATAAATTAGCTAATTCCAAATGAAAAACATTAGACAAAATATATTTTATTGTAAAGTCCTTCAGAAAGAATTCATCCCCTCCCCCCACCAAAAAAAAAAGATGACCAAAGACAAGAGGGACAGGTGTTGGTATTAAACTTATTCAAACTGGAGCAAATATACAAATCTCTGCTAAACAGTCATTGAACAAAGGAGATCAGCAAGAGATCTAAGTGATACTTACTATGGATTCAGCTTATAATTTTTCTGCCTGATGCATGATAAAAATATTCAACAAACAGGGAGAGCTTAATATGCTAAATGTGTACAGATATTACAAGCACTGAGCCCTAACTGGGGAGGGGACAGAATATAGATACATTACATGGCATGTTTAAATCCAGCATTTTTAAAGTCACCAAGTAAGTGCTCACAGTGAAACTCTATAAAATTCTGCTCCAGGTAACCTCATCAGCCTCCTTTGGTCAAATCATTTGGAGAACATAAAACCTATCCATTCACATAGCATGATATAGCTGCAGTCAGAAAAGCAAAAGATACTTCTCAAAAATGAGATGTAACTACCGGTATTTAACAAAGCCTCTTTATGACACTGACCACTGATCTAGTGCTTTTCTAGTAGATTAACCAGGGTAGAGATCCTGTCTTCTGAGGTTATGATTGTTCTCTTCCCATTAAGTAATTCACAATGCAATCCTAAAAACATTTTCCTGGGAGCAAGCTCCATTTGGTAAGCTTGAATCGGATTCTGAGTATAGGATTGCTCTCTTAGTGGCTCGTGTGCTTTTTATAATTTTCATCTGCCTAGAACCTGTGGAACAGATATATTTAAATGTAAAGTGTTAGAGGCAGTGCAGAAACTCCATCTCTGGGTCACAATAAAACTCTTAACTTCATACCGTACTCTGCCTGAAGCATTCTCAAGACAGCAAGAACAGGCAATTTTCTCAAAAAGGCAAGTTTATTAGGAACAGGAGGTGCCAGGACACAAGAAAAGGGTGAATAACTTTGATAAGTGGGACAGATGGGGAAACAAATGCATTGTGAGGAGTATGGGAAATCAGGAGTACAGGATCCTGGCAAGCACGTTAGTACTCATAAATAAAGTGTCTGCAGGATCACCTGCATCCCTTCTTTGCTTCTTATTCAAGGAAACTTTGCGGTCTGAATGAGATCTAGTTGTGGCTTTTGCTGCAGTATCTGATAGCCTGCAGAGGTTTTACCACTCTTAGTAGACAGGCTTATCTTGGACCCTGGCTGGTGCGTTTAATCGTTTTTGGACCCACAATTAATGCATTTTGGGTAATCACTGACAGTATTCATTGGGCTTTTTTTAAACAATTCAGTTAAATGGAAGAGGGAAACACAACCAATTTATTTATTAAGAGTATTCATGATTTTTAAAGAACAGAACTTACAAGCTGGGATATTCATTCACTTTACTTTTCTGCCTCAGGCCTCCCAGCCAACTAAAAAGTAATACAATTTCACAGCTTATTTGTATTACTAAACTGTTCAGTGCCAATTTTAATCGGTTATGAGCATGCACACCTACGTAAACTATGAACTCACTGCTAACTAAAAAAAAAAGCACCAAGCCCACACCAATATTTTAATAATGTGGCTGAAAACAGTGTGTATGATCTGATACACAACAATCAGTTCATATCTTAACCGGGGACTAAATATGTACATGCTTTAATACTATATATGCTTTACAACTGATAAAAAAAATGAAATCTAAAGGAGTGCATTTTAAAATTTCCATTCATATATTCACCAAACTATAAGGTGAATATGGTATTTTGAATCTACAAAACATAAATTCACATTTTCACTAGGAGATGTCAGGAAATGGAGTAACAAATTTGTAGCCTGATCAAACCAAGAGCAATATCATGCAAAACAAACAAGAAACAAACTGGAGTGTCTGCAGACCAGCACAGAATACAAAGTGCATTATTTCTTGTTGCTCCTTTGAAAAATGGTAGATTTGGTTCTTATGATGCAAAAAGAAATGTAACATAACATCAAAATGAAGCTACATCATCAAAAGTATTTTGGTTTATTTATGACAGCATTTTGTAAGATATTAGTGAGTTTATCATAAATATTAGTTGGGAAACATTTAAGTATTGGATCCTATTCAACATTCTCTTATTAAATGTTTGATTTGATGTTAGGAGGAAGGTCTTGATAATTAGAAGACCTCAGAATTGCAAAGGTGAAAACATGTGGCAAAACAGGAAAAATAAAGTTATTGCTCTGATGTATTCACAGAAAGAGAAGGACTCTATAGCAAGGAAATCTCGGCTACTCTGATTACATACATATTCCTAATTTTTACACTTATTTTGAAGAATGCTATTCATAAATAATAATTTTCTATCATGCTACATAAAAGTTCATATCCAACTTATTACAAATAAGTCAGAATAGTGTAAATTCTATAAATACAATTATTGAGGAAGAACATTGGCTTGGATCCAATGGAGGAGTCTCTTGGATGGAGTGGGGGGGGGCCGACTTCTACTAACCCCCTTTGCTTCAGACCTCCAACTCTACTCCTCAAGCTGTTCATGGGGAGCCCTCTGATCCCCAGAAGCAGAATTTCTGGCAACTGTGGCTGAAATTGAAGGGGGAGGAAAGGAAGTTGCTCTTCATGGTTGGAAATCCCACCTTCTACATAAATTAACACAAGGATCCAAGAACATATCTTTATAAGTTAGAACTCCATTTCATAGGATTTATATGTTGTATCATGTATCTTCATTGCTTGTTACTGTGAGTAAAGTCTTTTAGTGTAAACAGATGCTCAAAAATAATGGCTAAAGATAGCAATGAGCACTCAAACCAGACTGTCTTACAGTTACTTGTTTGCAAATTTTAATCACTAATACTGCTATTTTATAGTTGCAAATATTCAAGCTCACCACATTATCCAATTCAAAAACCTATAAATAACATATATGGCCATTTAGAAGAAAAAGCAATAGATACTGAGTTTCACAATATATGGAAAGTAAACTATATTTTTTAAAATCCATCCTACAAAAAATTGCAGCACCAAACAAAGTTAATTAGGTATATTCATAGACAAGATATTTAATGGCACATATTAATACAGCAGCAAGAATATTACTTGCGCAAAAGTGGAAGCTCCAGGGAGTACCCACAAAGCAAGAACTGATTGGAAAAATATTGGAGACAGCCAAGATGGACTATTTATCTTTATTACTTGGTGGCAAGTCAAAAGAGGAAGCAAGAAAACATTGGGAGTCATTATATACTTGGTTGGACAGTTCTGGTTAACCTGCAGAGCGATATCAGCTGATGGGAATGCCTACTGTTTACCACTGTATATACTGAGCGTATGATCCAATTTAGATATGTAAGCGTGAACTTACAGTATTCATACAATAATCACTATTTTAAATGTATTTTGAATTTACTGAATTACCTTATTGCCTTTTTGTCCCTGTTGGTATATCGATATGCAGAGCATAGTATTTCTTTATGTATTTTCTTATTTCTATCTATTTCCCATTCACCTTCCCTTTTTCTATGGAAACTTAATAAAACTTTAAACTGGAAAAAAATAGGTATATTCATGGCAACATGCTCTTAGGGATATTCACATATGTTTAAAACTGTCTTAAACTGGCTAGTCTTAATTAAACAACCAGAATGTTGTAGACTTTGGAAAAGAAAAGCCCATGGCTTGAAATTACTCCCCCCCCCCCACTGGCTTTACAGTCCAGCCTCTCCAGATACAAAGAGGCCAGTGCAGGAATTGAAATAGTACAGACACTGAAGGAAATGCAAGAAGTGTGATGATGGTAGTGATGATAACAATCAGTTCCTCTAAACTGCACAAAGTAGAAGTCAAGTCACACCTTTAAGACCAGCAAAGTTTTATTCAGAATGTAAGCTTTTATGTGCTCTAAGCACATTTCATTAGATGAGGACTCTAAACTGCACAGTGGTCCCATGTTGGGTGACAAGTGAGATGCAGTGGAAGGAAAGATCTCCCCTGATTCCTCATCTTTTCTCAACTAGGTTCCACCACACAGAGAAGAAGAATTGGGACTGCTTCATCGGTTATTCATCCTGAAGCAGCAGAGAGTTGACAGACAGGAATAGAAGGAGTGGGAGGAGACCTTCATCAGGCATACAAATGTATCAACAGTCTGGAAGGCATAACTTGCAATAATGGGTTTAAGTTAAGGGTGCCAAGATACTGGCTTGAAATTAGGAAAAGCTTTTTTTACAGTATGAGTTGTTCGGCAGTGGAATCAGCTACCGAGGGAGATGGTGATGAGCTCCCCCTTACTGGCAGTCTGTAAGCAGCAGCTGGACAAACACTTGTCAGGGACTCTCTAGGCTAATCCTACATTGAGCAGGGGTTGAACTAGATGGTCTGTGTGGCCCCTTTCAACTCAATGATTCTAACTAATGAAAAGAAGTTGCCAGGATTGGCCAGCCCTTAAATCTGGAGCCTCCTGGCCAGTACACGCTTGCTTCTTGGGATGAGCCACTTGAGGTTGGACCAAGAAAAAGCATTGTCTTTCCAGTGCTCCTTATCAAGACCATCAGTCATCTCATTAATTTGACTTGAACTGGTCTGACTATAAGCATTCATGGATCAGGAATGACTTGTTTCTAGGGCAACTGAAAGACTCTGGCCTTCCTTATATGTCTTTAGCTGTCAGCTTGTCTGTGTCTTGTTTTTGTATTTGCTTTCTTCCCTCCCACAGAGCCAGCTTTTCTGTCCACCCTTCTCCATGGGACATATCTGCATTTTTGCTTCAGAAAGAGCTCTTGGTCATACTCCAGCCTGCAACTGACTGCCTCCATATAACCTTTCCAGTAGATCTGCCCAAACTCTCCATTTCCTTTCTTCTGTGCCCCAGTCATTCTGCCCTTCCCTTTAAGTTTCCTTTCTGGGGCTGAAACCAAAACAGAGGGAGCGATACACAATTCTAGTGTGGCCCATCAGAACCACAGCAAATTCACCATTCACTCAGGTTGCTCACTCAGCAAATTGACAGCAGAAGCCAGGTTCCTCCCATCCCCAACATTAGTTTTTCCCAATGAAAACCACCTTCAAGTACTTGGCATATTAGATCATTCACTTTAACAGTGAAGTGTGTAGTTCCATGCCAACCAAACAGGCAGCAAAATGAGGCCACAAGGGGGAGGGGGTCTACATATTTGGGGGAACTCTCAAGTATACCCCTCTCCCATGCTGTATTCCTCAGCTTATGGACTGGTTATGTTATAGCTTGTTTTTGCTAACCCAATAATAAGGTAAGCAGCTGGATGAGTAGCTTGCTAAGTGGTGTGCCTGATGGTGCAACATTTTGTTGCAGGCCCTGCTTGTAACTGTCACAAGAAAAGTGTACAAAATGATTAATTAAAAACACAGATCTAAGATAATAATAATCGGTTGTAGTCTGCTAATCCTCAAGCAAGCACATGACTCAAAGTAGCTAAGGCCCGATATAGAATTTAGCATCATTGTCTACAGATCTTACCACAAATACCTTTTGTACTGTGTTCCTTTCATACCCAAATGGGGATGGAAACCAGGCACTAAGTAACATGTTGCTGATAGCAACCTAAATTTTCAAAATGATAAATAGCTGTACTGACAAAAGTTTCTTAGATCCATATTCCCTATGTAGATATTCTTTGATCATTGTCTGATTAAATGAAAACTCTATTCCACTTTAAAAGGTAGAGAAGGGATAAATTACATAAAGAACATCCTGTGCCAATCCCATTTCATAGCCTGTTAATATTTGAAGTGTTTCTAAACAGTAAGAAATGCTCATTTTCAAAGGCCTACATATAGTAAATGGTATGAGAGAGAGAGAGAGAGCGCTAGTGTTATGAAGTACTATATATGTTAAAAAGGCAACAAGTATTACAGCAAACAGAAAACAATACTACACCTATCCAGATATAGGCAATAATACATAGGAACCTGGTGCACAGAACAGCCTCATGCATTCACTGAACATTTGGGGAAGGGAGAGCAGGAATAAGGGTGCTGGCTCCACCCCTGCTTCCATGACATCATTTGGACATCTGCAGAAGTGACTTGTGCAGAGGATGTGACCATGCAAACTCTTGCTTACCACAATCAGCAGTGTTCCAAAACTAGCGCCACTGATCATGGGGAGAAAGAATTCATGCAGCTGCTTCCCTCTACACAGCTGTCCCTGCACACAACCCTGTGACAGCAAGGAGGCAGTGGCCAAGGCCAGTATGCTCTCCTCACACCACTGAGTGGATGTTTGAGGCAGTTCCTGTGCATCAGACTTTAAGCTCACCCTATCACATAATTTGCCACAGTCTACTTCTCAGTAGCCTCTTCCCTTTATCTGCTGTCATTAAAGAGAAATGCCTGCAGCAAAGGTTCTAGAATGTGGGGCTACAAAGCAGAGACAGAGCTTGATGGCAGGGGGGGCCTAGTGGAGCATGTCTCGTTCCCTGTGAAATATGTCTCTAAAGGCTAGTTTCAAAACGTTCTTGCAAGAGACAGTCCAGCAATTTTCAGTGATGTAACATGAGCCACCCCAAGCATGCCTGAAGAGGCAACCTACACATTTTCTAAATAAATACACAAAGAAAATATGAAGACCAAGATGTGCAGAGAACCACAGAGAAAATTAGAATGCAAACAGATAAATAATGAAGAAAGGAAAGTCTAAAGCAAGAGATTCCAGACAAAAGCAAACTGTGCAAATCCCAACCTATGCATTTAAGCAGCATCAACGCCAGCAGTAACCCTGAACTATTTAGCTAAGTGTGGGTTTGAAACTACATGCAAATAAGAACAACGTGCCTAGCTCAGAACAGTCTTCGCCAGAACACTTGTAGATGAGCTTTGTTTGAGTAAAGGCTCCACTTCATAAATGGCACACAAAAGAGATCTATTAAAGTGCTCTCTCCCCCACCCCAAACTAAAAACATCTGGTGAAATGTGGGCCATGCAAAGAAAAGGTATTTGCTTCAATAAATCATCATGGTTAGGTTCCAATTATACTCTCAGGCCTAGCATCATAGCTACACTACAAATTGTAGTGCCAGGCAACTGACTGCCTCAATAACAGAAAGTGTCACTTCAGAAGCGCCACCAACATTTCATAGCGAAAGAGAATTATTTTAGCTTTAACAAGCTCTTAACCGCTTTCTTACATTTCAATAATTTTAAGATTACAGAAACTAACGGGTCACCATTTTGAACTAGTCAGTTTACATTAAAGCAAAAAAGCAATATATAAATATTCAAGCTTCATAATATTATATTAATAACCTTTACAATTATCTTAGATCTATGTGATACAATTCAACATGGCATACATTGTTATTGTTCTTCGTGCAAACAGACAATGGATCCAGAGAAATACTAACTTCACAGTCATAAAATATGTAGATATTCTTGTTGCTGGCCCCTGTTGGACACCTTTTATACTGCTGCAAATCTTTGTTTAAATGACAAAGTTGCTGTCCAAACATGGCTACAGAATTTCACTTCAAAGTCTATATTCCTGGAAAACAATCTGTCCGCAATTCAGTTTATATTACAGTGCTTATCTTATCCTCTTCAACAACATTACCAGCATTTCTGACATCCTTGGACAGACACTTGTCACATCATACAGAGCAGACATAACAAGGTTTGAAGAAAAGCTCTCCAACGACTTTTAAAAAGCTGCATAAGCAAATGCTGGAGACACAAGTATCAATGAAAGTCTAGATAAGCCAAAACCAGAGCAATGAAATGACATCTTCATATAATCAGCAACATTTACATATGAGAACTTGCATTTGTTTAGTGGGCATTAGTTCAGATTCAACTTTTCTTGGCCTGTACATAATTATTTTGTCCAAATTTACTTCTGAAACTTACAAAACTAATATAGCATAATGGCTAAAAGAGTGATCTGCGATTTAGGATGTCCTCAAATATATACTAATGTGCAGCAATGAGCAAAGACTGCAGACAAGATTTCTGAGACAGGAATAAACAAACACTGTGATTCCTAACAGGGCCATTATACTCACTGAAATAATTTAAAAATTGGAGGGTGTCAAAATTGGGGGGAGGCATAAAGCAGCCTCTTCTCCTCAATAGCAATGGCATCTAACAAGCAGTGGTAGAGGACAACACTTTTATACTTGTCTTGAGAGTGAAATCTCACATCTAGATTTCTCCTGCCCTGCAGGGCTTTTAAAAAGTGACAAACCCCAAATGGGACTCAAGTCTAACATTAAGGAGTTGGCTGATGGCTAACAGACACAAGGATCCTATTGAATGTATATATGAAATTTCTGTATTGTATGCATATACCATAAATGTGGCAGTGGAGACTGCTGTCACAGCTGACAAGGCAACTCTGTAGGCTTTTCAAGGCAAGAAACAAAGGTAGTTTGCCATTGCCTTCCTCTGTGTAGCAACCCTGGACTTCTTTGGTGGTCTCCCAATTCAAGTACTAACCAAGGATGACCCTGCTTAGCTTCTGGGATCTGAGGAGATCAAGCTAGTAAATATACCTATATAATTAAAGTTGTCTTGTCCAGAGTGCTGTTTTTCCACCCTTGTTTTTAATTATGGCTTGGGGAAACAGCTGATGACAACAGTGTGTGCATATATATTTACCCTATATCTTCTTGATGATCCTTAATTAGCATTTAGGGCAGTATTTGGGGCTACACCAGAATGGGAAAGGCAAAAGAGTCACATTCCACTGAATCCAAGCCATTCTCAAGCCCTAAAAACTTCTCAATATTAAGGAAGGGGGGAAAGCTTTGGGGCAGAAAGGAGTATCTACACTGGAAAACTTTCCATATTAAGGAGAGGCAGATATAATTATCCCATCAAAATGAGAGGTATCAATTTCAGGGAGTGAAGTTACTGGGGTTGTTTTGTTAAGGAAGCCTCCAGCAAGAAAATTCTGCATAAAAGTACCCTGACTTTTTCAGGAGAGCCAGTTTGGTGTAGTGGTTAAGTGCATGGACTCTTATCTGGGAGAACTAGGTTTGATTCCCCACTCCTGCACTTGCACCTGCTGGAATGGCCTTAGTCAGCCATAGCTCTGGCAAAGTTTGTCCTTGAAAGGGCAGCTGCTGTAAGAGCCCTCTCAGCCCCACCCACCTCACAGGGTGTCTGTTGTGGGGGGAAAAGATATAGGAGATTGTAAGCAGCTCTGAGACTCTGATTCAGAAAGAAGGGCAATTCTTCTTCTTCTTCTGACTGAACCAAAATACCTCCTGGAATAGTTTCAAAGTCTTCTATTTATGGCTGGGTCAGTTTTTCACTGAAATTTCTATTGTGTCAGGCTTCACTCTTCTCGGTTTATTTATGTCAGATAAGCTACTCACTGAACCTCTGTGGCTATAACGCAATCAAGTTGAGCAACCCACTCCTACCCACTCTAGTCTGCCTTCTTATTGTTCTGCAAGTGGCCTAGCTGGAGAACAAGAGATTCTTTCTGCAAACAACCTTAAGACAGTGCTTGCCAGATCCTGAGACTGATCTCAGCAATGCACAGGCTGAAGAAGCATGACGACACGGAGGGCTGATTCCTGCAGATTCCTCTCTTTTGCTTGGACTTTCTGCACTACATCCCAGTCTGTTTCTAAGTGGCTCTAGGCGCTAGGCCTGGCGCTGATGTTTCCAGTGCCCCAGGCCAAAATTTGCCCCCCTCCCTTTTTTAAAAGAACTTTTTCGCTTGCCGAGGCTTGCAAAGCCTCAGGAAGAGTGGGTGCCCTCCCCCCTTCCCGCCGTTGTTTTGCAGCGCCGCGCTCCATTGCCCACCCACCCCAGGCTAATCTGTCATTGCTCTGTCGCCCCCCCGCCCCCCCGCCCTCCCTTCGTCGCGGCTGCACTCTCCCCCCCACCCCCGTCGCCGGTCCTTACCAGAGCAGCCTTTGAAGGGGCCAGCAGCCCAGCCAGACATGTTGCCAGTCACCCCACGCCTTCGAAGGGGCCAGCTCAGGGCTTGCGGGGAGGAAGGGAGAGAGGGAAGGAGGGAGCTCGTCCTCCCTTCCTCCAGGCAGTGCCGAGTTGTGGGGGGGTTCCTTCCCTCTGGCCGGACTCCCTGGGCCTAGCCCCACCACAGGCAGGTGCTCCCCCCCTCGAGTCACCTGAAGAGAGCGAGCTCTCTCACTCAGAGGGTCCCCAGCACCATCACGCCAGCCTCCTCCTGCTCCTGAGGGGCAGTCCTCTCCTGGCAGGAAGGAGGTGGAATGGCTGTGCCCCCCCTTCTCCCAGAACAAGCTGCCGGTTACCAGCCTCAATGGCTGCACGTGGCTTCTAAGCGTTTGAAAGGCCTGAGGGAGGAGAGTTCGCTCCCCCTCCTTCCTAGAACTGGAAGTGAGGGGGAGCGAACTCTCCTCTCATGGGATCTTCAAATGCTTAGAAGCTGCGCACAGCCATTGAGGCTGGTAAGGACCACCCTAGGCTCCGGGGGGGGGGCAAGTGGAGCGCAGTGCTGGCTTCCAGTGCAGCGAAGGGAGGGAGGTGGGCGAGCCAAGCAGAGCGCGGCACTGGCTTCCAGCACCACAGAAGGAGGGAGGAGGGCATCAGCAGAGGCGCCCCATGGGAGCCGGGGCCCTAGGCCATTGCCTAGTTCACCGACTTCCACGCGCTGGCCCTGCTAGGCACTCAGGGGCAGCCTTTCTGGACTGTAGACAGCTGCAAGAAGAAGGGGAAGAGATCTGTTCCATGAACTCATTCTGTTGAAGAATCTCTGCCTGCAATCATCGTATAATCATTGCTTCAAAGAGCAGTAGAACAGCTAAATCTGAGTCCAGTAGCACCTTAGAGACCAACAAAATTGGGGGAGGGGGGATGTAAGCTTTTGAGAGTCTAAGCTCCCTTTGTCAGATATATGATGAAGAGAGCTTTTGCTCTTGAAAGTTTAAATACAGCTGCTTAATCATTATAATAAAAGGGAAGAACAAACAGTTCAAGAAACTGAGGGACATAAAAACAATACACTGATATCAAAAACAGCTTTCTATTTATTTATTTATGTTATTTATTTATTTAGGTTGAATTTTCTTTCTTACTCACCCTGTCTTGGTGCAATGTTGGTCCTTTTCTTTTCCTCTGATCCGGTCCTTCTCTCTTGCTTTCTCTTTATCTCTGCCTTTACGTCTTTCTTTATCACGAGATCTGCTTCGAGTTCTTCGGTGACTGGTCCTTTCACTACTTCGGCTATAGGAACGCTGATGAGGTCTCGAGTGTGACCTGTAAATTCAAAATTAAGTGAAAACTGTAAGTAACGATGTAGCAGTTTTAACAGCTTTAACATTCCTGCATACTTACTTACTTTGCAAGGAACATAACTGATTTTTGTTTAAAATATTTAAAATATATTCAAATATATTACATTACATAGGTAAGGAAGGAAATGATGTGTTTTGACTCTAACACATGAGCCTACTGAAAACACTATGGGCATGATCCAGAAAACTGTGTGCTCAGATTCCATTTCTGAAACAACAATTTTCTGCTTTCTTTTCCTCTGCAGTTCCCCGAACATTGTTCCTGAGAGCCAGGGAGCCTTTAGGAACACTGTAGATATAGTGTGAAGAACTACAGAATGGAGCTGGAAATTCACAGAAATACCCGACTGAAATGAAAGCAAGAGTCTTTCCTTCATGCAAGCAGACCTACCGATCCAACCCCTTATCAATATAGTTACAGAAAACTAATTTATGTTCTACAGACTAAAATAAATCAGGTAAAGGAGCCCCATGGCGCAGAGTGGTAAAACTGGAGTATTGTAGTCCAAGCTCTGTTCATGACCTGAGTTTGATCCTGGAGGAAGCTGGGTTCAAATAACCGGCTTGAGATTGACTCAGCCTTCCATCCTTCCAAGGTCGGTAAAATGAGTACCAAGCTTGCTGGGGGTAAAGTGCAGATGACTGGGGAAGGCAATGACAAACCACCCTGTAAAAAGTCTGCCGTGAAAACATTGTGATACGACATAGCCCCAGGGTCAGAAATGACTGGTGCTTGCACAGGGGACTACCTTTACCTTTTTACATTACCTTAGATGTTAGAAAGACAGGACTTGCAAAGATGAAAAAGGGAAGGGGGAGCTGGCCATCCAACCTAACACATGCCACATCAATGGGATCTTTGGGATATTTAAAACAGATATATTTCTCTAAGGATTACGATTAGTAACAAACTTTAGAAACAAGGAATTTTGATACTAAAATAATTTCAGGAACCAAAGCTGAGCACCCTCCAAAAAGGTATGTTGTTCCAAAGCAGAAGATTTACCATTATGCAATGTCTCAGTCTGAGGCTAGGTTCAGACATACTTATTTATTATTTAATGACTGCAATATCAGGAAAGGGCTTAAACCACAAGGGCCTGTACCTAACCACACAGTGTGAGTACTCAGAAGACTGAGTATAACAAACTTAAAAAATAACAAAGTATTTATTACACAGTGTAACAATTGACAACTAAAAACAATATACATACACAGAGATGCTAAAATCCAACCTATAGAAATTGCACATCAATTGAACCTGTATCATGTAACTGAGTATTTCATAAAAAGCCACTAAGCCAGATGAGTTTCGGGCCAGAGTCTACTTCAGTGGCCTAAAACCAGTAGCAGATACTTAAAACAAATTGTAAAACTTAAGGACCAGGCAGGTTTGTAGTATTTCAATGTAACCATGGGCTTCATGTGAAAATCAGCATGTATATAATTCTGAGCCAACCCACAAAGAGGACAGTGTCTCTCTCCAATTATTCTGTCTCTGGCCAAGTATCCAACATCTCCGTGTGCGCTAATGTAGATCAAGAGCCCCCACCACACCCCGCTTCTAAGGTTAGCAACCATAAACAATATAGAATCTGCAGCGGGAGTGGTAAATTGACAAAATTTGCGAGCCTCTCTTCTGTACATTTAAGAAACTTCAAGTCACCAAAATGTGTGACTGGAGAGAGATCAAGGAACTCAAGATGAAACTATTTGTAGTTCTGATATTCTTTCCACAGACTTTGTATTTTAATACAATGCAGTTGCTGGGGAGAACAGCTGGAGAGGGCCTTCCTCTTGTGCCATTTTCCCTGCTAAACGGTGTCCCACAAGCTGCTTCTATTCTGGCTGGGAATAAGATACAGAAGTACCTTTAAGTTTTCCCCTCTGGAAGTAACAGTAGCTTAGGCGTGTAAATTTTTAGCAGGAAACTGATATAAGAAGAAAAGGTATGTTTTCTGTTCTTGACTATCAGTACTAGTATGACATCAGTTCTAGAGACCATCAAGTCCAAACCCTGCTGGACTTTCAACAGATACACTATTAACTACTATATTTCTCAAATTTACTTCTACGTCAGCATTCCTCTTCCCCAACAAGTTTTATTTGACAGTACATCTCTGTCAATCTAACCAAGCCTCATGGAGGTTTTTCATTATACTTGTTTCCTTGCAATTCCCTAGCAAGTCATTGCTGGGAACAGGATGTACTTATTTGCTTCATCCACACATCATCTTTGTCTCCAACGGTGGCCCAAATCAGTCTTCATCATTCTCCTGACCACCATGTTATCTCCATTTTGTCCTCATAACAACCCTGTAGGTAGATTAGGAATGTATGTCACTAGTCATCCAACAAGGTCCTATGGCAGAGTGCAGATCTGAATGTGGGCCTCACAGTTCACAGCCCAACACGCTGATCACTACAGGATGCCAAACCAGAGGAGCTTGGATGTAATTTAATATCTCCATTCTTTATTAGTCTTCCTTTACAATGGTGATATACCATTACACAAGAGTTCTGAGGGGGAAAACAAGAATGACAATACCACCCCAAAAAGACAGGTTGCTTACCTGTAACTGTAGATCTTTGAGTGGTCATCTGTGCATTCACACTCATGGGATAGTGCGCTCGCGCCGATCCCTGAATCGGTACCTGAAAAGCCCGGGATTTTTCCGCGCTCGGCGCCAATGGGCATGCGCAGGCGTCCCAGTGCGCATGCTCACCGGCGCCAGCGCAAGGATCCCGCCAGTTCCTTCCTGACCACTGGAAGCCCCTACCGGAGGGAGACCGTCAGCAGTGGGGAAGGAGGGCGGGTAGTGTGAATGCACAGATGACCACTCGAAGATCTACAGTTACAGGTAAGCAACCTGTCTATCTTCTTCGTGGTCTCTGCGCTTCACACTCATGGGAGATTAGCAAGCAAAGCATACCTGGAGGCGGGAAGACGGTCAACCGGAAGAAACAGCTTGCAGCATCGCAGTCCCCAACCGAGTCCTCTGCTGAGCATGCACGTCCAGCGCGTAATGCTTCATGAAGGCATGCGGAGAAGACCAGGTAGCCGCCTTGCAGACATCGGAAAGGGACACACCTCTCAGGAATGCCACCAACGTGGCCATCGCCCTAGTGGAGTGTCCACGAACAGGTCCAGGTAAAGGCTTCTTTGTCAACAAATAACAAAGTCTAATCGTCTCAGTAAGCCACTTTGAAAGTCTCTGAGACGAAATTTTGGACCCTAACTTGGGGGCAGCATATGAGACAAAAAAATGCTTGTCTGTACGAAAACCCAGTGAACTATTTAAATAAAACAGCAGAGCACGCTTAACGTCCAGCGAATGCAATCTACGTTCCTCATCTGAGGAAGGGCTAGGGTAAAACGTAGGTAACCAGACCTCTAGGTTAAGGTGGAACTGAGAGACCACCTTGGGGAGAAAAGTAATGTCTGGAGCTAAAGAGACCCCAGCTTCTCGAAAAGCAAGGTAAGGATAGTCACAACGCATTGCCGTGAGCTCCCCCACACGACGAGCTGAAGTGATGGCAACTAGAAATGCAGTCTTCCATGACAAAAGTTGTAGGGAGCACATTGCCATGGGCTCAAATGGACGACGAGTCAACTTGTCCAGAACCAGAGTCAAGTCCCACAACTGTGGGGGGGACCTAGAAGGTGGTTGAAGTCTGAACAACCCCTTCATAAACCGTTTGAAATGAGGGTGAGCAAAAACAGAGTAGCCCTCCACTGAACCATGGAAGGCAGAAATAGCTGCCAGGTAGACTTTAATGGAGGAAAATACCAGACCCTCATCCACCAAGGTTAATAAAAATTCAAAAATTGCAGAGAGCCCGACACTGTCAGGCGGCACAGGAGAACCGGCTACAAAGTTACTAAACTTTTTCCACTTCCTTCCATAAGAAGCACGGGTGGAAGGCTTCCTACTGCTTAGAAGGACTTGCTGGACCCTGGTAGAAAAGTCTAGTGGTCGATGAACCATGCTGTCAACTTCAGGTGCGGCACGTTGTGGTGGAGCACGTGCCTGCCCTGAGCCGACAACAGGTCCGGTTCCGCCGGGAACTGGTAGAAGATCCCCCTCGACTGCTGGAGCAGGATCGAGAACCAGCTCTGACAGGGCCACCAAGGAGTTATGAGAATGCAGTGTGGCCTCTCCTGTACTAACTTGTGGACCATGTCACGGCTGGGGCCGGGTCAGGCAAAGTCCAGAGGCAGTCCGAGGTCTGTAGCCAGTAAGCAGGAGGGTCCGAGGCGCCAAATCCGAATCACTGTAGAAGTATCGCAGGTCTGAGGTCCAGAAGCCGAGGTCAGGGAGTCCAGAAGTCCAAAGCCAAAGTCAGGGAGTCAGGAACCAAAGTCAAGCCGGAGTGGATGCTAGAATGTCAGGGAGATGACTAGTTGCTTCCACAAAGCTTCCTCCCAAAGCCCACAGCTATATAGCCCTCTGCTGGCTGTTGCCCGTTTGGGCTAATTGCTGGCTCAGGGAGGCAGCCAGGATCCTGTTACCACTCAAGCATCCTTGCTCTTAGAAGGGCCAGAATCCTCTCAGAACTCAGGGCTCAGGGAGCGTCTTGCTTGTGAGCGTGCCGCCCTCCTCCGATCCCTGAGGTCCTGCCGGAGGCGGTCACGCACACGAGCCACCCGAGAGGGCGAGGCAGGGGGGCTGGGATCTTCTCCAGCAGGAGGCAGGGGCACTGGTGCAGGTGGCAGGGGCACAGTTTCCTCATCAGACTCAACTTCCTCTGAAGGGTCCCCAGCACCCATGACACTATCCCCCCCCCCAGGGCCCCCCTCCGTCGAGGGACCTGGAAGGTCGGGGTGGTCGTTGTGGAACTGGTGCACCAAGTCCGGGGCATGAAGATTGTCCTCGGGCTCCCAAGACCGGTCTTCTGGGCCATATCCCTCCCAGTCCACCAGGTACTGGAGGCCTCCACGATGGTACCGGGAGTCCAGGATCTGGCGCACCTCATATTCTTCCTCGTCATCCACCAACACTGGTGGTGGCGGCGGTGGGGAAGGAGTCCGAGCTGGGTCAGGGGGTGCAGCCGGAACAAGGAGGGAGCGATGAAACACGGGGTGAATGCGGAGGTGGGGTGGCAACTGGAGCCTGAAGGCGACGGGGTTTATTTGTTCAACGACGGGGTAGGGTCCAATGAACCGTGCATCCAGCTTGTGAGACCGACCAGGCCGGCGCAGGTAGCGAGTTGAGAGCCACACCTGATCCCCCGGCTGCACTGGAGGGCCTTCTTGCCTCTTTCGGTCCGCAGCCCGTTTATATGCCTCCTTGGCTTGCTGTAGCTGCTCTCGGAGCAAGTCTTGGCTGGCACGGAGTTCTTGCAGGTAGGCATCGACGGCGGGGACATTCGTGGGTGGTAGGATCGCTGGGAAGAACCGAGGGTGGTACCCGTAGGTTGCAGCAAACGGGGTCATTTGGGTGGATGAATGGACCGCGTTGTTGTATGCAAACTCCGCTAGGGGCAATAGAGTGGTCCAGTCATCCTGCTGGTAACAGGTGTAACAGCGGAGATATTGCTCTAGCGTGGCATTGGTGCGCTCTGTCTGGCCATCTGTCTGTGGGTGGTAGGCCGAGGACAGGTGCACTCGAGTACCCAGGCTGGAATGGAGGGCTTGCCAGAACCGAGAGGAGAACTGAGGGCCCCGATCGGAGATCAGATGGGCTGGGAGTCCATGCAGACGAAAGATGTGTTGCAGGTAAAGCTGGGCCGTCTCCTGAGCTGTGGGGAGTTTCGGGCACGGAACAAAGTGGGCCATCTTGGTAAATAGGTCGACGACCACCCAGATACAAGTCTGACCCTTGGAGCGTGGAAGTTCCGTGATGAAGTCCATCGAGATGGTATCCCAGGGTCCTGAAGATGTGGGCAAGGGCTGCAGCAACCCTGAGGGTTTGGCTGGGATGTCTTTGGCCCGTCGGCAGACGTCACAGGAGCTGACATAGCGGGCAACATCAGCGCGAACTCGTGGCCACCAGAATTCCCTTGTCAGCAAGTGGGTGGTCTTATGCTGTCCAAAGTGCCCGGCGGGTAACGAGTCGTGGGTCAGGCGTAGCACTTCTGCCCGCAAGGGCCCGGGCGGCACATAGAGGCGTTCGCGGTGTAGCAAGAGGCCGCCTCGAGTCGTGAACTCCCCTGTTGGGTCATCTTGGAGAGCCTGGAGGTGTTGCTGGACCCAGGGATCATTGGCCTGGCTAGCCCGAATGTCCTCCACGAGTGCTGGTGAAGTGGAGGTGGCTGCAAATACTGAGGGCGGCAGGATTGGAGCAGCGGGCGCGGTCGCAGTTGAGGCAGGGGCGTATTCCGGTTTCCGGGAGAGCGCGTCTGCTTTCCGGTTCTGGGTATGGGGGATGTAGGAGATCCGGAAGTCGAAGCGAGAGAAGAATAGGGACCACCGGATCTGGCGCTGGTTGAGACGGCGGGTGGTCTGGAGGTGTTCCAAGTTCCGGTGATCGGTGAGCACTTGAACAGGGTGGCGAGCCCCTTCGAGGTAATGTCGCCAAACCTCAAACGCCGCCTTGATCGCGAGCAACTCCCTCTCCCAGATGGTATAGTTCTTCTCTGCAGCAGTGAGCTGGCGCGAGTAATAGGCGCAGGGCTGTAGTGGCTGGGACGGCTCCTCGCGCTGGGACAGCACTGCTCCCAGGGCCACGTTGGAGGCATCAGCTTCCACCGTAAAGGGAAGCTGGGGGTCGGGGTATCTCAGGAGTGGCCCGGTGGCAAAGCGAGTCTTCAGGGTGGAGAAGGCGTTATCGGCCTCTGGGGACCAGTGGAAGGGTTCTTTGGGGCGGAGTAGTTGAGTCAGGGGTGTGGTCAGGGATGCGTAGGCCGGGATGAATTGCCGATAGTAGTTGGCAAAACCGAGGAACCGCTGCAGGTCTTTGCGATTCTGAGGAGCCTGCCAGGTCAGGACCGCTTCTACTTTTTTCGGGTCCATGAGGATCCCCTGCGGTGACACGATGTGCCCAAGGAACTCGACGGAGCGCAGGTCGAAGTCGCACTTCTCCAGCTTGGCGTAGAGACCATGGGCTCGTAGGCGCTGCAGGACCTGGCGGACGTGCTCGGCGTGTTGGGCAGGATTGCGGGAGTAAATTAGGATGTCATCCAGGTATATGATCGCGAAGCGGTCGAGCAGGTCCCGGAATATGTCATTCATGAACCTCTGGAAGACAGCGGGGGCATTGGTCAGTCCGAAGGGCATTACCAGGTGCTCGTACTGCCCGTATCGGGTCCCAAACGCGGTCTTCCATTCGTCTCCGGGCCGTATGCGCACCAAATTGTACGCTCCACGGAGGTCCAGCTTGGTGTAGATTTGGGCCCCCTTTAGGCGATCCAAGAGTTCAGGGATCAGTGGTAGAGGGTACCGGTCGCGGATGGTGATCTTGTTCAGGGCCCGGTAGTCATTGCACAGCCGGAGCTCCCCACTTTTCTTCTTCACGAAGAGCACTGGAGCAGATAGGGGAGAGGTTGAGGGTCGGATGAATCCGCGTTTCAGGTTCTTGTCCAGGAAGTCTCGCAGAGCTGCCAACTCCGGCTCCGACATTGGGTACAGACGCCCCACCGGGAGTGGTGCCCCAGGTACCAAATCAATGGCACAGTCGTAGGGCCGGTGAGGGGGAAGCTGATCAGCTCCTGTCTCTTCGAAGACATCAGCAAAGTCCACATACTTCTGAGGGAGCTGAGGACCACCACTCGGGATGCCAGCTGCTAGAGTGGTGGGAGGAGTCAGATGGGGGCATGGGTCTCGGAAGCGTAGTTCCTGCTGGGCCCAGTCCACGATGGGGTTGTGCAGCTTCAGCCAGGAAAGGCCTAGAATCAGCGGGAAGCGAGGCATGCGGGCGACATCAAACCGCAGCTGTTCTTGGTGCTGCTGGACGTGGAAGGTGATGGGACAGGTCTCCTGGGTGACGGGGCCAGAACGGAGGAGGCGCCCGTCAATAGCCTCCACCAGCGACGGAATCCCTTTTGTCTGCACAGGGATCTGGTGCTGCTTCACAAAGGCGGCATCTATAAAACAGTGGGCCGCTCCCGAGTCCAGCATGGCATACACGAACAGCCAGCGTTCGTCAGGCAGACGGAGTTTGACTGGTAGCAGGAATGGCCCTGGGGTATCAGCCCGCTGTTCGGAGGACCCAGCTAGTCGCCCCAGGCTGGGGGGTCCACTTACGCCTGGGGCTGCCCTTTTGGCGGCGGTGGCAGCGAAGGTCCAGGTATCCAATGCTTAGCAGGGCAGCCAGAGGCATAGTGGCCTGCCGTGCCGCAGTAGAGGCACAGATTCTGCGTGCGGCGTCTGGTCTTTTCCTCTGGGGTCAGGCGGGGTCGAGCAGCTCCAAGCTGCATAGGCTCATCCTTGGTGCTGGTACTAGCTGGGGACGGGCGAGGAGCCAGGTAGCACGGCGCAGGGAGCTGGCGCCCTCTGGTCTTGGCTTGGCGGCGACTTTCCAGGCGGCCATCGATGCGGAGGCAGAGGGTGATAAGTTCTTGGAGCGTGGGTGGCTGCTCCACCCTGGCCAGTTCATCCAGGACCTCCTCTGCCAACCCCTCAGTAAACTGGTCCATCTGGGCAGCCTCATTCCACGCCAAGTCCTGGGTCAGGAGCTTGAATTCAGTGGCATATTGAGCCACCGAGGAGTTGCCTTGTTTCAGTGCCCTGATCTTCCGGTTGGCTGTGGCTGCTTGGACTGGGTTTGAGAAAGCAGCAGACAGGTGGGCCTCAAACCCCTGGTAATCAGTCAGTAGGGGAGAGGACGCGACCAGTAAGGGTGTGGCCCATTTGGCCGCCTGCCCCTTTAACAGACTGATGACGAAACACACCTTGGTTTTGTCATTGAGGAAGTCCCGTGCTCTCAGTTCAAAGTACAGCCGACACTGTGCTAGGAAGGCAGGAAATTCTTCCACGGCACCCCCAAACCTGTCAGGTTGGGGAACTGGGCACTTGGCTGGAGCACTGGCCGCAGGTTGTTGCTGCAAGTGCACTACTGCCTGTGTTAGCTGCTGTACCTGGGCTTGGAGCGCAGCCAGTAGTTCTGTGGTTTCACTTGCTTCAGCATCCATCCTGTGGAGTGGGTGTTTGTCGGTGGAAGCAATCTGTCACGGCTGGGGCCGGGTCAGGCAAAGTCCAGAGGCAGTCCGAGGTCTGTAGCCAGTAAGCAGGAGGGTCCGAGGCGCCAAATCCGAATCACTGTAGAAGTATCGCAGGTCTGAGGTCCAGAAGCCGAGGTCAGGGAGTCCAGAAGTCCAAAGCCAAAGTCAGGGAGTCAGGAACCAAAGTCAAGCCGGAGTGGATGCTAGAATGTCAGGGAGATGACTAGTTGCTTCCACAAAGCTTCCTCCCAAAGCCCACAGCTATATAGCCCTCTGCTGGCTGTTGCCCGTTTGGGCTAATTGCTGGCTCAGGGAGGCAGCCAGGATCCTGTTACCACTCAAGCATCCTTGCTCTTAGAAGGGCCAGAATCCTCTCAGAACTCAGGGCTCAGGGAGCGTCTTGCTTGTGAGCGTGCCGCCCTCCTCCGATCCCTGAGGTCCTGCCGGAGGCGGTCACGCACACGAGCCACCCGAGAGGGCGAGGCAGGGGGGCTGGGATCTTCTCCAGCAGGAGGCAGGGGCACTGGTGCAGGTGGCAGGGGCACAGTTTCCTCATCAGACTCAACTTCCTCTGAAGGGTCCCCAGCACCCATGACAGACCACCCTCGTCAGCAGAGGCGGGAACATGTAAAGGAATCGGCCCCCCCAAGGAAGGAGTCCGTCTCCCAACAAGGCTTGATCCGCTCCCCCTCTGGTACAGAACAAGGGGCACTTCTTGTTCTCGGCTGTTGCGAAAACATCCAGTTGCGGATACCCCCAAAGCTGGAACACAGGCTCTAGGAAGCGCCATTGCAGCTCCCACTCGTGCAGAGAGGCCCCACCCCTGCTGAGAGAGTCCGCCTGTATGTTGAGGACCCCCAGCAGATGTGTTGCTTTTACAAAAATGTCGAACTGGAGGCACTCCATCCAGAAGTCCATCGCCAGTGCACAGAGCCGACGGGACACTGTCCCCCCCTGCCTGTTGATATAACACAGGGCAGTGGTATTGTCCGTAAGCAATGCCACAGTCTGTCCCGCTACCAGTGGACGGAAGGAACGAAGGGCAAAGTGAACCGCCAGCAGTTCTAAGTAATTTATATGGCACCAACGCAGGCTCGGTGACCACTGGCCCCCCCACACAGAGATCTTCCAGGTGGGCCCCCCACCCCCACAGGGAGGCATCGGTAGTGATAGTCACAGTGGGGGTCGGAAGATGGAAGGGAGCACCCTGGCAGATGTTGCTCTCCGACTCCCACTATTGCAGTGATCGAAGAGCTGCAGGTGGGATGGTGAACCTCTTTCGAGGTGAGTCTCTGAGAGGACGAAAATGGCGCAAGAACCATAGTTGAAGACCTCTCATTCGTAGTCTTGCGAAACGCAGCACGCTTGTCGTCGCCGCCATCAGTCCCAGCATCCACTGAAGCTGTTGGGCTGTGCCCCACTGCCGCCGTTGGAGAAGCTGCACCAAGCTGATAATGTCCTTTGCTCTCTGCGAAGGCAGAAAAGCCCGGTGTTGGTCTGTATCCAGCAGAGCCCCTATGAACTGCACTGTCCTTGATAGAGTGAGATGGGATTTCTCCAGATTGACTTGCAACCCCAGGGTGTCGAGGAGATGCAGAGTGATGGCAATGTGCGCTGTTAAACTCTCCTTCGACTTCGCCACAAGAAGCCAGTCGTTGATGTATGGGAAGACAACAACTCCCTGAAGACGAAGATGGGCAGCCACCACGCTCATCAGCTTCGTGAACACCCAAGGAGCAATAGACAGGCCCAACGGGAGGGCTCTGAACTGGAAGTGCCGAGCACCCACTGCAAACCTTAAGAAGCGCCTGAACGTCGGATGGATGCTGACGTGGAAGTAAGCATCCTTGAGGTCCAAAGTCACCATCCAGTCTCCCTGATTGATGAGAGGCAGAATTGTTTGCAGCGTGGCCATTCTGAACTTCTGGTACAGAATAAATTTGTTCAGATTCCGAAGGTCCATGATAGGTCTCAAACCCCCGTCCCTTTTGGGGACCAGGAAGTAGCGAGAGTAGAAGCCTCCCGTCTTGGCTTCCAATGGAACTACCTCTATGGCTTGTTTCTGTAGGAGGTTGCTCACCTCCGCCAGCAGAGGTGGGGAAGGGGGAGTGGTAACTACCACGGACTGGTTCGGGGTCTGAATAAACTCTATTTTGTAGCCCTCTTTTACGATGGACAGAGCCCGCCTGTCCGTGGAGATCAACTCCCAGGCAGGCAGGAAAGGGCATAGGCGGATGGATGTAACACCAGTGGGGGCGATAACGCGTGCTGGAGGAAAGTCAAAGCCCCTGTTTCTGGAGACGAGCACCCTTGGACTTGCCCGTTGGTTGGGACCCGTAACGGCTCCTGTTGTTGCCAGAGTAGGAGGGTCTTTCAGCTTGTGAAGGACGAGGACGCCATTGCTCTGGAGAAAATTTCTGGTAGGGCTTCTTGGCCCAAGGCTTATGCCATTGTTTGGACCTGGGGGTCTTGGTGGTGGCCTGCACGCCCAGGTTCCGAGAGGTTTTGACACTCTTGTCAAACTCTTGCAGCGCCGTGTCAGTAGTGGTGCTGAAGAGCCCGTCACCCTCAAACGGTAAGTCCTCCACAAAGGTCTTAGTGTCTTGATGTAAGGCAGTAGATCGGAGCCAGGAGTGGCGCCGGATGCAGACAGCGGAAGTGATGGCTTTGGCCAAAGCCTCCACCATGTGTTTTGCTGCACCCAGTTGTTGTCTGGCCACAGCAAGACCTTCTTTTTGCAACTTCCTGGCAGCAGCCTTCTTATCCTCACTTAGAGAAGAGGGGAAAGTTGTTCCCACACAGAGTACTGATATCTAGCCATGCAAACTGCATAATTAGATATCTTCACTCCGAGTGCCCCTGCTGAATAGACCTTGCGGCCCATACCATCAATCTTCTTCCCTTCCTTATCTGGTGGGGAGGAATGAACCTTACGAGCCTTCGATGAGGAGGAGACGACCACTGAGTTTGGCCTCGGGTGGGTAAAGAGGAACTCAGCTCCTGCCTCCTGGACCCTGTACATATGGTCCAATCGTTTGGAGGAAACCGGCGTAGAGGATGGCCTCTTCCAAGGCTCTTTAACTGTCTGGGGGATCACCTTGGTGACTGGCAAGGCAACAGCGGTGGATGTGTTCCTCTGCATTATGTTGAACACATTGTCGTCCACAACTGGTTCTGGCTGAGTCACAGGCAGATTGAGGGTGGCTGCAATTCTCCGCACAAGGTCCCCATAGGACTTCAGATCCTCCGATGGCGAAATCGGAAGATCCTCAGCCATCTGGGAGACCAGTGAGGGCTCCACGTCCTGGGCTTCGCTATCCGATTCCGATGACGAGGAATCCTGGTGAGCGGAGTGCTCCGATAACATCGGCGTCAGCTCCCTCGGAGGAGACCGGATCGGCGGCGATGGTCGATGAGCTTTGAGCGGGACCATGCGTCGTTCCGGGGGAACCGATACCGATGCAGACGCCTTCCGGGATCGGTACGATACTCGAGACATGGAGGAAAACTCCGACTCTCGTTCCCACTCCGGGAACTCCTCTGGATACCACTGGTACGGCGGATAGTACGAGTACGGAGGTTGCCACCTACGCTGTTCCCACGGTGGTATCGGGAAGCGGCGGGGTGCCTGAAATGGTTCCACCTCTCGTCGCTCTCGGGGCCCCATCGGCACAGGTTGGATGATCGGTGTCGAAACCTCCACTTCCGACGCCGATTCGCTCGCACTGCGTCTCCGCGAACCCGACGACGAAGATCGCTGAGTCAAGTCGATCTCATGCTCATGCCCCAAGGTCGACTGACGTGGCTGAGACAGCGGGCTGCGGTGCGGGGAAGCTAGGATCTTCCGCGGTGGTGCCGTGGTCACCGGTGCCGAAGCGTCGACCGAAGGCGAAGGAGTGCGGGGTCGCTTCCGTTTCTCCTTCGATTTAGCCTTCTTAGGAACTCGGGTCCCCGAGTCCTCTCGGCGCTTTATAGTGGACGTATCCACCGAACCCTCATGGGAACGCTTTGTGGAGCCGCGCTCTTCCGGCAACTCGGTCAGAGTCGGAGCCTTATCAGCCGATGCGTGCTCCTGTGCCGGGGTGTCCGCCGACTTCAGTGTCGATGCGGTCGCCATCGATCTCTGCGGGCGAAGCGCCAATTCGGTCAAAGCTGCCGATAGACGGGCCGCTCGGTTCTTCCTCGTTTGTTTGGAGAAGCGAAGGCAGTGCGGGCAGGCCTCTACGCAATGCGCTTCTCCCAAACACAGCAGACACAAGGAATGGCCGTCTGGGGGGGCAATCTTTTTCCCACAAGCACGGCAGCGCTTGAAAAAACCCCAGCGACTGTCCATAGACGGTAGCCGCTAAAAAACCACTCAGGAACGTCTGAGGGGGAAAAACTGGGGGAAAACAAGGGACGGAGCACCCCAAAGGGCAACCCGACAACACACACGGAAGACAATTCAAAAAAAAAAATTTTAACAACTAACTAACTATCTATCTATCTACACTAAGAAAATAACAAACGGGCTAGAGAAAGAGAAAAAAGGCAAAGCCAAAGATTCTCACCGACCAGGGAACAGGAAAGGAAAACCTCTCCGCGTGGCGGTCAGAAAGGAACTGGCAGGATCCCCGCGCTGGCGCCGGTGAGCATGCGCACTGGGACGCCTGCGCATGCCCATTGGCGCCGAGCACGGAAAAATCCCGGGCTTTTCAGGTACCAATTCGGGGATCGGTGCGAGCGCACTATCCCATGAGTGTGAAGCACAGAGACCACGAAGAAGATCCTCCTCTTCTACACAAGCATTAAATGTCCTAAATCTTATGCTCTGGAGAGGGCTTTAAGACAAAATAGGGACACTTAAATAAGGGAAAGCCCTCATTTTTCATCAGAAATCTTCATTTATGAACATGCACATTTTATCAATTAATTAATTAGTTGACTGGAATTTTGACTTTGATTACTTTAATCCAGTAACAGTGAATCAGAAACAACTGACACCAAGTTCTGCTAATGATTCCTTCAAACAGACTGTAGTATCTTCCTGAGAATAACTGAATGATTGGCGTTTTATTTTATTATTTATTAACAAGACTTTTACTCTGCCTTTCTGCCTTCATAGGGCCACAAAGGCAGCTACCATACTAAAACATACAAATTACAATCTAATTTCAGAAGCCATTAAACGCAATACAAAAAATACACTTTAAATAATTTAAAACCAGAGCTTAAAATAAATTACAAAAGATTTTAAAAAATGGTTAAAACATTGGGAAGGAAGGGATGATCACTGAGGAAATGCCAAGCAGAACAAAACAAAATGGCTTCACCAGCTGGCAGAAGACAGCATCAGAAGGAGATTCTCTCCCTGTAGACAGAGTTCCAGAGTTTTGGTGCCACTACTTAGCAGGTCCCTCCCAGGTAGTCACCCAGTTGATCTCAGAAAGTGGAAACACTTGAAACTTTAGGAATAAATATTTCAAATAGTAACTGTCCTTGTGACAAATGCTGTTGCTGGAGGCTCCAAAACAGACTTTCATTTAGTAATATCTCATGCCAACATAATAGATCCGCAATAGTTCCTTACAGTTTAAGATATCCCACTATATTCCAGGCTCTAGCCAAAGCTCACATGCAGACCATGATGATAATAGCCATTCTCTTATTGTCTGGCATCTACCCACAACTACTAAGAAAGAAATCTATACTACAAGGATACAAAGAGACATGCTCATTGGCTGCCCCATATTTATTAAATTCCCTTCCCACTAAGACCTACAAGAATATGCTTATACATTTCCAAGAAGTTGAAAATATGAGTGTAGGAGAGCTGAGAATTTATCTTGGTGTGGGGGACAGGTTTACACTTTGTTTATAACACATTCTGGTCTGAGTACTAAGAAAGGGGTAGGGCAAAACAACATGTCAACAAAGCAACACTTTTATCTAGAAAAATCAAGCAAATTTTTGGTGTTATGCTATATATGTAAGAAAAATCATCACTTCCAATTATAACTGTCAAAATCGAATGCCTAAGAAGTTATAATTACAAAAACTGCAAGGACATAAGGAAGGAAGTGAGGGTGGAGAATGTGCTACCAGCTCTACCAAAACATTAAAAAATAAAAAGCCCTCACAGCACACACCCATCATGCCAAAGGTTAAGTCATTTAGTCAAGTTCAAAGATCTTCAAAGGCTTCTTAGATCCAGATAAGCCCATATGCTATGAAAATCCTATGAAAAAGCCATTTCTTTCCGATCTGCTTTTCATGTCTAACTTACTGAACACACACAGATGCTTGGCATCACTCAGCATCCCTGAATTTCACACCAGATAATCAGGGCTCACCAAAAAGTCCTATCTAAAATCTTCAGCATTGTCTTTATTCCTTCAACATTTATCCCACTTGTTTTGTAAAGTAAAAAAAAAAAAAAATCCTGAAAATATCCATAAAAGACCATTCAGTTACTGCACAATAAGTGCTAATTTGCTAATTTCTTCACAGGTAATCAATTAAAATGTAAAATATTGGATAAAATGAGTTGCACTAAATTTAACAGCTGCTCCATAAGCATAATTAGTTTCACAAGGGCCATATGTAATCCAAACAGAGACAGAGTTGAAACAAATAAAGCAGATTTTAAAACAAGTTTGAGAAAATCTGCATTTAATTAGCAGGTGGGCACTACAACTGCATAATGTTTTTATACATTTGTATTTATGAAGTGACAGAAGATCTAAGGGCTTTTTAAAATGGCGTTTATTGTTTGAATGAGAACTGTTTCACTGCATACTAAAGTGATTTAAGTCCTTATAGCTCTGCTTTGAAAAAATCATAAATGGTGAAAGAAAACATGTGGAAAACTGTAAAACTAGAAAGAATTTGCGACAAAAAACAGATACACATACCATAACCAAAAGGAAACTACACTTAATTAAATGTATACTGCATCTGGAATATCAGCCTAATAAAACGTGAAACTACTAATTTTCATTGTTCTATAAGGAAATGAGGTCACTGTCATTTAGCATTCCCCCCAATTATACAACCCTAACACACTAAAAACATCAACTAATCGTTTTTAAAAACACACATTATAGCTGAAAAGATTAACATACATCTGTCAAAAGTGAAGATATGCTTTGGATCTTCCTGAAACCCAATTCTAGATGACCATGTCTACATACCCATTGTGATTACATATCTTATATTGTTATATATTTCCTGGGTGTACAATAAATAGATGACAGTGTAAGCAAGAGATGCTGGATACCAGGACTGGAGATAGGATGTGATAATTACAAATGACTTTCAGACTCTGGCACCCAGGGATCAGCTTATCAGTAACAACCTTTCGGTTAGTAACAGCCTTGTTAGTAAGCTACCACAAAAAAATCAAATACATCTGCTGAAATATTCGCCACCAGCTTTCTGGGTATGAATAAAACTGTAACAAACTAGTGCAAGATCTTAGACAATTAGAGAACATAGGACAAAGCAGAACAAGTAATTTTAAAAGAAAAAACTCTACGTTTTTTCTTTGGTCACCTCACAGCAATGTTTCATGCAGAATGTGGCCCTGCCAATGAGTTCAGTGTGTCTTCCTCTCAGAGTTTGGCAAGTGCATTCAGCAAAAGGCAAGGGTGTTGGTGGTTTACAAGAGCCACCTATGTGTTTAGCTAATTCATAAAACCATACTCCACATGGATGAAAACCAAAATTAATCTGAAAATGACTCTGATAAGACATATCATAAGTAAACAGTTTTTGTTTGCTTGAAATAAACTGAGGTTTGCATAATCCAATTTAGGGAGGAATCTATTAGCACTTTTCAATCCCCTGGACAAGTAGTATGGTCTAATGGAGAACTTGCTGGCACTCATGGCTGTTCTGACAGTGTTCCGTCTTCCCTGTATGCACACATGACACATACATTCAAATGAAATATGAACACTTTCCTGTACGTGCTTCATTGTTGTCTCTGTCTGAGAAAAACTGTTTTATGTTCCTTTGTCTAATCACTTAAATTCCTTATCTGTCTGGGCACTTCAAGATAACTCTTTGCACAAGTCAAAGCAAGCAGATCTGCTGGATGTGCACAATGCCTGCAGAAGTCCAGCAGCGGCATCCAAGGAAAATCTCAAAATCCCATACTGAATATGATCAGGGATTAACACAAAAAAACTCCTGGATTTGAACCTGGACTAATATTAATTTAGTGCAGAGTTAAAAGTATTGACTCTGATTTAGATTTCAGGAAGTTTCTCTGTTCGGTCTAACAGGGGGGGGGGGGGGAGTACCACTCAAGACCCCAGTAATGTATTTTAAGATTTTCCGCACAACAAATAATTTATGTCTGGCCATTGTGGGGGAAATTTATTGAACATTCTCAAACTTTCACTTAGAGATTTTGCAACATCTATCATTGCTCCCAGAAACAAAGCTTCTTTAACTGTTTGATCTCTAATACCACTCCATCTTACAAAAGGCCTGAATACTTCAAACATGTAAAAACCAAACCACTTTAACATTTGTCTTGAACATTGCTTTTGCTGCAGATGGATGCCTTGAACAGGAACGCAGAACACTCTCACCACCAAAGCAAAGTTACCAATCCTGGCTCAGTGAAGCATAGACCCTTCTCTCCTTATCTGCCTTTATTCTGTACATATAACAAACAGGAACAATATTCTGAGCCAGGAGAGAAGAAAGAGAATCATGCCTCACCAAGTGTCCAGATGCTGATGGAGGAACATGGACTCCTTGCCTTCCAGAGTCCCTGTGAACTAGAAGCATTCCCCGCCTTCCCCACACACAGTGCCCATCAAAATGATGGATGTTACTAGTACCTAATAAAGAACTGCTCATATTTATGAAATTGCTTTTGTCTCAGTAGTAGAGTAACTAATCTACCAACTAAATTGTAAAAGTAGTTTCCATGGAATCCAAATATGGCCAGCTACAAAAGAATCTAACAATCTCTCGATTAACAAAGGAAGTATAAATCATACTGAGTAGTAACCTGAGTTAGTGTCTAAAATATTATATATCAATATGGAGTTGCTGATTTTAACATCTCCATTTTCTGACTTGCCAAGCTAAAGTAATAGTTTCCAATAAAGTACATTTTCAGAAAACTTTAAAGCATTCTCTGAAAGATTAAAAAAAAACTGTGAAGAGCCTTTACAGGATATGAGTGGACTGGGTCTTGGTCAATAGCTGCAGCAGTTAATTTTCTGTAGTGAAAATAAAAACAAGCACAAATGTGTTTATCTTATGGCCATTTTCCACTGGCACAAGGATATTACCACCAGCAGATAAATACGATTTTCTACCAACCGCCCCCCCCCCCAAAAAAAAACTACAGACACATATTGTGCCATTCCTGGGAGCCCTCTAAACCCAGGGAGACCATTTGAAGGGCTACTGAGCTACAGCAGAAAGAGAGAGACAGGAAAGTACCATTCTGCAACCAAACTCTTTATATCTTGCCTTTTTATAGGTCAATAGTCATTAAAAGATCAGGGCAGCTTGATTTGCCTCACTTAATTCACCTGTACTAAATCAATTTGCATGATTTCACCAGGTCTTTGGTAGAGGCGATGGATGTCCAGTAAAATCTTGGCCTCCCCTGCTGAAGCTCACCAACTTAATGTGGCCCAAGCTAAGAAGATCTAGAAATCAATAGCACCAGCTGGAAATCTTTGAACATGGACAAATAATCTATGCTATTTTTAAACTGTTTAAACTGTTTTACACTATATGTACTAATTTTTTTATATGTTCAGATTTTGTTTTTGTGAGGTACTCTGAGCCTACCTGTGGGGAGGGCAGAATATAAATTTAAATAAATAATTAAGAATATCTGTGATGTTGTCAAGAATACACTTGTAATTTAATCATTTATTTACATAATAAACTCTGGTGTGCTCCTCAGCCTCTACTGACAGATTTGTATTGGCTGGGATCCAAACAGGAGAAAGTGGATATTCCACCTGCACACAGGAGCTTTCAAGCTCCCCTTTATTTATTTAATTTATTTATTATTTGGGCATTTAGGCCATCCTTCCCTGTATGCAGGGCTCAGGGCAGCTAACCTCAAGATAAAACTCTAAAACGTACAGTCCAAGTCAATATAAAAATAACATTAAAATACCAGATTCTAATTAAAACATTTCAGATGGCAATAAATGAAATGTCTCAACTTCAAAAGATAGGCAAAGGGGGCTGTGGAACCTGAGAGCACCAGATAGTTAGTATCCCATTGCTATCTTCAACCAAAGGCCTGGTGGAACATCTCTGCCTTATGGGCCCTGTGAAAAGGTAACAAATCCTGCAGAGCACAGATGTTCTCTGGCAGACAGTTCCACCAGGCAGGGGCCAGGGCTGAAAAGGCCCTGGCCCTGGTCAAGGACAGCCAGATTTCTCTCAGGCCAGGGACCACCAGATTTTTTTTGTAAGTAATGTTCTATTGGGGGCATATTGAGAGAGGCTTTGAGTTGCATGCCGCCTAACAAGCTCCTCTGAACGCCGGGGAGATTCCAGACTGCCACTACATAAGTCTGCCACAAGTGGCAGTGATTCATGAAAGCTCGTACCCTGCCATAAATTTTGTTAGTCTTTAAGATGCTACTGGACTCTTACTCTTTTCTGTAGCTACAGACAGACTGACATGGCTACCCATCTTGATCTATCTCTTGCCACAGGAAGGAAATTCTGCCAGTTCATCCTTCTGCAAACAAAAGCATTTTCCAGTCAAGCGCTTGCAAACTGCCTTTAACTGAACATTCTATGACCACAGGAAGAACGAAGAATCTCTTATACAATGTATACTTTTGCTGCATTTTAAAATGATGTATTCTAGACATCTGCATGTTGACACAAAAGCAAGTTCAAAGGCATGCTGGGTGATTAGAGACTGGACCTTCTCAGCAGTGGTGCCACAACTATTCAACTCCCACTATCAAGCAATCAACTCAGTGACTATCCTATTAAGTTTATACTATTGTTGAAGGTGTGCTTTTTTGACTGACTGGCTTATTTTACTTTTTTGTGCTATTTCTATTAGTAGATGGTTCTTAATTGATATTTGAATTGATTTTTTCCTTGTAGAACGTCTGCTTTAAATCTGTTTTCCAATAAGCTGTCTTGAATGGCACTGTATTAAGAGACAGGATTTAAAAAAAAACATTTTGAATACATTTATTTTCCAGTAGTTCCAACGCAATATGCTAGTTCTTGGTTGTATGTCCCATACCTTACACAAACACACTTGCATTGTCAAAATAGAATACACTTGTTGAAAAAGAGAGGACACTAAGAATATAGGTCACTGATACTCAATTTAAGTAAAAAATTTAGAAAAACAACCTCATTAAAGTTTAACCTTTATATATAGTATCACTATGCTAAACAGTACAGGTGTTTAGACTAGTACAGACAGTGCCACTCTGTTAAACCCTGCTAAACCAATTCACTTCAAAGGATTTAGGTGGGCATAACTCTTTTTAGGCTTGCACAGCAAGTGACAGTAGAGGCAAATTATAAATACTTCACTGGTGTGTATGTAGAACTGACCAGCTAGAACTTTCATGTGGGCGGCAAAATCACTGATCTTACTGCTATCCACCAATCATAAAAGTATGGCAGCACACTGATGCAATTTTGTAAGTGGAAAGATACAAGTCTCAAGCGCTGCCAAAAAATCCACCTTGAAGCTTTCAGAGTCTAAAGCACAGTAAAAAGTTCTGAAGTAAACTTCATAAAATAGTTGGCACGTTCTCTAAATGGAATGGAATATACGACAACCCGTATATGAAGTTGAAAAGGGGATAGACCATCAGTACTTTGGAGTTTTGAAATATATCTATTAAGCTTAAAGGTATCCTGGATCCTACTGATTTTAGACCCAAATTATTCTCTGGCTCAGTGCCTCTAAAGGTAAGTTCTTAAATCCTTTCATGAGCAGTTCCCACTTCTACAAACTTAATTCCTTTCAGCAATACTTCCTTGTTTTAAAAAAATACATTAAAGAGAGAAGTAGCTACTATTGGAAAGAATTTGTACACTCTGGAATATTTGCAGTCCATAATATCTATAGTCTACTTACTTCATTACTTATTTACTTCATTTATAGCTTATCTTTTTAATTAGATTGAAGGCAGATTTCAGATTTTTTTTAATTCAATAAGAGCAGTCTAACTCTGACATAACTTTGGTTTGAGGAAGAAGGAACTATAAACAGTCCCCAAGGTAAGCCACACAAAATACTGAGAGATTATTCGGTGGGAGTTTTTTCCCAGTTATGAGACCCGATGCTTTAATAAGGATTAACAGACAGATTTTTTGTAATTTCATTAGACTGTATCTCTGAATTCTTATCCAATTCAGTTGAATTATTCTGTGTTAGCTGTTCTTATCCTTCAAGAAACACAATACCATTTGCAATACCAAATGATCTGAATACAGTTGACTGTGATAAAAGAAACAGTATAATCTCAACATCAGTGTACCTATGTTTAGAATAGTCATACTAGATTAACTATGTGCTGAAACAAACAGAAGTTGCGAATGTCACCCAACTGGGACTGCAGTGGGAAAGAACACGAGAAATAAAAAGTGCCTATCTGACTGAATCAGGGAACCCCATAAACAAAGCCCAGTATTTACTGAGCACTAAGTATCCCATTCATTTTACTTAGTACAGCAGGGCTTGAAAAGTCCTAGTATATTGTGTTCTAACAGTGGGATAAGAATCATAGGTGTTTAAAAGGACCAGAACTCCATTTAGTTCACTCTAACACACAGGGCAGAACCCAACAGACCAACGTATACAATCCAGAACATGATAGGCCCTTTCCAGAAAGCAGGTGCATTATAGAGAGATTCCTGCAGCAAACTGATTTCTTAACCAATAAATGGGAATCACATCTTTACAATGCGATTCTAAACAGAATTATATTTTAAGTATATTGGCCTTAAAAGGGTATAGCTATACAGATTTGTACTGTTTGTCTCTTCTAATCATTTACCCAAAACAGACAACTATAAGAGATCACATAAGTCTGTGAGTAAGCTGCCATGCATAAAAAAGTACAAACTTTAAAAAAATCTGCTGAAAAAAGGTTTGTTATAGAGTTTATTAACTGTTGTTTAAGTGCAAGATACCATTGCCTTCTTCCCATCGTATTTTTTCAAAATGTAATTTTTGAAATACATCTCTATCATATTAACCTTGATAAGGATGTGTGCATTTTTTAACATCACACTTTAATATTATATCCAATATATCACAACAGAAAGAATAAAAATGGTCTCTTTTATTAAGCCTGAAATGTGCTTCATTGCTTAAAGCTATGTGGAATGGCTTATGTATCTTGACAACACCCCACAGATGGTCATGATTATGTTCAACAGGACAATGCACTCATTGAAAACTTTTACAGACACTTACCTAATGGGATGTCACATTAAATCTGATAAATAAAATAAAATAACTATATACCAATTAGGTAATAGCAAAGAAATCATTTGAACCTGACATTCCAACATTCACAAATTAATACTTGACAAACTGGTGCACTAACATATACGTACAAATTAGATTTTTTAAACAAGTGTAGCTATTATGCAGCTCTGCTATAATCGAAGATGTCCTTGAACATATACATGGCTGTCAACATCTTGGACATGGATGGCTCTAACTACATAACTCTGGTAAATGACAGAATTCAATTTTGACCACTTTTTGTTTCTACTCTTAAGCTTAATGACTAATTCCTTAGAGGTATCCTTGAAAGCCCTAAAATGTTGTCCTTGGACAGAAACTTTCACTCAGCTATCAATTGGGAACAAATTAGAGGACTGCGTTGAAATGTACTTCCCTGTTTAAGTTAACAAATGAATGAAGAAAGGTAGTATATAGGAACATATGCCGCTACAATGAAGTTGTTAAAAAGAGTCTGCTGGAAGAATAGTTGGTTTCCAGTGAAGCTAATGTGGCATAAGAAAGGACAGTGATGAAAGCATACTAAGTCATATGGAAATCCAAATATAGTGACAGACACAATTATTTTACTAATTGCTAATGAATACAGTAAAGTGATTTCAAAAAGCAAAACTTTGCTTGGACTACTTCAGGTTTTGACCTCTGTATGAGCAAATGCATTTCAAACTGAAGCCCACCAAAATTGATTAACAGCGCCAGCCAAGGCCAGCATGTAGTTGAAGCTTTTTCCATCTATCACATGGCCCCAAGGATGGTTAAATGAACCTTAAAATGGCTACAAACAGCTCAATGACTACACAGAGTCCTGCCAATTAGAAATAATTAGGCAGTCATTTTGGTGGTAAGTCTTTTTAAGTGCATACATAATGATGCAATGATGCTTATTAGCGATCTCATATGAGCTATGCTCAAACAGCCTGAAATAATTATGCAACTATCACAAAGCCTTGCAAATCTCTGTACTTCACCTTAATGCATTTAAAAAACCACTTCATTACCTCCAGTAATTAATCCTCCATTAATTGCAGGAAAAGCCCAGTTTACCATGCTTCGTTTCTAATTATCTTATAAATAGTTATGGTTCTAATTAATGTGTTCATTAAGCTGAATATCTTTCTCAAAGCCATGCTCAGAGCAAAGGTTTCACTTTTGAGAGAAAAGGCCTAACTAGCCATAAGGTGAAACTATTTTGGAAGTATTTGCTTTTATTTTAGTATATTCAACCTCCTAATTGGCATTTAAAATCTAATTTGGAAGAAATTCAAGAAGCCTATATGGGAAAAAGCGCTTTTTCACTCATCTCCAATCAAAAAAGCTTAACAATGTTAATAGAAAAACTTCTAGCATATATTTGATAAAGACAGGTAGCAGATTTTCAGTGCTGCATGCCAAATGAATTTAAAATTCTTCTAATATCTATTTGTTTTATACATCTAATGATGCATAAAACAAATACATCATTATTTGTACAACTGGATGCATTTTATTCTATTATATATAACTGTAAACAGTATTGTTATACAATTAGGTAAAAAACATTAATAAGTAGAGCAATCGCATTAGGAAGTTAGAATAATTTTTGAAATGATGAAAAACTGCTATTAATGATTGTAATATTGTAGGCATAGATTTTTCTGAAATCAGTGGCAGAATTCAGAAGTTATACCACTCCATAGCTAAGGAAGTTTAATTAGAAACTATAGTTTGATGAATTTGCTATCAAGTTATACCCAATTTATGACCCTGTAGGGTTTTCAAGACTAGAAACATTCAGAGGTGGTTTGACATTGCCTGCCTTGGTGTAGGAACCCTAGAGCTCTTGGGAAGTCTCCCATCCAGAACTGACCCTCCTTAGCTTCTGAGATGTTTGTTCTAGGAATGACCATTAAATCAAGGCAATTCACCAACTCCACTCAATCCTCATCCAAAAACCAACTTGTTCTTCCACTTATAGTATGCATACAGTGTTCCCCTTCCTCACTTCTTTAAAATATTCCCTTTCCATGTTTCCAGTTTTCAGCCCTTCTCCTCTCCATCTCTATTCTCTGATCACATAAAGACTTAAAACCCACTTTTGCTGCAATTCTTGCTTCCAGGGCCAGGTGAAATGTGTCATAAGGTTGGAATCCTACAAATGGCTTTCAAAAAACTGTAAACAGAACGGAAAGGCAAGAATGAAATATGCACCATAGCTTCAAACCACGGTAGCCAGGAAGGAAAGAAATGTTTCAGCCTTCACAATGATGTACAGGGCAGCTCTGAACATTACCTTAGAACTCCTGGACCACAATGCCAAATTTTTAAGGACACCTAACAATGGACAGCCGACGTACTCATGCAAGGACATGAACAATGCTTAGGAAAAATCATTGTTAGTTGTCATTAATGAGCCCAGAATGAGACCATGTTTAGTTCGGAAGCTTCTTCACAATACTACCCTTGAACATCTAATCTTGGAGATGGTGCCAATTTTGTACTGGAAAGATAACAAGAAATATGTTATTCCACAGAAGAAAAGAGTCATCCTCCTTTGTATAAGTGCTCTGAAGACTTAATCCAGATAGGGGATAAGGCCGAGACAATCCTCGAGAGTAACAGTTCCCAAACAGCAGCATTTGGATTGCTGCTACAAGGAGATAACCGGTCCAGAGAGCACAGGAGATAACTGGTCCAGAGAGCACAGAGAGCTGTAAATACCATTTTTGCACTGTCATACACACCTTTCTGTAGTTCTAAAGGCAGGTTTCACAACTTTGTATATATAGAAGTTTCAAAACAGTTCTATAATATGGCCATCTTCTGAAACTCTCTGCAAGCCTTGAAATAGAAAGCAGGCAAGTTCCCCTCTGGTGAGCAAAAATTGAGAGTGTGCGTGTCATGCCTTGGATCACTGCCAACAAGATGTACAGCGTGCAACCATGCTCATGTTTGTCCATTGGTCCCCTAACATTTCTACAAAGAATTTTAGATAAAAGCCAACATCTTAAACAAAAGGAATAACTATACATATCCATAAGAATTTTAAATTATTCAGGATACCAGAAGAGAATATGTAGAAGTGGTTGAAAGAAAGCTGGAGATACATCTAAGCCAGGAGTGCCAAAGATACGGCCCAAGGGATGGAACCGTCCTGTGCAGGGCTGGTATCCAGCCCCCAAACATGTGTCTCTCTCTTACTTCCTTTTGTGGAGCTGCTGCTGTTGGCTGTCTCTTCCCTACCTCTTAAAAATATAACTCTGTTTAGAACTGCATTGTAAAGATGTGATTTCCATTTATTGGTTAAGAATCAGTTTGCTGCAGGAATCTCTCTGCAATGCGCCTGTTTTCTGGAAAGGGTCTATTGTGCTCTGGATTTGTATACATTGGTCTGTTGGGTTCTGCCCTGTGTGTTAGTGTGAACTAAACGGGAGGGGGACAGGGAGAGAGAGAGAGCAGGCTTGAGAAAAAGCAAAGTCCAAGTCATCCCATGGCACCTCAGAGACGAACAAAGTGTTATTCCAAATATAAGCTTTTATGTGCATGCACACTTCTCTGGGGTGGCTGCTGCTTTGCAGGCTGACTCTCTCAGTCCTGCGGGACTTTTCTTCTCCTGGGAGGCTGCAGGCTGGCTGGCTTAGTTCTACAAATAGCTTCCCTTTCCTCTGTGGGCTTCCCCTCCCACACACACACACACCTTTTAGAACTCTTCTCCTGGAGGCTGCAGGCTGGCTAGCTCTGTCCTGCAAACAGCTTCCCTTTTCTCCATGGGCTGTCTCCACTCCTCTTTAGCAAAGTCTGAGTCTTCCCAAAGCAGCTTTAAGAGACCAACAAAGCTTTATTTCCGGTATAAGTGCATGCACACTGCTTTGGGTTGGCTGCTGTGTTCCAGGCTGGTTCAGTTGTGTGACACATTTAAAAAACAACTTCTCTTTCCTCTGTTGGCTGCCCCCTCTCCTTTGGGTACCATGGCACCTTTAAATCAAGACCAACAAAGTTTTATTTCAGCAGCTGAAAACTCCTTTGTAATAACATTCAGATGGCTTTGAACTGCTGTTTGTAGCTGCTTTTCCCTTGTGTTACAGTGCAGAACCAAGGTTCCTGGGACGTTTGTGAGGGAAGGAATTCCTCAGATTTAGTCTTTATTATTTGGCATATTAGACCGCCTTACTTTTACCTGTTAACTCTGAAGTTTGTGAGTGGGGCTTGACCAGGAGTTTTTGGGGCATGGAGTCTGAAGAGGGCAGGGTTTGGAGAGAAGAGAGACTTCAGTGGGGTAGAATACATACAGTCCACCTTCCAAAGTGGCCATTTTTGCCAAGTGAACTGATCTCTGTTACCTGGAGATCAGTTAAATCCCAGGAGATCTCCAGCCATCATCTGGAGGTTGGAAATCCTAGTTTGGGGCCCCTGCAAAACTTTTCTTTTCTAGCACTACCACCTCTCTGCATATCACACCTAATCTCATCATGCCTGCTATTGTCATGAATCTGCTATTGCCATGTGGCATCTGAAATCACCTTTATATCTTCAGTACCTTGTGGCACACATGGCTCATATCCGGAGCTCCTAACAAATGAGTTTGACACTTCTTATCTAAGCTTTCCTAGATTTGGAAGAGGATATCAGCTCTTCCTATAAAATAATTAAGATTCATTAAATGAAACTAAGTCCTTGGGGCCAGATGAACTGCATTCAAAGGTACTAAAAGAACTTGCAGATGTCATTTCTCAGCCTCCTGCCATTATTTTTTAGAACTGGAGAACAGGCGAGGTGCCAGGAGATTGGAGGTGGGCAAATGCTGTCCATATCTTCAAGGAGGAAGGAAAAGAGGATGCAGGTAACTACCAGCTTGCTGTCTATAGCTGGAAAAGTTTTAGAACAAATCACTGAAAAGTCTGTCCTTGAACACTGACCAATCAGGGACCCACTGACAAGCTAAGGTCCCTGACAACCAGCAGAATTCCTAACTTGTCTATCAAAACTGGCCTCTGTCTGCACTAGGTATCTACTAGGGTTGCCAGGTCTGGGTGAGGAGCAAAAATGCATAATTTATAGATACTCTATGCCACACAGATTACCAAGAAAGTAGTGATAAATTGTTTTGTTGAGTTTGCAGATCCCAACACCTCTACAGTCATGCATTATATAATTTTGGCTCTAACACTCCATTTAAAATTGAAAGGGTTAGACACATAACATGGGGGCTTGTTTGAATTAATCTCTGTGCCATTTTACAGTCTGTCATTTGACTCTCAAGTGCTCTCAAGGGGCAGTTAAAAGCACCATTATGTGACAATATTATATTGCAGTATAATACCTTGCCATATTGCCTATTCTTTTTGTTACAAAAATATATCCTTGATTGCAATTTGGTTAGCTTTATCTCAGCATCCCAAAATTATATGTTTTAAATCTTTGCTAATTTGTTATATAGATTTGGTGCACAATTTAGGCATGCTAATAAATTATAAAAATCTACTGTAAAGATTTACATGAAACTCCTTAATGAGACGTATTAATAGGGTTGAATAAAGTTCTACATAATTTAATAATAATAGTTACTTCTAGAATCATGGTCTCTTACTTAAGTGATGAACATCATGCTTCCTACTACAGCCAAAAATGTCTCTTTGATTCAAATATAACCAGAGTAATCTAGTTTAAAACACCAAAGGGTTGATCTACCTTTGATTTAAATAATTTCCAAGTTCGTTTCACATGTTTTTTTCTGAAGAATCACTGCTATAATTAAACAAAGCCCTCAATAATAACCCAAAGTATAATCCAAAATCCTTAATTTGCAACCCACATGCTTTTTGCACTAAAGAGTATATGTGTGCATAGTGTACAAAACTGAAGGTCCTACTCCACCCCCCACCCCCCAAAAAAAACTTTCTTAGTGTAAAAACTGGAAATCAGGAAAGGCAATCCTATGAATCTTTTCTCATTTGCAATTAGAAACCTGCTTTATAAAATAAGGTTTTATTCACTCAAAACATGTAACATAAAAATCAAAGAATCACAGGGCCCATGTCACCTAGTCCAGCCCCCTGCACAATGCAGGAAATTTACAAATACTTCCCTCTGAATTCACAGGCTCAGCATTGCTGTCAGATGGCCATCTAGCCTCTGTTTAAAAACCTCCAATCTCCACATTATATAATGAAAAATACAGGCATATACATGCAATAATATACAGACTTTGCAGAGTGGGACTTTCCAACATCCTCCTCCCACAGCAGTTCAATAAGCATTCCTCCCTCAATTTTGTACCTGGAGAGCCACTAGACCCTCATGAACAGCACAGACGCCAAGGTCAAAATCTGCAACAGGAGGGAGAATTGCTGCCTCTTCCACAAATAAATGGTATTCCATAGAAGGAACTACATGGATGCATGCCCCTACGTATACTGTAAGTAGACACATACAACATATTTTCAGTATGCTTATTTAAATGTTAATTCTCCCAATGATGGAAATGCTTTAAATTTTGTTACTATATTACTAAAGGCCAACTACAACTGTATGAAACTGTTTCTGTCTGAACACTCCTTTTGTTTAGCACTACATTTTCTTCTGCCTTCCTTTCAGAGGGCAAAAATGAAAGTACCATGTGTGAAGGCATCAGAAGTTTGCAGCTGTCTCTCAAGTACTAAGTATAAACTTCTCTGAGATTCAGTTTTCACAATCATCATATTTAAGTTAGCTTTGTGAAATCTCATTTTTGAGAGTTATCCTCCAAATGAAGTAGGATATTTGTTTTTAGGCACCAAGTTTCTTGAGGTTTTCCTAGTCACTGCTGATAATTTACTTATTTTATTATTTCAATTTATATCCTGCCCCTTCCCAACGAAGTAGGGCTAAGACTGGTTCACAACATTTTTAAAGTCATAATAAATATAGTTAAAACAGTATAAAATGCAAAGTATAAAAAACAAAGAATTTGTAACTTCTCACCTTTTACAGCTTCCGTTAACAAACAAAGTAATGGAAGCTGTAAAAGGTAAGGAGGACTCCTTTAAGTGGTGGAAAGCTAGTCCTAGTGAGGTTAATAAAAGGGAACACAGGCTGTGGCAAATCAAATGCAAGACTGTGATCAGGCAGGCAAAAAGGGACTATGAGGAGCATATTGCAAAAAACATAAAGACCAACAATAAAAATTTCTTCAAATATATTAGAAGCAGGAAACCAGCCAGGGAGGCAGTGGGGCCCTTGGATGACCAAGGGGTAAAAGGATTACTGAAGGAGGATAGGGAAATGGCTGAGAAACTGAATGCATTTTTTGCCTCCGTCTTCACTGTGGAAGATGAGAACTTTTTGCCTGCTCCAGAACCACTTATTTTGGAAGGGGTGTTGAAAGTCCTGAGTCAGAGTGAGGTGACAAGAGAGGAGGTCCTACAACTGATAGATGAATTAAAAACTAAGTCATCAGGTCCGGATGACATACATCCAAGAGTTCTGAAGAACTCAAAGTTGAACTTGTGGATCTTCTGACAAAAAGTGCACCACCCTCTGTCCTTGACTGTGCAGAAAGGAGGAAAGCCATTGCAAGGCCACCCCATGTATTCCCACTTCGGCCAAACGTGTGACCTGAGAGCCCAGAACCACCAGTATTCCATGAGATGATGATCACAGCCAGTGAGGAGAGTGGTAAAGGGAGAGGTGGTCTCTCAGCAGTTTCATTTTTCTTGTCCATATCTTGCACTTGACTGCCTACTATGATAATGCATGTTGTTTTCCCAACTAAGTTAATAAATGGGTGAACTTATGCTTTCTCAGTGGGTTTTTATTATGTCCTTGTTCTACTCCAATGGAAAGGAATGCACCCTTAGGGAAGAGCAGTCATTGAATGCACCCACAGGGAAGAGCAGGGTGGCAGCCACTGCCACCAGTAAAGAAAAATCACAACCAACAACAATAGCTGTAAGGTGGTACTGGCAGACAAGGATTGCTCCTGCTTGCCCATGAGAAAAAGCAAGTTGTGGAAATGATGAACAGCCATTGCTACCACATGTAGTGGTAGTTCCTCACTGATAAACAGCTCTTCAAATGTTACTTTAGAAGAAGGCATGAGGCAAGACACTGACACTACCTTTAAAAGTAAAGCTTTTTTGGTTGCTCTGTGTCATGGGTTTTGGCAAATCATTTTTAGAATCCTGCCAACATAGCAAAATCATACCTCTTATCACCAAAGATACCTTGGTCATCCTGGCCAAACAATGTTGGAGGAAGACAGACAGTGAACAGAACAAATATGAAGAGTAAAATATTTATTATATTTTTTATCTCACTTTTCCTGCTGACAGTAATTTTTGTACATTCCTGCCTTCTGATGTAGACTGCCATATCACATCCAGCACTGTTCCACAGAGTTCCGGTGACAGGTGTATATAAATGAAAGTAAAATTCAAGCTTAGAAACTAAAAGACACACACATGAAGGAGAATAGAAGAAAAAGGCTGAGGAGGGAGATCAGTTCAATGGAGCTGGAACAAAGAGCTAACAGGTATTAAGGTAGACATTTCCTTGATGGCATTCTTGAAATGGAAGGGTACAACCTCCCAGTGACTATGGTTTTCTGCTACTGGAAGAGGCTAGAATGTTCTTCTCCTTGCTGCTGTAGTCAGTATCTGAGGCCTAAAACTACCCTCATTTGTAGGTAGGGAAAGCAGGCCAAATGCTCTCCTTCTATTTGTAACAGCTACTCTCTGAAGAAAACTATAAATCATTTCTATCAACACACCTGGAGTGCTGATGCAATAAAAATATAATTACAATATTAGCAGTATTCGGCTCCAAATTAACAGTGCTGATGTATTCATATAATTTTTTAGCTTTTTAAAATGAAAGGCATCAAAGCAGCTGTCACTAGCAGCTATCTGGTCTTATTGATAACTCAAGAGCCCTTGGCTGTGTGTTATGAAGTTTAATTTCCCAAAGCGGTCAATTAGATCTTGGTAATATCCTCATTGGAAGGCTGTTGCTCAAGGATATCATGTAAACTTTTAGTTCATCCCCTTTATTATTTCATAGCATCCAAGATGACAAACTTTTTCTTATTTCCTTTGAGAGACTTCAAGAGCACAGCTATTGTTTTTAAAGGATTCTGTGTGATATAACCTTTAATACAACACCTAACTCCAAACTTTAAACATTGTTGTTTTATTGATATAACAAGAAGTGGTATGATCTTTCCCCATCAATAAAACACAGAAGATCACACAAGCAAGCTCAATAATATATATTCTGCTAGATCCAACTTCTTCCCAAGTCTTTATTTGAAATAAAAGGAAACATGTATCCCAGTGCCATAATTGTAATTGAAGTATCCAGACCAAACATGGTATCAGAAACATCTGCCTCCTTATAAGAGAAATGTTCCAGATAAGACCTGAAAATTATATTTATGAGTATGAAATTATGTGGTGTTTTTTTTAAAAAAAAATCTCTCTAGAAAAACAGATTGGATTCTATGAATCTTTTCCACCAGCTGGAAGATTTTCTCCAGCACAAAGAATTTTGTAGTGCAGGAAAAGCCTCTTGCACTAACAGAAGCCTCTTTCCATTAGTGGAACAAATTTGTATGATTGTTTTAATGCACCAGAAGGAGGAGATAAAGCCAAAACTCAGCTCACAATTGAATCTCTGCTACTTCTTCCCTCAGCTCTCTGAAAAGCAGCACCTGATGCCTGAGGCCTGCAGTTAGAAGACAGAACTGGCAAGTATCACCTTCTCTCCACACACGTATAGCCACCAGCAGAAGCACACTTCAGTGAACATTAGAGAAGCAGCAGATTGAATCCCACTGTTCTACCACATTTTGACTGTACTGTTCATTTCTCCTCGTGGAGACTCAGGTTGCAGCCACTACCAAATCCGCCTTTTTCCATCTTCGGCGGGCTCGGCGGTTGGCCCCTATCCTGGAACATGACGACTTGGCAATGGTGATTCACGCCACGGTCACTTTGAGAATAGATCACTGTAATGCTCTCTACATGGGGCTACCCTTGACTCTGACTCAGAAGCTACAGCTAGTGCAGAACACTGCAGCACGGCTGTTAATGGGGCTCCCTCGATGGGAGCACATTCAACTGGTGCTGAAAGAGCTGCACTGGCTACCTATTGTGTTCCAAGTCCATTCCAAGGTGTTGGTATTGGCATTTAAAGCTCTATATGATTGGGGGCCTGCCTATCTATGGGATCACCTTTCTCCACATGTTCCCCAGAGAGCACTGCATTCAGGGACACAGCATCTATTGTCTATCCCCAGACCAAGAGAGGCCAGGCTCTGTTCTACATGGGCCAGGGCCTTCTCAGTGGCAGCACCAGAAATGTGGAATGCCATAAGGGCCCTGTGGGATCTCTCCCAATTCTGCAAGGCCTGCAAACCTGAACTATTTCAACAGACCTTTGACACCTAAACCAGGAGAGGACTGCCACCCTACACTGCTAAGGAATTACGAGAAAACCCTGCATCCCCCTCCTCCTGCCTGTGTTGTACCAACAGAACTCATGTAAGCGGATCGATTGGAATGCATTGGCCAAGTCCAAAACGCTGTAGTATTTGGACCCCACAGCAATGGCGGCCACGATCTCATTATACTTCGTGACTATGGGGGCGACGGGAGGGGTCACTGCGTTCAGGGCTCTAAAGTCGACTGTCATTCTCCAAATGACTCCGTCTGCTTTCAGAACTGGCCACAAGGGGGCATTGCAGATGGATTGCATTGGAAGAATGACGTTCCACTTTAGGAGTCCCTCAATGGTCTTGCCTATGCCTATTTCTGCTTCTGCGGGATATTTGTACTGACACTGCGGAGGGGGATCCTTGCCTTCTATCAGAACACAAGCCCTCTTTACTGTCCCACATTCCGCCTTGTCAGTGATCCATACCCCTGGAAATTTTTGCATCCATACGTCGCTAGTGAGAGGCACTAGTATGAGAGGAGCCTTTACTGCTGCACATCTGTGTATTGCATCGATGAATTCTGGTCCTCCCAGGATTTGCCACAGGAGGCAGTTGGCCATATCAATGATTATTTTATTCTTGGTTAGGAAAGGAGTCCCTATCATGCCGTCGTCTTCCCCTTGATTACTGCAGGACTTCATAACAGATGTAAGTTTTCCTATGGTGACTGGGATCTTTTCCCAGATATGTGAGGCATGATTACCGCCTGCATACCCGGCCAGTTCCATGGTCCTCTCTGTTTGAGTGCCCTGAGTCACTAACTTAGGATGGAGCACGTTGATGGAGGCTCCTGTGTCTAAGTGTAAGTTGGCGGTTTTACTTTTCCCTGGAACCCCAATGCCTGCCTGTACCATTGGTCTCCCCCACACATCAGGCTTTAACCTGGCTATGATTCCGTAGGGGAGATCAGTGGGCTCTGGGCACCCCTAACACAAAACTGGGAGAAGGCATCATACACCTCCTCCTGCCTGTGTACAGCAGCCACGGGATGCTGGGGAGCATGGGAGGAGGGGGGGTGGCGGTGCTGAAGGCACTACCCCCTCTCTCTCTTGGAGGATTTGTTGCTGCCTCCATAGTAGCACGGCTGTGTGTGCTCTATCGTACTGGGCCATGTTTTTCCTTGCCCTAACCAAGAACATCCAAGCTTCATTCCTCATGTCCCGTTCCTCTTGGGTCATTCGTCGGCCCTCTCTCTGGTCCATGTACGAGTTTTGCGGCTGCGCAGACTGCTGACCATTCTCTAGGGCCATTTCTGGGATTCCCTGATTAGTAGCTTGGGGTACAGCATTATAATCCACAAATGAATTATTGCGCTGGGCTGAGGCTGTTTGCTTCCGTTTCTCTGGCTTCTTATTTGCTCTTGCTTGATTTTCCCCATTCTGATGCTGGGGAAACTCTCCCATGTATGGCTGAGGATTAGGAGGATGGGCTTTCCTTTTTTGGTACTGGGAATGAGGGCCATTGTTGGCATAGGTCACAGCGTTAACTGCCTCCTTGCCCTTCTCCTTTTTCCCAGTTTTACCACATCTTTTTAGTTTGCTCATAAATTTGCTGACATGAGCTAGTTTGGATTCCAGGTCGTCCCAGTTGGGTTTCTGTATGTTGTCAATTCCTAATAACTGCTGCGTAGCCATATTAAGGCCCATAATGACGTCGCTGACAAACTCCTCATTGTCATAATCAGGATGTGTGTCTCCATCTGGAAACACTATATCCGCAGCTGCAGCTAAAAACTGCTTTTTGGTTAAGTAATCCATTGGATCTTCATCAGAACCTTGCATTGTTTGGTTATAGAGAAACTTTACAGTGTCTCCATCCCAGGTGGCAGATATTAATTCCACCATCCATTCTAGAGTGGTGAGGACGTCAGCACGTCTGCGCGCTATAGCCTGGATTATCTTTTTCTGGTCCAGGCCGGTGACGGCCATCTTCAGGACCTGATTCAATTCCTTGATAGATATCCCCGGGTATTCCTTCCAGGTTTGGGCCATCCACATAATGGAGGTATACCGTGTGTACGGGCCAAGGAACTGGTGTGCCAATTTAATATCCTCCACTCACCATTCTCTGGTTTCCCTTACTATTTGGACGGTCTCCGATCAGTCCTGTGCCCTGGTGGTGTTTTTTTTAGTAACCACAAGACGGACTGGGGCTGGGCTTATTCTGCTCTGATTCTCAACCTCTTCTCCCTCGCTCTCCTCGTATGACGAAAGGTCATAGAGGGCAGGGGGTGACACAGCTGCAATAAGAGCTGTTTTAACCTCTAGCTTCTTTTTAAGTGTGGCTATTTCTTTTTGGCAGGATTCGTGACTAACTGTGTCACGTACCTTTCTGTTCTTCTCAGCCAAATACTCGGCAGCATATTGCAATTTGCTGACCTGTGCTCGGCTTTCCTCTAATTCTTTCTCTAGGGTGGCTACTTGTGTTTGGGCCTGTCTCAAGGCTGGAAGTGTATTTTGTTGCGCTAGAGTCAAGGTGCGCTTGTCAATTTTAAGCTTGTCCCCCTTTTCCTTTAGGCTTTGGATCTCACGCTCCAGGTTATTATTCTCCTCCATGATTTCCCGGATATACACTTCATTTCCTCTATGCAGTTGCTCTTTTTCTCCCTTGTGAGTCTCAAGCATTTGTCTTACTTTTGCCTCATGACTCTTGAGGATTTGCTCTCTCTCTGCTTCATGAACCTTGAGCGCTTGCTCTTTCTCTGTTTCATAAGCTTTGAGCGTTTGCTCTCTTTCCACCGCATGGCGTTCAAGAGTCTGCTCTAAGTCTGCTGCATGGATCTGGAGCATTCGTTCCTTTTCTGCCGCATGGCTCTGGAACATCTGCTCTAATTCCACCGCATGGCGTTTAAGAGTTTGTTCCAATTCTTGCTCTTTTAGCTTTAACTGTTGATCCCTTTGCTCTAGCTGCTGTCCTTTTTGCTTTAATTCCTGCTCTTTTTGTTCCAACTGCTGTTCCTTTTGCTCCAATTTTTCCATTAGCTGCTTAATCATAGCCGAGCTGTCCTGCAAGGCTGTGAACAACCCCCACGATGCAAAGAGATCTCTCTTTCCTGGGCTGATCTCTTTTGTTGCACAGTGGTCCTGGAACGTGTCCTGAAAGAATTGGAGGCAGTTGGGATTTGTGAAAGATCCAGTTTCCCAAGGGTTGTCTCCCTTCTTCACAAGCCACTTCTCTAGCTTGGGAAGCTCCTGTTCTTTCTTAGAACGGAACGTCATGGTGACACGTGGGTTGGCTGCTTTTATTATTTTCCTTTTTGCTCTTGCCTAGTGGAGTGCTGATGCTACCAGTGATTTCTGTTCTAGGGCTTTTTGCCTGATGCTAAGGTCACTTGCGGTAGCTAATCGCGGACCCTGGGACTTTTGGTGCTTAGGAAGCTAACAGCGACTAGCCTAGGACTTTGCTTGGTGCCTAGGAAGCCAATGACTATTGGGTCTCCTGCTTCCAGGACTTTCCTCACTGCCCTATGCTGAGGCCGCTTGCAGCATGCAGGGCGGATCCTCGAGACTTAAATGAGTGCCTTAAACTGATCCTTTTTTCTACACAGTTTTAAGGACTTATTTTATGTGCTGCCCAGAGCTGATCCGTTAACTGCCCAGCTCTACGGACTTCTACATGTATGAGTGCATGTAAAGTGTATGCATGTGTGCACTGCGCTCCCAGTAAAAGGAAATTGCAGGAAGGTAGCTCTATCAGTTCAGAAACAGTCCTGACCTATCCTGATGTTCCCTCCCAGTTTGGTGTAGTGGTTAAGTGCGCGGACTCTTATCTGGGAGAACCGGGTTTGATTCCCCACTCCTCCACTTGCACCTGCTAGCATGGCCTTGGGTCAGCCATAGCCCTGGCAGAGGTTGTCCTTGAAAGGGCAGCTGCTGTGAGAGCCCTCTCCAGCCCCACCCACCTCACAGGGTGTCTGTTGTGGGGGAGGAAGGTAAAGGAGGTTGTGAGCCGCTCTGAGACTCTTCGGAGTGGAGGGCGGGATATAAATCCAATATCATCTTCTTCTTCTTCTTCCACCGACAGACGCGTTTAGGAAGGCCTCGGGACGGCGACCAGACTTCACGAGACTCTCCCCTTGCGTTCTAGGCAGGCTCAGTCCTTTTGCAAGGGTTCTGGCCTTCTAGGTGCAGCTGGAGAGTCTGCACTGAATGATAGAGCGGGAGCAGCCCAACCCACAATATAGAAATGCTCTCTAGAGCTGTTCACACAAGTCAAGAATCACTCATTCATTCACACAACAGCCTAGCTAGCAAGACTTTCTGGATGGTGTAATCCCACGTCTGGCTGTTTGAAGACACGTGTGTCAACTCGCATGTATTCACACAGTCAGGGTTGCCCAATGCTTTCTCCACCAATATCTGTAAGCCAAAATGCCCTCAAACGAGGATGGGGAACTAGGGTACTGCTAGATGCACACCTGTGGGTGGCTAGTCCACAGGTTATAAGGACTACCTTGAGCCCTTAGGGGATGGGAGGTATGCGGGAGGAGAAAGGAGAGGCTCTGCAGTGATCATAAGGGCTGGACTTCTGCAGTAGCCAATAGCAAGTTAATTGGTGGCACCTAATTGGGTGCCCATGACTGACCAATGAATAAGCTTGGGCCAGGGGTACCTGGTTGGACTTTCAGGTTGCAATGGACCAGGGTGAGGCTCCAAAATGACAGTTGGGGAGAAGAATGGGGGAGATTACTGGGTGGGGAGATGCTTAAGACTATTAAACTTATCTAAAAGGATGACAATAGAGAGCCAAATCATTGCCTAGGTAACACCCGGTTTACACAAAGGAACTTGGCTCTGGCTGAAGAAGGTCTTCCTCTTCTTCAGTCTTCTCCTTGCTACCAGTCTTTGTCCTGGGTTTTGTTGGACAAAGGCTTGGGTGGTCTGGCAGGATCCATGCCTGGATAAGCTTGATGGTTCCATGGGTAGCTCACATCTGTTGCATACGTGTGCCTCCCGCTGTCCTGAAATGGAGTCTTGGTACTGCTGGAAAATAGCTGATGTTAGCCTCCCAAAGTGGATTCTATGGTCAAGGCTGAAAACCGCTTGGCGCGCTTTTCTTCCACTCCAAGATAGAGATGGCATTCGCCCGAAGCAACTGGAAACCATCCACTTTCCTTGCTGGCGCTCTTCCAGGAACATGGAGCGCTGCTTTAGCGTTGTGGCTGTTAGTAGACATAAGTCCTTTCCATTCTGGTAGGCAAACCCACGTCCTTCTGTCAGATGTGTGAGAGCTCTGTCTCCAGGCACTCTGGCACCCAGACGGGTGACTACGATGTTCTGGAAATTAGGGGCATTTCCTTACAGGATTAATCTAACTTCTATTGGAACTCAGGAGAAGAAAATTCTTAATTGGAAACTTGGAAGAATTTGCTAATTGAGTCTTTGAGTTGGATTTCTGGTCTTAATTGTTTTGCTATTGGATTGTTACAGACTGAGAAGATGGCATCTCAAACTGAAGTGAATACCCAAAAGGATTTCATGGCCACCATCTTCTCTATTCAACAGGAAATTGGCTCTTTAAGAGAACTCATATCAGATTGTATGCAAAAGCTTCTGGACAAATGTGGCGAAATCAATAATATCCAGGATTTGACATCTCAAGGTGTACAAGAGATATCTTACAAATGGGAAGAGACTGATATACAAGTGTCTGAGAATGTATTGTGCAAAGGCAAAATGGAAGGGGCTCCTGATCTTTCGTGGCATCAAGAAAAAGCACCAATATAAGGAAACAGAAAAACGACGTTGACATGGCTTGCAAGCTTGCTGTAATACTAGTCAGGATTAGAAGGAAGAAATTTGTGGATTCTAGCAAAGTAAGACCCAAGAGAATGAAATCCTGGAAGGCTTTTAAGAAAACGAAACTATGATTGTTCTTTAACGAGCATAATACCTTGGGACTTAGTTTTTGGAATCTGATCATAAGGGTCCCTTCAAAACTCAAAGCAGGACTATTTGGTTTTTATTTTTTTAAATGGAATGGGAAATTTGTTTTGCCTTGATGTTGATGTTTTGTGAATCTTAAGTCACAATGAAGGTTTAGCAATTGTTGCTAAAAATGAAGGGTTTTAATGATGTTAATAACCTGCAAAACATTTTCAAACATACCCCAATGTAAGGTTAAAAAGTTATGTTGTTCATATGAGATTTGGAGTATCATGGCTAGATTATACACACACATATAAACAAAGGTATGCACACATATACAAGAAGGTATGTGAAAGGGAATATAAGGAAAGGGTGTACATACCTTGATTATTTTTGCTCTTTTTAGAATGGTTGCTCAGGAGGTGTTCTTGTGCTTATCCCCATGCATTGAGATGTCTGCCAATAAATTAATCCACTAAGAGTTTTTTCTTTGTGTTCCAGGAAAGTTAGTGCAAGGGTTCCCTTTTCTGTGTAGTGTGATGATGTGGGAGAAACTGGAAATGGCCATCGTTTTTTGCTCTGCTTTGTGTAGTTGGAGATGAGTGCTGCTGTAAAAACAGCATTTCATGGTGTTTTTTTCCTTCTCCTTACTTGCTCACGTTTTTTTTTCCTTTTAGGAAACTCACGCTTTTTGCTCATTAAGAGAGCTAACTTTTCAAGTAGGTGCCTAAAGTTATCTACATTTGCTAATAAGACATGCGCACTATAATTGTACCCAGCTAACTAAAGATCCTTTTATGTTTAATGAGAAGCTTGTTTTATTATCAATAGCCTTGAGATTCCTTAGTAACTTAGATACAGAAACACAGCTGTTGTTGCTCTAAACTGAAATATCTTAGTAAATAAGCTTGTATTGAAGACCAGAATCTGAACTTTTTTCCCCCTTCCTTTTTTTTCCTTCTTTGGTTGTTCTATGTAGATTAAAGATACACAGATTGGTTTTGTATGATTATAGACATGATAGATAAGAATCTGGAATCTGCCATTAAATAGTTTATAAAACAGTAGGATTTTATAATAATATTAAAAGGTCATAAAAGACGTGTAGAATTTAAAGGTAATGTCTATGTACTAATTTTGAATACTCGCAGGTATAATGAATTATACTTTTTTCTTTGTCCTTTTAAATGTAGCAATAACTAATCTACTCCTTCATTTTCTGTACCCTATCCCTGATCCTTTTCCCAATTCCCTAATTTTCCCTGTAAAACTTAATAAAACTTGTTAAAACAAAGATACTGTAAATGAGGGCATTCTCTGGAATATGTTTCCAGGCATTAATACAGATTAATGTTTGCTGATTTGTTATCAGCTCTTTACAGTAGTTCCTGTTTGAAAAGCAGGCTACCCCCTATAGAATCCATAAAACTGTAATTATTACCCAGAGAGTGAAACCACACGTGTTCTTACTTCATTTGTCTTTAATCTCTTATTCCTTAACTTATAAATATTATGATTGTGCAGCTACATTATTACACCATTAAAATAATTAGCAATACAAATGTCAAACATATTAAATATTTCACTTTCAAAATGACAAAATGATTTTAATCCTACAAATTCTTATAAACTATATGATAAGGTATATGAAGGCCAAGTATTAAAGAACATGCCACATAAACACTTTTGAAAATATGCAGGCAAATTCATACTTTTCACCCTTCTAACTTTGTTATCAATATAAACATGGTTTAAACTTCAACTACAGTTATTAAAACAAAGACACATAGAATGAGACCTCCATCTCTTCCTTTCTGAAGTGACCTAAAAAGCAGAATGAGTCATTTTAAAATGCACATCTAAATTTCAAGGGTTTTTTTCCCAACTGATTGGAAGAAAATCAAAATGACCTCGGTTCATAGTTGCAAAGTGTAATAATTTCTTGATTGTATGCTGGCAGGATCTTTAAAACTTGCCAGATGATTGCTATTAAAATTCAGTACTTATATTGGCATTCTTTAATACAGTTTACCTGTCTCAACTGCTACCTGGCCTTAAAAGAAATTGGAGAGGGGGCACTTTATGCTTTTGTTGCTTAGAGCTTAGAAGCACATATACACGTAACATAACACCATATTATATGGATTTAGGGGAAAATAAAAAGCATGGTAGCTAAATCTATCACAATTAAACAAAAATTAGAAAAAAAATTTAGGCTTAAACATTCACTGGTTTCAATACCTACAAATTAAACATGTTTCATTTGTCACTTATCCAGATAATGCGTACTCACCCCCCTCACTTGTTTTGAACCGTTGTTTAAGACCCTGAAAGATGAGTGTAAGGGATTTACATCCAAGTTGTATAAAGTCTTGCTTCGAACAGCTGATACTAAACCAATGGGATATCAGAAAAGTTGGAATGTGAATTGTCACAGACAAATTGATTTTGCTGAATGGAATATTATTTGGAACTCTTATGGTAATAAAACTAATATTTTTAATATTACATTTCAATTTGTCAAAACGCTTATGAGGTGGCACTGGCCTTCCATCAGACTCACAAATTTGTCCCTACTATTGCGCCTTCTTGTACAAAAAATTGTGGAGGATTAGCTACTTATATACATGTTTGGTGGAATTGTCAACACATTTATAAATCTTGGCAACAAATTCAAACCTGAGACTCTTCGGAGTGGAGGGCGGGATATAAATCCAATATCTTCTTCTTCTTCTTCTACACCTCCTCATGCAGCTGCTGGCATTGCCTTGGGTCAGTCATAACTCTCTCAGAGCTGTTCCCTTATGAACAGGCCTTGAAAGAGCTCTCTCAATCCCGCCTACCTCACAGGGTGTCTGTTATGGGGAAGGGGAGGAGACTGTAAGCCTCTCTGAGACTCTGAGTGAAGGGTGGAGTATAAAGCCAATCTCTTCTCCTTCTTTGGTACCTCTTACAGAAGAATGTCTTTTTTCCCAGCACCAGCTCCTATGTATTGTTACTACATTGAGTTCTGGAGATCCTCTAGGGCAGTACTGTGTTCAGATACATCTGTGGAAGATGACCACAGTAAAACTAGAAGAGCATTGAAACCAAAGAGTCCATACACTTTTTCTTATTTCTGTTGCCATCTGATAGTCCCTAGAACAGCAACTCAAGAGTGAGCACCTAGTATTGCTTGAGACAGGGGTCATTTTGTAGAAAAATAGGTGGTGGACCTCATCTGGGGATTGTTAAGCAGCTGCACCTACTATTCAATGCACAAGGTAGGTAGGTGGGGAGGAGGAGGGGGGTCATCAGAAAGGTTCAGGAGCTGTGCAGCTGTGAGTTCCTGCTGAGTTCAAGGCCTGGTCCTACAGAGGACACTCAAGTAGGAATTTCTACCTCACTTCAGTTCAGTTTCTCTGCTCCATCTTATCCAAGCCTAAATGCTTGCAAATTTATTCTTAAAATATTTCAGGGTTTAAGAATAAATCATAAATTATAATTTCTTCCAGCACTATTTTTCTGCAACAACTAGAGCAAAAGGAGCAGACCCATTTGTATTAACTTCAATAAAACAGAAATTCTGAAGAGGGGGAAAGTAAACCAAAGTCTGTATAACAAAGGATCTTCCATTCTCTACATTCCTATATAACAAAGGATCTTCCATTCTCTTTCTCACTCTCTGTCACACACACAGAATGACACCTAGGCATCTTCGTAACTACCCAACTTATCAGAGTGAGCCTGTGTGCGCTCACTCACCATTATGTCCCCCAAGGACCCTTTATTTTCCAGACAGCCATACTCCCATGCAATAAATTCATAGTTATGAATGGCTGACAAACAGCCATAAGTTTTCCCTTCATTGGCTAATTTCATTCTCTGAGAATGAGTAAGGCTGTTTAAATGCGTCTACATTCAAAGGATAAATATGTGAAATAAGAATGTGAATGGATTATTCAGTGGCAACAAAATAGAGGCATACATCCCCCAGAGCACCTTGTTATTGCTGGCAACAATAGTTTATACCTGCCCAAAGAGATACATTCAGAGTAGCACAGAAAACGGTACATAAGAATAAAACAGAACAGTTGAAAAAGAGCATGCTGAAAATTATATAGGCCAGGTTTTTAAATCAATATACATACAACCTTGAGAGATTAATTCAAAAAAAGCTGAAGATTCCCCCCCAAAGCTTTTCAAGAAACCTAGTTTTCCCTCTTATAATTCCTTTATATTACTGAGGTTTTTAGAAAAAAAGTTGATGAAATATGCAGTCATTCATAAACCTGAATATACAAAAGTAACTGACTGTAAGAGAAAGAACCTTCCCTGAAAGTTTCATGGTTTTGCACTGCAGAATTAATAATGCAAGGTCAGCTCCTAACTCCCACAAACAGAAGGACTTTGCAGAAGCAGATTATCTCTAACTTCCTCAAGGAGTATCCTACATTCTCTACCCATCCAAAAGGATGACTAAGGGTTGAAAGATCCCCCTGAACAATATGCCACATGGCAAGTGGAGTCCGAGTAAGATGAGAGAATCTGGCTGTTGCCACAGAATAAGCCCTGTGTATATGAAACCATACCCAATCCATGTCAAGGACCTTTCAGTCTGTGTACAAAGATGATGTTTCAAAAGGATAACAAGAAAGGAGGAAGCAGTTCTAAATTCAAATGTTTAGCTTTATGGACAAGGGGAAAGACGGTAGGGGGATGGGAGAGAACTTCACTAGCAATGCACAAGTAGAGGCTAGCAGCAGGTCTCAAAGGCAGAAAATTCCTCAGATAAAAAGAGAAAGGAATAAAGAACTGCCAACACCACGGCTCTGGGGTTGGATGAGAAATGGGCATCAGGGGAAGGCTGTTGCCTGAGGAAGTGCCAAGGCTCACTGGGATAGAGAACGGCAGTGAGACAGGAGAAAGGCCTGGGAATTGGATCAAGACAGTAAAACAGAGAAGAGACGGCTGGGCAGAAGCTGGAAACGAGGTCTGAGAGAGAAATGAGGGGAGAAGGACTTAGGAAAGGGGTAATATTTTGCTTGCACTCATATCATGAATAGTGTCTTCGGCTCAGGTTCAGCATCATGATATTAGAGGCAGTCCTTTGGAGAAAACCGATTTAATTTGGGGCCTCCAAGCTCTAATTTTGCAAGGTTCCAAGAGGAGATGTAGAAGTTGCAACACCAATGGTAACTCTGAAGTTAATTTCAGAAGGTAGCCATGTTAGTCTGCAGTAGAACAGCTGGATCCAAGTCCCATAGTACCTTAGAAAACAGCAAGACTTTCAGAGTCAAAGCTCCCTTCATCAGATACAAGATTCAATGACTCTCAAAAGAGTAAACACTGAAAATCTTGCTGGTCTCTAAAAGTTGCTTACTAAACTTGAATCTAGCTGTTCTGGAAGTAAGCTTACTCTTCTTCAAGACATGGCTACTTTGTTATTTAATGCAGGAACAGGAGTGTGCTTGCTCTAGAATGGTAGGACCAGATTTTTCTAGAATATCTGGAAATTGATCTGATCACCCACAGGCATCATTAAGCCATAAAACAAGTCTCTGGCAAGGGCTTCACTACTCTTTTGTCTAAGTCAGGGGTGCCGAACTCATTTGTTAGGAGGGCCAGATCTGACACAAATGGGACTTTGTGGGGCCAGGCCATGTGTGTCATAAAATGTAATGTGAAGTAGCAGAGATATAAACTTTATAAAGGACACAGACAAACACAATTACATATATATTATTTTTAACTTAAAATACAAACATGCTTAAAACCCTTGCAATATTTTGTTTAAAATGGAAAAGTGGTGGAACAGTGGGATTTGGCAATGCAAATAGATAATCAAGAAAAAGCATAAGGATCACTGCACAAAATAAAAATATAAAATGCTCTGAGCCTGTGAAAACAATGAAATGGCATTGCAAGCTTCTCCTCCCTCCCCCAGGGCCAATCAGATTGACGATGGCTCTCCAGTGTAATATTCTTCTTTGGCTGTGGATTCCCAGGTTAGAGTACTCACTAGGTCAGGTCCATTCAGCAGAGACAAGCTGGCTCGCATCAACCCTTTATTTGCAAGGACACAACTCCTGGAAGCGTCAGCTTCAGAAAGCTATAGGAATGCTGAAAAGTGAAATTGATCTACACTCCATTGAAACACACTGCAGCACAGGCAAAATTGCAAGGAAAACATGGAATGGGTTTTCCATTGAGGTCTCTAGGCCCCATCTATCTGGACTCAGAGACCTTAATGGAAAATCCATTCCATGTTTTCCTTGCAGTTTTGCTTCCTGCTGCAGCCAGCAAAGACAAGGAAGAAAGAGCAGGGAATGTCAGCAGCCTTGGAGCTTCAAAGGGGGAGGACAGGAGGGGGAAGAGGGGGGAGAAAAGAGCCCCATGGGAGCCCTGGGTGGGCCGATTCTCGCCCACAGGCTAGACATTGATGCCCCTGGTCTAGGGCAAACTTTATATTTCCAGAAGTTTTTTGATTTTTTTCCAGAGCCTTGGAAGCTACCAGTCACAATGACAGCTTATATAAAAATTACAGCATGCCAGAACAAGTCTGTGGTGATCAGATAGGGAAACCTTTTTTCTTTTTTATAACAATCATGGCAAATTGTAACTTCCTGCTTGGGAAAAAAATAGTTATCTGTATGTTTTCTGAAAGAAGCAAACAGCTTTGATGGAGGGGGAAAGAGTCAACAGCATGCTCCTTTCCCATCCAGAGCCAAGAATGCATGTGCATACGTAATGGAGGAGAGGTTGATGGGATTCAGTGCTGCTTTGCCACTGCCCTTTTCCCCTTCTGAGGAAAGCTGCATTAATGCTGTCATACCGTTACACAAAAGGGGAAGGAAGCTCTCCACTTAACACATCACATGAACAGATGAAGGGCATCACCAGCATAAAATAGCAAGAACTATTCCACTGTTGCAGCTTTTACAACATACACACCAATGATGTCTACATCTGTACCTTACACCAACAGAGTAAATAGCATGAAACAGCAACACAAAACATGCTCGTCAATACTGCTAGGCTGGCCAACCATAAAATCAGGGGAAATTATTTTTCAAACAAAGTAAAACAGGAATCATTCCTGTAAAGAAGAGTCAGGTTGCAGCATTTTGTGAAAAGTAAGATCTTCATTGTGATGCTTAAAGCTCAGAATGTCTCCCCACTGATCTTTTACTTCTATTCCATCTCTCAAGCACAGTTCATATAATAACTTTCAACAAGTACTGTGGGAAAGCATTAACATTTACATGCTTCTACCATAATATAACATAATGAGCCACACACTTTTCATGCAACTCTTTCCTATTAAAAAGTAATGTGTAAAAAAGTAATCTGTGCATGAGCTACTTCATGCATTATGTTATAGGTATGATGGAAGCAATTCATATTTTTCTATCACACCTATACAAAGTCCACTTTGGATGAACCAACATGGTTGACCTCAGAAACTACTCTGGATGAGTATGAGGCCCAAACCTCATATGACAGACACAGAGATACATTTGTTTATTATTTGCTTGTTCATTACATCTGTATTCCTCCACAGCACCCCCGCCCTGCATTTTCTCCTCACAAAAACCCTGTGAAGTAAGTTAGGCTCAGAATATGCAACTGGTTCAAGATCACCCCATGTTCTTCATGGCACAGTAAAGGACTTGAACCTCGGTCTTTCATATCCTACCTAGTCCAAGACTCTAACCACCACACTAATCCCAAAGACCCTGCAAAAATATCTGACTGACTCTTCTCAGTCAACAATCTTCACAAAACTACAAGCTCCTGCTGAACTAACTGACGAAGTAATACTTCTGTTAAGAATTGTCAGCCACAAGTAGATTCCTTCTCAACTTTTTTTAAAAAATAGATGTAATAGTGAGGTGAGATCTGGCACTTCCAGAATTACAGCTTGTTGATCAAAGCCCTCAATATGATTGGTACAGCCTCTACAGGTAAAACAGCAGGAAAATGTATTGAAGATAATACGACCACACTTAAAAATAGTGCTCAGGTAGCTCTTCACCATGTGGAAGTGGATTTTCAGAAATTTGTACACACCACTAGAAGCCAAGGGTCACCTTATATCTAAGATAAGGCTTCCCCCCCCCCGTTTGCGACAAGAGGATTTTTTGTAACAACTATGGGCAATTAGCTGACTACTACAGACCAAATGCTATCATGTAGCAAATGCTTCAAAGTCGCAGTGCTCCTACAACTGTCAGTAATGCCACTGCAGTGCACATCAAGGGAAAAAAGTGGAAACCCACTGATTTAGACTCACCATACTTCCAAAGCTCTTCCACGGATGATTTGCCTTCTTGACCCCTCCACTGACCTCGTTTATCTTTTATGGATCCTTTCCAAAAAATCAACATCATTCTTTAACGAGTAAAACCTCATTTGCGCTAATGTGCTTAGTTCTGGGCACTGCAGTTCAAATATCATACAACAGTACAGGCCCATTCCAAGTCTTGGAAATGTTCATGTTAACATTCTAAAATGGTGCTGGTCTTCCATGGGACAGCATCATATTAATTTGGTTCTTCACTGACATTACCTTTTTTACAAGTAATGCAAGATAATATACTTATGCCTGCATTACAAGAGACAGTCAGTGGACGTAAATCTTTAAAATACATGCCTATGCCATAAAGCAGCACACAGGAAAACTAACATCATATACATATGGAAAGATTTGTTTTAACTAAACAATTCAATATGGTTAAATGTGAACTCTCAGCCCAGAGGGGTGCACAGGAATCCAACTGCTTTGAAAAAAATATTAAAGATTTATGATGGAGGCATGTTGGCAATAATGGCTTTGCATATCGACAATCAAGAAACACCATTTCCACCTGATTTCAGTAACGGACAGAAGATGACATATTTGTAACGGGCATAATTCTTATCCGCTGTTAAAACTGATACATTTTCAATATCATTTGTATTTTAAGTTTTAGAAACTTACAAACAGATCATTTATGACAAATGTTTGTTACACATCTAGAAAACAAACCGACGTGTTACAACACAAGTAGAACACAAAACGGGGTCAAGTTTGCCATTTTTTCTGTTACTAAACTTAAAGTATTGATAATTCAAAGAAATAAGTTATGCAATATATACAAAATAGCTTACTTTCACAGTTAACAGGAATAACTATGAAACAAACAGGATGGCTTCAGTAAAACATATAGATGAACTGTAAAAAATTCTAATGCTGCTATTCTAGAGACACATGATAGAGCAATAAGAATTGCCGTATCCTAATCTTCACATGGCAATAATTTCAAACTGATATTATTATTCTCATTTCCTTGAATAATATCCATACTCCAGGGTCATTTTCCTTCTCATATTCAATATTGTGCATGCTTGTATCAAGATTCCTTTCTTCATATCCTGTCACAGTATCAATCACTGCCTCCTGTCCACTCAATCCACTTTTGATTTATCAGCCGCCGTCTTTCTGGACTCCATAACTCGACCCAAACCATTTTAACAAGACATTGACAAATAGCACTCAGTATCGCATCAACCTGTTCCACTTAGTAAACTAAAAAACACTAACTGTGACATCTCTGCATAAGTATTCTATTCCATTCCCCAGACTGATGTATATTAATGAGGAGATGGTATTTGAAATGCTTCTTCCACATCAGCATCTAATATGATCAAATTAGGAAATGGGATGATTTATTAAATTTTGTAGAGCTGAAATATTTCTTTATATCACTATATCTGTGGTTTCAGAAAGTGAGCTGTTGCTTTCAATTTTTCTACTGAGGATGTGCCTGCATTTCACAGACGAATTATTGTCTTTAAAAAGATTGCAAGAAGGCAAAATGTTATTAAGCAAATGCTCAGTAAAACAAACTAAATCAGTTTTAAAATTTCTAATTTAATGTAAATCTTGGTTGTTTTGTTGAAATTCAGTTTGTGATCTTATTAAGTCATATTTGCATTGTAGTGTTTTGCTGTAGGACAATTCTGAATCACAGCATTCCTAGGCAGCTTCAATTCTTGACTCAAGATGCACCCAAAATAAAATAAAACATTTGTAATGTGAACATATCTGCTTTATCTTTTGGATTAAGAAAACGTATATTAGTCCTTAAATATGGAAAATAGTAAGACTTTCCATTTTTAATTTCTGAATGGAAAAACATTCCAAGACTAATTCTGTTTATTTGACATCATACACTTATCTTCATTTTCAACACAAATATGCACCCAAACACAAAATGAACAAAATACTTAGTAGCAGTATTTCCTATACTGCAAATGCCACACCACATAAACTGAGGCTTGAAAATTTGGAATCCAAACTCTGAACAAATATACAGAACGCTGTGTTCCTTTCTTCTGTTTCCTGTAACTACAGAACTTTCCTCCTACACACACTCCCCAAAGCCCAAACTTCCATAAGCATAGGTATCTCTGTTTTAAATGGGTTTGGTGGTCTATAGTAAGCTTTCACTGGGAATTCATTTTAGCATATGTTTTATTTAGCTTGACTTTTTAAACTTTACACAAACCTGAGAGATAAGGGAGGCTATATGTTAAAAAATTAGTTTCTTTCAGTGATGAAAATATTCTACCATCATGCACAATTTCAGGGTGGATAAAACTAGCTATACACATAACAAAATGATAAGAGATCTAAGAAGAAGACAAATTACACAGCTGTCTTTGTAAAACCAAGGGGACAAAGCTAAACAAAGAACTGTATGCATGACACTGACCGAGCCATCATTCTACAATTCTCAATACTTAACATTGTAAGGAACTTTTAACCATTGGGTATAATGACACAAGAGATCAGTATGAAAAGAATTATAGACCCAAAGAGAATTACAATTTCATTTACACACACAAAATTTTTGTGAGAGAAATACCAGTAACCTGTACATCTATCCACACATTCCAAATATCAACTTCCACTGATCTTGCAAGTTTGGCCCCACATATGCAGATACAAAGACCCACACATCCATGTGGGAGCTGCTCCCTTATTGTGCTGTCCCATCAGCTGAATACCATGTGTAAAGGTCTATATATTTCATGCTTAATCCCATTCTTCCTCCAAGGTGTTTGGGAGAGCATATACCTACTAGTGTGGGTCTTTCCCAAATGGCTGGCCATGCAAATGACTACAATATCAAGCCATATGAGATAATCCTTCTGGAAAGCATCTTTCATATCTCTGCAGGTGTGTGACATACAGGTCTGCAGCTGCCACCATTACAGAAGTTCTGCTCACAAGAAAGCTTTGTATTTACTTATTCCCAATCCATGCCCCCAAAATGGGACCATTTGGCCACATACACAAGATTATATGACTGCTCTGCCTTTCTTTGTCCTCTTTTTCAAAAAAACCCCAGCTATTTAATTTCTAACCTGGGGGTTTTAATATTAGGGAGACAAACACAAAGCAGTTAAACTAAGCTGTTACATGCACAAATTGGGTCTACCCCATGGAAACCTCATCAAGTAATGCTGCTTTCATATCTTTCACAATTATAACATGATAGCAATGAAGCATCTCCTAAACATTTGTGATCTAAACTCTCTGGGGATTCCAAGAACATCACAGTTCAGGTACTGTAACACACATGAAACTGCCATACACTGAATCAGACCCTTGGTCTATCAACGTCAGTATTTTCTACTCAGATAGAAAGCAGCTCTCCAGAGTCTCAAGCAGAAGTCCTTCACATCACCTTTTGCCAGATCCTTCAACTGGAGATGCCATGGATTGAGTTTGAGACCTTCTCCATGTGAAGTGGATGCTCTATCACTGAGGCAAAGTCCCTACTATAGGACTTCATTCATTCTTACCTATTTTAAGGAAATCCTTAAAGGAAGTATTTCGGGTCTGTGAAGAAATACATTTTGTCCTGGGAGGTTTGAGAGGAGCAAAACCTCCATTTTGCATTTTAAAATGTCCCCCCCCCTCAGGGCAGAGAACAAGCAGGAGAGGAAGACATCAGTGCAACTGCTTTCCAGATGTACGTCAGCCTACCTTCACACAAATGCTAACAGGAAGGTAGGCAAGTGGCTATTCCTCCAGGGGCACGCACAATAGTACATTGTTCCTGTAGTGACTAGGCGCTAGACAGTGCAAAACACAGAGGAAGGCCTCAGAACTTGGAACAGAAGCTGGGATCCTGACCCTCTCCATGGGCAATTCCATAAAAAGTCAGGTGGCGGGCCACCCAATAGTGGAAAAAAGTCCCTCCAGGTAGTGAGAAAAATCTAGGAGGGCAGGGCGGAATAGGGCCTGCAGGCCAGAGCAGACACATTCTGCCACAGTATTTCCGCTTATTTATACCTACAGGTCTGGATCCAAAGATCATCTCCTGGTCTCAGACAAAACAGCCTTTCCCCCCTCCAGCTGCACCACCCTGAACCATACTTCTCTTGTAGTTCGCAAGGGTCCTCTGACTCTAAGGACTAGCTTTTCAAGATGTGCAGGGGGTGCCAAAAGAAGGAGAGAGAAAGCCGTATTGTGGCAGCAGAACTCTACTCATGCTGGTTTGGATCGGATACCACGTAGGTTATTTGCCTTCATACTCTCACACTCTTGCAAATTCAAACATATGTTCATGTCAAAAGTGTCCATTCTTCATGGGGGAAAATGCTGTTAAGAAATGCTACTATGTTTTACTTTCATCCCAAGCCTACCATTCAGATCACTGCAGCTATTAGGGATGTTAATGTAACAACCCTAAAAAAATGCTTCTAGTGCTATTATCATAGCCTGTACACCACAACCTAAGTATCTAACTATTTAGTCACTTATAAGGACCAGTTTAAGCCCTGACACAAATGGTCCAGGCTAGCCATTTTATCAGATCTCAGAAGATAAAATGATTACCCTGGTTAGTACTCGCATGGGAGACCACAAAGGAAGTCCAGGGTTGCTAAATAGAGGCAGGCAATGTCAAACCACCTCTGTTTGTTTCTTGTCTTGAAAAGCCAATGGGGTTGCCATACGTTGGCTGTGTGGTGGCATTTTCCAACACCACAGGCTTCATTTAAAACTACAGGACAAAGAAGAGAAGGAAAGTCATCCTAGTCTAAGCTCTAGCACTGCAGCCCATTAAAGTAGCCCATTAAAGTTGGCGCAAGATGACTATCACCACAATTCTTTCTGAAATATATATAGTAAATATATATATATATATATATATATATATATATACATATTTACTATATATATTTCAGAAAGAATTATATATAAACCTGTTTATATATAAACCTGTTTAATCTCAACCTTGGGGGAGAGGGGGAAAGTGGGAGATGTCATACCTTCTTGTTCTGCTCTTTGATCTTGATCTCTGAGACCTATTTGATTTCCCGCGACCACTTGATCGGCTTCGGCTGTGCTTTCGTTTGGATCCATATGAAGAACTACTGCTGGATCGATGCCTGCGCCTAAGATATCAACAAATAACACCATAAACTTAATTTATTTATAAATGGGACATAATATAGCTAATATTTTTCACTTTTACTATCACTGAACTGAGCACTCTGCATATGTACTTTGAACAGAAACAGTGATATCTGCACAGAAAGGGGCCAACTGTAACCAGCCCTGCCATGATGTATGCAAGATGGCTTAGTGTAATGCAAGCCAGTGATTTCTCAGAATGAGAATAGTTTAGCTGTATGAAGTCCATCAACTATTATTTATAATTGAAATAACATTTTGTTAACTCTGCTGGGTTTTCTAGAAGCAAGAGGTCATGGCTGTTCAGCATTCATTTCTTTAACTTCAAAGAATGATAACTGGCAGACAACACACCACAAAATATACAATCCTGAACAACTGCTACTAGAAATATAAAGCCTCACAAAAAGCCCTCCCTCCAGACTATTTTCAATTATTCCAATGGAAAGATTGGAAATTTGTCTACAGTACTAAAAAGAACTGGAAAATTCTCTGTTTTGAAATGTATGAAATATTTATGTAAGACAAGATTTTATGCATCAAAACTTAGCATGCAGATTTTTACGTGAAAATGTTACAGCATGTGAGAGTAATTCTGGTACACATTGCAGACATAAAACACTTAAAGCTCTAAGAAGGTGCTGCCATCTTCATGAGAACAGTAGACAGAAAAAAGACTTCTTTACTTAAGAAGGGTGAAGAAAAAGTTGGGGGGAGAGACTTAATACAACAAAATGGAATAAAAAACCCAAAAGGTAAGTAAGAAAACAAGGGGCCAATAGCTAGGAACACAAACATAGAATAATTATAAGTGAAAATACATGCATTTATTACAGAAACATTTAAAAACATTCAAAGGGCCCAGCTCAAGCTTTATAACATCATTAAAGTGACATATGCATGAAAGGAAACACTTATGACCTAACTAGCATGTATACTTCTATAAATATGTCAAATATTGCAATTCTATCTGATAACTAAATTATACATGATGCATTTTATGTTGTTAAAGTGTTAACAGTTTAAGCTTGATAAGAAAACACGTATTCCATATATTTCAAGCTTTCACAAATTTTCCATTTATTCAGGGTGGGGGGAAGGGAGAAAATAGGTGCTTTTTTCCAATGGTTTTAAAATTTCCAGAAACTCTGTATCTTTACAGTACTCAGTTGTTCTGCTTCAACAGCCCAGACTACCAGAAGCCTCTAATTATTAAAAGTGCTAGATAAGTGCTTGGTATATTAGATACACTTGTCCACAACTTTGGGCTGACAAAATTTGCCATCACCACAACATTCCTAAATTGTGGGAACACTAAAAAAAAAAAAATTGTCGTTGCCTCTTAGAAGTTCCTTTCAGCAATTTGAGATTAGGGGAATTCACTTGTCATGAACCAGGAGGAGGGAATCACTCTGATGCTGAAGTAATAGAAGCTTATTTGCCAGAATGGGTAATCAGATCCCCAGCTGAACTAAAAGAAAAGAGTGGCTTATGACCTGGAAAATCCAGGAAGACAGCAAAACATTTTCAAGCTTCTCCTCTGGTGGAAGATCCAGCTTTAGTCTTGAAGGCACCAAGATCCAAACTGCACAAACCAAGGGACTGTGGGAGAAAGTCTCTAGTTTCTAACCAAAAATATCACTGGTGTTGTGGTTTGCAGCAGGAACGGGAAGGTAAGCCTCCCAACTGTGATTGATCTAAACAACAGAATAATCCCTAGTCTTCAATCAATCCAAGAAATAAAGATGCACAGCAATGTGCCCCTTTGTCTAGTCTGGGTCTTTTTCTGGCCCTGAAACCTTGGATAAATGAGCCAAGCTTCTTCGGAGGTGGAGCAAAGACCAATACATTCCTCAAAACAAGAAGGAGAGGGAGTATTCAGTGGAGTTTAAGTTTGTGTTCAGCACAATTGTTTAGACTAATTCTGCAGTGTCCAGCACAATTGTTTAGACTAATTCTGACCAGTCCTGCAGTGGTTCCTACAACATAATAATTTAGTTATTAGCTGTGACTCTTGTAACATTTTTTTGTGAATAAAGTCTCTTCTCTCTTCTACCAGGACCCAGTTGCCAGGTTTGGAACCAGTAGACTGAAAGCTCTACATACCATAAAACTGTTTTATACTGAATCAGACCCTTGGTCCATCAAAGTCTGTACTGTCTACTCAGACTAGCAGTGGCTCCTCAGGGTCTCAGGCAGAAGTCTTTTACATCACCTCTTGCCTGGCCCTTTAACTGGAGATGCCACGGCTTGAACCTGGGACCTTATGCATTCCAAGTAGATGCTCTACCACTGAGCCACAAACCCAAACGTTGGGACTTTTCTGGACTCCTTCAGTCTGTTCTCCTAGGCAGATATTGACAAAGTCCTGACTGAGGTTCAACCTACTTGCAACCCTGCCCTTCCTAGCTGGTAAAAGTCTGCAAGGAGGTAGGAGCACCCCTGAGAGAAATTATTAAACCCTCTCTCTTTTAGGGTTCTTCTCTTAGCTCCCATAAGGAGATGCTGGTGGCACCTCACCTGAAAAAAAACCTGTTAGATGAGAGGAACCTAGCCAATTAGGAAAAGGTGACTGAGTGAGCAGTGGCCAAACAGCTTCAGGAATTCCTGGGTGAAACATCAGCCTTGGATTCCTTCCGATTCAGTATTAGGCCAGGGGTTGGCAATGTGACAGCCCTTGTAGTCTTGGTTGACAACCTTGACAAAGGCTGACCAGCACTGCTGATCCTCTTCGATCTGACAGCTTTTCAACACAGTTGACCATTTGGTCCTAGTTAACCACACAGCCTCCCTGGAGATGAGGTGCACTGTACTGAGGTGATTCCCCTCATTTCTCCAGGGACACTCACAGAATGTAGCCATTGGTGGAGAGAGATTGCCCCCCCCCGGCCCTAACCTGCAGTCAATTCTTTCCCTAGTGTTGTCTAATATTTAGATGTGCCCTCTGGCAGAAATTGTTGTTAGGTTTGGAGTTGGGTGCCACCAATATGTGGATGACACCCAGCTCTACCTCCTGCTTGAAAAGCAGCTGACTACTCAGCCCTGGCCTCCATAATACCTGGCTAGGTGAGAGCTGGCTGAAGTTAAAGCCTTCAAAAACTGAGATAATGGGATTGAGTAGGTTTGGGGCCCAGGGATGGCCAAACAGAGTCCAGCTCTCTGCCATAGCCCCTGCTAGAAATGTGGCTTGATTCTTCCCTTACCCTAGACAAACATGTGCCCAGAGTGGGGAAAATGGTGTTTTATTGCCTACGCTGGCCCTTTATCTGTCCCACTCTGACCTCCCTCTGGGATAGGGCTGTCTTTGAAAATGCTTTGGATGCTTCACACAGTCTAGAATGCGACTGATAGATTACTGATTGGGTTACCCTGGTAACATCAATACTTCCAATCAGCTTCCAATGCCAATTCAAAGTGCTATTTTTTTTATCAATAAAGCCCTAAACAGTCAGGGACTCTCCTATTTGTATAACTGCCTCTACCAGTATGATCCCCCTTGCCTCCTTAGCTCACCATCACAGGTCTTCAACAGGTGCCTGGCCTGCAAATTGCCTGCCTGACAACCACCAAGGCAAGGGTATTTACAGCAGTTGCCCCCTCTCTCTGGAATCAGCTCCCTAGGGAAGTTTGTGCCCTAAGGGACCTTCTAGCATTCTGTAGGGTATTAAAGCATGCTTTACTTTGTGCATCCATTAGTTAGTGTTATGAACTGGGGAGCTGGCCAGTTGTTTTAAGCTGATGTTTTAATTGGTTTTACTGTTGTATACATTGTATTTATTTGTACTGTATTTATATTTATTGTATTTTAAATGTTGGAAGCGACCCCAAGTCCCCTGTGGAGAGAGGATGTAGTGTATAAATCAAATACATAGAATAAATAAGCTCTAGCTAACACTGTTTTATGTTCATTTTTTCTATTAAATCCTGCTATATTTTCCTTTGCCTTAAAATTCTTCCTGTGCTTAATGCTTAATTAGATATTTACAGAAATAAAGCTTTTTCAGAAACCAAAGCACTTGATCCTTGGGAGAGAGGTAATTCCCTGTATAAACAACTACAGCCCACAAGCCACTTAAAGGCACTAACAGTCTAAGAAGCAGAACTCCACCTCATTGAAAAGGCAACCTAGAAGGAAGGGGGGAGCAAGCAACCAGGGAAGTGTGAACCTGACCTCCTCTCTCACATATACATCTAGCAAGTCAGGCCAGAGAATTTCTCTTCCATCATCATATTGGGAAAATTCCAATAACTGGAACACTCTGGTGGTGGCACACTACATGGTTCTCATCCAGTTAGCCAATATGACAATAACAACTTGTAATGTGATAGCTCCAGGAACTAAGGATCATATCACGATGGCATAGCTAGTTTTAGCTCCAGTTTATAAATAGTAATTTACCTGCACTGGTAGAAATTGCTTTTAGTGGGCAGGTACTGCTCCAGAGTTTCCTGACTTACGGTACATTTTACTGCAACTGCGATTTCAAACACAAACTGAGCATGCTTAGATTATGGTAAGTAGGCAAGTATGTATGTAAGAGAACTGCAGTCTACACAATTGTGTGACAGAAAAACCACAAGTTTGTTTGTAATATGCAAATCATTTCTGATCTGTTTTTACATTACACCTAAAAAGAACTATGCAGACAATTTCATTTTGAGATGTATAGCAATGACTTGATGCAATTAAAGACTATATTTTAACTACCACTATTTTATGAGAAGAAAAACTTTGCAATATATACCCTATTTGGGGCCTCAAATATTTGGATGCATTCTTTCAAGACTGGATGCTGAGTTCACCTCTTATGTTCTTCTTTTAGTTTTCTTCCAAATAAGTGAAGCTGGAAAGGTTCATAAGGCTTTACTTTTTCACCAACAGTAACTGTCCTATAAAGCTTCCTTCCAACCTGATGCTTTTAATTCTCTGGAACTAATATAGTAACTGTTCTCCCAACAACGGAGTAAAAAAATCTCTAAAAACTGAACTTCCATATCAACTACCCTTCCATGATGAGGAGGATACTCTGCTAGGCTTGGGCTTTCCTTGCCATGATCCCTGGCAAAAAATAGGTTGCTCTTTTCATTGGCAACAGGGAAGAAGGACCCACCACTCCGGTCTGGAAACTTCCACAGCTGCTCAAGCAAGAATCAGCCATGTCTGCCTTTAATGACTCCTTATAATAAACCTATGTGAAGCCGGAGGGGAAAATAGACAAGCAGGAAGAACAATGGACATAAACAAGACCAAGCAACAGTAGAGCAACAAGAGTGCTGCCAGTGGAACACCCCAGCTTCAGTGGGTCCAGATCCATAGCCAGAAAATTTGGGGTGGAGGGGCCCGGGAGTGGAAAAATTTGGTGGGGGGGCACAGGTGTTGCTCTCTCACTATCCAGCTTTCTGTCTCTCTGCTGCTGTCTGTCCCCCTCTCTCTTATGCTGCCTTTCTGCCACTCTCTCACTCTGCCCCCGTCTTTTGCACTGGCGTTCTCTCTCTCTCCCGGCCGCTCTCTTTCTCTGTCCCCCTGTCTTTCACTCTGGCATTCTCTCTCTCTCGCTTGGCTGCTCTCTTACTCTGTTCCTGTCTTTCGTGCTGCTATTCTCTCTCTGTCTTTCTGCTGCTCTCCCCCTCGCTGATCCTGGAGGCCCTCCAACAGAGGGGTCCTACATATGGAAGGTGGGGTGTTAATAGAGCGGCTGGGCCCCCCAGGCCCTTCCGTAGCTCTGGGCCTGAGTGGGTCTTCCTTCTCATCAAGAAGGAACCTTCATGATGAAGTCCAGTACCTCATTCTCTCAAGAGGAAGATACATTTGGAACATCACAAAATACACTTGGGATGTTATGATATGAAGCTACTGGCAGTTAGGAGTGAAACAGATGAGTGCTAATCAAAAGAAACAGTCAAATTAGGCCACCTGTTGTAAGATTTTCCACTCCAATATCAACTCAGTCAACAGTGGCAGAATTTATCTTGTAGTGCAGATGCCAGTCTAGCCACCAGAGTATGGATCACTAGAATCTTGGGGAGGGAAAAAATAATTTTTTCAGTTTGTCCTTCCTGGAGACAACTGTTAGTGGACCCTGCCCATTGCTCTTGAATTTCCTCAGTAAAGAAGGAAAAGGGAACACTGAACTTAAATATCTGCCCATGGGCTTCACCTTCTTCCTGGGGATCTTAGTTTTTCTATTTGGGGACTAAGAACGTAAGGATTTTCAAGTCTCTGTGAAATAAGGGAGAAAATTCTTCCTGGGTGAGGAGCCCATGTGATTGTTTCCGCTGCTTCTTCAAATCTTCCATCTTCAAATAACTCACTCTCCTCTTCACCTTTCTCTACCTCAGAGTCTTCCGAATCAATGGTGAAATCCCTGTCTTCAAACCTGTAGCCTGAAGAGACGGGCAACTTCATCTTAGTGGGGAGAGACCTCTTGCTGGATGCCTTAGTCAGCAACGATGGGACTTGGGGGCCATGAACAGTCCCTTACAAAATTGGTTTCTGGAGGGAAATGTGTCAGAAATAAAGCACAGAACTTCACTTTGCCTCTCTCTCAAGACTTGGGAAGAATATTTCCTTTTTCTCAATTTCCTTGAAGAAATGTTCCACATAAGCCCAAATCCAGGAAGCACAACAAAGGGCTGTTTGCTCCCTTTTTTGTCCATTTGTTCAAGAGCCTTCAGAGCCCAACACCTCATCACCATGGCAGCCTCAACTGACTGTGAGCTTTAAGTTTTTGGGACCTGAACAGACCACCTAGGCTGTCCAGTGATGGACTCAGCTTTGATGCCCAAACACAAAACAGCCTCCTTGTCCTCTGAACTGGACACAATGCAAGCTACAGCCTTCCCCCAGAGTTCTGTTGGACAGATGGGCTAGCAGGACTGCCTGCTCTACTGCCTAGGTATTACTACCATGAAAAAGGGAACAATCCTTTTTAAAAAATGGGGAGAGGTAAACAGAGAGGAAAAGCGTTACCAATGGGTAAAATCTTGAAGCTCTCACAATCCATGTCAGAGGCTAGAACAACTAACTGAAGGAGCTTGAAAAATCAGAGTTCCCCAACATGGTGCCCATGGGCACCCAGGGACACCTTCCCTGGTTTTTATGAAGTGGACAGGGCCATGTAGAGCTTCTGTCCAGCAGGGCTTCTGACTGGCCACTGGAGAGCTGATTAGCTGAGAAGATTTTTAAGAAGTTTCTTTGGTAGCAAGTATGCTGTGTGTTTGCAAGAATACATTTTAAAATAATGTGTTCATTTAAAAAGGTATCCTGTTAAACAGTGTTTCTATCTGAAATGTTGAAGAGTTACTATCAGGTGGGATCACACGAGAGATTTGGTGCAGCAGTATCCCAGTTCTGAAAAAGCTGGCTGCCTTTGATCTGAGCTAATGCATTCACACAGCTCCCACTATGCTGCCAGGAGAGGCACCAGCTGCACATGCGTAAGAGGAGCATTCATACTGCTCATGTGTGCATGGGGGCGTGAATCATGCACCTGGTCATTCATACAGCTGGGAAACATGCCCTACATACATTTTACAGGTTTGCTAATGGGAGGTTCTTAGTAGCAATTTAAGTTCCCAGTCCATCCTAAGACAAGGTAGATATGGCCGGGATTTGGGGGGCAGGTGTGTGCGTAATTGTGAACATTACATATGAATGGGAGGTGTTGGCTAGGTCAGGCCAAATCTCTCATGTGGTAGTAGAGTCATGAGTGAGCTCACTCCCTGAGGTCTGAGTTACCAATGGGTAAAAATGAAGCTCTGCCTCATTTGGCAGTTATTCTGTGGCTGCATCCACCATCCAGTGCTAAAATGCCAAAGGTACCCACAGGCTCAAAAAGGTTGGGGATGTCTGAGTTAGGTCTAGCATGAAACAAGTATAGTTTGCAAACATTTTCATGCCACAAGATTCTTAAGATGTTCACGTTTGTGGTATAGCTGCAGACTGCAGTTCATCTGAGAAGAACTGCAATTTATTTAATAGCTGAAAACAAACTGTTACTTTTATCAATCTTAGTAATTTAATTCTTAGATGATCAGAAAGAATCCAGCATGACCTTGAGATTTCATGTTATCTTAACAGCCATGGGCATATTCCTATATTGAGGTCAAGACAGTGGTACCAGCCAAATCTTCAAAGCAAATACATAGATCTTTCTGGACTCAAACAAGCCAGATGGTTCTCATCCAGCCTCCAGGGTTTCTCAAGCTTGGCGTTATCTGTCAGATAGCCATATCTCCACTGTAAGAGAGATATTCATAAAGCTGCGTGTCATCTGCATAATGTGGGCATTGCAGCTGATATCATCCCACTATGTCCCTTAGGGGATACATGTAAATATTAAAACAGGTTCAGAAGGGGGGGGAAATGCTTAAAGGAGCCTACAAATCAAAACTTCCTGAAGAGAACATTTTTTTGCTATTGTGACTTGAGATTGGTGAGATTCTGTTTATTCTTGCCATAAGAGCCTAGTAGTTCATCAGCACATTTCCACTTATAATGCAAAGGATGTTATATATACTCCAACAACAGCATTCCACATTATTGAGGTACATCACCTTCACCTAAGGGAAGAGGGAATAAGGGAAAGAGAAGTACTGGCTGACAGCTGAAAGGCAATACACTGCATTGGGGACAAGTCTAGACATATGGTTTAGAATTGTGGGAAAGAGCAACTGGCCAGCTAACAACCTCCTCCCCACCCTAAAGAGATGCATAATTTAGGACAAGAGATCTCCCAAGAATACCATCTCTTCACCTTGGATTAACCTCATCCACACCCAGCCTCACTTCCCCCTCACCCATTTACCCTAATTAAGCAACACTTAACACATTATTCACAAAACCTGGTAACTTTTCCTATCTGGTGCTTACGGGGTCATCGAACACTATTAACATCTATAGTTCATCTCAAGTAAACCCATCAAGCTTCTCCCAAATCATTGTCCATCTCCAAAGAAACTGTCAAGTTATTGTTTCTGGGGCCAATATGTCATCTTGAACCAGGGAGCGTTTTGCCCTATAAAATACTGCATCCTGCTCCATAGCACAGTGTGTGTGTTCCCGGTGCCATACCTCACAACCCCAAACCCATTTATGTCCTCTCTTCTTCACTCCGTGGAACTACTGCTGCCTCCACAGACCTCTTTCTTCAAGATGGGTAATTACAGCCTCCCATTTCCTCTCTGATTTCCTCTTAGCTTTGTATTTTATTTGTGTGTTTTGTTCTCCTATTTCTCTTTTATCTCTCTTTCTAACTAAATATTGGTAGAGAATCCAAGTTACCCTCTAAACATAAGAACATAAGAGAAGTCATGTTGGATCAGGCCAATGGCCCATCCAGTCCAACACTCTGTGTCACACAGCAGCAAAAAAAAAAACACACTCTGTCTCCTCAAAGCATATTTCCCCAACTAAATAGGAGACTGCCTATTTGGGTAAAGATACAAGTAAGGAAAGGGTATGAAGCTTAAAGGGGAAAAAATGAATATAGTCACAAAAAGACAAGTAACAACCCAGGAAGCATAACCCAGTGGCAGTGCAAGACTCAGGGGAAACAGAGGAGGGGCACTGCAAGGTGTTAGAAAGTGAAAACCTTCAGCTAATTAAACAGTGGTCCATCAGCATTTCTAGGACATCAAATCATCTGGAAGACCAATCAACATGGTGACAGTGGAGGGCCACAGATGAAATGGGGTGAAAAGGGAAAGAAGGCAGAGGAGGCATTCAACAAAAGCAAGAAGCTGCTGTGGCAGCATGTGCAGGAGTCAAGGAAAAGAAAGGTATGGCAGTCCTAGCTAGAAAGGAAGGTAGAGGCTTGCAATTGCTCTCCTGCTCAAACACAGCCTTGCTTTGCCCTTATTTTCATACTTATTCAACCATTACAGATCTCACGGATGTTTTACATATGATTGTATGCCCCATACAAAAAAGTATCAAACACTGAAAACAAAATCAGATTTATTTCACCCCACTAGAGCAAGCCAAATTGAGGGTCATCCAGGAAATCCAAGTAGACTGGGTCAGAAATAGAAAACTATTTCAGTCTAAAAATATGCATCTAAAAAGTGAGGAGGCTTGAAATCTAAATACAACCTGTAAGGTTGTTAGACATGCTATTGACATAAACAAAGCTGAACACATGACCATGAAACAGGAGAGTTCAGTGTCGTGGGTCAGCCAAATTCAGCAGAACAAAAGGATGCAGAGGACTCATCTGAGGAAAAGGGGGTCAGCATACCTGATCCAAGCCCACTGCCAGTGGCAGAGGTATTGCAGGAGGAAGCAGTATCTGTGGGGCTAGATACAGATTCTTAGCCAGGCACCAGTACACTGGCTCCTCAGCTTCCTATCCCTGGGCTGGCAGCAGTTGCCAGTCAGTTCGCACCCTGCCCCATCACCAGAGCCTTGGCAATGCCATCAGAAGAATAGAAGAGACCTTCAAGCCAGAAGGCGCAGCACCCACCTAGCAGCACAGCACTGGCCCAATTTTAACAAGGATGAGTGCTTACAGGAGCAGGACTGAGGCAGCCAGCAGGTGCATGATGCAGTACAGGTAGTTAGCAGTGTGGGGCTTAAAAGCAACAGAGAAGGCAGTAGATGTGTGGAAGCAACTCTTCTGTTAGCTATTGACCTTGCTGCCTATATTTTGGATGGATTACCTCATCTCTGACCTTGGCCTGTAGCACAGAAACCTTGTTCTTGGATTCTCCTTCAGACCTGAAGTCTTGAGTGCTGCCTCACTGGTGCCTCAGCCTTGGAGCTATATTTTGACCCCTGACCGAGCAGCAAACTCCAGGTGCTTACTGTGTGCCAGCAGCCAGGACATTCAGAATTTATTTATTTATATATTCAATTTTACACCGCCCTCTCCTGCCAAGTGGGGCTCAGGGTGGTACACAACATAACAATTGATACAAAAGAAATATAATTTTAAACCATATAATCAGTACTACAAAAACAAAGGAGGAGTCAAGTTGACTCCTACTTTGTTCTACTGCTTCAGAGCAACACAGCTGCCCACTTGGATCTATCTCAGTACTACTAAAAGATGAAGATAAAAATCCAGAAAGGGTCACTCGTGGGGACAGTGGAAGATGGGAGTGCCACAAAATGCAACCATCACTGTCCTTAATCAGCTCAGTTCATGTTTTCAAAACTGACCAGATTCCTGAGTCCCAATTCAGGTTTCAGAACAGCTTTAGCAAAGCAGTTAATCACAAATGTGAGTGGAAAGATTCATGCCAGGTACAAGTACAAAAGTCACCAGCAGATCAAATGCATTGCTGGACAACCACTTCAGCATTTCATAACGCTACATGTTAGAGACTTCTAATAAGTACTCTTAAGAGGATTACTAAATTTTATCTCCTGGAATGGTATTCTAATGTTTTATTAGTTGAAAATTGATGCCATTTTTAGCCCTGAATCCAGTAAGGGAGATCTGGGGAGAGCATTAACAGTCATGAAGGAAGAAAGATGGACCAGAAAGGATTCAACTGAAACATTAATTTTTAATTTCCCTTCAAAATCTTGCATATATACAGCACTGTACAAATGCCTGCTGGACCATGTGCAAAGAACTGACAGCAGACACCTTCCATTCTACTATTGTCTCACTGCCCCCTCCAACCCCAAGTTGTATAGATGGTGTCAAGCACTCATAAAGCACCTGATCATGAGCACCAGATGAAAGATGCCAAGGCCAATACCTGGGATTTATTTTACAGTTTATATGCCGCTCCTTCAGTCCAGCAGAATGTAGGATCACGATGTGAACTATACTTGCTGAATAATTTAAAGTCACATCTATAAACATATCCAATCCTCAATATGACTTCATTTGTTTACCTCTTTTCATATGAATGTGAGTGAAACTGAAGATCTCGAGATCTTGACCTCGATTTTCTTCCAGATTTCTTACGGCTGTAAGATCTGCTATCCGAAGAGCTACTTGAAGATGACCTCCTACGATGTTTCTTTTTTCTTCTGCTTCTGGACTCTTCTTCAGTGTCTGATGAACGGCGACCCATTCTAAGAAGCTAACGTTCAAAAGGATAAAAACACTGTAGAGAAATCAAATGCCACCTTATAATTATAGATGTAAGCTAACACCTCATGTGCACACAGAACTCCTTACACTTAGGGGGAGGGGTTTTAGCACTTAATTTTTTATAAAGAGACAATACTGAAGATATAAAAACATACTTCTGTCAGTGATATCATGCAGTGCACTTTATTTACATATTTATTTATACCATGCTTCTCTCTTCAGTGCTATCTCACATGCCATCACATATCCAACAAAGACAAAGGCATACACACAGTATATGCACAGAGAAATATGTCAATTAACAGATATTCCCTTAAACAATTCACCTGAAACAGAACCTTGTTTCTAATAGACCTAGCACAAAGAGTAGGATGGGGGAGCTGGAAAAAAAATGTACAGATGAGAGCCCCAAGTAAAGCAAACAAAATTCAGGTGGGTAGCTATGCTGGTCTGAAGCAGCAGAACAAAGTTTGAATCGAGGGGCACCTTAAAGATCAATGAAGATTTTATTTAAGATATCCTCTCACATGAAAGCTTATCCCTTGAATAAAACTTTGTTGGTCTTAAAGGTGACAGTGGACTCAAAGTCTGTAGAGCAAAAATAAGCCTTGGAAATCAGGACCATTCAACTATTATGTCATAAAACTATCAATCATTTCAGTCATGGACTAGCATAACAAAAAATACATTAAAACAGTGGCTGTAAGAATAGATGTACAGTTTTCCATTAAGAGAGACAAAAAAACAAATATGTGAGGATGATCTGGCTGTGACATCTGTCACCTCATTAATGTCCAAGGGTTGATTTGGCTGATCTGGCTGGTTAGCCAGGTATCCCCTTCCTGACTCACAGTTGCATGTGTGTCCCACATGAAGCTGTGCACTTGACAGAAGATGACCATCCCAGATAGGAGTACAACATTCTTCCGTCAAGAGTATATGATAACTGCAGTCCCCTGTTAGAATCTGAAGTTAAAATCTCCAGACATTTGCAAAAGAACGTAAGGTAGTCAAGCATAAAATAATGTAAACAAAGTCAGTTTTTAATTCAAAACCTAGTAGAGGTTTAATCTAGGATCACAAAATTTTGTGACTGAACTCCAAAATAATTATTTTAATTATATATGCATACATAAAGGTATACATGCCCTGACCTGGATAGCCCAAGCTAGCCCAGTTTCATCAAATCTCACAAGACAAACAGGATCAGCCCTAGCTAATATTTGGATGGGACTCTACCAAGGAAGTCCAGGGTCACAATGCAGTGGCAGGCAATGGCAAGCCATTTCTTAATGTCTCTTGCCTTGAAAGCTCTATGAGACTGCCATATCAAGTGCAACCTGACAGCACTTTCTACCACCACCAATAATTATATTGGACTAAGCTAGTTGCTTATATCATTACATTTACTTTTTAGAATAGCAGATGATTTTAAATATCATGAAACTTCCCAATCTTAGATCAGGTGCATATTTTGCAAATTTGGGCCCTTTAATGCAACACAGGGAGAAAGAATCAGAGACTTTTTAACACACAGCATAAGATTCCTTGGACGTTCTAAGAATGCTTCTAGACAACTATTTTTTCCCCACTGATTCAGCATACCAGAGTTCAAGGACTAACTTCCAGCTAAGTGTGGATATGAGCAGATCTAAGAGAACCAGGATTTTTTTGGAAACTCAGATAAAAGACCTGCCTACTGGCCATCTCCCCACATTATGCTATGTACTGCCTCACAGAGTGGAAGCAAAATTCCTTCAAGATGATGAAGGGGTTGAGGATGTACTGATGATCCCACAGTTGAGATGTAAAAAAAATATGTATTCCACTGTCGCAATACTATTGGGGAAAGGGTGGGGACAACACAATACATTTGACTTCCCCTCTCCTTTTAGAAGCACTGAAAGGAGAATGGAAAGAAGGAAATGATCCAATTATGTGGGTTCAAAACTAGAGGTCCTTGGAACAAATGTAAACAAAGAGGTGTAGTGCGGTTCCCAAATGCTAACTTAAAACTAGGCCTTGAATTCAGCAGGAGCTCACAAGAGCACAGCTCCTGAACCTTTCTGATGGTTCCCCCTCCTCCTCCCCACCTTGTCTATTGAATAGTAGGTACTGCTGCATAACAATCCTAGATGAGCACCACCTATTTTTCTACAAAACGGCCCCTGCTTAAAACTATTCATTCTGAGTTACACCACTGCGCTATCAGTCAATACTGGTTACTCTGACCAGCAGCAATTCTTTGTCTTTCACACCACCTATTTCCCGATCCTTTAAGCTGGAGATGCTACTTGATTGAACATAAGACCTTCTGCACACAAAGAGGATGCTTGCTACTGTATCACGGCTCCTCCCCAACGAAAAGAGACAGCGAGCTTGAACAAAATGCAAATTTTGCTAACAGCAGATACTAACACACCACGTGGGGGTAGTGTTTGAGTTAGGAGCCCGCAATCCCAGGATGCTGATTCCCCAGGACAAACAACTAGTGACCAGGGCGTCAAACTATGTCCTCACTCGGCATTATTTGATGAGAGGCGGAGAAGGGTCTTCCCTAGACAAGGAAGTAAGAAACGCTGGCCAAGGTGGTCTCGGCTTCTGTGAAAATGTTGCGTCGAATCGGTAGATTCGGCACTTCGCGACTAGGAATGCAGCTCTACAACAGAAGTTACATCTATATGAGATCTCCATTCTGGCCAATTCTAAAGCCTATCGAGAGCCAGCTTTCCGGGGGAAGGGTGACAGGCACTTAAGCCCGAAACTGAGGATTCGGATTGCTTCCTAGAAGGAAGAAATGCGGGTTATCAACACGGGCCTCTTCCTCCTCACCCCCGCTCCTCCCACCCGTAGATAGGCCTGCGACAGGAAGAAATAATCACCTTTCCTCTAAAGGCTCTGGCAACGGTGGCGAAGAGGAGCAGCGAGCCGAGCCCTCCGGTTTGCAGACCTCCCTTTCAATACCGGTGAAGGCGAGGGGTGTTTCCTTGCAACAAGGCAGTAGCTAACGAGCAAGTGCGGGGCGTACTCTAAACCGCCGCCCTTTCGCAACTGCGACCACCGCTGCCAGCCGCGGCCTAGGCTTCTATTGAGACTCAAAGGTCACAGCACTGCTGTAACCATGGCAACTCCGACCCACCGGCCGGTTTACCTTCGAATCCGCCAAAAGCCACCCCACTGCCGAGCTTCCGTAGTTTGAGCTCAGCGCCTTCCTCCTCCAGAGCAACAGCAAGGCCTTGCTAAGCTATCCCAGATCTCATCTATACAACACGCAGCCAAGGCAATAGAGTGCCGAAAGCATCGATTGGAAGGGTAGTCTGTTCTGCACTGGGTCGGCATGTTCATGGATTTTGGGGATGTATTCCTTTCTCTTCAAGGCAATGTTGCTGGCAACACACACAAAAAAGGAGCTTTTACTAATGCTTTATTTTTTTTAAAAAAAAATGCAGTGCTATTGACGCTCTTTCTTTATTGCCTACTTTCTCCCCACCAACACCTCTTTCAACTATCACCCCCAGGAAAAACTGAGGCGGGGGGTGGGGGGGGAACAAACCCGAATAAATCACAGAGTTCTGTCTGTGTAAAGTGCGCTATGATTAAAATCGCAATGATTTATTTGCAAATTGCTTTAAAAACGCTGCAATTTCCCTTCCCGGGAAATGATGGGCTTTCTGAGGTTAGGACGGTGCAAATTAGTTTCCCAGTTGAGACGAGGGGTTGAGATCGCGGGAGGAGGGGAGGAGAGAAGGCCAGTTGCAGAAGGCGAGGAGGAAAAATTTATCGTTTTTCATTTAAGCCAGGAGTAATTAAAGAAGCTCCCTATTTCCTGGATTCCAAGCTCCATTGACGTTTTCCTCCCCCTCTAAGGCGAGGAAATCATCTCTCCCTTTTTTTATACTATAAAGACGAGAAGGCGCTTTTTGTCTGGGGGAGTGAAGTCGCCCCCGCTGCACTGCGCCGGCTGGTGGGCCAAGGAATAGGCCTTTGCTCGTGCGGCCTGGCTAGCAAACGTAGCGGTGTTTCTTCAGAGCCCTGTAATACCATTCCACGGGCCCAGAAAGGGCTCGAGGGAGGTCGAGGGACGGTGCAACAGCTTGATCTCTCCGGGCCCTTCACTCCCACTAGCGGAGATCGGCTTCTCTGGTGACGCCTTCCCCTGCAGCCTGGAACTTGGCCGCCCAAGAGCCGATCCATCACCGGGCTTTCGCGGCGACCCGAAACTTGCGAGTGTGGCGCTCCAGGGCCGAGCTGATTGGGCTGGGGGGGGACAGGCCCTCCGTGCGGGCCAGACTTTGGCTTTTCGCTTCGGGCATCGATTGCGCCCGAGTGACCGTGGGGAGCCGCGTTTGGTCCACGCGTGGGGATTCTTCTCAATGACACCAAAGCCTCGCAAACCCTTCTTTTTCAAAAGCCAAAAAATGTGACCACTTCGACAATTTTGTAAAAGAAAATCATGCTAATATATAGGAATCTGCTCCATCGTCAGTGCAAACTCGGTTGCTGCATGTTGGCCATGGACGCGCATCCTCCACCTGGAAAAACCTTTCTGGTTCGTCCAACTCTTGGTTTTGGTTCGTCCAACTCTTGGTTTTGTGTCCCTCTGAAGTGGACCAAACCAAATTGACCAAATGGTCTTACAATGAAGCCCTTGATTAAAACGCGCACATGAGACCACCCCCACCCCCTTCGTGGTTTTGAAACAATCGGGTCGTCTCAGGGAGCCCGAGAAGCCAGTGGCGCCTGAATCCCAACGGCGTCGCTGAAAAGTTAAAAGTCCCCTGGAATCCAACGAGGCCGATATCCAAGCGAGGTTTTCGGTCCTGGTGTGAAGAGTTTAGGAACGCTTTCGCCCTACTTCGGTGCATCAGAATAATTCCCTGCTTTGTGTGTGTGTGTGCGCGCGCGCGTGTTTAACCTACATGGCCTTCAGCAATTTCCTCCCAGTCAATAGAACATGCCAGTAATAATTCCGCCGCTTTTCCTGCAGTCCAATACTTTTGTACCACAATATTGTCAATTGAAATCTGAACAGGCTAAAAGAGGGTGGGATAAGAGAATTATAGGGAGCCAACACACGAGCTGCAGCTACTCTGTTTGCCTCCAAATGTTTTGTAAGATTTTCAATTATTGCAGCGTGCGATGCTCAAGTCGCTCCTTAGAGTAGCCCGCTCTTCTATTCACTCTTCTTTGGGAGGGGAAGAAACCAGGCGTAAACAATTAGGCATCTCTCCTCCCAGAGCGTCAAAACTCTGTATCTTAAACAGTCCAACAGCCTATCAATTTTACAGGCCGGAAAGTAATGAGTTTAAACAATGGGGGGGGGGGGGGAAGAGAGACAAATTAGCTATTAAAGATCTGAGTCGAGTTTCACTGCGAGTCCTCTTAGTCGGATGGGGGGGGCGAGCGAGAGGAAGGGATTCGAAGGGGCAGCCCCATCCTAATTATGTTTACTCGGAAGTAAGTTCCGCTCGGTTCCATCGGATTCACAACCCACTGCCTGAAACTTGGAAGTCAGTTCAGTGCAACTCAAGGGGATCTCGGAAGTGCAATTTGTGTCACAACCGTCAAGGTGTCTACTCATAAGTGCCACTAAATCCAGTGAAATTGGTCCCAAAACCCAACATGCTCACGACCACAGTTTTAAGTTAAGGGCTTTGCTGTGTTCCTGAAGAAGGAACTACCCAGATTTTCACAGTCCTTCCGACCGTAAAACTGGCTCTTCCATTCAAAGCTGTGCAGTGCCGATCGTAGGAACCCTTTCCTGCGAGTAAGCCCCGTTCAGCAGACGTGAGCGGGAATGATTCTGCTTGGCTCGACACAGCCGCGCTGCCTGGGGATATTCGCGGTTTCCCCCCTCCTTTAGACGACGAAAGCCGAGCGCGTCTCCTGTCTCCGCTCGCCAGCAAAAGACGGTCTCTGGGAGCTTTCGGCCTCCACGTGCATTTCCAGCCCGGGAACCGACTTTCCGGTCCAAAACACCCACACCCCAATCTGGGGAGTTCTGGAAGTCTAACCCAGCAGAAGAGACGTCATCCCTGCGGAAGACTTTGAACGCCCTCCCCCTCCCCCGGTTCAGCCACAAAGATAACTTTATTGTAAAGAGAAGGCAGACACTGGAGGGCGGAGGAAATCGAGCCCAATCCAGATGGGCAGGATTCGGAAATAACTCCACTGGAAAGCAACGCCAATCCTTCCCATGCATAGAGTTGTCTTAAGGGGGGGGGGGGGGGACGTGATTTGGGAGGGAAGGAAGGGAAAAACTCCTTTTTTTAAAAAAAGCCCAACGCTGGGACCATTGGGACGGGCTTCACCTTCCAACGTGGCATCTGTTTTAAGTCCTAAGCGCACGTCTCGGGTTCGAGGACAGTCCTCTCTTTCCAGATCCACGCGGTTTAGGACGGGGCTGGGAAGGGAGGGCTGAACCGGGCTAAGGCTCAGCCTTCCAATTTGGTTTTTAGGAGGCCCCTGGATCTGGCAGCGGGGAGCGGAACCGCTCCAAGGGGGAGCGCCAGGCTGCTCTCTGGCAGCGGGGCAGCAGATGCCCTCCCGGCCGACCGAGCGCTGGGCAAGAAGACTGTCTCCGGCAGGCAGGCAGGCAGGCAGGCAGCGCTGCTCGCCCGCCAGCCCGCCCGCCGCCGTGTCATTCTCCGCGTTGGCCCCTCCCCTGCAGCTCCTCCAGCCTCCTCTTCTCTCTCTGCCCCCGCCCGCCGCCGCCCTCGCCACACACCCCTGCTCCACTAACTCCGGACCCCCGCGCGAGACCCACGCCTAATTAAATTAATTAGGGCCCCTTGTCAAGCCTGGATGAATGGGCGAGAGCAGCCCCGGGCTCGGCCAGGCGGAGGGGTGGGGGTTGGCCGCCTCCCCTCTCCCCTCCCTCCCTCCCCCCCTCCCTGCCCACCCCACCCCACCCCACCCCTCGCGCCCAGTTTGGTTCTGCTGCTGCTGCTCCTTGGCGCGGCCGCCCGAGCGCTCCAGCGGCAGCAGCAGCAGCAGGCGCCGGGGGTTCCTTCCCCGTTGCAGAGGGGAGGTAGTTCGCCTCCGACCGAGGGGCCGGCGGCTCCGCCAACTATAAATAGGGGCACTTCAATAGCGGGCAGCCCTATCAGTTCTGCACTCGGCGCGGGGGAGAATTGGCCAAGAGCTTCCCGGTTAACAAGCGCGCTCCACTTGGGAAACATCCGCTCCGGTTTAACTCGCCGGCCCCTCTGCGGCTTCTCCCCCCCTCCCCTTCCTCCCCTCCCCCCTGTTTCTCCCACCCCTCCTCCTCCTCCTCCTCCTCCCCCTTCTCCTCCCTGCCCCCTTGATGTGTTTATTGGGGGGCTTGGAAGAGCCAGAGGAGGCGAGCCGAAGGGGGGGGAGACCCAAGAAAACCCGAGAAGCGCCGGCGATGGAAGAACTTACGGCTTTTGTCTCCAAGTCGTTTGATCAGAAAGTGAAAGAGAAGAAGGAGCTCATCACCTACCGGGAGGTGCTGGAGAGCGGCCCCGTCCGAGGAGCCAAGGAAGCGGCGGCGGCAGGAGGCTCCGGCGAGCCCGGCCGGGAGGACGGACACAGCCCCGCAGCCCGGGCGGTGGCAGGAGCCGGAGGAGGAGCGGGGCGGTCGCCGGTGCGAGAGCTGGACATGGGCGCAGTCGACCGGAGCCGGGACGCCGCCGGCACTCCCAAGCTCAGCGAAGGTACCCCGGCTGGAGGGGGGGGGTCCGGGGCAGGGGGGCTTGGCGTGGCTGGTGAGGGGCTGCGCCTCTGCGGTGTCTGCCTGGGGCTGTTCGCGGGGACGGGGTGCTTCCCCCCCCCCCCAAAAAAAAGGACACGGCGAGTCCTCCGGAGGCGCCGCCGCTCCCCGTGCGCTGCCAGGGCGAAGAGCGCCAGCGAATGAATGGCCGAGGCAGAACCGCTTCTCAGCCAGGCCGGCAGAGGAACAAAAAAGACGGCGGGTGGGGGGCCTTGGCCGACCCGCGCCAGTGTCAAAGGGCCGCTCTCCCCCTCTCGCCCCTGGCGGCTCCTGCGCCAGACCCGGTGAGCCCGCAGCGGAGAGGGGGGCAGGGCGGCTCTGCTTGGGTCCGGGGGACAACCTCCCCTCCTGGCCCCGGCTCTTGGGTCTCCTCCAGACCCAGCCTTTCAGTCGCAGGCTCCCCCGTAGCCCAACAGGCTGTGCTGGCCTTGATTTCGTTTCGACCCAGACGCTGCTTAGGGGCAGGACTTGGCTCCGGCTATTCCGGGGGAAATTGCAGGTTTGGAACCCACTTTTCTTGGTTCCGGTATCCTATCCATTCGTGCGTAATAACAGAGAAATCCTAGGTGAAAGCTCTTTCTTTCTTTCTTTCTTTCTTTCTTTCTTTCTTTCTTTCTTTCTTTCTTTCTTTCTTTCTTTCTTTCTTTCTTTCTTTCTTTCTTTCTTTCTTTCTTTCTTTCTTTCTTCCTTCCTTCCTTCCTTCCTTCCTTCCTTCCTTCCTTCCTTCCTTCCTTCCTTCCTTCCTTCCTTCCTTCCTTCCTTCCTTCCTTCCTTCCTTCGGTATCTGCGGCAGGCGTTGCTCTAGCGATTGAAAACATGCGAGCGGATGCTCCATTCAGACCGCATCCATCCCTTGCTGCTCTACAGCGGAAGGAGAGACAAATGCAAATCCTGTGTTTAGCGTGGCTCAAATACCCACCCGAAGTTTGTAGTGCTGTTTCTCCATTGTTGGAGAAAAAGGAAGCGTCGAACATTGCGCGCTAGAAAAGAGAGGAACCGCATGCCTGCCCTCCCTCCCAAATGTGTTTAAATGGGTATTACCTTGAAATCACAGAGGCTTGATAAAAGTTTAATATTTACAGTTCTGGTTGGTTTGTTTTTTAAAAATCAATGGCATAACTGTAATCGCAAAGGAAAACATTCCTCCTGCTGCGATGGCGAAACACAAATCAGATGTTGCACTTGGAAAGGTTCCTTTTGCTCTTCTTCGTTCAATTGGGGTGTCCAAGACAATAGAACGATCCAGGGAGGGGCAGGAAAGAGAACGGAAGCAGCCCCCCCCCCCAAAAAAAAAGGAAAGGAAAAGAAAGGACACAATTGCTTAGCCTTGTTGCTTAGCCCAAGCTCCTCGTGGCTTCGGCGGACATTTGAATAGCTGCGTCTGGCTCGGAGAATGCGGATGTCACGGTGGGGGTGGGGAGACAAGAGGGGGGTGTTTCTTTCGACGCTTTTGTCCCCCGAAGTAGTGCTGGGCAGGTCGGAACTGGACCGAGAACTTCTTTCCGGAGGCGATTTTCTAAACAAATGGAGGATCTGATTCGAAAGAGAGAAATGCAGTCGCCAGACTTGGGTTCGGGGCGGTGGGCAGATCCGTGCGGAGAAGGGAGGGAGGACAAGCCGGCTTTAGGCCCCCCCTCCTGCAGACCCCGATAATGGTGTCACTCCTCCGCCACGTTTACACGCGGCGAACGAAATCCAAGCTCGCATCCGAAGTGGAAGCGGAGGGGGAGGTCGTCGCGTTAGAGAATAACAGAGAGCAAACGAGGCCTGTGTCAGTCTAGTCCGGGTGGAAGCGTACGAAAGGTAGGCAGGGAATGGGGGGGGGGGGCGGTCCCTGCCTAGAGGAATTTGCAGTCTAGCCAGCTGGGAAGGACAGAGACGGCCCCCGGAGAGGAGGAAAGGCAGGGCCCAGCGAACTTTGGATGGAGCCAACGTTCCCTCTAAACTGCAGAGTCTTGTGAGCCAAATTCTACTTCGTGAGCTACTGGCATAAAAGTTGTGAGCTGCTGCATCGATTCGTTTGCTCTGGGGCCCTTTTTCCTGAGTCAAGACAAAAACGTATGAGCTGGAACGTAAAAATCTGTGAGCTAGCTCACGCCAACTCAGCGTAGAGGGAACACTGGATGGGGCGCAGGAAAAGTTGCTCCGACCAGCAGCCAGTTGGGCAGGTATTAAATCCCCCCTCCCCCCCCCCCAAAAAAAGTTGGAAGCCGACAGAGGCCTTGGTCCGGCGGGTGGTTTGTAGCTGCCGCTGCGATTGGAAAGGCCGCGCTGGTTGTTCAACTGGGGGCCTGAAAGTCCTGGCCCGGCAGGCGGCGAGTCAGCGCCCATGAACCCTATGGCCCTGGGTGGGTCCCCCTTCTCAAGGGCAGGCGGCTAAAGCCAGGACCCTTCCCTCCTCCCAGCAACCATCCGGGATTTCTAGGCCCCATCTCCTGCCGGTGGCGGGGGAACTGTCGCTGAGAGCGCTGAGAGAGACTGCTAAAGAAGGCAGTTTCAATCCACTTTTCAGTGCACTTTCCAACTGGATTTTACTGGGTGAACTGGCAAAATCCAGTTGGAAAGTGCATCGAAACTGCCTTCTTCAGCACGTGCCGGAGCTGTCAAAAACCTGCTGGAGGGAAGAGACGGCCTTGAGAGACCGCGCTGCTTGTTTGCTTGCTTGTTGGTTCGAAGTGACTTGCTTTGTGCGGAGAGCTTGGCAGCTCGAGGCAGGAGTCAAAGGGGTCAGAGCGCACAGGTGCTGAAGCGCACGCGGACTTGGGCAAGGCCGCCTTTCCAACAGGGGCCTCAGGCCAGGCTGCTGGATCCCCTGGAAATCCGGGCGCCTGTCGGAGAAAGCCGCGCACCGCCGTCCTGAGCATGACTAACCCCCATCATTCCAGGGGCTTTTGCTCCGAACGACTTGTGCTGAGGATCGCAGCCCTTCCTGGACAAGACCGGGCAGGGCCCCTGGGTTTCAACAGGCCTTAATTCGGATTCCCGTGTAAACCTGTCCAGCGTAACACTTGCGCTCTTCCCACAGAGTGTCAGCGCGCTCCTAGGGACACTTTCCTGGGACTGAGCCTCCCCGGGTAGGATTCTGAGTAGACGAGGATTGCTGGACGTTCCTTTGGGACCTGCCCGCCTTTCTCAGAGGAGGGGAATAAGCCCAGCCCCTCCTGCGGAATGCTGCGCCTGGCCAGGTGGGTGGAGGGGGGATCCCCTCTGGCTCGGCCGCGATCCGCTTTGGCCGGCGGCGTCATCCAGCCCCGAAACTGTTAAGCGAGGTGACCTTTGCGCGGTTCATTGATCCCTCCTCCTCCTCCCCCCTCCTCCTGGACTTAAGGGGGAAACCCAGGCGGGGGAGCCCCAGAGTCGACGGCGCCCTCCTCTGGATGCGGGCAGGCGGGGTGGGTCGCGCGGGGACTGGGGAGAGAGAGAGACCCTGACGGCCTTTCCCTCCCTCCCTCCCCTGCCCAGTTTCCCCGGAGCTGAAGGATCGCAAAGACGATGCCAAAGTGATGGAAGACGAAGGGCAGACGAAGATCAAGCAGCGCCGGAGCCGCACCAACTTCACCTTGGAGCAGCTGAACGAGCTGGAGCGCCTCTTCGACGAGACCCACTACCCGGACGCCTTCATGCGGGAGGAGCTCAGTCAGAGGCTGGGGCTGTCCGAAGCCAGGGTGCAGGTGAGCCGGAGCCCGGCGGGACGGGCTTGGGGGGCCGAGGGGAGGCTCCGGAGAAGCCCCAGGCAGACCCGAGGGGGCTCCCCTGCTTTGTCCGCCGGCGCGCTTTTCACCCCGAGGTCGTTCCCAAGGACCCGCCGTCTGTTGAACTCCCAGGGACGGACCTTCCGCCACTCTGCCTCAAACCGCGCTGCCGGGCAGCAGCATAGGAGGGGGGGCTCGACGGTTCATGGGATGGAAGGATTAGGGACCCAATGGGACTGAGGCCGCTTCACTCCCCGCCCCCCCAGTCGAGTATTCTTGGAGGTGAAAGGGCATCAACCTCAGGAGGGTGGTAGCGGACAGCTTGCTTTGTTGGTTCTGCGTCGGAGGAGAGGAATTATTCTGGGGTAACTTGGGCTGGGGTTGCGCCAGTCCGATTCTTCCTTAGGAGAGGAATTCCTCCCGCCCCCCCCCCCCATGTGATTTATTTCCACAGGGTAAGCTGTGAGGTGGGGTGGGGTGGGGTAAGTACGTTTTATTTCAGTTAGGCGGCCCATATTGAGAAAATGCTGGCCTGCCACCCTCGGTGGCCGATCCATTCTCTCTCTCTCTCGTTGAAGATAAATAGTACTTAAACGAATGGGCCTGGCACCAATAAGAGAATCAGGTCTCTGCCGGGAGACGCCTACAATTTCGGGCAGGAATGGATGCTCATTAAACGCTGCTTCGCACAATGGAATTGTTATCACTTGGTTTTTTAAATATGTTAATCAAAGCTTTCCATCTGTGGCCATGTAAACTATATTCTGCTCCCTTAAAAACACACACACACACACACGGACGGAAGTATGAATTAATTTTATGGCGAGATTGACAATCGACAGCGTGAGAGTTGCTAAAGTGCACACATTTACAGCCGTTTAAAATCTCTCTCACACACACAGGGCGCAGCGCCACTAATCTCAAGGGACCAGAAAAGGGCGAGAAAAAGAAACAGACACCCGAGCGTGTCAATTTCCCTCCAGTCTTCCCGGGTTCCTTCTTTCCCCCCAGTTTCTGGAAAGGGGCGAAATGAACCAGAGCCGAGTTCTCTGTGTTGCAGCCTGGAAAACGGGGCCTTCTTTGTGTGGACACGTGGAGCCCTTTTAGGCCCCCAAACCTCTGCAGCTGCCGGCCGGGTCCTTGCCTGTAACAGATCCTTCCTCCTCCATCTTTGTGCGGGGACGCGGCCATCTGCACCGAGCTGGGCTCCGGCTCTTAAAGGCTTTCTCTGCTGCGTCTTGTAATCGGATAAAAGGCAACAAACTGAACGGTCGCGTTATCAACCAAGGGGAGGGAAGACAGGGGGAAATAGCAGCATTTCTGAAATACATCCCCGCCTAGAGAAAAAGAGCTTTTAAAACAACAACAACAACTCGTCTCTGCTTTTCTATTTTCTAGCGGCCACCGATTTAGCTTGGCCGCTTTTTAAAAAAAGCTCTCGGTCACCCAACTGGTCTGTGAAAAAAAAAAAAATTAAAAGGCGGTGATTCCTACGGAGGGAGGTTTGTTTGGCCCAACAAAAGAATAACTGCCGCCCAGCATAATCCATACAGAATCACCGTCAGAGATTTACATAGATTATAGTCTCCCTTTTCCTTTTAAATGCCCCCCAGAAATGCTCTGCAGCGATTTTGTTTCAAACGCTGCGTCCCTGCCTCTCATTGGCAGATGGTGACATCTCTCAGGCAGAAGCGCTTGGAGAAGCCTGGCGAGGCGGGCGGGAAATCCATATTTACTTGGAAGTGAATCCCATGAATTTGTTTCCCCACTGCATTCACTTCCAAGAAAGTCTGTTTAGGACCCTGGATCTAATAACAGCGCGGCCTTATCCGTGTTTACTTAAACATGGCCTATATCCTGAGCACCTTTACGAAGTGTGCCCAGCCCAATTCTTAACCAAGTTTATCTAGAAGCCAAGCCCCACCGCTTTCTTCCATGTAACTAGGGAAGTTATAAGTAAACAGGCGCGCAGTCCAATCCTGTGCCTTTAACTCGATCCTGAAAAATATTCAAAATATGTCAGGGTCCATTTTGGACTAAGGCCTTATTTGTGTGGGCCTAGGCATTGCTAGGTAGGAGGAGTTCCCGGTGAGCTTCAGAAGATCCACTGTGTGGAATCCTATAAGAGAGGCCACTGAGGAAGGACAGTGCACTCCTAGGCCCAGTTACTCCAGCCTAACCCCACTAAATAAACGAACTGGCTAACTCTTCATAGGATTGTACTGTGACTCTCTTTTGTGTATTAGGAATTTAGCCTGGGATACTTAAATACCATTGGCCTGACACTTAGTTCTGAGTAAACAAGTTTAGGACTGCATTGCAATAAATTACGCGATATATGAACATGAACATATGAAGCTGCCTTATACCGAATCAGACCCTTGGTCCATCAAAGTCAGTGTCTTCTCAGACTGGCAGCGGCTCTCCAGGGTCTCAAGCTGAGGTTTTTCACACCTATTTGCCTGGACCCTTTTTGGGAGATGCCAGGGATTGAACCTGGGACCTTCTGCTTCCCAAGCAGATGCTCTACCACTGAGCCACCGTCCCTCCCCCAATTTATATGAATGGATATGTCCTTCTCTTCAACCAAATCCCAAGAAATTCTGTCTTTCCTGCTGTTCTTTATCTTGCCTGCTGGGGGAAAAATCACTTTGTCCGATCTTTGCGAGGGTTCTCGAGCTCACCCCCCTTCCCCCCAGAAAAAAAAAGCTGAATGTAGTCGATGTTAAGCATTTCACCCTTTCTGGGAGTAGACCCCGTTGGGTGGAGCGCTAAACAGGCTTGTTTAGGAGTGTTCTCTTAAAGTCCCATGGATGGAAATGGGAAAGGTGCGAAGCGCTTGAGTTTAACAGGACTAACCTGTTCCCTGGCCGGCCAGTGGTGAATACTCCCAAGTAAGGCCTATCGAATTCAATGGGGTTTGCTTCTGAGCATGCCCAGATCGGGGAGGGGTCCAAAGGTTAGCTTTAGCTGCCAAGATTTAACCCTTAAAGAAATAGGGTCCAAGTTCTGCTGATCTCAAACTTTTAGCTGCCAAGATTTAACCCTGCACTGTCTTAAAGAAATAGGACTCAAGTTCTGCTGATCTCAAACTTTTTTTCTGTTTCCAACAGGCAAAGTATTCCTTGCCTGATTCGGAGTTCTCTCTCTCTCTCTCTCTCTCTTTTTTCTATGGGAGCAAATTAGATTATCATAATAATGAGACAATTATTCCGCTTCTGTGTTACACTCCACTGCACAGAGGAACAGAGAATTTCTCAACTTCTTTGTAGTGACGCTTTTATGACAGTAATTACCCCCCCAAAAGTGAGTCATTAAAAGCTTTGGTGTTTTCGTTTTTCTTGAAGATAAAGCTAATTAATATTACAGGCTTTTAATGAGCGCATTCTTCTCGGGTCTTCTTGTGCAAACATCTGAACCCCCTTTATCCCAAGTTTTTTTTTTAAACATTAGATAGCAGGGAAATGTTGGAGGGGAGGCAGCTTGGGAGGGGGAATCGTTCAATTGGCCCAACATGAAAGGAAACCCAAGAAAGTAATTGACTAAGAAGCGGAACAGGCGGCAACTGTCCGCTTCCAAAAGGGGCGCACTTTCAAGTCTCTCCTTCTAAGCGAGGCGCGGAAAGTTAGAGGCCAATTAGCCCAGTTCATAATACTGGAATCCACACTGAGGATCGTGGAAACCAGGCAAGCGCGCTGACACCTGAGCGGTCCATCGACGCTGCTCTCCAGTAAGATCTTCTGCTTCTCCTTCCCTCAAGACATGCAGTTTAGGATCGCAACCGCACACACGCTTGAGGCCTCCTGGTCAATCCAGTCCTTCTGACTCCGATTTCAGTGAAAAATTTGCTTCAGGTTTCTCCCACTGCGCGTAAAACAGTAGCAATCAAAACGAAGCAGGGCTGGAAAAGAGCGTCCATCCGATGGATCCCGCCGGTAACGTCCTAGAAAGAATGCAGCCCTGTGAGTGACACTTACTTGGGAGTCATCTGCTACCAAACAATGGCACTTTCCCGCAAGTTAAATGCGCAGAAGCTTCGCTTGCACCCAGGGGAAGCAAGTTCCATCCCAGAGGAGAAGGGAAAGGCCGATCAGCATGTCGGTCTAGGTCTGTTTGTAAAAGGGGGTGCCCTGCGAGAGAGAGTGGGCACACACACGCTTTCACTCCCTGCAGGAATATAGAGGTCATCAGGCCAGCTCTTATTGGTTTCTTAGGCGCTCCTGGACTCCAGTCTTAACTGTGCTACTGCATATTAGCAGGGCTACCTTCTGCAAGCGACCAATCTGGTTTATTAATTCGCTGGGGGGGGGGGGGGAGGGGAGGGACTCTTAAACCCTGACGGCATCTCCCAAAGAGCTGCAGTTCTGCAGTGGGGGGTTGGGGAGGTGGAGTCCCAGGTACGCCGGTTAATCCTAAAACCTGGGAGCTCCCCCCACCCCGCACCACCACTTAAGGGATCTGGAGGTACCTGGTCGCCTTTCTCTGCATTCACCGGGATTCTGTATGCACAAGGCAGGATTTGGGGTTGAGACATTTCTCTCGCTCAGTGAAAGAGAAGTGTGTCCCTAAATGGTTCCCGAACGCCCATAAAACTGAAATTGATAAAGAATCCCCAAAGGAAGCTAATTGCTTCCTCTTCTGCGAGAGACTGCTGGATCCGGCCGTCGCGGCTCGTCAGCGTGGTGTTTCCAGCAGGGCCGGGACAGTTTCTTCAGGAAGGCCACCAACAGAGCATGGAGCCTGCATTGTCTTGATAGTAGAGGGACTTCCAAGACGGGCAGAAAGCTGCCATTTGTCACGGAGGTGGGCTGAGCTTTTTTGTTTGCTTGGTTTTTGCAAAAGTTTGCCATTGCCAAGCGGAAGAGTGGCTCTGGGGACAGCAAGAAGAAGGTCCCGAGTTCAGTCCCAGGTTTTGTTTTGTTTTTGAAATTAAAAAAAAAAATTGGGTAACAGGTAAGGTGGAAACCCTGGAGATCTGTCAGAATAGGCAGCACTGACCTCCATAGACCAGTGGCCTGACTCGGCGTGAGGCAGCTTCGTGCGGTGGGCTGGTTTGCCTCCCAAACGGATCAGCACTTCAGAATCACAGAGCAAGGCGGGCAAAATATCGGGGCGGCGGGAGTGCAAATGAGGAGAGAGCCATAGCTGGATGGATACGGAGGTGGTTTTGTCCTGAGCCCCTATTCTCCCTGTTTCCCTAGGTGTGGTTTCAAAACAGAAGAGCTAAATGCAGAAAGCAAGAAAACCAGCTACATAAAGGTAGGTGAAATTGACCAGCAATTGTTCAGAGAGCCTAGCGGGCGCAATCCTATGCAGTTACCTCCTTTTATAAACCCTGAAATCAATCGACTTCGTCTGGAATCACTCCGTCCCGAGACTGCTTTCACACAGGTTGGATAATGCACCTTCAATGCCCTTTCACACAGGAAAATCCCGGTTGCAAACAATCACGAAAGCGCACTCAAAATGCACGACCCAACATGTGTGAAAGCAGCTGGAGGAAAGTGCGGTCACGTGATGAGAAGACACGAGGAAAAGACAATAATGCTCGGAGAAGTTGAAGGCGGCAGGAAAAGAGGAAGACCCACCCAGCGTGAGATGGGTTGACTCCATCTTGGAAGCCACCGCCATCAGTTTGCAAGACATCAGATGGGACGTTTTGGAGGACATCAATTCATAACCCAGAAACGACTTGGCGGCACTGAACACAGCTTTGCATAAAGTTGCACTATGACGGCTTCCCTCCGCCCACCCCTGAGAACCAAGACCCTTACCAGCAGATTCCCCCGCAGGCACACACACACCTACAAGTCCCGGGCAGAAGGAGTCGTCCTTCTTAGAGGTCTCTTCCGGACCAACTTGCTTCCCTTCAAAACCGGGTCTGGCAGGATCTCCCCCAGCAGGCGGGTCCGCCTGGCTCAGATCTGCTCCCCTCCCCCCCCCTTCCCAGACTCTTTGGGCCCACTTCTGTCTTCTTCTTCCTTCCAGGGGTCCTCATCGGAGCAGCCAGTCAATTCGAAGCCTGCCGAGTGGCCCCCTACGTGAACGTGGGCGCTTTGCGGATGCCCTTTCAGCAGGCAAGTACGGCGGGGTGTGTGTGTGTGTGTGTGTGTGAGAATCCCGCGCGCCATTCGACTAGATCTGGATGTGTGTGTGTGTGCTCAATCCCTTTGCTTCCGCCTCGGGACCCCTTGCCCAAACAGAGCCGTTAGACGCTTTGCGTAATGTTAGGAGAAGCAGAATCATGACAACAGTCTTTACTATTACGTCCCTCTGTTTCCTGCGGAAGGGGGAGAGGGCTGGGTGGGTGTGAAGTGTGTATCCTACACTCCTGGCGTGTCAGCCTGCCGGTCGCGATCCGATGCCAATCTCACCGGGCCTCGCTTTTTAAGTATGGATTTTCGGAAGGACGCTGGCCGCCCTGGAAGGAATGAAGTTCCCTTGATCTCCGCGGAACTGACTCCCAAGCAAGTGCGTTCAGAATCGGGGCCTGCGCGGGGTTTTGTAGAAGCGCGCTCTGCGTCTAGCTGCGCAGGTCGATCCTCTGCGTGTTTCCTCAGGGATCCATCGGAGTTGAATAGATTTAGTTTCAAGGACAGACAGGCGTGTTTACTCGGAAGTAAAACAGACATTTAACGCCGAGTAAGTCTGCAGCGTTAGAGGTCTGCGTTGGAGACAGATTTCTGTTGTGCTTCCTGGCTAAATTGCTGAGAGTCCGGTAGACCTCTCTGATCCAAGACGCTCTTCGGGGCAGCCTTTGACTGGAGCGCAGATTTTACAATAGGTGAAGAACCAAGGGCGGGCGTACGCTATAGCGTCTCTTCCGCTAGGGTCTCTAGAAAGACCCTCTAAGATTTATGTTTTGTAACAAGCTCCAAAAAGGTTTCGTGCAAGTCTCACAGACGATCAGGCTAAATTCAACAAGAGAGCCACTTCTAATGATATTGATAGTTATTTCCTCTCTTTTTTTGGCGTTTCCCTTCCTTGGGGGAATGGGGAGGAAAAGAATGACAACTTCCCTTCAAAACATATCGGCTACAGCCAGGGCTGTTTTTTTTTTTTTTTTGTAACAGGAACTCCTTTGCATATTAAGCTTCACCCCCTGTAGGCCTTGTAAGCTCTTGGAGGATTGGCTACATCAGGGAGCACCTTAGAAACCAACAAGATTTCCAGGCAGGGTGTAAGCTTTCGGGAGTGAAAGCTCCCTTCGTCAGATGCCTGTTGGAATGGAGATCTGAGTCTTTCTAGTCCAGGCAGAAGGTGGGAGGGGCTTAGGAGCCCCGATTTGACGAGATCTTGCCGTTGCTTGGAAATAAGTGGAGCTGAATTCCGCCTAACGGGTCTTGGAGAGGCGCCTCCGTTCGTTCATCCCTTCGCGGGCTCTTTCTCCATCCACCACACCAGCCCGGGAGAAAGTTGTTTGAGATCAGTCTGAGATCGAGGGGTCACTTTTCATCTGCCGGTTCATATGAAAGCTGCTGATGTTCTTCAGATCGTAGGTGCCCTTTCGGCCTCAGCCGTCTTTCAGATAGTAACCCTATGGCTGTGATCACCCATACTAAATAATGCACTTTCGATCCACTCTTTTACAGCATTTTCCAACTGGATTTTTACTGTGCGAACTGGCAAACTCCAGTTGGAAAGTTCATTGGAAGTGCATGATTTAGCGTGTGGGATCGCAGCCTATGTGTGCACATTTCCTGGAAAGTAAGATTGAGGGACTGACTTCCGAACAAAAGTGGTGTATGGCGTCGGAGTGAGAGCCAGCCTAGTGTAGCGCTTGGAATTCGGGAGGAGTGCCTGGAAGACTCAGGTTCGAATCCTCACTCGGTCTTCAGCCAATGGTCTGAGTGACTTCGGATCAGTTCCTCTGTTTCTCTGCCAGACCCGACCGCTCCCGAGCTGGGGGCGGGTCCACTAGCGTTAGACTAACAAGATCCCCCGGGTCTAAGTATCAGATCTTAGGAAGGTAGCTTTGAGTTTGAAAAGCTCACACTTCTGTGTACTCCGCCTTGAGCCCAAGTGAGAAAGATGGACTAATACGGCTGCCCTTTTGAATCGACCTCGCAGGACAATTTGTTGTGGTGGGGAGAACGATGCCATTTGTCCTCTCCCTTTCAGCCTTCCATCCTTTCGAGGTCGGTAAAATTACCCAGCTTGCTGGGGGAAAGTGTAGATGACTGGGGAAGGCAATGACAAACCACCCCGTAAAAAGTCTGCCGTGAAAACATTGTGAAAGCAACATCACCCCAGAGTAGAAAACGACTGGTGCTTGCACAGGGGACCTTTCCTGTCTTTCAACATGGCATGTCTGTCCTTGGGCTCCCGAGTGACCCTTGCTTCAGCGCGAAGGGCGTGTTTTCCCTTGCGATCAAGGAGGGACAGAAATGACAGCAGCCATGGGTGGCTGGCTTTGACAACAGCTGGATTCCCCTGCGATCTGTAAAGGCCAATGGGAGCCATGGGGAGTGGAGAACAAGCCCCGCCCCCGTGGTCAGGCAGGGGAAAGGCGCCAGAGAAGCACGTGGTGGCTAAACCGTTTTGTTGAAGTCTTGAGGTCAACGGGAGGGAAGCCCTAAGGTGTGCAGGATCGCAGCCACGGGGAGAGCAGACAGCAGCAGCAAGGCGCCATGTCCCTCTCTCCTGAAAAACAGCCCCCGATGCTTTTGACTCCTTTTGTTCTGTAGGGCTTGGACAGATGGTCAAGCCAGACCTGGGGTTTTTTTTGCCAGGGTGTGACAGAGTGTGGAACTGGATGGGCCATCGGCCTGATCCAACATGGCTGTTCTCAGGGCTTTTTTTGAGCAGGGACGCAGTTCCAACTGGCTCGGCACCAGGAGGTGTGGCCTAATAGGCAAATGAGTTCCTGTTGGGCTTTTTCTACAAAAAGGTCTGTGTGTGAAACAATGGTGCCATCAGGGGGTATGGCCGGATATGCAAATGAGCTCCTCCTGGGCTTTTCCTGCAAAAAAGCCCTGAGTGAAACAATGGTGACATCAGGGGGTGCGGCTTAATATGCCAATGAGTTCCTGCTGGGTTTTTTTCCTACCAAAAAGACAAAGAAAAAAGCCCTGGCTGTTCTCCTGTCAGAGCCCTGTAAAGAAAGAGTCAGGCTGGGTGGGAGAAGTCCGAAGGAAGGCCATCAGGGAGCAGCAGAGCAGTCCCCACCGCCTTAAGCGTGGCGGCAAGAGGTGGAGCTGCAAGGCAGTCTAGCCTATCAGCTTCTCCTGCTTCGGGCCAGCCAACTAGCGCCTGAAACCAGCCGGCAGCAGCGAGGGCAGAAGGAAAACCCGTCCTGGCGTTTCTCTCAGCCCCACGCCAAATGGCGCTGGCCTGCCAGGCCCCCCCCTCCCCATGACAGCGACCAATCAATCAATCAATGCGAGGCCAGCCAACCAGTCAGCTTCAGCTCAGCAGAGCCCCCTCCAAGCTCCTCGCTCGCTCGCTCGCTCGCGCAGCCAGACAGCCTGTCCAAAGGCTCCCAGACACCTGAGACGGCGCGGAGTCAGACGACGTCGATAGTTAGTGCAGCAACCAGCATGCTCAGCTGTTTCGGGGTGGCTGGTCAAGGGCCGAGGGGGGGAGGGCTGCCTTTAGGGAGGCAGGCGTCCTAAACCCGCTTCTGTTGGGGGCTAGGACACAGCCCCGACTCAAAGGGCTGGAGGGCAGGGCCGCTGCTCTAAAGGGAAAAGGTCCCCCAAGCTGTCAGGGCTGGATGTACCTATTTTTGGAAGGGGGGGGGGAATTAAAAAATGGCACCCCCCACTACCCTTCCATTATGAAGATCTACCTATTTTTGGAGGGGGAAGGGGTGCTGGTGGTGCCCCCCTTGTTCTGGCGCCCGGGGCGGCTGCCCCTTCAAGCTGTAACCCTTGGCTGGCTTCCTCGGAGTGAAGGTGGCAACTCTCAGCTGATTTTGGGTGGCGCCCCCCCCCCAAGGCAAGAGGCATGCAAAGGTGGCTTTGCCATTGGCTGCCTCTCGTCTGGGCGTTTTCTCGGTGGTCTCCCGTGATCCGGGTGGGCCCTGCTTAGCGTCACCTATTCCGATGGCGGAGTAAATACCCAGGGTGCGCTCCTGCGTCCTTTCCCGCCCGAGTGAGCTTCGCTGAGCCCTGCCCTGCCCTGGCTGGTCCTGGCGAGCCAGAGCTCGTAGTCCTGGAATGGGAGACCGCCAAGGAAGTCCCGGGTTGCTTTGCAGAGGCAGGCAGCGTCGGAGCACAGCTGTCAATCCCCGGCCTTGCAAGCCGCCTGAGGGGTCTTTCTGCCTCTCGGCGGAGTTTGACACGCTCCCGACTGAGTTGGATTTACTTCGGAGTAAACCAGCCGAGGACCGGGTGATCTGTTTTGTTTTGAAAGCGGACCTAGGCTGTGATCGCACGCACTAAATCGTGCACTTTTGGCCCACTTTCAATGCACTGGATTCTACGGTGTGACCTGGCAAAAACCAGTTGGAAAGTGCACTGAAAGTGGATTATTTAGGGAGTGTGATCGCAGCCCTAGTCTCGCCCTGGTTACAGGTCAGACATTAGCGGGTAGTTTTGTTCTGCAGGGCTCAATTCGAAGCTCAGTTCCGGGGGAGCTGGACCCGGTTGTTCTCTGCCTCGCAGGGCTGTTGTGAGGATAAAACGGCGAAGAGGAGAGATTCCCCCACAGCGTTGCAAGGGCCAGGAAGGCAGGGGCCCGATCCCGAGGAGCGTTTATGCGACTGATGGATCCCGGAAAGCTTCAGGCCCAGTCGTGTTAGTCTTTCAGATACCGCTGGACTGGGCTCCGCATTATCTAGATCGGCTTGGACAAAGTTAGATCTCAGGGCTTCCGCTGTTTCCCCTCTCCCTACGCCTCCTAATAAAACGTTAGCCGAGTCAGGGTCCGCTACCTAGTCATTTGTACTCCGCCTTTCTCCCAAGTGGGGACCCAGAGTTGCTTACGCGGGTCTCCTCTTCTCCATTCGACTTTCACAACAACCCTGCGAGGTAGGCGAGCTGGAGAGACCTTGACTGGCCAAAGGTTGCCCAGAAAGTTTTTGTGGCGGAGTGGGGATTCGAACTCGCCTCTGCCTGGCCCGCAGTCTCTCAGAGAATTTCCGTGGCGGGGGGGGGGGGGCGCTGGTGGTGGTGGGAATTCCAGCCTGGATCTGCCCAGAGACTAGTCCAAAGTTTGAGTCCAGTGGCGCCTTTAGGACCAAGGAAGTTTTATTCCGGGTGTAGGCTTTGGTGGGCTTGTGGAATAAAACTGCGTTGGTCTTCAAGGTACCCCCGGACTCCAACTTTGCGCTGCTGCTTCAGACCGCCCCCCCCCCCCCAACGTCTACTCAACGCCTGACTCTGGCAGCTCTAGTGGCCACTCCTGCAGCACCATCCTGCCCAGGGGTGGCCAAACTGTGACTCGGGGGCCACATGTGGCTCTTTCACATATATTGTGTGGCTCTCGAAGTCCCCATTGCCCCGTCAGACAGCTTGGGGAAAGTATGGATAGTTAAAGTTGCTTTCTTTCCACCTCTTCCTCCCTCCCCCATCTTAGTTGCATTCTTTCCACTTCTGCTCCCTTGCAGCTCTCGAACATCCAGGGCTTTTTTTGTAGCAGCAGCTCCTTTGCATATCAGGCCGCGCACCCCTGAAGTAGGCCCTGTAATAAGAGCCCTGTAAGCTCTTGCGGCTCTCAAACGTCGGACATTTATTCTATGTGGCTCTTGTGTTAATGGAGTTTGGGCACCCCCGGTCCTGCCTGTCCCCTGGAGAGAGTGCATCCGCGCCTGCTCGGCCCCCTCCTCGTGTGTGTGTGTGTGTGGGGGGGTGTTGGGGGGCTGGGCGGGGCTGGGCGCGGTGGTGGCTTAATGCTGCTCTTGTGTTTCTCCCATCAGGATAGTCATTGCAACGTGACGCCCTTGTCCTTTCAGGTGCAGGCGCAGCTGCAGCTGGACAGCGCCGTGGCGCACGCGCACCACCACCTCCACCCGCACCTGGCCGCGCACGCGCCCTACATGATGTTCCCGGCGCCGCCCTTCGGCCTGCCCTTGGCCACGCTGGCCGCAGAGTCCGCCTCCGCCGCCTCTGTCGTGGCCGCCGCCGCCGCTGCCAAGACCACCAGCAAGAACTCCAGCATCGCCGACCTCAGACTCAAAGCCAAAAAGCACGCGGCCGCCCTGGGCCTCTGACTCGTCCCCCCTGCCCTGGCTGCGGCTGCTGCTGCTGCGGCTGCTGCCGGGCACGGTGCAACCCCACGAGCAGGAGGGCCGGGATCGAGGCCTGCCTGGGGGTGGCCCCCCTCCTCAAGCCACGCCGAGCAGAGACCTTGACTCCGCCCATCTTTCTGGGTTTTGTTTTCTGCGCCACTGAAAGGAGGAGGAGGAAGAGGGGGGAAAGAACAAATGTGAAAAGACCGAACGAATGCAAAAAGAATTTGCTCCACCGACCAAGATGGTGTTCATTGTAGGGGGGGTGGGCAGAAACACAAGGGTGATCCGCGGGGAGAGAGACTTTTTTTTCAAAGGGGGGGGGAGAACTGAATGTGTGTATGTTTTTAAAAAAAAAAAACAGAGGCAGGGGGGAAAAGCCCTACTGCTCCCAAGAAGAAGAAACCGCGAGAGGAACTGGAGGGAAGAGAGATCCTTATTTAAAGAATTAGATGAAATAGACACGCAGCTGGGAAGTTCACAGGTTTTGAAACTGACCTTGTTCTGCGAAGTTCACTTTAATACAAGAAATTTGATAAGAGAGGCGGGCCTCCTTTCACGTCGCATCAGATACTTGAGTTTAAACAGTCGCAGACTGGAAACGGAGATGAGAAGGAAAGGAAAAGAAGCATTTTTTTCTTAAAAGAGGGAGGGGGGAGAGATTAAAAACGGAGAGAAAGAGACGACAGTTTCTCCGCCGGTTGCTGCATGGAACAACTGGTCGGGATCCTTGTGCTAGCAGAGTTCTTGGGGTTGGGGTTTCCTTGAGAGCGCCCCTTCGGATCGTTTGCACTTCATCTTCAAAAAACAACAACAAAAAGGGGGGATCAACAAATAGAACGAGCCCAAGAAGTTGATCCCCCCACCCCCCAGCAGTCTTGAGGGCCAAGAGAGACCTCTCCTCGCTGACACCTGAAGGCCCCAAAACCCAGCCTAGTCACTCACTCCTAGGGAGAATCTGGCAAGCTCACACGGAAGGAGAAAAAAAAAATGCGCTTTGGGCTGGTCTGACTGCCTAAAATAGTCAGTTCCACACTGAGACCAGTTCCCCACTAGGCCTTTAAATCCTGGTTTAGCCCTCTCCCCAAGCTGACATTCTACACTAGAATCAGAGAATCAGACCTTTAATCCTGGTTTAGCCCTCTCCCCAAACTGACATTCTGCACTAAAATCAGACCTTTAATCTGGTTTAGCCCTCTCCCCAAACTGACATTCTACACTAGAATCAGAGAATCAGACCTTTAATCCCGGTTTAGCCCTCTCCCCAAACTGACATTCTACACTAAAATCAGACCTTTAATCTGGTTTAGCCCTCTCCCCAAACTGACATTCTACACTCGAATCAGAGAATCACAGTCATAGAGTTGGTTTACCTGATTCTATGATTCTAGTATAGAATATCAGTTTGGGAGCAGGGCTAAACCAGGATTAAAGGTCTGATTCTCTGATTCTAGTGTAGAATGTCAGTTTGGAGAGAGGACTAAACCAGATTAAAGGTCTAGTGCGGAATTGGTCTCATCAGGAAGGGCGTTGCAGCGGTGCTGGGTCACCCAGGAAGCCCGGCTCCCGTGCCCAGGCAGTGGCCAACCAGACGTCCCCGGCAGGCCGTACTTCGGAGTAAAGGTGTACACGGCTGCAGTCCTCTCCAGCTTTATGGAGGGGGGGGGGAGTTCTATGGAAGCCAGCGGCTTGCTCTGGAGCAAACGTGGACCTCCACGCCCCAGGACAATGTAGTCCGGATCGCATTCGAATTCAGTGACACCCGCTGCAGCCGTGCGCGCAGGAGTCACTTTAAAAGCCACCGGTTTAGATCGAAGAGAGACTGCCCAAGATGGCCTGTTGTCAATGTCTCTGGAGCCGGGCTTCAGGCTTTGGAAAGGCCGCCCGATTCCCAGCCCTGTAAAGGACAGAAGCAAATCAGCCTTTGTTCTCCTTCCCCTGAAAGTCTGCATTGCATTAACACCCCCCCTCCCGCCCTCCCCCCACGCTCCTCCACCATCCCATTCCCAAATAATGGCCACAGGTAATAATAACACACGGCTTTTTATTAAAAAAGGATGCTAATGAGATGCATAAACAGGTGTTTATTTGGGCTCTATTAACTCGTGTTGATAGTTCTGTCCGGCCTTTCCATTCGATCTCACGTCCACACTATGGTGATATATATCTACGTATCTATATATCTATTTTCTTTCCCGAAAGGCATATATAGCTATATAACGCGAGGCCCCCAGGAAGAAACTGGGAAGTCCCTCGGCTCAGAAAAGCCTTCCAGAGTTGAGCGCTCTTTTGCCAAGAAACTTTCAAAAAGGGGGAGAGAGGGGGTGGGGTGGGGGGATGGGGGGGAGAGAAGGAAGGCGAAGGGGCGATCTCTTCGCTAGTGAACTCTGCTAGGAACAGAGCTTTGTAATTATTTTGTTCTCCATGAAAACAAACAAACAAAAAATTATTTATATGGACCGTATTTTTTCTAGCGTATTTTAAGTTATTTGAGGAAGGGGGGGAAAGGAAAAAAAGGGGGGGGGAGAAGAAAAGGAAAGAATCGATGCTGTTACTTCATTGATGTTTTCAATGTCATGCATTTTGTTCCACTCAGGTTTGGCTTCGCTTTTTTTTCTTTGTTCAGTCATTGTTGACGTCACGGTTTTTTCAATAAGTGCCAAGTTATGAACTGAAGACACTTTTTTGCAATCTATGGAATGGGGGTGGGGGAAAGAGAGTAAAGTTTGAGCTGATGGTTTCGCATCGTTGTTGTTCCTGTTTGCTATTAAATCCGTGGTGCCATCCTACTTTTTTTTCTTATTCCCCCACCCACTTTAATCCTTTTCGGATCGCTGTGTGTGCGCGCGTGTGTGTGTGTTTCAGCCCTGATGGAGTTCCCACGTTTCTTTATGTGTCTCTTAAAGGCCACCCAATCGATCAAACACTAGCGGGTTAGAATCTTCCTCGGGCCCTTTCTGTGCCGCTCTTGGTTGGTTGGGGTGGGGGGTGGGGGTGGGTTACGATCTAATCTAGGAAATGCTTCCTCTTAAAAAAAAAGTTTTGGGACTAATGTGAAGCCATCTAAGCGGTTCTAAAAGTCTGTGCAATTCTCTTAGGTGATGTAGATTGGGGGAGGGGAGTGAGCCCCCAAGGATTTAAAGGTTAAAAAGCGTACACGATTTTTTTTTTTTTGCAGTTTCTGGAATTATTGTCCTCCAAGGTAATTTAATTGAATGGAGCGATAAATACCGTGCTTAATGAACTTTAACAATAATAATCGATAAAACGTTGCATTCAGTGAGTCTTTAGTTCCGGGCAAAGGTGGGTAGGATCCGGCCGTATATTTCACGGATTAGAGAAGAAGGTTTCAGGATCCGACGCCCAGTCTATTGATATTCATGGGCATGCCCAGCCAGACCTTCGGCCTGTTTACTCGGAAGGAAGCCCAACTGAATTAGCTGGGATTTAGTACTTGGCTCAACGAGGCAGGCTGGATTCAGCGGGATTTAACTTCCAAATAAACATACATAGAACCAGGGGTGGAATTCTAGCAGGAGCTCCTTTGCATATTAGGCCACGCACCCCTGAGGTAGCCAATCATCCAAGAGTTTACACGGCTTTTTTTTGTAAGCTCTCGGAGGATTGACTACATCAGGGGTGTGTGGCCTAATATGCAAAGGAGCTCCTGCTAGAATTCCACCCCTGCATAGAGCTACAAGCTGAGATAGTGTCAGAGGGCCGCTGCCCCGCTGGTCTGCAGTAGAACCGTTAGATTCGCGTCCAGGAGCCCTTGAGGTCTCCAACCACAAGAGGGGTTTTTTTTTGGGGGGGGGGGAAGTCGTGAGGGTCAAAGTGCTCTCTCTGATCAAAGGTGTCCGACGAAGGAGGGGAGCTTTGACTCTCGAGAAGTCCGGCCCAGATCAAGCTGACTCGCAAGGGCGACCTGTCAGTAGGACTTGAGTCTGCTGTGATTGCGGAGCTGGCTGCCTTGAAGTCCTGCTGAAACCAACCAGATTTCCTGGAATGGAAGGTGCTCAGGAATGGCAGGAGCCCCGCGTCCTTGGCCTTCGTGAGCTGCGATCACACACACTAAATAATGCACTTTCAATCTACTTCCCAACTGGATTTTTACAGCTAATTCATACAATAAAATCCAGTTGGAAAGTGTACTGAGAGTGAATTGAAAGTGCATTCTTTAGTGCGTGTGATTGCAGCCATGGGTTCTTTAAGGCTCCGTTCGTGCGCCCCCTGGCTGCGGAGCAGAAAACCCCCAACACAGCAGAAGTGAGGTCTGGGGACAGTCGCTGAGGCATAAGACTGCAAGGGCAACCGTCGCGGGGCTGGCAAGTCCCATCCTCTGATCCCGAAATTAGTCCCACCAACAGCGTTGCCTCCCGAGAGAATCTGTACAGAGCCGAGGCTTTCTTTTCAGACCCTCCGAGAGAAGCGCAGCAGGGGGCGTTTCTTATCCAGCCGTAGCCCCGCCCCCAGCTCGGAAATTCGGAGGCACCCGAGGTTCAGAAGAGCAATTCCGGTACCGGTTGGCTTATGGCTCAATCCTCTGCAAGTTTACTCAAAAGTAAGCTCCACCGTGGGCCCTACAAATATATATTCCTGATAGGCGAGTTTGCAGATCATCACATCACCCTCGTTCTTCAACTCCAATGGAACATATGAAGCTGCCTTCTACTGAATCAGACCCTCGCGGTCCATCAAGTCACTATTGTCTACTCAGACTAGCTCTCCAGGGTCTCAAGCTGAGGTTTTTCACGCCTACTTGCCTGGACCCTTTTTTGTTGGAGATGCCGGGGATCGAACCTGAGACCTTCTGCTTCCCAAGCAGATGCTCTACCACTGAGCCACCGTCTCTCCCCAATTGGCCATAATGTCACACCTTTGACGGAACTGGTCAGTTAACAGTGATCAGTAAAGGAGGCTTTTCTTTCCTTAAACTTTTGTGGGCTGCCCCCCCCCCCAAAAAAAAACCCTTCAAAAAAACCAAAACTGGTTTGCATTTTGAGAATCGGGCTGACTATGGCGAGCTGGAACGTGAATGGAGATGATTAAATCTGGAAGGATCTGGAATGGAAGGAGGGGGAGTGTAGTCAGGAAACTTTGTCGTCCCCCCATCCCCAGACGCTGACCGAAAGTGGGCGATCCAAGGGCTCCGCAAGCGACTTCTGTCTCAAAGGGATAACGCCACAGAAGCCCTGCTCCCACGTTAAAGCGCAGGCAGGTACCCCAGGCACAGACAGCGCCAGCCCACGTTCTCTTTACACCTAAAACCGAGGACAAGCACCAGGGTCAAGATGGAGTTTCGACCACATGGAACACGAGCGTGACCCAATGGGTGCAAGCCAGGAAAGTCAGTGTAGGCTGCATAGGGATCGCGGGAGCGTTCCCTGGAACTTGTGAACTAGTGGGCTGGAATGTTCAAGAGGTTTTCCTGGTGGGAGAGTGTGGAAGAAAACCTTTTAGTTAGCAGGGTTTCCTTGGAATCCTCTTTGTATCTAGTAGAAAAAAGCAAGAGTCCAGGAGCACCTTACAGACTAACAACATTTGTGGCAGGATAGAAACTTCAATGCTGCAACTTTGCCACGAGTCTTATTAGCCTTTAAGGTGTTCCTGGGCTCTTGCTCATTTCCACCGCTGTAGACAGACTACCACGGCTATCCCTCCTGATCTGTGCTTGTTAAATTTGTAAAACGACCAGCGGAGGAGATCCCTGGGGTTATGCTCAGCCAGAAAAGCTGCCATCCCCTCGCTGATTGGATAACATGGAGCTGGCAGGCGGGGCTAGAAGAGCCACGCCCCCTTTCGAGCAGCGCCTTATACGGGTTGCCACCGCCTGCCCCTGCAGATGCTCTTCCTTGGCTGCTTCTGTGAAGCCTTCTTGGTGGGCGCCCATCCCAGTTGGAACCAGGGCTCACCCAACCCTGCTTAACTTCCGAGTCCGAGAAAGCCTGGGTATTGGATATTCTTAGAGAAAAATATTACTTAGCAGAGCTAGAAATTAGCACTGGGAAGAAAAAGAACAGACACTAACTTGCTACATCTTTACAGTTCGAGAACAAAACTAGGAATGGCTTCTCTCCTCCAAACATAGACAAAGGGCGGAAGAGAAACATAAAGTGCCGAATAGCCAGTGCATTGATTTCCAATCACAACACTTAATTGCAGGTCATTTCACTAAGACCTCCTACAGACTTTCGCGGGCTTTTTTTCTTTAGCTAACAGATAGGTTACAGCAAACACATGTGACTTCCGGTTGACTAACCAAAACAAGGTTAACTCTATAATTACTGAAGTGTTACAAATTTGCTAATCCCAACACTGGGCCATACTCCTTCAATATGTCTGTCTTAAACTCCAAAGCAACCCTCGAGTCCTTCTCTGTCTCCAGTTTGGTGTAGTGGTTAAGTGTGCGGACTCTTATTTGGGAAAACCGGGTTTGATTCCCCACTCCTCCACTTGCACCTGCTGGCATGGGCTTGGGTCAGCCATAGCTCTGGCAGAGGTTGTCCTTGAAAGGGCAGCTGCTGTGAGAGCCCTCTCAGCCCCACCCACCTCACAGAGTGTCGGTTGTGGGGGAGGAAGATAAAGGAGATTGTGAACCACTCTGAGATTCGGAGTGGGGCCGGATATAAATCCAATATCTTTTTCCTTCTCCCGGGCACTCAGATTTTCCGACTGCAGCCCAATATTCCTACTTCCCACATGGATGATGGCTGTGTTGGAGACCTTTGAAAAGTCACCCAGCAACGGCCTGGCCCAGGGTGTGATTAATCCAAGCTCTACCAGAAAAAAACCCAGAAACTCTCGGACCTTACCGGAGAATATGGAACACGCGTGTTTGGAAGAAAGCCCCCCCCCTGCTTTCCATGGGGCTAACTCACGAGTAAACGCGAAGCCCAGCTTGGTTTCCAAAGGGGCTTGCTCCTGAGCTAGGCCATTGTAACCTACAATAAGGAGCCCTGTGGCGCAGAGTGTTAACGCTGCAGTCCTGCAGTCCAAGCTCTGCTCATGACCTGAGCTCGATCCCGGCGGAAGCTGGGTTCAGATAGCCGGTTCAAGGTTGACTCAGCCTTCCATCCTTCCGAGGTTGGTAAAATGAGTACCCAGCTTGCTGGGGGTGGGGGTGGGGAGTGTAGATGACTGGGGAAGGCAATGGCAAACCACCCGGTAAAAAGTCTGCCGTGAAAACGCCGTGATGCGATGTCACCCCAGAGTCGGAAACGACTGGTGCTTGCATTACCTTTACCCCCGCTCCAACTGGAGTTCGTCAGCATCTCCCCCTGGAAGTAACTCCATTCCACTACACGTGACGGTGACCGGCTGGCGTCCAAGGAAACGTGTTGCGGATTGGGGCGCCACCAAGCAACCCCTCCTTCTGGGAAGGACTCATCCAGCACAAAAAGGCACGTTGGGCACGATCCAGCCCAAGAGTGGAGCCAGATGTCCTCCACAGGTTGCCCTGCCTCCTGCATCCCATGCTGTGCTGACTTGGCTGTAAGTCTCACTGTTTCCCACTGTCCTTACTCCCAAGGAACTTTGCAACCCTGACATGTTTCATCTTGGCTGGATCCGGGCCACTAATTGTAATGGCTCCGTCTCGCCGTGGCCCTGCTGTTTCCCTCCTGATAGGCTGCTTTGAAATGTTCAGGGCGGGCCCGGGTCGGAATTCGGTTTTCCCAAGCGAGGGTCCGGAGCCAATTCGATCCGCTTTCTGGATCGACGGGCCATGATGAATGCATCTTTTCACTGGAACTGAAGCCCACTGATCCGAGCTGAATGAAGTCCCTGTCTTCTGCTTAACGTGCTTGGAGTAGTCTTGGAAGCGCGAGGTCCGCCTGGTCAAAGACAGCAGACCCAGCCCGGTGAAATCCCGGGAGCGGGACACCCGCGGCTCCGAGCGCCTCTTCTCCCTTCTTCTCCTTCCCAGTGGACCGACAAATCGATGCCAATTTAGACAAGGCAACTGAAGAAGGACGTCAGGAGACAGCAGTACCATACGTGTGTAGAAACTCTCCATCCCTTGCTTGATATTCCGCAGAAACAGCGGCGCTCAACTCCGAGAGGCGGTTGCTTTCGAAATCTGTTTGAGAGGCTTGCGCCTTAATCTGAATTTAAGATCCCTCCAGAAAGGCCAGGCCTTCTGCTGCTGGGTGGAGCCCCTCAGCTCAGCAACAGATGTTCAGAGGCCTCTGCGTGGTTTATTGATTTATTTGCGATGTTTATACTCCGCCTTTCTCGCTGGGACTCAAGGCGGACGACACAGGCTGAGTCAATAACCATCAACCAGGCCAGGCGTTGAATAAGAGTTAATTGGGGTTCGGGCGGCGGAACCAACCGGAAGTCTAAAAACGAGACCTGAACCCAAGCCTGCTAACAGGACACATTTAATGATGTCGAATTATACGGCGGGGTCCAGCCCATGACAAGCAATGAAGCTCGCAGCCCGCAATTATTCATCCAGGTAACTTTGGGAAGCCTTTTGCGCAGCGCTGCCTGCGCAGTAAAGCCCTCTTCAATAATTCAGGTTCAGATACACGACTTGCATTCTATAGACCGCCCTTGGTCTTGTGGCAGCGAGCTCCATAAGTCAATTAAGCCTTGCCGGAAGAAAGATTTTCTTTTCTCTGGCCCGAGTCTGTCACTGCTCGGCTTAACTGGGGTAAGACTCCACTTCTAGTCTCTCAGGGACAAAGGAAGATGAAGAACGAAACTGGAGTCCCGTGGTGGCACCTTTAAGACCAGCAACGTTTTGTTCAAGGTATAAGCTTTCGTGTGCAGGCACGCTCCTTCAGACTCCTGAAGATATCTGGAAAACTTGCATGCACAGGAAACCTTTTGCCCCCCCCCCCCCCGGGTTTACAAGTGATGCCTTTAAATATGCTCGGGCTGAGGCTCCACATCAGCGCTCGGTCCGGGTAAGGCATTCTGTTGAACCCCAGGCTGGTTTCTTCTAGGGTCCCTCATGGAATCATCTGACCCGAGCCGAGCCTTGGCCATTGACTTCGGGAAGCTGCGGAGAATCGCTCCCGCTGAAGGCAAGGTTTGCCCAAGGGGATGGGGAACTCCGCCGGCTTTGCTGGGAAGGACCCAGTGGCCAGTGGGAGACCTTGGATAGGGTGCCTTGCTAATTCTTGGGAGAGAAACGCCTTGAGAAGAAGAAGAAGAAGAAGAAGAAGAAGAAGAAGAAGAAGAAGAAGAAGAAGAAGAAGAAGAAGAAGAAGAAGAAGAAGAAGAAGAAGAAGAAGATTTTGGATTTATATCCCGCCCTATACTCTGAATCTCAGAGTCTCAGAGCGGTCACAATCTCCTCTGCCTTCCACCCCCACAACAAACACCCTGTGAGGTAGGTGGGGCTAAGAGTGCTTTTACAGCAGCTGACCTTTCAAGGACAGCTTCTATGAAAGCTATGGCTGACCTAAGGCCATCTCAACAGGTGCAAGTGGAGGAGTGCGGAATCAAACCCGGTTCTCCCAGATAAGAGTCCACGCACTTAACCACTACACCAAACTGGCACTACACCAAACTGGCTCTTGAGCTTGTAAAGTCTTTGGTCTCTCTCTCTCTCTCTCTCTCTCTCTCTCTCTCTCTCATCTGTTGTCTTGCCTTAACGAGTTCATGGTTGTCCTTAAACTTATTTTTCCATTTCCACAAGGAACCAGAAAGGGCAGTGGGGGGGGGGGAGGAAGAGATCTCAGTAGATGCTTCTGGGCTTGCTCAGTACAGCTCATTCAGGTGCAGAACTAGGCCATTAAGAATTAAGAACTAGACTTAAGAATGGGAGAACAGAAATACCCGGGGGAGGGGCAGGACGAACACCCCCCCCCCCCACACACAAGTTCCGTGTAGAAGCTTTTTGGAATCCTCCCAATCAAGGGGACTGAAAGGATCGTTTGACCCCAAGGACTTCTATGGGAGACACCAGGATTGCAAAAAGTAGAAGCCCTGAATGACGCTTCTTCCAGAATCAATTCCTGGGGTGAATGCATCGGTCCTTCTTCCCCGGCCCGGCTGTAGCCCAGGCCTCCCAAGCCCCCCTCCCCTCTCCCCACAGCTTCTCTTTCCTTTGGAAAGATCATTCCTTCTCTGTGGGGTCCCTGAAAGGACTGGGCTTATCACAGCTAAGCGACTGCCACCCTCTTCGCTTCACTGGCTTTGGAGAAGAGATTCAGACGGGTGGATCTGAAGCCGCAGAGCAAAGTTTTCTCCCAGGGGCACCTTGAAGACCAACGCAGTTGTGTTCTGGCTTTCGAAGGAGGCTCGTCTCTCTTGGGGGGTGGGGGTTGCTTGGGAGTAGTTAGCGTTCAAACCAGACTTTGGACCGGGGCGCAGAGCCTCCTCCCTGAATCTGGATAGAAGATGTGAGTGACCTGGGATGGTCCAAAGGTGATTTTCTTTTTTGTGGGGGGGATGCCTCAAGGTGGAAGAGCTTGTGTTGAGGATGCTGGCAAGACCAGGTCTTCAGATCACAGCCTGAGACATCCTCCCCCCCTGCCCGATGAAGAGTTTGGGAGCCCTGAAAAGCTCGCAGAACGTTTGTTGCGTCATTATGGCTGGCCCTCATCCAAGACATCCTCATCCTTTTTGTAGTTTCTTCTCAGTTATTAATACGGTTGCTGGCTGGCGCTTATCAAGCGATACGCCCCTTCGCCTCTTTTGTGATTTTCTGTAGCCTTTACTAGAGGAGATATGAAGGGGCCCTATACAGTCGGACCGAGGGTCGCCCAGGGTTGTCCAGTCGGGTCTGCTCAGGGCAGCCTTTAGCTGTAGAGCCAACAAGTCAGGTGTCCCTCAAGAAAGTTCTGGAAGCAGAGGCTGGCCCTGAAGACGGCCTTGTCCCCCAAAGCAGCCACGCAGATGGTATAAACCTGTGACTGGTTGGGACTGCTTCAAACTGGAAGTGAGCATGGAAGGCTCCTCCATGAAAAAAGAAAGAAAGAAAAGAAGAGGAGTCCAGTAGCACCTTAAAAATTCACAATTTGTGGCAGGATAGGAGTTTTCATGAGTCATAGTTGGCTTCCACAGTATATCAGTGCTCTATCTGAATAAGTGAGCAGGGACTCAGCCCCTGCCACAGATGAGAGCCAGTTGTGGTGTAGTGGTTAAGTGTGCTGACTCTTACCTGGGAGAACCGGGTTTGATTCCCCACTCCTCCACTTACAGCTTATGGAATGGCCTTGGGTTAGCCAGAGCTCTGGCAGAAGTTGTCCTCCGAAGGGCAGCTTCTGAGACACCTCTCTCAGCCCCACCTACCTCCCAGGGTGTCTGTTGGGGAGAAAGATGAAGGAAATTGTGAACCGCTCTGAGCCTCGGAGTGGGGAGAGGAATATAAATCCAATACCACCACCACCACCACCATCATCATGCTGTTGGTCTTGAAGGTGCTTCTGGCCTCTTGCTCTATAGCTATAGACAGGCTACCCATTTTGATGAAGGAGAGAGAGACGCCCGGGATCCTGTTGGGGAGAAGGCCCACCCATCCCTTCAGGCGCACATCCAGCTTCCCACGCGCAGGGGATGTTGATTTTGGGAGCCTGTCGCCTGAATCTGTGGCATATAGCAAAGCCAGGGTGGAGAATCTCTTCTGCTCTTTGCCGGGTGAAGGTGGGGAGCCAGAAAGTGACACAATTGCACCGGTGGCCTCAGGCCAGAGTTTCGGCTGAGAAGGCAGGCAGGTTGAAACTGCAACTCCCAACCCTCCGAATTAACTGGATCCGCAAGAAGTCTGGGTCCTACTTGGAAGGATACCTATTTCTAAGCACGGAGACCAAAGTTCGAGGCCGGTGGCACCTTGGAGAGCAATAAAGTTTTATTCCGGGTAGAAGCTTCGGTGGCTACGCACAGTTCTTCGGGCCGACACGACTACCCATCTGAATCTGCGGCACGCCCCCGGGATCAGGGGCTCCTGCTCATAGGGTCGTTAGGCTGAAGTCTGGGGACTGTCTGTAGCCCCTCCTGCTTCGTGAATCAAGGGCTCCTTTCTGCGCCTGAAACGCCCTCCGGTGTGGCTGCGGTTCGGACACGCAGTGGGGAGAGGTTGGCTCTGGGCAGAGGTCTCCTGCAGCAGACAAGAAAGTGGGGGCGGCAGCGGGCCGGTGCGGCCAAGAGCGACCTCCGAGAAGAGCCGGTCTCTTTGGGAAGGGGCTCAATGGATGAGCTTTTGGGGTTCGGCTTGTCTGCTCTACAGAAGTTCTCTTCAGACTGTCGAATCGCTCTTAGGGGTCCGCTCCGCTTTGGGAGGCCGCCATTACTATGTGTGGGTGATTTCAGTCCACGATTCTGCTCCTGGAACCTCCACACTTGAACCGGGAAGGGAAACAAACCCATCTCCCTGTCATCTGAAAAAAACATGGACTGGGAATTACCTTGCTGTAAATAGATTCAGGCTGCTGATTGTGTTGGGCTGAAGCAACAGAGTGAAGATTGAGTCCAGTGGCACTTTGAAGACCAACAAAGTTTAATTCTGGGTATAAGCTTTGTTATGCACGCACACTTCTAGTTAGTGGTTTGCACCATTGAAGTTACAAGCCAAAATTTACTTAGCAACCATATTGTATGTGAGTATCTTATAAACACCCTGTGAGATATTAATGTCTTCAAGTAATTGACTCTGAAGTAATTCTGCTCAAGTTACTAAGAACTGAGTTGAAGAAAGCACATTTTATTTATTAAGTAAATATTTATACTCCAAGGGATGCACAATGTCAGATTTAAAATAAAATCTCAAACGACTCCCTTCAACCTTAAATAAAAAGACTGCGGCTCACAACCCATTGAAAGTCGTAGTAAATGGATTAGCCTTGCAGAATCTTCAACATCTCTAAAGATGGTGCTTTCCTCTCCTTCTCAGAGAGACTCCTCCATAAGGCAGGAGCTACCATGGGGGAAAGCATGGGGTCTAGTTGATGCCAGAGAATACCTGCTGGCACACAGAGACATATGGGAAGTTGGAGTCTTCTTCTTTTTAGTTTATACCTTGTTTTCTCCCCAGTGTGGTTTACATCCTCCTCCCTTCCTCTATTTGATCATCACAAGATGAGGCTGAGAGTGTGTGTCTGGCCAAAGGTCAGACATGCTTCCATGGCACTGTGGGGAACCGAACTTGGGTCTCCCAGATCCTATTTTGGCATTCTGGCCGCTACACCAATCTGACTCTTTCAGATCCAGGTATGACTGAACCCTTCCCTTATGGTTTTTAAATTTCTTCCTGGCAGCAAGGAAACTTGGTTGTTTTGTAAAATGTCAAGCCCTTGATAGTGCTAAATGGGAGAGCAAAATACAGTGGCCCACTTTGGGAAGATGAAGAAGATATTGGATTTATACCCTGCCCTTCACTCTGAATCTCAGAGAGGTTTACAATCTCCTTTACCTTCCTCCCCACAACAGACACCCTGTGAGGTAGGTGGGGCTGAGAGAACTCTCACAGCAGCTGCCCTTTAAGGACAGCTCTGTGAGAGCTATGGCTGACCCAAGACTGTTCCAACAGCTGCAAGTGGAGGAGTGAGGAATCAAACCCGGTTCTCCAAAAATAAGAGTCCATGCACTTAACAGCTACACCAAATTGGCTCTGGAGGAAATTGTGATTATGATAAAGATGCTCTCTCTCCCAAGGTATAAACAAACATCACAAATCATTAGGATTGTCATAAATGTATAAAGGAATGTTGTGACTAACTTCTGGGATAAAAGAGTTCCACTCAGAATACAAGTGCTTATGTATCCCGAGTCTCACTGTATTAGGCAGAAGCAAGTTAATTGTATAAGTGATTTATGTCCAATTTATAAAAAAAAAATGCTGGAGAAAATGTATGCTCACACCCGGGAAAGAATGATAGATTTTTTAAAAACCTCACTTTCAATGAATAAACAACTTTATCAGAATAAATGACTTTATCCAAATGAAGTGCTAGTTGTAAAAGCAGAAACATTAAAAAAAATCAGTAGATCAATAAGTGAGATATCTATACAAATGGCATCAATTGACCGGAGAGTTGTGGTATTAATATGTGCAAAACTAATCAATATTACAGACCTGTTATTCTAATTCTACTCTTTGTACCCGGACAACTATCTCCGATGTACCCAATGTATTAAAAAAATATACTTCTTTATCTGACATGTTTCCAATAAGGCCAGCTTGAATACAGTAGTTGGTTCATATTCTTAACATTACTTGGAGGCTGTTGATATATGTAACTCACCAGATGATTGATGCACGCGGTATGAATTTTAAATCTTTACAGTATGTTCAAGGTGCTCGTTCTTCCTGCCTTCGAGATGATTGCAATAAAAAAATGAAAAATGTTCTTTTTCCATAATGGAGAGAGGTGATTGGATGGTCTAAGAGGATAATGTATTTTTTTGCACGGGAATGGGCACGGCAGAAAATATTCTTAACAGGAGAAATTTGGTAGAGGAGTAATGTAGGCCTATAGCAAACACACATCTGGTTTTATATTTTCTATAATGTCCTCATTTATATCAAACTACTCAAGACTTGGGAAAATTTTATGGCTGATATTTTATGAGCTGACTAAGGTACGCGCCATGGATGGCTTTTGTAGAGAAGGTGTTTGCATAGTATTTGCATGGAGGTGTCCTAGCACAGGGACATGATTTAGAAGAGATGATCAAATAAGTTATAGAAGAAGGAGCAAATACAAGTTTCTGATCTTGGAAGAGTTGATAGCATAAATTTATACAAATTCCTATTCATAGAGTAAGTGAATCCACATTTGGTTGCATTCTTAACCTTTTTTTCAGACATGATGATGTTTATAAGTACCAGAAATCTGGCAACTACACATATTGGGAGTGTGCACTACTTGTGAAGTTCATAATGCTCATAATCACCGTGTTGTATAAAATGAGGAGTACTTGGCTAATAATCTGAAACTGAATTTTGACACAACAGAGGCGCTACTGGTAGGGGGAAGGAGTGGCCCAGGAACTGAGGCATCTCCAGTTCTGGATGAACTTGCACTCCCTCTCAAAGGGAGATCAGGTTCATAGGGTGGGAGTGCTGCTGGATCTGAGCCTCTTTTTGGATAAGTGAGTGACAATTGTGGCTAGAGGCAGCTTTCACCAGCTGTGGTTGGTGAGCCATCTGCAGCCTTTCCTGGACAAAAAAGATCTTGCCACTGTAGAACATGTCCTGGTAACATCTAAATTAGACTCCTGTGATGCATTGTACTTGGGACCAGCTTTGAAAAGTGTTCAGAAACTTCAGCTGGTGCAGAATGCTGCAGCCAGTATATTGGCTGGAGTGGGCCATATCACTCCAGTCTTGCTCCACCTATACTGGCTCAAATCAACTTTCAGACCCAATTCAAAGTGCTGGCACTGACATGTAAAGCCTTAAACAGCTTGGGACCAACATACCTACTTCCATATGAGTCTACTAGATCTCTGTGGTCATCTTCAGGGCTCCTTCTTTGGGTACCCTCACCATCTGAAGCTAGATGGATGGAAACCCTAGGAATGGCCTTCTTTGTTGTGGCACCTAAATTCTGGCATTCCCTTCCCATGGAGATGTGTTTGTCCTCCTCAATTATTGTGTACTACCAACAAATAAAGACTTATTTGATTAAACTGAGAGCCAGTTTTCTGTGGTTAGATGTGCAGATTCTAATCTGGGAGAACTGGGTTTGATTCCCCACTATTCCACATGCACCTTGGGTCAGTCACAGTCCTCTCAGAGCTGTTCTCTCAAGAGCAGTTTCTGTCAAAGCTCTTTCAGCCCCACCTACCTCACAGGGTGTCTGTTGTGGGGAGGGGAAGGGAAAGGAGATTAGAAACCATTCTGAGACTCCAAGTGAAGGACAGGGTATAAATCCAATCTCTTCTCTTCTCCTTCTTAATTTGGTATTCCCTCACTGACCATCCTTCTTATTTATGTGTTTTAAATAGTTCATGGGCTTAATTGTTGTTTTAAATTGTTTTTATAATTTGTGTTGTTGAAATCTTGTTTCAATGGTTTTGATGATTTGCCAAATTGGAGAGTCCTAAGTTAAGTGGAAAGGTGGCATTAAAATGTTGTAATAAAAAATAAATATTTCATGCACATAAAGTTTAAATATCCATGGACTAGAACCCTGGAAAACCCAGTGATCAGTTAATGAGTTCCAAAGATGCATATACACGCCAAAGATACATGTTCCCTTACTCAGACAACATGGCATCTGTGTGCCAGATGAGCACCATAGGTAGCACATGTTTCTGATATGCATGGTTGCGGGACTCCTGGTATACATGGACATGATGTTTGAAAAGGGCTCATACATCTTCCAAAAGGGTTGATGATGAATAAGATAGGTTCAGAGAGTTGATCTGGTGAAAGATGCTGTGGCTTATTACTTGTTCTTCTATTTCGTTCCAGGGGAAAAAATATTCTTTAAGCCAAGCCAAGCCAAGAAAAACTGTCTCTGTTATAGTATGAATCATGTTTATAAAACTACACATTGCAGCATCTTTTAGCATGTCTGAAGGCTTTCCGACTTCCTCCCCTTGAGCCGCAGAGCACATCTGTGCCATGGCAGGCAGCACAATCCTACACCCTTCTAAAAAAAATGGATTCAGTGGATTTTTTTTTTAAAAGGTAAAGGTAGTCCCCTTTGCAAGCCATTACTGACACATGGGGTGGCATCACATCATGACATTTTCTTGGCAGACTTTTTACGGGGTGATTTGCCATTGCCTTCCTCAGACATCTACACTTTGCCCCCAGCAAGCTAGGTACTCATTTTACCAACTTTGGAAGGATGGAAGGCTGAGTCAACCTTGAGCCGGCTACCTGAACCCAACTTCTGCTGTGATTGAGCTCAGGCCATAAGCAGATCTTGGACTGGAGCTTACCACTCTGCACCACAGGGCTCCTTTCAGTGGATTTAGTGGGATACAATTCTGTTCAGGGTTACACTGTTGGGAAGTCCCATCCACTTCCAAAGCAGTTTGCAATATGGCATGATAGGGTGGTCTTGTTTGACACAAGTAAATGCCAAGGGGTCTAGAACCAACAGTGCAGTTGTTTGAATCTTGCCCAAGGGAAGAAAATATTTTATGGAGGAATATTTTCATACGCTATTTTATTTCTTTATCCCACCATTTGGCTTGCAAAAGGCTCCCACATTAGCCTGCAATAAAATCAGTATAAAAGTAGCATAAAATACTGCCTAGAGCACCTCCTTTATGTTTCATTGCATCATGAGCATGTTTATTCAGAAGTAGATCCCCCTGGGTTTTATGTCGGCCATCGGCATTGTCATGCCTAAAGCTAAAAGTCAAAGTGATACTACTCTTTTGTTCATTGTTTTACAAAATGGCATGCAGAAGGAGGATGGAAGCAGGAAACAACGGTGCCCCCTCTGAAAGTGACTATTTCACCTCAGTACAGCAATGCCAGTTCCCATCCTCCTCTTCCTTTTTTTTTGAGATTTGTAAAACTAAGCAAATTTACATGGACCTGACTTTAAGTGAGTCTTCAGCGGGGCAGGGGAGGCTTTAGATGGCCTGCCAGGGAGTGCGGCGCTTCAGTGCTGGTTTCCCAGCTGGCACTGAAAATTGAGCCCAGAGGGGAGGGAGGAGGAGGTGTGGCCGTGGGAGCGGGGGGAAAGTCGGGGGAGGCGGTGTGGCCCCACAGAGGGGGGGTGCTGTGGGAGGGGGGGCAGGAGTTTGCCTAGGGCGCCATGTGGCCTCAGGCCGTCCCTGACAACATGCCTGTGTGTCATTGCCTGGCCATACCCACCCAAAGGACAGAACAGGGGAAGGAACAAAGGTAATACAGTACAACTATGGAGGCCTGTGGCAGCCCTGTAATTATCACCCCCTGGAATACCTCTGGAGAAGTCAGTTCTTCTCCTCCAAACACGTATCCTTGTACCCTTCAACGTCAAGGTTCCTGCGCTAGGATGCCATTGGATCATTCAAACCAGCAGGGGGCCTGTGATTGGAGCAGGGCAGCAGGGATTTGGATCCTGCTGCCCATTGTTCCTGAGTCCCCAAGCTCAGTCCTACAGGCTCCAATGAGCCAGGCAGGAACCTATTAATACATACTCTTGATCTGCATACACAACAAAGAAAGCACTCTGTGTAACACAAACCCTGTTCCCCATTTCCTCTTACACATGACACAGGAAAGATGAGGGAGGAAAGGGAAGAAAACCCACAAAGAACATTTTCTTGCAATGTAAGGGAGACACAGATTAGGATAGCAACAAGAGGACACACAGCAGATGGTTCACTGAAGCTATTCATGGCATCTCCTCACTAGCTCACTGAGGGTAAGCATTCATATGGGCAACAGGAGCACAGAGTCTCAATCCCAACTAGGGGGTGGTTGGGCATAAGGCACCACCCCCCTTTTTAGCCAGGAACAGACCAGTGAGCAGCCCAATAAAAGGAAGAGGCAGAACTAGAACCCACATCTCGCACATGACAGCGTGACCTCCGAACCACACTGTCAGCCTTGCATGCAGGAAACTTATAGGTCACGGGGAATTTGAAATCTTCCAATGCCCTTTGTGTTAAAACCAGCTATACATTCTAGAGCAGGAACAACTGCAAAGAAAGGCATGGGAGTGTGGAATTGCCCGGATGTATCATTCATGAGATCCCAGTTCAAGCCCTACAAGAGACTAGCTGCTAGACTGCCCTGGAAGGGAGCACATCTGGTGTTCTGCGCTGCCAGTTCCAGTCACTGGAAGAGGCTGCTCAGGCAGACTCCAGTGCTGTGACTTAGCACCTTCCAATGTAACCATCCTTCCGATCAGGGCTTTTTTGGTAGAAAAAGCCCAGCAGGAACTCATTTACATATCAGGCCACACGCCCTGATGTCACCATTGTTCCACACAGGACTTTTTAAAGAAAAGCCCAGCAGGAATTCATTTGCATATTAGGCCACACCCTCTGATGCCAAGCCAGCCGGAACTGCGTTCCTGCTCAAAAAAAGCCCTGCTTCTAATGCATCCAAGAGGTTTGTGATCACTGCCAGGGGCTGGGCAAGGGTTGCTGTGGCCACAGGACAACACAGCAGACCGTAGAAGACTTGAGAGCCCTCTCTGCTCTCTGTTGCTTGGGGATCACAAGAAAGCACCCACAAAGTAGGTGGGTTGCAGTAACTTCTGATCAGTGTTCCCTCTAAGCTGAGTTAGCGTGAGCGAGCTCACAGATTTTTAGCCTCCAGCTCACGTATTTTTTTGTCTTAGCTCAGGAAGGATGACCCCAGAACACAATCATTTATGCAGTAGCTCACAACTTTAATGCCAGTAGCTCACGAAGTAGAATTTTTGCTTCTGACTCCTACTTTGTCCCCCCCAAATAAAACAATTTTTGTCTAATGAATAATAATCAGGTTGTTATTCTTCAAACTTTTATTGCTCTACAGTGACTTTGTTTTATTTAGAACAAAGCAAGAGTCAAGTTGCACCTTTAAGACCAACAAAGTTTTATTCAGAATGTAAGCTTTCATGTGCTAGAAGCACATTCTGAATAAAACTTCGTTGGTCTTAAAGGAACAACTTGACTCCTGCTTTATTCTACTGCTTCAGACCAACATGGCTGCCCACTTGGATTTGTTTTATTTAAGTAACCACCTTAGAGAACAAAGAATTTGCCCATGATATTAATGTAGAACCGTAAGCCTCACTATCTTGTTTGCACAAGACATCATGAAAGAGCACATACAGGGTGCACTATTAAGCAGGTATATTTTATTCAGTGGGGCTTAATCCCAGGGGAACATTCTTACGATGTCAGACATACTCTTAGCAAGCTCATATCCTGACTGAAAGGAGATGCAGGCAATGAACTGATATACATTTTTGACTGTAGTTAAATAAAAAAGACCCAGATACATTTTCAGATCATGCATGTGAATAGGTATGATGAATTGCTGTGCAGTATGTCATTAATATTTTCGCTTTTGAGTAATTAAAGGTGGTCCAATAAAAGATAACTAACTCTAAATCAAGCAGCATATCTTCTACACAGACACCATTTAAATGAATGTAAGTGACAGGAAAATGGAGTTCCATCAGGGATTATTTTGTAGAAAAATAGGTGGTGGAGCTCATCTAGGGATTGTTATGCAGCTGCACCTACTATTCAATGGACAAGGTAGGTAGGTGGGGAGGAGGAGGAGGAGCCCTCAGAAAGGTTCAGGAGCTGCGATCCTGTGAGCTCCTGCTGAATTCAAGGCCTGAGTTCCATGATAATATTTTGAGAGGGGTATGTGCAAGATATGTTTCTGGTAGATTATGCCCATGATCTTTACCTGTTCCATGCCCCTCATTTTGCAGGAAGATAGTGTTGATACACAGATTAAATTATAAGGGGAATTAGAGATGCCTAAGTGAAGAAAAACCAGCGATGGAAAACAGACTAGGGTAATGGATTTATTATCTCATGTAGCTTCAGAATCTTTTTACTAATGACATAATTTTACCATTTCATCAGTTCCTGTCAGCCCCAGTGGCAATCACACTTACCAAATCACATTTAATGGCACAGTTATCATCTAGTGCTTCTCATATAATACAGTGGATCCAGATTTCCAGCCAGGAGCCTTCTTCTGACTGAAGAAGAGACTTTCCCACTTGAGAATGAATCACTTAAATCTGAGAAAGATTCCTTAGGCTGGAGGAAGGCTTTAGACTCTGCTCCTTGGAGTGGGATGATAGAGATCAGATGCACCCAGATGTGGGTTTTGTGAAAGATTCTACTTCTAGTTAATATCCGTCTTTATTTATCCAGATTCCTTATTAAACCATACAGATAAATAGGGTGCCTGAATAATATAGAAAGTAACATAGATGGGCTTTCTGAATGTGAACAGATGACTTGTTTGCCCATAGAAAAGGATTGAAACCCAAGGTGGTGGAGCTCATCCAGGGATTGTTATGCAGTTGCACCTACTATTCAATGGACATAGTGGGAAGGAGGAGGTGGAACTTCGGAAAGGTTCAGGAGCTGTGCTCCTGTGAGCTCCCGCTGAATCTGAAGTTTGTTAAAACCAATCAATTGACAGAGTTGTTTTTTTGAAGCATTGGGATTTGTCCTGTATGATGCTTTGATTTATAGCAAGACATGCTTAAGTTTGATGTAAATTCTCGGGGCACGGAAACATCAGCCCATGATTTGACATTGCAGGATTCTAATCTCTCCCTTAACTTCCCATACGACTTCATCCCTTTTAGTTCGCAGGTGCAATCTCTTTCCATCAACCTCTGCCAATTTGCACACCCACTTGAAGCAATAGTTACTCAGTGATAAGCATATAAGCTTGTCTGCTATTGATGGTTTAACTTACATGTGATAAATCTTGGGCTGTGACAGTTAATCTGTGATAGCTGTTTTCATACAAATAAGCTATCACATAATACCAGTGGCAGTTTTCATGTGTTAAAAATGGTTTTGTGATCTGGCCCCAAGATGGACTTTGTGTGCCCTGCATACGACTGTGCTGCTTTACTTAAAATGTATTACAGATGCTCACAAGATGGGGAATTCTAATTTTTTAAAAAAAAGGGTTTGTAAGGCTCGTGGATCACCAGCTGATTTCTTCGCTAAGTGCAGAAATTATGCTATTCCACATCTTTATCTCACAAAAAAATCCTCTGTGATATACCTTAGAATAAGACTTGACCCCCCCCCCCCCCCCGCTGCATCAGAATGTCAACTGGCAACAAAAACATCTCAAGCAAAATTTTTTTTTAAAAAAAATACAACACAGCAAGTATTTGTTCCACTATAAATTTGACTTGCCAGTTCATTAAGCCTGCAGTCCTAAACACACTTCTGAAGAAATAAAGTCCCACTGAAAAGAGAGAGGGACTTGCAGTGCAATCCTAAGCAGAGTCACAACCTTACAAATCCATTGGATGAGCTTAGAAGGGGGTAGCTCTGTTTAGGATTGCATTATTGGTTTTGGATTATACATGCATGTTACTAAACTGTGAAGACAGAGAAAGATTAACTTGAGAGTGCAGTGGTAGTTGGATCAAATTATGTTTGTCATGAAAGTGAAATAGCATTTTAAAAAAGGATGAAAGTAAAAAGTAAACAATAAGTTGCTATCTAGCTATAGTTTCTATGCCATCCTAAACAGAGTTATACATAAGAACATAAAATAAGCCATGTTGGATCAGGCCAATGGCCCATCCAGTCCAACAGTCTGTTACACAGTGGCCAAAAAACCAGGTGCCATCAGGAGGTCCACTGGTGGGGCCAGAACACTAGAAGCCTTCCCACTGTTGCCCCCACCCCCAAGCACCAAGAATACAGAGCATCACTTGCCCAAGATAGAGAGTTCCATCTATACTTTATGGCTAATAGCCACTGATGGACCTCTGCTCCACATGTTTATCCAATCCCCTCTTGAAGCCATCTATGCTTGTAGCTGCTACCACCTCCTGTGGCAGTAAATTCCATCTGTTAAGCAGTCTTTGGATGAAGATGCACTTTCTTTTATCTGTTCTAACCTGACTGTCCAGCAATTCCATTGAGTGCTCACGAGTTCTGCATATCAATAAATCAATAGCCTCAGATACCTCTGTCACCATAGTGTGTAGATTGTAAGTTCTCATTTAAACTTTCTGTTTTTCAGATTGTATTTCTAATTTACCTAATATATTTAGTAAATTTAACAGAAAAACTAAAATAGAAGTTCACATCAGTACATCTTAAGTATCTAACCAGATATATAACTTCTCCCAGTGTTTTCTAGCTTCTTCCTTAGACTTCCCAGCAAGCAACTGGGAGAAGTAGTCCATCTCTGCCGTCTCCAATATTTTCACAATCAAGTCCGATCTCATAGGAATTTCTGGACATTTCCATTTTTGTGCAAGTAAAATCCTAGCTGCTGTGATAATGTGCATTATTAAATGTCTTGTGTCCTTTGTATAATCACTGGGATATATGTTCAATAAAAATAGTTCTGGTTTGAATTGAATCTGTGTCTTCAAAATTTTCTGTAGTAGCTCGTGTACCATCTTCCAGTAGCCTTTCACCACTTCACAGGTCCACCACATATGATAAAACGATCCAACATGTTTTGTACATTTCCAACATTTATTAGACATATTAGAATACTTAGACATATTAGAATACATTTGAGAAAGTTTCTGGGGAGTTAAATACATCTATAAAACATCTTATACAAGTTTTCCTTAAAAGCTATTGATTTTGTTAATTTAATATTAGATTTCCACAGCGTCTCCCACCCATCTAACGTAATATTACGACCTACGTTCGTAGCCCACTGGACCATACAATCTTTTACAATCTCGTCTTGCATCTTCATCTGTAATAGAAATGCATACAATTTTGAAATCAGTTTCTCCTGTGGGCCCAGAAAAATTTTACCAAATGGGTGTTGTTCTGTATTCTCTCTCGGCTTGACTTCGCGAACGAAGATTTAAGAAAGGTGCAGTAGTCCACGTCTGCTGCAGGCTTGCTGGTGGCTGACAAGACCAAAGCGGAACAGGCAGGTCCGGCCACAGTGGCTGCAGGGAAAAGTCTGATTTGGGGTTGGTGCTATAGCAGTACGATTCTTCCTCAATCTCCTTTTGTCCTCAAGACCAGCTATGCGTGCGTTCTCAAAGGAAGAGACAGCCTGGTGGATGGTGTGCCTCCATGCTTTGCGATCTGAGGCTAGGTCAGACCACTGGTGATGGTTAATGCAACAGGTACCAAGGGATTTCTTCAAGGAGTCCTTGTACCTCTTCTTTGGTGCCCCTCTATTTCGATGGCCGGTGGAGAGTTCGCCATACAGGGCAATCTTGGGAAGGCGGTGGTTTTCCATCCTGGAGATATGCCCTGCCCAGCGCAGCTGCATCTTCAACAACAATACCTTGATGCTTGTAACCTCTGCCCGCTTGAGGACTTCAGTGTTGGTCACAAAGTCACTCCAGTGGATGTTGAGGATGGTGCGAAGGCAGCGCTGATGAAAGCGCTCAAGGAGTCGCAGGTGATGACGGTATAAAACCCACGATTCGGAGCCGTAGATGAGGGTTGTTATCACAACCGCTTTGTAAACATTGATCTTTGTGCCTTTTTTCAGATGCTTGTTGCTCCAGACTCTTTTATGCAGTCGGCCAAATGCAAGGTTTGCCTTTGCCAGTCTGTTGTCAATCTCCTTGTTGATCTTGGCGTCTAAGGAGATGGTGCACCCCAGGTAGCTGAACCTTTTCTATCTCATGCATGATCTTGTAAACTCGTATCACCCCTCAGTCATCATTTCTCCAAGCGATGAGCTCCAACTGCTTTAACCTTTCTTCATAGGGAAAGTTGTTCTAACCCTTTAATCATTCTACTTGCCCTTTTCTGCACTTTTTCCAGTGCTCTATAACCTTTTTTGAGGTGTGGTGATCAGAACTGTACACAGGATTCCAAACAAAGCCACACCATCAATTTATACAGGGACTTTATAATACTGAGAGATTTGTTTTCAGATCCCTTCCTAATAATCCTCAGCATAGCATTGGCCTTTTTTTATTGCAGTGGCACACTGTCTTGACATTTTCAGTGAGTTATCTACTATGACTCCAATATCTTTCTCTTGGTCAGTCTCTGCCAGCTTGGACCCCATCAACATGTATTTTGGCTCCAATGTATATTACTTTGCACTTGGCCACATTGAACCTCATTTGCCACGTTGATACCTACTCGCCCATCCTTGAACGATCCCTTTGAATTCTAAGCCCATAGCCTTCAATGGACTTAGAAGGGTGTTACTCTGCTTAGGATGGCACTGATTTCTGGAGGGATTCAAGAGATCTTTACTCACCCATTGAAATGGACAGAACTTAAATATGCTTAACTTTTGCTGGTACATTGGTTGCTTGCAGAAGGTGCTCATGGAAAATGTACCCTTCCAATCAGAATGACAAGAAAGATGAAGATATTTTAATATAGTAGATGTTTTCATGTGTTACATACTCAATTGAATAGCCTCTCTATATCAGCCAGTTCACATCTACATTGTACTTATAAACAAGCAAACATGTCCACAGATAAAACCAATGGTATTGCATTCCAAAGGATTGTTTGTTTGGCTGTGTACAACATATCAGCCTGGCACAAAGCTGTTAATTGCAAACTTAAGTTTTACTTTTGCATGTTGTACAGGATACAACAGGAAGATACCATAGCCATTATACTAGTAACCGATCAGTTAGTGCAAGTCAGCAAAATAATTCTACCTGTGCTTGAATGCACACAGAATTACTTAGCCTTTGCCTAAGAGTCTTAAGAAAAAGGATCTGACTATTAAGTAGTTGGACTCATCTGCATAGGGAAGTATATGATTTTCTCCCTTAATAAAATCTGATAGAAACATGCACAGGTGGAAAGACAGGGAGAGTACAACCTGTAGTGATAGCTGGTCTGTTCAAATAAATACAATATTGGATAGCACCCAGGGGGTCTTGAACCTTTTATGTCACCAAGGTAGAATATCTACTAAATGAATGGTTAGATTCAGATTTGATGAAGGGAGATTTAACTCTCATAGGAGAGAGACATTCAGAGGTGGTTTGCCATTGCCTGCCTCTGCATCGAGACCCTGGACTTCCTTGATGGTCTCCCATCCAAATACGAACTAGGGCCAATCCAGTTTATTTATTTACTTAGGGCATTTTTGCACTGACCTTACTCGGCAGCGACGTCCCTCTTCACCGCGCAGCATCTGCGCGGATTTCGCACACGTTGCTCCGCAGAACCCGGAAGAGCCGCAAAGTCCAGCGGCTTTTGCGTTGCAAATGTAAACTGGCCAAAACCAGTTTACATTTGCCACGCAAAAGCCACGGGACTTTGCGGCTCTTCTGGGTTCTGAGGAACAACACTTGCGAAATCCGCGCAGAAGCTGCACAGTGAAGAGGGACGTCACTGCTGAGTAAGGTCAGTGCGAAAACGCTCTTAGATAATTTATATTCTACCCTTTCCCAAATGGGCTCAGGGCGGATAACAACATTTTTGAAATAGTATAAAACAACAGTTAAAACCAATAAAAGCAAATGATACAGTTTGGCAGCTCAGTTGGGCACATCATAATATACTGAGAGCAGGGGTGGAATTCTAGCAGGAGCTCCTTTGGATATTAGGCCACACATCCCTGATGCAGCCAATCCTCTGAGCTTACAAGGCTCTTTTTTGTAAGCTCTTGGAGGATTGGCTACATTGGGGGTGTGTGGCCTATTATGCAAAGGAGCTCCTGCTAGAATTCCACCCCTGACTGAGAATCTCAAAGCAAATAGTATAAAACCAGTATTTCAGCAGAGGTGGTATCACAGCATAGGGCCAGCCGATAGAATGGGATGCCTGCTGTCGCACCCAAAAGCCTGGCAGAATAGCTCCATCTTGCAGGCCCTATGAAAAGGTAACAATTCAGTAAGGGCCCAGATCTCTAAAGGGAGCTGATGCCACCAGGCTGGGGCCATGGCCAAAAAAGCCCTGGCCCTAGTTGAGGCTAGTTGGACGTTCTTTGAGCCAGGGACGGTCAGCAGCTGTTGTGTGCCGGATCATAATGCTCTCTGGGGCATATATGGGGAAAGGCTTAGTTTATGAGCTCTGACAAGATCCAGCTAGCCTGGGCCATCCAGATGAGGCCATCACCACCATGAACATATATGACTGGTCTCTGTTTGGGCACCATCTTCAAAATCTGAGAGCAAAATCTGTCTTATCCTCTGAAAGTAAGAAATGAACCATATGTTTAGCAGAAGGTTAGGCACTTGTATGCTTAGTTTATAACAGCTGATCATGCGGAAAAAAATAATTCCGAGACTTAACCTTGTTTCATGTAGCAGCACCCAAGAAAGATGAACATTTTCTAATAAAACAAGTACTTATGATAATAACAGCTAGGGAAATTATATTTTAAACTAGATATTTTAAAGCTAGATTTTTTTTTATTGAACTGATTTTGATTTGCAGGCTGCACACATAAAATGAGGTTTGCAGGGTTTCATTAATAAGCCTTTAAAAACTGGTGAATGTGTTATAAAGAGAATGCTTCAAAACAATGCTTATAACATCAAGATATGGTCTTAAATCACGGACTAAGAAGAAAAATGAATAATGAAGGTATGTAGGATATGAAAAATATGCTAAGCTTATCATGTGAAAGATCATAGTTTAATGGCCAGGCTTATGAGAAGTTTGGGTTGCTTTACTGAAATGTTAACATTGGTATTAGCTATAAAAATGACTCAGGAGTTTCATTTAGATATATACAGCAGAGGTGTAAGTATGCTGGGTTGCTTATTATACTGGGTTTCTTCTATCTTTGTTCATGAACAGAGTGCATGGGAGTGTACAATAACAGGATACAAAAACAAAATGGCTGATCTGGGAGGCTTATGGAGAAAATGAACGTTTTCCAAAATCCAGTCCTCTGTTGCATTATAGTACAAGCTACTTTGCTGGATCTGATCAGGACTTAATTTAGTCCATCATTATGGACTGGAATCCATTACTGTCTTCTTCTAAACCTTCCTTCAACAGAGAAAGATGTCCTCCAAGTAGGGTTGCCAGGTCTGTGTTGGAAAATACCTGGAGACTTTGGGAGAGGGCAGGGTTTGGGGAGGAGGAAGGATCTAGCATGGTACAATGCCATAGAGTCCACCCTTCAAAGCAGCCATTTTCTCCAGGGGAACTGATCTCTGCTAGCTGGAGATCAGCTGTAAAAATGGGAGATCTCCAGGACCCACCTGGAGGTTGGCAACCCTATCTCCAAGAGAGAATGGCCTTTTCCCAATAGAGAAAAATGTTTCCCTATCAGAGTAAGTCTTTTATTACTGAAAGAAGTTTTTCTCTGTTAAAGGAAGACATGGTGGAGGGGATTCATCGGAACTCATCATAACTTGCTTACAGCTGTGTTCCATCTTGGCTAGGTGCTAACAGGAATGAGTCAGTTCATGAAGAAATAGACCCTGCTGAACAGAGACACCGACATAAAGGTTGCTGTGGACTGTAGCATCTCAGATAATTCTAAGGCTGATGACCTTGTTCTAACAGTTGCTGGGGCCTGACAGAGCTCTGAGATATTGGAGCAGAGTCAGAAAGATCCAGCCAGGTCTCAGCCTCCATGGACCAGGAGTGTTTCTTATATACTTCATTTGAATCTTGCATTCCTGTAGCACACTCCAAGTTCCAGGTGAGTTCTCTGGCATCTTCGGTGAGTGGGACTCGGTAACCTTAGAAACCTCTGGGAAGGCAGGTCATCAGGGAATTCTGGCTACATATTTGTGGCCCCCTGGTCTATTGGCTCTGAGTTCAGTCCTCAAGGTGCTCTTCTCTGGATGGAACTACTGGTTTGTCTATAATATGTGGGCCCTTCTCAGCTTTCTTCCCATAATATCAAGGGTTAGACAGAGGTCCTTGTCTGGGTCTGTGTTAACCCTGTTGGACAGGAACAGGACAAAAAGCTCCTGAGGAAAACTGTAGGGGGGTGGGGGTGGAATAAAGAATGTCATGGAATGTTATATGCCAGTTTTTCATCCCAAACTGCTCATAGCATTTTGTCAAGCTGGTCTTCTTTTTTGTTGGTGTAGTGCATACTTTTATTTTATAGGGGCTGCAGCTGCTATTATTTAACATGAAAGGGTGGCTTTTTTTTTGCTTCTTTCTTATGGAGTTCTAAAATAATTAGCAGAAAGTAAAATGCAAGGTCTTCGAGATCTGGAGGCACGTGTGCAACAGGAGACAGAGGACCAATATCTCGGGTAAGTTGGTATTATTATAAATAATTGCATGCTGTTATATACTTACAATTGACTTAAGGCAACCCCAGGACCATGGAATTTTCAAGTAAGAGATGAGCAGACATGGTTTGCCATTGCCTTCCTCTACATAGTAACCCCAGTCTTCTTTGGTGATTTCCCATCCAAGTACTGACTGTGGCCTACCCTGATTAGTTTCCAAGTTCTGACAAGATCAGGCTATTCTGGGATATTTGATGTGTACTATGCCCACAGGAAAAAAGAGATCTCATATGCCTTCCCTCTGAATCCATGAATCATCTAGGAAGGGAATAATGTGATATCAAATGATTATCAACAACATGCGTTGATGGCCCTGAAAAATCAAATTGCTTGTCATTAATGATCCCATTGCATCATGATAATCATTCAAAGTAAACTTATAATTTTGGTTTTGGTTGCTAAAAGAACCTCTTTTTCCCCATTCAATTCAACACCGTTTGGGCAGGATTCTCAAGATCCAAGAAACAAACAGACACATCAGAGGGTATCATAGTGCCCATAGGTACCATGATGGGGACTGGTGGTATAATGTTTGGTATACAGCACTTCTTGTGAGTAGAAGGTGCTGTACTGTTTGCTAATTTTATTACTTAGTATTCTCTGTGGCATCATCTGTTTTGAGAAGTGTTTGGCAGTTCAGCTGTGTTCTGATATGTGCACCATTGGGGTGACTTGATTTCCTAAAAGGTTGTTTCTTTAAGCAGCATAGCAACATTGGATAAGGGCAAATTATTCAGCCAAAGCTGCTGCAGTTTATGTCCACTCAAATGCTGAAGAATTCTAGCTGGATCAGTGGGGAGATTTATTTATTTATCATATGGCAGAGTTACACACAGGAAGTACATAATAGTATAAAATATGTAACCAAGATGATACAATGGGTATGCTGACTAATTGAGCAACCCACTTAAATAAAAAAAAGGTAAAGGTAGTCCCCGGTGCAAGCACCAGTCATTTCCGACTCTGGGGTAACGTTGCATCATGATGTTTTCACGGCAGACTTTTTATGGGGTGGTTTGCCATTGCCTTCCTCAGTCATCTACACTTTCCTCCCAGCAAGCTGGGCACTCATTTGACCGACCTCGGAAGGATGGAAGGCTGAGTCAACGTTGAGACGGCTACCTGAACTCAGTTTCCGCCGGAATCGAACTCAGGTCATGAGCAGGGAGCTCAGTCTGCAGTACTGCAGCTTTACCACTCTGTGCCATGGGGCTGCTAAATACTAAAATCTAAATTTCCAGTCCACTCAATTCCAGCTGGGGTTCAAAGAGCTCCATCATATCTCCCTGGAAAGCACAACACTCACATTCCTGGGACAGTTGAAAAATAGTTTGGTGGGCTGCACCACAAAGCCTGTTCATATTCTATTAGTCATCTTCCTTATGTTATTTGGCAAATTAAATCTTGCAGGCCTCTCATTGGTGTTTATCAATTATGGTTATCGGGTGGAAGTGATTCCATTCATGTTCGCAACCATTCATTCCCTAGAATGAAAATTTGTGAATATTGGATTTGTGCAGATCTTATTGCTGGGTGTCAGGATCTTAGTCTGGATTTGCCTGTGTCAATCATGTGTTTGTGGATGGGCAACTCTCTGTTTTCAATGATCTTTCTATATTTATTTATTTAGTATATTTCTATTTTGTCTATTCCCTGTAGGGCTCAGGGCGGAGTACAACATATAATAAAACAATAAAATACAATAAAAACATTTTATAAATGAACAACTCAACAGCACTCAGAAAATTTTCCATATCATCACAATATTGCCCAGCCTGGCTGTCTCGCATCATGACTAGATGTTATCCCACAGATATTCACGTAGAAGAGCACTTTATCTTTGGAGATGTGGTGAGTGGTGAGTAGGGAGATATGGGAAAGGAACTTGCCTGAAGAGATCCTTCTGAAGCCCATTTACAAGCTGTAGGGTTCTAGTGCAGTTGGCAACACTCTGTGTAACTCATCAGTGGTGCCAGGCAGCTACCCCTTTCCCTGAATTTTGTGCTGAATTAACAACCATTGCATATTTTTTTAAAAGTTGAGGCAACACACTGCCCTGAAAAATGAAAGAACAAATGCAATTGCTATCATAGATACAACTCATGAAGAAAACAAAAAAATGGCAGGAAACTGTTGTGTCAAATATATTGCTTCTTTCACCAGAGACTCCTTCTATGAAGTCCCTTAGCATTGACAAAAACCACTGACAAAAAGCTTAGCTACCTTTGTTGGCCTATGGGCAACACCATAAAATATGACGGACCCTGTGGGCAACATTATATATTGCTTTCTCTGTCAACCTGAAGAAATATGGTTTTGTCAGAAGCAATAGGACGAAAGTCTTAGAAGAAGTAAAACATATTTTAAGGGCACATCACTCCTCTTGGCTCTGTTGCTAGCTTCTTCATAGGTTCAGAAGAACATGAGACTTTAAAAAAATATATACAAAGTTCATGGTTCATTTCTACAGAGCACAAGATCAAATTAAGCCTGTGGCCATAAGTGACTTTAGAAGGTACATTACATTCAAGTCAAGCACAAATAGCAAATGCCATCACCTACTGAGTAAACAGTGCAATTTCAGTTAAGGAACAAGTTATGAGAAAATAGCTCTGATTATTATTTACATACTGATGGGTACTGGATGATAGGATAAACAAGGGATGGAAGCCACCTGTATGACATAGATTATGAACTTTCTTGTGGCTTTTGAGAGGCCACTGCTGAAAAATGGATAATAGTTTAGGTGGGCATCTGGTTAGTCTCATTATGCTACTTTCACATACTTATTTTTAACACAGGTAAAAATTCATGTGCTTGCTTGGTGCTAGCTGAATACAAAATGGATTCATTCATGAAGGTAGAGCAGCTGCACTCATCCATACCCTCCTGCCATACTGAGCATCTGCCTGAAACATACATGCTGAAAGGACCATGGCTTAGTAGCCGACTATGTGAAGAAGTTCCCAGGCTCAGTCCCTGGTCATTCCAGTTAAGAAACAGGCTAGGAAAGATATCTTCCTGAGAGCCTGTGACAAATTTCAAGTAATACCATTTATTAAAACCAACCAAAATGACTGGGGTGGTGGTGGTGGTGGGGGGAGAAGTACAGCCTCTTGAGTTCTCTCAAACTCTTTATGAGTTTTGATGTTTTACAAAATGGAAGGGGAAGGAAATGTTTCAAGCCAAGACTCTGAGACCTTTTTGTCTGGTCCTACTTGGAAAGTCCTGCAGATGTAGGAAACATTGGGTGCAGGGCAGAGTTGATATCAGGTACCCTTCTGGGTAGATGGTGAAAACCATGACAGCCACTGTGAGTATAAATACCAGTGAAGCTCATAAAGCAGGACAGGTAGGGGAGCTACTGCTAGTCAGAACATTGCTTAGATGTCTCTCTCCCAATCTGCTCCCAGAATTCTTTTTTATATTTTCCTACAACTGCAAAACACATTTTTTCTATTAAGTATGAAAAATGTGGTCCATTCCCCCCCATGTATATTCATGTTAATAATTTTAAAATTCAGAACAAGTATGGAAAGGAGATTGTATTCCAAAAACAAATAAATGCCAAATTGACCACAAATTCATGGCCTGGTATCTGTTTGATACGGTGACTTAAGGAAAGTGCCATTTCCACTTACCTGGAGATTTCTTTCTGTGCAACAATATACATATTTCTTTCACATTTAATAAAATATCTTTATAAAGGACAATCAGATTGCAGGTTTGTTTAACATCGTTTGGGGAGGGGAAAAGAATATGGATGAAGAATTGCAAGAGGCAAGGGGAACCACAGACTTACCAAAGTAAAATTAGAATGGACTGAGGAAAGGTAAAGGATATGAAGTATGATTGGCAGCAAGTGATGGGGAAGACAGAGGGTATAAAAGGAACAAAGTCTGTTGGGCTGTAACAGAAAAAACTGAGTAGGAATTTACTGTGACAAACAGGTCTTGGTTATTCCTGCTGTGGTTGCAGCTTTTAATTTTTAAAACATTCTAGTATATTTGATGGAGCCAGTATTTGAATACAGAACAGGCAGAGCAATGATGAGACAGGGATACGGCAGCTTCTAGCAGTATCTGTTAGGACCCAACTTGGAATTTCATTGGTGTAGACCCAAGGTATAATGTAGGACACAACCTGACAAAACCTAGTGTTCATTGGCTTTCAGATGACACAACTTACATACATGAGATTCTGGTCAGATCAGAAAATACCTGCTGGTTGTAAACTTTAGTTCCTCAAGCCACTGAAATGAGATCCCAGTTTCTCTCCCAGGGACATTAGAAGGGCTCTGAATCTGACCCCAGTCACTTCAGTCTCCAAGGAAATTCCAAGTTTTTTGCAGCCTTGCCTTTGTTCTCCAAGAAGCACACAAGGTCAAATCTTTGGAGGTGCTCAAGAAGAATATATAACTGGATGACTGCCTCCGCCATTGCAGCCCTGCAGTGATGACTTGCTCATCTTAGCTGTCATCCTGAATTAGAGGAACCTGAGTTACCAATGGAGACCAGTGTTCTGAATGCTGGTAGCTCAATGCAGAGACCCAAAGGATACACCAGAAACATATCTGTCCCCATGCTGAGGGTTGCTACTCACAGCAATAGGGTTGTAGTGGGATTGTGTGAATCTGCTGAAACTATTCCACAGCGAACAATGTGGTCTAGAAGGGGTTAAAAGTGCCACAGCTTTTACAAGAGTTAAATGGCTCTTGTACTCACAAGAAGGGCTTAAGTGAATTTTACTCATGACATTTTGCTTCCAGTGTCCTACACAGATAGAAACCATCACCTCTCTCGCCAAAGCTTCTTAATGCTTTCTCTTAGCTTTATCCTCCAGAAGTTCTTGTTTTGTGAAGCTGCAGATTTTTAGATTTTTGTAGTGATTTCAGTGAAGAGATCCATTCCTTAGTACCAGCTTATAGGCTTAGGAATCTATAATGGACATACCTACACATAACAGTTGCCCAGAGTGGGGGGAAATAGTTTGTTTAAAAAGTCAGACACCTGAGAGATCAGTTATCACCAAATCTTAGGAGTTTAAAACTCTGAAATGTTTGTAACATTGATCGTTTTCTCTTCAAAGGCTGCATTGAACTCATGCTGCCGCCCGCCTTTATGAATTTTCTCAGTAAGGGTCAGTTGGGGGCAGGGCTTTTTTTGTAGCAGGAATCCTTTGCATATCAGGCCACACACCCCTGATGTAGTCAATCCTCCAAGGGCTTACAAGGCTCTTAGTTCAGGGCCTACTGTAAGCTCCAGGAGGACTGGCTACATCAGTGGGGTGTGACCTAATATGGAAAGGAGTTCCTGCTACAAAAAAAGCCCTTGTCGGGGATGGGGAAGCCTACATTGGCCTGGGTTTCAAACTCACATTTAAACAAAAAGGTATTCACACTATGTCTCACCCTCTCTCTCTCTTGTTTCAGTGGATTATTTTGTTTTCATGTATCATCCTTTTTTATTTTTATTATGACTTGGTTCCTGAAAGTTGGAAGTGGCCCAGGCCTCTCCAAAATGTTGAGAGGGCCTGCACTCAGTCCTTTGGCCTTCCTGTGAGTTGCATGTCCTTTTCTCCCCCTTCCACCAAAGATCATAAGAACGTAAGAAAAGCCATGTTGGATCAGGCCAATGGCCCATCCAGTTCAACACCCTGTGTCACACAGTGGCCAAAATTTTTATACATATATATACACACTGTGGCTAATAACCACTGATGGACCTCTGCTCCATATTTTTATCTAACCCCCTCTTGAAGCTGGCTATGCTTGTAGCTGCTACCACCTCCTGTGGCAGTGAATTCCACATGTTAATCACCCTTTGGGTGAAGAAGTACCTCCTTTAATCCGTTCTAACCTCAGCAATTTCATTGAATGTCCACGAGTTCTTGTATTGTGAGAAAGGGAGAAAAGTACTTCTTTCTCTACCTTCTCCATCCCATGCATAATCTTGTAAACCTCTATCATGTCACCCCTCAGTTGACGTTACTCCAACGTCTGCACTCTCTTAGTTAGTCTGGCAGAAGTAGCAAAGGTTTCTTGCATGATGATAGGAGGGTGCTTGGCCGAATGCTCAGTTTGCATTTCTGGGAACTCTATTCGTAATATTATGGCAAGGAATGATGAAAAGTATGTGTGATCCATTGAGCTGTCCTCATTCAGGGCACAATTATTTTATAAGCCAAATGACATAATGGAATTGCTATGTGGAAAAAAACAGAGGTGGTGGAATGGTAAAAGTTGAGTCAGACATTCTAAAACCTTGACAAAGTTGTCATTGGAATAGGTAGTCCCCCAATTTTTTGTATATTTTACCAAACATGAAAAGATGACCAAATATGATTTTTGTTCCTGGCAAGATGAATGAGTTTTTAAAGAATTCTGAATAATGCATAAGATTTTTCTTAACAAAAGAATAACATTTTATTTTTGTTTTAATAAAAACAAGTTAATATAAATAAACCAGCCAACAGAGCTATAAAATAGCACAGGCACACCAAAACTGAACAAAATTAATTTATTAATAAAAATATTCTGATTCCATCTTTTCCAGGAAGGCTCAAGATGGCTTTCAACAAAACATTTAAAAGTTAAGCCAACTACAATATATAAAACCACACTTTTCAATATCAACGTCTCCCCTAGAAGTCAGACCAACAAAGGGAAAAACAGAATGACAAATATCCATGTAAAACACAGCCAGAAAAAGCACTATGAGACCTGATAAGGAGTATTGACCGAGCTTTGGATGAGGATGTCAAATCTTGCCTGTAGAATTAACTCATTATGTAGCCTTATAAACCATATCAAGGCTACTTTATCCCATATGATGGGCTCAAAGTGGCTCATCAGTATAGACAGATATTTATACAAATACAAAGGTAAATAGTAGAGACATCTGTTCAATTTTATCAACTAGTTACAGCATAAAAACAATCACTATATCAGTTTCCCATTAAATCCAGAAACATCATTATTCATCTTCAGTCCTCCACAAACAACATCTTCAGTCCTCCATAAAACCTCACTTTTATTCTAAGAATTTCTCAGATATAGTGAAATGCTCTGAATACTTTGAAGACTTGTAGAAAGGTTATAAATCATAGTAGGGGTCATGGTTCAATAAGATACAACCCCAAAACCTGTCAAATCGTACCAATGTGTCACTGTGCAACATAAAGACAATTTCTTTTTTTTAAAAAACCCCCACTAAGGTATTTTGTTTTCATTAGAATTTCAACACATAATGAATCCAGCTATTACAATCTGAGGAATGCTCAGCCAACTATTGTAATCTGAGGACTAAGTCTGTAGAAAATTAGAGAGTGTATGAACTCTGGAAAATTCGACTATAAGAACAAAGATTAATAAGATTAATAATTGTGGTGTCTAACACATACAATGGATAGCTATAGTAGCAACTCATGATTTGAGGAAGAATACAAAATGAAGTTGAATAAATCTGGAATCTATGTATCAGAATTCAGGACTGTGATTTTTCCCATTTGGGATATTTTGTATTTTGAATGACTACATAATTAAGTTGTGTTTATGAGGGAGTATTGTAGCAGGAACTCCTTTGCATATTAGGGTGCACACCTCTGATGTAGCCAATCCTCCAAGAGCTTACAGGGCTGTTAGTACAGGGCCTACTGTAAGCTCTTAGAGGATTGGCTGCATCAAGGGTATGTTGCCTAATATGCAAAGGAGTTCCTACTGCAAAAAAAGCCCCGAATGTTTAAATTTTCCATATGAGCCCTACTATATGAATTGTATTACTGAATATGATGCTGTAGAATTTCGAAACTTTGTAAAAGATATACACATTAATCAATTTTCTATACAATAGAATTCTCTGATATAATATTATAAGAGTGATTCTCTGATAGTATATTGTAAAATTATGTGTTGAAATTCTTATGAAAACAAAATATCTTAGTGTTTTTTTTAAAAAATAGTCTTTATTGTTGAACAGTGTCACATTTGACAGGGTTTTTGTTGTTGCTGTATAAAGGCTAAACATCATTATACGGACAGCCTCACAGAAGTACAAATGAAAAACTAGCACAAACCATTAAGGAGATACACATAAACAAAGCAAAATATTTCAAATGTGAGACAATGCTGGACCTCAAATCATGTATGCAGAGAGTGCTTTGAAGTGAAGGCGACCAGTAAGTGAGAGTAAACGGACATTAAGACGTTACAGTTACATACTTGGGGAAAGAAGTTCAGTGGCAACTCATGGTACTAATTTTCCCTGAAAACGCATGTGTTTATGATATCAAAAAGCAAGTAAAGAACACAAATCCTGGGGAAAATTTGCTGGTTTTTCTTTTTCTTTGGTAAAGAGGTATCTGGAAGGAATGGATGATAAACACAATCTTCCCTGAAAAGAGCTGTATGAAAGACTGCAAAACAAAGATCTTTTTTAAAAGCCCTTTTCTAGTCAAATGACAATTTGCTTCCATTGAGCACTCTGTGAGAATTCATAGTTCAGCATTCTGGGGAAACTGTTGAGTTTGTTCTCCAAAAAGCAATGATTTTATCTTAGCATTACTTCCGAATACTTATTATTAGACCAGCTGTCCTGGAGGCTTCATAAAACGTAATTATGATTAAGCAGAGCTAGCATGGCTGCAATAGGAGTTATGACCAACAATAACATATTGACGTTTATGTGGGTTTGTTTCCCCAGCCCTTGTGTCGTTTAAGTGATGCTCTTATGTTCCCCAATAGTTTCACTTTCAGGGCCTCAAAAGAATATTGCATAACTGAACAAATGTAATCAGAATAGTATATGCCACATTATAATTAAAATGCTGCATGTATGTCAGGACTATGACTATTTGTTCCCCAAGGAAAATAAAATGCCTGATATTGATGGTAATTATGAAGTATTAAATAAGTAAAGTCAACTATTAAATAGGAACAGATGGGGTTGGGGTCCCCTGTTCATTGCGTATAGACATAATCCAGAATTAAGTACTTTCAAGTCCCATTTATTTCAATGGGAAAGTAACAGTGCCATCCTAAAAGCTACACTTGGTAACTTTGCTTAGGATGGCACTTCAAAGCACCTGAACCCTATATTGAAATCTGCAGAATTTATTACTTCTTGATGTGACTGATTTGAGACCTTAAAAAAAAGCCAGAGCAGAGTATTCCTAAACTCTGCAACATTTGTGGACATGCTGTTAGAGAAGAAAAAATAATACATTTAAATGCTCCTATCATCATGTGTTTTCATAAAACAAGGCTTATTGCATTTTCCATATTATACCAATATTGTATCATCTCATGGAATCAGATTTCAGCCTACTTTTAACCCCTTTTTGTCCCTCACCCCACAATGTTTTCAATCATGTGAAAAGCTGATTATGTTTATTTTACCAGTCTCCTCCCCCCTTGCTTTTTTTTTTTTTTTTTTTTTTAAAAAAGCCACTTTGTAATAATGGAGCTGCTATTAGATGATATCATTGATAAACTTGCTAGTTATGAAGGACCTAAAACCTAAAATGATACCAGTTCTTTCCAACTTTATCCCTATGGCACCATCATGTAAGCATACATATGGGACGGTAAAAATGGAAGACGACACATTAAATGACATTATTATAAAATGCAATACTCTTGGAATGATCCCTTATTAAATTAGTCTCTATGATCTGAGATGAATTTCCCCGATCCCTAATCCATCACTGGAGAAATATTAAAAGATAGGTCTCAACTGGTATTAGAATCGCACTCCGTCTTTACTTTCATTATTTTGAATTAGGGTGCTACTGGGGGAAAGCCTCTTAATGAGGATTAGAGTGATTCACTGGCCTTCTTTTGGATTTTGACAAGTAAAATATTAACTCTTCAGTCACAGCTGTCTGAATTAAAATACTTGGCAGCCACAGATGCACAAATTAAATTGGCCTTTATGTTTCTATATTGCTGACCTCCTTAGAGGGAAAACCCCCCCCATCAAATCCACCAATAACAAAAAGCTACAGTATAGAAGAAAATAAGGGTTTTTTTTAAAAGTGTCATTTTAAAACTCACAGTTGAGCAAGTGCAGAACCTTATGGAAAAAAGGGTATCATTTAATTTTGCATTCCCAAGGACTGCCAAGTACAAATAAGCTTTCCACAAACAATTAAGCAATACAACAGTTAAATGAAGTACTCTTAGGAACTTTTGCGAATATCTCCATAAAACACATCTGTATAACCAGGTCAAGCTGATTCATAATTTAAAATACTGTGTTTCTGAAAAAGAGAAGATCTTAAACAACACCACCCTCCCCATACAAATTAGTTCAGAATAAACTCTGGTCACTTTGATCTAAAATGCTACTAATGAATCAAAGTTTAAGAATGTGCATGAAAATTCATTCAGTTTGAGCTAAAAAAAATTACATTTAATAAGAGTTATTGCGAATTCAAATTCATGACTCAGTTAAGTGTATTTCAATAAATAAATGCCTATTTTGGAGAACTTGCCACTTGTGAGAGAGTTAACAAACAAGGGATGTAAAGATTCTCTGAAAACTCAAATGTTATGATCCATCATTACACAATGCTGTTTTATTCTTTTATCTTGCTGTGGTCACCTCTAACATCTTTCCCTCCTCTGTAATTATTACTCATTGATCTGAAGTTGTGATTGGTTGAGGCCAACTTTGAGCCAGACATTGATCAATGAATTTTAAGCATTTTACCTTTCGGTTCCAATACTGTGATGAACTCATATGTTGTGTGACAAAGACTGCTGTTGCACAGTTTGAAGGGTTTTTTTTGGAAATATTGTTTTTTCTGTGTACCTCCATCAGATGTTGATTGGCCCCTTTCTCTGGAGAATTTTATCTCACCCATAGGTTGAACTTTCATGTATACAGCCACATTATTAACCTTATTTGTCATCAAATTCCTTAATAACGCACACCTATATTTGGTTGTTTTTATGATGTCTAATAAGACACGCATCTGTAGCACCACAGATAGAAAATAAATTTGGAATCAAAGCACATTCCTGTCATTTTGTTTTCATTATTATGAGGGTGTTTCAGAACATAATGGCAAAATGGCTGCCTATCCTTTATGCCAAAAACTGCCATTACTTTATGAAACACCTTCATATAGCTGTGATTAAAGTGCAATTGACATACAGTGATGTCCATGAAAGTTACAGAAGTCATGTTTTGGCATTTATTCATTTAATGAAGAGATTTTAAAATCAGATGCACAGGGCTTTAATTTCTAAAAAGCGCCTTTGACAACTTGATTACTTAAAGGAGAGAAATAATGAATTCTTCCAAGGCAAGGTCTTAAATGATTGTATTCTAAAGCATGGATTTGAATCTACATTTATAGTTCTATCTTGAAATGACATTGGGAAGAAGCCAGTCATTTCTAAGTATCACTGAGTAAATCTAAATATGACAGTAATCTGGTCAAAAGGGCTTAGTCTGGAGGAAACTGATGCAGTTCACCGCAGACGTTAAACAGACCTGGATTTGGCCACTATCTAAATGGCATGCTGCCAGTGAATCCCTGGTCTTGTGCTTAATTTCTGGGAAACAGGAGCTGACAGCGCTCAAGTCTGCTTGGGAGTCACACCAGTTGCACTGAAATATCTTCTAGGTATCCATGGACTGTTAGTTGTTCCTCCCACTCTGCACATGTCCCATGGCCCCTTTCTTTACAAATTCTATGGAATACTGAGCCTTGGCATTGAAAACTGAGATTTAAGCTAAACCCCATTAAGCTGGTGAAAGGGGTATACTACCATACACAGATGTGTCCAAAACAATTATGAAAATTAGGAAACAGCGCTCAAGTCTGCTTGGGAGTCACACCAGTTGCACTGAAATATCTTCTAGGTATCCATGGACTGTTAGTTGTTCCTCCCACTCTGCACATGTCCCATGGCCCCTTTCTTTACAAATTCTATGGAATACTGAGCCTTGGCATTGAAAACTGAGATTTAAGCTAAACCCCATTAAGCTGGTGAAAGGGGTATACTACCATACACAGATGTGTCCAAAACAATTATGAAAATTAGGAAACAGTTCAATGGTAATATCATGATTGTTTGAAAGGTAAAGGCAGTCCCCTGGGCAAGCACCGAGTCATTACTGGCCCATGGGGTGAAATCACATCATGACATTTTCTTGGCAGACTTTTTATGGGTTGGTTTGTCATTGTCTTCTATAGTTATCTACACTTTACCCCCAGCAAGCTGGGTACTCATTTTACTGATCTCGGAGGGATGGAAGGCTGAGTCAACCTTGAGTTGGCTACCTGATGATGGTTTACATACATTTAAAATCCAGGAGACATTAATCTATAATGTGAACTACAGGGACTGCCTGAGATGGTCTTTCTCATAAGGAAGAGCTTTTTCTGGATATGGTCAGAGGACTATATTTGTATTTTAGTGATTGCTTAGAAGGAGGCAGTTTGTCTACATTTGTCCATAGGGTTTAGTAAGTAAGTAAGTAAGTAAAATTTTATTTGTATCCCGCCCTCCCCCGCCGAAGCAGGCTCAGGGCGGCTAACAACATTTAAAGGTGAACAATACAATAGGGAGTATGTCTTTCTATAATTCCTCGTGAGTGTATGCCTAGTAGTATTACGGTAATCTCAATTTGGCAATATATTTTAAGAAATATTTATGTATGTGCCTATTTAACAAGAAGAAGATATGAATGTGCTTAAAAGAATGGAACAATCTCATTTGGGCTATGTTTTGAAAAGCCCTTGATGCTCCAGTTTCCCCATTTCTATTATTTCCTTCTGAACTGAGGAGAGAGAGATAGAGAGATGAATGGTACTGGTGATGGTATATAGAAGTGGTCTACAACTGAACAGTTTGCAATGTGAGGTGTTTTAGTAATGGACTATAGTTTGGGTCTCCAATATGTAGATGAAAGTGGAAGTTGCTCCATGCATGTCATTATGAAGAAATCTTTAGTGGATGCCTTCCCCGTGCATGAAACTCTATCTGCATCAGAGCCTTTGTTAGCACATCAAAGCCTTGGAGTATGTGCTGGCTCCACTGGATCAGGTGAATATGCAGAGAAATAGCTTATTTTAGGGCTAATAATAACCTAAGAATATAGGAATAATTTTGCTGGATCAGACCAGTGTTCCATCTACTTCAGCATCCTATCTTATGTATGTTCCCACTTAACAAGAAGAAGATGTGGATGTGTTCAAAAGAATGGAACAATCTCATTTGGATGCATTACCATTCCAACCAGTTCCCCTGGAGGTCAAGCAACAGGGCCTTCCCTGATATTGCCTCCTAGCACTGGTATTCAGATGTTTACTGCCTCTGAATGTGGAGGGCCCCTTTAGTCACCATGGCTGGTAAAAAGGTAAGCACCAGTTGTTTCCGACTCTGGGGTGACTTTGCTTTCACAACATTTTCACAGCAGACTTTTTACCAGGTGGTTTGCCATCGCCTTCCCCAGTCATCTACACTTTCCCCCCAGCAAGCTGGGTACTCATTTTAATGAACTCAGAAGGATGAAAGGCTGAGTCAACCTTGAGCCGGCTCCCAGCTTCCACCAGGATCGAACTCAGGTCGTGAGCAGAGCTTAGGACTGCAGTACTGCAGCTTTACCACTCTGTGCCACAGGACTCTTCCCATGGCTGGTAACCATTGATAAACTTATTCTCCATGAATCTGTCTAATTCCCTTTTAAAGCTGTCTATGCCTGTGGCCATCACTACATCCTCTGGCAACAAATTCCATGTTTTAATCACTCACTGTGTAAAGAAGTATTTCCTTGTGTCCATTCTGAATCTAGTGCCTTGAATTTAACATCCCAATTATAAAATTATGTGAATCTAATGGAATGCATTGAGAAGTGTGTGATAATGTAACCACAGAAACAGGGTGAGTGCCACTGAAGGAAACTTTTTCTCTTAGGCAGTATGTCAATTACTATTGACAGTAAATTTTACAAGTTTGTTATTAATTATTTGGTACATAGATATGTGCTGACATAGCTGATCTTGTGGTGGCTGAAAGGTCTTTCAGATCAGAGATTAATCAGATGATACAGAGATGGGTCATTTCCAGTCCTGTCTTCTCTCCATCCATTTTTGTACCACATAACAACCCTGTACGGTGTCACAAATGACAAAGGTATGGCAATTCACCATATAATAGCACTAATTGGTTTCTTAGTTGCCCCATCCCTGAGTCTTCCTCGTCAGAAAATCAAAACTCTCTTTAATTCAGCTACTTTTGTGGAACTGAGGAAGATAACCACACTTGCAAAACCACAAAAGGCAAACAGTGCAACCCTAAACAGATTGACATCCTTCCAAATGTCAATCTGTTTAGGGCTTATAGAGGTATAACTCTGTTTGGGATTGTTAAATTTGCAAGTTGATAAACTTGAAGTGCAGTTATTCAAGACACCATCCTGCCATTTTATATTGTCCTACAGCAGTTACTAAAATGGAATATGATATACAAGAGAACAACACTTGATCGACTAAGAAAAGAGATCAGTACAATAATGATCATCATTTGTGGGAGAGTCTGATTTGAATACCCAAAAGTATCAGCATTGTTGCTTGAAAGTACAGCATTCAAAGTCCCTAAGATGTGAATATTTATTTACTGCTGCATATGTTAAACTTCCCCTAAATTATTCTATGCTTTCTTTCCCCCCCCTCTCATTTGAATTAGAACGTCAACTTCGTGCAAGCTGTATGTCCTGCTCAATTAGAAAAGAGGTTAACTTTCTAGTTCAGATTGCTTCTGTTTTTTAAAATCCTCTTTCAGCTTTGTCAGGACAGAGTTGCATGTTCCCCCTTGTTCTCTGAAATGTTGGAAGACACCTAAAGCAAAGTGGCGTTATGCAGACGGATTACTTGCTCACCAGGATCTGTATGTGAAACAGTTCAGCAGAGAACTACTTAAAGCATCTTTTTTCGAGAATTAAATGTGCGTGGATAGCTGCCATAGGGCAAGGCAAGAAGGTGGTTTAATTTCTTTTTTAGAACACATTAGTGGAACTCGATAAAGGGTCAAGTAATTTCATCCAAGTTGCCACTAGTTAGCTAAAAGAAAATGACAGTCCTCGAACCTGACACCGTTACATTTCTACAAATATATTTTATAAAATAGGAGTTTAAAATTTCATTTTTTTCCCCCTCACTGCAAGAATGATTGCCCAAGGAATACTTCTTAGCTTTAAAAGATTACCTCGCCTGTAGCTAAATAGGGGCATTTTGATTAATATTTGCTATTTTGTAAGTGAGGCTAAGATCTGAAAATGAGATGGTTACTTTTTAGACAGGAGTGACTTTGGTTCTAAGGCTCACTTAGTTTCCAGGGAGGCTGCACTGGGAGTAATTTCAGCGAATTGTAAGCGGACAGTAACTCCGCAGGGAGCTCTGGCAATCATGGCGGAAACAATGTTTACATCGATCAGCTGTCATGGTGATTTATGGCTTCATTTTGCTGTAATGGAGAATTAGTGGAAAGATTATCAGGGACTCAACACTTTGGCTTGTTACCCATGTCCAGACGAGCAATTTGTCTCCCTGAAGCAGTGAAATACTTGTGACAGCTCCAACACTTGCCCTAATTCAATCAAGAGAAAATGTTGGAATTAATTTGTTACAAGAAAATTTAAATATGTTCAGCAAACAGTAACCGCAGAGCAGAAAGCTGATTTATTGTGCTCGGCAAGATATCGATCCCCTTCGATCCAGCCCATGTTGAGGTTTTAATGTGTAATAATTTCCAATTTAAAGCTCCTTTTCAAGATCACGGGTTTAAAGAGAGGGCAGGCAAGGTCTCAAGACCTGATTAGGAGCCTGTTGCAATGGCTTTGTCAAAAGCCTGTTTGAATGTAAATTCATAGTTATCTTTTGCACTATCTTTAATATTCTTGACATGGATTTTATTGTGTGTCAAACCTCAGGCCAGCTGCCTGCCACAACCATTAATGAAACATCTTAGGAAATAAATCTCAGCCTTTATACAATATTTTTAAAAACCTGAAACATTAGATGTCACCAAGGAAGGCTTCCCAGCCAGCTATTTTGCTCAACAAACCATCAGAGAGACAGCAGTTTTTCAGCTTGCTCGCACAATTAGATTGAATTATTGTGTAAATACCATATGCTGAAATTCCAGAGGGTCTGCATGCATATTATTTTTTTAAGGTACATATACAAATCTGTTCTCTTTTCAGAAATGGGGATAGCTTATGTTGTATATAGCTATGTCCTGGAGGGGGAAAGGGTTTGAGATATTAAAGTGATCTTTGGAAACACATTTCCCACCAATGCACATGGTATGCATTAGTCCTTTCCCCTTATGCTGGAAGGAAAGAGATGGCAAAAGAAGACATGCACCCTTTTAGAATTTGCAGAAAAAACCATCATCTTCTCTCTGCTTCGTTTTAGATTTGACCAACATCTTTGATTGCTGTACTTGCAATTCTTGAGATTCCACAGGCACAAATTATGCTAAGGTGTCCAGTGATAGAAATGATGGCTATATAACACCATTTTAAACAGCTCAGCTAGCCATTTAAGCAAAACAAAATGTTACAATCATGCAGCAAAGGAAAATGCTGTACGTATTGGGTCCCTAAATGTCAGTGAAATTGTACAATAACTTTCTATATATCTCCGGCTGTAACTCAGTTCTGTAGCATTTTTTTAATATCACCATCTAATATGATCAGAGAGCAATCCTGTTCAACCCAATCAATAAAAAGTAGAGTCATGTACCATAGGAGGTAGAGGTGGGGAGAGGGGGAGTACATGGTTCTTATTTGGAAGAAGCTCAGAGACAGGCCTTTCCTTCCCTTGGTTTCAGTCCTCACAAATAGCCACAAAACATCTAAGTTTTTATAAAGTACTGTTATTTTCTATTGTAGCATTGTCCTATATTCTGCAAGATTTCAGCGCTCTCCTTTTCTGACAGTGCAAGCTGATGACTGTGTGTCCTGTTGTGATCCCCTACCAGAGAATACCTCTTAATTATGTCATAAAGGGGCAGACTGGGCATTTGAAGACCACTGAAGTAAACCAAACTGGGTGGCTTCTCTAATGCTGTTGGAGCCACTCAGCACAGCAGTGGTATCCATAGGCATTCAGACACCCATGGATTCCTCCCCTATATTGACAGCAGTGTGGGAGGAGGCAACTGTTGAGCTGATAGCAATCAAGAACATAAGAGAAGCCATGCTGGATCAGGCCAGTGGCCCATCCAGTCCAACATTCTGTGTCACACAGTGGTCAAAACTCAGATGCCATCAGGAGGTCTACCAGTGAGGCCAGAACTCCAGAAGCCCTCCCACTGTTGCCCCCCATCATCACCAGAGGGTCTGGACCAAGTGGACCCTGAAATAGCAGTTCAGTTGCTGATGTGGTTGAGTCTGCCTGGCCACCCGTGGCCGTCAAGGGTGGGGGTCCACTGGGAAATTTCTTTGTACATTCAGTGGCCACTATGATGCCTTATTTCCTCTGTGCACCAAGTACATTTGATAATCTAGAATATGCTTCCCCTGGAATCTTGACTAAGTACAAGCTTTTGTTTGTGCCAGCCTGACCAAAGCAGGACAGTTCCAAACTGTCATTGTAAATTATACATCAAGTAAAGCATTACAAAAAACCTATGATCTATGCTAAAAATGCTGATATTTCGTGATGTTCCAAATCACACTTTCTGTTTAGACATTGAGATCCAGTATTATTATCATTTCAACAATCAGCAGTATATACAAGGATTTGTGTATGTGTGTTATGAACAGGGGTGGAATTTTAGCAGCAGCTCCTTTGCATATTAGGCCACACACCCCTGATGTAGCCAATCCTCCAAGAGTTTAGAAGGCTCTTTTTTGTAAACTCTTTGAGGATTGGGTACATCAGTGGTATGTGGCCTAATATGCAAAAATATGAGAAAGACTCCTGCTAGAATTTCACCCCTGGTTATGAGATTGAAAAATCTTCCCTTTAAAAAGTTGCACTGGCATTGTGTTTACATTACACACGTTGGCACAAGCTTTTAAAGAATGTGTGCCCCATATTTTCAAGCCAACATCTGAATTTTATATTTATTTCTTAAGGTTGATAACTTTTTCTAGAACAGTTGAAGTGGCAATCTTTTGCCTTCTACCATAGTATTAGTCCTCATCCAGGTAATATCAATCGATTAGCCTGGATCCAGTCTGATGATTGTAAAATGTAATGGATGAGGTTCCTTAATGAACCTGGTTGCTTCATTTTTCTAGGTGCAGCTCTTTCCCCCAATCCAGCACAGTAGTGAAATTAGACCAGTGGTACTCATGTTTGCGTTGCCACCAACCAAAAGAGCCGTATTGACTTTCATCCCTTGTGTGAGGCCTGCATATTCTCCCAGTGGCTGTTTCAAGGTGGGGATGACCTGCCAACCACAAGCCCTGTGAGGCAGTGGCCTTGCTCTCTTTCCTGAAATAGGGGACGCTTGCCACATTGGGTATTATAACTTATATGAGCAGCAGATCACATTGCTCCCATGCCACTGAGTGAGTATAACTTAACGAGACCATTGGCAACTTTGGTTCTGGTCAATTTCACTTCCAAGAGAAATTTGGCATTTTTTCCCCCGTGCACATATTTCGATGAACAACTATAATTCCAAACACTATTTTTTTAAAGCCTTCCATAATGGCTGTATACATTAAGGGTGAGACAAGTGCTATAGGTAAGGGAGAGGCTATGGCTCAGTGGAAAAGCCTCTGCTTGGCTTACAGAAAGGTTCAGGTTCAATCCCCGGCATCTCCAGTTCAAAGGACTGGCAAGAGGTGATATGAAAGACTTCAGCCTGAGACTCTGGAGAGCTGCTGCCAGTCTGAGTAGACAACACTGACTTTGATGGACCAAGGTCCGATTCAGTATATTGCAGTTTCATGTATCCAAGGTAGCATCCAATAACTTCCAGCAACAGACTCATGCACAAAGGCACTAATCATTATTTACAATTTGGAGCACTATACAAATCTGATAAATTATTTTAACTAGAGACTGTGATAAGGCACACCTCCCTCCCAGAAAGCACCAGTCCTGAAGACAGTGGAAATTCTACACTGCCACCATGCTTCCAAGGAGCTATTGAGTCTGAGCCCAAGAAATTTTGCAACTGAATGGCTTTTCTCTTGATTGAAAAGGTTTTGGAAGGCCTTGCTTCTTTCTAACACATTAGCACAATTCTTATATATATCGTCCTTCCTCCAAGGAGCCCAGGACATCTTCTTTGGTTCTCCCCATTTTGCCCCCACAATAACCATATGAGGAGAGTAGGCCAGGAGGAAGTGACTGGGTCTTTCCAATAAAGGACTTTAAAATTCTATCAATATTTGGTAGATAGATGGCACTTGCACATGAACTTATTTTTAAATATCTGGAAACCCTTTATAGAAAACTGTGTAATCAGCCACCACTGTTATTATATTTTTGTCTCTATGGGTGATTACAGACCGGCACTTTGGGCCAACTCAGAGACGGCTCTGAAATTGACCCAAAAAATCCTTCCGCACACAAACATCTGCCACTTGTCCAACACTCACCCTGTCCTCCGGCCTCCACAGGCTGGTTCAAAAAGCTATCACTTCTAAAGTGGTAGCAAATTTCTGAGCTGACCACCAGTCACCCAGTCTGCATCTGGAAGCCGCAGGGCAGATGCGAGGTGACTTGACTGTGTGAAAGCCTGTATATTCTCCCCAAGCTGCTTCTGCCTCCCCCCCCCCCTTTTAAAAACTGTTGGGAGCGCTTGAGCGCATGAGCACTTGAGCGCTTAACTTGTTGGGGGAGGAAAGAGTGGTCCAGCTTCTGAGGTACCTCCGCATCTGGAGGTGCCTGGCTGCTTGGCAGATGGGATGCAGCCGCTTCACTGGTGAGTGTGTGGAGGTTTTGGGATGGCTCTTTTTGAGCTGGCTCAATTTGGGATGCCTCTCAACCTTCCCAAACTGCCCGTCTGTTAGCAGCCTATGTATATATTTTTTTCCTTTAAAAAACCCTACTTCGTTGCTGGATTTAAATTTTCCTTTCCCTTGTTCTTTTTTCCTCTTTTTTTTTTAAAGAAGTTTGGGGGGGGGGAGGGGCTCCTTGTGTCTCCCATGTCCTAGTCCCTCACGAACTACTGCAGCTCATTGCCTGTCTAGAAGCCATCTAGGCCTGATACAAAGCTGTGACCTTGAAGAGCCATGCTGGATTGAACAACTACTTATCAATGCTCTTAGAGCACACCTCGCCTGGTATTCCAGTGATTTTCTGAAGGATCTCATTTTGTGAGGACATCATTGACTAAGTTTCTAATTTCCAGGGTGCAATCTGGAGAACAAATATTTACTTAAGAGCGCCAGGCAACTGTTCCTTCCTATGCTGCCTCTATACTTTTGATTCCTGCCCCCACCCCTTCTGCTAGTTTGTTTTGCTTCCAGTTGCAAGTGTTGGGCCTACTGCAGAACAGAAGAAGCAAGGAACTAGCAGAAGGAATGAGCAGGAGCAGCTGCAGCTACCTTTTCTCCAGCTTGATTTGCGTGTTCAAAGGTAAACATTCCTTCATCAGGTTGCAACTTGGCAACTGTTAAGATCTGCGTGACCATTGCCTTTACAAGTCTTACTCATTTTTTTTAAATAATATTTTTGATGGAAAGTGATGGATTTTGGAGGAGTCATTTGGCTGGTTTTAATAAGATGATCTAAAAGCTTTGTTGCAGAAACAAGGATCACTACTGAAGATATATAGAAATGTATTATTTAATTTTTCAGAACAATCAAATGGGATCAAGCACCTGTTTTTTGGCATGCATGAGCAAAAATGTGTACCTATACAAGGTTTTGCATCCTTTTGATTTTTGTGTGTGTTTTCTATTAAAAATCAATTGCACTTTAATAAAAGGTAATTACTTCTTTGGCCTCCTTTTAAACATCTTGACCTTATTTTCTCATTTTGTTAAGATGAAATGTCCACTGTTGTCATGTTGCACATTAAACACTTCCAAACTGTTAATGATTAAGCCTCCACAAACACACATCTGTAAATCTGTTATTCTAATTTCAGTTTTCATTACCAGCTACAAATGGTAGACGTTTCCATGGTTGTTGATGGAATGCATCTGGTACGGCAAGGCAATGTTTACACACATGTTTCCTATACTCTTCTTAACCATAAAATAAAACACAGGTTACAGCTAGTAAAATATTATTACAGTGTTCCTTGTGCTGTCTGTGAACTGGGCCCTAACAAATCTTTCTTAATGAGGGCAATGCTTGTTAGTCAAATTTAGCTCACTTATGTTAAAGGGGCTACAATTACTTGTAAGTACCACATGCAGCTGGATTTCTCATGGATGTACTGGATCAGGCCAATCAAGGGGCTTCAAACTATCATCCAATCACAGTAGTTGATGCTGCATGTCTATTTCCTTCTTTGCCTTAAGATCCATTAGAACAGATGGTACCTCAAACTTGTTGTCATAAAACTTCAGAAGAAATTTCTGGAGTGAAGTTACATCAAGTTGGATAAGAAATTAGGGTTGCCAATCTTCAGGTGGAGAGTGGAGATCCAGAATTACTACCGATCTCCAGACTACATACACTGCTTATATATTACTTATTTAAAACATTTATTCCACTTCTCCTGGAGAAAATGGCTGCTATGGAAGGTGGTCCCTTCCAAATACCCTCCCCTTCCAAAATCCCATTCTCCCAGGCTCCATTGTCAAATTTCCAAGTGTTTTCAGACCCAGAGTTGGCAACCCAACGTAAGATTTTAATGCAGTTCTATTCCATAAGCAGGTTCTAGTTAACTCTTCCCTTTGCTTTTTAAACTATCTCTTTACTATCCCAAACAGCTTCTGAAAGGAATGCAAAACAAACAGAGGAACTGTGCTCACTTCTTTGCCTCTCCCATGCACATGGCTCTGCCTGCTCACCCTGCCCCTATGCAGCTCAGTCTCACTGATATTTAAAGGCAAAACACAGGCAGTCTGCAGGTTTCTTCTAAGCCTACTGAGGTTTAAAGGCATATCCTGGCTGTTGGGGTGGGGCTTCCCCCCCACCTGAACCTGGGGACTGGCAAGCCTATGGGATTTAGAAGGGGAGGAACCTCAGCAGGCTACAATGCATAGAGACCACCCTCCAAAGCAGCAACATTCTCAAGGGGATCTGATCACTGATGTCTGGAGATCAATTGTAATTCCTGGAAGTGTGCAGGTGCCACCTAGAGGCTGGCTACCCTAGCAGAGTCCAACAAGTTGCAACACATGCTTAGGTACCATGCAGAAATAGTTGTCAATCTGACAGATGGGCATGCAGAGGATTTCTCACTTTAAATTGTGATTATTTTCTATGCTCCAGACATTGCAGGCAAATATCAGTGTTAAAAAGAAATCGAAAAGTAACAAAATACTTGGTGTTTGATAGATGATTCTTTATCTTACAATATGCAGATCCTTCCCCCCACCCTGGTAATTCTTTTCATTGGTTTATAAATTTTGTTTAGAGCTGTAAAATAACAATCACTGATTTCCGCAATTCCCCAAGGCGTAGAAATATGGGGTTGGCAGTCAATGGAGAATAGCCTGCCAATCTATAAACCTATTTGTATGGTAGACTCTATTGCATTCGTTAGCTGAGATATTAAGCTGCAAGCATAAGACTTGGTTTATGTATCACTGAACTTCAGTTTTGAATTTAGACCAAGTTTTTTTCAAGTGTAGTTTCATTCCCAAAATTTGGCTCTGGAACATGTGGAATAAAAATAAATGAAAAGGGTGACTGTATCTGACCTCAGTACACCAAGAAGAAGAAGCTATTGGATTTATATCCTGCCCTGTTCTCTGAATCTCAGAGTCTCAGAGTGGTCACAATCTCATTTACCTCCCCCCCCCCCCCAACACACACCCTGTGAGGTATGTGGGGCTGAGAGAACTCTTACAGCAGCTGCCCTTTCAAGGACAACTCCTAGGAGACCTATGGCTGACCCAAAGCCATTCCAGCAGCTGCAAGTGGAGGAGTAGGGAATCAAACCCGGTTCTTCCAGATAAGAGTCCGCGCACTTAACCACTACACCATACTGGCTCTTTGCTTCAACAATGATATTAATGTCTTTGCTTCAACTATGATATTAATGTTCTTATAGATAAGTCACTGTGTATTATTAAAAAACATTTACGGTATTTTTTTGTCTCTTTTCATGACAGCTAGCATGTTGAATTGGGATTGCAAAGAAATGGGTTCAAATCCATGCTCAGCTATGATTGGTCTCTCAGGATACTCTGCTGCTGACCTGAAAGTTGTCATCATCCAGTGATAGAACTTCAAAGGGAGAATTCAGCAAGATTGGCTGCACTAGAAGTGATAAGGAAGACTGACAAAACAAAATCCTATTTGGACTCAATTGTGATTATGGGTTTTTCTCACTATATATCTGTATAATTAGCTTAGCAAATTCAGCAACATTGTGCTATCAGATATTATTGCAGCAGGGAGCAGCCCCTGTGCTTAGCTTGAGTACATGTGAGCTTTATATTTTGTATTTTGTTGCCTCAGACTCCACAGCTTATATCCCCCTCCCCCCACCCGCATGCCATGCATGTGCTGAAATGAACTTTATGCCATAATTACAATCTGCTTTTGATCTTGGACCAGTCACCTTCAGTCTGACCTACTTTTTAAGGGTTATCTAGAAGCTAAAACAGCTGCACCCATTCTCTTTTGCTTTTGGTGTTTAGCATCTTTTCTTACTTGTAATTCACTTCTTGTTAGAATAGCAGGGGGGGGGGCGGGGGAGGAGAAAAGGAATTTTCCTGAATCAATTGCTTTGTTGGGATTTCTCTAGAGCCTGTTAAGTTGTTGCTTAGCAAAAATTCTCATTGTTGGAACAGATGATTCCAGTAACAGCTATTCCTTTCAAAAACAGGGCCCTCCTCTGTGACAGGCAGTTTGTAATTTTCCCATGTCATAAACCATTTCAGAGAGACACTGGCAATGTTTAAACTTCTAACATTATTTAATCTTTAATAGACTCCTAATTAGATTTTAATAGCCTATTGGAAGTAAAAATTATTGTAGGTTTACATGGCCTTCATGGCTTCTGTCAAGTGAGTGACTATGAATAGAAAGAAAAGGAACAAGCATTGGATCTAGGAATCCTAGCTATATGGTTCCTAGGACTTTGTAAATCTTCAACAATGGGATAATTTTAAAAAATCCCACAAAAATAATCAAATGACATTTAGGACCATCTGCTAAAAGTTATCCTATGTGTCTGTGATTATTTCATTCTCAACTACAGTGGGCACAAACAATAATATTTAAGTTTTTTATTATTTATTCAGGGAGTTTACAGTCTGTTTTCCAGAGTCTTGATTTAAGATGGCTTATTAGTTTTAAAAAAACCATTAAAACCAATGTAAAAACAACAGCAACTAAAATGAGTCATTAAAAATATCTATAAAACAGACCTCATACTAGAACCAGACAGTAAAACCCCTTGTACAATATGGTTGGTATCACGCAAGCCTCAAAGGGGAGGGCATTCTAAAAGTGAGATCCAACTGCTGGAAAGACCATGTCTCTACTTCCCACCTATCTTCCTTCTAAAAGATTTATATGTAAAGGGAGGGGCACAAAGAGCGGGGCCAATTGGGAGACAGCCCTTAATGGGTATGCAGAGCAAAGCTTCCTGCAATATTTGAAAGTCCACAGCCAAACTCCTCTGCTTGACAAAAATGTGAAGTGAGAGCAGATTTGCACGCTGTATGGTGGTAATACAGGTAATCTATTTTATAGAGATTTGCATTGCAATGTATAACTAACCCAGATGCAGTCCACAAATCATGTGTTGCAGAATGCTTGGTGGTTGACCTCCCACCTTCATTTTTTGCAGTTCCAGTCACACAGCAGAACCAGGTGCATGGTACCAGTGGGTGGGCTATCATATGTGACTGGCTCATAAGTCATAAATCGTATTGGCCTACAGTAGAAACTCTATTATAAATCATGTTGACATCAACTTTGATTTTTTTAAATTTTTATTTGATTTGATTTGTATCCCGCCCTTTCCGCTGAAGCAGGCTTAAATAATCTTTTCTTATAGTAGTGATTAAAGAATAGTGTTTTATTACTGTTCAAGTAGGGAAGAGCTGTGGCTCAGTGGCACAGCCTCTGCTTTACATGCAGAAGGTCCCATGTTAAATCTCTTGCAGTTAAAAGGTTCAGAGTCATGGGAGGAGGGGCTAGGGCTCAGTGATCGAACAGCTTCTTAATACACAGAAGGTCCCTCCCAGGCATCTCTCAGGATCAAGTAGTGTGGGTGATGTTAAAGGCCACTGTTTGAGACACAGGAGGGCTGCTGTCAGTCTGAAGAAACAGTACTGACCCTCATGGACTAAGTGACTGATTCTGCATAAGGCAGCTTCATGTATTGTGTGTGGACCAAAATAAATGTAGCAAAGTTCTACAGAAGGCTCCAAGCCAAGAAGGCCCCAGAATTCTACAGAATGTTAGAAGACTCCATCTTCATGTCACGGAACCAGCTGAAGACACAAAGGTGATGCCTCCTGGGCTCCTCTGAAGCATCTCCTTTTCCATGAGAGTAGATGAAAGTCAGGACCATCTCTTTGCTTTGATGATGATATACTTCAGGGAAAGAGCAAGTGGGCACCAAGGAATACATCAGTGGGGACCTTGTTGGGGACCACTGCCATAGCTTCATTCATCTAGTGTCATTGACCTGCAGTTGAGTTGCTACATGTTAGGCATGGCAGATGGAGAACATAGCACTTGCACTACCTTTCTGCAAGCCCTAGTGGAAGTGAAGTCATCTTATTTCTTCTCCTCTGTACTCTCCTGGATCCTTCTGAGGTGTATACCTCATGTTAATGCTCCACATTTTCATCACTCTGTAGTAAAGACTACCTGTCTTAATTGCTTAAAGGTTGGTTCCTTCATCAACCTAAGTCAATAAGCCCTTCTTTTAAAATTAATTACTATTAATTAATTACTATTGCAAACAGTTTATTGGCATTGATTTGTCCCTTTTCATATACTTGCCTGAAAGTGTTTTTCTTTTTGTCCTTATTCTTTTTATTTTAATCTGAGTCATGGACTGGTCACAGAATAATCTTCCTTTCCAAGTCTACCCCTTCGTGCTGTTTCCCACTTGTGTGCTATCTTTATTAATATTTTTCTGTCAGGTGGACAAATGGATCAAAACATCCCTTTTGAAATGGATATCTGGGAGAGTCGTTTGTTCTGTATTTGTGTTTGCTGAAGTGCCCATTTCACTTAAAGGATCCCCCCTGAGTTTTAACATTTATGTGGATTTGTAGTTTTAAAAATGAACTACGTTTCACTAAACTTTACTGCTAAAGCTCTCTGGATTATTTTGCTAGTCATAGAGAAGAGATTTGTTTTCTCTTATTGTCAGAGTGGACTTTGTTTTCCTAGTCAATTTAGAAAGGCAAAAAAATAATAACGCTGCATAAGGACTTCGGCACTAAATAATTAAAGCAGTGTGAGAAAATTCCACTCATAATATACTATGATGTCAAGATAGATAAAAATATATGTTACAAGAGAAACTCTCTCTCTCTCTCATCTTGGCATTGTTCATTAATGCTGCTATAGTTCTTTGAGTCATGTGCCCAGAGGTTGTTGCTAGTGCAATATACCTGGTCATTTTTTCTTGCCCTTTTTATCTAACTCAGTATAATCTACTCTAGTGGTCAACACCTTTCTAAGATCTTCAGGCACGGAGGGGTCTTTCTTTGTTCCCTGATATCCCTTATTAGAAGACACTTGGGATTAAACATGGGGATGTTTGCATGAGAAGTGGGTGCTCAATTAGCCACAGGTCATTTTCTCTGCAAAGTCTTTACTTACAAAGTCAATGCAAAGTTCTTTCAAGATCTAGTAATTCACAAACCAGTAAAATGGGAATATAAGAATTTAGAAACCTGGGATCGAACCTGGGACATTTTGCATACAAAGCAGATGCTGTTCTTAAAAATGTTGTGCTGTCAATTTCAATATATAATTGGATGAAAAGTGCTTCAAATAAACAAACAAAAAACCATATGAACAGCCAATCAGAAACTTGGAGGAGGGATCAAACTGGCAACTAAATCCACACATTGGAGAGTAGGGCTACCAAATCCAATTCAAGAAATATCTGGGGACTTTGGGGGTGGAGCCAGGAGCAAGGTTGTGACAAGCACAATTGAACTCTGGCCATCACCTTTAAAGGGACTGCACACCTTTTAAATGCCTTCCCTCAATTGGAAATAATGAAGGATAGGGGCACCTTCTTTTGAGGCTCATAGAATTTGAGCCCCTTTTCAAATGTGAAGGGTATTTTCTGGAGAGGCACTGGATGCTATGCTGAAAATTTGGTGCATCTACCTCAAAAAACAGCCCCCCAGCCCCAGATACCCGCAGATCAATTCTCCATTATACTCCATAGGGAATAATGGAGTGCCCAGGAGACATTTTCCTCCCCCCTCCCACTTTGTGATAACTCTGAAGTGGGGGGAGGGCCTCCAAACCAGGGGATTCTCTGCCCCCACCTGGGGATTTGCAGCCCTATTAGAGAGACTGTGAACAGCAAAGGCTTATACTCCCAGCCAAAATCATTCCTACTCCTGTTTTTATGTGATGAAAGGAGCTTTGACTCTCAAAATCTTTAATCCCCCCGAATCTTGTTGGTCTGTAAGGTAGTACTGGATGTGGATCTAGCTCTTCTGCTGCAGACCAATCTGGCTAACCTCTGCAACCATCCTGTTTTTATGTGTATGCCTGTATATACCAATCCCACCCCATTTTTGTTCTTTGGATCTGGTGAATCTGGTCGTCTCTTCTTTATCCTCCAGAAAAAGGCCCTTGAATGGACTTGTGGCTTTCTTTCAGGAACAGTGCCAGGAGGCACCAATGACTAATGTAGCAGGCCAGCTTCACCTCCAGAGCAAAACAATGCCTGTTTGTGGCAGTGCTGGGAATTTGGTGTTTGATCCTGTGCTCTGTCCTTATGGTTTTTTTTTTTAAACCCAAACAAGCCAGCTTCCAGACAGTAGGGTTGCCAACCTCTAGACAGTAGCTGGAGATCTCCCGGGATTATGACAGATCTTGGAATGAGAGAGATCAGTTTACCTGGAAAAAATAGCTGCTTTGGAAGGTGGATTCTATGGCATTATATCCCACTGATGTCCTTCCCCTCCCCAAACTCCACTTTCCTCAGGGTTCCCCTCTGTAAACCCTACCTTCCTCCCCTCCCCCAAAAAATCTCTAGGTATTTTCCAAACTGGAGCTGAGAACTCTACAGGCCAAATCTGTTATTGTTGCCATGAGTAATAGGTTGGTTATTTTAGTTGTTTAAATGTGTTTAGAATTAATGTAGTATAATTCTGTCTTGGATAACAAATTAACCACAAACTCGTTGCCTGATATTATCAAGCCACTCTCTTTCAATCCCAGTCTGTAAAACAAGGACAAAAATTCTAGGATACCTTATAAGAGTAAAGCTGCAATAATGTATTTAAAGTTCTTGAAGAATTTGGGATAAAGCATTGTAAGTACAGTCATTAATATAACAAAACTTGTTCTGATTGCTTTTGAGGCTTAAACTGCAACTATGATTGGTAGATTTTTGTCATGTGTTTATCATACTAACATTTAATGTTTCCAAACACTCAAAACAGTGTTTGTATGAGAGAGCCTTTCGCTAGCCTGATCTCATCAGATCTTGGCAGCTAAACAGGGTCAGCCCTGGCTAGTATTTGAGGAGGAGACCACCAAGGAACACCAGGGTCCTGACACAGAGGCGGGCAAGGGCAAACCACCCCTGAATGTCTCTTGTCTAGAAAATCCTACTGGGTTGCCATAAGTCAGCAGTGACTTAATGGGTGTGTGTGTGAAGAGAGAAACCCTTCAATAATGTCTAACTCTTTTGCTTCTTATACTTCAGCAGTGTGGCTCTCTGCCTTCATTGCTGCTCTAATATTTCAGTTTTTACAAAATAACTACATCTCTTTCTTCACCAAGAAGCTTAATGCTTCCTTCTGAAGAGTTTCATGCATTTCTTGAGGATATCTTCCGCTGCATAGAATTCTTCAGCCATTTTCATTTCCTTCCTTTTAAGGAGTGCCAGTACCTATAATCATCACTCCAAGGGACAGTTGTACAAGAGCATACAATATTGGTTTTTGAAGAAATGAACAGGAAACTTATGAAGGGACCTAATCCTAGTGAGATGTGTTTGGCGGAGTTGTTTTCTTATTTTATTGAAATGTACACTATTTTTAGTTTTGAAAACTCATGCACACTTTATTTAAACCTTACATCCCCTTTTTATATGTATAGGATTAGTTTTTACATCATTTGAGCATGAATGGATGTTTGCAGTGGATTACTAACCCTCCTGAAAAATACTTCTCCACATTACCTATTAGGGTAGCAGGTACTTTAGCATTACAAGTATTTTACTTTGGTACCTATTATCTCTGAGGAAAACAGCTGTGAAATTTTTACTGTTTAACCTACACCAATCTATAATTGTATTCATTTCTTTGTACTCCAACTACTCAGGTCAGACTCCTGTTCTCGATGGGTAGGCTGAACAATTTATTTCCCACCCTGTATTCAAGATCCTTGAGAATTTTGAAAAGCTATTTGCAGTCTGTTTCCTTATTACACTTATCTCCTGCTTTTCCATCCAAACCAGAAGCTCAAAGAAGATTACAGTTTTATTTTAATCTCCTTTGGATACCTCCAGGACTGACTATTTTCCCTTTATCATTTAACACAGATAGAGATGTTCTTGCTGAGAGAGACAAATGTTTAACCTTAAGTACTTTGAAATCTGGCTTTGGGAATATTCAGATGAACACCTTTTGCAGTGCTGAAGTTCTCTTTAGAAAGATGTTGAAAGAAGCCGCATGGACAATTGTCTCTTAGAACCTTGATGATTCTCTTTAGTATTCTGTCTACACACCGTGGGTCTAAGCAGAATAAATTCTTGTCTTCCAAATTACTTTTTCAAGTAGAGGTCTGTTTTTGTTGCTATGCTTAATTTAAATGCAGTGACCACAACTAGTGGTTTCAAAAGCCTTCGTAGTTTAGCTCTGGGTAATAGCAAACAAACAGCAAACTCCAAAATGGTCATACGAAAAGAAAAGAGAGTAATCCAGCAGAGAAAACATTTTTTTCCCCGTACAAGCTTTGCTAAGCACAAAGAAATCCTGGAGCTCAGTTACATGGCCCACATTCAAAATCTTAGCTGTATGGTGGGGGGGGGGGGAGGAGGGGGAGGGAGCATTCTGAGAATCTGTAAACGGAAATAAACATATGTATTTAATTAGGAGCATACAGATTTGGAAACTGGATTTGGACTTCCTTAAGAACCCTTTAGAAAAGCAGTATTTCTTGAAGCACCATAATCCGAAAGATTTATAGGAAACCATTTAAATAATAATAAATAATAAACAGTACTTGGATGATACCATTTGGGGAACGCTCATGTTCTCTGGTATAAACATGAGTTTCTTCAGCAGGTCCAGTAGCACCTCCCCTCCCTAGGATTGTTGCATGCTGGGACAACAATCTGTAAACGGAAATAAACATATGTATTTAATTAGGAATGTACAGATGAATGTGGTAAGGCTAGCATAAAATAAAGCTAATTAGATTGTTTATGCTGATCAGTGCTTATTTGGGCCAAAACACATGTATTAAGTTCCTATAAGATGCTCACTCAACACTGGCGGTTTGTTTCTGAGGTAATGCTGATAGTTGATATTCTGGTAGGCCCCCTGGATGGTGGGTCACAGAGTAGGGCCTAAAAGCAATTGCATGCTTGGAAGTTGGCATTTCTAGCCTGTGATTTAACCAGATTTCAAGGTAGATGCATTGGTTGGCAACAGCATACCACATAGAAACGATAGTAGAGTTGCAAGGGAAAACAGGAAACTGGATTTGGACTTCCTTAAGAACCCTTTAGAAAAGCAGTGTTTCTTGAAGCACCGTAATCCCAAAGATTTCTAGGAAACCATTTAAACAATAATAAATAATAAATAGTACTTGGGTGATACCATTTGGGGAACACTCATGTTCTCTGGTATAAACATGAGTTTCTTCAGCAGGCCCAGTAGCATGTCCCCTCCCTAGGATTGTTGCATGCTGGGACAATGGTGCAGGGGGAAGTCTGAAGGCTTTCTCCATATGCACTGGAGTCCTGATCCTAATTGGGCACTCCATACTCCATGAACTGAGAAACCACAACTCAGAACCACCCTGTGCAGATGTGATTCAAGGTAAAAGTAGGGTCGCTAATCCCCAGGAGGGGGCAGGGGATCCCCCGGTTTGGAGGCCCTCCCCCCACTTCAGGGTCATCAGAAAGCAGAGGGAGGGGAGGGAAATGTCTGCTTGGAACTCTATTATTTCCGATGGAGACTTATTCCCATAGGAAATAATGAAGAATTGATCCATGGGTATCTGGGGCTCTGAGGGGTCTGTTTTTTTGAAGTAGAGGTACCAGATTTTCAGTATAACATCCAGTGCCTCTCCCCAAAATGCCCCCCAAGTTTCAAAAAAGATTGGACCAGGGGGTTCAATTCTATGAGCCCAAAAAGAAAGTGCCCCTATCCTTCATTATTTCCATTAGAGGGAAGGCATTTAAAAGGTGTGTGGTCCCTTTAAAGGTGATGGCCAGAACTCTCTTTGGAGTTCAATTATGCTTGCCACACCCTTGCTCCTGGCTCCACCCTAATGTCTCCTGGCTGCACCCCCAAAGTCTTCTGGCTCCACCTCAAAGTCCCCAGATATTTCTTGAATTAGACTTGGCAACACTAGGTAAAAGGGAGAATCCTGCAATGTTTCCTGCTCCCCATCCCTCCCCCCCCAGAAGAGTGGGATAAAAATCTGTAGATAGAGACATGATTTACTTGAAAGGCGATTGGGTTTGTGGGAGAAGGACACGGACGAATTTCAGTGTCCCTCCACTCTGCATTGAGACTTTAAGAACAAGCACTATATGGGCTTGGATCCAGCAATACAGAAGCAGAAACATAAATGGACTTAGCACAGTTCTGCTTATGTGAGTTTCTGCACAATTTCCTTCTGATATACTGCAGTGCCCCGAAATTGGTTGCACTAGTATTTCCACAAAGGGAAGCATGAGTGGGAAAAGAATAAGTTTGACTTAGCACAAGTGGTTACCACAGTATTTTTCTTCCATTTCTGCTTGTTCCAAACAGTAGTACGAGCAGAAATTTTGCCTGGGATCAACCCATTATTCCTTACTAGGAGTATTATTCCTGTCCAATTCAATACAATTATTTATGGTTTTCTTTAGCTGGATATGATAGCTACAAATTTTTCTTCCCTTGCTTGATTCCCCTTCAAAATATACCAAAATCATACAATGCTTTGAACCATTGGTTTAAAAATAAACAACCCAACCATTTGCATTCAGAGTATTCCCATTTTGCAACCTGTCATCATGTGAGGAGGGATTTCAGCTTTTCTTTTGAATCTTCCTTTGGAGACCTTACGTGGCAAAGCACTGAGCATCTAGCAGTCTTTATTTTACAAAGTGTGTGATTCTGTAGTGCGGTATACATATCAGTTGGTCTCTTGATGAATTTATTAAAATACAATGGTACAGAAGGAAATGGAATTCCAATCCACTGCTGTAGTCCTAAGAAATCATTATCACGAGACAGAATTAGAAGCATGGATGAGAGTTAATGGGTCTCACAGGCTGTCCAGCCATCATTATGTTACTGTGCAAGAGGCATCAACCGCTTTAAGTCCCATTAGTGTGTTGATGAGCTGTCTGGAACAGGATGCTGGTATCTGAACAAGCAGTTTACCCTGACTGCATTGCATTAACCCCTTGCTGCCTCTGCACACTTTAGGCTTCCAACTGAATGTCAGGGTGTGAAATCACCCTGCTGCTCTTTTGATTATGTCATTCACAGACATTTGGGGGAAGGGAAGGGTTTGGATCTTATGCTGTGCATGCAGAATTGCATCAAATGAAGGGTAACCTTCTTGGTTCCTCTCACCCACTGGAGTCATCCATGACCTCCACAAATTGTTTCTCTGTAGGTCAGTGGACTTCCATGATTGTGATGGGGGCCAAAATGGGGGGCTCAGTGATATAGGAGAACTGGCAAAAATTAGCTTCCACCTTCTGTAAGCAGCCTGGACAGCCCAGCTTAGCCTGAGCTCATCAGAACTGGAAGCTAAGCAGCATTGGCCATGATTATTACTTGGGTGGGAGGCAAACCAAGGAAGACTGGGACCATTAGGAGGAGGAGGAAGGCAATGACCAACCCGCTTGTCTGGAATGCCCAGTGAATGGGGTCACTGTGACTCAGTTGCAGTTTGAAGGCATGCAGGGCACTTTTTTGTTTAAAAAGCCCAGCAGGAACTCATTTGAATATTAGGTCACACCCCCGACACAAGCCAACTGGGACTGCATTCCTGTGCATTCCTGCTCAAAAAAGTATGTTCTTCTTCTGTAAGTGGAAAGGTGGTTTAAGATCCAAGCCAAAAGTTTGATCCTGAAAGCATGATTTCTCCTTCCTCACCAATAAATGCCAGCTTTTGATAGAAGGACATTGGAAGAAGTTTACATTTTGACATTTCTTTTATAAATCAGGCAGCACAAATGTTCTCGAAAATTCTTTGTGGCTTTGCCCCCTTTTACAACTCATTTGCATATTAGGCCACACCCCCTGACACCAAGCCACCCAGAATTGCATTCCTGCTCAAAAAAAGCCCTGGCTTGGTCCAAACCATAAGAATTTATGAAGAAATTATGTTGGCTAAATAAGTATTTAGGAGAGTGTCCTAAACCTTTAGCAGTCTTTCAGGTTTAGCCTTTGAGTTTGTCAGACAATGACAACAAACTTTAAGCAGGTGCTTAGCTTCACAGAGGTCCTTAAGCACATTTTTGAATATGGCAAAGAAGGACTTTACTTAGCTTCAAAGGCATGTGGTTGGCAAGCTGAGCAGTACAGGGAAATGTTTCAGACATCTAATGAAAACTGACAGCACACTCAGCAAAAATATTATTTTTCCATTGCATGACAGTAGATATCTATCAGTCAGCAAATTTTAAATAACACAGATGTCAAGAGCCTCAAAATAACACTTTGGGCAGCCCAAGAATGAGATGAACAGAGGCCCTCAGTACTTCTAATTGTGGCTCCCCTCCCCCTCTAAAAATAGCCATGAAATAGCATTTTCAGCATTTGACTCTCAGCTGTCCTGAGACATCTGGAGCCATTTATACCTGGTCAAATCTCATATAAAACGTGGGCTTGTAAATGGGCAACATTTGGCACTGAACTTGTTTAGGATTTTCTTCAGGGAAAAGGACCAAAAAGGATGTGTGAAGGGAAAGTCAGTGAATGAACCTGCAACCCTCTCAGCCTTCTTTCAGCTTTATCCAGTGAAATAAAAAGACCTAAAACAAGCAAATAAACAAAAAAACAAAACAAAATTCCGAGGCACTGTTTATAGGAGTAAATATCATTGGTAAAATTGAACAAAGCACTTACAGCAGAGTGGCTTGGATGGAGTCCAAACTGTTCAGTTGTTAATGCATTATTTATATTAACAAAACAAAATGTCTGGATGGGCCAGAGCTTTGCTGACATGTTTACCAAGATTCAGATTTTAGTCATTAGCTGACAGTTATTTATCAGCTGAAAAGGTTCTTTGAAAAAAAAAAGAGAGAGAGAATGCTCTTCTGCTGAGTGCATACTCCTGATTTACCCAGAAGGCCTTTGTTCTTACATGGTAGGTAATTAGGGTGACCAAGAGACAAGGGCTCTTCCACTTGAATAGTTTAAAGCGCAACTAGATATTATGGGCCAAACCTGTGGATGCTGACATCATTTGCTACAATTTCACAGGGCCTGCGAGACGAAGCTGTTCCACTGGGCTTTTAGCTGAGGCAGCCAAATTTTTCCATTCTTGGCCTCCCCTACCAGCAAGGCCAGGATTACTGGTAGGCATGGTCTTTTTTGTAGCAGGAACTCCTTTGCATATTAGGCTACACCCCCCTGATGTAGCTAATTCTCCAAGAGATTACAGTAGGGAGTGTGTAAAGTACTGGGGTCGGCGCAGTAAGAGACCAGAGTCGGAGAGTGATTTCAGCAAGCTTTACTTCAGGAACACACACACAGACTGAGCTCTATTCAAACTTCCCGCTCCTTTATACAATTCTTGCCCCCTTCTGATTGGTCCTTACCTATGTACATGGATTGGCTATTTACAGGGCCCTAAGGGCCTATCAGGGTACAGTATGAGCCTAGATGTTGATTGGCTACTTATGTTTCAATCCTTCTCCTGATTGAGCACGCTTAGGCCTTCTCTGGAACCCTGGTGTGGAGTACAAGCTTTGGCTTGTTCAGCTTCCCTCCAAAAGTAACAGTTCCCTCCAAAAGTAACAGTTCTCCCATTTGAGCCTAGGACACAACAGAGTGTGTGTAGCCTAATATGCAAAATGGTTCCTGCTACAAAAAAGACCATGCCTACCAGTAATCCTGGCCTTGTGGTCAGCAGCCAATACCCATAGGGCTGCCAAGACCCTGGGCCGGGTGGGGGTTCTCCTGCCCTGGAGGTTCCCAACCCACAGGCCCACATTGGGCTGGTGGGGGGAACCTCCCTCAACATCATCAGCGCAATGACGTAACCTGGAAGTGATGTCATCATGCCAGTGATGCTGTGCGCTGGTTGCTCTAGGCATTTCTTGGAAAACTCTGTGGTTTTCCCGGATGCTCTAGCAATTTGGGAGGGAAAACTGTATGGTAAAATGGGTACCATAGAGTTTTCCCCTCTCAAATTGCTAGAGCGTCCAGGAAAACCATAGAATTCTCCCGGAAACGCCTAAAGCTGCCAGCGCATGGTGTTGCTGGTGCAATGCACATGCGAAAAAAGTCCCCTGCTGGAGGCCACGGGGACTTGGCAACTCTAAATACCCATCAGCAGTGCTTAGAAGGTTTCCACTGGTGTTGCCACTGTGGCAATGTCTTATGTTGGTTTTCTATTATGATTCTATTTTTAACTTTCTGATTTTATGGTTAAATTTGATTTGATATTGTTTTATGTGACCTTGTAACCTCCCCTGAGCCCACTTGAGGGAGGGCAGGATATAAATTGATGAAAATAAATAAATAAAAGTTACAGCTGAACTTGGGTGATTTAAGAAAGAACACAAGGGTCTGATCTCGATTTTTATGATTGGTTGACTGTTAGCCACCTTGAAGACCTTTGATGGAGGAAATGGTAAAATAGAAATATAATAATATAAAAAGTCTTCCAATATGTCACTTCTTCTGGAACACACAGACACTGGTCATGGTCATCATCAGCCGTGAATGAAATTTAACCACATACTATTTGGATGTTGAACTGAACTTCTGGTCCTGAAGTCACCACCAGTGGAATCCTATGCAGAGTTTCACCCTTCTAAGCCCATCTCATCAGATCTTGAAAACAAAGCAGAGTCAGCCCTAGTTAACATTTGGATGGGAGGCGCCAAGGAAACCTAGGGTTTCTATATAGAGGCAGGCAATGGCAACCCACCTCTGAATATCTCTTGCCTTGAAAATCCTACAGGATTGCCATAAATTGGCTGTGACCATGCACCTCATGGTTTGAAAGCTGCCCCCACCAGCGATAAGTATTTAGGAAAGTGTCCTACTTCCTGCATGATTTAAAGAGCCCACTGACCAGCTGGTCAGTGGGCTCTTTAAGTAGAGGGCCAGGTCAGCCCGGCTGCTTCTGCCAGTGCTATCCATGATTAAGATCAGGAGCAGGCGCCAGCCTCCCTGGTGATCTAAAGGCCTCGCCGATCAGCTGATCGATGGGACCTTTCCTGGGAGTGGGAAGGACAGCGGCTGCTCCTGGGCACCCTCCTGCATGATTTAAATCACCCGAGAAGGAGTGCGGACCCCACGCTCCCAGCCTAGGGCACCAGCAAGCCTGGTACTGGCCCTGAGCCTGGCCCTTTATTTATTTGAAGCATTTCTGTTCTGTACAGACAATACCAAATATGGTTCTTGGGGCAATTTACAATAAAGAAGGGCAAATTAATATGCAAAACAGTTGCAAATATAAATGTTTATAAATTAAATCCATTTTCCTTGCTCTTTCTCCAAGGAGCTCAGGGCAACACACAGCCTTTCCCTCCTTCAGGCAGCCACATGCTCAAGATCACCCAGCAAGCTTCATGGCTGAGTAGAGATTTGTAACTGGACCTCCCAAAGCCCAGACTGACATTCTAATTACTACCTCACAATGCCTGTCTTGCAGCAACCTAAATACCAATTAAAAAGTCAACATCTTTAAAGTCTTAAAAACGACAGCAGTGAAAGCATGTAGTGTAAATACTACTTGGACAGTGTAATCCCCTAAACACACTTTTGTGGGAGAAGGTCCCATTGGCTAAGTCTTTAATAAGATTCTGAGTAGACCTCTCTAAATCCAGCAAGTCAAAAACATGAAAAGTAGATAGCATGATCTGCAGTACAAAGAGGATGCACACACATATCCCAACCAGCCAGTGAATGTCTAGGAAAACACACACTTTGGTTTGATGGTTTGGTCTATTCGTGGAAGGTGGGCATGAAACTGCTCCAATGGGCAACAGAAATGGGTGTCAAAGATGGACCTTGAAGTTCTAAGCACCATGAGAAATCATAAAATCTGACCAATATTTTAATCCCCATATTTTTAAAAAATGTAACTGAGTCATTCTCTGTGTTGGAATCCACAGATAAATTCATTTTGGAAGTGAATGAACATAAACTATAAAAGTGATAAGAAACCTCAAGACATTTTTTATTGCTGGTGGGAAGCTTTGTCTTTGTACTATTTAAAACTGGGAAAATATCAGATTAGTTGTAGAAGCTGAGCTGAAGAAATTAATTACAGTGACAAAAATAAACTGGATCTAATTAGTAGTCACTGAGCAGTGGCTCATTAGCATGGTAGGTAAGTAAATGAAATCTCAGCAATAGTAAATGAGAGGATCTGTCTTTGGTTATGTTTAGGATTTATGAGATGCCCATAATTCTTTAGTTAAAGTTTCCTGGAATAAAGCAATGAGATTTTTTAATGGAATAAAGCAATGAGTTTTTTTAAATGGAGCCACTTTATTCAACTTCTTTATGAACTACTATCACATTGTAAAGTTATTAGTACATGTTAATGAGGAAGCTATTTCTTAAAGACTGATAATTTTTGACAGGTCTCCATAGCTTCTCATATTGAAGACTCACTATGCTGAGGTTCAGCTTTTTCATGACAAGGTTAACATGGATTGATGACCCTTTTATAGTGTATCTCATGTATTACAGTTATCCTCAGATTAACATAGGCCTGCTTTGGAGACTGTTCAGAAGCAACAGCAAGATTACTTGATTGGCACAAGCTACTGAGAACCTATTAGTACAAGCAGGGGGCTCACAAAGACTAGAGAGGGGCATTTTATTTTCCTCTGTAGCCCTTCCCCATTATTTACTCTGTCACTTCCCTGGCAGCCCCCATATCCTATCCACCTTCCTGCTTTCTTCTCTCTTTCCACCCTCCAACCAGCCTGCCTTTAACTGCTTTCTTGTCTTTAGCTTTCTGTGCTTCTATCCTCCTGCCAAACTGTTCCAGGGCCTGCAGAGCAGTGGCTGCTGAGCTGGATCCAAGTGTGGTGGCCACCTGGTAGGGCTAAGGGCTGACTGTAGGTAGTGAGTCTGTGGTGATTGCTTCTGGGCTTGTCCTGGTGAGACTTACACCATCAGGGGCATAATGGGGGAACAGGACTAGACACTTTCTATGGCTGTTTAGGCTTCCATGTCCACCTGTGCAAGAGCTTTGGCTTTGCTTTACAGAATCCTAGGCTGGTTGTGATTACCTAGCAACCTCTAACAGTGACTAAGAACTCGGTGGGCATTCTTTTCTTAAAGCAACAGGCTTTGTTTCTGTTATTTTGAGGAGTTTTAATCCCCTGATTATTTTTAAAAGATTTCTGATTTTTCTGCAACCCTAGGACTTCCTTCAGGTTTGCAGAGAAGCCTTCCCTATCTGTCTATAGCTCTATTTTTACAGATCTATTAATCTACAGTTTATAGCCTGGTTTGGAATTAGATATGCCCTGTGGCATCGATCCCATCGTTGTGGGGCCCAGGGGGCCGGTGCAGCGGCACGCTGAAGCAGCCTGTCGGTCACTTCCGGGTTCCTGTCCTGCATCTCGACCTGTGTTATTAGTGACAGGCTGCTTCGGCGTGCCGCTGCGCCGGCCCCCTGGGTCCCACAATGATGGGACCGATGCCACAGGGACGGGCTCGAAACACTCTATAACCCCTCAAAAGAACAGCAGTCTAGCTCGCTTCCCCCGAGCCCTGCCGCCATAAGCCTCAAGGGGGCTCATTTTGCGGCATCTCCTGGCGGGAGGGTGGCACCCGCACGGGACACATATCAAATGAAAGAGGGGGCGCAGGGCTATCAGAAATAGCCGGCGGAGGGAGTCGGGAGACCACCCCACTGGGGGATCCACACCCCGAAAGTGATGAAGGTGGCGCAGATAGAGCCAACAGAGCAAACAGGACAAAATAAATAGGCTGCATTATGCAGCACAGTTGAGAAAGTGCCTTATCCCATATACTGATGAAGTATATACAGGATTTGAGAACAAAATTGTTTCTGGCGGTGATATTTGGGGGATTTTTGGGGACGTCACAGGAAGTGCTGTGAAGTCACTTCCTGTTTCCGGCAGTGGCATTTTGGGGAAATGATGTCATTTGGGGGAAGTGATGTCACAGGAAGTGATGTCACTTCCCGTTTCCGGCAGGTGACGTGGGGGAAATGATGTCACAGGAAGTGGCGTCACTTCCTGTTTCCGGCGGTGGCATGACATCACCGGAAGTGACGTCACCGGAAGTGACGTCACTTCCTGTTTCCGACGGCGTGCTTCGCGCGCGCGCACCCCTACCTTCCCCCCCCCCCAAGGTGTCCCTGGCTGGCCTTCAGACATTATGGTCACCCTATATGTAACTGAAAAAATATTTATGTGTTCCCTGTCCTCCCCCTTTGTTTTCACAACAGCCTTGTGAAGTAAGTTAGGCAGAGAGAGAGAGAGAGAGAGAGAGAGAGTGGTCCCGGTCATTCAGTTTGCTTCATCACTGTGCAAGGATTTGAACCCATATCTTCCAGCTCCTAGTTCAACATTCTAGTCACTTCACCATAGTGGCTTGCGATACAATATTACCCCATGATAATGTCATTCCACAGTGTACACAGATAAATACATCAATATTTATTTATTTTGGGTATTTATATATCCCACCTTTCTTCCCACAGAATCAGGACCCAGATATGTATCACAGATGTTTGTCACAGCAAACTCTTAAAGTGATATGGGGAGCTTAGGGCAGTATATAGTGTTTCTGTCTACTATTTTATTCGCACAACAACCTGTTGAGGTAGATTAGGTTGAGAGTCAGTGATTGGTCATCAAATGTGATAGATGTGGTTGAGGAACACTGGTGGTTGTGACCTTCTTGTATATTTCAACTATATACTCTTCCCTTCCTACTTCATATTTTCCCTTCATACTGCATGTGTCTAGTGTCAAATAGTAGTGCAATATTCAAGGTATGTCAAAAAGCATGAAGCCACTCTTCCTTTTCATGTACTGGCAGTTAACGGATGGTCCCAGCAAGAGCTGTGACTTGAACATGTATGGTGACATAGTAATTTAACCCTTCAATACTGTTACTTGGAGAACCAAACACTGGAATAAAAATTATCTTTTCTATAGAGACTAGAGAGAGGGAAGGTGGCATGGTATAACTTGGTTTGGTCAGATCTCAGAAGCTAAGCAGAGCCTGTACTTGGAAGAAAGACCACCAGGGAAGACTGTGCAGAGGGAGGCAATGGCAAACAACCATAAGTCAGCTGATAATTGAGGGCACTTTGCTTGTGCGCATGTGCGCTCACACACACATACACTAGCACCAGGAGCAGATTTAGAGATCCTGGACAGGCCAGCAATTCTGCTGGTGTTCTGGACACCCCCCTGCCTAACAGAAATCCCCAAGCTAAACTGATAGAGGTGATGTCTGACAGTACCGACACGGAGCCTCCCCTTCCCCAACATGACTGTATTTTATTGACGAGTGGAAGGCCAAAAGCTGTTGAAAGGCAAATTCCTGTAATGCTCTTCCAAGCTCCTTCACCATCACTTTGTCTGGGCTGGTCAGCATCAACCGTGTTCTGAGATTATTGATTTTTTATTTATGATTTACAAAAAGTGACAGAGATGTAGAGTCTGTTGAGCAAGACAGGCACAAGGCTGGATGCTTGTTCTTGGAGAAGAATGCGTTCCTCTACACAAGCAAAGCAGATACTGAAATGGTGATCAGTTTCATGCAGAAGTGTGTACATGTGTGTGCACACATGTCAACATTGTTTACATTTTCTGCATACTTTCTGATGCCACACAATGGATACTAGCTGGTTACTCCTTGGACTAAATAGGATGTTTCTCTGTCCCTTATGAAAAAATGTTTGCTCCTTGATGAACATGAAGCATCTATTCAACAGAAAACAGATGGCTGCTTCAGGACAGACCTGCAGGACTTGTGAACCACCAAGCTGAGCCTAACTATGTGGTCCCTCTGGGATAATGGTAGCAATCCTCAGCAGATTTACTTGGAAGAGGGTTGTCAGCTATGGGTTGGGAATTACTGGGAGATTTTGGGAGTGAAGCCTGAGGAGGGTGGGCGTTGGGGAGGGGCAAAAATTCAGTGGGAGGTAATGCTACAGAATCCACCTTCCAAAACAGCCATTTTCTCCAGGTTAACTATCTCTATCACCTGGAGATCAGTTGTAATTCCAGGAGATCTTCAGTTACCACCTGGAAGTTCAAAACATCCCCCATTGTTATATGAAGAACAAACATTAACTATTAAAATAACATCCATACATGCATACACACACACACATGCACACACACATATACATATGACGACAGCCAGCAGGTAAAGTCTGATCATAAACCATGTTCCATCAGAAACTGCAATATGCAATTCATGAAAAATGTAACAAGTAAAGACCAATCTATCTTTCATGTACTTTTCCAGCTGCAGGCAGAAACTGACAGGTAGAGTTCATAGACAAGTTAGGTGGAGTTCATAAATAATGTTCCAGCAGGAACTACAATGTACAGTCCACGAAATAAAGAACAGTTGCTTGTATTTTTCAACAGGTAAAGATCAATGTTTGATATGCTTTTCCGATTGCAGGCAGAAACTGATAGGTAGAGTTTATAAACAAGTGAAGTGGTCGTGTCTGTCAAGGTCCTGCTGCTTAGAATTGCAAAAAAAGAGAACTGGACAATCACTTGGCAGAATATAGTGCATGATTAATGCACTGCCTGCTTAGTTTGGTCGCACAACTTATACAGATCTGCTGTAGAAATTTAGGAAGCTGTAATGCAGAACCGGTTAAAATGTTCTCCATGCTGTATTTATTAAGGAGCATGTGATCCCAGATAATATGTTTTGTTCAGTAGAATTAGGGAAACTCTAAAATGTTGAAGAGGGCTTTTGTGGTCCTGAGGGACTGGGTGTTCAGGTCCTGATGCTACAGTTCAGTCTGCTATGTCAATCCAGGAACCAAACTCAGAGCAAAACAGAGCCTCCTAGTCTTAATGTGTAGCTCAAAGTGCCCTGATCTGGGTAAGAAGGGACTGATTACTGCAAGTCGGAAAACACAAGGTCTCACCATCAGTAAGAAAACATAAACACAAATTCCCTGTGCAATTGTTTTAGCACATTGGTTTCAATCTGTGCATGGTTCTCGCTTGGGTTACTGGCATGGCATTTTCCTTTCTGTGAAGGATCTCTGAGAATCCTTTATTTCAGTAAAAATGTTTCCATGCCATTCCCTGTTCATACTAACTATTCTAGCTTCTCACCTCCAATAGACCATAATTTGCCTTAAAAATTTAAAAGATCCATGTTTGGTTCTATGCTGAGCCACATCTGGCTCTAGAACTTATTGTTGAGGAACCTTACTCTGGTGGAAGGACTCCTTTCTCCAGTGGAAGGAACGGGGGGGGGGGTTGGTTGGTAGCCCAGCAAGAACTCATTTGCATATTACACTCCCTGACACCAAGCCAGCTGGAACTGCGTTCCTGTGCGTTCCTGCTAAAAAAAAAGAATTCCTGGGAAGGAATACTCATACACGCATAGATATTTTCCCACCAGTTCGTTCTGCAGGCTGTAGAAAGAATTATCTACTCATGTGCAAATCTAAAGCTAATTGTAGCTCAGGTAATTAAAATGGCATAGCCAAGAACGGAATTTGTCCTGTACCTTGTAAAATAATCACATATAAAACTTGTGCACATAGCAGCAAATGAACCAATTTGTCCGTCTTATTCAACTTGAGTCATCTTTGGTAACCTATCATCTTCTGTAATTCAGAACTGTCAGTCAGCAATGATTTGCCTTGACTTCCTGTACTTATAAAGTCACAGAGCACAGTCATTTAATGAGGGATAGATAAAAAATTCCAGTCAGATTCAAAGCTGGGATGTTCCTGACATATCCCAAAGTCCTCTCTTCTGTCACTCAGATGCAAATCGTTTGAGTAAGTTATGGTTAATTATATTAACCAATGGCAAATGTTGAGCAACTCAGAATTTATGTTTTCCATTTCCTTTAAGGGGAATCTGCCCGCCCCCCGCAGCTAGCATAACAGAGGCTAAACCAATAAGAATAAACTAAATGCATTGTCCTGTTATTTTTGAACAGAAATTGTTCAACTAATGTGAGACTAAGGGTCAAACTATATGTTGCATTTTTTCACTCTTTTTTTCAATTTTTATCCTGCCCCTCTCCCAGAATGGGGCTTGAATGGCTTATGCTCAGTTCCCTGCAATGGGATTGAGGAGGAAGTTCTATCTATCTGTTGCATCTTGTCTTATACTTTGAGCTCAAGGTGACATGAGTGGTTGCCTCTGCCTCAGCTTTGCCCTAATGAGGTGCCATGGCTGATTGGTAGAGCATTTGCTTTGCATGCAGAAGGTCCCAAGTTCAGTCCCCAGCATCTCCAGTTAAGAGGCTCACATAGTAGATTATGTGAAAGAGGCCTTGAAAAGCTGCTGCTAGATTAGATAATACTGACCTTGATAAACCAGTTGTCTGATTTAGTATGATAGCAGCTTCATGTGTTCACATTTGAACCCAGGTTTCATATGTCTTAGTTCAAACTCTAACTACACCACCCCTGTTTTTCTGTTGCCTTATGGACACCCCATGAGGACAAAATGCCATGCTGTGGTAGTTTGGGGTAGTGGTTAAGAGTGTTGGACTAGCACTTGGAAGTCCAGGTTCAAATTCCCAATTGTGCCATGGAAGCCCGCTGGGTGAACTTGGGCCAGTCACACATTCACAAGCTAGCCTGCCTCACTGGGTTATTATGAGGATAAAATGGAGGAAATGAGAATGATGTAAGCTGCTTTGGGTTTCCACTAAGGCAGGGTATAAATGACTTAAACAAAATGCTGCATGGGAGGCTGCAGTAAGGAGGGGAAATTAGGCAAAATGAACCCTCTTTCTCCTCTGCTAGTGGAAATCTTTCTTCAACAATTTCCTTTGTTGGTAGAAGATGGATTAGGAGTATTCCTAGTTCTGTGCAGCATGGCAAATCAACTACAGTGGTCCTTTAACCATAAGCATCATCTTTGTGGGTGTTATAGTGACCTGCTGGTGGAATAGCTGGCTAATGGTGACCCTGTAGGGTTTTCAAGGCAAGAGATGTTCAGAGGTGGTTTGCCATTGCCTCCCTTTGCAGAGTCTACTTTGGTGGTCTCCCTTCCAAATGCTAACTAGGGCTGATCCTGCTTAGCTTCCAAAATCTGTCAAAGATAGGCTACCCTGGACCATCCAGGGAACTTCTGGAAAAAGGGAAAGTTGGGTGCAATTTTTCTCCAAGTGAAACTTGCAACTGCTGTTTGGAAGTACGCTCTGTTGAACTAGCTGGGACTTACTTCTGAACAAACATGCATAGCATCAGACTGCCCATTTCGCTAACTGAAGGCATGCTAAACTAGGAAAGTTGTCCTGTTCTCTTACTAGATTGGAATTGGGTTCCATACCATACACTTAACAACTTGCCTTAGTAAGGTGTCTAGATTTTTGCATGGTAATTTAATTTGTATAAGCATATAAAATTTTTGTTGAGTGCTGGCATGACAAAGTTCTGTAATTTTATGGATAGAACTGGCGGACTTCCTCACGGTTGCCTACTGTAATAAGTAACAAACAGAATGTGCTTATGGTTCTCAGTTGTAAGAACTGCTCCAAAAATGCATCGCCCACCCCCATGATGACTATCCAGAATCTGCTTCTTCAACATCTGGAGCTGCCAGTGGCATTCATGAAATCTGGGCTATGGAACAACAATAAACTTTCCAACTTGTCATGCCAAGAGGATAAATCTCAGTTTCCCAGAAAATTTTTGATTGAAGGCGTTGATTATACACAGGCAGTTAGCGCTGCTTGGTATGACCGTCAATGTTTGTAAACTCTTCAGTCATTTATGGGAAAATAATCCAACGTGGAAAAGATGAACAAAGTGATTCTGCCCTAAAGGAAGAGAGAGATTTAGAAGTTCTTTGCAGGCCACACAGTTGGTTGCAGATCCTATGAGGACTGAGGCTATTAAAACCTTTAGCGAGAAGAAGACGACAACATTGGATTTATATCCCTCTTTCCACTCTGAATCTCAGAGTTGCAGAGCAGTCACAATCTCCTTTACCTTCCTCCCCCACAACAAACACCCTGTGAGGTAGGTGGGGCTGAGAGGGCTCTCACAGCAGCTGCCCTTTCAAGGACAATCTCTGCCAGAGCTAAGGCAGAGCTAAGGCTGACCCAAGGCCATTCCAGCAGCTGCAAGTGGAGGAGTGGGGAATCAAACCCGGTTCTCTCAGATAAGAGTCAGCACACTTAACCACTACACCAGACTGGCTCTCTCCTAAGTACCTTTGTTGTGTGAAGTGAAATTAACATGTGCAAATGGCAGGCTATACTGCAGTGAGCATTTATGGAATGGCCTCAGTGAGGAGAGACTTGAAAATGTCACTCCTTGCCTTCCGAAAGGACTGTTTAGTAAAGGATTTGATAGATGTTATCTGCTTAGCCCAATACATTGTGATGTTAACTTTTTTTGCTGTGGATTTATTTTTTTCCTCTATAGGGACATTTTATTGTGCTTTTTAAGAGCCCCAGAAGGGTGCTGGTGGTCAGGACCAAAAGCCCATTAGTCCAGCAAGTTTGATGCATCTGGGAAAAGTTAAGCATAAAAACATGCATTCTTCCCCTTGCCTCTGCACCCAAAGTTAAACTTTTCTTGGATATCAGGGCTTCCCCACATCCTCATTGAACTCGCTTGTGTGTTCTTATTGCTTTGGAGAGGTTCCCTCCCATTCTGTACATGGATTGCTCCCTCTTGTGGTTGATTCAATGTTACACGACTTTATGTTGGGCACAATTTGCCACAATTCTGCAGGGAGATATGCCAGACAGAACAGAATATAATATCAAATCAACCACCAGAGGAAGCAAAACATGTGTGGAACAGTGGAAAAATCCGAAAGCCACAGGAACACACAAGCAAGGACAATGAGAATGTGGAAAAGCTCTCTGTCTTTGCCCCCTGCCCTAGGCTCAACTCTAAGCAAAGGTCCCTGGTGCAATTCCTAGAATCTCCTGATTTTTTTTAAATGACCACATTATAATATAGGTGATGTGAAAGACCCTGAGATCCTAGAGAGCTGCTGCCAGTGTGAGTAGACAATACTGACTTTGATGGAGCAAGGGTTTGATTCAGTATAAGGCAACTTCATGTGTCTCCCTGACTGCTCAGTTATAGCTTATTGAGGTGAGCCACCTGATGGTAGTGGAGAAGAGGGATTCAAATGTTATGAACAATTGATAAAAAGATCAATCAAGAATTTTTGGTTTTAGTGCATTTAATAGTATGTAGGTGGGTGATTGAATGCTTGCCAGTCAGTGATGAGGGAAGCTATACCTTTTGAAATCCTTTCTTCTATACAACCACTCCTGGTGCAGGGTCTCTCTCTTCCATTGTATGTGGTCAGCCAAGATGTGGAAATGACATATCTCTCCTTTCAGGATTGTGGAAGTTACCACAGTAGAGATCTGTGAAGTCCATTCCCACACCCCAGCACTCATACATTTACTATGTGCAGCTCTAAACAGAGCTGTATCCTTCTAAATCCATAGAATTCAATGGCCTGAAGGTGTAATCCTGTTTAGGACTGCACTGTTAGATTAATTCTCCAAGTGAAGAAAACAGATAAAGTAGCATCTGAAACCAGCTTTTAGGTATCCTTCTGTACGTTGCTTTCTGTAGTGGATTATTTTGCTGTATGCCTTTTTTGAAAAATGAAACACTGCAGATGTTCCTAAAGAAAATGCTAGTTCAAATTACATGTGATTGACTGCATAAATAACAAGGTATGGGATGCTAAAGAAAGACTCGCTAACAAGCATCTTTATTAAAGAAAATATTAGGCAAATTAAATAAAGTCTTGTCTGTATTTACAATCCATTCTAAAGCATTGCTGGCTAGATTAGCTCAATAATTGGGCCACACAGGCTGATTCATAAAGTTTAGATAACAGAATAACATCTTAAGGCAATAGTAATTTGATTTCCCCCCCCTTAAACATGTTGGCATAGATTTTTCCGAGATGTTTTACAAATAGTTATTAAAAGCACATTGAGAATCTGAATTCCCTGTGGGCAAAATGTTTTTATGCTTAACTTTCATTTAGTTCAAAATTACAAATGGCTCGGGTGGAGGGAAGAGATCACAAAGTCATACCCAGTTATCACAACATCAGCAGTTGAAACCAATATATGGGAAGCTCAGAGAAGAATGCATCTGGTTGCCGGGTGCTGGGTAATAATTTTTTGAAAACCAAAGTTCGTCCCTAAGACAGATTTGAAAGGGAAGGCTTGATCTTTCTATCAGTGCTGAATATATCAGTGTTAGGAACATTTATGATAGCGCTTTTCATAACTTCTGTCTTCGGGCAGCCTTTTTGTAATATGGTGGTTCTATGCATGGATACATAGCACTTTTCATACTGGCCTGTTCATCAAAGAAACTCTACACCTCTGCCACACTGAACCCAGGAGCGTGGCAGAAGATTGTGTGACAGATTCTAGGTTCACACACTTCTTTTGGGGTGCCTTGTCTGCCTTTGTCTGCCTTGTTGACAAACTTGAAATGCTGAAGGAGAAGTTGTAGTTCAGTTGGAGGACATATAATTTGCATTCAGAAAGGCCCAGGTTCTGTCGCTGACACATCCAGTTAAAAGGATCAGGGAGCTGGTGATGTGAAAGACCTCTGTCTCTTGCAGCTTCCAGCAAACACTCCAGTGTGCTTGATTTCCCTGCAGTGCTTTTGGACCTGAGGTCTTAATGATATCTTTGAGAACCAGTGTGGTGTGGTTGTTAAGAGCAGCAGACTCTAATCTGGAGAACCAGGTTTAATTTCATACTCCTCCACATGAAGGCTGCTGGGTGATCTTGGGCCAGTTGCAGTTCTCTCAGAACTCTCTCAGCCCCACCTACCTCACAAGGTGCCTGTTGTGGGGAGAGGAAGGGAAAGGTGATTGTAAGTTGCTTTAAGACTCTTTAAAGTAGAGAAAAGCAGGATATAGAAACCAACTCCTGCTCTCCCTCCTCCATTCTGAAGCCCAAGGTTCACAGGCTCTAAAAGGTCCAGCACGGTGGCAAACCTCCCCTGGGTGCCTTAGACTTTCTTTGGCCCACTTGTTGGGGAGGAAATACACAATTTAAAACAGAAATTAGAAGGAACATGATCTCAAGGTATCTGCAAGGGTCTCACCTTGTCTCTTCTCTGTTGACTGGTGTAAAACTTTAATAAGATGTTAAACCATACATGGAAGCGTCTTCTAAAGCAGCAGCCCTGCAATTCCCCCCCTATGGGATGTTGTGAGTTTCCCCATTTCCAAAAGTTCCCATTAAGGGGAATGGAATGTGGGGAAACTTACAATGTGACAATACCATGCTTCATGTTTTCTATACTAGATGTGGGGACAAAAGGGGAGGAAGAGAAGATGGGTCTGTTTTGGTGGGCACCTATCAACAACATTTGTGACAATATTTGGTTCCAGCCACAGGCACACATGTGAAAAGTAGTCCCAATTTACTTGTTTGATCTCCCTTCAGGGCTTTTTGGATTGTGATACTTTAACAATAAAGAGCATTGATGTCTCTGATATTATCACAATAAACCTGAGCAGTCAGCACAGAGGGGAAAAAAGCCCTATCAGCATTCTGTACTGCAAATGTCCTATTGGAGGGATCCCTGATGCGGTGAATGAGGACTCTGGTGAATGCCAGCACCTCTCCTGGCCCCCACTAAGTGTTTTTAGAAAGTGGGTGAGGCTAGGTGGGGCTTTTGCCCAGCAAAGCTTCTGACTGGCCATTGGGGATTTGGTTGGCTGTGCAGATTTTTGAAAACCTTGCTTTGGCAGCAGCTGCCATCACATCACAAGGATTTTCCCTGGGTGACTGAAGGGAAGCTGCAGCTGCCATTTTGGGGCAGCCATTTTGTGGCTATGCCCACCACACTGTGTGTAAATTCCAAAGTTGTGTGCATGCTCAAAAAGACTGGAGACCCCTGCCTTATTGTACTTTTTAAAAATTTTATTACAAAGCAATGATACTTGAAAATACTATGCAGTTTTCAGGAAGAGGAATGAGCATTCTGATAACAAATTCTGATTCAAGTGAATGGAGAAAAAAAAGTCAGATCATGTCACAAGGGACACTAACTGGCCGCTTCACTGTTATCCACATTGTATAGCAACTAATACCATTACTGTTAACTGGCTACTATTTACAATAAATGGAAAAGGTTCATATGATTACCATTAATTCATTCTGCTTGGGTGTAGATGCAAGAGGAACTCAGCCTTGGTTTACATGAAGACAAAATGCTTCTTTCATCCAAGATGTCCTAGAAACATCTCTCTCTCTCTCTCTCTCAAAAACAAAGATTTTGGAAAGGGATAAAAACAAACAAGGACTCTAGGCCAAATCCTGCATTGGCTGGGATCCTGAAGTGAGCATGCGAGACATTCTCTTCTCGTTTGCACTTGTGTAACAAGATTATGCCGCCTAAAACCTATAATTTCTCCTCTTTCTCATCACAAAAGACATGAGATTGATTTGGCAGGAACCAAGCATTTAATGGAGCAACTGTCAAAATGGTAAAATGATTGAAGGGATTAAAGTCAGTGACTCTTCTAGCAATAAATGCCGTAAAACTGAATGATTTATATGCCTAGAAGGCTTTGTTAGGTTACTGTAATTTCCTAATTAGGACACCATAGTAGCCACTTGGGTCACTGGGCTGGAGGGAGGGCAGGAAACCTGAAAGAGCACACATCTGCAGCAAACTCATGTAAGGTCTCAAGTGAGCTTAGATACCTCAGGCTCTGTGGGGAAAGGACTCCGCAAAATCAATGTATTGTTATGAGCAATATTATTCACAAATGGTGTCTCCTTGCCAGTTTGAACCACGCAGCTCAAATTCTGGCAAAGGATTTTTGTATATGTCAGCACAACAGTATGACAGTCTGTTCTGTAGTTCTGGAGTCTAATCTTCAAATAATATCCATTTCAAATACAAATGAAAGAATTAGAATCTGGTTTCAGGGAGCAGCTGTATTGGTCTGCAGTAGAACAGCTAGATTTCAGATCAGTAGTGCCTTAGAGACCAACCAGATTTTCAGGGGATAAGATTTGAAGAATCAAAGATCCCTTTGTCAAATTAGAATCTGGAGAAGTTTCTCCACTGAGGACTCCGAGTGAAGGGAGGGGTGTTATAAATCCAATCTCCTCTCCTTGCTTCCCAAATTCTCTCCTGTGCAGAACAGACATAGGGTTCCCAAGTCTCCCGCAGCCTCCGGCGGGGGACTTTTTTCCGGCACGATGATGTCACTCAGAAGTGACATCATCAAGCCGGTGACGTCACTTGCTGGATGCTCTAGGCATTTCTGGGAAAGCTCTGGATGCTCTAGTGATTTGGGAGGGAAAAACTCTATGGTACCATAGAGTTTTCCCTCCCAAATCCCTAGAGTATCTGGGAAAACCATAGAGTTTCCCCGGAAATGCCTGGAGTGGGCGGCGAGTGATGTCGCTGGCACAATGATGTCACTCCCATTTGCCATCATCACGCCAGTGACATCAAGGGAGGTTCCCCCTGCTGGCCCAATGTGGGCTGGCAGGTTGGGAACCTTCAGGGTGGAAGAATCCCTGCCCGGCCCGGGGGCTTGGCAGCCTTATACAGACAGGAGTGGTCTTAGTGATTCTGTGACCCTGGGGAAAAGTCCAGGCTGAGGCCTCAGAATCACTGCTGCCCCCCCATCCACCATACTGGGGCCAAGCAAGGAGTGGTTCTTGCTCCATGAGAGGTGGGTAGGAGCCATCGCTGACACCAGAAGCCAGCTGTCCAAGCTCTAGATGGGTCAGGTACAAGTGGTGGCAGGAATCTTCTCTTCTGTTTCTTTTTTTTTTGTTTCCTTTTAAGGCTATAGGCACTGAGCCTCCCCCAAGCATGGGACTTGAGGCAGTTGCCTCATTGCCTAAAACTACCCCTGAGTATAGGAGTCCATCCTGGAGTTGCACTGTGGCAACTTAGCTCCCACTCTAGGATTAGGTCTCTCTTGCTTAATCGCCCAATCAGGGAGCACAGCCCCCAGGATAAAATGGACACTGTTAGCCTCTTTATGACTGAGTGCTAGACATAGTATCTAGTTGGTTGTACAGCGACCTTGCAAGTCAGGTTGTCATTACTTCTAGGTTGTCCTTTAAGCAAGTCTCCAAATTCTTGCCTCCCAGGATTGTATCCAACATTGTTCACTGATCAAATTGGTCTCTTTATGCTGATCACATAATTCAGTGTACTCACTAACTATAGCAGATGTCAACAGCAATATTTTCAGTGACTTATGAAAGCCATGTTTTGTTTCTTTAAAGCTTCTCATGCTCATTGCTTGGCACAAGAAATCACAACATCCCAAAAGCCTGACAGACTAGTTTTTGGTGGCTAACAAAAACATATCATTTCTTTGGGTAACTTGCTTTTATATTTGATTCCATTGTTTGGAATACTGCTTTCCTTGCATTACAAATCTCTTAACAAAATGCATATTTTTATCCCCCCTTCCTGCAGTGTAAATTAGCAGAAGATGGAATACAATTTATAGATTGCTTTAAAAAAATATGCTCATGCACTGAAATGTGCTGTCCAGAGATTGTAAGGCACTGAACGGTGTGCTCAGGTCATACTGATCACAGTGCTATGAAAAAGTCCCACTTGTGCTATAGTCTCTGCCATGGAGTGTGTTCTCTTTTCCTCTGAAACTTCTGTTTGATCAAGAACCCTTTCAAAAACATTGATTTTGTGCAAAAGAATGTTTTAGAGGAAGATAAAGCTTATTCTAAGTCCAAAATTATCCAGTGGTGCATATGGCTGGTGTTCACAGTATCTAAGCCTGTGAATGTTGCATGCAAGTACATTTGCATACAAGTTGGGGGAGGGCAGGTTAGAGAGACAAGATCTACTGGAACGGATTGCTATCTCTATTTCTGTGAAGGAAAGTCACTTCAGAACATTATATTTATAAAGTTTTTTAAAAGTGCCTTCAAGTGACAGCTGACTTATGGGTGACCCCTTAGGGTTTTCAAGGCAGGAGACTAATATAGGTGGTTTGCCATTGCCTTCCTCTGCATAGTGACCTTGGTGGTCTCCATCCAAACACTAACCAGAGCTGACCCTGCTTAGCTTCCAAGATCTGACCACACTGGGTTAACTTGGGCCATCCAGGTCAGGGTCACAAAAATGTAAATACCCAAAATGGCATCTGCTCAAGACACAGAGCTCTGAATTTTATTGTTTTTATAACTTTATTGAAGATACATGACAACGTCAATAGAAACTGGATGAAGCCAGTCCAACACAGAGTTAAGCACTGAAATCTCTGCCTCGATCCAGCTAAAGTTAGTTGAATACATTGTCATAAACATCACAAGCACTTAGTGGTAGGCCAGTTTGGTGTCGTGGTTAAGAGTGCAGATTCTAATCTGTAAGAACTGGATTTAATTCCGCACTCATCCACACACAGCTGATGCAGTGACCTTGGGTCAGTCACAAGTTCTCTCAGAGTTGATCTCTCAAGAACCATTCTCAAAAGAGATCTTTCCACCCCACCTACCTCATAGGGTGTCTGTTGTGGGGAGAGGAAGGGAAGGAGATTGTAGGCTGCCCAGAGACTCCAAGTGAAGGATGGAGTATAAATCAAATCTCATCCTCTTCCTTTGGTATCAGTCAGCCCCATTGAATTCAGTGGGAATTACATCCAGGTAAACATGCATAAAATAGTGATACCAGTCCTATAGAAAACAATGGGATTAAAATTAGCAGCCACTAATGTATTCCACTGGTGTCATGTTACATGAATTTCAATCAGTCAATTTAAACATGCTCAAGTTAGTTTTGTATCAGGACAAATATACTTCAGGTGATGACTGGGGACATTTTATACACCTCTTTATTAAAAAGATATTACTTCTAAAGCAAATACAGGTCACAAATATAGTTATGTTTGAAAGAATAAAAACAATATAGACGGAGACTCAGACCACTGGCTGATTTGGGTATAAAGAGGTGAACTATTTATCTTATTAAGAAGAAGAGAGCGAAAAAAAGGCCTGGAGAACAAGCCCTGTGAGGAAAGGCTGGGGACCTAAGAATGTTCAGTTTGGAGAAGAGGAAGTTGAAATTTGAGCATTTGAAAGGCTCCTAATAATGGGTTAGATTATGCGTGGAAAGATACTGGCTGGATAGTAGGTTTTTAAAAAATATACAGTAAGGGTAGTTCAGCAGTGGAATAGCTGGTGGTGAGCTCCCCCTCACTAGCAGTCTTCAAGCAGCGTCTGAACAAACATTTGTCAAGGATGCTTTAGACTGATCCTGCATTGAGCAGGGGGTTGGACTAGATGGCCTGTATAGCCCCTTGCAACTCTATCATTCTGTGATTCTATGAATGAAGAAAGGAGGACCACAAATGTACACATTTCTGGGGGAGGGGAAATTGCTGTGAATTATATCCTACTGCCCTGTGTGCCTTGTAAAAGTAAAAAGAAATACAATTCTAAAGAAATAAAATTAACTCATTATTGAAGCGAGGATTGCAACCAAGTGGGTGAATAATACCATTTTAACACAGTGATTATACAGGCGTCATAAATCTCATAAACCCTACCTTTTGTATTTTTTGAGGAAAGATGGGGCTGGATTCAGACTAAATAGGCCCTTTCCTGCCAATTGTCCCTTCCTGCTGAAGAATACCCCCACCACATGTCATTCCTCAGGGTCTCCTATCAATGGAGGTCAATAGATTGTGTTCGTGATAAGTCAGGAAATTTTCATGCTTCCGTGGAAATTTAGCCTGGAAGATTTAATCTGGATCCAAGTCTATGTCTTCTATGTTTGTTACCTTGAAATTGAAAACATAAAAGTAACACTCTGAACCAGTGGTTTGCTTGCTTTGTTTCTGAGATATGCCACTCCTAACCTCATTATGCTAGATTTATACGATGACTTTAAAACATGCCTGATTGCTCTTATTCTCAAGGGGTCAGCTCTGCAGCCGGGGACCAGCTGGGCATTGTGAATGTGATTCCTTGCTGGCAGTTAAGCCTAGGCTGTGGTCACCCTGACAGTCAGTGCCATGAAATGACTCTTTGCCTTCCCCTAAATAGTGGCCCTGATTTTATCAAATCCTATCCTGAAGCAGTGAAGGCTCATGGAGATATCCCAGCCTCCACCACAGTGTATTGCTGAAAGGGAGAAAAGAAACGATGCCCTTATAGGGAGGGATGGGGAAGCAGTGATGGAACTGCTGGGTCAAAGCACACAACTACTGAATTACTTGCAGAATCTGGTGTTGATTGTGGAGGCGTACCATTTTTCCAAATCAAAATAGTAGGCGCATTTGATCTTGAAAACCTGAACATTTTTTAAAGGAAGCACGTCCAGAGCGGAGATGCATGCAAAGACACAGGCAGTTGTCTCCTCAGCGAAGGAGCCCGTGCCTGCCTCACTTAATCACTCCTTTTGCACAGACACAGCAAATGCAATTGCCTTCAGAGGGTACAGGCCAGGGCTCTTGTTTTTAGATTTGCCATTGTGGTGTATTTGTGGTTTAAGAACTATAGCAGCTCTCAGAGCTTCCACCTCATTCTGAAGGCCTGACTAGCAGTGCCATCCTAATGAGAGTTCTACCCATTGAAGTCTTAGATGATGGAACTCTGTTTAAGATTGCACTGTGCACTTGCTGATTCTTTATGGAACTTTGGGATTCAGAACTATATTTGTGATTTAATGGTTGTTTTGAAGCAGACAAATAATTTAAAAACATCATTTTTAACATCTGTAGCCTTGAACATTAAATAAGATTTAACCAAAGTGATGAGCATTGGATATAGAAAATGAAGTACAGAATGCAGGCTATCAGTAGTGACAAAATTTCATTCAGCATCTAAATATTCCTTGGAACTTTCTGATATACAGTTAGCCTAACTAAAGTAAATTACTCCCCATGTCTTTGGATTTAGTTGGAAACTTAGATGCCTTTCAGTACTTAGGATCACAGCTTTTTTTTAAAAAAGGCGCTGGTAATCATGTATAAGGTTGCACTGATTTCCACCACTTCCCTCTCAGGACTTGTGAAAGCCTTCCCCAAAGGTGTCTGTACCAGCTAGTACTACTACAAAAGAAAACCCTGCTTAGCATAAACCAGCATGACAGCTGCTATCATATTTAGAATTAATTCCATATGGGTTGGAGGGAGAGGAAGAAGGGGAAAAATCTGGTTCAAATAGAGCCATCAAATCCTAAATTTCTTTAAGCAGTAGTTGCAACTCTTTCCTAAATGTTGTTTTCTTACGGTGCAATGCTAAACAGAGTTAAATTCTTCTTAAAGCCATCAAAATCAATGGGCATAGCGAGATGCAACTCTGTTTAGGATGACACTGTTACATTTCTACCACATATGAAGTAGGGGTGTGCAAAAAAAAATCAGAATTAATTGGATTCGGAAATATACGGGGCCAAAAATTCAGAATACCGTATATTTCCGAATACGGGTACTCGGAATAGCCGCATATGGCAGAATAGAGTATATTGGAAGCCACCTGGAGTGGAGGGGATTTGAGGGAGAGCACCCAAATTTGCAGGGGAGCTGCAGGGGACTCTCCTCTACAAACCCTCCAAGTCCCAAAAAGTTTGGGCCCAAAGAGGGTGCCCCTATCCCACCATTATACCCTATTGGCCATTGAAATCAGTGGCAACATAGGGCATAATTAGAGGCTATTGGAGGGAAGGGGGTTTGAGGGAGAGCCCTCAAAACTGCAGGGAACCTGTAGGGGACTCTCCCCTACAAAACCCCCAAGTCCCAAAAAGATTGGGCCAGGGGGTCCAATTCCTGGGGCACCCAAAGCCAAACCTAACTTCACACCAGAGAATCTTAAATGCACTACATCCATCTATCTACTCTATGAACCCTGCTGTCCTGGAACTAATATAAACCCAGTTGCCAATGCCAACATCTCTGCCACACAAAACACAATCTGCTCAAGGTCTGCTCTGCAGACCTGGCTGCAGCAAACCCAGATGCCAGCTCTCCAGCCCTGCCCCAAACAACACGGGGAGAGCTGGCCAAGCACAACAAGCATGCTGGTTCTGGGTCTCTCACCCAGGTGCCAGCTTCCCTGCCACAGAACACACAATCTACAGATGCCAGCTCTCCAGCCCTGCCCCAAACAACACGGGGAGAGCTGGCCAACCACAACAAGCATGCTGGCTCTGGGTCTCTCACCCAGGTGCCAGCTTCCCTGCCACAGAACACACAATCTACAGATGCCAGCTCTCCAACCCTGCCCCAAACAACGCGGGGAGAGATTGCCATGCACAACAAGCATGCTGGTTGTGGGTCTCTCACTCAGGTGCCAGCTTCCCTGCCACAAAATACACAATCTACATATGCCAGCTCTCCAGCCCTGACCGAAACAACACAACTCTCAAACAAGAGAAGTGGTGGATCACACCTAGCTCCACATCATTCTGTATCTGACACAAAGCAAGAAGCATTTAGACTTACCTTGAGTGATGGATGGTTGGCTGGTCCAGGCTCTTTTGCGTTACCCAGGGTGCACCACGAGGAGGCAAGCCAGAGTTGCACCCCAAATGAGGAAGATCACTGGGAGGGCCTCAGATTGTGTGAGAGGAAGGGAACCATTCCTTCTCTCTCAGCTCAGCAGCAACACACCAGCTATCACTGTCCCATTAGAGGGACCTCAGCATTGGTATGGCTGCTGGCTGCCTGTCATCATCACTGGCACCTCCCTCTTTCTTCCTCCTGCCCCTGAAAAAAAAACCTGGGTTATCCTGGCTGGTCTGTGGGTGCTGTCGGTTACAGTTGGGGGCTGCAATGGCCCTTTCAGTATTATTAGGCATGTGTGGATGGGGACTGGGGAAATTTGGATTGCTTTGCAGATTTTAAACCAGCGTTCACTTTTGGTTTGGGGATGGATGAGGGGTGGGGGGGAGGGATGCACTGCCAATCAATTTGTGAGTTTTGGGGCTGTCTTTGGACTCTAGTGTATTTTTAGTGGGAGAGCGTTTTACAACCACCTTCCAAGCACGGGCCAAGAGAGGATGCAGGAACAAGTCAGTGCTCACTTCATTCACTCTCAATGTCTATGTTCGGGGAGCTGAACAGTGGCAAGTTGACCTTCAGGAAGACCAACTGCTCAGACATCCAGGGTTGCAGGTGATTGCGATGTGGGCAGACAATGTCGCCCATATGCGAAAAGACGCGCTCGCTCTGCACGCTTGTTGGTGGGCATGAGAGGAACGCCTTGGCCATGGAGGAGAGGGCTGGCCAGACCTTCTCCTTCATGACCCAGTAGTCCAAAGGAGATATTTCCTGTGACTCGTTGGGCTCCAAAAGATAGTCCCTCACCATCGCAGCACCCGTCTCCGCTCTCAGGGGCCTACTGCTCCCAGAGGGGCCAACGAGCTGCCTGATGAGATCTTCGTGGCGTGAGTCTGGTGGGAAACACTTCCTAGCTGGGGAGGTTGGGGATGAACAGCAGTGGAAGTGGCAGATGAGCTGCTGCCAACCCCTCCTCCTCAGTTACCGGCACTGGGCCCACCCTGACTCTGCAACACTCGACCTTCTGGGAGAGCTTGTCTCGCCAGCGATCAAGCTCGTTGGCCCGCTCAGCGACTGTGCCCTTAAGGCACGGGCCTAACATGGTTGCCATCATGTAGACCTTATCCTGGGTGAAAGTCTGAAAGGGGGCCTCAAGCCCTTCCTGCAGCCTAACAACCAGGGCGCACACCATTGGAAGAACGTCTGCACAGCCTGTTTCTCAAGCGGCAGATACGAGTCTGTTTTGCTGTGTGAGAAGTGATCCGTGATGTGCCGACACTTCTGAAGCAGAAGTCAGTAGTCATGGGTTGCAGCTAGATACCGATGATCCTGGCTTTTCGTCTGGCCCAATGCATCCTTAACCACGAGGTGGAGAAGGTGGGCCACGCAAGGAAGGCGTTGTAGGCCCTGATGCTGGACAGCCGCCTTGATGTTGGAGCCACCATCAGTCACCACGAAGCCTGTGGCGACATCCCCGCTGCCTACTCAGGCCTCTAACTGCTGTGAGAGGATGGCTCTGAGAGTGTCTGCCGTGTGCGGCGTATTGACTGCTTCGGTGTGCAGCAAAGTCCAGCAATAGCCGGCCTGGCAGCCCTGACACTGCCTGCCGTTTCTGCCACCCCCACCCTGCAGCTCACTGGGTTGCCACCAATGTGCAGTCAGGGAGAGATACCCCTCGAACACATGTTGGGAGCTCCAGATATCTGAGGTGAAATGAACAGTCTCCCCGGCAGCATGGGACAAATGCGCCTTCACCACAGATCTAGTCACCCTGAAAACAGCTGGCACAATGGTCCTGCTAATGGTGGTTCTAGCAGGAACTTTGTACCAGGGCGCCAGGTACTCGAGCAACCCAGCACCCCAGGATTCTCAACCACTGAAAATGGAAGCCCATGGGCGACCAACCTGGCAAGGTTCCAGGCGATCACCCTCCAGCCATACCTGATTCCCCTTCTTGGCACACAGGTGCCACCCCCACCAAACATCTCAGGCATAGATGGCTGGCATCCCTGCACTGCCACGGAACTCTCCTGGAGAGCTCTGGAGGTAGTCGCAATGGGACAGACCTCCTGGCTGGGTGGTGTTGGCCGTCTGGGCACCCCAGCACCAGCCTACTTCTCCCCCTTAAGAAGCACCGCAGCGTAGTGCTTCCACAGGTGGTTCTGCATCCCCCCCAGAGTCAGGTGGGCAGGGTCCCGTCCATGACTGACCCGGGCCCTGCATAGCTGGCACTGTGCATAGCGTGGATCCTCCATAAGTTGGAAATGCTTCAGACTTTGGAGGTGTACGGATGCCCAAGCTGATCGGCAGCTTGGGTGTCCAGAGCCACCTCCTGTGAGGTGCTCGGGGCAGACACATCGTGTCTTGGGGTGGCAGGAGAGGCTGGCTGTCGGGGGGAAGTGGGCGGAGATGGAGCCACCTCGTGTTTCTCCATCTCTTTCTCCTCTACCCCATGCAGCCTCCCCTCCTGGCCATTCCCTGAAGGACTGCTGGTGCCTGAAGGAACCGAAGAAGGGGGATGGTCCTCCTCAACCATCTTCTCCTCCAGCTCCTGCACGACACTCTGCACCCTCCTTGGGGTGATCGTTTTGGACAGAAAACTGTCCCCAAAGCTCATCTCCATGGAGGGCTGCTCTTGCTGCCCCTCCTCCAGCTGCTGAGGCCGAGAGACATCAGCTGGAGGAGAGACTGCCCAAGCAGCAGACCCCTGCTCAGTGCCAGCACCTAATGTCACCTCTGCTGGGGGCACCCCAGCAGCAGCCTAAATGAAGGGCCCAAGGCTGGCCTTCTTCTTCATCACACTCCGGCCAGAAGTCGGAGTGCTGGAAGGCAGCTGTGGAGTGGCCCTATGCACAGGTGGGGGGGAAACCTGGGTCCTCCCCCTCCCCTCCACCCATCTAGTCTTCTCCTTGGCCTTGCCCCCAGGGCCCCTCTTCTGCTGCCTGCCACTCATCTCACCCTTGGCCAGTCTCACAACCCTGAACTGAGAGTGGGGTATTTTTTACAAACCTAACTCACTGCACTGTACCCTGAACCAACAGGTGCCCTGACTTCTTTTTAAAAACCCTCCCACCAACACTTGTTTGTTTGTTTTTTGGGTCCCTAATCTGTCTTTCTTTGGGTAGCAGTAATCTGGTAAAGTTTAGGAGACTAGGCGATCCTGCCTCTTCCTGGCTACAGTTTTTAAAAGGCTACCTTGAGATGAAGGCAATCCTTGTTATATCCTCCTAGTTAAACTTCTCCTAACTAGATCCTGGGATAAACCTGATTTCCTTGCAAACTAGAAATCAGGTGTCCCCTATAACTTGAGAGAAGCTGCGGTTTACCCTATGGAAATCTAAGGATGCACCAGCTTTCAGTGGATGAAAGCAAGATGCACTGCAACCCTAGTCTCTTTAAAAGGGAGCCTGATGTGGCCTAGTAGTCGCGCTGCCTTTTATGAGAAGCCTAAAATCTTTTTTAAATCACCACTATCTGGCCTAGTTGAATTTTGAAAGAAGATAAAGCCCTAAACTGGATTAATTTTTTTTTAAATTTCAAAAAACACAATCCCTAAAAACACCCTTATTAGTGGGGCAGCCTATTTAGTGGCCCTAGCCAAATCAAAAGCACCCTCAGACTCCAAAAATAACGCTATAAACGAAACGTGACAGAAAGAAAGAAACTTAACTTTTAACCCCTCCCCCCCCCAAAAAACATACAAAACAAAACCAGGAAAAGGGACAATAGGACAGGAGGATGCAAAACCAGCAGCAACAGAAAATAGATCCAAACAGGTCACTGAGAAAAGGCCAACAAACTCAACTATTAAAAAAGTGACCTTTTCAACAAAAACCTCAGGCCAAATCAGTCAACAACACTCCACCCTCAAAAAACCAGAACCAAGAAAAGGGACAATAGGACAGGATGATGCAAAACCAGCAGCAACAGAGAATAGATCCAAACAGATCACTGAGAAAAGACCAACAAACTCAACTGTTAAAAAAGTGACCTTTTTCACAATGAAAATTAGGCCAAACAGCCTCGCCCCCAAGAACCAGAAGAGAAAAGGAACAACAACAGCACAACACAGCAACAACAAATCAAACACAGAATCCTTTTAAAACAGTAAAAAACTTGACTTTTAACAATACAGGAACTTTACCAACCCCTCCCCCCCAAAAAACCCTTCACCCTAACCCCAAGAAATCCAAGCCACCCAAATCAGGAAAAGTAAAAGGACACTGCACTTTTAAAAATTCTCTCACTAAAGTAAGATATGGGCAAATTGGCAACCCCCCCCCACCCCAGGCCCCCACCCCCAGCAGAACCCCCTAACCCTAACCCCAAATAACTCACCCACCCAAATCTGGATAAGTAAAGGGACTCTAAGTCTTAAAAAGTCCTTTTACTAACTAAAATAAAAACAAGAACCCCAAGACTATCTTAACTTAGATGTCTTCTCTTCTCCAGGCAGGTCAGGCAAGGTTGAGAGAGAGCAGCAGCAGCTGAGGCCAAGGGCCAGCACAGCACAATCTCTCTCTCACACCAACACAGCAGCAATGGAATGAAGTCCAGCCAGGCAGACTCCTTAAAATGGTTCTCTGCCCCTACACAGAGCAGTTTCAAAAAATAGCACTGCTCTGTGATTGGCCAGAGAACACTGTTTACTTGGGTACCCAAGTAAACAAAAGAACAACAATGTTGCTGATGGCTGGGGGATTAGCCCAGCCATCAGCTACACAACAGCCCTGCTAAGCATGCATTTGCAATGCATTTTGCAAATGCATGCTTTGGATTGGCTGCTAGGGCTCCTCTCCCCCTCCCCCCCGTCCCTGATCCCAGGGAGGCTATGGGAGAGGTGGGAAAAGGCTTCCAAAGGCAGGAAAGGAGGCAAGCAGCTCCCCTGAGGTTGCAGAAGCTCCTTTCCTGCCTTTTCCAAGGACTTCCGTATACTTCTGAATATCTATTCGGATCCAAATGCACACCCCTAATATGGAGGTCTACTCATGATAATGTCAAGGAACGGACACCACTATTAATCTGAAGATTTTAAAATAATTATATAGTTCATTTGTAGTTCATATGTCTTCAATAACCTCATTATTATTAAATCAATAATTTAAATAAATTAAACTTTATGATAGCTGAGTTTGTATTTCTTTCAATGACTAGTGTCCAAAGTAGGTCTAAGATGGAGTTTTTGCTTCTTTTAGCTGAAGCCAAGAGAAGCTAGAGTTGCAATGCACTCTGTGGTAGTGGCAAAACATTGTGATTGTAACCTTTTGTAGAGGATGCAGTGATGCTCTATTTAGCTGCTTGTTTGGGAAGCATGATAATGCACCCGTGACATGTGAATTGGGCAACATGTGGATTTTCCATGTGGGTACAGTTTCCATTCACACAAACCAGAGCCCTGGGAAATCATTTGTGCCTATATGGAAAATCAATGCATTGTGCAATTTGTGATGCGGGATTGTGCATATTGGGGACATTGTGGAGACCCATGCACTCCTGATATGCATAGTTGACAGGCTCCTACAGCGTGTGAACAGAACTCTACTGTATCATCTGCAGAGGGCTGCAGTAGCTGCAGTTTTACACATAGCTGCTGTAATGTTCTGACCGTAGCACGGAATGCAGTGTGACTTCATTGATTCAGATGGATTGGAAGACATCCAAATTGTCTAGATATTCAGCTAATTGGACAAAGGGAAGCATAACTTAGAGTATGGGGTTACAATTTAGGTCAAACAGGAAATTTAGGTGAACAGAAATTTCAGAGTTCAAGCTCATGTAACAGGAGCCTTAATGTGCCATTAGTGGGTATGACCAGAGCTTACAAGTGTGATATGCTAGTGTTACGAGGCTAGCCCCTTGGATAAGGTTGTGGAACTTGTGGGTTGCAAATATTTAACCAGAGAAGCCCTATTTTCATTCTGAAAAATGTTTTGTATCCTGTCAGAGGATACAAAATATTCCCTAAAAAACAAACCAAAAAACCTCCTCAATTTTAAGCATTCTGCAACTCTTGTTTACCTAGCTGCTGTTGCTTTGGCTTTTGTTTTTCATGTCCAGGCTTTTATTTTCCCTCCCTGACTAATCCCAGTCAATCAGAGATCTTGTAGGAAATGCAGTGACATCGCAATTCTACATAGTTATACAAGGGTGATGCTTCCAGTCTTTCTATAATGTGCTTCAGTAGTTTCAGCACAACATGGCAAGACAAAGAGCATCAAACCAGTTGCATTGGCAGTGGAGATTTTTTCCCCTCATGTGCACCTTGGTCAGTGCCTCTAAAAATCAAAGAATGAGGGAGCTCTTTGGGGAGCATGCAAAAAATTCACTCATGTCTTCCTGTTTCAACGCAGAGCAGCGCTCTCTACAGAATGGCTGTTCAAATGGCATGGATGTCTCCAGCTTTGCACCATTTAACACTTATCACTCAGGTCATTATAGGTTTTGTAGGGTGATGATAGGGAGCCCTGTGGTGCAGAGTGGTAAGTTGCAGTACTGCAGTCCAAGCTTGGATCACAACCTGAGTTTGATCCTGTTGGAAGCTGGGTTCAAGTAGACAGTTCAAGGTTGACTCAGCCTTCCATCCTTCCGAGGTCAGTAAAATGAGTACCCAGCTTGCTGGGGATAAAGTGTAGATGACTGGGGAAGGCAACGGCAAACCACCCCATAAAAAGTCTGCCATGAAAACATTGTGATGCAATGTTACCCCAGAGTCAGAAATGTCTATGCTTGCACAGGTGACTACCTTTACCTTTTTTTTTGGTGATGATAAGTCCAATTATTTGGAAGCAGGCTACCTTAAAAATGATGGGGTTTACTTTCAATGAAATATCTTTAGGCTGAAGTTGGCGCAAGGGGGAATGGAGAGAGAGAGGGAGGGAATTTTCCAAAGGAATAGTAGTATGGAGGCAAGAGGAAAAAAAGTGAGACTCTGGGTGAGGGAATGTTCTAAAAGGAATATCTCCTGTAGATGTGATGGCATTAAGCAGATATGTCTATTTAGCAGTGCCCTTAGTATCACCAAGAGCAAATATAGCATAAGAGCAGGGCTTTTTTTATAGCAGGAACTTCTTTGCCTATTAGGCCACACCCCTCTTATGTAGCCAATCCTTCAAGAGCTTACAGGGTTCTTCTTACAGGGCCTACTGTAAGCTCTTGGAGGATTGGCTACACAATGGGGGTGTGGCCTAATATGGAAAGGAGTTCTTGCTACAAAAAAAGCCCTGCATAAGAGTGTGCACAATGACCCAAGAAGAGTTAATTCAAATTGCACTTCTGCCTTGAAGGCACTGGATGGTTTTCATCACGCAATTTCGCTTCTGCAATATCATGGTGTAGTGGTGGTTTGACTAGAATCTAGGAAACCCTTCTGCCATGAAGGCTCACTCAGGAACCTTGGTCATTCACTCTCTTCCAGTGTAACCTGCTTCACAGGACTGTTTTGAGGATAAAATGGAGGAGAGGAGAATGTTGTAAATCACTTTGGGTCCCCATTAGGGAGAAAAGAGAGGTGTAACTATCTAAATGAAATCTAGGTAAATATTTATAATACATTTAGATAAATATCTACATGAAATATCTTCATGGCATTAAATTAACAGGGGGATGATATTATCATCATTTCTCTACCAAAACTGGCCCTCAGAGTAACATACTCAGAGTAATGTCACTAAAACATCTTTCAGTAATAGTGCAATCAACACAGTAAGCAGTCGTGAAATCATAATTCACCAGGTCCAACCACAGCACAAATTAAAAATGTCACCACAGGAACTGCTGAGTTCAGTACTCAGTCAAATATTCAGGGAGGGGTTTTCCAACAATTGTCTAGTAATAAAATGACCACTGGTGACCTCCCTCAGAAGATGGCTATACAGATTGGCTCCAGGCTGCCATCCAAAAGGCAATGTGCCCCTAGCAGATCTAACATGAGTACGTGTTATAAAGCAGGTTTACCTCACAAGGTTATGGCAAGGCTGAGAATAATGCAGACCAAGCACTTCACATCAAGAAAGACTATTAAATGTCATAACATCACAATAAAATTCAAAGTGGATTTCCAAAGGCAGTGTGTTCAAGTGTTTCTTTATTATGCAAGCTATTAAAAATGCATTTATTAGCTCCAGAACATCACAGTCATTGACTTCAGCAACTCTGTGGGAACTTAAAAAAACAAAAACAAACGAACCCTCTGTACTCTATATAATTTCCACCCTCCCATTAATGTCACTGTAAATCTCAATGTCATATTCCTGTATTTTGCTGCCCCTTAATCTGACAGTGTCAGAGGGATCTATCTTCATTTTCTCACTCTTTTCATAATCTAATCCTCAGCTCTAACATGCAATTAGTGCCCTCTTCGCCCTCTGCATACCAAGCAAAGCTGCCTGCTCTGGCTTTCGCTGTGCAATCTGTTTAGCAATGCAGCCTGTAATGAATATGTACATTTTGAGGACCTCTGTGAGGAGGGTCACAGGCAATCAACCTTGAATTCAATTACGCAAGTCAAGGTTAATGACTCGGCACAGTGGTCAGAGGCATTCAGAATACGGCAGATTAAATCAGCCTGTCAGAACTGACAATGTAGAAAGGACAGAATTACTTGTGTGGGAAACAGGGAATCATGTGAAGATAAAATGGTGTCAGTCTTCAGCGAAGATTACATGGAGTTCGCTGTGGCAAATCTGATTGTAAATCTCCCTCAGCCCTATAATATGATTAGTCTACATAAAGACATGTCTAGATTGTAATGGGGAGTTTGCTAATAATGCTGTCTGAATGCCACCCTTGTTTGGTAACTTCAGCGTTACCTCATACTTAACATGCTGACAAGAATGTTATATATGGAGAACTAAAAATAACAAGTCTTGTCTCCTTTGTGAAATATGTTTTGTATATTTTTGTCAGGTGGTTTTTAAAGTACAACTCTAAAGATATTTCATTGGATTTTTTAAAGTATGCTCTTCTCATCTCATTATTTTAAAAAATGCATGTTTCCTTCATTAAAAAAATAAGTTAAACATCATTAACATGGCTGGCATGGGAATGAAGAAAGCTGTCCAGAACAATGTTATATGATGTTTTATGTCATTGGGGCTGGCCCCAGATAAAGGTATTACATGGATTTTGTTTCTTGTTCTGATATAGGGAAGAAGTCTGTGCTTCACAGAACAGACCTTTCTGTTGGGAAATATGAGAAAGATCACTTCAGGAAGGATCATGAAGGGCCACAAAATTGTCATCTGTGTAATTACATTTTTTTTTTACTATTCCCAGGATGGCCTTTGTGGATTTTTCTGCCTCAGAGGTCAAAACATCTTTGGCCAGCTGGGTGCTCTACACATTGTACAATAAGTGGCAGTATCTGGACCCCCCTCCCTGTGCTGCCACAATGGAGGCAGTGTGACAGTACTGAAACCAACTTGGGTGTAGGGGAATTAAAAATATTCACCAGTCTGTGGTGGATGTCTGTTAATCTAGAATGAAATGGCTATGGAAAAGCCATCCTTAGCTATGCTTTTATTCTAACTGGAACTTCTATGAATGAAAATGCATTGCAATATACTATGAAAGCTCAGCACTCTGACGGATTAATTGACATCTCAGTCCTTTATGAAATGTATTGGAAAAGACTTCTCTAGTGTTGTAAAGATCACGTAACTCCTTCAGTGTGTCGTATTCCGTTTATTTATTTGGGAAGCTATTTTACAAAATCAGCCACATAGGTTCTTTTAATTATGTTATGCCTTATAATGCTGCTGTTGCCAAGCACTGGAACAGACCACTGTCCTTAACAAGAGGGGGGAGCAACAACACAGCTGTGGAGTATAGTTCCTTACTAAAAAGCTTTCTTCTTGCATTTTTTTTTTAAAAAACAAAACTTCCAATATGAGAAGATTTTTTTAAAACATCCAAATATTGTGAAAAGCACAAGCAGGACAACAGATTCCTTGGCCACCAAGTGTTCCAGGCAAACTGATGGACTTTGCATTTTTTTTCCCTGGAAGACCTTCTCTGAGGAAGAACATTGATTTCTGAAAGATCACCTCAGAGTATTAGTGTTGATATCACCTTCCTGTTACCTACCTTACTGTCTTTTAGGAGTCAGGCCCAAACATTTTTTATTTTCCAGATTTTTAATTGGGAAGGCGGTTTATATTTCCAGCTCTTTTATGGCCTGCGTCTGTGCTGAGATTTGTATTTTTATGCTGTTTTTATGTTCCTTGGCTTGTTTTAATGACTTGTTTGTTCTATATTGATAATTTATTCTTTTAATTGTAAACTGCCTCAAACAGGGCTCTGGAGAGGCAACATAAAAATGTCCTCAAACAAACAAACAAACAAACAAACAAAAAGACAACACAAAACTGATTGTTCTAAAACAAGGTCAGGGGCGTAGCTAGGGCTTTGAGGGCCTGGGGCCCAAGATTTATGTGGGCCCCCCTATGTGTGTGCACGCCACCAGAAACAGGATATGATGTCACTTCCGGTGATGTCACTTCCGCAGGATGGCCACCACTTGCGAGGGAGCCCTGCTGGAAACAGGAAGTGATGTAACTTCCCCAAAATGGCCACCACTTGTGTGGGGGGGAAACAGGAAGTGGTGTCACTTTGGGGGCGGCACCCCCCCCCAAGATGGCACTGCTGGTGCGATCTAGGTCATATGAAAAAAGACGGAAGCCACTAATGTCACAGTGTCTGGTTGGTAAACTGAAGCCATGAAAAGAAGAAACTAGTGTTGCTAGAAATTTAGTAGAAAATTAAAAAATATGCAACACTATCAACAACTCTAAAAATCATACACACATCAGGTTGGAGTCAGTCCTTCCATGTGGTTGGGGGGTGGGTTGCAGCTCGAAGGAGGAATTAGCATTAACCCCTTCCCACTCAGATTGAGGTAACATAAGGGGTTTCTGCCACTTTCCCCTTCTCAGAGCAACCCCTTAAACGCCCCCCTGTGTTTAAAGATGAATCATTGCCCAACTCTTCCAGTGTTTCATGGAGGATTAATGATACAAAGCTTATTGTACTATACTATTGTAACCCAGTCATCTGTATTGTTCTAGAAATCAGAAGTCCAAAGAAGCATACAGTACTTATGTGCTGGGGGAATGTTTTCTGTAAAACAAGTCACTGTGGACTCCCATTTGTTTTCTGCAATAATTTTATTTATTTATACTTTTCTCCCCAGTGGGGGACTCAAAGTGGCTTACAGCATCCTCTCCTCATCTATTTTATCCTAACAGCCTCCTGGAATCACTACTAGAGATTTGTAATTAGCAAAAACTAAAACAACTTGCAAAAAGCAAGCACTCAACAAAATAAACGCTTGGTAAATCCTGTGCTTTCATAATCTTTACCAGGGATCGTTTTGTAGAAAAATAGGTGGTGGAGCACATCCAGGGATTGTTATGCAGCTGCAAATACTATTCAATGGACAAGGAGGTGGAACTCTCAGAAAGGTTCAGGAGCTGTGCTCTTGTGAGCTCCCACTGAATCTGAGGCCTCATATTTACAATATATTCCATGCTAAACCATATTACTATTGCTGTTAATAGAGACACTTAAAAGTGCAGAGTAGGTATTGCATACAAGTTTTACAGCTGTAGTTAATGCAGGAAACCACCGAAAAAACCTTCCCTCTGTTGCGAAATACAGAACTACCGCTCGCTTTCTCAAGAGTCGGCTCTTCATCGTCCTGGCTACCGAGATTTGGCAAATTAAGTTCTGAGATGCCACTTCGTAACGGTAGTTAGTGAGGGAACTGCACTCTGCACTTGCTTAGAAGCACTCGTCAGTTTGCAAGTCGCAGCTGCTAACGCCCGGTCCTTGAGGCCTGGCTTGAGCCTTCTTTGGGTGCCTTTACAAGGCTGGCAGGACAAAGTTAGAGTCCAGTGGGGCACCTTTAAGGCCAAGTGCTTTATTCAAGGTGTGAGGTCTGGTGTGCAGGCACACTTCCTCAGGCTTCCCTGGGAGGCCGGGAGGGGGGGGGAGTGTGCAGGCCGGAATTCCCTGCGGGAGACAGCCGGAGAAGTTCCACTTCTGCCACCGCTCGACGCCTCCTCTGGCTCCTCCTGTTGGAGGAGGAGGTTTTTGTGCCGGGCGTGGGGCAACTCCGCCTCTTGAGCAGAGCTGACGAGCGGCCGCTTCTTTCTTTCTTTCTTTTTTCCCTTTCGTTTTCCCGCAGAATTTCCCGTTGTTGCCTCGGCTCCTCGGAGCCCTTCTTCGTCGGCTATGAAGAACGGCAGCTCGGTCTACGAACCGACGACAAGCCCCGCTGAGCAGTCGAGTTGCCCCACAAAGGACTCCGCTACCAGGGGCGTAGCTAGGGCTTTGGGGGCCCCCCAGACCTGGGGCGACCCGCCCCCCTCCCTACGCCACTGAACAAGGTGCCATTGTGAATCCCGGCTATGGAGAACGGCAGCTCAGTCTACGAACCGACGACAAGCCCCGCTGAGCAGTCGAGTCGCCCCACAAAGGACTCCGCTACCAGGGGCGTAGCTAGGGCTTTGGGGGCCCCCCAGACCCCCCAGACCTGGGGCGACCCGCCCCCCTCCCTACGCCACTGAACAAGGTGCCATTGTGAATCCCGCCCACCCTTTCAGAATGTTTTCAGCTTCTACATGAAACTATATGATATGTGTGAAAACAGACCAGGAGTCTTCAAGCTGGGTTAAATCCTATTATCATACATTTCTAATTTCTCCAAGCAGAGTACAATAGATAGAGCACACTATTGTTTCATGTCCTTTCCTTTTATATAACTTGCCTGTAAATGCTGTCATTTCTTCCTTAATAATCATACAGCAATCTAGGCATTTCAGATCACGTACACAAAGGACTTGTTCACCTGCAATAGGAGCTTCAGAGCAAGGTTCTTTTGCTCTAGGCCTACCAGTTCAGGTTTCCTTTTCCCAAGAGCAAGCAAATTGGCTGCTGTCCTGGAGCCAACAACTCCACATGCAATTAGAGAGGGTTGCTTTGAAGCAGCTGCCCATGTAAAGCCCAGGTACACAGCTCGCTAGCAGGCTAACTATTTGGCTTTGTTGAATTTACTCAACTCTTCCCATGGCTCCAGTGCCCCTGAAAGGAAATGGTTATCTAAACTAGGACTGCCATCTCAATTATGAATGGAGTCTCAAAGCTTCACAAAAGCCCAAAATCAACAGCTAAAGCTTCTCCTCACATGGCTATAGTATTGATGCAAAAAGCTTCATCTTGTTGGTTTCTGACTGCAGCTGTCGTAAAAGGTAGCATGTCGTAAAAAGGTAGCATGTCATAAAAGGTAGCAGCCTAAACCTTTTACATTTTACTGGTTGTGGGACAGCCACTCACATAAAATGGCATGTGGGATTGTTTCTTGTGAACAAGTCTTGAGTTCTCTGGAAGCTCACGCTTGGTTCACACAAAAGTTCACCATTTGGTTACTTGGTTCTTTTAAAAAAATTTACAGTCGATGAAGAGAAGCTGAATGCTTGAACTAATCCTAGCTGAAAACTACTTTGAGGCAACATGGGTTGGTAGGGCGTTAGCTCTGTGATGCTTCATTCAAATGCACGTGGTCATTTATTTATTTACTTTATTTATATCCTGCCTTTCTCCTCAACAGAGACCCAATGCAGATTACATCATTCTCCTGTCCTCCATTTTATCCTCACAATAATCCCATCAGGGAGGTTAAACTGAGAGTATGTGACTGGCCCATGGTCACCCAGCAAGCTTCCATGGCAGGATCGGGATTTGGGCCTTGGTTCCCCAGATCCTTGTCTTGACACTTGAACCACTATTACCATGCTATCTCTTTGATGTTGCTTTCATTAAGGAATGGTTGATACATGTCTGTTCATCACTGTATGACTTTTAACAGTGGCTTACATGTGTGAATGGAAACCATTGCAGATATTTAAACCACATATAGAACTTCCATATGGCCTCAAATCTCCTCAGAAGCAACACTTGCTTTTCAACCCACAGCGATAGCACAATAATCAGTGGTAGAGAGAATGTGATGCACATACATCTTGGTGTGTAAGCCAGACCACAATAATAAATATGGATGAATGAATTAGACCTCAGTTATGACTAGAATTTGAGTATCAGTTCCATCATCTTTGATGTCTAGGGTTTAACAGCTTTGAGAACAGCTAAGAAGCACTTTGCTGGAATGTTTTATATGCAGATATACTGTGCTCTGCAGGTAGAAGGCACTAGAATACCTTGTGTGCCTATGTGGTTACTGAATTTTGTAGAAGTTCTTTGGGAGGAGACTGTGTGCTGTTGTCACACTTGCTAGTAGGTATATGAAATGATTTTGAAACCTGCCTTTTGGCGACACAACTCCAGATGTAGCATGTCCCTCGCAACGTAGTTTCAAATAAATGGTATAACATTGGACCTTCAATATGTCAAACCGTTGCTTCAGGTTTTCCTTTGAGATCTGAGAGGAAGGTGTGAAACACAAAAGCAAGGACATTCTGATCATTTGACAGATATCACCAGTTAATTGTACTATGTTTTCTTGAAAATGAGAAAATTCTAAATAGGTACATGTATGTCACAGAGTTGCTGCTCGACAAAACTTATTTAGCCAGATATGAGGAACAGTAACTTGCTCTGACCTGGATCCTGAAAATTAAGCAAGGTCAGCCTTGGTTAGTAGTCGGATGGCAGGCCACCAAGGAAGTCCAGGGTCATGTACTGTACATAATATTTCCACCCCCACCAACTTACCTAAGGATGATTGTTATCCACAACTTTTCTTTTGGAGCCTTTGCCTTCCCATTTCCAGCACAGAAACATAGGCTGCAATCACACACATTAAATAATGCACTTTCGATCCACTTTCCATATGGATTTTGCCAGTTCACACATTAAAATCCAGTTAGAAAGTGCATTGAAAGTGGATTAAAAGTGCATTATTTAATGTGTGTGCAGCTATAATATATTTCTTAGTACTCTATCAGTGTGATCCTAAAGAAAGTTACATCCTTCTTAACCTATTGACTTCATCGTTGTTGTGCTAGCTATATGATAAAATATTCTCCGTCCCCAAATACTGGACACATACTGTGCTCTCATTGCAAGGAATTCTACTTGCTTTTTCTCTTCTTGATCTTTCATTTCCTTTCACATAATGCTTGACAAGAAAATGTGGCTATACCTGAGATACACTATTAACTTTAAAATGTATTATACATCCCTTCCTCACGGATGTAAGCTTGTTCACATAACTGTACTGTGATGTGGCCAGACTGCACAAGCTTGCCTCCATCTCCATGTATCTTCCTGTGCTGTTGGGAAAAATATTTCTAATAACACAAAAAAATGTTATGTACCTACCATTATGTGTAAGAAAAACAAAAGATTTCACATTTGGGATAGCTGTATGACAAGGGGCTAGTGATTTTCTCCCTGAAAAAAATCCTTCATATCCACAATTTTGGTTCCTATGCATGTTAACTCAGCAGTGGCTGTTCTGTATGAAATGTGGTGGTGTGTCTTGTTTTAAAACTATTCATCACTCTAGAAGATTTATTTATGATGTGCCCTGTCAAAGCTGCATTTATTAAAATCTTCGTATTATAAATCGATCCCCCTCCATCCCCTTTAATATACTTTCCCTATTTTTTTAAAGGCCATATATATAAAAAAGGCACTCAATGCCATCTTCTCCAGATATTCCCATCTTAAAGTGTTTCTGTGTGGTTGATACTACCATTTGATTTGACCTTTAGCCGAAAGATCAGTGCTTGGATTTGTTTTTCAGTTATCACTGTTGTTGATCTTTTATCGGTGTGTCACTTCACTCAGAGTTATTTGTATTATTTATCCTGATGTTAACAGCAATTGAAACTTCTTCTTGCTACTCTATGTTACCTAATTTTTACAGCTCCTATCCAGAAATGTTGGCTTCATACTTACAATTGCTAGAATGTAATACTCAGCTTCAGATTACAATTATACATGACAGAAACATAAGAACATAAGAGAAGCCATGTTGGATCAGGCCAATGGCCCATCCAATCCAGCACTATGTCACCCAGTGGCTAAAACACCAGGTGCCATCAGCAGGTCCACCAGTGGGCCAGGACACTAGAAGTCTTCCCATAGAAGTCATTTTCATGCATTATGTTTCTGGTGCTTCTATCCTATGTACATGGAGATCTGAGTGACCATGCATGCCCCTCAAAATCTGGTGGTTTTTTTTAGCGGCATGTATTGAAATGACAAGATATAGCCGTTGCTGTTTTCAGCCAAAATGGCAACCATATGTATCAACAAGACTGTGCATAGGTGTGCTCTCCCAAATGCAGGACAAAAATGCCAGAAACAAAATTTCTTAAAAGGGTTATGTGCTTGAGAAAATCAAGCAAATTCCAGAAATTTATTTACTTGAGCATTTTTAGACTTCTTTTTTCTTCCCAGAGAGACCCAAAGTAGCTTGAGTGTGCAAAGTTCCATCAAATCACAACTGACTTATGGTGACCCCAGCAAGGGGCTTCAAGGCCAGTGAGAAGCAGAGGTAATTTGCCAGTACCTTCCTCTGAAGAGTCTTTCTTGGTGGTCTCCAAGTACTAACTCTGCTTAGCTTCTGAAATTTGACAAGATCAGGTTATATCATTCCACCTTCCCTCTCCAGAGTAGCTTACAAAAAGGGAAACGGTCACAGTTTACAAAACAAATAAAAAACCCAAAATAAACATATATGGGTGGGCCTTAGGCTCCCTGATTTGGAGCCTCCTCTCCCCGCTCGGCAAAAATCCAGAAAGTGGGAGGAATGGCGGCCCTTCCCACGCAGCCTAGATCCCAGCAGCTTCTCCTCTCCTCTCCCCTTCCCACCAATCCCTGATACTTCTCCTCCTCCCTTCCCTTCCCTTCTCACCTCGGATCACAGCAGCTTCTCCTTGCCCCTCCCCTTCCCACCCAGCTCCATCACAGCAGCCAGAGCTTTCCCAGGCTGCTTCCTGCCCCGCCCCAAAGGGCCATGTGCCTTTGCATCTCCGGAGGTGGTGAAAGGCTTCAACTTTCTGTGTCTGTGTCTTTGTTACTGTGAAGAAACTGGCTGGTGAGTAGACAGCCAATTCCCTACATCAGATTTACGAGAAGGGGTGTGTGTGGAAGAGAGGGAAACGTCTTTATTATTCCCTATGTGGAATATTTCTTATAGGGTATAATGGGGAATTGATCTGGAGGTTCCGGGGTATCCGGGGGAGCTATTTTGTGAGGTAGAGGCACCAAATTTTCAGTATAGTATCTAGTGCCTCTCCCCAAAATGCCCTCCAAGTTTCAAAACGATTGGACCAGGGGATCCAGTTCTATGAGCCCCAAAAGAAGGTGCCCCTATCTTTCATTATTTCCTATGGAAGAAAGACATTTAAAAAGGTGTGCTGTCCCTTTAAATGTGATGACCAGAACTCCCTTGGAGTTCAATTATGCTTGTCACACCCTTGTTCCTGGCTCCACCCCCAATGTCTCCTGGCTTCACCCCCAAAGTCTCCTGGCTCAACCCCCAAAGTCCCCAGATATTTCTTGAATTGGACTTGGCAACCCTAGTGGGCCTGTGTCTACTAAACTGATGTTCTCAGGTTCTACATTGCAAGCCCCAAGCTAAGATTCAAGAGCCTTTGGCCTATGCCCTTAAAGTCATGACTCTGGTCCCATCCAGGTTAAATATCTACAGAAAAAAGGAGAGGAAAAGTCAGCCTAGATGAACTGCAGCTGCTGCTAGCTGTTCCCCCCTTTGCCATAATTGAGCTTGTTTTTAGGAAAATTAAAATAATTTGCTTGCCAGTAACTGGCAAAAATACTTAAAATATTTATTCATCATATCATATTCTGTCTTTTTTTCCATTGTAAAGCTCAAGGCAATCTACATAGGATTCCCATGAATATTCCCTTTCAGGCACTGACCAAACCCAAAGATTCAAGAAGGCTACAATTACCATGTGCCAGCCAGCCATACACTGGGTGAGTTAAGCTGCTGTGTCTGTAATTTTGTAGACCACCATCAGTGCAAAATATGAAACTGCATGTCCTGGGTCTGGTTGGTGACTCCCTAGCTAAAGAAAGCCCAGAAGCAGGGTTGCTAGTCCTCTGCTGAAACGACTGGGAGACTGGCAAAGGCAGGACATCCCTAACCGTGATCTTCCAGTGCTACCGTGGTAAAAACCACAGGGTTCTAGGTGAATTCTTATGCAGTGATGTCACTTACAGTTATGTAGCTGGAACTGATGTCATGACATGGCAAGATTGCCATTTCTCCCCCTCCCCATTTCTAGCTGCAACTCCACTGAAGGCTGGTGGGGGATATATGAGCACTGGTGGGGGTTCCCCTGCCAGTGGTGGAGTAGCAACCCTTATCTAAAGAGATTATTTTATCACAGGAAAGAAAAGTCAGTAGAACAACGTGGCACTAAATATGACATTTTAAAAATAAATATAGAGAAAAGTGGTTATTCTATTTTTTTTTACCATTTTGTTCAAGAAATGAAGGAATTATATGTAAGGTGTTGTGACAGAGGAATGCAGGATATTTTGATTAACACTCAGGGAGGCCCTGATGTCAGAGAAAACATTATTTCCTGGGAATGAAGCAATAAAACTTTCAGAGTTCAGGTTGAGAGGAGATTAGTTTCCTTTATGTAGACAAATAGGAAGGATGAAAATGATCATTTGCCCACCTGCCAGGAAGGGGCAAGATAGATGGTTATTTGGATACCCTGATTTGGGCCATAAAGGCTTGGGACCTGTACTTTAATTTGATTGGAGAAAAGGTACATGTGAGGATGCACTCCAAGTTTCATGGCAGGTCAAAGGGAAACCCTCCAAACTAGGACTGGAGGGGTTAGAGGTGTGCAAGTCAAGGACCAGAGAATCAGGAGAAAATGGAGTAAAGTCTGTTTTGACCAGCCTCTATTTTTCAAGATTCAGAAAGCTTGGGTCTGTTACATGGAAAGGAATTCCAAGGCAACACTAGTGACTATACACCTGCTTTATACATACAGTGAATTATATCTAAAAACTAAAATTACATCAATCCCAGTGGGTAGCTTCTCTTGGATACTTTATGGGTGATAACAAACAGGCAGTTAGGGGTGATTCAGAAATGCCTAAGAAACAGACACCCCCCCCAAAAAAAAAAATCTTGCAAACATGAACATCTGCCACCCAGCCCCATCTTGTATTCACCCCATCCTCTGGTGGCCTCAGAGCAGTTCAAAAAGCTACCACTGTTGAAGTGGTAGCAAATTTTTGAGCCACACGCCAGTTGTCTCTTTGGCATCTGGATGGGGAAGTGTAAAAGTGAAGCACATTGGTGGCATGAAACTGCCAAGCTGCCCCAAGCCGTTTCTGGCTTTTTTAAAAAATGGCTTTCCTCCTTCCTCGAGGATCGGGGACAAAGGGTGGCAATTGGGAGCGAGCGGTCCCAGAGGCGCACACTGGACTGTGGAGTCCCTCAGGGGGCAGTTCTCTCACCAATGTTATTTAATATCTATATGCGCCCCCTTGCCCAGATTGCTAGGAGACATGGACTTGGGTGCCATCAATATGCAGATGACACCCAACTCTATCTGCTAATGGACGGTCGACCTGACTGCGTCCCAGAGAATTTAGACCGGGCCCTGCAGGACATGGCAACTTGGTTGAGGAGGAGTGGGCTGAAATTGAATCCAGCGAAGACAGAAGTCCTTTGTCTAGGTCGGGGCGCTTGGGGAGGGGAAATACCTCTCCCAGTCTTCGACGGGTCAGGAGCCTGGGAGTCTTACTGGAGCCTACACTATCAATGGAGGCCCAGATTGCAGCCACTGCCAAGTCAGCCTTTTTCCATTTAAGACGGGCAAAGCAGTTGGCTCCCTTCCTAGAGTGCCAAGATCTGGCAACGGTGATTCATTTTATTTATTTATTTATTTATTCGAGATTTATATCCCGCCCTTCCCACAAGTGGCTCAGGGCGGCTTCCAAAATTGATCAAACATGAAAATTAAACAATTTTAAGTATAAAAACAATTAAATATTTAAGCAATTAAAACCTTAAAAACCAATAACATTTCAATTACATATAAACAGATGGCTGGCCAAGTTACATCAAGTTTTCATCCTAGCTAGGTGTAAGCTAGCCGGAAGAGGGTCGTCTTACAGGCCCTGCGGAACTGAACCAGGTCCCGCAGGGCCCTCACCTCCTCCGGCAGCTGATTCCACCATGTGGGGGCCATAACGGAGAAAGCCCTTTCTCTGGTGGATTTCAAGCGGGCTTCTTTTGGCCCGGGGATAGTGAGGAGATTTTGTGTTCCTGACCTCAGTGCTCTCTGGGGAACATGTGGGGAGAGACGGTCCTTCAGGTAGGCAGGTCCCAGGCCATATAGGGCTTTATAGGGCCATATAGGGCACCCCTTGACGGGGTGCCACTAATACCGGTCCCCAAGGTCAAGAGCTTAGGCGTGCTCCTCGAGTCCTCCCTTACAATGGAGGCTCAGGTGGCAGCCACTGTTAGATCTGCCTTTTTCCATCTTCGGCAAGCACGGCAGCTGGCCCCTTACCTGGACCGCAGCGACCTAGCGACGGTAATCCATGCTACGGTCACCTCAAGAATAGATCACTGTAATGCTCTCTACATGGGGCTACCCCTGACGCTAACCCGGAGACTACAACTAGTGCAGAACGCTGCGGCACGGCTGTTAATGGGGCTACCACGACGGGAGCACATTCGGCCAGTGCTGAGAGAGCTACACTGGTTGCCTGTTGTGTTCCGAGTTCGCTTCAAGGTGTTGGTATTAACCTTTAAAGCCCTTTATGGTCAGGGACCTGCCTATCTACGGGACCGCCTTTCCCCATATATCCCCCAGAGAGCACTGCGATCAGGGACAAAAAATCTGCTGTCTGCCCCTGGCCCAAAAGAAGCCAGGCTATCCGCAACAAGATCTAGGGCCTTCTCGGTGGCAGCACCAGAACTCTGGAACACCCTCCCAGAAGCTATAAGGGCCCTGCGGGATTTGTCGGCGTTCCGCAGGGCCTGTAAGACCGAACTGTTTAGGCAGGCTTTTCTGGTTGACTGAAAATGGGCTGCCACCGGACATCCTACAGAAGCTGGCGGTCATAGTCAGAACCCAATACCGCCAGACTAGATTGAGATAGCGTACTAGTTTTTAACTTGATAAATGTTTTATAGTTTTATATGTTTTATGGAATTGATTGTTTTTATGATACTGTAAGCCGCCCTGAGTCCGCTTGCGGAGAGGGCGGGATATAAATGTAAAGTAATAAATAAATAAATAAATAAATTTAAAGGTAATAACCAGCACCTTATACCGGACTCGGTATATCACTGGAAGCCAGTGCAGAGTCCGAAGACCCGGCCGAATGTGTCCCCACTTTGGGAGACCCAATAACAGCCGGGCCGCGGCATTCTGCACCAGCTGCAGTTTCCGAGTCCGGGACAGGGGCAGCCCCATGTAGAGGGCATTGCAGTAGTCCAACCTCGAGGTGACCGTAGCATGGATCACTGTTGCTAGGTCGTCGCGCTCCAGGAAGGGGGCCAGCTGCCTTGCCCGCCTAAGATGAAAAAAATGCGGACTTGGCAGCGGCTGCTATCTGATTCATGCAACGGTCACCTCGAGACTGGATTACTGTAATGCCCTCTACATGGGGCTGCCTTTGTACCAAACCCGGAAGCTGCAGCTGGTGCAGAATGCGGCGGCTAGATTGCTGTTGGGGCTTCCCAAGTGGGAGCACATACAGCCTGGGCTGCGTGAGCTGCACTGGCTGCCAGTTGTATACCGGGTTCGTTACAAAGTGCTGGTTATTACCTTTAAAGCCCTATATGGTCGAGGACCTGTCTACCTTAGGGACCATCTCTCCCCATATGAACCCCAGAGAGCACTGAAGTCAGCCAGGAAAAACTTGTTGACTATTCCCGGACCGAGAGAGGTGAAGTTGCAAAGCACCCGTAACCGGGCCTTCTCCTCTATAGCCCCGAGCCTATGGAACCAACTCCCAGAGGAAATGCGGGCCCTGCGGGACCTTGAACAGTTCCGCAGGCCCTGCAAGACCATCCTCTTCTGATTGGCTTTCGCTGAAGAACGAAACTGTTAAGAAAAACTGCCATCATAAAAGCAAATATAGCACTAGCACTTTTATTAACTAATTTTTAAAACTTAATCTGAATTTTAACTAAACTGTTTAAATGTAATTTTATTTACTTCTGTATAATTAATGTTTGAATTGCTGTTAGCCGCCCTGAGCCTGCTCCGGCGGGGAGGGCGGGATACAAATAAAATTTTGTTGTTGTTGTTGTTGTTGTTGTTGTTAACTACCCAGAGCCCTTGAGCGCATGAGCGCATGAGTGCTTGACTTGTTGGGGGAGAAAAAGAGCAGTCCGGCCCCTCCATCCTCTGAGGTGCCCCCCCGCCTCCCGTTTGATTGCACCAAGTCACTTTGCAGACAGGATGGGGCTGCCTCACTGGGGAACATGTGGAGGGTTCAGGATGGCTCTTTTTGAGCTGGCCCAATTTGGGATGCCTCTGATCCACCCCTAAGTGCCCATCTGTTGTCACCCTATGTTAGGTAAAAGATATCAGTGGAACCCACAGAAAGGATCAGCATCAAACACATTATCTGAAATAATCTATTGATGGCGAGGCTGGCCAAGACTGCTTGATACCTCTTAATGGCCTACAGAATAGCCGGAGGAACCTGCTCAGATGCTGAAGCTAAGCATATCTGGTCTTGGAAGCAATATATCAGCTGATCTGAAGAAGACAGGCCTATAAGTGAAATAAAATCTTTTATCTTTTAGGTAATCGTTTTGATTACCTAAAATTTCAAGACTGAGTTGCCTTTGAAGAAAAGAGCTCAGATAAATTAAAAGCATAAATAACATTTGATGGTATAAATTGTTCCAATAAAAACGAATTATGAGGTTTATGTATGCAAAACAGTGTAAAAAACCCCCTTATACATAAGATTTATCTTCTTATTATAAAAATGTTTTAAAACCAGATCACTCACTGTGATTTCAGTTGAACCTACTGTTTATTTTTCAAAATGCCTAGCAGTTCACATTTTTTCCACCAGCCAATTATTTAAAAAGAACAACAACCAACTCTTTGTTCTTTTAAACCTTCATTTTCTTTTTTGGCTTTTTACATTTCCTTTCCACATGACTTACAAAAACTAAAAGTTTTAATGGATGCTGGCAGATCATTGAACAATGCTTGCCATGGATTAAAGGAAGATAATTATTTGGAGCCCAGGAACAAGCAGGAAGGTTTTTGGGATATTAAAAAGAATTATTGCTCTTTGGTGAAAGCAGGAAAATAAATGTTTCCTTTCCTAATGTAAATATTTAGCTGTTCTGTCAGCTGTCTTTGAAAATCTAGATATCATATATGAGAGTGTTTCAGAAACTCACTTTTAAAAACTTAAAATGTGGGCAGCCATTTTGTACTGGTGCAACATCCACAATCTATCATACTTCCTTTTGCCAAATTTTGGCTTTGAAAGGCATTAGAGAGAAGGCTGAGAGGAAAAAGGGATACTTGACGGACCAATGTTGTTTCAGGTGGTTGTGGGCAGTCCCAGATCCTGGGGGTCGGGGGAGAGCCTAGGGTTGCCAGATCCCCCCCTGGCCACTGGCAGGAGATGGGAAGTAGGATAGCCAGATCCAGGTTAGGAAACTGGAGATTTGGGGATGGAGCCTGGGGAGGGGAAAGACCTCAGTGGGGTACAGTGGCATAGAACCCACCCTCAGAAGCATCCAGTTTCTCCAGGGATCTCTTTAGTCAGAAAATGAGCTGTAATTCCAGGGGATCCCCAGGTCCCATCTGGAGGCTAGGATCCCTGGAAGCTGTCCTTGATGTGTGGAGGAAGGTAGCAGTCAGCAAGATCTCTCTGGGCGTTTTTGCACTCACCTTCAGCCGGCGCGACCCCCCTCTTCACCACGCAGGATCTGCGCGGATTTCGCACTAAACGTCGCGGAGCAGCCGGAAGAGCCGGAAAGTCCTGGCGCTTTTGCCACACAAACGGAAACTGCTTTTTGGCGGTTTCCGTTTGCGCCGCAAAAGCGCCGGGACTTTCCGGCTCTTCCGGCTGCTCCGCGGCGTTTAGTGCGAAATCCGCGCAGATCCTGCGCGGTGAAGAGGGGCGTCGCGCCGGCTGAAGGTGAGTGCGAAAACGCTCTCTGTGCATGGTTGTGCATGTGCCCACTTCTATTTGTGGAACGAATGAAGCAACATCAGGAAAATAATTAATGAGCCACATAAAGAATCAATTGCAATTGTTTAGTAGGGAAGAGTTGGACCAAACAGAGTTTCTCAATAAACTATTTTGCTGCATGTGGCTGGGGTATTTCAATAGGGATAGAGTGCTGTATTTGACCTAGGTTGGAATCCTCACTCTGCAGTGGAAGCTCACTGAGTGACCTTGGGCCAGTCACACACTCTCAGCTAACCTATCTCATAGGGTTGCTGTGAGGGTAAAACGGAGGAGAGGAGAACAATGTACATTGCTTTGGATCCCAACTGGAGAGAAAGGCAGGTTATAAATGAAATAAATATGGTAGTAGCAGCTGCAACAAGATATTATGTGACATATTATGTGATGTGGAACTTCAACTATACTTCTGATTGTGTAAGGGTTATACTTCAGTGAAGAAGCCCTGTGGTGCAGGGTGGTAAGCTGCAGTACTGCAGTCCAAGCTCTGCTCATGACCTTAGTTTTATCTCAGTGGAAGCCGGGTTGACTCAGTCTCCCATCCTTCTGAGGTCGGTAAAATGAGTACCTAGCCTGCTAGGGGTAAAGTGTAGATCACTGGGAAAGGCAATGGCAAATCATGGGTCAGTAATGACTCAGTGTTTGCACAGGAGACTACCTTTACCTTAATCCTTCAGCAGCACCAAGACCTTCATCCGGATACACCCCAAATATCAGCTATCAATCCTGTCAAATACTAAATGCCACTGAATGTCAACTGCTATCTAATGACTACCAGATAGTAACAGTGAATTTAAATATCACTGAGTGTCAAAAACAGTCACTCTATAACTTAGAGAACATTTGTCAGATATTTGAGCATTCAGAGAAGATTTGACACAAGTTCAAGGACAATTTTTGGAATGAAAGTTTTTTTCAGCAAAGGATCATGCTAACTATTATAGTGTGCATATGTCAGCTGGAAGCCTACAGGCTTCCTAAAGGCAACAAGAGTTGAGACAGAAACTTGTTGGGTTGAATTCAGTTACTCATTCATGCAAAAAGAGAAGTCTTTCGGCAGAAGGGCCTTTCTCTGATGAAGGAGGATGTCTCACTTAGCAGAAGGGACTCATTGGACCCAACCCATAGAGAAAAGAAAGTAATTTGTGAGTGGAAAAGAATGCTTGACCTTATGAACATTTGCTTTGAAAAGTCATTTCTGCTGAATTTCAGTGGTAGCCTGAGATCTGAAAAAATAATGATTTCAAGGACAGTGAATGCCTATAGCAAAGGCTTTCATTGTTACCTATGGTTCCCAGGGAGTGTCTCAGACTGATTAGAAGCACTTACTTAAAATGGTAGTAATTAAGTTATCGAACATGAGAACAGAATGCCGTTGGAAGGAATTAACTATCTAAATAGTGAGAGTGATCAATTGCACAGAGTTTTAATTGGTGAGATGGATTTAGCAGAACAGCCAAAGATCTAATTTTTCCAGTTTTCTTTCTATTTCCTCATAGTTGGCTGTCTCATAAACATTTTTGTTCTGTGGTTGGTCTTCAAATGCTGTTTAAAATTTCTACTATAGATGGAATAGTTTCATTTTAATAGCACACATTAATAATTGCCATTGGATAATGGGAGCAGCAAGCTGCTAGTAATTTTCAGAACAACAATGCATTTTGTTTCTTCTTCTGAAACAGCAGATTGATTCATTTTAGAGGAAAAGAATTGTGATGGTGGGCAGAGCTGAGAAGATGGCACCAGCCTGCAGTAATTGCAAAGAACTTTTGACTTTTTCCCCATGCTACCTTTACTACTGTGGGGAGAAAAAAAATACATAGTGACTAGGGATAAGGCCTATTGTAAAGAATAATACAATGGTCTCTAAAAAGAGGCTCTGGATGAGTGCACCTCCCACCCTTGCTGTCTTCTCACCCACCCAAGTAAAGACATTCACTTCTCCCCCCACACCTCAAGGTGAGCTGATTTCTGCCATCTGTAGACTAATTGTAATTCTGAGTGATTTCCAGTCCTCACCTGGAGATTGGCAAAAGTGGTTTCCTCAGGAGGAAATATCTGGTTTGGAGGGTGGTGTGTATGGTATTGTATCTCTCTGAGGTCTCACCTCTTCTCAAACCCCACCCTCTCCAGCCCCTGCCCCTTAAATCTCCAGGAATTTCCTAACCTGGAGTTGGCAACCCTATCTCCTTTTATTTATCTGCTCCTCTGATGTCAGCTTTGCATTGCCTTCCCTCCCCTGCAGCCTCTACATAGGAAGTCTTTATCCACAGTGGCAGGGGTGATAAAGAAGTTTACATCAATCTCCTCTGCTTCCTTTGATATGCACCACAACCCTGCAAGATAGGTGAGGTTGGAAGTCTGTGAGTGTTTCAAAATCACCCAGTCAGCTTCTACAGCAGAAACCTGGGTCTGGCAGACCCTGCTCTGAAGCCCTAACTCCTGTGCCCTCCACCACAGAATCTTGAGGGATTTCCCACCAACCTGGAACTGGCAGCCATAGTCAGGACTGGCCACAATGAGTTCTCCCTCATAGGCCTTTAGTGACGCCTTTCAGAACAATTGTCTGTCTCTGATAATGTTGTTGGTCTTAAGCACAGGACTTCAATCTCTCTGTGTGTCTTGCTTTCCCTTCCTATCTCTCTGCATCTGGTCTGCTGATACAGGACACCATTTTCCCCAATCACTGGGTGTTTCCTTCCCAGAGAAGGATAGGGAGGAGTCCTCAGCCAATCAAGAGAAAGCCTTCCCTCACCTCCCCTCCCTCAGTCAATCACGGGAAGGCTTTCTTGGTGGCTCTTTCCCTCCTCCTCTATCCCTCACCCAGTCAAGGGAAGGCTTTCTTTCTCTCCTTTGCAAAGCAGTATGACTGGCAGCTTAGTCAATGGGAGAGTAGGGAGAGGCAGCAACTGTGAGAACCAAGGTTGGTTGCCTTTTACTGACAGAATCAGCTTGGCTGGCTAGCAACAGCCACTTGGGTGGGGGAGAGGAGCGGAGTCAACCAATGAGTTCTCCCTCAAAGCCAAAATAGGACTTGAAAGGACCTCCCCCACCAGCTTTATTGAGAGAACCAAGTTTGGTTGCTTTTTACTGAGAGAGGCAAGATTAGTTGCCTAGCAGTAGCCACTGCCTAGCAGTTTCCCCAGAGAGCCAATCCTCATCTGTCCTGGGGCCACCAGTGGATGGGGGAGAGCAGAGTCAGCCAATGTGATGCAAGAGCAATTGACTAATGGTTTGATGGGCCAAAGGTTGATGCACCACAGTCCCACTCAGTCCCAACCAATGAGGGAACTTGGATTTGCCAAGACAAAAGGGGGATTATATATAAAAGATTACTAAAAGGAAAGCTTGCCTGCTTCCTCTGGAATACAAGAGAGTCTGCCATTGAATGAAAAAGACAGGCCAAATGAAAAAGAGTCAGCCCTTTAACTTACTGCAAAAGGTTCTGAAGGGTTACTGGTGGCCATGAGCAAGCTGAGCTGAACTCCTGGGAGGCTGGTGTAAATGCAGGCATGCACCTAGGACCAAGTTGGTAGTGATGACAAACCTTGTCTGTCATTGCTGCCATCTGAGTTTGAGCTATGAAGCTACTGTGGCATTGCTCATACTACTGTGCTCAGATTGTTCCTGAGCTGTTTGAACATCCTGATCTGCCCCTGCTCAGAATATGCAATAACAACAGTAAAAATGCATGATATTGACATGACCCCCTCCAACTAGCTCCTCGACTCAGATGCAGAGTCCTCAAGGGAAGAGCCAGAAGAGCCAAGGAGGACCAGTGGGACTAGGGAGTGCCTAACATGGCAGAGGTACTGGTTCAGGGGACCAAATGTCAGTGGTGTCAGCGGGCACCCTGTCAGAGCTTGCAAGTGAGTCCTTGGTGCTGGCCCCTGAGATAGCTGCTAGGATTCCATGGAGCAGGTTCCAAACCCAGATCTATAGTTCCTCAAGCTCCATTCTCACCTTGCAGGAACAACAGTAGCAGAAGGCTTAGGCCACGGCAACCCAAAGGAGTTGAAGTCCCAGATTAGCAGTATACATCCCCATCCCAGAGCCATTCAGTGGAAGTGATACTTCTTTGCAGGAGCAAGGCCGAAGCACAGCACTACCACAGAAGCTTCAACAACCACCAGTTGTGTAGTTAAAGCGCATTACCTTCCAATCTATTTAGGTTGAAGCTTTGCTGGATCAGTAGGCCTATTGAGGTGGAAGCTCTGTGCTCCAGTTCTGTTTTCTTACTTAGGGTTGCCAGGTCCCCTCTGGGCATTGGTAGGGATATGGGGGGCGGGGATAGGGTTGCCAGATCCAAACTGGGAAACTCCTGGAAATGTGAGGCTGGAGTCTGGGGAGGACTCCAGTGGGGTACAGTGCCATAGAGTCCACCCTCCAAAGCATCCATTTTTTCCAAGGCGACTGATCTCTGTAGTCTGGAGATCCCCAGTCCCACCTGGTATCCCTTCTCCTACTCCTGTCTGTGCTATGTAATTGCATAATCTGAGCCTAAGACTACTACTTCAGAGAAGACCTGAGCAGACCTGCCTGCAGAATGCAGGACACACACACATATGTGTTCTTCAAAAGACTTAGCTAGAAGATGAAATCTTGAGTCACTGCCAAATACAACACTCAAATACAACAAGTCTGTTTCATACATTTCTGTTTGAAGGGCACTATTCTTGACTTGAAGGGTGCTATACTTATGAGGAACCAGCTGTCTTGGGGATCTGCTAGAGGTCAGAGTTTACATAGTGCTGTGACACTGTTAAAACTAAATCAAGGCCCAGTTGGGAGACTCTCTAAGAGTCCTGATCAAGCTGGTCAAAGCTTTTTGTGTGAAAGAGTAAAGCATCTTTAGGTGTTGAACCATATATCTGGCCTTGACTACTGATTGCCTAACTGATGCAAAACGAAGTAACCCCATTGGTAAAGTATTGCATTTGAGAAGATTGGGAGGAGAAATAGAATTTTTACATGTTGTTTTGTTCCTGTTGTTGTATGTCTATATGTGTAAGGTATGAAATGAACATACATGTGTCTTAGCAAACCAGCAAAGCAGATAAGAGAAATGACTTGGTTTAAGGACAGTTTAATGAACTTCGCAGAAGAGTCCTATATAACTCTGAAGCTTGCAGTCTTATTAATAGGAGCTCAATGAAAACCAGCAGTCTTAGAATATAAAAGATGAGATACTGAACATAATATTTCCCTGCATCTTGCTGCTATGCTGTCAGCAATGGATTGATTTGAGGATACAATGTCCAATGGGCAGCATAATCAACTATAGAGATAAAACAGCTGGGGAATTTTTAATGAAAGGCTTGTTGTAAGCTATAAATGTAAGATGATGTCACATAATTAAAAAAATTCTCTTCAGAATTTATCCTTTCATCAATACCCACTCAAATCAAATGAATGAGAGCCCAAGAAAGACCATGTTAGTCTCTTATCACATTAGAATTTAACAGGTTATATTTGGCCTATTTTAACATTTTCTGAACCAATCCATTACTGCAAATTAATGGCTATCTTCTTATCCCCTTTTTGACACTTTTCCATATTTTAGTAAACTATTAAAGAAAACAAGTATGTGTATATATTTGACTTTACATTTATAAAACATTCTGAAGTTTCAGCTAGATTCTGATGAATGCTTACCTTGGAGCAAGTAGAATGCACAAATAAGTTTGTACAGCAAATATACAAACAATCTGAAAATAAATCTTAACTTAAAAATTGGTGGAATTTCATTTCAAATAATGTATTCAGATTCTAGCCATTTACTTTAATGGTATATTGAGTGTATAATGCCATATAATTTATTTACTAATGCCATCAATACACACTAATTGATCAATACAGTAAGCTATCTATAACAATGATCATATTGGATGTAAGGATGTGCCCATGTATTAACTATTGAAATTACATCTATATAGCTCTCATGGTAGGCCACAATGTGCAGATAAAAATTTGCCATATGGTGCCACTCAGGGCCATGGTAGTTGTTTCTGCAAAGCAGAGGGACTAATAGGTTTTCAGAAAAAAAAATCAAATGGATAAAACAAAAATGAATAGAATAAAACAAACTAGTTAGAAAATGCTGAGATCTTGCAAGGCTTCCTACTGAGATATTAGCAGCCATTTTGGATTGCCTAGGTAACAACATTTATTCATTACCATCATAAGTGTCATCATCATTGTCGTCATCATCCTCTTCAGTTCCATTTTGAAACTGAAGTAGGTAAGCTAGAAGAAAGAAAGATTGGATCAGTAAGACAAGAAAGAAAATAGGGTGGGGGAAGAGTGAGTCTGAGAAGTGGACCTGGTACAGTGGATCTGGTATAGATGGAGGATAGAAAAATGGTGCAAAATGGGGGAGCAAAATAAAGGCAGGAGGAAGAGAGGAAATCCCCCTCCCTTGCAAGTCCTTCTGTTGTCCCCACATCTGCACTGAGATAAATATAATCTTCCACCAACCTTGGACAGTCAGTATTTTTTACAGAATACCAAATGGTTCACAGCAGATCTTTAAGCATGTCTTGTGTTTTATTCTACATTGTTTCTCAAGATGTTCTTAGCATTATTCCCAATTTACCAGTATTGGTGAATTTGTTTGAGAGCATAAGATAGGCAGGCAAACTTGGTAGTAAAGATGGAAAATGTTATTACAGAGGAAGGAAGCATGGAGGAAGGAAGTAAGGAGGAGAAGGAGGAAGGAAAAAAAGGAAGTAAGGAGGAGGAGGAAGAGTTGGATTTATATCCTACCCTTCACTCAGAGTTTCAGTGCAGTTTACAATCTCCTTCCTCTCCCCACAACAGACACCTTGTGAGGTAGGTTGGGCTGAGAGAGCTCTTCAAGAATTGCTTTTGAGAGAACAGCTCTGAGAGAACTGTGGCTGACCCAAGATTACCCAGCAGCTGCATGTGGAGGAATGGGGGAATGAAACCCGGTTCCAGATTAGAGTCCTCAGCTCTTACCTACTACGCCACATTGGCTTTCAAGCATGTATTAGTCAAGTGTGCAAAAGAGAAAAAAGCAAATCCTGTGCACATGGGTATTTTAAAATTAATGCATTTGGAAATAATTAGGTACCATGTCCTTCCAGAGTGTTTTATGCTAGCTTGAAACCTTAATTCGCTACATTATTTAACTACCTTTAATCCAGATATAATACATATGAACATATGAAACTGCCTTATACTGAATCAGACCCTTGGTCCATCAAGTCAGTATTGTCTACTCAGACTGGCAGCGGCTCTCCAGGGTCTCAAGCTGAGGTTTTTCACACCTATTTGCCTGGACCCTTTTTAGTTGGAGATGCCGGGAATTGAACCTGGGACCTTCTGCTTACCAAGTCCTGATAATACTATGGGAACATAGACATTTATGATAGTTTATGTGTGAGTGCTACCCCACACCCCCATCCCTTGGAATCCTTTTGAAGTAAGCCTTAAAAGTATTGTATCAATGTATTGGCAGCATTACTCTCAAGAACCTGTTACACCAAAGTATCGGTCTAGCAATAAATGTAGTCTTTGTATCAACTTTGACTCGTCATTGAACCCACATGCTTGACATTTTAAGAGTAATCTTATAAGAAGTTTAACCGCCCTGGCAACTTTGTAGGCGAATGGCTGAAAAGATTCCAGAAAGCAGTAAACTTCCCGAGCCTGAAGAAGGGGTGAGAGCACCAACCCCACTGTGACACGTGCTAGACGCCCGGAGAGTCACTGGACCGAGTTCCCCTCTCCACATTCAACAACTCTTGGTCACCCCACGGCAGTGGCAGCCATGTACCTCCACCACCACGATGGATGAGGCCCCGGCGCGCCAAGAAGGCATCCTAACCAGGTACATGCGCCAGGTGAAGATGGCTAACAAAGGGGGTGAGAACCCCGCACCGGGAGAGGAAGAGGGTGCAGCGGCCACAGCAGTAACCAGTGCGGAAGCCGATCCCCCTCTGGGCGCAGGAGTTGGGAACCCCGAAGTACCGAGCCCGAGAGAGGAGGAAGACGAGATGGCTTGAGAATTCTGAGCGATGATCCGAAAGGAGGTTGAAGAGGTTGCCAAGGGACTGCGGGACGAGATGCAGGCGATGACCACCATGATGGCGAGAGAGTTCAACAGGCAAATCGACCGAGTCCTGGGAACGACCGACCCAAGAAGAGCCCCGCAACTGCCTGTGGCTAGACCTCCGGCAGTGCCGCTGCAACCGCAACCGGCGGCAGCCATGGCCCCTCGAGAAGGGGGCTATGGGAGAGAGTTGGAAGCCACTTTTGATGGGGATCCCGAGGAGGTGGAGTATTTCATGATCCAGGCTACATGCACTATTGGGGGAACACCTTCCCTGATGAATTCAGTCATGTGGACTATCTGGGATTGAAATTGAAGGGGGCCGCCAAAAGGTGGTACGTGAGCCTATACGAGGCCATGAGCCCGGAGCTGGACTTTGTGGCCACTTTCTTACAAGCTTTGCTGGCCCAGTACGAGGACCCTCTGCAGGAGACCCATGCACCGGCTGCCCTGAGGGACATGCAACTAGGCTCCAAGACGATCTGGGAGTATGCGGCCGAGTTCCATACCAACGCGGCCAAGGTGAGGGGGTGGAGTGAATTGATGAAGATCGAGCACTTCACCCGCAGGCTGAATGCGAGCATCCTGGATCGAGCCCTGCAGCAAGCCAGACCAACCGCCTGGTGGGATGGATCCAACTGGCGAGAGAAGTGGAGACCAACATGAAGAGAGGGGCCATGCAACGCCAACATCAGAGCAGTAAGTCGAGTTGTGACCCGAAACCCGGAGGGAAGACAGAGGCGAAGAAACCCCAAGGGGGGGGGAGCCGGCGGGAAGCTACCGGGTACCCGCAAATGCTTCAGGTGCGGGGACCCGAACCACCTTGCCAGCAGCTGTCCAAACCCTCCTAGACCACCATCGAGCGCCTCTAAGACGAGCACTCCAACTCCAAAGAAGCAGCCCAGACACCCTAAGGAAGTGACAAAGAGCAGTGCAGCTGCGAGTTCGATCCTGGGCAACGACACCATCGTCACCGATGAGCTGAGTGAAATGTCCTGGGCAGATGAGCCGTCGGGAAACGAGGATGACCTACTCTAAACGGTGCCAGCCAGCAGGTTGCCGATGAACCAGCACCATTCAGGGTGAGAGTAACGGGGTCGCTATATTTTGTGCCAGTAATTTTGCTGAACAGCAAACTCAAGAGGTTCGTGCAAGTGAAAGCCCTGATTGACTCAGGCTGCACAAGAGACATAATCACCCCTAAGCTGGTGGACACATTGGGGCTTCCCACGGTGGCTTTGCTGTACCCCATCCAGTTTGAACAGATGGATGGGTCAGTAATGAGGGGGGAGCCCTGCGTGTTAGAGACTCAGTTAGTGCCGGTGGGCATCAAAGACCACTGGGACCAGGAGGCCTTTGTAATTGCCCCCTCCTCCTCTTATGATGTGGTTTTGGAAGTAGGTTGGTTGGCTAAGCATGAGCCGGACATTCGGTGGGGCGACCAGACAATAGAATTCAATGACCTGAGATGTAAAGCCCATCACTGGACTAAGGCGTGGGGTCCCAGTCCACCACCCCGAAATGAGAAGGTCTGCTTGACAATGGAGGAGGTCCAGGCATTCCCTAAAGCTTATAGAGACTTGAGGGGGTGTTCAGTGAACAAGGGGCCGATGAACTTCCGCCCCATAGGGACACGGACTGTGCCATTGAACTGATCCTGGGGCAGACCCTACCTAAGGCCACGCTGTATTCGATGGGGTGGGCAGAAAAGGTGGAACTACGGAAATTCATAGATAAGAACTTGAAACGAGGTTTCCTCCAACCCACTACAGCCCCCCATGCAGCCCCAGTCCTTTTTAGGAAAAAGAAGGACGGCTCGCTCATACTTTGTACTGATTTTCGGGGGATTAAGGGGATTTCCACCTCCAATGCCTATCCAATCCCCCTTGCTCAGCACGGTGTCGGAGGGGAAGGTATTCACAAAGCTGGACTTGAGGGATGCGTATTTTAGAGTGCGCATCAAGGAGGGGGATGAATGGAAAACGGCGTTCAATACACCCATGGGACAATTTGAGTATCTAGTAATGCCATTTGGGTTGCAAGGAGCACCGAGAGTGTTCATGAACTTTATCAATGAAGTGTTGAGAGAATATTTGTTTAAGGGGGTGGTGGTGTACCTGGATGACATAATTATCTATTCTCAAGATCTCCAATCACATGTGAAATTAGTGAGAGATGTTCTTAGCACACTATTGAAGCATAAGCTGTATGCTAAATTGTCAAAATGTGAGTTCCATAGGACCGAACTTGACTATTTGGGCTTTAGGGTATCAGCACAGGGACTAGCTATGGACCTGAGCAAGGTTCAAGCAATGCTGGATTGGGCTCCCTCGAGGACACATAGACAGCTCAAATTGTTCCTCGGGTTCACCAATTTTTACCAAACCTTCATACCGGGGTTTGCCCAAATCATGTTACCCCTCACGGAGTTGCTGAAAACCAGAGGGAAGGGTCCAGATGCCAAAAAAAGGGGGCAGAACTAAATTGGACACAGAAGTGCCAAGAGGCGTTCAATAAGCTCAAACGGTTGTTCACCAGTGAGCCGGTTTTAAGCCACCCTAATAAGCTGAAGCCCTTCATTGTGCAATGTGACGCTTCCGACGTCACCGTCGGAGCCATCCTCATGCAGAAAGATGAGGAGGGGAGGCTAAAGCCCTGTGCCTATATTTCAAAAAAGTTTTCCCAAGAGCAGAGAAATTGGTCGGTATGGGATAAAGACGCTTTTGCTGTGACTTATGCTCTAAAGACCTGGAGGTCATGGCTAGAAGGCGCTAAAGTGCCATTTGAAATTTGGATCGATTACAAGAATCTGGAGGCGCTCACTGGTCGGCGTAAACTCAGTGAAAAACAAATCAGGTGGGCAGGGTTTTTTTCCAAATTCGACTTCATGCTGAGGCACATCCCCGGGACAAAGAACTTTTTGGCGGATGCCCTTTCATGCCTTCCTCAGCACAACAGTCAAAAAGAGGAGGTGGTAGACTCTCTGATCTCTCCCTCTCAAGTGGCTGCCATGGTAACCATCCGGTCCAAAACACGGCAGAATCTGCAACCAGATAAGTGGGAGAGGGGGGGAGAGCGCCTGGCCACAGAAACTGAAAAGGAGGGAGAGGACAGACTGGGGGAAGTACAGAAGGGTGAGGATGGGTTTTGGTATAAAGGTGACAAACTGTACGTCCCTAAGAGCCTACAATCAGAAGTCCTACAATTTTGCCATTCTAACAAGTTAGCTGGCCACTTTGGGTATATGAAAACACTGCATTTGATTAATAGCCAGTTTTGGTGGCCTTCCATGAAAAAGGACGTCTCTGAGTTCGTGGCTTCCTGCCCAATTTGCTTAATGGCAAAAAAGACGGGAGAGAAGCCCCCCGGGCTGTTAAAACCTGTAGAGACAGCTACACGTCCTTGGTCTGTAGTGTCAATGGATTTCAAAGTCGAGCTACCAGTCTCGCAAGGCAAGACCGTAATTCTGGTAGTAGTGGAAACAAACAAGCACATTTCATTCCCTGCGTGCAGCTGCCGACCGCTAAGAGAGTAGCCTATCTGTTTTTCCATCACATTGTGAAACTACACTCATTCCCTGATAAGATCATTAGTGACAGAGGGCCACAGTTCGTTGCCAACTTCTGGCGGGAGTTTTGCAAATTATTGGGCATAGAACAAGGGTTGAGATCAGCCTACCATCCCCAGACAGACGGACAGACGGAATATGTGAACGCGCTGTTGGAACAATATTTACGGTGTTATGTGAACCACCAAAAGTCTAACTGGGTGGATCTTTTGCTGTTTGCCGAGTATGGTTACAACAACAGCGTGCACAGCTCAACCAAGGCTTCCTCGTTTCAGATTGTAAATGGGTATGAGGGGAAGCCTATTCCATTGTTGCTCGTGGGAGAGCGAACCCGACACCTCACCTCGTTCGAACAATGGTGGGGAAAGTTAGGGAGCGGTTGGAAGGGAATTCAAGAGAATTTAGAAGCCGCCAAGGAGGCGTGCAAAAAACAGTATGACAAATTCCATGTACCCGCCTGGGATTTTAAAGTGGGGGATTCGGTATTTGTGTCAACAAAAAACCTCCCACTGAATCAACCTTCCAAGAAGCTGGCTTACAGATTTTTCCGTCCTTTTAAGATTAAGAGGGTGATTAACAAAGTAACAGTGGAATTGGAGTTGCCCAAAATGTTTAGTAAAATACACCCTGTCTTTCATTGCAGTCTTTTGTGAAGAGACCCGGGTGGTTCTCTTTGGCACCCTCGACCACCATCTCCACAACCTATCCAGATTGGGAATCAGAGTCATCATGAAATACAAGAGATATTAGATTCAAAGATGAAGTGTGGAATTCTGTATTATTTGATTAAGTGGAAACATTTTCCAGCCAGTGAAAATGAATGGGTAGCAGAAAAAGATGTTTTAGCCCCTGATTTGGTAAATAAGTTTCATAGAGCGTTCCTCAGAAGCCCCGAGGCTGATTTTAGGGGGGGCAGTATGTCAAGCATGGTGAAATTCCATTGATAATTGATTGTTATAAGGTCCTGCCTAAACCTGGTCTGTGAACTATCATGGAGGATCCAACTTTGTTAGCTTGTTATTCTTTCCCTTCCCCCCGTCTTGCTTTATGGCTTAAAATTAGAAGTAGGGAGAACTGAAGCCAAGTAATCAGCACCTTCCCATACATTCCTGTAAGGGAGTACGAGACATCTGGGGAAAACAAGGACAAAGTCCTGATAACACTATGGGAACATAGACATTTATGATAGTTTATGTGTGAGTGCTACCCTGCACCCCCATCCCTTGGAATCCTTTTGAAGTAAGCCTTAAAAGTATTGTATCAATGTATTGGCAGCATTACTCTCAAGAACCTGTTACACCAAAGTATTGGTCTATCAATAAACATAGTCTTTGTATCAACTTCGACTCGTCATTGAACCCGCATGCTTGACAGTAGTGTATCTGGCATGATGTTTGTCAGGAACCTTATTTGGGGCAGCAAAAGGTGAGAGGTGTGAGAGGGAGTTAGACTGAGGCAGGAGTATGTGGTGGATAGTTCTTCAGGTTCATGAGGGAGGCACGCATTGAAATGGCTTCTAGAAAGGTCCTAGAAAGGACTGTCTCCCAACGAACATTTATAAACTCAATTGCCATGCCGATTTTTATGAAAATGGCTATTCAGGAGTCTTGAATCACTGATTTTATTACACAGGAGTTCCCTGAAGACCTTCAACAGTCTTCAACAGTCTGCAGTCTCCTTTAACTGATTTTTACCTCACAACACAGAGCTCCACAGCTGACCAATCAGAGAGAGGGGTGTATAAGCAGGCAGCAGCCTGCCAGGCACACAGCAAAGCTTTACCCCTTAGCAAAAACACATCTTACCCCTTTTCACTCCTTTAGGGGTTCAATTTCTAAAAATCCTTTCCTAGTGGGCTCTGATGTCATGAAAGGAATACACTCCCCGAATTTTGGGTTTCAAGGTCTAGGGGTTTTGCCTGGACATTGATGCTTTTATATAGATAGATGTTTTTCTGAGGAGGATCAGTCTGCTGCTCAAATCAGTTGAATACATATGAGACATATATCTGAAGTATTTGCAGTATGCAGTGAGAAGAAACACAGCTAAAGAAGCAGCATTTTTGAATGAAACATTTGCTTTTTCCTATTAAGAGTCTGTGAAGTCTGACAAGACAAGGCAAAGCATTCATTCTCCATGGCACTATCTCAGCTGTAGATTCAGAAATACAAATTGCTACACAACCTTAAACCCAGTTTTACTACAATTAATATGAAAAAAGCAAAACATTTCCTTTTCTTCTACTCCAGAATGGGAGATGGTTTGTGCTTGGATTCCATCCCCTCTCTCAGTAGATGCGGTCTTTCCTGCTCAAACCTCAATAGACAGAAAGAATCTTATTGCAGAACTAGATTCAAAACAGGGAATATCTTTTTATGGACTCCTTTTTGTTAAAAGAAGAGCCTATGTTGATTTTTGGAGTTATGCATAACTGTTTTGCTAGGCTGTAAAGCCATAACTGGTGCAATAATACGGCCATAGTTGCTGCCTACAAACCTCACAGAATGAGTAATGGTGATGTGAGGGAAGTGTAAGGCTTGGCTACAGGAAAACTTCCATAAATGTTCTAGGATTGGAAGGACCCTACTGGGGCAAGGGAAAAAGAGGGCTTGGAAAATAGGGTTGCAGGAGATTTGATGGAAGTCCTGGAATGCTGTAGAATAGGTAAGAACAATAACAGGTAGTGGAGCAAGGAGAGTATGTGTGCAGCAGCATAACATAAAAGATACAAGGTTCCAGAGGAAAAGTGTTAGTAGGGTTGCCAGTATACACATGTGAGAGCTAGAGATCTGGAATTACAACTAATCTCCTGACTGCAGTTCAGTGATCAGTTCCCATGGAAGGAATGGCAACTTTGGAGGGTGGACTCTATGGTATCCCACCCCTGCCAAGTTCCTTAAACATTCCTAAATGTTGATTCCCCCCAGGCACTGCCCTCAAATCTCCAGAAATGTCCTAAACTGGAGTTAATAACCCTAAATGTTGGAGTGCTGTGGCTAAACAAAATGAAGGGTCAAAACACCTCACATGGTACCAATAGACATGACTTTCCTCTCTTTATTTTTCAGCCAGGGCTGCTGTGCTTTTATCAGCTGTATAGGAGACAAAAGTACAACAACTGAAGCCTCCTCCAGAATTTGTGGTTTGAATTTTTGCCTGCCAGAAAAAGGTTGTAATAGGCACTGGTGCAAAGGTAAACTGAGAAGAGCTATTTTCAGTATTCATTCGCAGTAAATTCCTAGATCTTTGGCTGCCATCTCCTGTTCAGTATAGCTTCACATGCCAAATGTTTACATGTATATGCACCAAAAAGTCCAATAAAAGAATGTGGTTTATTAATGTTGTGTCTAGATTTTGATACGCTTTAATTATAGATACTGGCTATTGCTAGAATGTTCCAGAAAGATCTAATTATTGGCCAGTTTGGGTCTCTAGCTGAACCTTTTAGATGGTTGGTGACTTTTTTATTTAAAATATTTTAATCTCATGCTCACAACTAAATGTCTCTCAAGGCAAAACTAGGAAGCATAAGGAAGGAAGTGGCCATGTTACTATTGCTATTCAGCCTGTCTTCTCAGTTAATTCCTAGCCAACAGAGACATCCTGTTCTGTTCTGAACAGGCAACTCCCACATGGGACAAGAAGACTGTGGCATTGTAATAATTGTTGTAATTGGACAGCTGAGGACAGATAAATCAACAAAGGAGGAATCTCCTGATGCTTCACAATGCCAACCTGAGGGGAAAATTTGCTGACAGGAGAGGAAGGTCGACACTTTATGAACAAATGAAATTGCCTTATACAGAGTCAGGCCAGTGATCCATCTAGACAAAGGGCTAACTATATTGCCTTGCAGCATCTATCTGTATTTCATGAAGAGGTCTCAGCCCTGCAACTCAATTCTTTCTAACAGGAGATTGCAGGGTTGAAGCTGAGACCTTCTGCATGTGCTCTATTGCTGAGATGTGGCCCTTTTAAGAAAAAATATAGTGCTGTTTTCAAATAAATGGTTTGCTAGGACTGTGCAAGCATTGCAGAGTCACCAGCAGAGGCATTTGTTGTACAGTGCGGTAAGCTCTCAATTTCATTTGAACATGGAATAATTTCCTAAATAAACAAGGAAAGACTTATATTGAAAAGTGAGTTCAGCCAGCTCTGAAACAACCAAGAACAGTTTATTGCAAGAAGAAACAGTCATCCAACAACACAGGCACTTCGCTCTGGCCATGGTTGATCATGCTCCCCTAGCAGGCAACAGTTACTCCTATTGCCTCACTCCAGAATCCTTCATTTGCACCTCTTTGTTACAAATTGTTACATGCCTACCATCCTGATTGGCTAGTTCTTCCACACTTCAGGATCCTGGTTTGCAAGGAGTGCCTGTTCAAGCTCAGGCAACAAGACCCCAGTATAACACAATACATAACAACTTACATCTCTGAGGCTTTATCAGGGAAGCTTGATGATTCAATGATATCTTGAAGTTCACTGCACAAATGTCACCCATGTCATCTTCTCCAACATCTAAATGAAGCAAGGAGCAGAGGATAAATACAGATGGCTGCTTAGAGTGTAGGTGCCACAATTCTCCTTTTTTGTTTTTGTTTTTATTTTTATGTGTGTGTTATTAGTGTGCAGCTGGAAGTCATGGCAACCTCTGGTAATTGTCCCCTGCTGGGAAGGTAGGCTTGCTAGTCCCCAGGTCCCAGCAGGGGATCTCTGGGTTTTTCAGTCTCCTCCCCAACTGCCCCAACAGCCGCCATGTTCCTTCAAACCTCAGCAGGTTTAGAAGAGGCTTGCATCTGTTTGTGTTTCTGAATGTGTTTGTGCCTTTAAATCTTGACAAGAGGAAAGGGGGTGGGGTGAGCAGATAGAGCCACTTTACTCTTAGTCCCTCTGTTTGTATGGAGGAAAACTCCACCCCCTAGGCTGTTCTTTCATTTTCCTGAAGAAGTTGGTTGAAATACAGAAAATGGTTACATTCAGTAACATGAGTACCCCAGTGATATCACAGAAATGTGTGCTTGCTAACTGTGTTTATTTTGGCTGCTTTGTGAGAGTGTGGGTGTGTGTGTTCACTTTCATTTAGTGGAAGTATAGCTGCTGGGAGACAAGGAAATGAAGACTGTGTTCAGGGGAACTGCAGTGCTGTATTTTTATTTATTTATTTCAGGAAATGGGAAAGTCTCCTGGCTCCACCCCCAAAGTCCCCAGATGTTTTCTGAGTTGAACCTGGCAACCCTAAGGGCAGGTGCCACAATTCTCAAAATAAAAGGAAAGGAGAACCAGTGGAACAGAATCAATTGAATTAATACACAGAAAAAAGATAATGGAAGCATTAGAAAGGGCATATCTAGGCACAGAGGTCAAATAACTAAGAATGTCCTTGAACTCTACTGTATGTGATGGAACTTAATTGTATTCAATTGCCTATATCTGACTACACAGGTTTTTTAAAAAAAGAGATGTAGACAAGTTTCTACCTATTCCTCCTGTTGCTGCAGCCTGCTGAGCCCACAACATTTTTGACCCTCAGGAACAGCTTAGGGGACAAACTGGAGGTCTGTAGTGATGGTAGTCATGGGGAACATGCAGAAAACACCAGCTCTTCTTACAAAAAAGTAAGTTCCCTTAAATCCTTGGAATGTGGATACAGCTCAGTGGTGCTAAGGTACTAAATCCAAATGTCCTTGGTGTACTTTAGTTGCTGTGGGAATCAAGACAGCCACCATTTTGTTTTCTCTAATGACACAGCCCAAACTCCTAAGCACAGCTAAATCCTGAAGATGAGAACAGAAAAGAATGAGAAGTAAATAACTGATTTACTCCTTAATATGGATAGTGAAATAACAGGATCAAAATGCAACTAAGATTAGCTTAGGTGGTTTAGTTTAATTATAGCCCCCTATTCATAACAGTTTATTACAGGAGAATAAGGGGATTCTCCTCCACGACTAAATATTCCAATTGATTTCTCTACCATTACTCAGATGTGCTGAGGCTACTTACATGAGGCCTAAGCCATATATCTTTCCAAAAAGATTTTTCTTCATAAAATGTGACACCTTTGAAAGTATACACAGTGTTTGCTGAGAGAACACTGAAAGTTAAATAAAGCTTTCAAAAGGATTTATCAGGTAAATGTTATGGATTGCTGTAATTTAATTTATGGGATTAGTTTGACTTTCAATTACCGAGCTTCACACTGAATCACTTTATATCTTGAGTTCTGTAACCAGCAGTCCTTACACTCGATCTTTCATTTAGAGAGGGATTATCAATAATTAGACACTGTGGCCTTATTGATCAACAAATCAATACCCACATTAATCATCAGCAGCCTAAAAACAATTCACTCTTTGCATTAAAGGGAATTGGTGCAATCAAATTAGCATCCTTTGCTATACACCGATCACAGCCTGGACTTTTAAACATAAAGGTAATTTTTTTTTTTTTACCAATGTAGACTTTTAAAAAAGAAACAAGAAGTGAATTGGTAGAGTGAATTGCAGGGTTGTCAAAATTCAGTAGCATGTTAAAAACTAGTATGTTTTTTCAGGGGATAAACTTTCTAGAATCAGAGCTGACTGTCCTCGTTCATAAGACTGTTCCCCCAGTTCCGTTTTTTGCAGAACTATAATTACCATTTGCATCAAGATGTTTCACGCTGATCTTTCTTGACAGAAATGTAACGGAAAAGAAGATCATGCCCTTTAATGCTACGGTGGTAAGGGCTGTGTGTTTGCAGAGGAGAGGTCAAATGTCAGCTGTAAGCTTATGGACATCTATTTAATGGTTCTTTTTGCTGAGATGATAACTGTAAGTTGCTTTGAGCTTTCGGAAGAGTAGGCTAAAAATGTTCTAAATAAACAAGACTGAAATCCCCCCTCTCCTTGTAGGTGCACCAGCCTGGAGGAAGAAGTAACTACTAGGTTGAAGTTTTGTAGAGTACATGAGTGGTTGGGTGAATATAGATGAGATGCCCAATAAGGAAATGAAGCAGTCCCATTATAATGTGGTAACCTAGCCAACCTTTTCAGCACCTATGTACTCTATAAATGCTATTTACTATATACTGTGCAGGAGTGCCTGCCCCATATTATTAGGCCACTGACCCAAGGAAGAAACAACCAGGCAAGGTAGGAGAGATATTTATGGCACAAGGTACTCCTGTTCCTGTTCACATGCCACTTGTGGCAACCTACTGCCTGTGCCACTTGTGGCAACCACACCACATCAGATTAGATTCAAAACACTAAAACATGAGAATTGATAAAGATCTCAAGGACACTCAGTTCAATTTAGACCACCAAAATAAAGCCTAAATTAAAACTGCTTGCAAAATGTGCTTGTCTTTGGGACCTGGTGGGCTCCAGAAGAAAAGTGTTTCCAGCCTAAAGAAGTTGGTGCTGGCAGATTTCCTCTGATAGAGAAAAGGGTTAAATGTGCACTTCATTGGGCATCATCTGTAGAAAATTTTTTTGACACAACTTCTATTGAAATGATTGGGAGCAGCAGAAAAGCAGACTCAATACAGTGGCATGGTTATAGCACAGAACATCCTGATGGATTGTGAAAGTCTACAGCTGTGAGATTTGCTAGGTGTTATACAAAGATAGAACAAAGACTTAATATTACTAAACAGGCTTTCAAATGCAGTCAGAAATGAGGTACCATTAAGAACCATAAATATAATGGCTTGTTCCCTTTAGAGCAGATAGCTATTAAGAGGGCAATAAGCTGCCAACCAGAAATTAAAGGTCTTCTCTTTAGGCTGCCACTCCAAACAATAAGTGTAATCCCAGGGAGAACAGCTATGTGAGAGTTATAGAAAACTGATATGATGTGAAGTTTCTTTGAGGTCACAGTTTTTATTTTCTCACTGCATGAACATGGCTTCTGAGTTTCATGCAGTACAAAACCCAGAAATCACCAGAAGACTGGAAGATTTGTAGAAGTTCTAATATAAGATTATCAAAGAGACTGAAGGTTTATGAAGTATCTATTTTTCAAATATGGGAATATAAGGTTTGTCAGAATGTCAGTGGCTTTTCTTGAATTGGTGCTATGAGCTGAGTGACTAGATCAGAAGAGCAAAAATTATATTTTTTTTGGACCCAAGGTGGTAGATGTCAATCAAGCTCTGATGTGAATCAAGTCTATTATTTTTGTTCCTAATTTTCAAATTTGGTGACAAGTTGTTTTAGTTTCTGATACGTTTCAAAGTGTATGACTAGGTGACTTCATTATTTTTATTTGTTAGCTGGACTGTAAAAGTAAATGGGTTGGATCCTATGACTGTTGAATCCTATGACTGTCTTCTGCTAAGTCTTTGTTCAAAAGAAAAAGACATCCTCCAATGAAGAATTACTTTTTCTGGTGGAGAAAGATTTCCTCTGATAGAGAAAAGTCTTGATTTGTTGAAGGAAATTTTTTTCTATTGGTGACCACTTCAGGAAAGACTCATAGGTTCCAGTCCAAAATGATTATTGTAATAGTTATAATTTTATATATGTTAAGTGCCCTCAAGTTGCAACCAACTTGTGGTGACCTCAGGAAGGAGATTTTAAGGCAAGCAAAGGTAGTTTGCTGTTGCCTTCTGCAAAGTCTTCCTTGGTGGTCTCTCATGCAAGTACCAACCATAATTAGCTTCCAAGATCTGACAAGTCATGCTGCCTTCCCTCCAGTTATGACTATATTGGTCCAAACACATTTTTTCTATATATTTCTGAGAAACCCTAAGCCAGCAGGCCTGGATCTACACATTCTATCTCTGGAGATGTATTTCTAACTGCCCAGTTCACCAGAGATGGGAACACACACACAGAGAACTTTCTCAAAAGGTTAATAAATTTATTTTTGTTTAATATATTTTACAAAGTCAGATTGTATTACTCAAGATAAGAAGAGCCAATATTGCATTGTTATGTATGTGAAATGAAGAAACCTGCTTTTACTCTCTCTCTAAAGAAATGCTGATAACATTGCATGCCTAAGTGAAGTGTTACTTTTTGAAAGAAGGGCATTTGGAACTGTATAGAGCATATCACAAGGACCCAAAAGAATGAAAGTTATCATATATATAATTCCCTAGTGGGGGTGGCTAAATGGAGCTCTCCCATTGGCTTAGGGGTGCATTCCATGTACTCCATGAACCATTGGCCCATCACGGCTCAGTCAGCGTCTCCAGCCTCCCATTGGCTAACTCCCCTGCCTCTGCCTACTGCAGGCCCGGGAATGTTGAACAAACTGCCAAAACAGTCTTACTTCAGAGACAGACACATCTCCGATGCTTCTCTGTGTCATCTCTGTCAACCAGCCTCAGAAAGAGCTGCTGCTCTACTGCAGCCTCATGAAAGGCATTGCAGCTGCTGCTGGCAACAGACCTCCGCCACCCCATCAACAGCTCACCCAGATGACTTCCCAGCACATGCAGCCTCTAAAGGCTGCCAAAATAGAGCCCATTGTATCTTTCTTCACAACAGGATTTATTCCCATTTTGAAAATATTTTCAAGTGTCTGTGTATATAGCATCAAGTATTAACAAACTATATCTGATCAAAAAGTGCTTGACAGGAACATTTTAATAGAAAAGTAAAACATTTCTCTATAAACAAATCTGTTAAAATTCCTGTTCACTGTGTGTTTCCCTAAGCAGAAGCTGTTCTGTTTCTCAGATAGTAGTATCTACAGCAGGGGTGTATCGTTTTCCTCAGCAGATCAGACTCAATAGCCCTTTCATCCTGACAAAGGTTCATGTCCTGCCCATGACCTGAAGTGATAACTCTTGTGATCAAGACAGATACCACCAACAGTGGACAGGCAATATATCCAAACTTTACCAACTTAAATTTAAATAGTGCTTCCTATTGCATAGGCGCAAAGAGGAGGAAAATAGAGTGCTCTTTAATTATCTGACCCAATTATGACCCTAGGAAGAAATTGATTTCCTCTACTGTACAAGCGCAAACATGACTGGAAGGCAGCAGGGAATGAAATTCACCCACCCGAGCCCCTGGTCAGCTAGAGCTGCCCAGCATGATGCTCCACTTGGGCAGAGGACAGCAAAGAAGAGGCCAACTGATCTGAGGCTTGACTTGTGAGTAATCATAAGAATAGAAACAGAGCCTGCTGGATCAGACTCGTGGTCCATCCAGCGCTGAGACGAACTAACCTGAGGCTTGACTCATGAATAATCATAAGAATAGAAACAGAGCCTGCTGGATCAGACTAGTGGTCCATCTAGCTATTTCACACAGCAGTTGACTAGTTGTCCTGGAAGGGCACACACCTTCCCCCGATGCTGCCTCCTAGAATTGCTATTCAGAGGTTTGTGGCCTCTGTATACGGAGGTTCCCTTTAGTTATCATGGCTAGTAGCTGTTGACCTCACCTCCATGGATCCATCTAACCCACTTTTAAAGTCATCTGTGCTAGTGGCTGTGATGTGCTGCTTGTGGCAGCGAATTCCACATGGAGGTTGATCAAGTGTTGTTTGCCTCGCAGATATGTCTGATGAGAAGCTCCCAGCAAGCTTAGGTCAAAGGCTTGATTCCAAAATGCTATACAATAACACAGAGCAAAAAAGGAATTAACAAAAGGTTGTTGAATATAATGTACAATGGCACATAAAAAGAATGTTACTTACACTAAAGTGTCTTTCTATTTGTAATGAATAACAGAGTAGAGAAATTTTATTTTGTAAAAAAAATGACATTTTGGTTACCCTCTATTACATCAAAGAGTTGGGACAGGCTGCAACTCTTGAAAGAGCAACAAACCCAGAAACATTACACCTTGATATAAATAACTGCATAACTTATTTTACGGACTGAATATTCATTTTTCCTCAGAATGGTCACTTTTGCTGTTCAGAGTTACCTGACTATACATTTATTCGCTATAGCCTATCATAATGCCCTGCATTCAGAAAAACGATTAGTTTGAAGGAACAAGTATGATTCTAAAAACTTCTGCTTTATTGGAATTTTGCAAAACAAGATAGAAGTATGAATAAAATGATAATTAGAGTAATGGGGAAGGTGGCAAAGATCATTGTGCATCTATTAAACTAAATCTTAGATTAACAAATATTCAGAGTGATTATGAGGATTAATCTTATAAACCTCTTTTTTCCCCATGCTGATTACTTTTGCTGTTTGCATTAGTCATGTACTTGAGTTGATCCTACTTTGGGGTCTCTCTCTCTCTCTCTCTTGCTGATGATGCTGCACTCGTCTCCCACTCGGTATCAGCTCTGCAGCATATGACGTCCTGCTTTGCAGAGGCTGCCAAGCTATTCGGCCTAGAAGTTAGTCTGAAGAAGACAGAAGTTCTCCACCAGCCTGCACCCCAGGAAGATTATCACCCTCCCTGCATCACTGCGGGTGAATCAGTTCTGAAGACAGTCCAGCAGTTCAGCTACCTGGGGTGCATCATCTCCTCAGATGCCAAGATCGACAAGGAGATTGACAACAGGCTGGCAAAGGCAAACCGTGCATTTGGCCGACTGCACAAAAGAGTGTGGAGCAACAAGCATCTGAAAAAGGGCACAAAGATCAATGTTTACAAAGCGGTTGTGATGACAACCCTCATCTATGGCTCCGAATCGTGGGTTTTATACCGTCATCACCTGCGACTCCTTGAGCGCTTTCATCAGCGCTGCCTTCGCACCATCCTCAACATCCACTGGAGTGACTTTGTGACCAACACTGAAGTCCTCAAGCGGGCAGAGGTTACCAGCATCGAGGCACTGCTTTTGAAGACGCAGCTGCGCTGGGCAGGGCATATTTCTAGGATGGAAAACCACCGCCTTCCCAAGATTGCCCTGTATGGCGAACTCTCCACCGGCCATCGAAATAGAGGGGCACCAAAGAAGAGGTACAAGGACTCCTTGAAGAAATCCCTTAGCACCTGTCACATCAACCATCACCAGTGGTCTGACCTAGCCTCAGATCGCAAAGCATGGAGGCACACCATCCACCAGGCTGTCTCTTCCTTTGAGAACACACGCATAGCTGGTCTTGAGGACAAAAGGAGATTGAGGAAGAATCGCACTGCTACAGGACCAACCCTAGATCAGACTTTTCCCTGCAGCCGCTGTGGCCGGACCTGCCTGTCCCGCATTGGTCTTGTCAGCCACCGGCGAGCCTGCAGCAAACGTGGACTATTGCACCCTTCTTGAATCTTCGTTCGCGAAGCCAAGCCGAGAGAGAGAGAGAGAGAGAGAGAACTTCTGGCAAATGAGCATGTAACACTTATCTGATTATTCATTATAGAACTTTCAGAATCTTACTTGCCAGTTGAAGCTTCCAGCCATGATGTACATCTGGGTTTGTTTCTATAAGAAAACCATCCTTACTTTTCCAGTTCTTCAAAAATTTACTAAAGCAAAAGGAGCCTTGCAAGGTAGACATACTTTCCACTTGTATATTGTCCACTTGGCAGATGTTGATCATCGGCAGAAGGCCATTGTCAACAGACTCCATGGTTTTCACCTCATCTTGGAATGTAACACCGTTGACATAATGAAATACATTATTTCATGACTCAGAAATTACTTGCAGTAAATGACTTGCCAAATTCCTCAGCTGAAGTAACTGGGATAACATTGTTGTGAATCAATCCTTACAGAAAGTAAGCTAGACTTATTTTTTTTTAAAAAAAATAAAATTTCATTTTGCTGTTTAAAATTTTCCCATTTGTATTAATCTCCCTATTCAAAATTAATAATTTAGTATATATAGCTGTATTGGAGGCTGATGGAAACCAATGCCAACCAAAACATGATGGGGGCACAATGCTAAGGCATGAGTGCAGGCATGCTTCCAGACATGGAAAGTAGTATGAAGTTAACTAGGAGTGATGTGTAGCATGCCACTTTTTTGCTTTTCTCTGATACCTTGGGTTTTTTGGGGGTATGTGAGTTATGAGGGTAGGATAGATCAAATTCACTCATAGATAAGACCAGTCAAGCATACTAGTCCATATGTATCCACCAAAGTCTTGTGCTCCTTGCTATGTACAATAGCAGGTATGGATTCTCTTTCCACTCAGGGTCACCACTGTCCACCTCATTTGTTTATTCACTTCATTTATACCCTACCTTTCCCCCCAATGGGAAGACCCAATGCGTCTTACATCATTCTTCTTCATGTTACATCATTCTTCTTCATCTGTTTTTTTTTTAATTGAACTTTAAAGGATACAGAAAGGAAAAAAGGGGGATGGGGGAAAATGCATATGAAAAATAGTTACCAAAGATACAACGTAAAGGGCAATTTTACAAATATTAAGGACATTCTTTAGTCAAAATTTGCATGTATACAACAACAACAACAACAAAAGCGTGACATTATTCATCATCATTCTCCTTCATGTTATCCTCACAACAACTCTGTGGGATGGTTTAGATTGAGGGTGTGTGATTGACAGAAGGTCATCAGTAAGCTGCCATGTCAAAGTGGAAGCTACATGTTATAAACAAAGTCAATGAGTTTAAGACTCTGTTTAGGACTGCACTGCAAGGCTGCAATCCTAAATATACTTATTAGGGGTTGAGTGCTATTGAACTCAAATGGACTTCCTTCTGAAACATGCTGATGATTGTGCTGTACTTCTCATTCTATTGTTATCTTGGCTAACCTTTACTTGATTGCACCCTATGGCCAAACTCCAAAGAGCTACTTTAGGCATACCTGAAGGGCTTTGGGCATGCCCACTGGGATTCCCCCCCTCTATTGGGTAGCCCAGTAAGTTATATCACAAACTGCTTTTGAAACTCTCCTTAGGTTCAGAGGATAGTTTGCTGCATGAAATGAGAAATAGCTGCCAACCCGCCCCCTCCCCCAAATTCAAAGCCTGAAGAATTGTTCAAAACTTGTTTCACATTTTTTGGGGGTGGGAGATCTAAGTATATGTCTCCTGTTCTTTGCCTAGAATAAAGTTTTGATTACATTTTAAATATTATCCCACTGACACAGATGATAGAGCAGACCATCTTAGCCTACATTGACCACTGTTGGAAAAAAATCGTACATTATTTATGCAGCACTTTCAGCATGTAAAATGCTTTACAGATCTCACTCATCGACAGAATACCCATCATTTTCCTATTTCACAAATGTAGCAGAAGAAAAATGACTGTCTAAAGGATACCAAGCAAATCAGTCTAACTGCCCTATCTTGACTTTGTTGAGCCTATGGACAGCAGTGATCCTTAATGGGCCACATGCAGACACCATGGTGCCTACTTGATGCCCTACTTCTCACTCATTCCATGTCCCTTTTCAAGCTCTCTTCTTCTCTGGAGTTCACTGCCAATGGACTTACTGATGGATATAAGCAAAGATGGCTGTAAAAGGTAATTAGATTTATTGAGAATAAGTCCATAATGGCTACTAGCCATGGTGACAAAGGGGAACCTCCAGAATTAGAGACAGCAGACCTGTAAATATGAGTGCTAAGAGGCAAAGGAAGGCCTTGGCCTTTATGTACCTCTAGGGCAACTGGTTAGCTGGACTGGGGAGACTACAGGTCTACTCTAGCAGGACTCTTCTTGTGTTTTTATGTCCTCCTGTACCTGTTCATAAACCATTCTTTTTCACTTTTTCACTTTTTACCTTTTCCATTCCCTCCTCTTTCTCTCTTGAGTCTATTTGTTCTTAAACCCTTCCAGGGCTGCTTTTCTAGCCAATAGTGAGGCGTGCTAACAAGTTGTGCTGCTGTGGATCCTAGCCGTAATCAGAAGAAATAATGTTTGTGGTAAACTACATTTGACAAAACTTTAGCAATTTATCTGTGCAATCTTAAGCAGTTACACTCTGCTAAATAAATTGAAGTCAATTCTAACTCTGTTTAGGATTGCTGTATAAATTGACTCCTTGTTTTATAGATTAAGGTTGCTATCAGCAGCCCACTTCCTTTGAAGGAAGTTTAATTGAGACCAATGAAAACATCCAAGTAAAGATCATTAGGTTCACAGAGCAAATAATGTAATTATCTTGATATTGAATGGACCAAAATCTGTAATATTGTAATTTTGACAGTCAGCAATAGAAAGCTTTCTTTTCTGAGGAATCAGTATAAATAATTTCCTTGTAACAGCTCTGTGTGCAGGGAATTGGCTGGTAAAATGAGATTAGTATAAGATTTAATCACACCAAGCTCATCTTCATCTGATTTCATTCACAGTCAGAGCTGGTCTCATTTAAGAAAACACCTCCTGGTTTTTAGTCTATTGTTGGCTAAGTAACTGAAGAAGGGCAAGAGATAACAGAATGATGAAGTAGCATCTGCTGGCTGTCTTATAAAGAACCTTCTTTGCATATTGTGCACATAAAAGTGCTCACAGCACACTTTGGTTTGCCTGCCAGGCTCTTTTAAAAATAGAAATTTACCTGTACCTTCCCTTAAGTATGGTTATGACATTAGAATGGTCATAGTTTAGTATGGTTTCTTGAACTTCTCAGTCAAAATAAAAGATAGATAATTCCATGAAATCATAGTTCCACCTTGTATCTCATTAATTCATGCCAAGGGGACGATACTATCAGAGCCCAAGCAGAGAAATGGGTAGACTTATATACCAGGGTTCCTGTGGCACAGAAGAACATGACTCATTATACAAGCCCATGCATTTGGTAACAGTCACTTTATGACATTTCAGAAGTAAAATACAAAATGTGATTTGATGTCTTATGTGATTGTATGTTTAATATGGACTGGGCCTCTCGATGCTGAAGGGCTGTACAGGGCTAAGCATGTGCACAACCCCCCTGGTATTTGTTGGATTTAGGTATATTGGACCTGAAAAATATCAGTATTCCTGATATTTCCTGAATTCCAATACCAATATGGTATTTGGATTCAGGATTTTTTGGGTATCCCAAATTTGTATACCATATGGGGACTATTCTAGTCAGTGAGGAAACTGGGGAATTTTTTTTTAGGTAGAGGCACCAAATTTGCAGCATAGCTGCTGGTGCCTCTCCTCAGCAGAACTTCCAAGTTTCAAAAAGATTGGACCAGGATGGTCCAGTTCTTTGGGCCCCCCCAAAAGGTGCCTCTATCCTCTATTGTTGTCAATATAGGAAAAAATAAGAAAAAGCCAGCAGAACAGAATCAAAGTTCCAGAGAAGTTCTGCAGTAGAAATTGAGGGGAGAGCACTTTTGCAAGCCCAGCAGAAACAGTGCAATGTGCCTAGCTGAACCAGTACCACTGTTTCAGTGCAAACCCACCAGAATCAAGGTCAAACCAGAGAATCTCTGCAGTAAAAACTGAAATGGGGGCAGTTTTGCAAGCCCAGCAGAACCACTGCAATGTACAGAGTGCTCAACAGTACCAGTGCATTCATGGAATGCCCAGCAAAACCTAGTGCCATTGTGGCAATGGCAGCTCAACAGGACTGATGTGAAGCACAGAATCACAATCCAAGAAAGGAGGGAGTTGCAAGCCCAGCAGAATCACTGCAATATATAGGGCCCAGCAGAATCCAGTGCCATTGTGACAATGACAGCTCAACAGGATTGATGTGACACACAGGATCATAATCCAGGCAAGGGGGAGTTTGCAAGCCCAGCAGCTTCAGTGCAATTACAAAGTGTCCAGCATAACCCAGTGCAACTATAACAATGTCAGCTGAACAGGACTGACATGAAACACAGAATCACAATCCAAGCAAGGAGGGAGGGAGCCCAACAGAACATTCCAAAAATGTTCAAAGGGCTTTAAATGCTTTTTGCAAGTTGACAGTTAAATCTGAAGGCATTTAAAGGGACTGCAAGCCCTTTAAATGTGTTTTAACTGTGGACAACCAGCATTCCCAGATAACCCTAAACAGGGATGGGCATGAACTGGAAAAACATGGTTCATGTCAGTTTGTGATTCATTGTTGAAACACGAACCAAACCACAAACTGATTCAAACTGGGAGGCTCATTAGCAAACTAAACTGTTTGTGGTTCAGGGACCCACAAACCCCACTGAAAGAGACTGCAGTCCATTTAAGCGGGGTTTGTAGAAAGCCCCCAAAACAGCTGAGCGGCAGAAAGCAGGCTGCTCCCAGCTGCTCAACTGTTTCAGGCTTTCTTGTGCAGTCCCTTTAAAGTTTAAAGAAAGCCTGAAAAAACAGCTGAATGGCAGGGAACAGCTTGCACTCTGCTGCTCAGCTATTTTGTGGCTTTCATGGGGAGCATGAAACCCCTTTAAAGAGCTTTCTGTTCTATCCATGAATTACCACAAATTGCTTTAAAAGTTCATGCACATTTGTGATGATAGACCTGTTATGAACTTTGATACATGAACCACTAACAGGGCAAAATTTCTGACGCATTTTGCTTCCTGGTTTGGGTTGCGTCCATCCTTAATTCTGAATATTTTGTGGATTTTCAGGATCGGCTGTACCAGATAGCTGAAACTAGATTCCTATGTGTATTCAGCTTTTTAAAATAGCCAGAAAATAATAGGTTTTTTTAACCCAAATATACTGAATGCACACCGTTATATGTGGCACAGTGATCTTAGTTAATAAGGACCTGCTCTATGCTATAGGGTTGCCAACACCAGTTTGAGACATTCCTGGAGATCTGGTTGATAGAGCCTGGAGAATAAGGGTCTGAGGAGTGAGGGGCCTTAGCATGCTATAATATAGGAGTGGCCAAACTGTGGCTCGGGAGCCACATGAGGCTCTTTTATACATATGGTGTGGCTCTTGGAGCCCCCACTGCCCGAACAGCTGGTTTGGAGAAGGCATTTCTCTCTTTAAATCACCTCTCCAAGTCAAGCTAGCTGGCATCTTGGAGAATGCTTTTAGAGTTAATGTTGCTTTCTTTCCACCCCCCTCCCCATCTATTTTCCTTCCTTCCTTCCTTCCTTCCTCCTTCCTTCCTCCCTCCCTCCCTCCCTCCCTCAAACATCTGATGTTTATATCTTGTGGCTCTCAAACATATGGCATTTATTCTATGGCATTTATACTATATTTATTCATTAAGCAAGTTTGGCTACCCCTGCTATAATACCACTAAAGAGCAAACACTGAAAAGGCCTTCACTCTTCTGAGTCCTGACTTCTGCAGGTGAGGGCACCTGGTGGCATGGAACAGGACATCAGCAGCAGATCTTGTTCAGTGGGACTTACTTCTGAATAAGTGTGTAAACCTTTTCAATCTGTAGTCAACTTTCTATGCATCTGAAGAACCAGAAGGATTTGTTGTCCTTTCTTTTTGGAAACGCATTGGTATTTCTGTATTTAGGAAGAGGTCTTGTCTGACTCTGATCCCTCTTACATCCTTCCTTTAAAGGCCAGGTGAGCCTGCAATTGCTTTTGCTGCTTGGATTTGGATATGTTTGATAATTACTTGGTAGCAATTAGTGATACAACCTCAATATTGTAAGAATGCTTAGAATTGTAAAGCAATACTTCATCGATCTTATTTTCCCAATGGATGTGCTGAAGTTTGTTCATTAAATAGTGCCTTGTTCAATCGTGAGAATCCCATGGTTTGACAAGGTCTATCTGTCTGTCTAGTAACTAAATAAAATGGTGCTGCCCACTGACCCACCTTTCTTCTTTGCCCATGAAGAACAAATGTGACTGGTTACACATGCAAATATGGCTGGTAATACATGAGCTTTACAATTTCTGCTCCATCCAACTGAGCAGGAACCATAGTGGATTCTGATTCAGGATTGAGCATTGAGGTTGTCTTACTGAGTGGGAAAGATGCAATTGAATTTATGGTGTACAAACCTAATAATTTAACATGGGAAATGTCCTAGGTTGGAATAATAGAGAACGTGTTTGAAAAATGCTTTCATCGAGTTTGGAATTCATGCATTTGCTGTATATCACCGTTGCAAAAGTGATATGGGGGGGATGTTTGCAGTAGATCATATTCAGATGACTCGGTTTTCAAAGGGGCCTGAAACCAGCCTTTAATTTCACAGGTGCCATTCTCTTTAAACATGTGGAAATAATGAATGTAAAATTGTGCATGCAAGATTAGAGGCTACAGCCTGAATCCCTCGCACTGCTTTGCATGCTGGTTTGTATCCGTCTTTCTGTCGGAATTTCTTCTTCCTTTTTTCCTCCCTCCCTCCCCCAGCCCCCCCCCTCTCACACACAGAGTGATATTAAGTAGGTGTCTTTAATGGGCCCTTTGACGCTAAGAGTGATATAACACAAAGAAAAGAACCAGCCCTGTAGGTTGTGCAGATAGTGGTATTTGGTATGTATGACACCAAACAATAAAACTAAAGTTAAAAGACACATAAAAATAGCAGTTATGAGACACGAAGTGATCGGATGGAGAAGGAAGGGCTTGCATAAAAAGGCTTGGCTCTTTGATGTTTATTACTACTGCTGAGCAAATAAGAACAAATGCTGTTTTTCATGAACACTTCGTAGCATTTGGCATTTCACATTTGTTTCCAATTTTTAACCGTTAACATTGTGGGCTTTCATTACGCCATTGTCTTTAAGAATTGAGCGGGCCATCATGGTTGTAATTTATCTTTTGTACGATATAATTTGGAGCAGTTTTCAGGCCAAAAAGGAACATCTGCATTGAAAAGCAGAGGATCTGGACACTTTTAAGAGTTCGAGACTGGGACATGTTAGAAGGTCAGTTTCCATGTCAACTTCCCCCGATCGCTGTTGGTTTTATTCATTATATTTGACATATTAAGCTTCTGTATCTTGGCATAAAGGGACACAATATTGCAGCATATTGGCAAGCTCATTTGCTTTTCACAGCTAGTGTTGTGTCCAAATATCAATCCCCCGGGAGACACACGTGTACATAGACTGTAGGAAAGCAAGCCTCAGCAGCAGGTGGCCTTTTGCAGCCTAATGAACATGGCAATCTGTTACTATCACCGCACTGCTTTTCACCAGACAATTAGGCAACTAAGCATGTAATTATTCAGCCCAACAAGAAGAGCCTCTTCTCTAATTTCATCTTTTCATTGCTGTTTACTCACCCACACTCCCCTCATTAATGAGAGATTTTCCAGTCTATGCTAATTGGTTTCAATAACATTCATTTCAGTTGAAAGGGGAACGATTCTGTTAATTGGAGGATCGAAAGCGTCTTTTCATTTCGAGTGCGTCCTGCTATGGAAATCTGAATCCTCTCAACAGGTTCGAGCTAATGAAATTAAGTTACACAGCCATTGGTGGTGTTATAGAAATAAAGTAATTTATTTTCATTGAAGCATGTGCTTGAGGTCCAGAACAATTAATACTGCTTGTAATGGGAAGAAATTGGAAATCGTGATCCTAAATAAACAAGGGGGTGGTGTGGTTTCTCCCCCTCCTCTTGAAATCTGTTTATTTAACTTCCTTCCTTTGGTTAAATGGCTAATATTTTCCAATCCATATTGGAAATGTATATAATGAGAAGCATGTTCTTAAGAAAAACACACCCTTCATTTTCGGATACTTATGTATCAGTTTAATCAAATGAGGGACAATTTAAAGCCCTTATTAATCTTCAAGTTAGTATAAAAATGTAAAATACAACATAAGTGCACTGGAATAATCTGAATGGCCACATGCAGATGATTTAAAATCTGCTTATGTTACTGTACATTTGGCTTTAATAATAATGGAAATCCCAAAGGCATTTGAGATGTTGCTTCTTGGATCTATACATGTATGGAAAACTATTAGTATTATTATTTTTTCAACCGCCAGATGCGTTGGTTTCATTCTGCAGTTCTTTGACTTATAACAGAGACTTCTCTTAATGTCAAAAGCTAACCCCTCATCCCAACAACAAAGGGGTAGAACAACGCTTCTGGGCAGAGATGTTATACATGGATATCTCATATCAGGATGCCAGATCGCTTGATTTGGGTGTCAATGCTGAGCACAAGAAGTTAATTTTAGGTAAGAGAGGTACCATGGCTCAAGATATCCCACCCTTGGATTTGGAAACATTGCTTCTCTACGGCCAGTTGTAAGCACATACAACAATTCTAAGGAATAAATGAACAACCAAATAGAAAGTATGTGTTGTTAACACAGCACGAGGCTTGTGAACACTTTGAAACATGTGCAGAGGTACTCTCTTCTTTTTCATTATACTTGAAATTTCAAAGTTGAGTCCTGAAACTGAATTAAAATTCCATAAATGACCCTCTGCTCAAATTCATAATTGCACTAGCAATTTAAGAAGCGTCCCCAGAGTCCACTGTGTCTTCATAGTTTTTTTGAATGAATCTCACCTGAAATAAATGAACTTATAAAGCACTGACAAATGAACTTCTTTGGTGAATCAAGACTGAAATGAGGAGAGGAAAAAAAATGACTTTCCAAAGAGTAACTAGGGCAAAGCTAGTGGAAACTTTCCATACTATGTTGAATAGCATGAGGGGTTTTTTTTGTATCTTTGCATTTTTTGGTATGTGTGTGTTTTTGTGCCTCTGTGCCTGGAAGTCATAGTGACCTTTGGCGACTTCTGCTGGGGCATGGAGGACATTTAGAGGCTAGATAGCCAATCTCCATTTCCCAACTCTGGTATTCTTCGGAAGTCTCCCATCCAAATACTTGCCAGGGTCGGCCCTGCTTAGCTTCCGAGATCTGACGAGATCAGGCTTTTCTGGATTATCAAGGTCAAGTTAAGTGATGGTTACTGATTATTCTTAACATTTGTGGAAAGGAACCGGCTCATCACATAGCTAATCAAAGGCAGAATAACATTCCAGGTTTGTTTATATAAAAGTGTGTTCACTGCCTCTCCAGAACTATTGTTTGTTAGCTTGGGTTACCATGAATGGTGGCATCAAATTGGCCTAGTCTTGTAAGAAGACACATAGTTCTTTATTTAAGTGAAATCACCAATGTACAGCCATTTTGTTGGATAGATAGCAGACAGGTAGAAGGAGAAAGTGCTTCCATCAGTAAAACAGGATCTGTCTGTCTTAGCACAGTCTGTCTCTAGGGTTGCCAATGACCAAGTGGTGGCTGGACATCTCCCAGAATTACACAGAGATCACTTCCCCTGGACCAAATGTCTGCTTTGGAAGGTAGACTCTGTGGCATTATATCCCACTGAAACCTCTTCTCTTTCCAAACCACAGCCTCCTCAGGGCCCACCCCCCAAATCTTCAGGAATTTCCCAACTCAGAGCAGGCTGGCAACCTATCCATATCTATATTAGAAAACCCCTTAATTGCAACCAACCTATTCTGAGATAAAGGAGTTTTCCTTAAAGTATCTGACGTAGCCCTGAGGTACAAAGAGCAGCCTCAATAGATAGGTCTTAACAATGCTTTTAAATGGTTCAGACTTGTAGGTCCATAGCGGGAAGGAGGGCCATGACTGGTAGGCTGCAATTAGACTGTGGTGACCTCTGTTGATTTCTGCTTGGAGATCTTTGACCCAGGCCACAAATGCGGCTAGAGAGCTGAAGCTATTCAGGAATGCCTGAAGCTGCTAGGTAACTCTTTACTCAATAACCTATCCCAGATAAGGAAGGCTAGACAAGGAATAGGAGTTGGTTGGGGAGTCCACTTAAGGGTTAGGTTTTTCAACCAAAGATACCTGCGAAGTTTCACAACTGAGCTTCCTTGAATGAAATAATAACTGCCTATAGGTAACATATGGATACCAGTTAATTCTGATGCCTTCATAATTTTTCAGAAAACTTTGCCCAGCTTTGCTTCATTTTATTCTAGTCATATGAGCTACTGAACATAGTGGAAGACTGAAATGTAGATAACCATACACAAGACAGAAATGGTTATAGCTCTTTTGTAATGCTCTGTATAAACAACCTACTTTGCAATATGTTATGTTTTACTCCCAACTAATTGGCTGGCTGAAAAACAGTAAATTCCTTCCTTTCTAAACAATGAGCCAGTATGCATGACAAGGCAATCTTTCATGTCTGCATTAATTGTAAGTATCTATACATGGCTGTGGTAGTGGGAATTGTATGCAAATGTTCTCGCTGCCCCAGCCTCATCTAGTTTCTAATGTCTATAATGGGGATGGGGTTATAAAACAATATACTGCATTCTGTTATGAATATTTCAAGAATTATTTCTTTATTTTGTGCATAGCTCATAGTGCTGACATTTGATTTATAGCTGCATGGATGTACCTGGGGTTGCTAAGGTTACCCAGTTTCATTCACCCATAGATATTTGAGATCTACATAATCCCATCACATCATCCAGTGCATTTCAAAGTGATGTTGATAAATGGTACCTTGCTTAGATGATATTTCCATTTAGATGTGATATATCTCAGGATTCCTGTCTTTTAAAATATTGCGGTTGATGAAATTTTACATTATGTGCATATACAGAAAGCAAAGTTAACATCCTTCCCCCTCCAAATTTGAAAAGACCCCCAAACCACTCTACAAAGTAAGGAAATATTTGGAATTCTAATCTGTTGAGGTTACCTTTCCCAGCGAATTTCAATAGTTATTCTTCAACTGCTCTCAGATTATTTTTATAATAAAGGATCATGGAACCTAGTCCTTACTAGAAAGCAAACGACGAAGCTGGCACCAGCACATGACAGGAACTGAGTAACTGCCAAGATTCGTGGATTTATTTATTTGCATTATTCTTTGGTCCAGTAACTATCACAACCTAATTTCCTCCCTCTTTCTGTTCAAAGGTTAGACTAAACAAAGGGGTGTTACAAAGATGTCTGAAGTTTAGGAAGGAGGAATATAACACACTTCCATGAGGAGGGCATTCCATAATAGCATTCCACAACATCAAGTCATTTGCTAGAATCCAATATCTGCCAAAAAAGACCTGTCCTTCCCATAGATGTTCTAACTTCTACGAAAGAGAAAAGGACACTTGTTTATGTGAGGAAAAACTCTTTGTTAGATATGTAAGTCTTAGGATGTGAAAAGTTTAAACACAAAAATTAGCACTCTGAATAGAGTCCAGAAACATACTGTTAGCCAGTGCAGTTGGCACAGAACCTATATCTTTTGCCTAGATGTCTCCAAAGATGAGGCCTTGTGCAAATGGAGCTCTAAAGCACATATTCTTGCGGAAATTTTGCCTAATGGTGATTAAACACAATTGGTGAATTCCAAAGTGTCTGTATCAATTTGGGAACTGGATCTTAAAATTAAAATTCTGAATATATTAGTATGTTTTGAATTAAATGTTTTGTGACAGTCAGCAATTTACAAATTTATCACATTTTGAGTCAGAAACAATATGCTTTCTGGCCTCTAAAGAAATGTACATGTTGAAGTTATTATTTCAGAAATCCATTGGTGGGGCATGGAAAAGAAATTCTCTTTTCCTCTGCTAATTATTGCTAAAGACAGGACTCAGCTATGGCCAGGATTTCTGCGTAGCATTGCTGAACAATGCACATTACTGTCAAAATCGACATAGGTGATCCAACTCATATTTTCATCAGATCCAATACCTGCCCTTGATCCCTTTAGTGTGGAAATGAGAAAGCACTGCATCACACTTAAAGTGGTAAGCATCACAATGGCTTCTGTTCTAATTTCTTGTTAATATTTATATGCTACCTAAAGGCAGAGCTCAGCAATTTGTCAAACAATTTGACCAGTGTCCTTTATTGAATATCATAAGCCAAAATAAAAAAAAGCGTTCTTGCCCAAGGAGCTATGACAGCTTTGAATCTTTAGTCAAATGTAATGTCTGTGTTTGGAAGCTACTTTTTGTAGCTTGCTTCACCGCAGGATTCTTCACATAAACTTAAATTCTTCTGTCCTACTTATAGCCTTTGCTGTACTTTTGCCTCCATGTTTCTTTCTTCCTCCCCTCTCTGCTTTCCTCCATTTCAGTCTGTAGGGGTCTAGTGCGCTCAATGACAGACTATGGTCTCCCTAATGGGACAAACTTCTAAACATCAACAATGAAATAAACTACAGCTATTAACACTCAGCACTGATCTCTTCTGTAGTTTTTCATGGGGCTGTGGTGTCATCACAAAGTGCAGCCACAGAGAACCAGTTTGGCAGGACTTACTTCCTGCTCCATGGAGAATAGAGGCCAAAGATAAGAAACACATTTTTTTTTTAACAGCCCTCTCCTGCTGCTATGGAGACCCCTAGTGGAACATATTTTATACATTCCCTGTCAGGAACACTGAAGCTGTTTTCTATGGAATATCCATAGGGATGAAATCTGCTTTCAAGATCATTTAAGGCAACAACCTATATACACCTCTCTCTCTTTTAGCGATTTTATGTTACATTTCTGAAGGCTACTGAGGCTTGTGTATTCAAAAGACAGCTAATGGAGGATGTTGCATGGTCCCTGTCATAGAAGGCAAGGCTTTGTGTATATTACTTAACTAGTTAAAAATTGCCCCATCAGACAAAACGCCGATCTTGTTAATTTCCTTCTGGAATTGGAAGGGAGTGGTAATGGTTGGCTCTTCAACTGTGTAACGAAATAGATGCTGAAAAACGCGGAAAGGAAACCATGCGACAATTATGTGGGTTTAAATATAGAACTGGGGATGATCAAAATACTCTCAAGGCCCCAAACAATGTCCCAAATCCATACAGCACAAAGGATAAGTTCCATTCTCCTATCAACATCCAACTGCCATTCAGTGCTAATGAGGATCATGCATATTGAAAGGGCAGTCGAAATAGCCTTTTGTCTTTTCTGTGTGTTATAGTTGGCAGGTGTTAAAAATGAGTGTTCAAGAAATACTTTTTTAAAAAAAATTCTCCACTTCCATCTTTTTTTCCATTAGTGCCGATAGAGATTGCTGGCTGGTGTATTCCCATGGGAAAAGCTGTTGTATGTCTGACCCTCTATTTTTATTAAGTTATTTTAAGCCAGCAGTACAATTGCTCATGCAAGGAACTCTAGGTGCCCAAACAATTAATTAACGCAGCAACAGTGTAACATAATAATAACCATCCAGCTGCATTAAAGCTCAGTTTTATATGTACAACATAAACGTGGCCAGGCAGCAGTATTAAAAAGTCATAAACAGTTAACAAATTAACTCAGCCTGTCAACTCAAGCAAAAGAAAACTCCCTTTCACACTTCCCTGCCAGCCATATCGTAAACTCTGTGAAATGTCTGGAGGGTCGTCAAGATTCAGTTATTTAAGAGCCAGGGCAAGAGTAATGAGCAGCGTTTTGATTGGCTGTTATGGCTGTGGGCTCTTCTGCACATAGTCTCCATTTTGGAAAGCTAGAGTTTACATGGGGCTCAGGATAATGGCTGATGATGACTGCAGAAGTGGCTGCTGGGTTTTGGAAGAGAAATTGTTACCAAGGAAAGGAAGCCGTATGAAGGCAACAACCAAACTCAATTCCATGCAGGCTTAAAGAAATCAGTCCAGATTACCAGCTGATATCATACTACTGAAGAGCTAGACAGTGCACCTCTGTGCTGTTTTCTAATCCTTCTGTGATTCGCTGTGTCTTGTGTTCCTTTCCACATTCTTTTGCATGTTCATTGAGAACATTTATGATTAATTTCAGAATCGGCACATCCGCTGACTTTGTTTTCTACCTATCTTTGTTGTGGGTTATTTTGTTTCTGAGCAAAGCCATGCTTATTTAAAAACCATTTTTGTCTTTTTGTTTGTGTTTTGAGTATGCAGTTGCATCAGCAGCCCTCAGCAGCTTCCATTTTATAGCATTTCCCAAGTGACCAACTTGCTAATTCCCCATTTATAGTCCACTGTTTGCTTGTGTCCATTTAAAGTCTCTCTGGTTTGCTTGTGTTCATTGTAGCTGAAAAGGAGTCTTGCTAGAATTGTGTGCACGTTTGCATGATTAAAAGGAAACAAGTTGTGGCATCTTTTAATGTGTTCTAGTCAGGGCTTTTTTTGAGCAGGAATGCACAGGAACGCAGGAATGCACATCAGGGGTGTGGCCGGATATGCAGATGAGTTTCTGCTGGGCTTTTTCTACAAAAAAACCCTGTGTGAAACAATGGTGACTTCAGGGTGTGTGGCTGAGTATGCAAATGAGTTCCTGCTGGGCTTTTTCTACAAAAAAGCCCTGGTTTTATTGCATGAAAATTACTATGGGAAACTATGATGAGCATTAGCAAGTTGGAGAAAACTTAGAACTGAGGGCCCATGTAGTCAGTGTGGGATTCTCTGGGAGCATGTGATTCTCTTTTTACAGACATCATTCCTAATGCTAGAGTTGCTACCTTTGAAAACCAAAGGAATAACTACAATAAATTTAGATTTTTATTTTGAATAGCATTTTCAGTAAAGGGCTGGCATTGGAGGTCGGCATGGTTGGACATCTCCCCAGATCCAGGAGCTGGCATACAGCACATTGTCCAGTGGAGATGCCAGGCCAGTCTAGTGCCTGAATGAAGCAGAGTGCAAGACAATTTTGTGTTCTTTTGCTTCCTCTAGGCATTTCTCCCATCAGGAAAGAAGAAAGTATCCCAGAACCCCATGCAACACTGAAGGAAGGAAGAAGGGAAGGTTACATAAAGCATGCATGATGGAGGACAGAGAAGGCGATGCCAATGGTGGAATAAAGGAGCTACATTGGATTGATCCATGGACACTCTGTGCTCCAAAGTTCCTAAAAATCTGCATCTGGCTCAGCTTCAGGGTACTAGAACTTTGTCCCAAATAGTTCAATCTAAGTAACAAGCAGGATTCCATCTCCTGAGAGGTCAGAGAACCTTGTTTTCCTTTGAAACTGCATCCAATTATTTTTACAACTACTAATTACTACTGTTGCATGAACAATATGGAAAGAAATGTACTGATGAAATATGAAGAGTACTATAACTATGGGGAAAAAGTGTTCTCAGTTCTACACAGTATAACAGCAAGCTGTGCAGAATGAGAAACAGGAGTCGAAAATAACTCACAAAATTTGGGGGAAGTAGTTCATGGGTTTTAAAAAAATATTTGGAGATTTTGAACTGGAAGCAAAACATTGTTATAAAAATATGAAGAATTATGTGGCCTTTTAAAGTAAGGTCATTTGAAGCACTCAGCTTAAAAAAAACCCCTGGTGAGAGGTATGGAAGAAAAGGTGCTTTAAAACCAGGTAATAAAACTATAAAGTTAATGAGGGAACTGTGTTCCACTTTATAGTATGGCCACTTTATAAAAACCTTCTTAGGAGCTAGGCTTTCAGAGTAATACAGTGTACGCTATAAAATGGATGTTTAGTGTAGCTGGAGGCCAAGAAAAACATTGTATAATTGTAGTAAGCAGCTCGCTAAGTAAAATGATAGCTTTTAAAGGATGAAATATAGTGCTCAATTCCACAGTTGCACTGGCCTCTAGCTTGTGATTGCTTCAATAGCAGTTTCTTCATTTCACTTGCAAATGCATCACTGAGGAGATTTGTAACAAATATATTATCTGCCTGGAAAATAAACTGTTAACTAGACTGAGTACCCTTATTTGTTGTGCATAACTTACCTAATAACCTCCCCACCCTTTTGACAATGAAGCCATTTAAATTTGGGAAGAAGGAATTTGCTATTATTTGGGATATCATAAAGTTTGAGAGGAAACAGCTTTGGTCACAAAACACTAGATGGGAACCTAGATTACTAGAGTACAGCTACCTTTGTGTCACAGTTCTCTTCTCCCTGATGTCCCAGCAGCAACTCTTGTGGGGTTAAAGTCTGTAGTTGTTTTCCAGCAAGAGATGGGGGGTGGGGAACTGAAGCTTTATTTCTTTAGCCACCAACACTCCCATAAAACCACAAGGTTCATCTTTGGAGAGCTTGTCTCAGGTTCCCACATTTTCTGAGATTGGGTAGGTAGCAATCTAGGAGAGAGCCTTCTCAGGAAGAGTCATCTGTGACCAGTGGGCAAAGACTTGTCTGTTTCATTTGATGTTCTCTCAGTGATCTCTTCACCCTGCCTAATGTTTTAATTTTTTAAAATGTTTTTCTGTGTATCTTAGTAATTTTAACAATTGTTTTTGGTGGCTTGGTGCTTTTTTAAAATGTGATTTTATTATGTAAGTTTTAACTTGTTAGCTGCCTTGATGGCCCTTGGCAAAACAAATCTAACAAAATAAATAAAGCGTCTCAGAGTTTCTGGGCCCCAAATCTTGACCTCAGATCTCTGACTTTTGCTACCTTTCTGACATGATTGGCCATTGCTTAAACCCACCCCCCCAAACTTCTTTCTAAAGGCAGATATTGGGCCTTTCCAGTATATCACTCAGACCGATTCCCCACTAGGCTTGTTCCAATGTCAGAGCTTCCACAACCCACCAGACGCTTTTGTCTGACTTCGCACAAGCTGCCACGGGGCTGCAACTTGCCCTGCCTCTTTCTGGTGGCAAGCAAGATCCTCTGAAAACCGGGGTAAGGGTGGGGTGGAGCTCCGACCCTGGAACAAGCCTAGTGGGGAATCCGTCTCAGATTCTATGCTTTACCTTGTTCCTCTTGTTGTGTATTGCCCTCCTAATGAGGTGTACTTGCTTATTTCAAAAGGCCCAATTATCTTGGCTATGCTTGCTTTAACTGTGCTGGCAGAAGGAGAGCCATTCTCTACAGAAGTTTGGGGACAAGATAAGCATGTTTATAAAAATATTTACCAACATTTATTAACCAAAATATTTATTTGCTAATATTGATTTGCCAAAATATCTGTTTACCAGATATGGACAGCTTTTAGTTTCTCTATCTCCTCTGCCCAGGCCTATTCCTTTCCTTCCCCTCAGCTCAGATCACTACTTCATATATACAGCCTTGATTAGGAAGCTTATCTCCGTTCTTCAGCAGCATTCCGTAACAGCCAGACATTTTCTAGCTTCAACTCTGAACAGAGAAATCACAATTCAAAACAAAGGAGGCTTCTTGGTGACATCAATGAGTAAAAACCGAAAAACTCTAAAGCCACTACTAGTGCAATCGTATGCAGATTTACTCCAGTCCAAATCATGGGGGTGCCAGTTCTGGGTTGGGAAATACCTGGAGATTTTAAGGGTGGAACCTGTTGAGATTTTGGACATATGATATGGAGATTCTTTCTGAGATGACCCCTGTGCCAAAATAAGCAAGCCCCACCCCCGAGGTAACAAGTGAAGTAGTCTAACAAGTTTTCAAGTTTCAAGTTTATTTCAATTTATATCCCACCCTTCCCACTGAAGTGGCTCAGAGCGGCTCACAGCACATAAAATCTAACATAAAATTATTGCATTTAAAACATCTTACACAGTTAAAACAGTAACATAAAACATATAACAACGGTCTATTAAAACTACACTCAGTTTCCTATGCCAGTTAGTTATAGGCCAGCTGGAAGAGGGCTGTCTTACAGGCCCTGCGGAACTGGCCAAGGTCCCGCAGGGCCCTCACCTCTTCCGGCAGCTGGTTCCACCAGAAAGGGGCCATTACAGAGAAAGCCCTGTCCCTGGTAGATTTCAGGCGGGCTTCCTTTGGCCCGGGGATAACAAGCAGATTTTGAGATCCCGATCTCAGTACTCTCTGGGGAACATGTGGGGAGAGATGGTCCCTAAGGTAGGCAGGTCCTAGGCCATATAGGGCTTTAAAGGTAATAACCAGCACCTTGTACCGAACTCGGTATATTATTGGCAGCCAGTGCAGAATCTGGAGCCCTGGCCGAATGTGCTCCCATCTTGGGAGCCCCAATAACAACCGGGCAGTGGCATTCTGCACTAACTGCAACTTCCGGGTTCAGCACAAGGGCAGCCCCATGTAGAGGGCATTGCAGTAGTCCAACCTCGAGGTGATCGTTGCATGGATCACCGTTGCTAGATTGTCACGCTCCAGGAAAGGGGCCAACTGCCTCGCCTGCCTAAGATGAAAGAATGCGGACTTAGCAGTGGCTGCTATCTGAGCCTCCATCATTAAGGAAGGCTTCAATAGTAACCCCAGGCTCTTGACCTTGTGCGTCGCTGTCAACAGCGCACCGTCAAAAACTGGCAGGGGGATTTCTCCTCCCGGACCCCGACGACCCAAGCAAAGGACCTCTGTCTTCGCAGGATTTAGCCCGCTCAGCCTGAGCCACCCAGCCACGGCCTGTAACGCCCGGTCCAAATTTTCTAGGGCACAGGCCATCCGGCCATCCATAAGCAGATAGAGCTGGGTGTCATCAGCATACTGGTGACAACCCAGCCCATACCCTTGGGCAATCTGGGCAAGGGGGCGCATATAGATGTTAAATAACATTGGGGAGAGGACTGCCCCTTGAGGCACTCCACAATCAAGCGTGTGTCTCCGGGACATTTCACCCCCAATCGCGACCCTTTGTCCCTGACCCTCAAGGAAAGAGGAAAGCCATTGTAAGGCCAACCCCTGAATCCCCGCATCGGCGAGGCGGCAGATCAGTAACCGATGGTTGACCGTATCGAACGCTGCCGATAGGTCCAACAACATCAGCACTGCCGAGCCGCCCCGATCCAGATGCCGTTAAAGGTCATCTACCAGGGCAACCAACACCGTCTCCATCCCGTGGCCTGGGTGAAAGCCAGACTGAAGGGGATCAAGGACGGAAGCATCCTCCAGGAAACTCTGTAGTTGCATCGCCACTGCCCTCTCGATGAGTTTGCCCAAAAAGGGCAAATTCGAGACCGGTTGGTAGTGTGCCAATTCGGCTGAGTCTAACATTGTTTTTTTCAAGAGGGGACAGACCACCACCTCTTTAAGTGGTGTTGGGAAATGCCCTTCCATCAGGGATCTATTTATGATATCCCGTACAGGATATCTAAGCTCCCTCTGGCAGGATTTAATAAGCCAGGAGGGGCATGGGTCCAATTTGCAAGTTGTTGGGCGTGCAGATAAGAGAATCCTGTCAATTTCCTCCAGGCTGAGAGCACTGAAACCATCCAGAACACAATCCGAAGACAGGCACAGTGCCTCGGGTTTGCTAACTGTCTCTAATATGGCAGGGAGGTTGCGGCGGAGCGACGTGATCTTATCCGCAAAAATTTTTGCAAAGGCCTCACAGCCAATCTCCAATTCATTAGAATTTTGTCTGCCTTGTGGCAGCGTTGTAAGACTCCGAATTATATTGAACAGTTGTGCCGGGCGCGAAATTGCGGACGCAATCTTGGCCGCAAAGTATGTTTTCTTTGCGGTTTTGACTGCCATCTCATAGGACTTCATAATCTCTCTATAAGATGTTCGAGTCGCTTCGTCTCGAGTACGCCGCCATTGCCTCTCTAGTCGTCTGAGTCCCTATTTTAATTGCCGCAACTCTTGGTTGTACCAAGGTGTCGACTTTAAACGAGGGTGCAGAGGACGCCTAGGTGCGATCTCATCAATGGCTCTGGAGAGCCTATCATTCCAAGACTCCACCAGATCATCTAAGGAATCGCCAGGGGGCCAGGGATCCCGCAGGGCTGTCAGGAACCGTTCTGGGTCCATCAGGCTCCGCGGGTGAGCTAAAATACGCTCTCCGCCTAAACAGGCTTGGGGTGGAACATCCACTCGAGCCTTGAGGGCATAGTGATCCGACCATGGCACTGCTTTAGCAGTAATATCGTTCACTAAAACTCCCGCCGCAAAGACCAAGTCTAACATGTGCCCCGTCTGATGGGTGGGCGTTGTAACAATTTGGGAGAGTCCCAGTGTCGCCATGGATGACACCAGGTCCATCGCCCAGTTGGAGGCCACGTCATCGGCATGAACATTGAAGTCGCCCAAGATCAATAGCCTTGGGTACTCCAATGCCCAGCCTGCCGCGGCCTCCATCAGGGATGATAAGGCGCCAGCCGGTGCGTTAGGCAGACGGTACACCAGCCAGATCGCCAACCCCTCCCCAACGTCCCACATCAGACTGGCACATTCAATGCCCTTGATCTCCGGGGCCGGGAGAGCCCGAAAGGAGTAAGCCTCTCGTATGAATAGTGCCACTCCCCCCCCCCCGCTCGCTAGTCCACAACTGGTGAAAAACTGAGTATCCTGAGGGGGCCATTTGGGAGAGAGCTACGGTCTCCCCATCGCGCACCCAGGTCTCGGTCACGCATGCCAGGTCCATGTCCTGCTCCAGCAAGAATTCCCGAAGGATAGCGGTCTTATTATTGATGGACCTGGCAATACATAACACCAGTGATGGAGGCGAGTAATTTCGCCTGGCCCCACTACCTGTCACCGTCGGGATGGGATGCAGGCTGGAAGGTGGTCGAGCACTGTCATGTCTCGGCCTCCTTCCCTTGTAATTCTGCCTGTTCCCACCGTCATACCTTCCCCTCCCCAGGAGTACAGGAATCCCCAGGCCAGTCATTTCCTGCTGGTGCCCACCAGCCCTTCAGACTGGCAGAATATCTGTACCTATTCCCTCTTCAACCCTCCCGTCTCCAACCAATAAACTGCCAACTACCAATAGCTAATAGTTATTTAATTTAAATCCCTCCCCCAATCAACCTCTAATTCCTTAGCTAACAATGATTAAATTAACACGTCAATTGGCTCCTTAATTAAAAAATGTTCCCCAACCAATAACCCATCTCTAATTAATTTGCGATAAATAAATCTCCAATTAGCTAATCAATAAATATCATTTAAATAACCAATAAATAATTAATTATCCAGTTCTACTAAATTGGCAGTTAAAAACCGTTAGGGTTAGAGGGTAAAATACTGTTGTTTCCAAAGTGATGATAGCCGTAAAGTGCAGTGTTCTTCTTATAGTTGTTGTTAAAATGCGTCAGTGTCCATAGAGTGCAAATGAGTTTATTCCTATTCTTGGGCGATGTAAGTGCGTGTGTTCTTATTCGAGGGGGGTGAGTGGGTGGGTGTGGTCTTACTCAGAGGTGCAGTATACTATCGTGCTGTCTGGCAACCTGAGGCAGCCCTCCACACAACACTGGGGGCCCAGGGAGGTACTATCCCCCCTGTGTCCCTTCAGCTGCGCGGCTACACCCCCAGGGACCCAGAATTGCACAGTAGCCTGCTGTTGTCACCATCCCCATCAGGTGTCCTCCGGTCACACCTCACCCCTGTCGATCTTCCCAGCCTGTTCCAACTCCCCCTGTTCTTTGTCCACAACCCCCAATCACAACGTCCGGGGGGGAGGGGGGAGGAGCGGGGAAGAGGAGAAGGTGGGGCCGTCATCCCGCTGGTAGCCCAGCTACCTTGGTACTTTGCCCAGTCCCTTTCCCACAGCTTCGCCAGAACACCACCGCTCAGCTCCTCCAGGCTTTGCTCACACTCGGCCAAAACGCCGCCGCTCAACTCCTCCAGGCTTTGCTCGTGTTCCAGCCTCGAACGCTCCAGCCTCGCACCAATCCACCGTCCACAGTCCACGCCCAACTCTCAGCTTTCGCCTGGTCTCGTCCACTGCTAACAAGCCTTGTACATGTGGAAAATGTGTAGCCTCTAAAGGTAAAGAGCATCAAATGTTTATCCTGCAAAGCTTCTTTTGCCAACTAAATGGGAGGGGGGTTGCCCTGCTTCAAGACACAGTTTCTGGTTGTGTTTATATTTATATCACATTCGCAGGCCAGCTCTTTTGCTTCACACTGAGTTGTATTATAGAGCCATGATTAAATCAGCATCTGATCACAGGTACAACTGGTTATCGCTCCCTCACAGCAAGGAGCATTTGTGCTGTGTCACGCCAAATGTTATTTGATGGCTGCTAATTATAGGCATGTAAAATTGGTTAGTTTCTGCCGAGGTCTTATGAAGCAGACAGAGTCTATAGTTGTTGATTATGAAGGGCTATTCTATATTGAAAGGTTAGGATTTATTACTGAAAGTATAAACCGATTGCTCTGGATTGGATGGTAGGTGTTCTCTGGGGAATAAGCCGCTGGGCTGTTAGCTTGGGGTAATCTATCAGTAGGAGGAGAAGTGTGTTCTATCAATTAAAGGAACAAGCAATTCCACTGATTTGCTGCTGGCACACTAATAGAGATAATGGGTTTTACAGGACAGCATAAGAACACAACAGTTGGGGAAAGGCAGCGATATTAGATAAATATATAAAAAAGCTCCCCCCCTCCTTCCAAATTCATTAAAGCATTTATGACTGCTGCTGTACAGATACGTAACTGAAGGACACCAGGCACCAGCGTGTCTACCTTGGACAGATTTGCAGGAGATGGAGGGAAAATGTAATGGACAAAAGTCTATGACTTTCAGTTTAAAGGCACACATTAAGGGATATATGTCAGAATCAAGCTATTTCTGTTTATATATGTTTATTCTTAATACAATGACCCTTCCCCATCCTGGCACTGTATTTATAGTATCCAATCCTATATTGTGATTCTCACCCCCCTAGCCATAAATACATTATGCTACATTAACTGTGTAGCTGTAACCATGTTATTCCCAATATGGGTATTTTTCTCCTTAAGTTTCTCCCATTTGGGGAATAAAGAGGGTTTATATCACACAAGGACTTATTTATTCTTTTAAGCAAGTCTGTCTATAAACCTTTTACCCAAAACAAAGCTTAATCCACATGGTATCTGTCAGATTGCACCCTACTTCTTGTGACCAAGAGAAGAAAATATCGTTTTCCCATTTAAATTACAAAGGCCAGCAATTTTCCATGTGTCTCTCTGGTACTTAGTGAGCTTAATGGAGCCCTGGTAGGGAGAGAAGAAAGGAATTACTTGGTAGTCATTATAGTAACAATTCAGGTGATCAGTTAAAAGTGATTCACCTTAAACCCAGCGTTCTGGATGACTGTGATCAGGTCTGATTCAGGTTTAGGTGTGCACTTTAAAAACCCTAGGCATCTAGTTAGTTTTCCTATGCCAGATCATTTAATTCTTAGTCAGAGGTACACTTCAGTAACACTATGACCGATTTCTCATTAGTGTCGCTCCACCCCCAGGCTTCTGTTTTCCCCAGCTCAAGTGTTTGATTTCCCACCAGTTGCTCCATGGGCACATTTTGACGTGGGGCTCCCTCTAGTTCCTCTTGCGGCTTTGTGATGCTGTCTTTTAAGGATTAAGAAACCATGAGGGGAACTGGAGGAAGCCTGCATCAAAAAGTGCCCATGGAGCAACTGGTGGGAAATCAATTGCTTGCACCCGGGTAAAACAGAAGCCTGGGGGGCGGGGTGGAGCAACACTATTGAGAAATCAGTATATAAGTTCATTCTAGGCAATTTCTGAGGTTCTAAACTTGTTTCATTAAAGCATAATTATTGCATTCTGAACATAGACTAAATCAACAAAGCATCCATCCATCATTGTTGCAAAGGAGAAGAAGAAGATGATGATATTGGATTTATATCCCGCCCTAAACTCTGAATCTCAGAGTCTCAGAGCGGACACAATCTTCTCTATCTTCCACAACAGACCTCCTGTGAGGTAGGTGGAGCTGAGAGAGCTTTTTACTGCAGTCTGCAGCTGCCCTTTCAAGGACAACTCCTGTGAAAGCTATGGCTGATCAAAGGCCATTCCAGCAGGTGCAAGTGGAGGAGTGGGAAATGAAACCCAGTTCTCCCAGATAAGAGTCCGCGCACTTAACCTCTACACCAAACTGGCTCTAAAGGAGACAATTACAAGAGTTTCTTACCCCCAAAGTTAGGCAGATCACTGGCAAACAGCTCCTTCTGAGAAGAAGCTCTCAGTCAGTACAACTTGTCAAATTTACAGGATTTTAAAATCATCTCCTAACAATAGCTAACTCTCCCACTTGATAAAGGCACATATTCTTAGCTAACGCATTCTTTTATAATTTCAAAATTAAGTCAAGGTTATCTTGACTTAAAATAACTTCTTAGAATATATAAAAATATTAGTTCCTTCTGCTTCTTATCTTAACAAAGCCTATATTTAAAAGTAAGGATTACAAGTTTCTCATACATAGGAATATCTTCTGGCCCTCAACCAATGCTCCCATCCTTAATTCCTGTAAGCTGGACATTCTTGCAATTCAAAGACTGTTCTGCACCTGGGCCTCAACAAACTGTATCTACTGATAATGGGTTAGACGGCTTCTAATCGTCACAAGGCTATGTAATTGTTTCCACTCTGTCTTCTTCTTACTGATCTTCAAGGCTATTCTATTCTGGGTCTATAGTCTTCCTTCTTGGCAGACTTCCCTGAGAGGCCAGGCTTATTCTAATTATTATGTGCCACAACTTATTCTATGATCTTTGTGGTCAAGTCCAACAAAATTTTCCCTATATTTCTGGCTGTAGCCATAACACTAGTCCCCAGCATTGCCACACACTGCCATGACCAAAACCAAGACCTAGGATAAATCTAAATTACCTTGTTGCCACAAACAGCAAATAATTTGGTTCACCTATATCCTAGGATGTAATCCTCTGTGAGGGATACCACAGAGGGGTGCAACGATACCAAGATGCTCCAGTGGTGCCCCAGGCCCCTTGCTTCCGTTCTGGCTGTTTGCCTTGCTTGCTCGGGGCTCACCTTCCTGCTGAAAAGATGGGAGAAAGTGGAAAGAACATAAGAAGAGCCATGCTGGATCAGACTAGTCCAGCATTCTATTCACACAGTGGCCAACCAGCTGCATCTAGGAAGTCCACAAGCAGCATGACTACAACACCATCCATTCACCCATGGTCCACACACACAGCAACTGATACAAGTGCCCTCTTGTACTATGTAGCCACTGATAGGCCTGTTCTCCATGAATTTATCCACTCCCCTTTTAAAGCCTTCCAAGCTGGCGGCCATGACCACATGCTATAAGTTTATAAAATTATGCATGGGATGGAGAGAGTTTACAAAGAGATATTTTTCTCCCTGCCTTAAGATACTAGAACATGAGGGCATCTAATGAAGCTAAGGGAGGAATGGTGGCTCAGTGGCAGAGCATCTGCTTTGTAAGCAGAAGGTCCCAGGTTCAGTCCCCGGCATCTCCAGCTAAAAAGGGTCCAGACAAGTAGGCATGAAAAACCTTAGCTTGAGACCCTGGAGAGCTGCTGCCAGTCTGAGTAGACAATACTGACTTTGATGGAATGAGGGTCTGATTCAGTATAAGGTGGCTTCATATGTTCATATGGGCAGCGGGTTCAGGATGGACTAAAGGAAATACTGCTTTACACAGAAATGTGGAATTTGCTGCCAGAGGATGTGATGATGTCCACAGGAATAAACAGCTTTAAAAGGGGATTAGATAGATTAATGGAGGATAAGTCTGTCAGTGGCTACTACCCATGGTGACTGAGGGGAACTTCCACATTCAGAAGCACTAATCATCTGAATCCCAGAGCCAGGAGGCAACATCAGGGGAAGGCCTTGACTTCTATGCCTTGTTGTTGGCCATCCAGAGGAACTAGTTGGCCACTGTGTGAGACAGGATGCTGGACTAGATGGACTATTGGTCTGATCCAACAGGACTCTTCTTAAATTCCACAAATTAACTATATGCTGTGCGAAGAAGTGACCCCAGGTTCTAGTATTATGAGAGAAGGGAAAAAAGTCTGCTGGCTCATTCCTTTCCTCATGGTTATTAACACTTTCAAAGAACTCTAAAAATTTAGTGAGACAGGATTTACCTTTGCAGAAACCATGTTGGCTTGCCATTCTATATGCTTGTCTTTTAAAATGCTTTCCATCAAGCAACTTGCAATAGACAACCTAACCTGGATCTTCCCTGGGTCCTTTTTTTTTTTAAAGGCTAGTATATTGGTGCTCTAGCCTTCTAGTACACAGGCTGATCTTAGGGACACATTAGTTAGAAGATTAGCAATTTTACATGAATACCATGGTCCTAGTGATTTGTTAGTTCACAATTTGCCTATAAATTCTAGAATTTCCTCCCTCCTCACCACTATTTCCCCAAACTCCACATTCTTCCTCCTGAAAACATCTGTTCATGAACAGGTATTTGCCTTCACCAGTGAAGACAGATGAGAAGAATTCATTTAGTTTCTGTGTAATAACCCTTATCTTCCTTTAGAACTCCTTTAACTGGGATTGCGTTGAACTCAGAAGTGACATACAATCTTGGAGCCCCCGAATAACGGTTGGATATTATAACTCTGCATGCAAGAAGATTTGGGAGGAAAAGGGTTAAGAGAATTCTCTCTTAGGTACACTCATCAGTTGGCCCCACCCTCTCATCAGCTAGATGTTGAGCCTCTTTGGCTGCTGCTTGCTTTCTGTTTTCATCTCATATAGGACCTCTCTTCTTCTGTCTCTTACATGGGCTCGGAGCTATAGCAAGTTTAACTTTTTGGAAGTTAATCTGTTCACAATAAGTTAAATGTATCTACATGAATATGTCATGTAAGATGTGCTTCTATTTTTGTAAGTAAAATTTCTTTCACCACTGGAGTCAGATCATCTTTGTAATTTGTTTGAACAGCATTTTCCCCTTAACCAGGAAACATGGAGGATCGGGATGCTGTGCAAAGCTTCTGTGCTTCCAAGGCAATTGATCTTTTTATATTTAACCCAATAAGAACAAATAGATTTTAGGGATCCCTAAAGTGTCATCTGGATATGGTGTCACTCTTGAGTTTGGATACAATCCTCCCCACTTTCTCCTGTTGCCTGGCTGGTCAGTGTCTCAGGCTGGGTGGAGTGGCAATGTTTGGGCAGGCCTGCCTGGCCAACTGAGATCCTATGGGCTGGGCCGGGCTCTACCACCCTACTCAGCAATGTATGAATCCTTCAACATAAGTGGTTCTTCCACTGGCAGAAAAGCCATTTAATAATAAGGGCAATAAAAATTTAAAATCGTTTAACAATGTAAAATACAGATATCAATACACTGTTGAAGTACCTTTGATCAATTTCTATTCACTAAACATGTATTTAAGCAGCCTACATGCATACACTTTTAAGTACTTCAAATAGTTCTGTGTGGGTGTAACTGCTCTTTCAGACTTATTGGGAAAATCTTGGATTGGCATGCCATATGCTTTCACCCTAAACAGTGTTTTATGTGGCTTGAGATTTCTCCCTCCAGAAAATCTACCAAAATTTCAGAGTCTGGGTAACTTCTTTTTCTCAGAAGAAGAGAATGATTGCATTTGTATGTTTAAATAATTGGACCCACTTAGGACATGGATGCCAAACCCATCAGATCTCCTTCTCTAGTCATGAGCTGAGCTACCCAAATCTAGCTGGTACCAGCTGTGAGAAAAAGACCCCTAATTTCAGAACATTGTAGTCACCCGTTTGGTTGCCAAGGTGCCTGGAGACTCAACTCACACACATCTGCCAGGAAAACGTGGGTTTTGTCTACCAGACTGTAAGGGACTTATGTGAGTACTAACAGCCACAACATTGCAGCAGCACTCCGTGACTCTGGAAGAGTGCTAACCAGGAGGAAAGATGGGTTTCCAGTTGCTCCGTGAGCTCACCATCTCGGCCATTGCAGCAGAAGTTGTGCTGCCAGGAACTGTCCAGGCAAGCGGATTCCAGCCTTGACCATAGAATCCATATGGGAAGGCTAACATCACCAGCAACTATCTTCCTGCAGTGCCAGACTCCATTACAATGAAGTGGGAGGCTCATGTACTCAACAGATGTCACATATGCATAAGGCAATAAAGCTTATCTGGATCCTGTCAGACTGCCTAAGCCTTTATCCAACGGAACCCAAGACAAAGGATGGTGCCAGTAGAGGAATGAAGAAGAGGAAGAACATCTTCGTTTAGAGCCAAGTGTCTTTGTATATATCGAGTGTTACCTTAGACAGCAATTTGGCCATCTATTGTCATCTTTTAGATAAGTTTTGATAGCCTTTTAATCACTTCCACCCCAATAATTTCACCCATTCTTTCCCTTAATGGTCATCCTGGAACCTCCCCCTTTGGCCCATTCTTACCTGGAAGTCCAATTAGGTAACCAGGACCAGGTGTGCTCATTGGTCAGGTATGGGCATCCAATCAGGTGCCCCCAATAAACTGGTTATTGGCTACCGCATAAGTCCAGCCCTTATGGTCATTGAGGAGCCTCCCCTTTTTCTGAGGTCATGTACCAGCTGACCACCTGTCATCTGCCCCTGTACCTCCTATCCCCTAAGGGCTCAAAGTAGTCCTTATAACCACAGTCCCAACTCCCCACAATTGTGCATCTAGCAGTACCCCATTCCTGCTGTTTAGATACATCTCTGATTCTTGGCCAGTTGAGGGTCCCCTTCCCCATCGTACTCGTTTATCGCCATTGGAGCCTTCCTTGAAGACTACGATCGGTAATTATCACCTTGTTTGTCACCCTTATGTTACCTCTATGCATTTTTCTCTATTTTTATTAGGACTGTATGTGTGTTGTATGTATCCATTACCTTGTATGTATGTTCTATGATTTCTGTAATACATTTTTAATTGTTTTACTTAATTAGTGTCTTTGGCAAATTTAGCAATAATTTCTGGAAGTGGAATCCTGTATACATAGATTCTAGATCCTTTTTAAGCCAAAGGTGTCCACCTGTCAATTCCTCAACCTCTTTTGAGGGCATTTTGGCTTACACAGCTTCCTTGTCTTGCTTCAGTTAATTTCTTATGAAATTAAAAGGGAAACCTTTCCCCACCATATCCATCCTTTATTAGGTTTACTAATCAGTCCTGTTTAAAATGGTATACGTTGTATATGCAAATAAAACAGAATTGTTACTGCTGGCCGCAACCTCAGATTTATGTGTACACGGTGATCTCCTCAGTGAATACACTGGTATGTGTGTAGGCTCTTCCATGTGCTAGGGAACATGTTCTGTTCTGAAGTAACCCTGTCTATGTAACTATGTCCTCTTGATGTCATTTTGAAAAATATATTTCTAAATTATACCAGTAAAGGTGCAGGGAGTGAGCATGAAGGGATTATTTATATCCTGTTTATCACTGATTATCCTGTATATATTACCGTTCTGCTAAATGGTTTTGATCCAATTCAGTATCTAAATTAGATTCAGCAAACCTCCCCTCCCCCCAAAAAAGCTGAATTACATAAAAATGCAAGAAGATCTGGAGTGTCAGTGACGTTTGGAAATACTTGCTAAAATATCCACTACTCCATATAAGAATGTATTTTATCTCCACAATTAGTGGTTTCACTATTAAGGAAGAGCCCAGAGTCCTATAATTAATAACTACTAATGCCACAAGTGAATTATGAAGGTTCTATTTCATGAAGAGGAATAAATGAATAATCCCACTATAAACCCATTAAAGATGCGCAGGCAGCAAAGTGTATAGGTTAATAAAGTGTTCAATAATAAATAAATTAACTGACTAGTAATAAATTTCAAGGGTTTGTCGTTGCCCCATTTGTGAACTACAGTGAATGTATATGAGAAAAAACAACAACCAGGTTAAATAGAGGATATGTGCTGAAAAAACTGTACTCACTTAAAATATGCTCTTCAAAATACCCTCCACAGTGTGGGAGTTGCTCTGCATCCATTTGAGACTGCATCATAGAAATGTGTAGAAATACCTGAACTTGAAGGGGGATCTTTCCCATTGGGTTTATTGACCTCTTCTTCCCAGTCAACAACTGATCCCAACACCCATATGGTTCTGGTACTCCCAAAATGCATATTGCACTGGGTTTGCACCCAAGGGAAGAGGCTTCTGCACCTCTGCAAGTGTATGCAGTTTTGCAAGTGTATGTGGAAGAGGCCAGAAGTTGAGATTTTAAGATCTAGGAATAAATACCATTGAGAAACATCGACGGCCATTGCTTGGAGGTCAAAATTAAAATATTGTTTTTAAAGTATTCGGGACATTAAAAATTGTTGGAATTAATTGAGAAGAGGATAAGAAGATAAATACTATTGGACATTTTATTTGAGTGGACTTCAGATGTTTTTAAAAGGGGGAAAAAATTGTAAAGAGCAGTAAAAAGTTGCGACTGCCATTTTGAAAGATTTAAAAACTTTAAAAATTAATATCTTGACTTTGGGAGCTCTGAGGACTACGAAATTAGGCTTGTCATAAAAGGCAAGTCCTATTCTTTTGAATCTGATAGTTGAATTTGAAATTGGTGAGGTCCAAATTTTCACTGTTTTTAAATGTCAGAACACAAGCAACCCCGTACAAAGGCTACTTCATTGGAAAAAATGCAGGACCAATTAGAGGCAATGGAGGCCAGAATGATGAAAGGCATGAGAGACATGATTCCTGAATCAAAAAAAGAAATTATTGAAGAGATTAAAAAAGATATGGAAGATCTCAGAAAGGAAACAGAGGAAATATCTAAGAAAGTGCAGGCAGTAGAAGGGAGAATGAAAGTATATGATTCCATCTTGTTGAAAATGCAAGAAAAAGTGACAATCCATGACTGCAAATTGATGGAGACTCAGATACATCTGAGAGGAGTACTGTCAGACATTGGAAAATATTACTATGACATTATGCTGAATGTGATACTATACTGAACATAACCTGTAACCTGCCTCTTGACATGACTAACCCCATTTTGAGCACTAGCTACTAACCATGAGACAAAGGCCTTGCATATCAAACAGCTCTAGAGATGTTACTAATTCCTGCTGTGAATTCCTCTGCATAGGAATTCCTCTGCAAAAGCAACAGCCCTTTGAAGATAGCAGGCCTCAAGGAGTCCTTGGAAATGGCCAAACAAGACTACAAAATATACTTTGACAAATAGCACTCCCCCGAGTGGGACTTTAAAGAAGGGGAGAGTGTATTCCTGTCCACTAAAAACCTTCCCTTACCGCAGACTTGTAAAAAATTGGCATATAAATTCTTGGGTCCGTTCAAAATCAAACGGGTAATAAACAGAGTGACAGTAGAACTGGACTTTCCCAAGATGTTTACTAAGATCCACCCTGTTTTTCATTGCAGTCTTCTTCGCAAGGATCCTGGAGTTACGTCTTGGCACCCCTGCCCTCCAGAGCCCACACCTATTCAAGTGAAGGGTCAGAGTCATCATGAGGTGCAGGAGGTGCTGGACTTAAAAATACAAAGGGGGGTGTTGTACTATCTGGTCCGTTGGAAGTACTTCCCTACTAGTTGTGATGAATGGGTCAAGTCCACTGACCTACGGGCTCCTTCTCTTTTAAAGAAATTTTACCTACTGCACCCAGACAAACCCCGAGCAAGAGCTTGGGGGGGGGGGCAGTATGTCAGACATTGGAGAATATTACTATGACATTATGCTGAATGTGATACTATACTGAACATAACCTGTAACCTGCCTTTTGATATGACTAACCCCATTTTGAGCACTAGCTACTAACCATGAGACAAAGGCCTTGCATATCAAACGGCTCTAGAGATGTTACTAATTCCCGCTGTGAATTCCTCTGCGTAGTACTAACAAAAGCAACAGCCCTTTGAAGATAGCAGGCCTCAAGGAGAGCCAGCAGGGCTCATCCGTGAGAAGAAGAACCACAAGCGATAAGAAGTAGGGAAAGTGTTACTTACTTCCAACACAGAAGTGTGAGAATGTAGTATTGTTTAGAAACCCTTTGATGTGAGTGTTTAAAACTGTGTCTCTTTCACTAAATGCTATCAGTTCCAATTCTTGCTTGTCCAGAACTTTGAGATATCAAATAAATGTCTTAACTTTTGCAACAAATGGAAGTCCGTTTACTTTGAACCTCCAATGTCTGACAAGTACCTGAAAAGGAAGATGGTGATTTAAAAGAATATATAATAAAAATAATTGCAGAATTTTTAGAGGAGGATCCTGAAGAGACTAAAAACATGTATGACTATATGTATAGAGTGAACTCACTTTATGCCAAGAAAAATAACTTACCAAGAGATGTTGTCACAAGATATATGACAAAGGAAATGATGGGAAGGATCATGAATAAAAACTTTGAAAAGGCATTGATAGTGGGAGGCAGCAGAGTAAGAATCATGAAGGAGTTGGCAAGGCAAGTGGTAAATGATAGAAGAACATATAAAAAATTGACAGAAAAATTAAGGGACAATAGAATGAGGTTTAGATGAATAATACTTGAAGGTTTGAGCTTTGAACTTCAAGGGAAAAGAATCACAATTACAATGCACAGGAAATGCGTAGATTTTACGAAAAAAATAAAGAATTTGCACCATGATGGATTACAAATTATTGTCTTGGAATGTAAATGGACTAAATTCACCACAAAAAAGAAGGGCAACATTTCATTGGATTAAGAAACAAAACTGTAACATAATTTGCTTACAAGAAGTGCACATTATTAAAATGATTAATAAAATTGTGGTAGATGGAAGAGAAGTGGTTACCCAAGAGGGAATAAAAAGAGAATTTTTTAAGTATTATGCCAAATTGTTTAAAGGTGTTAAAATAAACAAAGAGAAGATGGATGAGTATCTACAAAAGATAAAAATAGAGCCCTTAACTGAAAATATGCGAAAAAGTTTTGAATGATCCAATTGAAAAAATAGAAATTGAAGCAGCAGTCAATGCAATGAAAAATTGAAAGCACCTGGGCCAGATGGATATACAGCTATATATTTTAAAACCTTTAAATATGAGTTAATACCAAAATTGCAGAAGTTGATGAATACGATAAGAATAAAAGGGAAAATACCAAACACATGGAAGGAAGCTGTTATTTCATTGATACCGAAGGAAGATAGAGATGTCACGAACGTAAAAAATTATAGACCAATTTCGCTATTAAATAATGACTATAAAATATTTACAAGAATCTTGGCAGAACGGCTTAAACAGCACGTGATAAACTTTATAAAGGAAGATCAAGCAAGGTTTCTTCCCAAAAGGCGAATAAGAGACAATATTAGAACTGTTGTAAATATTGTAGAATATTATGAAAGACATCCAGAAAAGGAAGTAGCATTATTCTTTGCGGATGCAGAGAAAGCATTTGACAATTTAAACTGGGACTTTATGTTTGCAGTAGTGGAAAAAATGGAGCTGGGAGAAAGCTTTATAAGAATTCTAAAAGCAATATACTCTGGACAAAGTGCAAGGTTATGTATAAATGCAGATCTTACAGAAGATATGAAAATTAGCAAAGGTACTAGACAAGGTTGTCCACTTTCACCATTGTTGTTTATAATGACTCTTGAAATATTACTGATGCAGATTCAAGAAGAAAAAGATATAGAAGGATTAAGAATAAAAGGATTTACTTACAAATACAGAGCTTTTGCTGTTGATATAATGTTTATAAATGAAAACCCCATACAAGTTACACCTTTGTTGTTAACTAAAAAACAAGAATATGAGGAGTTGGCGGGACTTTGTATTAATAGAGAAAAATCAAAAATTCTGTGTAAAAATATGCAGATAAACAAGCAACAAGAATTAGAGACTAACGGGCTGTGAAGTCACCTCCAAGGTAAAATATTATAATAATAATAATAATAATAATAATAATAATAATATAATAATAATAATAATAATAATAATAATAATATAATAATAATAATAATAATAATAATAATAATAATAATAATAATAATAATAATAATAATAATAATAATAATTTTTTATTTCTATCCCGCCCTCCCCGCCGAAGCAGGCTCAGGGCGGCTCACAGCATAAAATACACATTACATCAGTTTACATTATAAAAACATGGTTAAAACAGTTATAAATTATTAAAATTAACATAACAATATGGCGTTGTAAACATTAGATTTCGTAACATCAGATAATAAAAACATTTCCAGCAGCATACCTAGCTTTATTGCTGATTCTATCGCTAGTTGAAGGCCACCTTGAAAAGGTGGGTCTTACAGGCCCTATGAAATTGATCTAAACATCTTAGGGCCCTCATCTCCTCGGGGAGTTGGTTCCACAATAATGGAGCGACGACCGAGAAGGCCCGATCCCGGGTCGCCTTCAGTCTGGCCTCCCTTGGCCCAGGGATATTCAACTGGTTTTTCCCAGATGACCTCAGTGCCCTCTGGGGCTCATATGGGGAGAGACAGTCCCTCAGGTAGGTAGGTCCTCGGCCATATAGGGCTTTAAAGGTGATAACCAGCACCTTGTAGCGAACTCAGTATACCACTGGCAGCCAGTGCATATCTGGGGGTGGAGATAACAATGAAGAATATTGATCTGTTTAAAAATAATTATGAGAAGTTATGGCGTAAAATAGATGAAGACATGCTAAAATGGAACAAGCTTAATTTGTCATTGTTGGGTAGAATAGATGCAATTAAAATGAATATTTTACCAAGAATAATGTATTTGTTTCAAACTATTCCTATTGTGAAGGATAGTAAACAATTTGATAAATGGCAAAAGAAAATTTCAGAATTTGTGTGGGCTGGGAAGAAACCAAGGATTAAAATGAAAATTTTGACAGATGCTAAAGAAAGAGGAGGATTTCAACTACCAGATTTAAGATTATATCATGAAGCAGTTTGTTTAGTGTGGATTAAAGAATGGATAACGCTGTTAAACAAAAAACTTTTAGTGCTGGAAGGTCATGGAAATAAATTTGGCTGGCACGCGTATTTGTATTATGGAAAAAAGAAGATGGAGGTTTTTTCTCTCACCATTACATAAGAAATAATTTGTTAAGTACGTGGATGAAATATAAGAAGTATGGAGATGAGAGAAGACCGTTATGGATAGTACCAGCTGAAGTAATAAAAATAACAGCTGAGATAGGTGAAGAAAAGTGGTTGTCGTATAATCAACTATTAAAAATACAAAGTGGCAAAATAGAACTAAAAACTGCTGAAGAGTTGAATAATAAATATGATTGGTTTCAAATGCAACAAATAAAGAGCTTGGTGGAAAACAATATTAAAACTGAAGGAATAAGAAAAGAACAAACAGAAATGGAAAAAGTTCTGCTTGGAGACAATGATAAATTAATTAAAAAGTATATAAATTATTTCTACAATGGTCTACAGAAGATGAAGTAGTGAAATCTCAAATGATTAAATGGGCAATTAATGTAAATAAAGAAATACAGATGGAAATTTGGGAATATTTGTGGAAGAACTCTATGAAACTCTCAACATGTCAGAGTATTAAAGAAAACTGTTTTAAGATGATGTATAGATGGTATATGACTCCTAAAAATTGGCAAAGATGACTAATAAGATGCCAGACAGATGTTGGAAATGTAAAAAGCGTGAAGGTTCTTTCTACCATATGTGGTAGATTTGTGAAAGAGCTAAAATGTTTTGGCAGATGATTCAGCAAGAGATTTCTAAGATTTTGGGATATGAATTTAACAAAGTTGCAGAGACTTTTCTGTTGGGATTGCAAATGGAAAATTTTCCAAAAGAAGACAGAATTTTAATCTGGTACTTGCTCTCAGCTGCTAGGACATTGTATGTGCAGTTGTGGAAGAAAGAAAAAATACCAGAGAAATGGGATTGGATTGTTAAAGTTATGACATGGAGTGGAATGGATAAGTTAACAAGAACTTTAAGAGACTATGATTTAGAAGTATTTAAAATGGAGTGGAAGTTCAGAAGATATGTAGAAAAATAATGGAAAATAAAAGGACATTGGACAATTTTTGATAATGATTAAGTATAAGTGGGAGGAGGATATGAACTTTGGTTCTTATTAATTAGGGGTATCTTTTATAATAATGTTTTGAATATAGTACACTGCTGAGGTCAAGTAATGGGGGGAGGGGTAGGTAGAAAGTAATATATGGGATAGAGAAAAAAGTAGTTATTAATGATATAAGAAATTGAATATATTGCCATATGTTACTAATAAAATTGTTTGAACACAAAAAAGCTTACTTAACCTCCACACTGAGTAGTTTTATTGATGTGATTTTCTTTTTTATGATACATGCTATATGACAAGTTATAGCTATAAACTGGGAGCCCTGCATGTTATCCCTGGGGGGTTGATATTTTTCTCATCAAGGAAAATTAGCTAAATAACTTTTGAATCTGAATAGGTGAGAGAATGGTGGAAGTTAATCCATAGGAGTACAACCAATAATTGATGCAATGGGAAATTATGATTTTAAAAGCACATCTGTTTTATCACTTCCCTCTCAATGCATTCTACATTAATGGTAATTACATTTTTTTTTTTTAGTAAATGGCTTTTTGGTGATCTTATATTGCCCAAGGAAAACTTGTGCTGTTGAAAACATCCATCTGTGTGCTGTACAGCTTTATACTAAACAGGAGTTCTTCCAAATGTCCAGTTCCCTCACAAATCCAATAATATTTCTTAAGGAAGGTCTTCAAAATATATACTGCCTTCATTAAACAATCCCAACATTATTAACTGTTGTGCCATCCATGTGTGAACAAGAAGACAAATCCAAGAGCTGAGGATCCCATACACCTGTTGAGATCCACCAACCAACTTCCTTTAGGCATGGCCTTCATTCAGATGCTGCTCACATCCTCATTGTGGTCCATTCTCATTTATTACACCTGTGCTGTAGAACAGATCGATAAAGGACATGTGTGTAGACCATCCTTGTCACCAGCCTTTCACTGCACATGTAGTACAGTTTTATCTCAAAGGGTATTTTGGTGAGTAGTCTTCACTGGAGGTTTCTATTATGTTGCAATTGTTTCATATCATGAAGATTTATTGAATTTTAGTGGGCTGTCAACTAAGAACATAAGATCATAAGAGAAGCCATGTAGGATCAGGACAATGGCTCATCCAGTCCAACACTCTGTGTCACACAGTGGCCAAAAAGCCAGGTGCCATCAGGAAATACATCAGTGGGGCCAGGACTGGTAATTACATTTAGAAGCCCTCCCATTGTGCCCCCCCAAGCACCAAGAATACAGAGTATGTGTTAATCACCCTTTGGATGAAGAAGTATCCATTCTAAACCGAGTGCTCAGCAATTTCATTCAGTGTCCATGAGTTGTCTGTCCTGTAAAATGCTCATAATAAAGTGGGGTCTAGTATCAATTAACATAACCAAGTGGGTCTGGAGAGTTAAACCTCCTTCCCTTCCCAGAACAGCCTCAATGCAAATTGAGGCTACAAAAACCTGCAACCTGCACTATACAGATAGAGATGTGTGATCTTCCTTACACCAGGGGGTTTTTTTTGGCCGTAAACCACTTTCAGTTTTTGAGAAAGATGTGGTAGAATTTAAATTAATCTCTATGTGAAAAATTATAATGAATGAACTGAATTATCATGGATTTGGCTGGCAGAAATTCTGCATGTGCTTCCCCCATGGAGGCCACAAATCCATAGTTATAGCTAGGAATAAACAGATTTTTGTTTTAATCAAAGTTTGGGTGGCAATGCTGGGCACAACTTACATCTTTCTTAATTAACAAAACTATTCCTTGCAGTTATTTCATATTTCTAAGGACTAAAAACTTTGATAGGAGAGAGATAGAAGCATCTAGAGAGAGAATGGACTTCACTGGAAGCAGAAAAATCACCCTGTTCTCTTTTATAGTTTGGTGACAGAATTTTAACAAGGAGCCCCTTCTAGCCTTTCAATGATAGGGAGTCTTTTCTTGTTTTTAGAAACCAATTTAGCAGTCCTTTAAATGATACTGCACTTGGCCTTTTAGCTGGTCATCCCCCATCCAGGAACGTCAGACCTATTAAGTGCTGATATAGCACCATGGGATTCCGATTGAGTGGATTCCTTTTAACATGTTGTATTCTTATCTTGAACTGACATTACACACCACTCATCAGCAGATGCACTGGCACTGGTAGCAGCTCTGTCTTTCAGGATGAAATGATTGTAGTCCAGATTCTGATTTTATCTAGCCAGCATCAGATTCAGTGGCTTCTTCCATGCTTCTTTTTTTTAAAAAAGGAATGTTTATTGCTAAACCAATGAGTTTAGCAATAGAATATAATCAGAAGATGGGACCTAAATAAGAATACACAATCATAATCACTGATTGGCAATTAGATAGGTCAGTGGACCTATTAAGGCGACAGGCAACCCTTACACAGGGGTTCAAGGCACATGTTGCACCAGCATGCAACAGCTAAAACCATTATAACAATGGTAGCCATAAAACAATACCTCAGCTTACGCCTTATTGCCTAATTACAATACAACAAAAATCATGCCAGCAAAAACATTTCATTCACCCTATATCAACATCAGTTCACCACATAATGCTTGCCTCCTCTAACAAACTATTTCAGAAAACTGGTACTGTGATTTATTTATTTATTTTTTGCATTTATATCCCGCCCTCCCCGCCAAGGCAGGCTCAGGGCGGATAACAACATTTCAACATCAACGATAAGATAGTAAAACAGTTACAGTAATCTATTATCAATTAAGTAGTTAAAACAGTTTAAAACAGTTTAAGATTATTAATACAATTTTAAAACAACAGTTTTGGTGCTAAAATTAATGCAATACATTCAATGGTATTGGGCATCTATGTACTTTGGCTGAAGGCCATTCAAAATAATGTTGTTTTGCAGACCTTGCAGAACTGGGCAAGGTCCTGCAAGGCTCTGACATCTTCTGGGAGTTGGTTCCACCAGTGGCTCTTTCTCTGGTAGCCTTCAATCTCGTCTTCCTTGGCCTGGGGATTGATAATAGGTTTTGTGATCCAGATCTAAGTACCCTATGGGAATATGTGGGGAGAGACAGTCCCTAAGGAAGGCAGGTCCTCGGTCATATAGGGCTTTAAAGGTAATAATTAGCACCTTGTAGTGGATCCAGAATACTATTGGTAGCCAGTGCAGTCTCTGCAGCCCCAGCTGTATGTGGTCCCTCATGGGGAGACCCAATAACAGCCTGGCTGCCACATTCTGCACCAGCTGCAGTTTCCGGATTCGGGACATGGGCAGCCCCATGTAGAGGGCATTGCAGTAGTTTAGTCTCGAGGTGTCTGTTGCATGAATCACAGTTGCTAAGCTGCTGTGCTCTAGGAAAGAAACCAACTGTCATGCCCGCCTAAGGTGAAAAAAGGTGGATCTCACAGTAGCTGCTATCTGGGCCTCCATAGCCAATGTGGGCTCTAGTAGCACCCCCAAGCTTCTGACTTTGGGGGCCGATATCAGTGGCGCCCCATCAAAAGCTGGTAAAGGGATTTCCCTTCCCAGGCCACCACAACTCAAACAAAGGACTTCTGTCTTTGTTGGATTCAGCTTCAAACGACTCAACCTGAGCCACCCTGCCATGGCTTGTAGCGCCTGGGCTAGATTTTCTGGGGCAGAGGCAGGCCAGCCATCCATTAGCAGATAGAGCTGGGTGTCATCAGTGTACTGATGGCAGCCCAGTCCAAATCTCCAGACAATCTGGGCAAGGGGGTGCATATAGATATTAAACAGCATTGGAGAGAGCACCACCCCTTGAGGCACCCCACAATTAAGCGGATGTCTCTGGGATGATTTTCCCCCGATCGCCACCCTTTGACCCCGACCACAGAGGAAAGAGGAGAGCCATTTCAAGGCCAACCTCTGAATCCCCGCCTCGGCAAGGCGGTGAACCAGCAACTGATGGTCGACCATGTCGAACGCCACCGACAGGTCCAACAACAACAGTACTGCTGATCTGCCTTGATCCAGTTGTTGCTGAAGATCATCCACCAAGGCGACCAGCACTGTCTCCATCCCATGGCCTGGGTAAAAGCCGGACTGGTGTGGGTCTAGAATGGAAGGGTCCTCCAGAAAGTTCTGCAACTGCGGCACTACTGCCCTCTCAATAATTTTACCCAAAAAGGGTAAATTTGAGACCGGCCGATAGTGTACCAATTCGGCCGGAACTAATGTTGGTTTTTTCAAGAGGGGATGGACTATCACCTCTTTGAGAGGTCTTGGGAAAAGCCCCTCTGAGAGGGACTTATTTTACAATTTTCCGTACAGGATATTGAAGCTCCATCCGGCACGCTTTAATCAGCCAGGATGGGCAAGTGTCCAAATTGCATGTTGTTGAGCGTACAGTTGTGAGAATTCTGTCAACTTCCTCCAAGCTGAGTGTTGTAAAACTTTCTAGAGCTGGTCCGGAAAACAGGCACAGAGCCTCGAGTTCACATACTGTTTCAATTGTGGCAGGGAGGTCGCGGTGGAGCAACAAGACTTTATCTACGAAAAATGTTGCAAAAGCCTCACAGCCAATTTCCAATTCCCTACGATTTGGTCTGCCTTGTGGCAGAGTTGTAAGAGTCCGAATAATACTAAATAATTGGGCCGGACGTGAATTTGCAGATGCAATCTTGGCTGCAAAGTAAGCTTTCTTTGTGACTTTGACTGCCATCTCATAGGATCTCATATACTCTCTATAAGATGTTCTGGTTGCTTTGTCGTGAGTCCGCCGCCACCGCCTCTCTAGTCGTCTGAGCCTCCGTTTCATCAATTGCAAATCCATGTTGTACCATGGTGCCATCTTTGAACGGGGGCGTAGAGGGCGCCAAGGAGCGATCTCATCAATGGTCATGGTGAACCGATTTTGCCATAACTTGACCATATCATCGAGTGAGTCGCCAGGGGGCCAGGGATCCCGCAATTCCCTCTGGAACCGTATTGGGTCCATTAGGTTCCATGGGCGAGATGAAATACACTCGTCGCCTAAACGGGTTTGGGGTGGTACATCCACACGGGCCTTCAGGACATAGTGGTCCAACCATGGCACTGCATCAGCAGTAATTCAGGTCACTGTAACACCCGACGCAAAGATCAAATCCAGCATGTGCCCGGCCTGATGTGTGGGTGTAGTTACTAATTGAGAGAGTCCTAGCGTAGCCATGGATGACACTAGGTCCGTCGCCTGATTAGAGTTCACGTCATCAGCATGGACGTTGAAATCACCCAGGATTAAAACCCTTGGTTGTTCCAACTCCCAGCCTGTTGCAGCCTCCATCAAGGATGATAAGGTGCTGGTTGGTGCGTTAGGCGATCGGTACACCAGCCAGATCGCCAAACCCTCTCCTACATCCCACTTCAGACCCACACATTCAATGCCGTCAATCTCTGGAGTCGGGTGAGCCCGGAAGGAGTAAGCCTCCTGTATGAATAGTGCCACTCCTCCCCCCCACCCGTGGCTGGTGAAAGACTGAGTACCCTGGGGGGAGCACTTGGGAGAGGGCTACCATCTCCCCGTCACGTACCCAGGTCTCAGTCACGCATTCCAGGTCCATATCCTGTTCACTCAGGAACTCCCGAAGGATTGAGGTCTTTTTGTTTATGGACCTGGCATTGCATAACATCAGTGACGGAGGCGAGTAATTCAACCTGGCCCCAACCCCTGTCACCATTGGGATGGGACACAGACTGGAAGGGGGCCAAGCATCCACATGTCTCAGCCACCTTTCATTACATTTATGTCTGTTCCCACTGTCATATCTTCCCCTCCCCAGGAGTACTGAAATCCCCAGACCGGTCATCCCTCCCCACTGGTCTCCACAGTCACCTTAGACCAATATAGGATGCCCTATTATAATCCTGTGTTCCAGTGCTAGTCTCTGCCGCCGCTGCCCTTGCTAACTAAGAGCCCCCCATCACTCTATCAACCCTGCCAATTAATCTCCCCTAAATGACTGATTAATTCTGAAACCCCTTAATCTAATCTGTTTATCAAATAGCTAATGAAGTTATCCCTTAAAGCTAATTAAGTTCTAAATCCCCCCACTTCATTAATTTGCACTCCTAACTTAATCAGCCAATACTAATCAATTATCTTAATAGCTAATTAATTCAATAATAAATTAAACCCAAATTTAATTCCTCCAAATTATTCACCCAAACATCAATCAACCACTAATACGATAGGTTCAATTAAATTTAGCAGCTAAAACATGAATAGCTCATCGTCAGCAATAGGGCAGTTAGATTAGATGGTTATAGGAATAAAGTGCTAATAGTTAAAGTGCTTTGATGGTAAAGGTGTTTAAAGTGCGGTCTTCTATCCTGGGGCTAGGTCCAGCCCCACCAGTCAGTAGCCCAGCAGGCACGGAGGGGACAGAGATCCTCTTCGTGCTCCCTAGGCGTTCTTCCAAATGGGAGCCCACACACAGCACTGCCAGGTCGAGCACCGCCCGAGTGGCTACCCCGCCAGGGCCCCAACTGACCCAGCACACCGGCGCCACCGATAGTGGGAAAGGCCCAAGGAACGCGACGTCGCCAGATGCAGCCCTCGTCCGGGAACCACAACTGTCGTCAGCGATTCAAGGAGCCACCAGCAGCCGGGTAACGCTGGTCTAATACAAAGATGAAAATTTCTGCTGTGGTAGATTTGCCATAGGGCCAACAGCCAGGGCCTGGGGTGTGGCAGGCACGGTTCCTTCAACCGGGTAGGCAGATGAGGGGCGACTGAAGAAATTGGAAGTGTTCCTCATCGATTGGGGGGGGGAAAGGGGGGGTTTGGAAGCTTCACTCGTCCCTGCGAGCGCTCCACCACAGCGACCAATGCCGCCAGCTCCACTTTTCACTACTCCATCCGACCTGTTCCAAGATGTAAAGGGCACTCCTCATTACAGCCATTCAAATCATAGCTTTTGGGATGGTACCATTATGAAAACACTGTCGACAGGCTGATAAAACTCCTCATTACAGCCATTCAAATCATAGCTTTTGGGATGGTACCATTATGAAAACACTGTCGACAGGCTGATAAAACTCCATCCCATAAAATGCCTGAAATTGGGCTGAGAATTACTAAACAGCCATAATTGGAAGTATGGCGTTTTTAAAATTCTTTGAATTCTTAGATCTCTTTATTTTGAATTGTACCATAATATAGTATCAAAGCACCACACTTTCCATTTCCTGCCTTCCGTGTGATTGTGGGAAAATTTTCCAGACTTTTATGGACATCCCCTGTGACCTCAGTGGAACACAAAAAGGATTTCAGGATATCATCTGAGAAATCACATATAAATGGAAACATGATTGTTGCTAAAAAGTCACCATACAATAGAATTTGTGGGGTAACCCCAGAGCTTTTTTGAGCAGGAACACACTGGAATACAGTTCCGGCTGGCTTGATGTCAGGGGTGTGTGACCTAATATGCAAATGAGTTCCTGCTGGGCTTTTCCTACAAAAAGTCCTGTGTGAAACAATGGTGATGTCAGGCATTGTGTCTTAATATGCAAATGAGCTCCTGCTGGGCTTGTTCTACGAAAAAAGCACTGACCATTGTAAAGCCATACAGTTAAAGTGCTCTGCTATCTCTTAGACATGGTTTAGGTTCTAGTCCTCAAAATCCATTGGCATTGAGGGCTATCAGAGATTTGACAATACCAGGCCTGTAAATATAGGCACTAAGATATTACAAGTGCATAGGCTGTCAGATGTAGTCCACCGGGTGCTTGATAAAAATCATCAGGTTTTGTTTCCTCAGTTTGGATACTTCCAAAACAGCTTATATATTGACAACCAAGCAGATTACAACACACAGTTGTAGGGTCATGGGGCAGCATAAATACTTTTCAAGCTTGGTCTAAAGACACTAAGCATTAGATGAAGAATTAGATGAGAATTATTTGTAAACCTTTGATGAACCACAAACTTCCTGTTTTTCACAGTCAGCCAGTAGAATAGTTAATAGCGCTGCAGTCATCTACTAAGCACCTGTGCCAACAAATCTGATTTTAGGATGGTGGTTATATTTCAGGAAAATAGTACTTGGCAGTGATGCTGAGAGTAGAAATTGAAAAACACAGAATTGCTGTTTTTACTAATAGTCTTTCTCGCTTGAATATACTCCAATTTCCTTAGTCAAATTTCTTTTATCAGCCTGTCAACAGTGTTTTCATAATGGCACCATCCCAAAAGCTATGATTTGAATGACACTAGTGGTAATGAGGAGTGCCCTTTACATCTTGGAACATTTTAACGTCAGGTTTTAAAATGGCATACAGTCATCTGATTTCCAAAGAGACCTAGGGTGCAATCATAAGCAGGTCTACTCAGACGTAAGTCCAATGTTATTCAGTGTGGCTTACTCCCAGAAAAGTTTCCTTAGGATTGTAGCCCTAATGTCAGTCTACAGGTCTCAAACTGTGGACTGTCTCCCTGCATCACGAAGGCCACAGGTTGGAGGAAGCAATATCCATTTGCGTAATAGTTCATAATCTTCCTCAGCCAGGAAGTCAGCTGACAATGAAGGGCCAATCCAGTGCCATTGTCTGATATAAGACTTCAAAATCCAATGCCTGTCATTTTATTGATGGGGGCCACTATGTTCTTCAGCAGTATAGCCACATTAGTAACTTTTGACTGCCTAATCCCTCTATCCTGTTGTCTGCAGGCCTGTAGCCACAAGGGGGCTCTGTGGGGGCACTGCCCCCAACTTCCAGGGGGCCCTCCGGGGCACAGTCTTCTTTTTTTCTTTTTTTGCCATGGCTTCTTCTTCTTCCTGGCAAAGCATCATCAGTGGTAGCCGGAGCCGGGAGAGCTGAGCAGGGCACAGGGTTCTGCAGCAGCAAAAGCAGCAGGGAGAGAGGATGGAGGTAGAGGAGCCAGAGGCAGAGAAAACCACATGGAATGGGTTGAGGAGGGGGGGATGGATGGAGCTGCTGGCTGCAAAGTACTGGGGTGGGGGAGAGGGAGGTGGAAGGAACCCCCCTGTTTGCAAGCAAGGTTCAGTCCCTTCTTGACTCCAAAGTTTTAGGGCTGGCTGCTTGACTTGAATACTTTCAGAGTCTTTAGCTTTTGCCCCTACCTCAGAAAGCTTCTGAGAAGTGGCAAGCCCTGCAATGTATGGGAAAAGGTGCCCCCTGACTTTTAAAATCCTTGCTATGCCCCTGGTTGTCTGCCCAAGGTACTTTCCTGCCACTGGACCTTAGCACCTGATACAAAGAAAGACATTATTCCAAAAGTCCATTTTTCAGAGTTTTGACCGGCGATGGAGAAAGTTAACAGATTGCATTAGCATCACCTCACCTGGCTTCACTGACACTCTCCTGCAAGAGTTACAATATTGGATGGCAACAGTTCATAAATGTACATTGTTTTCAGTGTTTCATTGGCTTCTGTGTGATCTCCTTTGGATAAGGCAATATAAAATACAGAGGGGAGCTGGAGAGGAGTTTTTAGTAATATTTTGGATAGCTATAATGTTTTGCTTCACAAGTATTTGTACTCAAAGCCTGCGGGCTCAGCAATTCTTTCTAAATTTCCCCAAGGAATTTTCACTAGCCTTCCACTTCAGTAAAGGTGCTGTGTGATTACTTCCAACAAATTGCACACCAAATGTTTCAGAGTTGAGGCCAAAAAGTTTGCTGAGCTGCTAACCACAAAGGACACAACAAAATTACCCACCCACCTCCAATCAAAATAATAAGATTTTAAAATCAATATATTTGGGATTTAGTTGTTCTCTGGTTTCTATGTCTTTTGCAGTAGTGACATTTCCTCTCTCTCTTTTTTTTGAGGGGTTATGGAGATGGGGATTGGGGATGGACAATGTTCAGGAAATCCGAGAGCCAACAAATAGGCATATTCAAGGGTAAAAACTGCTCAAAGGGGAGTACATTTTGTGATTAGTTTTTATGCATTTCATATTCCATAGGATTTTTTCTAGGGCAAATTAAATTCTGTTTAGCATGTTTGATGTTCAAGAAAGAATGGCACAGAGCCAACCTAGAAATGTTCCTCTATGGCTGCTATTCTAACAGTGCTTACATGTGAGTAAGTCTCATTCTGAAAAGTGGATCTTCAAAATAAATATGTGCAGGACTGGAGTCCATCAAAGACTTTTTGTGCTATCATCTGTGCTTGTTTCTGAGCATGACCAGTGGCAATAACGCTTCCTTCTGATGCAAACCTGCACATCTTAATGTTAATTAGAGCAGAAGGGAGCAGGAGAGGTAAGCCTCTACTTTGGGATAGCAAGCACATGAGTGAGAGAGGGGCTGGGAGGACCTGAGAGAAACCCCTAAGGGTGCTCCCATGAACAAAAGGGTGGTCATAAGGGTGGCTTATGCAAACTATACAAAAAAAGAAAGACTCCCAACAAGAATATATTGTTAGGACAAGGTTTTGCTGCACCAGCCAATTTTGGAAAGAACATCAAAGTCAAGCATGAGAAGGACTAGAGCAAAAAAAGGTACTAAAAACCCTCCCTATAGACCTCCCAGAAAGGGTAAATCTGAAGATTCTGACTTGGAGACTTCTCTGTTAGAGGAAATGGTGGCTGAAGGGAGTAATCCTTCCCAAAGTGAACAGACTGAGATATTGCATGCCCTTACAGAGATAAAGAATGAAATTGTGATTTAAGGTCTCTTAGTGGAGAGGTTGGACAATTAAAAAAGGAACTTGGACTTCTCAAACAGTCAGTCGAACCAATTAATAAGAAATTGGATGAACTCACTATGGATGGACCCAATGGCCCATCCAGTCCAACACTCTGTGTCACACAATGGCCAATACACACACACACACACACACTGTGGCCACTGATGTACCTCTGTAGCCACTGATGTACCTCTGCTCCATATTTTTATCCGATCCCCTCTTGAAGCTGGCTATGCTTGTAGCCGCCACCACCTCCTGTTGTAGTGAATTCCACATGTTAATCACCCTTTGGGTGAAGAACTACTTCCTTTTATCCATTTTAACCTGACTGCTCAGCAATTTCATTGAATGCCCACAAGTTCTTGTATTGTGAGAAAGGGAGAAAAGGACTTCTTTCTCTACTTTCTCCATCCCATGCATTATCTTTTAAACCTCTATCATGTCACCCTGCAGTCGACGTTTCTCCAAGCTAAAGAGTCTCAAGCATTTCAACCTTTCTTCATAGGGAAAGTGTTCCAAGTGTTGTTGGTCTCTAAGATGCTACATTTGCTTCTGACTCTTTTAGTGCAGACCAACATGACTACCCTCTGAAACAAGACTCTCTTAGGCTACTTTCCCTCCCTAAAGTGCCTCATTTTTTTAAAGCCTACAGGCTCCTTCTGCAGCAATCAAGCAAGCACTCCATCTGGCCAGTGAGGTGAGTCTCACTTCTGAAAAAATGTGAAGTCGCAGACTATCTACTATGTTTGGTATAGTGGCTAAGTGCATGGACTCTTATCTGGGAGAACCGGGTTTGATTCTCCACTTCTCCACCACCTGCTGGAATGACTTTGGGTTAGTCATAAATCTGTCAGAGCTGTTCTGGAAAGAGCAGTTCTCTCAGAGCTCTCAACCCCACCTACCTCACAGGGTGTCTGTCATGGGGAAGAGAAAGGAAAGGAGATTGTAAACCGCTCTGAGACTCCAGGAAGGATAGGATATAAGTCCAGTCTCTTCTTCTTCGTATGTGGTGTTCTCCTGGAAGGGTCCAGGCAGGTGCTGAGGACTGTAGAGGAGCTCACACAATGTCATGGTATTTTCTGTCATCCAGTGCATCCCTCAGTAATTGAAGAAGAGAGAGGTAGGGGACCAAAGTGTATGGCAGTTGCTAGGCAACTATAGGCGTGCTACAACCTCCCTGATTCCAGCTTTCTAAAGTAGGGAGGTCTCCTTCCATCTGGAATTCTGCACTAGATTCCATGCAGTATGATGCCTCCTGGGTGATGGAGATTAAATAGCTCACAGAATGAGCTGTTTATTGTTCATGGTGAAAAACTACCAACTGCACATTCCTCCCCTCCTTCTACTAAAGGACAAAGTATTTCATGACTTCAGAAGAAGAGAAGGTGTCATAATGAATGGAATGACATGTATGGAAAAGGCAAAGGTAAAAGAAAAAAGTGTTAACTAAAATGGCAGAGTTTTGAGACAAAAATATACCATTTTAATACAGGGTAGGTTTTGAATAGATTTAAGTCCGTGTATCAGAAGCAGGTGGATGAGGAGCAAAAAGAAAGAATGTGTATCAATATTTAAAGGGCGTTTTTCATTCCCCCCAGCAAGAAATGCTATTTAAATCGGCACAAAATAAATGCAAGCTTCATATTCTTGGAATTATACAGTAAACTGCCCCATACATTTTGGCAGCAGCTAAACATATCCTTAATCGAATTCATATGGGGCCTCAAATGATCACAATGTTTGGAGAGGAGCCAGATAGTAAGTAATTTAAACATCACAGGAAATTAAATTTTAGAATTCAATTTTGCATAAAGTTTTCTGTAATGAAAATGTCAGACATAAATTATGAAGTCTGATTATATTCTTTTTTTTTTACTTTTTAATAAAATAATAGAAGCACTTGACAGTCCAGAACAAATGCTTATTTTATGTGAGTAGCATTATGTTAAAACTAGCATTCTCTGGAAATAATGGAACAGATGTTAACGTTGCTATATCAGTTATCAGGTGCTCTGTTAAACAGCTTCAAACACAAGTATTTATTAAAAAATGCTAACAGGATTGTCTCCTAGGGTTATCTAATTGTAGGTTTAAACTGTGGATACTTAATATAATTAATTATACATGTAGGCTTATATAGTTGGATGATAATTTATTAGGTGTGTCAAAGTATAAATTGCACTTTATTCCATTATAAATTAATTTAATGTGGGCAAGGGGAATGACTTTAGCGAAAATATCAAATGGTTCATAACACAGTTATAAATGAATGCTAATTCTAATTCCCCTTGCTTTGGGGAGGAGGAGGGGAAGGAAGAAAGTATTCCTCCAGTGTTACAGGGGGCTAATTTTTTTTTTTAAGGAATTGCATTGCCCATTCCTGTATTCAGAATCCCCAAATATGGTTACTGCCAGGTCTCATTTTAGTCTGGAGCTCACAGGAGCAGAGCTCTGGATCCTCTAAATTTCATTATGGTCTTTCTTTTTTATCCTCACCCTGCCAAAAAAAAAAAAACCTTGCTTCTGACGTCTAAATTTTATTGTGAGAATTATGCTGAACTTTAAGTTTTGATGAACTTTCTTATATTTTTCCCCACATAAAATGGGAAAATAACCAAAACATATCAAGCAGATATGGCCACATAGGAGAAAGTAATTTTAAAAGTATGATGGGAGTAAGGTTTTATTATGACAATTATAATTCAAGAAGCGTTTTAAGATGCTGAACTGATATAATTTATTCCACCTTCTGGCGATGTCAGGGTGTGTGTGGCATATGCAATGAGTTATGGAAATGAGTTGTGCTAATGAGCTCTGGCATCTCTTTTTGTATGAAATGACATACTGTCCATCCTTATGAATAGAGGAACAGGTTTTAGAAGTAGTGATATCCTACATTGCTGGAAGTTCAGGCTGGAAGTCTCTAATGAAGTCCCAGCTGTGACATCCTATCAAGCTATACTCCTTGCAGAGCTGGTAAAGATTTGAGGATGGAGCCTGAGGAGGGCAGGGTTTGGGGAGGAGAGGGATAAAAGGCAAAAGAGTCCACCCTCCCAAGCAGGCATTGTTTCCAAGGGAACTGATCTCTTTTGTTTGGAGCTCAGCTGTAATTCTGGGAGAGCCCCAGGCCCTGCCTGGAGGTTGGCAACCCTACTAGGGTGATTGTGGTTCTCCCCTGCTTTCTACCAACTATAGACTGCAAGCTTCATGCAGAAGGCAAGCTTGTGCCCTGTCTTTGAACCATAAAATTCCAGTATTTATTTAGATCCGTTTTGTGCTATCTCTTCAGAGACTGTCATTGAAAGTTGAGTAGACTATTTATAAAGCTGATATTAAAAAATCCAGTGCTGTAGTATGAGCAGCTTCTGTTGCTTGTGATTGGAAAAAGAAGAGCTGTTCTTTTAAAAGTCAGATTTGACTCTGTTGCTGAAAAGCCAAGGAAGTATCGTACCACTGCTGCATTCATCCGGAGTGGCATGGCTGACATCCACACCTTTGATGTAATCAGAGGCTTAGATAAATGAGGTTATTGCTTACATAATGGCAGAAAACATGGAATGGACACGTAATAAATTCTGGTGGGTTGACCTCTGCGATTGCCCAAGTTACGCTTAATTTCTAGCTTCTCTAGTAATGAATGTTAGTGGAAAGGATTGTTTAAAAATCAACTTTATGCCAAGCTTTACTTGTTTTATTTTCCCAGTCTGATAGCAAAACTGAGACAAAAAGTAATTTCATATAAATTAAGGTGTAACATGTTTTATGCCCTGCAGCTAAGTAGGATTTCAGCTATTTTCGTAAGTGAACTTTTTGCCATCAAATCACACCTGATATGGCAATCCTGTAGGTTTTCTAGGCAAGAGATGTTCAGAGGTGGTTTTCCCTTGCTTGCTCCTGTGTAGCAAGCCTGGACTTCCTTTGTAGACTCCTACCCAAATACTAACCAGGGCCAACACTGCCTAGCTGCCGAAATCTGACAAGATTGGGCAAACTAGGCCATCCAGGTCAGAGTATTACATTTCTGAACCCTGCTTTTCTAGCTGGCATTCACTTCAGTGCTGCCAGTGCTTTTTATGCCCTGGGACTGACCTGGTGGGACATGCTTCCATTGGAGATCAGAGCTCTGTGGGACATTACAGCTCCATAGAGCTTGTGAAATGGAACTGTTCCACAAGACCTTTGGCTGAGGCAGTGGACGTCTAATCCATCCCGGCCTCCCCAATCGTGCTGCTCACATGGTTTGTACTGTTACAGTACTGTGGTGTCCTTTCTGACTTACCTGTATAAGAGAACAAGAATCACCAGCCAGAAAGTAGCTATTTTATGATCCTCTTAATTAGCTTTCTTCAGGAGGCACCTGAACTCCCTGAATAGCCACCATCTTTGGTCTGACTAGTAATTTTGTTGTTAGCTATTAGTTGTAGTTTGTTTGAGTGTTTTAATTGTTCTATGTATTCATATATGACTTGCTGTGACCCTCCCTGAGCCCGTAGTCTTTCCTTGCCTTGAGGTCCCACCCAAGAGTGTTCCTCTTCATTTTATTTATTTATTGAACTTGTATCCCGCCCTCCCCAAACGGGCTCAGTAAGGGTGTGGCGCTCCAGACCAAAATTCAATCTAACCGACATGGTTTCACAGCCTCATTCGATATTGGCAAGACCCCTGCATTGACCTTGGCAGGCTAAATGTCATACAAGTCGCACAACCATTATATCGGCACTAGAACTCTGCCATTGCAAATGTGCCTGCTTATGAAAGCGCATACCTTGAATAAACTTTTGTTGGTCTTAAAGGTGCCCCTGGACTTAAAATTTGTTCTGCAAATGAATGTTGCCATCAAGCTTTTCTTGACAGGTGAGCTGATTGTTAATTGTTTTAATTTCAAACTTTTCTGCTCAATGGTTTCATCAAATCACTTCAAGACCAATCAGGGCTTAGAAGTCAGTGTAAAAGTTTTGCGGTATGAAAGTCACAGAGGATCCAGAATAGATTTTGGAAGGTAACAGTGTCAATTCAATTACGATTTGTTTCTCCTCCCTCCCTAACCCTGACTGTAGGGATCTATAGGATAAAGAATAGACCAAGTTCAAACTGGTAAGGATAAGCAATGTTTGGCGGGGAGGGTGGGATATAAATTAAATGCTGTTGTTGTTGTTGTTCAGGTTGAATCCAGGACACTGTGCTAAGGACAGGGGGAATGCTTCTCTCCCAGTCTTTGGCATATGGGCTTCTGTAGGGTTCCATCTTCTCTCCTATGCTACATAGAATCATAGAGTTGGAAGGGACCTCCAGGGTCATGAAAACATCTAATTTAATTTAGTTTGCGATTTATACCCTGCCCTATCCCGCCAAGTGGGAATCCACTTGCACCTTAAAGGCCAACAAAACTTATTTTAGCATCATAGTCGACTTCTTCAGATTCATTGTAATGTAAATCTATCAGCCTTGAATGATATTCAATACAGAAAATGGGGGAAGGGGATGTTAGAGAGAGAGAGACTGATCACAACAAGATCCAATCCAAAGAGTAGGCAGATAGTTATTAGATAATCACATTGTAAAAACTTAGTGCTGGATGAAATTAGATAGCATGATGTAGTGGTTTAAGGGTCAGACTAGGATCTGGGAGGCCCAGATTTGAATCCTTCCTTGTGGCACAAAAGCTTGGGCCAGTTACACACTCTCAGCCTAACCTACCTCATAGGGTTGTTGTGAGAATAAAATGGAGGAAAGGAGAATTATGTCAGTCACTTTGGGTCCCCATGTGAGTGAAAGGTGGGATATAAAGAAAGAAATAATACAAGCAGATGCAATAGGAAGTTACAGAGGTATAGTTAGAGTCAAACCCTACAAGGGTGTGTAAGCCAAAATGCCCTCAAAATGAGGTTGGGGAATTGTCAGGTGGGCACCTGGCTCACTCAGGATCTTTTTACCTGTGTATACAGGATTCCACGTCCAGAAAAGTAATTCTTAAAATATTAGGGACTCTAATATTAAGTAAACCAATTTAAATTTATTAAGAAAAATATAGGCTTCCATACAAGATAAAATACTCATCAAAACTGTCATGCCTGCCCCTGATCCAGCCCCTGCTAGCTCAGAGCAGGCGCCTTTAACAGCCCTGGACGTAAGTCCCGAAGAAGCAAGCCGGCAGCAGGAGCCACCTGGAACTGATCAGGCCACACCGGGCCCCAGCTCATCCCCTCCAGAATCACCACCACCTGTTAGCCGGCTCTGTGAAAGGAGACAACAGGAGATACGAAGCAGAAGAAGTGAGGCACGCATGCGGGGGAGAAGAGATCTAAGCCCGGCATACTAATGAGCTAACAAGCCAGCACAGTATATCTGTAATCTTGGCCCTAGGGCAAACTGTGCTGGCAACGAACGATCCTACTGGGACGTGACCACGCTCTGCACCCTCTTGCTTGCTGAGAGAACCCGTGTACTCCTGACCCGGCTTGAACCTTGGACTTGAAACTCTGGACTCTGACTTTGCTTTGTGGACTGGCTTAGCTATTTTGACTGTATTTGGCTTTGCTTTCTCTGGCTTCTGACCCTCTGCATTCCTGTGACCTCGCTCTCTGTTTCATCCTTCGGCCGGACTGATTTACGGTGTTGAGTAATTGGACTGTTTACGATCACCCCTGCGCTACTCCCCAGCTGACTGCGAGAGTCCTGGCCAGCTGCCGGGACGTTGGCAGCCGTCATTCCTTATCTGAGACTCGGGCCGTGACAAAAACACACATTCAGTCCTAGGAAACATAGATAGAAAGATAGGGGAACACATGGGTAGACAAACAGGGCGATATTTACCGATTGTAGTCTTCAAGGAAGGCTCCAATGGCGATGAGCAAGGAAATGGGAGGAGGGACCCAAAACTTGGCCTTAGAATCGGGGATGGATCTATGCAGCGGAAATTGGGATACGGATAGAAGCACACCTGTGGGTAGCTAGTCCACAGGTTATAAGGACTCTCTTGAGCCCTTAGGGGATGGGAGGTACGAGGGAGGAAAAAGGTAGTCAGTTGGTGCGTGACCTCACAAAAAGGGGAGGTTTCGCAGTGACCATAAGGGCTGGACTACTGCGACAACCAATAGAAAGTTCATTGGTGGCACCTAATTGGGTGCTTGCTCTTGACCAATGGACTTGCTTGGATCCTGGATACCTGAGTGAACTTTCAGGTTGAAATGGACCAGGGGGAGGCTCCAAAATGACAATTGGGGAGAAGAATAGAAAGATTACTTGGGTGGGGAAATGCTTAGGACTATTGGACTTATCTAAAAAGGTGACAATAGAGAGTCAAATCATGGCCTAGGTAACACCCAGTTTGTACAAAGGAACTTGCCTCTGACTGAAGATGGTCTTCCTCTTCTTCTGTCTTCTTCTGGGCACCAGTCTTTGTTTCGAGTTTTGTCAAACAAAGAAAGTGGCGGTTGGATGATTAACCACTCCTGGGGTGGGTAGGTTGCTTGCAGGTCAGAACTTCAAAACCATTCACCTGGATAGCTCCTGGCAGCGCAGTCTCTTCCTCTCCATGGCTGAGATGGACGTCATACGGAACGACGGGAAACCATCCATTCTTCTGGTAGGCATTCTTGTACCGGCTTAGAGTGCCTTTGTAGCGTCATGGCTGCTAGTACTGCATAAGTCCCTTTTGCCCCTGGATAGGTTTGCTCACACTCCCTGGCCAGACGTGTGCGAGTCACTTCTCCAGGTGCTCTGGCAACCAAGCTGGTGATTACGATGTTCTGTAAGGGGGTTTTTCCTCACAGGTGGGATATGCCTTGTAGGGTTTAACAGCCTGTTAAAATCAAGGGTCAATATCCCAGCACCTATGGAGCACATGCTTTCCTCTAGAAGGTCCCAGGTTTGTCCATGGCATCCCCATTTAAAGGCTATCAGGACAGGCAGGTGTTGGAGAAAGCTGCTGCCAGTCATTGCAGACAATACTGAACTAGATGGGCCAAGTGATCTAAACTGGAATAATGCAGTTTCATATATTTAATGACAATCCTTAATTTTGAAAAATTAAGATTCCCCCCCCCCCTTTGGCTAAATTCTTTTTCACTGTTTATATTAATAAGAGTTTCTTTCTGTGAGTGTGACAAGATTTTATTGTTTGAAAGTCTCTCGTATACAGGGCTGAAAATCAAATGAGATTAACATTCCGATTCTGCAAGAACCTATGGAGGATTTCTTTCACCACCAATTGCTGTATACTGGGCAAGTTCGTCTCTTTATGTGAAAGACATTTGTGATCAAACGCTGAATGGACTAGAATGAGAAGCAGAAATAGTTTAAAGCAAGAGGTATTGCTTTCTTTTAAAACCCAGTCTCAGTGTTTGGAGGTGGAGCAGGGAAAATGTACCTCTGCTCTCTGCTGTCCTGGATATCTATTTTGGACGGCTGCCAGCTCTCTGATCCCTTCCTGATGCATCTCAAAATGCCAATTCAGCGTGTCAGGAGGCCTGGGGAAGGGATCAGAGGGCTGGCAGTTTCCCAGCCATTATCTTGAAGACAGGGAGGGCAGGCTGTGAGATGTCTTAACTTCCAATGTGGAGATGTCAAGGAAGTGACATCCTTTCTTTACAGAGCTTTTTAGCAAATGAGAGATGGTGAGGGAGAAGGATACATACCAGAACTGGAGTGAACTTTTGAGAAGCCAGAATTAACCATTATGTACTGCAAACTACAGTCTCTAGGAAGCATGGGAGCCTTCCTATGACTTGATTATCTTGGCATTATCTGCTATGATAGTGGTACCTTTTATGAACAGGTGGCCCCTTCCACTCCACTGAAGCCTATTAAAAACCTTTGTAACCCCCCTCCCAATAATTCCTAAAATCTCCCTCCTCTTCAAAAAGAAATTCACATTCACCATGGAGACCCACTTAAAGTAAAGGCTGGTGACACCTTCAATGTGTGATGGACAGAAGCAGATAACATCTAAAAACATGGAAAACTGATCAGCTCTACACCCTTTCTATATTTTCACAGAATAGTAACTTTCCCCAAATACATATAATTATAAGCTACCTCATGACAACCACTGCTGCTCCTTGCCATGACCTGTGTCTTAGAAAACAGCAGGGTACAAGTGGAGATCTTCCAGATGTGCATAAAGAAAATTAATTGTAAAGCCAATGTATATATTATAGGGAATGAGGGCAACTACGAGACAAGCTACTCATACAGTGCAATTCTGAAGGAGGCTGGCCACCAGTACAACAGTGCCACCACTGGTCTTTCCCTAAAGAGAAGCTGCATAGGCCAGGAACCGGGCAAATGCCTTGATGGTGGGGCTATAGCATTCATGACCATGCCAACATCCCCACCAACAATGCCACAATGGATGTCATGACAGGTGGGGGAACCTACTAACCACAGGGTGGCAGTCATAGGGAGCTGATCTTGGGGACATGTAAGTAAAGTGCCTGGTAGGGGTGGGATGATGTATTGCTGGGCCATGCTTATGGCTCATCCTACTGTGTCAAAGGCACCACCCCTGGCTACAGAGAATGAGGCAGCAGCACAAAAAATGGGAAGGGGGATCCATCACCACCCCACACATTAGGATCACAGTCATACCCACAGTGACTTCAGATTGCAAGCCGCTCTGAGATTCTGATTTAGAGAGAAGGGTGGGTATAAATCTGCAGTCTTCTTCTTCTTCCTCTTCCTTCTTCTTCTCACCTCTATCCTTATCCACCCTTGCAGCTGCTGCAATGGGGGTGAGTGCCCCACTGCTGACCTCCATCTCCTCCTGGCTCACTGATACAATGGGTTGCCCACTGTGGGGCCATCAGAGGGGTCACATAATGGGTTGGTCAATGGACACAGGTGTCCTCTTCTCTTGGGACCACAGCCGGGTCTGTGATCCCTGAGCCAGTGTGCAGCTTAGCCCTCTCACCAGCCTCAGTACCTGAAAGCCTAGTGCCACTGAGTGAGTCTCCTGCAGGAGTGAGTGCATGACAAGGAGGATCACCATATGCAGCATAGCCTTAGCACCCAACAGACCCTCCACCACTGTCTGCTTATAGGCAATGTTGGCCCAAGGAGCCATCCCACCATTCTGGGCATCCTCCCACCTAGGGCACCGATTCCAGAATGAGCCCTCTCATAGTCTAGATGGCCCCCAAGATCCCACTCTGTATACTCCCTCTCAACAATGCCCATGCACCATAGCAGCTAGCAACTTGAGCAGGAGAAGTATCTATCTCCACTAGTAAATGCCCCACTGTGCAGGGTCCTTCCTGGGAAAAGCTGTCCTTAGACAGTGAGAAGGGAACCAAGGCTGTACTGAAGTCAGAGTGGTCCACAAGCCCAGTAGGTTTGTGCAAGGAGCAGAGTCCATCATCCTGATCAGCTCCTCATTGGATGGAACCATCAATGGGTCAGAAATATAAGTGGAGGATTTAGTGGGCTGTGACCTGAAGTAATGTCCCCCCTGTCCACCCAGTTTTGTCCTATAGAGGATGTCCCCCATTTGATTGCTGGATCACTGGGGGAAGGTGCCTAGCTCAGCCCACCCTCCTTGGCTGGGTGGCTGCATCCTGTGGGCTGGCCAGGGCATGGGGGAAGAAAACCTGGTTCTGCTCATAATCTTGGTCTGACCATGCCCTCATTTTTTCCTATGAGGCCATCACTGATGTTTGTTCAGGTGTTCTGGCACTGCATGGAACACTGCCGTTTCAGGTGGTGACCATCCTGCAGGAGTTGGAGAGGGACCTAGATAGACATGAGAAACCTACTAGTGGCCATTGCAGATCTGCCATATGGAAGCTGGCCCAAGGACCTGGAGGACATTCAGAGGCATTTGCAGCAGCTTGCCAGGGTCATGGGCAGGCTGTCAGAACTCCCAGAGGCATCGCTGGGTGAAGGTGGAGGATTCCAGTGTTGAAAGTTTGTGAAAAAAATAAGAAGGAAAAGAGTTGGTTTTTATATCCTGCTTTCTCTCCTTCCCTTCCTGTCCCCACAACAGGCACCTTCTGAGGTTGGTGGGGCTGAGAGAGTTCTGAAAGAACTGTTACTGGCCCAAGGTCACCCAACAGGCTTTAGGTGGAGGAAGAGTGGTGAATCAAATCTGGTTTTCCAGATCAGAGTCTGCTGCTTTCAGCTACTTCACCATCTGGCTCCCATGCTTTCAGCTACTACACCATGATGGCTCCATGAAAATAAAGAACTAATCCCCAATTGAGGGCAGGAGATTCTCCAGTTTGGAGGCCCTCCCCCAGCTTCAGGGTTATCAAAAAGTAGCAGGAGGGGCAGAGGTCGTTTTGTAGAAAAAAGGGTGGTGGAGCTCATCCAGGGATTGTTATGCAGCTGCACCTACTATTCAATGGACAAGGTGCGAAGGAGGAGGTAGAACTGTCAGAAAAGTTCAGGAGCTGTGCTCCTGTGAGCTCCCACTGAATCTGAGGCCTGAGGAGCGGAGAGAAATGTCTGCTGGACACTCCATTATACCCCATGGAGACCAATTCCCATAGGGTATAATTGAGAATTAATCTGAGGATATCTGGGGCTTAGAGGTAGAGACACCAAACTTTCAGCATAGCATCCGGTGCCTCTCCTCAAAATATCCCCCAAGGTTCAAAATGATTGAACCATAGGGTTCAATTCTATGAGCCCCCAGAGACGTTGCCCCTATCCTTCATTATTTCCAAATGATGTTGTTTAGAGGCTGTGGTTTGGTGGTATAGCATCCTGTGGTGCAGTCTACATTGGCACTACTCAACGCAGTATCAACACCCGCCTCACCGAACGCAAGAGACACTGTCGCTTGTTTCAGCCAGAAAAATCATCTGTAGCTGAACATGCACTTCAAGAAGGAGATCACGTCATCCACTTTGAAAGAACTGAAGTCCTTTCTACGGTCTCACATTATCATACCCGCCTGAACAGAGAAGCTATTGAGATTTACAAACACCAGCACAATTTTAACAGAAAGGAAGAAGGCATTTCCATCCACCAATCTTGGTATCCAGCTCTGCAAAACACCCTACAGACTATAAATTGCAGAAAGTCTCAGAACAACCAGCAAATTCCACAGAACAATCAGCACAGTCAACAACCATCTTCCTTATCTTCAAACCCCTTTCAACCTTCCCAGCAATTAACACAGAACAATGGTCACATTCAACAGCCAGTTTCCTTATCACTACCCTTCCAGGAAGCCCCACCAAACAATGGGCACATCCACAAACTAATTGCCCTTTCATCACACCCCCTCCAGCCTAGAAATAGCAGCTCTCCAGCAGCCCTGGCCTCACTCAATGCACAGCAGCCAAGAAGGTCAGAGCGCCTGCTCCGGCTGCAATGCCACTGAGAATGAAACGTCTGGAAGAAAAACTTTCTCCAGTAGAACACGGCACTTGAGCCCGAAAGATTCTACAAACCCTAATGGTATAGCATCTGTTTGGCATGCAGAAGGTCTCATGTTCAATCCCCAGCTTCTCCAGTTTAAAAAGGACTAGGCTGTTGGTGATGTGAAAGACCTCTGCCTCACACTCTGTAGAGTTACTGCCAGTCTGAGTAGACAATACTGACCTTAACGGGCCAATGGTCTGATTCAGTATAAGGCAGCTTCATATGTTCATATGCATTGTAGTGGCAGTCTGAGGTAGCACAGGCCTGGATCCCATCTCAGGTCTCATCCTCTCTTGCCTGTATGAACCAGGCCTTGATCATTATATCAATCCAGGGGTGTTGAAGTGGCAGGAGCACCACTTGTGTGGCTAGATAATGGGAAGAGCCCAGGACAAACCAGCACTGTGGGTCCTTCCCATGCAGGAGGGTTGACGGTGGTATGGGAAGGGGCTGGTGTGAGATCTCCTGTGTGGTCTGAGGCTTTCTCATGACCATTACAGGGCAAGAAGAAGCAGGGCTTCAGCAGCTTCCACACCACCAAAGAATGCCCCTTGGTTTGAGGGGTATAGGTAGAGTCCATATATGGAGGCCTGCCTCTGTTTGACAATTCTGGCAAAGGGCAGGGGGGAAGCCTTCATCCCAAGTCCCCAGTCATTCATGTCCCAGCTATCCCTTAAGACTGCTTGAACTTTCAACTTTGTTGGAAGTCACGAAAGAGGAGGATGGAGGAATATGTATGTGTGTGGGATGGGGGAAGAAATATGCTTATAGGAATTCCAGAGCATTTCCCTTAGGCTTCCTGATATAATTAAATACCAACACCAGACATTCATAACCTTTTCAGCACAATCACCGACACATTCCCGAACCAAATAAATATATAGCAACAAATTCCAAGTCATGGTTAAATACAAATATATAAAATGAGTCATGGATTTAAGCTACTGCAGTGGAGGTGACCTTTCTCCTCATGAAGTTCACCTGGCATACACTCTGTATTCATTTAGGCAGTTTATTGCTTTGTGCTGTTCCTTTTGTTTGGTTTTTTTGGTGTGCATTTTTATTTATTTTGAGTTTGGTGTAGTGGTTAAGTGTGTGGACTCTTATCTGGGAGAACCGGGTTTGATTCCCCACTCCTCCACTTACAGCTGCTAGAATGGCCTTGGGTTAGCCATAGCTATCTCAGGGGTTGTCCTTGAAAGGGCAGCTGCTGTGAGAGCTCTCTCAGCTCCACCCACCTCACAGAGTGCCTGTTGTGTGTGTGTGGGGAAGATATAGGAGATTGTAAGCTGCTTTGAGTCTCTGATTCAGAGAGAAGGGCTGGGTATAATTCTACAGTCTTCTTCTTCTTCTTGATATGTTTTTGAATATGCCCTTATTTTCCTCTGGGTTGTTCAAATGCTGAATTTATTGAGGAGGAGGAGAATGGATTTATACCCTGCCCTTCATTACCCAAAGGAGTCTCAGAGCAGTTTACAATCTACTTTCCCTTCCCCTCCCCACAACAGACACCTGTGAGGTAGGTGGCTTTGAGAGAGTAATTTTTAGCAATTTTTAGCAATTTTTCTTTTCTTTCCCCCTCTTTTTTCTTTTTCTAGCTCCATATCAGATCAGGAGACTCCATATGGAGCTTGAATCCTACAGTTAGAATTGTTTATATCATGAGAGCATTTGCAATATGGACCATTCCTCTGACCACCAATGTATCCAATAGCTAGATTTGAGCCCAGTAGAACCTTAGAGACCAACAAGATTTCCAGGGCATAAGCTTTGGAGAGTCAAAGCTACTTTTGTCAGATGCCCGTGTGAAGGAAAGGTATCTAACAAAGGGTATCTGATGAAGGGACCTTTGACTCTCGACAGCTTATACCTGTATCTTGTTGGTCTCTACAGTACTGCTGGGCTCAAATCTAGCTGTTTTCTGCAGACCAACTCAGTTACTCCCTGAAACCATTTATTCAAGAGATGGTTGAAAAAAAGTTTGTCAACTTGAAAAAAAGTTTGTCAACAAAAAAGTTTGATTGCCCCTGAGAACTTCTCACATGATTTTTCTGGATAGTATCCTAAAATGCATGTTTGTATTCCTCTACATCTGTAGAGCGGAGACTGAACCAGGCATGTCTTTCAGGCATTGTACTTGACAGTTGTTATGGAGAGCATGAGATAGGAACTGAGATTAAAATTAAAAACCTTTCTCAGGTTATGTGTAATGACGGATAGAAAAAAAATAGTAAAAGACACTTGAAGGGGATATATTCAAGAATTGCTTTGCTCTGTTGGTTTGGCTTCTCTCTGGAAGTTCTGGAGCTTTAGTTTTGCTCTCTGACAACTTTGCTCTGTGTTCCACAGGATTCCATTCTGCAACTCAGTTGGGGTTTTAAGGTGTTTGGAAACAAGAGCTCCCAAATAGTGATGACACTTACTATACTTTCTTTTATCCAAGTTGAAGTGGTGGCAGATGTGCTGATTAAGAGGCTAGAGGTGGTAACAGGTAGAATGAGAGTGAATGAACTGAACCTCAATCTGGACAAGTAAGAATTGCTGTTAGGTGACTCATGGATTAAAACACTGACATTGTCCAGTTTTGAATGAGAAAGCACTTGTTTTGGGGATGCTTTTAGATTCACCCTTTTCTTTGAAGACTCAAGTGACTTCCGTGGCTTGAAGTGACTTTTGCCAACTTTGATTATTGTACCAGCTGGTCACATCAAGGACTGTGTAAAGCTGCTTTTGAAAAGTCTTGCTGAAACTTATAGTTGGCCCACAACTGGGCGCACAATGTCATAAAAACTGAAAATCTAGTTTTTAAATTTTAAAAACCCTGCCCTATATGGAGTCAGGAGGATATGGACCTTCCTATTCATTGAGAACTTCTGTAGAAGCCCTGTTGTGAGTAATGATGCTGGTGGCTTAGATTCCACATCTGGTTTCAGGAATACCCTCAGTCTGGCACAGATGGCAAAAGGGATCTGCTAACACAGAGACACAGTTCCTTCATAAACTCAGAAAAGAATGCTGACAATCCAGATGGAGTGAATTTATTTATTTACTATTCATTTAAAGCATCTATAAGCCACCTTTCCACCTGAATAGAGTCCTCAGGGTGGTGAGCATCAAGGCATTAAATCATTTCAGACATTGCAATAGCATTTAAAATGTGTATATATAAATATTTAACAGTATAATAAGAACATGTAAGTATATGGACAACAGACACACAACTAGAAAAGGAGGCCCAATAAGAGTTTACTGGGGGAATGCCAAATGAAACAAAAATGTCTTCAGCTGCTGGCAAAAGATAGTGTTGGAGGGAAACAGATGAATCCCCCTGAGGAGGGAGTATCAAAGTTTTGGTGCCATGATAGAAAAGGCCCTTTCTCAGTTTACCACAAGTCTAGCCAATGATGATGGGGCACCCAAGGCAAGGCCTCCAAAGATAACTGGAACAGTCAAGTAGATTCATATGGAAGAAGGTATGCTGGTCCCATGAATAGCTTTAAAGGTTGATAACAGTATATTGAATTGGGCCTGGAAGCAAATTGGGAACTAGTGTTGTGGGAACAAGACTGGAGTGATATGGTCCCAACTACCTGTTACACACTCCAGACAACATTATGGCCTCAACATTCTCTACCAACTGCAGCTCCCACCAGTCTTCAAGGGCAGCCCCCCACAGAGCACATATCTACTCTAGATATTATAATTGGGACATGTACTACAGTGTAACAGTGGTAGGAGCTTTCCCACATAAGAAAGCTGCAGCTGGCTCACCAGTTGGCCAAAAAACACAAATTATCTCCCTAACTCAATGAAAACACCAATTATTTCCCTTGCTCAATGAAAACATCACCCAAGGTATACAAAACATTTATATAAAGATACTGCATCACAAGAAAAGCCTTATGCTACAATATAAATACTAATTCCAATAAATACAAAAGGCTTACCACCTGGAGCTGCTGAAAGGCACCCCTAGCCACTACTGTCACCTGTTTATCCAACAGAAGAAGAATAAGAAGAATTGCAGATTTATACCCCACCCTTCTCTCTGAATCAGAGACTCAGAGCACCTTACAATTTCCTTTATCTTCTTCCCTCACAACAGACACACTGTGAGGTGGGTGGGGCTGAGAGAGTTTTCATAGAAGCTTATAGTAGTTTTCAAGGACAACTACTATAAGAACTATGGCTAACCCAAGGCCATTCCAGTAGCTGCAAGTGGAGGAGTGGGGAATTAAACCTGGGTCTCCCAGATAAGAGTCCACGCACTTAACCACTACACTAAACCGGCTCTCAGGAGGCCTGGGTCCAGTAGCACTCCTAAGCTACGAACCTGCTCCTATAAATGGAGTACAACTATATCCAAGCAGGAGATACTCCCAATTCCATTCCAATTATAAATTGTTTGTTGAGGGGAATAATGAGCAAACTTAAGCATTCAGGTTACTATTAAGCATGCAGCAAAATACTCAGTGCTACAGTGCTCATGTTAAGATAACAATGCTCATGTTAAGATATTCCAGATACTTGCACATTCTGTGAAACACGTTTCACTCAGAAAGAGGGCAGGGGGCCAAAGAGGCAGAGCTAGAGGGCAAAGAAGTCCAAATCCCAAAGCAGGCAACTAGGCACTCAAGCAGCAAAAAAGAAAAATATAAATCCAAAGGGATTTATGATATATCAGTGAAGAAGTGAAGGCATATGATGTGTATTAATAATAGGACTTTCCCACTTATAAGATAGTGATAGTCTTGGGCAGGGGGAAAGCTTATTTTCCAGAGATGAAGGAAGCAGTCTCAAGCAAGAGTGAGAACAGCAGCGCAACACTTCAGGATATATGGCAGAGTGGAGCATGAGCAGTCTAACATAATGCACTTGGGGAGAGATTCTGGACTCAATTATAGGGCAAGAGGATTAAGTTCAGCATAAATTATTCTTTTATCTTCAAGTTTAGAAGGAAGGCGAGTTAACAGGTATTGCTCCTGATTGACTGAAGGAAAAGGGAGATTCTTAGTTTTGGGAATATTTCAAAATAAGAATAAAATATGAACAAGGAGGAGGTGTATTTGGAGGAAGTTCTGGTTCCCTCCTTTAGCTGAATTTTAAGCAGGAATTTCAAAACAATCCTTCAGAGTACTGCTTGAATGAATGCTCTTTATTTATTATCTTTTAATGTTGTCTATGTTTTTTGTCAACAGGTTTAATCCCTTGCTACTCATGGTTGGTTTATAGATTTGCTGCATTGTGTGTCCACGTTGTACATTTTTGTATGCCATGTATACATGCTTATTTGTTGACACCTAAATAATGTTGAGCAATTCAATGCAAGCTCATGGACAATAAAACGGACTCATGGTTCAATATGTAAAAGGGACAAGTGAAATTAAAATGGGGACTTTCAGGTTGCAACAACAGGTAAATAAAATGCACAGTCAGCCAGGGCCAAAGTAGACAGCTGAAAGTGGAAGAATTTGTAAAGACTATGGGGAAATAGGAAGGAGATGGGGAAGAGAGGCATCGTTAGCACTGAAACAGCCATGGAGAAGACAGATCTAGAAAGCAATCCTACTCAGGTCTACTCTGTGTCCTGCTCAGGTCTATTCAATGGGACTTACTCCCAGGAAAGTGCTCTTACGGTTGCACTGACAAATATTTTTGCAAGGGCTCACAATGGCTTTGTGATGAGATGGTGGCAGAAGATTATGGATGTGGTTTGGGAACAGCTGGGGGTGCCAGTCTGAGACCTCTCACAGCTGCTCATTTCAGTACCTTGTAAGAGGCCCATTCCAGAGAGAGAGAGAAAGAGAGAGAGAGAGATGTGCATGCAATTAACTAACATGGGGGTTCTCTGAGTAACATTTGGTATTCTTGAGTTACAGGGTCCTAATTAAAAGGATGATGCCTGCTGAATTGTGGTGAAAGCAATCAGCTATCTCATATTAATCCTGGCAGTCAAGTCAGGGTCAAGGCCATCTAAATCATTAACCTAAGGTTGCAGGAGGGAAATAATTTAACAATTGAAACTGTAGTTTTAAAAATCCTACATGATGTTTTGTTTTGTTTTTTTAAAAAAGAAATTAAGTATTTGAATTTTTAAAAATTGACTACTTATAAAATAAAACATATTTTATTATATAAAACCCTTGCATTAGTATTGGGGCACATTAAACATGATATGATTAATTCCTTGTGAATTTAAACGTTAGCAATAACTGTATTGAAAAATATTGGCCCTTATTCCTTGTAACATACATTTTATGAATTTCTTTTGGCTATTCTTGAGGATTTCTACTTTTAAATAATACATGGGACTGCTAACACTTCATGTTTAGTAGTTACAAACCATTACAATATGGTGAAATAGTTGGAGTATCTCTCCTTCAACCTAAATTGATATTTTTTTCCTCCCTCTTCCATAACAGTAGAACTCAGAGGCACCAAATAAAATCAATGCACAATTGATTCAGGGTAAACAAAATTACACTTTACTCAATGAGTAATTAAATAGTGGGATTCACTGCCAGTGGATGGCTATGAGCATAGATGACTTTAAAAGTGAATTAGACGGATTCATGGAGGAATCCCTCAGTGGCTGCTAGTGACTAGAGAACCTTCATATTCAGTGGTAACAATCCCCTGAATACCAGTGCTAGGAATTAATATCAGGGAAGGACTTGGCCTTTATGCCCTGTTTGATGACTCTCTAAGACAACTGGTTGGTGACTGTGTGAAAAAGGATGCTGGATTAGATGAACCACTGATCTGTTTATGTTCCAATTTACCTTACAGATTTATTGTTTTTAGGACAAAATGGAGGAAGAAAGAGAGGAAGGAGGATGTGGCCAAGTACAGTTACACCAAATTATTCTAGATGGCAAACCCCAAAGTGGATTGTGCAAAGCTCTGCATAGAAATCTCCAAACTGGGTGAATGGACAACAGTATAGCAAATGAGATCTAATGTAAGTAAGTGTACAGAGTTGCACAGCAGAGTTTCTGACAAAGAGAGCTGTGTTTCTTGAAAGCTTATGCTATAATAAAAGGTGTTTGTCTAAAAGGTGTTACTGGACTCTTTACTATTTTGCAGCAACAGACTAACACAGCTAACTCCTCTGGATCGACAGTGAGGTATAGAATCCTATCTGTACTCTATACCTGTAATCAACAACTGCCTACACACCTGCTTTCTCTATTATGGCTCCTGCCTTGTGGAACAGCCTGGCCAAAGTGGTCAGGAAAGCTCCTGCTCTCCTGGCCTGCTGCAAACTGTGCAAACCTGAAGTATTCAAGAGGGCTTTTCTGCACAGGTAATAGGGTTGCAGCATACAATTTTTTTCACAAACCTGCTTGAATAAATGTGTACAGCTTACTGTTAGGAGGACCCTATTCTGTAACTTCTGTACTGTTTAATGTATTACGTTAATGCTCATACTATGCTTCAGTTCTTTCTGGTGGTCTCAGACTTTTAAAATCCAAATGCATTGCTTATTGAATGTCCCATTTCATTGATTGTATTGACTAAAGTCCCTGTGAGAAAGGTGGACTATAAATAACATAAAGTGCAAAATAATAAAAAGTATGTGGGAGAGAAGCTTGCTTAGGCAATTTATCTCTTGTCAGCATTTGTGGCTGTACAAGGGCCACAAAATGGAGGTAAGGAGAAGACCTTCTGAGAATCTTTAATGTGTGTGATAAGAAGCCTCACAACTTCCCACCATCATCACCCTGAAAAATTTGGCACCCTCCACAATTTAATGTCATCCAGAATTTGTCATCCAAACTTTGCTACCTCACTGTTCACTTCCATTTCTAGGTCATTTATGATAAATAGAAATGGTCTCAACACAGATACCTAGATAGGGATGCCAGCCTCCAGGTGGGAAAACAACAATTAGGAGTCACAGACAGAGGATAAAGCAACAGACCAAAACCATGACTAACCAAAAATACCACCCATATAGTATAACAATGAATATTATATATTTAGACTTCCACACCACAACTTCAATCCACAACTTCAATATTCAAAGCATAAACACATACAAGAACTGAATAAAGTCCTTGAAAATCCAAACTCCAGACTTGAAAGAAGAAGACATACTTTGCGGCTAAGATTGCGTCTGCAATTTCATGCCCGGCACAATTGTTCAATACAATTCGGACTCTTACAACGCTGCCACAAGGCAGACCAAATTCTAAGGAATTGGAGATTGGCTGTGAGGCTTTTGCGAATTTTTTTGCAGATAAGATCGCGTTGCTCTGCCGCGACTGCCCTGCCATATTGGAGACAGTATGTGAACCCGAGACCTCGTGCCTGTCTTTGGATCATATTCTGGATGGTTTCGGTGCTCTCAGCCTGGAGGAAGTTGACAGGATCCTCCTATCTGCATGCCCTACAACTTGTAATCTGGACCCGTGCCCCTCCTGGCTTATTAAAACCTGCCAGAGGGAGCTTAGATATCCTGTACGGGATATCATAAATAGATCCCTGATGGAAGGGCATTTTTCAGTGCCCCTCAAAGAGGCGGTGGTCCACCCTCTCTTGAAAAAATCAACATTAGATCCGGCCAAATTGGCACACTACCGGCCGGTCTCGAATTTGCCCTTTTTGGGTAAACTCATTGAGAGGGCAGTGGCATTGCAGCTACAGAGTTTCCTGGAGGATGCTTCCATTCTTGACCCCCATCAGTCCGGCTTTCGCCCGGGTCATGGGATGGAGACAGTGCTGGTTGCCCTGGAGGTTGATCTTCAGCGGCATCTGGATCGAGGCGGCTCGGCAGTACTGATGTTGTTAGACCTATCGGCAGGGTTCGATACGGTCGACCATCAGTTGCTGACTTGCCGTCTCACCGACGCGGGGATTCAGGGGCTGGCCTTACAATGGCTTTCCTCTTTCCTTGAAGGTTGGGGACAAAGGGTGGCGATTGGGGGTGAACTGTCCCAGAGACACACGCTTGATTGCGGGGTGCCTCAGGGGGTGGTGCTCTCCCCGATGTTGTTCAACATCTATATGCGCCCCCTTGCCCAGATTGCCCAAAGATATGGGTTGGGTTGTCATCAGTATGCTGATGACACCCAGATCTATCTACTTATGGACGGCCAACCTGCCTGTGTCCCAGAAAACTTGGACCTGGCGTTGCAAGCCGTGGCTAAATGGCTTAGACTGAGTGGATTGAAGCTAAACCCAGCCAAGACAGAGGTCCTTTGCCTGGGTCGTCATGGCCCGGGAAGGAAAATCCCCTTACCAGCCTTTGAGGGTGCGCCACTGACAACGGTGCACAAGGTCAGGAGCTTGGGGGTACTATTGGAGCCTTCCTTGACAATGGAGGCTCAAATAGCAGCCACTGCTAAGACCGCATTCTTTCATCTTAGGCGGGTGAGGCAGTTGGTCCCTTTCCTGGAGCATGACGATCTGGCAACGGTGATCCACGCAACGGTCACCTCGAGGTTGGACTACTGTAATGCCCTCTACATGGGGCTGCCCCTGTGCCAAACCTGGAAGTTGCAGCTAGTGCAGAATGCTGCTGCCTGGCTGCTATTAGGGCTTCCTAGATGGGAGCACATCCAGCCGGGGCTCTGAGGACTGCACTAGCTACCAATAATATACCGTTTGGTACAAGGTGCTGGTAATTACCTTTAAAGCCCTATATGGCCTAGGACCTGCCTACCTTAGGGACTGTCTCTCCCCACATGTTCCCTAGAGAGTGCTGAGATCGAGTTCTCAAAACCTGCTTGCAATCCCTCGGCCAAAGGAGGCCCGAGTTAAATCGACCAGAAATAGGGCCTTTTCAATCACAGCCCCTTGCTGGTGGAACCAGCTACCGGAAGAGGTGAGGGCCCTGCGGGACCTTGGGCAGTTCCACAGGCCTGTAAGACAGTCCTCTTTCGGTTGGCATACAACTGATCGGTACTTGAAAATTTTGAATAGAAGGCTGTAGTATGGTACTTTGGTAAATGGCTTTGTTTTATTGTTTTACTGTTTTTACTGGTTTATTGTTAAATGTTGTAAATTGATGTATTTTAAAACTTAATTTTATGTTAGAACTTTTGTGTTGTGAGCTGCCCTGAGCTGCTTTGGTGGGAAGGGCAGGATATAAACTAAATAAAATGAAAATGAAAATGAAAAAATATATACACACCAAAGGTCCTGCACTGCCTGTGACTGGACCATTCAAACCAGTTGGGGGCTCTTGATTGGAGCAGGGCAGCAGGGACCACGTTGACCTCAAACTGGAGGCACCTGCTAGGGATGCTAACACATGGCTGACCACCGGAACCGGGTAGCCATGATCCTGCAGCCCTTTATTGATCGTGCATTTGTAGTCTGTACAGATGCAGATGCTCCTGTTTGGCTTGACTGGGGTGACGATTGGGGTTTCCCATCGTGCATCGGTGACTGGCTCCAGGACCACTTGTGTCACTAGCCGGTCTAGCTCCTCCTCTGTCTTGGGTTTCAAGGCAAAGGGTACCCACTGAGCCTTTAGCTGTACGGTTGGCATGTTGGGGTTATTCGTAACGACATGAGGGAACCCGTGTATGTTCCTAGTGACCCATTGAAAATTGGTGGGAACTCCCCAAAGATGTCCTGGAAATCCATGTTGGCGGTGGTGTGATGGAGTCCCTCTACTCAGATTCCCAAGGGTGCAAACCAAGCCCAGCCCAGCAGGCTACTCAGGTCCCTTTCTGCCACCAGCAAGAGAAGGTCTCTCGAAAATTTCCCATATTGCACCTTGACTACCCCAGCCCCTTTGATGCCAATCGCCCTTTTTTGGAAGTCTCGTACTAGCACGTGGGACAGGTGTAGCTTAGGTCCCCCCTTGGGGCAAAGTTTCTTTAGGGTCTGGACGGAGATGATGGTGTGTGTGGCCCCCGAGTCAACATCCATTCGACAGGGGGTGCCCTCAATAAACACTGTTGTTTTGAGTTTATCTGGGGACGGCATGGGGATGTCGCATACCTGTCCAACTGACACGGTGATGGCGTTGATATCCTATACGACGGTGACCTCATGGCAGTGGCCATTTTTTCCCGCTCTTCCTACGGGGGCCACTCTTTTGGGTTGGTGTCATTTTTGAGTGGTAGATTCTGGTGAGGTGACCCGTCTTTCTGCACTGGTGGCAGATGGTGTCCTGGAATTGGCAGGAGTGGTGCTCATGGTTTTCGCCGCAACTTGCACACTGTTGAGCTAGCGTGTTTTCAGTCACATGTGGCAGTTGGTGCTTCACGGCGGCATGGTGGAGCCAGAGAGCTTAGTCTCCCCCTGAGTCGTCCGCTTCCGAGGAGGATGAAGCAGCTTGGTGACCCGCCACCGCCATGTGCTCTCCCCGTGATTTCTCATAGGTGGTAGCCACTTTGACTGCCTTGGGGAGGTCCATCTCACCTTTTCCCAGCAGCTTCCTTCTCAGCGGCTTGTCCTGCAGCCCGAAAATAAACCGGCCCTTCAGTCTTTCCTCCAATCAGTGAAACTCACAGCAGAGTGACAGCCAGCGAAGGGCTGCAATGTAGTCGACGGCAGACTCGTTGGGCCGCTGTCTGCACTCGGAAAAGTCGAAGCGACGGGCCAGGATTGACAACTGTGGTGCGAAATGGGCAGCGGTGATGTCCATGTAGGAGGCATCCTTGAGGAGGGTGGGCGTCATTAGCCCCTGGGCTAGCTCCTGGGTGTTCATCCCACATGAGCTGAGGAATAGCAATCTCTTTTTATCCCCCACAACTCTGTGGTAGTGGATGAAGTTCTCCATTGGATCCAACCAGGTCTCCCATCACTCTGGGCTGGTCACATCGAACTTGGGAATCGTTCCTGGCATAGCAGCCATTGTCAGCGCTGGTGGTGTGTGCATGGTGCAGAATGCCCATAGCTGCTGGCCTCGCTTACCAGGATCCCATCCTCATTGCCATAATAGTATAGTGGGTTCTATACAATGATGAGGCGAGGAGGTAGTGAACATAGCTCTTTTATTGAATACAGCATGGTATAGCACTGCCTACAAAGACTGAAGACTAGGGCCGCAGGGTCCACTATATATACACCCCCAAAGTTCCTGCGCTGCCTGTGACTGGACCATTCAGTTGGGGACTCTTGATTGGAGCAGGGCAGCAGGATTTGGATCCTGCTGCCTATTGTTCCCGAGTCCCCAAGCTCTGTCCTTCAAGTCGCAGTGAGCCAGGCAAGAACTCCAGCTTATAGATACAATTCTAAGCACATATACAACAATGGGGCTAACTACCCTATCTCTGGGAAATCCCACGGCTTGTCTCCCTTAACCATCTGTCCATTTTATTCCCATCCACGCCTTTTTACACCAGCTACCAATCTATGAAAGGGCATATCCCACAACTTTTAAATTTACTCAGGAGTCTTTGGTGAGGTACTGTGTCAAATGCTGTCTACATGCTTGTTGACACTCAAAAAAATTGAAAAAGCATGGTGAGGCAAGACTTCTCTTTACAGAAGCCAAGCTGATTCCTCTGAGATCTGAAATAATCCATCAACATGTCCTGATTAGTCTCACTTAGGGCCCTGTTGTTCCTGCCAGATCAGTTTCTGTGTGAATGAACTGAGGTCACCAAGTGGCGCTTTTGAATTGATCAGTCCTCCTGATTATCTAATGAGAGGACAGTTCAGGGAGCTTCTGGGAGGTGTGAGTGTTGGCTGTTTGTGTAGAGATCATGGGTAAAGGCAAAGGTGATGAAGGAAACTGGAAGATGATTGCAGAGGTAGATAGAAAGAATGCTCGAAAAGTGTGGGAATTCATTCTGACAACTGTATTCCGTTTTATGAATGCTGTATTGGCACTATCACAGAAAAAAATCTGTATACAGTGAGAAACATTAATGATTGCCCAGCATAATTTTATGGTGCATGGGTACAATGGCACATGTGTGCATACACTGTGCCACAATGAGGCTTGTGCGTTAATGAGCACGTGACTTCTGTGGAGACCCTGAAACTTCCTATGACGCACGGGTTTTGATGAAGAACTTGCCTAAACAACAGGGCTTCCCTAGGTTTCCAGTACAAGAAAGGACTGCATCAAAAGAAGAGAGAATGGGGAATAAACCAAATCTGGTCAGGAACCTATGGGTGCTTTGGTTAGCTGGAAAAGAACAAAAAGCACTGTGAAATCTGGCTAAGGGTAGGGGATGACAATATGGATAGGCTGCATTAGTCATGAGACTGAATTTTGCAAGCTTGCTGGTTCAGTCTAACATCCTTGTTCCAATTTCCTTTCCCTTGAGAGGAGCAGACTGTGAGTTCCATTTTCTATCTCTTTGTGCTGAATTTTTGATGTTAAGATGTATGTGATTTTCAGTGTTATTTGTATTGCATGAAAATGGAGTAAAATGGAATAAAATGGAAACACATGAAACAAAAAATAACTAAAAAGAGCAAAGGACAGAGATTAAAACTGATGAAAATAATAGTGATAACTTATGGTCGATCAGCTCATTGTTCGATACTGTGACATCACTGCACAGTCTGCACAATAATAATAATAATAATAATAATAATAATAATAATAATAATAATAATAATAATAATAATAATAATTCACCTCTGGATTTATTGTGTTAACAAAATACTCTAGGGGTTGAATGACTATGGCTTAGATCCCCAGGAGTGTTTCATGGGCTGAGGGGTATGCGCTCAGGGAGCACAAGTTTCTTACCTACCCCCTCCTGCAGCAGCCTGAAATGACCCTCAGTCCTGTTCTTTGGGATCCCCTATTCCCCAGGAACAAAATTTGGGGGCATATTTCAAGCAGCTGTGTGAGAAGAAAGGTGAGAAAATTGTACTCTGTAAGCATATATTCCTCCACCCTTGGAAATACTCTGGGGGATGTGTGGATTGGGGTTGGAAATGACCATGTTGCCTTCACATTTCCACTACACCTTTACTTGAAGACCCAATTATGAACAAGTTACTGAGGTTCTGTTTAGGAAAAGCTGCAGGAGGCCACTCCCAACATCATACCACATGTAATACTTTTTAGGAGCATCTCTCTCTTCTAAACAGTCAGCCCAGCACAGGTGCCCTTCAGAAACATGTCCTGTGGTGTAGAAGTTCATTCACTTTAATACACTCCAGGAATATATATATTTGAATAATACGACTGTATGCAGTGGTGGAAAATGCCATCAAGTTGCAGCTGATTTATGGTGAACCCCTATGGTTTTCGAGGCAAGAGACTAGTTGAGGCGGTTTGCCATTGCTTGCCTCTGTGTAATAACCCTGGACATCCTTGGTGATCTCCCATCCAATTATCAACCAGGGCCAACCATGTGTAGTTTCTGAGATCTGACAAGATAGGGGCTATCCTGGGCCATCCATGTCAAGGCAATACAACTATATGGGTAGGGCTTGTTTCAGGGTTCTTTCACAGTGAATATATAGCAAGCCTTCCTAGTCATGCAGTCATATCACTCATATGTGTGTCCTTGTATCATGGCTTTCATGAAGAATGCCTGTCCACTGACACAGAATTCTTAGAACTAGTAAAATGGATCTATGGATGGGGTATATATGTGAATGAAGTGGGGAAAAAAAGATTACCGTTGATAATCTTGCTGTGAAGCATGCAAAAGTAACCACAACAAATGCTCTTAGAACACATTGCTTCTGGGGGTGGGGGGGTTGAAATTTAATCTGTAAACCTTGCTAAGTATCCTCCCCACCCTGGTTTTATAGAAATCCTCCCCATTTATATCCGAAAAGGTACATTTAGAAAATATAAATCGCTATACCAAATCTATTTCTTATGCCAGGCAGCTCAGAGGATTGGGCTATAAGTGATTACAGGCTGCCCCCCCCCCCCCGATTTCTGTATTACAGTTTTGCAATGGAACCCTGTGTACAATATTCAAGGCAGGTTCTTTAAATACATACACACACACATACACAGATATGGCACATTTAAATTCTATGTACAAAGAGTTAATGAGGCATAGACTGCTATGAGCTGGGGGAAGAAAAGGCATAGGAAGCCGCATTTGAATTGCTTTGAAAAACTAGAGTTGGATTTGTTTCTTAGGATTTAAATTGGTAAATTATTTGAATTTCTCCACCCCTAGGTGAATGATTTAGATGGCCTTGACCCCAGTCTGACTGCAGGGATTAATGTGGGATAATGATTGCTGAGGCTATCACTGCAGCAGGGATCATTAATTATCCTTATTGATTGTAGCTTTCAAAGATAAAGCATTATGCTGACTGGAAAATACCCTCTTCCTGCAAGGTCAAGGCTAAAATAGGGAAGCTAAATAATTGCATGAACAAACACAGAAAATAAAAATAACCTCCCGGAGAATTGTGTAATTAAGATCCAATTACAACATTTAAGGCTTGTTTACAAAATGACAGGGTTATTCTTGTCAAGTCATTTCCCTGAAAATTGCTCCACGACATGATAATTGCATTATAGCAGGTAACTGGAACAGCAGGCTGAAAAGGAGGGGAGGGGGATCATTTTCCTTGGATATGTGCTAACCTGTTCCTGCCTTCTGACTTGACCAACCAGCCAAGTGCCAGGGCCCCAGAGGATCCTGTCTAAAAATACTAATGATATGTTAAACGAAATGGGTTAGATGGAGGAAGAAATATTGGCCTCAAGTCCTCTTGTGTTTCTTTTGGGGAGTATAATGGAATTTTAAGATAGCCCTAGAATGCTGTCATATATACACCTTTCAATCCTTCGTCCACCCGCCTTTCTTTTCTCCTGCAACAACATTTTGCTGCGGTTAGAATCTCGAGTTTCCAGAGATGTTTGGCTGCAAATTGCCCCAATGAAAGGGAGAGGCATTCGACCAATGTTTTTGTGCACCGCAGCATCCTAGTCTGTAATGGCGAATGAATGGTTTAAGTGCACAAAGATGTAAATAGTAGAAAAGAGTCCAGTAGTACCCTAAAGACTATCAAAATTTGTGGTAGGGTATGAACGTTCGTGAGTGACTTCTTCAGATAAAGATGTAAACAGAGAGCCACATGGAAAAAATTAAAAACAAATGAAAAATAGTTCTATATTCTAAGCAGAGGTCATTAATGACCAGGTGAGTAATTAAATACACATTTATTTTAATGGAACTGTGGTACATTTGTGCAGCCTCCAATGCACACACACAAACAGTTTAGTTTTTCAAAAGCATGCCCTAGTCTGGTATTTACTCATAAGTGAGATGTGCATTAGAATTGGGGCCAAAATCTTTTGATTTTTCAAAAATCACCCAGGGCATTAGTATGTTGTTGGATAAAGATGTGACGGGAATCTGTGCCTCTCAAACAGAATCATTTTCTTGACATCCATCTAATTAGAATTAGTTCAAATTTGATTTAAGTAAGAACTACACTGGCTGGTGTGTTAGTTCAGCAGTGAGGTCCTTAAAAGATTAAACTGATAAAAACCTTTCCTCTTTATCATAATGTGTTTTTTAAACTTAAAATAATTACACAAACAAACCTCTGGCTAGCAAAAGCTAACCATTAATCTAACCCATCACTGAATCCTGCTTCGCTCTTGTCCATCAAACAAATGCAGTTTATGCAAATGTAAGTTCCCCAGTGGAATGTTTTAATCTGAGGCTGCTGCCTTTGAGTTGGCTGAGGTAAACGATCTCTCACTCATGTTGTTCTTGTGACTAAATCCAGCTAAATCCATAAGTGAAATCTTAATAAGACTACACAGCTTCCTATGTTCATGTCCATCTTGATCAGTAATTCACAACACCCGCTTCAGGCTCAACTTGTATATTACCTCAGCAGTGCGAGAGCTGTTTTTTTTCAAAGCCCAGTACCATTTTGGTCTGGTATTATTGGTAAAGACAATAGAACGGTGGGGTGAATTCTTTCCATGGCAATATCACCAGTATTAAGGAAGATCAGTGCTGCAGTAAGAAGGATGATACTACTGGGAAAGGACTGTGACATGTGATAGAACAATCTGTATGCTAAGGATCCCGGTTGCCAGATCTCTGGTATCTCCAGTTAAGTATTTCAGTTTTTTTTGCCTGAAATCCTGAAAAATCACTGCCAGTTATAGGGCAGTGCAGGGCCTGGTGACTCTGGGATAACTAGATCAAATGTCTGATTTCGTATAAGGTATCTTCATATGTTCATAAGAATTCTCATCATTTGCCCCATTCACATAGTTCCTTCCAATAAATAGTTACAAGTGTTATTATGACAGTGGGATGGGACCATGTCTTTTCAGAGCTTCTTTATGCATAAGAAAGTCCTCATGTTTGCTGAGCAAGGGCTTGAGGACTTTGAAGCAGACATTCAATGGGAGAGGTTTCTTTATATCTTCCATACTCACATATACCCTTTTCTCCTTACAACTGGGATATATGGGCTTAGGTAGAAGCATCTGCAACCTTCTCTTCCACTCTGATTGTCCTCCTTAAAGCAGCCCATGGAGTTGCTGTTGCCTCTGCTGCAAAATATATGTGTGGCTATGGTTGCCAGGTCAATCTCAAAAAATATTGTGAGACTTTGGTGGTGGACCCAGGAGCAGTGGTGTGACAAGCATGATTGAACTCTGAAGGGAGTTCTGGGAATCACATTTAAAGGGACCACACACCTTTTAAATGCCTTCCCTCCATTTGGAAATCATGAAGGATAGGGGCACCTTCTTTTGGGGCTCATAAAATTGGACTCCCTGGTCCAATCTTTTTGAAACTTGAGGGGTGGTTTGAAGAAACTGGATGTTGAAAATTTGAATATGTTGAAAATTTGGTGTCTCTACCTCACAAAACAGCCCCTTCCTAGAGCCTCAGATATCCACAGATCACTTCTCCATTATACCCTATGGAACTGGTCTCCATAGAGTATAATGCAGCAGACATTTCCCTCCCCTCCCTGCTTTCTGATAACCCTGAATCAGGGTGAGGGCCACCAAAGTGGGGGGTCCCCTGCTCCCACCTGGGGTTTGGCAACCCTATGTGCAGCCATGCATAATGTGATTTAGAAAATAGAGCCTCCACTGCCCTTGGAATGGTTCCTATTGGATCAAATATGAAGAGGGTTTATTATTATTTGGTATTAGGAAGTGAAAGAGGAACAGAAATTAGGAAGTGGTATAACATCCTCAGTGTGGAGGAATATACCTCTGATATTCCACTGCAACAGATGACTCCAGGACCAAGGAGGTAAGTTTCTCAGATTTTTAATAGGTGTCTGTCAACATAAAATCTTGTTCCGAGTTCTGTCAGTGGGATGGTTCATGCCTCCAACCCATCCCTTTCCACCAGTGGGGGTTCCCAGAGCCAGCAACCAGGGGGCCCTGTGGGTAGAATCGGCCCAGTCTGATTGTCTGGTCACCCTGCTGGTCCTGCTGTCAAATTCCTCCTCCTTCTCCCCTTGTCCTCCTTGAGGATTTCTATGTCCTCTTCCTCAGGTGTTCCACCTAACTTTTGTTGCTAGCTGGGCCCAGGCCCTTAACAATAAAAGGCCAGGGAGTGGGATATCCTGAGGGGCTATTGAAGGGGCTCAAGCCCCAAGAGAAATACACACCTAGGGAATGATGCAAAAGAAGCAACAACATGCTAGCTGCAGCTTCTGGGTGGGGGATAAGGTTGCCAGCTCTGGGTTGGGAAATACCTGGAGATTTGGGGGGTGGGGGGTGGAGACTGGGAAGGGCAGAGTTTGGTGGAAGAGAGAGGGTACAGTGGCATAGAATCCACCCCCCATAGCAACCATTTTCTCCAGGGGAACATATTATGGTCAAGAGATTAGTTGTAATAGCAGGAGATCTTCAGATCCCACTTGCAGGTTTGCAATCCTAGTGGGGGATGAGCTGGTGCTCTTAAAGATGGGCTCCATGGAGATCCAAGGTGATAGCCCACAAGTGGGCATAGACTTTTCCAATAAGAGCCGATTGGGATTTCTAAACATCTTAAAACATGCCTATGTGTAGCCAGTTAAGCCATATTGAACAAGGCACATGATCAGAGTGCAGGAACACTCAGTATCTTCTGAGTTTCCAAACCAGCCATACTTGAGGTTTTACTGGAAAGAAGTCATCCTACTCATTTGTCCCTGTCTTTGAAAATTTTCCTTCACAGTAGATAAATCCTAAAATGTTAGTGATATAAAAACCAGTCAATTAGTAATACAAGAACCAATCTGACTCAATAAGATGTGGCTGAAGGATGGATAATGTGACTGGATGATGAAACTCTTCAATTCATGATATGGTTCAAGGGATTAAATTGTTGAAAAAAATGTTATGGGGGGAAAAGGCCCTATGTAGGAAATGGGTGCACAGAGAGTTAACATTATTGTTCTCTTTGTGAAAAAGCTAAGAACAGATTATACATCGTGAGAGGGGGTAAAGGTATCCACAATAGCACCCATAGCAACAACTTCTAAAGGCAACTTACAACCACATGGATACTCTAGTCCTAATGTCCATCCCTTGATCTTGGGTATCATAGAATAGAACTCAATAAACCAGTGAGAGGAAGGGCCTCCTGCAGTGACAAAGAGACCCCCACTGACAGGAACATATAATGGCAACTTATTGTTTATGATACAATGCAGAAAAGAAGATGTGCTACAGGTGCAAAGAAAGGTCATCCGAACAAGTTAGCCCATCAACTTGCTCCTTCATTTATTGTGTAGTACAGACCATTAAATAAGATCTCGGGGAAGGGAAAAATGTTGAACATTTGTGATAGGCAATGCAGAGGGGGGAAAATTGGCTTGCACCAAACTATGTACAATTCTATTTGTCCCCCTCTTAAAAGTTTAGCTTCCAAAAGCATCATTTGAGCCTTTGCTGTGTGAACAGTAAAAGTTCTCCATCTGACTCTGGCAAAAGCACCACACAATAATACATGTATGGTGAATCAAACTAGTGTATTTATTACCTGGCTTTTCTATATTAAAGAAAGAAGCTCATGTTTTGATACTGACACTCAGATGCCAGCTATAAACACCTTTATTTCCTCATACTGTTTTGCTTCAGGTCAACCTATTGGATTGTATAACTTATTTGGAAGTGAATTTAATTCTGTCATATTTTGTTTTGCTATACTTTTGTTGTTTGATGTTTTTAAAATGACATTAGCTGTGCATCACTGTGGGTGAATCAGTTCTGAAGACAGTCCAGCAGTTCAGCTACCTAGGGTGCATCATCTCCTCAGATGCCAAGATCGACAAGGAGATTGACAACAGGCTGGCAAAGGCAAACCGTGCATTTGGCCGACTGCACAAAAGAGTGTGGAGCAACAAGCATCTGAAAAAAGGCACAAAGATCAATGTTTACAAAGCGGTTGTGATGACAACCCTCATCTATGGCTCCGAATCGTGGGTTTTATACCGTCATCACCTGCGACTCCTTGAGCGCTTTCATCAGCGCTGCCTTCGCACCATCCTCAACATCCACTGGAGTGACTTTGTGACCAACACTGAAGTCCTCAAGCGGGCAGAGGTTACCAGCATCGAGGCACTGCTGTTGAAGACGCAGCTGCGCTGGGCAGGGCATATTTCTAGGATGGAAAACCACCGCCTTCCCAAGATTGCCCTGTATGGCGAACTCTCCACCGGCCATCGAAATAGAGGGGCACCAAAGAAGAGGTACAAGGACTCCTTGAAGAAATCCCTTAGCACCTGTCACATCAACCATCACCAGTGGTCTGACCTAGCCTCAGATCGCAAAGCATGGAGGCACACCATCCACCAGGCTGTCTCTTCCTTTGAGAACACACGCATAGCTGGTCTTGAGGACAAAAGGAGATTGAGGAAGAATCGCACTGCTACAGCACCAACCCCAAATCAGACTTTTCCCTGCAGCCGCTGTGGCCGGACCTGCCTGTCCCACATTGGTCTTGTCAGCCACCAGCGAGCCTGCAGCAAACGTGGACTATTGCACCCTTCTTAAATCTTCGTTCGCGAAGCCAAGCCGAGAGAGAGAGCTGTTCTGAGCAAATTTATTTGGAAAAATCAATATATTATTATAAATATACCTGGCTATATATTTTAATATTTTATACACAGGGCAGAATGAAGTTCCTAACAGCAAAGATACAACAAAAATATTCGCAAATGAAGTTGTGACCCACATAGTTTGGACCATTTAAATATCTCACTGACAGAGCAAGAACCACCAGTGTAAATATGGCTCCAATTTAACTAGTGTATGTTGCTTAAAGGTTTCCTAAGATAACCCACACTGTACAGTAGAGACTCAGAATTCAGGAGGTGGTTTTGAATCTCTGCTGTATAATGTGTTACCTTAGAGGTTCTTTAAACATTATTCTAGTTGAACAGAAGCCACTTTTCCATAAGTTTTTCTAGCTCAGGTGACAATTTTTTTAAATAATCCAAGCCCTGGAGGCAAGTCCAGTCATATGGGCAACAACTTCAGAAAGTGTCCCACTTCTATAGTTAAGAATGTTACTTAGAAAAGCAACAACTAGAGTAACTAGGGTAAGTTCCTTCAGTGTGGTGTACTTAAACATGAGTTGAAATTATTGCAAAACCTGATAGGATTGCCAATCCCCTGTTGGGGTGGCTGGGGATTCCCCAGTCTGGAGGCCCTCACCTAGCATCAGGGTTATCAGAAAGTGGGGGTTGGGGGATGTCTGCTGGGCACTCCATTATTCCCTATGGAAACTGATTCCCATAGGGTATAATGGAGAATTGATCTGGGGCTCTGGAGGGGGCTGTTTTTTAGGTAGAGGCACCAAATTTTCAGCATAGCATCCAGTGCCTCTCCTCAAAACACCCCCAAGTTTCAAAAAAATATTGGGTCACGAGGTCCAATTCTATGAGCCCCCAAAGAAGGTACCCCTATTCGTCATTATGGAGGCCCAGATAGCAGCCACTGCTAAATCCGCGTTTTTCCATCTTAGGTGGGCAAGGCAGTTGGTCCCCTTCCTGGAGCACAGCGACCTGGCAACAGTGATCCATGCAACGGTCACCTCGAGGCTGGACTACTATAATGCCCTCTACATGGGGCTGTCCTTGTGCCGAACCCGGAAACTGCAGCTAGTGCAGAACGCGGCCGCCCGGCTGTTATTGGGGCTCCCCAGGTGGGAGCACATTCAGCCGGGACTGCAGGAACTGCACTGGCTGCCAATTGTATACCAGATTCATTACAAGGTGCTAGTTATTACCTTTAAAGCCCTATATGGCCTAGGACCTGCCTACCTTAGGGACTGTCTCTCCCCACGTGTTCCCCAGAGAGTACTTAGATTGGGATCACAAAATCTATTAGTAATCCCTGGGCCGAAGGAGGCCCAATTGAAATCAACCAGAGACAGGGCCTTCTCAATTGTAGCCTCCTGCTGGTGGAACCAACTGCCAGATGAAGTGAGGGCCTTGCAGAACCTTGTGCAGTTCCACAGGGCCTGCAAGACTGTCCTCTTCCAGCTGGCATTCAATTGGCTCGGCACCGGTATTTAAGAGAAGTGGAAGAAGGCCGTCACCACCAGAATAGCACCAACTCAGTATTCTGTTTTAACTGTTTTAATAATTGCATATCTGTTTTATTACTGAATGTGTAATTTTAATACTTATTAATTTAATTGTTTGTGGGATTTTATGTTGTGAGCTGCCCTGAGCCTGCTTTAGTGGGGAGGGCGGAATATAAATCAAATCAAATCAATCAATCAATCAATCAATCAATCAATAATTTCCCTTTAAATGTGATGGCTAGAACTCATTTCAGAGTTCTATCATGCATATCATACCCTTGCTCCTGGCTCCACCCCCAAAATCTCCAGATATTTCTTGACCTGGAAACCCTACAAAACCCAGTCTTTGGCTTACAAGCCATTGCTCTTCCTCTTTTCCCTGTTCAGATAGGTACTGGAATGGAGAAACAACCAGGAATTCCTCTGGCAGATGAAGAGCTTTTGGGCAATTGCAGACTCTGAAAAGAAATTGTCTTAGAAACCTGTTGTAAAGACTTCATCCACTCTGCCATCTTTAGAGCATAAATAACTTGCATGACACATGGAAGGAGGGCTGGGTAGGGATGCAGGAAGTAGGAATGCAATTCCTGTTCCAGTCAATGTCCCTATAAGCAACCTGAATGTCCACCCTTTTGCATGCACCCCATGGACTAGACTTTCCAAACCCCAGGTCCCAGTGGGGGTTCTTCCACTTTCCCAGGCTCCTTCCCGCCCCCAGTCAGCTGGCCGGCGGGGCAAAGCCCCGCCCCCAGAGGACCATGTGCCTATCTACCTCCGGAGGCTTCAGTCTCCGATTGAAAGGCTTCCTCTTGGGATGGTGTGTCTGTGTTACTTTGAAGAAGTTGGTAGCAACTTGTGAGTACAGAGGCCAGTCCCTCGCTTCAGAGTCGCCAGAAACAGTGGGGGGGGGAGGGAAACGTCTGCTGAGCACTTCATTATTCCCTATGTGGAGATCGATTCTCATAGGGTATAATGGGGAATTGATATGGAGGTTTCGGGGGCTCTGGGGGAGCTGTTTTTTGAGGTAGAGCCACCAAATTTTCAGTATAGTATCTAGTGCCTCTCCCCAAAGTACCCCCCAAGTTTCAAAATGATTGGACCAGGGGGTCCAATTCTATGAGCCCCAAAAAAGGTGCCCCTATCCTTCATAATTTCCTATGGAAGGAAGACATTTAAAAAGGTGTGCTGTCCCTTTAAGTGTGATGGCCAGAATTCCCTTGGAGTTCAATTATGCTTGTCACACCCTTGTTCCTGGCTCCGCCCCAAAGTCTCCTGGCTCCACCCCCAAAGTCCCCAGATATTTCTTGAATTGGACTTGGCAACCCTACCATGGACGGGTAGTGTGGCAGGGAGCAGCAGAGCTTTATTAAACTCCAGATAAATCTTTCACATATAGGCACTATGCCTAGACTGGGACTGACAGGGGCCTAGTTAAATTGTATTTCTGTTTTGAAATGTTACCTGGAACTTCAAGTACCTTCAGGCTTAGAAACAAATTTGTATCAAAGAGTTGGCCTTCAGAAAAGAAAATCGGTGGAGTTAGAAAATGAAATAGAAATAATTTCTAAGGAAACTACCATGGGGCTCAGCCACATAATTCTTGCTTTCCCTGTAAGTAGGTAAATAACACACAATATATGCAAACTAACCCCACAACTTTATGATGACAAGAATGGCACTCAGAGGACGCATCTTCTGCAATACAAAATGAATGGACCACAAGCACTCTGCTGGGTAATAAACAGGTTTCGCTGAGCCTCTGGAAGGATTCCATAATTTCAGATATAAAAGAGAGCTCTACCATCATGACTGCATAAATTGCCGGCCTTTAAAAGGCTTATTTTTAGATGATGAGGATAAAATGGAAGATTTTGATGAGATAAGGTCTTCCCTTCCTTCCACACAAATTAATTGTACAATTTAATAAACTAACAGGTGGTTCCGCTTCAGACACAGCAGATGTTAGGCTGAATGAATGGAGTCCCCTCTTGCGATCTTCTTGTCCCCACGCTCTTCCTTCCTTTATATCAATCCCTTTCTTTTTCTTCTTCTCCAATTTTTTTCCCCTATTTGATTTATGAGCAGCTACAGTATGAGATGTTTTGTCTGAATTATATGAATATTGATGACAGGGTAGTGTTGATTTTAGCTGAACTAATAACTTTTATACCCTTCCTGGAAATGCCTGTTTTTCGCAATGAAATATGGCTCCCCACTGTGGTATCAAATTCTCAAATCTTTATACTGCAGTTCAAAAAACTGTCTTTTATATTTTCATTACATGGACACTTCCCCCACTCAAAGTGTCATCCATGGTTAAAGCAAACTTATCTAGAGGTCAGTCTCACTGAATACTTCTGAGTAAGCATGCACAGAATTGCATTAAATATGGGGAATAGCTGTATTAAACCTATTAGAACACATCTACCTTCTTCCAGGTTGGTGTAGTGGTTAAGTGTGCGGACTCTTATCTGGGAGAACAGGGTTTGATTCCCCATTCCTCCACTTACAGCTGCTGGAATGGCCTTGGGTTAGCCATAGCTGTCACAGGAGTTGTCCTTGAAAGAGCAGCTGCTGTGAGAGCCCTCTCAGCCCCACCCACCTCACAAGGTGTCTGTTGTGGGCAGGGAGAAGATATAGGAGATTGTAAGCCACTTGGAGTCTCTGATTCAGAGAGAATGGGGGTGGTATAAATCTGCAGTCTTCTTCTTCTGCTATTATATATATTTTTGCAAATATTTATAGCACTTACTAATGAGGTGTGGGCAAATCTCTAAAACCCCTTAACAAAAGTTTTTAATTGAAGTCATTAAGTGAGGCTGGAGACCCAATGTGGTGTGGTGTTCTGGAACAGAACTCACTTTGGAGGCCCAGAATCAAATCCAAAATTCATTCAATATGCTTATGCAAGTTACTATCCATCTACCTGGTCTACTTATAAAATGGAAGAGGAGCATGATCACTGGAAGAAAGGCAGGCTGAGCATATTATAAATAAAAGAGATATTCATAGCGAACACGTTTCTCATTGATAAGTATCAGAAAGGGACAGATTATATCTCAAGCACATATATTGGGCAGATTACATTTTAAACCACTTGGAGTCTCTGATTCAGAGAGAATGGGGGGTGGTATAAATCTATTAAAATATTGTGATAGGAGTGTGTGCTGTTTGAAGGAAAGAAGTAAAAAATCATATGGAACAGCAGGACTTTTTTTGGGTAAAAAATGTCCAGCAGGAACTCATTTGCATATTAAGCCACACCCTCTGACATCACCATTGTTTTGCATAGGGCTTTTTTGTAAAAAAGGCCAGCAGGAACTCATTTGGGTATTAAGCCACACCCTCTGATGCCAAGCCAGCCGGTACTGCATTCCTGTGTGTTCCTGCTAAAAAAAAAACCCCTGCTGGACATCACCAGTCACCTGATGTCTCACACTGTCAAGGATAACAAGGTTTAAGACAGGATCTTGAGGGTCAGAGGCTAGGGGTTATAATAGATTGGACCTGCTAGCTACCATGAGTCAATTTGATTTTCTGCTTGTGAAAAAGGAAAAAGATCCTCTTTTGGTCAACAAAATAAAAAAGGAGTCAAGCTAACTATCATCTGACCCACTCAGACGAAAGCCATGGGAGGCAGGGGCTGTAATAAGGAGGGGCACTGGGCATCTACCAAGTTGGAAAGCTGGATCCAACTCCATGGGCGTTTTCGCACTGACCTTAATCAGCAGCGACGCCCCTCTTCACCGCGCAGGATCGGCGCGGATTTCGCACTAATTGCCGCGGAGCACCCGTAAGAGCCGGAAAGTCCCGCGGCTTTTGCGGCGCAAATGGAAACTGGTTTTTGGCGGTTTCCGTTTGCGCCGCAAAAGCCGTGGGACTTTCCGGCTCTTACGGGTGCTCCGCGGCAATTAGTGCGAAATCCGCGTTGATCCTGCGCGGTGAAGAGGGGCGTCGCTGCTGATTAAGGTCAGTGCGAAAACACCCCATGTGCTTAGGTTTAAGAGCCCCCTTTAGATACATGGATGTGTTTCATTAGTTCCTGCAGGTGGCAGTCAGCCATATGTATAGTCTTTTGTTCTTGCTGGATCAGCAGAGCAGTATCTTCTGCATGCTGTGTTTCATGCTTCAGCTTTTCCAGTTCCGGGCCAGCAACTGAGTCCTGACATCCTAAACTGGAGAACACTCCATCCAGCTCAAGATTTGATTCCCACCACCTATGGCCTTAGGCTGACTATGGCACTCTTTGGCTGATAACAGACAGTTGGTTTAAGCCGCCCCAGGGACGGCAGGCAGGTGGATCAAAACAGCACGTACACATGTGCACATCTGCCTGCCAACCCCATCCCGCACGCAGCCCACCCTGGGCTGGATTGAAGCAGCCTCAGAAAGGTACCACTTTCAAAGTGGTACCTAAATTCTGAGGCAGCTCCAGGTGCTTCCCTGGCCATCTGGATGGCTGGGAAGTGCCCAGGGAGCGGCTGACAGGTACATGAGCACTATGGAAGCTCCTCCAGGGTGCACGCAGTTCATCCCTGTTCTGGGGGTGTGTGCCGCGTGCCATCTGGAGGCTCCCAGCGGCTTCTTTTCTGGCTGACTCACTTCCGGGGTGGCTTGATGTTGCCCTGAGCTGGCTGTTGGCCTTTCATTTGCAAATTATACTGGCAATCCAGCCAGAAGGACATTGATTCCAAAGGACTTCAGCATGTTTAGATACATGCCAGATCATGTCTTCTACACTTAAAGTAATAATTGCATTTACAAGGGGCATGGTATGTAAATACAATACTTCTGCTGGGCATACAGAATTGGTGTTAAATAGTTATATGCATGGCCTTTTTTGTGGCAGGAACTACTTTGCATATTAGGCCACAGTCCCTGATGTAGCCAATGCTCCTGGAGCTTACAGTAGGCCCTATAAGAAGAGCCCTGTAAGATCTTGGAGGATTGGCTACATCAGGGGGTGTGGCCTAATACGCAAAGGAATTCCTGCTCCAAAAAAGCCATGGTTATATGAACAGACAAATTGATTAAAATGTATCATTTATACACTGCTTTTCTCCTCAATGAGGGACCAAATTGGTTTAATATTGTTCTCCCCTTCCTCATTTTATTATAACAATCCTGTGAGGTAAAGTTTCAATGAGAGAGAGAGAGAATACCTGGTCCAAATGAGTTATCATGGCAGAGGAGGGTTCTGAACCTGTATTTCCCAAATTCTAGACCAACACACTATTTATTATACAATGTTTGCAATTACCTGGAAGATTGCCCTATTTTGCAAGATTGCTCTATTTGTGCAATCCAGGAAAGCTATAGAGACCTAAAGTAAAGCAATATGCTCATTCTTGCTACACATTAATGCAAAATAAGAATTTATGTCACGGCTGTAGCCTTGAAAATTGTCCTTAAAGTTTGAAAGCCATACAGTGTCGTTATATTTTTGCTGCCTGTTTCAACAAATTAAAATGCTGCCTATTCTTCCTTTTAAAAATCATTTCTAAACCTTTGCTTGGAGTACACTGCATTATGCAGCAAGCAAAGGCAATAAACACTGCTCGCCATGTTAGAACATAATTACTAATTTCCTAGTGGAAATTTGTGAGAGAGGTCCAAGTATTTATTATGTCTCCAGAACAGATTTAAGAAATTGGAAATACTTGAGCACTAAATTCAGGAAGGGCAACTGAACAGAACATAATTCATTTTTTTTTTAAAAATGGTGACTTGGCAGTCAAGAGTTTTACTCACACAGCTTTTTAATGCTTGTCATTTTATTACAGAAATAACCCCCCCCCCATATTAATTCAAGGTCATGTAGAACAACAGTCTGTTGTTAATAAACTATGCATTTCTACTAATGAAAAGGGATTAATCATATTATTTAGTAGCATTTAAAGTTGATTGAAAGGCAGCTGGCTGGTTTGTTTCTGAAGAGACCAAGGTTGCAATCCTCTGTACACTTTATTTGAAAGCCGCTGTACTGAACAGTGTGGGGCTTATGTTCAAATACAGGATGGGACTGTACAGGAGTTAGTCATAATGGAACTGCATGTGGTTAGTAAATTCCAGGAAAAACTTACTCACTGATATTCTTGTATCTGACAATACACAGTTCTGTCCTTGACAAGAGGTAGATAGATGGTCAGGTTTACTAGGGAGCGGAAAGGAACAAAATTCTGGGGGCTTTTGTTACCATGGCTGGTCATGAAGGCAAGTCATGTGATATGACTTTTAGTGATGTAGGGATGCGATGCCCTGACCTGGATAGCTCAGGCTAGCCTGATCTTGGAAGCGAAGCAGGAATGACCCTAGTTAGAACTTGGGTGGGAGAACATCAAGTCCATGGTCCCTATGCAGAAGCAGGCAATGGTAAACCACTTCTCAATGTCTCTTGCCTTGAGAGCCCTGCAGGATCACCATAAGTTGACTGCAACCTATTAGAACTTTCCACCACCACCAAGGATGGGGCAAGTTTATTATTTTTTTTGGTGGGGGGGGCAAGTGGAATCACATGATGCTGTAATGCCACTTCCAATTACATAACTGGAAGTAATGTCACTATGTCATTGCAATACTCTAGCCCCCTCCCCCCGCGATGTTTTTTACTACAGCATTGTGATTACATGTAACACCACTTCCTGTCATATGACCAGTTATGTGTCAGCTCCCCCATTTCTCCCACTGCTGCATCAGGCAGTAGCAAGGGACCAGAGGTAGGGAATGGGAAACCCCCCCACTAGAGCAGGTGAAATGGTTTCGCTAGGGCGAAGTCCAGAGGAATCATTGGCCTGTATACTATTGCTCAACCGAGCTGGATGCCTTCCTCCAGCCTAAGGAGCTTTCCTCTTACCTGTGGTTCTTTCCCAGCAGAAGAGCCACTTGAGTTGGGTGAAGGCTCCTTAGGCTTCATGTAGGATTGCTAGCCTCTAGGTGGGAACTGGGATTGCACTTGATCTCCAGATGACAGAAATCAGTTCCCGTAGAGAAAATTGCTACTCTGAAAGGAAGATTCTATGGCATTATGCCCCAAAGTCTGCCCTTCCTAGGCTTCACCTCCCACAACCCTAAATGGACTGTAAACACCTCCAGATATTTCACAAGCATGAGTTGGCAACCCTAGGCTTGAGGAAGGCCTCCAGTTTTGTTGAGGAGACAAGTAGGATCCAGGCCATTTTCTTGGGGTTTATGATAGTTCTTGATGGCCCTGTAATGTGGTGTGTATCCTGATCTGTGCTTATGCAAGAATGGTGGGGCATGCAAGAAACAGTGATTGACTTTCATTATGTGAATCCTGACTTAGGACAATAATATTTTAGGTTGACTTTCTACCCATGTATACAGTGTCAGTGCACAGTGGAAGGCTAACATTTGGGGCTTATGCCCAAATAAATGTATTTAGAATGTAAACAGTAGATGCTTGCCCAAGTTCTATTAAACTTGAATGGACTCTGTGCCATAGTACTTTGCAGTGGATTGCATAAAATTCAATTCTACTTTGGCTTCCAAAGAAAGTTTGTAGTGAATTCCTGAGCACCATACACCCTTTTAAACTTTTTGACTTTGATGTTTTATAAAGGTAAATCATTTTGAGTAAAATGTTTTTAGAAAGATGGATGGAAATCAAATTATACAACAAATGCCAGAATTATGAAGGCTGATATACATGATAGTTTTATTCACATGATAAAGAGCTTGCAATTGTACATTATGCAGGATTTCACTCATAAAATGTTCATATTAATTATGTCATTGAGATCCTGACACAAATGTTCCAAGAACAATTGTTGTTGTTTTTATTAGCATCCAGTAGACTTCAGGTTGCCAAAATTGGGTTGGGAAATACTGGGAGATTTTTTTGGGGGGGGGGGGGTGGAGCCTGGTGAGGGAAAGATTTGGGGGAGGGGTGGGACTTCAGTGGGTTATAATGCCATAGAGTCTACCTCCAAAGCAGCCATTTTCTCCAGGTCAACTGATCTCTGTCACCTGAAGATCAGTTCTAGTTCTAGGAGATCTCCAGGAACCACATGGAGGTAGGCAACCCTAAATGGACTGTAAACATATAAGTTGTTTATCAAACATTATTAGCATGCTAACTAATCCAGAACAATTATTGAAACCTGCAGCAATAGAAGAATAATTTTAAATGCTTGGTAGAAATCATACAATGGAATTTTAAGCAGAGCAATGATCTTCAAGTCCACTGAAGTGGGTTTACAGTGACATAACACTGTTTAGGATTGCAGTGTATTTTGCTTTAGATGGTATTGTTTTTAACTGAAAGAAAAGTTCTAAAAATTATCTATGGTGCTTTGAAAGATGAGGGCCATTTTTTTTAATGTTTTCTGTAAGTCAATAAACCAACATTATACACTACATGTTTAACAGTGCAATCCTAAACAGAGTTACACCATAAACCAATTGAAGTTAATTATCTTAAGGTGTAACTTTGATTAGGAATGCAAACTCAAGTCCAGAAACTGCTGGAGATTTGAAGGTGGAGCCACCTAGAAGGTGGAGGGTGCGGGTTTGGGGAGGGGAGGGTAAAACACCATAATGCCCACCTTCCAAAACAGTCATTTTCTCCAGAAGTGGAATAAATGCTTTAATAAATAAATAAGCAATCTATGTAATCTGGAGATCATCAGCTATAATTCCAGGAGATTTCCAGCCGCTGCCTGGATGATCATGTGATTTGGCCTAAACTTGACATAGCTAAGGCCTCAGAATGTCTTACTCTGACTCTATTTCTGAGGGCTGCTGCAACAGAAACAACATTTAGGGGGCATTTGGGGCTGTGGCAGAAAAAGGGAGATGGGAAAGTCACATGCTGCAGGCAGAAATCTTGTCAGTGGTGGTTTTGGGCAGAATCCCAGGCATAAATTGAGTACAAAAGCTATCCAGGAGGGATACAAAATACATGTGAATTACAAAAACAACTGGAAAAGAGGAGAATGGACATTGTTCAGAAAAATATCAGTGCTTGGAAATGTTTGTATATCTCCAATATTAGGCGGTTTATCATTTAGTGCTATAAGGTTCTTTTTCATAATGTCGAAGCTATGATAGTTGTAATTTCTTCTGAGGGAACTTACTCTCATGGACTGCTGTGGTACTTAACATTTTCTTGGCCAATACCAAGTTTAAATCCAGACCAAACGCCACATCTCAGTCACAGCTTTAAAGGATTAAAAATGATAATTCTGGTATTTGTCATCTTGCCCAATACATAGGTTCATGTCAGTGTTATCTTCAACATTGACATCCAGTTTCATCTTCGAGGTGAGAGAACAAACTGTTGACTAAATGGATTAGCTATAATGCAATTAGTGTTCTATTCACAAATGATTCTTGGAGGGCTTAGACTTAAACACAAGGGTAAGGCATATATAGATAACAGGGGGAGGGGAGAAACAAAGTTTATTATTCAGATTTTTGCATTCACCATCTGTTGTGCACAGGGGAACATGCTCAGAAAAGAATGCTTTAATTTGGTAAGGTCACAATAAGGTCATGCAGTATAAATTTAGTTCAGTTGTTTTAAAGACTTTAGATCCATTAAATACTCAAGGGGTACAATTCACTAAGTATTACAGCTTTTGAACCCTTATTCATTGGGATGGGTTTCTAAGATGCTTCTACCCCAAAGGCCTGAAAAGAGGCAGAGAGCCCAACAACAGTATTTGGTAAATAAATGGCAATTATAAATGGTGGATTGTAAAATATATAGTAACATAAGGGTAAGTAGACAGAGAATGTATGTAGAATTAGAGCACTTTTCAGAGTTTTCAATCGTGTCACAGGAGCCTACCAACTGCATATATAAGGAATGTACATTGCCCACAATCTTCCTGATGCATGCATTTGCTATCCATATAGGGCTTCAGTACCTGTAGACATAAGCCCTGAAAAACCCAGGGCTTTTTTTGTAGAAAAAGCCCAGCAGGAACTCATTTGCATATTAGGTCACACCCCCTGATGTCACTATTGTTTCACACAGGGTTTTTTGTTTAAAAGGCCAGCAGAAACTCATTTGCATTTTAGGCCACACCCCCTGATGCCAAGCCAGCTGAAACTGCATTCCTGCACGTTCCTGCTCACAAAAAGCCCTGGGAAAACCCAATGGTCAATTTGCACCTACTACAGTTGTACATGTACAGAAAATAAGCATTTTGCCGCTGTTTGAACAACATGGCAACCACATGTATTAGGAAGATCTGTGTGCAGTTGGAAGACTCCCATTATGCTTGATTGTTAAAGGAAGCCCCTTTTGGATGTCACAATCTATGTTCCTCCTGCTGTGCCAGCACTATTCCTCCTACTAGTATTTCTACTAAATTGGTCTGGTATACTACTGTAGCTAGAGCAATTTAGACTCAGCTCATTATGTCCTCAGACTAGCAGTATTAAGCAAAGCCACTGTCTCTCCACCAATGCTCTGCCCTCGCCACTGGTAATAACAGTAACAGTAATTCTGCCCTCTTTCATAGGATTTCTATAAATACACTGGGACAATGGATTACGTTGGAAATAAATATGGATTAGATCTTGCACCACATTTCCACTTGAAGAAATGATTTCCATCAGCAGAGAGTGATTTTCTCATCTCCCTCCCTTCTACAGCAGCCCAAAATGCCACCCAAAATGCTGCTGCTTGTGGGAGGCCTTTTGAGCTGTAATAGGAGTATGGAGAGAGTCAAGCAACCACAGTGAAGGAAAACCTTAATAGGAATGTTCAGTGAAATCCAAGCAACTATGAAGAGATGGAGTTCATGGAACAGATTTTTGTTGAACTCTCCTTCCCACATCTATCTTCTTGGTAACTTGCATGACACATGACTCCTGAGTCTGGAAGGGTCTCATGAATGATCTGCTATGCAGCTTGGGAGGGGGCTGCAGTGGAAAAGGGGAATGTCTTTTTTGCACAAGCTCTTGTGTAAACAGCGAAGAGGCTGATTTCAATCCATCTGCCATTTGCACTGCAACTCCCCAGTTTTGCAGAACTGCATGGTACATGAGGTGACTGATATGGAAAGATGGAATTGCCAGAGATCCCTTTAATGACCTCCTTTCTATTTGTAGTTGGCTTTAAGGTGCATTACTAATATTACGCAGATAAATTTGAGGCCAGCAGCACCTTAGAGACCAAAAAGATTTTGGGGTATAAACATCTGACAAAGAGAACTTTGATTCTCGAAAGCTTATACCCTCAAAAAACTTCTGGAGATTTCCAGATGACCAAACAAAAAGTGCAGTGGATTTTACTGTATTTGTCAATGTACTCCTTTAGGTTTAAAGCAACATATCAAAGACTATGAGTTATTACAAACAGTCAAATAATAATGAGAAACAAAATAATTTAATGATAATAAAGATCCATTTATGCTGCTGCTACAGATATTCTGTGAGTGGTGTGATATGTTTGATAACATTTTCAAACTAACAAAGCATATTATATATATATATATATATATATATATATACACACACACACACACACACACACACACACACTTATTCATTTAAAGTGAGATAATTAATTACAATAATGGAATATTATGTATGTATAAATGCAGTTTAATACAACTGTTGTTTCTGGCATTTGTGGTTTAGCGATACTCCCACATGAATGGATGTTGTTTTATTAATGTATATATACTGAAATAACGACCTGTGGTTTCACTAGTGAATTAGTGCCAACATGGCAAGTTAGACAGCAGAAGACCAGAGCCTTCTTTCTTCATCAAATTAAAACAAAGCTTTTATGTCCCAACAACTTGCTGTTAGGTAAACTGCTCCTTGTTCATTGGATTTCTACTGAAAAAGAAGAACGATTTCCATTGAAAGCTGATGGAAGACAATGCTAAACTCCTGTCCTGACAGGAGATTATTTTACAAGGACAGTGTAAACTCAGAATCATGGATGTCATCACTATAATAAAAAGTTTGCACATACAAATGCTCGGCGGGTTCATAAGAGAAAGGGAATACTGCTGTCTGTCTGAGCAACCTAACAACCAACGCTTTTCTTCTCCAGGGTCTCAGGAGATTCCATAGGGAGAAATCTCCAGAATGTTTTCCAAGGCCTTAACTGTTCCAGCATTCTTATCCTCCGACTGCTTCAGCTATCAGATAAAACAAAGATGAAAATATGGTGCCGACTTAGAGGCCCTGCTGCAGTGTTCATGGATGATTTTCAAGGTGGATGAAAGCAGAGTCTGCTTTGCATTTGCAAAAGAAGTCCAGAGCTGATTCTGAAGAACTCAAGGCTGCCACCCATTGAGCTTTTTAGAAGATGTAAATGTCATCTGAAAAGTGTGCTGAGGACTGAATCTCTCTTTCTTGTTTTCTTCCTCTTTTTGCCTGAGTGGGACAGTTGGAAATATACAAGATCAATTTAGATAAGGAACCAAAACATGCTGTTGTGGTATTGGTACAAACCAATATGAAAGTGAGGATTTAAAACAAATGTCACTGCAACACTTTTGCAGAGTGTGTATAAAGTGCAGTCCAGATGCAACCAACTTATGGTAACCCCAGCAAGGGGCTTTCAAGGCAAGTGAGAAGCAGATGTGGTTTTCCATGGCCTTCCTCTGCAGAGTCTTCCTTGGTGGTCTCCCTTCCAAGTACCTACCCAGCATAGCTTCCAAGATACAATGAGATCAGACTATGGCTGGGTAAGACAGGCAGCTTGGGGCAACAGCCTCCAGGCTCAGAAAAAAAGTCAGCATGTTCTAAGGCACCCCAGAGCAGTCAGATAGCACATGCCCCACAGTTGGAACAGGAATGGGCTGTGTGCTCTCCGGAGGAGCAGTCAGACTGCTCAAGTGCATGGGAGGCAGTTCCCTGGCTCCCCCTGGCTATTCAGACGGCTGGGAAAAGTGACAGGGAAGTGCTTTGGAGATTTGCTACCACTTAGTAAGTGGTAGCTTTTTAAGGTGGCAGAGAGGCACTGGAGGATGACATAAGGGCAGAAGTGAGGTAGGGCCCAGGTGTGTCCATTTGGATGCACAATTTAAATCTGGCTGGGGGAGTTCCTGTGTTGGCCCAAACAGGCCATCTGTATTCAGCCTATATCATGCTGCCTTCCCTCCCTGTTTTGTGGTACCAAGCATGCTCTTTTGTATTTGCATCAATGGAGGTCATTGTTGCTTTCCAAACTGCATGCTTTCACACGCTGCTGCTGCACTTTATTGCAAGGGTGTGTAGATGGGAAAGAGCCCGGACTTTCAAAAGATCCATAAACTTTGATAGGTTGGCTTCTCCAAGGGATGAACTTCTTTATGCATTTGTTTGATATATTTAATTTCTGTTGGTATCTTACCATATACTGAAAGTTTGGGATGGATTCCAGTGTATTCCAATTTCTACAAAAAATATTTTCAAACACTTTCCATCAGTGAGTCCTGTGCAGAATTTTAAATTCATGGAAGTCAATGGGCCCAGAAAGGTGCAACCATTTATTAGAATTATACTGTCAAATTCTCATTGACAGGTTCATTGGCTGACCACAGTTTTGGTGGGAGCACTGCCAATGGCCAGGTGACATTAGGGTGGCCATAATGTCTGAAGGCCAGCCAGGGACACCTTGGGGAGGGGGAAGGTAGGGGTGCGCGCGCGAAGCGCGCCCGCCGCCGGAAACAGGAAGTGACGTCACTTCCGGTGACGTCATGCCACCGCCGGGAAAAGGAAGTGGCATCACTTCCTGTGACATCATTCCCCCCCCGCGCCACCTGCCGGAAACAGGAAGTGACATCACTTCCTGTGACATCATTTCCCCCCTGCGCCACCTGCCGGAAGCAGGAAGTGACATCACTTCCTGTGACATCACTTCCCCCAAATGACATCCTTTCCCCCAAATGCCACTGCCGGAAACAGGAAGTGACTTCACAGCACTTCCTGTGACGTCCCCAAAAATCCCCCAAATATCACCGCCGGAAACAATTTTGCTCTCAAATCCTGTATATACTTCATCAGTATATGGGATAAGGCACTTTCTCAACTGTGCTGCATAATGCAGCCTATTTATTTTGTCCTGTTTGCTCTGTTGGCTCTATCTGCGCCACCTTCATCACTTTCGGGGTGTGGATCCCCCAGTGGGGTGGGCTCCCGACTCCCTCCGCCGGCTGTTTCTGATAGCCCTGCGCCCCTCTTTCATTTGATATGTGTCCCGTGCGGGTGCCACCCTCCCGCCGGGAGATGCCGCAAAATGAGCCCCCTTGAGGCTTATGGCGGCAGGGCTCGGGGGAAGCGAGCTAGACTGCTGTTCTTTTGAGGGGTCATAGAGTGTTTCGAGCCCGTCCCTGTGGCATCGGTCCCATCGTTGTGGGACCCAGGGGGCCGGCGCAGCAGCACGCCGAAGCAGCCTGTCACTAATAACACAGGTCGAGATGCAGGACAGGAACCCGGAAGTGACCGACAGGCTGCTTCAGCGTGCCGCTGCGCCGGCCCCCTGGGCCCCACAACGATGGGACCGATGCCACAGGGACGGGCTCGAAACACTCTATGACCCCTCAAAAGAACAGCAGTCTAGCTCGCTTCCCCCAAGCCCTGCCGCCATAAGCCTCAAGGGGGCTCATTTTGCGGCATCTCCCGGCGGGAGGGTGGCATCCGCACGGGACACATATCAAATGAAAGAGGGGGCGCAGGGCTATCAGAAACAGCCGGCGGAGGGAGTCGGGAGACCACCCCACTGGGGGATCCACACCCCGAAAGTGATGAAGGTGGCGCAGATAGAGCCAACAGAGCAAACAGGACAAAATAAATAGGCTGCATTATGCAGCACAGTTGAGAAAGTGCCTTATCCCATATACTGATGAAGTAAATACAGGATTTGAGAACAAAATTGCACTGCAGGCAAACACTGCCCATAACTCCTATCTGGCCTTTGCTGAAAGGATTTGGGTGGTATGTCTGAAAGCACCAGAAGACACAAACACAAAGCTCCCTTACACTGAATCAGTGCTTGGGTCCACCAAAGTCAGTATTGTCTACTCCAGGGGTGGCCAGAGTTGCTTAACAAAAGAGCAACACAGAATAAAGGTCAGATGTTTGAGAGCCGCAAGACATGAACATCGGATATTTGAGAGCCACGGAAGGAAGGAAGGAAGGAAGGAAGGAAGGAAGGAAGGAAGGAAGGAAGGAAGGAAGGAAGGAAGGAAGGAAGGAAGGAAGGAAGGAAGGAAGGAAGGAAGGAAGGATGGATCCTGGGGATAGCTTCTCCAGGAGAAGCACTCCCAGCCAAGTCAGTGTGCAGCAAGGAGTGATCTCCTTCCTTGCCACAAGCAGATCCTGGGGCCAGTTTTTCTTTAAGCACAATTTAAACCATGCTGCAAGGAGAAGCCCCAGAGTCAGGGCGGGTTTTTTTAAAACTACAGATATTTTTCTTCTTGGGTCTATTGGACCCAGAAAAAATTGGGATTTCTGAAGAATCCAGGATCCAAATACCATACCGATACTGGGATCTGGGATTTTTCAGAAATACTGGATTTTTTTTAATCCTATAGACCTGAACCAAGAAATATGGGGGGAGGGGGTTTGCATACCCTTAATCAAGAGATCCATAGCTGGGAAGCATTTTAACATTTGCAAAGACACTGATATATTTGCACAATCTAGCCAGAGCTAAACACTTCAGTCCTATTAACTTCAATTAAATAGTTAAGCATGGTCTTAAATGGCATGCATCAATGCTTAATTTTAAAGTGCTTAACTTTATTATTGTTACTGACCATACAGAACTTAATGGAGCTTTCTAGACAGTAATTCCAAAGCCACAATCACAAGTAGTAAAACTACATGTCCATTAGTTGCATTCTGTAAGATAACCAACAGATTTCAGTATTATATATACTTTCAGTACATGTCTTCCCTTGCTCCTATAGTGAGCTATCAAGTATCTGAACATGTTCCTTGTTATTTGCCTCCTTTTTTCAACTGAATTTTTCCATCTACTCATGCTCCAAGCACAATAAATTTAGTTCCGCTTTACACACCTTCAGAAATTGCTACTGTAGTACGCTAATGGTATACTGGTACAAATTCTCCAAAACAGTAATTTCTGACTCTGTGGTGACATCACATCACAATGTTTTTCATGGCAGACTTTTTACGGGGTGGTTTGCCACTGCCTTCCCCAGTCATCTACACTTTCCCCCCAGAAAGTACTCATTTTACCGACCTCGGAAGGATGGAAGGCTGAGCCAACCTTGAGCTGGCTACTTGAACCCAGCTTCCGCCAGGATCAAACTCAGGTCGTGAACAGAGGGCTTGGACTGTAGTACTGCAGCTTTACTAATCTGTGCTGCAGGAATACCATATTGGCTGCTGACTTAAAATTTGTGTACAATTCTTAGATGGAATGGCCAATGGAATTACCAAGCAGCAATATTAAAACTCTGGTCAATGTTAATTAGATAATTGGAGTGGATGGGACTTTGCAAATTTCTACCAGGTTTGCAGCTGTAGGAATATGCTCTTAAAGTAAAACCTCTGGGGCAAAATTTAAAAGAAGCAGGCAATCTTTTACTTTAAAAATTCATGTTGGAAAAACAACACTTTTTTCTGTTTTGGAAACAGATGTCTGAATCAATTTTATTGACACTAAATTAAAACAAAGCAAATTATAACTCTTATCATGCCACTATGCAAATATGAAAGAAAGGACTTAAGTAATGATCAAATAAAACTGGGATTTTTATTGCATGCCCAATCCATTACCTTTAGTTATGCAAAATTACACACAATGTTTTATAATGAGATGGAAATTCCATGTAAATTATTGTCTAACATATATGTATTTTATGCATCAGAGAAATGCATCTACCATAAGTGCTGGAAAGTTCAGTTAACAAGGAATGCTAAACCAAACACTGCAAATAGGCACATTTAACATATTAGAATATGACTACATTTGTCCCTGCAAAATGCATACCTAAGTGCCATGTTTATAAAAAATGTAGGGTGTGAATTGAGTCACAATACCTCCACCTTCAATGTATGTGCTCCCTGTATGGGTACTTCCTACTACTGACCCCCTCCCCAGCAATCAAAGACCTCCTAAATCAGCAATCAAAGACCTCCTAAATCTGTGATAGAGCTAGGGTTACCAACTCTGGGTTGGAAATTCCTGGAAATTTGGATGTTGAAGCTTGAAGAGGACTATCCTGAGTGCTATTACACAGCAAGCACACAGAGGTAGTTTCTAGGCATCAGAGCTGATCTGAGTACAGTTCCAAAGTTCATATCAGTGCCAGTTTAAACCCTGTGGAGGCCGGGCCAGCTAGGGTTGCCAAGTCCAATTGAAGAAAAATCTGGGGACTTTGGGGGCGGAGCCAGGAGACTTTGGGGGTGGAACCAGGAGACATTGGGGGTGGAGCCAAGAACAAGGATGTGACAAGCATAATTGAACTCCAAGGGAGTTCTGGCCATCACATTTAAAGGGACAGCTCACCTTTTAAAATGCCTTTCTTCCATAGGAAATAATTAAGGATAGGGGCACCATTTTTGGGGCTCATAGAATTGGACCCTCTGGTCCAATCGTTTTGAAACTTGGGGGGTATTTTGGGGAGAGGCACTAGATGCTATACTAAAAATTTGGTGCCTCTACCTCAAAAAATAGCCCCCCCAGAGCCCCCAATACCCACGGATCAATCCCCCATTATTCCCTATGGGAATTGTTCTCCATAGGGAATAATAGAGTGCCTAGTAGACATTTCCCTCCCCCCCCACACACACACGCTTTCTAAAGGGGGGGAAGGGCCTCCATACCAAGGAATCACCCCTCCTTGCCCCGGGCCCCCTCCCTCTCACACACACACACAAACACCTACCGCACTTGGTCTTCTTCCCTCTGCCTGCTGTGAAAACGAAAGCAAAGAAAGGGAGGGGCCGTTCTCCGAAGCCCTTCCTGTTTCCTCCTTCCTGCCCAGGCCAGCCTTAAAGGGGCAGGCATTTTACAAACTGCTACACCTACAGGTATGTTCTCCCCCCCTCCAGCCCCCCCCACCCCCCCACCCCGCTTCCTGATTTCTGGAGACCCACCGGGGGATGAAGGGGGGGGGGTTGGGAAGCCTAGGGCCAGCAGGGAAGGCGAGGAGGGCCTCTCCCTCGGCTACCAGCGCAGCACAGCTCCCCTCCCACCTTCCGCATCACCCCCGGACTTACCAAGTCCTTGGCTCGGAAGGCCAGCGCGCCTCCGCCGCAGCCATGCCGCCTCCTCCTCCTCCGGCCGCCTCCTTCTCCTCCGAGGCCGGCCCAGCATGTCCCTTGCCGCCCGCACAGCAGAGGGGCCGGGCGGAGAAGTGAAGCAGGCCCACGCATGCCGCCTTTGCCCCTGCAGGGAGTGGAGGGGCGGGGCGCAAGTCCGGCCTGCTCCTGCTCCTCCAGCATTGCTGCTCAGGGTCCTAGAAGGACCCAGATTTGGGGCTTGCCACGCTTCTCCGCAGCTGCTCCTCCGAGATGGGCTCAGGCTGAGCCCATCTCAGAGGAGCAGCTACGGAGAAGAGGCAGCAGCAGCGCAGCCTCCCCCCGCTTCCTGGCCCCGCCCATGCCCGGCTCCTCTCGCTGGCTAAACCGGGACTTGTAATGGTCCCGGTATAGGCAGGTCGGGAGGCGGGAATTAGGACCCAGAAGTGGGACATTCCCGGGTGACCGGGACGGTCTGGCCACCCTAGGTGACATCCTTCTATCACCCATTGCTTGCCTAGGAAGTAAATACAGTGTCTGAAAATAGCCAGAAAAACGTGTACTTTAAGGCCAGTTGGAGTATTCAGTTCAGTAAAATTATTCCCATATGGAATCATTTTGGGGGATGGGGTCCTTGCTTGGTGGGGGATCTATGATTACATGATGGTGATCCATGTCAACGAGGACCAATTTCCTTAGGAAATGCTGTTTGTGTTTGTGATATGTATTTACTGTAAGTAAATATTAAGTAATTCAATTCAGCTGACGTGCTTATTAAGAATCAAATCTTTCTTGTTTTACTCATGTTTCCTGCATTGGCTTAAACATGATGCATCCGTATGGAGAGACTAACTCTGAAGATGTAATAGGGCAGAGATTAACTCTATCAAGGTGTGTTTTTGAGGATCCATTTTAGCAGAGCCACTGAAACAATCCACCCGTCTTTTCCCTCTAAAAGGCCCTGACATTTGTATCCCTGAAGATCAAGCAGATTTGCTCATGGTAACTTCTGTCAAAACAGAGAAAGGCCCTATGCTTGAGCAAATGAATGAACATATCTCTCAGAGGAGTCAAAATCTGTACCACTTTCAAAACAGCTGAATTCTGTAACCTTCACATTTGCAAAATTTTCTCTTATTTCTATGGCTGCAATTATTTGTATACTTCTTACTCAGTGGTTTCTGGGTTTTCAGCACAGAAGTGTCATAAGGTCCGAGCAGATCGCTGGAGAGGTGGCATATAAATTCCAAAGAAATAAATGTGACACTATAATTATGCAGTCCTTCTAACTGCTAGCCCTAATCCATCCTTCTGGTTATCAAGTTGTCATTAGGTTTTGTCTCCATGCCTTCAAGCCTCTCTTCACAAAGCTGATTAACATTATAATGCAGGACAGGGTGGATATTGAACAGTGGCTTTCTTAAAAGATGGATATTAGAAAGTTGAATTCTGTGATGAATATGCCATTCTGCAGTTTTTATTTATTCCTGCAGAATTTTCTTTTCTGTGCTGAATTACAATCTGAATCAGGATTTTCTTGTGCATTGTTAAACCACAAACACTTACTGAGATTAATAGTCTCCAAGTACTCCAACTTGGAGTATTGATTTATTTCACTTAAGCATTTTTTTTAAAAGACCAGGCTTTTTAATTTGTGATATGAGATGCTCCATGGAAAGTATGAGGGTTTTTTTAAAAAATAAAAATAGGACAGTTTTTGATTAAAAATACATCAGTGTTGATGGTTCCCCTCTACTGCTCAAAAGTGATATTGTGCTGAATTCCACCCATAATGTGCAGTTTTAATCACATGTTCAGCTGAACATACATTGAATGTAACATGAGAATTACACATATAAAGAAAAATCAAGTGTACACCGAACATGCTCATAATAAATTGAAAACGTAGCATATGTCAAAGCCCAGCCAGATAGCTGCTGACTTTGTAAAATGCTATTCTTTTGGAGGAGAGGGGGGACCAAACTGTAATGAAAATATGATCAAGTTGCACAACACTGAATTCTCTTGGGATATCTTTCAGAACATAACACAATTTGTGATCATTGTTATTTGTATCCAGCAACTCTGATCTCGTATTATTACAATTGATCTCCAGATAATTAAGACCAGTTTCCCTGGAGAAAACGGCTACTTGTCAGGGAGAACTGTATGGCATTATACCCTGTTGAGGTCCCCTCCCCTCCCCTGGCACCACCCTCAAAATCACCAAGTATTTCACCACCAAAAGGTGATCTGGCCCAGAAGAAGACTTGGGACAGTTGTCAAGGTCAACTCAACAGAGAACACCTTAAAGGCTCAGTCTTGACAAAATGCAAACCTGTTAAGTCTGATTCAGTATATAATTCTGGTGCAGTTCAGGCTGGCCCATACTTGAGTAAAAGGAGAGTTTTGGAGGTTATGAGACCATCCACATGTTCAAAGGTTTTGGAGCCAGAGTTAATAGTGAAAGACTTCCATGGCAGTCTTAATGGAGAAGAAAGACCAAATTCTGAAGAATATAGGAACAGATACATTGCCACCCCAGTCGGAATAACGAGACAGACAACAAATATGGATTAAAGGGCCACTTTATTTAACTAATTTTAATGGCAAGGGGAAAACAGTGGGGACAGGTTAAGCCAGGGGTCACCTCCTTAACCTGAAACTGGGCGAGCCCCAGGCCCCAGGTGTGAGCCAACCCAATGGCTGAAACCTGGCTGGCCAGGCACAAGATCCCATTCACCTGCGCTCCACCATCTCCCAAGCTATACAGCCTGGGATGTGGACAATTCCAAGTGATGGGATCCCAAGGCTCCCTGGAGCCAACCTTGGGCCGTACAGCTTAACGGTCACCCCAGGGACGCCATTCACCCAAATGGTGCAGTGCCATGGGAGCTTGCCAATACCCCACACAACATGTTCCCAACAGTAAACAGCCACAGACAGAGCCAAGCCTCAGCTTAGGCAACTGTCCCCACCTAACCCAGAACATGTTCCAGCCCTTGCCTTAACTTGGCCAAAAAGGCCTCGTTGCCCTTTACCGAAAGTTGGACCCCATCCGGCCTGTACAAGTCCTTGCAACAGGCCTTTATGGATGGATGCGGCACATAAACTCCTAGCCCTCTCCCAAGGGCTATCCACAAGGCCCTGTTAGCCTTCTTCCGGGCTCGCTCCAAACCTGCTGGGTCCCAAGCCACCTGCCACTCCCAGCGCAGCAGCATGGCCGACCACAGGATGAGGACGCCCGGCCACCTTCTACCAATCAAGGTGATGTCATCCTGGGCCTGAAGTGAAAGGGCCTTACCCTTCAGTAAGCCCAAATCATTCTCCCCCAAGTGAATCACCAACAAATGCGGCGGGGGGGCCCTCCTTTCCCGAAAGAGAAGCGGAAGGAGCCCTGACCACCTCATGCCCTGTTGGCCCTGCCACTCAATGACAGCCCGCTCACTCAGGCCTAACTGAGAGCCAACCGATGCCCGTTGAGCGTGATGTACTGCCCAAAAGATGATACTGTGGCCACATATGAGGATCCTCCTCCTTTCCACGCCAGCCACAGCACCTAGAAAAGAAAAACCATTAGGACTCATTCCAACATAACCAAAAAACACTTAAACTATGGAAAAGGTGACAACAATGGGAAATTGCCCTACGACCGTAAAGGCCATATGTAAGTCCAATAAGCCCCAGATCTCCACTGTCCCACACGACAAACGGCCTCACCCTCATAACCCATAGCTGCGGCTGTAGATGCAGCCCGATCCTAAAGGAATGAGTGCCGAATTTCACACCCCCAAGGCCCAATTTTCCCAAAGCCTGGCTTGTAACAGTCCAAAATTGAAATTTAGTCAAGGGGGTTGAGTCGTTGACAAAACAATGGACCCTCAGTCGACCCTCTCAAGTTGACATAATGCTTGAGAGCCGCCACCGGACACAACTCCTTCTCCGAGCAAGGTCCTAAAATAACCATGCAACCCCTTTGCCTCTGATCCGTCTTAGATCGACGAACCCGGACAGAAACCTGACCCTCCACAAACTTGACATCCCCCATCTGGAGAGCCCTAGATGAAGTATCATTGTGTGAGAGCGCCACAAGCTCAGACACCCGCAAAGCCCCAAAAAAGGCCGTCAAGGCAGCTGCATGAAATAACGCCTGTTCAAAAACAGAGGCACAAACCAGAGCCCAGGTGGCATGTAGCCCATGGAGGATAGATGGGGAAATCAGTTGCCTACAGTCAATCGGTTGCCCTGCCTCCCGTAACCAACCCTCCAACATTTTTGAAATACGGATGTCTTTAGTCACCTCCGGATACCCCCGTGACTTACTGAGGAAGGCCACCGCTGCCAGCTGCCCCTTGATGGATTTCACAGACAGGCCTCTCTCTTTCTGCCAAACACAAAACTGCAGCAGGTGCTCCACTGGGGCCGGCCAAGCCTCCACAAGCCCGGCCCTTTCCCGAAAAACAGAAAACTGACTAGCTGCCCTGTCATACGACCTTTTTGTGCTAGGTGCTATGGTGAGGTGAATTGCCCGGCTAACTTCATCCCTCCAATCTGCCACAATTCCGCTGGGATGCGCATGGGAAAAAGGTTGGCCTCCGGAGCTAGTTGATGAAAACGCACCATCTGTTGGCAAGACAGGGCGTCCGCCACTCCATTACTAATGCCTGGTTTGTGCTTTGCCCAAAACAAAATGTTTAACTTAAGACAATGCAGTGTAAACGCCCTAACAAGCCTCATAACATGTGGGGACCTAGAGGTAAGGTTGTTGACAACATGGACAGTCACCATGTTGTCGCACCAAAAATGCACCGTGTGATTAGCCAGGGAGTGCCCCCACAGAAATATAGCAACCACTATGGGAAAAAACTCCAAGAAAGTCAAATTATGACATAACTTGGAGCCCAACCACTCCCTTGGCCAATGTTCGGCGCACCAATGCCCACGGAAGTACACCCCAAAGCCAGTGATGCCGGCAGCATCCAAAACAATTTGCAACTCAGCTTCCAATTGCATAACATCTCTCCAGAAGGAAATGCCATTAAAATCCTTCAAAAAAGTCTCCCACACGTCAAGGTCACTGCGCATGCCCCCGGTCACTCGGGTATAGTGATGCGGTAAATGCAAGGCCGCCATGCCATCGCAAAATTGATGAAGAAAGGCCTGTCCTGGGGCCACCACTTTGCATGCAAAGTTCAGGTGGCCCACCAGCTGCTGTAGCTCAAGAAGAGGGACCTTACGCTTAACCTTCACTGCCAACACCCTCGCCCACAGATTCTCCAACTTATCAGCGGCAACCGGGATTGCTGACGCACTGTATCCAGCTCAATCCCCCCAAAAGTCAAAACTGTATTTGGGCCCTCTGTCTTTCCCATAGCCAAGGGAACACCCAAATCCGCAGCCAACCGCTCAAACGCCATTAACAATCGTGAACATTGCCCGGAGCCCGCGGGGCCAGCGAAAAGAAAGTCGTCCAAATAATGCAGTAATGCACGCCCGTCTTAAATCGTAACGCCCATTCCAAAAAAGTACTAAACCGCTCGAAAGCAGCACACGATACGGAACATCCCATTGGCAGAGCTCTGTCTAAATAATAACAGCCTTCAAAGGCAAAACCTAACAATTCAAAATCCTCAGGGTGCACAGGGAGCAGGCGAAAAGCCGACTTAATGTCACATTTCACCAGCTCCACGCCAACCCCGCAACGGCACACTATCCGCACTGCCCAATCAAACGATGTGTATTTAACAGAACACAACTCAGCAGGGATGGCGTCGTTGACCAACCGCCCCCTCAGATAGGATAAATGATGGATTAAACAAAACTCCCTCACTGCCTTCTTAGAGACCACACCTAAGGGAGACACCCACAAATTGGGCACCGGAGGAGCCGCGAAAGGACCCAACACTCGACCCTCAGCGCACTCCTTTCTAATCTTAGACCTAACAACGTGCTCTAAACCGCTCACTGCCTTCCTCACCACCCTGTAAGGCAGAAAGCTGAGTGAGCACCTCTTTTTGAAAGGTTATGGTGGCGGCCCTACTGGAACCCTTAAGCCTCGCGAATCTACGTGACGGGCCAGCCACCCCTCTTTCCCCTTCCAAAATGGCCAATCGATCTAGAATGGCCTGCCGGGTCTGCACTTCATCACCATCATCAACAGGGGGTGAAACAGAACGCGGCCTCTTAGGGGGCCTTTTGGCAGGCTGCTTCCCTTTAAAAGGGCCTTGCCCCTTCTTAGGCCCCATGTAGTTGCTGTAGTCTCAGCCCAAAGTCAGCTCAGTATGGCCCAAGCCCTTCCCCTGAAATAAAAGCCCAGAGAGCACTGACAAGTTGCAAAGCAGAGAGCTCTGATCTACTCCCCCTACACCCTGGCCCCCGTTAAAGACCACTTAGCCTCCCACTAAGGCCCTAACGACCCGGCCACTGGGGTGAGGTGGGGGGTGGGGAAGCTTCCCGGACCAGTTGCTGTGGGACTGCAAAAGTGCTGCTGCCTGTGATGTCGGGAACAAACTCTTCCAACGTCGCACGCCGCTCCCTTGGACCCCGACCGCTCAACTGATGTGCGGCCGAAGCTGAACACCCGCGGAGGAGGGGATCAGGTGGACCATGGCTCCTCCCGCCACAGCCGCCGTGCCACTCACGAAAACCCCGGCTGCTCCACTGCCGTGTGAAGACACGCCACTGCTCCCAATGCCGGACCGGCCAAAACCCCTGTCAGCAGCCGACGCGTTGTTCCGGGCCTTGCAGACCGCACAGCTGATGTGCAGCTGATCTGCCCCTTCCGAGAGCAGCAATTCCAACTGCACCACCGGGGGTGGGGCTGGCCTTATAAAGCCGCCCACGCCCCCAATCCCTGTTAGGAAGAGTCCACTGTCTCATCCTTCCGGGGAGGCAATGGACGGCCCCCAGCCTATAGCGGCCGATCGGCCGCTCGGCTGGGTGGGGGCCGAAATATATATAGAAGTTCTACTTTAAGTGATATAAAGAAGGATCAGACAGAAGAGATCCAGTTCATTATATGGTGGTGCAAAGCTACATGGCTCATGAGAAAGACAGGAGAAAAAAATGAGAATGCCAGATTCTAACACCACAGTATTATTTAGAAAAACAACAATTCAGCTTGCATCCCAATAGTGCATGAAAGCAGACATGACTATAAGTAACTGTATAACACAGAGGAGATTTGAAAGAGCGTTTGGAGGAAATTACCCTGACCCAACCTGAAGTGAACTTCATTTATGCTTCATTTATGGGCCAGGGCATTTTTCTCATCTTACAAACCTTTACCAAAATGAGCTCTCTAGTTGCCCCTACCTTTGAAGCAGTGCTCTCTCTCTCTCACACACACACATCCAATGCTCCAGTTTGATAGAGCAGCAGGAGGAAAAGACTTCAGTGCTGCAGTTCAGACATGATCTGAGTGTACAGGCAGCTTTTTTTCATCAACTGCAGAAGCAGTGAAACCAGGTTTCAGGTCCTGTGCTGTGAAAAAACAAGAGTGCTGGCTGATTGCAAGAAGACCTTTGCTGCTTGCCTGCATCAAGTGCGAAATTGTTCTGTTGGGAGTTAGTGGTAGAACAGAGGAGCAAATACATTAATAAAAGATATCACTATGGAATATATCCTTACATTCATTTGTGCAAACCACCTCCATACTGGGTTCAAGATGGCTCATCTACTTTTCTTTTAAAACCTGGCCTAACTAATAAGGACTAAGAGTTCCATGAAAGTCAAAGCTGAATCTGTTATTTAGATATTGAATTTTTGTTCTGCTCTTCCTCTCAGGAGTTTCAAATAGAATACAAAGTCTCATCCTCTCCATTTTATCCCCACAACAACCTTGTGAGGTAGAGCTGGTAACTGACCCAGTGAGATTTGAATGCAGGATACCTTGGTGCTAATCCGACAGCAGCTGCTGCACCACCTCACTCTAAAATTTTATCTTTTTTGTGTGTGTGAGGCTAACTGGTAGTTTCTTTCATGAAGCTGTAGGTTTCTTATGACTATCATTAAAGTCAATGCCAGTCCTAAATGCAATCCTAAACAGAGTTGCACACTTCCAGGGGTTGTTTTGTAGAAAAATAGGTGGTGGAGCTCATTCAGGAATTGTTGTGCAGCTGCACCTACTATTCAATGGACAAGGAGGTGGAACTCTCAGAAAGGTTCAGGAGCTGCACTCTTGTGAGCTCCCACTGAATCCAAGGCCTGCACTCTTCTAAGAAGTTCAGAATGATGGAACTCTGCTTAGGACAGCAATGCTGGCTCATAGCTGGGAATGTGCTAGATAACTGGGAGTGAATAGAGAGTGGATGGAGAACTATGGCACTAGGAGAAGCGGTATCCAGGGCTGTTTCCTCATTTTAGGTATTTGACAGAGAAATCCTAAACCAGTCTACTCAGAAGTAAATATCATTTTATTTAATGGTGTGTACTCCCAAAAGAGGGAAAATGATATTCTAATTTGAGTAGCCTAGCGTTTAGGATTCTCCTCAAAGATCACAATTGAAACCATAAAACTGAGGAATACAGCCAGAGATGGCAGAAGTGTGGGTTTGAATCTGTGTTTGGGCATGAGGATGTTGTAACCTGAAAATGGGAGACACTGACAAACACTTTCCTGAGCTACTTGAGGGAAAAGGGTAACAATCAGAACCTCACTAGGGCTACTCCCTTGTTCCTGCCCAAAGTTTTAATTGTTTAAATTTTTAATGCATTTTAGCTTTGGTTTTAATTGTGTTAATGATGTCTTTTTGTTTGTTTCAGTGGTTTTTAAGTTATGCTTTTATTAAGTATGTTTGAATTTGTTAGCTGGCTTGGTGGTCCTTATGAGGGCATAAAGACAGGGTATACATTTTGTTTAACAAATAAAACTAGTTATGATAAAATTGGGAGGGGGATGAGAAGAATCTAGTGAGCTGCGATGAATTCTTTGCAGGAGGTGAAGGGTAGCCAGTCTCCAGGTGGGACCTGGAGATCCCGCGCTTTTACAATTGATCTCCAGCTGGCAGAGATCAGCTCCCCTGGAGAAAATGGCTGCTTTGAAGAGTGGACCGTATAGCACTGTACTATGCTGAGGCCCTTCCCCTCTCCAAACCCTGCTCTCTCTCAGATCTACCCCCAAAATCTCCAGGTATTTTTCATCACAGACCTGACAGCCCTAAAGGTGTCAGATAAAAACTGTAATATCAAAGATATTACAAAGAACTGTTATTGTTGGGGAATGCAGTTCAGCTCTCCCATTGTTCTATTTAACCGCAAGATACCAAACTTCTTAACTCTTTCACAGACAATCCCTGAACCTTTTCATATAAAGCAAGAAATGTAACCATGTTTTCCTTCTAGGTCCGTAAAAATTGGTAAAGTGCACAGGGAGAGGAAATCTTCAACAGAATGATTCTTCAGGTTTGTTTCTTCAGTCCATCACCACCTCTTATCAGCACCAACTGAGCCCTTTCAGGTACTGTGTTTTGGGTTTGAGATTATAGCCTAGAGACTGTCCTGGGGCTGAGGTTTTCCCAGAAAGCCTCAACACTTTTAAAAATACAAGGTCAATATGGCTTTATTTTCAGCCACTTGCTGTACTTGATGTTCCTTCACCACAGTAAAATATAGTACTTAAGAATGTCTTCCTTTCTATCTGTTGACATGTTATCACTAACACCTCCTAAACTAGTTAGATTACAATTTCAAACATGATTTCTGAAGAAAGGATAGAATATTGAATTAAAAGTTGGCCATCGTGCCATGATGCAACACATTATATTCTTTCTAGACTTTCTTAAAAGCAATGAGCTGCTGGGCAGAAACTGAATCCCAGGGATGACACCTCAATGATGTATTATTAAATATAAACCCATCCAGCTGGACCGGCTATAGCAAACTTTAATTTACTAGTTATATAACTTTACAGCTGTATTTCCATGGGAAGGATTGCTGTCTGGTGGAACAAGTGTGAAGGAGATGTTAACAGGCTGGCATGAGGACTGGGGAAGTCTCCAATTTTTTTTTAAATAAATGGATTTGATGTAGAGGAAAGCACTTCATATTGAGAAGAGAAGGTGGTTTTGGAATTTGAAACCAGAACATTCAGAATGTCAAAAAATAAAGGATTTGGGAGGAAAATGTCAAACCTTCAAATGACAAAAGAATGTTAAGCTAGTGGCAGTTTAAGTTTAAGTGTATGCAAATTACAAGGAAGTGAGCTGCAATTAGTTCAGTGCAACTTGTGTAGAGACAAGTATGCAGCCTTAAGTTTAAGTTTATTAGAAATCTTGGCTGTTTATTAGAGATTTTTGCTGTTTGATTGAATTTTTAAATCATATTTTATTATTTATTTAAATTATTTATTTTATTATTTAAAATACTTTTATGCCACCTTTCTACCTGATCCCCTGGTCCCCAAGGTAGCAAACATAGAAAATTTAAAATAGTTGAACAATTAAAAACATTTAAAATTAGAGAATAATTTACAAATAAGCAAACAAACACCTAGGCATGCAATACTAGAACCAGGGAGGAAGGCCAATAACCTTCTGTGGGTATGCTAAACAAAACAAAAAAAGTCTTGATGCATTGGTGGAAGACATTGATAGAGGGAGATAGACTGGGTAGGGAGGGAGTTCCAAAGTTTTGGTGCCATGACCGAGAAGACCATTTCTCAAGTTGCCATTTGTCTAACCTCAGATGATAAGGGCAACCTAAGCAGAGATGAGCAGGCTCATATTTTGTTATCTCCCCTGAGCTTTAGTGAAAAAAGCAGGCTATGAATGAAAATAATTGTAATAATAAAGTGTAGTGTTTTGATTAGGGATGTTCATGTTCACCTCAAAATTCACAGCATCCTTTCATTTGATGTGGTGCTAATGTTTTGTATCAGACTTCTGAAAGCATTTCAATATGTCAAACTTCCAGAAGCATCTATTTTACATTTGATGATGTCTCAAAAGTATGGAGGAGAAGAGGGAATAATGAAAATAGAAAGGGTTGAAAGTTGACCTGTACATACTGTGAGATAAGTATGTGACCCTTAAGTTGCCACAGATGTGTAGTACGGACAAATTCCATTTGGGCCTGTCACAATTGGGGATTCAAATTCTTTTGTAGATGACCAGTTCAGTTCTTGCTTTGTCTGTGGCACACACAAAAAAGGTGCAACTGCTGCTACTAATGAAGATTTAGCGCTAATAAAGAAGCACCATCTAAATTGAAAGGGCAAAAGTGAAGAGAGAGGATAAAAGGTAAAAGGTAAAGGTAGTCCCCTATGCAACCACCAGTCATTTCCAACTCTGGGGTGACATTGGCAGACTTTTTGTTATGGAGTGGTTTGCCATTGCCTTTCCCAGTCACCTACACTTTCCCCCCAGCAAGCTGGGTACTTATTTTACTGACTTCAGAAGGATAGAAGGGTAAGTCAACCTTGAGCCGGCTACCTGAACCCAGTTTCCGCTGGGATCAAACTCAGGTCATGAGCAGAGCTTTGGACTGGAGTACTGCAGCTCACCACTCTGCACCACAGGGATGCTCAAACACCTGTTGGTTTGACTGACAGTCTGTTTCCCAGTTGCAAAAGGACCTAACAGTCCAGTGGCACCTTTAAAGATCAAAGAAGTTAAATTATGGGTATAAACTTTTGTGTTCACACTTCAAAGCGTGCATGTTCACAAAAGTTTATACTCAGAAGTAAACTTTGTTGGTCTTAAAGGTGCCACTGGTCTCAAACTTTGTTCTATTGCTTCAGACCAACATGGCTACCCATCTGAATCTATTTTCATTGATCAGTTTGCCTATTTGCAAACTGTTCAAGCCTTCTCATTGAGTTACTTTTCTTACATTCAAACAGCACAAAACTACGATCAGCAGCATTTCAGAAAGTATATTCTCACACTGTCCTACTCCTCCCACGCTGACCTCTCAACATTGCATGCATCTGGGCAGCCTGTCCTATAAATAAACAATGAACAAAATCAATGCATTAGCTAGTGATGAAAAGCAGTATATTTTGTTTAGTGTTCATTTAAGCCTGTGTTATTGACATGATTGTGCACATGCACATGTTCACAGTTGAATGGGAGATCTAGTTTCCCTGATATCGTTGAATTATCTGACCTGACCATCAATGACCCTGAGTAGAATTACCTTACCTGCTGTGCAGATGCAAAAGGACTCACAAGGCAAGAAAGTGAAACACCATCCCAAACAGTTACTGCACAGCTGCAAAGCTGTTCAGCAGCTATTCAAAGTAGATGACAGACAGGTGAGCAGATTGGAATTTTGGCTTGTGGGTGATCACAGCTGTCAAACTTAGTATGTTTGTTTATTAAATATATTCATTGCAAAGACTGTTTCACCTCTATCTATAAGTGGCTTCTGGATTCTCTCCATATAGAGCAATTAGCCTTGCTGTTTTAGCTTTCACAGGATATTCTGGATATATAAATTAGACTTTATTGTTCCTTTGTACAAACGTCTTAATTCATTCAATTTAATTTAGGTTGCACCTATTGACTTTTTGAACAGCATTATAGTTTAAACACAGTGTGCTGAAGCAAAACCATCCTACTATTAACTGACACACAATTATTACTTTGACTAAGCTTATCTTCAGCAATATCCATGTTCTTCAGTGCATTGTTTATTTGTATGTTTCTTTTCTTTAAAAAGCAGCACAGAAAAGAACAATTTTTATTAGGAGACGTTTTTGGTAAAGTTAGTAATCACAAGTGAGATACTTTTTTCTAAAAAAAAAAAAAGATTTATTTTCTCATTTCATCGCACACTTGGATAGGGGAAAAGGAATTAAAAAACCCAGGGATTTGTAATATGCACAAGGAAAACATTCAACACATTTTGAAATACTTTACTGTTTATACAGGCCAGTAGGAAATAATATATTTGGTGTCATTTAAAAACTTCACATTTCAAGGCAAAGATGGAAATGGTCTGCAGAGGCTCAGTGTCTGAACATACATGTCTGGGCCGCTTAGCCAAGCTATAAAATAAGTATGATAATATTTACCTTCCCTGCAAGAGTGCTATGTGTGTTAAATTTAAGTCAAGGCAGAAATCTCACTTCAAAATCTTGGAGGAAAAGACTTTCGAACTACCAAATGTAATAAATTAATTCAATTTCCCTATACCCGCTTTTTAGTCTGGAGAGGTTATTATTAATATTTAAAACCAAGTGTAGTCACAGTAAAGAGGAGTAATAAATTTCTTTAATAATTAAGGGCATGATCCTCCAGAAACTGCTGTTGCACAACTACCATTGTAATGTATAGGATCTATATGGGATTGTTCTTGTACAATCAGTTCTCATTAAATTAAATGGGGATCCTGTATTCTGTTTCAAATACTAGCTCTCTTCATTGCTTTAAATTGAAAGAGGATATTTGGGGTGCAGTAGGGCATGAACAGTTTTGGGGATGTACATCAAATACAAATGGTTTTAAGTAGGGAAGGTTTTTCAGGGCCTTTCCTCCCCCTCTGTCAACTAGTTATTTGCACACTGATGCAAAAGATCCAGGAGCTGACACACATACAGCATTTGTCATCTGTGACGTATACTGAATCACACCTTGGTTCATACAGTCAGTATTGTCTACTCAGACTAGCAGTGGCTCTCTAGTTTGGGATTTTTCCAGCACCTACTACTTGTTCTTTTTAACTGGAGATGCTGGGGATTGAACCTGGGACCTTCTGAATACCAAGCAGATGCTCTGCCATTGAGCCACAACCCTGTTACCTTCTTCTGGATGGAGCCCCTTGACCACAAATAGAGACCCTTACATGCCCATCTATGTAATCCTAGCAATGGGAATATAATGATCAACTTGCACTTGTAATCGACTTCCAGGGTTGGAAAATGCCAAGCTGAATTGCTTCTCAGAAGGGGAGCAGGCTGGGGCTTCTGTTCGGGGTAGTGGAGGGCAATTTAATGCCTACTGCCTACTTTTCTCAGTCAGATATGTCAGATCAGTCCAAGATATGCACAGGAAACTCTGAGGAGATTTACCTTGGCTAAAAGGGAGTCCTGGGGGGGGGGGGGCTCCTTTGAGACTTTGAGGGGTCTCCGGAGACGAGTTGCATATTCATCATCTGCAGAAATTTCCAGAGTCATTTATTTGACATAAGCTCGACAGGATCCTAACCTTCTTTGAGACTGCTAAACATCTAAAGCTATACAAGACCGGTGTTGGATCTGGATAACTGCAGAAAAAGGTACTGATGACTATTTTCATTCCGGGACTATTTAAAGTTAAACAAAATAAAATCAGAAGGTGGGAAATAGAGATTCAGAAAGCTTGGAAGAAGAATGGGAGAAGAGGTGAAATTTGAACTTTGTAAATTTAAAGGACAGTGCTAAAAAGTGGAAAGGAATTTATTGTTTTGTCTACGTGCGGTTTTGGTGAAAAAGCCCCATCGTCACAGATTTGCAGCTCTCACAGTCAATACAGGAAATATGTCAAACATCGCGAGATCTTTTTACCAGTGAAAATGGGATTTGGTGGCAAGAAATGCAGGAAGTGTCGGATGGAAGAGGGAAATCATTGAAGCAGCTAGCCTACTCTAGGACTATAATATCATAGGAAAACATCGGTGGCCATTGCTCGGAGGTCAAAATTTAAACAAAGTTTTTAAAGTGTTCGGGACATTAAAAATTGGTGAAGCTTACAGAGGTGACAATTATAAGGTAAATACTATTGGACATTATTGCTGATAATTATTTTAGAAGCCTTTTAAGGGAATTTTTTTTTAAAGGGAAGCAGAAAGTCACGACTGCCCTTTTGGAAGAAATAAAAACTTTTAAAATTAATATCTAAGCCCAGGAGGCTCTGAGGATGGTGAAATTAGGCTTATTGAAAAGGGCAAGCCTTACTCTATCAAACCTGATAGTTTAAATTTAATTTGGAGAGGTCAAAATTTTCAGTGTTTTTTTAAATGTCAGAGCATAAGTTAACCCGTGCAAGGACTGCCTCAATGGAGAAAATGAAAGAGCAATTAGAAGCAATGGAAGCCAGGATGATGAAAGGGGTGAGAGACATGATAACTGCTTCTATAAAAGAAATTAGAAAATACATTGAAGAGATAAGGAAAGATATAGAAGATCTCAGAAATGAGACTGTGGTAACATCAAAGAAAGTGCAAGAGGTGGAAGAGAGAGTGAAAGTACATGATTCCACCTTGCTAAAAATGCAAGAAAAGGTGGCAATTCATGACTGCAAATTGATGGAAACCCAGATACGTCTGAGAGGAGTACCTGAGGATGAAGAGACTGATTTGAAAGGATATATAATAAGAATAATTGCAGAATTTTTGGAGGAAGATCCTGAAGGAACTAGAAGGATGTATAGAGTGAACTCGCTATATGCCAAGAAAAATAATCTACCAAGAAATGTGGTTATAAGATATATGACAAAAGAAATGGTGGGAAAAATCTTGAATACAAAATTGAAAAGACATTGATAGTGGGAGGCAGCAGAGTAAGAATCATGAAAGAATTGCCAAGACAAGTGATAAATGACATAAAAGCATACAAAAAATTGACAGAAAAACTATGTGACAATGAAATGAGGTATAGATTGATAATAGCTGAAGGTCTGAGCTTTGAGCTGCAAGGAAAAAGGATTACAATTCCAAGCACACAGGAACTGCGTAGGTTTTATGAAGAACATAAAGAATTTGCACCATTATGGATTACAAATTATTATCTTGGAATGTAAATGGACTACACCATGTAAATTCACCACAAAAAAGAAAGGCTTCATTGGATTAAAAAGCAAAATTGTAATATAGTTTGTTTACAAGAAGTGCATATCAAACAAAAGGATTACAAATTTTTATGGAATAAACAACTGGGACAAGAATTTTATTCATTGGCTGAACAGAAGAAAAGGGGAGTGATTTTCTATATTAAACAAGAATTGGAGCCGAAATTAGTGTTTAAAGATAAAGATGAAAGATTTGTAGCGGTAGAAATAATATTAAATGCAAAAAACCCCGTTGTTATTGGGACTGTATGCACCAAATGGTGCAAAGGATGTTTTTTTAAAAGACATTATACAACAATTTGATGAACTGATTTATGACCAAGTTTTGATAATGGGGGACTTTAATGGAACAATTAAGAACACACTGGATAGGTCTGGGGAAAAAAAAATAATAAGAAAGGAAAATTGCCAAAGTCTTTTTCTGAATTGATCAAACAAGAAAATTTGGAGGATATATGGAGGAAATTTAACCCTGAAGTGCGGGACTATACCTTTTTTTCAGCAAGACATAAAACTTTTTCCAGAATTGACATGTTGTGGGGCACTAAAGATTTAGGCCTTATAACAAAGAAAATAGAGATTTTACCTAAAATTGGGACTGACCATAATCCAATAATGTGGATTACAAAATTGTCCAAGAAGTTGAGAAGATGGAGATTGAATGAAGATTTACTACAGAATAAAGAAATAGTGACATCTCTAGAAAATGAAACTAAAGCTTTCTTCCAAATAAATGATAAAGAGGATATAGAATTTCAGACGGTCTGGGATGCTTATAAAGCAGTAATGAGAGGAATATTGATTACATTGAATAACAAAGATAAGAGGGCAAAAGAAAAACAGATGTTGGACATTCAAAATGAAATAAAGAAAAAAGAAGGGGAACTGAGAAAAAGGCTGGGGAAAAAGAAAATTATAAGGGAGATTACAATATTACAAATGCAAATGAGACATTTGTTCAATAAAGAACTGGAATGGAATCTGAAAAGATTGCAGCAGAAATTTTTCGAGGGAGCAAACAAACCCAGAAAATATGGCCTGGCAACTGAAGAAAAAGAGAGAAAGTAAAATTATTAATAAAATTGTGGTGGATGGAAGAGAGGTGGTAGATCAAGAAGGAATAAAAAGAGAATTCTTTAAGTATTATGGCAAGTTATTTAAAGGTGTTAAAATAAGGGGGGGAAAGATGGATAAGTACTTCCAAAAGATAAAAATAGCATCCTTAGCAGAAAATATGCGAAAAGTTTTGAACGATCCAATTGAAAAAATAGAAATTGAAGCAGCAATTAATGCAATGAAAAATGGGAAAGCACCTGGGCCAGATGGATATACAGCTAAATTTTTTAAAGCCCTCAAAGAGGAGTTAATCCTGAAACTTCAGAAATTGATGAATATAAGAACAAAAGGGAAAATACCCAATATGTGGAAGGAAGCTATTCTTTCGTTGATTCCAAAGGAAGATAGAGATGTTACGATTGTAAAAAATTATAAACCATTATTAAATAATGACTAAAATATATACAAGAATCTTGGCAGAACGGTTTAAACAATATTTGATAAACTTTATAAAGGAAGATCAAGTGGGGTTTCTTCCCAAAAGGCAAATAAGAGACAATATCAGAATTGTTGTAAATATTGTAGAATATTATGAAAGACATCCAGAAAAAGGAAGTAGCATTATTCTTTGCAGATGCAGAGAAAGCATTTGACAATTTAAATTGGGATTTTATGCTTGCAGTAATGGAGAAAATGGAGCTGGGAGAAAGCTTTGTAAGAATGATAAAAGCAATATATACTGAACAATGTGCAAAGCTATGTATAAATGCTGATCTTACAGAAGACATGATAATTAGTAAAGGTACAAGACAAGGTTGTGGAATAAACTTAATTTGTCACTGTTGGGTAGAATAGCTGCAATTAAAATGAATATTCTACCAAGAATAATGTATTTGTTTCAAACTATTCCGATTGTGAAAGATAGCTTTGTGTTTGTGTCTTCTGGTGCAATTTTGTTCTCAGATCCTGTATTTACTTCATCAGTAGAAGAAGAAGAAGAAGATATTGGATTTATATCCTGTATAAATATAGGATTTAGATCCTGTATTTACTTCATCAGTACATGGGATAAGGCACTTTCTCAACTGTGCTGCATAATGCAGCCTATTTATTTTGTCCTGTTTGCTCTGTTGGCTCTATCTGCGCCACCTTCATCACTTTCGGGGTGTGGATCCCCCAGTGGGGTGGTCTCCCGACTCCCTCCGCCGGCTGTTTCTGATAGCCCTGCACCCCCTCTTTCATTTGATATGTGTCCCGTGCGGGTGCCACCCTCCCGCCGGGAGATGCCGCAAAATGAGCCCCATTGAGGCTTATGGCGGCAGGGCTCGGGGGAAGCGAGCTAGACTGCTGTTCTTTTGAGGGGTTATAGAGTGTTTCGAGCCCGTCCCTGTGCCATTGGTCCCATCGTTGTGGGGCCCAGGGGGCCGGCGCAGCGGCACGCTGAAGCAGCCTGTCACTAATAACACAGGTCGAGATGCAGGACAGGAACCTGGAAGTGACCGACAGGCTGCTTCAGCGTGCCGCTGCGCCGCCCCCCTGGGCCCCACAACGATGGGACCGATGCCACAGGGACGGGCTCGAAACACCCGCACGGGACACATATCAAATGAAAGAGGGGGCGCAGGGCTATCAGAAACAGCTGGCGGAGGGAGTCGGGAGACCACCCCACTGGGGGATCCACACCCCGAAAGTGATGAAGGTGGCGCAGATAGAGCCAACAGAGCCAACAGGACAAAATAAATAGGCTGCATTATGCAGCACAGTTGAGAAAGTGCCTTATCCCATGTACTGATGAAGTAAATACAGGATCTGAGAACAAAATTGCACCAGAAGACACAAACACAAAGCTCCCTTACACTGAATCAGTGCTTGGGTCCACCAAAGTCAGTATTGTCTAGTCCAGTCACAAACACAAAGCTCCCTTACACTGAATCAGTGCTTGGGTCCACCAAAGTCAGTATTGTCTACTCCAGGGGTGGCGGGAGGGAGGAAGGAGGGAGGGAGGGAAGGAAGGGAGGGAGGGAAGGAGGGAGGGAGGAAGGAGGGAGGGAAGGAAGGAAGGGAGGGAGGGAAGGAGGGAAGGAAGAAAGGAAGGAAGAAGGAAGGAAGGAGGGAGGGAGGGAGGGAGGAAGGAAGGAGGGAGGGAGGGAGGAAGGAGGGAGGGAGGGAAGGAAGGGAGGAGGGAGGGAGGGAAGGAGGGAAGGAAGGAAGAAAGGAAGGAAGGAGGGAGGGAGGGAAGGAAGGAGGGAAGGAAGGAAGGGAGGAGGGAGGGAGGGAAGGAGGGAAGGAAGAAAGGAAGGAAGGAAGGAGGGAGGGAAGGAAGGAGGAAAGGAAGGAAGGGAGGGAAGGAAGGAAGGAAGGGAGGAAGGGAGGGAAGGAAGGTAAGAGGGAGGGAGGAAGGAAGGAGGAAGGGAGGGAAGGAAGGGAGGAAGGAAGGAGGGAGGGAGGGAAGGAAGGGAGGAGGGAGGGAGGGAAGGAGGGAAGGAAGGAAGAAAGGAAGGAGGGAGGGAGGAAGGAAGGAGGGAGGAAGGAATGGAGGAGGGGGGAGGGAAGGAAGAAAGAAAGGAAGGAAGGAGGGAGGGAAGGAAGGAAGGAAGGCCACCCCCTCCCGCCAGCCGCCCCCCCGCTTTTGGCCCCTCCCTCCCTGCCTGCCTTACCTGCTTCCAGGGCGGCGGAGAGTCCGGCGGCAGCGACGGAGAGTCCGGGGAGGCGTCGGAGAGGCCGGCCGGCGCTGGTCACTGGAGGGCCTCCAGCGACCAGCGCCGGCCTCTCCGACGCCCTCCCCAGCCTCCGCCTGCACTGGAGGCCCGCGTGCGGGGCCCTGCGGCGGTTGCGGAGGCCGGGGAAGCATCGGAGAGGCCGGCGCTGGTCGCTGGAGGCCCTCTAGCGACCAGCGCCGGCCTCTGCGACGCCCTCCCCGGCCTCCGCCTGCACTGGAGGCCCGCGCGCGGGGCCCTGAGGCGGTTGCGGAGGCCGGGGAAGCGTTGGAGAGGCCGGCGCTGGTCGCTGGAGGCCCTCCAGCGACCAGCGCCGGCCTCTGCGACGCCCTCCCTGGCCTCCGCCTGTACTGGAGGCCCGCGCGCGGGGACCGGCGGTTGCGGAGGCTGGGGAAGCGCCGGCCTCTCCGCCACTTCCCCGGCCTCCGCCACCGCCGCCGGGCCCCACAGGCGGGGAATGCGGCGAGTGAGGGAGGGAGCATCCCCGCGCATGCGCAGGGATGCTCCCTCCCTCACTCGCCGCCTTCCCCGCCCGTGCGCGCGGCCCCCGGCTCTCTGGCTGGCTAAACTGGGACCTCTAATGGTCCCGGTATAGCCAGCCTGGGAGCCGTGAATTGGGGGCCAGAACCGGGACTTTCCTGGGAGACCGGGATGGTCTGGCCACCCTATTGGAGACAATGATAAATTAATTTAAAAAGTATATAAATTACTTCTACAATTGTCTACAGAAGATGAAGTAGTGAAATCTTAAATGATTAAATGGGCAATTCGGCCCCTCCCAGCCGAGCGAGCAAAGCCCGCCCTAGGCTGGGGGCCGTTCATTGCCTCCCCTGCAGGAGGGAGACAATGGTTCAGCCCGCAACGGCCAGGGGGCGGGCCGCCTTTTAAGGCTGGCCCGGCCCCTTGTGGCGCAGTTGCTCCAGGGTTTTGTCGGCTGGAGCGGTGCGCGGCCGTGTGCGGGCTCAGGCTGGGCCGCGCGAGGAGGTGTCGAAGCGACCGGCGTGGGACGCTTTAACATCGGGTCGTGTCCAGGAGGAGCGGCGTGGCCTCGCGTTCAGCGCAGTTTCTTGGCGCTGGGGCGGTTTGTTTGTGGCCTTTTGGCCTTCTTCCCGGGTGGCGGGGTTTGTGCGGGCGGCTTTGAGGCGGTTTGGGAGGAACCGGCTGCTTCGGGGGGACGTTGGGCGTTAGCACCCACCCCCCCCTTCACCGGCTGTCGTCGCTGGGGCCCTATACGCCCCCCCCTCGCCCGGCTACAGCTGATCGGCGGGCGTCCTCAATCAGGCGGGCGTTTTTTCCTTGCGCAGCGTGCGCGGCTTTTATTGAGGCCGCTCGGCGGCAAGCCTCCAGGCGCGGCGGCGGTCATTTTCCTGGGGCCCTCCCCGCCCTTCCCATTGCCCCTACCTGCGCTAAGCGCTGGCTGGCTCTGACTTGCATAGCCCCTGGAAGCTAAGCAGGGGCAATTCCGGTACTTGGAGGGAAGACCTCCTGGAATACCAGCAGTGGGGTGGTGGCTTCAGGTTTGCCTTTGAGGGTTGGTGCGCTGTAGTGGGGGCCTTTTGGTTTTGACTGGCGCTTCTTTTCCTTTGAGGTTTTGGTGCGCTGTAGTGGGGGCCTTTTGGGTTTTGACTGGGGCTTCTTTTCCCCTTCACCCCCCCCCCCCTTCACCACCTCATCGGGCTTTCTTTGAGGAGTGATTATATTGCTACCTAGTGATTGCTGGTTCGCTTCTGCGCTGCTGCCTTCGGTATTGACGACAGTCACTCTATTAGGTTTTGTATTGCTTCCTTAGGCATGGGGCCTAAAAAGGGCCAGGGCCCTTCAAAGGGCAAGCAGCCCGCTAAGAAGCCGGCCAAGCGACCCGCCCCGGTTGAGCCACCTGCTGATGAGGCTGATGATGCCGTCACTCGTCAGGCCATCTTGGATCAGCTTACGGCTTTGGAGGGTGAAATGGGGGTGGCGGGTCCCTCCAGGAGAGTCGCCGGGCTCATTGGCTCGGGTAGGGCGGCTACCATTGCCTTCCAGAAAGAGGTACTCGCACGTCTCTCTGCTTTGCAGGGCCGAGAAGATGGTAAGGAGCCGGATCTGGAGGCCCCTCAGGACGCGCCTGGGCAGCAGCCGGACGATGTGCTAGTGGTCCCTTCGGTGCAGGAAGGTAGGTTGGCGGGCCAGGCTCAAGGGTCTGGTTGGCCTTGGGGCCCTTGGGGTCCAGTGGTGGGCCCTGGCATGGGCGGGACAGAGCAACACCATTTGGCCGGCCCACAGGGAACAGGTCCCTTCCCTTCCCCAGGGCAGCAGCCGTTTTTTGGGTGGCCATTTCCAGCTCATTTTCCCCAGGGGCTGGCCGGATCGGCTTCAGCTTGGCAGGCTTCTCCGTTCCGGGCAACTTCGCCGGGGTCCAGTTGTGGCGCATCCAATCACCCTGCAAGCGGAGTTTCACCTTGGGGGATGCAATCAGGGCACATGCAGCCATCAGGTTCGCTGCAGCAGTGGGGCGGCTGGGGGTTCCCAGCCCCCCCGGGTATCCCGTACAGTTCGGTGGCGTTTCATGCCATTCCTTTTGGGGATTCGGCCTTGCCACTGGGCGATCATCTTACTTCAGCTACGAAGGAAAAGATACTGAAGGGCGAATACGTGGACGTATTCAGCCTATTGTTTAGGGAGCTGGAAAAGAAACCCAAAGAGGAAATGGACGAAAAAGACAAAGAAAAGCTAAGGAAGAGGAAAGTTGACAGGTCCTGGTCCAATTGGTTACCGGGTTTTTTAATTTATGCGGGTGTAATCGCCCGAGCTCAACCGTGGCGGGCGGCCCACCTTTTCCAATATTGCGATATAATTTATCGCGCTTATAGTGATTTTGTTGGCGGTGCTTGGCTTCAGTATGATGAAGCGTTTAGGATGCGGGCCGCTGTGACACCTGGTCTCCCCTGGGACCAAATTAACCAACAGCTCTGGCTGCAACTCATGGCGCCGGCCAAGCCCAATCTAGGCGACCGTTCTGACAGCGGTCACATTGTTCAGAAATCTACTCACCCTCCTGCCGCCCGCGCCTCCGCGGGGCAGCCGGTTCAACCTCGGCTGCTTTGCTGGGAGTTTACCTCCCAAGGGTCGTGCGCTAGGAGGGCGTGTCGCTATAAGCACGAATGTCCGCTGTGTGGGGGCCCCCACGCCTTTACGGCATGCAACCGGTCCAAGCCAAAAAGTGGCTTCAAGCGGTCGGGAGGCCCCAGTCAGCAGTCTGGAAAAGGGCCCCAGTCCCATCAGGGTAACGGTTCTTAGGCGGTTGCTGCACGGCTATCCGCGTTCTGAGGATCAAAAATTTTTGTTAGAAGGGTTTATGTTTGGGTTCAGGATCCCTTATCAGGGTCCGCGGGCTCCGTTCCTGTGTTCTAATTTGAAGTCTGTAAAAGGGAAGGAGCATATTGTTAGGGAAAAGATTAAAAAAGAGTGTGCAGAGGGGCGAGTTTTGGGCCCTTTTTTGGAACCCCCGGTTCCCAATTTACGCGTTTCGCCTTTGGGGGTAGTGCCCAAGAAGGCCGAAGGGGAGTACCGCTTAATACATCACCTGTCATATCCTCGGGGACAGTCGGTTAATGATGCCATCCCTGTGGAGATGTGCTCCGTGAGATACACATCCTTTGATAAGGCCGTGAGTATCGTGCGGAGTTGCGGTCCAGGTGCTGAGCTGGCAAAGGCCGACATCAAGTCGGCTTTTCGGCTGTTGCCAGTGCACCCTGCTGACTTCGAATTATTGGGTTTTTCCTTCGAGGGAGCTTTTTACATGGACCGGGCCCTCCCCATGGGATGTTCTGTTTCTTGCGCCGCGTTTGAGCGTTTTAGTACGTTTTTAGAGTGGGCCTTACAGCGTCGGACGGGGACGCGCGACATGGCGCACTACCTTGATGACTTCCTTTTCGTGGGCCCGGCGGGCTCAGGGCAGTGCGCCCACCTGCTTAGGGCTTTTGAGAGCCTGGCTGAGGAATTGGGGGTCCCGCTGGCTGCCGAAAAGACTGAGGGCCCCTCTACGGTTTTGACGTTTTTAGGGATAGAGCTTGACACTGTGCAGCAACTTTCGCGTCTGCCTGTGGATAAGTTGCAGGTTTTACGGCAGAGGATCGCCGAGGTTAAGTGCAAGCGTAAGGTCACGCTCGTCGAGCTGCAACAGTTAGTCGGCCACTTGAACTTCGCTTGCAAGGTGGTGGCCCCGGGCAGGGCCTTTTTGAGGCAATTTTGCGAGGGCATGACTGCCTTACGCCTGCCTCATCATCTCACTCGTGTCACCAAAGGGATGCGCGAGGATCTGGGAGTCTGGGAGGCCTTTTTGGATGGCTTCAACGGCGCGTCCTTTTGGCGGGAGGTCATGTTATTGGAGGCGGAGCTGCAGATCGTTTCAGACGCCTCCGGCGCCATTGGTTTTGGGGTGTATTTCCGGGGCCAATGGTGCGCTGAGACCTGGCCTGCGGAGTGGAGGAACTCCGACTTAATTCGCAACTTGGCGTTTTTAGAGTTCTTCCCCATTTTAGTTGCTGTTTTTATCTGGGGGCACGCCCTTTCAAACCACACGGTTCAGTTCTGGTGTGACAACTTGGCGGTGGTCCAAGTTGTTAACAGTTTAACGTCCAAGTCACCCCCGGTTATGCGTCTGGTTCGGGCGTTCACATTACGTTGTCTGCAGTTGAATGTTTTGTTTGTGGCCCGGCATGTTCCTGGTGTCAGTAATGGAGTGGCGGACGCTTTGTCTCGCCAACAGATGGCGCGCTTTCGGCAGCTGGCACCAGAAGCCGACCCTTGTCCAGTGCGCATGCCGGAGGAGCTTTGGAGAGTTGGAGGAGCGAAGTAAGCCGGGCCATTCAGCTGGCAATCGCACCCAGCACAAGGCGGACGTATCTTCGGGCTGCCAGCCAGTTCTCCGCCTTCCGAGTTGGTGCGGGGTTGGAGGAGTCCTGGCCCCTCCCGGTGGAGCACCTATTACAATTCTGTGTGCGGCAGCGGAGGCGCGGCCTTTCTGTTAAATCCATTAAAGGGCAGCTGGCAGGGTTGGCATTCATCAGTAAGGCCCGGGGGTTTAATGATTGTGTGAAGGATTTTAGGATTGCTAAGGTGTTAGAGGGATGGTCCCGGGAAGGGGGTAAACAGGCGGACGCTAGGCGGACGCTAGGCGTCCCATTTCCCCGGTCATTCTCCGGGGTCTCCACGCTACTTGGTCCTCGGTCTGTGCCTCAGACTACGAACAGAAGTTGTTTCATGCTGCCGCTCTAACGGCGTTTTTTGGAGCGCTTCGCGTATCCGAGTTAGTGGCAACCTCGCGTGGCGACGTTTCTGGCCGGGCCCTCCAAGCTGGTGATGTTAAGTTTGTGGAGGGTCAAGCAGTTATTCAGGTTCGTCGGTCAAAGACAGACCAACGACAGCGGGGGTGTTCCATAACCTTGGGCCCCTGTGCGGAAACCGAACTTTGCCCAGTGCTGGCGCTCACTCGATACGTTGCTGCCCGGGGTTCAGCTCAGGGCCATTTTTTCTGCCACGAGGACTCTTCTTCTTTGACCAAGTACCAGTTTTGGGCCATCACCTGTAGGGCCTTGGAAAAACTGGGTTTGGGTGGTGCTAGGTTTGGCACCCACTCTTTCCGCATAGGTGCGGCTTCCACTGCGGCGGCAATGGGGTATGGGAGTGAGGCCATTCGGCGGGTTGGTCGTTGGAGGTCCGGGGCTTTTCGGACATATATTCGGCCCCTGGTGGAGTAATGGACCACTGTCGCCTGTTGCGTTTCCAGTTTATGTGTTCTAAGTTCTTTGTTTTCTTTCATAGGTGCTGTGGCTGGCCGGAGAAGGATGCGGATCCTCATTTGCGGCCACAGTATTATCTTTTGGGCCGCCCACCATGCCCGTCGGACGCCAATCGGATCCCAGTTGGGCCTTAGTGAACGGGCCATCATTGAGTGGCAGGGACGGCGGGGCATGCGGTGGGCGGGGCTCCTTTCCTTACTGTTCAGGGAACGGAGGGGCCCAGCGCCAGACGTTGTGGTGATTCACCTGGGGGAGAACGATTTGGGCCTTATGAAGGGGAAGGCCCTATCGATTCAGGCCCGGGATGATATCATCAAAATTAAACGGAGATGGCCGGGCGTCCTTGTCCTCTGGTCGGCCATGTTGCCGCGCCGCGTTTGGCGGGCGGCCTGGGAGCCGTCGGGCTTGGAGCGGGCCAGGAGAAAAGCCAACAGGGCTTTGTGCTTAGCCTTAGAGGCTGGTCTGGGAGTCTACGTGCCTCATCCGGCCATCAAAGCTAGTTCTGCGGAACTGTACAGGCCGGATGGGGTGCACCTTTCAGTTAAGGGCAACGAGGCATTTTTGGCCGACTTGCGGCAAGGATTGGAACATGTTCTTGTTCAGTGGGGGACAGAGGCCTAAGCTGAGGCTTGGCTCTGTCTATGGCGGTTGGTTATGGTGGGAACATGTTCTTTCGGGGTTTCGGTGAGCTCCCTTGGCAACACACCGTTTGGGTGTACGGTCTCCCTGGGGTGACCTTGGCTGCACGGCGCGAGGTTGGCTTCAGGGAGCCTCGCGATCCCGCCGCTTGGAGACCTCCACATCCCAGGCTGCACGGCTGGGACGGGGTGGAGCTCAGCGATACGGGATCTCGTGCCTGGCTGGCCGGGCCTGAGCCGTGTGGTTGGCTCAGGCTCGGGGCCTTGGGGCTCGCCCAGTTTTCAGGTGAGGAGGTGGTCAGCGGTATGACCCCTGGCTCAACCTGACCCCAATGTTTTTTCCCTTGCCGCAAGTTCAATAAAGTGGCCCTTTTCATCCAACATGGTTGTATGTCTCATTATTCCGAATGGGGGGGCAATTAATGTAAATAAAGAAATACAGATGGAAATTTGGGAATATTTGTGGAAGAACTCTATGAAACTCTCAACATGTCATAGTATCAAAGAAAACTGTTTTAAGATGATGTATAGATGGTAGGAATATTTGTGGAAGAACTCTATGAAACTCTCAACATGTCAGAGTATCAAAGAAAACTGTTTTAAGATGATGTATAGATGGTATATGACTCCTAAAAAATTGGCAAAGATGAATAATAAGATGCCAGACAGATGTTGGAAATGTAAAAAGCATGAAGGTTCTTTCTATCATATGTGGTGGACTTGTGAAAGAGCAAAAAAGTATTGGCAGATGATTCAACAAAAAATTTCTAGGCTCTTGGGATATGAATTTAAGAAAGTTGCAGAGACTTTTCTGTTGGGATTACAAATGGAAAAATTTCCAAAAGAAGATAGAACTATAATTTGGTACTTGCTTTCAGTGGCTAGGACATTATATGTGCAGTTGTGGAAGCAAGAAAAAATACCAGAGAAATGGGATTGGATTGTAAAAGTTATGACATGGAGTGAAATGGACAAATTAACAAGAATTTTAAGAGACTATGATTTAGAAGTTTTTAAGATGGAGTGGAAAAAGTTCAGAATATATGTAGAAAAAGAGTGGAAAATAAAAGGACATTGGACAATTTTTGATAATGATTAAGTCTTAGAAAAAAGAGGAATATTAAATTTTGTTTTTATTAATTAAGGGTACCTTTAAACATTAGTACTTTAAGTAAATAACACCGGCGGGGGTCAAGTAACGGGGGAGGGGTGGGTAGAAAGTAATATATGGGATAGATAAAAGAAGTTACTAATGATGCAAGAAATATAATTTGTTACCATATGTTACCAAATAAAATTGTTTTAACTCAAAAACTTGCACTTGCAATCCAAAGATCTGTGAAGGGCAGGATTGTCTCACATACAATTTACACAGACCATTCAGGACCCCTCCTTGGTCACCACAAACAAATTTGTATTTTCATGGCTGCATTATAGTGTACAACAACAACTGTTGGATTCAACATACTTAAACCATACAATGTTGTGATGGGCACAGATGGATCCCTGACCATGACGTTCAGTGTGGTTTTGAGCCACATCTACTATCAAGAACTAGTGTGGTGTTGTAATAATAGTGTTGGAATAGAATTAGGGAGGCTTGGGTACAATGAAGATAGGTGGGTAACCTTGAGTCAGCAGCAAGATGGCTCACAGGAAAGTTGTGAGGATAAAATAGGTGGTGGTGGGGAATACACCAGGCAGGGGTGGCCTGATGCCCCATGGCGCCCTAGGCAGACTCGCTGCCTGGCACCCCCTCAAGCGCCCCTGCTTCCCCTCCCTCCCTTCGGACTCCCCCCCCCCCCCGTGTCATTTTCAATGCCAGAACTGGCTCTAGTGCCGCGTTCCGGCTCTTTAAAGCCCCCCCCCCGGCCAAACATTTGAAACATGGCTTAAACCACACCGCGGGGTCGGGGCGCGCTCACCGGTTCTCAGGAAGAGCATCCTGAAAGGATGACCCCCGCTGCTACTGACTCCTCCCCTCCCCACTTCCTGGATGGGAATGAAGTTTGCTACCTTGCTTCCTTGCTTGTTGCTCCACACTCTTTTGTGCAGTCGGCCAAATGCACGGTTTGCCTTTGCCAGCCTGTTGTCAATCTCCTTGTCGATCTTGGCATCTGAGGAGATGATGCACCCCAGGTAGCTGAACTGCTGGACTGTCTTCAGAACTGATTCACCCACAGTGATGCAGGGAGGGTGATAATCTTCCTGGGGTGCAGGCTGGTGGAGAACTTCTGTCTTCTTCAGACTAACTTCTAGGCTGAATAGCTTGGCAGCCTCTGCAAAGCAGGACGTCATATGCTGCAGAGCTGATACCGAGTGGGAGACGAGTGCGGCATCATCAGCAAATAGTAGCTCTCGGATGAGTTTTTCCATTGTCTTGGAGTGAGCCTTTAGTCGCCTCAGGTTGAACAGGCTGCCATCAGTGCGATAGCGGATGTAGACACCATTGTCATCATCTTGATCTACTGCGGCTCTTTGAAGCATCATGCTAAAGAAGATCGTAAAGAGAGTTGGCGCGAGAACGCAGCCTTGCTTTACACCTGTGCCTATTGGAAAGGGCTCCGAGAGGTCGTTGCAGTGTCTGACTTGGCCTCGCTGGCCTTCATGTAGCTGGATGATCATGCTGAGGAACCTTGGGGGACATCCTAAACGTTCCAAGATTTGCCACAGGCCTTTCCTGCTAACGGTATCGAAAGCTTTGGTAAGGTCGACAAAAGTCACATATAGACCCTTGTTCTGTTCCCTGCATTTCTCTTGGAGCTGCCTGATCATTACTTCAGGTGAAATCACTTAATAACTTCATGTGGATTTTTGATGGCTTTATGTAAGGAACTGAGAGAAACAACACTGGATAAAATATTGTTGCATTGTCTCATCTCCTGCCATGCTGATTCCTCATCCAGAATTCACTTTGGCATATCAGGAATGTTACCAAATAGCTTTCTAATAGCATTAAACAGCATTACCATAAACGACATATCAGGAATGTTACCAAATAGCTTTCTAACAGCATTAAACAGCATTACCTTTTCATCATAGTCCACTTCATTATTTATTAATTTTTAAAATAGTTTTAAATCTTAGGTGGAATGTGAGAAATGGCATGGATCTAGAATTTTAAATTATTCTCTGTTTGTCAAATACAGATGAATGTTACATATGAAGTACACCAAATCAGAGCTGCGTCTTTTTAGACGGGTCTCCTAAGGCAGGCAGTGGTTGTTGCCCACCTTACTTGCTAAGTTCCTCCTTGAAACCAGAAATGCCAGACATTAAACTTGAGATGTGATGCCTGAAAGTATTTCTCAATAAATGATTATTTCCCAATAAGGATTTTATAGTTTGAGAACCAGTGTAGTGTAGTAATTAAGAGTGGTGGACTCTAATCTGGAGAACTGAGTTTGATTCTTCATTCTTACACATAAAACCAGTGGGGTGACCTTGGGTCAATCACAGTTCTTCAAAACTCTCAGCCCCACCTACTTCACAGGGTGTCTGTTGTGGGGAGAAAAAGAGAAGGTGAATGTAAGGTGCTCCAAGACTCCTTCAAGTAGTGAAGAGTGGGATATAAAACCAACTCCTCCTCCTCCTCCTCTTCCCCCTCCTCCTCCTCTTTTCCCACCAAATATGTGCCACATTGAGGCTTGTTACAGCAACCCTTTAGAAGCAACATAACTCTCATAACCAACATAACCAGAATCCAGTCAATGAGCATGCTGGGAAATTTCTGAGGAGTGTTTTGAAGTCCAGTTTTTCTAAGGACAAACAAATTATATATGTTGCCTTACGATATTTTATATCTAATTCCTGTAAACTCTGTGATTAGAGAAGGAAGAAGTGACAGTTAAGTGGGAGGTGGGTGGGATTTATTTTCTTATTATATACTTTATGGCACATTTTGTTAATAATAAATCCCACTAAAGTGACCGGGAAAGAGTCTTGCAGATGATGAACTACCAAAGGAGCTAGATGAAACAGATTATGTAGACTGAGTACTTTTTGAAACTATTGCTCATTCCTTGAATCAAGCCCAGAACATTTAATGAAGTCAAAAGAAACCCTTTAGTTAAGGATGCTTTTTTCAGTGCTTCCTCTTTCCTTCCTGTCTCTGACACCCATTAGTACCATAAATAAACACAATGTGTGAATGGAGAGAGGATATGGGGCAATGGATGCGCTCCTATTGCAGCAAAGCTACACATAAACTGGTTCCTGCATTCCAAATCACTCTTGCCTTTCGGTACATTACAGCAGAGGGCAGCTTTAATGGTTGTGGTCCAATTACCATTGAATTAATATTGTACCCTTGAGGGCTTGGATGCACCTTTGGACACAAAGCCCAAGCACTTATATTGTTCAAATTGACAGAGAGGTTTCCCTGTAGATTAGCTTCTGGAAATACTGAAATAAAAGAATTCCCTTGTAAAAAACAATTGTTTGGTCGGTCTTCATTAAATAGTTTTCAGTGGTGCCACAACTCTGGTTGCTCACAATATTCTCACAATACAAGAACTCGTGGGCATTCGATGAAATTGCTGAGCAGTCAGGTTAAAATGGATAAAAGGAAGCACTTCTTCACCCAAAGGGTGATTAACATGTGGAATTCACTGCTACAGGAGGTGGTGGCGGCCACAAGTATAGCCACCTTCAAGAGGGGTTTAGATAAAAATATGGAGCACAGGTCCATCAGTGGCTATTAGCCACAGTGTGTGTGTATATATAATTTTTTTTGCCACTGTGTGACACAGAGTGTTGGACTGGATGGGCCGTTGGCCTGATCTAACATGGCTTCTCTTATGTTCTTATGCTTTTCCAAAAATGCAGCTAAAGAACTCAGGAGTCCTCAGGTCCAAACTCCTCAAATTGTAAACCTTTCTTTCTCAAGGGTATTTTCAAATTAATATGGTTACTCTTCTGGAATATATCTTTGGGTAACAACTACTTATTCCTCTGAATACTTATCCTCTCTGTACTTCAACCCATGTGCACCTGTATCAATGTGTCTCTTTCTATGTATGTATCACCTTCTCAGAAAGCTTTGTTGGTGCAATATAGCTTTCCCCGATCCCTTTTGCTTCAACACCTGCGGTATCCCAGCAAAACATGCTATATGGGACACTCTGGAATGGTAGGGGACATGGTACATGATTTGGAAGAAGGAATCAGTACAAAATAAGAGGCTGCCCTTTGTAGAAGCAAAAGGTGCCTTTCCACTCAGACCTTTTCAGTGCAGGCATTTCACATATTCAGTACTGATGCCGATGCATATGTGAGCCAGTATTTTTTACAAGAATACTTAGTGTTGATGATGGAGGAGTGGGGTTTAAATGCAGGAGTGCATAGCAAGGTGGATCATTGTGTTCCCAGTAATCATTGCTTTATCAGTGCCAGCTAAGGTAATTCAATTAAATATCTGTTTGGTGATAAAAGGTAAGTTTGCAATGGTGATGCATTACTGTGCTGAATGAAAATGATAATACCCTGTTAACGCAAATATAATAGAATATTCTTTCTGCCCCGTAGGTAAAGGAAGACAATGTTTGATATTTTCACAGCCAATAGAATTAAAGTAATCTTATTTGTTTTCAGACAGGAGGGCCTTTTCCTCTAGAAAAGAGAAAAGATAAAATTAAATGCTAATAAAGATTGTCATGCCTTAAGTACATTTTTATCAGACTCTTTTGCTTGTTCTTTTTAACCACTTTCTTGACGCAACAGTGTTAAATTAAACACTTGCCAGATTATGATAATGCCCTGCATTTTTTTTTTTGTAGCTCTCCTATCTGATTTGAAAAGCTTCTTTCTGTCTCAATGCACTTGAAGTTCGTGCTTTTATAAAACAGAGTTTAGTTTGGGGTTAATAAGCTTCCTTTGAACCATTTAATGGTATCTCTGCAGCAGCCTATTGTTAAATACAAAAAATATATTCGGAGCACTGAAGGCTGATTTTAATTAATTTGTCTAATTAACAAAAGGGGAAATTAACATTTTTTTTCTTTGCTGTGCTATTGTTTAGTGTGAGGCAGAAGCAAATGTCAGCTGAATTACATACGGGCTATGACTGCTCCTTTTTCCAGAACATAAGGTTATCTCAATGTTGCTTTAGCGGTACATGGAATTTGATGTCTCTGACAATTTTGGGCCGACAGTCCATGTGATTCTATAATTACTTTTGCCACTTTGCTTTGGTGGAGTCATTTATTACGAGACTGTGCTTATCTTGTCATACCTCCATGTCATTAGCAATGCTCAAACGCATTAGTGACCAAATGCAGGTTTCCCGGGCAGTGATTAGAGCTGCCGGACTGCCAGCTGAGTGAGTGATGCTTGAAATATCAGAATTGTTCTGCTAATTTCCATCAAAATAATAACAGAAGATGTCAGCATGGAAAGCAGGCTCGGCTCAAGGAAAGTGCGGCGTCTGAAGATTGCATTGATATTGACCTTGTGACGGCTGGTTTCCAGTTTATCTGCAATAAATAACGAGGTCATGCCTTATTAACATCTGCACATAGCCTCACACTTTTATACAAATATGTATGGGATGTCTAATTTTATTTTAAGAAACCCTGAAAAAATAAGCTACAATGATTAGTTATAATGTTATAATGTTCTTATGAGGAAGTTAATGAGATCTTGCATGCTTTACTTAGAAATGTATTTTAAATAGTTTAATACATAAATATAATAATAATTGTATTTATCATGATGCTATTATTGTTGTGTAGTCCAAATACTGGCCCAGTGAAAGACTGACATTAAACATTGTTGAAGCTGAAGACTTGATATGACCTAAGTGGGAATCCACTGGGGATCCTATGCAAACTTTTCTGAATTTCTAAAGCTTTGCCCAAAGCTTTCCATGCCCAAGTTCAATCTATGACAATTAAAAAGGTAAGGCAAATACCTTATCAGAGGCCTTTCCTACCGATATCTTGGAGAGTCACTACCAACCAAGGCTGACTATACTGTGCTAGATGAACCAATGATCTTATGTAATATAATGCAGCTTCAAATATTCTTTATTTGTGCTAGTTATTGAACCTGTCCATTAGTACCTAGCTTATTTATTATACCTATATATCATTCTTCCCTTGAAAAGCTCAGAGCGGGTTACACTGGATTCCTACTAAGTCTCCCATTCAGGTGGGATGCTCTTAGATACAGTGCTCTTAGATACAATGATGCTACATCATCAGTTCTTTCAGTCCACTCATTATACATTTCCTGAGCTAGCTCCATGCTACAATTGAGATGCATAAGAACTCTCTTAATGTTCTCCATGTACTGGCCCAGTGAATAGGCTTGGGAGTAAATAACAGTATAATTCTGTTGAAATGGACGAGGCTTCGGCGGGATGGGTGACTTGTGGGATTTCCATTTAATTTGCTCTCAGTTTTCTAAAGGAAGTTCAGATAATACTTGTAATAGAGTGAAACTGGTTGCTAATGGATTACCCAACGTCTAAACAGCTTAATTTCCATAATGGTGTATGAAATGTCCTCTTGAAAGTATGGAGAAACAAAATGGAGGCCACCGACTTTCTCTTTAAGCTTTTTCCTTAGATGTATCACTACAACAGCACTGTTGCTATCAAGCATCCAGTTTCCTTCCCTGCTATCCAAATGCATATTTGGACCAGCTTCCTCCATCCCCCTGCCTTTATAATCCCACTATCTTTCTAGGTCCCTTCCAGTTTTACCCTGTTTAGATGCATGAACTGTAAGTCAAGACACACATCTAGTTCTGATCCCTGCTGCCTTCAACTCCCAAGCACCACTGTTTTTCCACTGGAGTGTATTCTTTACTGCCCCAAGACTACTGTTTGGGTTCCTGGCTGACACATTTTCCACTTTTAGATCATGTGACGCCCAGAAGCAGGAGATCCCTGCCTTTGTGTTGGACCTTATTGGCCTTGAGGATTAATATCTATAAACCTTTCTCTCTAAACCATGTACACCTCACCTCATCTTGTTCTCCTGCCTCCTCTCTGCCCCACCTTGGAAGCTAAGCAAGGTTGGCCCTGTTGAGCATTTGGATGGGAGACCACTAAGGAAGTCTAGGGTCATAATACAGAGGCAGGCGATGGCAATCCACTTCTGGATATCTACAGGGTTGCCATAAATCAGATGTAACTTGACAGCTCCCCCCCATACTGTTATTGCTTAAGATCTGCTGATTCCCATCCCCTGAGATTCTATTAGTCCTTCTGAGATTCTATTAGTCCTTCTGAGATTCTATTGGTCCTTCTGAGATTCTATTAGTCCTTGAAAGGGCAGCTTCTGTGAAAGCTCTCTCAGCCCCACCCACCTCACAGGGTGTCTGTTGTGGGGGAAGAAGATAAAGGAGATTGTAAGCCGCTCTGAGTCTCTGATTTAGAGAGAAGGGCGGGGTATAAATCTGCAATTCTTCTTCTTCTTCACCTATTTTCTGATTTTTTTTCTACCTGGGTCTTGGTATTTCTTTTAAAATTCTAGTGGTGCTTCTCTGCTTAGCTAGAGATCATGAGCATCATTGAGTATGTGGATTATTGTCTAAAATTGAGGACTTCTTTTAGCAAGTGTAAGTCCAAAAGCAGCAGCTCCCTAACCAAGGAGTGAGGAATGGCTATATGCTGTACAACATTCTTTTCATTTTTGTCCCCTGTGTGACTGTCAAAGTGGAATAGTCCAGGCTGAGCAGGAAGGATGAGAACAGATGGATCAGATCTACACTACAAACTTCCTAATTAGATATTCATTTCCTCTTGCAGAAAAGCCCAGGTGCTGCAATTTAGGGTGAGGGAGGTTTCATGAGCACACTTGGCAAATACAATCCTCTGGGTTCTTTGGTTAACCTGTGGTATCCGTTTAGTGGAGCTATGCCTGAACTTTCCCCAGAAGCTAAAATGACTAAACTGAGCCTATTGCGCTTCAGTCATATTATTAGGAGACAAGAGTCACTGAAAAATATGTTAAAGATAGCAAAGTTGAAGGCAGCAGAAAAAAAGAGGAAGAACTAACATGAGATGGATTGATTCTGTAAAGGAAGCCATGGCCCTCAGTTTGCAAGACTGTCAACAATAGGACATTTTGGAGGACATTAATTCACAGGGATGCCATAGTTGGAAGTGGCTTAATAGCACTTAACACAGAGACCGGATCTCTATCATTAGAATGGAGAATTGCTACAGTGTTGCTCACTTTTCTAAAAGCCCTGTTTGGCTTTAAGGAAAAACAACCATCTTTGACCAGGTGAGTCACATCTGGGATATTTGAAGTGATTCACAGCTCTGCATGTTTTCCCCAGAATACTGCATCTGTGCATTGTTCCCAGGGCTGGCATCAGCATAACCTTAAGGTGGATAGCTGCCAAGGCCCAGGGTTTCCAGCAAGGCCCATGACCACCAGCTTGCCTGCTACCATGCCTCCCCTGCTTCCTGTCCATCAATTCTCCACCTGTATGCTTGCAAATACTGCCATTTGTGCTCCCAGCCATGTACACCACCCAGCATTATCAAGGCAAGGGCATGCAGGTGGCATAGGCATCTATGAGGGTGGATGGTGAAAGGGCTTGCAAGGGGGTGAGGGGAGGATGCATGGGCTTGATGGGTGGCAAGGAAGGCATGAGTGGAGGGCCTGGTGATGGGCAGAGGAGGCGATAGGTCTCTGCCCAGGACTCCCGACATGTGTACCCAGCCCTGATAGTTCCTATTTCATTCATCCTCATTCAGGCCGGTTACAAAGTCACGAGCAAGTCCTCCTTTTTGCTTCAGTAGTATAGACCAACATTACCAAGAGGGTGGGCGGGGGAGAGCGGAAGAACCCAACATCCCTGCTAACCTAATGTGCACTGTCAGCCTCCCCTACCAATATGCGGAAGGCATAATTTAGGAATGGATTAACTTAACTGAAGATACACAAAGTTGCATAATTAAATAAACACAGAGTGCATAATTTATGCACCCTAATAAATTTTGCTGAATTGCATTTTTTTTATCCTTAATGCATTTCCCTTATTGTTATAATAGAAATTCAGTTGATGTAGTACAATATGTGGATGGTATAATTACGTTGCATAAGATACTTTTTATGGGGATGTATTTTCATTTGTAAGCAATGCATGGAAATCAGAGCAGAATCCCCCTTCCATTATCTGTATTTCATCTCTGCTTACCATTACCTGCACTTATGTCCAAGCCTCACCTTTCCTGTGGCTTTATTGCTGTCTCACTCTCAATGGGCCGTTCTATCTACATTGTGTATATCCATGGATCTCCCTCTATGTTCCATTGTGAATGGGTGGGGATGGAAGGATTATGCCACTTTTGTATTTTGTACAAAGTTTAACATGTTTTGGGGGTTCTTTATACCAGGGGTGGTCAACGGTAGCTCTCCAGATGTTTTGCCTACAACTCCCATCAGCCCCAGCCAGCATGGCCAATGGCTGGGGCTGATGGGAGTTGTGGGCAAAAACATCTGGAGGGCTACCGTTGGCCATCCCTGCTTGTATACAAAAGGAGAATACATAATAGGGACAGAAGCTGGTGTTGTCAGGTCCCCCCAGGCCACTGGCAGAGGGCACAGAGTTGCCATCTCTAGTCTGGGAAATTTCTGGAGATTGGGAGAGGTGCCTGGAGAGGACAGGGGTCTTTGTGGGGTACAGTACCATAGAGTCCACCCTCCAAAGCATCCATTTTTTGTAAAGGAACTGATGCAGAAGTAGGGTTGCCAGTAGGTTTGCCAGATCCAGGTTGTGAAACCCCTGGATATTTGGGATTTGAGCCTATGGAGGACAGGGACATTAATGGAGTACAATAACTTAAGTCCATCCTCCAAAGCAATCATTTTCTCCATGGGACTGATCACGATCTTTTCTGTTACTTGAAAAGTCTGGCTAGCTGTCTTTTTTCTTCAATTGTGTAGACAAATGAGCTGTTATTTCCCCAACAAATATGTCACTTTTCAAGTGGTGATAGATCTGTTGTGGTAAAAACCTTATACCAAGTCAGGAGACTGATCACTCGAGTTTAGTGTTACCTGTTCTATCTGGCAACTGCTCTTAAGTCTTTCAGGCAGAGAATGGTCTTTCCGTTCTGCAGGAGTAGGCTCCAGTCTGCAGAAGTTTATGCCACAATGGAGGAAAAAGTACATAGGGGGCCATGAGATTTCTGTTTATCTTTCCCAATGCTGACTTCTTGTGATCCTTTAATGGGAGGTGCCCAGATTTGAATCTGGGGCCTTTAGGGATGCTGGCCTTCAGGTAGGACCTGGGGAATCCCTTGGAATTACAGCTAATCTCTATAATACAGAGATCAGTTCCCCTGAAGAAGATGGCTGCTTTGGTGGGTGGACTCTATGGTATTGTGCCTCACTTATGTCACTGTCCTCTGCAGGCTCCATCTTCAAATCTCCAGGACTTTCCCAGTCTAGATCTGGTAACTCTACCCTGCACCCCTCTCCTGCCAGCAGCCAGCAGGGACCTGGCAACCTTCCTTGTATGAAATGTGCCTGCCCTATCATTTACCCTTGGTCTCTTCCTTGACCAAAAAGAAAAGAGAGAAAGTGTTAATGAGTGAAGAGGCTCATACAATCATCTCAGATTTTGCATACAGAAGCTAGTCGCCTTTCATACTCAATCTGTATGTGTGTGTTAGATGCAAATATCCAAAATTCTGAAACTTAGATATTGAAATGAGAACTATCACCTTTCCCCCATTCTAGTTGCTTGGCAATGTTAAACCTGCCATTCCCCTCACTCTGCAACCTGAAGCATCTTGCTTGGCCCTACTTCCTGGTACAGCCAGCCCTGATTGTCTGATTTCTTTGTTGGCTCACATTGGTCATTGGTAAATTTCCAGGTACTAGCAAGAACGTAAATATGGAATGAATAAACTTTTTCCACATTTTCTTTTGCAGCCCTTTTATGAAGAACAGATTTTCCATAGAGGAAATTAAAAAGCACATAAAACTGAGAAACCGTAGTGTTGTTGAGAACTGAGTCAACTTTCAGTGTCAATAGCTGACAGTGTGTACTGTCATCCTGGCTACCCAAAACCTCCCCCCGCCCCCCGCCCAATTAGCTTCAGTTCTCTTCAGTAAGAAATTATCATGGCCCCTGAAATAACTTTTCCCCAAAAGAGATGTGTATCATTATGATGAAAATCTTTTATGTCGGTTCTTTAAATTGCACTTCCTTGTAAAAAAATGGTTAAACATTGATTTAATAAATACACTTGATTTGTGTATATTGCTTAAATTAAAAAAAGACAGAGTGTAACTGGTTTCCTGTATGGACACCGTAAAAATGTGGAAAGGTTTTGTTTTGTTAAATTTGCCGTCAGAAGGATCTTTTCGTTTTCATATGTCTTTTAAAAAATTGAAAGAAAAACTTAACATTAGCATTTGGTTCAGATTTCTTTTGGGCTGGCATTCTTTTGAATGATTTCTAAAATAATCTTCCCTCTCAGTGCATCTGTAAACATCTGAAAAGATGATATTGGATTAAGGACAATTGACATAGACAGCTGGGGGAAAAAAAGAGACTCTAAAACTTTAGGCAATATGGTTGCTGGATTGCCATCCAAATGCAAACCACATGGGGAACAGATGTTGTAAATATGCATTCAAACAAACATTCATTGATAGCTTGGAATAGTAGAAGCATTTCCTCCAGTTAATGGCATTTTGCTACATTACATGCTCTTCTGATGTGCTTTTCTGTGTGGAATGCTGAAGCAAAGCTCTTGTATATGTTGCCGTTCCCGTCTTTTCCACTGCGGCACCAGAAGCCTGAGCTTTTTGTCATCATGGTCTCTGTTGAATTTTCGAACAACAGATGAGCAGGAATTCATGGACATAGCATGCATTTAGCCCGTTTCCTTTATTTCTCCCCGAGGACCATGGCTGTCAGGGCAGCCCCCATTTCAGAACCCAAAGCCATCCGGAATGGGGATATATTTGCCTTGTTGTGAAAGGGCAGATTTTCCTGCTGACTGCAGCAATCATATATAAATACCTTCAGGCCAGTGTGTCTGAGTCACCAGTGAGTGACCTCACTGACAATCTGAAACCACAAAATGCAGTTTATGAAGCTCTCACTGAAGCAGCCTGGCTAGATTGAGACACGATGGTGTCAATAAACAAAAATGGACATCGTTGTCAATGCTGAAGCTTAAAATTTCCACAAGAGCATGGAACTAATTCCAAAGAGTAATAGGGGTATAAAACTCCTTGAGGAATGTTCATAACCCTTTTTCTAGGAGTGCTTTTCAATAAAATCCAGGGCACTTAATGGAGTTTGCTGTTCTGTGCTCTTTTATCTTTTAATCTGTAATAATAATAGGAAGTAACAATGAAGGATTTAAAAAGCAAATGTACTTTGTGCTATTTCATTTGCAGTCAACAGCTACAGGGACTCTTCTCCCCACTTCCTGTGAGATTTTTTCTTGTATGTTCAAAACTGCTAGAAAGCAAAGAAGCCAACTCCAGTTTCTAGGGTGTTCACACTTTTTGAATGCCCCTTGGCTATCTTGGTAACTTGCTACAAAAGATTTCCTCTTCCTAGTTATATATAAGAGGGAAGGTGTTACGTCCGTGATTGAATACATAGAGACTCTGTGAGTTCATCCTTGCTAACAATAGAACACTTGGATTGAAACAGCTGCAGCCTGGTTGGTTGGGCTGCCCTGGACTACCTATAGGGGGCTAGTGGGCCAGTTTGAATGCACCTATGGGTGAAGCCTCACTGTATATAACCACGCCACAGCCTGGGGTTTGGGCTTACTTGTAAATAGTTATAATGAATCACTGTGTAAAAGATGCTGATCACTACTCTGGGAGTCCTCGTTCTTTCCATCAAAAAAAGGGGGGGGGGGAAGGAAAGGTCCCCTATGCAAGCACCAGTCATTTCTGGTTCTGGGGTGATGTTACTTTCACAACATTTTCACGGCAGACTTTTTACAGGGTGGTTTGCCATTGCCTTCCCCAGTCTTTTACACTCCCCCCCCCAGCAAGCTGGGTAGCGTAATAGTTTTAAACTGATAAATGTATTATGGTTTTATATGTTTTATGGAATTGATTGTTTTTATGATACTGTAAGCCGCCCTGAGTCCGCTTGCGGAGAGGGCAGGATATAAATGCAAAGTAATAAATAAATAAATACTCATTTTACCGACCTCAGAAAGATGGAAGGCTGAGTCAACCTTGGATCGGCTACCTGAATCCAGCTTCCGCCGGAATCGAACTCAGGTCGTGAGCAGAGAGTTCATACCACAGTACTGCAGTATTGCTGCTTTACCACTCTGCGCCACGGGGCTGCTTCATCAAACCCAGCATTTAACAGAAGGCAATGTGGCATAGCTTGATTTCATGAGATCTCACAATCTAAGTAAGATTGATACTTGGATAGGAGACCACCAAGGAAGACGCTGCATAGCAAGGCAAGGCAATGGCAAACCCTGTCTGCTACTTACTTGCCTTGAAAGCCCCTTTCTGGGGTTACCATAAGCCTGTTCTGACTTGATGACACTTATGTATGTACATAATGAGTACATATGTAATTAATGTACTGTGTTTTGAATATTTGTTTTCACCAGCTGTATATGCTGTGTATGTGTACATTCCTATAATTCACGTCTGACAGAAGCAACCAAGTTAAGATATCTGTGAAACATCATTTGATATATCAACAATGTCTTTATGTGGACCAATGCAAAGAAGAAACTGCACCACTTGCTCATTTCTTCTCTCTTTCTGAGCCATTGCAATGACATCTTCATCATCCAGACCCATCAAGAAGTCCTTGAAAAATTCCACTATAGCTACCATTAGGCTTATTCATTTACAGCAGATGCTTCATTGTTCGACATCTGGATCTTATTTAATAAAAAAAATAGATTACTAGAAAATCTGAAAAAGGGGACATTTTTATATGTAGTAGTCAAAAACAGGAGACCAAGTTTTGCTCATTATAGAACACAAAGTGATATCTGGGATGGAATATTAGTCTATAGGAATTCCATTCACATATCCAAATCAGGCTTAGTCTGACATGTTAGCAGAGTAAGGTGGTAGAATCCTGATGTGGTAAACTGGACTGAACTGGTGGTTTTGAATGTCCCCTGCAAATGAAAATATTGGGGAATTAAGGTGATGCAAGAGGATAAGAGAATCACAAACTCTTCTCCCCATGGAACAATGAAGGATTCACTCTGTTTGGGATTAAATCTGTCATTTTACTTGTACAGTAGAGGCTATTTCTGACATTCAGTGATGTTACAGTCTGTCTCCAAACACAACAAAGATGCTGGAGGAAGATCCCAGAAAACAAGGGGGATATTGATGAGAGACCACACCACAGTAATAGCCCTGTGATTTGTATGTATAAGGTCCCAGGTTCAAATCTCAGTTAAATGTCTTCACACATCAGATGTTAGGGGCTGGAATAGCCTGATCTTGTCAGATCTCGGAAGCTAAATGGGGTCAGTACTTGGAAGAGAGACCACCAAGGAAGACGCTGCAGAGGAAGGCAATGCAAACCACCTCCACTTCTTGCTTGCTTTGCAAGCCCCTTAAGTTCGCTGCAACATGACAACACTTTTGTGGTCAGCATAAGTTAGCTGTAACATAATAGCACTTTACACAGAGAGAGAGAGATATGTTGGGGAAAGACCTTTTACTTCTGGAGACCCTGGAGTGAAGCTGCATGTCAGAACAGACAATACTGAAAGAGTTGAGGGGTGGGGGTGGGGAATGGTCTGACTCAGGATAACGTTTGAGATTTGTCTGGATGTAGATGTAGATAAAAAATTTCAAACAGTGGCTAGAGTGAATGAACAGGCATTTGGTATAAATTTGCTATGTAAGTGAGCCTCAAAAATACTCTGTCTTTTGGGATTGTATTATAGCTATGAAAGTTTATTTCCTCTTTCAGATAATAGGGAATGGAAATAAAAAGGCCAGTATTTCTCATAAGCCCCCCAAACCATTTTTCACATGTGTTTACAGCAATCTAAGTCAATATGAGGACTAACTTCGCATAATACACAAGTTTGTGCAACCATACCCCATCTCTTTTTGGCCCAGAAAAAACAAGATTGTGATTTAAAAGGGAGAATTGACAGGGAGGAAGAGGATGCTTATCTCTTCCCCTGCTGATTAGTCTCCTACTACAAATTGCCTCCCTCTGGGGTTCCAAATACATTTGCACCCTCAGTACGGAATAAAAAGGCATACATAAAAATTGGGAAAACAGGCCACTTTATTAACGTAACACAACATGGCAAGGTAAACTAAAGTGGGACGAGCCCTGAGGTCAACGCCTGACCTCGCCAAGTCCCACGAAAGGGCGAGCCACCCTACCCCCGGTCCCAGCCATACTAAAGTGGCTAGAACCGGGCCGGCAGACCACACATGCCCTCACCCTAACCCCACCCCGATCACCAGAAGGGGGCGACTAAGGTGAGGCATGAAACCCGATCCATATTCATGACATTGAGCCGTGAAGCCCATCTGCCTTCCTACGGATCGCCTGCCCAACGCAGGTGCTTAGGCCTGGGTGCTCACCGGCAAGGTCTGAACCCCTTGCTCATTCCGCCAAGTGACCGAATTGCTTACCTACCTAAAAGCCACACCACTACTCGCAGTACAAGGTAGGCGAAAAACACACCACCAACAGCCAATCAGGTGATGCGAAAAAATTCCTACCTGGCCCCTAATAAGGCGACCGGTAAAAACCTGTACTACTGCAGGGTGGGTGGGCCAAAAAACTCCCGGGACTGCGTGGGGAGAGGCGGGGCCGAGGCTACTTATAGCCTCAGCCCCCCACCCACGCCAAGTTCCCGGATGCCCGGGAAGCAGCCTTTGATCCTCCGAGGCTGCAAAGCTTTGCTTGGCTTTGCTTGTCTTTCAATTTTGAGGAGGCAGTTCGTAGTAGTGGTTAAGAGTGACAAACTCTAATCTGGAGAACCAAGTTCAATTCCCCACTCCTCCACATGAAGCTAGCTAAGAGGTCTTGGGCCAGTCACACTTCTTTCAGAGCTCCCTCAGCCCCTAAAAACAAGCCTAGCTCACCACTCGCACAACGTTGAGAGCTAGAACTTGCATTGCCAGACAGTCTTTGGATCTCCTGGCTATTCTGCACACAATGCTATATGATAATTAATTAGTTTTGGCCCTGCAGGGCTCCTGTATGGTGGTCAGTGGCTGACCAAGCTGATCAAGAGAGTGAGTGAAAGAAGACCTAGCTAGTGACAGAAGGGGCCAGAGTGCTAAATAAAAAACATTCTTAAGTTGAAGCAAAGCTGACATGCCCTGTTGTTTACGATACTACAAGATGCATCCTGTATGGCAGGAGTGGCCAACGGTAGCTCTCCAGATGTTTTTTGCCTACAACTCCAATCAGCCCCAGCCATTGGCCATGCTGGCTGAGGCTGATGGGAGTTGCAGGCAAAAAAACATCTGGAGAGCTACTGTTGGCCACCCCTGCTGTATGGAGAGGAAAGCAAGCTGGGTGAGACAACTGGAAGTGGAAAATGGTTGGCAGAGAAAGGGTTAAGCAATCTCCTCCACCCTACCCTTAATCCAAATAACAGCCTTCAAACTCTGCTTTTCTTGCTGATAGAAATCAATTGGAAAATCAGTATACACATAATAACTTCCCCTATTTGCTTTTGGTTTAGAACAAGGTTTCCCAAACTTTTCTTTCCTGTGGCCCGGTTATTTTTACACTTCTCCTTCATGGCCCACTAAAATTTGGGGGTGGAGCCAGGAGACTTTGGGGTGGAGCTGGGAGACAGGAATTATGTCATTTCCTGTGGTGTCAAGGACCAAGTGATGTCACTTTCGGGGCACACTGAACCAAAACTCCACCGTTTCCTGTGATGTCACTTCCAGGGCTCTCCCTCAAACCTGCCTCTTCTTCAGAAGTAAATTCATTTTCAGAAAAATCTCTCTGAAACTCAGGCTGAGCCAAAATGGGTGTGGAAAGTGGGTGATCCTCTCTTTTCACCCCCACACCTGCATGTACCTATCTGTTTGTGTATTCTTCTCCAGCTTGCAAGCACTCCTAATGCCCATGTTCAATTGCCTGCACCACCTACACATCCCTTCCTCATCAGCACTGGCCAGTGTATGCAGTTGGGAGTGCTGTTGCCATTGCCATCAGGAATGACAGCACTGTGTACCACCCACACTGGGCCCTGGCAGTTGCTCTACCTCAAAATATGCTGAAACATTTAGTAGGCCCTTCCTTCAGCTGCTACTACTGGAACCCTGCCTCAAGCTACAACCAAGCTTGCTTGGTTTCAAGAAAATCTTTTGACAGCTATTTTTCATACTTTTCTTTGGTTGAAACACTGGGAAATTGCTGTGAAAGGTAGCAGAGAATTGTACTGCAATTAATGAATTAATTTCAAGTTATATGACCTTCATACAAGCTTTTCTGCAGTTATCCCAAAAAGGATATTTACGAGGGGCTTGCAGTGTTTTACTGGCTGTGTTTCCCATGCCTTTAAAACCGACCTGTTGTGCAGATACTTAGCCAGTGAACTACTTTCATCTTTTTAAATATCTACAGGAGTTTAATTTTGGTGTCAGATAGCTGTTAAAAGCAGGACCAGTAAAATGGTGCCAAGTTCATAGTACCATCTCTTTCAGTGCTTCTGAGATATACCACAGTAATCTCCAATAATCACTTTCTGCCCCACACCTCTTACTCTCACTCACTCACACAGAAATCTCATAGAAGGCCACCTGGCTACAACTGGGGGTGCCAACTTTTCATTAGCAGAGCTCCTATGTCTGCAACAACAGTATAATGAACAGAAAAGTTTCATCCAGCAAACATGGAAGGAAAGAAAGAAAGAGAAAGGGAAAGAAAGAAAGAAAGAAAGAAAGAAAGAAAGAAAGAAAGAAAGAAAGAAAGAAAGAAAGAAAGAAAGAAAGAAAGAAAGAAAGGGAAAGAATGAAATGGTTACAGAGTTTTTTGGATGACACTTCCGCCTTAGACCCCTGCCAGTCCGGCTTCCGTCCAGGCCATGGGATGGAGACAGTGCTGGTCGCCTTGGTGGATGACCTCCAGCAGCATCTAGATCGAGGCGGCGTGGTGGTGCTGATGTTGTTAGACCTGTCGGCTGCGTTCGACACGGTCGACCATCGGTTACTGACCCGCCGGCTTGCCGACGCAGGGATTAGGGGGTCGGCCTTACAGTGGCTCTCCTCCTTCCTTGATGGTCGGGGACAAAGGGTGGCAATTGGGGGAGAGCGGTCCCGGAGGCACCCACTAGTGTGTGGAGTGCCACAAGGGGCAGTCCTCTCTCCGATGTTGTTTAACATCTACATGTGCCCCCTTGCCCAGATTGCTTGGAAGTTTGGGCTTGGGTGCTATCAATATGCAGATGACACCCAGCTCTATCTACTAATGGATGGCCGACCTGACTGCGTCCCAGAAAACCTGGACCTTGCATTGCAGGCCATGGCTGGCTGGCTCAGACTGAGTGGGCTGAAGTTGAATCCGGCGAAGACGGAGGTCCTTTGCTTAGGTCGCGGTGCCCCGGGAAGGGAAATTCCCTTGCCAGCTCTTGACGGTGTGCCGCTGAAAGTGCCCACAGGGTCAGGAGCTTGGGGGTTCTTCTGGAGCCTTCATTATCAATGGAGGCACAGATAGCGGCCACTGCCAAGTCTGCGTTTTTTCATCTTCGGCGGGCAAAGCAGCTGGCCCCCTTCCTGGAGCGCCGGGACCTGGCAACGGTGATTCATGCTACGGTCACCTCGAGACTGGATTACTGCAACGCCCTCTACATGAGGCTGCCCCTGTGCCGAAGTCGGCGGTTGCAGCTGGTGCAGAACGCTGCGGCTAGGCTGCTATTGGGGCTCCCAAGATGGGAGCACATGTGGCCAGGGCTGCGCGAACTGCACTGACTGCCAGTGGTCTACCGAGTTCATTACAAGGTGCTGGTCATGACCTTTAAAGCCCTTTATGGCCGAGGGTCTGCCTACCTGAGGGACCGTCTCTCCCCATATGAGCCCCAGAGAGCACTGAGGTCAGCTGGTAAGCACCAGCTGAATATCCCTGGGCCAAGGGAGGCCAGATTAAAGACCACCCGAGATCGGGCCTTCTCCATTGCGGCCCCACTGTTGTGGAATCAACTCCCGAAGGAGGTACGGGCCCTGTGATGTTTAGACCAATTTCGCAGGGCCTGTAAGACATACCTCTTCAAAATAGCCTTCACCCATACCGAGCTAAGATAATGCCGCTGTGTATGTTTTCTTTTCTTTCCGCTGAACTTAAGAAGATCTATTTAGCACCTTAATGTTAATTTTAATGTAACTGTATATTGATTTAAGATGATTTTATTGCTATGTATGATTTTATTGCATTGTATTGCATTTATATGTTGTGAGCCGCCCTGAGCCTGCTTATGCGGGGAGGGCGGGATACAAATAAAAAGTATTATTATTATTATTATTATTATTATTATTATGGAAGAAAAGGAAAAGAAAGACATGGAAAGAAAGAACATAAACATAAGAGGAGCCATGCTGGATCAGGCCAGGGGACTATCCAGTCCAAAAATCCCTCATACAATGCCCAAAAAAGCACAAGAATGTCCACCAGTGGGGCCAGGGCTCTAGAAGCCCTCCTACTGTTGCTCCCCCCCCCCCCTCAGCACCAAGAATACAGACAGAGCATCACTTACAGGGAAAGAAAGAAAGAATGGGAGGGGGGGTCAAAGGAAAAAAAAGCCTTCCTCACCATCAGATGACCCCAGCCAGCAAAAATTCTGCCCAGGGGTCATTTGGTAAAAAAAACCAGCTACTGGAATGCCCACTCCCCACCCCTCCTGACTGAAAAAAACACACCCTTCTTTGCTGCCCAGGTCTCCCAGGGAAATCTCCCCAAAAGAACATGCTGCAAGGCACATGAAAGCTCATACCTTGAAGAACACTTCATGGGTCTAAAGTGCCAGTGGATGTTAGCTTTTCTCTCAAACACTGGGAGCAGGGGAGAAGGAAGGAGAGGCAGCCCAGCTCCTCTCTGCACAACACAGGGATGGGGCAGGGCTAGCTTTATTGAGGGTGGGGCTGGCTTTGGCTTTTCTTGTGACTCGGTAGTGAGGCTTCCATGACCCAGTACCGGATCATGACCCTGCAAATGGGAAACACTGGTTTAGAATATCTCTTGGCTTTTGGGTGTTGTGATATTGGGTTCTATGGTTTTAGGGATGGGATTAGGTTGGTTTTTCTGTATTTATGTTATTTTATATGATTATATAAGATATTACTGGGTATTTATTATATTATTTTGTACCTATTTTAATTGATGCAACTGATGTATCTTTTGTAATTGACATGACTGTTCATGGATGTAAACCACTTTGAGCTTCTAGCCAAAGGGGAGCAATATAAAATAAATAATTAAAATAAAGGAATAACTACCATTCAGTCTTGCTAGCATGAGACTTACTATAGGAACTCAGTGTCTTATCAATCAAGCACTTGCAAACAGATGAGTTACATGATGGTTAACATGTAAGCCTCATTACTTGATCATGTAATGCAAATTGCTAAATGTATTGGCTAGTTTTCATTTTTTTTAAAATTTGCCGAGCCGTAATTTAATGTTGCTGTCATATGAAATGTTTGTAGCTTCAGCTCAATGAATGGCAGAATCATAAAGTGCAGTGATAGCCAAGCTCTTAAATGTTTCTGATGCCTAATGTACACCCTGATATCGAAAAATAAAACCACAGACATTTATAACTAATTATATGCAAGCTACGATAACAGATTTATGGTACAAGCACTGAACTATGATCTTCAGCTGTAATAACACGCTTGCAGGGGAGGCGTCTTAACGAGACAGATAGCTTGGGATTGTAAAAGTGAAAAAAATCCAAGCTTTTGTTTTGAAATGGTCTTGGCTGTTAAGTTATTTATAAACAGCTGGAAACAGAAGGGTCTAGAATTAAATACTGACTGGGGCATTGGATAAAAATCTACCCCCCCCCCCAATTTAAATCTCTCTGTAGAGCAAAATCTTCAAAGGAAAAGTAGACCTGCTTGAAAAACAAGCAAACGTATGCTTCTAACATTGTTAGGTAGGATGTCTTTACGATGCAACCAGTTTCAGTACTAAAAGATGGGACCTTTATGAATGCTTTCCTAAATCCTGGGTTGGACAGAGAGGTGCTCTTCTGCTGATATGATGGAACTTAGGCCTGTGAACTGCACTCCCATTGGTGAAAGAGGGAGCAGCTGGCCAGTTTTACTCCCTTAATGTCAGCTTTACCTCCCACACTATTAGTGAGAATCCCCTAACCCTCAGGGACAGAATTCTGGTGGACTCATTCTAAAACAGACTGATTAGCCCAGTTTGGCTCAAGTTCATCAGGACTTGGGGGAAGCAGGGTTAGCCATGGTTAGTATTTGGGCAGGGAGAGCACCAAGGATCACTGGGGCTGCTATGTCATACCACCTCTGCTCATTTCATGCCTGGAACACAGGGGTGAGGTCGGATACTTTAATTCCGCATGCAAGAGGATTCAGGAGGAAAAGAGTTAATAGAATTCTCTTACTCAGGTATACTTGACAGTTGGCTCCACACTCTCATCGGTTAGATGTTGAGCCTCTTAGGCTGTTGTTTGCCTTCTGTTGTCTTCTCTCTTTTTCCTAGGCTTGGAGTTGTAGTAAGCTAACCTTTTTGAAGTTAATCTGTTCACAATAAGTTAAATGTCCCTATACATCATGCAAGATTTGCTTCTATTTTTGTAAGTAAAATTTCTTTCTCTTGTTACCATTGTAATCAGGTCATCTTTGTAATTTGTTTCAACAGCATTCCCCCCTTAACTGAGAAATGTGGAGAACTCAGGTACTGCAAAAAAGCATCTGCGCTTCCAAGGCAAATGATATATTTTTTAACATTTAACCCAATAGCTAGGTTCTCCCTGGCCACCAGAAGGGAATGGGGGGATGAGGTTGGCAGATCCAGGTTAGGGAACTCCTGGAGATTTGGGAATGGAGCCTGAGGAGGACAGAGACATCAATGGGGTACAGTGCCATAGAGCCCACCCTCTGGAACATCCGATTTCTCCAGGGGAGCTGATCTCTGTAGTTTGGAGCTATAATTCTGGGAGATTCCTCAGGCCCCACCTGGAGGTGGCATTCCTATGAATGCCCCATGGAAGGGATTGCCATGAGTTTGTTGCAACTTGATGGCACCTTCTCCCTGTCAGCAGACAATAAAACACTTGAGATATGCAGATCACCAAATGCTATGCCCTGCCCTGCCTCTGTCTGTTTCTCCTCATCCTGAAAACCTGCCTTGTTTCCTCAGCTACTCCTGCTCTCTATTCCTTCTGTATCTTCAATACATCTGGGCTGCTTTTGGGGGTATCACTTAGGCTTGCCAGTCCAGTTACCATGATTTGCTTTACCCCTCAATTACATACTTACTGTTACCCTTGTAAAAATCCAGACTTTCCCATCTTCTCTGAAGAAGCTCTGAACTCTAAAGAGAGGCCTGTGATGTCTCCAGTGCATGGCAGTCTTTATAGCAGCAATACCAGTATGGAGAAAGTCACACTTTCTAAGGGTTGCCTGTATTCACAGCTACAGAGGAAAAAGAAATTTCTGTAATGGGCATTCAGAAAGCCTCAATGCACTTAGTTAAGATAATTAGACTAAATGATTAATTGTCCTCTGGGAACAATCCCGTTAATAGATGCTCAGCTTAATAATTATTTCTGAACATAGTTATAACAGGCAGAATAATAAACAAAATGTGATTCTGTCTCTATATTAATCTAACATGTAATTTACTAAGCACATCCATTGAAACTTCACTGAAGTGAAGAATTAGTTCTTGCGTCAGTGGAAATCCTCTAAAACATTGTAGCACTTTCAGGCAAATGGAAATGGAGCAAATTAGTCTGACTGGTTAGTGTAGCGTGAACATGAGCTAGTGGGGGCAGATGAGAGACCCCTCGTGCAAAAAAAAAAGAGTCTATTGGTTACCCCGTCCCAATTTTACTATACCATTATAAAGGTTTACATGAGCTTTCCATCTAGAGTGTCATCAGTATAACAGACAACAGAGGTCTGGCAGTGTAAGCCAGGCACCTAACTTTCTGTGGAACTGAGGAAGCTTGCTAAAAAGGGGAGCTTCTTGGATCTCTGCTATCCTTCAGCACTGTCACCGCAGATGGGAACTGGTGGTAGTTCAGCTATCAGCTTACTACTGGTCAGGTGATGGACACTAGCAACACAATTCCATCATAAGGTTGTTTATTCTGGCCGGACTGATACATGCCAAGCAATTAAAATTATCATTTTTCTGGCACTCACAGAAAAACTTATTCTACTTTCTACTGAAGCAGAACAAGAAAAGGTAAAAAAAAAAAATCTAGATGCTAGGAAGGTTGATTTAACTAGTTAGTTTGGTGAAGTGATTAAGAGCCATAGACTCTAATTTGGAGAACTGGGTTTGATTCCCCACTCATTCAAAATAAACCTGCTTGATGATCTTGGACCAGTCACAGTTCTCTCAGAACTCTCTCAGCCCACTTATCTCATAAAGTATCCGTTGTGGGAAAAGGAAGGGAATGTAATCGTAAGGGCTGGCTATGAATCACATTTTTGTGATTTATTTTGGTTCATGGTTTGTGGCTGAACCACAAACATATGAACCTGGAGGTTGGTTCTAGTTTGTAGCAGTTTGTGACTCCTGCTTTCTGCTCCCTTTTGCTTTTTGCAGGAAGCAGCAAGCAAGAGTTCTCCTTGCAAAAGTGATGGGGAGCAGAAATCAGGGGTTCAAATGTTTGCAAGCCATTTAACGCTCAGTTTTCTGCTCCCCAGTACTTTTCTCAAGTAGCAGAAAGCAGGGGTTTTCCTGCAAAAAAGTGGTGGGGGCTAGAAAGGAGGGGTCTAAATGGCTCTGAGCCATTTACACTCCTACTTTTTGCTCCTCATGAAAAACAGCTGAGTTGCAGGGAGCAGAAAGCAGGGGTTTAAATGGTTCAGAGCCATTTAAACCCCTACATTTCGCTCCCTGTTGTTCAGTTGTTTTTTATGAACTGTCATGAGCCACCACAAACAGTCCTAAAATTAATGGATATTTGCCGCAGCTCTTCAGTTTGCAAACTTTGGTTCATGAACCACAAATTGGCTGAAATTCATCACGAGCCAGTTTATGCCCATGCCTAATTGTAAACTGCTGCGAGTCTCCCTGAGGTAGAGACAAGTGTGATATAAAAGCCTACTCTCCTTATTAGTCTTAATGATGACCAGCAAAATTCAGAAGGCACTATTAACTACAACACATTCTTGTGTAGAACACTTGTAAAAAGAAGAAGAAGAAGAAGATATTGGATTTATATCCCGCCTACCACTCTGAAGAGTCTCAGAGTGGCTCACAATCTCCTTTACCTTCTTCCCCCACAACAGACACCCTGTGAGGTGGGTGGGGCTGGAGAGGGCTCTCACAACAGCTGCCCTTTCAAGGACAACCTCTGCCAGGGCTATGGCTGACCCAAGGCCATGCTAGCAGGTGCAAGTGGAGGAGTGGGGAATAAAACCCAGTTCTCCCAGATAAGAGTCCGCACACTTAACCACTACACCAAACTGGCTCTCCAAGAGGACCCTATAAAAATGGCCATGTGATACTTTTTATAACGTTCAGCCAAATTAATCCAATGCAGTATCCAAACGTTTGAGTTCTTCAGAACTGTTTATCAGGCTGGATGTTGAAAAACAAGGAAGGCAGGAGGAGAAAAGGAGAAAGAAAGATAATTCTAGACCTGATAAGTCCTCAGTCTGGACAGAAAGCTCTGCTGGCCCCAACAAGAGCAGAATGTAGTTAGTGTCACATTGGACCAATGGCCTTCTAGGAAAAAGAGCAAATAAGGGATATCATTCAACAGAAAACAAAAAAACTGGAAGTTGATCATTTTGAGACCAATGAGGTCAGCATAGAATTCTGTCCTTGATGGTCAGTAGAGAATTTTGTCATGGCAGATTTGGCAAAGTTGTTTATTAACATCTAGCCTGATTAAGAGTTCTGGAGAGCATGATAGTGTTGGGGGTTTTTTTGTTTACTCTTAACAGAAGGTACTTTCCTGGCTCTTCGTTTTGTATTTTACTGTGGACCAATATGGCTACCTATGTCTTTTGTGTACTTTGGGGATACCAAGGAGAACCTGGAGCACTATGTGAAATATTGTTCAGAACTCTAGAAATGTATTGATTATAAACTGGAAACATAGTTCCAAACCAGAGACAAGATGCACAAAATGGCAGGCAGCCACATACAATGAAAAACAATTATGTTGAAGGGGCTTTTGCTCTTTTAGGAAGCATTGTTAAGTGGGATTTCTTTTTTCCAAAATTAATTTTTTAAAGATATAGCCACTAATTTGTCTTATTCTCTCCTCTTTCTAAAGAGGAATTTCTCTTTAATTTCTCTTTGTAGTTTTCTGTTACATCACATATGGACTTCAAATTCCTTTTTAAAAACAAAGAGGACAAGAAATGGATTGTTGGATTTCAGGGGGAAATTGGGAAAGAGCGTAATGGTCATTTTGTAGAAAAATAGGTGCTGGAGCTCCTTCAGGGATTGTTATGCAGCTGCAATACTATTCAATGGACAAGGAGGAGGAACTCTCAGAAGGAGGAGGTTGAACTCTCAGAAAGGTTCAGGAGCTGTGCTCCTGTGAGCTCCCACTGAATCTGAGGCCTGGAAAGAGGAATAAAAAGACTTTCTCTTAGCAATGCTACATTTAGGCAACATTTTGCACCATCCAAAACTACACATCTTGGTCTAACAAAATGAAACTCAGAAAACTCAGTACCACTCTACTAATTTCCTAATCACTGTGATTCTGCTGCCTAATATATGTTAGTTACACATGAATTGGGTGCAATCCAGCAGAAGCACAGACTCAGGAAGACAAGCTGAGTGGGTGGCATGGTGGCAGGTGCGCTTGGAGGTGCTCAGTGCTGCACTGCCTGCCATCACCATGCTTGCCCTCACTGTCACAGGTACAGGGTCAGGGCTGGGGGCCTAGGGTGCCAGAAAATCTGGCACCGGCCCCGGTCCTAGATTTTGGAAGGGGGGTGTTTGCTGTCAAGTCAACTTATGGTGGCTCTGCTGCATTTTTGAGGTAAGAGGTATACCATTGCCTTCCTCTGCAGTGTGACCTTGGTATTCCTTGTGTGGTCTCCCATTCAAACATTAACCATGGCTGATCTAGAAAAAGAGCAAGAGTCCGATAGTACTTTAAAGACTAACAGAATCTGTGGCATTGTATGAGTTTTCATGAGTTGCTGCTCACTTCTTCAGATACCCCACTTAGTTTCTGAGATCTGATGAAATTAGGCTAGCCTGGGCTATCCAGGTCAGGGTCTTAGAAGGATAGGAGACCAATGTTAGTCCAATAACCTCACTTTGCCCATGTATGGAAAATACTGAGAAAAAGAAACCATTTATATAATGCTGAAAATTATAAAAGAAAACTTCACCTATAGAATAAAACCAAGCTGAAGACTGACTTTCTCGTGTAGGATCATACAGCCTTGCTGCTAGTTTATTTGCCATTTAACATTAAATACAACTGAGGCACAGCCTTACGTTTGTGCTCACTTAGAATGCAAAGATTCTCATGGTGAAAGAATCTTTAAAAATGAAAACGAGCCCTTTGTGCAAAGAAGTCCCACCTTCTGATTCAATGTTGGATGGGTAACATTCACATAAATATTTCAGAGCCCTTGTAATGCAGGTCCTTAAGCCTCTTTAGTTCTGTAAGGACAAACACGAGGCTGCAAGTGGCTCTGGTGACATTACAATTCACCCCTTTTGTTGAAGGATACAAGTTGGAGCCCTGCTTAATTCATCCAGCTGTTTTCTTATCATCTCTGAATATATTTTTTAAAATAATTTTAAATTATTGATTAAAGGAGGAAAAGTCATCCAGGGCCAGTAGCGTAATCAGGATTAGAGTGTCCTTCAATGCTCCTGGGAATAAAACATAGCAACCTCTTTCTTTACTTCAAAAGAAGGGGGCAGGGGACAGGGGACTGTGGATAAACTTCAAATATTTTGGACTTAATCCTGTCATTTTTTTGTTTCTCTAAACAGACAATAGAAACTAAACAAAAAAAATCCATATTTATTATTACTCCCTCAAAATTCTATAATTAAAAGGTTTGTCAAACTTTATGATTACGGCATGAACAGTGGGATAATGAAATTGGAGATGACTCAAACTCTGTTTTATAGAAGCCAAATTCTGAATTAAACATCTCCTCATGTTCAAGAGTTGAGGGAGTTCATTTACCCTGCTCTCGAGTTTTGTTTTGGTTTTATTTTTTGCCTCTATGGCTTTTCCACCCAGCACTAGCTAGAACCCAGATAATAATTATAATGCAAAACAGCATCTCTGAGGCTCATTAATGCAGTTCAGACCTGAAGTTCCTTGAAGTTCTGAGGATTCTAAAATATTGATATTCATTAATGGAATGGCTTCCTGTGACATAAAGCCAGATTGCGGACTTGAACATGTTGGAAACAACTTTTAAAAAGTGCCATGTCAGAAGTGTTTACTGTTGTGAAAAATTGTACCACACTAATATATGCCTGTTTCTTAAATTCTGTTAGCAGTTGTAAAGACAGTCAGATACCACCCATGGGATTGTGTGCCCTCATGAAACACAATTACAATGAGAATATCTCATTATCTCATTGGCCTTAGCTTACTGTTCTGTTACCATGGTTTCAAATACACAGAGGAGTCTGAAACTAAGAGCGCAGCTAACAAAGAACATATCCTTGTACAATGACATCAGATCATGTTAGACAGAATAGACTTAATTAAATACCCCCTGATGTAGGCCCAAAATATAGAAGTTGTGTATACTTTTTTTTTTTTAAGAGAGATGCTGGTGTTCTGAAATGTAGTTGCGATGCAAAAACATATACCCAACAAGAACAAGAACAACAAAAATGTCTGGTGATTATTTTAAAATAAATTTATCACAACTACTAAAACGAATACATAAAGAGAAAGGGCACAATGAATACTCTGCATTGAGATTAAATAAAATGAAGGATATTCCGTCATCTGATTACCATGGCATGTTATGTTTGAAATCTGGACCATTTCTGTTATTGGATTCAAACTCTAGGATTCAAAATGTGTGTGGGGGGGTCATAACTGAGGGTCATAGCAGATACATTATGACTCTGGCTAATACAGCAAGACATCTCCTGATGGAGATGGAAGACAACCATTTAGAAGGTTGACTTCTTTTCAGAAGGCCCTGAAGTGGTCCCGCTAGTACTTTAAAACTTATTGAATTCCATGGCTTACCAGCATCTTCAACAATGTGCTGGATTCTAGTCCAAGTTTGTTTTTATGGTGGAAGTTAAAGACATAATATTAATAATGTACAATATACAACATCCTATATGGCGTTCAAATCAGCTCCAGGAACATTGGTATAGAGATAAGCATATCTGTCTAACTCAGATGATATGGCTGCTTTAAGTTACGTATAGAAAATCATTTAAAAAACACCTGCTAAAATATTAATATGATGGAAGGGAAATCCTGGAGGCAAGACAATGCATACCACTTTCACTGTTGCACACTCTGTGAAATGGGATTGTCCACCTCAGCAACAGGGCAAAGGATATTCACAGTTTCTAGCATATAATGCACTAGCAAATAATATAGCATGCATTATTCAGCCAAAGTTCCCATGTTTGTGCTTCAGAGTCATAGCATTAAAAATTCCACAAATCATTTATTTACCCTGGAGGATATCAGGTGACATAATGTGACAATAATGACATCCCTTGTGGTGTTAATTGATTTTGTCCTGGTAGAGAGGGTAATTTGGCGTCCATGGCGGTTTCCAGATCACGGACTTACTGATTGTCTGCCTAGGTAGTATTACTGTTAATGAAGAGAAAACACACTTTCCTCTTTAAAAGACAGTATGCTAATTATGACAGACAATAGTGAGCCAGAGGTCATTTATTATTTTTAAAGCGAGAGTTAATTATAAACGACTGGCACTGAAGTGCAAAATGACTGTAAATTAGTAAGTGTGATTCCAAGCTCATAAAACCCAGTGTCACTTTTTATTAAAAAGAGAGCATTCATGAAATATTCGAACCATCTTAACATTTAAAGGTGTGAATAATTAACAACCCGAAGTTAACAATCAGCGGCTTGTAAAAGGTCTGATTAAAAGCAACGTTCATCATCCGCCAAATGAACACAGCTCATTAGGTCAACATTCACTAATTAATAGCTTTCTATTAGGGGGATAACATTTTTAGTATCATGGGTTTAAAAGAAGTATAGTTCTTGTTGGTTGTTTATTAAACTTAATCTGCACAATAATTAAAAGCTGTCCCGAAGCTCTAATGAGTTTCACAACAGTTGAAGAGCTGCTAGAGAGAGGATGAGTTTAATTCAGGTTCATAAAGAGTTGGATGGGTGTGGATTGGCATTGCTGCTTGTCACAAAAGTGTCATGTCAGCTGTATTTGTGGTATACCAATTAGATAATGTGCTTGGTAACTAGGGTTTATCATGTGTGCATTTATTTTACTGTTCTTAAGACAGAAGGAGGAGGAGGAGGAAAGATTGGATTTAATACCCTGCCCTTCACTTGGAGTCTCAGATCAGCTTACAAACACCTTCCCTTCCTCTCCCCACAACAGACACCCTGTGAGGTAAGTGGGACTAAGACAGTTCTTCAAGAACTGCCACTGAGAGAACAGCTATGAGGGAATTGTCCAGGTTACCTAGCAGCTACATGTGGAGGAGTGGGGAATCAAACTAGGTTCTCTAGATTAGAATCCACCACTCTTAAGCACTACACCAAACAGTACCCCATGGGGTCTATGTAGGAGAAAGTGGAAAATGGAAAAGGTGACCACTTGATTCTTTGACTGGAGGGGCTGAACCCAGAGATTTGATGCACCTCCATTTCCTGGATTCGGGTATTTATCCCATAGCACAGTAAGTAAGGAACAGGCACATTACCATAGAGGGAAGTTTTCTGTAAGTATTTTTTTCTGAGGATGTCATGAGACAATGACATATTTTGTAACATTTCATGAGCACTTGGGAAACTGAAATCCAAACAAAACTATAGAAAGAATTCTGCGTAAATGATCCATTATACACATAACAGGATAGTGAAGTGGTTAGTTCTATCTGACAGATGGTGTCATGACTGGAGTAACATGGAGTAACATTGACACAAAAGAAGAGGCAATGTGGTGCTTGGAAGAGGCAATGTGGTGCTGTCAGTCCATGGCTCCATCATCAGGTATGTACTTCTCATATGAACCAGAAATCCCCAATAAATATATGGAGCAGAAATCTATCAGTGGCTATTAGCCACAGCGTATTGTTGGAACTCTCTGTCTGGGGCAGTGATGCTCTGTATTCTTGGTGCTTTGGGAGGGGGGGCACAGTAGGAGGGCTTCTAGTGTTCTGATGGACTTCCTGATGGCACTGTGTGACACAGAGTATTGGACTGGCTTGGCCATTGGCCTGATCCAGCATGGCTTCTCTTATGTTCTTATGTAACCCAGAATCCCCTGCAAGAGACATCCTCAACAGATTGCCCTGAAGATTTCAGACAATACCAAGGGCCTCATGACCCCCAGCTTCCATTTGAAAGTAGACTCAATATATCCAATATAATGTTAATGGAAAGATAAAGGCAGTGTCTCATGGGTTTCTGAAGTCCAGTGCCTGTGATCTGCAGGAAACATGGCAGAGCCTGAAATAAGTAGCCAAGACATGGAAGAGCTCAGTTATATGTAGACAGTTGTTGGAACAAATTGTCTGCTTTCTTTAAATCTATCTAGACTAAGGCTTATCTCTCTAACCAGACTTTGTTCCTGTAGTATAGTTGACCCATAGGTCTGGACTCAGTGCTGGATACAGGTTTTGACTGATCAGTCCCGTAGGTTTTATGATGCCAGTGACAAAGAAATGGGAAACTTGGGCACACAGATTGTTAATAACTTGCTAGAAGGTCATGTGCGATTAATGGTTTGAACTTAATTCAGATCGATACATTATTAAGCTGAATATTTGGGGGGAAACACAAGGTTTGGTCATCCTATGTCAAAACTTCCCTAATTCAGAAAGGCAGAATATCAGGGAGAACTGTTTGGACTTAGTTCCCACTGGCTTCTTAGTCTTTTATGGGCAGGGGAATTATTGCAAAACATTCCATACACAGCATTCTGTGCCATTTTTCTGAAGGCTGGAGTTAGTTCTAAGTTATACTAGCTTCAGGTGAATGAGATAAAAACTGCACAGCACTTTGCAACAAGCACTGCTGTATAAATTATAAATGCTACTATTACCATTGCCACTGCGGTGAAATTTGGCCTTCTTCTGGAGCTACAGTAGGGAATGAAAGAGCTGCGTACTCAAGTCCTGTTGCCTTTCAGCTTAGAAAAACTAAGGGCACTTTAAAAGCATCCATTTGTCAAATGACGTCAGCTGCTGAGGTGCCTGCTGGACAGGATGTTGTGCTTATGGCAAATATTAATGATCAGGCATTCAAAAAATAAGATACATATGAAACATATTCATTTAACAACTGCCTATTTATTTATTTAAAATATTCATATGCTGTCTGTCAGCCTGACATCAAGTCTCCAAGGCACCTAACTATAAAGAAAAAAATAACACAAAGACATGATAATTTAATAATTACCACACAGAGAGTAAAGAATAAAACCATGGATGCCACACCTTAACGCCAACCCTAAACTGACGGTCCTCTTTGGTGTCACTCCTTTGGGGGTGACCTAATCCAATGATAGCCACAGAAATTAGTTCCCTCACTTCAAGAAGGATGTAGACAGAATGGATCAGGTGCGGAGGAGAGCAATGAGAATGTGATCAGGGGCCTGGAGGCCAAGCCCTATGAGGAAAGGCCGAGGAACTTGGGATTGTTCATTTTGGAGAAGAGGAGGTTGAGGGTGAACATGATTGTTCTCTTTAAGTATTTGAAGGGCTGTCACTTGGAGGAGGGCAGGGAGCAGTTCCTTTTGGCAGCAGAGGACAGTACTTGCAATAATGGGTTTTAATTAAGGGCAGGAAGGTACCAGCTGGATATTAGGGAAAACTTTTTTACCGTAAGAGTCATTCAGCAGTGGAATCAGCTACTGAGGGAGGTGGTGAGCTTCCCCTCACTGGCAGGCTTTAAGTAGCAACTGGATGAACATTTGTCAGGGATGCTCTATGCTGATCCTGCATTGAGCAGGGGGTTGGACTAGATGACCTGTATGTCCCCTTCCAGCTCTCTATGAAGTATGCAGTCTAGCATCTTGGGTCAGATATAGTTTGTGCTGAACTGTATTAATTCTTCTAAGTTAATACTGTATTAACTTTTTGGAACCACTTTGAGGCTTCTACTTATCTAAGTTTGAGAGCCAGTTTGGTGTAGTGGTTAAGTGTGTGGACTCTTATCTGGGAGAACCGGGTTTGATTCCCCACTCATCCACTTGCAGCTGCTGGAATGACCTTGGGTTAGCTATAGCTTTTGGAGGAGTTGTTCTTGAAAGGGCAGCTGCTGTAAGAGCTCCCATGAAACTCGAGTCTTCTGACATTATTCCAAAGCAATAGGAAGGGGCTATATGGCTTTGGCCCCACACCATCAAAATAAAGGGGTGGCACAATTGTTGATTTCATAGTACTTAAGATATTTTGTTTTATAGATTGCAAATTACAGATTTAAATTCTGTGAAACTTCCATATTCATCTTCAGAGTCTGATACATGAGACTTAAGGAAGCAGTCCTAAAAACAGTTTTCTGGGAGTTAGCAGCATCGAATACAATGGGATTTATTCTGAGTGGATGTGCTTAGTATTTCACCTTAAGTATATTCATTCTGGAATCAGTCCTATGATTATGAATCTCAGTTACAACAGTGCAAAATCTATGTATTCTCCCGTTCCTAAAAAAAAAAAAAAAAAGTATACATGATATACATATTAAATGAGTTGGGTTTGAGATCCCTGACTCAACTTACTTTTTCTTCAACAACATAGCAGCTGTGGGGAATATGATTTTTAAACCCTGCAGGAGGCCTGTTTTGCCTCAGGACCACAGTGGGGGGAGGGGCTCCTGCCTCCCCTCCCCTCCATTTTCTCCAAACTGACACAGACCTGTGGGGCATTAAATGCAAAACTTTGGAGATGCAGAGTCTGAGCCAAATTGGGGCTTCACATACTTCAGAAAACAATGTTCCCTGCAGTTGCTCGGAAAGGAACTCATGAAAAGAAGTATTATGTAGTTTGGCCTTTAGTTAGCAGTAATACCATGAAAAACAATTGCTCCCCCCTCCCATACCTCATTATATGATGAAGTAGGTAAGTCATCATACGAACATCTGGGGGTACGATAACCCATTGTGATGATGCACAATTTTGTTATTTCATCCTAGCAAGATACTGCACTTAATAGAATTCAAAATAATAAGACAGCAGTACAAATATTTTCCAAAATGCTTTATAAAACCACAACAAACTTGTTGCAGAATGATATCCTGAAATGAAAATATTTTATAGTCTCAAAGGTATAGAATCTTAAAATTCCATGTAGTAATATGGATATGGAAAGCAGTGAATCAATATTTACATCCAATCCATTCTGGGTGCTAAAGGGTATCTTTGCTCCTGTTCTAAAGAACAAACCATGAGGCATATGTAGCTGTGCAGATTTTGCCATGGCCTAATGACGGTGGGGGTGTGGCTTGGCTTTAATGATATGCATTAATAATTTATCAATGGAAGTCTGTAAGTGATCATTTGCAATCTGAGGTGCACATTCTCTTTTTGAAGCACCCGTATAACCCCCATTAATGTTAATGGGAACAGTGCTGACATTAGAAGGAGACCATACCCCTCCGGTGTTTAACTTCTGACTTATCAAGGCCTTAAATTGCATTGCTGAATGTCACGTCTTTCATTTACCAAGATTGCTTTTTTTTATTATGCTGCCATTACATGGGAGCAAATACAAAAAAAGAGATGAGGAGGAGAGGCAGTGTTTAAGAAGAGAAGCAAATGCCCAGAAATACAGAAATTAACCTTGGTGTAAATCTAGTCTCAGATAAGCTGGACAACAGGTTAGTTCTAATGCCACAAAAAATGTTTTAGTAAGCCAAGAAGTCACTTACGCTCATGGGAATGGCTTGCAGTGACTCAGTGTGTTGTTTTACTTTTTCTGTTGAGCTGCTGATACCAACATGACATCAGACACTGCTTTTAAAATTCTTCTTGGTTTCCAAAGTGATGTCCCATATGGGGGAGGGGGGAGGGAATGCTGTTCAAGAAGAATCCCATATACATTATCATTTTATCACACATTGTATCACACATCCTACTATGCATGAGTGCCTGTTGTGGTAGAATTTTACAGCTAACTGAGCTAGTTCAGGGTGAGAGAGCTCATCCTAGGGTGGACTGAATTATCCTTGAATGGTTATTTTTTCTAACTGGTGTCTTTTGGTGACATCTCTCTACTACCACCTTCCTGTTGCTTGTACCTTGGATGCAAATATATCTAATAAGCATCTGATGATGTGAGCACTGACTCATAAAAGCTTATAGTGGAATAAATGTTGCTCTCTTAAGTGCCACTGGAAGTCGGTTTAATTTCACCAGAGGGTTGTTTGGACTCCTAGGACCTAACTACACATTATGAATTTTCATGAGTTAGGTCCAGATTTCTTGAACCCAACTTGTTTTCCCTGTAGTCACACAGTAGCTTCAGGGAAAGGACTCATTAATATGCACAGAAGCCCACTTTGGTTTGGGATGATGACACCATGAGGAAGGATCTTGTTCCATGCCACTCCAAGGTGGGACAAATTACTCCCACTGGGGCTTGGGAAAACTCACCAAAATTTGGAGCATGTTGCTTGGCCCTTACCAACATAGTTCTTTGGCTTCTGGACATAGCTATCAAATTGTTTCATCAAGTTTGTAGATTAAGAACATTATTTCACTGCCCCATGGGTCAGCAAGCCACGACCTCTCCCAAAGCTATTGCTCATGTTTAGCTTTAATAGTTATCTACACAGCAGAATCACCCACCTTGGTTCCCACTTCGTTGTCGGGGAAAGGTGGGTTATAAATATTTTAGTACAGAAATACAATGTGGGCAGGTATAGCTAATAACCCCCCCCCCCCCCAACACTTAAAACACATTATAATGCTCCTCTATCAGCATGTATAACAGGACAGAGGTTGAAAAGAGTGAGATTTGGTGATTCTGCTAGGAGCTTTTTACATGATAAGGAAGTTATTTACACTGGAAAAAATGAACAATCATCTGCTCTCAGCTATGGATGCTTGTGTGGAGAGAGCAATTGCTACAAAGGTCTATTTGGACCTTTTCTGAACTCACAAGAGCATGGCATTGCCCCTTGATGAGAGAGACTTGGCAGTTGGACGAGTCCCTGACTTTGTGAATTAGGATTTTCAGCGAGGGAGAACAGTGACAATTCTAAAGAAATCTATAGGATGTTAAGCAACAGCTTGATTAATTATGACATGCATCAAACGTTTCAAAAGGCACAAAGTCAAGACTTCTTTGGGCTTTTGATGTAGGCCTCACACAGATAAATGAGGATCAATGCTGTTCTCACATCCAGTAGTTTGGAGCTTTCAGTATCTGCTTTTGTCTGTCAAGTATAAAACATAGATAAATGGATCTTTAAGCTTCTAAATGAGGCAATAGATACGTTAGTGAAATCTACATGCACTGCATGGCTGTTTTTCTTTCACATTATCCCACTGCAGATGACAATGCTGTGTAAAAATCATGCGACAATGCTGTGTAAAAGTCATGCGTGAAGAAGAAACAAGATAGTGCCTGCTAATCCAACCCTATAACTTCCATATGTTGTTCATATTGCCAGCACTGAACCCGTATTTGGTTCAGAGAACTAAGTAGGTCACATTTCCTGTTGGAGAGGGAATATTGTTCCTTTGGGTTTTATTAAAAACTCACACAAAGCCAACTGCAGCCTGGGAAGCCCAAGGGACTGAAAGAAACAGAAGCCATACCACATATTTACACCACAGATTTTAGATGGGTTATCTGAAATTCCTGATTCATAAGTCCTTCTGGCAACTGAAGTTCTGTGTGAGGCTAAGGACAGGTAGTAGAGAATTCTCAGAGATCCTTTGAGGAAACCCTGATTGTTAAATTGTTATGAAACCATCCTAAGCTTGTAGTGTAGACATGCCCTACAAATTAATTATGGGATGAAATATCCTTGTATTCTGGGAAGCTATGAACATCAGGTTTCTGTTCCAGAAGTCCTTGTTGACTGAGCTCCAAGCCCTCCTCCCAGTGAAACGGCCAGTCATTTCACAGCAATTTCATATGTCCATTATTTGTTGATTTCTATAAACCTTTTTTCCTTGTTAAATGCAACCTAAAAGGCATTACCTTGAGTTACTCATGTGCACCACAGACAGCAATATGCGCATTGTAGCCAAGATAACAATATTAGGGTGGTCTCACTGAAGCACATTCAATCTTGGAAGTCTTGAAATCACCATATTGCCTTAATGATAATGTACAGAAGTCACAGAGGGGGCTTGAAGATATCCTGCAATGGAACTGGGTAATTTTCTGCAACACATCTGAACACTTGGCATTCATCTGTGCAACTTTCTATGCCAGCATCTACACCCCACCAAGAAAAAGTAAAATGTATGCCTCCTGTGTTAATCATGCAAGAGACAGAGTGGCTGGAATGTGCTATGCAATGAATTATGCATTTTAGTCCACCCGGGAGTCGATATTTACCATATCACACCAAAATCCATTATGTAGAACAAACATTCTATTTATACAACAAGCTGCAAAACTATTCATTTGACCAGATGCAGGTTGGAAGACAAGGTAACTGTGCATCCTAGCCTCAGCAAGGAGTGTTAGTCTTTTTTTCCCCACCAGCCCATAGCATGCTTTGGTGTGGTTACTGCTAACAACAAAAGACTGAGTTCTAATTACGGATGCATAACACTTTCTTGAAAAAATGCACATAGCTGCAACCAGATCACAATGGGAGGCTCCTTTTGCGGTTAACACAAATTGCTCTGGACATCATTTAGCAAGCTGAGTTCCAAAGAACCCCAGTAATATTACTGTATTATTGTTATTTTCACAATCACTAGCATTATTCACTACCATTGAACTGAATTTTAAAAGTACATGTTAATTTTAATTGGCACTTTATAGCAGATTAGCAGTAAGAGGATGGTTTGAAAGCACATTCACCCCTGGTTTATGCCACCAAGGCAAAGATTAAATAATTTTAGTGGATTGATCATATGCCTGTGAAATAAATTGATTGATACATTTATTAGGTTAAAATAAATTGCATATTGCTCAAAGTCAAATGTCAATATAGGTATCCTGTTTCCATATTGAAGATAGTTTGAACTAAGACAGAGCCAGTGCAGTGTAATGGGTGGACTAGAATCTTGGAGACCCAGATTTGGAAACCCACTCTGCCATGGAAACTGACTAGATGATGTTGGGAGTGGGACAGTCTCTCTCTCTCTCTCTCTGTGATGATAAAATGGTGGTGAGGAGAACAATGTAAGTTTCTTTGGTACCATGATGCCAATGTCTGGGTTTGCATTACAGCCAAACGTGATGTTATGGTATTACACAGCATTAATTTCTACAGTCTTTGCCTCTTTCCTATGCTCCTGGATGTTGCCATTGTAGGGCTGTCAATGCCAAGCTGGATGTCAATTCACCCAGTGGCCCCAGACAGAAAGAGGAAAGGATGGAGGTGTAGGATGAACCAGAAGATTGAGAGGAAGAGGAGGAGAGATCAGAATAGATGGTGTGCATATGGTTACTAGGCATTTGCTCTTTTACTTTGCATAGAAAAACTAGAAGATTTTCCCCTAACCCTTTAAAGGACTTCTTTTCCTTTCCCCAGCTGAGCCATGGTATAGCTTTGTATCATGACTCAGCTGGAAGGAGGAGGAGGAGGAAGAAGAATTGTATTGATACCCCATCATTTACTTGGAGTCTCAGAGCAGTTTACAATCTCCTTTCCATTTGCCTTCCCAAACACCCTGTGAGGTAGGTGGAGCTGAGAGGAGGGGAAAAGAGGTGTTCAATGTAGGAGCAGAACATGTGGATGTCATTCCTGCCCACCTATGCATGGCTTGCTGCCACAGAGTGGAAGCGCTCCAAAGTTCCAATTGGCTGTTCTGATATCATGCATTAACATCTGTAGCATTCAGGAACAAGGGTCACTTGAAGAACAAAGCAAGTGGCCAACATTTTGCTAGCAGGACTCTTGTGCCTTAGTGGCTGCATTACAGTTCTGTAGGTACAGATTTCCTTGTTTTGACTTGATGGTTGGAAAAGTAGTAGATTTCCCAGCATCCAGGAGGCACCTGGAGACCACCTGCTATTACAATTGACCTCTAGATGACCAAGATCACTTCCCCTGGAGAAAATGGCTGCTTTGGAGGGTGGGTTCTTATCACATTGAACCCTGCTGAGGTTTCTCCCCTCCCCAAATTCCACCCTCTCCAGGCTCTACCTCCAAATCTCCAGGTATTTTCCAACTCAGAGCTGGCAACTCTACGTGGAAGATTGCTGGATAACTTGAGCTAGTCACTCTCTCTAAGCCTAACTTACCTCACAGGGAATAGAATAAATGACATAGAGCATTGGGCATCCTGCTGGGGAGAAAGGCAGGGCATAAATACATAAATACAAGAAACCTCGGATCTTCTGCATGAAGATGCTCTACCACTGAGCCATAGCCCTTCCTCTTGCTACATTCTAGCTCCCTGTTTTTAGAAGCATCCCTTGTTAGGAGTGGTTGTGCTGTTTTCATGTTCATTTATAAATGTCCAGAGAGCAAGTCCCATACTGAGATATGTATCTAAGCACAATTTCCAGGGCAGCACAGCCCCCTCCCCCAAATATTCAGCACATTGGCTCCTGAGGTTGATTTTATTATGTGTGAATTCAGTTGGCATGGTGGTAAATTGGCAATCAGATGATGGACAAGTGGCTAACGCCGATTTAATAAATCTGATCTCTGCCCTCTGTACAAACTGCTATTAATGCTGATTTGGCTGTGTTTCCTTCAAGCAGGTGCATTCCTGATGAAGACTGACAGCCAGGGCAAAATGGATGGGAAGCATTTGGAAAATGAATGCTATTCTTGGCACATTCACAAAACATTAATTGGTTAACAAGCTGGAGCTAATGCAGCGCTGATGGTGGGGCTTTATTTACTAGAACTGAGATATATTTCCTGGAAGCCTTAGCTCTGCAAGAAGCTGAGAAGCTCACTTGCGGATGAGTGTTAGTGCTTGCCAGTTTTCTTCTTCAAAGCCTGATAATATTCAACAGGATAATAAGAAGTCAAAGATGTATTCCAATCATGGGATGTTTTCATTGTCATCTTTCATTTGGATCATAAATTTAAGGGTTTATTCCCCCCGCTTAGAATAACATTCATTTCAGCTGTATTTTTTTAAACTAAGGAGAGACATTTAAGTGAAATATCCTAACTTATATTCCTATTAAAAGAAACTTTTCAATCTTCGAAATATTCAAGAGCTTAGGGGAATATGTTCAAGATGTAATTTTTAAAAAATACACAGCCAAATGACAATTCCCAACTTGATTTTTCAAACAGTTCCTGCTGCAAAGGATTTAACACCAAGGAGTGTGTGTAAACCCTATGGAATACTTATGTGTGACACAAAAATGGGATTCTGCTCTCTAGCACACCTGTGTAACACGAAAAGCTGAATATGTACCTAAGAGGAAACATCGTATGTAGCTCCACAACAGCAGAAGAGAAGACACTCATTATAAAAATATATGCCAATGTCAGTGCAAGGTGATCTTGTACATAGCAATTAATTAAAGTATGCCTTGAATGTTATGTCCTAGGGAACTAATCCCACAAAGTTCTGAAAGCTCTGTCCATTCTTAACACGCGACAGTTGCATGGGGATTCCAAGACTGCAGCAAGCATCCCTTCTACTGAGTCAGACTATTGGTCCATCACTGTTTTCGTCTCTGACTTGGCAGCAGCTCTTCAGGGCCTCAGGTGGAGGTCTTTCACCTCACCTACTATCTGACTCTTTTAACTGGAGATGCCAGGTGCCACTAAATCTGGAACCTTCTGCATACTGAGCAGAGGCTTTGACACTAAACCACACCTGCCCTCACAAATTCCTCTAAATTGGTATGTAGTCTATTGATATGAATCCAGCAAGGAAGAGTCTTACAGCACTTCAGAGGCAGTCTTAAGTTTTCATGGTATAGGGAAGGAGATTTTGCCAACTTCCCTGACAGCTGATAGTGATAAAGGAGCCCACTCATCACATCATAGTTGCTGATAGTAGGGATGGGCGCAAACTGCGTTTTTGAGGTTCGGTTTGTGGTTCATGGCTGAACTATGAACCAGACCACAAACTGATTGGCCAGTTTGCTAACCAAACCAGTTTGTATCATTCATGAGCCTTTAAAATTTAAAGCCCTGGTTTCTGCTTCCCACAAAAAGTGGTGGGCAGCAGAAAGAAGGGGTTTAAATATCTCTGAGTCATTTCACCCCCAGCTTCCTGCTCACTGCAGCTTTTCACAGCAAACAAAAAGCAGGAGGTGAAAGGTCAGGGAGGCATTTCACACCTGCTTCCTGGTGGCTGCAGCTTTTCATGGTGAGCAGAAAGTACGGGGGTTAAATACCTCCCAGACATTTCACCCCCTGCTTTTTGCTTGCTGTGGCTGGTGGCAAGCAAAAAGTAGAGGGTGAGATGTCTGGGAGACATTTCATTCCCCTGCTCTCTGCTGGCTGTGAAAAGCCAAAGTGAGCAGAAAGCAGGGGGGTGAAATGCCTTCCAGACATTTCATTCCTTGCTTTCTGCTTGCTGCCAAAAGCTGTGGAGAGCAGAAAGATGGGGGGAGAAATGACTTGGAGCCATTTAAACCCCTTCTTTCTGCTCCCCATGGCTATTAATGGAGAGCAGAAAGCAGTGGTTTAAATAGCTCCATGCCATTTGAACCAAACAGCTGGGTTTTTGTGAAGAGCAGAAAGCTCAGAGCCATTTAAACTCCTGATTTCTGTTCTTCACAAACTGCCACAACAAAAATTGTTGATGTTCAGGGCAGCTCTTACATTCAAACATTGCTTCATGAATTAGCCAAAATTCATAACGAAGCAATGCTTCCATGTTTCCTCACCAAGGTTCATGTAAAATAATGTTAGGACTTATATATGCAGGCTTGAGGGATGATCTTATAGTCTGCTGTATACACAGAGCACCAGCAGAGCTATCTCTCTGGAATGCATAGTGTTTCCTTTAAAATATAACAAAATGCTAATAAAACAGATCCAGGTGGGTAGCCATGTTGATCTGAAGCAATAGAATAAAGAGTCCAGTGGCACTTTTAAGACCAACAAAGTTTTATTCAAGGTATGAGCTTTCTATTGCACACATGCTTCTTCAGATAAAGTGAAATGGAAGAAAACCCTTCAAACATATAAATAGAGGCTAAACAGCAAATTAGCATATAACAGGGTCAACAACTGTATGGATCCAATTAAGGGGAAAAAACGGTTGAAGCAATAAACAGGAGATACATGTGTAAGAGAATTTTTTCTAATTGCAGAAATTAACTGAGATTCCTTTGCAGATAGACTAGAGTGGGAAGTACACATTTTCTGTACCACATAGGTGAAGAATTTTTTGTTCTATTTGGCATACACCTACTAAGCATTATTGGTCTTCCTCCCTGGTTCTGGTATTATTTGTTCATGAGTTTTAGTGCTTTTTATCATTTTAAATGTTATTTTAAATTGTTCAAATGTTTTTAATGGATGCTGTCTTGGGAACCCTGACCAGGTGTGAAGGCAGCATAAACATGTATTAAATAAAATAAATACTGTTCTTGTGTATTGCAAGAAATTAAATTTTGTACCCAAAAGGCTCAATAGCTTGGCATGTTTGGGGAAGCTGTAAGATATAAAATTCTTGGTATATGTGAATTTGATTGGTATCAGGGATTATCCTAGATTGTTGTTTCCTTCTCTTCCTAAAAGCAGAGTCCAAACATAATTTCCTGTCTGTATGAAGAAACATATATTAGAAGTGGGCTCTAAAGTTACATTTATTCTATTGAAAAGTAAGCTACTAGGGAAGTAGATTCAGGTAGGTAGCTATGTTTATCTGGAGCAATATAACAAAGTTGGAGTCCAGTGGCACCTTTTAAGACCAACAATGTTTAATTGTGGGCATGATCTTTTGTGTACATGCACACAAAAGCTTGTCCTCAGAATTAAACTCTACTAAAAAAGTATGTGGCTAAAAAGTCACAAACATTAATGAGGCAAGAGACTCTTAGGATGCTTGGCCAGTTGTACCACAGATTTTTAAAATTCTGTTATCACTTACTTTCAGATATGCACCAGAATATGTTCCAGACTGACTCTATTTTAGCAACAAGGTGGTCAATCTTCCTAATCTGAGGACCTTCTTCAAAATTGGAAATCCTCTTTTTGTCAGCTCTAACTTTGGAACTTTTAATTCCTTCATCAAGTGCCAGCTTGGTTGTGGAGTTCTTGAATCCCTAAATTTGTAAGTTCTCTACCCTAGTTTCACTGTGTCATGACTTGTGAATTCATTGCACAAACCAGGCATTCTTTGCAAATCTCAGATTCAACAATCCAGTGGACATCTCTTTTTCCAAGAGGCCATGTGTCCAGGTAGTTCAGAAATAGTATTTTTTGCTTGCATTCCTGTTGCTATTTGAACCAGTTAAGCTGAATTCAACCTAGTGTAGATAGGATCTGCCATTTTGTTGTGGCCTGACTATGGCACCTTTAACAGTTAGTGATTCCCTGTAACCATGATCAATACCTTCTGTTAACTCATGGTATGGATTCTACATTCCAGAGCCTACACATATTTGGGTGCACATGCATATCTTTGGTGCGCACGCTCACTTTTATGTAGAAAATGTAGAAGAAGAGGAGTAATTTTATCCCACTTTTCTCTACCTTAAGGAGTATCACAGTGCCTTACAATCGCATTCCCTTCCTCTCCCCACAACAGGCACCTTGTGAGGTAGGGTTGCCAAGTCCCCCTCAAGACAGGAACCTCAGTGGGGTACAATGCCACACAGTCCACCATCCAAAGCATCTATTTTCTCAAGGGGAACTGATCTCTGTAATTTGGAGATGAGTTATAATTCCAGGGGATTCTCAGGTCCCACCTGGAGGCTGACATCTGTATGTGGGTCTGAGTGTTCTGAGAGAACTGTGACTGACCCCAGGTCACTCAGCTGGTTTTAAGTGGAGGAGTAGGGAATCAACCCCATTTCTGCAGATTTGAGTGTGCACTCTTAACCACTACATCATACTGGCTCTCTGGCCTGCAGATGTGATTAGCATCCTCCCTCCATGCATCTATTTATACATAGATGGATGCAGAAATAGGGCAATATATTACATGAGGAAAAGAGGGTGTCTGGGGATGAGCTAATAGGGATCTCTGAGCCCTTTGGCAATATTTGGACCCTGGACAGATGCCAACATTGCCTGTGACCTAAGTGTATTAGACAGTTTCCAGCAAAGCAAGCAACCCCAAAGGGAAAGCTAACTGGTAAAAACCATTCATTCTCCCCATTTCCCATAAGTCATTAATTGTGTGATTCAGGAGGAAAAGAGAAGCTCTTGTCACGTTATTTTCAAAATGCTTTTAAAAAAAAAAAGAGATTAGAGAGCTAGAAATTCTACAGTAGCCAGTCCTGATTAAATGTATATTGAATATAATATAAATGTTAACATGTTGGGTGCCAGGTATATTTGTGAAAAGGGTATTCCCCCCCCTTTCAATTTTGTACCAATGAGAAGGCAGATTATCTAAATTTAATCACAGAATTGCTAACAGCATGGAACCCCATTAAATTTGTTTATAAATAGAGCGACAACATTTCAGAAGCTCATTAAAATGAAAATGTAAGCAGTTTCTTTTATTTTTTTTCCTTTACTTTATTCCAAGGTTGTCTGAGACTTCCTTGGGGAGATCATACATGTATTCAAGTGAGTGTGTCATATGTAAAAAAAATTATAACTGTTTTCCCCTTTAATCTTTTGTTTGCCAAGCACTGTGTGTGATTTGTCTTTCTACTAATGATTACTAAGTACTCAATACTTTCTCTATTCAGGATGCTTATGTCAAACTAATTAAGTTTAAGTGAAAGGAAATCAACTGATTAGAATGTTTTCTTTTGCACTTGAACTGAGAAATTTTGTGTCTATATACATCACAGCCCATATATAGTTATCTATTGTCTTTCTGGGATATAGGAGACACCCTAATGCAGACAGGGTAGAGCTTATCTAGGATTACGCAGTGTGATGTAAAGAAGTCAGAGGAATGATGTAAAGAAGAAATAATGGAGGAATCACTTTAACTTCACACTTTGGCAGACCGTAAAGCTAGTGCATGGGAAACTAAAACTGAGCACAGTTTCCTGTGTGTGCATGCGAACACGTAATTCTTCCAGTCTTCTTTGCTTGGATAGACGGAGCATACACAAAGATTAGCCCTGGAACCTGTAAGGATAAAGAGGAATGAGCTTGAGAGAAACAAACAAATTACCACATACTAATTTTTCATTCTGTTCCACCTCAGTTTGCTGAAAATAAGTTCTTAAAACTCCTGTTCTGAAGGCCCATCATCCATGGAAAGTGTCTCACTTCTTAGAGTTATCCCTACAGTTTCTAACTTGAAACAGAAGTAACATAAAGATTGCATAAAATGTGTGTAATGTTATATGTAACAGGAAATGATATGAAAACAAAGGTGGTTTTGATTAGCACAGGAGAAAGCTGAAACCAAACAGCAGTTTTTGAGTCTATGGCAGGGGTGGCCAAACTTGCTTAATGTAAGAGCCACATAGAATAAATGTCTGATGTTTGAGAGCTATAAGAAATGAACATCAGATGTTTGAGAGCCACAAGGAAGGAAGGAAGGAAGGAAGGAAGGAAGGAAGGAAGGAAGGAAGGAAGGAAGGAAGGAAGGAAGGAAGGAAGGAAGGAAGGAAGAAAGGGAGGGAGGGAGGGAGGGAGGGGGGGAGGTGGAAAGAAAGCAACATTAACTTTAAAAGCATTCTTTAAGCTGCCAGTTAGTTTGGCTTGGAGAAGTGTTTTAAAGAGAGAAATGCCTTCTCCAAGCTGGCCAATAGGGCAGTGGGGGCTTCGAGAGCTACACAATATGTATGAAAGAGCCACAGTTTGGCCACCCCTGGTCTAGGGTATAGGGTCAGAAAATTGCTGGAGTTGTAGGGGCAGAATCTAGGGAGGGAGCTCATCAGTGATGTGATCCCACACAATTAAGATTGCCACTCCGTGTTGAGAAATAGCCAGAAAGTTTCGGGGTGGAGTCTAAGGAGGGTGGGATTTGGGGAGGGGAGAAGTGTCAATGGGGTATAATGCCATACAGTCCACTTTCTAAAGGGGCCATTTTCTCTAGGTGAACTGATCTGTTTTGCTTGGAGATTGGTTGTAATCCCAAGAGATCTCCAGCCATCACCTGCAGGTTGTCAAAATAAAGGACTGCAGCATGGAGAATACAAATCAAAAATACACCACTCCAGGCACAATAAGAAACAATTTAATAATTGCCAGTCATTTGTGTACAAATATATATACAACATGCAAATCCCAAATATAAAATATGGACTACAGTAGATTGATCCAATACACCATTTCAAATCTTCCTCAGGTCCAAAGATGAATAGATTGAATCCCAAAAACTTATAATTCGCTATCACTTTGAAGTGAAACCAAATTAGACTCCAAAGAGTTTATAATCTTAATTGTTATCACTTTTGGAACGGACCCAACCAGACTCCAAGGAATTTACAGTCTTATTTGCAAGAACTTGTGTTTATATGGGAATCACCATAAACATTCACCAGTAGCCGAAACCTACAATGATTATACCGGGAAAGATTCTGCTCAACCCATATGATACAGTCCATCTTCTGAAGTTGCCAGGAGAACTGATCTCTGAAGACTAGAGATGGACTGTTTACAGGATGCTTATTTGTCTCGATGAAACAAACTTTCTTTCCTAATCAGAACCCAAACCCTAACTAAAAGCCTTACTAAGCTGACACATCCAGACTCACGAAATATCCCTTTGAGAAAAAGAATGAGCGTTTTCGCACTGACCTTTTACTGGCGCGACCACCCTCTTCACACCGGAGGATCTGCGCGGATTTCGCACAAAAAGCGCCGGCGCACCCAAAAGAGCCGGCAACTTCCGTCGCGAAACCCGCTCAAACGGAAACCGCCAAGAAGCAGGAAAACGTTTGAGCGGCTTTTGCGACGGAAGTCGCCGGCTCTTTTGGGTGCGCCGGCGCTTGTGCGAAATCCGCGCAGATCCTCCGGTGTGAAGAGGGTGGTCGCGCCAGTAAAAGGTCAGTGCGAAAACGCTCAAAGTTTTTCTTCATCCTTCTTAAACTGAGGTGGGATCACCCCCTCCCATTCCATGGGCTCTGATTGGCTGACAATTCTTTGGATTTGCCTGAGGGTATCGTCTGTATAAAGCCCTAGTGGGGAGGTGGTACTTTTAGGGATGATTGCCACATGAGGGCACAAACCAGCTCAGCAGTTCATCACAAATTTCATCAGCTCAGCAGTTCATCACAAAGTTCATCACAAATTTTGGGTGCTCTGCGGTTTGCAAAGTGAAATTTTTGGCAGGATGAGTGGCACAAATATTCCACAAACTTTCAAGCTGTTTCTGGCAGTTCATGTATGGACACATTTCCAGACAGTCTCTGCTCAATTAAAATGTTTACAAAACTTCAAAGCAACAGAGGGGTGGAATTCTTCAGCCTTGAAAACACCAATATGGGTGGGGTCTCCAAAGCTTAACAGGCACAGCTGGCTGCCAAGAACAGAGTTTCCATTCTGCTCTATGAGATCAGAATGTTATGTGTACCCTCAGCTGAGCTCTGCACCTCTCCTCTGTTGGCTGCTGGCAGTTGGACAGAGAGATAGGGAACTTGTTGAAAGCAGAACACATTTATTCCTGATTGTAAACTCCTCTCTCCTGCTGGGGTTTGGGTGTCAAGTGGACTCAGGGCTCTGAATCACCCCATCTCTCTGCTCACACTGAGCAGAGGAATTTAGCTATTGGGTGTCTCAGCTGAGGGCTCACATTTATACCCTCATGAATACCTCTGTGCCATGAAAGTGAAGATGAGTGCAAAGGATGCTCGTCATAAGGGGAAGAAGTCCTCCACCCCCTGTGTCCCACAGACCCCATTTCTAGGCACCAACCCAGCCTGCCAGTCTGGCGTTAACAGGGAATCACCAGGAGTCTTACAGCTTCTTTTCCCAATCTGTTTCTGGGGCTCTCCACAGAGGCAACAGAGTTGTTAGCATTGTCCAGACACCAGAAGTTGCTAACACTCTTTGGAGAGGAGACTCTGACAGCAGTGATTCAGAGGGGAGGGGAAAACATCCTCCCCTTCCATCCCAACTCTCTGTTGCTGCTCCTGCTTGGATAGACTCCTCTGTGGCTGTTTCCACTCTAGCACCAGAAAGCAGCTCTCCCTCCCAGCTTCTCCAGTCCTGGGGCCCTGTTTCCAGCCCACAGTTTGGAAACATTTCTGCACCCTCATCAGTGACCTCTGTGTGGCAGTGCCAGGTGTGCCACACCCATGTCTGGAGGGGCACAAACCTCCAACACTTGTCCTCCTCTGACCTCTGCAGGCACCTGCAGGTACCCTAGTATGTTACCATCAGAGGAAAGAGTGGCAGCCAGCAAAAGGAAGAAGAGGCCTATTCCCTTTCAATAGGGAGAAGCAGAGGGGGAGCAGGAGGCCTGTCCAAGAAAGGCTCCCTACACTCGGGTTGTCATGGGTGGGACATCAAGGCAGGCCACCCTCCGAGTGGTCATTCCCCTGCGGATGCTGACACTGCTATCCAGAAGGGCTATGAGGAGGGCTCAGGAAGCAGTCACTCACCTCATCAGTGAGATGATTGCAGTGGACAGCCAATCCTTCTTCCTCAAGGATGACATATCCTTTTGCTAGCTGCTGCAACACCTGGTTCCCTGGTACTCCATCTCATCATGCAGGACCATGAGCCAATGAATCTTGCTTGCCCTGTACCACAGTGGTGACGGTCAAGGCTCAGCTGTCCAGAGTGCAAGGCAGAACCATATACTTCATGGCAGACCTCTGGAGCAGTCAGCAGCACAGCTACCTCTCCCTCAGCACCCACTGTTGGCAAACAGAGGACCTCTCTTTCTGGACTTCTGGGACAAGGACCAGGCCTCTGGAAGGGAAAGCCCTGCTATTAGAGTCCATGCCCAGGGGATGGATACAGACCACATAGCTCAAAACTTCACTGCTGTGATACAGAGTAGCCTGAGGGAGTGGGTGGACAGCATCATCATCATCCATGGCTACATGGTCACAGATGCCAGTGACAACATGTTGGCAGTGGTGAAGGCTGTGTGCCTAAAGGGCAGAGTCTACCTGACACACATGCTTCATCTGTCAATACCATCTTGAGATGATGTCCTTGCTCGAGACCTGCTGGCATCTGACCTCCCACTTCACATGCAACATTAAATCTACACATCTGCTGTGCAAGACGGGAAGTGGATGAGCTTGAACACTGGTTCATCCTGGACTTACCCACCCACTGAAATGCCACATACACATTGATTGAACATTTGGTGGAGAAGAGCATAGTCCTGTGCATTTTCCTTTTTTCTTTCAACTTTTCTGTGCGGTGAGAGACAAGGCTTGTCTTGTCCATTTGTTCCCTATCATGAGCTGCAGTGGCAAGGAGATCTCCAGATGTTCCACATTGCAGGTGAGTTAGGGACATGGACAACAGCTCCAGAGAATGGACGGGTAGCAGGAACTTAGCCTTCTGTCTCTGCTACATCAGGACATTTAGAAGTCTCCTTCCAGTAATTGGAGCAGGCAATGGCATTGATGGGAGATAGATCTAAGATGTTTAGATCCCAGAACTTCCTGGTCACTGAGCAAAGGATTCCACAACTCCTGCCAAGGCAGATAAGCATGAGGCATGTTAAGGCTTTCTGTTCTTCACATGAGCACCAGAGACTAAAAGTAGCACATGGATTGCATGAATATTGACTTGATATAAAATTCGAGTAAATGTCAGGTCAGCAGAAATCACTTTGGTTACAAATTAGGAATGAACTTGAATTACAAAAAGCCTGGATTGCTTTGAACTATGGACATCATTGAACTTCTCAGCTGTACCTTGGCTGTGTAAAAAACTGAATGAAATTCCAGGTTTTCAAATGAAGGTCTTACCCATAGCTGAGCCTTGCCATTCTAGTCTCTAACTCCTTAGAATGTCAGGGATAATTAGAGAAGAGAGCAGCTTTCTGGGGCCATCAATTTGACCACTGCATACTTCTGTTTAAATTTGGGAGCTGTATAGTGAAATAGAGACATAGATCAATTAAAGGTCATCTCTCTTTGTCTAACATATCATGAACTTTGAAGCCTGTCTAATCTAAAGGATTGTTTGCACTGGCACCTCTGTGTGCAATAATGTTTATTTAATACTTTGCTCCTCCAATTGGGGATTCTGCAGCCAGCTAAGTAGCAAGACTGAGTTATGAGAGGGAGACAGCAATGAAACCAATGCAATGACCTAGTGGAGGGAAGGCAACTCAGGAATATGCTACTGGTATCGCCTGGGGCCATAAGAAGGGACTGGTGAAGGAGAGAAGGAGTTAGTCTATGGCAGACAAGGATAGACTGCATTCTAGTCAGAGTGGGATGTGGTAAGCCATACATAGACCCTAATATATCTAGGGTGAGGCCCATTAAACAAAAAACTGTTAGGCGAGTTTTGAAGATTATTGCCATTGCAGACTTCTATGGAAATACTGGTTATTTATTTGCTGGCACACAGCTTTACTGATACAACCAGTATTCTTTAGTAATTCTCAGCAGTAGAATTGTTGGCTGTCTGGAAATTCCTGGAGATTTGGGGGTGGACCAAGAGGAGGGTGGGATTTGGGGAGGAGAAGAACCTCAATGAGGAATAATTCCATAGAGTCCACCCTCCCACACACCCATTTTTCCTCAAGGGATTGATCTCTGTTGTCTGGCAATCAGTTGTAACAGTGGGAGATCCCCAGGCTTCATCTGGAACTTGGAAACCCAAACATCTTAAATCTTATGTAATGCTTTTAAAAAATAGGCCCAAAGTCTCATAATCTTCTCCATGTGTGTCTTCACCCACAGCCACACACTCTGGCACAGAGGATTATATATTATTTTGTCTCAAACAATACAAGTAGAAAAAGTCCTCAAAGCAATTTATGGGGGGTGGGGGGAGGGAGAGAGAGAGAGACTGTATGTGCAGGAACCTTAATGTAAGATTGGTGGTGGAAAGCTTTGTCAAAGCACAGCTGATTTATGGCAACCCAATAAAGTTTTCAAGGCAAGGGAAAGGGCTTTTTTTGAGCAAGAACACACAGGAATGCAGTTCCAGCTGGCTTGGCATCAGGGGGTGTGGCCTAATATGCAAATCCATTCCTGCTGGGCTTTTTAAAAAACAAAAACAAAAAAACCCTAGCAAGGGATATTCAGAGGTGGTTTGCCAACTGCCATTGCCTGGCTTTGCTTAGTAGCCTTGGTAATTTTTTTGGCAGTCTCTCTTCCAAATACTGACCAGGGCCAACACTGCTTAGCTTCTAAGATATGACAAAATTGTGATAGCCCAAGCTAGGTCAGGATTAACATGACTTCTATTAACAGCCCAGGATGGGAATAGTTGGCTGTCAAATGGCTCCTCTTGAAATGGTAGAACTCAAAGAGAGCTACCTGCAGTGATTTCAGCAGCAGAAACGAACTACATAATGGAAAAGACAACATAATGGAAAAGACAACAGAAATATATATATATATATATATATACACACACACACACACACACACATATGCAGTAAAGGAGAAACAAAAGGAATGCTGATCTCTGCTGACATTTTAAGCTGTAATGACCTCTGTTTTCCAAGGAATGATAATAGGTTTTTGCCAAGTGCATTCAGATAAAATACAGTATCAAAAAAATCACACAAATGCCTCTAAATTCACACAAACGGCTCTAAAAACTAGGTGCGTCTTATGCTCAGGTGCGTCTTATGGAGCGAAAAATACGGTATATATTAAAAGCATGGCTTCTTCCTGATTCATTCCCTCCATTAACCACGTCAAATCAACAGACAGAATCCACAAACCTGAATGATCCTTTTATACATTTTCTCCAAATGTTTCAGAAATCTCTTTGCTGATCCTCCTCATCCTTTCTTGGATGGCCGTTTGTTTTACTAGTAAATATTCGGTTGATTTTTTCCCCAGTAATTATAACTTCAAATAACCTTAGCATGGAGGTTAATGCTGTTTAAGTAACCATGGGGTAAAAAAGACTGGCGGCTATTTGGGGCTTTGTTCTTCCCCGCCAAGAATGCCTGTGAAGTTCATTCCTTTTCTGACAATGATTTTTTTTTGCTTTGTCTTATTCCGTTGTGTACCATTGATTCCCACTATTATCTATGCAATGTGTAAGAGCATGGCTAGGTTCATACTGGTCTTTCTATCTCTTTTGGCCTGAAGCAGGTGTGTTTATAAATAAAAAAAAACCTCTGACACTTCTTAGCTGAGATGATTTCTTATTCATTTGATTGCTTGTATAGCTATATATTTTTTTTTACAAGTTCAGAGTTTTGGCACAGCTTTTGATAGCAGTCAGCTTGCTTATTTGCAATGCTTGCTGTAGATAATGCTGGCAACTACATTTGCTGTAACAAGATGTAATTTTACTCTATGCAAAACCCATTATCCCTTTCTTTCCGACTTGATACAAGGCTGCCACAGGGAGGTGTTCACCTCTGTGTTTGGTGAAGTCTAGCAAACTGTGTCTTAAAGCTTGCATGCTTAGTTCCTTTATCTCTTTAGGCAATAAAAAAGGCAAGACTAGACAACAAGTGTAGAAATCTGAGCAACTGAGTGAGGGGAAAACTCAAACTGTTCGATGCATTGAAGACAGCAGTGCCGCTTAAACACAAAGTCACCTGCAGGAGGAAATCACAGCGCTGAAGCCTCTCAAAAAGAATTTGGACAGGGATAGTAAAGGAAAGTGGAACGACTACAGCAGAGACTCAGGGTGGAAAGAAAGGACATCCTTCCCCTCAAAGCATCTGAAGTACATTCAGGAAATACATCTGGGGTGAATACATAGGAAGTTAACCTTGCAAAGACTGGTCTCAGGCACTGAAGAAGTATGAGACTAGTGGGTTCTTGAAGCTTAAATGATCTTTGGAGATCAAAAAGAAACACAGACAAGTAGAATAAAGCAGTCAGTGGTACCCAGAAGCAACGACTGGGTCATCGTTCTTGGACATGTGAGGGTTTGCCCCATATGTGTTGAATAGCTATTACAAGCTACAGCTATTCACTAGGTTTATTAGTGTGAAACCTTCTCAGATTGCAGATGCTTGGTATTATATTTGTTTTCCCCACCCTAACCTGGATAGTTTAGGCTAGCCTGGCCTTTTCAGATCTTAGAAGCTAAGTAGAGTTGACTCTGGGTAGTATTTGGATGGGAAACCTCCAGGGCATACCAGAGTCATGACACTGAGGCAGGCATTGGCAAACCACCTCTGAATGTCTGTTGCTTTGAACATCTCTTGCCTTGCCCTATTGGGTCAGCATAAGTTAGCGGTGACTTGATGGCACCTTCCTCCACCACCCTGAGGTGACTCTTCCCCACCACAAGGAGTGTTTTGTGTCCAGTACTCAGGCAACAGTAGTGAGATTCAGAACACACAGAGTAGCCAAAGCCAGTGTAGTGTAGCAGTTAGAAAGTCAGACTAGGATTGGGGTGACCAAGGCAGAAATCCTTTGATGTTGACCTGCCTCAGTTACGACTGAACCTACTGTTTCTCCAAGGAGCTTGTTGGTTGATCTGCCATTGTTGTTGTAGGAATAGAATGGAGGATGAAAATGATGTTAATTGTCCTGAATTCCTTGGAAGAAGGGTGAAATAACAATGTACTAAATAAATAAATTTGGTGAGTTTCTGAAAAGGTCATACCAGAACCAATGGGTTGAAATTAAATCAGAAGAGTTTTCAGCTAAACATTAGGAAGAACTTCCTGACAGAGCAGTTTCTCAGTAGAACAGGCTTTCTTGGGAGGTGGTGGACTCTCCTCCTTTGAAAGTTTTGAAATAGAAGCTACATGGCCATCTGATAGCAATTCTGATTCTCTGAATTTAGGCAGATCATGAGAAGGAGGACAGGATGGGTTGCATCAGTGCTTAATTCTTACACACCCAGAGAAAGAGAAATGCAGTTCACTGCTTTGGGGTCAGGCAGCAATTTTTCTCTGGGTCAGTTTTGCCAGGTATCTTGGAGTGGGGTTTTTTTGCCATCTTCTGGGTGTGGAGCAGGGGTCATTGGAGGTATGGGGGGAGGTATTGGTGAATTTCCTACATTGTACAGGAGGTTGGACTAGATGACGTTGGAGGTCCCTTCCAACTCTATGATTCTAAGGGGCCTCCTTTCTCCACAACTCCCCACCAAGTAAAAGGGCTCCCTGCAGCATGCCCCTCCCCACAACTGGCTCCTCCCATCTCCTTCTTGGATCAGCCCACCTTCTGCTTGGCCTCTTCCACTCCCCTCCATGGCTTCAGCTAGTCTTTTGCTGAGAAACACAGCAAATCCCCTCTTGGCTAGGGGTCTAGTGGAATAGCCATCATGGCTTCTGTGGGTGGCTAGCCCACCTCCACTGCCCCATGCTTGGCTGACTTCAAACCTAAGGGAAAATACTCTGTTAAAGGCAGAGCCTATTCCTCTTTCAGAAACACTGCAACAGCCCTTATTGGGGCTAGTATATTTCAACAGAGGTTTGTGCTGGTAGCTAAACAAATCCTATTTCTGTTGTGAATTTGTGTTAATTTTTAAACATATTGGATGCAGTCCATTATTGGCATGGCTACCTTGCATCAACACACCTTTTATTGGATTGCTTCTCTTGTTATCCATCTAGAGACCTTAGAGTTTGGCAAGGAAAAAATACACATGAGTGCTCCTGGCTTTAGCACACAAAATACTGCCTCTGTTTAGGTTTGAAATCATTCTGAGCATGCCATTTCTTCTTCAGTATGGATACATACCCCAGATCGTTTCATGTATATTGGATACCTGCTAACCTGTCCAAGTCAACCTTTTAAACTAACCTTCATGGTGGTAAGCATAATTTGTAACATACAATTTGAAACACCAGGTTTTTTGCCTTTTTTAAAGTCATATTTTCATTTTTTGGTGTAAATTCAATGAAATATATGGAGCTAGTTGATGGTGTGCTGAAATACACTTCTGATATTGTTTGAAAGGTTGTTGGAAGAAATTTGAGAAAGGAGGTGGGGATTAATTATTTCCTGCTTCAGTGCCAATAGAAGTCTTTATTGCCTCTGGAGCCACAGCTGGAATTCTCAGGTAAACTCAGTTCTGGTCTGAATCTGGTCCTGTGGAAACCACCTGGCTTTTTTTTTACTCTTTCCTTTTTTGGCAGTGAATGGGAAATAAAGTGAATCCCTCATGGATCTTACTGTGCCATTTACTTTGCTACTGAGAAAACATGGGTGTTATTTCCTACTGTCTTTTTTAGCCCAACTGCTTTGAGCAGTCTGTGCAGAGGATTACTCACAGTATGGCAATATAGTTGTCACAGTTTTGCAGCACAATATCTTTTCATTTCTTTGTGTTAAGGACATTGTAGTTTCGATGTAATCTGAAGATGAAAGTTTAGAAATTAAACTTTTAAGAAACTTAGAAACTAGTGCTTCAGTCCTGCTTAATCTCAGAGCCACTTTGGACAGAGGAAATAAGGACCTCTTATGTTTTTACCCCCCCCCCCCCTTTGTCCAAACCATTAAAGTGTAGATAGTTCACTTCATCCCATTTTATTCCTCACAGCAACCCATAGATATAGGTTAGGCCAAGAAAAAGTAACTAGCCTAGGTCTCCAAGGACAGGTGAAAATTTGAGTTTTAATGTGACCTTTAAACAGTTGTATTAAACAGCCTCTCACACTTTTATCTTCCACCCCTCTGTCTCAACTAAATTTGAACTTTCAACTGTCCCAGATCTGGGACACACATAGGCTTGAATTAGGGTTGCCAGGCAACTAGCAGGAGACCTGGGGGCAGGGACATCGGGGACAGCCATCAGTAATGGCTTGATGTCACATCCAGGGGAAACCTGGAACTTGATGTTGTGCCTCTCTAGGAATCACCAGAAGTTCTATGTTAAAACTGCCAGAAACTTTCCTACAGAAGTGAAGCCATCTTTTTCTAGGAGTTTCTGTACAGTTTCTGTCACTTCCATTAAAATCTAGAAGTGATGTCATGGCATAGGCTCAACAGTCATTTATGTTATTTTTCTCCTTCCTTTGCTTGGATCTGGGAGAGGGATCTCCCACCTCCATCAAGGTAGGGATCCAACCAACTTTTGAGCTGGTAAAAAAAATGGAAGGGTTTCCTCAGTCCCCAAAAACAGCTACTGAATGTCCTGAGACTTGTATTAATAAAAGCCACATGAGAACAGGGCAGTGATATGGGGGAATTGGGTGGGATTGAATGAAAAAGCTGGCTGAATCTAACCCATACTCCCCTGAAATAGAGAGCACTTATCCATCAGATGTGAAAATTCTGTACCAGACATGCAGAGAGAAGAGAATGTGTCAGGTATCTGAATCAAGTGTTTTGGACAGGGTAGCCTAACTCTAGTAAAGATGCTGCTCAGAATACATCAGAATAGAGGAAATTCAAAGCTCGCATACCATTATGCTGGTAACTACACCCAACTACACTGCATGTTAGAATATACAAGAATGAGAACTGTTTGGACTCTTTTTTTCCTGTACCAATCATGTCCAATAATTCCTTTTCTTTGTAATAACAAAAAAGTGTTTGTTGTGATCTTTTTGGTAAAAGACCGCATTTAGTGTCATTGCTGTGTAAATTTGCATGTATCTCTCCTCCCTCCCTCCCACTTTTATAGTTGTCCTTCTGTGTTGAAAAGCCCACATTGAGAATGACAGGGCTTCAAAAGCTGAAGAAGAAACAAAAGTTGATGTTGGGATCTATTCAATATGCAGCAACGTAACTTACCTAATGCATACAAATTTAATTCATTTTTTGACTGATCCCATAATTACAAAAAATTTGTTTAAAGCTGTTATATTATCTCCTTATTTGACACAATATGGCACAATTTTGTTATAGTATTGAAAACCAAATAAGACAACTGCAGTTGGTAGCATTTCAAAGTGAGATTCCCTTTAAGATGAAATCAATCCCGTTTCAAGTTTATTCCCCTGCTTTATGATGGAGGCTCTAGGGGTGTATTTTGCTGAAAAAATGTCTTTTTGATTTTTGAGAAATTCTTTAGATTAATATGCAGCTGTCATTGCAAGGCAAATCTAGATTTGCTTTTATGTGCTTTCCTCTTTCCCCAGGCTGCAACTGGTGCCTACCTCTTTTGGAGAAACAGTCCATTCATTTGTGACTGAGGCGCTTTCGAGGAGGTCAGCAGCAAAGAATTCATCAACTCATATTCATTTGAAACGTGTCGCACGCGCCCTATTTACATTGACTGAATCCACTGCTTTTGCTTACGAGGTTCAATATTAGCCCTTTACTAGGATTTCAACTCATTTTTAATGCAACGTTATGCCTGGGAAAAAAATGCCAAGAATATTTTATCCTTTCATCCTTTTATTTTTATTTCAGCATACCTTTTGAAAATGTATTTAACTTGCAGACCATCTACAATAAACTTTCTAAGGGGATATCGGTGCGTAAATAAGTGCTAATTTACGCTTTTGTTTAAATGCATAACCGATCCATCCTATAGAATCAAACACAAAGACACACTTATCTCTCTTTGGATCTCTCTTTGGATGTATGTATGCTCAGTAACAGCTGTACAGAATCCCAATTCAGACGAGGGCTCTGTAGGTTTTGGAGAGGGTATTTAACAGTTCTACTCCCCTGCATAGGATTGCAGTCGGGGGGGGGGGGGAATTGTTATATCCCTCTTTTTAAAAACACAAATGGACAAAGAAGTCTTTTTCAGCAGTTCGAGGGGAACCCTAGAATCAAATACCAAATCTGTGCAAGTGTCCTGTGTAAAAATAAATAGTTAATGTACATGAATGTGGTGTCCAATTCAGATAGTAATCACAGTGCACATGGATAAAGGACTGCTGTCTTCCCCCTCCCCCCGCACCATTGTCCTAACTTGAAACTATCCAGGAGGGCATTATTTGATCCCTTGGGTACATGTGTAAGAACATAAGAGAAGGCATGTTGGATCAGGCCAATGGCCCATCCAGTCCAAAACTCTGTGTCACACAGTGACCAAAAAACCCAGACATCATCAGGAAGTCTATCAGTGGGGCCAGGACACTAGAAGCCCTCCCACTGTGGCTCCCCCCATGCACCAAGAATGCAGAGCATCACTGCCCCAGACAGAGAGTGACCCTGAACTCAACCTTTCACAGATATGTCATTGTTTAACCACTTTGGGTTGGGGCTCACATGACTGATAGCAACAATTAAACTGTGTATGTAAAGAAGGAAAACGTCTAGAATTCAGTGAAGGGCATTTCATACAATATAATCATAGAGTTGGAAGGGACCTACAGGGTCTTCAACAATGTAGGAAATTCAAACATACCTCCCCCTATATACACACATACAGTGACCCCTGTTCCATGCCCAGAAGATGGCAAAAAAGCCTCCAGGATCCCTGGCTAAACCAGCCTGAAGAAAAAAAAAATGCTTCCTGACCCCAAAGTAGCAATCAGCATTTTCCTGGGCATGTAAAAAAGGGCCATGAGAACTAAGCACTGATGCCCTCCCCCTCATGGTCTGCTTAAGTTCACAGACTCAGCATTGCTGTCAGATGGTCATCTAGTCTCTGTTTGAAAATTTCCAAAGAAGAGCTCGCCACCTCCTGAGGAAACTCCCACCCCTCTTGAATTCCCTTCTCCTTAAGAATTTCTGAGCATGGGATTCTGCCTAGGTCTATTTTCAGGTCAAATAAACTTGTCTTGCTGACAGTTTCATTTTCCAGGAAGTGGAGAGGAAAGAACTGGTTGAAAAGCTGTATGCAGTCAGGGAATGCTTATTAAATTTGCAGATGATGCTAAATTGGAAGGGTAGCAAATATGGTAGCAGCATATCTGTGCTCCTAGGTTCTTCACCTTCTTATCCAGAGTCACTTAGTCTCTTTTTACTATGTTCTGGGCTGTGCTGAGCAGTATCATTTGCACCTACGTGGATGAGCAAGAAAAGATAATAATCCATGGACTTGATGAGTCTTCCTACCCTTTCTGTCATGTCCTGAATGTGCACACTTAATAGACAGCATACCTCTTGAGATGACAAGTCCAATTGGCATATTTTAACCTCTACCCCTCTGTGTAGGGAATCCCCAATTACCAACACACACCTTTTCCTATATTGGAGAGCAGAAGTTTCTCATCCCTGGGGCCCTTTTTGTGAAAGGCCTTTTTTTCTGTACAGAGGAGCATCCTGCCATGAGAGTTCCAATCTGTAATGTAATGTAGCACAGCCCAAACTCAGATTTATCACCTTAAGGAGAGCTGCACTGTTGTCTTTTTTAGCAACCAGTCACAGATGGAGATGCACACTCAAAGGCATGTCCAGCAAGTTATAACAGGCTTGGATAAGCAAAACAATGCAGAACATAGCCATATGTTTAACAGCTGTGCATAAGGAGCTTGCTTTCTGCACACAGATCTTTCTTGCTGGGTTAGGTTGACAGTGTATAAGGCTCTTTGACTGCACATCAATAGTTGCACAGATATGCTGTCCTGTGAATTACTATGGTAGCTTTTAAATAATATTAACATTTAGAGTGTAATTTTGGTACTTTAATCTTAGACCTTTTCCTTCATTGATCATGGAGTGTTGTGGGCAGCATGGATTATCTGTGAGCAGACATTCCAAAAGGTAACAGGATTATGAAATGCTACCCAGGATTTCTTTGGATGCAAATTAAAACGGTACTGTCTGAAAGAAATTATAGAAGATGAGAAAATGATTTGTTTTGTTTTGTTTTCAAAATATGATTACAGCATTGATCTGTTTTTGTTGTTCACAGACAGATCCTGGAGACAGTAACCTGGTTTATGATAAATACCTAGAAGACAACTGGGAAGAAAGTATTGCTTAGGTTTTGCAGGCCTAGTTGCAATAGTGGGAGGGCATCTTGGGCAAGGAGCCCCCATTTAATCCCCTATCTGGCAGCCCAATGCCAAGCCAGGAGGCTTTTATAATCAAGTGGGATGGAGAATTGGTGGGGTGCATATGTATCCAGCCCTGACCTGGATAGCTCAGGCTAGCCTGATCTTGTCAGATCTCAGAAGTTAAGCAAGGTCAGCCCCGACTAGTGCTTGGATGGAAGACCTCCAAAGAATACCAGAGTCATGGCAAAGAGGCAGGCAATAGCAAACCACCTCTGAATGGCTTTTGCCTTGAAAAACCTATGGGGTCACTGTAAGTCAGCTGTGACTTACCACCACCACCACCACTATGTATGTGGCATGAACAGGTGGCCACATTTGCTGGCCACAGGTGGTGGGGTAGATCTAACCATCTTCCTCCAGCCTAAGGAGCTTTTCACCAGCTTAAATGGCTTTTCCTCAGAAGGAAGAGCCACTTATGTTGGAAGAAAGCTCTTTAGGTTGGAGGAAACCTCCAGATGTTGCTGAGTGGAATGGTAAGACAGGGGTAAGGTCCCTCTCAGTTAATGTCAGAAATATAATACAGACTAGGTTGGCCTTTCCATGGCCAACTTGATGAGCCTTCTCAATTTGAAACTCGCAGTCCATTTTGTGATAAGTGAATTTAACAGAGTAGGAAACAGATGCAGAACAATCAGAACATAAACACAGGCAACCTCATAGTGTATAGTGGTTTAATTGTGTTGAATATTAGTAATTTAACATTTTAAAATAAAATGTAAAAATAAAGGCTTAGTGCTTATTAGGGTTGATGTGTTGAACGTGGCAAGCAGTGGAAGGATTGGGGGGCAGGCATGTGATGTTGTCAGTGGCTTTACTATAGAGTTTATGATGATTCCTACAGCTACCAATTGTTACTTCCAGGCACCTTGGATTGAGTCTGGAACTAGCTGGAAGGCAGTGTAGGTGGAACAAGACTGGAGTGATATGGTCCCTATGACCTAGTCCAGTCAACAAAACTCTGGCCACAGCATTCTGTACCAACTGTAGCTTCCAGCTAGTCTTCAAGGGCAGTCCCACATAAAGTGCATTGCAGTAGTCTAGATATTTCTAAGGCATGCACCACAGTGATCAGATCTTTTCTGGTCAGGAAAGGCTACAAGTCACCAGTCAAGCTGCTGAAAAGAACCTCTGACCACCACTGCCACCTATTTATCCAACAGGAGTCCAAGCTTCAGGAGCACCCCAAGTTATGAATACGTCTCTAGGATTGCCTGCTTTGGGTTGGGAAATATTTGGATATTATTGGATATTGGGAGTGGAGCATGAGGAGGGTGGGATTTGGAGAGGAAAAGAACTGCAATGGGTTAAATGCCATAGAATCCACCTTCCAAAGTAGCAACTTTCTCCATTTAAAAAGTTTTATTAGTTTCAAAGAATTAGGAATAGGGAATAGGAAGGGATAAGAAATAAAAATTACAAATCAGTCTTAATCTGCATAGAAAATACTTTCAACGAATACAAGTCTACATCTGCAATACTTTCTTAAAATACATAAATTGTCAGATATTGTTATCTCTAAAGTATACATCATGAACATTTTGATATTTTGTATTATAAATCTTTTTGTTAAAATATCTGTTAAATTTGACATTTCCAATAAGAGTAATTGTGTAATACAGAATACAGGAAAGAGGAGATATAAATTCACACCAAAGAATCTTAAGAGTCTTGAGTATCTAGCCAGGCATAAAATTTCAACCAATATTTTCTTGCTTCTTCCTTAGATTTCTCAGCCAACAGCTGGGAGAAAAAAAATCCAGCTCTACTGTTTTCAGAATTCTCGTATGGATTTCCTGAGATTTCCATCTCTGCACCAAGAGAATCCTGGCTGCTGTATTGAAATGTGCCAACAAATGTCTCATTTCTTTGGAATAGTCCTCAGGAAATATATTCAATAAAAATAGTTCTGGTTTGAATTGAATTTGTGTCTTCATAATCTTCTGTAGTAATTTGTGAGCCATTTTCCAGTAGTCCTTCACCACCTCACATGTCCACCACATATGATAAAAAGAACCAACCTGTTTAGCACATTTCCAACATTTGTTAGACATATTAGTATAGATCTTACACAATTTCTGTGGAGTCAAGTACTATCTATAAAACATCTTATACAAATTTTCTTTAAAAGTTACTGACCTAGTTAATTTAATATTGAACTTCCACAATCTCTCCCATTCTTCTAATGTAATGTAATGTTTCGCCCATTGGACCATACAATCTTTTACAACTTCATCTTGCATCTTCATCTGTAGTAGATATGCATATAATTTAGAGATTAGCTTTTTTTGAGGGCGTATGAAAATGTTATCAAATGGGTATTGTTCTGTGTTAAAGCCTATCGTCTTGTCTTTGACATACCTGGATTCGACTTGCATTCTCAACCACCAATTCATTTTAATGTCCATGTTTTCCAACTCCTCTCTGGTTTTCAGTTGATTGTCTTTTCCCAACAGGTCATCATATCTATAACTCTGATTAGGTTTTAAAAGATTTGGATGAGTAAATGCTTCCACTGGAGATATCCAACCAAAGTAGCAACTTTCTCAAGGTGAATTGTAATCCCAAGGGATCTCCAACCACCATGTAGAGGCTGGCAACCTTGCCTATGGTATTTTTCACCAGCAGGTGAAGACTTTTTTGCTTCATCTGGCATACCCCAAATAATGGTTATTGGTCCCTCCTTCTATTGTGTGTTTTTGTTTTTACTTTATTTTTGTAATTTTAACTGTATTTTTCAGGGCTTTTTTTGTAGCAGGAACTCCTTTGCGTATTAGGCCACATACCCCTGATGAATCCAATCCTCCAAGAGTTTACAAGGCAGCCTGGCCTACTGTAAGCTCCAGAAGGACTGGCTGTATCAGGGGTGTGTGGCCTAATATGCAAAGGAGTTCCTGCTGCAAAAAAAGCCCTGGTATTTTTTAACTGATTAGTTGTTTAAATGTTTTATGTTCACCACCTTGTGGACCATGATTGGGTGGAAATGTTTCAAACAGACAAACAAACAGAGGATCTGGGCTATGGCCATTTTGACCAAACTGATTGGTTATAAAAGGGAATTAAGACAAGCTCAGTCAAAGAGTTTTATAGAAACAACCTGAATTTTGTTCATTACCACACAAAAATTTCTGACAGTGTACAACCATATGGATTTACTTATTTACGAAACTGCTATGCCACCTCTCCACCATATGCCACCTTAAATAGCTTATATCTATATGGTTATGGCTCAGCCGCCCTGAGCCTGCCTTCGGTGGGGAGGGCAGGATATAAATAAAATAAATAAATATCAAGTTTTCCTTGATATAAATTTCAAAAACATTATTTGGTAAGCATTGATGAGATGGCAAGTATATTCACAACAGAATCTTTGAAAGATTACCCATTCCATTTGCTGGAGAGCCGAGGAGGAAAAATCTGTATAGTAAATACCAGAAGCACTGTGTCAGAGGCAAATAGAAGAGGTGTGAAAATCAAGCATTTATAATAAATACAGCAATAACCAGAGAAATGTTGATGGCTTGTATGTTTATATGCCAACACACAGCAGGCATTCTCAGCTGGGAGTCATTCTTTTTTTACTGTGCACAGCCCAAATATGTTATTCTGAAGAAAATCAAGGAGATCTTAACAGGGTTTTCCCCCACATTCTGTTTATATAGCACAAGTGCTTAATGCACCACATTCTCTGTTAAAATAGCATACACTTTGGCATGATGTACTCAAGGCCAGGGATCCCTCATTCATGGAATTCAATAGGAATTCTGTTGTGGACAGCAATTCCATACTGAAGTAATTGTCAAGGATTTAATGATCAGAGTGAACAGAGATGGTTGACCTCAGAGAACTACAGGCATAGCAAAATGTTCATGCACACAGCATCAGTAGAGTCTTCTGGCATACCATTTTCTTTGGGCAGGGGGTTGTTTTTAATATGAAGGAGCATGTGACTAACAGGAGGGAGCTTGCAGACATGCAATCAACCCCCACCACTGGCAGCCTGAAGTGCTACAGCCTGGCAAAAGCATCGCTATAAGAACACCAACTCTGAACGAATAAAAAGTTCACTGAATTGTGTGAAGTGGTTTATCACAGGACAGAACTGATTCTACTTAATAAGGATTGTTGGGTTGGGTGGATCCTACAAACAGCAAATGCAGGGTGCTCATGAAGGCTGATTGTTCTGGAGTTCTCCATCCCTGCAGCTCCATGTGACCCTCCAAAAACAGATGCAATGGGTTGGAATAGGTAGAGAATTGGGTGACACTCTCTCCACCTGCCTCTTTTGATAGCAAGAGAAGCTTGTTGAAGCAAACTTTTCACTTGATGAGAGAAAAGTAGACGCCCGTTTCCCCTTTTGTCCTGCAGGCCCTATGTGCTACATGGCTTTTGTCAGTGAGTTTCCTGTGACCTCCATTTTTTTTGTAAGGTTACAGGAAGCTACTGGGAGAAGGAGAAAGCAGGAAAGTTCTGCTTCTACATATACCTTCCACTTGCAGTTCATAGGATCCAAATATAATTTGTAGGTTATACTTATTCAGTAGGCAGCCAGCCTGACTAACTCATCATTCCAGAGTGAGTAATATGTTATATATAACAAATTTTTACAAGGTAAAACCTTACAGATGTTAAAATTCTACCTCCACACCACTTTATCCCATGCCAATAAAAGCAAAGTGATATTTTTAAAAAGTCATTCACTGCTTCTGGATGAAGCTCAGAACTGTTTTGGCTTTATAGAAGATGCATGACATATTTTATTTGCTAATCTGTTGATTCAGTTTTTCACAAAGTCTACTCTATTATTTATAATCATGTAAAAAGCTCTTGGAATGTTTCTATAGCCCAACTTTGCTGCTTTAAAAATGCTTCCATGTTGGTTGAATAGTTCTATTGATTTTTCTGCCTCTCCTGTTGTCCAAACAAATTTTACAACAGCTGAATCCAGATCTACTACCTCTGAAATTATCTGCCAAAGTTAGAACACATAAAATGCAGAGTGGTGCCTTTTAAAATTTTGCATACAAAAGCCGTCATATTGAATTGGACTGATTGATATAAGTGCGGTTTTCCTTTCCCTTCCCCTCTTTCTCCCCTCAGGCTAAATATTGTGTTGGGCCAGGTCAGTGCCAAATTTCCAGAATCCAGAAATTGAATCCTTTGACTGTTTATGTAAATTGAGTCCCATAGGGGTGCTGTCATGGCTCAGTGGTAGAGCATCTACTTTGCATGGACAAAGTTCTAGGTTCAAGCCCCAGCACCTCTGATAAAAAACCGGTGGAGGGTATTGCACAACCCCAATTGCCCATCTCTCACTCCCTCGGATGAAATCACAAGGGTGGGGAGAGCCTATTCAGACTCAGCGTGGGAGAGGTGACCAATCAGAGAGTGGCTGGCCAGTCAGGTCCAGCAGCCGCTGCCATCCCTGACCATTCTGCTCCAGCACGAGCTCCCCACCCACCCGCCCTCTTGTTAAGACCATGTGGGATTAGCTAGTCATCAGTTATGGGGCTGAGCAGGAATCTTTCGGGCCTCACTCAAATTGGCTGTGCGGGGGCCTTTCTTCACCTGTTCTGCATAGTCAGAGGGGGTGAGGCATAAATAGGCCTGTTATCACTGGTTAGGCCATAACTGGGATGATGGGGAAAGCACAGGTTGAAGGGATTTCAAGCTGGCAAGCACCCCGAGATATCAGCAATGGGGGGGTCCTCAATTGGGCTACCTAGAGGCATGGCAGTCCAGGTGGCCTTGTTGGGGGCCTCTTTGGGGTCAGGGGAGCTTCTGGACCCAGCCCTGAGTCAGGGTGGGTTTGCCCTGTTAGGAAGCTTGCTTTGCAAGCTTATGCTTTAAGATGTATGTAATGGTACAGATCAACTTATGTGTAAATAAAATTCCCACTTTAACCCATACTTTGTGTAGTGTTTCATTTGAGGAGTGGGTGGGCAAAGAATCAGGTATGACTTCTGCCTAAGACTTTCCAGAGAGCCACTGCCAGTCAGATTGATTAGGCAGTATTGACCTAGATAGACCAATGGTCTGATTGCTAGGCAACTTCACTTGTTCCTGTGCATTCATTGAAATCTTCTCTTAAGAATGTAAATGATTCAGCCCAAGATAAAATTATAACATTACAATTTCATCTTAATAGTATGTACATAACAAAATAGTAAGAAACTCAACTAAAAGACAGAAAAGAACACAACTCTAAAATGTCCAGTTTTGATGTCCCATAATGAAAAACAGTACTATGAGCTTCCTAAAGTATCCACGTAGCCTCATATTAGCTCCATGACATAATGATTGCAGACAGCAATGAGCCAGCCTATTTCCATCTCTCTACTTTGTGGCTTATATTTATGGAAAATGGAAGTTAAATAAGTTCACCTTGAGTGGGTCAAGATCAAGCAGTGGGGACAGTCCATACATCATTCAGCAAAATTTCTGCAACCCACATGTATCAGAAGCCTCCAGCTTGCTCCTGTGAGTTCAAGAGGGGGACACAGATGCTAGGCAAAGTTGATTCTTCATATAGCTTGTCCAAAATTTTTACAGGAAACTACGAGGGCGATACTTGATATTTCCATGCATGTATGATACACACATGAAGATTTCCATTTGCAGCGGCTTTCTTATTCATTTCTATGATGGGGAGCAATAATTACATATCTTTTTCTGTGTGCAACTGCACACATAAAAATGGATGGGTAAATTCACTAATTAGTGGAGTTCCCTGTATATACTAAATAATAAAGAGAGCTATGGATCAGGTTTTTCATAAGTTTGGGTTGAAGGAAAACATTTAACATGCCATTTGGTGGAAAATATTTGTTCCCCTCCCCCAAAATAGCATTCATTATCTGCCATGAATATGGGTAGATGGATGTAGGAATATGGGTGGTTGAACCTGTGGGTGCTTCTGGAATTTCAAGAACAGGGAGTGGGCACCACTACAAAATTTCTGCCACAGTGGTCTGTCACAAAAATGGAGAGCCAGGGACTTCCTGTTTGGCTGGAAGACAGTCTGCAGCTCCCTAACAGAGGGGGATTTTATTGTCACTGTTCAGGGTATTAAAGACCCCTGATAAGGTCTATGCTCATTAACCCTAGGCAAGGGTTAACCCAAGACGACTTATCTTCCTTTAATGCTGTTGATATCGAACTGGAGCAGTCAGGGAGCTGACTCCTTCATTTCTTGATGTCCGGCAATGGAATGTCAACCATCGTCTGCAGTGACTCTAAAGTGACTTCGGTCACTTAAGGCTGTCGGAATCCAAGCACGCTAGAAGGACTGATTTTAATTGCAAGAAAATAGCAGCCGGGGGAGTTGAGAACATCTAAAAGGTAGACTCATCATTCTTATCTTCACTCTGAGAGACTTTGAATATAGTTTAAACACTGAGTGGATTAATAACAGACGAAGGCAAAGCATAATTGAATGGAAAAAAAACTTTTACCTTGTTAAGCTGAGCTCTGTGGCTTTGGATGTGAACAACAGCAAAAAAAAAAAAAAAAAAACCTTTCAAGATAAGAGTGAAAGCTGGCAATGGGAGGCTGGTGACGCAGAAGAAAGAAAAGAGAGTTGCCGTGTATATATGCCCATAAACTGCAGAACCTAGAATGAACTGAGCTGAGTGGGGGCACAGCAGGAAAAGAATTCAGCTTGGGAAAACTGAACGCCGTAAAAACAATTGCCTTCAAAGATATTTTGGAGAAAGGACATATTGTTGTGAATTTTTGTGGTTGCGGTTTCTTCATGCAGCTCAAAAAACTGCGAGATTAGACACGAGATCAGTCTAAGCTGTGACAGGAAGTGAAACTAAAAGGGGCTGGACAATAAATCAGAGCCTATAAGGACAACAAGAGCTGTGACATCCGACCTTTGAACTAGGAAGGAATTGAGTCCAAGACTCAGATCAAGAAAGACGAAGAGAGACCTCTCTAGGCTGGAACTGTACCATAGAGAAATAACGATTGCCATTTTAAAAGGGAGAAAAACTGTCAAAATTGTTAAAATTCAATATCTTTGCTCAGGAAGAAGGGAGAAAAACGAAACTAGTCTCATCTGAAAGAACTGGCTCTAAGCTATTGGATTGGATGCTAAATTTTATGTGGGGATTTTTTTAAGGTTTGGTGATTTTTTATATGTCAGTAGAAAGAACAACACGTGCAAGAGCCCAATCATTTGACAAGATGCAGGCTCAATTTGACGCTCTGGAGGCAAAAATGTTAAAAGCTATGGACAAATTGCATTTGGCAATAAAAAAAGATATTAAAAAAGAAGTTGGAGACCTTAAGAAGGAGATAGAGAATTTTAAGGAAGAGACTCAAAATAAAGTGAAAGAGGTAGAGATGAAAGTGGATACACAGGCCTCTGCCTTGCTAAAAATTCAAGAAAAGGTCATAATACACGACTGTAAGTTGCTGGAGTCACAAGTGCGTCTAAGAGGGGTACCTGAAAAAGAGGACACAGACTTAAAAGGCTATATGGTGGATATCATCACTGAGTACATAGAAGAAGACCCTGACAGATTTAAGAGTATGTTGGAGGGTGCCTACAGAGTCAACTCAGTTTATGCGAAAAATAAAGGTCTGCCAAGAGACATCGTCATAAGATTAAGATCAAAAGAAGTGGCAGAGAAAATTTTGAGGAAAGGGTACCAAAAAGCCTGGGCAATAGAAGGGAGCAGAGTTAAAATAATGAAAGAGCTACCAAGAGAAGTGATCAGCGATAGGAAAAAGTACAAGAAGCTAACCGATCAGTTGCGTGCAGAGGGCACAAGATATAGATGGATAATACCAGAGGGTCTTGGATTTGAACAAAATGGCAAAAGGATTACAATAAGAAGCGAACAAGAGATGCATAGCTTTTTTGAAGAAAATAAAGAACCAACATCATAATGGAGTACAAATTACTATCTTGGAATATAAATGGACTAAATTCACCACAGAAAAGAAGGAGAACATTTCATTGGATTAAAAAGCAAAAATGTAATATAATTTGTTTACAGGAAGTCCATATACAACGCAAGGACAGTAAATTTTTGTGGAATAGAAATTTGGGGTTGGAATTTTTTTCACTAGCAGAGCAAAAGAAAAGAGGGGTGGTTTTTTACATTAAAGAACAACTTGACCCAAAATTAATCTTTAAAGACAAAGAAGGAAGATACATTGCTGTTGAGGTGACGATAGAGGCGAAAAAAACGTTACTACTAGGACTCTATGCACCCAATGGAGCGAAAGACAAATTCTTTAAAGACATAAATAGACAAATGGACGAAGAGACTTATGACCAGGTATTGATGATGGGCGATTTTAATGGGACAATACAAAATAACCTTGACAGATCAAGTCCAAAGAAGAATGATAAAGAAGGGAAGCTGCCCAATTCTTTCTTTGAGTTGATTAAACAGGAAAATCTAGAAGACATTTGGAGAAAGTTCAACCCTGAGGTAAGAGACTATACATTTTTCTCAGCAAGGCATAATTCTTTTTCCAGAATTGACATGTTGTGGGGTTCCCAAGGCTTGGGCCTCATAACAAAAAAAATTGAGATTCTTCCAAAGGTTTGGGCGGACCATAATCCAATATGCTGGTCAACTAAATTGCAAAGAAAATCAAGAAGATGGAGAATTAATGAGGATTTACTACAAAATAAAGACACTGTATCATTCTTAGAAAAGGAGACTGCAGCATTCTTCCAAATAAATGAAACGGATGATATGGAATATCCAACAGTATGGGACACTTATAAAGCAGTAATGAGGGGTATATTAATTACATTGAATAATAAAGACAAAAGAGCAAGAGAAGAAAGGCTGTCAGCACTGCAAAATGAAATAGATAAAAAAGAAAAGGACTTAAAAAAAAGACCAGGGAAGAAAAAATTAATAAAAGAAATTACGATATTACAATCCCAAGTTAAACATTTGCTGAATAAAGAATTAGAATGGAATTTAAAAAATTTGAAACAGAAATCGTTTGAAAGTGCAAACAAACCTGGTAAATACCTGGCCTGGCAATTAAAAAAAAGGAAAGAAAATAAGACTATAAATAAAATCATGGCAAATGGGAAAACAGTAGTGGATCAAGAAGGAATTAAAAGAGAATTCTTTAAATACTATGCAAATTTATTCAAGGGTGTGAATGTAAGTAAAGAAAAAGTGGAAGAGTATCTACGAAACATTCAGGTGGCACCTTTGACGGAACATATGAAAAAGATATTAAATGACCCAATAGAGAAAATTGAAATAGAAGCAGCAATAAAAGCAATGCAAGAGGGTAAAGCTCCAGGGCCAGATGGATTCACGTCAAAATTTTACAAATCTCTCAAGGATGAATTAACACCCAAACTGTTGAAGTTGTTAAACACGATAAGAGAAGAAGGGAAAATCCCAAAGACCTGGAGGGAAGCTGTAGTCTCTCTGATTCCTAAGGAAGATAAAGATAGCACAAACGTAAAAAATTATAGACCAATCTCATTGTTGAATAATGACTATAAGATCTATACAAGAATTTTAGCAGAGCGACTGAAACAATACCTGACCAACTTTATAAACAAAGACCAAGCGGGATTTCTTCCTAAAAGACAAATAAGGGACAATGTAAGAGCTGTTATTAATGTTGTGGAATACTATGAAAAGCACCCGGAAAAAGAAGTGGCCTTATTTTTTGTTGACGCAGAGAAAGCCTTCGACAACTTAAATTGGGACTTTATGTTTGCGGTAATGGAAAAAATTAATTTAGGGGAACAATTTATAAAAATGACAAGAGCAATATATACAGATCAGCATGCAAAATTGTGTATAAATGCAGACCTTACCAAAGAATTGAAAGTGAGTAAAGGAACAAGGCAAGGATGCCCGCTATCACCATTGTTGTTTATAATGACTCTTGAAATTTTGTTACAACAAATTCAAAAAGATGAAAAAATAGAAGGTCTAAAAATTAGAAGATTCTCTTATAAATATAAAGCTTTTGCAGATGATATAGTGTTTATAATGGAGAATCCGGTTCAAGTGTCACCACTGCTGTTAGCTAAGATAAAAGAATACGGAGAACTAGCAGGATTATACATAAATAAGGAGAAATCGAAATTCCTCTGTAAAAACATGCAACCAAATAAAACAAACGAACTACAAAAGGTGACAGGTTGTGAAGTCACAACCAAAGTTAGGTACCTTGGAATAGAGATAACAATGAAGAACATTGATTTATACAAAAACAATTATGAAAAACTGTGGTGTAAGATGGACAAAGATTTGATGAAATGGAATAAACTCAACTTGTCCTTACTGGGCAGGATAGCTGCAATCAAAATGAATATTTTGCCAAGGATAATGTATTTGTTTCAAACCATCCCGATTGTAAAAGAAGCAAAACAATTCAACAAATGGCAAAGGAAAATCTCTGATTTCATTTGGGCCGGAAAGAAACCAAGGATAAAGATGAAGATCTTAACGGATGCCAAAGAGAGAGGAGGTTTTCAACTTCCCGATTTAAGACTATACCACGATGCAGTTTGTTTGACATGGATAAAAGATTGGATAATGCTGTTAGATAAAAAACCTTTGTGGTTAGAAGCTCACGGAAATAGATTCGGCTGGCATGCATACATGTACTATGGGAAGAATAAAATGGATGGTTTTTTCTCTCACCACTATGTCAGAAATACATTACTAAATACTTGGATAAAATACAAGAAATACGGGGACGAGAGAAAACCATTATGGATAGTGCCAGCAGAAGTAATAAAAATAACAGCTGATTCTGAAGAAAAAAGAGAAATGTCATATAACCAACTGCTTAAGATTCAAGGAGACAAAATTGAATTAAAAACCTCAGAAGAGCTAAATAACAATTATGATTGGTTTCAAATGCAACAAATTAAAAGTTTGATGGAAAACGACATAAAATCAGAGGGGATTAGACGAGAACAAACAGAACTGGAAAGAGTCCTGTTAGGTGACAATGAAAAATTGATATCAAAAGTATATAAGTTATTATTGAAATGGTCTACAGAAGAAGAAGTAGTAAAGTCTCAAATGGTCAAATGGGCAATTAATGTGAATAGAGAAATACAAATGGAAACATGGGAGCACCTCTGGAAGAACTCAATGAAGATATCAACTTGTCAAAGCATTAAGGAGAACTGTTTTAAAATGATGTATAGGTGGTATATGACTCCGAAAAAATTGGCTAAGATAAGTAAGAAAATGTCGGATAGATGTTGGAAATGTAAAAAACATGAAGGTTCTTTCTTCCATATGTGGTGGACATGTGAAAGAGCGAAAGAATTCTGGAAGATGATACAACAAGAAATCACCAAAATTTTGGGCTATGATTTTAAGAAAATTGCAGAGACGTTTTTACTTGGATTACAATTAGAAAAATACCCAAAAGAAGACAGGACTTTAATTTGGTACCTGTTATCAGCTGCTAGGACTTTGTACGCGCAGCTTTGGAAGCAAGAAAAAATACCAGAGAAATGGGAATGGACCATGAAAGTTTTATCGTGGTGTGAAATGGACAAATTAACCAGAACACTAAGAGACTATGACTTAGAGATATTCAAAAGGGAGTGGAGAAAATTTAAAGGATATATGGAGAAAACTTGGAAAGTAAAGAAATATTGGACATTTTTTTAGTTGTAAGAATATATATACGGAACTTTGAGCAATCAGAAGTGCCTTTAGTATGGATTTGAACTTATAACCTCGGGGAAGTCAACATTGGAGGGAGGGGGGATGGAAATGTCATATGGGTTAATGTGAAAAAAAAGGAAAAATTAAGAAATAGATAAGCTTTGTAACCATATGCTACCAATAAATTGTTTAAAACACAAAAATGGAGAGCCAGCATGGTGTAGTGGTTAAGAGTGGCAGACTGTAATCTGATTTCCCACTCCTCAACATGAAACCAGCTGGATGACCTTAGGTTAGTCACAGTTCCCTCATAGCTCTGTCAGCCACACTTATCTCACAGGTTGTCTGTTGTGGGGAGTGGAAGGGAAGACAATTGTAAGCCACTCCAAAATTCCTTCATGTAGTGAAGAGTGGGGTATAAAATGAACAAACAAAAAAGCCTGCCCTTGGGTGCTAGAACTAATCACAAAATGTTGGGAGGCTGCAAGTTAAGCATTCTGCTATGATGGAGCCAGCTGTTTCTGAATGGGTGTCCCCTGTGGCCACAAAGGTGATTCCCTTGTTCCAAAGAATGGAGGAAAGCCAGAGCTGGCTCTTTGTTTTCCAGAAGAGATGCTTTGTCGAAGAAACATTGGTCTCAAGGAAACCCATTGGCAAGTGCTGTGGACACCATAGAATCATAGAATAGTATCATAGAATCATAGAGTTGGAAGGGACCTCTAGGGTCATCTAGTCCAACCCCCTGCACAATGCAGGAAACTCACAAACACCTCCCCCTAAATTCACAGGACCTTTATTGTTGTCAGATGGCCATCTAGCCTCTGTTTAAAAACCTCCAAGGAAGGAGAGCTCACCTCCCGAGGAAGCCTGTTTCATTGAGGAACTGATCTAATGGTCAGGAAGTTCTTCCTAATGTTGAGCTGGAAACTCTTTTGATTTAATTTCAACACATTGGTTCTGGTCCTACCTTCCGGGGCCACAGAAAACAATTCCACACTATCCTCTATATGACAGCCCTTCAAGTACTTGAAGATGGTGATCATATCACCTCTCAGCCGCCTCCTCTCCAGGCTAAACATTCCCAGCTCTTTCAATCTTTCTTCATAGGACTTGGTCTCCAAACCCCTCACCATCTTCATCGCCCTCCTCTGGACCCATTCCAGCTTGTCATATCCAGGGCTTTTTTTGAGCAGGAACACACAGGAACACAGTTCTGGCTGGCTTGGCATCAGAGGATGTGGACTAATATGCAAATGAATTCCTGCTGGGCTTTTCCCACAAAAAGCCCTGTGTGAAACAATGGTGACATCAGGGGTGTGTGGCCTAATATGCAAATGAGTTCCTGCTGGGCTTTTTCTACCAAAAAAGCCCTGTCTATATCCTTCTTAAAATGTGGTGCCCAAAACTGAACACAATACTCCAGGTGAGGTCTTACCAGAGCAGTGTAAAGCGATGTCATCACATCATGTGATCTGGACAATATACTTCTGTTGATACAGCCCATATTGTAGCACACTGTATTAGAGTATCATATCGGAGTTTAAACTAATATGACAACACACCAGAAAGCCTTTAGAAAAACCAATAATATTATATTTAATGAATCATCTCTTCTTTTGATTTTCAGAGTGAAACTTGGGTTTTGGGGGAAATTTTTTTAAAATTGTGTAAATATTCACTTTTTAAAAAGCAATCCTGATTTGTGCCACTATTTCTCATGATTTCTTCTCACTATTTCTTCCTTGGAATGAATGTATTCTACAAAGTGCTGCTACTTCCTTCTTTCAGGTCATCAGGGATCACAATGTACACACAATGATGTATGACTCTATGTAACCAACTGGATTTGGTTGCACCCTAACTGTGATTTCATTAACAGAGAGAATGCATTTGCAAAATTTTTTTTTTTTTTAAAAAAAAAACCTTTAAAAAACTTTAAAACTTCAAGGATGGTGAACACATGAAACTGTCTCATCCTGAATCAGACACGTGGTCCTTCAAAGTCAATATTGTCTACTCAGACTGGCAGCAGCTTTCCGAGGTTTCAGGCAGAGATCTTTCACATCACCTATTGCCAGATTATTTAACTGGAAATGCTGGGGAATGAACCTGGGACCTTCTGCATGTCAAGCAGATACTCTATCATTGTGCCACAGCCCCTCCCCAGTGCTGATCAGTACTGTTGAAACTTTTTGCTCATGGACCTCATCTCATGTAAGAGTCATATAATTAATTTAGCCCAGACTAAACACGTTAACAAAGTTATATAGTTCACTTAACAATTCATAAATGTTACCCTTGGCAGTAGTAATTCTTTATTGATAACATACTACACCCATGTTGGCCACTGACACCTGGTTCAGATGAAATATTAGTCATATATGAATTGCACTTACAATGTTGTACATGACTCCTGATTATATATTTGCCATGTCTGTTATTAAACCAATATGGATTACAGTGGCCTTCCTGCTAATGAGACCTTGCAAGACATTCCTGTATGCTCTTAAGGTATGTTCCAGCAAGCTCAAGTGCATTGTTTTCCAATATTCCTCCAGAAAGATCACACATTCTAATCACTCTATACCAGTGTTTCCCATTTGCAGGGTCGTGACCTGGTACTGGGCCACGGAAGCCTCACTACCAGGTCACAAGAAAAGCCAAAGCTAGCCACGCCCCATCTCTGTGTTGTGCAGGGAGGAGCTGGGCTGCCTCTCCTTCCTTCTCCCCCACCTCAGTGTTTGAGAGAAAAGCTGGCATCCATTGGCACTTTAGACCCATTAAGTGTTCTTCAAGGTATGAGCTTTCATGTGCCTTGCAGTATGTTCTTTTGGGGAGATTTCCCCGGGAGGCCTGGGCGGCAAAGAAGGGTGTGTGTGCTTTTTTCTGCTGGGAGGGCAGGGAGTGGGCATTCCAGTAGCTGGTTTTTTTTACCAAACGACCCCTGGGCAGAATTTTTGCTAATGGTGAAGAAGGCAGACAGGTTAAAATGGATAAAAGAAAGTACTTCTTCACCCAAAGGGTTATTAACATGTGGAATTCACTGCCACAGGAGGTGGTGGCGGCCACAAGCATAGCCACCTTCAAGAGGGGGTTAGATAAAAATATGGAGCAGAGGTCCATCAGTGGCTATTAGCCACAGTGTGTGTGTGTGTGTATATATATATATATATATATATATATATATATATATATATGTATGTATGTATGTATGTATGTATATATATTTGTATATATATATAAATTTTTTTGGCCACTGTGTGACACAGAGTGTTGGATTGGATGGGCCATTGGCCTGATCTAGCATGGTTTCTCTTATGTTCTTAAGGCTTTTTCCCCCTCCCCCCCTTTCTTTCTTTTCCTGCAAGTGATGTTCTTTCTCTATTCTTGGTGCTGGGGGGGAAGCAACAGTGGGAGGGCTTCTAGTGCCCTGGCACCACTGGTAGACATTCTGGTGCTTTTTGGGCATTGTATGAGGGAATTTTGGACTGGATAGTCCACTGGCCTGATCCAACATAGCTCCTCTTATATTTATGTTGTTTCTTTCCATGTCTTTCTTTTCCTTTCTTTCCATGTCTTTCTTTTCCTTTCTTTCCATGTCATTCTTTCCCTTCCCTTCCCTTCCTCCCTTCCTCCCTTCCTCCCTCCCTCCCTCCCTCCCTCCCTTCCTTCCTTCCTTCCTTCCTTCCTTCCTTCCTTCCTTCCTTCCTTCCTTCCTTCCTTCCTTCCTTCCTTCCTTTCCTTTCCTTTCCTTTCCTTTCCTTTCCTTTCCTTTCCTTTCCTTTCCTTCCTTCTCCTTCCTTCCTTCCTTCCTTCCTTCCTTCCTTCCTTCCTTCCTTCCATTTTTGCTGGATGAAACTTTTCTGTTCATCATACTGTTGTTGCAGACATAGGAACTCTGCCAATGAAAAGCTGGCACCCCCAGTTGTAGCCAGGTGGCCTTCTATGAGATTTCTGTGTGAGTGAGTGAGAGTAAGAGATGTGGGGCAGAAAGAGATTATTGGAGATTACTGCGGTATATCTCAACAGTGGAAGAGATGGTACTATGAACTTGGCGCCATTTTACTGGTCCTGCTTTTAACAGCTGGCTGTCACCAAAATTAAACTCCTCCTGTAGATATTTAAAAGGATGAAAGTAGTTCACTGGCTAAGTATCTGCACAACAAGTTGCTTTTAAAGGCATGGGAACACCACCAGTAAAAAGCTGCAAGCCCCTCATAAATATCCTTTTTGGGATAACTGCAGAAAAGCTTGTATGAACGTCATATAACTTGAAATTAATTCATTAATTGTAGTACAATTCTCTGCTACCTTTCACAGCAATTTCCCAGTGTTTCAACAAAAGGAAAGTATGAAAAATAGCTGTCGAAAGATTTTCTTGAAACCAAGCAGGCTTGGTTGTAGCTTGAAACAGGGTTCCAGTAGTAGCAGCTGAAGGAAGGGCCTACTAAATGTGTCAGCATATTTTGAGGTAGAGCAACTGCCAGGGCCCAGTGTGGGTGGTACACAGTGCTGGCATTCCTGATGGCAATGGTAACAGCACTCCCAATTGCATACACTGGCCAGTGCTGTTGAGGAAGGGATGTTTAGGTGGTGCAAGCAATTGAACATAGGCATTAGGAGTGCTTGCAAGCTGGAGAAAAATACACAAACAGATAGGTGCATGCAGGTGTGGGGGTGAAAAGAGAGGATCGCCCACTTTCCACCCCCATCTTGGCTCAGCATGAGTTTTAGAGAGATTTTTCTGAAAATGAATTTACTTCCGAAAAAGAGGCAGGTTTGGGGGAGTGCCCTGGAAGTGACATCATAGGAAAAGGTAGAGTTTTGGTTCAGTGTGCCCTGTAGGGTTGCCAATCCCCAGGTGGGGGCAGGGGATCCCCCGGTTTGGAGACCTTCCCCCTGCTTTAGGGTCATCAGAAAGTGGGGGGAGGGGAGGGAAATGTCTGCTGGGAACTCTATTATTCCCTAGGGAGATTTATTCCCATAGAAAATAATGGCTCTGTGGGTATCTGGGTATCTGGGGGGGGGGGCTGTAGTTTGAGGTAGAGGCACCAAATTTTCAGTATAGCATCTAGTGCATCTTCCCAAAATACCCCCCCAAGTTTCAAAAATATTGCATCTGGGGGTCCAATTCTATGAGCCCCAAAAGAAGGTGCCCCTATCCTTCATTATTTCCTATGGAAGGAAGGTATTGAAAAGGTGTGCTGTCCCTTTAAATGTGATGGCCAGAACTCCCTTTGGAGTTCAATTATGCTTGTCACAGCCTTGATCTTGGCTCCACCCCCAAAGTCTCCTGGCTCCACCCCAAAGTCCCCAGATATTTCTTAAATTGGACTTGGCAACCCTAGTGCCCCGGAAGTGACATCACTTGGCCCTTGACACCACAGAAAATGACATAATTTCTGATTCCCAGCTCCACTCCCAAAGTCTCCTGGCTTCACCCCTAAATTTTAGTGGGCCACGAAGGAGAAGTGTAAAAATAACCGGGCCACGGGAAAGGAAAGTTTGGGAAACCCTGCTCTATACAATATATGATGTAAAATTATTCCCATTTATTCCATATAATAGATAACTGTGTCATTTAATTAATTTAAGCTAAAGAGGAATGATCAGCATTCAGTAACAACGTTTCCTTTGGGACTGTACAGGGGGTGGGAATCCTCATTTTATACAGCAGGCAGAGAGAGGGAAAAACTTTGAAAGATAAAGCTTGTCTAGGGAGAAAATATATTGCATCTCTCTTAAATTGTTGGTTATGACACTGCTTACTGATTGGGAAAGTTCTCTATATTCATTTAAGGGAATTATCATCTCTTGTTTTGTGTCACCTACTTCAACACATGGGTTCCTCTTTGATTTCTGTAAAGTCAAGTTTCTTCTATGAAACCTATCCTCAGATGGTTGATGTTAATTTGCAAATGTTTTTCTGGGTGGGCAAATCAATGTGTATGTCCAATGGAGGATTTCAGGATTCTTGAACTGCAGGGAAGTAACTATTTCCAGGTGCAGTGCAACCCAGTTTCAATAGTGTCCAAGCTAGAAAATTCAAAAGAAACATTTTATTGATGCTGCTTGCAGATGGTACCTGTGATTTATTTATTCATGTTGTCATTCGACAGAATTTCTGTGAATGAATAGTGTAAATTAGGTTTTACAAAAAATATTTTATTATTTATTATTCTTGATTGAAAGCTGCTTTGGCCAATTGATTGGACATGTGCAATATGTCTTAAGATCAACATTAATATATAAATAATAAGCAGGTGAAGTCACCATAACATTGTATATCCAGTTATTAGTTCACTCTTGATGCTTTTTAAAAACAGTGTCCTGTACCATTTCCAGGAATATCTCTACTGCCTCTGAACCAACTAAAATATAGTTACATTGTTCATTTCTATAAGGGGAGTAGTGGAAGATTAGATATTAGATTTAAAGATGTTTGTATTAGAAAATCACACCATAAAGAAACAAATTAATCTGCAAAGCAGATATGGCCTTGTCCCGCCTTGTCAACTTTATGGGGAAAAGCAAGTGATATTTTCCAAATGCTCTGCTGTTTGGAAGATAGCTCCATTCACAAGTGCAGACACATTAGTTATGCCCCCTGACTCTTTGCTTCCCTAGCTTTTGTTATTCTGATGTGAAATATTCTAACATTTCTCAAGTCTAAAGCTGAGGCTCTGGAACTTTTATTGCCAAGACCTTCTTCAAAAGGTCACAACTTCAACCTGCAAAGTAGAAGATGATTCACCGTATCACCAGTTGTAAAGGTCATGTGATGACTTTCCACTTATTCCAAAGATGGAAACACAGCAGCCTGGTCTGCATTACATCTTACCATCTGACCAGGTCCCTCAACTTTTACGGTGTCAAAAGGCATCACTGGAAGGAGTGATGTAATTCCTTCCAGCAGTGCTTTTTTTGTAGAAAAAGCCCAGCAGGAACTCATTTGCATATTAGGCTGTGAGGAAAAACCCCCTTACAGAACATCGTGATTACCAGCTTGGTTGCCAGAGCACCTGGAGAAGTGACTCACACACGTCTGGCCAGAGAGTGTGAGCAAACCTATCCAGGGGCAAAAGGGACTTATGCAGTACTAGCAGCCATAATGCTACAAAGGCACTCTAAACTGGTACAAGAGTGCCTACCAGAAGAATGGATGGTTTCCTGTCGTTCCGTATGACGTCCATCTCAGCCATGGAGCGGAAGAGATTGCGCCGCCAGGAGCTATCCAGGCGAATGGTTTTGAAGCACTGACCATGGAATCCACCATGGAGGGCTAACACCACATGCAGCCATCTTCCTACCAGGCTTGACTCCATTCCAGCGAAGCGGACGGCTCACGTACACATCAGATGTCACCTATGCCTGCAAGCAACCTACCCACCCCAGGAATGGTTAATCGTCCAACCGCCACTTTTTTTGTTTAATGGAACTCTAGACAAAGACTGGTGCCCAGAAGAAGACAGAAGAAGAGGAAGACCATATTCAGCCAGAGCCAAGTTCCTTTGTACAAACTGGGTGTTACCTAGGCCATGATTTGACTCTCTATTGTCACCCTTTTAGATAAGTCCAATAGTATTCAGTATCTCCCCACCCAAGTAATCTCTCTATTCTTCTCCCAAACTGTCATTTTGGAGCCTCCCCCTGGTCCATTTCAATCTGAAAGTTCACTCAGGTATCCAGGATCCAGGCAAGTCCATTGATCAAGAGCAAGCACCCAATTAGGTGACACCAATGAACTTTCTATTGGTTGTCGCAGTAGTCCAGCCCTTATGGTCACTGCGAAACCTCCCCTTTTCGTGAAGTCGTGCACCAGCTGACCACCTTTCTCCTCCCTCATACCTCCCATGCCCTAAGGGCTCAAGAGAGTCCTTATAATCTGTAGACTAGCTACCCACAGGTATGCTTCTAGCAGTATCCCAATTTCAGCTGCATAGATCCATCCCCAATTCTAAGGCCAAGTTTCGGGTTCCTTCTCCCACTTCCTTGCTCGTCGCTATTGGAGCCTTCCTTGAAGACTACGATAGGTAAATATCGCCCTGTTTGTCTACCCATGTGTTCCCCTATCTCTCTATCTATGTTTCCTAGGACTGAATGTGTGTTTTTATAAGTATTTTATCTTGTATGGAAGCCTATATTTTTCTTAATAAATAATTGTTTTACTTAATTAGAATCCCCAATATTTTAAGCATTACTTTTCTGGACGTGGAATCCTGTATACACAGGTAAAAAGATCCTGAGTGAGCCAGGTGCCCACCTGACAATTCTCTAACCTCGTTTTGAGAGCATTTTGGCTTACAGGCCACACCCCTGTAACACAGAACTGTGTTTGTACTCCTGCTCAAAAAAAGCCCTGCTTCCCAGAAACTGAACTTGCCAAGCATTCACCTTAGACCATCACTAACCAGCACAACAAAATTCTGGTAGGTAACCCTCCTCTTGAAAAATCACATGGTACAAACACTGGTGTGAAAATATGAAAGCAAATGTAAACAAAACTACATGTTCAAGGAAATACTGAAAGCCTTTGTGCTGAGCTAGATGAATCTACAGGTGGTAGGTATATAATAGACCATATATGCTGCCTTACACAAAGCCACAAAAATGTCTTATGTAACCCACAACTGGTAGAAGATCCATGTAGTCTTCATGTAGATTTCTTTCCCAGCTTTGATATCCAAGGATACTTCTTACAGGCCCTGACAACTTCCTTTTGACCCCAAAAAGAACACTATTTAAAAACATAGGATTTAAGAGGTCTCATGTGTGATCCCAGGGAAAATAGTACCTGGGTCATGCATCTGCCTGCAAATGAAGTATAAACAGGATTGACCTTATCAACAGTTGTGAGTACTTTATGTTTGCCTTTAAGGAGAAATCCACCATTGGGTAGAACAGGCAAGTTCAAATAAGGAGGCTGATCTGCAGAATAGTGGGGAAAATGGAAGAAATTTCCCAAGAAACTGCCACCTGTTGTCCTATTGCCATACAACATCACGGTGCCTTCAAGAGAGTTGCCCTGCAGCCCCCATCAAATATGTCCTTTCCTACTAATGAAGTTCTCTCCCTCTCTAAATCTCCTAATAAGCAGGGTTTCTGTTCTACAGCAAGCTTGCTTCTATCTAGGCCACAGAGCTTTCTTCCCTTCCCTTCCTGCTGCACATTGTGGTTTTAAGTCTTCACGAAATGATTAGAGGACTAATTCTGCTCTGACACAAATGGTGCTACATTCTGGTGCATCTGTGTTGATGTTTAGTTGGCTCGCTGGGCCTCAAAGGTACTTCTACTGGCCAGCTATTGAACATATAAAGCTGCCTTATACTGAGTCAGACCCTCGGCCCATCAAAGTCAGTATTGTCTACTCAGACTGGCAGCGGCTCTCCAGGGTCTCAAGCTGAGGTTTTTCACACCTATTTGCCTGGACCCTTTTTTTGGAGATGCCAGGGATTGAACCTGGGACCTTCTGCTTACCAAGCAGATGCTCTACCACTGAGCCACCGTCCCCTTTAGTCATAGTTAGGCTGACCATAATGATGACAGAAACACCCCCAAAGATTTTGCAAAATCCATGATGCGTATTGCTGAATGAGTGAATAATTATGAGTGAATGATGACTGAATAATGATGAAAATGAAAAACAAAACATGGAAATAAATAAGAATGTGTTCTCTAATACTGGAAGCTAAAATGAAAAACACTAGAGGAACTATCTTTATGGATTGGGAAACAACTAGTATATATAATTTATGAAGGCAGAAGGCACCTGAATTTCCTTGTCAAATCCATATCTGGCATGACCCTAGTAAGATATCCAATTTCTGGCAATATATCCAATATGAGACCTTTGCAGTTTGTTGAGAACCCTTCCTCCCATCCTTACAAGGTACCCTGGTGGGATAAACTTTTCCTTCGCTTGTATTTCATTTAAAAAACACACTACATGTAAATATCAGAAACTGCTCATTCTTCCCATCATGAAAATACATTCTAAGATGCATGCGTCTAATTTAATGGCAGGAATTCTAGTGCAGTGATAACGCTTTTGTGACAACAGCAGTGTTTGTTTTCCTTTTCAAAACTCTCAAGAAAAAAAAAATCCTTTAGAAATCTTTATGGCACACACGGCAACATAATACTGATAGCCTGGAGTAGTATTGCAGTTTAGCATTCTTGTCCCGGTAGAATCCATTTTTATATTATGGAAATTTCTGCAGACCTTAGGCCATGAGTATTGAACAATCTTCACCTTTTGTGGCTTCTCATTGACCTACAGTACAATATAGGGGGTTTTGAACATAAAAGAATAATTGACAACCCTTATATTACTCCAAGAGATTGCTTACCCATGTGGTAGGGGAAAAAACTTTTAAACTTACAGTTAATTAGGAGTATGTTATTGATGGCAAATGCTGAGTGCATTAGAAGAGGAGATGAAATTACTTTGTTTGTCAATTGTTCTTTAGATCATTTCTCAACAATGGGTTCTTTGGTTTCTTATTAGAAGCAAGATCTCATTACAATGCTTATGCTCACCACAAAAGCTATTATTATGGTCAGCCTAACTATGACTAAAGGCAAGCTTGAATGATGAATAATGTCTTATATAGATGCCTGTTTTTTTCTATCAAAGATGGTATGTATAATAACTTACAAATGTCTTCATGGGGTCCTTTCATACATGACACAGAAGTAACCCAGGTCTATTATCAAATGATATTTTTTATTTCTAGTTTCCATTTCTTTTCATCCCCCATATTAACCATATTCTGAAATCCACTAATGTTTGTATTTCTATTCCACCACCACCCCTATTCTGTAGGAGTCCACATAACAACTGTTGAAAATGCTGTCCTGTGACCTATTTTGTTCAACATCTTTATAAATGATATGGATGAAGGAATAGAGGGAAAGCTTATTAAGTTTGCAGATGATACTAAATTGGGAGGGGTCACCAATATAGTAGAAGACAGAGACAGGATACAGGATGGTCCTGACAGACTGAAAAACTGGGCTAAAACAAATAAAATGAATCTTAGCAGGGATAAATGTAAAGTTCTGCATTTAGGTAGGAAAAATCAAATGAATAATTATAGGATGGGAAAGACTTGTCTTGGCAGTAGTTTGTGTGAAAAGGATCTCGGGGTCTTAGTGGACCATACACTGAACATGAGTCAGCAGTGTGATATGTTAGCTAAAAAGGCAAATGTGATTTGGGGCTGTATGAATAGATGTATAGTGTCCATATCATGCAAAGTGATGGTATTGCTTTACTCTGCTCTAGTTAGACCTCACCTAGAGTATTGTGTTTACTTTTGGGTACCACAATTTAAGAAGGATAGAGACAAGCTGGAACATGTTCAGAGGAGGGCAATGAAGATGGTGAGGGCTCTAGAGACAGTCTTAAGAGGAAAGGTTGAAGGAGCTGGGTATGTTTAGCCTGGAGAGGAGATGAGTGAGGGGTGATATGATCACCATTTTCAAGTACTTGAAGGGCTGTCATATGGAGGATGGTGCAGAGTTGTTTTCTATGGCCCCAAAAGGTCAGACCAGAACCAGTGGGCTGAAATTAAATTAAAAGAATTTCTGGCTAACCATTAGGAAGAACTAACTGATAGATTGGTTCTTCAGTGGAACAGGCTTCCTTGGGTGGTGGTGGATTTTCCTTCTTTGGGGGTTTTTAAACAGAGGCTAGATGGTCATCTGACAACAGTGCTGATTCTGTGAACTTAGGCACATCATGAGGAGAAAAGGAAGGGTTGCATCAGTGTTTAGTTCTCATGGCCCCTTCTCACACATCCAGGGAAATGCCACTTTGGGATCAGGAAGGAATTTCTTCTCACATCCTTAGTCTCAGGGGTGGAATTCTAGCAGGAGCTCCTTTGCATATTAGGCCACACACCCCTGATGTAGCCAATCCTCCAAGAGCTTACAAAAAAGAGCCTTGTAAGCTCTTGGAGAATTAGCTACATCGGGGGTGTGGCCTAATATACAAAGGAGCTCCTGCTAGAATTCCACCCCTGCCTAGTCTAAATCATCAAAGTAAAATGTTTTGTAGCCAATTAATGAGCATTTCCGCCCCCTGGACCAACATTCCAACTGGAGAGAGATGCATACAGCAAGCAGGTTTTGAAATGTATTAGGAAGCTAAAATAAACTTCATAGCTTGGTCAAACATACAGGGCTGGATGGGCCAGTCTTACAGATTTCCTTTCCATAGCAGCCACCATCCCACATGACTTTTATCTGTGCAGGTCCAATGATGTTCCTTTGGTGGTCCTTCTTGTTGGTGGTTGGATCTAATTCATGGTGCTCACTGAATCAATACACTATATCCCAAGGACACACAACACACAAACACCTCATGACAGTTCATGGAAAACTCTAGAGGGGTGCTGGAGAGCAAGCAATTTCCTGTAGGTAGAAAGCAGAGAAGTTATCTGAAAGAGGATGACACTACATAAACTGCATCTTCCACTTGGCATCCACTGCCCACTTTGCTCATCAGCACTTTTATCTTCTGTGGCGTATGTTTCTTCCTTATTTCCTGATTTGACCCCTCCTTTGCCTTTCCTTCCAACTGGACTGGCTCCTGCCATGTCTCAATCTGCTAGCTGTTTATTCTAAGGGCTGCCCAGTTTACTCTGCTCACACACGGCCACTCCAGGCACCTAAACTGTCCTCAACATAAAGCAGTATATAGAGCTCCATTGCAGTGGGAATCCTATGGTATGGATACCACAGAAGTCATTTAGAAGAGGAGGAGAAAATAGGACATAATTCATCATTCATGTGTGCACTAACAAGTGAGGAATAACTCAAGCTTCTAACAGCATATTTATTTATTTAATATTCTTGTTAAGGCTAAAAGTGCATTACAGGATATAAACATATGCATTCACTTATTGACCTCACTGACTTACATTCTGTAGTTCACCTTGAGTCTCACTGATCAAATAACATATATAAATAAAAGATAATTTTTTTTAAAAAAAATGAACCAATAAACAATGCAATGTGTGTAAACTAAAATACAAGTTCCTTAAGGTGTGGCGGAATGTTAGATGTTAGGAGCAGGCCATAAGTTATCTTCTGTTTATACAGCATAAGGAAAATTTAAACTACTGTCACTAAACCAACAATACAGGTAGCATTCTCCAGAACATGAAACTAATGTCTGGTATGGATTTTCTTCCTCTTTTTACAGACCATTCTTAAGAATCATCATTGCTAGCTTAACTATTCATTCTTGTAAAGTTGACTCTGAAGACTTCGGAACTAGAATAGAAATCATCTCATGTATATGTCTAAATTGGAAACTGGAATAAGATTAATGATCATGAATTAATCCTAGAAAATCCTTTTTAGAAAGATGAAAAGATACACTAAACTGAAGACAATACCTGGAGCTGCCTTTGAAGACTCTCCAGAAACTTCTGTTGGTCCAGCATGTGTCAGCCAGATTGCTATTGGGATTGGATACAGTGTCCTATCACTCCTGTGCTGGAAGATCTGTACTGCCTTCCTCTCTCTTACTAGTGCTCATGTTCATCTTTAAAGTCCCAAAGAGCTGAGGGCCAGGGTACCTGAAGGACCAGTTTCTCCTGTACTGCCCTGCTTAATTCCCCTGGAATTACAGCTCTTCTCAGTTCCTCTGGATTACAGATCAGTTCCTCTGGAGAAAATGGATGTTTAGAGGATGAACTCTATGGCATTGTACCCCACTGAGTTCCCTGTCCTCCCCAGGCTCCCATCCCCAAATCACCAGGAGTTTCCTTACTGGGGTCTGGCAATTCTGTGCCCCCAGCATCCACTGCTGGTGGCCAAGGGGACCTTGGAACCCTATTACCAATTAAAATATTCAGCAAAAACTTCCTCAGCAGTGGCTTCTTGGCCATGGAATGTCTTCCTTCTTGAAGTTCACATGACATCTGTTTGGTGTAGTGGTTGAGTGCACGGACTCTTATCTGGGAGAACCGGGTTTGATTCCCCACTCCTCCACTTGCAGCTGCTGGAATGGCCTTGGATCAGCCATCGCTCTCGTAGGAGTTGTCCTTGAAAGGGTGGCTGCTGTAAGAGTTCTCTCAGCCCCACCTACCTCACAGGGGGGGTCTGTTATGGCAGGGGGAAGGTAAAGAAGATTGTGACCGGTCTGAGACTCTGAGATTCAGAGTATAGGATGGGATATAAATCCAATATCTTCTTCTTGGCTTTTTGGTGCCAGGTGAAGATTTTGCTCTTCACCCAGGCTTTTAGATTATGTTTTACTCACCTTTGGTATTAATCCCCACTCTACGGCATGTCCTCTGGATTTTTGAAAACTGATTTCACAGATTGTCTTACTACTGTGAATTCAATTGATGGGATTATATCAATCATTTCCTAATTGTTTGAAACTAATTGCAGTATTTATACAAGTTCTTTTGTTTGGTTGGCTGTATTGGAAAGTTTTTCAGAATTGTGGGACAGAAATATTCTAAATAAATAAGAAGACATGAAGTGCTGGTATTAAAATTGGGATAGATGGGGTAATCTTCGTCCATCTAATAGCCAACTCATTCACCAGCTGAAAGACGCTATACCAGAGAAATTCTGGATTTTAAAAAAATCAATTGTTTAATTTCTTTTTGTCACAAGAAGAGTTACTCATGAGTAACCCCAGTCAATAAAACAGCTCAAATTGTATGTTAGCATATGTGAGGGGAGGGGATCCATGAGTCAAAAGGTCATCTCATACCCTTGAGCAAATGGTAGCCTTTGAATGTTTAGCATGCTCTGTGTTAAAGATCCCTGTGCTTGCAATACAGATACCAGCTGGCGTCCTGCAGCTGAAATAAAATTCCCTTTATTGTGCTTTGTAGGCTGCTTTTATTCTCCCACCCCAATTTATAGTGCCTTGTATATGCTATAAGTGCTATATTTGGAATACATTAGCGATCTATTTTCATCATAAGTTCAAATTGCACAGTGTCTCTCTTGGAAACATTAGTTTTTCTTCCTTGGGAAGGGATAATGCATCTTGAAGGCCCCGGTTAGCCTCCTCAGTGCTCTTCAGTAAATTAACTACGGAAAAATCTTTCAATGTACCCTTCATTATTTGTAGTATTTAAATTGAACCACACTGCTTTCATTTGGTATAATAAAAGATCCTCATCTGTATTAACTGAGTTCAATATAAGTGGTTTGCCTCTCAAATGTATTATAGTTCATTTCATATTTAGTGATGTAGTAATAGCTTAAATTGTACACTGAGGTCAAGTACCACTATTGATTCGTTAAAATATAAATATTACTATTAATTAGACATAAACTTGGGCAATTTACCTGACCTTACCAGAATTTCTTTAGTTTCCCACATTGAGAATGAAAACAAAAGTGGCTGGTACCCAAAAACTGTCTTCTAGAATTTGTAATTTACCTAAATAAGATAAAATACACAAAATGGGAAGAGTGATAAACTGGAGAACAAGACTATTGTATTTTGAATACTTTCTATATTGAAGTAGTGGGTCTTCTAACCATTTTTACCTGGAACTAAGTCAACAGAAACTAAACAGATTCCCTTCCAAGACAGAATGCTGAAAATTGAGGTGACTTCCTAACTTTTACCATTAGATTAGATTATACCATTTACTGTGTGCATATTTATGCTTTCTTATTTTTCTTGATTTTAAATTGATATTCAAAAGGTTCCTTTCCATTTTAAACATAATACCTGAACTGAAGCCGCAGTTCTGCCCAGGCTACCCCAATCTCATCAGACCTCAGAAGCTAAGCAGGGTCAGCCCTGGTTAGTATTTGAATTGGAGACCACCAAAGAAGTCCAAGATCACTACACAGAAGCAGGCAATAGCAAACCACCTCTGAACATCTCTTGCCTTGAAAACCCTAAGGATCATCATAAGTTGGTTGCAACTTGGTAGCACTGTCCACCAAGAACCACTAAAGCAGGGGTGTCGAACTCATTTGTTATGAGGGCTGGATCTGACATGGGGTGTTTTTTACACTGACAGTTTGTGACTCTCTGCATTGGAAACTCACCTTTTACATTACCTAACGTTCTCACAACTGTTTTGCATTGTTGCTGCCTGAAGCATCTACATTTGTTTTGGTGAGATGAGTTCCGGCGCTAGTTTTCTCAAAACTAGTTTTGATCTGGTCATTTCTCTACAGGCATTTCAAACTTGTATTATAGAAGTTTTCATGTGTTTTAAAAGACTCCTCCAAAAGCCACAAGGTGCAGTAATTTGCATAAGAACTGACAACACTTCACATTTTTACACATCATTGCTTGCCTCATCTTGAAATTTAAATTTGTATTGTTTTTGCAGTGTTTTCCAAGCAATTGTATACATTCAACTAAGCACTGGTATTTCAGCTGCCCTCTGATCAGGGACTCCCCCCCCCCAAATTGAAACACTTTCAGCAGGCAATAAAGAAGTTTGGCTACACAAAATGAGCAGAGCAAATCCACAAATGTAAAAGGAAAATAATTAAAGCGGAACAGTGGAAAGCAATTTGAAGACTCTAAAACTCTGGATCAAACTGAATGTAAAAACACTCATAAATGAGACCTTGTTGGGCCTGGCCATGCCAGGTTGAGTTGGGTCATGTCTGGCTGGATGATGTGTGTACCTATTTAAGGTTAGGTAGCAGAGATAAAAACTTTATAAAGGACACAGACAAACACAATTAAAGATATATTTTTTTTAAAAAAAATTAAAACATGCTTAAAACATTAGCACTCATTGGTCTTAAAGGTGCTTTCTTTGTATTTTTTCCATGGGATCTAAGGAAATGGGCAGAGGAAGCTGTGGCTCTTTCCTTCTTTCCCCAGGGGACTGGAGGAGGAGAGGAGCCTCAGGCAATAGAAGGAAGAGAGGCTTGGCTCAGTAGCTCTGCTGTACAATTGAGAGAGCCTGGAAAAACAAGCTCTGCTTCCTCCCCCCACCTTCCTCCCCAAGAGAAGAACCTCCGCTAATGGAGAAGATAGAGATTTTGCTTTGTAGCTCCTGTGCAATTGAGCAAGCCTTGCAAAGCAAGCTGTTATGAAGAAGGAAGCAAGATATAGGGAGAAGGAAGCAGATGACAGCTAGTTGCTTGGGGACCTGATAGGAGCCCTCTGGGGGCCTGATTCAGCCCCCAGACTGCATGTTTGACACCCCTGCACTAAGGGATGTGAAATAATATAGGATAGCCTGATCTCCTCAGATCTCAGAAGCTAAGCAGGATCAGTATTTGGATGGGAAACCACCAAGGAAGACTTTGCAAAGGTTGGCAATGGCAAACCACATCTGCTTAATCCCTTGCCTTGAAAACCTCATGGGGCCACAATAAGTTGGCTGCAACCTGATGGTGCTTTACATACACACAGACGAGCCACTGAGCTCAGCACTGCTTGCCTTTGAAGACAAGAAAGAATCCTGGGGCACTTTGAAGTTTAACAGGTTCATCATAGCACAAGGGTTTGTGGACTCAAATATATATGTCCATCCTGTACAGCAGAAACTGGTGACAACATAGTTTTTTCTTTATTTGCTAACCTAATTTAACACCTGTGGTGTGAAAGAAAACCAATATCACAGTTGTGGCCAGTGTTCCCTCTAAACTGAGTTAGTGTGAACTAGCTCACAGTTTTTTAGCCTCTGACTCACTCATTTTTGTCTTAGCTCAGGAAAAATGGCCCCAGAGCAAACTAATTTATGCAGTAGCTCACAACTTTAATGCCAATAGCTCACAAAGTAGAATTTTTGCTCACAAGACTTTATAGTTTAGAAGGAGTATGTATCATGGCCTTCAACAAATAATACTGACATTCCTAATAAATTCAAATTCAGCAACACCATGCTGGAATGTCCCTTGGAAGTTCTTTGGCTGAATAATGGTGACTTTCAGGTCAGCAGTACAGTGTCCCAGGAGGCTGATTCCCTCCTGACCAGATGATGGCTGTTCTCACCTGATACCTTAGGTGCAAGGTGAGCACCAATATTGCTGTCAGTGCACTGGGGGCTCACTTTGGATTAACAAAATGGTTGGGCATGCTAATCTTTGGCATGCATAGAAAGCCTAGGCCTGGTATAGAGACTGGACTACAGAGGACATTGGTAATTCTGCTCTTCTTTTCCTAATTTTCCCATTCCGTATTTTTGATTTGTAAGGAGATGGCAGTGATTACGGTTACAGCACCCAAAAGACTGAGAGCTATAAGCTGAGAGTCATTACTTTACAGCATCTTGCCATGACTGATGGCACAGGATACAGGGCCACATAAAACTTCTAGCTCACTTTGGGAATTTTAACCAGCTTGCATATTTACTCATTTAGGCAATTCATTGGCCTGTCCCCCCCCACCACCATGGTTTACAAATCCAATTAAGTCTGAAATAAACAAGTTAAACAAATAAAATGTGATTCAGGCAAACAAAAAGAACATCAAACTGCATCCTAGGCACATTCTGGACCAAATGAGTGGGTTCATTCGGGAGCCATGGACTACAAGCCAAGAGCTACGACCTTCGGCCCTTGCCCTTCAGCTTGTGCTCTGCCCCCACCCAAGCTTTCTACCTGCAGGCAAAAAAGGAAACAAAAGCTAATCTGTGGCAGCCTTCTTTCCAGATTCTCCAACATGCTTATGACTTCTGATCTCCAGAGTTATAGGTTCACAATTGTAGGCTGGAAATACAGCTAGAGTTGGTATGATAGGTCAACAGTAACAGCAACATCCTAAGTGGAGTTACACCCTTCTAAGCCCATTCAGTTAGTTTATAAGGGTGTCACTCTGTTTAGTAAGTGACAGTAGGCCTCTGTAATGAACACAGAACAGCTCTTTGCACAACTGAGACTGCAATGATAGAGATGGATTGTAAGAACCAAAGTACCCCACATCTGTATAGGTGGAGGGAGGTCATTTTAGGGAACACCCAGTAAGAAAACTGAGACTTGCAACGCTTTATATAACCTTGTAGAAGTTGCACAGGGTCAAGTTTCTTCGTTGCATGTTTCAGTCTTCTGACAGCATCACTTATGAAGCTGGCAGCCTCACATATTTAAAACATTGTTGAGTGAAGAGGCCATATTGAAAATAATTAAGCAGCTTAATCCAGGGGCATCAAAGCATGGGAAGATGTAGTTGGCTGTCTTTAGTCAACTGGATCAAACCCAGTCAAGTAGTCCCTTGACTTCCATAGCTGGCTCACAGCAAAGGCTGTTGCACAAAATCACAGCCCAGCCCTTCCTAGTTGCCATGTGTTGCACTGATCATATGCCAGTACCTGTGCTTGATCTCTCTAAGAATATGAGACCTCAGATGTGAATGCCATCTGACACTCACCCACCAGGAGATTTTGCCTTCATCAAGGTGAGAGGCCAAATTCCCTTTGTCTTGGAAATTCCTTCTTAAGAGTTACTGAATCATCCATTCCTCGGATAACAAAAAGCAAGCTGTTCCACAAAGCATTCAGAGTCACCAGTAAGCATGCAGAGCAAGAGCTGAGGTCCTCATCACAAACCACTGAGATATTAATTACCACCACTGAATCAGAAGAGGCTATTAGTCCTTTGGTCAGTCCTCAGATCCAGTGTTGTGTTATTTTAAACTCACCCTCTGGATTTATTCCCATGGCCATCCAATTTGGCTCCAGATCTACACGCACAACATATCTTTGTTTGTTCAGTGTGGGTGAGAGAAAGTTGTTGCCTCAGAGCCAACTGTGATTCAAAGACCAACGTTCTTGCATCTCAGCATGCCAAATCCAGCTACTTGATCTGCATCTTCAGTCCATCACACTGCACTGTTTGCTTCTCTCTTCCCACCCCCCACTGAAATGAGGTACTGTGTTCTTTATTTTTTTTAACAAAAAAATGGTGTGTGTGTGAGAGACTGAATGAGACCTTAACCAAAACCTTAGAAAAAACATAGGCAAGCAGTCATTTGTAATATATTGAAGGCTGGGTATATTTTTCAGTTAGTTTGATTTGTTTCAGGACAAAGATCATTCTAGGCAATGACTGAGATCACACAGGCATTCAATTATCCAAAAGAGAGCATAAATCCATTATTTATTTATTTAGAAAATGTGTATACTGCCTCTCCAGACCTGCCCAAGGGAGCTCACAACAATAAAACAAAACCAAGCCCTCAACAAAAGCAATAAAAATCAAAATCATAACAATAAAAATGTAACAGAGCAATCTAAGCCAATAATAAATACATACCAATGAAAACCACCACTAAAAGCAAGTTGAGATATAACATCACATGAAATGGAGCAGTCTAAAATGCTTTGTGGGAAAACATCCTTTATTCTTCAGTGCAGTGATGCACAAATAATCTAGGGATAATTTACTACTGGCCCGTGGAAGATGAGGGGTTGAATCCAGCACAGCACTTTCACAGGTGCCAGGACGTCTACCTGTGGAATGCAACTTTCTCAGTTCCCCCCTCCCACAGCAGCCCAAAATTTCCCCTGAAATCATATTGTGGGGGGTCCCCTCTCCCCAAGAAGCAGGATTTCAAGGGGGACATTTCAGGCTACTGCTGAAGGAGGGATTCAACAAAGTCAGATTCTGCAGGTAGAAGTCCTTGTGCCCATGGGAATATTGTACTGAATCCAACCCAATGAAGCAATTTTTTTACTCAGCAAATCAATCAGTGAAACCAGATTGATTAATCAGTACAGGCATCCAGCTCCCAGCTTTGGACAGTGCCATATTGGTGCCAGCCCAACAGGTGGAGAGCTTGGGAGTGACCTTGGATGCCTCCCTTTCCATGGAGACCCAGATGGTTGCCAGGTCTGCCTTTTGTTATCTTCAGCAGATCAGGCAGCTAGCACCATATCTATCCCCCAGGATCCGGCTACAGTGATCCATGCAATGGTAACTTCCAGACTAGACTCTTGTAACTCGCTCTACACTGACTTACCCTTGAGATTGATCCAGAAACTGCAGTGGGTGCAGAATGCGGCAGCTCGCCTGCTGACTGCACCACCAGAGCAAGTTTGGTGTAGTGGTTAAGTGTGCGGACTCTTATCTGGGAGAACCGGGTTTGATTCCCCACTCCTCCACTTGCACCTGCTAGCATGGCCTTGGGTCAGCCATAGCTCTGGCAGAGGTTGTCCTTGAAAGGGCAGCTGCTGTGAGAGCCCTCTCCAGCCCCACCCACCTCACAGGGTGTTTGTTGTGGGGGAGGAAGATAAAGGAGATTGTGAGCCGCTCTGAGACTCTTCGGAGTGGAGGGCGGGATATAAATCCAATATCTTCTTCTTCTTCTTTACGGGTGGGCATTCGGCTGGCGCTCCGCAGTCTGCCCTGGCTGCCCATTGAGTACAAGATCCGCTTCAAGGTTTTAGTTCTAATGTTTAAAGGCTTATGCGGCCTGGGATCAACATACCTGTGAGACCATCTCCTTCCATATATGCCTAGGAGGTCGTTTCGTTCAGCCTTCCAACATCTGTTGGCCATTCCCGGCCCAAGAGACACCCGCCTTGCCTCAACTAGGCCCAGGGCTTTTTCAGTCCTGGCCCTGAACTGGTGGAATCAGCTCCCTACAGAGATCCGGGCCCTACCTGACTTATTAGCCTTCCATAGGGCCTGTAAAACAGAGCTGTTCCGCCAGGCTTTTAGTTGCGGCTGTGGGCGTCTATTCTAGATCTGGTTGGCCTCCCCTATTGGTACTGTCACCTGTGCTATAAAATGGATTATCATCTATGAGACATTATGATGTGAGACGGCCAGGCTGGGCAATATGTGATGATACGGTAAACTTCTCTGAGTGCTGTTGAGTTGTCTGTTTAAAAAAAAAAAAAAAAATTATTGTATTTTATTGTTTTATCATATGTTGTACTCCGCCCTGAGCCCTATGGGGAATGGGCAGAATAGAAATATACTAAAATAAATATATAAATAATAATTAGAGAGCAGGGGTGCACTGGCCATTTAACTTACAGAGAAAGTTCCTGGTGGACCATTGCCCTGGATGGATTCTGGCAGCCAAAGGCTGGCCTCATCAGTCTGGACACACCCAAACTTTACAGTTACTTGCAAAGAGAGAACAACAAGATTAGCCCTGATGGAATTTAGTTGCTGCTAGCCTACTGCCTGCAAGATTTCCTTCACATGCATCTCCCTGCCTGGAAAATAAAAACCAAGTGGCAGGGTTGTTTGTTTTTTAAGGTAAATTTTCACTAATGGAAGACTGAGCCATTTTTGTTGATTACCCTTTCTGGGAATAGATTGTGAATTCTCTTCTTATGCGGTGTCATGTTTCTCAGGAGAAGCGTTTTGGACATCATTCTGGGCTGTAGCAGGAGTGAAGAAGTATGAAAGTTCCATTTCACTGATGGCAAACTGGAGTGATATTTATAATGCTATGCTACATGTTAAAAAGTAAATTAGGTGGACAGAAACACCTCTAAGAAAAAGATGTTCTCAGTTTAACCCATGCTTGAGAAGAAATAGAGCAATTAACAGGCTCTACATTTATTGCCTTGTGGCAATGGACTCTCACCATCATTCTCCAATTCTGACATGTTTATTGCCTTTGCTGTTTTCCCACACAACTGATGCTATCCAGACCAAACTTGTTATTCTTTCCATTTGTTAATTTCACTATTTTGCTAGTGGATTCTAACTTTGTACTATTTGCATGCTTAACCATTGCCCTCCAGCGGTATGTAGCACTGCTTACTGTACCCCATTTCATTGTCTGATGAAGTGTGCATGCACACGAAAGCTTACATTCTGAATAAAACTTTGTTGGTCTTAAATGCTACTGGGCTACAACTTTGTTCTATTGCTTCAGACCAATTTGGTTGCCCACCTGGGGCAATCCTTTTAGTTAGCTAAGATTTACTTTGGAATCCAAGAGAGTGCATTCTGCGCATGGTCAGAGACTTTTAAATTCTGGTTCTATAATGTTCGAGGGCTGACCCTGGCATAGAAACCTTTCTGGAGATCATTCGCTCAAACTAAACACAGTCTAGAGTCAGAATGGAACAGCTGGATTGTATCTTTTTTAGGATTCCTGCATAGTAGTATAGAGTGAGCAGTATGATATGGGGGACCTTTGAAGTCTTGCACTAAACCAACACTGCTGTGTCTGGGGAAGAGGTAGAAAACACTCTTAACAAATATGAACCTTCGTTGCTAAACAAAGAAAAATAAATTTACTATGGTTAGAGGGTAATAATAACAAAAAAAAGAGAAACAGATTCAACCCAGCAATGAAGAACAGAAAATTCCAATGTGGCAGTACACACATACTGAGCTGAACAGCCCTCTACCCTTGGAATCTATTTGGAGAAAAGCCCTGAAGAAAATGGGGCTTGGGTCATTCTTTTCAAAGCCATGGGTAATCAATGCTCAAGTCCAAATTGGAAATTGCAACATCTTAAGCCATCATTTTACCATGTAATGCCTCAGACAAGAAAGGTGGGGGTGGGCTGGGAGAAGAGGGGGAGGAAGGGAGAGAGAATTCTGAATGACAGAGAACCAGTTCAGCTTTCAAAGAATAACTGTAGCCCCAAGTGAAAATCTTGACATAAATGCAACAAGATGGCAAAATAAACAAAGCCCGCGATTCTGAAGTTTCAGAGGTTATTCATCATTGTCAAGAGTTTCTTTACAGTATAACCATTATAGCAGTTCAGAAAACTGGCAGGTCATCTCAGATACTATTTCTATATCTTAAGGATATCCTTTTCAGGGATGAAGAGAAAAACAGCCTGCATATGAGGCAGGAAAGTAGAGTATTCATGGCTTTGTAAAACCAGTTGAGGATGGATGGATGGATGGATGGATGGATGGATGGATGGATGGATGGATGGATGGGTGGGTGGGTGGATGGGTGGATGATAGAAAGAGAGAAAGAGAGAGAGATGAAAGATGTTAGATGATAGATGATAGATAGATAGATAGATTATATTTAATATATATATATGCATGTATATAAAAACCTGAATTATATATTTTTAAATGTCATTACGACTGCAGAAGTCAGATATTTTGCAGTGATTACAGGAGTGATGGAATACTCTTCTAGCGTTTAGATACATCATTCCCCCCACCATGGAATCATGATAGCTATCCATATTCAAATGCAACATTTTCTGCATCACATGAGATGCTCCATCTCTCCCCCCACCATGGGGCAAGTAGCAGCTTTGGAAAATGTGATTTGAATCTGGAATATTTATTCACTTAGTAAAAAATTTTAAAATCCCATTCTTCCTCCAAGAAGCTCTGAGTAACAGATATTCCTTTTTATCTGCAGAACAACCATGTGAGATAAATCAGGCTAAGAGAAAAAAAACTGGCCTCAGGTCACCCAATGGATTTTAAGGAGGGTGGGATTTACAGCTGGGTGTCTTTAGGCCTATTCCAACACTCTAGCCAATACATCAAAGATGCCAGAGGTAGGAACCCCCCTCTGAACTGTGTCCTGAATTGCAGACCATTTACCTGGACAGATATAGTTCAATAGATACCTTAGACCTATAACAGGAGAATGTAAACTGATAGCAGAGAATCAGGTGTTTAGAAGCCGCTGACTTTTATCCCTTTTACATAAGCTGATTCTCTGAAATCAGGGTCTAAAGATGGGGGTTATAGCATATGCATATTCTTAACATTTGGCTTTACCCAAAGAATGAGACCAAAATCTCATTATTTGATATATCTACAAATCACATCTTAATCCAAACTAGATTTACCATTATTGATGCTTGGGGAGATGAAATATTTGTGATGAAGCAGGCCAGGATTTCATTTGAAAAGAATAATTCAATGCCCATCCTATTGTTTTAATACAGATGTGGTGTGAGCCAAGTGTTAGGTTACATATATCTTGTGGAGACACAATGTTTATTGGATGAACAAGATGGCTCCCCAAAAGATATAGCTATTGATATGAACAAAAGAAAACACTTCCTCACAATGCTGATTCTGGACCTGGCAACAGGGGATGGCCCCACCCACAGCCTGGAAGCATCAGCCTGGTGTTGTGGCACCTTGTTTCCTAATCCTGCCCTGAACCTGGCAAAGGGCCCTGGGTCCTTTGCACCACCCAAGTGGCTCAGTGAGGACGACCCTACCAGCTGAGGAAAACACTGAAATGCTGCAGAAAGACTGGCTTGGTGCCCCCCACAGCTCTGGGACAGAATGGTGATTGCCTAAGCACACCTCCTGGACTGACTGGCTCTGCCTGCCACAGAAGGTAGCATGGCCACTAGCACAAGTGGGTGATTAGATAAATTCAGGAAAGATAGATCCACTATTGGATGTCAGGCTTGATGGCTAAATGGAACCTCCAGTTTCTCAGGTAGTAAGCTGGGTTAGCCATTGTGGGTAACAGAATGAGATGGACCAAGGGCATAAAAGCTATAGGACTTCCAAAGGAGGTTTTAAAATTGTTACGAAATATGCAAAATTAATTATGGTAGTTGGCCACAATTCTATCGCTGGCAGTAAGCTTTTTTGTTTGCTTACATGACATAAAAACTGTAGCTTACAAACAACATAATTAATGTCTCTTCCTTACAAGTAGAGGGCAGGGCATGAAAGAGGTTAGGAGCATTCCATTTCCATATTTACTTGACTACATTGAATGCAATCAGATTTGGAACTGGTTTTGCTATACAGATGCACATTCCTAATGTCCCTTGCTATCTACTAAGGAGATAGAAGTCATTGACTAGTTTACTATGGGTTTTCCCCAAAGACTCTTGAGAATGTTGGCTTGGTGGGAGGCCCCCAAGAGATCTGAGAGCCAGTTTGGTGTAATGGTTAAGTGTGCGGACTCTTATCTGGGAGAACTGGGTTTGATTCCCCACTCCTCCACTTACAGCTGCTGGAATGGCCTTGGGTTAGCCACAGCTCTTGCCGGAGTTGTCCTTCAAAGGGCAGCTGCTGTGAGAGCCTGCTGAGCCCCACCCACCTCACAGGGTGTCTGTTGTGGGGGGGAGAAGATATAGGAGATTGTAAACCGCTCTGAGTCTCTAATTCAGAGAGAATTATGGGGTATAAATCTGCAGTCATCTTCTTCTTCTTCCTCTTCCTCTTCTTCTCTAGTCCAACATACCCAACTACTATTCCTGGAAATCCCTGAGGGAAGGGAACCATTATATTAATCAGCCAAATGCTACATTGCTATTCCATTCATGTGGAATGGGAGCCACCTAGTCATGAATATCAGCAACACAACGGGTCCCTAGAAATGCATCTGATCTGGTTGCCATGTTGTGTGAACTGGACAATATGTTGATTATCCATGCAGGTACAGCTTCCATTCACTTTCTCTGCGATAACACAATGGTTGCATTACTTTTTAAGGCTGCTTTTATCTGATGGCTCCATATGAAGGCACTGGATAGAGCTTTGTTCTGAAATGATGTTGCAAATCTCCCAGACTGAAATTGCAGTTTGGGGCAAACAACAAAACAAGGTATCTAGCTAACAGCTGCTAGATGTGATCCCTGATCAGATTTTGCAACTGTCCTTTGTACAAGTTGCAGAAAAATATCAGTGCCAGATACTTGTTTGGAACAGGGCAATTTGAGTTGTGATATCCCATAAAGGCTATTGCAAGACTGGAAAAATACGGAAGAGGGCAACCAAGATGATCAAGGGGTTGTAGCACTTTGAGGAAAGGCTAGAGAGTCTGGGATGTTGAAGAGCAAATTAGCATACAACATAATGAAGATATATCTGAGGTGTTTCTGAGGAAGTGTGCATGCACACAAAAGCTCATACCTTGAATAAAACTTTGTTGGTCTGAAGGGTGCCACTGGACTCAAACTTTGTTCTACTGTGTCAGACCAACATGGCTGCTCTCTTGGATCTACTAGCTGCAGTGAGCTAAGGGAAGCAGAGACAGCAGATCTATGAATAACAGTGATAGGAGGCAACATTTTATTTATTTATTTCTGTGGATTTGTATCCTGCCCTTTCCCATAAGGGCTCAGAACGGATTCCAACATATCAAACAGTTAAAAACCAACAATACATCAATAGATAAACAGTAAAACAGTTAAACAATTAAACATCAGGGAAAGATCTCTATACCTTATTGCTGCCTGGGCAACCGGTTGGCCAGTGTGTGAAACAGTATGCTGGACTAGATGAAGGACTAGTTCGATCCGCAGGTCTCTTATGTTCTCAAACAAATTTCAACTTTTGGGTTGAATCCTGAGGAGGATTTCTTCTGAAGGAGGGGACAGGCTATTTTTACTGATTTTCCCACAGATCTCTAACTCATGGTGTTATGTATCAGACTTTATGCATGGCAGGAAACTTTCGTGGGCAACCAGGCAATCGTGGGAATGCTAGCAATGTTGTATTTCTGTCTGAGATCTAGACTCTTTTAAAATAACCAATGAGCAGTCAGGGCACGAAACTTGACAGCCGTGATTCACTATGGGAAGTTGGGGGGTGGTTCTTTCTGCATGCATATAAATGGGGTTGCAGCCCCGCCATGTTGTCTTAGTAGGTAGTTCCAATAAAGCAAGTTCTGTGTGAACTCCAAATGCATCGAACCCAGTATCCAACACTGGCGACAAGGATGGGATCCCATTGAGTCAGCCTATTGTTCAGCCGCACCACACACACCATGCATTGAGCTCCTGTGGGTCTCCCACCTTTCATGCAAAACATGTGGGGGCATTTGGGGCTGCAGTTTTGAGGGAAAGGCAAGGAAATCCTTCAATCTGTTGAAATTTTCTGTGGGATCCAGGCCAAAGTACTTCCATTTTCCTTGTCTTCCTTCCTCCACAGTGAAGCAGCGATAACTGAAGGAGAATATGTAGAATGTTCTAAATGAAACACCATTTTTGATGAGCACCCCTCAGTAGCATCTTAGCTTCTCAAAAATAAGATGCTCTGTGACATAGCTTTGAGATTCCTTTTCAACATCAGGAAAACTAACTGGCATGTATGGAAAAAACAATTTGCCCCTAAAGACAACAATCACAGTAGATTTTTATTACCTACTCCACACATTAATGTTAAAAAGATGAATCCTCTGTCATTATATATCATTTAGTTATTGTACTACGGTTATTAAATACACAAAGTATTCACATGTTATAAACTGATTGCTCTGTCCACTTAGGTCCAAATGACTCATTCGCTGGTGTGCGGAAAAACTAATTCACATCTTACTTAATGGTGTGAAAAGTTAATTATCAATGTCAATTAGACACTCAGTCACTGACTAACTACACTGTAATTGACAAGGGTTAATTACTGCCATTGTAAATTAAATGATGTGTGTCGTTCTGAGGAGGGCTGCAGGCGAAGTGCCCTGTTTATTTGGTAAGTCCAGTTTTATTCCTGCCAACACTTTTCATATATTTTTAAATGTTTTCTATGTAGCCTGGCTATAAACCCAATCAGGTAATATGTTGAGTGTAGAGCGAAAGCCTCTATTTTGGTAACAACTCCCAAACCTTCTGTAAAGAAATGGAAAACCATGGCCAAAATTAAGGCATTATAATTGGAGAAGTTATCATTATTATAAAATTCATGGATAATAAAAATGAGTCCTACAAACAAAACAAAACTGTAATGCCAACAGCTTCCTAGAAGTTTTATATTGGATATCACTGGACTTGTCTGTAGTTAATGAAATAAGTTTTCTAAGTAGATCCAAATGACTGTGTGTCACAAGACAGAAGACAAATATCACACTCAGGATGTTTGAAATAACTTTGCAAATATTCCTTAGGGCTGCTGTTGAAAATGGCAGTCTTGTGTTGAAGTCTCTCCATCTCATTCATCAACACATGTGCATGTTTACCCACACTGTGATATCATCACATTGTGTGTTTTCCAGTTATAAGCTATTTCAGTTTGAATAAGTAGGCCTAGAAAATGTGAAGAAGAGAAAAGAAGCTGAGACGAGGCTGTGACATTTCTGCCAAGTTCAGTGGCTACTTCTCCAGGGCACAGATCTAGTCTTTGTATATCAGCTCCTCCATTTCTTCCTTACATTGAGGTTTACACTTGAAAGGCTCATGGGGTAATTCACACAAAGCCTGGATTCCCCTCCCCTCCAACCTTCCCCATAAGGTTTCTCAGTATGGTTTGCCTTCTGTCTGACAAAGTGGTCTGTGACTTATGAAAGCTCATACTTACGAAAGCCAGTTTGGTGTAGTGGTTAAGTGCGTGGACTCTTATCTGAGAGAACCAGGTTTGATTCCCCACTCCTCCACTTGCACCTGCTGGAATGGCCTTGGGTCAGCCATAGCTCTGGCAGAGGTTGTCCTTGAAAGGGCAGCTGCTGTGAGAGCCCTCTCAGCCCCACCCACCCCACAGGGTGTCTGTTGTGGGGGAAGAAGATAAAGGAGATTGTGAGCCGCTCTGAGACTCTGAGATTCGGGGTAGGGGGCAGATTATAAATCCAATATCATCATCTTCTTCTTCTTTTTCTTCTATAAATGTGTAGCCATGTTGGTCTGAAGCAGAAGAACAACATTTGAATTCAGTGACACCTTTAAGACCACCAAAGTTTTATTCATGGTATAGGCATTTGTGTACAAGCACACTTTTGCAGATAAATGTTGCTAGTCTTTGAGGTGCCACTGGACTTTAGTTTTGTTACGATAAACTCACATGGCTTCCCTAGTGCATTGTCTTCTCTAGGTTGCTTATTGCATCATCTCAAAATGAAGATGTAGTCCGCATCTTCATATCAAACTGAGTATGAATCATAAAGATGTGTCTTTTATGCAGATAAATGATCTTAACAGAATGTCTAATGCTAAAATGTGGCAAGCCAAAAAGATCTTAATAAGGTCGCAACTTCCCCAAATGTGTGGGAGAGCAAGGATGACCTGGTCCAAGAAGAAGCAGAGAAACAGATCAAAGAAAAGAAGAAAAGGAACAATCTTCAGGGCATATGGGGCCCCTCTTGTTAATATATCCAGAGATTGATAGGCAGAATAGGGCCCCCCCCCCATGGCTTTAAGCTCTTTGTGGGCTGATATTTTATTTCAGAATCACAAGTGCTCCATCTAGTGGCTACTCATTTTCACCTTCAAAAATGCTATCTTTTAACTGTTACTGCCCATCAATTTTTTGCAGCAATAATTTTTTAATCCAAAATTTTTAAACAGCTTTTTCAGTTTTATATCCATTGGGGGTAAAAACACCATGTCATTCTTCCAATTTGGAGCAGTCATCAAACAAATATTGCATTATCTTTTCTAGCTCAATTGTTTGATTTTAGCCAGATACAGCTATGTTTATTCCAGCTCCCTACAAATACAGAGCAGACTTTTGACATTTCCTACATGATTATGAGACATTTAGTGCTTCCAGTGTTGTGACAGATGTAATTAGCTCTAGCAATTGCCTTCAAAAGTGCTTCAGCATATTTATCGCATGTAAATGTAATATAAATGTAAAGTAATAAATAAATAAATAAACAGAGTGATGATTTTTATCCAACATCATCAACTCACACAAGTAAGGAGGTGGCTAGTTGTCCCTGTATCTAATAGCCAAAAAGAACAAGAAAAGAAGAAGAGATTGGATTAATACCCCACCCTTCACTTAGAGTATCAGAGCAGTTTACAATCTCCTTTCCCTCCCTTTCCCACAACAGACACCCTGTGAGGTAGGTTGGGCTAAGAGAACTGTTCTTGAGAGAACAGCTCTTTCAAGAACTGTGACTGACCCAAGGTCACTCAGCAGCTGCATGTTGAGAAGTAGGGAATCAAACTCAGATCTCCCAGATTAGAGTCTGCACACTTTACCACAACACTAAACTGGCTCTAAAGGGATTGCTCGTGCGTAGATTAGCAAATCTGGAAAAGTCCCCATGTTGTATTCTTTACAAATTAATTTGGGGTAAAATACCCCTACCACAAATTAATAAAAATATCTACACATGAGTAGATGTGTGTTTGTGTGTGTAGGGGGGGGGCTGATACAGCAATGCAAAATGGTATTGCTGTAAACCGGGCCTAATTTATAAGGAGAATTAGGAGCACAGCCCATACATAGTTTGCTGGAGATCAATCTGTTGGTGAGATCAATCCTTAGATTGCCACAGTATGCAAAATGTTGTAGTGGTCACCACTTGGATGGCATGTGGGGTGGGGCTGAAGCTGACAGGATGTGTGGGTGGGCATGACAACACTCCATCTCTAGAGTTAGAATCTAGACTCCACAGCCTACAAACTTATCTTCTAAATATATTTTATAATTGAAGCTTTGGAGACAACTCGTTCTCAATGAGGACAATGCCAGGATTTAGGGAGCCACCCAGCATTCAGTTGGGGATTGTGGGGGAATTGTAGGCTTGAAGGAACCACAAAGTAGGCTTGATGAAAACAGGTGTATTTGAGTGTTACAGCCTTCTCTGTATTACAGCAACAAAATTACTGGAGAGCTGGGGCCTGAGAAAGCATAACAATTAAGAAAGCAGGTTTCTTGTCTGATGGAGTTAGACTTTTAATGTGGAACAGAAAGGCGGCAGCTTTAACTTTTAACTGTTCTTGACAAGAACAGCACCTTAACTACTTAGCCACCTTGAGCCTTCGCAGAATGGGCAGGATATAAATCTAACATAACAAATAAATAATAAATAATAATAATTAACCCTACCTATCTTTTGTGTAGTGGCCAGTTTGGTGTAGTGGTTAGGTGCATAGACTCTTATCTGGGAGAACTAGGTTTGATTCCCCACTCCTCCACATGCAGCTGCTGGAGTGACCATGGGTCAGTCATAATTCTCTCAGAGCAATTCTGGGAAGAGCTCTCTCAGCCCCACCTACCTCACAGGGTGTCTGTTGTGGGGCAGGGAAGGAGATTGTAAACTGCTCTGAGACTCTGAGTGAAGGGCGGGGTATAAATCCAATCTCTTCCTCCTCTTCTTCAAAATACCTGAAGTCCCTAATACACTCCTTGTCTAATCAACAGACCTGCTAACCTTCTTCCACCAAAATCTGACAACCCTCAACTCTGGGCAATTGGCCAGCAGTTAAACTGCCAAACTCCTTCCTTTTTATTTTCTACATTCCAATCCGCCCTTCATCCCCCTACCTTGATCCAAAAAATTAAGCTCACTTCCTGTACCTGAAAGTTACTTTCTAGGAAAAGGCAAACCCTTAACTGGAAATCACTTTCTTCATCCCTGATGTCTTCAGTACCACTTCTGCTGGCAGCCTAAAGCTTCCCAGTAACCTTGCCCTCCTCCCAAGTTTTAAATCCCAGTCATACAAACTGTCATTATTAGTTCTCTCTGTGGGCAGTTCTGTGACCACAATAATAATTTGTGAGATCTGTGCTATCAAGGGTTTTGATATATCCCTGGTTTACAGGTTGCAAAGAAATAATAAAACATCTTAGATCCCTTGTCCTATCTAGAGGGATATAAGGAAGCATTTCAAGCTCAGGACTGCATAGTTTCAATGTCAGTGATTCTATCCCCAGCAGACTGAAAATGATGACAGACAACTAAGAAATAACTTTCCCGGGAAATGGTCAAAAGTCAAAGACAGTTTAACCACAAAGTGGAGAGCTGAAAACTGTATTTCACAGACTTGTAAGCCAGATTCTGTATCTTTTCTCAAACACAATATTAGAAGCTTTCTGCAGAAGCAGTCAAACAGATGGACACAGATATTAGAACCAAGCAAAGAGACGTATTTGTTCTGTTGACAAGATTATTACATCGAGAACTTTTGAAATCCTGCACTGTAGCTGCTGCTTCTTATTCCTCTATTCTTTCAGGATTTCATTTGCTTTCGAGGTTGGGGAAGAATGGCACAAACAGAACATATGCAACATGAGTGAATGCTCCAGTGCAAGTTTGACGGCTGCATACAGAGAGGTAAGCTCTAAGATACAATGGGCAACTTGTTTTAAAAGGCAAATCAAAGTATGATGTAAGAATTTCATGGAAGCATATTTGAAATGGCATCTGGTATAGAAAGAGAAAGAACTTGACAGACCTAATGCAAAACTTCATGCAGATAAGCTGATGTTAGCTGTGACTGATATTCTAAATGTTTCAAAGAAGCTAGGCAGCACTACAGGAGAATGGAAGAAAAAGTTGTTCCCTAATTAGAATTGTTTTGAGAGCAGAGTGTCTTGTCTATAATTTGAATTTAATGGCAATCTTCATTTATAGTTTAGCCATAGATGGTTGATCAATAATGAAATAAAATCTAGTTTAGGGCCTTACACATGACATTGTTTCTAGGTCTGACCCCAGGAACTGACCAGATATTCCACCCATGGAATTCCCAATGATTTCTGAAACTTACTTTTCAAGGGCCTATGAAACTTCATATCTAGACCACAGATACATCTAGACAGCATGCACAAACTGTGTAGCTGTGTATGTACTGATGGTCTACTCGCAGCTTTCCGCAGTAGGCTTAAAACCATTCTTTGAGCTGATTTCAGGTCAGGAAAGTGGTTCATGAGGAGGCTTAAGCCTTCCTCTCCCTGTTCACTTCAGTACCAAACCAAATCATAACCCAATAAATAACCCAAAAATTAAGATTCAAAAGTCACTGGGAGTTTTCTGTCTGGAACATTTTGGCCAATTTCCCATTAGCCTTACCTCACTTTCACTCTCCTCTTCTCAGCGGGGCTTCTGTCAGATTTCGCACAAGCTGCCCTGAGGCTGCAACTTGCTTTGCCTCTTTCACGCAGCAAACAAGATCCTCTAAAAAACAGTTTCTGTTTGCCATGCAAAAAAGGCAAAGCAAGTTGCATCCCCGGAGCAGATAACGTGAAATCTGACAGAAGCCCCATGGAGAAGAGGAGACTGAGAGCGAGGTAAGGCTAGTGGGAAATCGGTCTTTGTTTGATGATACATGGTGCAAACCCAGGGTGGTCCTGGAGATACAGGGTTGCATAGCTATACCCTTAGCTTAACTACAAGGGCCTCTGGGAAACTTTTAATATGACTGTTCAGCACTTGGTGGTCATGGGACTCCTGGCATTTTGCTCTGGGTCATCAGCTTTTTAAAATTTTAAAATTTAAAATTTTATTATTATTTATTTGTGCATTTGTGGCCATGTTCAATATTCATTAGTCAACACATGCTGGTGTACATTGGTTAAATATTTTGATCCACTTAAAGATGTGTCCTGTGTGTGGGTTGGTACATTATGACTTGCTGGAAGCTGACATGTACAGGATTTTCAGGCGCTTTTTCATTAACTAGTTTGATCCCAGTGATTATAATGTTAGTCTTCAGCTTGTTCAAATAGTTCTTGAATAAGAAATATACTCTAAATTTTGTTAAACCAGCTAGCCATCTTTGATAAGTGGGAATTCCTAGTGATATACTATGAGCAAATTTAGTGAGTGCCAGAAAATTGTGGGGTATAACTGATGAATAAGATAAGAACATTTATAGTTTAGATAGTTAATTTTGTGGCTGAGAGAACTTTATTCAGAAGAGTCCTATACTGCCTCAAACTTGAGGCAATGTACAAGTAAACTGTGATAAAACACCAACAGAGAAAAATTAAAAATGTATTAGTTAATGGACTATAACTAATCAGGTTAAAACGGATAAAAGGAAGTACTTCTTCACCCAAAAGGTGATTAACATGTGGAATTCACTGCCACAGGAAGTGGAGGTGGCTACAAGCATAGCCAGCTTCAAGAGGGGGTTAGATAAAAATATGGAGCAGAGGTCCATCAGTGGTTATTAGCCACAGTGTGTATGTATATGTGTGTGTGTATATATATATATAATTTTTTTGGCTACTGTGTGACACAGAGGCCAAGGTCAGACGCACATAAACTGACGAGATGGGCATGGATGAAAGCCAGGTGCATGTCGGATTTTATGCGGTTGTCCAAACATCAGCATCTGGCAATGGTCATTGGCTCGTTCATGTCCCGAACTGCCATGACTGAGACGCGGACTTTTTTGATAGTACATTAAATCTGGAATAAGAATGCTTCCGATGACTCCGGCGCGTACTTTCTATATTTGAACGCTCCATTGTAGCTGACTTGTTGCAAGTGCACATCCGCTTCCCTGTGAGAGCCCACTCCAAATGATATCACTGCACCAGCAATTGTTGACTCAGCCTTCCAACCTTCCAAGGTCGGTAAAATATGCACCCAGCTTGCTGGGGGGGAAAGTATAGATGACTGGGGAAGGCAATGGCAAACCACCCCATAAAAGGTCTGCCATGAAAACTTTTTGAAAGCAGCATCACCCCAGAGTCAAAAATGACTGGTGCTTGCACAGGGGACCTTTCCTAAATGGGGGGGAGGCAGATCGCCCACCTTTGCTGTCTGCCCGCCAGGCGGAGAGACAGCAAAGAGAGTTGTCGTGCTCCCCCCCCATTTAAACACGTCGGAGTGTTTAAATGGGGGAGAAGGAAGATCACCCACCTTTGCTGTCTCCCTGCCAGGCAGAGAGACAGCAAAGAGAACTCCTGGGCTTCCCCTTCCTTTCTGGGTGTTTAAATGGGAGATCGCCCACCTTTTCTGGCACTTTTTTTTTAAAAAAAGCCAAGCACAATATCCCACGTACTGTGCTTGCACGAGTGTGGAATGCCATCTCAAAAAATGAGGTCCGGTTGAGACCTCTGATCAACCAACGACGGGACCAACGCTGCTTAGAACTGAAGGATGGAGGGATGTCTGATCAGGAAATTCGTTGTAAAAAAGCTGCGGGGTATAATAGCGACGGGTTAGGGATGGATTTAATGGTGAGTGTGACCGCGGCCAGACTGTTGGACTGGATGGGCCATTGGCCTGATCCAACATGGCTTCTCTTATGTTCTTATGTAGATCATTAAACAAAACACCAAGCGTGTAAGTAAAGCATAAAACAGTCAACACCTTTTAAAAGTCTCAAAATGAGCATGAGCAGACTGTAAAACAGTTTTGAAAGATCAATCACTAATTAAAAGCCTAGGTTAAAAGGAATGCTTTAGTCTGGTGCCTAAAAGGAAGTACAGTCATTGCCAGGTGAACCTCACCAGGAAGGGCATTTCATAGCGGTGCTTCACTGCAAGTAGGGTCATAGAAGAAGATATTGGTTTATTCCCCACCCTTCACTACCTGAAGGAGTCTCAGAGTGGCTTACAAATTCCTTTACCTTCCCCTCCTCGCAACAGACAACCTGTGAGGTAGATGGGGCTGAGAGAGCTCTCCTAGAACTGCTCTTAAGCAGAACAGCCTCGAAAGAACTTGTGTCTGACCTAAGGTCACTTTAGCAGTTGCATGTTGAGGAGTGGGGAATCAAACCCAATTCTCCCAGATAAGAGTTTGCATGCTACACCAAACTGGCTATTGAGAACAGGGCATGTGAGGCACATCTTAACAGATGGGCTAGACTGTATGGGATAAGATGGCCCTTTAATTACTCTGTCCCTAAGCCAGAAAAGTAAGAAGCAGTACTTTGAAATGGGTACTGTGACCTGATATGGTCAGGCAGTGAAGATCTTTCAACACAAGGCTGACATGGTCCATGTAACTAATCCCTGACAATGGCCTGTTTTTTTGGTTGGAAGAGATATTTTAGGAAGCCTTTTAAATTGTCATTTTTGGTAGTCTGTTTGCAGTTGTTCATTTCCCTTCTCTAGTGGTTACAGTTTCTTCCCAGACTTATTCCAGCAAATCAAGGGTTACAAAGTAAATATGACAACATCACAGGCCTATATAGATCTGGTGATGTGATTATGTCACTGAAATTAAGCCAATCAAGAGACAGGGCAATGCTTCCTAGTAGCCATACTTCCATGCAGGCACCCATTTTCATCATCTTTCAATGTAATTATCCCCTGCCTAAATAAGGTTGGATGCTCTTTAAGTCTCTGAAAATATTCATGAAAAGTGACTGTCTTCTGGCTTGGTGCTTCACCAAGGTTGCTGCTGGAATTTGCCACTGACTATTTAATCCATCTGGGAGTCATTTTAGTGTGAGGTAAGGAAAAGCAGGGCACAGGAGCCAGATATACCATTTGATCACACCCACTGGATCTGGAGGGGACAGCCAAACTGCTTGCGTGATCACACCCAGGGCTTTTCTTCCGGCTGGTTTGGCATCAGGGGGTGTGGCCTGATGTGCAAATGAGTTCCTGCTGGGCTTTTTCTACAAAAAAAGCCCTGTGTGAAACAATGGTGATGTCAGAGGTGTGAGTTCCTGCTGGGCTTTTTCTTCAACAAGTCCTGTGCAAAACAATGGTGATGTCAGGGGGTGTGATCTAATATGCAAATGATTTCCCGCTGGACTCTTTTCTACAAAAAAGCCCTGATTGTACCCTTAGATTGGATCTTTGTAATGAACTCCTGATTTATAGGATCTAGTGGGATGCAGACTAGACATGACCTCATTCTGTTCACTAAACAGAAGAACTAGATCATGTTGGAATATGGGACTAATAGCATAGATAAAAATTTATTTGAGGAATTTGCTGTGAATTGCTCCATGATTACTTGTAAATTTGGCAGACACCATGCCAACTGTAAATCAGGTTAGAAAATGAATAGCGCTGAACAGATACCAAAGAGAAGGCATGATAAATAAATATGACAGACCATATGGGCAGTGTGAGGTGGGTAAATGCTCTGGCTGTTAATGTAAGTGCCTTGTTAACCAAATCCCAGGAATGAAAGAGAACAGGAAAAGTATTGGTGCTCTTACATGAATAACCAGCAAAATTCTCATGGCAGAACTTACAGTGATTAAATCTCAATTAAGTTCAGTAGAATTACACCCATGTAGGGTGTCTGCAAATTATTCCAGGAGTTTGCCATCTCTACTGAGCAAACTCAAAAGATTTAAGTTATGCACACCTCTTTTAAAGGCAATATCAAAACAGACATTCCATTACTGTAAAGTTCATCTGCCAAAATTTCAACAAGTCTGCCCAGTAGCAGGTGGAGATATTTTCAATATGTCAGATCTGCTGATAACCCAGAAAGCTTTTTTTTGTAGTTTAAATGATTATTTTGCCTTTTGTAAATCTAATGGAATGTAGAGAACCTTAAAATATTGATTTACTGACAATTGTTGAAAAGAGCAAGCAAGAAAAGAGAATCCCTTGTTTGTTTCCATTACCACTGGATGCATTTTTTTTACATCTAAGAGAAATTAAAGGAAATCAAAGAAGACTCTTGAAATGTCTGACTGTATGTTTGCATGCTGATACAATACTCAAAGGCCAAACTATCCATTAATGCAGCAAATGGGCATTCCTAATCCAGGACATCGGCAAGGTAGAACCAGCTGATAGCAGAAGGGATAAGCATCCTTCTCTCACACACTGATTCTCATTTACAGATTCCTTCCCTCCCATGTTCACAATATGGTTGGGTGGCCTGTCTTTGCCTCACAATGCAGAGTTCTGAATTGGAATCCACAACACAATTCAACCATTTTGGAATCTGTTGTTTGAAGGCACCATATAATGTTTGCTACCATACTTTTGAAAACAGTGCGAATCCAGTAGCACCTTAAAGACTAACAAAATGTGTGGTAGGATATGAGTTTTCATGAGTCACTGCTCGCTTTTTCAGATAAGACATTTTAAAAGGAATTCAAAGACTGTAATCCTAACTATTGGGAAAACCAGCTATCGCTTTCATAAGGACAATTTATGCTCCAACACTTAACCATTTCTACATCTAAAGAGCAGAACTGGGAGCTTAAACTGGCTTTGGGCAGGCAGCTATCTTTTAAATCCATTTAATCAATCAGACTTTAGCAAAGCACATATACTTTGATTGTCCCTATTTACCATTATCTATGTCAGTTTGATAAAGAAAAGAAGAAGACTGTAAATTTATACCATGTCCTCCTCTCTGAATCAGAGTGGCTTACAATCTCCTTTATCGTCTTCCCCCACAACAGACACCATGTGAGGTAGGTGGGCCTGAGAGAGCTCTCACAGAAGCTACCCTTTCAAGGACAAGTCTTGCGAGAGCTATGGCTGATCCAAGGCCAATCCAGCAGCTGTAAGTGGAGGAGTGGGGAATCAAAACTGGTTCTCCCAGATAAGAGTCTGCACACTTAACCATTACAACAAGCTGGCTCTCAAAAAAGCTACCCATAATCAGAAAAAAATGTGGCAAGAAAGTAGGGGAGTAGGGCAGCAAAATTATGGGGAAACCTGCTATGTGGAAGCCCTGTGCAGCAGCATTGTATCAACAGCACAGGATCACTAGGAGATGATTCCTCCATGCCTCTGACATTTGGCCTGTTCACCACCTGGTGCTTGGCTTACATTTCCTGTCCTCAGCTCATTTAGATTGCTCCCATGGTCTGGCTTCAACCTTGCTGAAGCAGTAACTTTTGCTCCTCCTTTGCCTGTCATGTAAGACAAATGTCATGTGGCTTCCTGCCATATAGTGGCAACTCAATGGGTCCTGGAACGGGGAAGATGTGGGCCCCAGGACATTGCAAGTGGCACTGTGAGAGCCAGAAATGTGCTAATTGGTGACCATCAGTCTTCTAGAAATACAGAAAGGAAGTGGCTTGCAAATGTAATAGGTGTGGTCCGAAAAATTATTTGGGTGCATATAAAAGAGCACAACATTTTTTCAAAAATGGCAGGTTTGCTTCATGTCCCATAAGGCAGAAAGACAGCATATACATTTTTAAAAAGAAAATATTATGGCAGAAGGTTACAAGAATTGAAGTTGTGGAAACCCAGTTATGAAATATGTACATATTCAAGCTAGGATTTAAGGTCACAAGCAATAATGTTTATGTGACACAATAATGTCTAGCCAGCATATCTTGAGACTTACTAGGAGAAACCTAGAGAACATTCCCAAAAAGAGAGGGAAAAAAGAAAACATAGATTAAAAGAGAAAACTGAAAGCTTTCAGGAAAGTAATAATGAACAGCAAACACTCAACAGATCAGCCGACAAAACAAACTGAATTATCAGTGAATGCACAGATGATAGATGTGCTCCACAAAGGCAAATGGTTAATATAAGCAGAACATTATACTTTCTTTTAAAACTTAGATTAATTGTGTGCTTGAAGGATCAGATGCTGGAAATCTAAGTTTCCCTTTAAAAAAGAGATACAACTAGTTGAAGCTATGTTTATGTAGCAGTTCTAGAAAAAAAGCTAGGTTGGTTTACAACTTTTATCTTATGTTTGCAATAAAAAACACTTTAATTTTTAGATTGCATCTCATTTAACCAGGATTTGACAGAGTGTAATACCAACCATCAACTGGTTCAGTCGTACATAGACACAATGTGACATGGTTTTTGATGGGCTACCAAGCATAATAATATTGAAGCATGGCCAGTCTTGCAGAGGATCTGCACCTTGTTCTTTGGAGTACAGTCTATATGCCCCTCCCCTTTTTGAACAACATAAACAATCAGCTTACATGCATGTGGAAAAGAGTGACCAATTCTATGGAAAGTGACTTCTGTTTCCGAGTCATCCTATTTACAGAAGCCGCTCCTCTGATATTCCATGAGGATGTCCTCCAAAACTACACTTTTCAGTGCTCACACAAGGAAATGAAAACAACTGTTTGTGTGATTTGTTAGCCATGAACAATCATATTTGAACTGATTTTTAACATGATACCCCATGAAGAACTTTTTGGTTACTTGCTGGATCTTACAGAAAATTAGCTAAAACGTTTTAACTGGGAACAAGCAAAGCTCAATTATAGAAGTTTCATGGAGCAAAATCCTGGCAATTGGTGACATCAGTATAGTTTATTAATACAGACTGGTAACTACAATATGTTAAAGAGCAGATATTCTAAAAATGGGCTCCCTGTGGACTTCTGGGTCATAATATGTGCTCCTTAATATACTGAAACTATGTATGAAAGATAATAAATGTTGAGGAAGTAATTCCTGTATTGGAAATTACTATTCATGAATATTCTGCATTATCATAGACTCAACACAAATAGCTACAAGTTACCTTTTCTGATGATACAGAGACCTATTAATACCCTAAATGTCAAAAGAACTGCTTGGAAATACTCATAGACTAGAATTCATAGGTAATGCATTACAGTCATTTTTGCAGTAATGAGGGTTCTTGCTTTTCAGTCAGTTTGAGATAATGGTATCTGATCCTTTCTAGGAATTTTGCCTGAAACCAGAAACTTAAAATATCCCAGTGCCCAACTGCCAGACTTCATGACAGTTATTATGCTTATGGAAATCTACAAAAGAAAATGAAATCCACAGGGAAGGCAAGTTTACTTCAACATGTGTCAACATTTGCTGGACCAGGGAAATTAATGCAAGGCTTACAAGCTGATCTGCCAAATCATTATGGTTCATCAGATGTAATAGTTACCAATTATTGCAGCATCCTTGGTTCACAGTGGAGTTGTTAGGGATGTGTCAGAGAAATTGTAGGGTAAATCATGCATTGTTCAGCATTTAAAATAAATATATAAGATGTGAACACAAACCTTCAAGTGAATTTGCTCTGATCACTATGTGCCCCATATCTCATTTCCAGATAAGCATACATAAATAAACCCCATTTCTGGTTTGTGATACTTCAGTGAAATCATGAAACAACATACATGGTGTGGATTTGCAGATTAACAGGTGAGGTTATGGGATGCTTCTTACGCATTAGGCTATAGCAAGTTACAATCCAGATCCCTAACCTCTAGATAATGAAAATGCTATACACCCTCTGAGGTATGGGGAAGCCTCTTAATTAGTGACAAACAAATCTAAAGTGAGGCTGGATTAAATGAACGCCTCAATATTTACAGCTGGCAAACTGTGAAATTCAGAAAGATCATCAGGTCAGCTGTATGTGATCTCCGGACTGAACTTCTTTATATATTTTTTCTGGGTTTTGTAAGCTGATTTGAGTCTTTAGTGGGAAGAAAAGCAGAATATGAATGCATAAATGAATTTCTTAGCGCACTTGTTTACTTTCACAAAAAGTGAGTGCCTAGCATTCTCATGAACAGCATGCTGTTGTCCTGGGTGACATATTCCAGATTTTCCCATGTGAACTGAGCTTCTGTTGGCTAACGAAATATCCCAAGAGTCTGGGAAGATTCTTAGTACAAGTTCTTTGTGCAATGGGTTACCAGCTCTCTCCATAGAGGATAAGAACATAAGAATCAGGATCACCTGAATCAGGAAAATATATATATAATTTTGTAACCATGTTTCAAACATGAACATGGTAACAAATACATTGTTCAAATAAGAGATGCTTGTGAGTCTTAACATAAAAAGGAATTTGATTAAATATTCTCTCCATACAGTTCAGAAGCTAATAGGTGCTCAAGTCAGAAAAACCCCCAATGCATTAGCGATTTTAGGGTTATGATGAGAAAAATTTGACCAGAAGTCATAATTACTAGGATAGCAGTGGTAGTTGTGCATTCCTCTCTCCAGAGAAATGAGATATACTAGACAGAATCAGTCGACTGACTCCATGGTCTGAGACTGCTCTTTCAAGTGTGAAAACCACAAGATAGATTTTAATAATTTAAATCATACTTTAACTGTTTTGAATGTGGAGTTTCATAACTAGTTTATTAAACCAGCTTTTGTAAGCTGATACATACTCATCACATGTCCTCTTCCTTAGTTGTAAAATTTAACAAATTCATTTATTTGGGCATTATCTCATTAATATTGCAGCCGCCCCATGGATGAGACAACTGCTTCTTGATCTATGTATTTAAAAAGCGAACATAATTTTCAAAAGTTTGTGTGAGTCAAATTTCAGCTGACGTCTGGTAAATAGCCAGTTGCTCCTAATGTGATAACTTCACAAAGTCTTGTGTATGCACCTGTGTTTAGTACTACAAACATCAGCACCCTATGACATTACAAATAGATGTCAGCACAATCAGCCTTCAATTTGAATCTGAGAGGACAATGCCCAAAATATACAAATATTTTAGTTATTTAAATATTTGTAATCTGCCTTTATCTTGACCTGGATTGCCCAGGCTAGCCTGATCTCATCTGATGTTGGAAGCTAAGCAGAGCTGGCCCTGCTTAGTACTTGGATAGGAGACCACCAAGGAAGCGCAGAGTCTCTATGCAGAGACAGGCAAAGGCAAACCACCTCTGTTCATCTCTTTCCTTGAAAAGCCTACAGGGAAGCTGTAAGTTGGCTGAGAGTGATATCACTTTTCATGCACAACTTGCTTTTCCCTTGTCTTTTCTCTTAAAATAAAGGACATCAGCCTGTCATTTGCACACTATGAAGACTTCATCTGAACAGCCTCTTGGAGAAAAACTTCACAGGAGCTGACAAAACACAGTTTGAAAACAGGCCTCTGATGAGTAACATTTTAAAGAGTAAGTCAGCAGACAGATTTTTTAAAAAGTATACATACATGCAACATTGGACTTTACTCAGACATTATTTATCTCTCTAGGCTCATTACTTAGAAATGATCTCTCTAGACTGTTTCCCCTTGGGACAATTTTCTTCACCCATAGCATTCTCTATCTTGGAAAGTCAGTCATAACACTTCAATAATGGTGGCTTTTGTCATGTCTACAAATATTACAAAATAAGGTGGAAGTGCCAAGCAGTAGAATGGACTATACCATTACATACTTTGGGATACAGGGAACGATTACTGTTGTTGTTGTTAAGTCCTCCTCCAGAGGAGGGCGACAAAGATGATGAGGGGTCTGGAGACCAAGTCCAATGAGGAAAGATTGAAGGAGCTGGGCATGTTTAGCCTGGAGAGAAGTGATATGATGATCATCATCAAGTACTTGAAGGGCTGTCATCTAGAGGATGATGCAGAATTGTTTTCTGTGGCCCCAGAAGGTAGGATCAGAACCAATGGGTTGAAATTAAATCAAAAGAGTTTCTGGCTCAACATTAGGAAGAACTTCATGACCGTTAGAGTGATTCCTCAGTGAACAGGCTTTCTCGGGAGGTGGTGGGCTCTCCTTCCTTGGAGGTTTTTAAACAGACTGGATGGCCATCTGACAGCAATGAAGATCCTGTGAATTTAGGGGGAGGTATTTGTGAGTTTCCTGCATTCTGAAGGGTTGGACTAGAAGACCCTGGAGGTGTCCCTTCATTAAGAATCCCATAAAACTGGAAAACTAGCACAACATCTAAAACATGAAGCTAGAACTTTACTCCTAAATATTCTATTTTAAAAACAGACAAACAAAATCCAGGAAGTTTGGCATAGTGGTTAAGTGCGCGGACTCTTATCTGGAAGAACCGGGTTTGATTTCCCATGCCTCCACTTGCAGCTGCTGGAATGGCCTTGGGTCAGCCATAGCTATCACAGAGGTTGTCCTTGAAAGGGCAGCGTCTGAGAGAGCTCTCTCAGCCCCACCCACCTTACAGGGTGTTTGTTGTGGGGGGAAAAGATAAAGAAGATTGTGGGACACTCTGAGGGCGGAATATAATCCAATGTCGTCGTCTTCTTATGTGAGAAAGAATTTTAAAATGTGGCTGCCACCCTCTAGCCCATGTCAGAAATGGTACAGGTCATTCTACTACATATAAGACCAGGCCTTAGTCAATGAGTTTCTGCAATATTTTGAAAAAAAGAATATCGAGACACAGAAATCTATTCTAATATCTAATGTGACTAGTGCAATGTCCCTATTTTAATGATAAACCAGCAAGGAGATTCATCCAATGTTCCAAGCTTGGAACCATTTTCTGCATTTCATATTTTATCACCTCCTGTTAATAAACTCTAAAAATGTCTTAATGTGTTTACGCAGCTTGAGCTAGATGTCCTCTTCTTCTTTTCTCATCATAGCCTGTATATGCTAGAGGGAGCTTCTTGTTGACTGAATTCCTGATATAATTTCACTTACAGCCTAGCATGCTAAGGAGGGAATCACAAGTTAGTGTTAAATTGCCAACACATCAAAAGTCTATTCTCCACCTATCTATGAAGCTGCCTTATACTGAATCAGATCATTGCTCTATCAGTACTGTCTACTCAGAACGGCAGTAGCTCTCCAGGCTGTCAGACAGGGATCTTTCACCCAGTCTTTTTTTGCTGAAGATGCCAGGGTTTGAACCTGGGACCTCCTGCATGCCAAGCAGATACTCTATCACTAAACCACAGTCTTTTCCCAGGATGCTCTATCACTAAGCCAAACTTTTGTGTCAATTACACAACATGGATGACCTCTTCAATGCCCCTGTTTCAAGCAGTTCAGTCACTGCCTCTGTTGGGGTCACCTGTGCAAGCCAATCTCACTCCTTGCCTGTCTCCACAACACAGATGATATGCCATTCTAAGGGCAACTAAAAGTTACTTATAAAGAAAAGTCCATTTTCTAAATAGTTCTCACCAGAATCTCACAATGATTTTTATAATTCATTTAGAAAGACTGAGATGAATCCTATGGAAGTATTCCATTTATGGCAGTGTCCTCCAGCACAAAGAGCTGTGCAACAACAAAACAACAACACTCTTGCAATTTAAGAACTGATTTTGTCAATATTTAGGCATATGGTCCTGGATGGAACACTTTCATATTTATTGTTTCTCAGATATCCAAAAAGTGAAGGCCAATATCACTTTGGAGTCTTTAGCTCTCAAATTTGTGTTTTCCCCCACTTCTGTTATAGTAATATTTGTCCAAGCAGCCCAAGCACAAATAATAGCAATGTGTTTGGCCTCTAATAAACATCACTCTTCTTGATCTATGAAAGCTTCACAGGGGTGAAAAAACAAATTACGGTATAAGGAAAAAGTAACATTGATAGAATACATATGTCAGAAAGTTCAAGAATCTTCTCCATTGTCAAGCAAGGGAAGTACTCTCAAGGCCACTAAATGGGGTTGTCGGTTGTAAAACAGGCACAAATTGCCCTTCCATTCATCTTCCACTAGCAATAATTCTATTGGCCCACAAGTGGTGCCTGCCTGGATCCTCTCTTCCTGGATCCCCTTGGGCCACACTGCCTCCAGCACTAGCATTTGGGAAGTCTTGGGAAGAGGAGGTGGTTTTGGGGAAAGTACTTCATCCCTTTCCTTCGATCTTCTGATGTTAGTAGCATCCTTATTTCCCATCAACTGAACTCATGCCACTTCATAAAATAATACTTTCTGTGGCAACAAGGTCAAGATCCCAATTTTGAACATTAGAATCCTTTTCCAATAAGTACTAGATACATTTGTTGCATTTCCATTAATAGTGAAAAATTAAAAACAGCACTGCATTAAGTGTTATTTTAAAGATTAATTGAGATTCAAATGCTAGGAAACATCTGCTGGTTATTCTTTTGACAAATCTAGTCCAGTTTAGGACACAACTATCTGTTCTCTGGATACATTTCCATTAGACTAGTTTGGGACATGGACAGAAGGGATGACATTTTTGTAATCATCTTTCTGCTTAAAAAGAAGAGCCAAAAATAACTCAAGGTGTGAGACTGCAGTATTTAGGATTTGTTTGGTCAATAAAGTGAGACTATTGTACCCCTCTCCCAGTACTATACAGTCATTTTATTGTCACAAAAACAGAGTTAGGATGCAATTTAGGCTGGACTGAAAAGATGCAAAGAGGGGTGCAATAGTCTCACTTAGAGCATCATAAAGATCAGTAGAATATTGCAGATAGCAGGCATACAATAGGATATTTATTTTTTTGGGGGGGACGTAGTCAAGTGACAGCTTGGACACCACCGGCTGACCCCACACTGATGGCATGCATGAGGCTCTAGTTGCCTGAGCATATGACCATCACCAAGAGGGATAAGTGGGCAGGATGGCAAACAGCTATGTCCCAATGCCACTCTGTTGCTCACCTATTCTGGAGATATGTGTTAAACATATGGGTTCACCAGTTTGCAACCATCTGGTTTTGATAGAAATATTATTAAAAATCAGTTCCAGTTTTGAATAGGCCACACATTAGAAAACATCATTTTCTCATAAGCATTGAGGAGTCTGTGGCCAGGGTTATCCACATCCCTTTAAAATCTACACTGTAGAATGCTGTTGCACAAGAAATGCAGTGTCATGGTGACTAGGGTCAAATATAGATTTCCAAAAGAAAACCCTGTTAGGTTTCAAGTTACAGCCAAAATGATCAGGGAATTGACTGGAAACTTATAGAAATAATATGCTTTTTGTCCAAACGATGGCTAGAAGCCATACATTCCAGGAGGCTGAGAATAGGCAAAATGGCAGATTATCGCTGTAGCAGACAGCACACAGTTGTGAGGAATTAACTAGAATCTATTTCTAATCGGAACAGAAAGGAGCATGAGCATGTAGACTGTTATTTCATGTGTCCATGGCTGGTCAATGGCATGTATTCATGAACCACATGTTAAAACTTAAAACTATTGTAGAATGCTGTCAGCTTTTTTTTTTTTTTAGAAAAAATGTAGTGTGATCATCCATGCACTCTTTTTTAAATTATTAAATTGTCATAATATATGATGTTGGTTGACCTGTGTAGCCTTTGGTTAAGTCAGTTTTAAAACAGGGAAAAGTGAAACACCCAGACTGCAAACAATTAGAACCAGTGTTGTTAATTAGTGATAGCAGATGGCTGTAGAACAATATAAAACTCAGTTAAGGGAAACTACCAAGATGTGAACAAACACAATTATATAACTTAGCTGAAATGGGTTATTGTGTGCATATTAAACCCTAGGAATTGGATAAGGGGGCAATTCAATGACGTTCTTCATCTGGATTTAAAGAAATCCTTTCCGGTTTCTCAGTGCTTCAGCTTAAACTTCTATAGCAAGAGAAAAGCAATATTACCATCTAGCCGATTGCCCTTGTATGAACAACCTGGAAAGTTAGCTGCAATAAAAATATGCTTCCCTGTGAAAAAAAATTAAAGCTATCTGAAGGAATTCCTTTCTAAATTAGAGAGACAGCAAATTACAGATGTAAAGAAATGTGAAATCAATCAGCACTTCTACAATTTAGTGGGCAGTTTTTCATCCGGAGCGCATCACCTCATTTTGCAGATCTCTTTATAGGCTCGTAACAGAATGTTATCTGGTAACCAGCAGCACAGGATAAAGCACTGTTCTTGTTATGTTATAAGCAGCTATTACATTACCAATTTCTAGACCTATGATTTAAAGGCTGTAATCATTTTCTTATTTGTCTTTCATAATCAGTCTGGATAGGGATTTGATAGAGAGCTGTATAACAGGGGCGGGTGGGGGGGGCACATGCATTTTAACCATGTTTTTCTTCTTTGACATGAGTGAGCTATTTACTTGAGATGCCAGGGCATGAGCCATTCAAAGTTATGCATTTTAAAGTTCTGCTGCTTCCTCCTGAGATTTAAGAGCATGCCTTAAAGAGCTTATCTTTGGGTGGGTCACAGTCTGGTCTAGGAATGCAACAATATTGGATCTCATGCTTCTCCCATAAGGTTGAAACTTTTTCAACATATACAAATCATATAGTACCTTCTTCCCCATATTGCTGTGCCAGGCAGCTGAGATTATGTGAATAAACCATTCGAAGGCAGGCTGGTTAAAATCCCAAACATGGAGTTTGGCCCAGAGATGGACCTGTAGAGAGAGTTGTAGGAAGTAAAGCAAAGTATGAGTCACAGAGCTGGAGGTGCAGAAAAAAGAAGAAGAGAGCATATTATGAAAGAAACAGAAAGGAGGAGATAGAGAAAAAATGTATTAAAACTGCATTAAACATGAAACAAAAATGCTTTTAATGGTTAATATAATCGTCCAGCATCTGGTTAGGGAAACTAGTTTAGGGAAAGTGGCATGGTATAGTCTGATCTCATCAGATCTTGGAAGCTAAGCAGGGTTGGCGCTTGGAAGAGAGAGCACCAAGGAAGATTCTACAGAGGAAGGGCAAACCACATCTGCTTCTCACTTGCTTTGAAAACCCATAAATCAGCTGTGACTCGATGACACTTTACACACGCACAGCATCTTGAACTAGTAAATATATAAAAGAGACCCTCAGAGCAATTTGATGTGCACTTTTGGTTTATGCAAAGTAACATGTTTGAAATTTGAACCCTTTACTTGTATTGGACATTGATTTGTCAAATAGCAGCCTATGAAATTGGTAAGGTTCCTTTACTAGTCCAGCATAGCAGAAAGCCCAATGGGAATGTCTGATCCACTTTTCCATTCTAAAAGGCAACACAAAGTTAAGTGAACAAGAAAAGAGACTGCTTTCAGAGCACGGTTTCAAAGCTCCTGAATATACATTGCAATTAGCCTAAATAAAATCTAAATATAATGACATCATATAAAAAAGGGAGGGGGCAGCTTGCAAGAACACTTTCAAAAACATTTGCAAAATTACTTTTAATGAAGAAACTAGAATCTGAAGTCTGCTACTCAGCCCTGATATGCAAGGCAGCTTTCAGATGGCAAAAATGGAGCTACAAGGCATTGCAAGGATAATGCTTCAGTTGCCATCCTCAGAAAATGACCTTAGGGAGGAAAAAAAACCCCGCACTTTAAAAGAATGGCTAGGGTCACACAAAGCTTGAGCTCTTTATTCATAGCTTTGAACTGTAAAACGGCTCATGAAGTTCATTATCAAAACGTGGCTGTAAAATACAAATCTTGCTGTACATATTTTCTTGACACTTATGGCCATAGCCTTTTGGAACAATATCCCAGGGGCTCAAAGTTTGTAATCAAGGTTTTGTTCCGTGTGGATTTCCAGACAGTCAGTTCAATAAGTTATGAGAACATACTTCCAAATGAATCCCATTTAATTTTAGCTGTTTTTCCTGCTGGGATAATTTTAGGCTCTGCTCCTGCTATTTCCAACATACATAACCTGAAATGTGACTTTAGGTAGAGAAACCAGCAAAGAACTGAAGCAACAATAACAGGTGCAACAGGGGGCAATCTAAGGGTAAAATCTGATGGGAAATTTTGCTATTGACTTCAAATGGGATATGGCTTGCTCTCAATGACTTGAACACTTGCTCACTTCCAAAGAATATTGTCTGGCAGCAGTGAAAGGAACGTGGAGACTGAATGCATTGCTTAAGAAAATGCAAAGCCAACTTCTTTTAAGGAAGTCACATTTTTCTTATAATAATGAAGCTGCTGAAGTTCATCATTCCTAAATCTGAAATACAAGCCTTCTATGTTTGATGAGCCTTGACTTCTTCCCTTCCTTGAATTTTAATCCAAACATGGGAAGAAATCCTCCTTCCTTCTCTCACCCACTCATCCGGTGGCTGGAACTGCTCTAGAAGGGAGAAAGAGAGGATTTTCTCCTCCACTTCCTAGGCCTTCACTGCAGCCACAACCACAGCAGTAAAAGGTGGACGGAAGGGAAAGAGGCATCCAAATGTATTGAACTGCCAAAGCATTGTTCAGCATGCTAGACCTCTTGCCTAGTCTCCATATTTCCCTCTTTGCCATGACTTCCACTAAAATAGAAAAAAAGTTTTTTCTATTATAGTCTTTCTGAAACTCAGGGAGCCCCTCTTTTTCTCTATATGACTTCCACTAAAGGCATGCAGCAAAAGGGAGCCAGAAAATTTCAGATAGTTTTAGAATTATTGGAAAAAATCACCAATGTTACTCATAATCAACCTGGGCATGTGCTATCAGAATACAACCGGGCCACAATGATAAACAGTTTGATGGTAGCTATTGTTCGTGCACCAGGTGGGGGTTCTTGTTTGTGTTTAGCTCAGCAGGTTAAATGGTTCACTCAATACAGGATCTTCAGTTTTTGCCCACTAGAGAATGAACTGCTGCACAAAACCGCTACTTTCCTCTACTATGTGAGGCAGTCTCTATGCAACAGATGTAAAGCGACCAAGGCTTGTCTTTCAAATCCTTCTCGAGGATCAGCTGATATGCCGCTCAGATGCAGTTTTTCATGCCCTGGTTGAGTGTGTGAATGAATGCACTTGTACACGCATGTGCTTAATGATGGCAAGATAAAATCAGAAGGGTTGATGTGCTCTTAGTTGTTTCAGATAGCATAGATTAGCGTCAAGTCTCTGCAACAGTAGAATATAGCAAGCTAATTTGTCAACCATCAAACACCGCTTTAAAATAAAGAAACATGCTGCTCTGGCATATCCTATTTATACTATGCAGTTAGGGAAAGAAATGCATCAAAGGACAAACCAAAAAGGCAGCTTCCAAGAAGAGCTTCAGGCAAGATTACTCATGTATGAATCTGAAAAGTACTTAAAGATTTTAAACTCGCGGTAGTGCAGCAAACAGAAAGCAGACAATGGAGATCAGGTCTATGACAACACTCCAATACTCCCACGCATTCCCGACACATTCTTCAAGTAGATGCCAAATCCAGGGTGTTCCATTTAGACACAATCTCCTCTCCTCCGCTGGGGAGACATTAAAAGCATGTGGATGTAGCTGAAGAGCCATCTATTCAAGTTCAGGGATATTATTTCAGAAGTTGGCTCCATTCTGAATCCCATGCAAATCCATTTACCAATTCTGAATACTCTCTCTCCCCCTTCAAAGCTCCCATATCCAGATGGATGGCTTGGTACAAACAATTTGTTTCCAATCTCGCAGAAGGGGCTGCCAAATTCATAGAAATAAAACACATCCAGGATGAATCCATCAAATTAAAAGACAAATCCAGCTAATTATTCTATCTGGACACATATATGAGAAATGAAGCCAAAGCAAAAAAGAACATTTCAAATATAGACATTAACCCAGTCACCATTGGAGTATTTTTGCACCAGTCAAAACCGACCAGTTTTCTGTAGTGAAACAGAACAGCTGAAAAACATTATTCTTCAGAACAAGACAATCTCACCCAGAAGCAGTCAAAGCATTAATACATTTGTAATTAATGAAATGTCTATTGAGGTAAAAATGAAATCAAGATTATTACAACCATAATAGCAAACTCACATAAGGAATGTATTTGTATAAATCAGGCACCCATGAATACTTGCAGGAGGGGAATTTCATTTCCCCTTGCTGATCCTTTCTCCCCAAGGTATCTACGCTTTTCCTCATTCCCTGCTTCTGGCAGTCACCATGGCTAGTTTCTTTTCCTTGTGCCACCCCCACCCCCCTCTTCCTTCTCCTATTTGGATTCCTATTAATCTTTTACCTCTTTTCTGCTCCCCCATTGTGTGTGTGTAAAGTGTCTTCAAGTTGCAGCCAACTTATGACAACCCCAGCCAGGGGCTTTCAAGGCAAGTGGTTTGTCCTATACAGAGTCTTCCTTGGTGGTGTTCCATCCTGCTTAACTTCTGAGATCTGACAAGACTGGGCTATACTATGCTGCCCTCTGCTATTTATCACTTTAAATTTCAAAATGAAACTGCAGTAGCCATTTAGGTTTACCTAGGCAATTAATCATTGATATAATTAGGATTGCCAGACTACAGATGGGGCCTGGAGATCTCCCGCTTTTACAACTGATCTCCAGCTGGCAGAGATCAGCTCCCGTGAAGAAAATGGCTGCTTGGAAGGTTGGACTTTATGGCATTGTACCATGATGAGACCCCTCCCCAAACCCGCCCTCTCCCAGATCCACAGCATATTGTTGGAACTCCCTGTCTGGGGCAGTGATGTTCTGTATTCTTGGTGCTTGGGGAGCATAGTGAGAGAGAGTGTCCTGGCCCCACTGATGGACCTCCTGATGACGCCTGGGTTTTTTACCCATTGTGTGACACAGAGTGTTGGCCTGATCCAACATGGTTTCTCTTATGTTCTTAATATGTTCTTATGTCTCCAGGTATTTTCCAATATAGACCTGACAACCTTATTTTGTCTGCAGACAGTAAAAAATGGCTGCTTAGATACATGAGGTAATCTTGGGAAACCTTGGAATTTTAAAACCTTTTCATTTTATTTTACCCCTTTTTTAAAAATTAAGATTTTCATTAAAACTTGGGGTTTGTCCAGGTTTTTTAGACACATCTCTTCTATCCATACAAGACACCATATTGTGTGGATTTTTTTTTAAATCTACACTCTGGGATCAAGTTTAGAATCAGATATATGGTCATGATAAAATTAACAAACAAGGCAAACACATCATACAGAAATTGAAGTGTTTAGATTGTATTCTTTAACTCAATTCACAGGCAGAACAATTCCCTGATCTGGCCTCTGGGTGCCACGTTTCATGCAGACATTCCAAAGGAGAACAGCACAGAGTCCATAACAATCCCAGCTGTGCCCACCAACCTGGTTGCAGTGATTTATGGCCTCCCTCTGAAAGGCACACAAGGGTACAGCCAATTGCTACCTGTTGATCTGCCACTCCCTCCCATGGAGAACCAGCAGAAAGGGCAAAAAGACCCAGACAGGTGCAACCCTCAGAGAAGCAGAGTAGTCTTATGCCCCGCCCATAGGGAAACAGTACCCATGAGGCCAACAGGACATCCACCCCTCCTGTGGCAAGGATCTGACTGGTAGCAAAAATGTTGCCCACATGCAACCATCCCTGCTTGAAGCCACACTGTTTCTCTCATATGATTCTACTAAGCATTAAAAGCTGAAATTGATTTATCACAGAAAATGTTAATATATTAAGGATACAAACAAACATTTAGTACAGCGAATCCACTGTATCTCATACCAATGATCACATCACTATTCCATAGTAATCAATCTGAAATGACTCTCAGCCGTTGGCTCCATGCTTAAAATTACAGATGAGATTTAAAATCCCAATACACAACTGAAATTTTATCAGCACAACTGTAAGTACAGAGTGGTTAAGAGACTTTAAAGGAGCAATAATGCTTGTTACATGATCCAAGAATGCATCCTAGGTGACTAATTTGTACCGCTGATTAAAGCCAGAGTTTGAATCTAACTCTCTAGAGTTCAAAATATAGATATTAATGAAATATGGTCATGATTTGGAAAGTACATTGCTAGTGTTCTCCAAAATCTTCTTTCCAAAATTCGCTTCTTGCTCTTTCTAGAAAAGGGGGAAAAGTTACAACAATTTGGGGGAAATCCAAATTGAGAGCAGAAATATGCAAACTGAGATCAGAAGGCGGATCAGATAAAAAAGGGAAACGGACAAGTATATGCAAAACAGCATGTAGAGAAGGGGAAGGAAGGACATCAAGGGAGTGTTATCCTCTTAGTCTGTATAGAAGCACTAGCTAAGAAAACTCCATCTGGATTAAAACACACCAATAGATTAGTACCCCCTTTTCAATCAGATAACCGACTTTCTAACTAACAGAAGCGTAGCACAACTAGCGTATTGGATTTCAGCAGAACAGCTCAAACAACATTGAAGCTATTACACAGGCTAAGAGAAACAGGAATCAATACACACAATGTAAGACAGGTAGGACTGACTGAAGAAAAGACATTGTATTTTGTTATAAGAGCAAGCCTTTCTAGTTTCTAGTGGTGAGAAGTAACCAATTACATTCCTTAGCTCAGGGATCAGTCTTAGGACCTATTTTGTTACCTATTGTCTTACAAAAAGGGTTTCTTATAGGCATGCAGCGCTGTAAACCAAAACTTCTAACAGAATAGACAAGATTCTATTCCATGTCCTCATCAAGTCCACAGGTACTTGTGCTTCTCAGAGCATTTCTACAAACTTCGGCATGTTTTGAAGCAGTAGCTAACAAGCACCTCAAGTAAAGTGAAAATTAATGCCTAACTTTACAAGGCTCTTCTATGAACATTACCTGATAAGAAAAGTCTGAATCAGAATAAGTGAGGCTCTGATTTCAATTGGGACCACAAAATGTATAGGGTCAGAGTCCTCCAAACCTTATTTTGGGGTCAACAGCTGGACAAAAATTGTGAGACAACATGAGTAGCATTATGATATGGGTACATGAGGAAATTTTTTTAGCTTTAGCTAACCTTAGAAAGCCCCACAGAGAAGGAGGGGGAAAACTAGTGTTTTCAAATGCTTATTCTGAACACCTCCACCAACTGGGGAGAGGGCATGGCGCAGACTCGGGGATTGCTTTGAAGCAGGATGTCTCATTTTCATGCTGCTTTTCTACACAGCTTAAGATCCCCAAATGGGCATATGATCAAAAGCATTAAAACAAGTATTTAAAATACAAACTATAAAAACAATTAAAAGCAACAATTAAACAGAACACACATACATTTAAAACACTTAAACAATAAGCAGAATCGGTGAGGGAATGTCAGATGAAACAGACAGAGGGATTCAGGTGAATCTACCTAGGGAGGAATTCTATAATTTTGGTTTCATGACTGAGAAGACCTTTTCTTGGGTTCCCATCCATTTAGTGTCAGATATTGGGGACACCCAAAAGAAGGTCCCCTGAAGAGAAACAAAGTGGTCAAGCAGGTCCATATGGGAGTAGGCAGACTTTAAAGCATGTTTGATCCATGTCTTCTCTGGTTAAAGAATCTCACGTAGCAAACTTTAGGGAAGACCTTCCTCAGTCTGAGATCATGGAAAGCCACAGTCTGTCAAAGAAGACAGCATTGAGCTAGATGAACCAATGGTCTAATTTGCTGTAAAGTAACTTCAAATATCTGGCTTCACCTAGGTGGTAAACACTGCTTTTATATTAAAGGCACAACTATCGTGATACATTTTCTGTATACAAACCTAACAGCATTACTATATATTCCTTTTCTGCTTAACCTTTGTTAAGTTAGTTCCTTTCCACTGCAACACGTGAAGGACTTTGACAGTCACTTCTTAAACTCCATCCTCAGCACTTTTTAGAACCTACAACCAAAACAAGGGAAGTGAAATTCTAAAGAAAAAAAAATCTAAGATATCAATTATGAAAAGTAAAATACTATACAGTGGGGAAAAAACCCCAGTGCAATGCTTTATTAAAGAAGAACTCGCCTCATTACCTCCTGGGAGGCCTCTGTAAACAACATAATGTGGTACAAGGTGGAACATCACACTGGCAGCTGATAATGGTTGGAATTACCATCACATAACTAGGGGGAAAGTGTACATTTTCCTATAGTTAAGTGGATACCTTTACAATGGTAATATTCAATACTTATTGGGTGAATGGCTGAATATCTGCAGTCCTCTCTGCAGGTCATTTTCTTAAGTGAAAGCTGATGTTAATAAGCAGAAAGCAAGGAAGCAATTCAAAAGGCAGAGAAATTATACAGGTAAGTTTGCAATGCTCACGAGGCCCAGAGGTCAACCTTTGGCCTCTCGTTGCACAGCATCTCCTTTGACGCATGTTATTCTGTTGCCTATTTGCTAGTTAACAGTCATGCAACACTAACTATTGGCAAGCCGTTCGCTTAGTATTGCTAAAAGCTTTTCATAGAAAACCTGTCAGCTGTTCTCGTGGCTAAAACAACTGGAAGTGTTCCATCAAGATCAAGCCCTCGGACATGGGGGACCAGCTTCTCAAGCAGAAGCCTTGCCTTCCAGGCAGGTGGAAGTTTCCAGACTTCTTATTTTAGAGGGAAGCAACACATCCTTCTAGTTGCTCAACCATGGACCCACTTATTGATAAAAATGAAAGGGCTGGGCATGGGAGAGGTGATTTCTTCTTTCCAGAGCAGAGAGCAGCATATTAACCATTACCAAAATTAACCTCTAAAAACTGACCTGTAAGATTCATCCCAGGAGCCCTGTGGTGCAGAGTGGTAAACTGCAGTACTGCAGTCCAAGCTCTGCTCGTGACCTCAGTTCAATCCCAGTGGAAGCTGGGTTCAGGTAGCCAGCTCAAGGTTGATTCAGTCTTCCATCCTTCCAAGGTCTGTAAAATGAGTACCCAGCTTGCTGGGGGAAAAGTGTAGATGACTGGGGGAGGCAACAGCAAACCGCCCTGTAAAAAGTGTGCTGTGAAAACGTTGTGAATGCGATTTCACCCCAAAGTCGGAAATGACTGGCGCTTGCACAGGCGACTACTTCTACCATTTTTAAGATTCATCCCACCACTTCTAAACTGCTCAGATTATGATGGTTGACATGTGTAAAGAGTTAACTATCCCCAAGAGTAGGCCGCTTTTCCTCACCCAGACAGAGATCTTATAATGCAGAGAAACAACAATAATATTTAACATCAATAAGGGGCCATGTGACACTCAGAAGCAGTGGGGAAGGTCAGAACAGCCACTGCTGTCAGCTGTAACATCTGAGAACAACAAAGCCGTGAATATAAATAACTAATATATTTTTGAAATTCATATGCAGTGATATACAAATCAATTGCACAGGAAATATGAAATCAGTGAAAATGCGAAATATTACAGAGAGCCCTTACAAATACAAGAATTTCATTCAATTTTAATTTACTCTTCAGTAAGTTCATTCAAAATCAAACCTCTCAGGCAAAAAAGTGCAAGTTCATCCAATTTCCAACCTCTCAAGCAAGAAGGTGCAAAAGTGCTTGTGCTGATCCGAAGAGGTTCCAATGAAGTATTTCAATTTATGCCATTTCTGTCAATCTCTCTTATTATATTCCAAAAAATTATATTTCATAGACGAAATGGACACACTCAAGCTGCTAATGAATGCCATTGACTTATGAAATTGTTTCTTAGTGTATCTTGCTCAGAGAGGCATGTCAGTCCATATCATTCAAAAGAAGACAGCAAGGCCTCAAAGCACCAGTTTTCTGGAGATAAATAGCTCATGGTGGCCATGGACAACCTGCTAGGCCATTGGTTCAAAGTTAACCCAATATGTAGGAGATTTTTGTTGTTGATTAAACTGATTTTTTTTTGGTATTTTTTGTCAAGCTGCTTTGGGTCTCTAGAGGTAAAAACGCTGGAATGATCTCTTACTAATCCCAATGACCTCCCTATCAACATTCTAAACTGCATTTTTTGGAGTGTGTGTTTTCAGGCATTTGGTAGTTTTAACTAATTTTGTGCTGGAAGAGGAAAGACCATTGCTGGAGTTCTGCATTCAGAAAATATGAAGGGGAAAAAAGTTGGTAACAAGTTCAAGGCGGCGGAAATTCTTTCCCCTCTCTTTTGGGGATAGCTGAGAACGGCGCTTCAACCCTAATCTCCTTTCTCTGCTCCAGTGATAAGCCACCACGGAGAATAAGGCTTTCCCTTGCCTTTCCTTACTCTCCCGCTATATCCTTCGCCTCAAGCAGAAGCCAGCCACAATGCCCAAGAGACCTCTCCTTCATGCCCTCAGCAGCCTCCCCAACGGCATCTCTGAATGGAGCAGGAGCAAACGCACAGCCAGTCGCAGGCCAGCAGGCCGCTTAGCACTGACGGGCCCAGGGAAGCCGGAGCAGAGGCCAGCCGCCTGGCCTGCAGCGCCCTCTGCTGACGCCTGTCTCCGATCCTGCAGTCCTCAGTAGGAAGTCGTGCTGCCCTGAGTAAAACAGGGGCGTGTCTGGATCTCCAGGCAGCCTGTCCCGTTGCTGAAGTCGCTTGGGTCGGTTTTTGTTAATCTGTAAAACAAGTCGGATCTTTGGGGAGTTTTGATATAAGGTTTCAGAGCCTGTTTCCCCCCACCCACCCACCCACTCTGCTCCACCCCACTACAAGAAAAGCTGCGCCTGTCAGAGTTCCCTCTTTATTCGTTTAGTACCTTTGACATTTTCCTCCAAGGAGCTCGGTGCGATGACTTTGTTTTCTTTCTTCCCTTTCCCCCACACACAACAATCCTGGGAGGCTGAGGCTGACAGCGAGGGGAGCAGCCCAATTTGGTCATCCAGGAAGCTGCCACGTCAGAATGAGGATTAGAATCTGGGTCTCCGGATCCTAGACTCGAACTCTGGCTGCAACGCCCTGCCATTACTGTCTTTCGAAGGTTTCCTGGTTAAAGGTTTCTCAATTTGGAGCTGTGTAATACGGCATAGAGGGTTCCCTATCAGCTCCTGCTGTCAGAGATGTGCTGTGCTGGTGTATGCATGCAGCATAGATTAATTCCAAAATATAGGATAAGGACCTCTTAAACATTATGCCTAGAATGTGGGATGCTGCTGCCTGCCGCAGAGAATCTCCAAGCCATGTGCGTTGTGTGTGTGTGGCAGTTCTCCCTCTTTCTTGCTCACTTTTCTTCAAGCAGCCCAAGCTGCTCATCTCTTATCCATGTTATGCAGTTTGCATTTGGGTCCTAAATATGTTACCTGGATTGAATGCCCCATTGGTTTCAGTGGAAGCAGAGAGTATGTTTCAGGTTTCAGCTCAAGCATTAGATGCAAAGAGTGTGTGCACAAAATTGCCGTGGAGTCTGTCTGTGTGATCTATGGGTCCCACAGCCACAAGGACAATCAAGTCAGGACTATCCAGGATTGTTTGCTAGATTCTCCTGTTGCACGAGGTAATTCGGAAGTACCATGTACAGGTATCGGAAAGACGTGTATAGTTTTGCTATTCATCTCCTTATCCTTGTCTCAAATCTGAGATTCTTAACTGTAGGATTCATATTTCCTGTGGAAAAGCAGCAAGACAGGGCATTGTGGAGTTTCAGAAAAAAAAATCATCTACATTACAAGCATATTTACTCAGGGTTCCACTGATCTCCTTTCTCAAAGCAGATAGAGGATTTCTGCCTTGCTGCTTCTTCGACCAGCTTGCAGCGCTGAGAGTTCCACTGTCCGACAGGTTTTTCTATCTGAAAAGTTGATCTGAAAAAGCTACCTGGCAGTTTCTCCTAATGAAAGGCACAGATCCACTTCCTGGTGAGCTTCAAGAGAGATATAATTTCTGTAGATTGGTCTCAGAGGAGCTTTCCTACCTATTTCTGGTGACAGTTGCAGTCGAAATCTCTGCAGTGCTGCTTTCTGTAGGAGTGCTAAGCGATACTGGCTGCTGGTTTAGATTGCTTTTTAAAGGATTAGACAAAATTGTGAAGGGTGGATCTTTTAAAGGCCGTTAGCCAAAAACTCGCTGTCAAAAGACGTGTGCCTGAACCCTGCGACACAGCTACTTTAAAATCCACCCCCCCCCCAAACTCTGCTATGATGACTGCATATTTTTCTGTTCTGTAATAGCTGAAGATGTGTACATTTTAACAGTTAGATCTATTGTTCTTTTATGTATGTTTAATTGGGATTGTTTTTATATAGTTTATGCTTTCTAAAGACCTTGGATTAGGGATGGGCACAAATAGGGAAAACTGGGGTTCATTTCAGTTCATGGGTTTGTGGGCCTCACGAACCACAAAACCTTACCTTTCCATTTACTGAATTTTCATTTTGTGAGGTTCAATGCTGCCCAGCAGAACAGCCCTCCTGCAGGCTAGATACACCAAACTCAGAGTGAATCTCCAGATGACACTCATCTACCTGTCAGTCAAGTTTGGTGAGCATTGGATTTAGGGGGGCTGAGTTATGCCCACCCAAAGCAGGCGCCCCCAGGAAAGTGCTCTCTAGGAAAATCACAGACATGGGTTGCATGCCCCCCATGCAAGCTAGAGACATAAAACTCATAGCAGACCTCCCTGGGATGTCCCTCCACCTTCCCTCCAAGTTTGGTAAGGATTGCCTTGGGGGTGGAGTAGTGCCCCCCCCAAGCAGGTACATCACAGCCACAGGTCCAGAAGTGTATTGAGGAGGAGGAGGAGAAAAAATTGGATTTGTACTCTGCCCTTCACTTGGAGTCTCAGACCAGTGAGGTAGGTGGGACTGTGAGGCAGGTGGGGCTGAGAGAATTCTGACAGAATTGCTCTTGACAGAACAGCTCTGAGAGGTCTCTGAGGGAACACCAGAGGCATCAAACTTGCCTGTGATGCCCCAGTACCTGCCCCCATAGAGCAAAATAGGAGCTCTTATTTTTGGCCAGTGCTGCCTGTTGAGCTATGGAGGGCCATTGGTGTCTCCAGGGGTGCAGAAGTCCACCCCCCACCCCGACTGCTTTGATTATCATAATTGATCTGCGCCAGTGTGTCTGCTGCACACATGATGTGGCCAACATGCAGCACCGTAAACCACCTAACCCTCCGAAAACTACATGGAGGGTCATTGGAGGTTTGGCTCACAAACCTCAGCTCATGACCCTGGCTCATGAACTACAATTTTCATCATGGATTTAGAGTCATGAGCCATTTCATGCCCATCCCTACCTTGGATGTCTTGTAAATGGAGTGGCCAAAAGCAGAGCAACTGTACCTTCTAAATGATGCAAATGGAGGAAAGTAGCAAACCTTATCTGCTAAAATCTCCTCGTCTGTTTTATTTATTGGTTTTATTTAATTTACTTCTCCGCTTTCTCACTGAGAATCAAGGCAGCGTATAAGGTGTAGAACTATGCCATTCAATAGTATGAGAAATATAATAAGCAATGCAATCGAACTAGGATTATAAGAAAATAGAAACTATGGGGGGGGGGGGAAGGATCAGGTGTGAATCAAGAGCAGGATAATAGAGTGAACAGATAAAATATATCATACACTGTCCCCATAGAACTGCAGTCCTGTTCCCTTTGTTTTTATTATTTTTAAGTTACTTATATTTATTTATAGTCCACCTGTCTCACTGAAACTCAAGATATATTGTTTGTCAAATATAATCAACAGGATGGGATAACCAATAAACAGTGCAATAGGATTTGGTCTTCTTCAGGAGTCTGAAGACAAGCAATAGTTTAAAACAGAGCTGTAAGAAAACATAAGCATTTAAGCATGACTCATTTAATGGTGTAGTAACTATGTAAGTCATTCAGAGCATATTTTCAGTGATAGGCAGCAATACAGTAGTATAGGCCACAGTCTCTATCCCTTTACCTGTGTAACTTTCTGAATTATATGAACAGTATAGTCCTATTACCTGTGCAAAAAAAGTCCTCTTGAATAATTATGTTTTGCATAGTCCTGTGGGAAACCAGATGAGTGGGAGCCTTCCTAACCTGGTCAGACAGGCCATTCCACAGCTATAGGTACCTACCCTCCAGGGGGGGCCTGGAAATTCCCCACTTTTACAACTGATCTCTAGCTGGCAGAGATCAGCTCCCTGGAGAAAATGGCTGCTTTGGAGGATGGACTCTGGCATTGTACTGGGGTTGCCTGGTCCAATTCAAGAAATATCTGGGGACTTTGCAGGGTGGATCCAGGAGACTTTGGGGGTGAAGCCAGGAGACATTAAGGTGGAGCCAGGAGCAAGGATGTGACAAGCATGATTGAATTCCAAAGGGAGTTCTGGCCACATTTAAAGGACTGCACATATTTTAAGTGTCTTCCCTCCATTGGAAATAATCAAAGATAGGGACACCTTCTTTGGGGGCTCATAGAATAGGACCCCCTGGTTTTTGAAACTCGGCACATGTTTTGAGGAGAGGCACCAGATGCTATGCTGAAAATTTGATGCCTCTACCTCAAAAAACAGCACCCCCTCCCTCGAGCTCCAGATACTAACAGATCAATTCTCCATTATACCCTATGGGAATTGATCTCCATAGGGAATAATGGAGTGCCCAGCAGATATTTCTCCCCCCCCCCAAGCTTTCTGATGATCCTGAAGCAAGGGGAGGACTCCAAACTGGGGAATCCCCTACCCCCACCTAGGGATTGGCAACCCTACATTGTATCATGCTGAAGCTTCTCCCCTCCCCAAACTCCACCTTCTCCTGGATCCACCTCCAAAGTTTCCAGGTACTTTCCAACACAAACCTGTCAACCCTAGGCACAGCAGAGAATTGCATGAGCATGGGCAGCTGTAGATCTCACCCATTCTAAACCACTATTAAATACAGGAACCGTGTTGCCAGTTTGGTGTAGTGGTTAAGTGTGCGGACTCTTATCTGGGAGAACCGGGTTTGATTCCCCACTCCTCCACTTGCACCTGCTGGAATGGCCTTGGGTCAGCCATAGCTCTGGCAGAGGTTGTCCTTGAAAGGGCAGCTGCTGTGAGAGCCCTCTCCAGCCCCACCCACCGCACAGGGTGTCTGTTGTGGGGGAGGAAGATAAAGGAGATTGTGAGCCGCTCTGAGACTCTTTGGAGTGTAGGGCGGGATATAAATCCAATATCTTCTTCTTCTTCTTTAGTCTCTGACCTCTGTCTAGAAACGAGGAGAAGCAAGATACAATTTTTTAAAAAAATACTTAGACTTCATGGCATAAAAAATACACATCCTCAGAGATTCTAGCCAAGGAGGTACACATTCTGTCTTACAATGCACTGACCTGTTAACATTCTCACATTATAAAATGAATATTAAATTCTAAAATATTCAAAAGTGTTTCAGAGTGGCTTTGACTGTCCAGTTAGTATGCATGGTGTGAAAACTACACAGGACTAAAAATGGAAGTTAGCGTGTGTGTGAAGCGGAAAAGAAATAGCTTTTTTATTATATTTGCATACTGCTGCCCTCTGCTGGACATATGATTTAGTGTTCTAGAATGACTAGTCATGATGACATCAATGTGATTGAATATCAACATCTTGTGATAAATTACATTTACCATAAACCACTAATTGCCTCACCTGCAGTTTTCTTACTAATCTATCTTCACTATGATTTATTATAAAACCCTGAGCAACATGGGAGCAGCTGCCAGTTTTTAAAAGCAGGCTTCAATCCTGTACCAGTGATAGATTTAAGATGCAATGGCTCAGGTACAAAAATTCTTGAATGCAGTACATCCGCTCAGAAGTGTTGCTGCTGCTGCTTAGGCCCTGATTCAGAAAACAATGTGACAGGTTCACTGCTGCTGACTAAAGCACTTATTGCATGCATTCCAATGCATTTGCCATTCCCAAACAAGCATTGCCCCTTATGAGCATTCTTAAGTTCATGGATACTATATAAACGTCATAATGGTTCTAGAAGAATGACTGTAAGCTATAATGAGATGTGGGTTGCTTTTGCCTTAGCCTTTTAGTCATTCTTTTATGGAGAATCAAACAATATTGTTGCAAATCTATTGCGTTCCCATGTCTTCCTCTTGTCCTGTCTTTTTTCAGAACTGATCTGTGGTGATTTTTCTCTCTTGAAATAAAATTGTAGCAGTGGCTGGTCCAATTTTATTGAAAACACCATTGAGATTTCTCAGGGTTTCCATCCCTGAAAATTTCTTCATTTGTTCTAGAGCTGCTTCCTTCTGTACTTCATTATTTTTTCCTCATTTGTCAAATTCATTTCCAACACACAAACTGAAATGTTAAACTGTACTTGTAAGGATGGGCAAATTCATATCTCAGGGAACCACAGTTCATTTCAAATAAGGAACCTTTACTCACTATGAGAAGAGGCATGCAGGACAGGGTCTTCTTGGTCACTGTTCCCAAATTGTGAATTCCTTGCCTTCTGAGGTTTACCTAGCCCAGGGGTGGCCAAACTGCAGCTTGGGAGCCACATGTGGCTCTTTCACACACATTGTGTGGCTCTTGTAGGGTGGCCAGACCGTCCCGGTTGCCCGGGACTTTCCCGGGTCTGGCCCCTGTTTCCCGCCTCCCGCCCTGGCTATACCGGGACCATTAAAACGTCCCGGTTTAGCCAGCTGGCCGCGCGCGCGGGCGGGGAAGGCAGCGAGTGAGGGAGCCAGCGTCCCTGCGCGTGCGCACAGCGGCGTGGCGGGCTCTGCGCATGTCTAGGGCCCGCCACACCGTCGTGCGCACGCACAGGGCGCTGGCTCCCTCACTCGCCGCCAGCAGCGCCGCCAGCAGCACTGCACCAGCCTCACGCCCGCCCGCCTGCCCGCCCGCCGGAAGGGAGGCCATCCACGCCCTGAAGAAGGTAAGCTTCCCTTCCCCCCTCGCCCAGCGACCCGATCCCCGCCCCGGCCTCGCCGGATGCTGCCCACCCCGCCGCCGCTCATCTGCTTGGAGGCCTGGGCCCGCCGGCCGAGGCCTCCGAGGCTCGCCCCCCCAACCCCCGCCCTCTCCTGCTGCCCGCCCGCCGCCCGCATCCCGCTTCCCTCCTCGGAGGCCTCGGCTGGCCAGCCGAGGCCTACGAGGCTCGCCCCCCCACCCCCGCCCTCTCCTGCTGCCCGCCCGCCGCCCGCGTCCCGCTTACCTCCTCGGAAGCCTCGGCTGGCCAGCCGAGGCCTACAAGGCTCGCCCCCCCCACCCCCGCCCTCTCCTGCTGCCCGCCCGCCGCCCGCGTCCCGCTTCCCTCCTCGTAGGCCTCGGCTGGCCAGCCGAGGCCTACGAGGCTCGCCCCCCCCACCCCCGCCCTCTCCTGCTGCCCGCCCGCGTCCCGCTTACCTCCTCGGAGGCCTCGGCTGGCCAGCCGAGGCCTCCGAGGCTCGCCCCCCCCACCCCCGCCCTCTCCTGCTGCCCGCCCGCGTCCCGCTTACCTCCTCGGAGGCCTCGGCTGGCCAGCCGAGGCCTCCGAGGCTCGCCCCCCCCACCCCGCCCTCTCCTGCTGCCCGCCCGCCGCCCGCGTCCCGCTTCCCTCCTCGGAGGCCTCGGCTGGCCAGCCGAGGCCTACGAGGCTCGCCCCCCCCCACCCCCGCCCTCTCCTGCTGCCCGCCCGCGTCCCGCTTACCTCCTCGGAGGCCTCGGCTGGCCAGCCGAGGCCTCCGAGGCTCGCCCCCCCCACCCCCGCCCTCTCCTGCTGCCCGCCCGCGTCCCGCTTACCTCCTCGGAGGCCTCGGCTGGCCAGCCGAGGCCTCCGAGGCTCGCCCCCCCCACCCCGCCCTCTCCTGCTGCCCGCCCGCCGCCCGCGTCCCGCTTCCCTCCTCGGAGGCCTCGGCTGGCCAGCCGAGGCCTACGAGGCTCGCCCCCCCCACCCCCGCCCTCTCCTGCTGCCCGCCCGCGTCCCGCTTACCTCCTCGTAGGCCTCGGCTGGCCAGCCGAGGCCTACGAGGCTCGCCCCCCCCACCCCCGCCCTCTCCTGCTGCCCGCCCGCCGCCCGCGTCCCGCTTACCTCCTTGTAGGCCTCGGCTGGCCAGCCGAGGCCTACGAGGCTCGCCCCCCCACCCCCGCCCTCTCCTGCTGCCCGCCCGCCGCCCGCGTCCCGCTTACCTCCTCGTAGGCCTCGGCTGGCCAGCCGAGGCCTACGAGGCTCGCCCCCCCCACCCCCGCCCTCTCCTGCTGCCCGCCCGCGTCCCGCTTCCCTCCTCGTAGGCCTCGGCTGGCCAGCCGAGGCCTACGAGGCTCGCCCCCCCACCCCCGCCCTCTCCTGCTGCCCGCCCGCCGCCCGCGTCCCGCTTACCTCCTCGTAGGCCTCGGCTGGCCAGCCGAGGCCTACGAGGCTCGCCCCCCCACCCCCGCCCTCTCCTGCTGCCCGCCCGCCGCCCGCGTCCCGCTTACCTCCTCGGAAGCCTCGGCTGGCCAGCCGAGGCCTACAAGGCTCGCCCCCCCCACCCCCGCCCTCTCCTGCTGCCCGCCCGCATCCCGCTTCCCTCCTCGGAGGCCTCGGCTGGCCAGCCGAGGCCTACGAGGCTCGCCCCCCCACCCCCGCCCTCTCCTGCTGCCCGCCCGCCGCCCGCGTCCCGCTTACCTCCTCGGAAGCCTCGGCTGGCCAGCCGAGGCCTACAAGGCTCGCCCCCCCCCACCCCCGCCCTCTCCTGCTGCCCGCCCGCCGCCCGCGTCCCGCTTCCCTCCTCGTAGGCCTCGGCTGGCCAGCCGAGGCCTACGAGGCTCGCCCCCCCCACCCCCGCCCTCTCCTGCTGCCCGCCCGCGTCCCGCTTACCTCCTCGGAGGCCTCGGCTGGCCAGCCGAGGCCTCCGAGGCTCGCCCCCCCCACCCCCGCCCTCTCCTGCTGCCCGCCCGCGTCCCGCTTACCTCCTCGGAGGCCTCGGCTGGCCAGCCGAGGCCTCCGAGGCTCGCCCCCCCCCACCCCGCCCTCTCCTGCTGCCCGCCCGCCGCCCGCGTCCCGCTTCCCTCCTCGGAGGCCTCGGCTGGCCAGCCGAGGCCTACGAGGCTCGCCCCCCCCCACCCCCGCCCTCTCCTGCTGCCCGCCCGCGTCCCGCTTACCTCCTCGGAGGCCTCGGCTGGCCAGCCGAGGCCTACGAGGCTCGCCCCCCCCACCCCCGCCCTCTCCTGCTGCCCGCCCGCGTCCCGCTTACCTCCTCGGAGGCCTCGGCTGGCCAGCCGAGGCCTCCGAGGCTCGCCCCCCCCACCCCGCCCTCTCCTGCTGCCCGCCCGCCGCCCGCGTCCCGCTTCCCTCCTCGGAGGCCTCGGCTGGCCAGCCGAGGCCTACGAGGCTCGCCCCCCCCACCCCCGCCCTCTCCTGCTGCCCGCCCGCGTCCCGCTTACCTCCTCGTAGGCCTCGGCTGGCCAGCCGAGGCCTACGAGGCTCGCCCCCCCCACCCCCGCCCTCTCCTGCTGCCCGCCCGCCGCCCGCGTCCCGCTTACCTCCTCGTAGGCCTCGGCTGGCCAGCCGAGGCCTACGAGGCTCGCCCCCCCACCCCCGCCCTCTCCTGCTGCCCGCCCGCCGCCCGCGTCCCGCTTACCTCCTCGTAGGCCTCGGCTGGCCAGCCGAGGCCTACGAGGCTCGCCCCCCCCACCCCCGCCCTCTCCTGCTGCCCGCCCGCGTCCCGCTTCCCTCCTCGTAGGCCTCGGCTGGCCAGCCGAGGCCTACGAGGCTCGCCCCCCCACCCCCGCCCTCTCCTGCTGCCCGCCCGCCGCCCGCGTCCCGCTTACCTCCTCGTAGGCCTCGGCTGGCCAGCCGAGGCCTACGAGGCTCGCCCCCCCCCGCCCTCTCCTGCTGCCCACCCGCGTCCCGCTTACCTCCTCGTAGGCCTCGGCTGGCCAGCCGAGGCCTACGAGGCTCGCCCCCCCACCCCCGCCCTCTCCTGCTGCCCGCCCGCGTCCCGCTTCCCTCCTCGTAGGCCTCGGCTGGCCAGCCGAGGCCTACGAGGCTCGCCCCCCCCACCCCCGCCCTCTCCTGCTGCCCGCCCGCGTCCCGCTTCCCTCCTCGTAGGCCTCGGCTGGCCAGCCGAGGCCTACGAGGCTCGCCCCCCCCCACCCCCGCCCTCTCCTGCTGCCCGCCCGCCGCCCGCGTCCCGCTTACCTCCTCGGAGGCCTCGGCTGGCCAGCCGAGGCCTACGAGGCTCGCCCCCCCACCCCCGCCCTCTCCTGCTGCCCGCCTGCCGCCCGCGTCCCGCTTACCTCCTCGGAGGCCTCGGCTGGCCAGCCGAGGCCTACGAGGCTCGCCACCCCCAATCACCGCCCTCTCCTGCTCCCCGCCCCCCGTCACCTGCTCGGCGGCTGGGCCCTCCGGCCCAGGCGCCGAGCAATCCCCGGGCTTGCCTGGCTGCGCCGCTGCCCTCCAGCAGCCAGCGCCGGCCTCGCCGCCGCCGGACTCGTCGCCGCTGAAAGAACGTAAGGGGGCCGAAAGCGGGGGGGGGCGGCCTTCCTTTCTTCCCTCCCTCCTCCCTTCCTTCCCTTCCTTCCTTCCTTCCTTCCTTCCTTCCTTCCTTCCTTCCTTCCTTCCTTCCTTCCTCCCTTCCTTCCTTCCTTACCTCCCCCTTCCTTCCTTCCTTCCTTCCTTCCTTCCTTCCTTCCTTCCTTCCTTCCTTCCTTCCTTCCTTCCTTCCTTCCTTCCTTCCTTCCTTCCTTCCTCCCTTCCTCCCTTCCTCCCTTCTTCCCTTCCCTTCCCTTCCCTTCCCTTCCCTTCCCTTCCCTTCCCTTCCTTATCTTCTTATGTGGCACAGGGCTTCTCTTATGTTCTTATGTTGCACAGAGTGTTGCACTGGATTGGCCACTGGCCTGATCCAACAGGGCTTCTGTTATGTTCTTATGTGACGCAGAGTGTTGGACTGGATGGGCCACTGGCCTGATCCAACAGGGCTTCTCTTATGTTGTTATGTGATGCAGAGTGTTGGACTGGATGGGCCACTGGCCTGATCCAACAGGGCTTCTCTTATGTTCTTATGTGACGCAGAGTGTTGGACTGGATGGGCCACTGGCCTGATCCAACAGGGCTTCTCTTATGTTCTTATGTGATGCAGAGTGTTGGACTGAATGGGCCACTGGCCTGATCCAACAGGGCTTCTCTTATGTTCTTATGTGACGCAGAGTGTTGGACTGGAGGGGCCACTGGCCTGATCCAACAGGGCTTCTCTTATGTTCTTATGTTCTAATGTTTTACCATCTTATTATAATTTGTAAATTTTAACTTGTAATTTATCTTAAGTTGGATTTTATATGCAACACAGAGTGTTGCACTGGAGGGGCCACTGGCCTGATCCAACAGGGCTTCTGTTATGTTCTTATGTGACGCAGAGTGTTGGACTGGATGGGCCACTGGCCTGATCCAACAGGGCTTCTCTTATGTTGTTATGTGACGCAGAGTGTTGGACTGGATGGGCCACTGGCCTGATCCAACAGGGCTTCTCTTATGTTCTTATGTGACGCAGAGTGTTGGACTGGATGGGCCACTGGCCTGATCCAACTGAGCTTCTCTTATGTTCTTATGTGACGCAGAGTGTTGGACTGGATGGGCCACTGGCCTGATCCAACAGGGCTTCTCTTATGTTCTTATGTGACGCAGAGTGTTGGACTGGATGGGCCACTGGCCTGATCCAACAGGGCTTCTCTTATGTTCTTATGTTCTAATGTTTTACCATCTTATTATAATTTGTAAATTTTAACTTGTAATTTATCTTAAGTTGGATTTTATATGCAACACAGAGTGTTGGACTGGAGGGGCCACTGGCCTGATCCAACAGGGCTTCTCTTATGTTCTTATGTGACGCAGAGTGTTGGACTGGATGGGCCACTGGCCTGATCCAACAGGGCTTCTCTTATGTTCTTATGTGACGCAGAGTGTTGGACTGGAGGGGCCACTGGCCTGATCCAACAGGGCTTCTCTTATGTTCTTATGTTCTAATGTTTTACCATCTTATTATAATTTGTAAATTTTAACTTGTAATTTATCTTAAGTTGGATTTTATATGCAACACAGAGTGTTGGACTGGAGGGGCCACTGGCCTGATCCAACAGGGCTTCTCTTATGTTCTTATGTTCTAATGTTTTACCATCTTATTATAATTTGTAAATTTTAACTTGTAATTTATCTTAAGTTGGATTTTATATGCAACACAGAGTGTTGGACTGGAGGGGCCACTGGCCTGATCCAACAGGGCTTCTCATATGTTCTTATGTTTTACCATCTTGTTATATTTTGTAAATTTTAACTTGTAATTTATCTTAAGTTGGATTTTATATGCAACACAGAATGTTGGACTGGAGGGGCCACTGGCCTGATCCAACAGGGCTTCTCTTATGTTCTTATGTTCTAATGTTTTACCATCTTGTTATAATTTGTAAATTTTAACTCGTAATTTATCTTAAGTTGGATTTTATATGCAACACAGAGTGTTGGGACTGGAGGGGCCACTGGCCTGATCCAACAGGGCTTCTCTTATGTTCTTATGTTCTAATGTTTTACCATCTTGTTATAATTTGTAAATTTTAACTTGTAATTTATCTTACGTTGGATTTTATATGCAATTTAGGGTGCATTTCATGCCTGCTGAGTTGTGTTCAATCTATATTACAGTTTCTGAGTTGCTGTGAATTGAGACACTCACTTTCCAGTGTGTTCCTCCTCCACATTCTTTAAAAAGATATCTCTGTCCACCTTCACATTATGTGTGCAAGTGTGGACTTTCAAGTAATCAGGCACATAGTAGAAAGATTTATGATGTGGTGAAGAAAATGCTTTTTCCTTTTCCATGTGCACCAGTGTACAATGTCACTTCCTCTGAAAAAGGGAAGTAATGACATCTGAGGGCCCCTCTAAGCTTTTCCTCAAACTATATAGTTCAAAACAGAACTTTGGTGTATCCTAGAGCAGGGGGGGGGAATGATGTCACAGGAAGTGATGTCACTTCCTGCTTCCGGCAGGTGGCGCGGGGGAAATGATGTCACAGGAAGTGATGTCACTTCCTGCTTCCGGCAGGTGGTGCGGGGGAAATGATGTCACATGAAGTGATGTCACTTCCTGCTTCTGGCAGGTGGCATGATGTCACCGGAAGTGACGTCACCGGAAGTGACGTCACTTCCTGTTTCCGGCGGGGGCGCGCGCTTTGCGCGCGCGCATTCCTACCTCCCCCCCAAAAAAAGTGTCCCTGGCTGGCCTTCAGACATTATGGCCACCCTAGGCTCTTGAAGCCCCCACTGCCCTGTCAGCTAGCTCAGAGAAGGCATTTGTCTCTTCAAATCACTTCTCCAAGCCAAGCCAACCAGTGGTTTGGACTGGAGAGTGCATTGAAAGTTACTTTCTTTCCACCCCTTCCTTCCTTCCTTCCTTCCTTCCTTCCTTCCTTCCTTCCAAATTTGGCAACTCCTGATCTAGCCCATACAATTTCATTGTTCTGTTGACTCCATGCATTTAGATTTGGGTGGTTGTTGTGTATTCTTGCACTGGTGCTGCAGCTAGGTTTTATGTAGGGTTGCCAGGTCTGACTCAGGAAATATCTTTGCGTGGGTCGGGACGGACTGGGAGGGGAGATTATAATGCCGGCTTTTGACAGTGCGCCACTGATACCAGTGCGCAGGGTCAAGAGCCTGGGGGTGCTACTGGAATCCTAGCTATCAATGGAGGCCCAGATAGCCACCACCGCAAGATCCGCCTTCTTCCACCTCAAGAGGGCGAGGCAGTTGGCTCCCTTCTTGGAACGCGACGACCTAGCAACTGTGATCCACGCAACGGTCACCTCAAGACTAGACTACTGCAATGCCCTCTACATGGGGCTGCCCTTGTGTCGAATGCGGAGACTTCAGGTAGTGCAGAATGCAGCGGCCAGGCTGTTGGTGGGACTACCTAGGTGGGAACACTTGCGGCCTGTGCTGCGGGATCTGCATTGGCTACCGGTCGTCTACCGCGTTCGTTATAAGGTGCTGGTTATTACCTTTAAAGCCCTATATGGTCGAGGACCTGCCTACCTCAGGGACCGCCTCTCCCCATATATCCCCAGGAGAGCGTTAAGATCTAGCTCCCAAAACCTTCTACAAATCCCTGGGCCAAGAAAGGCCAGACTGAAGATAACTCAGGAGCAAGCCTTTTCATTAATGGCCCCTCGCTGGTGGAACCAACTTCCAGAGGGGGTGCGAGCCCTGCGGGACCTGAACCAGTTCCGCAGGGCTTGCAAAACCTCTCTTTTCCAGCTCGCATTTGAATTAGGACCAGACTAAACTGATTAAATCATCGTAACTTTAGCCATCTTATGTGTAACTGAAACTGATGTTTGATAGTATGTAATTGGGATGCCAGAATTTATAGCACCTATTTTTATCTATTTTAATCTATTTATGTAACTGTACTATACTTAAAATGTTGTTTATCTGTCTTAATTAAATCATGACGTGTCATGTCTGTGAGCCGCCCTGAGCCCGCCTTCTGGTGGGGGAGGGCGGGATATAAGAATAAAATTTGATTTGATTTGATATCTGGGACTTTGGCAGTGGATTCCATGTGTTAATCACCCTTTGGGTGAAGAAGTACTTCCTTTTATCAGTTCTAACCCGACTGCTCAGCAATTTCATTGAATGTCCATGAGTTCTCGTATTGTGAGAAAGGGAGAAAAGTACTTCTTTCTCTGCCTTCTCTATCCCATGCACAAACTTGTAAACCTGTATCATGTCACCCCACAGTCGACGTTTCTCCAAGCTTAAGAGCCCCAAGCATTTTAACCTTTCTTCATAGGGAAAGTGTTCCAACCCTTTAAACATTCTAGTTGCCCTTTTCTGCACTTTTCCCAATGCTATAATATCCTTTTTGAGGTGCGGTGACCAGAATTGTACATAGTACTCCAAATGAGGTTGCACCATCAGTTTATACAGGGGCATTATGATACTGGTTGATTTGTTTTCAATTCCCTTCCTAATAATTCCCAGCATGGTGTTGGCGTTTTTAATTGCAATTGCGCACTGCCCTGACATTTTCAGTGAATTATCTACCACGACTCCAAGATCTCTCTCTTGGTCAGACTCTGCCGGATCACGCCCCATCAACTTGTATTTATAGCTAGGATTTTTTGCCCCAATGTGCATTACTTTGCACTTGGCCACACTGAACCGCATCTGCCATGTTGACGCCCACACACCCAGCCTCGACAGATCCCTTTGGAGTGCCTCACAATCCTCTCTGGTTTTCACTATATCCTCATCTTTCCCTGCTTCATTCTGACTTCACCACATATCTTTTATCTGCTTCCCCTGTTTTCAGCTAAATTTATTATTTCCTTCATTTATGCATCTTTCTTCCCAAAGGGAATCTGAAACAGTTTTTATTGTTCTCTCTTCCATTTAATTCTCACAACAACCCTGTGAGATAGGTTAGACAGTGAATCTGTCAAACTGTGAAACTGGCTCAAGGTCACCCATTAAGTTCCAAGATAAAGAGGGGATTTTGATCTGGGCCTCCCAGATCCTAGTCTGAAGTCTAACCACTACAAAATACTGGTTTTCATGGGATGGCTGCTGTTGAACAGTAGTGAGTCAGGCAAGTCTAGTTGCCCAGTGGCTGCTGTCCGGCCTAGCACCGAAAAGTCATCTCTCAAAGGCTAATACTGCCCTGAAAAGGGTTCAGTGTCTCCCCCTGCCTTTTACTGACAGAAACCAAGGCTTGAAGGCTGGCAAGCAACACAACCTGTTTCATTTCTAAAAGCTAGAGGTGCTGCTTCCAGCAGGCGAGGTGCCCCAAAATGTTTGTTTGTTTTTAGATTCCAGCTTTTTCTACAAAGCTGTGGCCTTTTTCTAGAAATACTGGTCTGGTCTGTTCATGGCCCCAATCTCTGGATTAAAGTATTCATAGATAGGGTCACATTGAGAATAAGATATATTGATTAATCTGTTCATTGTAAGCTACCATATATCTCTAACAGATTTTAAAAAGTTATATTCTGTTAAAAGTCAGAATATGTTTGTAAGTAATGTTGTCAACATTGGCACTAAATATGATGTTATGCAGCTTCTACAGATATTAGTTTTTAGTAAGGCGATGGATATCAAAGTGAATGTCAGACTTGGAAGTTTAACATCCAGGTCCAACACCCATTTTGTAGTAGTACATTGTGTGAAAACCGATAGGATAGATTTCCATTTACTTTACTTCCATTTGGGGTCAGAGTAAGAACATAAGAGAAGCCATGTTAGATCAGGCCAATGGCCCATCCAGTCCAACACTCTGTGTCACGCAGTGGCCAAATATATATATATGTATATATATACACACACACTGTAGCTAATAGCCATAGATGGACCTCTGCTCCATATTTTTATCTAAACCCCTCTTGAATGGCTATGCTTGTGGCCGCCACCACCTACTGTGGCAGTGAATTCCACATGTTAATCACCCTTTGGGTGAAGAAGTACTTCCTTTTATCCGTTTTAACCTGTCTGCTCAGCAATTTCATCGAATGCCCACGAGTTCTTGTATTGTGAGAAAGGGAGAAAAGTACTTCTTTCTCTACTTTCTCCATCCCATGCATTATCTTGTAAACCTCTATCATGTCACCCCGCAGTCAACGTTTCTCCAAGCTAAAGAGTCCCAAGCATTTCAAACTTTCTTCATAGGGAAAGTGTTCCAGCCCTTTAATCATTCTAGATGCCCTTTTCTGGACTTTCTCCAGAATGCTATAATATCCTTTTTGAGGTGCGGTGACCAGAACTGCACACAGTACTCCAAATGAGACCGCACCATCGATTTATACAGGGGCATTATGATACTGGCTGATTTGTTTTCAATTCCCTTCCTAATAATCCCCAGCATGGCGTTGGCCTTTTTTATTGCAAACGCACACTGTCTTGACATTTTCAGTGAGTTATCTACCATGACCCCAAGATCTCTCTCTTGGTCAGTCTCTGCCAGTTCACACCCCATCAACTTGTATTTGTAGCTGGGATTCTTGGCCCCAATGTGCATTACTTTGCACTTGGCCACATTGAACCGCATCTGCATGTTGACGCCCACTCACCCAGCCTCAACAGATCCCTTTGGAGTTCCTCACAATCCTCTCTGGTTCTCACCACCCTGAACAATTTAGTGTCATCCGCAAACTTGGCCACTTCATTGCTCACTCCCAACTCTAAATCATTTATGAACAAGTTAAAGAGCATGGGACCCAGTACTGAGCCCTGCGGCACCCCACTGCTTACCATCCTCCACTGCGAAGACTGCCCATTTATACTCACTCTCTGCTTCCTATTACTCAGCCAGTTTTTGATCCACAAGAGGACCTGTCCTTTTACTCCATGACTCTCAAGCTTTCTAAGGAGCCTTTGATGAGGAACTTTATCAAAAGCTTTCTGGAAGTCAAGGTAAACAACATCTATCCGGTCTCCTTTGTCCACATGTTTACAAATCCAGTTTGTATTAAATGGCTGCCCCCTAAACTGCCATCATCAACTTTGCTACTCTTTTGTATTACAGGGATCTAGCAATGGCTGAAAACTAAGCCTTCTTAATTTCTATAAGCAGTAGGTCAAACCCTGGCATGAACAGGTTATAAGGAAAATGCAGGCTGCATGCCATTTAACTACAGGGATAATTTATTAGGATCTCATCAAATATCGGGTGTGCTTGTGCTGCCCTTTGAGGAAACAAAGGATTTTTTGTTTCCATTTGCAATGCTGTCAGCCCTAACTGTTTTGCCAGTGCCATGTCCTCTTTTTAAAAAGAGAAACCTACATTTATTGAGACCTTGCTAGGTTGCTGTGAGTTCAGAATACTGTTGTGACCTTTGCTGGCATCTTTGAAACCAAGCATAATTGCCTTTCTGTTGCTTCCAGTGATTCAGGAACTGAAAGGTGGTTAACTTTCAGCACAATCCTAAGTAAAGGTATATCCATCTAAGCCCAATGGATTTAGGAGAGGAAAACCATGCTTTCACTGTTATACTTTTTACCATGGTTTTTCCTACAGTCTGTTCAGGGGACCAAGCAATGTAATTTTGCTTCCTTTGCCTTTCCCCCAGGATTTATACCTTCATTGACTTGGAAGTTGAATGTAGTGCCTCATTTGCCTTTAAATGTCACAAGCAACCTTGTGATAGTTCTGTCTATGTGATGTACTTAGGGTTCCTCAACACCCCACCCCCGAACAACAGTTTCCCTTTCACAAATGGTTTTTAGTAAAATTCAGATTTCCAACCTATGATCAACCATTGCAAACTATGCAGTCAGGAGACAACAAGGCTAATTCAAGGCTTTTCTACTCCATCTGTTCTCTTCCCATGTTACCCTTGGTAAATTCTAGCGGAAATGTCTTTGCAGAGTACCTGGGACCCAGGAAGCAGCACTCATTTGGGAAGCAGCAATGGGGCAAGCACACCCATTTCTTTTTCTATATTGGTGCCCATTCACTGATTTGCTTCACACTTATTTGGTGCCCCTGTGGCCATTTGAGTTGCAACCCTTTGTGAAAGCCAGCAGTCTTCACGAGGCTATGAAAAACCCAGAGAAATGGTGCCAAATGTGGCTCATGAGGGAGAAAATGTCACTCAGTGATGCCATAGAGAAGGCACTGTACAGGCACTGTATGGAGGGAGGGGAAGTCACTCTGTTTAAATCCCTCCTCCTTCCCTCTGTAGGGCCCTTCCACTGGAGGGCCTCCAATATATTCTAATTTGGCCAGCAGGACCAGAGGAAAAGGGAGGGAGAGTGAGTGAGCACAGGAGAGAGCAACAAGAGCAAGAGCAGGAGTGAGCAACAGCGAGAGGGGGAGAGTGACAGAGAGCGACAGAGAGCAACAGCGAGGGGAAGAGCAAGAGAGTGAGAAGAAGAGCAAGAGAGTGACAGTGAAAGGGAGAAAGAGAAAGCAACAGCGAGGGGTAGAATGAAAGAGAGTGACAGCAAGGGGGAGAGTGAGAGAGAGAGAGTGACAGCAAGAGAGAGCACACAAGAGAGAGAGAGAGAGAGAGAGAGAGAGTAACAGCGAGAAAGAAAGCGGGAAAGGCAACTGGGGCTGGGTGGGCTGGGGAAGGCGAGGGGGAGTGAGCCTGAGTGGTGTGGCAAGGCTTTGAGGGGGCAGCTTCTTCCCTGTGAGCATTTCCTCCACTGTCCCTGCTGTCAGACTCTGTGGCCTGCTGCAAGCTGCTCGGGTGGGCAGGGGCTTTCTCGCCAGTAGCAGCAGGAAGTGACCCTCGCCTGGGAGTGGGCAGAGACTGAAAGCAGAACTGGGGAAAAGCAGCCAACCCCCACAGCCCCCCCTCACCAAATTTTTATTCCCCAAGCCCCTCCACCCAACATTTTCTGGCTACAGGCCTGTGTACAGGATAACTGTATGCTGAACCTCTGAAGGCACTGCAAAACAAACCAAGATCTTGCTGGATTATTTCAAGGGGTGAATAGGCTGATGCTAGAAACCAATTTAAGAAACTGAGCTCAAACTTTTTTGGGCTTCAGAGGTCAAAACTAGCACTTTGAACTAAGCTGGGAAACAAACTGGGAGTCAGCAAGTGGTGTAATATGTCCACATTGGTTATTGCTCAGTAATAATCAGGGCCTGTTGAAACTTCCAAGGAGATCTGTAAAGCAACTCTGTATGAACCACATGACAACAGTCTAGTGTAGAAGCAGCCAGTGTGTGTATAACTGCGGGCAGGATAGATGTCTCCAGGAGAGGTCACTGCTGATATACCAGTTGAAGCTGATAAGGGTATTGTGGGCTGCAGCAACAATTTAAACACTGAGCAGCAAGGCCGGATGTTTCAGGATACTCAAGATGTGCTCCTGAGCCTCCAGAATGAGTACAGCAAAGTGGGTATACTTCCAGAATCATCCACAATGGAAACCAACTGCACCATTGTGTTGTCTCACTGCCTACAGGCAAATTCCTCTTACATTTGGGCATCTGTGCAAAATGGACCATGGACACATGTTGACTAGGCTGGGTCAGTTCTGGTACGACCCTGGTTCCCCTCTCCTTGCAGCTATTTCTGTATACTGGATGAGAGTCTGAATACATGACTAATAGAGGAGTGCCATGAGAGGAGTGTATGAGAGGAGGTGCGGGTGCGTATGTGAGGATTCAAAAGAATGTGGGCACAGTTGTGGGATAGGATGTAAATAAAGTGTTCAGAAATGTGCATACATTTCTGTTACATATGTTTGTGAAAGAAGAAATATGATAGGCGTAGGTACATGCTATTACCTTAGCCATTCTCATCAATAACAAATTCACTTCTTTGATTATTATTATTATTAATAATAATCTGCTGCTGGTGGTGTGACCTTGGATTGGCCAAAAGTTCTCTTAGAGCTGTTCAATCAAGAGCAATAACTCTCAGATGTTAGGGTAGCCAACTCTGACTTGGGAGATCACTGGAGATTTTGGGGGTGGAGCATGAGGAGGGGAGGGGCTTCAACAAGGTATAATGTCATACAGTCCACTTTCCAAAACAGCCATTTTCTCCAGATGAACTGAAATCTGTCCTCTGAAGATCAGCTCCTGCTGAATTCAAGGCCTGTTTAGATATTTGTCTAACCCATCATATTGTTTTGTGGATTTTAGCTTTCATTTATCATCAAGTAATTATAGAGGAGTGAAAGCAATGGTGAAATGTAGTTGTTGTGTATGTGTGACTCTATGTTTGGTGTGGGTTGTTAGTTCCTGCCTGGCTCATTGGAGCCTTTAGGACTGAGTTTGGGGACGTTGGAACAATGGGGAACAGGATCCAAATCTCTGCTTCCCAGGACCAATCACCAGCCCCCTGCTGGTTCAAATGATCCAATGAAGTTCTAGTGCGGGAACTTTGGAGTGTATATGGTTGACCCTGTTGGCCCAGTCTTAGTCTGCCTATTACAATGCTGTCATAACTAAAAAAGAGCTGTGATCAACTAAATCTTCTCATGCATCGAACCCACTATTTAACAGTAGTAAATGGAAGAGAGAATTGAAAATACATTCCTGGAAAAGCAGCATATAGAAAAGGAGGAGGGGGGGGAGAGAGGAAAGAAGTTCATTTGTGTTTATTGGTTGAGCTGAATTTTGGAATGCCATTTCTCAGATCCAGAGGACTAATTTTGTTGCACAGCCCCAATACGTTGGCTGGAAAAAGAAGTCCTTAACACAATTAGAGAATGCTTATAAGCGTCCTATAGTGAGTTGAATGCACTGTGCTGCTATTTTTTTTAGATGTACAATAAAGGTGTATGATGAGTTTGCACATTTCAAAAGTAAGATTAAACTTGGCTGGAATACCATTTATCTTTTAAAGCATTAATCTGATTTATCTCCATTTTGCCACCTTTCTCCCTAATGTACTTGACAGGGGGGAAAAAAATCCAATCGCTTTTACTACTGAGCTGGGCCTGAAAGGCCAATGTTCAATTTTCGGTTTCTCAATTTTTATGCAATGTGTATGCTTGGGCACTTGATAAATTCAAACCTTGGGGACAGCCCTACTAAGTTATATTGTGAACACGAAGGACCATCTGTTGACTTATATAATAGAGATTATTGGTTTAAATTTTTTAACCTTATGAGAAAAAAAATTGATTTTCTACAATATACTGTGGAAGGTTAGCAGGAGTCTTCAGGTGCTTACTTGTACTTGTGTATTATTTTAAAATAACGTCTTCTTTCTTGGGAGATAATATTGAACTTCCTTGGAGTGTTTTTTTTTTAATCAAATAGCAATGAGCCACAGGACAAAGATCAGAACAGTAACAACTAATATGTCTTGGTTTCCCTTTGCTATAGCCATCTACCTCTTGTGTAGAACTTAAAGTTCCACATTGGGAAATACCTGGAGATTTTGGAAATGGGGCTTGAGGAGGGCAGATTTTGCGGAGGGACCTCAGCAGGGCATAATGCCATACAATCCACCTTCCAAAGAAGCTATTTTTTCCCCAAGGGAAGTGATCTCTCTCATCTGGGGATCAGTTGTAATCCCGGGAGATCTCCAGTCACTACCTGGACATTGGCCATCTTACTCTTGGGAGAGAGCTTGTTTCTTCACACATATGAACCAGGGCAAAGAATTTTGCAACAGATAACCTATGAAACTGTCACTTGGTTGTGTACAAAAAGCTGGAATCTTGCCATGCTCTGAATTATTACTAAAAGCTAGTTAAAGCTTTTAACTAGTTAAAGATGATGGCGACACCTTCTTTTGGGGGTCATAGAAATGGACTGGCCAGGCCAATCTTTTTGAAACCTGGGAGGTTTTTTGAGGAGAAGCACCAGCAGCTATACTGAAAATTGGCTGCCTCTGCCTCAAAAAACAGCCCCCCCAAAACCCCAGGTACCCACAGTTGCATCCTATGGGGACTGGTCTCCATAGGTTATAATGAAACACCCAATGGCTATTCACCCCCCCCCCCTGGCTTTCTGATAGCTGTGAAGTGGGGGAGGGCCTCCAAATCAAGGGATCCCCTGCTCCCAACTGGGGATTGGCACCTCTAAGGGGAACCAATTTTAGTCATCTGGAGATAAATTGTAATAAGAAGTAATCTCTGGGTGCCACCTGGAGGTTGGCAGCTGTTAAATTACAGCTCAAGAATGAATTGGCAGAAATTACTGCCTGTCCCTCTTTCATGAGCTTCACATGAATGTACAATTAGGGTTCCCAGATCTCCCCAGTATAGGTGGGGATCCCCTGATGACAAACCCCACTGCTCAGTTGCCAATCAGCTGGCCGGTGAGGGGAGCTTTTCCTGAAAAAGAGTGTGACCTTGTGTGAAATTGGACAGAAGTGCCAAGGGGGAAAGGGCTCCGAGACTGGAACAAGCCTAGTGAGAAATGCCTACATCACTGCTCACATAACCTATGTAACCCAGAAGTAACATCATGACTTCCAGGACATTGGAGAAAAAACTCTATGGTAAATTTGACTCCTGCCATAGAGTTTTTGCCCAAATACCAGAGCGTCAGTCTCAATGTCCCAGAAGTGATGATGTCACTTCTGGGTCACATGGGCAGTGATGTACACACATTGCTGCACTTCAGTAAAGACTCCCTCCTTCTCCCAAGAAGGCCTCCCTCAGTTCCTGTCTGGGGGCCAGGAGGGACCCATCTCGCAACCCTAAGTACAACACAGTAGGAAATGTTGAAATTTCTACAAATACCCTTTCCTGCCTCCATGTCGTATCCCACTCAGTTCCTGTGGTCCCCTGCCACTACGCAGACTAGGTAATTGTCTAGGGTGTTGGCCATCTGGGGGTACTAAGTTGGTGACTCAGTGACAGTATCAGTGTGTGTGGGGGGGAGGGGTCTGCTAGAAGTTAGCCTTGTCTAGTCAGGCCCTGGGTCCCCAACCTTCAGAAACAGCTTTTTGTTGGGCACAGCATATGGGCTGCCAGGGGCAGAGGGGAGTTTATACGTTCAGTGAACTGCTTGCATTCACAGTTCATATGTTCCAACCCATTTGTGCGTGACATGAGATTTATAAGGAAGGATAGAGCTTGACCCAGTATCTACCCCACAGTTTCACCTCCTGCTTATTTGTAATACTTCTGTATGTAGACTTAATCTGACACCTTCGCACAGGGATGCCAGCCTCCAGGTGGAAACTGGTGATCCTATGGAATTACAGCACATCTCCAGCCTACAGAGATCAGTTCCCCTGGGGGAAATGGATGCTTTGGAGGGTGGACTCTGTGGTATTGTAACCCCAGGCTCCATCCCCAGTCATCAAGAGTTTCCTTGCCTGCATCTAGCAACTCTACCCCCATCCCATCCCCCATTGGTGGCCAGGGAGAGACCTGGCAACCCTGCTTCACCAGGAACAATTAAATAATACAACAGAGGGTGCATTCCTTTCAGGATAAATGGTATTGCTTACTTTAGATGTATTTGTATTTCCTTAAAATGGATGGTCTTCAATGCAACTTCTGAAGCTTCTCCAGTATATGCGGCATCCTTATACGTGAACTGGTCAAGGACTCAGTAGGGAAGTAGGTATCTGAAATGGCACAATTCCAACTGATCCTTCTACTGCCCCAAGTTCAAAGCAGAGTTTAGAAGGTCAGCATATGAGTTATGCAGTTCAATTAGTGCCAAGTGCTCCCAAGTTCATCAAGCATGCAGCTCAATTAGCAAAGCTCCCTGAATTGATAACAACAGTGGCATGAAATGCAGTTCTCCTGGCCAATAAAATATGCATTTCAATTAGCAACCGAGGCAGGTTGATAATTAAAATTTGTAACTTGTTCCACCAAACTAAAGGGACAGAAATGACTAGTTAACTTTTTCAGTCTGTCCGTTAACTACAGGAGCTGTCATTTTTATGCAGTAGTTAGAAGGAATTCCACAAGGCAAATGTGACACTTGTACGGCTTTGGCATTTCACCATCACCACACACTGGGGGGAAATGCTACTTTTCTTGCTGAAACATTTGGCTTACTCAGAGCTGATCTGTGCGTTACAAAGAGCACGCTGGCAGACTTCTGGATTGTACTGCATCAAATTAAAGGTGGGTAATCATTATTTAGAAACACAATTATTGAATTGTGTTTTTAAAAGTCTGTTTTATGGAACAATTCTCAAGAATTGATACATCGTGTGGTGCTTCAAATATCCAAAGACAGCATCTAAGCATCTGTCTAGCTAAAAAAGTTTCCAAGAACATCAGAGATAGAGAAGTTGCTATTAGTGCTATTTTAGTATTTATAGGGAACTGTTTGTATGCATGAGCATTAAAAAAAATGGCACACGGCTGTCTGAAGAGGTAAAATTTGAAGCCCTAATAATGGGGTTTTTTTGTTTTCCATTTTATTTTCATATGAAATCGAAATTATTTTTTTGAAATTAACAGTGTAATCTTAAACATGCCCATTGAAGCCAATGAAAGGGTCTAACTTTGCTTAGGATCACAGGATTATTTATTTTCATATATATCCATCCATCATTGGCTATCCACAGTTATTGGGTTATGGGCTGCAGCTAGAGTTGCCAGACACCCCCCCCCATGGAGACAGGTGCCCCCCCCCACCAGGTCCCACTACCTGCTGTCAATCAGCTGGCTGGCAGGGGGGCTTCCCAGGAGAGAGAGTGAGGCCCAGATCACATCATTGGCAATGTAGCGACATCACTTCCAGCATGCACTGTAAATGACATCATCATGTTGGTGATGTCAAGATGATATCTGGGCAAAAATCTCTGTGGTAGAAGCCATTTTTACTATAGAACTTTTGCCCAAATAGCAAAAAATTGCCCTGATGTTGCAATGTGAGAATGTCACCTCTGGTAGATGACAGAAGTGATATAGTCACATCGCTGGTGATGTTGTCTGGGCCTCCCTCCTGCTTCTGGTAAGTCACCTCCATCCCCCACTGGTTGCCAGGAGGGACCTGAAAGTCTTCTAGGGTCCTTCCCCAGAGCTCAGTGATTAAAAGAAGAAGAAAGTGGATTTATTCCCCACCCTTTACTTCAAGCCTCAGAGCAGCTACAAAATGGCTGTTCCAGGAGGCGGCACCAGCCACAAAATGGCTGCCACAGCTTCCTTCCATCACACAGTGAAGATCCTTATGTTGTGGTGGCAGCTGCTTTCAAAGCAACATTTTTAAAAATCTCTTGTCTCTGGTTTTCATGGCTGCCTTTGATTTGCTTGATTAGAAGATATAGGTATGTGACAGGCTTATTTTTGAGATAAAAACATAACCAAAGAAACCGTCAGAGAGACTAACTCTGTATTGCAAACAAAGTCATGTAACAAATTCCTGTTGCAGTTTAAGTCCTGGAGGAGGCAGCAGGGGAATTTAAAGTGATGATATAGCAGAGAGGAGAGTGTGCTTAATCCTTTCCCCCTTTAAGCCATCCCTTTTATTTCACGTTTTCACTCTTCCAGTTAACATCTTTGTCTTCATGGGGTTCCAAATGAATGTAAAGTGTAGTCTTATGTAAAATGTAGTCAGTTTGTCTTATGACAGAGTTCATGTGTACAGCTATGGTCCAAGATTCTTCCAGCGGCTCTTGAAATGTACATATTATTACTTGCCATTGTTCCCACTTTGATGTAATCACAAAATTGCCCGTTCAACAACTTGATCCATCATTCAGTTAATCTGAAGTACTTGCACTTAAACCAATTTATTCTCATTCCAGGCAATTGCACTAAATTGATTTAAATCACAGTACTTCAGTTTCTAACCGTTCATTCCAACTAAGAAGGCTGTAGATGTTGTTTATTTTTATAATAAGAGATCATTTTTGCTTGGACCTTACATGTAGGGTATTAAAAATGTAACGGTTTTGTCTATACTGTGTTTCTTTCCCATGAAGCACATGCATTTATGTATTTTTTTTTAAAAGTTACATATTTCTACTGTTATTCTTGTTATGTTGATATTAACTTATTTTATTGAAATTATAAAAAATGACTGGTTAGATAACAATGGCTAATTATTTAGAACTCAGTTCCAGTAAGAACAGTATTGCAGCTGTCAGCACTGTCCCTATTAAAGTTAAGATACTTTCACCAAGAAGTAGTTAAAATTTCTCATTTGGGTTAAATGCATTGAATGCTAACATTTGTCCACCCCTGGGTCTCAAATATTCATCTGGGTACAACTATATCTTTCTTGGGTTTTTGAACTTCCCTCAAGATTCATTCATTTATATATTTTATTTGAAACATTTTATTGCCACCTTTCTACCTGATCAGGGTCTCCAAAGTGACATGCATAAAAATATTTGAATGATTAAAATGATTCAATAATATTTGAATGATTAAAATGATTCAATAAGAGGATAAATTATACAAGAACTGCCCTGACTTGGATAGCCCAGGCAAGCCTGATCTTGTCACATCTTGGAAGCTAAGCAGGGTCAACTCTGGCAAGAGAGCCAGTTTGGTGTAGTGGCTAAGCGTGTGGACTCTTATCTGGGAGAACTGGGTTTGATTCCCCACTCCTTCACTTGCAGCTGTTGGAATGGTATTGAGTTAGCCATAGCTAACGCAGGAGTTGTCCTTGCAAGGGCAGGTGCTGTGAGAGCCCTCTCAGCCCCACCTACCTCACAGGGTGTCTGTTGTAGGGGGAGATGATATAGGAGATTGTAAGCCGCTCTGAGTCTCTGATTCAGAAAGAAGGGCGGGATATAAATTTGCAGTCTTCTTCTTGGATGGGAGACCTCCTTGGAATACCAAGAGGTGGGAGGTGGGGGCAGGCTTAATTCAGCCATCTCTCTGAATATCCTCTAGGCCCTCAGTAAGGGTCAGCCACCAGGGGTTACCATGACTTCCAGGTGCAGACACACAGAGAGACAAAATAAAAAAAAGTCTTTACCCACTGGTAGAAAACACTGATAAAGGGAGAAAGATGAATCTCCCTGGGGACGGGAGTTCCAATGTTTTGGTGCCATGACCAAAAAAGTCCTTTCTTCAGACCACCCATCTAGTCGCAGATGTTGGGGGCAACCAAAGAAGGCCTTCTGAAGATGACCAAGTGAATAGGTAGGTTCATATAGGAGAAGGTGGTCCTTGAGGTATGTTGCTTCCAGGTTGTACAGGCCTTTAAAGGTAAGAACATAAGAGAAGCCATGTTGGATCAGGCCAACGGCCCATCCAGTCCAACACTCTGTGTCACACAGTGGCAAAAAAAATTATATATACACACACACTGTGGCTAATAGCCACTGATGGACCTGTGCTCCATATTTTTATCTAAACCCCTCTTGAAGGTGGCTATACTTGTGGCCGCCACCACCTCCTGTGGCAGTGAATTCCACATGTTAATCACCCTTTGGGTGAAGAAGTACTTGCTTTTATCCGTTTTAACCTTTCTGCTCAGCAATTTCATCGAATGCCCACGAGTTCTTGTATTGTGAGAAAGGGAGAAAAGTACTTCTTTCTCTACTTTCTCCATCCCATGCATTATCTTGTAAACCTTTATCATGTCACCCCGCAGTCGATGTTTCTCCAAGCTAAAGAGTCCCAAGCGTTTCAAACTTTCTTCATAGGGAAAGTGCTCCAGCCCTTTAATCATTCTAGTTGCCCTTCTCTGGACTTTCTCCAATGCTATAATATCCTTTTTGAGGTGCGGCGACCAGAACTGCACACAGTACTCCAAATGAGACCGCACCATCGATTTATACAGGGGCATTATGATACTGGCTGATTTGTTTTCAATTCCCTTCCTAATAATTCCCAGCATGGCGTTGGCCTTTTTTATTGCAAACGCACACTGTCTTGACATTTTCAGTGAGTTATCTACCACGACCCCAAGATCTCTCTCTCGGTCAGTCTCTGCCAGTTCACACCCCATCAACTTGTATTTGTAGCTGGGATTCTTGGCCCCAATGTGCATTACTTTGCACTTGGCCACATTGAACCGCATCTGCCACGTTGACGCCCACTCACCCAGCCTCAACAGATCCCTTTGGAGTTCCTCACAATCCAACACCTTGAACTGAGCCTGGAAGCAAATTGGAAGCAAGCATAGATGGAACAAGAATGGAGTCATATAGTACCTATGACCCACTCTAGTCAACATGTGGCCACTTCAGATCAATAATAATTTACTAGGAGTAAGGCCTGTTGTGGAGAAATATACAATAGGCTCTAGAAAGAGGTGGTGGGCAAGCGGCCCCCCTTGCTGTCTTCTCACCCACCCACCCAATTGAAAGCATTCATTCCCCCCATCTCAAAGGGAACTGATGTGTGCCATCTGGAGAGCAGCTGTGATTCTGAGTGATCTCCAGCCCTCACCTGGAACAGTGGTTCCCAGGAGGAAATGGCTGATTTGGGGTTGGAGTCTATGCCATTGTACCTGTCTGAGGTCCCACCCTTCCTCAAACCTACCCTCAAATCTCCAGGAATTTGCCAACCTGGAGTTGGCGACTACGAAGTCACACTGGCTGTCATGGGGGGGGCAGCCAGGTCTAGTTAAATGATGGTCTAGTTAAATGATGCCAGTCAGGTGGCATCAAGTCACCCAGAGGGTGCTGCCAGGGCTAGAGTTGCCAGTCTCTAGGTGGAAATTGAAGATCTCTTGGGATCACAATCAAACTCCAAACAACAGATCTCTGTCCCCATCCTGGAGAAAATAACTGCTTTGGAAGGTGGACTCTATGGCATTATATTCAGTCAAGGTCTCTCTGCTCCCCAAAATCTAGCTTCCTTAGACTCCACAACAAACTCTCCAGGAATTTCCCAATAACCAGGAGCTGGCAGCTGTAGCCAGAAATAGGCCCAAGGAATTCTGCCTCAAAGGGTAAAATAGGCCTTGAAAAGGCCTCCTCCCCCCTGCCTTGTCAGGAGCAGACCCCTGGTCCTGCAAGTTAAGTTTTGTGCACTCAGAGTGGCAGCAGGCTCTCAGTGTCTCATGCAGAGTTTTTTAGGGACATGGCAGGGATTGGTCTTGCGAGGTTCTGCTGCTGTCATCCCTCTGGACTTGTTAACAGCCTGCCAGTGTCAGTTGCAGAGGATGTGAAGGTATTTTCTTTCTAGACAGGAATTGTAAAGGACAAAGGTTATTTGAGGTATTAATGGAATTTTGTGCAGGGGCTGGTGATGTTGTGTGTTTCCCCCTGCCCGCATAGTATCCTGGCAGTGCAATGCATTGTCGAAAGATGCCCCCCTCATGGCCTGGCTCCATCCCTGAGGCACAGTCCCTGGCTGTACTGCGCAAGGTAAAGTATTTCTCAATATAGGCCAACTCTCTCCCTCCTCAGCACAAAATCCCCGCTGGGCAATCCAGCACAGTAGTGACTGCCCCCCCTCCAAGCCTGGCTGACAAAGGCATTAGTGGCTCCAGGAATTGCTGTGTACCTTCATAGAGGTTGGGGCAGTGAGGAGTTGTTGGGATGCATCAGGAGAGCCCTTTTGAAGTTGTTGTGTGCCATCAAGGGAGTGGGAGAGGATTTTTGTGGTGGCAGCTCTGAGGCTGTGTGGAGGTGGATGTACAGAAGCTGGGCTGTGGGCACAGCCTTGGAAGGGCAGAGGAGGGTGATCACTGCTGCCAAACTTGTGAGGTAATCAAGGGCAAGCAGCAGCCTGGATGGCTGTTTTGTGGGCCATGCAGGGGGATTCAGACTGTTGTTGGCAGCAGAGGCCCCAATGACATTGTGGAGCGTGTGACAGAGCAGTAGGGTCCCATGCAAAGTCTGCTAAGGGCATTTGTGTGAGAGAGAAGGGCTGGGCACTGTTGTCAGCTGCCTGCATGGGCTGTTTAGGGTCCAGCTTAATGTACTCGCTGGATTGGAGGCTGTTTGTGAGGGCACAGGATAGTAGTAGCTGCTCTGAGGGCTTAAGGCCATTGGTGTGAGGGGTAGGCTGTGTACTGTTGTTGGCTGGCAGAGCCACATAGGCGTTGGCAGCCTGGAGGCAGTTCAGGAGGGTGCAGGACAACGGGAGCCATTTGTGAGGGCTTTTGAGGGATAATAGCCACCAAAGTGTTTGCGATATGTTGCTGTCAAGAGGCAAGAGTGTATGTGAGGGTTCTGGCAGTTGTTTCCAATGTTTTGGGGCTGATATGGGTGGGGGACAGGGGAGTGAACCAGTAAGTGTGCAGAGCTGTGAAGTGACAAGTGATAGGCCAATGGTTGTTGGAGCTCAGGTTTCAACCAATAGGAGAGCTCTATTTTGCCAATACCACTACAGATTTATTATTGATAAGAATAAATCATGAAAGATGACTGCATTTCAAAAACTAAAACATAATTCAAATGAACAGCATATTGTGATCAGTTTAAACCTTCAAAAAGACTGGTTTTGAAAATATGGGATATAATTGCTTCCCAGCTGCAACAGACGAATTCTGATGTTGATTCCAATGATTTTGTAGAAAAATGATTTCATTTATTTGATTATGTTCAAACACACCAATCTATGCAAATTTTCCCCAAAATACTTAAATTTTGCTTACTATTAATTAGTATTGTTAAGTAAATCAAAATGGAGGTATATATTATGCTTGGCATACCAGTTTCTCTTCTGTTTACTTGTTAACTGTTTTTTTTCTCAACTTGTATTAGAAGAATACTTTGCTGACTTTGTAGACAAAAAACTAAATGTTTTCAAACTATTGTAAGTTATGTATGTATTATAATAAAAATTGGAACATTGGAAAAAAACCCCATCATGACACTCAATTAAATGAATTGATTTTAATAATATTTCTTTAAACCTTTTAAACTTTTTTTTATCCCACATTCAAATTGCTGTACAATCCATTACTCATCCAACAAAAGAAAATTTACAATATGGAAATGTAATAAAAGCCAGAATAAAATAGCTTATTAAATCCCTTCAAAAGGACTTTAAAATTTCATGGTTTTTTGAAAGGGAGGTCCTTTGTCACACCTGTGGGAGATCATCATGAGAAAGACCTTGCTCATACTCTTCACAGACGTAGTCTTTTTTATAGAAGAGACCTAAATTGTGGGTTACCCAGTCCTGGGGATAACCTGGGGAAGGAAGGCTCATATAACCCTAATGCAGGTCACAGTCTCTGTAGGTTTTCAAAGAGAAGAACAAAACTCCATGTAATACTTTTATTCAGACCAACCAAATCAGCATAAATCACACAATGCACAATAATTTTTGTCAATTTGGTTAAAAGGCAGTACACCGATTTTGTACTTGTTGGTAGATTTTGTGTAGATAAATACAGTTGTTTACAGCTTCTTTAAAGCACCGTGATGTGTGTGTGTTAAATGCCATCAAGTTACTTCCAACTTATAGCATCCCTGCTAATTAATGACCTTGAAAATATCCTATCATTAACAGCCAACTCAGGTCTTGCAAATTGAAGGCCATGGCTTCCTTAACTGAGTCAATCCATCTCATGTTGGGTCTTCCTCTTTTCCTGCTGCCTTCAACTTTTCCTAGCATTATTATCTTTCCCAGTGAGTCTTTGTCTTCTCATAATGAGGCCCAAGCACGATAGCCTCAATTCTGCCAGTGTTGCTTCTAGGGAGAATTCAGGCTTGATTTGATCAAGAACCCACTTATATGTCTTTTTGGGCAGTCCATGGTATCTGTAAAACTGTCCTCCAAGACTGCATTTCAACTTGCTTCCTGTCTACTCTCTTCAGTGTCTAACTTTCACACCCCTACAAAGTAATGGGGAATACTATAATATCAATTATCCTGTTTTTTTGGTTGTCAGCAACACATCCTTATATTTAAGGATCTAGTTCTTTCATGGCTGCTCTTCTGAGTCTCAGTCCTTTCTGATTTCTTGGTTGCAGCCTTCCTTTTTGCTTTATGATTGAGCCAAAAAAAAAAAGAAAACTTTTAACAATTTCAATTTCTTCATCATCAACCTAAAGTTGTGTAATTCTTCAGTACTCATTACTTTTCTTTTTATGATGTTTAGCTATGTTTAGTCTTGCTTTGGCACTTTCTGCTTTAATCTTCATCAGGAGTTGTTTCAGGTCTTCATTATTTTCTATCAGTAAAGTGATGTCATCTGCATATCACAAATTGCTAATTTCCTTTCACCAATCTTCACTCCATTTTGTCTAAATCTAATCCAGCTTTTCCTGTGAGACATTCCATATATAAATTGAACAGATAGAGAGATAAAATACATCCTTTTCTCACACCATTGCCAGTTGGAAATAACCCTGTTTCTCTGTCTTTTTTCCTAATAGTAATCTCTTGTCCAGAGTATAGTGTATACATCAAAACAATCAGATGTTTGGCACATTCATTTGGTTTTAAAACCAGTCATAGCTTTTCATATCCACAGAATCAAAAGCTTTGCTGTAACCTATGAAACACAAGCTTATTTTCTTCTGAAATTCTCTCATATGCTCCAGGAATGAATGTAAATTTGCAATATGATCTCTAGTGTCTCTTCCTTTTGTGATCCCAGCTCGAACATCTGACATTTCTTATTCTGTATATGGCAGCAGTCTTTTTAAAAAAGCTTTTGAGCATAATTTTACACATGAGAAACTAATACAAAGGTTTGATAATTGCTGCAGTCTTTGCCGTCTCCTTTTTGGGGTGGGGGGTGGGGGGTGGGGGAGGAACGTAGCTTGGGCATTTCCAGTCTGTGGACCATTGGGTTGTTTTCCATATTTGTTGACATATTCTTGTTTTGATTTTGATGCACTTCATTTCTGTGTCTTGAAATAGCTCTAGATATTTATCTACTGATTTGATATTGATATTCCATCTGGTGATTTGTTTCTCCAAATTGTTTTGAGTGCAGTTTTCACTTCACTTCCTAAAATGGCAGGTTCTTCTTCAAAGGATTCTTCTTTGAAGGAATCTGTCATCCTTATCTCTTCTGTTCATTTTTTTGTTTTGTTCCCTTCTTTTCTTTATTTTATCCCTTTCAGTTTATTTATTTATTTATTTATTTTTATTTAGACTTATATCCCACCCTTCCCACCAAGTGGCTCAGGGCGGCTTACAACATTTTAATTCACATAATTCAGCTTAAAAAATTTACATAACAAAGTTAAAACCGTAATTAATAAGACATAAAAATAAGAATAAAAAGCAGCAGTCCATAAATGCATTTTTAGTTCCATCCAGAAGATATTCTCATTGTCAGTTAGTTGTTATAGGCCTGCCGGAAGAGGACTGTCTTACAGGCCCTGTGGAACTGCCCTAGGTCCTGCAGGGCCCGCACCTCTTCCGGCAGCTGGTTCCACCAGTAAGGCGCCGTTACCGAGAAGGCCCGATCCCTGGTGGATTTCAGGCGGGCCTCCTTTGGCCCGGGGATTACTAACAGGTTTTGTGAACCCGATCGTAGTACTCTCTGGGGAACGTGTGGGGAGAGACGGTCCCTAAGGTAGGCAGGTCCTAGGCCATATAGGGCTTTAAAGGTAATGACCAACACCTTGTGTCGGACTCGGAATGTTATTGGCAGCCAGTGCAGATCCCGAAGCCCCGACCGAATGTGCTCCCATCTTGGGAGCCCTAATAGCAGCCGGGCAGCGGCATTCTGCACCAACTGCAATTTCCGGGTCCGACACAAGGGTAGCCCCATGTAGAGGGCATTACAGTAGTCCAACCTCGAGGTGACCGTAGCATGAATCACTGTTGCTAGGTCGTCGCGTTCCAGGAAGGGGGCCAACTGCTTCGCCCGCCTAAGATGAAAGAATGCGGACTTAGCAGTGGCTGCTATCTGAGCCTCCATTGTCAGTGAAGGCTCCAATAGTACCCCCAAACTTTTGACCCTGCTCGCCGCTATCTCAGTCTTGATCTTTCAGCATGCCTAACTGTGCTTTAAATTTCCCTTTGATTTCTTGGATCTTGTGGAATAAAACACTTGTTTCTCCCACAGGTAATTTCTAAAAATTGAAGCCTCATGATCATGGAGGTTGCATTTTGTTTTTATGGCTATTAGCCATTATTTTCCATTAATTAGTTTAATCTCCTATATCTGCTGTCTATAAGTTTCTCATGTTATCATTTCAACCATTTCCCCCTAAACTAAAATTCTAAATGCTTGTAGCCTTACATCATAAGGAAGGACATTCAGTCCCTTGATCACTTTTGCTGCCATTTTATACTTGTTTTCTAGCTCTACAGCATCCTTTTCTTGAGACAGAATTCCAGTTTTAGTTTAATTATTTATCTTAGCCATAAGCAATTGTCACTCCATTGCAAAAAATGTGAAAGTCAATAAGAATACCAGGCAATTTATATACACTATAACCAAATAATCTTTGTACTCAGGCAGGTATAAGGAAATATTTCATAATCATAGTATTCTCAGGAGCAACATTTCTGCAGAATTCAGAGTTAATTTAATATTGCATTAATGGTCACAGATTGTTCCCCTGTTTTGCTAGCTACTCAGGCAAAGGATGCAACAGACCAAGTAATTAGTATAATTTGCCTCCTAGCGAGTATTCTAATTCTAACAGTTGAAACAAAAGAGTTATTGTATAAAAATGGGGCCAACAGATTGTTTCTATGTTTAGCTACATGGGCACATCAATTCAGCCAAAGATAAAGTTCGTTGTTTTCAGTGAAAATGAAACTTCTGCTTAACATTGGGAAATCATTCCCTAAAGTACTATACAAGTAGTGAAGAACTTCTTGATTTGAGAGATCTTCATGCAGTGCATTTTGGGTGAGTAAAACCTTCTGCTGAAAAGCACTCTACCCATTTAGAAATACCGTATAGGAATTCTCCCCCCTCCCCAGTGCTTCCTCATTTCCCCCCACTGCAAAATAGAAAACAATCCATATTCCCTCCCCTCAGTCTTTCCTTTTTTTCTTTCTCAATCCACCTGCTCATGTTGCTAAAACCAATAGTCATAGTGATATGTTTGAATATCCTATCTCTTTTCCAAAGTATTTTTCTTTCTAAAAAAGAAATTATCTTGTTAACCTTCTATTATCTTGTTAACCTTTCATGCCTTTTACCCACTTGCCAGGATATTATTTGTTCATAAACTGGAACTTTAAACTGGCAAAGATTTTATTTGGTAAATGTGCTGATGAAGCTAATAATGCATACTTTGAGGTGTAATTTAAACAAAATCTGAGTGGTGGCAGCAGAATGAAGGCAGAAGAAGCTGTAGAGGCAGAAGAAGCTATGAGGCTGTGAAAGCAGAAGACAACAATAGAAGGGGACAAATGACTCTCTCAGGAGAGAAAGTTCCAGTTTTGTTGCTATGACAGAGAAGGCACTCTCCCTATGTCCTGATGGCTGCTGTCCACTCAGGAGGCACACAGATGCCATTTCTAGGTGTCATTGTTTGAGAAGCAATTTCAGGGCCAAGCAGCAAACTACAGTTCCAAGTAGGGTTGCCAGCCTCCAGGTGGCACCTGGAGATCTCCTGCTATTACAGTTGATCTCTAGACAACCAAAATCAGTTCCCCTGAAGAAAATGGCTGCTTTGGAGGGTGCACTCTATGGCATTATACTCTGCTGAGTTCCCTCCCCAAATCCTGCCCTCAGACTCTACCTCCCCCTCTCCCCAAGTATGAATTATAGTTCATCTTAAGACTACAGAGATCAATTCCCTTGATAAAATGGATGCTTTGGAGGGTGGAGTCTGTGGCATTGTAGCCTACTGAGCTCCCTGTCCTCCCCAGGTTCCATATCCAAATCTCCAGGTTTTTCCTAACCTGGATCTGGCAACCCTACCTCCCCCCCGCCCAATCTCCTGCCGGTGGCCAGGGTAAACCTGGCAATCCTAGTGGACACTGTTCTTTTCCACATACATCTGATAATACTGTAAGTTATTTCCTTTAAAAGAAGCAAAGAAGAAGAAGACACCAGTTTGGTGTAGTGGTTAAGTGTGCGGACTCTTATCTGGGAGAACTGGGTTTGATTCTCCACTCCTCCACTTGCAGCTGCTGGAATGGCCTTGGGTTAGCCATAGCTCTGGCAGAGGTTGTCCTTGAAAGGACAGCTGCTGTGAGAGCCCTCTCAGCCCCACCCACCTCACAGGGTGTCTGTTGTGGGGGGAGAAGATATAGGAGATTGTAAACCGCTCTGAGTCTAGGTGAACTATAATGGTGTGGTTGAGTATAAATCAGAAATATGCACTAAATTAATGAACTAATTCTATGGATTATTCATGGCAAACAAGTGAGGAGGATTAAAAATAATCTCCCTTTTTAAAAAAAAAATGTTACAGAGCTGGAGAGTCCAAGCATCTCCTTTAATAACTGACTCAATAGTAAACCCAAGGAGTTCATATTGTATTGTCAATGAGCTAATTCACACATGCATGTATATCACTAGTTATCTCATTTATCAATGACTCACAACTAAACATAGTCTTTTTTGCTTTTACCACTTTGTAAAAAGTACTATGTGTGCTGATAATGCTATACATGCATGCATAAGGGCATGAACTTTTGCAGGCTCAGCATCCATGTCTGAAGAACTTCCTATAAGTGATAATAAAATCCTGGTTTTCCCCTTCTCCCTTGCATGCATAAATGATAGGTTATTATGGGGGATGTGTTTAAGCACCTCCCTATTCCTTTCCAGCCTTCCCTTGTCTGCTCAATCAAAGAACAAGAGTTCATAGCTCACATTAATTGACCCAGCTGGAGATGGATTGGACTGAAACATCGGAACAGCCCACAGGCTTCCTATTCCCCTTTATGGCCTGAAGGGGGAGGAAAGCAGGTCCTCCAGATGCAGATGCTTGGAAAAAAACTGCAAAGAATTGTGACCTAATATATTACTTGATGCTGTATTTGATTGATACATAATATTTTGAAACTTTGCATATTTCAAGAGAAGATCCAAAAATCACGAAGCTGTGTGGTTTTCTTCTGAAAATGGGTTCTGCATAGTTCCATGCATAGGTGTTAAAATCTGGATTTAACTTTCCACATACGGTAAGTCAGTTAGATGACCCTATACTACCTCTGCTGGCTGCAATGAATATACAGTTTTAGTCAGGGCTTTTTTTTTATAGGAACGCACAGGAACAGGAACGCAGTTCCGACTGGCTTGGTGCCAGGGGGTGTGGCCTAATATGCAAATGAGGTTCTAAAAAAAGGCCTATGAAAACAATGGTGATTTCAGGGGGTGTGACCTAATATGTAAATAAGTTCCTGCTGGGCTTTTTCTTAAAAAAAAAATCCCTGACTTTAGTAAAAGTATTGTACTAAAAGTTTGGATGTTGGATGTATAGAGCCCAATGTGGTAACATTGCAATTGATCATAAATCCTCCTTTTGACTCAGCCCAAGAGTTGGTTTGGGGATTCCAGTTCAGTATTTGTTTTTCAAATCCACAAAGTTTAAAGAGAAAAACATCTCATTTTTATTGTAGCAACTGCTTTGAGTATCAGTAGCTTTTCTTGCTGAGAATGAAAGGAAAATAGTGTTTTGTGAGATTAACCATATTGAATTTTCTTTTTTTGAAACTGAGAATCTCCACCATATATTGAGTATATCTGTTTTTTATGTACTGTATGGCCATTTTCTATGTAATGAAAACTGGAGAAAACAAAAGAATGAGCAGGTCTGAGAAGAGTACATTCAGGGTTACAATAGATATGATAAATGCATAGATCTGTGTCCAGAGCTGGTTTGGTGTAGTGGTTAAGTGTGCGGACTCTTATCTGGGAGAACCGGGTTTGATTCCCCACTCCTCCACTTGCACCTGCTAGCATGGCCTTGGGTCCGCCATAGCTCTGGCAGAGGTTGACCTTGAAAGGGCAGCTGCTGTGAGAGCCCTCTCCAGCCCCACCCACCTCACAGGGTGACTGTTGTGGGGGAGGAAGGTAAAGGAGATTGTGAGCCGTTCTGAGACTCTTCGGAGTGGAGGGCGGGATATAAATCCAATATCTTCTTCATCTTCTTCTGTAAAATGTAAATTGCATATGTAGCCATGGTTTGTATTGTGTGGGAAGGTGAGAAGGCATTTAACCCTTCAGTCCCTGTTTGGTTTTACTAATCAGTGCTGGGCTTCCTTTTGCCATTTATTAGCATTTTAAAGGAAACAAGCATTTAAAGAGGACACCCTCCCCAACTGCAATTAATAGAACAAAACAATAATCCCAGGAAGGTTCATGGCAAAAGATCCAAGTAGACCCAGGGGAAAGTATGTAAGAACATTAGGGTTTGTAGAATCTTTCGGGATCAAGTGCCGTGTTCTACTGGAGAAAGTTTTCCTTCCAGACGTTTCGTTCTCAGCTGCGGAGAACATCCTCAGTGGCGTTGCAGCCGGAGCAGGCGCTCAGACCTTCTTGGCTGCTGTGCATTGAGTGGGGCCAGGGCTGCTGGAGAGCTGCTATTTGTAGGCTGGAGGGGGTGTGATGAAAGGGCAATTGTTTTGTGGATGTGCCCATTGTTTGGTGGGGCTTCCTGGAAGGGTAGTGATAAGGAAACTGGATGTTGAATGTGACCATTGTTCTGTGTTAATTGCTGGGAAGGTTGGAAGGGGTTTGAAGATAAGGAATATGGTTGTTGACTGTGCTGATTGTTCTGTGGAATCTATGTAAGAACAAGCTGAATCTAGCAAAGGGAACAGAAATGCAAAGCAAAGATCCAGTTACTGAGCATCCACAAACTGGGGGATCTCAGCAGCTCTAGTATTGGAGTAGCACAGTTATAATTGTGTGGCATCGAGTCAGAACAGATTCATGGTGACCCCAGGACCATGGGCGTTTCAAGGCAACAAATTTGTATTGTCTTCCTCTGCATAGCAGGTAAGCATGCCAGCCTCCAGGTGGGATCTGGGGATCCCCTGGAATTACAGCTCATTACCAGACTACAGAGATCAGTTCCCCTGGAGAAAATGGATGTTTTGGAGGGTGGACTTTATGGTATTGTACCCCACGAAGATTACTGTCCTTCCCAGGCATAACCTCCAAATTTCCAGGAGATCTTGAACTTGGATCTGGCAACCCTACCCCCATCCCATGCTGGTGGCCAGAGGGGATCTAGCAACCCCATTCTTCCTTGGTGATATCTCAGACAAAAGGTATTTTATATCCAGAAGCTGGCAACCCTAACTCTACAGTTGTGGCAAAATAGCTATGAACATGTGATGTTTTTAAAATCTATATAATATTTTTATATAAAATCTATATAATGTGATGTTTTTAAAATCTATGTAATATTTACAATTCTAAATTAAAGAGTTGGTGCACAAGTTTGGGGGCAAGGGTTTGGGTTTTTTTCTCGTTCTGAGCTCTCCACATTCTGGTAATTTAAAGAAAGTTCTCTTCCAACATTTTCTTTTCCTGATAAGAGACCCTATAACATAGATTTAACTTCTAAATGCCACCAGCAGTTTATTCATTAACCAACTTGAACTACCCATCCCTTTTTTTTTTTTAAAGCAAAATAGAAATGATTCTGGCCACAGGGATTCATATTTGCAAATCAAGCATGTTGCCTTTTTTTGCCCTGCCTCAGGCCCACTTGTTTCGCAACCCAATTATCCAGGTTTTTTTAGTGCCAGAGGTGGGGGTGGGGTGGAGAGAAGATATTTGTTTGCTTGATTCCACATGACAACTACAGGGTAACTGAATAGACTCTACGGTTGGTTTGACAGGGCAAGTACACTGAGCCAGCAGCCCTGCATACCAGAGGCAGGGGGGGGGGCTGGCAGGGGGACTCTGACAGTTGTAATGGATTTTATCAGAATTTCTGCAAAGGCTGGCTATTTTGTCTTCAATTATTAATGCTTTTTCTGAGGGGGTTCCCTCCCCTTTTCGGTGAGGTAATGAATAACTATTAAGCTAAACCCATATGCATTCATATTAGCCTTTTCAGCAATGAATAATTGATTGTGTGCACGGGCGGGGGTGGGGGATAGTCTTGAATGGCTGCATGTTGAAAGACTAAAGTGGATTTCTGAACTGGCTTTAAAATGTAACCGTAAAAGTTGGGATTGTCAAGGAGATTATGTTAATGATGGGTATGGTACAGTTGTTTGTTTGTGGCCCCAGGGCTTTACGTGCATTACTATTTTATATGTGGGGAATGTGTGGGGAATTAGTTTCATATGTTACAGAAAGGGGAAGCAGGTCTGCAGAGAGCACATAGATTAATATTTCATTGTTCTTAATTTCTCTTCAGGGCTCCAGGGCAACCTATTTATCTCTCATCACCCTCGTTTACAAACTTCTTTACCACTGCAGCCTTAGTTTGGGGCAGCGGGGGTGGGGGAATGGCCAAAGGGGAACAAAGATATTGTCTTGTTGCACACTTTCTTTTAACGGTTGCCTGGTTGACTGATATTGAGACAGAACTAAAGAGCATTGAGGGAATGCTATGGAACTCATAGGAGAATGCTGTGGAATTCTTATCGGGTTTTGAGGGTCACAGTCTATTGATTTGATGTTTCAATTGAAGGGTCATATTCTTAGTGGACGTCTGAGTTCAAACTTCTCTAGGATGCTTCATTAACATCTGTCTTATCTTCCTGTCTTTTGGTTTTAGCAGATAACCAAATCTGTAATATGTTTGTCACAATCAGCATAGCCTGGTTCTAAATAAAATAAAATTAAAACTATCATATGGCATTGTGTGTAGAATAGCCAGGAGATCCTTAGATTGCCTGGCAGCTGCAAGCTCTAGCTCTTAGTGTTGTGCAGTGGCAAGCAAGACTTGATTTTAGGGGCTGAGATTGCCTTGCAAGCAACAGAGATTCTAGATCACTCAGGGTAATCCATTTTCTCTTCATTTTAAATGGTTGTTTGTCTTTCACCCCTGATGTGCAAAGAAGCCGTCTCCCCAATGTTCTCATGTGATCCTCAAGATTCTCCACCCATTCTGTTTTATCATTTTTACTGGGCTTTTTTTGTAGCAGGAACTCCTTTGCATATTAGGCCACACCTCCCTGATGTAGTCAATCCTCCAAGAGCTTACAGGGCTCTTAGTACAAGGCCTACTATAAGCTCCAGGAGGATTGGCTACACCAGGGAGGTGTGGCCTCATATGCAAAGGAGCTCCTGCTACAAAAAAGCCCAGATTTTTTTATTTTAAGAAGAGGTTAGACAGTGCTTCATAGAAATAACACAGTGCCTTACATTTTTTTTTAGAAAACCTTCCCATATGTGCAGACACCTCCAAGGAACCCCTCCTTCCTCCCTAAAAGGCAGGCTGACTTATGGTACATGATTATCTTCTGTTTTTCTTAAAGCAAGTATGAGTAAAGCTGGATCAATATCTTTAAGAACATTTTTTTTTAAAAAAACCTCCTTGTATCTGCAGAGCATCTGACTATCCCCTCCCCTTGGTGTAAAAGGCAGAGGATTCTCTTCTGTTATGCTAATTGTTGCCAGGGTCTGGCCCCTTGCATTCATTAATGAATGAAAAGAGTAATTGACTAGTTTTTAACCAAAGTTCTGAAATTGAGCTGTTTCCCCTTCAGACCCCAGAAACTGCTTCTGCCAATAGCATCCTGCCCTGGAAATGCTGTTATTTTACAGGTTTAAAATAAAGCATTTTTTTTGTTGTATGGAAAAAATGGGCTGGTAAAGGGGTGTACACAAATATAAGATGCAATCATGTAAAAACATGAAAAAGGGTACCAGTCAGGTAGCTGAAATCTGGGAAATTTTTAGTGAAGAAGCAGCCTGAGGCTTTATCCACTGACCCCACTGGGCTCCATCGCCAAATCCAGAAGGCTTCATTAATCCCCCAGGGACTGCCTCTTCATCCCTTTGGACCCTATCACTGGTGACATGCTCAGGGTCTAGAGCAGGGGTGGCCAAATAAGGCTTGGGAGCCACATGCAGCTTTTTCACACATATTGTGCAGCTTTCAGAGGTTAAGGAGGAACTTAATGCAGGATTAGTGTTGAGTAAGTGTGCTTAGCATTGGAACCTCAGTCAGCTTCTGATTGCTGACCGTTAGGTAGGTAACTATTTCCACTGTGTGTAAAGTGGGGAAGTAGGGGAAAATAGGCAGGTTTGTAAGCTCTCTTCTACCACAGAGGTCTTCTGGAGTCCTAGAGTGGGGAATGTGAGCTCAAGAGCCAAGGGAACCAGTGAAGGGAGGGATGAAATTAAAGAGGACTGTGCAGGGTTTCCCTTTATTTTCATAGGTCTTGTAGAAGCTGTATTTACTAACCTTGCTGTCAAGGCAGAGAGATGCATGATGATGCAAATGGTGGCCAGGGATTTATATGGTACATGTGTGTTTCCTTGTCCCACTGGTGCAAAAAAATAATTCCTAACCTTTCCTTATGCTGGTTTTATGGGGACTGTTATTCCCAGCCTTTGTTTTTTAAATGTTTGCTTCTAGCATGGTCATGTTGTAAAGTAAATACATATGTATTTTATCTTTTTGTGCAAGGAAAGTGTTAAGAGTTTTAATAATGATATGTCTGTAATATTTGTTCATGTCTTGCGGCTCTCAAATATCTGACATTTATTCTTTTGTGTCTCTTATGTTAAGCAAGTTTGGCCACCCCGGTCGAGAATATTATCAACATTTGAGGGTGGTCATTAGGGGAGCCACATTCAGAAGAGGGGTCTAAAAGAGGGGACTATTTCCTTGTGGCCCTTTGAGTTCTAACAAGGGTAATTAGCATCAGCATTATTTACTAAGAAAGATGTGTGTATTCAAAAAAGTAACAGTATGAGAAAACAAATGGCTTGTACTTTCTTGCATCATTTTGCAAAACGTAGTAAATTTGCTAAGGCTTATTTTGTTTCATTTATACCCTGCCTTTCTTCCCAGTGGAGACCCAAAGCAGCTTGTGAGGTAGGCTTAGAGTGTGTGAGTGGCTCAAGGTCACCCAGCAAGTTTTTGTGGCAGATTGGGCATTTGAAGCTGGGTCTCTCAGATCCTAGACTGACACTCTAGCCATTACATCATACTAGATCCTAAGATGTTTCAGTCTCATTAGAAATTTCTGTCCCATCAGAAGTTGCCTTTTAAAATGTTGGCTTGATCAGCAATACACACCCTTGGTATTGGTGCAGATATCTGTTTACCAATGCAAAACTTGCAAAATAACATAGCAAACTGCTAAGAAGTCACTTCTACTTTTGCTAAAACAGATACCTTTCTTTGGTCATGTGTCTGGCACACAGCCTAAAACTTTTGAGTTTGTCCTGACAGAAAGAAACCAAGAGGCAAGTGAGAAACAATGGGAGTTTTGTGGCAAGGTTTTAAATGTATGTGTCAGATCCCTTGGGAACTGCACTAGATCATACACGCTGTTTTAAAAGATGCTGACCAGAATAATCTTTAATCCTTTTCTTTCACTTGAGGGAGGACCTCTGTGAAATGCTGCTGACAAGCCAGTGAGGACATTTAAAAAAAAATCTTCACTAATAAACAAAAATAAAATTTAATATTCTTAAAACGTAGCCCAAATATATGTTTCCAAATACCAACTACTATTATATGATAAAAAAGGTAAAGATAGTCCCCAATGCAAGTACCAGTCGTTTCCGACTCTGGGGTAATGTCGCATCACGACATTTTTATGGCAGACTTTTTTACGGGGTGGTTTGCCATTACCTTCCCCAGTCATCTGCACTTTTCCCCCAGCAAGCTGGGTACTCATCTTACCAACCTTGGAAGGATGGAAGGCTGAGTCTGAGCCAGCTATCTGAACTGTTTTGTGAAAGTTACATTGTTTCCGGTGATTCCCTTTTATTATCCATTGAGTACACCGGTTCCAGTTGTGTTTAACACCCCTGGAGAAAATGGCTGCTTTGAAGGGTGGTCTCTATAGTATTGTTCCATGCTGAGGTCTCTCCCCTCCACAAACCCCACCATCTCCTGGATCCATCACCAAACTCTCCAGATATTTCCTGGCCTTGTGCACTCGAGGCTCTCCTTTCTTGCGTCAGGTTGCTTTTGGCTGGTGGGGGGTTGGCATATGCTAATGAGCTCCACCACCTATTTTTCTACAAACAACCCTTGCTCAGACCCATGGTCCATCAAGGTCCGTGTTTTTACTCTGACCATCAGTAGCTCTCTGGGATCTCAGGCAGAGATTTTTCACATCACCTGCCACTTGATCCTATTAACTGGAGATGCTGGAGATTGAAACTGGGACCTTCTGCATGCAAAACAGGCACTCTGCCAATGTGATTGTGCATCATCTCCACTTAGCTTGTATGCACTGTCTTTACATTCCTGTTGTTGATGATACTCGCCACTAGGTGTCATTTATCATGCTTAAGACCAGGGGTGGCCAAACTTGTTTAACATAACAGCTGCACAGAATAAACATTAAATGTTTGAGAGCCACAAGACATAAACGTCAGATGTTTGAGCGCTGCAAGATATGAACATCAGATGTTTGAGAGCCACAAGACAGGAAGGAAGGCAAATAGATGGGAGGAGAGGAGAAGTGGAAAGAAAGCAACTTTAACTTTAAATGCATTCTCCAAACCACTAGGCTGGGCTGGCTTGGAGAAGTGATTTAAAGAGACAAATGCCTCCTCCACGACAGCCAATGGGCTGCTGCTAGCTTGGAGAGCTACACAGTATGTGTACCACATGTGGCTACCAAGCTGCAGTTTGGCCACCCCTGCTCTATCTAGACTATCTAGATTACAGCAGGGGTGGCCAACGGTAGCTCTCCAGATGTTTTTTGCCTACAACTCCCATCAGCCCCAGCCATTGGCCATGCTGGCTGGGGCTGATAGGAGTTGTAGGCAAAAAACATCTGGAGAGCTACCGTTGGCCACCCTGGACTACAGTATCTATGAGAACAGCACAAGAACAATGGTTCTTTTCTCTCCCAGCAGATAACGCTAGTCAAGAAAATCAGGATAAAAATGTCCCTTTGTGTCCCTTTGTAGCACTTTTCAGAATGACAAAATAAGCTTCCAGTATCCCAAACTATAATTTGGCAAATATTTAAGACACTGATATTAAGATTAATATTATTTATGTATTTATGATGGAACCCTCAGATTTTAGCCAGTCTCGATCCATAAAACCACATCAGAGAATTAACGCCATGATGATAAAAGGGAGCACCTGTAGTTTTAAGAAACAGATGCCCTAAGTGGCTGTTGCTGGGCAACCACAACAGTATTGCCTGACTTCAAGGCTTCGTTTCTGACAATAAAATGCAAGGGGAGGGCCCAGGGCCCTTTTGGCTTTTTAAGGAGAACTCATTATAGCCAGGCCCAGCAGCAACCACAAGACTTGCTACCATGTGACTTGCATGCTCCAGTTCAACAGCATCCAATAGTGAAGTATTTAGGATTAGGATCAGACTCAAATCTGAACCCCCATTTTGCTGTGGAAGCTCACTGAGTACCTTTGGACCCTCCTACCTCACAGTGTTGTCATGATGACAAAATGGAGGATACAATAATGATGTAAGCTGCCTGCCTGTCAGTCTGTGCATGCAAAGTCTGTGCCAGCCCAGAATTTATTTATTCAAATATTTCTATCTTCACCAGAAAACCAAAGCAGGTGCAGTTATAGATAATAGAATAGCTCACACCAACACAAACCTTGCAATTATATAAAATCTGGAAATCCTCCCAAAGTTAATGAAATGGCTAAATGCTGCCCACAAAAAAACTGTGAGCACCATTTTGTGAGCACCTCTAGGTGGATGACAAGCTTGCCATCTTGACACTGGTGCATCACCCATGTTGGCATGGTGCTGCTAGTTGGCGTCTTGTGACCGCTCCACAGAAGAGACGTAAATCCATAGAACACCTCCCAGCCATGTGCAGAGAGTGTAGCAATCGTAGAAGTCTATAGAACCCCACTGAAGCCCACCACCAATCAGAACACAGCATGCCAATGACACCCCTATGACAGGCAGACTCTGATAACTTTTATAAAAATGTACTCCAGTTCAATCCTCTGTGCTGTGGCTGTCTCCAAATAGGTATTTATCATTTGATACCTCTGAGTATTGCAGTGACATCAGTGTCTCCTCTAAATATTTAATATGGTTGTGACAGTATAGAGACATTGATTTTGCTGTCCATTTACCTGCCCTTATTTCATTGGAAATTAAAATGAAGTTCCATTGAGTTATTTGAATAATAGATCTGTAAGACGATTGAATGTGCCATTTTTGTATGCATTACCTTTGTGAATGCTGTTTCTTTTTTAAAGTTATTTCTGAACAAAAGAAAATGAAACTATCATTCTTTTTAACATAAACTGGTGTAACTTTTCATTTATTTGTTCTCCATATATTTGCAAGGAGCCGTGAGTTCTAGAACTGATAGGCCAGAAGGTCAGCAGGTAATTACTTTGTTTTTAAATGTGAAAATTGCTTTTAGCTCATGGCTGGTGGGACTGTTGACTACCTGGCTCCCAGACTGTAGAACAGTGGTCCCCAGGGCTTTTTTTCTGGGGAAAGCAGTAGAACTGAGTTCTGGAACCGCATTGTGGAAACAAAATTCTCAAAAAAATTTAACCGTTCATGAGATTTTAAAGTTCATGAAATGTTAAAAGTTCATGAGGGGCATGTTATGTATGTGGACTCAAAAGAAGACTTTGGGTGTTTCCACCTGGCTCATTGGAGGCATACGGACTGAGCTTGGGTACTTGGGAACAAAGGGCTGCAGGATACAAATCCCTGCAGCCCTGGACCAATCACAAGCCCCCACCGGTTTGAATGACCCAATAACGTGCTTGCGCAGGAACCCAGAGATGTATATAAGTTTGGCCCGTGGACCCCGACGCCTGTCTTGTAATGTGACCTTATACTATGTCACTCCTATTAAAGAGCTTGTTATCACTTACTCTGAGACTCCTCCATGCATAGAACCCACTATATTATAGGGCACCTGTGTGTTTCTCCTTCATTTCCTGCTTAAAAGTTCTGGCACCTCTCTTTCCAAAAATAAAACAAAAAAAAGCCCTAGGGACTCCCCAATCTTTTTGAGCTTGTGGCTATAGGGTTATCAATGGTAGGTGGAGATCTCCTGGGTTTTCAGCTGATCTCCAGGTGACAGAGATGAAGAAGATATTGGATTTATATCCTGCCCTTCACTCTGAATCTCAGAGTCTCAGAGCGGCTTACAATCTCCTTTGCCTTTCTCTCCCACAACAGGCACCCTGTGAAAAGGGTGGGTCTGAGAGAACTCTCCTAGAAGCTGCCCTTTCAAGGACAGCTCTGCGAGAGCTACGGTTGACCCAAGTTTATTCCAGCAGCTGCGAGTGAAGGAGTGGGGAATCAAGCCTGGTTCTCGCAGATAAGAGTCCACATACTTAACCATTACACCATACTGGCTCTCCCGGATCACATCTTCCTATTTGTGATTAAACTGGGAGGTAGGAGACCCCCCCCCCACCCCATTTTTATTTTTTACAAAAGCAAAATTCACAAGATAGATTGAATTTAAGAAATGCAGTTGTGGCTCTTTCACAGCAGACTGGCATTCTGCTAGGAAGGGAAGTGGCTTTCGTGCTTCTGTCTGGGAGTGTCCTGGGGGTGGGTGGGATAGGGTTACCAATCCTCAGTTGGGGGGAAGGGGACCCCTAGTTTGGAGGCCCTCCCCCCACTTCAGGGTTATCAGAAAGTGTGCAGGGGGAGAGAAACGTCTGTTGGGCATTCCATTATACCCTATGGGGACCAATTCCCATAGGATATAATGGATAATTGATCTGTTTGTAACTGGAGCTCTGGGGAGGGGCTGTTTTTTGAGCTAGAGGCACCAAATTTCCAGCATGGCATCTGGTGCCTCTCCTCAAAAAACACACGCACACCCTAGTTTCAAAAGGATTGGACCATATCCTGCATTATTTCCAAATGGAGGAAGGCATTTAAAAGGCATGCGGTCCCTTTAAATGTGATGGCAAGAACTCCCTTTGGAGTTCAATGGTACTTGCCAACCCTTGCTCCTGGCTCCACCCCCAAAGTCCCCAGATATTCCTTGAGTCAGACCTGGCAACCCTAGGGTGGGAGGAGGGCTATGCAGGCAAGAGAAAGCAAAAAAAACCAACAAGATTTAGATGCTAGCCATTGAGGAAAGGTTTAAGGAAATGCATATATTCTGCTTAAGGCAATGAAAATTAAGATGAGTGGGAGGGGCACTTCGTAATCTTCTAATATGTAGAGGTTGCATAAAGAGGGATAACAATTGTTCTTTTAGGGTTTGTAGACTCTTTCGGGATTGTTCTTTTGACTAACTAGCAAAAGGAAGTGAGGTATCATTTGGTTTAGGGGAGATTTAGGTTAAATATTAGGAGGAAAAAAATGTGAAGAAATGCCCTTTGGCATAAAAACAAGAAAGGCATGGAGGTGTCAGTCTTACCACTAACTCTCCTAGGTGGCTGCTCGGAACTGTATTTACTCAGAATGTAGGAAAAACAGAAAGGATTTTCCTTACGTTGTACCCTGTGTGAAGCTCAAGCAAGTAAGATATTTTGGCAGCAACACCAAATGCCTAAAGGGTGACCTTTGGTAAAATCTGGTTTGAAAAAGGTAGTCAGACAGAACATTGGATAATGCGATGCATGCATAGAAATGTGCACACACTTAGTGGAGTTCTGCTTACTCAAACTATAGAGCTAGATATATTGCCATATCTGCCACTTGTAGGGTTGCCAACCTCCAGGTGAGGCCTGGAGATCTGCTTTTACAACTGATCTCCAGCTGGTAGAGATCAGCTCCCTTGGAGAAAATGGCTGCTTTGAAAGGTGGACTCTATGGAATTGTACCATGCTGTGGCCCCTCCCCTCCCCAAACCCCACCCTCTCCTAGATCCACCCCCCAAAGTCTCCAGGTATTTTCCAACCCCAACCTGGCAACCCTACCTGCCAGCCCTGCCACTTACTTGCACAATATCTTGTACAAGAGGAAACTGAAGTTAGGATACTGTAAATTCAACACAATTCCAGCTCCAGCACAGTCTTTTTACTAGACATTTGCTTGTGGAAGTGCACTAGTGCAAGTAGAAATCTTCTGCTGGATACAAACTATAGTGCATCCAACTGTTATTCAGGAAGGCTGAACTAGATGATGAAAGTGGTGTGTGTGTGTGTGTGAACTGCTGTCAAATGGCAACCCTTTGAAAGTCTTCCAAATGTTCAGGTCTTACAAACTGAGACCTGTGACCTCCTTGAATGAATCAATTCCTCTTATGTTGAGTCTTCCTCTTTTCCTGTTGCCTTCAACTTTCCCTAGCATTATTGTCACTTCCAGTGACTCTTATCTTCTGGTAATGTGACCAAACACAATCACTGGTGGGAAAAACCTATTGCATTGGCTGCACCAACTGCCTAAGGCAGTAATAAATAAAATATAATAAAAGCAAAATAAAACAGAGAGTGATGTTAAAACTTCCAAAGCCAAAACATAACATAAATTGCAGCACATTAAATGTTAAGCAAAAACTTGCATGGATTTTCTTAGCAACTAGTGAATACAAAAAGTCATTTAGGTAACATGCAGGTCATCATCAGAAAGAGGAAAATGACAGTTCCTATTTCCTCTATTCCTCACTTGCCTGTTTGCAGCACCACCACCTTTGTCCTACTCTCATTCTTTTTATCCTCACAACAACACTCTGAGGTAGATTAGGCTGAGAGAGAATGACTATCCCAAGGTTACCTAGGCTTTCATAGCAGAGTGGTGATTTGAACCTGTGCCTCTCAGATCCATGTCTGACACTCTGGTCACTATATCACACAGGCTCTCTCCAGGACAGGAGGGAAGGGAGCTGGGGTGGAGTGGGAGGCCCTTTGCCTTTTTCTGGCAGAAACCAAAGCTTGATGGGGGTCAGTGCTGTTATTGTTGCCTAGGAACCCCCAGAATGGCTACAGGGGACATTCATTATTAAAGGTATGGGTGCTGCTTCTGTTATTTTAGGGAGGGTTAACCCCCAATGTATCCCCCCCTGCCTCCGATTTTCCTGCAACATGAGCCTTTTCTCAAGTTTGCATAAAGGGGGCGTCTGTCCAAGCTCACAAGCTCCATATTTAAGGATCCACAGATGAGGGCACACTGAACGATACATGCATGAAGCTTTGCCATACCTTTTTCTGGAAGAAGGCTTTTGCAGTTGAAAATATGTAGATCGTCTCTTTAAAACTGGTTGTATTGTTTATGTTTAACATCACTGCAGATTGCACTTTATCAGTTTCAAAGCTTTCAAGATATATTATCTGTCTAAAGTATTTAAGAATCTACTGTGGTTTGTTGGTTTTTTAGGATAGAATTCACATTTTTGTATTTGCATTGCAGTTAGAGTCAGGTTTTTTTTCTTGGCATTTTGCTTTTTTCTTTACTGTAAAAGAAAACTTGCAAGCTGAGGTTTGCCTTGAACCCTGAAACCACTTATCTTTAGGTTTATTATGGATCTGATGATAACAAATAAATGACATGTTTTTGGATGAGCCCTAAATGCAAATGTCCTGGGTCATATACACTGTCATTTATCTTTAATATTCATATACATTGCAAATACACAAATGCAAACATATACAATAAAAATATGTGTACATTAAAAAGATTTCTCCATCATACTTAGAACACAAGACCCATAACCATACAGTGTGAAATACCTGCAAGAGCTCCTTTAGACAGGTAGGCCGAAGGCAGAGGAATTTCTCCAGAAGCAAAAACTCTATGATAAAAACAGCTTCTACCATAGAATATTTGTCCAAATACTAGATTATCATCCAGATGTCACTGGTGTGATGACACCACCTCCTATGCAATGCCAGCGAAATGGCCTGGACCTTCCTCTTTCTTCTGGTAAATTCCCCCCCCACCACTGGGCAGCTGATCATCTGGGGGCAGGGCCCAGCAGTGGGGAGCCCCCACCTCCAATGGAGGGGCTGGCGACCCTAGCAGTATGTCAGCTTTACAGTAATTTGTCAGCTTCAAAACTGAAACATAGCTAGGCTTGTCAAGTCCAGGGTGGGAAATTCCTGGAGATCTGGGGCTGGAGTCTGGGAAGAATGCAGTTTAGGAAACGCAGGAAGCTCAGATGGGATGTAATACCAAGGCACCTTGGCTCCAAGCCAGGTAAGGCCTTAAAGGTAAGAACCAGCACTCTGGATGGATCAGAACATGGATCACTATGGAGAAACAACATATAATTTTCTGCCAGAACCAGCCACAGAAACATTTGATGTTAGGTTCTGTTCTCATTGAGCTTTACTTCCACTAGGTAACAGATTCCCACAACCTTAATGCTGTAAAAAAAAAATTAAATGATGTTTCAGAATAACTGGAACAAACAGCAAGGCCACAACAAACAGGGAACAGGCCATATCTTCACTTTGTAAAACTTATCATTGCTCTGGCTTTCCCAAAGTGTCCTGAGCATTTTAGAGATCCAGAGGTACCCTTCTCAGAATTACAGGTCCCAAATTTTCCTCAGGAGAGAAGAAATGACTCTTAGTCCATTGAATGGAGACTTGCTTCATTTCACACTCACACAATGTTCTTGGTCAGAGGTGCAAAAATATTGACAAGGTGTTTATAAAATTGAAAGCTCAAGACAGCTTCATACTTTGTATTCATGAGCAGTTTTATTCTTTGGCAGAAAGAATGGCTTCTCCATAGCAGCACTGTTCATTTGCTCTCTTTCAAACAAGGGGTGGGGGGAGCTCACTGGGATCTCTTCCCAAGAGAGGATAGTTTTCCACCAACAGAAAGCTCTCTCTTCTGCATGGAAAACAACAGGCTGAACAGGCTTTTTTTGTGTTTTGCCCCAGAAACAGAAGCTTTCATTCAGAGATAAGGCCACTCTGCTTTTAGGTACTTTCTGGTCACCTGACCAAGCCCTTGGTAACTTTTAGGCTGCTTTAGTCTGCATTCCTCAAATTCCAGATTCCCAGCCTGGCAATTAACAGCTTCAGGTTCACTGCGTTAACTGCAGATTCCATAACTTTCCACTTGTTGTGCCCTTGGATGCTGAACTGCTGCAGCGAATAGGCGAAACCGCGACCCGAGTCTGGAAATACACAACCTGGCAGCTGTGAATGCCCCCTGTGAATGCTGTTGCAGAGTTATGTCCAGGTAAAGCAATGCTTTGCTTTTGTCTGCTCATCAGAGGTTCCTTTATATGGGAATAGCCTCAACACTGAGCCTGGCTTCTTCTTCTTCCATGGTAATTTTTTTAAATTATCAGACATTCTCATCTACTGTGCTGCAGCAGAGAGAGAATCTGTCCTGTTTTACTGTTAGGCTTTTTTTTGCTACCAAGATGTGTGCTTGTTTTCACATAATTCTTTGATGTTTATTTTTAATGAGGTAAATGACAGGTGTCCACTTTATGGATGGGAAGAATTGTATGCTCCCCATGTTGTGTCAGAAGCATTTGTAGTTATAGAGTATTGTGTTCAGTGTGATTTCTAAATAAATTATTATTGGTGATGAATGGCATTAAATGAGACTCACTGAAAGGAATGGCAGCAACTGGTTCAGTATGGATGATTTATTTGTATAACTTTGCAGCTGAAAGTCACACTGCCTTCCCCAGTAAGGTACCTTTGAGATGTTTTCAGTGGAAGCAGCATGAGAAAGAAGCCTGAATATGCCTCTTGCTTAGAATCAGCAAGCACATTTTATATCTGGAATGGAGGGAATTTTGACAGGGTGTGATATGCACAGGAAGTGGCTACCTTCATTCTACATTCCTGTCAGAATTCATACAAGTTTCAAACTGTCAGCCACTGCAATGGCTTAATATCATGCAGGTCTCCCCCCCCCCCTCTTTTTGGTGATAGTATTCACTAGTACTGACTACCAGCACCTTTTTTCTGGGCTCTCCCAAGTCCTGAGGGGGGAGTTGGTAGCACAGTCTTATATACAAGTACTGGCACCTTGAAGAAAAACAATATAAACACTGATGTTATCACTGTACCACATCTGAGTTGTACAAAGTGTGGTCATATAGCCCACATTATGCTTTGGCTAGCAAAAACTGGAAAGGGGTTTCTTTTCTTAAGGAGTGTTTTTTAAGTGTGACAGTGAAACAAGTTGTGTTTATGTGCTTCATCTAACATTATATGAGCATAATTTTTTTAAAAAAAATAATCATCTGAGAGTGAATATTTAGAGCTGTCTTTTGCTGCAAGCATGAATTCACTTACAGAAAATGTGAGATGATTTTTTAAATTACTGTTTTAACTAGTTCAGTACTGACTTGAAGTGCAAAGTATGCAATAGTGCAATTCCAGTACCTGTCCTTTGAAATGGTTGTCCCTTTAGATCCCCAAAAGGAAGCAGCAAGTGTTGGAGAAGAATTCTGTCTTGGTTGAGGATAGGGTTACCAGGTCTGATTTAAGAAATATCTGAGGACTTTGGGGGTAGAGCCAGGAGACTTTGGGGGTGGAGCCAGGAGCAAGGGTTGACAGGCATGATTGAACTCTGAAGGGAGTTCTGGTCATCATATTTAAAGGGACTGCATTTCTTTTAAATGTCTTCCCTCCACTGGAAATAATGAAGGATAAGAGAACCTTCTTTTGGGGCTTATAGAATTGGACCCCCTGGTCTAATATTTTTGAAATGTGGAGGCCTTTTGAGGAGGGGCACTAGATTCTATACTAATAATTTGGTGCCTCTACCTCAAAAAACAGGACCCCCAGAGTCCCAGGTATCCACAGATCAATTCTCCATTATTCCCTACTATGGGAATCAGTCTCCATAGGGTATAATAGAGTGCCCAGCAGAAATTTCTCTTCCCCCCTCCACCACTTTCTGATAACCTTGAGGTGGGGGAGGGCCTCCAAACCAGGAGATCCCCTGCCCCCAACTGGGGATTTCAACCCTAGTTGAGGATATCGCCAAAACAAGGCGGGAGTCACTGAGACTAGCCATAACAGCACAGAGAATGTACATGTTGTATATCACTGAGGATACAGATGACTTAAATACGCCCACAAGGAGCTGGAGATACATGCCCCTCCTCTCTAGGAGCAGACTGTTAGTTCTTAAAGGCACCATACATGGTTACAGCAGCAAATGCTCCACTGAGGTTGGGGTGGTTCTTGACTTTATGAGGTTTGAGAGATGACAGACCTCTTGGTCTCCAATGGGTTCTGGGCTAAGGGTTTGGGATCTGAGTCTATGGAGGAAGGCAGGACTATATCCTAGGGTTTGAGAGCTGACCTGGAGATTTCATAAAAGTCTACCCTATTAAAATCTAACATATGCATCTGGATATGAACTTTCTTGGCCCTCCAAGAGCAAAAGGAATTCTAGGAGGACATGGCCACTTTCCCCAAAGATCCTATAATATAGTGGGCTCAATGCATTGAAGAGGCAACATGGTAGTGATCATCAGCTCTTTATTAAGTACAGCATAAGGTAACCTACATTCCAAGACTGGGGAACTGGGTCAATGGGTTCCCGCGCAAGCACATTATTGGATCAGTCAAACCAGCAGGGGACCTGTGACTGGTGCAGGCAGCAAGTATTTGGATCCTGCTGCCCATTGTTCCCAAGTCCCCAAGCTCTGTTCATATGGCTCCAATGACCCAGGCAGGAACACCCAATTCAGTTCTCACTTGAGTCCACATACACAACAGGTCCCTATCACCTTCAACCCATCTGTCAATTCGTGCTTGTTGGTTAATATTAAGCCCAGTATGGCTGAGCCACATCTATTTCAGTATTAAGTTGCAAGGCCTCTTTAGCTTCATTAAGATCTTGGATGAAAGAAATACAAAGGAAGGAAAAGAAAAGGTCCCCTGTGCAAGCACCAGTCTTTTCCAACTCTGGGGTGAAGTTGCTTTCACAACATTTTCACAGCAGACTTTTTACGGGGTGGTTTGCCATTGCCTTCCCCAGTCATCTACACTTTTCCCCCCTGCAAGCTGTGTACTCATTTTACTGGGTGTGGTCACACGTACTATTAGTGACGACACAGCTCCGTCTGGCTGATGGATTAAATGAGTTCGTTCAGACAGCCACATCTGGCAATCAGTCGTCATCTGGGTTCATCCAGGCTTGCTACGCATGAATGGTGCATTAATTTGACAGTACATAAAATCCGGCCCTTTTTCAAAACAGCGGCACAAGATCGGCTTTTTGTTGTTTGGACAGCTCACGCGCGATACTGTCTCTCACCTTTTTTTTTTTAAAGAAAGCCCCAGCAGACACGCGCATTGCCAGATCATCCGGGAATCTGAGGTGACGCTTCTGCTTCTCCAATCAACACAGGATCCGAGGGGGGAGAAACGTTATCCCATTATTCAGAACAGGAAAAAATTCTTTTTTTTCAATGTGGAGGATTTCAAGATATCATTGTCACTGCCAATTTCTAGGAAAATAATTCCTGGCAGTTCCGTGGTTTGGATCGGCAATATTAATTCTGGAAACTTTCAGCCTTCCCCCCTGCCTCTGAAGAAAGTTTTGATTTCCCAGCTCCAAACAGTTGGGCGCATGTACAATGGACCCCCTCCATTCCCAGAAATCACCATCTGATTACGCATGCTCCAAGAAAGGAGCGTGAACTGCCCTGCATCGATTCAATATTCAGCAGTTCAGATTTGAGCGCTATACACCCGCTTTTAATGGTAGGTATGACTGCACCCACTGACCTCAGAAGGATGGAAGGCTAAGTCAACCTCGAGCCAGCTACCTGAAAACCCAGCTTTCTCCAGGGATTGAACTCCGGTCGTGAGCAGAGTTTAGGACTGCAGTTCTGCAGCTTTAACAGTTCTGCAATATCCTTTTTTGTGATGTGGTGACCAGAACTGTTCCATAGTACTCCAAATGTGAAACACCATAGCTCTGTATCAGGACTTTACTAATGTACTTCGCATCAGTAATGCCCCCAGAGCTTTTTTTGAGCAGGAACACACAAGAACACAGTCCCAGCTGGTTTGGTATCAGGGTGTGTGGATAATATATGCAAATGAGCTCCTGCTGGGCTTTTTCTACAAAAAAAGTCCTGAATGCCCCCATGAACTCTATGGCTGCTTACAGACAGGCAGCTGGGGCATGTGGAAGGCATCCCAAATCGGGCTGGCTCAAAAAGAAGCATCCCAAAGAGTCCAAACGCTTGCCTGCAAGTTGTTCCCATCCCATCCGTGATGTGACGTGGCATGATCAGATGGCTGTTGTACACCATCCCCAGTAGCTTGGTTTGGGCTTATTTTTCCCATTCATTTTTTGGTTATGCGCATGTGCGCTCATGCGCCCATGTGCCTATGTGCTTGAAAGCAATATCTTTTTTTAAAAAAAGCTGGAAGTGGCTTGGGGGTGGCTTGATGTGTTCACACCACCAAAGTACCTCACTTGCACGCTTCCTCGTCCAGATGCTAGTGAGGTGACTGACGTGTGGCTCAGAAATTTGCAACCACTTCGAAAGTGGTAGCTTTTTGAGCCACTCTGAGGATCCCAGAGGATGGGGTGAGTACGGGATTGGGGCAGGCGGCAGATGTGCTCATTTGGACGGATTTTTCTTTCTTTCAAATACATTTTATTGCAATTTTACATAATATATACCAGGGGTGGCCAACGGTAGCTCTCCAGATTTTTTTGCCTACAACTCCTATCAGCTCCAGCCATTGGCCATGCTGGCTGGGGCTGATGGGAGTTGTAGGCAAAAATACATCTGGAGAGCTACCGTTGGCCACCCCTGATATATAGAATACAGACATGAGATGAAGAACTGATGTAGTATAAGATCACATTGTACTTATTGCAGATAACCCAAAAACATTTACAAATAATCAATAATATGAGACAACTGAACCATAAATACAATCAGATTTAGAAATAAGAAATGAAAATAAAATAGTACTGAAAATCCCTGTATTTTTGACCTCTAATCACTTTGTTAGCCAAAATGGACAGATTTTTCAAGTCAGTTTCTGAGTCACCCCAAATTGCCTGTCTATTATCAGCTTATGTCTATCTGTATCCATTTCATACCTTCTGATATATTTATCCATGCTACACTGAGCCAAATCTTGGTTTGGCATCTGTAGCTCTCAGCTTCCTTCATGTTTCATCTGGAGGAAGGATCAGGAAGGAACTCGTGGGGAACAGCATCACAAGCCATTGTAGGTTCTTTGGGAATACAGGAAGAGCCTCACCTCTTTGCCTAAAGTTCACCTAAAGAACTGTTGTGTTCAGTGAAGATTGTGGTTAAATTTTTGATCTGCCCCATCTGTTGTAATTCTGTTAATCATAAATATGAGAAACTTTTGTATAGTACCGAATGAACTTGGTATGTATACTACTCTGTAAAATGGTGGCAGCTTTAATATTTTATACTCTGCTGTGAGATTGCCTGTTAATATCACCTGATTTGTGAAGTCTCTTTTGTCTTCCTCTCAGCTTTTCTTTTTCACTTCTGCAACACACTCCCCACTAGTCTGAATATATGTTTACACTTACAACAACACGCCCAACCTTGCCCAGAATGTTCACATAAGCACTCTTAGTCCCTGATTAAACTAACTCCCACTCACGCACATTTCTGCCCTCCCCCAAGAAAGTCTGAGGAAACAGGTCTGGCAACAAGTTCTAGAGGTCACTAAGTAAAACTGTGAACCCAAGGGAGGAATATGGTTCCAGAAAACTCTATATTGACCTGTAGTGTCAAAATACTAGGGAACAATCATTACCAATGTATAGCTCAAATCCGCAGTTCTACAGTTTGTTTCTGATTTTGACGTTAAGTTTATGAAGCTACCTTCTACCAAGTTACAATATGGGTTCCTCAAGCCAATGTATACTCTGACTCACAGCTGCTCTCCAAAGTCTGTTTGCCTACTGTGGCAACAGATAGGATGCCTTTATGTTTCCCCCATTGTGGTAAAGAGAGTCTCAGGCTGTTTTACTTTGGGAGGGATAGTGCAGATGGAACTTTAATCCTCTCCCCTCATGTTATGGTCCTGATTGCAAACCTCCCTCCCACCATGTTATTTGTCAAAGAAAAAATCCTGGGTGCATTGTTCACATAACTCTCACAATGGCCAGACATTTTTCAGTTCTGAATCTTGAGGTGTGGGATATGGAAACTGTGGCCTTCTGCATTTATTTGTTTATTTTATTTATTTATTTTAGGTAATTTATAGTCCACCCTATCCCAAGGAGGACTCAGGACAGATAACAACATTATGCCAAGCATATGCTCTGTTTCTGAGATCTGGTCTCTGCCATATCAGGCCACTCATCTCAGATCCCACTCAATTGATGAATTGTCTGTTCAGGAAAAGTCCTCAGCCATTATAGAACATTACAGTTCTGACTGCCATCCAAGGACACCTGAGACAAAGCCATAGTGACAGGGAGATAGTAACCTGACAGCATCTTCACAGCATTTCTAATACTTTCAGTAAGCAAGAGGGAGGGGACACAACAGAGATATTTTTTTTAAAAGAACTTGGTCTGGAGAAAAGAAGATAGCAAGGACTATGTTTGCTGCTCCCAAATTCAGAGACACTCAGTTAAATTGCTTGTGGGTAGATTCAGGCCAGACAAAAAGAAAATGTGTGTGTCTCTGTGTTATATGCTGTGAAGTCGCTTCTAATTTATAGTGACCTTTTGAAATAATGTCCTCCAAAATATCCTCTTGTTGACAACAGGCTTTGAATTCAGCAGGAGCTCACAGGAGCACAGCTCCTGAACCTTTCTGACGGCCCCCTCTCCCCCATCTATCTTGTCCATTGAGTAGTAGGTGCAGCTGCATAACAATCCCTGGATTAGGAGAGCGAGCAGCCAGCTAGCCACTAGGAGCTTTGTTATGCCCCCAGCAGCCCTCATTAACCTCTGGAGAAGCCTGCACCACCTTTTCTCCACTTCTTATGTGATTTTGGGTGGCGGGTGCCCAGGAAAGCCCCAGCTGAGCGAGGCCTGCTTGGGCTGGCTGGATCTCTAGCAAGTCCATGCAGGCCTTGCTCGCCCAAGGCTCTTCTTTCTTACATCAGGTTGCTTTTGGCTGGTGGGGGGTGGTGGCATAAGCTAATGAGTTATGCTAATGAGCTCCACCACCTATTTTTCTACAAAACAACCCCTGGTTGACAGCCATTCACAGGCCTTGCAAAGTAAGGGCTATGGCTTGCTTGAGTTAATCCATCCAGTCCTCTTTCCCTGCAGCCTTCAACTTTTCCTAGAATTATTGTCTTTTCCAGTGTCTCTTGTCTTGTAATATGACCAAAGTATAATAGACTCAGTTTCATCAGTTCAGCTTCTAGGGAGAGTTCAGGCTTGATATGATCTGAAACCCACTTATTTGTCTTTTTGGCAGTCCATAGTATCCATAAAACTCTTCTTCACTACCACATTTTACAGGAATCTACTTTCTTCCTATCAGACATCTTCATTGTCGAACATTCAATTTCTAGCAGCCAGCAACAATGCTGCTAGGCTGCAAGGAGCGTCTTTGCCTCCCTTGAAGGGAAGGGAGGACTTTCGCGGCCCGTTTTTGAGGGAGCGGGGCTTGCCTTAGTAATGGTCATCATCCGCCCCCTACCTCAGTGCTGTTTTATTCTTATACTTAATAAAGTGGCCCTTAGTTATACCAATACCTTGTGTCCGACTCTTCATTCTGAATTGGGGGGCAATCACTCCCATAATAGGCACCATAGAGTTTTTACCTCCCAAATGCCTAGAGCGTCCAGGAAAATCATAGAGTTTTCCCGGAAACACCTATAGCGGTCCCGCATGAGTGCCGCCATTTTGATGACGCCACTTCCGGTGACGTTATCACATTGCGCACATGCTCCGCATGAGAGATAGAGTCCCCCGCTATGGGAAGCTGGGGACTTGGCAACCCTAGTGCAGTCTCCCTTTTGGTTGATTACTGAACCAAGGAATAGAAAATCCTGAACAATTTCAGTTTCTTCATCATTGATCTTAAAGTTGTGTAATTCCCTAATAATACTTTTGTCCTCTTGATGTTCAGCTGTATTCCTGGCACTTTCTGCTTTAACCTTCACCAATAGTCATTTCAAGTCTTCATTGTTTTCTGCCAGTAATGTGGTGTCACCTGTATATCTCAAACTACTAATATTCCTTCCACCAATTTTCATGCCATCTTCATCTAAACCTAGTCCAGCTTTTGTTATGATATGTTCTCCAAACAGATTAAAGAACTAGGGAGATAAAATGCATCCTTGTCTGACACCTTTGCCAATCAAAAACCCTCATATGTCTCTATCTTCTGTCCTTAACAGTAGCCTCTTGTCCAGAGCAGAGGTTGCACACCAAAACAATCAGAGGCATACTCATTTCCTTTAAAACCAACTAAAAAACAAATACTTTTTTTTAAAGTATAGCTAACATATGGAACTCACTGCCACAATACATAGTGCTTGCCATTGAAGTGGATCTGACAAATTTATGGAGGATAGGGTTGCCAATTCTGGGTTTCAAAATACCTGGAGTTTCAAGAGTGGAGCTTGGGAGGGTGGAGTTTAGGGACCTTGATAGGGTATAAATAGGTTTATTGGATTTATATAAAGCCTTGTAGTCTACGTTCCAAAGTAGCCATTTTCTTCAGGAAAAGTAGAATAAATGTTTTAAATAAATAATAAATAAGCGATTTATGTTCTCTGGTGATCAGTTGTAATTCTGGAAGATCTCAACCTTCCCCCCCCCCTTTCTGGAGGCTGGCAACCCCAGTGGAGGATAGTTCCATCAGTCTTGATGGTTAAATGAGATCATATTTAGAGTCAGTATACCTCTGAATCCCCTGACCTAGATAGCTCAAGCTAGCCTGATCACGTTAGATCTTAAAAGCTAAACAGGGTCCGCCTGGTTAGTATTTGGATGGGAGACCACTATGGAATAACTGGGGTTTCTACACAGAGGCTGGCAATGGCAAACCAACTCTGACTACCTCTTGCCTTGAAAACCCTATGGGGTTGCCAAAAGTCAGCTGCAACTTAGGGTTGCCAATCCCCAGGTGGGGGCAGGGGATCCCCCGGTTTGAAGGCCCTCCCCCCGCTTCAGGGTCCTCAGAAAGCGGGGGGAGGGGAGGGAAATGTCTGCTGGGAACTCTGTTATTCCCTATGGAGATTTATTCCCATAGAAAATCATGGAGAATTGATCTGTGGGTATCCGGGGCTCTGGGGGGGCTGCTTTTTGGGGTAGAGGCACCAAATTTTCAGTATAGCATCTGGTGCCTCTCCCCAAAATACCCCCCAAGTTTCAAAAAGATTGGACCAGGGGGTCCAATTCTATGAGCCTCAAAAGAAGGTGCCCCTATCCTTCATTATTTCCTATGGAAGGAAGGCATTGAAAAGGTGTGCCGTCCCTTTAAATGTGATGACCAGAACTCCCTTTGGAGTTCAATTATGCATGTCACAGCCTTGATCTTGGCTCCACCCCTAATGTTTCCTGGCTCCACCCCCAAAGTCTCCTGGCTCCACCTCCAAAGTCCCCAGATATTTCTTAAATTGGACTTGGCAACCCTACTGCAACTTGATTCAAAAAACCAAACCAAAACAAAAACTGTCTGAATGCCTATTGATGGAGGCAACAATGGAGGGGGGATTTGGCCTTTGTGACGCTACTACTGGTGACTTGTGGAAACTGGTTGCCCACTCAAGGAAACAGGATGCTGGACTGAAATGACCCTGAGTGTGATCCAGGAAGATCCTTCATATATGGAATCTATCCCATAAATAGAGCATGTGGCGGGCTCTCTTTCTTTGGAGGTTTTTAAACAGAGGCTAGATGGTCATCTGACAATAATGAGGATCCTATGAATTTGGGAGGGGGGCGGTATTTGTGAATTTCCTGCATTGTGCAGGGGGTTGGACTAGATGACCCTATAGGTCCCTTCCAACTCTATGATCCTATGATTCCTTTTCTTCTTCTTTTTTCCTGTGTTGGCTCAATTGTGCTTTATGAATTGTGTGCATGTGTTGGGATGAGAGGTATGCAAATGGAGATGATGGACACTGAAATATATTTTCTTGTAGTTGCATATATTATTGACTTAAGAAAAGTCTATGTTTTTGCTGGAAAATGTCCTTATCTTTTGGCCTTTGGCCAATCAGCTCACACAACTTAAGTGTCCTAGTGTTCTCAGTGCATTTCTTTTATAATATGGCATGTGGGCACAGCATATTTCTGACAAATGTTTGTATAACTACTTTATATTCCTGGAGATTTGTTCTTCTTTCCCTTGCCTGTATGACATGCATGTGGAAAATACATCTCTTACTGCTCAGATGAAGTTCCCCTTTTTAAAACTGGTCCGACATAACTTTTGGAAAGCACCTTTACCCCAGCTTTGTTCTGGGAGTTTAAAAAAGGGAGGAACAATTCATTTAATTATGGACATTTTTAGAATCCATTAGGTGCACCAGAGTATTCTATAAGATCACCTAAAGGTCTATAAAATCAGGAAGTGAAAGTGACATTATTATGTGTCCACCACTTCTCCATGTGGTAAGAAATTCTGAGTCAGCATTTCCTAGTTTTGATTTCCTTTGGATAAGAAAGAACACTGGAGATCTAAGGTGGTTTGGTGCTATTTGCTTTATTCATACACATACATGGATATGTAGCTCTCAGGTGTCAGCAAAGAGGCATCAGATCCTTCACATCAAATCCTCAGGGGTGCAGAGAGGTGGGGGGAGGGAGTGGACAAATTGGCCCAAGGCCCCACAAGGCTAAGGCACATAAATATCCCTTACATTGATAAAGGTTAATGGAGAAAGTTGGGCTCATCTGACCTTCAACCTTCAGGATAGTCTCTTGTAGAGTCAAAGAGAAAGCCAATGTTCCTAACTACTGAATGGTTATTAAGAAAACTAGCATTGTTATATAACATTACCTACTAAACTAATAGATTCAAGTCCAGTAGTACCTTAGAGAACGACAAGTTTCAGGATATAAGCTTTTGAGAGTCAAAGCACTTTTCATTCAGTCTTTGACTCTCAAAACCTCATTCCCCTCCCAAAATCTTGCTGGTCTCTAAAATGCTATTGGACTTGAATCTAACTGTTCTACTGAAGACCCGCACGGCTACCTTCTGAAATGATACTAAATACATTATTATGTTGATATTTCATGTACCTTAATATGCTATTTTTGAGTCCAGTGGCACCTTGAAGACCAACAATGTTTAATTCTGAGTATAAACTTTCATGTGCATGTCATCAGCTATCTGAAGAAGTGTGAATGCACACAAAAGCTCATAGGGTTGCCAGCCTCCAGGTGGGACTTGGGAGATCTCCTGCTTTTACAACTACTCTCCAGCTAGCAGATATCATCTCCCCTGGAGAAAATGGCTGCTTTGAAGGGTGAACCCTATGCCATTGTACCATGCTGATTCCCCTCCCCAAACCCCACCTTCTCCTGGCTCCACCCCCAAAGTCTCCAGGTATTTACCAACACAGACCTGGCAACCTTAGCTTATACACAAAATTAAACTTTGTTGGTCTTCAAATGCTGCTTCAGACCAACAAGGCTACCCACCTGATTTAAATATGCTATTATCTACTAACAGCATTTGGGGAAGTATAGGAGGAAGGCCAAAACTGCTTTTGCCACAGATTCTGCATACACATACACACTCACACACAGAGAGACAGAGAAAGACACATGATTGAAGAAGCCCTGTACCCCAGGGGCCTCACTTTCAACCTCCTTGTAGCTCTATCTTCAAAGCTGTGAACCATCTGTTGCTTGACACATACCTTTTCATTACCCTCATCTGCAGTGATGACACTTCCCCAAACTCTGATGGGCTTCATATTCAAGAACACAGAGCAAATCAGGGACCATCTGCTTACACTTAGCTCCCATTGAGAAAAACATTTGCATCCATTAAAGAACATTCTTTTGTTTAAGGCCTTGACTTTTGTCAGATGCCAAATTGTAGTGTTCACAGTAATCAGACAAGAAACTTGTAATAATACTTGGGTGGAAGCAACTGCCTTTGAATTCATTCTAATTTAGGGCTGGTCTACATGATCAAAGATATCCCATGGCAAGGTCATTCCTTGACTGTCAGCTCTCTGACTGCTGGTGCTGGGAAGAGTTTACATTTTAGGATGCCTCGTCATGTAACCAGAGAGAAAACCAGCAGTCTAAGACAGAATATTCTTGTTTCTTCTTCTTCTGGAGGTGTTCGTTTTCAACATGAGGAAATTTGCTTAGCCTACTAATACAAGTAAACCACCTCTATGTGTGAGGAAACTGGTAAAAATTAATATGACAATATGTTCACTAAAGTGTGGTGTAATGGTTAGGATCTGGGCAACCTCAGTTCAAATCCCTACTCAGCCATGGAGCTCACTGGGTGACCTTGGACTACTCAGCCGCCTAATCTCCTTCACAGGATTGTTGTAAAGATGGACAGAAGGGGAGAACAATGTTGTTAGCCACTTGGGGACACTCCTAACTGGGTCTACTAAGATATATGTCCCATTTTATTCACTCCCATGGCAGTGTTCTTAGAACTGCAACCTTTGGGTCCTCATAGGTGGGGGGAGTGGTGTATAAAGATCTAAAATAAATAAACACAGGGCTGTTTTGAGCAGGAATGCAGTTCTGGCCAGCTTGGTATCAGGGTGTGTGACCTAAGATGCAAATGAGTTCCTCCTGGGCTTTTTCTACAAAAAACCTCCATGTGAAACAATGGTGATGTCAAGGGGTGTGCCCTAATATGCAAATGAGTTCCTGTTTGGGATTTTTCTATAAAAGAAGCTCCGAATAAATACTATTACAAACAAGGATGGCTGAATGTGCAAGCAAATTGTTTGCAGCCATGTTAGTCCAAAAGTGGAGTACCCAGCTTGCTGGGGGTAAAGTGTAGATGACTGGGGAAGTCAATGGCAAACCACCTCGTAAAATGTCTGCTGTGAAAATGTCACAATGCGACATCACCCCGGAGTCGGAAATGATTGGTGCTTGCATAGGGGACTACCTTTACCTTTTTAGTCCAAAAGTAAAAGCTAAGAACACCATCTATGCAATATTGAGACCAGGCCAACCCAATGAGCCATGACACATAGCGAGGTGCAAGCTCTTCATCAAGTCAGAAAATAAAAAGAGGTATAAAACAAAGTGCAGATCATTATGCTCTGAAGACTTTCTTATGCCAGGCTACAGTAAACCTGAAATCTGCTGGGTTTTTTCCCCTTTTGTATCTTTTTACATCTGCCCTGATAAGGGTTGTGGGAAACTTGGAAAGCTTGCTCACTGTTTTGTGTCACTGGATTGGTCTAATAAAAGTATTACATGGATGGTATTTTTGGTTTTTTGAATGAATGAGTCTGTTAACAATGAAGAGCCACCCTAATTGTCACCAGCAATTATGAGACAGATGTTGCAGTACCTTAAGGACTAACCAAGATAATGTGACAAACATTCTTGTGGGCCAGAGCTCATTTCATCACATGCATCTATGAAGTCAGCTCTGGCCCATGAGAGGTTATGACCCAATCCATATGTTAGCTTTTAACAATGCACTCACTCATGGATGTTTTTGTTGCAGAGGATTAGTATCTCCAGAATGTATGTCAATGGTAGTTAATTATATTTCCAAACAATTCTTGCCATCATTACAGTACAGCATTGAATGCTGTGAATTGATTAAACTTTTACCTTTTTTTTTGTTAAAAATGCATAATAGGCAACAAGTTTTGATTCATGTAGAGCCAGTTTGGTGTAGTGGTTATGTGTGCGGACTCATCTGGGAGAACCGGGTTTGCTTCCCCGCTCCTCCACTTGCAGCTGCTGGAATGGCCTTGGGTCAGCCATAGCTCTCTTGAAAGGGCAGCTGCTATAAGAGCTCTCTCAGCCCCACCTACCTCACAGGATGTCTGTTGTGGGGGGGGGGAGGTAAAGGAGATTGTGACTTCTCTGAGACTCAGATTCAGAGTATAGGGTGGGATATAAAACCAATTTCTTCTTCTTCTTCATTTCTTCAACCCCTCTCCTTTCAGGCTGTGATAGAGGAGAGGTCAAACGTAAGCGAACAATGGGTTCTACACAAAAGAGGGAAATCATTTGGATTATGTGTCACCTGGCTTGATTGAAGCCCGTGGCACCTGACTGGTCAGCTGTACCACCCACCATGCATCATCTCTTTGGAGTTGTTTTGGGACAAAAGGACCTTTCACGTGCAGGGGACCTCTTCTCCTTGGACGATTCTGAAATTGAAGGGTGCCTGTCAGAAGCCCTTGAGCAAATAAAAATTATCAGTTCTTCTCCAGTAAGTAAAACATTCCATGTTCCTTTTTTTGTGCATAAGATGAAACGTGCAATAAGGATAAAAAGGAGTTTGCAATCACATGCGTTTACTGTGAATACAAGAATTTGTCTCCCTATCTGTGAAATGGGAACAAGGATGGTTAACCTTGCAGGAGTAGTGACCATGCATCATTAAGGGCTAACAGATCTCACTAGTTGGCAACAAGAACAGGCTCACCCCAGCCCTGGAATCCTGTATCCATTTAATACTTATCTGTACATTCTTTTGAACTGTCTTCGTATTAATAAAAATCCTGGGGGCAATCTGTGAGATGACAAAAAAGGGTAGCTACAATAGAAAAATACAATGATAAAAAGAGAGGACAATACATTTTGGTGCAAACTAATATGTATTAAATCCCAGTATATTCTAAAACTCTGCTTTGACTTTTGGGAACACTTTTCTTCAAAGACACTCTTGCTCCCTGGATCAAACTTGTAAACGATCATTCATATTCAAACTGACCACATTCAGAAGTCACTATGATCTGTTCACAATTGGCTGAGATGCAGCTTGTTTGTTGTGTTCACACATTCCCATTCTCCATTCTCCCTTTGAACATGGGTGACTTTTGGAGCTGCTGTTTGTCCAGTCTGAGCTGGAGCAAAACAACATAGGGAAAATGGAACTTCCTCTCCCCACCATAGTCTTACTTGAATTTGGAATATATGTTCACGGATCTTATCTTGTTTGGCCCTCAGTCTGGGTTAGTAAGCATTTCCAAACAATTACTAAATAAATAGCTCATGAATTGATTTTTTTTTTTAAAGAACTTTTATAAGTTAATTTCCACTAGAGGGCAGCAGCGATACATAATTGGTGTGGAATATTTCACCTTATTTTCATATTCAGATACTGAAGATACAAACAATATCTCTCAGACACTAACAGAACCTTAGAAAATTGTTGATATCTGCATGCTTCAATATATCCTTTCTATCAAACAAAAATGTGGAAAGGCACAGGGCATAAAATGTCCAGAACACCATTCTTTTGAAGAAGTTAGTAAGAATCAGACTACATACTTAACAGAAATGTCATGGTTGAATATGGCAACAGTTTATAAAACTATAAAGTAGTGCTGACAGAAAGTTCAACTTGGTATCCATTCAAACTAGGGTTGCCAGGTCTGTGTTGGAAAATACCCAGAGTCTTTGGGGGTGGAGCCAGGAGAGAGTTGGGCTTGGGGAGGGGAGGGGCCTCAGCATGGTACAATGCCATAGAGTCCACCCATTTTCTCCAGGGAGCAGATCTCTGTCAGCTGGAGATCAGTTGTAAAAGCAGGAGATCTCGGGCCCCACCTGAAGACCTGCAACTCTGATTCAAACTGACTAGCAGTAGGTTCATAGAATAAAAAACTGAAGAAAAGTACTTCTTCATGCAATGTGCAAACAGTTTATAGAGAGTATTGCCATAGGATGTTACTGTGCCCACAACTATAGATGACTTTAAAGATAAGTAGAAAACTTGAAGGACAGGTTTATACTCTGCTTGTCAACCCTGTTAGCTGAACAGAGCCAGTCTACCACTTCTGATTGCTTTTGTTCGTTTGCCGCCATGGCAGCCAATTTATGGTAATCCCATAGGGGTTTTCCAGGGAAGAGATGGCTTGCCATTGCCTGCCACTTTGTAGCAACCCTGGATATCTTGCTGGTCTTCTCTCCAAATAGTAACCAAGGCTGACCCTACTTGGCATCTGAGATCTGAAGAGATCAGGTTCACCTGGACTACTCAGGTCAAGGACTGGATTACCATAGTCCTATTGCTGATTTGCCCTCCTACTGCAATTGAATAACACACAAGCATGAAATGACTTGCAAATCTACTATGAGCTTTGGCTTGTGTTAATTTTCTAGATAGCCAGCAGGAGTGTTAAACATGCAAAACAACAAAGACTAAGGCAGAAGGAATCAAGTTTTTTGCTTGCTTCATTATATTTTGAATTTCAGTTGTCATGCACCACTGCTTGCTGTGTATACTTACTTAATTGTGCCATGTCTTCACTCTTCCCAGCCCCGCTCCCCAGCTCTTTCTTCCGGTTCTTTCATATAGAGCTCAAGTTATTCATATGTGTCAGGGTTGGACAAAGTGTCGGGAATTCCTCTGTGATTGACAGCCAAGAACTTGCCAAGCTTCTATATTAGTGCCAGTACTTTCTATCCTGTTGGGATACTTTCTCCACACTTCCTGTGTCTGTGCGTCAAGGATCAGACTTGTTTATAAAATACTGACACCGCAAGCTTGAGTTACTTTTTGGGAGTTAAGCCCATAATATAATTCTCAAATATCACTGGCTCAGTTGCTACTTAATAGCATGGTGAGAATCCAATTCCTCTCCCTTCCCAAACAATTCTCTTTGGATTTCCTGAGAGTGTGCTAAAACTTTAAATAAATACAGCCAAGTAGAGTACCCATGAGAACTTATGAGAGCAGGGGCATCTCCCCCCTGCCTTTGTTTCCTCCCCTCTCCACCACCTCTTCTCTCACAGTCCGTCTTCTGTTTTCCCATCCCTCTTTTTCCTCCCCCACTTGTTTGAAGTGCCAACTGCTTGCCCACCCGCCCATGTGGCTGCAGTGTGGCCACTGCTGCCTCTGCTCATATGGTGGTGGCAGGAAGAATGCTGCAGCTCTTACAGTGGATGTTGCAAAATGTACTCCTCATGCCCACCTGGCTAAAGTGGTGAGAGTATGGTGGCAACCCCCAAATAGCCACTGAGATTTCAGAGGGCACCCCTGCTTCACAGGGGGTGGAAACTGTCTGTATATACATATCCTCCCACAAAAATCTGCATGTGCTGTATCAATTAGCAGGCAGTATGAAGCTTGGATGGCCCAGGCTAGCCCAATTACATCAGATCTCGGAAGCTCAGCACAGTTGGTCCTGATTGGTTGGGAGACCACCAAGGAAAATCAGGGTCACAACACAGAGGCAGGCAATGGCAGCACCTCTGAACGTCTCTTCCCTTGAAAACCTCATGGGGTCACCATAAGTTGGCTGTGACTTGATGACACTTTCCATCACCATGAAGCTTTGGGATTAGCCACATCTAATGTATTAGGAGTCATCCATCCTTTGTTTGGGCAATAGAACAGCACCCTCTGCACTGTTTAGCCCTGGAACTGCAACTTCAAAAAGTGTCCTGCAGTGCTTAGAGAATCAGACAAGGATCCAGGAGACCCAAATCACCTCAACAGTGAAGTTCATAAGACATCATGGGATGGTCACATGCTCTTACTTTGCAAGGTTGTTGTGAGGATAAAATGGGACAGGGAGAACCCTGAACTCCTTGGTAGAAGGATGGGGTAAAAATGTTTTCAATCAGGGGTGGCCTAGCTGTGGCTTGGGAGCCACCCAAACTGTGGCTCTTTCACACATATTGTGTGGCTCTCCCCCACCACCAAGTCAGCTAACTTGGAGAAGGCAAATGTCTCTTTAAATCACTTCTCCAAGCCAAGCCAGTCAGCAGCTTTCTTTCCACCTCTCCCTCCCTCTCTCTTTCTCTATTCCTTCCTTCCTTCCTTCCTTCCTTCCTTCCTTCCTTCCTTCCTTCCTTCCTTCCTTCCTTCCTTCCTTCCTTCCTTCCTTCCTTCCTCTGATGCTCATATCTTGTGACTCTCAAACATCTGACATTTATGCTATGTGCCTCTTACATTAAGCAAGTTTGGCCACCTCTGTTCTAGATAGATATCACAACTGACTTCTAGGAAACCAGTGCTGGAAAAGGATACCATCAGATCTAGGTTGGACATTAAGCTACAGACAGGGCTTGACATTTCGGGAAATGTTCTGCAGAAACAGTTTGTTTGGTCTAATTTGTTCTGGAAGTTCCAGAAAGAAAATAGAAAGTTCTCCTTAGAACTGTAAATTTATAGTAAGTGGAAGGGATTTAATCTACTGATTAATTCTGATGCATCTTGAGTACAAATTGCTTTGTCTCAAACAGGACTACCAAACAAATGACAACGACCAGGCAGTTGTGGAAATCTGTATCACTCGAATCACCACAGCTATCAGGGAGACAGAATCCATAGAGAAACATGGGAAATCCCTTGTTGCTCTTTGGGAGTCATGCTTGGAGCACAACCTGAAACCTTCAGGAAAAGATGAAGACACACCGCATGCAAAAATTGCATCCGATATTATGAGCTGCGTTTTGCAGGTAAGAATATTTGTGAGGGATGTTGGATTGCTGTCATGCTTGCCTTGAGAATGACCCGTGGTTCAATGAAAAGATGTTTTGGCCACTGGAATGTTGTTTGTTAGAAAAGTCAGAGCAAAAACCTGCCTGTTATAAGACATACAGGCTTGATACCCAAAATGGCACCCCTATGTCAAATGTTCCTCTTCTGTTACGTGTAGTAAAACTTACATTATGACTTCACATAATTACTTTGTGAATTTTTGAGTTTTTATAATTTTTGAGTTTTTATAATTTTTATTGATTTTAACTACAACTACTTACTTGCTATGTAGAATTGTCGTGCTTGAGGTAGAGAAGTGATAGATCAAAAGCTTATTGGAGAGAAGAGAAGCAAGCGATTGGGCGTTCACCTCTTGCTGCTGTAATGGCGATCACGACGGGGGAAGCTTTGGAGCATACAGAGAGAACAGGAACAACTGCCATTGCACCCCTGTCTTGCTGTAAAAGCCCCATGCCGAAAAGAGACCCCTTCAGGGCCTCTTTGGGGATGTTACATCTGTGGCACCCCTCCACCCACCTGATTTAGGGGGGCCACAAGCAGGAGAACCCACGGACCCTGCTAAGATCAAGGCAATGTAGCCCGGAAGTCCTACTTTGTGATTTTTCCTATCCTTGCTAGTGACAGCCAAGAATATACAGTGGGAAAACAAATGATGTATTGATGCCAGAGTGTTAGAACATAAGAAAACATAAAAGAAGCCATGTTGGATCAGGCCAATGAGCCAGTTTGGTGTAGTGGTTAAGTGTGCGGACTCTTATTTGGGAGAACCGGGTTTGATTCCCCACTCCTCCACTTGCACCTGCTGGAATGGCCTTGGGTCAGCCATAGCTCTGGCAGAGGTTGTCCTTGAAAGGGCAGCTGCTGTGAGAGCCCTCTCCAGCCCCACCCACCTCACAGGGTGTCTGTTGTGGGGGAGGAAGGTAAAGGAGATTGTGAGCCGCTCTGAGACTCTTCGGAGTGGAGGGCGGGATATAAATCCAATATCTTCTTCTTCCAGTCCAACACTATGTGTCACACAGTGGCAAAAAAACCCACACTAAAACGGTGCCATCAGGAGGTCCACTAGTGGGGCCAGGACACTAGAAGCCCTCCCACTGTTGTCCCCCCCGAAGCACCAAGAATACATCATCACTCACCCCAGACAGAAAGTTCCATCTATACCATGTGGCTAATAGCCACTGATGGACCTCTGCTCCATATGTTTATCCATGGCTTTTTCTGCAGGAAAAGCCCAGCAGGAACATATTTGCATATTAGGCCATACCTAATTCCTGCTAATTCTTTCAGCATTCTTGCTGAAAGAAAGCCCCGTATTTATCCAATCCCCTCTTGAAGCCATCTATGCATGTAGCTGCCACCACCTCCTGTGGCAGTGTTAATCACCCTTCGGGTGAAGAAGTATTTCATTTAGGGTTTAGCTTTAGGGTTAGTTTTATCTCAATTAGAAGAGAATATTCAGCAAGGGCTGCTTTCATACAGTGACTGTTGTCTGTGTGGCTCACATTGCAGCCTATAATGCAGAGGAACTCACAGTGGCAATAGAGTGTACAGACACAAGCCTTATTTCCCTTTCTTAGCCCTTGATGACTGACACCCCACCACCACCATCAGAGGACTTTTAGAGGGCTTTTAAAATTTTCCAATAGCTATATTGTGATAAGAGCCCCGTGACACAGAGTGGTAAAACTGTAGTACTGCAGTCTGAGCTCCCTGCTCACGACCTGAGTTCGATTCCAGTGGAAGCTGGGCTCAGGTAGCCAGCTGCAGGTTGATTCAGCCTTCCATCCTTCCAAGGTTGGTAAAATGAGTACCCAGCTTGCTGGGGGGGGGGGAAGTGTAGATGACTGGGGAAGGAAATAGGAAACCACCCCGTAAAAAGTCTGCCTTGAAAACGTTGTGAAAGCAACATCACCCCAGAGTTGGAAACGACTGGTGCTTGCACAGGGGACTACCTTTTATTATATTGTGATAGCATTATGCCAAGCCTATTGCAACAAAGTACTAAACATAATGCAAATACAAAGTTAAGTCTGTGGCCCTTTTTGTTGCAGTGTTATAAGGAGAAATGTGCAGTAATTTCCCCCCTTTATAACCATAGCAAAATGGGCTGGGACCTAACTTTTTAAAACTGGAAGCTGGGGTCTAGTGCATTGTTGCAGCAGATTGTTATAATGCTATGGCACTATACTGATGTTACTGATTTTTAAAAGGTTTTTTTGGGGGAAAGCACCAGTGGTGGGGCACAGTGGTGCTGAGCCTAAGGAAAAAGGTGGCTATGTGAGTGGGACCTGGGGAAAAAAGGATATCTCCCTGTCCATATGTTAACTGAAAGATGCTTTGACTATTGTCTCTCCCGATTAGAGGAAAACAGGTCAAATAGAGGATGATGTCATGTGGATGGTCCCCCAAACTGTTGCTGTAAGGAAGCCAATGCAGAGGAAAACACTGACTTGGAAACAGCCGGGGAAGCAAGAGGCTACTGGGGCAAAAGGGATGCTGTTTTCTTCATAGTGCTCCAAATGGCCACTTGTGCCATGAACCAGCCCTGGTTAGTTGGAAAGGAATGGAGTTATGCCTGGGATCAAACAAAAACATAGCCTTTCAGGCATAGATCTGAGCACAGAAGTAACCCTAGAGAATAGCATAACTTCTCAGGAGGCTGTTCCTTTTTCAGCAGCAAGGGCTGAGGCTGATCCAGGAGCTCTCTCTCTCTCTTTCTGTGGGCATGTTTGCCTTTGGAGTTTGTTTCCCCAGTTTTAATCATGCCACTCCTGACAGCAAACTTTCAACGCTGCTAAAATGTTTCTTAATATCTAGCCCTGGCTACCCCTCAGAAATAACCCCCAAGGCTTCACGTTACTTTAAAGATACTTAAAGATCATGATAATTAGTTTTGAGTCTTGGCTGCTTCCATCAAGAAGAAACAAGAACATGATTGTAGTGGAGGGGAGGGGGGAGAAGGAGGGAGAACTTCCCAACCAGGTTCCACATCAGCGTAATGGTGAATTAAAACTCTCCATGTATCCAGTGTTGTTCATTTCTGCTTTGAGACTCCAGGGTCAACTCCAAGTAAACATTTCATATAATAACAAAGGGGGGGGGGAGAATCCTGAATTCTCTGTGGTTTTGATTTCCAAAAATATAATTCTTCAATTAGCAGAACAAGCCTTCTTTTGTCTTTACTTCACTGGTTAACTGTAACTCTGTCAAAGCAAAGGCCCTGTTAGCTGAAATGTAGTAATTGCCATTAAATCCACTGTACTGGTTCAAGATGTCTGCAGGTGGCAGGTGATTAAAAGATTTTGGTGTTCCTGAGCCTGCCTGTCTCAAATACTTCTGCTATTCTCATTATGATATTTTTATGAGAAAGGACCCAGAGGGAGGAGAAAAAGTGTAATGGTATAAGTTGGTAGGCTAGCATGTAGGGTTGCCAACTCAGGGTTGGGAAAGTTCTGGAGATTTGAGGGGCGGAGCCTGGGGAGGGCGGGGTTTGGGGAGGGACCTTAGCAAGGCATAGTGCCATAGAGTTCATTCTCCAAAGCAGCCATTATCTCCAGGCAAAATGATTTTGGTCATCTGGAGATCAATTGTAATAGTAGGAGGTGTTCAGGTGCCACCTGGAGGTTGGCAACCCTGCCAGCATGTCACCATGTTCCTCTGGCATCCACCAGGATGAAGACCTTCTTTGTGGTGGCCCTGTCCTTGTGGAACCAGCTGCCAGACGGTACACAGTCCCTGTGGAATTTATATAAGTTCCACAGGGTCTGCAAAACAGAGCTCTTCTGTCAAGCTTTTCATTAGTCAGGTCTGTTTATGTGGGCTGCCGTTTTAATATGTTTTATATTGATATCTGTTAATATTTTAGCTGTTGTTAGCTGCCCCAAAACTGCTTGGTGGTGAGAGGCAGCATATAAATTTAATAATAATTATTATCAGCACAGCTGGTCTGATGCATAAGAACTCCCAGCCCTTGCTTGGGTTAGAATTCTCAGAAGCACCAGTGAAACAGAGCGCACTCTCGTACATTAGTTAGTTCATTGGATTTCAGGATTTTATTTAGGCTATTTATATCCTGCAGGTCTTCAAATGGCTCAAGGATGTTGAGATACAGTTCTGAAACCAAGCACTGAGATACTCAATCCAAACATTGTTTCAGCCTCTTCTGCACTATTGCAAAGGGATCACAGGGTGCACTCTTACACTATGCAGCACCACCATTTAGCATGAAGTGGAAACGTCTTTGATCATCTTAAGGCTGAGCAGAACTGGTTTCACTTACAGACAGAACATGTGTTGCCTCTGTTGTTTGTTGTTCTGTAGCCCCTTGTGATAAAACTTGAAGACTCAATACTGAAGAACCATGCCTGGAACACCATTCCACAGCCTCATGTTTAAGCGCTGTACAAGCCCTGTGCTAGTCCTAAAAGGACAAAGGCAGATATATGGTGCTTTCACACAATGATTGTTTGCAAGTGGATTTTGCTATTCAGTTGTAAAGCACGTTATCTAGTGTGTGAACCGCCCCCATAGAAGCCCCAGTGTTCAAGCTGAATGGTTGAGCTGTTCCAGTTTGGTACAATAGCATGTAATGACTATTTTCCTTCCTTCCTTCCTTCCTTCCTTCCTTCCTTCCTTCCTTCCTTCCTTCCTTCCTTCCTTCCTTCCTTCCTTCCTTCCTTCCTTCCTTCCTTCCTTCCTTCCTTCCTTCCTTCCTTCCTTCCTTCCTTCCTTCCTCCCTCCCTCCCTCCCTCCCTCCCTCCCTCTGTTCTTTTTCTGGTGCCACCATTTTCCCCAACAGAATTACAATCGTCCTCCCATCATGGCCCTGGCTGTCCCAGTGGCAGTGAAATTCCTGCAAAGGGGTAACAGAGAGCTGTGCAGGAACATGTCAAGTTATCTTTCCCTGGCTGCCATCAGCAAAGCAGACCTGCTGGCTGAGCACTCAGAAACGATCGTAAAAAGCATCCTGCAAGGTAAGGAAAAGTGTATTCACTCTGTTGATTTTATCACTCCTAAGCTGCTGTGAATTATTTTTCATACATTTATTTATTTACAGTTCACCTTTCTCACTGAGACGCTAGGCGGATTACACAGTGTAAATCACCAAATGGGACATTCAGGCCAGCCCTAGATTATCTGGCACCCTAGGCAAGGCTAACATCTGGCACCCCCCGCACTGATAACCAATTTTCAAAAACAGATTAATTGTAACACCCAATTTGGCACCTCCAGAAGTCCAGCGCCCTAGGTAATCACCTAGTTTGCCTAGTGGTAGGGCCAGCCCTGGAGACATTCATGTGATTTTTAAAGGCTTTGATCCTTGACTGCAACAAGATAGCTTCCTTGGTATATGTATGTATGTATTTAGAACATTCATAGCCTGCCTTTCTGCTTAAAAGCCATGAAAAAGACACATTTTACACCTTCACATAGACTTCACAGAAGCTGGGCAGTTGACTGGGATGATGGGCAGGGAGGGAAGACCCTCTTGCTCTCAACTGCAGATAGGATGCAGCTCAGAAACGGAACCAGTCTTTATGTATGCACTGCCTTAAATATACAAGAATGAGCCAGTGGACTCTAAGAAAGTCATAGTATTTTGGTCTGTAGTGATAACTCTTCATATAGAGTAGTTTATTCCATTTTCAGCACAATTCAAAGAAATTCTTCCTCAGTAGCGAAGGGTTCAGAGGAAAACAAGATGCTCAGGCTGCTCCGTGTTTTGTTTGATGGTTCACAATCACAAGCTGGGAAGGCTGAAGGAACAGAGTTCTTCCTTAGAAGATAAGATGGTGGTCATATATTGACAGTAAGAATGTCTTTGCTTTCAATGTGTTTCTTTAAAAAATTCTTTGAATTCCTAACAAAACAGAGGTATTAATTAATAACAGGGCCTGCTACAAAGCTGATAACTACAATGATGGTCTTGTACAGCTCTTGTTTGTTCAGAAGGGTTTGTTGAGAACATCCTGGTGGGTAGCATCGCATGACGTCTCACTGCAGGCCATGTCACAGTTCTGCTATGACCTTATTAGTGGAGGTGGTTGTGAAAATCCATTAAGTGGAACCAGGTCTTACCTTTTAGATGAGTAGTGAAATTGCATCTAGCAGATATTTGGGAGCAGCTGGAATAGCCCTGACTAGCTCAAGTTGGTTAGAGCTTGAAAGGTAAGCAGGGTCAGTTAATGGTGTAGTGGAGAGCCAGTATGGTGTAGTGGTTAAGTGCACAGACTTAACTTATCTGGGTTTGATTCCCCAGTTCTTCACATGCAGCTGCTGGAGTGACCTTGGGTCAGTCATAACTCTCTCAGAGCTGTTCTGCTCAAGAGCAGTTCTTGGAGAGCTGTCTCAGCCCCACTTACCTCACAGGGTGTCTGTTGCAGGGAAGGGAAAGAAGATTGTAAGCTGCTCTGAGACTCCAAGTGAAGGGCAGGGTATAAATCCAATTATTTCTTCTTCTTCTTCTTCCTCCTCCTCCTCCTCCTCTTCTTCTTCTTCTCACCAGGGAACACCAGGGTTGCTATGCGGAGTCAGGCAATGGCAAACCACCTCTGCTCATCTCTTGCCTTAAAAATCCTGTGCGAGGCTGCCATAAGTCAGTTAGGGTTGCTAACCTCCAGGTGGTGGCTGGAGATCTCCCAGGATTCTCTTAGTCAATAGAGATCAGTTTACCTGGAGAAGATGGCCACTTTGGAAGGTGGACTCTATGGCATTACACCCTGTTGAAGTCCCTCCTCTGCTCAAACTCCACTGTGTTCAGACTCCATCCACAAAACCTCCAGGTATTTCTTAATTTGGAGCTGGCAATCAGAGCTCTATATCTCTCCCCCCTCCCTTTTTTTTTGCATTTGCATCATTCTACCACCAGATGTTGCTCTAGATGCCTGAGAAAGGAATTCTAGAAAGTAGTAATTTTACAATGATCTGATAAGGTTTAGGAATCAGAAATGACTGGATTCGCTTTCAGAACAAAGGAAATAGATAAAAGGGGGGAGAAAATCAGACAGACTTTTATGTAGCATCACCCTGGTTCAGCTCCAGACTGTGTAGAAGTAGCCCTCCCTTTTCTAGATGAGAAACATTCCATGCCCATGGATTCTGTATGCCAGATTCCAGCTTGGAATGCACAAAACCATTGATGATAATACTTATCAATGGTTTGTGATGAAGAGGAAAACTGAATTCAGATCTGTCAGGTGTTTCTCTCCAGACTCATATCATTTCTCAGTGATTGCTTTTCTAACTGGGCTCCTTGTGAGGTCCCAAGACAGCTGCAGCAGTATGATTAGGACCAGAGGGTTGCACAGCCCAGACAGGTCAATACAAAGATCTGTTCTGGGGTTTTCAGCCGTTCCCTGTAAAGACAGGACTTGCAAAGCAGCTTGTAGCGCTGGGGGTTTGTGTGTGTGGCCCTTAGGGTCGCTGGGCAGTGTTCGGCAGTCAACAGAAAGGCTGTGGGTAGGGATAGGGGATATAATACTGACTGCACTATCATGTCACTTCCAATAAAAATAGGTAGCTCTAGGAATCACTAGGAAGTTGTCAGTAAAACCAGAAGTGACATGACATTGCAACCTCCATTGTAGAGTGGGCTGTTATTTTCCTCCTTATCACAGTTCAAACTGGGGGCTTGGTTGCCTGGTTGCCCTTGAATTGATATCACACTTGCTGTTTTTGAAACAATACATGGGGGTGCTAATAAATATATTAATATTTCCCCCCCCTCCATCTTTTGTGTGCTTCACTGAAGTACTTATGGAGCACAGAGGGGAGGAGCTGAACAAATGGAGTCTTGCCTAGCTCCACTGTAGCCACAATGGGAAAAAAACCTGTTTTATATTGTAGTTCCTGGGAGGAGCCAAGAATTAGGCAAGGCCCAGGGTAATATCTACATGGTTTCAGTTGGCCTTAGGGCTTCTGTAAGGAGAGCAGGAGACCCTCTTCTGCCAACCCCCAACCCCCACCACCAGTTGATAGGGCAGTCAGAGACAGGAAATGTGGGGGAATTCACCATCTCCCCAACAGTGTAACATCACTTGTGGAGCAAACCCAGAAGGAATGTTAGAAAATCGCCCTGACACGATGGCACCACTTCTGAGTTCACGTTGGGAATGATGTCGTGCTGTTGGAGCAATAACAGTTTCCACAAGGGTGTGTGTGCAAATTGCTGTTTCTCCAGTGGCATGATGCCACTCCCAGCAGGGTGCCCCCAGATCTCCTGCCAGTTGCCAGCACTCAATTGGCATCCCTAGTTGAGTGAGCATCCCTGAGCAGAGTGAGAGAAAAGGCCCGGGCAGAGACAACCCTGTAAATAAGTTATTCAAATGAAGTGGGAAGTTTGTTCAGAGACAGTGTTATTTATAAAGATAGAAAATATATACTTTGAAATACCCACAACTCATGATGCTATTGAGCTGAAGCTTAGAACCCTGCTAGGATTGAAGGATTTCTATTGCATCTTGCATCCTTTCAGGCAGCAAGAAAGTCAAAGGCTTTCCTTTGTCAAACCAGGATATCTGATGCTTAACAACACAAAGTTTTAGCATTTCGTAGCTCCAGAGAGACCATTGTAGTGTGTTCATCACAAAGCAAATTTTGGTCTAGTGTGTCTAAGACCTGGTAAGTTAGACCTAAATGAAGTATTCCTTATTTTTAGCTGTGTTTATTAAATATGAGGTACTAATAGGGGTTTTTTTTTACATTTAAACTTTATTCTATACTTTTATTCAGTAATGCAATGCATATTTCTGAGGTTTCAGTGAAGACATCTTTCTTAAGAAGACTTGTAAGAAGTCCTTTTTATCTTTGAAGGATGAACCACATTTATGTAGTGTTTGTTCCACCTCATTGGTCTATTCTGACAGAGAACTTTTGAATTTACACAAGAATTAAGGATTCTAAAATAGTAAAACCATAAAATAAGTTAAATGACTAAAATAACAGCAAAACCAGTGGAAAAAAACAATAAAATGATTTCAAACAGCATGAACAATAAACATCTAAGCCCTTAAATCCTGGAAGAACCCCAAAATAAAGCTAGGAAAAACCTGGTAAAAGAACCACCCCAAAACTTGTAAATTTGGTACCATGCAAGTTATCAGATGGAAGGCCGAGCCTTGGTAGTAGATCTTCAGCTTTGCATACAGAAGGCCCCAGGTTCAATTAGTAGAATCTCTAGTTAAATGGAGCAGGTGATATGGAAGACCTCCTGAGATCCTGGAGAACTGCTGTTAGTCAAATTAGTCAACATTGGTCTTTACAGACCAATGACCTGAGGAAAGAAGCTTCATGTGAATGGAGTTCAGGGCTTGGACACCACTACAGAAAATACACTATCCCTGGTGTTCACTTACTTAGCCAATGAAAGTGGACCTTCAAAACAATTAGAAAAGGCATACCTACGCAGAGTACATTGCAGTAGTCCAACCTAGATGAAATATAAAGAATGGGTAACTGACCCAATCAACCGTTCCATGCAAGATTTAAATTAAACCCCACACTTTCTCCATGAGTCCTCCAACTCGATCTATATTTTCTCTTTGCACTGGAGTATCCTGCCTTTATAGCAGCATTGCAACACTGGCATACATTCATACCGATTTTGTACTATGGCTTGTTCCAAGTAGAGAGCCTAGGCGCTTCTCTCCATTTTTGCACAAGCTGCCACGGAGCTGCAAGTTGGTGCACCATTCTCCTGTGGCAAGCAGAAACTGCTTGTAAGAGGATCTTGCTTGCTGTGGGAAAGCAGAATGCCAACTGGCAGCTCCATGGCAGCTTGTGCAAAAATTGAGAGAAAGGCCAGGAGCAAAAGGGCTCTCCACCTGGAACAAGCCTAGTGCAAAACCGGTCTCACTTCCCCCGCCCCCTTCTGTGATGCATAAATTGTTGTGGGGTAGAATTGCACTGTTTGGTTTTCATCTTAAAGCTTGTGAGGAGGTAGAATAATAGAATCATAGAGTTGGAAGGTACCTCCAGGGTCATCTAGTCCAACCCCCTGCACAGTGCAGGAACTTCACAAATACCTTCCCCACACACATACATCCCCAGTGACCCCTGCTCCATAAAATTCTGGCCATTAGAGCACATCAATTGTTCCTTATAAGGGAAAACCTCTGCATGGGATCATCAGGGGCCTGCTATGTCCAGGGTAAATTCAACTGGAATGGCCAAAGATTCAGTGACACGCTTGGCTACAATCTTACGCTGAGTTAAGGATGTTTAACCCAATTGATTTTGGTATGCTTACTGTGGTAAACTCGATGTTGCAAAGTATCCACAAAGTATTATTCACTTCTTGGCACCCCAGATATAAAAGATCTATTTTTGAGAGATATTTCTGAAATTAGTGAAGAGTATTGGGCGGGTGGGGTGGAAATATACAAGGCAAAAGGGAAATGCTGGTCTTGCTTTCAGATTTCAAACCCTGGGGGGAGGGGAAGTACCCTCCAGAAAATGAAATTTTCATAAAGTATTTTTATTTATGGTACAATTTTATAAAAATAATTTCAATAAAATTAGTACAAAATCAATTTACAATATAATACAGCTGTATCCTCTTCAAAGAACAACACAGCAGACAAATTGTAATAATCCAAATGCTAGGTTGACTCCAACATAAATAATATCTTGGACAAAGAACAAGTTTTATTCAGGTGTGCATACCAGGAACAATGGACAAAACCAAAATCTGTTACTTCATGACTCTTATAAGGCTCATCTGTAAAGTTCACATTAGTAATATAATAGCTACAAACAGGGGATTCCCCAGAAAAATGATGTAATATTAGCTCTGCAAATAAAAGTTCTAGCCATTTTTATATGGTTATTTGGTTGATAAAAGTTCTTGAACAAAAATCTGATCTCTGTTATCTATGTGGCATCTATGTGCTCTGGAATCAGTTTAGAGTAACAGCAGTCTCTGTATTAGGAATGACAGTTGCAATGTATGTCTTCAGTATGGTCAAGAACACCTTCTGTGAGTTAAAACTTTTTTTTTTGCTAAGCCAGTGTTTGAATTCATACCTCAATTTTGAACTGCATGTACTGACTCTTCTTGAGGTATATGTAAGAGCCAATGCTTGCAATACTGCTGGCACAGGGAAGCCATTTTAAATTGTTCCCAGGGGCTGTTGATTCTTCACATTGGTTTATCTAGGAGCCCATGAATAAAGGTTCTATATGCTGAGAAGCCTCCAGGCAACTGTAATAGTTCATTGTTCTGACAGCTGCTACTGTCATTTGCAGAAAACTTCTTTCTGGCCATCTTTCACCACTGTCCAACCCATCCACTTCCTCATTCACCTCCTCCTTCTGGCATCAGTTGGGTTGTTTGAACAGCACAGATAAACAAGGAGCCTGTATAAAGGTAGCTGTGGCTGCTAGCTGCTGCATTCACTGAGAAAGCTTTTGCCATATAGAGTCTTGTTTAGGAGTTTCTTTGTGAACAGTGGTTGAACAGCAGCTTATGTATGGTATGTCCTGGTTCACCTCAAAGATCAGGCAATTTTCCACTTGTATCACAAACCTCTGAGATTGAAAGCAACCCCTGTGTAGAGGCCATATTATGTATAATAGCCCTAAGATTTGTAGATATTCAGGTTTGTTAGACACTGTGTGCTTGCTTTGTTCATATAGTTTGGAAGGATATTCCTTGCATTTGTTCAAAAAGTGAAAACATATTGAGCTCCTCCATGGGGCAGAATCTCTGTAACCCCCCAACCAACTACACTGCCACGGATGTTGCACGATTCTTCTCCGCTCTGCCTCGTTATCTCTTTTTCACTTAGGACTCTGTTCCAAATATTAAAGCCAGTTATTTTTCCAGAGAAAGCTAAAGATTCATCAAAACCACCTCCAACACAGCAGCCATTCTTTTCTTGGCCAATCTGTAGAATTCCACCGTTTGGAATGATGTGTCCCTCAGCTATGTCTGAGGAGGCCTTCACTGGCTTTCCATTTATAAACAAGGATGCATTCCCATTAACCGAGTTCCAAATGCCACAAAAGTGAGTCCACTGTCCAGAGGAAATGACATTTGGGGCAACTATCTTGTTCAGGTCACTACTCACAGCAAGAACTGCAGAATCATAGCTAAGGTAAAACTGGATTTCATAAGGATTTCTCTTGGTTCCGTATGAGAAAACAATAGTTTTGTCAAGCATTTCAGTCGCTTTGACCCACATGCAGGCAGTAAAGGAAGAGAGCATCATTTCAGTTGTTGGATGAACACTCGCAAAGATCTTTTTGGAACGCATTGGGAATAAAAGAGCTGTCTCACAACCTGCCAAAAAAGGAGGAGGGGGAGGAAAGAAGCCATTATCAACCAGTTAACATTGTTTACAAGTCTCATGTGTATCTCAGATAACTATAGGACAGTATAATTTGTTCACATGGTTCTACAAATTCCTGTTTCCAATCAGCAAAAGTCTTAGATACACAGTTAATGGGACAAATAATGGATCTGATGCACATTGTTCAGCAATTCATACGATTTGCTATAATACTAATTATTATCATATGGCATTATGTGTAATATAGCCAGGAGATCCTGAGATTGTTTGGCAACCTTAAATTCTAACTCTTAAGTATTATACACCACTAGGTAGCAGGCTAGACATTTTGGGGACTGAGAAAGCTCTGAAAGAGCTGTGACTGATCCAAGGTCACCCAGCTGGTTTCATATGGAGAAGGGCAGAATAGAAACTCATTAGGGTTTGTAGAATCTTTCGGGCTCAAGTGCTGTGTTCTACTGGAGAAAGTTTTCCTTCCAGACGTTTCGTTCTCAGCTGCGGAGAACATCCTCAGTGGCGTTGCAGCCGGAGCAGGCGCTCTGACCTTCTTCTGACCAAGAAGGTCAGAGCGCCTGCTCCGGCTGCAATGCCACTGAGGATGTTCTCCGCAGCTGAGAATGAAACGTCTGGAAGGAAAATTTTCTCCAGTAGAACACGGCACTTGAGCCCGAAAGATTCTACAAACCCTAATGATGTTACCAGCCGTGAAAACCTGAAATCTTTGAGAATAGAAACTGGTTGTCCAGTTTAGAGACCGTCACTTGTAACCACTACACCACACTAGGAATGGCAAACTAAGCTTGACTTATGGACTCTACTACCTGAAGATTTAGGCAGAAAACTTCAAATAAACTGAAAGAGCATGGACATCTATTATTTCTATAAAATTTAAATATCTTATATGTAGGCATAGCATGAATCATGCTCAATACAGCCAGCATTGTGTAGTGGTTAAGAGCAGTGGACTCTAATCTGGAGAGCTGGATTTGATTCCCCGCTCCTCCATCTGAAGCCTGTTGGGTGATCTTGGGCCAGTCACAGTTCTTTCAGAGCTGTCTCAGTCCCATAAGGTGCCTGTTGCGGGGAGAGGAAGGGAATGTGATTGTAAGCCACTTTCTTAGGTAGAGAAAAGCAAGGAGGATTGGATCTATATCCCACTCTTCACTCAGACTCTCAGAGCAGTTTACAGTCTCCTTCCCTTCCTCTCCCCACAAAAGATACCCTGTGAGGTAGGTGGGGCTGAGAGAGCTCTCAAAGAACTGCTCTTGAGAGAACAGTTCTGAGAGAACTGTGGCTTGCCCAAGTTCATCCAGCAGCTGCATGTGGAAGAGTGGGAAATCAGACCTGGTTCTCACAGAAAGAGTCTGTGTTCTTAACCACTTAGGGTTGCCAGGTCAGTGCTGGAAAATACCTGGAGACTTTGAGGGTGGATCCAGGTGAGGGTGGGGTTTGGGGAGGGGAGGGGAAGGGCCTCAGCATGGTACAATGCCATAGAGTCCACCCTTCAAATCATCCATTTTCTCCAGGAGAGCTGATCTCTGCCAGCTGGAGGTCAGTTGTAAAAGCAGGAGATCTCCAGGCCCCATCTGGAGGCTGGCAGCCCTATAACCACTACACAAAACTGGCTCTCTAAAACCAACTTTTCTTTCTTTCCTCACTGAGTGCCATTTCACGGCCATATTTCCTGCTTCAGGACCAATCATAGCTAACCCCTCCCACCATATCATGACACTTTTTTGACTGCTAGGAACATGGTTAGCCCTCTCCATGCCTAGCAGCAGAACAGGTAGAGACCAATAAGTTTCCAAAATCAAATCAGATATCAAAGGGCACATGTTACCTAAGCATTCCTAACTCTGTGTTTGTTCCTGCACTCTACATTTAATCCTCCCCACCCAACCTCAAAGCTATCTCTAATCTTTCCACTATACCACCAACCTAAGCAGTCAACTCAATCCCAGGCTCCCATATTCTTATATTTACCTCACTGGCTTTGCTTAAATCCCTTGGCAACTGTTTATATATTTATTTAAATGTATACCCAATATAATATTTAATGCACCAAAGGGCCTTCCAAAGCAGCTTGCAAAATTTTTTGCGATGATATCATAATTAAATAAAAGTATCAGGACCAGAAACAATGTGGTATCAATTTTTAATTATGTGCCCTATGACCCTTTTTATTGTATATGTTCTCCTCTCACCATTGTTTAACAGAAAGAGTTGACTAACTTCCACGTGTGCATTTCAGTAATGGTTAGAGTATTCTGCCATAGTTTAGGCAATCCAGTTTGATTACAGATGGAATTCATTATAAACAGAAATGCAAGCTATTACATAATGTTAGATAGTGTCCCGAACATGCGGTTTGGCATAAAAACCTTACCAGTCACATCTACCTGTAACTACAGATGTACAACAGGAAACAAGACATTCCAGCCCAATTAATAGGAAAGGGGGTGGATCTACACTACCGGTGGTGTTAACTTTCTGTATCTGGTCAAAAATACATGTAATCGGTACATTAGTCAAGTTATGAGAGTTTTGTGCCAGATTCCCATGACTACTTTTGACATAGTAAGGAACTTTCCCCCATTATTTTTCAATGAGGAAAGAGTTTTTATGATCCTGCCTTCTATGTGGTAAAGCTATATATTTTCATGGCCTGGTAATTGGTAGGGGGTGGGGTTGTTTTAGAATTAATTTCAGTGGCAGGGGGAGTAACCTGCAGGATTAGTTCTTGTTGGAAATATTACTAGACTTACAGTTTTACTTCTTGGTGCAAATATTGCTAGGGTTCTTGGTGGACAAAAAAAATGTGTCCAAACTTGCACATCTGCCTGTCATCCCACTCCTGCCCTTGACCCATCTCCACCTCACCTGAAGCCAGCTCAAAAAGGTACCACGTCAGAAGTGGTACCCAATCACTGGAGCACCTCCAAGGCACCTCCCTGGCTGTATGGACGGCTGGGAAGTGCCCGGAAAGCACCTGGGGAGCAGCGAACAGGGTGTATGAATGCTCTGGATGCTCCCCCAGAATGCCCATGGCCTGTCCCTGTTCTGCAGGTCATCTGGACATTTCAGGGCACTCCAGTTTCCACCGGCTCACTTCCAGGTTAGCATGCTTCCACCCTGAGTCGGCAGTCTGAAACCAGTCTATGGCTAGTGTTATTAGGGTTCTTGAACACACACAAAACTGCCTTGTTCTGAATGAGACCATTGGTCCATCAGTATCGGAACTGTCTACTTGGACTGGGAGCAGCTCTCCAGGGACTCAAGCAGAGGTCTTTTACATCATATTCTACTTGGTTCTTTAAACTGGAGATGCTGAGGGTTGAACCTGGGACCTTCTGCATGCCAAGAAGATGCTCTTACAAGTGACCCACAGTCTCTCCCTTTTGTAATAATCAAGAGAAGAATCAAGGTATTGATTGTACAATAAAAGACAGCTTGTGACTAGTAACCTTTTCTACTTATTGGGCTGGTCATGTGCTGTTTAGTTTTGAACTTCTGAATGCATTAAATAATTTTGAGTATTCAGAACTGGACACAGAGAGATGGCTCAGCAGGGGTACTGGTCTAAACAGCAAAGAGCTGTATATATATAAATGACCTTTTAATTAGCAGAATTTCTAGCTTTATTATTGAGTAAGCAAAATCAAAACCAGTTTTATAAGCAACCAGCAACAGTATAATTAGAAAACCCTTTCAGAGTCAACCTGGCAGGAATCCAGATTATGTGAGAAATCAAAACCAGTTGCTGAAAACTCTTTTAGAAAAGATTTCCAGAGGGATTTATGGGGTATTTCAAAAATCTGCTCTTCTTGTTCATAATCAAATCATGACTTTTCTTTCCCCCTTCAAAACATATGAAACCAAATGATTCTGCTATGGATTAAGAACAGGTTATGTGAAGTCAGAGGAATTATTCTGTAGAGCACAAATCCAACCAAAATTAAAACATTTTTCACATCAATGTGGGGAAATGGAAGCATTTATCTAAGGCTGGAGCTAAACATTACAACCAATCTGCATTCCCCATGACTCCTCCTCCTCTCTTCCCTCAAAAAATTTAGCAGTTCAAAACATGTGACATGATGACATCACTGTGTTGTGATTTTTTTTCTCCTTCTCATGTTGTAGTCAATGAAGTCAGGTGGGACTGGGGAAACTTCCAATGGGATGAAGACATGTTTTGTGATACTAAATATTACAGGAATGGGAGAATGAGGAGACTTAGGGTTGCTGCTTCCAGCTATAGCCACATGTTGGCCACACTATCCACTTACAGTATAATGGTATAACTCTCACATTGAAATCCCTAAGAGATCTGATTGGTTTAAACCATTTATTATCGCTTTAGTACAAATGTGCACAAATGGGACCCACAAGAATAATTTCTCTTGCGTTTCATGAATGTATTCCAAAAGTAAGAGGGACTATAAAGTGCTAACTTGATGTTTCCATTTTTAATAAAACAAAATGCTAATCAACAAAAATGAACCACTAATCATTCCTTGTATCTTATTAAATGATTTAATAATACCTTATAAGATTGTAAGAATTTTCTTGCAATACAGACTCATATTTTGCTGATTATTCTGTAGCTATTAGCAACATCTATGTCTTTCTACCTGATCACAAGTGTGTGTGTATATATATTCTGTTGTAATTGACTTTTGCACCAGAGAGAACAGAAAGGCAAAATGTAGAATACTTAACAAGGCTCAGCTTTTTCTCTACTCTAATACATCAGAAACGATTTTAAGGATGATGATGCCATACTGGTTGGATGTGAGATCTGGGCATGCAGAAGAAATTACATGGGATATTTAACCATGTCTAAAATTCAGCCCAACTGTTAGGGTTGCCAATCCTCAGTTGGGGACAGGGGAGCCCCTGGTTTAGAGGCCCTCCCCCCACTTCAGGGTTATCAGAAAGCAGAGGGGGAGGGAAATGTCTGCTGGGCACTCCATTATACTCCACCGAGACCAATTCCCATAGGGTATAAAGGAGAATTGATCTATGGGTATCTGGGGCTCTGGAAGGGCTGTTTTTTGAGGTAGAAACAACCAAATTCTTAGCAAAGCATCTGGTGCCGCTTCTCAAAACACGCCCCCCCCCCCAAGTTTCAAAAAGTTTGGATCAGGGAGTCCATTTCTATGAGTCCCAAAAGAAGGTTCTCCTATCCTTCATTATTGGCAAATGAAGGAAAGACTTTTAAAAGGCATGTGGTCCCTTTATATGTGATTGCCAGAACTCCGAGATCAATCATGCTTGTCACACCCTTGCTCCTGGCTCCACCCCTAAAGTCTCCTGGCTCCACCCCCAAAGTTCCCAGATATTTCTTGAGTCGGACCTGGCAACCCTACCTAGTGACAGGCAGCTGTTCTTTTGGATACCAAAGACAGACACTGTTAAGCTAAATCTCTATTCAGGTGGAACATTAATGTCACAGAGTAGGTGGAGTTTAGCTTTTGCTTATTTTATATGGTTAATTCTAAAAGCCCTATATTACACAAACATTTCTGCTATATTGGGGGTTTTTTTAACATAATGCTTATAGATTTTTTTAGTCAGGGACCATACTAACCTATAGGTATTTTAGAAGTCCTGGTTATGCAACATTAAGGGGGGGGGAGAGAAGTTTGAAATTCAAAGACGTTAGTTATTTCATTATATTATTTCATTAACATGTAGCATGAATCATAACATCTAAAACATCCACCTATGAATGATTGCTGGAGTTGGGATATCAAAACACGGGTCTTTCCAAGGAGGGAGGTAGCAAAATCTTTGTGAGGTATCCACTACCCAGAGTGAAAACTGTTCTGCCTTCCTGAACCTCTGGGGAGAATCCATTTATGCCCTGAAGCGTGAGAGTTGATGAATAGTCTGTTGACATAATCAGTGGGCTCACAGGGTCACATTCTGCACATAAGTAGCCTCCAAGGAATGCAGTGAAGGAGGCAGGTTAGTAGGAGGAGAGGAAAGGCAGGACTGAAAAGAAACAGGATAGACTTTTTAGAGAAGTATGAGGTTGTGTGTTTTTGCAAAGTATGAATAAGTATGTAAATCTGTGGCTGTGCACCCAGCAGACAAGATATCAAGGCCTAGCAAATATTTCCCAAAACTCTTTAAGGCCTTCCAAATGTTTTTGCTGTGTTTGGACCAGTTCAAAAACCTTTCTTTGTGAAAACATAAGTCCTGAAGCTTCCTTCAACATCTTTCCACATATAGTCCTAGCCAGGGCTTTTTTTTTGGTAGAAAAAGCCCAACAGGGACTCGTTTGCATATTAGGCCACTCCCCCTGACACTCCCCCTGACACCAAGCCAGCTGGAACTGTGTTCCTGTGCCTTCCTGCCCAAGAAAATCCCTGGTCCTAGCTGTGCCATGGTTTAGCTTGTTTTTTTTACTGTGAACCTGTTTGTTGGATACCATGGGGCTAGTCTCTTTGTAAAGACAGCATGCTGCCACTCAGTCTTTGTAGTAATGCTTCCTCACCAGGTGAGAGTGTTTCACCGAATTCCTGAACATGGCTGTTTGGAAGCAGATGTAAAATGCATTACTAGCACTGACTGAGTCAAATAGAGCTTTAACTTACCAATTGGCAGTAAGTTCTGTGTTTTCTTTTTGTGGGATTCCTTCAGTTCAGCTTTTGTTTCCTGCAGCTCTTGCCAGAGTGAGTTCAGAATGAAATTGTCTCCTCTCGTCATGTAGTCTTTCTCCGGCAAACTCCTCTGCTGAATATCCAGCTCTTCTCTCCTTTGCCAAGCGTGTTCCAGATGGCTGAGTCGGTTGGACACATTTCGATTCAGCTGTAGAATCTCTTGGAGGACTTTGCCTTGCTCTGATTCACAGAGCATCACAGACCGGTCCTCAGCTTCTTGGTTCTTCCTTGCCAGCATCTGGTCCAGTTGGTTTGAAATCAGGGAGGTGGCTTGCTCGGTGGATGTGATGCAACGACTAGAAAAGTTCTCCACAAGCTGGAGCATTTCACCTCTCAGTCTCTGCAGCTCCACCTTAAGGATTTCATCCAGGGAGTGGAGCAACATATTCTCTTTCATCTGTGAGTTCTCGAGCATGATGAAGAGCTTGTCCCATTCCGTGTGCTCTCTTTGACAATCGCAGGACACAGCTAGAAGAGAACATAGAGGAGCAGTTATACCACCTTTCTGGGCTGGATTATTTGCTTTAAGCAGTGGTGCAGCACAAAAAGGCATGTGTTTCTCAGACCATCTGCAAACTCCCAAAGTGCCGGGGATTTCCCCAGAAAGTAAGGGAAAGGCATGACTTGGTCAAAAAGCAGCGGTTGTTATTTCAACCTCTGCATTATAAAAGGGAGGAACAAGCTGAGGAATCTGCCAGGCTAAGTGAGGGTCTTGTTACACTAACTCTATTTCTGTATCTGCTGCCTATGGCTTTTACAGCAGGGAAAGAATAAATATTGCAGCCTCTGAATGCTCTTTCTTTTGTTGCTGGGCAAACAGCTAACTTGTACTTAAAGACTGTAAGACTCAGGCAAAAAAAGAAAACCACACACAGCCCAAACTATTACTTACTGTCTTCTGTTGGAGGGATTTCTATTTCATTGTCAAAATTTAGGTAGAAGACATCTTCATAGTCATCTTCATTCTGGGTAGCTGAGAAAGACCAGAGAGAGAGAAAAATAAACAGAAAGGAAAACATTTCTTTGGGTAGGATTCACGAGCAGTTTCCTTGGAAGTTTCAGCCTCTCCTCGTCTGAAAGGTCTGTGTAGTGAGTACCAAGCAGAGAAGATTCTGTAAGACGGAGGTGCAGAAGCCCTTAAATATTGCTGTGAGAGTGCCTGAACTTGAATGAATGAGTAATGCTAGTGCTGGTGCTGTAATAGGAGTGCTTCTGGTTATTATTAATTTTTTTTGGATGGGAGCTCTGAGGAGGGGGAGGCGTGGAGGTTGCACAATCCCAAACCTTAAAAAGTTTGAGCCGATGGGCGGATTAACTAGGAAAGTGACGGGAGAAACAATGGAAAACTGTTCTTGTATATTGCAAAACTCCTTTGAGACTAGATTTTAAAAAATAAAAAAATAAACACCCCCCCCCCCCCCATTGGTCATTCTATATAAAAAGAAGAGTGAATCAATAAATTGCAAAATTTTCAAAACTTTATTTTAGAATCTTTTTGTAGCACATACTAAACTGCTGTAATTTGTGTATTATTTTTAGGTTTCAAAATTAAATGTCCCGGGAGCTTACAGTGTGGCAATTTTAAAATACTGTCTTATCAAATGTTTTGTCATTTACTAGGAAAATGCCCACTAATACAGCATGTGGGGTGCAGAGGCCCTGTATATTGCAAAGAAGACCCTTTTGCAGTAGGAATGGAAGGCTAGATTTTTTTAAAAAAAAATCAGTCAGTGTTTGCAGTCCATCACAAACAAACCTCACATTTCTCTAAAACTCACTAATGTAGATGTGACCCAGGGAGGACCACAGTTCACAAAGTTCCAGAATCCAAATGCATTTCTCTTTCACCCGCATACCGAACTTTTTTTTTTTTGCATTATTTGACTTATCCCATCCAGGTGATCAGCGCATGGAAGCCTGCCCTCACACAGAGAGAGGCTGTGCAAGACCAGAGTATCCCTTGTCTTGCCTACATTATCCTGCAAGATGGAATCCTGCAGATGGAATAACCAAGGCTCAGAGCGAGTGACTTGCTCAAAGGCGTCAACCTCAGACCTGATAAAAATCAGGTTTTGAACACAGACTCAGCATTTATGACTAAATCCAAGATTTGTTCCACTGTGTGGAACAAAGTGTGTTGGACCTTGATTTGGGAGACCCAGGTTTAAATCCCTGCTCTGCCATGGAAGCTTGCTGGATGCCCTTGGGCCAGCCGCACACACACTCAGCCTAACCACTGTTGTGAGGATAAAGCAAAGGACAGTAGAATTATGAAAGCAACTTTTGCTCCCCAGCGGGGGTATAAATGAAGTAAAGTAATTAATTAATCTGGGGTATAATTGAAGTAAAGTAATTAATTAATCTGCTTAGTGTCCCACACAGGGCTTTTTTGGTAGAAAAAGCCCAGCAGGAACTTGTTTACATATTAGGCCACATCTTCTGATGTCACCATTGTTTCACACGGGGTTTTTTGTAGAAAAAGCCCAGCAGGAACTCATTTGCATATTAGGCCATACTCCCTGATGCCAAGCCAGTCAGAACTGTGTTCCTGCTCAAAAAAAGGACTGGTCCCACATATACTTGAGTAATGTACTGAAGACATTTCCCCTGTGAGTTCTGTGAGGATCAGGTGGTTTCAGGAGGACCACTGAAAACTGACCTCTGCATCTCCCCCCTTTGTCTGGACATCCAAGAGGCAAGAGATAAAGGAGATGTGATGCTTCTGTTTTCTGCTGTGTCTAGTTCTGGCGTGACATGAGTGCTAGGTATGCAGTCTGTGTGGTCCATGTTACAACTGGATCCTTAGACATGTCCTGCCATGCAAAAGAGATTTGCGTCATGCATCTTGATATTGAAGTAATATTTAAAATTTGCCCTCTGATTCAATAGTCAAGGATTACGAGCAGGGCTTTTTTGGTAGAAAAAGCCCAGCAGGAACTTATTTGCATGTTAGGCCACACGCCCTGACACCAAACCAGACGGAACTGCATTCCTACTCAAAAAAAGCCCTGATTACAAGCAATTGTAGGACCCAGTGGCTGCTTTTAACCCTGGTTCTGGAGAGTTAAATAATCCTATCTTTTATTTTCTGTTTGCCTATCTCAGTATTCGGAACAGGATATTCTTCTTCAACCCCAACAGTCTACAGAGAGCCAGAATGGTATAGGGGTTAGGAGCAGCAGACTCTAATCTGGACAACCAGGTTTGATTCCCTACTCCACCACATGCAGCCAGGTGGGCAACCTTGGATCAGTCACAGTTGTCTCAGAATTCTCTCAGCCCCACCTACCTCACAAGGTGCCTGTTGTGGAGAGAGGAAGGCAAGGCAATTGTAAGCTACTTTGAGACTCCTTAGGGAAGAGAAAGGAAAGGTCCCCTGTGCAAGCACCAGTCGTTTCTGACTCTGGGGTGACGTTGCTTTCACAAGGTTTTCACGGCAGACTTTTTATGGGGTGGTTTGCCATTGCCTTCCCCAGTCTTTTACACTCCCCCCCCCAGCAAGCTGGGTGCTCATTTTACCTACCTCGGAAGGATGGAAGGCTGAGTCAACCTTGGGCCAGCTACCTGAATCCAGCTTCCGCCGGAATTGAACTCAGGTCGTGAGCAGAGAGTTCAGACCACAGTACTGCAGTACTGCTGCTTTACCACTCTGCACCACGGGGGAAAGCTGGGTATAAAAAACCCAATTTTTTTAAATTTTCTTTTTCTTTTCTTTTTGCTGAAAATTTCCTATAAAAGGTATGTATTTTTGTGCATCATTTACATAGTTTCATATAAATGGCATTAAAATGCCATAAAAACAAATGACTCATCAAGAACAGCAACAAAAATAAGGCTCAGACCAATGCCAATGCCAACATACAGGATTTTAAAAGAAACAAAATGGCCAGTCCATCCATAACAATGAATGACATTTGATACCTGCTAATAGAAACTAGCTCCAGTCTGAGCTGTCCCAGCGTTATAACATACCACAGGCATTCTGTTGATGAGATTTGTTCAGCTTCTAATTCACCAGCACAAAATACAACACATAGCCATGCATTGTACAAGGCAGGTGCTCAGCAAGAGGCAGCAAAATAGAAAGTTTAGTAAGACTTTTTAAAGCTGCCATAGATGGCTGGTGGGATGCATTCGATTTGACCAGTCACAAGTTGGGCAAGTCTGCTGTAAACATGGGGTGAATTGGTTCCATGGATGTAGATTTTTATCATTTTTTGCAGCAAAAACAGAACACTTTCAGAACATCGTTTGTCAGTCATCTTAGGACAGAACTCCTACTGAGAGGGAAATCTCAGGAGAATGTCTGGCATAATGTTCTCTGTTAAGTATACATGAATGCAAAGTAGACACACGTACATCACGTCAGTTTGGAATTGTGCAAGTATATTTAAATGCTGCTTTTCTTGGCAAGGTACCTGGAAGTGGCGCATGCAGGAAAGGATCACAACAACCCATTTTTCATTTGGATTGCTGAGAAAAGTCAGGTGAGAAATGTTTCTCACAGTGACTCCAGAAAGGTAGACAATTCCCTCAGGAGGTTCAGTCACATCTGCTATGAAATATATTTTTATTCAATTTTGAATCTCCACAGTTCAAATGTGGCTGCTTGCAAAACATATTAGTACTGATAACCCATCTAGTACTTGAGTGTCATCTTGTCAGAATAAAAAAAAATATGAAATTGTACATCAGTGGTGGTAGAATCATATTTTGGGGCTAGACAAGTTTTCTGGAGTAGGGCGTTCCAAAGTCTTTAAACTGGATTAAGAAAGAAGCTGGCAGCCAATACACTTGGCCCAGTACTGGTGAAATATGATCCCTGCAGGGGCCCACAATTTAAAACCTTTGCTTGCATTTGGTACCAGTTAAAGTGTTCAGACATTCTTCAAAGTCAGTCCTGTATATAGAACATGTTGCAGTGATCCAATATGGATGTTACCGAGTCATGTGTAACTATGGTTGCCTGTTCCAACTCAAGAAATATCTGGGGACTATGGAGGAGAAGCCAGGAGACTGGGGGTGGAGCCAGGAACAAAGGTGTGACAAGCATGATTGAACTACAAAGGGAGTTCTCACCATCACATTTAAAGGGACAACACACATTTTAAATGCCTTCCCTCCATTTGGAAATCATGAAGGATAGGGGCACCTTCTTTGGGGGCTCATAGAATTTGACCCCCTTGTCCAATTTTTTGGGAACTGGGGGGGGGGGCGTGTTTTGAGCAGAGGCACTGGATGCTATGCTGAAATTTGGTGCCTTTATATAAAAAAATAGGCCCACCACAGCTCCAGATACCCACAGATCAATTCTCCATTAAACCCTATGGAAATCAGTTTCCATAGGGAATAATGGAGTGCCCAGCAGACATCTGCCTTCCCCCCACACTTTCTGATAACCCTGAAGTGGGGGGAGGGGCTCCAAACTGGGGATCCCCAGCCCCCAACTGCGTATGGGCAACCCTATGTGTAACTGTGGTTAGATTTCCTTTCTCTTCAAATGCCCACAACTAGTCAGCCAATCTAAAGAGGCAGAACACAGTCCTGGCAATCTCTGCAACCTACTTCTTAGGCAACAGAATCAGGTCCATAAGTATTCCCAGACTGTGAAGTTGATTCTTCTGGAGGAGGGCAGTTCCTTCAGCGTTAATTGTAAACTTACACAGCTCAGCCGACTGACAGTGTACTGTCTTGTCTGGTAGTTTAAGCTTTGGTTTATTTGCTCACACACAGCCCTTCACCACCTTCAAGCATCAATTAAGTGCTTCTACTTTATCTCTAGGATTAGAAAGAAGAATGAGGGTTGTGTATCATCAGTATATTGATGACACTGCACTGCAAATATCTGGATAGCCTCTTCCACCAGTTTCTTATAGATGGTAAATGGGCATGGGAGACGAGATGGAAATGAACCCTGTCAAATCACATAGGCGAAGGGGTAAACACCGCCTTCTGAAAACTATCCAAGAGAAAAGACTTCAGATCAGTAACACTGAGGTCCATTCCAGCTAGAGATTTCTGAAGGAAACTATAGTTGATAGAATCAAAAGCCACTAAGAATGTTGATAGAGTCAGATTCAAAGTTCAACCAGTTGGGCAACCAAGACAATTCCTGCTTTGGTTTGAGTGGATTAGTCAGGCATAAAATGCTTCCTTTTTATTCATTTATGTATGTATGTATGTATGTATGTATGTATGTATGTATGTATGTATGTATGATCTACCTTTCTTACTGAGACTCAAGGTGGATTAGATAGTGTAAATCAATGCAGCCAATAGGATAGGATATCCAGTAAGCAATGTAATGGGACTTAAAAACCAGGTAAACAACCTGGAACAAAACTGAAATAAAGTGACGTTATTAACATAGTACATTAAACAATGTAAAAGTTACATAACAGGATAAGAATACAGCAACAGATAGTGTATACTATACACACTAAGCTTTCTTCCTGGATAAATTCCGTTACAATAAAACCCTATCATCTGTGTTAAAATGCCCTCCTGAATAATTCTGTATTGCATAGTTTGTAAAATGCCAGTAGAAAGGGGGCCTTCCTGACCTCATGAAGCAAGCTGTTTCAATGGGTGACAGCCACAGCAGTGGCTTGATCTTGCCCGTTTGCAGGATGACACCTGCTTGAAGGCCCTGCTCAGATGAGTGAAGCTGATGTAACAGAGTGTTAGAGGTGGTTCTGCAGATATGAATGGCCAAGGCTATGTAGAAAATAACCAGTAACTTGAACTGAACCCAGATTCAAGTGCAATAGCACATGAGAGACCGACAAGATTTTTTGGTGCATAAGCTTTTGAGAGTCAAAGCTCCCTTTGTCAGCTACAAATACTCCCTTCGTCAGATTCAAAAACAGATACAGATACTCTCAAACACCTATATGCCCAAAATCTCGTTAGTCTCAAAGGTGCTACTGGATGGGAATCCAGCTGTTCTATTGCAGACCAACATGGCTGCCCTCTGAAACTGGCTTAAATTGAACCTAGTAACTGATGGGCAGCCAATGGAGTGACTGCAGAATGGGGATAAAATGCATGGTCTGCCTAGCACCTGGTAATAACCAAGCTGTGGCATTCTGCACCAGCTGGGGTCTCTAAGTTATCTTTGAAGGTACACCTTTGTAGAGTGATACAGATTTCCCATGTCAAGGTAGGGGGCCATCTTCCAGGGTAAACTAACTTGGTAGAAAGAGGGGGAAGTTTGCAGCTGCATTAATTTGTTTCTCCAGCAGTAATGTTGGATCTATTATAACCCCCTAAACTATTGACTGGGTCAGCTGATCCCTATTGAAGGTGGGAAACTGTATTTCAAGATCTCTGCCTTCCCAATCAGCATTATTTCTGTCATCAGGATTTATATTTAATTTGTGCACTCTTAGCCATTTAACTACAGCAGGGAGTCAGTAATTAAGCATTGCCGGGTGATCTAAACAAGGAGATATAGAACTGGGTGTCTTGTGTTTATTGCATTGGAACAATTCACCCACTGAATACTTTTCAGCTGGAAACATCCATTAAACCCATGCCAGTCCGGCTTTCGCCCAGGTCATGGGACGGAGACAGTGCTGGTCGCCTTGGTAGATGACCTCCAGCGGCATCTGGACCAAGGCGGCGTGGCGGTGCTGATGTTATTAGAACTGTCGGCCACATTCAATACGGTCGACCATCGGCTACTGACCCGCCGCCTCGCTGACATAGGGGTTGGGGGGCTAGCCCTACAATGGCTTTCCTCCTTCCTCAAGGGTCGGGGACAAAGGGTGGCAATCGGGGGTGAGCTGTCCCAGAGGCACACACTAGATTGTGAGGTGCCGCAGGGAGCAGTTCTCTCCCCAATGCTATTTAACATCTACATGCGCCCCCTTGCCCAGATTGCCCGGAGGTACGGGCTTAGGTGTCACCAATATGCAGATAACACCCAGCTCTATCTGCTAATGGATGGCCGGCCTGACTGCGTTCCAGGGAATTTGGACCTGGCATTGCAGGCCATGGCAACTTGGCTTAGGCTGAGTGGGCTGAAGCTGAACCCGACGAAGACAGAGGTCCTTTGCGTGGGTCGCGGCACCCTAGGAAGGGAAATACCTCTCCCGGTTTTTGACAGTGTGCCTCTGAAAGCGGCGCACTGGGTCAAGAGCTTGGGAGTCCTGCTGGAGCCTTCATTATCAATGGAGGCCCAGATAGCAGCCACTGCCAAGTCGGCGTTTTTCCACCTGAAGCGGGCAAGGCAGTTGGCTCCCTTCCTGGAGCGCCGGGACCTAGCAACAGTGATCCATGCAATGGTCACCTCAAGATTGGATTACTGTAATGCCCTCTACATGGGGCTGCCTCTGTGCCGAACCCGGAGGTTGCAGCTGGTGCAGAACGCGGCGGCTAGGCTGATATTGGGGCTCCCAAAATGGGGGCACATACAGCTGGGGCTACGCGAACTGCACTGGTTGCCAGTTACTTACCGGGTTCATTACAAAGTGCTGGTTATTACCTTTAAAGCCCTATATGGCCGAGGACCTGCCTACCTGAGGGACCGTCTCTCCCCATACGAACCCCAGAGAGCACTGAGGTCAGCAGGGAAGAACCAGCTGACTATCCCTGGACCAAAGGAGGCCAAACTTCAAAATACCCGTACATGGGCCTTCTCCATTGCAGCTCCACACCTATGGAACCAGCTCCCGGAAGAAGTACGAGCCCTGCGGTGCCTTGACCAGTTCCGCAGGGCCTGCAAGACCACCCTTTTCAGGATGGCCTTTGCTGGCTGAGAGACTGTTGTTGGGTGACTTTCGCTACTATCATTTTATAAATGGAATTAGCACCTGGAAATCTGTATTGTATTTGGTTAATTGGAATGTTTTAAAGCTAATGTTGAAGCAGGGATGAAATAAAAATATATTAAATAAGGTAAATTGAAGGCCATTACTTAGGCACAAGGTCAAGAAAGCAAAAGGGCAAAAGATTTTAAAGTGCTTGCTAGGTGTTTCTGAAATAATCCTTCAAGATTGCGAAAGTAGGGAAAGAGAAGCGTAAGGCAGCAAAAGAGGAAGTTAATCTTTGACCCACTGGCTCACCGCAAACTGCCGAAAAGAGCAACTAGAAGCTTGCTGGAATAAGCATTGAGTCATATACCTTGGACAATCTTGGGATCAGGTCAAAAGGGCAAATGTGTTTTTTATGAAGGATTTTGCTGCAAGAGTGTTAGCAACATCAATGCCATGTATGGAAAGACCCTCCCTGTCTCCTCCTTGTTCCTTTAGTAATATGACGCTTGTAATGATGTATAGGATGTGGGGTTGTCCTTTCCTGTAATTGGGCAGGTGTTTACTGGAAATGATTGTCTGTGACTATAAAACTGTAGACCTTCCTGCAATCGGGGCTCCCAGATGTGTTCAGACATGAGTCTGGTCTGGGGCCCGTGTACACATTAAATAAACCGCTGTTTCTTCCTGATTTTGCCTGTGGCCTTGTTTCTGCCTGACCACCAGCAGCTAAGGTTGCTGCTACAATGTGATTTTAAATTTTGTATAACTATATGAAAATGTTAGCCGCCCTGAGTCCGCTTCGGTGGGGAGGGCGGGATATAAATAAAATTTTATTATTATTATTAGCCAACTTTCACCTCACATGTTTTCATGCACAAGGACCCAACTGTTTCTTAAGCTTTAGATGAGAACGCATCTCTTGTTTAAGAATAAATATTTGTTTACATATTGTTAAAGAGGTGAAAATGGAAATCCTAGGCTGATGCTAACTTTCTTTATTAGCAGTAGATATTAAATATACATTAGTTATAAATTAGTATGAAGGTATGATGGTCTTGTGCACTTCCCTCCCTCAGAGGCAAGATTTTCCTTCTCTCTCTCTTTTTCCCTTCTGTGACTGAGCCACCCTAGTTATTTGTTTTCTTCTTTCCTGGAGAATTCTGGCTGTCCCACCCTTTCACAGTAGAATGTTGGCCATTTGCCCAACCCAGGGAACCTGAGGGAACGAATGGGAGCCCTTTTAATCTTAAATGACTTAAATGGCACTCCAGAAATTTTTATATTCCAAATTAACAAAATATTTTATTCAACATAGAGGGGGAAGGTCAGGTGAAACCAGGAATAAAATTTCTGAGGTAACGTAGTATAGATAACTTTGAAGTAAAATCAGTACATGCAGAGACTTTAGTTCTTATATTTCAGGCTGATGAATGTTTCTTATGCTATTATAGTTACTTAAAAGGCTTTTAGATCCAAGTGAGCAGTCGTGTTGGTCTGAAGCAATAGAACAAAGCAGTAGACAAGTTCACCTTTAAGACCAACTAAGTTTTATTCAGAATGTATGCATTTGTATGCTCTAAGCAGACTTCATCAGATAAAATTGGAATGGCAAGCCATCCTTAAATATAGAGAAAGTGGGCAGTGAGTTGGTATGTAGAGTCATGGGAATGTTTTTAGCAGATTAAAAGAATCACAAATTGGTGTCTGTGTTTGTTAGTTAGTGTTGTTAACTGGGCTGAAAAAACAGTGGAGGGTGATAAAAAGTAGATTGATGTCATAGGTGTGAAGTGCCATAAATCTGGGTGTCATTCTGGCTTCATTAGTTGTGGGTTTTAATGGAGGGCATTAGTATCTCAAGAAGCTTTTGTTCCAGTGTTTTCCCAAACACTCTAGTACATGTTCTTCAAGTATTCTCTGATTCTTTTGGTTTCCAGAAGGATGGTGTACTCTTTCCAGTACCCAAACTGCTTCATTTGAAAAGACCAATACTCATTTTGAGTTTTTACCTGACACTTAAGGTCTCCAGAGGCAGTTTCCACCCACACCATACAAGGGATCTCTTCACTCTTCAGAGTTCCTTTCTCTTTGAAGAAGCTCTATCCCCTTTCCTTGGCCAGAATGGGAGTTCCATCTAACTACCCATTCATCCTTGCTAACTTTCCCCAGTTCTCCTGTCTGTGTTAAACTGCACTCAGTCAAGGCTGAATTATGAAACCGTCAGTATTCAACTCTTCTCAGCTAAGTCTGAAATCAGACTGTCAGTACTCCACTCAGTCAAGGCAGAAATCTGACTGAATCCTCCCCAGCATCCAGTTCAGAAGTCTTTCTCTGTTCAGCTGATGGTAACCAATCAGATTCCTTAGAGCAGCCTGTCATTTAAGGCTCTTTGTTTCTGTGAAGAATTAACCCCTTGCAGTTCTTCAGCTGTTTGTACAGCACTTCGGAGCTTTTAAACAGTGCAGTCTGTCACAGAATGCTTTAAGAAATAAGGGTGACTAATGATAATTTCAGGTCACTGCTTCTAAGGATCAACTGTTAGTCACACACTGTGACGAAGATGGCAAGATTCCTTATTTGGACATTTAAAGCTGCAATTGACTGGTTTAAAGAGACCTGACATGACAGAGTTCTTTCATCAAGAGACTAAAATATAGGGGTGTCTGGATAGGAGTTACTTCAGCAGCAGTATTCCATGTCTGGTCTAGGTCAATGTCAGTATTGGTGTTTGACTTGCAGCAATGAGGAATGGTCTGGGAAGTATCAGGTCAGGTCTATGATGCAAACCTTCCCAGTAATCCCCTGACTCAAACATTCCTAGACAAAACAGTTGATGATGCCGTAGATTCCATACAGCTCTGGGGCATGGGGGAGAGGAGAAAGTTCAATTAATGCTCAGATTGCATCAAAGTTTCAAAATGATGGGGGAAACACAATTGTGATAATTCCTGAACAACATTGATATGATGATGGAACATGAGACAACTTTATTTGAAATCATAGTTCTAAATAGGACAACATTTTTTAAAACCCTTGCTCATTCAAACAAAAATCCGTTTGCTCAAATATTCAGTTTTCAACAGTGGCTAACCAGGAAATCAATGAGCAACCATTGAATGCAACATCTCTTGCTCATTGTTTGCACACATACAAACCTTGAACAACCGGTATTCAAAAGCACTCTTTCTATGAACATGAAGTTTCTGTTTGGCTGTAATGTCTAATAACAATTGATATACTTTCTCTCCTGGATATGCAGTATTTAATTCAAATAGCCTGATGAGTTTGTGTTATCCTGTTCTTGTGAACGGATGCATTCATAAAGAAACACCATTTTCCCCACAGAAAAAACAAAACATCCATGCTCCCAATTCTAGCGGACCTTCTATTCAGACTGGGAAGCAAAAAAAGCTGGGAACAATAGCTTATTTATTTAGAAGAAAATTTGATATTGCTTTTCCAGAAACAGCGTACAAATAAAACTAAAACAACTAACCCAAGTAAAACTAACCCAGCCAACTGTAAAGTGGTCTCAAACCAGCAGTCATAAAACCAACAGAACATTTCAGAGAAAATTGCATGAAGTGACATTAAAGCATACCCAAACCAGGCTTAGAACAGGTCAAATACAGGTCAAATAATCCATAAAATTCTACATTTAGAGTTTCCCTGTTGCATTTCATTCACAAAGAGTAGATTAAAATGAGAATAAGGCAGAAAATATAGAGAGGGAAAAGATCTGCTATAGCACATGGTGGAGTGCTTGCCAGTATGTAACACTGCTCTTGAGAAAGTGCTGCAGTTTGCAACTTGCCATCACAAATTACTCAGATAGGCACTCAGCAAACCTGAAGCAGGCAACATTTCCTGTGAAGTTTGTCAAGACATTGTGAGAAGTAGGCCGCTTTTTTTTTAGCAGGAACACACAGGAATGCAATTCTGGCTGGCTTGGTATCAGGGGGTGTGGCCTAATATGCAAATGAGTTCCTGCTGGGCTTTTTCCTACAAAAAAAGCCCTGGTGAGAAGCAATATGACATTACTTCTTCAATGAGAAATTAATTTGAACAGATCTCAGAAAATGATTTCTAATTAGGCAGGAGCACCATCTAGGATTCATATAGCAGACTGACTTAGCAGTTCTCATTATGTTCTAGAGTACAACCCAGAAACACAGCTGGTGTAGATATACTGTCATAATTAGAGATGCTGAGTACTTTGCAGTGAGCATACCTTTTTTTTTTTTAGCAGCCATAATTATGAGCCATAATGAATACAAAAACATAGCAGCCGGTGATATATATGGGCTATTATACTTTTTAAAATAAAAATACTTAAGCATTTCGCAAATATCGTTTACACAGAAGATTACAATAGTGAACATAAAAATGTTACATAACCATTTTCAACAGAGCTCATTCTTATATTGTGATGCAGCATTTTCAACAGAGTTCATTCTTATGATGCTATACAAGCAACTAGTTGTAGACTTGTCTCATGTTGCCACTTCATCAGAAGTCTTAATATCTTCCTCTTGTTGGAATGTGATAAGGAGCAAGTCAGTATCTTTTTATAAGCAAGTACAAAACCTTCTGTTTCATTGCTGGCTAAAACACTCTTCATGGGCACAAGCACTGAGACTTCATGAAGGAACCACCCATTGTTGCAATACACTTTTATATAAGGAGCAAGCCAATCATTTTTCTTAATCAGGTTTCAAACCTTCAGTTCAATAGCTGGCACAATGCTCTCTCAAAAATACAGGTAGTGAGTCCTCATGAAGGAAAATATTTGCTTAATTCTTATACACAGAGCAAGCCATTCTTCATTTTTAAGCAGAAACAAAGCCTTTTCTTGTATTGCTGGCAAAAAAATGCCAGGCTTCGAATTTCCTTGCCCAACTGCTGTCCAGTTTGAAAGGTGTGCTGAGCAGCTGTGTGGCTGCACAATAGCAGTAGTGGTGGAGTTTCATTTCCTTCTTTCTTCCAGGCTGTCTTCCTTCTATCATGGTTCCCCACTGTTCCCTCTAAGCTGCAGAGTCTTGTGAGCAAAAATTCTACATTGTGAGCTACTGTCATTAAAGTTGTGAGCTGCTGCATAAATTATTGTGCTCTGGGGCCATTTTTCCTGAGCTAAGATAAAAGTGTGTGAGCTGGAGGCTAAAAATCTATGAGCTAGCTCACACTAACTCAGCTTAGAGGGAACACTGGTTCTAGCATAACAAGAGAAATCAATTTGCCACCAAGTAATAGATGGTTGAAACAGCAGTTCAAAGAACACTTTCTTGGAGTAAGTTTCATTGAATAAATGAGATCTCCTTCTGAGTAGGCCATCTTAGGACTGCTTCCTGGGGCAGGCTGTGAGAAAAAGACCCCTAATTTTAGAACATTGTAGTCACCTGTTTGGTTGCTAGGGTGCCTGGAGATTCACCTCACACACATCTGCCAGGAGAACATGGGTTTTGTCTACCAGAATGTAAGGGACTTATGTGAGTACTAACAGCCACAATGTTGCAGCAGCACTCAGTATCTCTGGAAGAGTGCTAACCAGGAGGACAGATGGGTTTCCAGCCGCTCCTCGCGTGCACCATCTCGGCCGTTGCAGGAAGAAGTTGCGCCACCAGGAACTGTCCAGGCAAACTGATTCCAGCCTTGACCAAAAAATCCATATTGGTAGGCTAACATCACCAGCAACTATCTTCCTGCAGTGCCAGACTCCATGACAGCGAAGCGGGAGGCTCACATACTCAACAGATGTCACCTATGCATAAGGCAATCAAGCTTATCTTAAGTGTGGATCCTGTCAGACTGCCTAAGCCTTTGTCTAACGGAACCCAAGACAAAGGATGGTGCCAGTAGAGGGATGAAAAAGAGGAAGAACATCTTCATCCAGAGTAAAGCTTCTTTGTATAGATCGGGTGTTACCTTACGTAGCAATTTGGCCATCTATTATCACCTTTTAGATAAGTTTTGATAGCCTTATAATCACTTCCACCCCAATAATTTCACCCATTCTTTTCCTTAATGGTCATCCTGGAGCCTCCCCCTTCGGCCCATTGTTACCTGGAAGTCCAAACAGGTAACCTGGGCCAGATCTGCTCATTGGCCAGGTATGGGCATCCAATCAGGTGCTGCCAATAAACTGGCTACTGGCTACTGCATAAGTCCAGCCCTTATGGTCATTGCAGAGCCTCCCCTTTTTCTGAGGCCATGTACCAACTGACCACCTGTCATCTGCCCCTGTACCTCCTACCCCCTAAGGGCTCAAGTTAGTCCTTATAACCACAGTCCCAACTCCCCACAGGTGTGCATCTAGCAGTACCCCATTCCTGCTGTTTAGATACATCCCTGATTCTTGGCCAGTTGAAGGTCTCCTTTCCCATCGTCCTCGTTTGTTGCCATTGGAGCTTGGGCAAAATCCTGGCTGTCTGAACACATGTGAGTCGACACGCGTGTCTTCAGACAACCAGATGTGGGAGTACACCATCCAGAAATCTTGCTGGTTAGGTTACTGTGTGAATGCATGAGTAATTGTGACTTGTGTGAATGGCTCTAGAGAGCATTTCTATATTGTGGGGTTGGGCTGCTCCCGCTCTATCATTCAGTGCTGATTCTCTAGCCGCACCAAGAAGGCCAGATACCGCCTGTACAGGGGCTGAGCCTGACTGGAACGCAAGGGGAGAATCATGTGAAGTCCAGCGGTATCCTGAGGCCTCCTGAATGCATCTATCTGGGGAGGGAACATGAAGATAGGTCAGGATTGTTTAAGAACGGATAGAGACCCCTCCCCCTTCTCTTTTTACTTTGAGCACCGTAGACCTTATACACATTCACATACACGTATACACTACACATGCATCCACACACTGTTAGACAAGAAAAAGTCCTAGGGCTGGGCAAGTTAAAAGGATCAGCTTCTACTAGGCACCTACCAAGAAAAAGTCCTAGGGCTGGGCAAGTTTAAAAGATCAGCTTCTACTAGGCACCTACTGAGAAAAAGTCTCAGAGCTGGGTGAGTTAAATGGATCAACTTTGTCTGGGCATCAACTTCTAAAATTCCTGGGGTTCGCTCTGCTAGCTGCAAGTGACCTTAGTGTAGGGCATTGTTTAAAAGTCCCAGGGTCCGCTCTGCTACCGCAAGCAACCTTAGTGTAGGGCATTGTTTTCCCAAAAGTACCAACCCACGTGTTTACCATGGCATTCTTTGCGAAAGAAGAAAAGGAACTTTTAAAGCTAGAAAAATGGCTTGTGAAGAAGGGAAGTAACCCATGGTTATAGGGATCATTTACAAGTCCTGATCCCTACCAACTCTTCCGAGATATGTTCCAAGACCATTGCACAAAGGCAAAGCTTAGCCCCAACAAACGAGACCTTTTTGCATCTTGGGGATTGTTCACAGCCTTAAAGGATAGCTCCACTGTTATTAAACAACTGCAAGAGCAGCTGGAGCAGAAAGAACAAGAGGCAGAACAGATGCATAAAAGTCATGAAGCTGAGAAAGAGAACATGCATAAAACATGTGAGATGGAAGTGGCCCAAGCCCAGAATAAGATCCCAGACCTGGAAAGGGCCCATGAAATTTATATCCAAGAAATTATGCAAGAGAATAATAGCTTGGAGATAGAGAATCAGGACTTGAAAGAAGAGGTGACCCAGCTTAAATTGGACAAGCACACCTTAACCATTGCTCAACAAGATACGTTGCTAGCATTAAAATGGGCACAGCAGCAAGTAGCTAAATTTGAGCACAAATTTGAAGACAGTCAAGCACAAGTCAGCAAGCTACAGCATGCTGCTGAGTATTTGGCAGAAAAGAATAAAAAGACACGTGACGCGGTTAGTCATGAGGCATGTCAAAAGGAGATAGCTGAACGCAAAAAGAAATTAGAGGTGAAGGGAGCTCTGATCTCAGCAATTTTGCCCTCTGCACTTTATGATTTCTCCTCTGATGAGGAATCTGGGGAGGACGAGGAGGTTGAGTTTCACAGCATAAAAGAAGCAGCCCCAGTCCATCCAGTGGTTACTCGGAAAACTACCACTAGGAAGGAAGATGGATCTGAGTCTGAGTGGTGAGGGAAACTAGAGCCTGGTGACTGGAAGATATCAAAATGGCACACCAGTTTCTAGGACCATATACGCGAGACACATCCATCTTCATAATGTTTAGCTGAAAATTATTTTGATTTAATTTCAATGCACTGGTTCTGATCAAACCTTCTGGGCCAACAGAAAACAACTCCACTTCATCCTCTATATGACAACTCTTCAAAAAACTTGGAGATGGCTATCATATCACCTCTCAGTCATCTCTTCTCCAGGCTAAACATACCCAGCTCGTTCAACCTTTCCTCCTAGGACTTGGTCTCCAAACCACTCACCATCTCAGTTGCCTTCCTCTGGACACATTCCAGCTTGTCAACATCCTTCTTAAACTGTGGTTCCCAGAACTGAACACAATACTCCATGTGAAGTCTAACCAGAGCAGAGTAAAGTGACATTTCATGTGCTCTGGACACTATCCTTCTGTAGATGCAGCTCAAAATGACATTTATCTTTTTTAGCTGCCATATCACACTGCTAACGCATGCTCATTGTTTGGTCTACCAATACCCCTAGATTTTCACAGTGGAAGATGGCAAGCAGTGGGGTGCCGCAGGGCTCAGTACTGAGTCCCATGCTCTTTAACTTTTTCATTAATGATTTGGAGTTGGGAGTAAGCAGTGAAGTTTGCAGATGACACTAAATTGTTCATGGTGGTGAGAATCAGAGAGGATTGTGAGGCACTCCAAAGGGATCTGTTGAGGCTGGGTGAGTGGGTGTCAATGTGGCAGATGAGGTTCAATGTGGTCACATGCAAAGTAATGCACATTGGGGCCAAAAATCCTACCTATAAATACAAGTTGATGGGGTGTGAACTGGCAGAGGCTGAACAAGAGAGAGATCTTGGGATCATGGTAGGGTTGCCAAGTCCAATTCAAGAAATATCTGGGGACTTTGGGGGTGGAGCCAGAAGACTTTGGGGGTGGAGCCAGGAGACATTAGGGGTGGAGCCAAGATCAAGGCTGTGACGACCCTGAAGGGGGGAGGGCCTCCAAATTGGGGGATCCCCTGCCCCCACCTGGTGATTGGCAACCCTACCGGCCAGCAGGGAAGGCGAGGAGGCAGCCAGGCCAATCTTTCCCAATCTCCTCACCTCAAACAGTGGCCCCCAACACATTCGATCCCCTCCCTCGCAAGGGGCGTTGCCAAGCAACCCCGTGAGGAGGGCGGGCGAGGAGGGGAGGAGTTGAGGCGTACCAGGGCGGAGAGGAGGGGTCGCTGCTGCTCTCTCAGGTTTACCTGGGCTTGGAGGGCTGGTGACTGGGCAGCTTGGCTTTGGGGGTGGTGGGTGGCGGCGGTGCGACGTCTCCCCTTCTTCTTCCGGGGCCTCCCTGCGGGCTCAAGCCTCGGTCTAGCGAAGGCGGCGGCGATTCCCACTACTGCTGCGCGCGCACACCACCACGACAGCAGCCTCCTCCTTTTTCTTCCCCCTCCTTTTGCCTTTCTCAACACCGCCCCTCCCCTTCCTTCTGCCTCCTCCTCCTCCTGCCACGGCTCAGTTCACCGCCGCTGCCTCCTTCTCCGGCGGAGAAGCGAAGCGTGTCCCTCTTGCTCCTCAAGCGTTGCTGCTCAGGGTCCTAGAAGGACCCAGATTCGGGACTCGTCATGCTTCTCCATAGCTGCTCCTCAGGCTGAGCCCATCTTGGAGGAGCAGCTACGGAGAAGAGGCGGCAGCAGCGCAGCGGCGTCGCCCGCTCCTTGGCGCCGTTTCCCCCCCTTCCCCCTCTTCCATTTTTTGGGGGAGCGGGGGAAGAGGCTGGAAAAACTGGGGTCCCCCGCCAGGGTGGGAGGGTTGGGAAGCCTAGGTCATGGTAGATAACTCACTGAAAATGTCAAGACAGTGTGCGATTGCAATAAAAAAGGCCAACACCATTCTGGAAATTATTAGGAAGGGAATTGAAAACAAATTAGCCAGCATCATAATGCTCCTATATAAATCAATGATGTGGCCTCGTTTGGAATACCGTGTACAATTCTGGTCACCGCACCTCAAAAAAGATATTATAGCATTGGAAAAAGTGCAGAAAAGGGCAACTAGAATGATTAAAGGTTTGGAACACTTTCCCTATGAAGAAAGGTTAAAATGCTTGGGGTTCTTTAGCTTGGAGAAATGTCGACTGCGGGGTGACATGATAGAGGTTTACAAGATTATGCAAGGGATAGAGAAGGTAGAAAAAGAAGTACTTTTCTCCCTTTCTCAGAATTCGAGAACTCATGGGCATTTTTGGCCACTGTGTGACACAGAGTGTTGGACTGGATGAGCCATTGGCCTGATCCAACAGGGCTTCTCTTATGTTCTTATCCTTTTCACAACTACTAATGCCAAGACAACCCCCCCTCTTCCTATAATTATGCATTTGGTTTTTTTCTACCTAAATGCAAAACTTTACATTTATCTTTTTTGAAATTCATTTTGTTAAATTTAGCCCAGTTTTCCAGCCTGTCAAAATCATCCTGTATCCTGATTCTGTTTTCTACTGCATTTGCTACCCCTCCCAATTTAGTGTCATCTGCAAATTTAATAAGGATCCCCCTATTGTTTCATCCAAGTCATTTATAAAAATGTTGAATAAGACAGGGTGCAGGACAGATCCCTGGGGCCCTCCACTTGTCACTCCTCTACAAGAGGAGGAATCATTAACTAGCAGTCTTCAGATGCAGTCTGTCAACCAGTTGCAAATCCACCTAAGAGTAATAGGATCCAAATGACATTTTACCAGCTTGACAACAAGAATACCATGTAGAACCTTATCAAAAATATAACTAGATCCATAGCATTCCCCTGATCCAAACGTCTGATTTGGTACTGATTGCCCTGTACTGATTTGCCTATGGGATAGCTTTTTGAGTCAGCATCTTGAATAGTATGACTTAACCTGGGTTTATTGGAGTTTGGGAGCTATGCAGGGTTGGCCACAGCCAGTACTTGGATTGGAGACCACCAAGGAAGGCTGAGGTTGCTTCACGGAGGAAGTCAAAGGCAAACCATCTCTGCTTCTTTCTTGCCTCGGACACCCTGTGGATAGGGTCACCATAAGTCGGTTGCAACTCAGTGACACATTCTTTTTCTTTGGGCCCATTATGATTTATTTTTCTAAGGCAATGTTAAAACATACACATGCAGTTCAGATGCTGATTGCTGGAAGGAGAAAGCAGCTGACATTTCTACGAGACTGTCTGATGCTGTGCCACCATACAACTAATGAGTGACCTGGTTGACTTCCATGTTAAGAGAGCAAGTAGATTAAAATGAAAGAAAGTATAGGAGACCAGCATGCACTTCCCCCCCCTCCCCCCGGAAAGTGAATCCATAGAGGCTTTAACCATGCTAGAAGATTTAAAGAGTGAAACTCTGTAATATAGCGATAGGCAGATGTTTTCCATATGTTGTCAGCATGGAACTTCAATCACTCCAAGGCCAGTTAGTACAGTGTTTCATGTTATAGATTTCTCTCTGAAGCCCGGTTTCGAATTAAATTGTGCACGCACATCTTCAAACACACTCTCAAAAACGTGTGAGAATATTTTGTTCTGCTTGCTCTCTTCTCTCTGCTTCACTGGTTCTGCAGTCCCTAGAAACTGCATCTAACTGGATATATCTTTATGCTAATTCTACGCTTTAAAAACCCATAAATATTATTTCCAGATTTCTGTTTAATTCAGATTTCTGAAACTTAGAAGGAGGAGGATGAGTTAAAATTCATTGGCTCACCTTCCTTTTCATGTTCATTGAACAGTTCATTTTGGCATTATGGTTCAGCACTCAATTAAATATCCACATTTTCACAACTCAGACTGTTTTGGTTCACAGGCAAGTCTATATTGTCTAAGTCACATTCCTCGGTAGATAATATTTTATTTCTTAGTGCTCTATACATTTTTTGTGCCATATGTTTCGGCACAAATGTTGTTTCCAACAAATATCATTCCCAGAAATCTCCGGTAATAAAATCCGGACTCTGTATTGCTTTATCCCTTCAGCAAGAAAGATATTGCAACATGAAAGACTGATTGGAAAGGTGAAAGGCTTGGAACTTAAACAAACCATGACTGTACTTTGTTTCTCTTCATAGGGAATTCCATGTTGCTGCGTGTATTGCCATCATTGTATGAACAACAGTCACAGCCAATTAACAGCCACCTAAGAGACCTGGTTGCCTTGATGTCTCACTTGGAACAATCTGAACAGCACCATCTTTTACAGCTTTTGCTGATAGTTGCTAAGAAAAAACAGCAAGAGGTAAGAAGACTTATTAATTCCTTTTGTAAAGTCATGGAAGGGTCTATCATTTTGGTAAAGCAGCTCTTAAAACGCTCAGGTTTCTCATGCGGCCCCCATGGACGAGGACTTGGATGCAAATGTTCTTTTGCACCTCCAATTTATTTCCTACATGAATCTTTCCAACTTTAACCTTTGCTGAATTCAAGACGCGTTTGGGGGATTAGAAATAAAAAATGGCTGGAAAAGGAACTGCACAAAAGCTGCACCCCCAAACCCCTTGTATGCATACTCTGGCAGCACCGCAGCATGTTATAGAAATGAGGAGCATTCAAGCACCTGACAGTTTGACTCACTTCACCAGTGGTAATCAGGCAGCTAATTTATTAATGGGATGTGTGACTGTTTGCAACATGTTCATGTGTATTTTCAGGAACAAGCTACTTGAAACCATTGGAAGCTGATTCTAAGATTATGGGAGATCACCTCAGAGCTGGCTTCTGATCTCCCCCTGGGAAATTTGTGTTCTTTACTCAACAAAGCTTTGTGGGAGGGGGATCTGGAGCTGACTCCTGGCTGATCAGCTGGAAGTAATCCTGGAAACATTACTGCCCCCTCCCCCAGACTTGCTGAAATGAAGCATATTTAGCTGGGGGGGGGGGGGTTGGTAAAAAACCCCATTGACTTCCCTTCTCTTGCTGTTGGATTGGGCTGCAGAGAAAAGGAGAGAAATGGACTCTTTCTCCTCTCCCTTTTGCACTGTAGAGATCAACGAGCTCTTTTTCTTCTCCCTTTTGCAACCTCACTATGTAGGGTTTTTTTTAAAAAAAATAAGAACCCAGTTGATCTCCCAAGCAGCAGTGAGCCAGTTTCTGGCCAGGCTCACAGTCTGATCATGAGTATTAAACTACTAAGATACAACAGCCCCAGAGTCACCCAAGGCTGCTTTTGCAGCTGAGGGGTTTGGGAGGGGATGAGGGTTCTTACCTAGCTCCAGCAGCAGCTGGATGTGATTGCGCCCTGGCTCCAAAACAGGAGTCAATCAGTACTGGACTGCTGGAGGGAGGCAGGCAGACCTTCACTAAGGGCTGCTCTCTAAAGATTTAAGGTGTCACCACTGGAGACCAGGCCTCATTGACCCCATGTTTAATTCATCCAAATGTAACAAATAGACTGTGCTTGAGTCTCAAGACACAAAGCCAGCGTGGGGGAGTAGGCGGGGTAGGTGGCTGCCTAGGGTGCTACCCCACCTGGGGGTGCCATGAAGCACCCCCTTACTCCCATTGCCCCTTCCTTGGCTGGAAGGTGCTGGTCGGCCGCTGCGCTCTTTGGAGGCTTCCTTGGAAGCCTCTGAATAGCAGTGTTTTAGCGGCGGCCGAGCAGCGCCTTCATGGGAAGGCCCCACTCGACCACTTTCAACCTGAAAGTGGCTGGGCGTCACTAAAACACTGCACTATTCGGAGGCTTCCAAGGAAGCCTCCAAAGAGCTCAGCAGCCAGTTTCGACTTGAAAGTGGCCAGGCGGTGCAGAGGGAAAGTGGTGGCACAGCAACACTCTTGTGTGCCACCTGTTGCTCTCTCCCCCCCATGCCGCCCTGCACGATGATGTCACTAGTAAAAATTAAAGGGAGCTTGTGGGCAGGGTGCGGCGCAGGGGTCTGCCAAGAGTGGCAGAACCCCTGGTGCCGGGCCTGCAAAGACAACATGATTTAACAGATTATCAGGAGATCCTAGGCCCAGTAGCTGATCAGGCAAAAAAGTCATAATAAGAACAAATATGGTAAGTTGTTAGAGTTGAAGCAGGGAGACCTGGGTTTTTCAGATCGGGAAACTCACTAGCATTTCAATTCTAAACTGAGGTTGTAAACCCATCAACATTGATGGACTTAGAATGGTGTAATTCTGCTTTGGATTGTACTGTAAGTGACCTTGAGTCATTCACCTTCTTTCTGTCTTGTCTAACATTGTTATTGCAAGGGCGGAAAGTGGGATAATTGCTGAGCTTTCCAGAAGGGTAGGATATATATGCATGAAACCCAATCCATGCACAATATTCTTCTTCTACTGGTGTTCAAGTTTCTCAGAGGATCTCACTCTGTCCTGCATAAAGGAATTTACGGCTGGAATCCAAGTCTTCCTTGTTGAGTTCTCTAGTTCGTTTTTGGTGCTGCTCCAGGGTGGGGATGAGTTCTTAGGTGCTCCAGCGAGCCAGCTGTGATAAAAAGAATCAGCAACAGTTGATTACTGTTGGATATTGTGCCAAGTGCTACAACTCAGTGATGCAGCCCACAGTATAATGAAACAGAAAATACCCCTTTGCAAGGTGGGTTTCCCTTAGGAAGTGTGAATGTTCACCATTCATCAGATAGCTAATAATGTTTCTGAACTGACCATTTCAAACAGAATTTTCAGCATCCAGTTTCAGCTCAAACACAATAGCTTTCAAATGCAGTCATCTGACTTTCATTTGACTGGAAGCAAGCACGCGCTGAGACAGGGAGTTATATGCATCTATATGTTGTTGAACCAACCCAGAATAGCTGTAGCTAGCTGTCATATGCATTAGAAGCTTCCAATTTGAGAGCAGACTTGATCTGGGCATCTCTAACATTTAAAAAAACCCTTTAACTGGAGATTTTTGCATGTAAAACAAACGCTGTTCAGTTTTATTTACAAAATTTATATCCTGCCTTTTTGCTAGGGTTGCCAATCCCCAGGTGGGGGCAGGGGATCCCCCGGTTTGGAGGCCCTCCCCCCGCTTCAGGGTCATCAGAAAGCGGGGGGGGAGGGGAGGGAAGTGTCTGCTGGAACTCTATTATTCCCTATAGAGACTTATTCCCATAGAAAATAATGAAGAATTGATCCGCAGGTATCTGGGACTCTGGGAGGGCTGTTTTTTGGGGTAGAGGCACCAAATTTTCAGTATAGCATCTAGTGTCTCTCCTCAAAATACCCCCCAAGTTTCAAAAAGATTGGACCGGGGGTCCAATTCTATGAGCCCCGAAAGAAGGTGCTCCTATCCATTATTTCCTATGGAAGGAAGGCATTGAAAAGGTGTGCCGTCCCTTTCAATGTGATGGCCAGAACTCCCTTCGGAGTTCAATGATGCTTGTCACAGCCTTGATCTTGGCTCCACCCCTAATGTCTCCTGGCTCCACCCCCAAAGTCTCCTGGCTCCACCCCCAAAGTCCCCAGATATTTCTTGAATTGCACTTGGCAACCCTACTTTTTGCCCAAATCGGGAAAACAAGGCAACTAACACCTAAATCCAAAACTATATAAAACATACCATTAAAAAAAGAAAACCTAAAGTAAAATACATGTCTAAAACCACAAACCCAACAGATTAAAACAGAGGGCACGAAAGAAGGTTAGGGTAAGGGTTAGGTATGCCAACTCCAGTTTCAGGAATGCCTGGAGACTTGGGGGGGGGGAGGGGTTCATGGAGGGTGGCATTTGCAGAGGAGAGAAAACTCAGAGGGGATGTGATGTCAGAGTCTGCCATCTGAAACTGCCATTTTCTCCAGGGGAACTGATCACTGTGGTCTGGAGATTCAGGTACCGCCTGGAGGCTAGTATCCCTAGATGCTGTACCAGTGAGCACCTTACTGAACAAATCATATGTAAAGTTATAATTAACTGTGTCTGTGTAGAGCAAGATTTGCCTGTAAGCCAGGGAGGGGAGAAACTGTTTCTCCTTTCATATTTGCTGTGTAGTGCAGGATACAAAAAGGGGGGGGGGGGAGATTTGAAATATATCAAAAACAATTGTTGCCGAATATTTGCACATAAACTGTTGTATTGGCCATTTCCTGAACGTGGTGGTGTTTTTCCTGGGTGAAGAGTTTGTCCGTTTACTGTACAGGTTTGCTTGACAAAGTTGGATATCATCTCATTAAAATGCTCAATAAGATGATTTTAATCGATTGCCAGAACAGAATAGAGGAAACCATTTATTTCAATTGATGTTAATGAAGGGCTATAGCAATTAGTAGATTAAAGGATGTTTAATAGGCTGAAAGAAACACTATTATTGAAATAAAATGAAGGGGTCTTCATACTAGGCTTGCCAGCACTCAGGTCCTAGCAGAGGGTCCGCTGGTTTTGTAGGCTCCTCCCTGCTGCCAGCCGGATGGCTAATGGTGGGAAGCCTTGCCCTGACAGCCACCATATGCCTTTACATCTGTGCAGGCTTGAAAGTAGCCTGCAAACTGCCTGTGTTGTGAACTGTATGAGTGCCTTTAAATCTGAGCAAGAGGAAAGCTGAATGAGTGAGACAAGTAGGCAGAGCCACGTGGGTCTTCCGGGTAAGTCTGTGAAACATCTGAGAAAGGAAGACAAGTGAGCACAGTCCCTGTTTGTTTGTAGGAAAACTCCACCCCCTAGGTTACTCTGCTTTAGTTTTCCTGTTACTCTGAAGAAGTGGGTTGAAATACAGCAGATGGTTACACTCAGCAGCTCCTGTGAGTAAATTGCCCCAGTGAGATCACAAAAGTGTGTGTGTCCTAACTGTGTTTATTTTGGATGCTTTGTGAGAATGTGTGCGTGTTCACTTTCATTTAGTGAAAGTGCATGTGCTTGGAGACAAGGAAATGAAGACTGTATTCAGGGGAACTGCACTGCTGTATTTTTATTTATTTATTTTAGGGAACAGGAGAGTCTCCTGGCTCCACCCCAAAGTCTCCTCACTCCACTCCCAAAGTCCACAGGTATTTTCTGAGTTGGACCTGGCAACTTTACTTCAAATAGATTGCTAGCCATTCAGAGTCTGGGGTGGGGGATTCATGGTATAGGAGACAGAGTTACAAGACTGCCAGCCATGTCCAACCCATCTTCAGAGATCCTGTAGAGCTGGGGGCACTCTGAGTAGACAATACTGACGTTGGACCTGATTCAACCCAAAACTTCCTGTCATTTTGGATTTTCCTTGCTTATACACAAAATATTGTGTGTCATTATTCTCTTTCCTTCTGCAAAGATAAAAATATTTTAAAGATTTTTGGAGTTTCTAAAGCTTAATTAGCAGGAATAACTGCCAGATTAGGAACAAGGTGGGGAAAGCTAACAGAAATAATCTCATGTTCTGTGTAGAGTTCACACTGTTACACAAGCAAGATGTTTATGAGACATAAGGCATTATTATAGGGTACAAGGATGCTTTATTTATAGAGCCTATTATAGAGTATAAATTTCAGAAGTCTTCATTAAAAACATCAACAGAACTTAATATCCATCTCTCAGTACAGTCAAGAGGAACCTTCTTAAAATATACAGTTGCAGCGGATATATAACTCCATCTATGAAAAAGATTTACTAGTCTGATGAGGCATTTTGGTCTTTCTTTGGTGCCTGAGTTGAATGCCATATTTTCAGTCTAATTTCCATTTTCTTGTTAATATCACTTTGCTGTACCATTAGGTCTCTGTTGTGCTCTGTAAAAATATGATGTGACTTAGAGAGAAAGAGAAATAGACTTTATTTCAAGCCAAAGCAATATGCAACTATTATGCTGTAATGGGTTATACTGAACTTGGAGAAGGGAGGCCCAGGTTCAAATGAGTGTGCTCAGTTATAAAGCTTACTGGGGAAATTTCTTCATAGAATACTTCACAAGCATGCTTCAAAGACTGAAGATGCTAGCATATTCTGCCAGTTTGGTGTAGTGGTTAAGTGCGTGGACTCTTATCTGGAAAAACCGGGTTTGATTCCCCACTCCTCCACTTGCACCTGCTGGAATGGCCTTGGGTCAGCCACAGCTCTTGAAGGAGTGGTCCTTGAAAGGGCAGCAGCTGCAAGAGCTCTCTCAGCCCCACCCATCTCACAGGGTGTCTGTTGTGTGTGTGTGTGTGGGGGGGAGGTAAAGGAGATTGTGACTGTTCTGAGACTCTGAGATTCAGAGTACAGGAAAGAATATAAATCCAATGTCTTCTTCTTTTTCCTTGTGGGAAGGATAGGATAAAAATGTGATAAATCAATGCTAACTATATTTACCTGATACAAAAATGTATGATTGAAAGGGTTTGCTCTGTATTAGGCTATGGGATGGGAGACCATCCAGGCAGACTGGGGCTGCATTGGGGGAAAAGGAGGGGCAAAGCACCTCTGGGGAAAAGAAGGGGCAAAGCACCTCTGTTCATCTCTTGCCTTGAAAACCCCTTGAGTTTGGACTTCATGGGGTTGCCCTGAGTTGGTTGCAACTCAACGGCATACTTTACCTTTATTGGTAGTGGTGACAGTAATCTCTTTGGCAGTAGTGGTGGCTTGAGTTTTTGGTACAGATTCTACCTGGCAAATAACACATTTACTGTGTCCTTGGAGCCCTACCAAAAAAAGAGTCTCTAATCTTGCTTTAAATTCACTGATAGCATGCAGTGTAATTCTGGGGGAGCTCTGTCAAAGATGGTGCCATGTATTCCCTTGTAGAGGACTCTGAACATTCTACCAACACTGATGTAATAAATATCCATCAGCAAATTCAAGCACTCAAACCAGAACATTCTCATAATAGGTCTAATGTATTAATGTATTAACAACTAAAGATTTGATATCTTCAGCTTTTAAAAAAAAGAAAGCTGTTATTTAGAAAAATATCATGCAGGACTGAACATGAGGTAGAAATGGACTTAGAATCATTGAAGAGGTGGAAGGAACCTCCAGGTTCATCTACTCTAACCCCTTGCACGATGCAAGAAACTCACAAATACCCCACACATCCCCAGTGACTCCTGTTCCATGCTTAGAAGATGGCAAAAAACCTCCAGGATCCCTGGCCAAACTGGCCCGCAGAAAAAAAAATTGCTGACTGACCTCAATGTGACAATCAGCATTTCCCTGGGCATGTAAGAAAGGGCCATGAGAACTAAGCACTGATGCAACCCTTCCTGCCCTCCCTCTCATGATCTGCCTAAGTTCACAGAATCAGCATTGCCATCAGGAGAGCCCACCAACCTCCCAAGGAAACCTGTTCCACAGAGGAACTACTCTAACTGTCAGGGAGTTCTTCCAGATGTTTAGCTAAAAACTCTTCTGATTTAATTTCAACCTATTCGTTCTAGTCTGACCTGGGGCAACAGAAAACAACTCTTCACCATTCTCTGTATGACAGCCCTTCAAGTACTTGAAGATGGTTATCATGTCGCTTGGAAGTATGGAGAAAACAAGGGGCTGTGACTTAGTGGTAGAGCACCTGCTTGCCATTCAGAAGACCATAGGTTCAATTCCCAACAATTCCAGCTAAAACAATCAGGTGATGGATAATGTGAAAGACCTCTTCCTGAGATCCTGCAGAGCTGGGGCATTCAGAGTAGACAATACTGACCTTGATGGGCCTGATAGACTTACTAATATTTAGCCAAAAACTCTTTTGATTTAATTTCAATTTGATTTAATAGTCTGATTCAGGACAAGGCAGTTTCAGTTGTTCAAGAATAACAAAACCCTAGATACACTGGGAAACCATTTGCAATTTCAAGTGTTTCCAGAGAAAGTGGGACACAATATGTTATTCTAGTGGTTTCAAATGCAGCACTTGATAGAAGGGACAGTATCCCTTGGAGAAAGCTCACAGATTTTTACTATCTGACATAGGAAGCTTTGACTCTTGAAAACTTATGCCCTGGAAATCTTGTTGAACTTTAGGATGCTACTGGGTTCAAATCTTGCTATTCTACTGCAAACCAACACAGCTACCTGCCTGAAAGAATTTTACACTGTAATATTTCAAATACCTGACAAATCATATCCAAGCTACAATAGATGTATTCATATATTTCCTTATCAAAGACAATATAGAGCCATGAACATACATGAAGTTGCATATACTGGGTCACACCATTTGCCTATCATGGTTTGCATTGTCTACCCTGACTGGTAGAAGTTGTCCATGATGTCAGGTAGAGTATTTCATACCACTTACTACTAGATCCTTTAAAAAAAAAACACTTGAGATGCTGGGGAATTAACTTGGGACCTTTTTCATGCAAAGCAAAGGTAGGAAGTGTACCTTGGTTAAAGTGTACACAGAGTTAAAATTCTACATTAAACTTCCACATTAAATGCAGCAACCCAATCATGCATACCAAGCATACACACACACACACACACACACAGAGAGATACAGGTGGGCTGAAATGCCAGGTGGAATGGAGAAGGAAGGCATGTCTCACTTTCTCCCATTGACTACCATGTGTACAGCCAGTATATTCCTAATGAATCCTGCTTATACTTTGTTTTTGTTGCATTATAGAACTATGAATGAGTGAGGCTGTGTATAAAAAGGTTGACAGTTTTTACTGTCTTTCATAAGAAACAACTTGTGCAGGGTTAGAAGAATTGTGAGTACAGGGGGGGAGAATAAATGTATGTGGAACTGTTCTAAATAACTTCATATTGACTGACATGTTTGCATTAGAATTACATTAATTTAAAAAGCATGTTAGGAGTTGCCAAATGGAAAGATTCTTTAAAAGGATGTATCAGTGGAGACTTTAAGAAAAAGAAGACTGTTTAGAGGTTTTAATAAGAACTTTACAAGGGAATATCCGCATGGAAATCCTCCATGTTAAGGGAAGAAGTACACATGAACTGGGATATACATGAATTGTGAAGTCAGATCATTGGGGTTATATAGATGTCCAAATTTAGAAGCATTATATAAACAACCCTAATATATTGCTAAGTATTTAATTATTTGGGTTTCACTCCAAACCACTGGTTTATACTAATTGCAAGTGGAATTCATCCTGGAATTAAAGATTTGCTTTTTACAGTCTGTTTTACATAAAATTTGATTTAGAGGACTATAGAGGGATGGTGGCTCAGTGGTAGAGCATCTGCTTGGGAAGCAGAAGGTCCCTGGTTTAATCCCTGGCATCTCCAAAAAAAAGGGTCCAGGCAAATAGGTGTGAAAAACCTCAACTTGAGACCCTGGAGAGCCACTGCCAGTCTGAGAAGACAATACTGACTTTGATGGACCAAAAGTCTGATTCAGTATAAGGCAGCTTCATATGTTCATAGAGGACTGTTTACAGTCAGATACTCATGATGCAAATATTAATTTTGGTATCAAAGACCTATTTGTCTGATATGTGAGTTACTATTGTTATTACTTCTGGTTTATATTGTGATGGTTTTACTGGTTTACTTGATGTTTTTTTACTGTATGCTGATAATATTTTATGATTCTGATGTGGGGATTCAGGGATCTGCCTTACAGTAGCTGACCTCTTTTCTCCAAGATCGGGGACAAAGGGTGGTGATCGGGAGGAAGCATCCCAGAGGCACTCTCTTAGTTGTGGGGTGACACAGGGAGCGGTCCTATCCCCGATGCTATTTAATATCTATATGCGCCCCCTTGCCCAGATTGTCAGGAGGTACGGACTGGGTTGTCATCAATATGCGGATGACACCCAGCTCTATCTATTGATGGGCGGCCAGTCCGACTGTACCCCGGAAAATCTAGACCTGGCTCTACAAGCCGTGGCATCTTGGCTCAGACTGAGTTGGCTGAAACTGAACCGACAAAGACGGAGGTTCTCTACCTGAGTCGGGGTGGTCCAAGGGGAGAGATCCATCTGCCGACTCTTGACGGGGTGCCACTAATACCAGTCCTTAAGGTCAAGAGCTTAGGCATGCTCCTTGAGTCCTCCCTTACAATGGAGGCCCAGGTAGCAGCCACTGTTAGATCTGCCTTTTTTTATCTTCGGCAGGTGTGGCAGCTGGCTCCTTTCCTGGAGCACAACGATTTAGCGATGGTAATCCATGCTATGGTCACCTCAAGAATAGATCACTGTAATGCTCTCTACATGGGGCTACCCTTGATGCTAACCCGGAGACTACAGCTAGTGCAGAATGCTGCGGCACGGCTGTTAATGACGCTGCCACGATGGGAGCACATTCAGCCAGTGCTGAAAGAGCTGCACTGGCTACCTGTTGTGTTCCGAGTTCGCTTCAAGGTGTTGGTATTGACCTTTAAAGCCCTTTATGGTCAGGGACCTGCCTATCTACGGGACCGCCTTTCTCCATATATCCCCCAGAGAGCACTGCGTTCAGGGGCAAAAAACTTACTGTCCGCCCCGGACCAAAAGAAGCCAGGTTATGTGTGACAAGATCTAGGGCTTTTTCGGTGGCAGCACCAGAGCTTTGGAATACCCTTCCGGAAGCCATAAGGGCCCTGTGGGATCTGTCTGCGTTCCGCAGGGCCTGTAAGACCGAATTGTTCAAGCAGGCCTTCGATGCTTGACGGAAAGAGGGCTGCCACTGGACATCACATAGAGTGCTGGTAATCACTGTTCGGAAATTCAATGACGCCTATATTGTATGAATGCAGCACCATAGAATGGTTTTAAAAATTGTAATGTTTTTTTTTTAATTGAAATATGTAAATTATGGTTTTATATGTTTTAATGGTTTAACTGTATTGACATGATGTTGTAAGCCGCCCTGAGTCCGCTTGCGGAGAGGGCGGGATATTAGTTGAATGTAATAAATAAATAAATAATGAATAAATAATTCCAAGTGACACTTGGTGCTCCTTTTTTAAAATCAGAAAGGCTATAAATTCATTAAAATCAATAATAATCCTTGATTTCCAAGAATCCACTTTTACAAATTCATATGTGCCAATGTAAATTGCCCAAGATTTCAGTTTTTCATTTTTTTAGGATGTTCCCTAGGGCATTAGATGAAAGAACTGTATTACAAAAGTGTATACCAGGGGTGGCCAACGGTAGCTCTCCAGATGTTTTTTGCCTACAACTCCCATCAGCTCCAGCCATTGGCCATGCTGGCTGGGGCTGATGGGAGTTGTAGGCAAAAAACATCTGAAGAGCTACCATTGGCCACCCCTGGTGTATACTATATTGATGGATATTATAGTCATAAGATGCTTATTTTTCCCATTGCCAAGGCTCAGCTGGTCTAGGATCATAATAATAACTGATGGATTGACATTGACTGATGAATTGACATTGTCAAGGGTTCAATGCCCTGTCACTGTAATCCTTTCCTTGCAGCTCATGGAGGACTGGCACTGATTTAAAACAGCAGGCAGTCTGGATTCCCAAATTTCATTCGTTGCTCTAGCTATCATGCCTGGGATTTCAGAGATGCCTTGGGGACAATGGAAGATTCCTGCTATTTCTTAAATTCCCTATGTCATTGGAGATTTTAACTGACACATTTTAAAATCAATACAATTTCATGCTACTCTAAAGGGAGAAACTTGAGAACGTCATAGGGTAGGGGATGTATGTTGAAAAATTTCCTTAATCGTGAAATGCTGACTCTATGCATTTATACCCTGAGGCTACTCATGTGCTTTGTGTGAAAGTAAACTTGAGTTGACTTCTCTGCAAATTTTTCATATCAGAATAATGATAGAAGGAATTTTTGTAAAAACGAATTAGCATTCTAAACCCCTATAGATTATCAGTGATTAATCTCAACTTTCTTTCCTCTTTATTTTTTTAGGCCCTTCAAGAATGTATTCCCTCTCTAATTAGTCACCTAAGAGATCCCAGTAATAATGACATCATCTTAAATATACTGATAGAAATATCAGGCTATGCACCAGAAGTACTGACCAATTTTCTTCCTACATTGAAAGAAATTGGAGACAGCTTCCCAAGTCTGATTGGAAAAACAGCAAAGATCTATGGAGCCGTTGGACTAATTGATGAGGTACGGAAATTGTCTGTGCTGAGAATAATTATTTATTAGCATATAATGTGTCTGGGCAGCAGTCCTAACACAAGGGTTCTCCCTTCAGTAGCCACAGGAACTAAGAGTAAAAAGACAGTGTGGCTGGATTCAGACAGCCAATTTGAGCCAACACAGGCACTTTCCCCAGGCAGATTAAAAAATCAAGGTCAGACAGGCACAGTTGCTGCCTATTCTGCTCTTGCATTCACCCCATCCTCTGACATCTCTTAGACAGATCAAATAGGTACCAGTAGGGAAGTGGTAGAGCCCTGTGGCAGAGTGGTCAGCTGCAGTACTGGAGTACAAGCTCTGTACATGACCTGAGTTCGGTCCCAGCAGAAGCTTGGTTCAGGTAGCCGGCTCAAGGTTGACTCAACCTTCCATCCTTCTGAGGACAGTAAAATGAGTACCCAGCTTGTTGGGTGTAAAGTCTAGATGACTTGGGAAGGCAATGGCAAACCTCCCCATGAAAAGTCTGCCATGAAAACATAATAATGTGACATCACCCTCAAGTCGGAAATGACTGGTGCTTGCACAGGAGACTACCTTTACCTTTTAGGGAAGTGGTAGCAAAATCTTCTTCTGCACCCCTTCCGCGTTTCCTGGCATCTGACCGCGGGAGCATGCAAGCAAGGTGGATTGGTGGTGGTGTGCATATGCCACTAAAAATGCATGGCCTCTATAAATGTAAAGAGAAAAAAGAAACCCAAATTGCACTAAGGGGGTGGCATACAACAACCGTGTGAACACGTCAAAGTGCCCCCTGCGCAATATATAGACACTTCACGCAGGAGTGTGTGAATGAGATTCGTCCATTCTATTTGGGGGCGGTTCGATTTGAGACGCCTCCCACGTGCACGGAGCTACCTATCTGTACCCAGCCTGTGACATCCACTTTAAACAGCTCCTAAAGGTATATGTTAGTGACTTTTACAACTGTGCAAAGAGCCTATTGCACTGGGGTCTACTTGAATAAAGGGAGAAATCAAGGGGAGGAGGACAGCATGGTCTAGTGCTTAGAATACTGGAATGGATTATGAGACATGGGCTCATATGTCTGTTTGCCATGAAACCTCTTTGGTAACTTGGGGCCAGTCTTTATTTCTCAGACTAACCTACTGCACAAGGCTATTGTTGTGAGGAGAAAAATGGAGGAAGACAGAAATGTGTAAGCTGCCCTGATTTCCTTGGAAGGAAAGGCAAGATTTATTGATTTATTTACTTCAGTTATTTATTTATTTAAATGTTTATATCCCACCTTCCCCTCACCTTCCCCCATGGTTCAAGGCAGCTTGCAATCATAGTTAAAACATTTTCAGTTAAAACCAAAAATAAAACACTAAACCCCAAATCTCTCTCCCCTTAAAAAGATGCCTGCCATTCAAACCCCCTCAAAATCCCTGGCAAACAGGCAGTCCTCGCAGCACCTTCTAAAGATCTCCAAATAGTGCTCCCCTACCTCTTCAAGGAGTCCATTCCACAGAGCTGGAGCCACCATGGAAAAGGCCTGGGCTCTGGTTGGTGCCAGGCAGGTAGGGTTGTCAAGTTCCCAGCTTCCTATTGTACCATAGATTTTTCCTTCCCAAATGGCTAGAGCATCTGGGAAAACCATAGAGTTTTCCCGGAAACACCTAGAGTGGCCCTGCACAGGCACTGCCATTTTGATGATGTCACTTCCAGGTGACATCATTGTGCCAGTGATATAGGGGGAGGTACCCCCTGCCGGCCCAATGTGGGCTGGCAGGTTGGGAACCTCCTGGACAGGGGATTCCCCACCTGGACCGGGGGCTTGGCAGCCCTACAGACAGGCCATCATAAGTGGTGAGGTAGTCAGCAGTTTGCTGCCTGACTACTGTGGTCAGTGCACAGGGACATATGGAAGGAGACAATCCTTCAGATATGCAGGTCCCAGGTCATGAGGGGCTTTAAAGGTCATAATAAGCATCTTGAATTGAACATGGAAACAGACTAGCAGCCTGTGTAGATGCTTAAAAATGGGCAATGTATGTTCCTGGTGACTAGACTTTGCAAATAGTTAGGCTGCTGCATTCTGGACCAGTTGTAGTTTCTGGGTTGTCTTCAAGGGCAGTCCTGTGTAGAGCACATTACAGTAATCCATCCATGAGGTCACAGAAGCATGGATCACTTGGACCAGATCATCAGGTGAGTCTAGGTAGTGAGGCAGAGTCCATGAGCACCCAGGAGCTTTTAACCCACTCTGAGAAAGCCAAGAATATCAGCCATTCCATACAGCATTACCTTTGTCTTGTCTAGATTTAGCTTCAGTTTGCTGTATCTTAGTCATTTTACCATTGCCTTAAAGCACCAGTTCAGAATCAAAATAGACACATCTGAAGGCAATGATAATGAAATGTAGAGCTTGACACCCAACCCCAAAGCAATCTCATTCTGCGGACTCATACACACACAAACACAAGCATAAGTGAGAGTACATACTTCACCTTACAAAACAGAAAAACAACACAATAAATACTATATCCACAACAATACTATATCCAACAAGCATAGTAATAAAACCAGATTACACAAGGAAACAAGGAAATAAAAATAATGCAGTACATTCCATTAAAAATGAAATAGGAGTGGGAGAAAGAAAGATGATAATTCTGCTTACACCTTTCACAATATTTATAGTTCACCTTTCTCACTTGGAGTCGAGACAGATTACATAGATTGAGTCAATACAATGGACAGAATGGGACATTCAGTGAACAATGCAGTAAGAATTAAAGTTGGAACAAACCAGAAATCTAAAAACAGAAGCAAAGCATAAACATTATCATGGTACATTAAATGACGATGGAAAAATTACATAGTAGATCCTTTTTCTGTACAGCAATTTACTGGACGTAGGCTTGTTCCTTGGTGAAATGCCACATACAAAGAATGCTGAAGGCATGACAATCCTGTCCTCTATTGTGAAATCCTGCTTATATCGAGAGATTTAAAATATCCTTTGTGTGATCGTTCTGCCCATTTTCAACACATGTAAACTGTGCCCATCAGCGGGGTATAAAAGCTTGCCTGTGATGAGTATATGATTATTTAACTAGAGTATGAAAATTCCATCTAGGAACACCACATTGTTGTGCATAAGAATTCATGTTATGGGGCCATTTCACAGTCTGCCTGGGAACAGATTAAAGTGATTTGCATTCCACCCTCTGACAGCAAAATGCTGTGTTGCACATTCATGTAGAGTTCTCTCGAGTATCCTAATCAAGGCATTTCAGGAAGCAGCTCTGACCCAGGGCTGACCTGCAGTGGGGGAAGTGCAATATACTTATTGCTATACTGTGCTTTTCCTGGCACAGGTCATCTATGAGCCAGAATTGTGAGCTTTATGTAACACTCTGAGCAGGATTTTTATGTAAATGCATTTATAAATCAGGAACTTTGCAAGTTACTTTAGGCCCATGTGCACCTAATACTATAAAAGCCCTTTCAGCAACCGCTTATTAGATGTTAGACTGGAATAGTTTTACATAGAATTATACAGTAAATTGTTTTAAGACCATTGAAATCCATAAATTTAGACTGGAGGAAATATAGGATTGTACTGTTAATCTGTTTCTAGGGTTGCCAATCCCCAGTTGTGGGGGCAGGAGATCCCATGGTTTGAAGACCCTCCCCTTGCTTCAGGATTATCAGAAAGCAGGGGGAGGGGGTTGAAAGTCTGCTGGGCACTCCATTATACCCTATGGAGACTGGTTCCCACAGGGTATAATGGAGAATTTATCCATGGGTATCTGGGGTTCGAGAGAAGGCTATTTTTTGAAGTAGAGGCACCAAATTTTCTGCATAGCATCTAGTACCTCTTCTCAGAAAAGCTCCCAGGGGCCCCAAAAGAAGATGCTCCTTCCTTCATTATTTCCAATGAAGGGAAGGCATTTAAAAGGAGCATGGTTCCTTTAAATGTGGTGGCCAGAACTCCCTTTTGAGTTCAATCATGCTTGTCACTACCTTGCTCCAGGCTCCACCTGCAAAGTCTCCAGATATTTCCTGAGTTGGATCTGGTAACCCAATTCAACACTTCTATTAGGGTTGCCAGCTCCACGCTCGGAAATACCTAGTGATTTTGGGGATGGAGCCTGAGGAGGAAAGGGTTTGTAGAAGGGAGGAACTTCAATGGGTTATAATGCCATATTTTCCCTTTTCTAGTGACTAAAAATGTTCAAGGCTTTACCAATAATGTCAATATTTATCCTCTCGTTCTAGATATGCCATTTGGCCACTGAGGGTGGGCAATCCCCTCCCCCCCCCACCACTCTCAGTCTTCCTTCCTCATGATTTGTGGAGCAGGAGGAAAAATTGCAGGAGAAAGTGTTAATGGTGATACTTTAGAAATTTTCCCTGTCTCTATGGTCTTGAAGTATTCCTAGATCATCACCTGGAAGTTCTGTCACATCCTCCAAATTTTCATATGGAAATAATGTCACATCCTTTAGGGCACTTTAGGAATTTCAGCAATCTTGATGGTCTTTACCATAGACATCGGGAAAGAGTCTCAAAGAGGATGTGAAATCACCATTGTTCTGGGCAATACCCCCCCAAAATTCTGGAATTTGTCAGTGCAGGACTGGCAATGTAACTGATGCCTATAACAATCAAATTATTATATAAAAGCAAGTCATGACCATGCTTTTGCAGACTAATTTCAGATATTTTTGGAGACTGAAACACTGCAAAACCAGTTCTAGCACAAAGAATAATGTGGTGCACACCTACAAAGGATGCATGCAGTGTAGGCAGTGCTAGTTATACAGTACTGTATCCAGCTCTCTCAGTTGTATGCATGTATGAATTCTGAAAGTACTGCAATAACATTTCACTAACAGAGCCTCCTTTTCCCTCTCACCCTGCTAGGGTAGGATAGAAATATGCAGCTGCCTTAGAATAATTTTGGTCCATATAGACGAGTATTGTGTACTCTAACTTGTATCAACTCTCTAAAATCACTGTACACAGAATTCTTTCTTAGCCCTGCTGTCAAAAGATCCTTTACATGTAGATGCTGAAGCCTGACTGGAGATCCTTATGCGTGCTAAACATGATAAAAGGAATTCACACTAAAGCCATGAATCTGGTTATTTGAGTCTCCTTTTCCTGTTAGAACAAGATGTAAAATGGGGTTGGCAGGGCTGTAGATAAGGTTGCTATGATGTCCCCATCCACTTCTCTGCCTCAGAGGCAAAATTTTCCCTCTGTTTTTCTTTCCCTTTTGTGATTGAGCCATCTTTTGACACATCTCTGTTCTGTATATACTGCACTGACATTTGTGTGCCAATGCAACAAAGGATAAGGGGACAATGCAGTGTCAGCAGCGAGTGGCTGGGGGGACAGGACTTCCCTGACATCATCCCTGCATACCTCTACACTACTTGCTTCTGCTTCCACACTGGAGAGAGGTAGCTATTCCCACCCTTGTGTGGAAGCAGCCTTCGTTATGCATTAGCTATGGGCTGGATGCACCTACAATGTATATTATATAACAATAGACATGTAACTATAGGGATTACAGTTATTATAGAAATCTGAATATATGACTTCCTACTAACATGTCACTGTTTCTGCCCTGCCTTTCTCGAGTTTATTCCAGTATATGTGGATGCACATGTTTCTCTCTCTTTCTTGGCTTCGCGAACGAAGATTTAGGAAGGACATGTATATATAAAGAAATCTCATGACAAGACATCCAGAACAACTGGAATAAACAGTCTTGCAACATAAGCAAAATACTGCTTTAGTTTTATTTGTAAAACAAGTAGAACTCTTTCCACAGGAACACTCAGTCTGGTTTAATGGAGGACAGTTTCTGGAATTCCGGAATGAGTTTCCATCTTTTCCATTATTTTTTAAAGTAATTAGTTGAACTAATGTAGCAAATGTCTGGAAAATTCAGAACTCCAAACAAACTATTCTTGATGTTGTAATGTGGACACTGTCTTTATATTTCTTCAAAGGTTTACATTTGCAGTGTTCCACTCATTTTCTGGCTATTATCAAGTTTTGTTACAGAGCTAAGAATCATAAACATTTATCCAAGGGCACTGTAATTCACAGTACATGATCTATAGGCCTTTAGGAGAAATCATGCATAGCTCTGGAATTAGATGTCATCAATGTGCTGATGATTCTCAGCTCTACATTGCTCTCTTCAAATCCTCTGATGGTGTGATAGAGGTCTTGAGCCACTGCCTAACTGTTGTGTCAAATGGCTGAAAGTAGTAGGGTTGCCAGTCCCCCAGTCCGGGTTGGGGTTTCTCTGATTTTGGGAGCTCCAATCTACTGCCCACCAGCTGGCCAGCGGGGGAAGCCCCGGTCCCGAACAGCTCCCTTCCACATCGACAGCACGATGACATCACCCAGAAGTGACATCATCACACCAGGCACATTGTGCACAGGTACTCCAGCATTTTGGCCAAAACTCCATGGTTACCACAGAGTTTTTAGCCAAAATGCTAGAGCGTCCACACATGTTGTGCCCAGCACTGGAAGCAAGGTGAGACCTGGTACCCTAAAATTGAATCTTGACAGGATGGAAGTAATGTTTTGGAAACCTAAAGTATCAAATGACATTATGCATCTCACTTTTGATGGGGTTCAGCTGACCCTTGCTGACTAAATTAAGAGCCTAGGGGTGATGCTAGACCTCACATTGCTGCTGGAAAAGCAAGTTAACTCTGCAGCAAAAAAATACCTAGATAGCACTGTAACTCCCCAAACTGTTTTGTAAAAAGTTCTGGAGGGGGAAGAGAATTAACTGCTGTAACTCCCAGGTGGAGGCAGCAGAGGTGGAGGTGGTGGGTGGCTGGTACAGGCTGGCGGGATAGAAGGTCACTGCTGCAACCCCCCCTGCCAAAAAACACAAGCACCTGAGGAAACTGACACTGTAGACTTTATGATTTAAGTCTCTTGAAACATGACCTTTGTTTATTATTGTGATTTTGAATTTGATCGGAGTGTCTTGGGACAATATTACTTCTCTTTTTATCTAACTTGTTTCACCCCATAATATTTCTTCAGTATCCTGCAGAATGAACTATGATGCTTTTGTTCTGCAGACTGTCATATGGTGGCATGCTGACAGCACCTACAAGTAATAAATCTTACTTTATGAGAATGTAGCCATTGGCAGTACTAGGAGACAGATTGCAAGCTTTCTGATAAATGACCTGCCTTCAGAATTGAAGGCTTGGTCCAGATGACTGAGCCAAGAGACTACCCTACAGTAATTCAGTAAAACTTTACCAAATCATTGTAGGTTGTGTTAGTCTCTGGTATGGCAGAAGTAATCATTATAATAGGAGTATAAAAAGTGAAGAAACTCATGCTGAAAAGATGACTTTGTGACATTGATTTTGATTTTTAAAAAGATATGCTGTTCTAAGAGTTCGTAATTTAGAGAGCCAGAGAGAGTTAGTGTGGTGTAATACTTAGAGTATCAGCGGAGACACTTGGATTCACATCCCTCACTCTGACATAATGGATGGCCTGGGCCAGTCACATTTTCTTGGCCTTCATGGTGAATTTCACAGAATTTGTGGTGAAGGTGAAATGGAGAAGGGGAGTTGACGATCACTGCTCACCCTTTGCTGAGATGGGTTCTAGATCAAATCAAGCATGAGCTCTCCCTAGACACTAAAATGACTAAATGGAGGCTATTGTACTATGGTGCCATTCTAGGAAGACAAGAGTCACTGGAAAAGACAAAGAAAAAGTGCATAGCGGCAGGAAAATAAGAAGATCCAATGTGAGATGGATTGATTCAGTCAAGGAAGTCACAGTCCTCAGTCTGTAAGACCTAAGCAAGGCTGTTAGAGATGGGATTCTTTGGAAGACATTAATTCATAGGGTCACCATAAATCAGAAGCAACTTGACTGTTAGGGTTGCCAGGCATGATTGTTGTGCTGTGGGGGCATTTGGGGGTGGTCTGGGAGTGGGCGGGGTCATCGTTGATGCAATGACATCATGCAGAAGTGACTTCATGGTGTCAGCAATGTCAGGGACAATGTTCTGATTTCTGGGCAAATTATTTAGTTAAAATTGGGCTCAAACCATAGAGCTTTGCCCAAAAAAGCACAGTGTCACCACTAGGATGATGTCACTGCTACGTGACATCATCTTGTCAAGGATATCACATGCTGACATTGCTGTTTGGGGGAGGGTAGAAGCCCCAAAAACCAGGGGATTCATTGCCCAGACTGGGGATCTGGGAACCCTATTGACTGTACACATACATATATTCATGTTTCTTAGGAGGTCATATGAATGTATATGCTTTTGCAAAGTCTGTGCTAGGATTTTATTTCATCTTCCCAAGAAGATCACACCCAGTTCTTTCATGACTGCAAACTTATATGTCTTGTTGTTTGTGCAAGTAACTCTGACCCACCTTCTCACCTGGACTACATCATTTTCAGGATTCACAGGAAATTGTGGGGAGAACAGAAAGGCAGCAAAAGATCTGTTTCTCTCAGTCGAATGTTGGTAGAATCTAGTTCTTATGTGAAATGCCTTTAGAAGTACTGGTTGTAATTTGTGCCCCCATGCAGTTTTGCACTGATTCTGCAAACCATGTTTTAGACTAACTCTTCATATTCAAAGTTGGAGTCCAGTGGCACCTTTAAGACCAACAAAGTTTAATTCTGGTTTTAACTTTTTGTATGCATGTACACTTCTTCAGATACTTCAGCTATCTGAAGAAGTGTACATTACATGAAGGTTTGTTCCCAGAATTAAACTTTGTTGGTCTAAAAGGTGCCACTGGATGCAAACTTTGTTTTATTGCTTCAGACCAACATGGCTACCCACCTGAAACTATGTTCACATGCATTTGTTTAAGGAATATGAATGCAGTATTAATTGGCTGCACTCAGAAAACATGACTGCTCTCATAATATGCATTATCCACTTCTGTTGTTCCAGAACAGTTTCTATTGGTTTTTTTTAACAAAGCAGTATCAGCCATATTTTTTTGTTCTAATCTACTATATTTGTCCAGTTTCCCCTAGTAAACCCAGAATATGCGTCACAGGACCCAGAAGGCTGTTTACGTCATATGAGATACTATTTCTAGTCCAGGAAATGTAATATTGTGTTTGGTTGCAGTCCCATCTTGATAACTAGCCAGTCAGGTTTTCAGCCAAGGAGTGAGTCTGGCTTCCCCCAGATTTTAGGAAGAAGCTTTAATCTGGTATGCTTGACAGTCAGTGGGCTATTTGCCAAGTTCCCTGGGTCATTTGCCTCTGTTTGCTTCCTTCCAGAGGAAGGAGGGGAACTTGCAAGGAAGGCAACTCTGACCCAAATCTTAAAGGCCCAAAACAAGACACTGGCTTTTGCCATTGTTTCTCTGGCAGAAGATTCATCTGATGCTTGCAAAGTATCCATTAATGTCAGTGAAGGCAGAAGGTCCCTGGCCCTCTACTATCCAGAAGAAGAGCAAGAAGATGGCCCATCAAATCCCAATCAGAGGGGCATACCTGGGAAGAAGAAGGAATTCCCCAATGATGGAAGCAACAGTGAGTTGAGAGGCAGGGCCAATTTCCACATGGGGATTTCCCCCTGGGTGGAACACAGTATGCCACTGCATTGTTTGGAAGTCTCCACACAACACTGTGCTGTTTCCAAATATGGCTCATGGAACTCTCAGCCTTCCTCTTTTAAGCCAGAGCAAAGATTCTAACTTGACAAGGAAACATTACTGTGACTGCAGTCAGAGCCTCTGTGCAGAATGGGGAAATTTTGGGCAAATTCTACGGTTTTGAAGATAAAATGCATAGTGGTTTGGGCCCAAAACTAAAGCATAACGTGTGACATTGCCAATTCGATGACATCATCTGGAAGTGACATCATCACATCAGGGACATCGTGCACAATGTCCCACCCACCATTGTCCCGCAATGGTGAGGGGACCTGGCAACCCTATTTATTATGTGTGGAGAGAGGCCTCAGAAAAACATACTTAAGTGGTATATTTTTGGCCTACAGGGCCTTACACTTTCATACTCCTTGCAAGTAGGGTTGATGCAGTGAGTCTGGAAGCATGTGTGTGTGCATGAATCACAACAGGTAGGGAAGAGTGTGTCCTGGAGAAGGCCACCACCTAGATTTTACTGAGTTATCTTTTGTTGTTCAGGATGGTGAAAACAATGATACTTTTGCCAGCCAAGTTAGAAAAGACTTTAATATATTGCTACCATCAGATCTATTGTCTGGTCAGCACTGGCATAAGAGTAAGGTAGCAAAGTGCTGAGGTGTTAGAGTGGACTTCAGACTGAAGGCCAAAGGGTTACAGTTTCCCCTACATTAATAATGTCCTGTAAGTAGAAAACTATCCTAGGATGCAAAGGACTACTTCTAGATGAGGATGCAAAGAAGAAGAAGAAGACTGCAGATTTATACCCCGCCTTCTCTCTGAATTAACGACTTACGGTGGCTTACAATCTATATCTTCTCCCCCCACAACAGACACCCTGTGAGATGGGTGGGGCTGAGAGGGCTCCTGCGAGAGCTATGGCTAACCCAAGGCTATTACAGCAGCTGTCAGTGGAGAAGTGGGGAATCAAACCGGTTCTCCCAGATAAGAGTCTGCAACTTAACCACTATACCAAACTGGCTCTGCAAAGGACTAGGTTAAGATTTGTAAAAAACCAGGGATATTTTACATGGGTGAGCATTAATAATATGACCAGCTCCCAGTAACTTGCAGTGGAACAGTCCATATCTAACATCTCATTGGTACAGCCCTCTCAGAATTCTACTGCTTCATTCTGCTGAATGTATATCCCAGGCCTCAAATTTTCTCCCAGTGCAAATATGCTGCTTTAGAGCATAAGGAAAGTTAAGATAGAAATATTTACATATTTGGCAAGTGCATCCATTCTTCTGACACATATGTTTATTTTAAAATGTAACCTGCCTTCCTGTTTTGGGTAATTAATGCCCTAAATGGCTTCAAATTACATATTTGTGTCTTATGGATGTTACTTCCATTCTATGAAGCAAGATTAATATCCATTCATAATTTGATTGTACTGAAATGTTATGAAAGGAAATCTGTTAATTTGCTGTTTCAAGTCACTACCTGAGGAAATAATATTTCTGTACACAAGTATATATGTGTGTGTGTCTACACACACACACATATGACTTTGACAGGCAGGTATATGTCCACATGAATCATAAAAGTTTGGAGCCAGATACTAACGCACAAATTCATATCTGTGTGCTCTCACAAACATCTGGTGGAGAGGAAGAGTTAAGAGGACCACATAATGGTATTAGTGATAGAATTAGTATGTCCAAGTACTGGTAATGTCAAATGCAGGAGGCAAGTGTCATACAGCAATGGGAGTCATTTTTGCCCTGCCACAGTTACTAAGCTCATCATAGCCTGTGTCTAGACCACATACCTGTGATATTTCCTCCTAATGTATCTGCTTAAGTGTTTAGCAACTGGCATTACATCCTGTTGCCTTTCTCATTTATCTTAAGTTATTCTGACATGCTGACTTAGCAGAGTGTTTGGTTACAGCTGGCTGTGCCATCAGGAACACTATTTATTTGAAGGGATGACATAGGTTGGTAGTGGTGTTTTTTCATGACTAGGTCCAGTTTCAGTGACAACTGGAAAAACCTTTCACTGGATCGTTCTTAAAAATATTTATGGAAGTGACAAGAGAAGTACAGCAATGGTGAACTTGCCAGCTCCATTTCAGCATCTGCCACTCTCTACTTTACAAAACAAGAAGTCCTTCTCATCCTTAATCCAAATAACCATTGGGTCGAAAATACTAGTGGTAATATGGCAAATGTAGTTTGTTGTTGGACTTTATTTAAAATGGTCATGTTTTAAGGTTTTGGTCATCTGAAACAGAGTCACTATTTTAGTTGCTTTTTAAATACTGCGGTGATGTTTGTGTGTAAGGGTGATTGGAGCTCCCTCTGTTTATTGATCTTCCTCTTGTCATCACCCATGAACAACCCTCAACAGCCTCAGAATCAGGAGGAAAGGGGCTTTCCAGCTCCTTGTTCTTCCTTCTCTTCCTTACTTGCTGCCTGGGGAGGGTAGCCAGGCACTGTTCTCATCAGCCCCTTCCCAACTGATCTGAAAGGTGACCTGACAGGATGTACATTTCCTCCGGTGGCACCAGTCCTCTCACAGGGATTCCTTTCCCTAGAGAGAGTCAGTGGCTGAAGCCAAGACCTTCCTCCTCTAAAGCTGCCCTGGGGCTCTTTAAAAGTACAGGCCTCTGAGGCAGCTGACTGAACCACCATCCTGGAACAAATCCCTGGGACGGTCTGGGAAGGTTCCTGCCCCCAGTTTGTTTTAGCTCTGTATTAATATTATGTATGTAAATGAAGTCAACATTGGAAATATATTCCCCCCAAGAGTGCTAGCAACTGAAGTTTAGCATTATAGGGTAGCACTGTGAAAGAATTTATATATCTGTGAAAAATGGATAACAAGGCCATGTGAAAAGGGATTGAGGTAGAATTTGGAGTGAATATTATTCTTCTAGCACTTTTGGATATGTGAAGCCATATCAAAAAATCATTGTGGCCCTTGCCAAATCCACAGTGTTTTTCATTAAATTACTTTTGAGTCATGAATAAACTGCGACTGTTCTTTATATTCTATTTCAAGCCAGCCCATTTTTATTATCACAAGCAAAATATGAGCTCCTGAGAACGAAAACTATATGTATTCTCACAATATTTTCATTTTACATGCCCATTGTTGTGACTTAAATTCACATGGTTGAGAGTTGAGCGTTTGAATGGCTGAGGCTGTAAAATCTCCATAGCAGTGTATCTGTGAGTGAAACCTGTAGGCACAAAAGCATCCCAGGCCTTTTCCTCAATTTAAATTGAATAATTGACCAGCAACAGAAACTGACCCACATTTTAAGTTTCAGCCTCTGACACTAGACCCTGTGGTCAAGGTCAGAAAACAACTGTCCAGTGATATTCCTTCTATAATTTTCAGACACAGCTGTGGGAAACATTATGATCCTTCAGAAGATGACATTCCAATTGCTCTTTTTTTACCTTCCAGGTTTCAAATTTAAATTTCATGTTCTGTTGTTTTTCTTCCTGGATTTCAAGATAGATAGTGTCAGTATTTCTTCATATCTTTCATTTAAAATTCTGTTGCTTTTAATAACTTCAAACAGTATAGATTTATCCTTCTTTTAAATGGAAATAAATCAGAACCATTTTTATTCTGAAGGAATTCCAGCAATGTGTGCCTTTTTAAAAAAATGTAATTGAATACTCAGAAAAAAATGAACTTGAAGATGAAATACACAGAAACACAGCTGGCACTATTAAAACTGTTTCAAAGAAAAGAAATAAGCAGGGTATCTATTAGAAAATAATAGGCTAATGCAAGCTTTGCTATTTTGCTTATAAACACAGCATGAGAACACAAGAGGTAATGGCCTCATTTTCATTATTGTGGTGACAAGTTCCAAAATGCATGCAGTGAAGAGTTTTATTATATATACACTCCATTTACCTTTCCATTATCTTTACAGCCAGCAAAGTGAATCATCCTGTCTGGAAAATCCATGCCATTCTGCAAAGACATAAAATCAGTCCTGAACTCTTATTCATACATCATCCTACATGTTAAAACTAAGGACTACTATAAATATGTAAACATTAAGGCTTGGTTCAAGCATCATGCAAAGTCACAGTTCAATTAAAATAACTGTATTTAGTTGCTCATCCAAACATCCAGGCCCACTGACTCACATGAACACATGAAGCTGAGTAAGACTATTAGCCCATCAAGATCAGTATAGTTTACTGTGTCCGACATCAGGTCTCCAAGGTCTCAAGCAGAGGTCTTTCTAGGATTGCCAATCCCCAGGTGGGGGCAGGGGATCCCCTGGTTTGGAAGCCCTCCCCCCATTTCAGGGTCATCAGAAAGCAGGGGGAGGGGAGGGAAATGTCTGTTGGGCATTCCATTATTCCCTGTGGAGACTTATTACCATAGAAAATGACGGAGAATTGATCTGCAGGTATCTGGGGCTTGGGGGGGCTGTTTTTTGAGGTAGAGGCACCACATTTTCAGTGTAGCATCCAGTGCCTCTCCCCAAAATACCTCCTAATTTTCAGAAGGATTGGACCAGGGGGTCATAAGAACATAAAAACATAAGAGAAGCCATGTTGGATCAGGCCTATGGCCCATCCAGTCCAACACTCTGTGTCACACAGTGGCCACAGTACACCCACACACACACACACATATATACTGTGGCTAATAGCCACTGATGGACCTCTGCTCCATATTTTTATCCAATACCCTCTTAAAGCTGGCTATGCTTGTAGCCGCCACCACCTCCTGTGGTGGTGAATTCCACATGTTAATCACCCTTTGGATGAAGAAGTACTTCCTTTTATCCATTTTAACCTGACTGCTCAGCAATTTCATTGAATGCCCACAAGTTCTTGTATTGTGAGAAGGAGAGAAAAGGACTTCTTTCTCTGCTTTCTCCATCCTATGCATAATCTTGTAAACCTCTATCATGTCACCGTGCAGTCGACGTTTCTCCAAGCTAAAGAGCCCCAAGCGTTTTAACCTTTCTTCATAGGGAAAGTGTTCCAAACCTTTAATCATTCTAGTTGCCCTTTTCTGCACTTTTTCCAATGCTATAATATCCTTTTTGAGGTGCGGTGACCAGAATTGTACACAGTATTCCAAATGAGACTGCACCATCGATTTATACAGTGGCATTATGATATTGGCTGATTTGTTTTCAATTCCCTTCCTGATAATTCCCAGCATGGCGTTGGCCTTTTTAATTGCAATCACACACTGTCTTGACATTTTCAGTGAGTTATCTACCATGACCCCAAGATCTCTCTCTTAGTCAGTCTCTGCCAGTTCACACCCCATCAACTTGTATTTGTAGCTGGGATTCTTGGCCCCAGTGTGCATTACTTTGCACTTGGCCACATTGCACCTCATCTGCCACGTTGACGCCCACTCACCCAGCCTCAACAGATCCCTTTGGAGTGCCTCACAATCCTCTCTGGTTTTCACCATCCCAAACAATTTAGTGTCATCTGCAAAATTGGCCACTTCACTGCTTACTCCCAACTCCAGATAATTCAAGAAATATCTGGGGACTTTGGAGGTGGAGCCAGGAGACATTGGGGGTGGAGCCAGGAGCAAGGATGTGACAAGCACAATTGAACTCCAAAGGGAGTTTCTGGCCATCATATTTAATTCTATGAGCCCAAAAATAGTCCAATTCTATGAGCCCTATCCTTCATTATTTCATATGGAAGGAAGGCATTTAAAAGGTGTCCCTTTAAATATGATGGCTAGAACTCCCTTTGGAGTTCAGTTGTGCTTGTCACATCCTGGCTCCTGGCTCCACCCCCATTGTCTCCCAGCTCCACCTCCAAAGTCCCCAGATATTTCTTGAATTAGACTTGGCAACTCTAGATCTTTCATATCACCTAATTCTTCTAAATGAAGGTACCAGGGACTGAATCCAGGACCTTCTGCTTGCAAAGCACGCTGCACGTTCACTTTTCTTTATTATTTCTTCACATAATCCAAGAGCTGATCTTCAGACACTAAAAACAGATTCTGGGAATGAGCCCTATTATTAGTGAAGACCTGAAAATAGACTGATAAATAGGGTTGCCAGATCCAACTTTAAAAAAAAAAATCTGGGGACTTTGAGGGTGGAGCCAGGAGCAGGGGTGTGACAAACATGATTGAACTCCAAAGAGACTTCTGCCAATCACATTTAAAGGGACCACACACCTTCCTCCCATTTGGAAATAATGAATAGAAGCACCTTCTTTTGGGGCTCATAGAATTGGACCCCTGGCCCAGGCTTTTTGATACTTGGGGGTGTTTTGAGGAGAGGCACTGGATGCTATGCTAAAAATTTGGTATCTCTACCTCAAAAAACAGCTCCTCTAGGGCCCCAGTTACCCATGGTTCAATTATCCATTATACCCTATGGGAATCAGTCTCCATAGGGTATAACAGAGCGCCCAGAAGACATTTCCTCCCCCCCCCCCTTGGTTCTCTGATAACCCTGAAGCAGGCGAAGGGCCTCCAAACTGGGGGATCCCCTGCCCCCAACAGGGGATTGGCAACCCTACCATTAAACAAGGCTCTAACTGATTCTTATAATTCCCATATAATTTCACAGCCCCTTTTCTTAGGCTGTTATAGCCTTGGCTTTTCTGCAGAGTTTGATCCTTGAGAATCCCTACCCAGCTTGTATGTGCCCTTTGCTATCATTTCCTTTCCTTTCATGTTTGCCCACCTCCCTCCTATTTAGAAAAGAAATTCTGGACCTTCAGTGCTCTGTGTGTTTACCACTGAGGCAATCAAATAGTAATGATAGTTGAATAATGATTCAGAAATGTGGCTTAATAAAAATATATTAATACAATAATATCTACTCAGTGGCCCTGGAGCCATGTGGCTGTTCTGAGCTCCACTGCTCAATGTGGCACCCAGCCTGTGTTTCAGGAAAGTGGGCAAGGGCCTTGCTTGGTGGGGCCTGTGGTTGATTGTTCATTCCCACCTTGCAACAGCCACTGCTGGAGGCACAGAAAAGCTGCAAGCCTCCCTGACTTGTAGGCTTTTTGCCAGGGATAGAAGTAAATGTTGATGGCAGGGTTGCCAACTTCCAGGTGAGATCTCCCAGAATTACAGCTGATCTCCAGACTACAGTGAACAATTCCCCTGGAGGAAATGGCAGGGTCGAAGGGCAGATTCTATGGTATACCATAGATTCTTGATGAAATCACTCCCCAAATCCCCCTCTTCATAGGCACTGCCCTGAAATCTCCAGGAATTTTCCAGGCCAGAGTTGGCAACCCTAGTTGATGGTAATTGTGACTGGAGCTCTCCACAACCCATTGAGTTGCATACCATTGGCTTAAAAGATTGCTGCACAAGCTGTTAAAGTAAAAACTTACCCAGAACATAGTGTATAGTAAATTAGGTATTTGTACTGAATGAAACAAAGTGATAAACTGCAGTACTGCAGTCTTAAGCTCTGCTCACGGCCTGAATTCGATCCCGGCGGAAGCTGGGTTCAGGTAGCCAGTTCAAGGTTGACTCAGCCTTCCATTCTTCCAAGGTTGGTAAAATGAGTACCCAGTTTGCTGGGGGTAAAGTGTAAATGACTGGGGAAGGCAATGGCAAACCACTCCATAACAAAAAGTCTGCCAAGAAAACATTGTGATGTGATGTCACCCTATGGGTCAGTAATGACTACCTTTGCCTTTTTTTTACTGAATGAAAAATATTTTTTTTGCCCTGCAAGCCATAACTTGACCTTGGGCTGGCCCAATATGCTTTTCTGTTCTATGACGTTGGGTTGGGCAATCTAAGAAGAGCTCCCCAGAATTCTTTGCAATGGATATTGGGCACAGCTGTGAGACTGCCTGCTACTTGGTTTCAGTGCTTATGCAGTACAGCTGGCCTTGGGGTGACCTTTTCAAAAAGGCAAGCAATCTGGCAAAAAGGAAAAAAGACCCTTTGTGCCTGTTTTGGCTTGGTTTTTGCTCCTAGGCTAAGTTCTGACTGACTTTTGTAGGAATCTCTTGCAGAAATCTTAAAACAATGCTGTGTCTGTTAAATAACTTCTCCAAAGGAAAAAAAAAATCAGAAGCCCTTTATAATGTGCTGATTATTTACCTTGATACGAGTGAACCCTTTGCCAAGATATATCTAGAATCACTCCATATTTTCCTCTGCTGTTTCCTTACACTCTTTGATGATGCAAAATAAAACGTTTTAAGCTGTTGCAACTCTTAATGTTAACATTGTCCCCCTGTCAACAAATATAATTGTAATATCATAAAAATGTAAAGCTATTACCCATAAGTAACATAAACATACAACCCCCAAGCCTATAATAACAATGGTGAAAATGTTTTTTAAAAAACCCACTTTCACCAGAAACTTTTGATCTTAATTATGCCAAGGATAATCATTTCTTTTAAGTGAAGGGATGGGGGGTGCTAGAAGGGCTTGGGGTTTAAGCTTGGCATCCTTCTCTTTCCGCACTTTTGCTGCATATCCTATAACAGCACAGTTTATGATTCCTTGACAGTATTCTAGATGAGTAGCAAAATTTCTGCACTTGGATTCCTACCAGATGAATCAAAAGTTGGAAAAGTCTGATAAAAAGAAAACCTTATTTTCCCATTTGTATCTCCAGCAAACTTTTCTTTGGGAAACAGAATTCTTCCAATTAAGCCCTTGTTTATGTCTTCATCTGCCTAGCCTTAAGTAAACATGAGAGGAGGGAGTATACAATGATGACTTCCCAAATACCGTAGCTGCCTTCTAAGATGCAAGGATTCTCCTTCCTGCACTTAATTTAGAATCACTATACTGTGTCATTTCCAGGGACTGAATACCAGCAATTCCACATCTTTTACCCATTCAACTAGAATCCAGTTTCTCTGCATATTACATTTTATCAGACCTGTCCTCCAAGAGCTCATGGTGACATATAAGGTTCTCTCCTCATCTGTTATTTATCAGCACAACAACCCCCTGACTTGCCCAAGGTCATCCACTGAGTTTCATGCTAAGGGGGATTTGGAACTGGGTCTCCCCAGGCCTAGTTCAGCACTCAAAGCCAATACACCACATAGCTGTACCAGCACAGTGTACTTTGTCCACAATAATTTATTTTATTTATTTTATCAAATTTATATCCCGCCCTCCCCTAACGGGCTCAGGGCGGCAATAAGGTATTTCACCATATTTATAGGTTGAATGAAGGTGAAAAAATTATATTTCTGTTCCTTACCTGTTCCAAAACCTGATCCTCCCCCAAAAAAACAGGCTCCCTGAATGGCCCTTTGGGGCAAAACTTCTTAACTATACATGGATTTAACATAGGAATCCTGCTTAGAGAAGGCAAATAAACACTATAGATCAATAAATATTCTGTGCTTGAAGCAAAGTTGTACTGCTGCTAAGTCCATCTATAGATGACAAGCAACAGAATGATCCCAACAGATGTTAACTGAAAAATTAATGAGTGCCTCAGTTCAATTTAAATATTCAAGAGGAACATGTTAAATGTCTTTACAAAAACATTCATGTGCTGCCTTTCTTTCATTTGTGCCCTGGGTAGTGGTCCCCTTACGAGGTTTTTTTGTTGTAGTAATTACCAATTTTCTTTGGTATCGTTGAGTGGTTCAAAGTGCTCCTCACCTATCCTTGTGATCTGTAATAGTATTTTAACATATTCTGTTCTATACTATGTCATAATTAATTGTATCATAATGTAAACATTAATCTTATACACCAACATATTTAATTTTCTTCATCAGTTTCGCAGTGACAAATAATATGTAATTAGAAATAAGACAGGGTTGGCTCTCCCACACAATATTTTAGTGGCAATTACCAATGATAATTATTTATATAACCTCAGCCTTGTACTCCCCCCCTTTGCATTCAACTACACAAATTTGTTGATGAAGGAGAAATTCCAACAATCACTCATTAGTTCTAACTGCAAATTAAAACAAATAATCTGATCATGCTGCCAAATTAAAAAAAAGATCTTTAATTATGACCTTGTAGAGTAGCCAGGTCTGTGTTGGAAAATACCTGGAGACTTTGGGGGTGAATCTGGGAGAGGGTGGGATTTGGGGCGGGGAGGGGCCTCAGCAAGGTACAATGCCATAGAGTCAACCCTCAAAGCAGCCATTTTCCCCAGGGGAACTGATCTCTGCCAGCTGGAGATCAGGTGTAAAAGCAGGAGATCTCCAGGTCCCACCTGGAGGCTGGCAACCCTGCCTTTGAAATAAAGTTTGCCAAATGCCAAAAACAATGATAAATTGAACTAGGTTTGACAAAATAAAGGAGTATATTTCTACAGAGAGAATGAAATAATGATCACTGCCAGTGATAGAGAAGAAGGACCCTGTTCAGGCCTGCTTATTTCCAACAATTAATGTGCCTTTGTTTTCTATAGAAAGGCAGAATGAAACAACAGAGGATAACTGCAGCCTGTTCACACCTTGGTGAAGTAGATGCCACATAAAAGAATGCATTTAAATTAAAAACTTTAGCAAACATCATATTAGCACTGACAAATCCCCCCTAAATTTGAATGTAGACAGAACATAGGGGGCAGTGCTAAGCGTATCTAATCAGAAGTTAGTCCCATTGAATTCTGTGAGGCTTGCTCCCAGGAAAGTGCTCTTAGGATTGCAGCCTCTGGAAAAGATGAAGCATGGCTCCTTAAACACTAAGGTCTCCAAAATGTATATGTTTATTCATCCCTACAGCAGACCAAGGACATTTAGACTGTAATGTTGTATACTCTGCTTAGGAATAAACCATGCAGTATTCAGTGGGATATACTTGTGAGCAAACATGCATAGTCAGGTTGCCCCATTTTTACTTTATGAAGTGGTATTTGTGGCAGGCAGGAGGGAAGGTGCCATAGTGCAGACAGCCCAGTCTCCTCAGATCTTGGACACTTAATAGGGTTGGTACTTGGATGAGAGACCACCACTCTGCAAAGGAGAGCCATGGCAAACCACCTCTGCTTCTCACTTGCTTTGACAGCCCCTTGTCATGAGTTGTTATGACTTGATATCACTTACAAACTTGTGGCAGTTCCTGCTGATCTAGGAGTGACCCACTACTCCAGTCTCCTGGCCATCTTCATCAAGTCCAAACTACAAAGACATCACAAACGCATTATAGTACAACATGGATGACTTCCAGTCACTGCATGGCAGATGAAATGCTACTAAATTGCAGCCGCACCCCATTTTGTAAATGGTTTATGGTGTTATTTAACCAATTATTTTGCCTACATTTCTAGTGTTTTTATGTCCTAGCTGGACCTGTCAATATATATATATATATATATTGCAAGTGTGCCCTTAAAAGTGAAATGCTATGTTCCTAGTGGTCATAAAACAAATACTGTAGCAATGTTGTGATTTGTAGCTTTCTTTTGGTAACATGATCACAATCAATGTGCATTTTAAAATAATGGCTTCTGCTTTCAACACCATCCCTTCTTAATACTTAGGAGAGAGCCCGAATATGCCTGATCTACTTGGTTAATCAACTAGCTAACATGGAACATTCATTCCATCATATCCTTCTGCTGGAGATTAAGCACATCACAGACACCTTCTCCAATATCTTGGGCATCCAGAGCAGAGACATATACCGTATGAGTAACAGTTTCACTGCCATAGCTAAACTTCTCATTCAACAGCTGGAAAATGACACTACCTCTGACAGCAGGTAAAACCAGTGTTCTTGTGCCTTTATTTGAATGACTTGATACAGCATGTTTTTGAATGTGTGAGCATGGCAGACATCTACAGCCATATTAAACAGTATTTTCTCATTGACTGCTGAACAGTCATATGGTTCAACGACTGATGATTTCTGTAATCGTTGCTGTAGTTTTAAGGAGATCCAAAAGGCATACATGAATGACAAAGGACAAATGATATTGATTGATATGAACCTCTACCTGATGACCAAATCTCTGATAGACAAATGGGAGAGTGTCAATGCAGTGCTTGTGTGCTGTATTTCATTGCTGGTGGGCAGAAAGTATTGCAAGCCATTTGAGACAGGATAAAAACACCATGTAGAATTCTTCTGGTATTGGAAATCAGGTGCTTTCATGGCACCAGTGCCATGACACTGGCATCTAAGGTCTGCTGCATTCCCTTAGTCTGCACTAATAATTTCTCAGCAAAGCCAGTAGATTTCCCGATCTTTTCCCCCTGCCTGCTTTCTTTTCCTGTTTTTGAAACCTGCCATGTCCTCATATCTCATTGTAGCATTAGTCTGAATTCAAACTCCATTCTGGTCTACTCAGGGCTGCCAGGGAAAACAATAATAAAAATTGTCAGGTTTGCTATAATGTCACTCCCAGGGAAAACTGGGAAGTGGCATTGGGTAGCTCTATGGCTTCTAATGATTCCTAGAGCTACTCAACATTACTTCCAGGTTTTCCTGTAAGTGCCATCATGGTGCTCATGACAACACACATCCCTCAGTGTCCCTGAAGCTCCCACTTTTTGCACCCTAGTCCATCTCCTTTGCATCCAGATTCCTGCAGCCTGCTTAGCCATTGAGTCCTGATCTAACGTATGCCTGCCAAAGATTTCAACCCCCCACCCTGCCCCCGCCCCGAAGAACTCTACAGGATGACTAGTCCCAATATGGTGTAATCGTTGAACCGGCAGGCGAGGAGCTGGGCAGACCACGGCCAGGTTTGATGTTTGGCTTGGACCTTAAACTCAAACGGAAGCCTCAGATTTAGATATAGGAAGTACCATGTTGTCATAGTGTTTTTCCTGATCTTCACATTACATGTTATTTTCCATTTTCCCAAAGTAACCATCAAATAAGAAATAGTACAACAAAAAAGATTATTAAATACTACTTTAAACTTTAAACAAAGCAGGAGTCAAGTGCACCTTTAAGACCAACCAAGTTTTATTTAGAATGTAAGCTTTCATGTGCTCTCTGAGCACACTTCATCAGACGAGGGGATCAGGTATTGATTACTATACCTGATCCCCTCGTCTGATGAAGTGTGCTTAGAGATTACATGAAAGCTTACATTCTAAATAAAATGTGGTTGGTCTTAAAGGTGCAACTTGACTCCTGCTTTGTTCAACTGCTTCAGACCAACACAGCTGCCACCTGGATCTATCTACTTTAAACTTAGTATGTTTCAAGGGAAAGTGGACTAATATGGTTTTGCAGATTTAAAAAAAAATTAAATCAGTTTAGTATCCTGAAGACATTGCTCAGATTTTGTAATAATGAAATAATGGAACCTTGAAAAGACATTCTGAGAAAGAAATAATCACTATACCCCATATTTATTTCTCCAGTTCCACTGAGTTGTCGCTGTAACAACATACACACACACACACACACAAATATTTGCTGTTTACTCAAACAACCAAACCATTTGATACTTGCATGATTAAATCTGTATACAGAGTGTTTATATACCTTATCTCTCCTATTAGGTGGTATTTTGGTACATAAATAAGTTTGGAAGATCCTACTGGAAAAGCTTAAGTTAGTTGTAAGTAAAGACAACTACCCCCAAACAAAGAAGCATGAGTGGAAATAAAATTGACTTCTATGGAATTTATTTCTCATGTACCCTTTGAAGCAAGGTTCATTCTATAAAATGGAACATACGTTTGGAATTTGGGTACCATAATTCTAGTTTAACCTGGCTATCTATGTACTATCATCTGTATTACTACTGGGGGGGGGGGGGCGGAATGTTCAATACCATAATTTGATCTGGGATCTATTTGATTTGATCTACTGAACAATGAGAGGTAAAGTTTCAAATAAAACCCTGCTATCCATTGCCTAAGTGGAACTTTCCTTTCTTTCACAGTCTTCAGAAAGCATCTTCTGACTTTGTATTGTGTAGACTTATTTCAAAGTTAAGGGAATTTCTAACCAATTATGAAAAAAAGAGCCTTAAATTAGTGAGCACCTATAATGTCAGTATTTCAAAAAGGGTTGATTGCTTCAGGCTGCAAGGAGCTGAAGGTAACAAGAATATCTGTAGCCATCCTGGCATTACATCAAGATACTACATTGTTTTTTCACACAGCAGGTTTTTTCCTCCCAAGATGTGTTTTCCTCAAACACGTATTAGCTTGACCTAAATATTTGGATTACAAATGTCTCAGAAAAGCCTATTGAAACATCTATAACTAAAACAACAACCTCCAGTCTTTCTGTCTTGCATCTAATACTTTAAAATCCCAGCAAACATCTCATTTCATGTTCTACTTTTCAATCATATGATATGCCCAGCTGTTTTTCAACTACCCTTGCTATTAACGGTATATAGCCTAATTTCATAAACACGTTGCTGTACTTGGTCCCCAAAGCAAGTTTTAAATAATTTCATATGTCCTGTTCTTTAAATGGCTACAAATTATTGAACTTCTAAAAACTGCAACATTGCTTGCTGAGTGCAGATAACCATTTAAAGTATGAATGCACAAATATATATAATAAAATGGATGCGGGCAGCAGTAAAACAATAGGCAAAATCATATTAAAATTAAGAAGTTTTAAGTTCCAGTGATTTAAATAGAAGAAGGTTGGGGAGCCTGAACAGGTCTACTCAGAAGCAAATTTCATTTTATTAAATGGGATTTACTCCCTGATAGCCCAGACTAGCCTGATCTTTAGAAACCTAGCAGGACTTTTTTTTTAGCAGGAACGCACAGAAATGCAGTTCTGGCAGGCTTGGAAGGTGTGGCCTAATATGCAAATAAGTCCCTGCTGTGCTTTTTTGCCAAAAAATCTTTGTGAAACATTGATGACATCTGGGGGTGTGGCCTAATATGCAAACAAGTTCCTGCTGGGCTTTTTCTACAAAAAAAGCATTGCTGGTTAGTATTTGGATGGGAGCTCTCCAATGACATGGAGTTAGGCAATGGCAAACTGCTTTTGAACATCTCTTGTCTTGAAAACCACACAGGGACACCATAAGTCAGCTGTGACTTGACAGCACTTTCTACCACAACTCCAAGGAAAGTGTTCTTAGGCTGCAGTCACATGATATCATAGCAGTACCCTTGCAGATTTAAAGAGACAGCGACATCTTCCATGCCCCAGTTGTCACCAGCCCCATTCTGCCCTGTTTTTGCAGCAGAGTTAATGGACATTGGGGAAATCTGATCTTTAGGGACGCCAGTGCTTTCACCCCACATTTCCAGCTGTCTGGACTCCTCTCTAGCAAAGTCAAGCCATTTGGGAAGTCTGAACTTTCCCTTCCATTTCTGCCTGCCTTTTTTCCTTATGGATCAGGTAGCAAGGTACGCATTAATGCCTAATTGCCCCTGGCATTGTCAGTCACCATGGCCAAGTAGTCATTCTGAATTGGGAGTCCCTGGGGGAGTTCTTTTTGAGAAACATCCCCTCCCCCAAAGAAACCAAACCTGTCTTCTGTTCCTGCATCAGAGTTGCTGTTGGAGAACATTCCATGACTGGCACAACGGTAAATGTACTGGAGTCAATGAGACTAAGGGAAGGAGGCTGGGAGGAGCCATAATATTTGGCAGAGGGATTGTGGAGCTGTCAAAAAGGAGTCAGAGCTTCAGATGCACTCTTATGCACATGGGTGAAAGACACACACACACACACACACACACACAAAGGAATGCCACAACAATTGGAATGATTGACCATGGGATGAGCAGGTGGTAAAGCCAGTTCAAGATGGGATGTCTGATCAAAATTTCCCATTACAAAATAAAATAGTGTAATTAGACACGCAGCCAGATCACACCAAACCTATAGTGTGACCGCAGTCTTAGAACTGCAGCCTGAAACAGCCTCACACCCCAATGCTCAGCAGTAAGTTCTACTAAGTTCTGTGGAACTTATTCTTAAATTAAGTGGGCATGGGAATAGATTGAGATGGGTAGCTGTGTTTGTCTGTAGCAGCAGAAAAGAGCAAGAGTCTAGTAGCACCTTAAAGACTAAAAAAAAATGTAGCAGGTATGAGCTTTCATGAGTCACTGTTCACTTCTTCAGATACCATTGTACCCTGCCACAAATTTTGTTAGTCTTAAAGGTGTTCTTGCTCTTTTCTATTGGTCATGGAAATGTGGCCTTCTTAACTGAAATGACTGGGATATGGCATGTGCACTTTTGAGACACACCTAGTGGTAAAAAAGATTCAGTATTGTGATAAATGTAAAACTTAAGGCATGCATCTCCTTTAATCACATCTATCCTAAAAACACTCACAAGTAAGTGCTATGCAGTTACTTTCAGTACCCTCCTCAGCAGAGCTACACTCTTCAAAACTCATTGACTTCAATGGGCTTAGAAGGGTGTAACTTTGTTTAGAATTGCACTGGTTCTGTCTAAGACTTTGCCAGTTTGTTTGACGTACATAATACGTGTAACATGTGTCCCCGTGAGTTTGGGCCAAATGATGTTTACTGTCACATGCAGCTAATGAACAGTAGTCCCTTCTAAAATAAATGAAAACCTTATAATTACAACTGAGGGAAGTATAAATGGTCAAGAGGAGGAGATGAGAAATTACACACATAATAAAACTCAACACAGATGTTGCTGAATTTATAAATATGAAAAGCTGTCTTAGCATAACATTGTGAGTAGACGCCAGCACGCTGGATAAAATTAAAAAGAAATGTAGTAGAATCTTAGTGGATTAAACTGTGAAACATTTATACAATCTAACCTGAAAAACATGCTTAGTTCAAATCTTATTCTTACAGGATACTTCCAGCCATCATTGCTATTCAGTGCTGGATGTAGGGCTGATTTTGAACATGATCTCTTTTGATATTATCACCCTTTAGTAAGTTTTTTTAAATAACAGTGATCATATTTTATAGTGGGTCAAATCCAGATTTGTCATATCCTGGAGTTGAGCCTCTACTCTGCTGTGTCCTTCTAGTGGCTAAAGATAGCATTTTTAGAGCCAAGGAGTATCTCCATAGCAGGCTTCCAACAGACACAAAAGTTGCTAAAAAGACAAGACTATGTTACCTGCATTTTCCTTACTTCCCCTCCACAGGTTAAACCTAACCCAAACCCAGCCAATTGGTTTTGTATTTTTACCTCATCCGTGGCTTTACTGGTAGTTGCAAATGAGGACGCGGGCAGTGAATTTATTATTTATTTATTTATTCCCATAGATTTATAGGCCGCCCTTTCCCATAGTGGGCTCAGGGCGGCTTCCAACATAATAAAACAATCGAAACAGTTTAAAACAATTAAAACAGTTCAAACAATTAAAACAGTTTAAAATTAAAACAATTAAGCCTTGTCTTGTTCCAGTGTCCACCTGGCTATATGAAGTGATTTGCTGGAAAACATTTACTTGGATCCTGTCTTTTCCACTGATGGAAGGCAGTTCCACTAGCAGAAGGGGAGGGAGTGATTGTTGCCAGTTGATACCGTTTGAAAGTTATGACTGTGGCAGTGGTATTCACCCTGTGGCTCATAGAAAGCCACATTCACAATTACCATCAACCAAAGATGCCACATTTACTTCTCTCTCTGGTATGATGATGAGCCTACATCTTAGGGAGGCTCATAGCATACCTGTTTCTCTCACAGCAGCTGTTTCAGTGTAGGAACCAACTGCTAACCATAAGCCCCACTGGGCAAGAACTTGCCCACTTGCCATGGGGCAGATGCCTCATGGGGAATGGTGTTCAGAAGAGCCACAGGTGACAGATCAAAGAGCCACGTGTGGCTCCTTGGCCACTGAGTGTGTATCACTGGTCATACACGGGGGTCATCACCAACTGAACTCTCAGTCATCAGGTGATTAATAACGATGCCTTATGTTGATAGATCCAAGTGGGCAACCGTGTTGGTCTGAAGGAATAGAACAAAGCAGTAGACAAGTTGCAGGATATGACAAATCTGAATAAAACTTAGTTGGTCTTAAAGGTGAAGCTTGTCTACTGCTTTATGCTATGCCTTATGTTGTGTCAGGTTCTTTATGTAGACTGAGTGTGTGTGTGCATGCACACCCCAAAAACAGGAATTTAAAACAAGCAGTTAGGACTCTTGGGGCATGGCTATAGCCCCAGATACCCACAGATCAATTCTCCATTAAGTCCTATGGGAACCAGTCTCCACAGGGTATAATGGATCTTCAGCATAGCATCTGGTGCCTCTTCTCAAAACACCCCTCCAAGCTTCAAAAAATATTGAACCAGGGGGTCCAATTCTATGAGCCCCCCAAAAAGGTGCCTGTATTCTCCATGATTTTCAATTGAGAGAAAGCATTTATAAGGCATGTGATCCCTTTAAAAGTGATGGCCAGAACTCCCTTTGGAGTTCAACCATGCTTGTCACAGCCTTGCTCCTCTCTCCACCCCCAAAGTCTCCTGTCTCCACCCCACCCCCCAAAGTCCCCAGATATTTCTTGAGTCAGACATGGGAACCCTACCACAAAGCATTCTCAAAGAAACTCTGCCTGCAGCCAGTATGCTGTCTTCTCTTTGAGTTGGAGCAAAGGAGGTTTTTTCTTTGCTCTGTCTTAAAAGGAATTTTAATCATGCTCAGGAAGGACCTGGTATCATGTGGAAGCTCCCAAATAAAGTAGGGGGCATGCTTTGAAAAGAAAAAGCCCCATGTGGAAACAGCGTCTGTTGGACAAGGCCAGCAGCATTGAAGCTGTTCCTAGGGCTGCCAAGCTCCTGCTGGGGGTGGGGGATCCCCCACCTGGGAGGGCCCCAACCCATTGGCAGGGAGCAGGCTGCTGGGGGGGGGAACCCCACTCCCAAAGAGCCCCATTAGTGCACACCGTCCCCAGCCCGATGGTGTCATCCAGAAGTGACGTTGTCACACTGGGGATAATGCACCGGGGATGCTCTAGGACTTGTGCTAAAACCTCTATTGTACCACAGAGTTTTACTGCGAATCCTAGAGCATTTCCAGTGTGACCATATGGTACAATATGGTACCGTAGAATTTTATCACAAGTCCTAGAGCATCCCTAGCACAACGTCCCCAGTGGGATAGCATCACTTCCGGGTGACATCATCACACCGAGGACAGCATGCATACAAGGAACAATTCCTCCACCGCAGCAGTGGAGGGACTTGGTAACCCTAACTGTTCCCCTTCCTGGACCGTACAAGCAAAGTGAGAACTGAAGAGGAGATAAGATTCTAGCACTCTTGTTTTGCTCACAGATTTATATGAACAATTATATGAATTATTGTATGTAGAAAATTGAACTGGGTGTGTTGCTTACCAGTGCCAGTGGATGAAGCTATAGCAGGCATAATTGTTGATTTCATTAAGGGCTACCCCTACCTTTTTCACCTCCATAATTAGGGCCCTAGGATATCTGTTTCAAAAGTAGCTAAAGACCAAGTGGGATGGTTACAGGGAAGTGGAACACACAGTATCTGAAATGGGGTTTTGTGGAAATGGAGACAAGTATTACATTACAGCAGTTTTGTTCTGTTTTCCTGAAAGTACAGATGTATTATTTCAAAAGTAAAAGTAGGATTTGGACTCTTAAGGGCAGGATTCCAAGGTAGGATCTATGATAAGTCTCCAATATTGATACAAGGACCTATGAAATAATCTTCTCTTGATTTGGGTAAATCTGCCTTCTTAAGAAATTGGTCAGTACAAGTGTTGATGATGGGGCATGACAAATCCTGTTGCCCCAAGGCAATGATATCCTGTGCTGTGAAAAGGTGTAGTGACAGAAAGTTGTATCTAAAGTGAGTTGGTGTTTCCTGCTGGAGACGTGTTTGTGATATATACAGAGCCAATTCAGCCCTGGATTCTTAAACAAGAAGATCGCTTTCCCATTTGTTACTATTCCCTTCTGGTACTTTGTTTTCCAAAATTCATTATGGTTTCAGTCTGTTCTCCTCCATTTGATAGGTGTAGTTTATGCCTGTGCTTCAAGCATGTCCCTCTAGTTGACATCACTGATATGAACTGGAATATTGAGTGATTTCCAGGAACTCAATGCAGATGGTGTGAGGGTGGTATAAAGAAATTCTATAGTACATGTCTTCACTGAAAGTTTACATTGCTTTTTGACAGAAAGTAAATGCAAGTCAGTGCTGCTTTTTATTAGAGAAGTCATATTGGAATGGCTTTTCTCTACCTCTGTCTCTTCCTAAGAACATAAGAGAAGCCATGTTGGATCAGGCCAATGGCCCAGCCAGTCCAACACTCTGTGTCACACAGTGGCCAAAACCCTCTCAAAAAGCAGGTGTCATAAGGAGGTCCATCAGTGGGGCCAGGACACTAGAAGCCCTCCCACTTTTGCCCCCACCCCAAGCACCAAGAATACAGAGCATCACTGCCCCAGACAGAGAGTTCCATCAATACACTGTGACTCATCCTTCTATCACAGTACCCAATGGTGTTACCTTCAAAGCATGAAAGCTGCCACAGTGTAGTTACTTGACATACCTTGAGGATCACTAGAAGCCCTGGGTCACATGAGCAAAGCCCACATCAGTATTGTCTAAGTTTCCAGACTGGGCAATACTCATGGGGGGAGGTACTTTTGTGTGGGATCCTTCAACATGGCCCAGAGATGCTCATACTGGCTTTGCAGTGCTAGAGAAACAGAGAAAAATAGAGCTGGAAAGGACCTCAAGGGTCAGCTAGTCCAACCCTCCCCCACAATGCAGGAAAATCACGTTACAAAATTACAAAATGAAACCAAAGTCAAGCATCATATATCAAAATTTTTGTAGTGACTTCCATGACAATGGATAAGACTAAAGGAAACTGATTTGGGCTCTATTCAGCCTGATCCTGAATGAATACATTTTAAATTTATTGTCATTAAGTGTTGTGTCATGCTCCTGGTGAAGTCATTGAGAACCCCAAAAGTGTCTGGAAGCCTCACAATGTCTTGATGTTCCTCCCACAAAATTTACCACATGATGATTGAAATTACAACCGTAAGGAAGCCTACTTTAATTAGACTGTGAAAGCAGCAGTAAAGTCCCAGGTCCCAGGATTGCTGGGAACTGTAGTTTCCCAGGTAGCGGATGCTGCTGGCACTAGTTAATGAAGACTGAAGCAGTAGCTCTTCTCACAACCAGTCACAGGTAAGTTCTAGTGAGAAAGGACAAGAAGTAGCTATGAGCCCAGTTTTTGTTTTTGAAAACTTAGATCTGGTTTATAATTAGCCTGAAAGTTCTGAACTGAGTGCATTTGTCCTACAGACTTCTTAATTGATGACTTTGGCTACATCCATATTCCATAGTGCAGGAAAACAACTTTTCAAACAGTAATGACTGGCCTGAATCATTTGACATGAGGAATTTTTACATGTATCTCATTTACACATAATTAAAACCATTCAGTATTTGAAATACCATTGCCCCCAGCTTATCCCAAAGATGTAGGTCATTCAGCCCACAGAGCTTACTTTTTAAAATGAATTGGGAATGTTAATGTATAGTGATTTCATCTTCAAAATCTTACATGGCCAATTCAACAAAGAGAAAATGCAGATCTATTGAAACCTCCCAGCCACCATTCTTGAGAATAACAAGGCATGCAATTTTGATTGTACCCTTATTTATTTTACTTAGCGGCTGGATGAAAAGTTATTTCTTCTCGTTATGAGAGAAGCTCGATGTGGCAAAAGTGACCCAGCACTTAACCGCCATGATACCTTTTATTTTCATTATTCTCATTATAACATGACCAATGTTTGCATTCTTAGAACTGCATAATGGTATTGATTACCTTGGAAGTAATTCCACACAGAGAATGTTTTTCGAACAGGGGTTTTGACAGTGCTTTTTTAACAGGGCTATATTTTTGGTACAATTCTTATTAGGACTCACTAAGCAACTTTCCCTCACTAATTACAGCATGCTCACAATAAAAGAAACAATAATGAATGAGGTCCTCTTACCAGTCTCTTTAAGTGCTCACTTTTTTCTCTGGATAGCAGAATGCCAACAATAATTAGCTAGTACTCATAAAATGGAGTAATAATATTTATGGACTAGGTGCACTGAGGTATCTTTGACTCTCACCCTCATTTGCAATATGGCCTACTTGTTGTATAGATTGCTGACATCAGGACTTTGAGCATTCTCAGTGCATGTCTGGAGTAGTTTGGAAGCTGCCGCAGATGTTGCAATTCCCTCCAGAGTTCTGGCATAGCAGAATGCATTGGAACCAGTGGTTTCATTCATCCATAATTTCCCCCAGTAGTTAATTTTATTGGCTTCTCTTATTACTGAAGAAGCCAACAAATGAAATGGGTCTTCTAGCTGTACTCAGTATGAAGCATTTCATACTAGTTGTATCACTTGTGCTTACCAAGAAATACTCTTGGCCAAGAAAGCCACAGCTTTCTGTGGATTCTGGACACAAACAAGTAAAAAACAATGTACCCCCTGAACAGCATCTCCAGGGATAAGATTTTTTGTTGTTGTTGTTTGGCTTTAGCAAAAAAATGTAAAACTGGCCATGCTGAGAATCCCATGTGTGTAATATTGGCCAATTCACAAAGCCTGTGCCAAGTTCTATATTTTATCGACTGCTGAGCCACAGTGAACAATGTAGATTCAAATGCAGGACAAAATGTCCCCTTAAAAGCAACTGGCTCTTAAAAACTTCCTTCTATGGCCCATCCCCAACAATAATGGCAAGATGCCCCTTGCAGTCAGTAAACCCACCGCTTTTTTCCTGGGGGAGCTCAGCGGAATGGAGTTCCGGAACCTCTTTATGTAAACAAAATTCTAAAAAAAAATGTCTAAAATTTTATGAGGGGCATTTGTGTGTTTCGCCTTCATTTTCCTTTTGAGAGTTCTGGCACCTCTTTTTCCAGAAGAAAAGTCCTGAGTGAACCTCAACTCATGGTTCCATCCATAAAAGGAGGCAGGACTGCATCAATGAAAATTTGCTAAGCTTTGCAGAATGGTTTGTTTTTATTGGTCAGAGAATCAGACTCTGTCGGTAAGACAAAGAGATTGTATTTGATTTGAAACCAAATACAGCACTGTGGTTTTACAAAATAACAGTACTAGTTTACAACATCTAAGTAAGGGTAAAGCATGCAAAAAAAGATTCTGTAATACTGTTTGCTTGATATGCAGTATTCAGTATCTCATAACTGGTATCGTAGCAACTTGTGTTGAAGTTAGAGTTTTGTTCCTATTTCGTATTTGCCTTTTAGGGGGCAATCATTAAGCCATAAAAACTTTCTTTGGGTCATTGTGTTCTACGGCTCATTGTCCACTGTCACACCTGGTTACTGCTTACTTGTTTCTTACCTCAGTCTTCACTTCATAATCACTTGTACTGGGTAGCTGGTTGTGGGTTGCCTGTGAGTGACTGTTTGTGGCCAAAGAGAACCAATGCTCATGAGACTCCATCTTCCAGTCAACCACACATTCAGATTTCGATTAACTCTACCTTCCCATGTTTTGGGGCCCTGACACAGAATCAAAAATCAAAGTGTGGGGTTAGTACAGCCACATGTCTCACATTTTTAAACCAATGGATTCAGCTCTGTTAGACTAGCAGCAATCTTTGGGGAATTAGTGAAAGAAGAATCTTATAGGACCATACCACTGGATCCATTTTTAATACCCTGTTGAACTCCCTTCCCTCCCCCAATACCCCCCAAGCTCCACCTCCTAAATCTCCAGGAATTTCCCAACCCAGAGTTGGTAGCCAAGAGGCACACATTAGTTCACACATGCAAGTTACAACAAGGCTTTCAACTATTGATTAAAAATAGGTTCATGGCTGAGATAAACTGGAGATTCATTTGTTGTTGTTTCTCCCTCTGCTTCTATAGTTCCACCTTCTGAATCAAGTCCCCACTGTAAAAGAGGAGGCAACCTCAAAATAGTATAAATATAACTTCTGTTTTCTGCCCAATATTCTCACTTGTCACTGCTGAAAATAAAGAGGAAATAAACAAGTAAGAAGTGCCCAGGGAGAAAAGTGGGTAACTGAAACCTTGAGCCTCCTTGCAGCTTGTCTTCCTCAACTGATTATAATATTGTTTGTTTAAAGCTACATGGCAAATATTGAAGACATGAATCTGCCTTATGCTGAGTCAGACCACTGGCCTATGAAGATCACTATTATCTGCTCTATGTGGCAGTGAACCTCCAGGGTTATTCATGTCACCTGCTATCTGATCCTCTTAACTGGAGATGTCAGGGATTGAGCCTGGAACTCCCTGCATACATGTTGATCCTCTTCCACTGCCACAGTCCCATGCCTTTAGAAATCCTTTTTCTAACAGCTGACACTGAGCCAGTCAACACCTTGTGAATCCCTCATCCATCTGAGGTGATTTCCTCCAAAGAAGTGGTAATGGAAACATATTGAAGGGGAAAGAATTATTTCAAGCTAGGAAGTGCCCAAGAAACACGTCAATAGATTTTGGAAGCTGTTGAGATGACGGATGGACAGAACAGGGGAAAGTAAAAAAGATACAGGACCAATGGGAATTATTGGAACTTTCTCCTGCCTAAGAAGCTTTTCTCCAATGGAAATGTCTCTTTCTTCAATTAAAGAGCAACTTGGAAGGAAGGTTCCTTAGGCTTGATGAAAGCATCTCGGGTTGTACAAAGCCTTAGGATTCCTCCATTGGAAGCGCCACTTGAGTTGAAGGGAGCCTTCTTCAGCAGAAGGAAGGCTTCCAACTTTGCTTAATGGAGTGGGGGGAAATATGCCAGTACCATTAGAAAGAATCTGGCCATCGATGCACACAGAATAAAAGTTAGCATTTATACAAATCCTTAGAGATACATTTTTAACAGAAAAACCCTCTCAATACAGAACTGCTGCTTCTAACCCGATGGTTTTTGCCTCTCTAGAGTAGAAGATGTTGCTGAAACAGAATCTCCTTCACAGCTGGATGATTTAAAATCCATTGTGAGTGGAAACGAAGAGGAAGAAAAGCTTCAGGTTAAAATACAGGCTTTTGAAGAGAAAATAAACCTTGACAACAGTACTCCTGGCTCTGTGCGCAGGTATAGCCTCGGCCAGGTTTCTAAAGAAGAAAGGAAAGACGTGAGATTTAACAGGTACAGTTCCTTGAAATGTGTCAGTGATTTTGCATGCTGATCAGTTTTCCTATACTGATCTAGCAAAACATTAAGGTGAACAGCCACATTACATAGTACCTGTGGGCATCAGGCATTTAATTGTACCCAGCCGTCTTGTCAATAACTCTGAGAGCTGGATAAGATCTCCATGAGTTATTTGTTTAACCTATCCTGTACCCCAGAGTGCAGTGGGAGATGCAAAAGAAACATTGTTGTGGATTGGAAAATCTCAGAAGCACAGTATGAAACGATCCCTTTGCCAATAGACATTTTTAAAGACTATCAATATTATAGACTCGGCCACAGCAAATCTCTTTCCTCTCTCCCCCTCCCTCATTATTCTCCCTTAAAAGATGGTTTATTTGCTCTGACAAAGAATGAAAAATGAGCATGCAGACATACATAAATATATAGTGAATTCAGAGAAAATGAACATATGGCACAAATGCATCAAATAGTTAGTTAGCTTGAACCCAGCATTACATGAATACTTAGCAATTTTAAAGTTTTCCATTAAGCAATACAGGAAGTAAAAATATGAGTACGAATTTGCATTCCCCATATGGGAAGATTTCTTGAGTGTTGATAGCAAAGCACTGTTTAATCAACTGTATGCATTGTTGAGATGAGATGAAGATTTTTTTAAATAAATGAAGTTCTACTGAGATTATAGATGATGTAACTGGCTGGATTCAACAGTCATTAACTGCTGACGGAAACACTTCCACCTGTGGAACAAAACTTTCCTGCTTCCCCCCTCTCCCTGCAGCCCATTGACCCTTGTGAACTTGGATGGGGGGAGGGGAAAGGGAGGGTTTTCAGTGGGAAGCAAGAATTGCCAAAACTTGCCTCTCTTCCATTGATAGAAAACAACCTTAGGATTCACCCCAGAGTGCAGAATTATTTAACTTTACCTATAGCTGTGAAAATGACTTTTCAGCCCCAACATGCTGTGATGTACACTTGAGAGAGTGCCTGAAGATGTAACTTGCAAGTTGTACGATCCTCTACATCCTATTCAGTAAATTTGTTAAAAATGTATTTCTTTGTGTGGTTCAGTTTAGAGGTTCTTATAAACACTTGATTATGTGGGATTTAAAAGTGCCAGGGCCAGCCCAGTTACTCAGCCAGCTTAGATAATTGCCTCGACTGCCAGGTTTTGAGGGGTGCCAAAAGGGGAAGAGGTGCCTCATCTACTGGCTTGAAGGGAAACTGGGCATTAGGTGGCTACTACAGTCCCTACATCTGAGGAATGGCCTTTTGTAGCTGCCACAATAGAACACAGAAGGCTTTTGAAGACCTTATCCATTTTCAGTTTTTCATTGTTCAGTTTGAATGCCAGTAAGTAAAACTTCCATTCTAAACTTCACACTTTTCTCTCTCGTAGGGTACCAAAAAGTTTGGGGCCAGCCCTGGACAGTGCAGTTAGACCAGTTTGCTTTATCTTGTCTTGTGGCCCATATTCTCTGGTCTATTCCAGAGTGCTCTAAGTTCCTGGAAGAAGTTTATTCTGTTCTCTGAATATCTGCCACATATTTGTGAGGTCCCATTTTTATCCTGCTGGTCAAAGGTTTGTCAGATGAAGACAGGGAAGATCTGGTCCTCTGTGAAGCTATTCCCTTTTTAAATCCTATGTTAGTCCTAACTAAGGAGGGAGGCAAAAAGAGAGAGGCGAGCTGACAGTTTCCAAAAGAAATACGAAGAAAGCATCTTTAAGACCAACAAGTGCTAATGTTTTAAGCATGTTTATTTGAGTTATATTTTTAGTAATGTTTTTATTCATATATTATTAAGTTTTGTTGTATTTTAATTGTTTTACCATGACTGTGATCCACCTTGAGCCTGCATGGGAAAGGGCAGAATATAAATTGATCAAATAAATAAATAAAATGTTTTATTTTAAGTTGTTTTTTTTAAAAAAAATTCCAGACAGGAAAAAGAGCGGATAGTGGGATCAGATGGGCCATAGAAACAAGGAAAGGTCAGAAAGTGAAGCAGAACTGAAGAACTGGCCATGGTCAGACGTGCATTTATGTCTGACATAGCCATAGATGCCTATCGGATTTAAAGTGCACATCAAGACAACAACATCTGGGAATAGTCTATGAGTTGTGGGCAACCCGTCCTGCCCCAACTCAGTTCCAGACTTATTTGACAGTGCATAAAGTCTGGGCCAAAATGCTTGATGATGGGCCATGAAAGGATTTTCCCTGTCTGATCGCTCCAGCATCATCAAGCTGTCACAACTTCCGTTCCCGTCCATCCTGGTTCGGTGCCATTTTAAAAAAATCTTAGTGATACATATGTAAACATGTAACTGGCAAAAGGTGGAAGGAGCCTGTGGGTGCCTTAAGCATTGCAAGGGATGCATTCTAAGCAACTGCAAACACTTTTTTCGGGTATATTTTTTTAGGTCGAGATTTGTGAGTAACACAGTCATTGTTTACTATTAGAAAATAGTCCCTACATGGGCGAGCCAGTCAGTGGTATAGTTTATGTACATGTGCAAAGACCAAATGTCTGATTGGTCAATGGTGGCACAGGCATTTGGCAAGGCAGCTTTACAGTCAGAATGTCTGATTGGGCAGCTGCATTTCATAAGGGTGGACAAAAACAGCAGCACCTCGCTGATGGGTTAAATGGTGCATCTGACCACAGCCACAGAGTGTGTGAACTGTTACTTTGCACAAACTAGGATGGTATTCCAAGAGCTATGATAAAGAAATTTCTCCCTGATATTTTAATTTTTATTTGCAGAGTTTTTTTACATTAGCACGTATGACAACATGCTCCCCACAGGCAGCCCAAGCAGTCTGCAAGGGAGGCCAAGCTGCCAGCAAATAAAAGCAGCTGGCAGTAAGGCAAGGGGTGGCGAGGTGGGAAGGAAGCTCTTGACTCCTTCCTGCCACTGCTCCACCTCTTCCTGCCCGCCTAGTCTGCATCAGTGGCTGGAGGAGCCTCTTCTCACCACTGCCACTGCTGCCGAGGAAGGGAGGCAGGCAGGCTGGCGGCAAGAGAGGAGCCACCTGGCCCTACCTGATGGGGCAGTGGTGCAGCACGGAGCAGTGGCGGATGCACTCCAGTGCACCGACTGGGGCCTGCCGCCACTGTGCTCAGGTGGAGAAGGAGGAAGGGTGCATGGTGGGTGGGAAGTCGGGGCAGAGGTAACTTTCCTGGGGGCAGCAGTCTAGCACCAGAGCTGGTAACAAACCGGATGGTTACTGGGTTAGTGCCTCCAAGTTCAGTTCCTGACATTCAAAAGTTTGCTGCAGTAGGGGATTTGTGGAGTACCAGAGAGCAATGCCAAAGTTTGCCAGGTGCATCCCAATTGATTTCTTGGCAGAGTTCCATTGAAATATTAATGTTCTCTGTGTGAATATTCAGTAGCTGATTGATTTATAAAACAAAATTTGAGACCAGTAACACCTTAAAGACCAACAAAATTTTCCCACTTTTTGTGGGTCAAAGTTCACTTTGCCAGATATCTGCCACCAGGGCTTTGTTTGTAGAAAAGCCCAGCAGGAACTCATTTGCATATTAAGCCACACCCCTGACATCACCATTGTCTCGCATAGAGTTTTTGTGGGAAAAGACCAACAAGAACTCATTTGCATATTAGGCCACACCCTTCAATGCCAAGCCAGCCGAAACTGCATTCCTGTGAGTTCCTGCTCAAAAAAAGCCTTGTCTGCCACACATCTGACTAAGTGAGCTTTGATTAATGAAAATGCATACCCTGGAAAACTTTGTTTAAGGTGCTACTGGACTCCTAATTTTATTCTGCTATTGAAGACTAAATGGCCACCCACCTGATTAGTTTATAACAGCTTTCCTGAACTTTTTATATGCATTGAACCTTTAATTTGCAGTGAAGGGAGTGTATTTACTTTTGTTAAGTCTAATTAATTTAGCATATTCTGAATTGAAGGTTAATTGGTTTGAGTGCATAAGTTGAATTCAGATGTTTTTGGATGATTGATGGCATAATGAACTATATTTAGTTGTTTTGTTTAATTAGCTAGTTTAGTAATGCAGTCCTTTGCAAAGTTGCACCCTCCTGAAACAATTGAATTGTATGGGTTTAGGAAGGTACAACTCCCATTAGGATGACACTGTGAAATTACTTATGGCAGGGAGAAAGGGTGCTTTAGTTTTCCAACCAAATAGCTGGTCAATCTAAATATAAGTCTGATCTGGTCCAAAATGCACTGATAGCAATTACATTTGAAAAAATATATAAATATTTGTGTCTAAATTTGGCATGGACAAAAAGATTATGAGAAATCCAAGCTGTATGTGGAATGATAGAGTTCAAGAATAAACTGGAAAATAAACTTGTTGATTGTGATAAAACTGCAACAGCAAAAAGAATTCCCCCTGTGTAGGAATGTTTATTGAATTTCTTAACTGTATAAGATAAAGATTTGGAAAGCACTGAAGGTATAAATGATTATTTAACAGAGGTGGATGTGGACATCTTACTTCTGAGGGAAAATGGATAATTTCTTCATTACTCCAGCAAGCAAGGGAAGTTGGGGAGGGCACATGGTTCAGTGGTAGAGCTTTGCTTTGTATGCTTTGTATACAGGAGGCCCTAGGTTCAATCCTCAACATCTGGGTGGGAGGTAATGTGAAAGACCTCTGCCTGGGACCTTGGAGAGTGGCTATCAGTTTGAGTAGACAATACTGACTTTGATGGACTGTTGGCCTGATTCATTTTAAGGCAGCTTCATGTGTGTTCATGTGAGAGGATTCAGGATTTAGACTCAAATCCTTTCTGTTGGTTAAGAAAACATGCCTGACAGGATTTGTGGTAAATTGCTGATTTAATACATAGAAGCCTAATCTGATGACTGATGATTCTTAGTGAATGTGCCATCAGATATAAAGAATGAATGCTTTAGAATAGTTAATGTGGAGATTATTTAAGTTGATGTTTTGTATGGTGATTGTGAAAGGTTCCTTCTAAGAAAGCTAGCAATGTGGTTTGCTGGTGAGAAGGACCAGCTTCTACTGTGAGGGTGGCTGAGGGCAGGGGAGTGGGATTTCCCACCCTTACCAATAACAAGTGGAATGCAGCAGTGGAGACAAGGAGTATCCCTACCCTCTGAAAGTGAGCAATTACTGGCCTGTAAGGTGCCCCAAGGAGGGGTACATGATACTGATGGCTTATGTGGCATTCTCCTTTGCAGGTGACAGAGCAACATGTTTAGATCATTGGAACAGCTCCAGAGATGGTGCAGCAAACACAATCTGGCTCAAAGATCTGAATTTTCTTCCCATACATCCCTGGTCATTTTTTCCTCTACCCCAACCAATTTATTCTTACCTTTCTCCACACTGCAGGTCCAAAAGCCTGGCTTTCCATGCTGTTCAGATGAAGAGCGTTCATTCAGACAGCGGGCAAGACATGGAGAGTGGAGACGTTACAGGAGGCATGTCTTTCACAGATACCTGTTTGAGCCAGGAAAGTGACAAATTGCCTTCAACTGCAGGCACTGAAGAGCCACAGCTGGAAAATGCTTTATTTTCACACCCAAGTATCAAATGTATAGAATCAGAGAATCTGCCAGAACCTGTTAAAGAAAGCTGCTATGAGGGGAGCCCGAAGACAACAAAGCAACCTGTGGAATATCAAGATAAGCTTTACTTTCACTTAAAGGAAAATCTCTCTAAAGTGAAAGCATATGTTCTGGAGATGGGGAGGAAAATTCCACTCCCAGATGAATGTGTTATTGAAGGTAAGAGGCCTGAAACTTTGAAATAATGGAAGTATTAAAAACATTTTAGGACTCTCATATAAGCTGTCAACCAGTCTCCTCCAAGCAAAAGCTCTTTACACCAGCTGAAACATGTATTCCCATAATGATGTCATCTTAAAAGGCATTGCTTTGAGATTTCCTCTTGCCGCTCTGTTATTTCTGTTCTGCACTGTGTTTTGTCCCCTAGAAGACCCATTTGCTGCCCTTGCATGCTGGCTGTAATCTCTCAGTAATATCGAAAGATGTACTAAGTGTGCTCAATGGTCTTGGAATCCTTTTCATGTCCCTTGTGGATTCATCAGTGCATTACACTGAGCCGAGAAAGAGATGATGGGTTTTTTCCCCTTCCCAGTAAGTTGAAGGTGGCTTGAAGGAGGGTGTGTGTGACTGCTAATCACATGTATATTTTATCCTACTTTTGTCTCCGGTAAACAGGTTTCATAGATTTTTGTATTGTTCCCAAATCCTGCAAAACCTGTTTACCAGAGGTAGTCATGTTTTATACTCCTTTCAGGTATCTTAGAAGTTATTGACCATTCCAGCTTAAGGGCAATGATACATAAAGATGTCCAAAAGAAGCGGTTTAATTTTATAACCTATGTAAAGACTTTCTCCACACTGCAGGTCCAAAAGCCTGGCTTTCCATGCTGTTCAGATGAAGAGCGGGGCGGGGGGACAACACTCTAAGCAATGCTGGAGGCAGTGTCAAAAGACTTCCCCCTCCACTCACAGTGTGTGTTGGTATAGGATATTCTGAGGAAAACTGTAGTCCCAAATTCTGCTGTCTTTAGATCCATAGTTAGCTATTAGAGAGCTATGGGTAAAAAAATTCTAAGCTGTGAACTCAGTAATACAGACAGGTTGTTCAGTCAAGCTGTCTGGGGTGTCATGTTAACAGTGGGGAACATGTTAGTACCTTGGAAGACATAGACTTCATCTTGTAACTCTGGACTTTTCTGCATTCTCATTCGCTTTGCTTATAAGACCTGTTTCTTTGCAGGGGGTGGATTGGTTCTGCAACTGTTTTGTTCCCCCAGTGGTCAATTTTATATTACACCTGTTTGTGTCCAGTATAAAAACCTGCCATTTAGAAATGCAGGGAGATATGCTGGACATATACCGTACCTTTCCTTTCCTTTGTACCCTTAGAAGCTCATTGATTCACAAATCTTTATCAGCAGAAGACACATTCCTTTTTTTAATGCAAGGGCTAAAAGGACTGAGACAAGTTGGACATATACTGGTATAATATCAAGTCAACCACTAGAGGGAGAAAAACGCATGTGGAATGAGGGGGGGAAATCTCAACAAAATAGGAACTTACAAGTGAAGAAAATGAGAATGCAGAAAAGCTCTCTGAGTCCCTTGCTCCAGATTTAAGATGAAAACATGTGATGACATAGTGCCCATTTCAGCAGAATTTTAAATCAGAACTCTGCTTGGGTTAAAAAAAAAATCAGGCTTGCTTAAATCAGATCTATTCTCAGAGAAGCATGGCGGATTCTTCTCAGGTACCCAGACAGTCCTTTTTGTTCTCTGCTCAGCAAGCCTTCACCACTTGTTGGTCTTTACCTCCCCTCCCTTTCTGGAGAAACTTCTGCTCTACACCTCGGCATGTTCTGGGACAACAAATGTGCACTCGTGGCACCATGACATTTCCAGACTGGCTGTCATTGCTTTCAGCTGGGCCAATGACGGTGTGGAGCCGCTGGAGAGCCCAGGGCAGCATGGTTTCTGTTCTGATATGAGGACAGTGCATTCATTTTGAATGATGGAGAATGGCTGTGAGAAACTGAGATCCAAAGTCATCTCATTTTTTTCCTTTACAAATTAGTACTTTTATTCCTCCAAGTTATTTGTCCTATGTAATTAGGTCTATTTTAACTTAAAGACAGTCATCTCGTGGAGATCTCATTTTTCACATGAAGTTTCTTATTAATTTTCAAAAGTTACTTTGTGCACTGGGGTGTTGATTTCCTTTCCTTTTGTTCTCTTAGAAGCTCACTGATATATGAAAAGACTGTCTGGGTACCTGAGAAGAATCCGCCATGCTTCTCTGAGAATAGATCTGATTTAAGCAAACTAGATCTGTCAAACTAGATAGGGAAGGGATGGTGGCTCAGTGGTAGAGCATCTGCTTGGTAAGCAGAAGGTCCCAGGTTCAATCCCCGGCATCTCCAACTAAAAAGGGTCCAGGCAAATAGGTGTGAAAAACCTCGCTTGAGACCCTAGAGAGCCGCTGCCAGTCTGAGTAGACAATACTGACTTTTATGGACCAAGGGTCTGATTCAGTATAAGGCAGCTTCATATGTTCATATGAATCTTGAGCAGCTAAAGAAAATATCTTCTTAATTTTTGGGGTGCAAAGGATAAAAGGACTTAAACAAATCTTGCTACCACCAAAGTAATCTTAAGATCATTGTCTCTAAGCAGATAAAACAGGGGTTCCAAAAGTAGTGCCTGATCCATAATCAGTGGCTTAATATAGTAATCCTAATGGTCTAACCCCCCCTCCCAAATAACAGCATTCAAGCAGACAAGAGACAATGTGTCAATCTTATAAAGGCCACAGGGGCAGATTCCATTGGAATAAGGATTACTCAAAAAATTTTCTTGTCAAAACATGGAGGGTACAATGTTTAATCTAGCAAATAGAAACACTCTATAGTAGCACAGGATAGTTAAATAATGCATATAAGGGGGTAAGGAATTTGGGAGAGAAATACTGAAGGACAGGGGTAAACAAACACAACAAGCTCTGAATAACAGACTTTCCTAATCAATTCCCAAGACTCACCTTTTCATCAGAGAAAATGAGTGCTGATTTGGTAGCTTGCCACTTAAAGAATCTACCTCAAGAATTCCATCTTGACTGCACTTGATTTTTATGGTTCATGGCATTCTGTTGCTACTTGAGGGCAAGGTAACATGATTGTGCCTTAGAATAATATTCTGATGGGATTAGCTGAAAGGAAAACAATGTGTTTGGGGAACTCTGAATAGCATTCCCAGGAACTGACAATGATCTGGAGGAAGTTGTGATATTGTGCATGAATGTAACTAATGGTTGTTTGATGACCCTCTGTTGTTGGATGGATAAACTGCCAGGGATGACTGAAAGATGCTAAATGGTTTCATGATTATGGTAAAACAAGCCAGGTAAAGGTCAGGCCAGCTGGGGAAATGATTAATCTAAGGTGAAACAACGTGTTTTCCTAGTAGGGTGTTTTGTAGGGTCCAACTCAGGAAATATCTGGGGACATTGGGAGTGGAGCCAAGAGACTCTCCTGTTCACTGAAAAAATAAAATAAATATACAGCAGTGCAGTTCCCTTGAATATACTCTCCATTTTCTCTTCTGCTTTTTTTGCATTCAAATGGTTCCACAGCAGCTGCACTTCCACTAAAATGAAAGTGAACTCTCACACTTATAAAGCAGCCCAAATAAACAGTTTACATGCCCACACTTTTGTGATCTCCCTGGGACAATGATATAGATAGCTTTATTCACTGGAGTTGCTGAATGTAACAAGCTGCTGTATTTCAACCAAGGAGAGAGAGGTCTAGAGGGTAGAGTTTTCCTCTATTCCATAAGCAGGTTCTAGTCAACTCTTCACTATCCCTTTCACTATACAAACAACTTCTGAAAGGAATGCAAAATGAACAGATGGACTGGGCTCTCTCTCTCTTCCTCTTTCACACACACTGCCTGCTTGCCCTACCCCCATGCAGCTTCAATCTCACACTCACGCCTTCTTAAATACAAGGAGTTTGCAAGCTTCTAACCCTGCCTGAGATTTAAAGGCACAACTACAGAGTCTAGCAACAGAGAGCAGCTTGCAAAACCAGAGGATCCCCCACCTGGACCTGGGGACTGGCAAGCCTATTTCCTGGAGACTCATTATTGCCATCATATATGGTCTTAAGGTGGTGACAGGGTTGTTAGCAGGCAAACCCATAACTTTGCACCTTACAGAATCTCTGCCCAGACATGTCATTGGCCTGTGTTTGCTTGCATCCATTTTGTGTAACAGCAGAACCATTTGTGTTATCTTGGGGTGTATTTAAGATGGAAGGTGCTTGGACTTACTCTTTCTAGGTGTCAGGTTCTCCCTTCAGCAGGAAGAGAGGTCTGGGACTAACATTCCAGCCTTGGTTTCTGTCAGGAAAGGGGGAGAGGAGAGGAGGGAGGAGCCATTCTTGGGATGTTTTTATCTATGAAGAAGGACTCATTGAGGCTAGGCCTGGTAGCAATCACTAGTGCTACCACCTGACTAGTGTGTCTCATCTAGGTCCTGCAGCTTGCTACTTTTCAACAGCAGCCACCCTATGAAAGCCAGTGTTGTGTCGTGGTTAGAGTTTCAGACCAGAATCTGGGAGACCCAGGTTAGAATCAATCAATAGCACACCTTTATTGGCATAACCTGCGGGGTGACATGATAGAGGTTTACAAGATAATGCATGGAATGGAGAAAGTAGAGAAAGAAGTACTTTTCTCCCTTTCTCACAATACAAGAACTCGTGGGCATTCGATGAAATTGCTGAGCAGACAGGTTAAGACGGATAAAAGGAAGTACTTCTTCACCCAAAGGGTGATTAACATGTGGAATTCACTGCCACAGGAGGTGGTGGCGGCCACAAGTATAGCCACCTTCAAGAGGGGTTTAGATAAAAATATGGAGCACAGGTCCATCAGTGGCTATTAGCCACAGTGTATGGAGCACAGGTCCACCAGTGGCTATTAGCCACAGTGTATGTGTGTATATAACATTTTTTGCCACTGTGTGACACAGAGTGTTGGACTTGATGGGCCGTTGGCCTGATCCAACATGGCTTCTCTTATGTTCTTATGTTCTTATGTTCTTAACCAAAAGAGATATATAGAGACTTGTCAACCAAACAACAATCCAATATATACAGTAGGTTAGAATCCTCTTTCTAGAAACTCACTGGGTAATCTTGGGGCAAGTACACATTCTCTCAGCCTAATTTACCTCACAGGGTTGCCATGATAAAAAAAATGGAAAAGAGGAAAATAGCGTAAAATGCTTTGGGTTCCCATTGTGGAGAAACATGGGTTATAAAGGCAATAAATAAATAGCATATATAGCTGAAGGGAGGCAGGTAAAACAATTGTTTTGTGGGTGAGTGAGAAGGAGATAAGCATGGAAAGTTGAGGATATGGATATTGGCAGAAAGAAGAAAAGAGGAAATAGTAAGAGGAAAATACAGATGAAACCAGGGTGCCCTCCAAGTCCTCTGCCATCCAGCTGGGCTTGACTCTATATTCAGCACCACCCAACTGGGCCCAGCCCAGCCCAGTACACCTAGAACCTAGGAAGGCCCAATGGTCAGCACTAAGCAAATGTGTCTGGCCTGGTGACTGGCAGCCAGAACCACACAGAGACCGTTTTTGCACACAGCTTACCACGCGGTCACGTTCCTGTTCTCTCCACAGCATCTGTCGGATTTCCCATTATCTGCGCCGGAGTTACAGGAAGTGCCGCGGCTTTTGCATAGTGGTTTAAGTTTGCTACGCAAAAGCTGCAGCACTTCCTGTAACTTCGGTGCAGATAGTGGGAAATCCGATGGACGCTGCGGAGAGAACAGGAACGTGACCCCATGGTAAGCTGTGTGTGAAAACAGTCTGGGCGTTTTCGCACTGACCTTACTCGGCAGCGACGTCCCTCTTCACCGCGCAGTGTCTGCGCGGATTTTGCACACATTGCTCCGCAGAACCCAGTTTACATTTGCAACGCAAAAGCTGCGGGACTTTGCGGCTCTTCCGAGTTCTGCGGAGCAACGTGTGCGAAATCCGCGCAGACGCTGCGCGGTGAAGAGGGACGTCGCTGCCAAGTAAGGTCAGTGCGAAAACGCTCTCAGAGTTTTTCCAGGGAGAGGCTACTAAGGAGAGGGAAGAGAAGAAAATCTGAAGACAGGGGGGCAGATAAAGATGAGTTGGCTGATGGATGGGAAGGAGAGAAGGAAGCAGGAAAGAGGGGAAAGCTATGGGGTTTTAAGGAAAGGGAAAGAGGAAATAGTATGAGAGGGGAAAATAAGATGCCCCCTGTGAGACCCCTGCTTGTAGAGTTCTGATTCCAAAGCATTTGAAAGAATGACGATTATCTCGCTGTCTGTATCTCTGTGTTCTTTCAAAGGGCTGATATCTACAACTTCCTCTAGACAGCTTTCAGTGACTTATGGGATAAGAAATCTCCAGACCTCTGAGAGAAGGGATGCTGGGAAACATACTGCCATGGGGAAGTTTGTTTAAAGAAGTCCTTTACATCATGCAATATGGATTAATGCTTGCACAATCAACATTCATAGCAAATGAATATGCCAGACATCACATCACCATCTTGGACCGTTGGGAGCTACATAGTGTCCTTAGGCCTTAGACAGACTTGACTTTGGTGAGGCCAGTAGGAAATGCTCAAAATGTTTCAGATAGGGTTGCCAGCTTTGGGGGTGGAGCCAGGAGACTTTGGGGGTGGGGCCAGGAGCAAGATTGTGACAAGCATAATTGAACTCCAAAAGGAATCCTGGCCATAACATTTAAAGGGACTGCACAGCTTTTAAATGCCTTCCCTCCACTTGAAATAATGAAGGATAGGGGCACCTTCTTTTGGGGTTCATAGAATTGGACCTCATGGTCCAATCTTTTTGAAACTTGGACAGTGTTTTGAAGAGAGGCACTGAATTCTATGCTAAAAATGTGGTGCCTCTATCTCAAAAAACTGCCTCCTCTGAGCCCCAGATACCCACAGAACTATTCTCCATTACTCCCTATGGGAATCAGTCTCCATAGAGAATAATGGAGTGCCTAGCAGACATTTAAGAGCATAAGAACATAAGAGAAGTCATCTTGGATCAGGCCAATGGCTCATACAGTCCAACACTCTGTGTCACACAGTGGCCAAAAGAACGCCCCCCCCTTTCTGATGACCCTGAAGCAGGGAGAGGGACTCCAGACTGGGGGATCTCCTGCCTCCACCTGAGGATTGGCAACCCTAGTTTCAGAAGCTGCTAATATATTTGTCTCTGGCAGTCAAATTTCTGTGTATAGAATTGCCAAATCCAGGTTGGGAAACCCCTGGAGATTTGGGAATGGAGCCATGGGAGGAAAGGGATCTCAGTGGGGTACAATATCATAGTGCAGGGGTGGCAAACAGTAGCTCTTCAGATGTTTTTTGCCTACAACTCCCATCAGCCCCAGCCATTGGCCATGCTGGCTGGGGCTGATGGGAGTTGTAGGCAAAAAAACTTCTGGAGAGCTACCGTTGGCCATTCCTGCCATAGAGTCCACCCTCCAAAGCATCCATCTTCTCAAAGGGAACAGATGAGCTATATTTCCAGGAGATCCCCGGCTCCCAACATCCCTGTCTGGGTGCCATAGGGTGAAATGCTGTGTTACTGATATTTCAAGGATCTTCAGATGTACCTATACATCAGGATTTGCTTGATTCCAGACTAGCATGACTTTTTAATTTAGAGTTTTCACACATTTTATTAGAGAAGTTGATAACTGCTATTAGTCAATGCAATTGTCTGAAGATGCTTGAAATTGTAATATCATATTAAGCTTTTGCAAATAATCCATCTTTAGTGTCCCTTTTTATATAGTGAATACTTAACACATATTCCCTTGCTTCTTTCTGGTGCCAAAATAAACTTAACATCCCTACTATGGTAGTCATTTTAACCATGTCATTATTGTGAAGTTCACTCTTCCTGATGCAATTTCCTGGAAATTCCTATAGAAAACTTCTTCAGACAAATTCCCAGAACATGGACACATTGTAAGATTAATGTGACTCATTCTTCATGCATTCACAGAAGTGCACTCATGCCGATTACTCAAGGGATATAGCTAGTTAATATTTCAGATATTCCATAAACCACTTATTCTGAAACATGGCAGTAATTCAATCTCCTATAATTTCTGCATTGGCATAGCAGGAGTTACACATTGCTTTTCTTGTTGCGTTTTAAGAATCTGCTTATAAATTATTGCCATGAGTACACAGCTGGTTTCATTACCTAAACTGGAATTTGCTAAGATTTGATTAGGAATAAAGTGTCAACTCGCATAAAGTGAAAAATGGCATTCTTAAACCACTTGAAGGTATACTTCTTTTGAAAAACATATTTGGTACATTGCAACATGTCTGTATTAAAATGTACAATTAATAAGTACAAAGAGTTCTCACACATGACCTTTAAGCCCTGCTACTTCTCCCAAATCTTTCAGCAGCTTATAGACATTAATTGTACTATCTGATTCTTTCAAGATCACTTAGCAAAATTGGGAGTTAAATGCCAAAAAGTTCAGCTTTTAACCTTGTAGTTCAATTCCTGAAAGTAGTTGGGGGCAGGGCATTTTTTGTAGCAGGAACTCCTTTGTATATTAGGCCACACACCCCTGATGTAGCTTGTCCTCCAAGAGCTTACTGAAGGACCTGTAATATGCAAAAAAAAAAATCCCTTGTTGGGCGACTGCTGCTTAACACCATGAAGGCATTTGGCAGTGAAACTCCACTGGATTCCATTTTGTCCTCCATCTTTTTAAACATCTGTATGACCCCTCTAGAAGAGGTCATCTGAGGAGAGGTCATCTGGAAGTTTGGTATAAAGAGTTATCAGTATGCATACTCCTTTTCAGCTAGTCTTGGTTAAGCATTGGATATAGGAGAGTGTAGTTGGCTATTTCTGACCCAATAAAATGCCCAGTATTTAAGGGATCAGATCAGCAATACCGGATTCTGCTCCTGCATCTCTGGCATGATTCATGATTTCCATATTACCACTACAGATAATATCAGAATCGAGAATCTTGTTGGGGAGACAGGAGAAGCTAGGGAGGAGGGAGCGATCCCCAGCTAGTTGGTGGTACCTGTGCCCTTTAAACTTTAAAGGGCCATCTTTTCCCCCTTTGAAAATAATGTGCAGATGCACTACCAATTGGCTGGAGTGGTTTCTCTGACTAATGGGTGGTAGACCTGGCCTCCAGAATCTTTCACTTTGAATATACCTGAATATGGTTTTGGCAAACAGACCTAAGATTCTGAGTAGATGTACTTCGGATTGCTCTGAAATTACCTTGTACTGACCTTGCCCCTCTTTCTACATGTTTAAGTGTCTTTTGTTACAATACCAGATGAAGTGGCGCACATTCCTCCTATATCCACGGCTCTAAGGATATATCACTAGACTTTAAAATTTTACAATAACTCTGAATGTGTTGAGTAAATAAATATGATCTGAACCATGTGATAATCAGAATTACAAGGAACTGATCCAGCCAGATTGTGAACAGCCCATATAACCAATATCATGGAGTGCAGTTTCTATTAAGAGCAATCATTTGGAATATCCATGATTATGAGGATTTCTTCCATGCTGATTGGCAAAAATAAAGACCTGCCAATGTATACATATGTGCATACCATTTTCAGTTTTGAAAGGTAATACTAGGTGAAATGTATTATTGAAAACAAGCCCATAGTTTCTCCCAGTAGTTTATGTTTTACCTTTAAAAAGATCATAAAATGGCTATAGAATGCAACTTATGGTGTCTGGCTAGCAGCAGGATAAAGTTTCAAGCTATGCAGAGACTATTTACATCAATGTCTGTCCCCCCCCTACATTCTTGATCCAATCCAAACCACCTCTCAGACACAAAGCCAAAACTCCTTCTCCTTTCCCAACAGAAAGCTCCGCATGGAGCCACTAGTTACAAGGTGAGACCCCCTCAGTGATTAGTAATTGAGGGCCAAATTAATTCTCCCTAGATAGGGAAACATGGAAAGGCTTTTAATTTGCCTTCCATTTTCAGAGTGGAGGATTAGTACTTTCATTATAATACCAGTGGAGTTGCCATTGGTGCCAAAATTAGCTAAGTCAACCTGTTAGTGTGTGAGACCCTTTCCATAGAATGTGTACAGGACTTCTGTGTCGCAGCTTAAATAATAATAATAATTTTAATAATAAGAATCCAGCCTTATTCTCTTTTTTTCCCTTTCTTTGTTTTGGCATAGCAAAAACACAACTGGTTTCTAGAAACGCTGGGCTTCATCTCTGCAAGTTTGTGGTTGTACTGAGCTAGCAGGGGCCCATATGTTTTCAATCACTCTTTGGCTCATGCCATGCCTAAATGTATCAAAAAAGTTCCAGAAGCAAGCACTGCAGGGGAGCAGTGATCTTTTCCATCTATTTCCATCATATGGTACTAATTATCTCTCAGTACAGCATAAAACATAACACCAACCAAATTCAGGCCCAGGGCACTCTCGCCCTTCTTTTTTAGGGGGGAATTCTATTGTATTTTCAATCACGGTTTTTACTAGTTAGGGTTTATCATAGAGAATAAACAAACAAATCAACACTGTGAAACAAATCAACACTGGCAGAGCTGAGATGGAATTTTACAGTTATTGTACCAATTCACTTTTTCCTGTTTTAATTGTAACAGGAATGTACGTGACTACCTATGGAAAGTGACACTATCTACATTAAGGGCTGGTTTTGGGTCTAAATGAACTACTGCAGATTTAACAACCACAAATGGAAATTTCACATCAGGGTGGGTGCTTTAATTGTATTTTTTCAAGAGTGTCCATACATACATTCAGGTTCCACTAGCAAGCACTGACCAATCAAGTGATGCGTGTGTAAAAAAAGGTAAAGGTAGTTCCCTGTGCAAGCACCAGTCGCTTTCGACTCTGGGCTGACGTTACTTTCACAACGTTTTCACAGCAGACTTTTTACAGGGTGGTTTGCCATTGCCTTCCCCAGTCATCTACACTTTCCCCCCAGCAAGCTGGGTCCTCATTTTACCGACCTTGGAGGGATGGAAGGCTGAGTCAACCTGGAGCCAGCTACCTGAACCAGCTTCTGCTGGGATCAAACTCAGATCGTGAGCAGAAAGCTCCGACTATATTACTGCAGCTTTACCACTCTGTGCCATGGGGCTCTCTGATGTGTGTGACCCAGACCTAAACACATTGCTAAATTTCTCATCATATTAGCCCAACAGATAGCTCTTAGGATTGAATTCATCAGTTAGTCCAGATGTCACAAAGTGAGGAGCAAGGGTAGGGGCAGGATGCCTTATCTGCCCTTCCAACCTGATGTGCTGGCCTCATTTCTGCATAATGTCTGATGGCAAAGTCCAATATGCACAGAGCTTCTAAGAGGTTGAGAAAGACCCAGACCATTTTCATTTTTTGAAGATCCTGGTGCAGGTGGTAATGGGACACAAGTTTAAAGTCTTCTTATTTCAATCCTGACAGAGTATCTCTATGACTGTGTGTATGATCTCATTTGGAGAGAGTATCAAAAGACTAAATTTGAGGCCCTCTGTGAATGTAAGGCCTGGGCCAAATGCCCCCCCCCCCCGCATGTGCATGGGTTCCATATACATATCTGAGTAGACAATACTGACCTTGGTGGACCAGTGGTCAGATTCAGGAGAAAGCAGCTTTGTGTATACCTATTCATATATTAATTTAAGACACAGCATGGTGTTGCCCAAAGAGGCAGTGTCCTGTTTAATTGGGTGAATAAGTTTAAAGGGGATAAAGAGAGAGGGAGTAATTGGGATTCTCCACCTATGTCTACAGGGATTTTTCCCTCAAGAGAACTCTCAAACAAACCAGGCAGATGTTCAGCTGAAAAGGGTTTTTTATTATTAAAAGAGAAATAAAAGAATGAAACAGACGCACAAATGCACAAACACACAAGAGGAAATCAGGGAGGAGAAGGATGAAAGCAGTTTTAGGGAAGGCTATAATTACTAGTTTCAAAGAAAGAGGTCTATGGAGGCAGCAGCAAAATGACCAGCATTTCACAGGGAGGAGAAGAGAGGGACCAAATGGATTTGGGGATGTATGTACAGGTCCCAAAATACACACACACACTGCACTGGTGGCTAGGGACTCTTGATATATGGCAAAATGCTCCCTGGGGCAAGCTGAAGTATTCAACCAAACCCAGTAACTTGTTGGGTTTTCCTGAGCTGGACAAAAATATATGATTGGTTTTTCTGAGATGGACTAGTGTGAAAGCCTTGATGACCCTGCTAAAGCTGGATGGATAGGTCTAATGGGAAAGGTGAATAGGCTTTAAGTGTTGCTTAATCAAGGGCAATGGGTGAAAGGGAAATTAATCATAGAATCACAGAGTTGGAAGGCACCACACGAACCATCTAGTCCAAACCCCTGCTCAATGCTCAGCCTAGAGCAGGGGTGGCCAAACTGTGGCTTGAGAGCCGCATGTGGCTCTTCCACACATATTGCGCAGCTCTCAAAGTCCCCATGACCCTATTGGCCAGCCTGGAGAGCGCATTTCTCTCTTTAAATCACTTCTCCAAGCCAAGCCAGCCAGCACCTTGGAAAAGGCATTTAAAGTTAAAGTTGCTTTCTTTCCACCTCCTTCCCCCTCCCCATCTATTTCATTCCTTCCTTCCTTCCATCCTTCCTTCCATCTTGTGGCTCTCAAACATCTGACGTTTATTCTTTGTGGCTCTTATGTTAAACAAGTTTGACCATGCTTGACCTAGAGGATCCCTGAGAATTGTTTGTCCAGCTGCTGCTGAAAGACTGCCAATGAGAATTCACCACCTCCCTAGGTAGCTGATTCCACTGTTGAAAACTTTTACTGTAAAAAAGTTTTTTTAAAAAAAAAATCTAGCCAGTACCTTTCCACACTTTAAACCCATTATTGTGAGTCCTATCTTCTGCTGCCAACAGGAGCAGTTCCCTGCCCTCCTCTAAGTGATAGCCCTTCAAATACTTAAAGAGAGCAATCATGCCCCCCCTCAACCTACTCTTCTCCAGATTGAACATTCCCAAATTCCTTAGACTTTCCTCATAGGGCTTGGTCTTTAGGCCCCTGATTATCCTTGTTGCTCTCCTCTGCACCCACCCCATTCTGTCTACATCCTTTTTGAAGTGAGGCCTCCAGAACTGCACACAATACTCCAGCTGTGGTCTGACCAATGCAGTTTACAGCAGGACTATAACATATTGCATTTTGGATGTTATGCCTCTGTTGATACACCCCAAGATGGCATTAGCAGTTTTTGTCATTGCCTCACACTGGCTGCTCATATTTAACTTATGGTCCACACAAACTGCTACCCAGAACTATATCCTCCATCCAGTATGCATGTTGGTCATTTTTGTTACCCAGATGAAGAACTCAGTATTTATTCTTGTTAAACTGCATCTTGTTCACATCCACCCACTATTCCAGCATGTTCAGATCTCATTGAATTCTATCTCTATCTCCTGATGTATTTGCTACTCATCCCAATTAGGTGTCATATGCAAATTTAATAGACATGTAGACAAATGGACTTAGGTGTTGATGGGATTGATCCTGGGTGAGCCAAAAGGTCTTGGGTAGCCCTTTGTTCCATATTATGCATCCCTTCAGGGTGTGGAAAGGAAACATTAGCCAGCCGCTCTGACTTACTTCCAAAATACTTACCCAGGCTTGTTTCTGACTGGTATCCAGATCCATTTTGTTTCATTTTAGGCCAGGCAATGCTCTGCACATATGATTTTGGGGTGACATTAAAGAAGGGTGTTTATGTTTCTCTCTAACCACTAAACTACCCCTCTGCAGGGGGTAGGTCCATATCCAATTGATGTCCACTGGTGTTAGAGAAAGGGCCAGAGTACCAGGTGGGCAGGGAGGTGAGCTGTGCTCCTTTCCACCAACTCCTGATTGTGCTTAGAGCTGTTGTAGCATCTTGAACTGGTTCTGTGATGCTGAAATAAAGAAAAATGGGATAATGCCAATCAGACCAGGAATGAATGTCTAAAATTGCTGCTGAAAATCATCTGTGACTTCAGCAATTAATTCTTCCTGTCTTTCTATCGTATTTACTGTTGAAATTTTTAAAGTTCGTGATGATACTAACTAAAGATCTCTCTGTGGTCGAAGTCTGGGTGTGTTTTCACAGTTGGTCAAAGTAATAAATATTTCTTAGACCATATAATAAATTAGGCAGTGTGTCCTCTCATGTTAGATACACAGAGAGTATTGGCTGGAAATCTCAGATAACACAAAACTAACTCTAATAAAGGAACTGATCCTTCATAAAATTATAAACCAGTAAGCTTTCCCTTTGTAGTAGACAAAATTCCTGAGCCTGATAAGAAAATCACAAAACATCTGAAGAAATACAGCTGCTTTGTTTTTTTTTTAAAGAAAAAAAGTTAAAAGTATTCCTGTGAGAATTAAGTAAGGAATTAACCAGTCACTAATACAAAATTAAATACCGATCAAATGGTTTGGGGAAGATTGAGATATTATTTCCCTTTGAAATACTTAAGCACAGAATTTTTATTCTAAGATTTCTACACACCAACATCAGAGCTGTGCCAAACTGACAAAGGATTTTTATTTTTATTTTTTGCAATGATAAATGGCATAACGGCATGAAGTTTTCACCAAAAGATCAGCCATTGAATCTATAACGGGGGGGGCAGCCATCAAATTTCAAGTAAAACAAGACAGACTTTGCTCGGCACTTAAAAGATGGCAAAGGTGTGCTAGTGAATATTTCTTAAGGGAGAATTGCATAAGTACTATGTAACCATAGATAAGGCCCTGCCTCCAAAAGATACTTTCCAAGAATGGTCTTACTGGGAGAAATGACTATGATGACGATCTCAGGTGATAAATGGGATTATATTAGATTAATAGGTCCTTTAGATAGCCTGACTCTAAACTAATTAGAGATTCAATGCTAGGAATGATTCTGTATCCAAAAGTATTTTATTTCCATATCAGGAAGTCCATGATTATTGCTTTCCTTAAATGTGGGGAGTATCATTCTCATTCAAGAAAGATCAGAATTATTTAATTAAAACTATAATTATGACCAGGGCTTTTTTTGTAGCAGGAACGCCTTTGCGTATTAGGCCACACATCCCTGATGTAGACAATCCTCCTGGAGCTTTCTGTAGGCCCTGTACTAAGAGCCCTGTAAACTCCAGGAGGATTGGCTACATCAGAGGTGTGAGGCCTAATATGCAAAGGAGTTCCTGCTACAAAAAAAGCCCTGATTATGCCCTTCCAGACTTTCTGATACAGAATTGGAATGGGGAGGAGGAAAGAGAAAGGAAGAGTCCCTGGTTCAAAGCTGGTTGGTGGCAAATCTTTCCTTTTAACTTTAAAAGCCATTATTTTCAGTAGGGAGGCTGGGTCTACTACCATTGAAAATAATAGCACTGTAAAATTAAAAGGGCAAATGTGCTGCCAACCAACTGGTGGTGCCTTAACTAATGGATGGTAGACCCAGCCTCCAAAGTCATTCACATTTGAATCATTCCCAGTCTCTAGAGTCATTCATTTTGTTGACCTACTCCTTATCTCCTGAACAGAAGAACACTGGTTCATGGAAAATAACCTTCCATTCTTGCAATATAATTTCATATGATTGGTTTCTTTATCAATAAATATATTTCATTCATTCATGAAAAGAGATTATGTTTCCATGGACAAATGGATTTCAATAGGTGTCACAACTGCATTGTTTTGTCCCACTTCAAAATAAATAATAAACCTAGCATAATTGCTGAATAGCAATGTAAAAATATTATTTTGTTCAAATATTTGTACTTCATTTCCCCACACACAGAGGACCACAAGCAATTTACGTAGACCCCACGTAAAAGCGTAAAACAGGTTGTGATGTATGAGGACATCCTGGGCAAGCCTGGATTTACTAGCACAGTTTGTAAGATATCACCAGAACTTAGTCCAGACGGGTTTCCCCCACCCCAGTTTAAGAGCTGATGCTGGAAAGGTACCACTGATCATGCACAGAGTGCCTTTCTCTCTTCACTGAATAAAAGTAGTCTTCTGCCTCACCATGGTTCTAAGTATAGACTTAAACAGGATTTTCAAATACAAGGTTTACGCTCGCAACTATTTTTTCTAGATAGAAATGACTGTATTTTGGATTTTCTCATCCACCCTTCTCTTTTCCTAACTTTCAGCCACTTAGAAAAACAACAGGGCATTTAGATTAAAACAAACAAACATTGTAGGCATTAATCTAAATTCAGCAGTTCAGCCACTTGCCCCTGTAGCTCTGGAGGTCTCCTTTTTCACTCTTGTCTTTTCATATCTTCAGAGTTGGTTAATGTGCAAAGGTAGAATTTGGTCAGAACCAAATAATGTTCCTCCATGGTACCATAATAAAGGAAATACAGAATCAGATACTAAGTAAGGTTGCCAGATGTTGTTAATGTAAGGAAATTTACCATATTTCACAGCATGATGAGTGTTTTAAAACATATATATTTTCCCTTGCTGCTTGAAGTATGGTTTGTGATATATGCTCATCACCAACCTTATAATATTTATTGTATCCCACTTGTTTCCATAGAATTCAAGGTGGCTTTCATACATCAAAAATCTTTAATAATGCCCCATGTGTCTGTGAGTCTGTTTGACTGTTTTCTCCCATAAATCCCTATAAAATATACAATTCTGATTTGTGTGTGTGTTAAGAGCATATGATGCCAATGGGGATATTTTGAAGAACTATTTATTATAATTCCTTCCCAATGCACATGGCAACCATCTAGGATTGCCAATTCCCGGTTGGGGCCAGGGGATCCCCTGGTTTGGAGGTCCTCTTTTCCTTTCAGGGTTAACAGAAAGCGGAGGGGGGGGTGATGTCTGCTGGGCACTCCATTATACCCTATGGAGACCAATTCCCATAGGGTATAATGGAGAATTGATCCATGGGAATCTGGGGTGCTGAAGGGCTGTTTTTTGAGGTAGAGGCACCAAATTTTCAACATAGCATCTGGTGTCTCTCCTCAAAAACCCCTCCCCCCACCCAAATTTCAAAAACATTGGACCAGAGGGTCCAATTCTATGACTCCCAAAAAATGTGCCCTCATCCTTCATTATTTCAAAATGGAGAGAAGGCATTTAAAAGGCATGTGGTCCCTTTAAATGGGATGGCCAGAATTCCCTTCAGAGTTTAATCATGCTTTTCACAACCTTGCTCCTGGCTCCAACCCCAAAGTCCCCAGATATTTCTTGAGTCAGACCTGGCCCTACAGCCATCTAATCCAACATGGAGTTCGACTTGGTGCAGTCATGAAGATAAGTTGTCAAAAATCTCTTTCTGAAGAGGTGAAGCTTGATGAATGGGAATGAATGAAATTTTTTGGATTCTGCCTCTCATTAAAGTGTGTGGCTTTCTTTGAGCTGGGGCCATATCCAGCCTTCCTCACTGAGTGGCACTGTCATATTACTATGTAGGCTTTCAAAGACATGAATAGCAAATTATTCTCTCACAGACATCAGTACTGCTGGAACTCTGCTGCCAAGCCCCAATGTCAGTGGGCATTTTAGCGGCAGAAACTTATAATTTTAAATATAAATAATATTATAAATCTGGGATCTTTTGCACACTGGTTTCTAATCAACATATTTGATTGATCCTTTTCCCCACCAAACCCTTGCCACACCCAGTCAAAGAACTTTTCATAGTAGTGGAGCCTGAAAAAATCCATCCATCTTGGATGTTCAGAGGACAGGAGAAGAACCATAATTTTTCTGAGCGCTGTATGCCACTGCTTTTCTGTAATTAAATATCTTCCTATTTTTTTTTATTAAAAAACCCAAATTCTTATCCTTTAGTGAAAGCTTTCATGTCACAAATTAAAACATCAATTTTTAAAACAAAATATGGATGGAGCAAATCAGTGTCTCAGGTTGGATGATGTATTCACTGTCCCAACCATTGACTATCCAGTCAACCTGTTAAATATAGAGCTATTCCACCTCAAAATGTACAAAGGAGATCATATGTTTGAATGTGCCGTTTCAATATTCCCTTTGCTAGCAAGTTTGGTGCATTTGAGTAAAGCAAAAGTCTTCCAACTTTTTGAAGTGGCATGCCACTTACTCTGTCTTTTGGGACCTACTTGTAAATTAACACCATGCTTCTTTTCCCCATCCTTAACATTAAATGAAAGAATCTTTCATTTGCTAGTACTGAAGATGTTTCTATTTTGCTCATTTTTAGCATTTAAATATCTACAAGCAGAGGGCATGCAAGGACTTACAGGAATAATCTCATAACCACTTCCCCGCTATTTCCTCTTTCCTGTCCCTGAAAGCCCCACTCGGGTTGCCAGCCTCCAGGTGGGGCCTGGAGATCTCCTGCTTTTACAACTGATCTCCAGCTGGCAGAGATCAGCTCCCCTGGAGATCCTTGAAGTGCTGTAAACTCAGATCAGGCTCCAGCAAAGGGATTGTGTGTGGGGGGGGAGGCTTTCTTGAGGATGTTAGCATGTTGGAGACATCAGGGGAAGACACTTTGCTTTTTGGGCAAAACTCTATAGTCTGTGGGCAATTTTACCATAGAGTTTTGCCCCAAAAGTAAAGCATAGCCCCCAACATCACCAATGCACTGACATCATTTCCAGAAGTGACATCAGCATGTTGCACACAATGTCGCTGTTTGGGTGAGTGGGTGGGTGGAATTTCTTCCCGCTGGCCCACTGTGGGAAGGAATGTGGGAAAGTGGGGGATTCCCCACTCAGACCCTTATTATTTATTTATTTTTCATATTTATATCCCGCCCTCTCCGTCGAGGCAGGATCAGGGTGGCTAACAACATTATAATATCAACAATAAGCAATAAAAGCAATTACAATAATAGTTCAGTTAAAAAGTTAAAACAGTTTAAACAATTTGAAATTATTAATACAATTTTAAAACAGCAGTTATGGTGCTAAAATTCATGCCATACATTCAGTGGTGTTGGGCATCTATGTACTTTGGTTGAAGGCCATTCGAAATAATGTTGTTTTGCAGGCCTTGCGGAACTGGGCAAGGTCCCACAAGGCTCTAACATCTTCTGGAAGTTGGTTCCACCAGTGGGGGGCCGCAATAGAGAAAGCTCTTTCTCTAGTAGCCTTCAATCTCGCCTCCCTCGGCCCGGGGATTGCTAGTAGGTTTTGTGATCCAGATCTGAGTACCCTCTGGGGAATATGTGGGGAAAGACGATCCCTAAGGTAGACAGATCCTTGGCCATATAGGGCTTTAAAGGTAATGACCAGCACCTTGTAGCGAATCCGGAATATTATTGGCAGCCAGTGCAGTCTCTACAGCCCCGGCTGTATATGGTCTCGCATAGGGAGGCCCAATAACATCCTCGCTGCCATATTCTGCACCAGCTGCAGTTTCCGGATTTGGGACATGGGCAGCCCCATGTAGAGGGCATTGCAGTAGTCTAGTCTCGAGGTGACCGTTGCATGAATCACTGTTGCTAAGTCGCTGTGCTCTAGGAAGGGGACCAACTGTCGTGCCCGCCTAAGGTGGAAAAAGGCAGATCTCACAGTGGCTGCTATCTGGGCCCCCATAACTAATGTGGGCTCCATTAGCACCCCCAAGCTTTTGACTTTGGGGTATCAGTGGCGCCCCATCAAAGGCTCGTAGAGAAATTTTCCTTCCTAGGCCACCACGGCTCAGACAAAGGACTTCTGTTTTCATTGGATTCAGGTTCAGATGACTCAGTCTGAGCCACCCTGCCATGGCTTGTAGCGCTAGGGCCGGGTTTTCTGGGGCAGAGGTGGGCCGGCCATCCATAAGCAGATAGATCTGGGTGTCATCAGCATACTGATAGCAACCCAGTCCAAAACAAACTGGACAATCTGGGCAAGGGGCCGCATATAGATATTAAACAGCATCGGGGAGAGCATCACCCCCTGAGGCACCCCACAATTAAGCGGATGTCTCTTGGACGATTGTCCCCCAATCGCCACCCTTTGTCCCTGACCACAGAGGAAAGCCATTGCAAGGCTGACCCCTGAAACCCTGCGTCGGCGAGGCGGTGAACCAGCAACTGATGGTTGACCATGTCGAACGCTGCCAACAGGTCCAACAACAACAGTACTGCTGACCTGCCTCGATCCAGTTGTCACTGGAGATCATCCACTAAGGCGACCAGGACCATCTCCATCCCATGGCCCAGGCGAAAGCCGGACTGGTGTGGGTCTAGGACGGAAGCGTCCTCCAGAAAGCTCTGCAACTGCAGCGCTACTGCCTTCTCGATAATTTTACCCAAAAAGGGTAAGTTCGAGACCAGCCGGTAGTGTGCCAATTCAGCCGGATCTAGTGTTGGTTTTTTCAAGAGGGGATGGACTATTGCCTCTTTGAGAGGCCTTGGAAAAAGTCCATCCGAGAGGGACCTATTTATAATATCCCGCACAGGATATTGAAGCTCCTTCCGGCATGCTTTAATCAGCCAGGATGGGCAAGGGTCCAAATCACGTTGTTGGGCGTACAGTTGTGAGGATTCTGTCAACTTCCTCCAAGCTGAGTGTTCTAAAACTGTCTAGAGCTGATCCAGAAAACAGGCACGGGGCTTTGAGCTCACATACTGTTTCAATTGTGGCAGGGAGGTCACGGCGGAGCAACGAGACTTTATCCACGAAAAATGTTGCAAAAGCCTCACAGCCAATCTCCAATTCTCTATGATTTGGTCTGCCTTGTGGCAGAGTTGTAAGAGCCCGAATAATACTAAATAATTGGGCCGGGCATGAGTTCGCGGATGCAATCTTGGCCGCAAAGTAAGCTTTCTTTGTGGCCTTGACTGCCATCTCATAGCATCTCATATACTCTCTGTAAGATGTTCTGGTTGTTTCGTCGTGAATCTGCTGCCACTACCTCTCCAGTCGTCTAAGCCTCTGTTTCATCAATCGCAAATCCGTGTTGTACCACGGTGCCATCTTTGAGCCTTGGGAATAGTAAGCCTAGTTCCAACTGAATTTGAGAAACACTGACGTAAAGGTTTTTAGGAAGTGAGCTGGTTTAATGAAAAAGTCATTTTTGCATTAATCTGTTATTTAAAGGATATGAAACACTGAGGTTATCTGCATTTATAAATGGGACCCAGAAACTGAGGAATGGAAGGACCTTGAAGGCCATTTAATCCAATTTCCTGTCTTGATCCTTAACACCAAAGACATTTTATTTTATTTTATTTTTTCCCATAGCCAAACATATTATAGAGTTAACAGTTCCATCTTGGCTAGATTTTTGAATATTATCAAATGAAGTTTAATCAAAGCTATGATCGGCATTTTGCATTCCGTCTTTTAAGTGGTGAGGGAGAGTGCTGAAAACAATTATATTTTGTGGGCAATGATCACATACACATTTGATTATCGTGCTAGCAGCTAGCCACATGAGCTTCCTAAGGGTCAAAGCCACAGACAGAAGGAATGGAATCCAGCAAGGAAAAAGGATTATACAATGATTGAGAGACTCTTTGGAATGTAAAGTGCATAGATCCCACAAACGGTTCAGATTTGTGGTTCCTTGCCCTATGAATTTCCTCATGGCTCAGGTGTGGACAGCTCTACAGTGAGGCTTAGTAAGGTGATTGTGATAAGGTGGTTGGGGGTGGAAGTCAGCTACCTTCACCCTTCACCTAACCCCTGCACCCCTGCCTCCTAGGAGCCAAAGTAGCTAAGAGTCCTTCCTTGCTCCCTAGGTATCTGAGTTAATCAGTGGGACTACCAGTTTTTACAAGTGAACACCCATGTTTGGAGAATCTGATGCCTTTAGCCAGAATCAGCATACCATGAGGTGGGACAGCTGCCAGAGCCCATGGATTTTAGCAGGGCCCATTGCTGCTGACTACCTACACACATATTTCCTCTGAATGATGTTTGCACCTACACCCTTCTACTGCCTGGTTTGTCACCTGTGCTCCCAGCTGCACATGCTGCCCAGTACTTCTGGAGAAGGACATATCGGCAGTGCACCAAGCATCAGTATTCCTGGTGGCAGGGATGCTAAGAGCCACCATGGACCCCCAGACAAAGATTCCACCGGGGCCCCTCCATACAACCCCAATCCAAACCAAATATCATAACAAAACAAATCACTTGGCTTGCTGTTACAAAGAATCTGTAGTAGTAAAAGAATTGGCCTGTCTGTCCATCTTTTATTTATTTATACTCCGCCTTAGTCCCCAGTGGGAACACAGAGTGGCTTATATTGTTCTTCTCTCCTCCATTTTATCCTCATAGCAAAGTAGGTTAGGCTGAGAGTATGCAACTGTCCCACAATCACCCAACAAGAGTGGGATTTGGGAAGGAAAATGCAACTTTGGGTCCCCATTGGGGAGAAAGACTGGGTTATGATATTTGTTATAAATCTAACTTTTAAGGATATTGTAACGTACTGGGTTTGATGTATCAGGAGACTCGTTGCATAGTGATCAGAGCTCTTTATTAGTGATACAGCATAGCAATGGTTAAACTAAGACTGGAGAACTGGGCCAACAGGGTCAATATATACAGAACTTGTTCCCGTGCTAGAATGTCATTGGCTCATTTGAACCAGCAGGGGGCTGGCGATTGGTCCAAGGAAGCAGAGATTTAGATCCTGCTTCCCATTGTTTCAATGTCCCCAAGTTCAGTTCTAAAGGCTTCAGTGAGTGTGGCAAGAACTAGCAACCCTGAAACCTAGCATGGATTCACATATATAACAGATATTTAAAAGAGTACCTCATTTGTCACATAGCAAAATACCTTTACAAAGGACTAGTAGATCTTCTGCCAATTAAATAATAATGATAACAATCCAGTGCCTGAATGAGAGGTCTTACTTCTATTCCATGTGTATAACCCTAAAACAGATAAATGTTCCATTACCATGCCTGTAAAGGGTGGAGGAAGGGGGCAAGCAACCTTTTCTTGCTTGCAGCAGGAACTCATTTGCATATTAGGATACACCCTCTGATGTCACTGGAAGTGACATCACCCATTTAGCACATTACTTTCCACATATTGACACAGAACAGTACAGTGTCATCAGCTGCATTTCATGGATGGGTGTTCTCACACAGCTCAATGGGATACCTTGTCCCCCCCCCAAAAAAAAACCTGGCCAGAGAGAAAGAGCCACATGTGGCAGAGCAGGCAGCAGCACATCCAGCTTCTCCTGGGAGGGGGCACTCATGGGCGGCTCCACATCTCTTGCTCTCTTCACAATAGGGTTGCCAAGTCCAACCCCAGAAATATCTGGGGACTTTGGGGGTGGAGCCAGGAGACTTTGTGGGTGGAGCCAGGAGACACTGGGGTGGAGCTAGGGGAAGGGGGGAAACGGCACTGGGGAGCGTGGCGAGCCGCCCCGTCTCGGAGCGGGCGACGCCGCTGCGCCGCTGCCGCTTCTTCTCCGCTCGCCATGGCTGCGGAGAAGAGGCGGCAGTGGTGCGGCGGCCTCGCCCGCTCCGCCTCTGGGGTGGAATCGGAGAGGGGGTGGAGGTGGGCCGGGGGCATAGTGAGCCGCGAGTCCGGGTCCTAGAAGGGCCCGGATTCGCAGCTCGCCATGCTCCTGGCCTGCCTCCGCCCTTCTCTTCTCTGGTTTTGCCTGCGCTGCTGCCGCCTCTTGGCTGCTACTCCGAGATGGGCTCAGCCTGGGCCCATCTCGGAGGAGCAGCTGCGGTGGGCAGGGAGGGGCGGCAGCGGCGCGGCGGCCTCGCCTGCTCCGGGATGGGGCGGCTCGCCATGCTCCCCGGCGCCGTTTCCCCCCTCCCCCCACTTCTGTTTTTTTGGGGAGCGGGGGAAGAGGGTGGAAATCCTGGGGTCCCCCACCAGGGCGGGAGGGTTGGGAAGCCTACTTCACAAGCCGGTTGGAGACTGGAGGCAGCAGAGAGGACAGGGCATGTGGTCTGGGAGCGTGTGGGTGCCTAGTGCCTTCTCCATGCTGGAAACCTTTTTTGAGCAGGAGCCCTGGTCAAGCCAGCTGAAACTGCATTCTTGTGTGTTCCTGCTCAAAAAAAGAGCCCTGCTTGGCTAGATTATGGAGAAATATTGACTCTCACCCCCTTCTTGTCACTGTACCCTAACTACTGCTTTGCAGTATCTGGCTAAATTCACTGCAAGGAAAGGAAGAAAGAAAGACTAGACTATTATAAAAAAAAATGACCTTTTTTAGCAGACTGCAGGCTGGCAATTACTGTAGCAGCTGTCGTTTCTTAATGGCATAGCACAGGGGTGTCGAACTCATGAGGGCCAGATTTGACATATATGAGACCTTGTCGGGCTGAGCCATTTGTATCATAAAATGGAATGCCAGGTAGTGGACATATAAACTTTATAAAGGGCACAGACACACAATTAAAAGAATTTTTTTTGCTTAAAATAAAACATGCTTAAAATATTAGCCTGCAGGCAATATTTTGTTTTACAGTCTTGAACAAATGTCACCTCTTGCTATGAATTATTGCATCAAAACCTGCAATGTCTGTGCTGTACCAGTCTTGAATATGTGCTGTTCAGGTATTACAGAATATGTGCTGTTCTGTAAGCTGCAAACCTACTTTTGATTCATTGACATTCATCACAGACATCTCATAGTCAATGCTTTGCGCCTAAGACCCAGAGGAACATGAAACAGCTGGGCATTGTGAGCTTTTGTACAGACGTTGCTTCATGTACTTGTCAAGAACATGTGAAGGCACCATGGCACAGACTGAGGGCTATGTGCTTGTCTACAAAACTATAATTTCCCCCAGAAAAATGACAACTAAAAACAAATACAACTTCCCCCAAAAAACAACTGCAAGAACAGAGAGACAGCCATGTACAGTGGTGAGCGTCAGCCTACTATCTGGGAAGTCTAAATTCAAGACCCCCAATCAAAGGAAAATGTGAAAGAAAAATTAAGGAAAATTGCTGGGTAAACCTGGGGTGGAACCAGCTTTCAGCCTAATGCTGACATTTCTCTTTTAAGTAGTTCACATACTTTCCTATTGAGAAAGACTGGAGGGCATGAGTACAGTGAAAACGAGGAGGGGAACCCAGTTACAAGCCCAACAAAACTCTCTCTCTCTCTGTAGCAAGGCAAAAAGCTCATACCTTCACTAAAACGTTGCTAGTCTTAAAAGCACTCTTTGTAGCTCACCTGATGGTGGGGACTGGCAAAACCTGGCACTGGCCTGTGCAAAGACTTAGAATTGGCAGCAGAAACACTAGGACAGATACTGGTGTTCTGTCTTTGAGAACCAGGTCAGGTGGCTGGAGCTTGAGTGGGAAATCTATTGAAATCTCAAACATAAACATATCTGCTAATGTGCGTGGAGGTGCCTTTTCCTTTGCAGAGAGGCACCTTTGCATTCAACCAACAGCTGTATATTAACCTTGTAAATCAAAAGAGAAGTGCAATTGAGCAGTAAATGTTTTGTGCTGTTAGGTATCTATATTTTAAAAGTAATCCTGTATTTTTTTTAAAGCATGGTTTTAAAATTTAATAGTTTCTAGCTCAGGGATTCTGCACTTGTGGCCAATTTGGTTTCCCTTTTATGATGGACATTGTGGAGTTAATATCATGAAGTAGATAGCATGTTTTATGCATCTCTCTGTACCTCTATTCAACTTCAGTGTGGCTCATAAATGGAAAACTTTTCTTTGCAATGAGTTAAAGTAATATATCCTCTGGCCGTTGATGATTATTGATGCATGTCTTAGAGGAAAACCTCAACACCGAAGGATGCATTTTAAACCCCAAAGTGTGTTTTCGTTGGCATAAGCTGGAGAGCTTCTAATCAAGGAACTCACCGCTGACAATGATCAACGGTGTAAAGTGGCTTACTGTGCACACGTATTTTAATAAGCAGACTTCTGACTGTAAATAGAATGCAAAAATAATTTTGTAATGAAAGTAACAGATGGTGTACGCTGAAGGCTTGGCTGTTTTACATTTTGTGTTAGTTAAAAATGTAAATGAGCCATAGAAACCTCAAAGCTGGTTGGAATATAGGCATGCGGGTGTCCATATTTGACAAAGGAACTTAGCCCTAAATGTAAGCATGTGATGGGGAACTCATTTGAGAGCATAGTCACCTAAAGTGTCTAAATGAAGACCTGTTCTTTTTGAGACACCAGACATACATCTACTAAAAAACAAAAAATGGCACAATGTTTACAGTGTATATTGCTCAAATCTTTAAATACGAGTAATATAAGACCTAGTGCTCCTTGGCACAGCAGCAATGACAAGATTTGGGTATGCTGGTTGTAGTCTCAGATTCAGGCTTGTGGTGGAGTACTGGTGGATGGTTTACTGCCTGGGACATTCTATACAAACACAAATTCTATGAGTTACTCCAGAACAGACCAGTTATCCTTTGGGACCAAAAAAGAACGATGGGAAATGGCTATATGTTTTGACATATTCGCCATGATTTGAAAGATTAGAAATTTAGATAAGGTTACTATGAGTATCTAGCAGACATTTCTGAGAAACCAAGAAGACTTAGCTTCTAGAGGGACAGAGACCCCCTTAAGCAATGGAAAAATCAATTCAGTTATGAAATTTCTGAAAAACAATTAACTTTGCATGTGGCTAAATTTTTGGTGGCTGTAATAAAATCACACTGTAACTTAGGCTTCCCTTTTAGTGTGTGGTGGCTGTCTGTTTATGCCTTTTATTTGTAAAAACTGTAATTAAGAAGAAGACATCCTCATTGTTGATGTTACTGTAAAGCAGAGGAAATTATTTTGCTGGTATACAGCAATAAACTTCTAAAGTCCAAAAACTGTTATTCTTTAGCAAGTATAGGACAAAGGCGAATAGAACATTGGTGGAAATTGAGCATTGGTGGAAACAACTTTCTTGCCTCCTCCTGCAACTGTAGCCCAGAAATTCCATGAGAGGTTTCTAAGAACATATTGGGCTTTTAAAAAAAATCCATATGGAAGTATCTGTGCATTTATGAATATTTCCTGTTAGGCAACTGGAATATTGCAGGTTCAAATCCATGACATTGCCTTTGACAGCAAAATATCCCCTGCAGCTGTATATGTGGGAATCATCTGTTCCACATATAAATTAGCATGTTATGCATGTACAGTAGACGTATGGTACCAGGTAGACTGCATATAGTTTAATATGAAAGTATAATGACTAGTCTGGTATATTCTAAAGAAGCTGATGTTATTAATATGTGCATTTGTTTCTAGATACTGTTAGAAGTTCTGTAGCAAAGCTGTTCTTCAGCTGCCCCCTGAAAGGCCATTACTGCTTGTACAGTAAATCCAGCTTTATTCTCATCAGCCGACAGCCTCAGCTTTGGATCCATATCATGTTTCTCTTTCAGCAGGTGTGTGAAATATGAATATATAAATGGTGGCACCTTGATCATGTCACTCTGTGAATCAAAGCCAGTGCTTTAATCATAATCTGTTTGGGAGAGACAGAACTCTATCATTGTTTTCGCAAGTGTTTGTATCTGTGTTGGGAGGTGAGGAGTTGAACTGGGGTTGGGTAATTCCAGGGGGAGTGGGGTTGTAGAAAAAGCCCAGCAGGAACTCATTTGCATATCAGGCCACAGCCCCTGATGCCAAACTAGCCAGAACTGCATTCCTGTGCATTTCTGCTATATAAAAACCCTTGGGTTATTCCATTTGTTTTAGCTGTAGAGATGTGATGGCAATGCTCTTTCATTTACTTATACATACATGAAATGAAAAGGCCAGCAAGGATGTCTTGCAAGTCCAGCTCCCATTTATTTGGTTTCTACCAGATTTTTAATGCAGCCAAAAGTTATGTTGGCTGGGACCCACAACTCTGGCTGTTTCAGAGATTTCTAGTGCAGGGGGTGCTTTTCTTTGGCCTTGTAAACAAAGGAGAGCTGAATCTTGGGATCACAGGCATTAACATTAAGAACTCAACCTGCCTACATGATTGGTTATCTGGAAGAAAGGGTCCCATAGGTATTAGCAGAAAACAAATATATTTATCCTGGTTAGGATGAAGACCTACAAGGGAATTTTGCTGCAGCAACGTCAATGGGATATAAACATTGCTCTTAATGCACTGCTGAAGCTAATTATTAATTCAATTAAATCTGAGTTTTTGGTTACTGTTATTTTAAGTGATACTTGAATTATTTTGTAAGTATTTTAGCTTTGTCTTTTAGCTTTTGTTAATTTGTTCTGATTTGTGCTGGTCATTTGATGGTATTAAAATCGAATGAACGAATGATTTCTGTTTAACATTCACTTTTTTATACTAACAGATCTAAATAAAATAAACGTTAGTGCTAACAGATATAATACAAATTATTTTCAAAGTTGCCTTTCAGGCTGATCAAGCAGTTCTGTGACTTGGTGTGGATGTCAGGCTGGCTCACTGGAAACTATTGCTGATAAATCAGAAGCCGGTCTCAGGAACATGCAGTCCCTCCCCTTTCATCCTCCCTTCTTCAGATTCCCTCCTCTCTTCCATTAATTCATGGATAACAGTGACTAAGTTACATGTACACTGACATAACCCCATAGTAAATGCTAACCAAAGTTAGTGCCAGTGTACATCAAACTATGGCTAACCATGGTTTCCTTGTAAAACCAGCGTTTGAAAACAATTAAAGCAGTTCAGCAAATTGTGTTTATGAGACAACCTGGTTACCATTAAGATAGAATATTACTCTAAACTGTGGTAATGCTGAAGGAGGAATTTGATCTGTGGAGGGAACTTATGTTTCTGAGCCTGACCCCTGACATGCAAGCCATGGCTTATAGGAGGCTGGCTTCACATTGGTACTAGGCTTGGATTCAGGATTGGAATCACAGAGATTTTCTATAAATACTCACGCTGGGCTTTTTTTGTAGCAGGAACTCCTTTGCATATTAGACGATACACCCCTAATGTTGCCAATCCACCGAGCTTATAGGGCTCTTAGTACAGGGCCTACTGTAAGCTCCAGGAAGATTGGCTACATCAGGGCAGTGTGACCTAATATGCAAAGGAGTTCCTGCTAAAAAAAATATTTTTAAAGCCCTGCTGTTTAACATTTCTTTAACTATGCTGTTCTATGGTTTTCTTTTAAAATATTTTGCAACATCTTATATTAAAGAAGGGAAGGATTAGTGAGATTGCTTCATGTGTAGGCTACAGTAGTCCAAAGAATGTGAACACAAAGTCCATGTTCTTGGTGGATGTTTTTTTCCTTTTATCATGTGAGGAATCCAGCCCTCATGGTATTTTGACTCCTACTGACACAATAGTCTAAATACGCTTTGAATAACAGACAGCTCAAATGGACCACAAGACATGGCTCAGTTTCACTATTTCATTTCCACTAATGGGAAATATAGTAGCATACCACCAGAGACTCAATATGCTCCTTGTTCCAGGAATCTAGCCCCATTTCAGTGCTGTCAAGATTAATTTTGTTCATGAAGATCCCAATTCAGGAACAGATGAGAGATCATGATGCCAGGGTGCCATTTAGGAAGGTTGGTAGGTAATAGTTGATCTCTTTGCTGCTTGGAGATGACATATCATTATTCCTCACAAGTACCACTGTCTTGGTATAAAAAAAATAACCACATCAAAGACTTTTCAAATACACTGCTTTTTTTGGCAATGTAATCTTTGGTATAGCCCTTGAACTATGCTGTGTTACCTCCATCCCATTTACACACTGGAATCTCATTGCCAATCCCCCCTCCCCCCCAAAAAAGAGGGAATGTTAAAAGAAAGTATTCTTTGAGGCTTCAATGAAAAAGAAATGCACTAAGCAAATACAAAGATGACCTTGCCTTGAAGACTAAGCTGATTTATGACAATGCTGAACGATTTTCAAGGCAAGAGATGTTCAGAGGTGGTGGTTTGCTATTGCTTGTGTCCATATCATGATGCTATTCCTTGGTGGTCCCCCATCCAAATACTAGCCAGGGCTGACTCTGATTAACTTCTGAGGTCTGAGGAGGTCAGGCTAGCCTGGTCTGTCCAGCTCAGGGCAAAATAATTATAAATGATTGGAAATCAGCAACAAGGGGAATAGATAAGCAAAGCTAATATGAAGGAAGGACAATAGTAAAAAAGTCAAACAGCATTAAAGCCTATAGTGGGAATTTTTTTTGTAACATTAAAATTAATGTAAATGATCAGTGCTTCTAGTATAGCAGAATAATAGCAGTGTAGTCCATGTTTCTTTGTAAATTTGACATTAAAATTGTATATTTTTAAATTGAACAGGCATTTTTACATCTGTTACAGTCTGTTGTTTTCAGTCAAAATATAGTTTCAAATTCAGTATGAACATATGAAGCTGCCTTATACTGAATCAGACCTTTGGTCCATCAAAGTCAGTATTGTCTTCTCAGACTGGCAGCGGCTCTCCAGGGTCTCAAACTGAGGTTTTTCACACCTATTTGCCTGGACCCTTTTTTGGAGATGCCAGGGATTGAACCTGGGACCTTCTGCTTCCCAAGCAGATGCTCTACCACTGAGCCACCGTCCCTCCCCTTAGCCATACATCTAATAATTTGAATCACTGATACAATCTAATAATCCATACATCTAATAATTTGAATCACTGATACAATCTCTAGTTCCACTCCCTAATATCTCATGTTTCACTTTTCCTTCTCTAAGTTGATAAATGCTGAAATTATTACTGGCACTGTTAATACAGCATATATTGAAATAATAGTAATGAGTGGGAGACCTGCAAGGACTATTGGGGGAGATTTCATTTTCCTCTCCCCCGCTATTCCCTCTTTTGCTTCCTTGAAAGCCTCAGTAGCCTCTCCCCTTTCTTCTGTTTCACACCCACCAGTCAACCTACTAAGGTTGCCAATCCCCAGTTGGGATGAAGTCTGGAGAAAAGGCCGTGAAAAATAACTAGGCTTCAATGTGAGCCCATACTTACACGAGGATGTGAAATTGACAAGGCACACCTCTAAAGGACTACAAAGCACCTTTCAACAGGTTTTTGGATAGAGCCTTACAATAGACACTAGCACTTTGTGAAAGTTTTGCAAGCGGATAAGAACTTCCATTCATTTTGAATCTGTGACTCAGATGCACTTTGGAACTTTATGACTCTATGAAGTGTTGCAAGGATTAGAATTGATGGACAATTAGAATTGATGAATTCTCAATCGTGATTTGGAGGTGATGTGTTTATAAGTGATTCTATAATATGTATTAATATATATAAGCATTTTCTTATGATATCTTTATTGCATTTCTAGTTATTTTTCACGGTCCTTTCTCCAGACTTCAACCTTTTCCATAATTCTCTTATAGTTGCAATCCCCAGTTGGGGGCAGAGGATCCCCCAGTTTGGAGGCCCTCCTCCCACTTCAGGGTCATCAGAAAGTGGGGGGTGAAGACTGAATGTCTGGTGCCTCTCCTTAAAACCCTCTCCAAGTTTCAAAAAGATTGGACCAAGAGGTCCAATTCTATGAGCCCCTAAGGAAGATGCCCCTATCCTTCATTATTTCCAAATGGAGGGAAGGCATTTAAAAGGCATGCAGTCCCTTTAAATGTGATGGCCAGAACTCATGCTTGTCACAACCTGGCTCCATCCCCAAAGTTTCCCGGCTCCACCCTCAAAGTCCCCAGAAATTTCTTGAGTTTGACCGGGCAACCCTACAACCTACCTTTATCTGCCCCTCTATCTTCAGCTTTCCCTCTGTCCCTCTCTCCCTAGCAACCTCTCCCTGGAAAAACTCTGTGGTTCTGGCTGCCAGCCACCAGGCCAGGCATACTTGCATGGTGTTGGTTGCTGGTACTTATTGTTTTTATTTATCAAAACATTTATTAGCTGTCTTTCTCCCTTGCAGAACTTATGGTGATTTATAATATAAATGAAACATTATAAAACCCCACCAGCTATATGTGGCTCTGCTTACTGTACCTCATTCCTCGTCTGAAGAAGTGTGCATGCACACGAAAGCTTACGTTCTGAATCAAACTAAGTTGGTCTTAAAGGTGCAATTGACTCCTATTTTGTTCTACTACTTCAGACCAACACGGCTGCCTATTTGGATCTATCTACATGGAATGCACCACATTAAGCCGCATGGAATGGAACTCCATCAACCTTACAAAGAAACTTGCACAGGTACAGATTGATATTTCCTTTCTTACAAAATGCAAACACCTGGACATTATACCTAAGAGACTGAGAATTAAGAATCCTCTACAAGCCACTTATCCTACAAACTATGCTGAAAAGTTATGCCTCACATTTTCTAGGAAACTACTGAAACAGCTAATTAGTGTTCTGTACCACAAACAGAAGCTAATCAAGGACAAACTCTCTGAACTGGACATTTCAACAAGGAATCAACCTACCTGGCAAAATTTCCACAAAAAAAGACAAGCCATCTACCACTCCCAACTGGAACTACTAAAACAAAAACAAAAATTAGAAAACTCTCTATTCTGCAGACTGCTAAATGCAACTACAAGGACTCCTCCAAAAATATTGTTAACCTGTCACAACACAGACTCAGCCCTTCAGAAGAGTCAGTTCTTTCACATGAACTTTCATTCTGCCCCACTAAATCCACACAGAAGATTCAGCTCTGTGGGGACCTGGAAACCTTTTCCCGCCGTCTTCGCCTAAAGGAATATTTCCAACATACATATGAATGGAACAAGGAAGAACATACCACAACATATCATCACACACTCCACTGGAGAACATTCACCATACCTACAACCCATGAACAGGATACTTGCCACATCATACCAACAAAGCAACATTACAAGAAAAAAAAACTCCACATGGACTCCACCCGAAGGTTGCAATACCACACTGGATCACTGCACTGAGTGCTTTTGCCAGAGGGTCCAAACTGATGTGATCAACAAACAACACCACGCACAGCAGAATCTCAACCATGCTGAAAGGAAGGCCATAGACAGTCTCAGGAACAATATGGATATTACAATTAAAGAGGCAGACAAAGGAGGAGCTGTTGTCATCATGAACACATCAGACTACCTAAAGGACGCTCAAAGACAACTCTCAATACTTCATTTTACATACCACTGGACTCAGAACCCACACAGGAATATAAAAAAGAACTAAACAAGATTACAAAGGAATTACCACTGTGTATTCAGGAATAGATCCTGTCAGACACATCACAGGAACCTCGACCAGGTACTTTTCATCTTATACCCAAAATACACAAATCAGGCAACCCAGGATGTCCCGTTGTGTCAGGAATAGGTACCATCACTGAAGGGGTATCTGGATACATTGGCTCTATTCTAAGACCCTATGCCACCAGTACTCCCAGTTATGTTCATGATACTACAGATTTTCTGAGGAAGATACAATCTTTGAACAACCTTCCAGAGAACACTATCTTAGCCACCATGGATGTGAAATATTTACCAACATCCCACACCAAGATGGATTACAAGCTGTAAGTAATATAATCTCTGATAAAAACACAGCTGACTTTGCTACCAAACTGTGCCATTTTGCTCTCATCCATAAGTACTTCAGATTTGGCAATGAACTTTTCCTATAGATCAATGGTACAGCCATTGGCACCCACATGGCCCCACAATATGCTAACATCTTCATGGCTGACTTGGAGCAACGCTTCCTAGACTCCCACCCACTCCTACCTACCTTATACCTGCATTACACTGATAACATTTTTATAGTCTGGACACATGGTAAAGAAGTCCTGGATACATTTCACCAGGCATTCAATGACTTCCACCCCACCATCAACCTGACAATGAATCAGTCTACTCAAGAAATACATTTTCTGGACACCACTGTTAAAATACGCAATGGATGCATAAACACTACCTTATACCGGAAACCTACTGACTGACAAACATACCTGCATGCCTCCAGCTACCAAACAATCCATTGTATACAGCCAGGCTCTGCTACAGCCGCATTTGCTCCAATCCTGCTGACAGAGATTCTCACCTGAGGGATCTACAACAAACCTTTTTGGAACTAAAGTACCCACCTGATGAAGTCAGGAAACAGATTAACAAAGCCAGAATGATACCCAGAGAAAACCTGTTCCAGGACGAACCCAGACAAACACCACTATTGGTCACACACAACTCTCAACTGAAAACAGTTTAACGTATCATCAACAACTTACAACCTCTAGAATAGTGACAGCTGTTTTTCAAAAGTACTGGGAGGTAGACCTTTTCTTGCACACAGAGAGCCCCCTAAACTCAAACAACTCCTCACCCACAATAATACAACATCTCATCTGAGCATGGACACTGGTACCAGAGCTTGCAATAAACCCAAGTGTCAACTTTGCTGCCACATACACCCAGAAAACACAATCACTAGACCTAACAGCATTAACTACACCATCTCAGGCTCATTCACTTGCTCATCTTCCAACATCATATATGCCATTAAATGCCAACAATGCCCTTCAGTTCTCTACATAAGGCAAACAGGACAAACCCTCCGCCAAAGGATAAATGGACACAAATCTGACATCAGGAATTACAGAACTGAGAAACCTGTGGGGGAACACTTTAACCTTACAAAGCATTCAATGGGTGACCTCAAAGTAGCTGTTTTACTGCAAAGGAACTTCAAGAACAGAACGGAGAGAGAAATTGCTGAATTACAAAATATTATGAAACTTGGAACAAACACCTTCCCAGGACTGAACAGGGATATTGGTTTTTTATCTCATTACAGATGCTAAAGCCACTCTCAGAACTTCAAGAACAGAATGGAGAGGGGAATTGCTGAATTACAAACCATTATGAAACTTGAAACAATCACCTCCCCAGGACTGAACAGAGATGTTGTGGGTTTTTTTAAATCTCATTACATACAAGTAGGGTGATATATGCACAGTATTCCAATGCATTTCTCTTTTAGGATAGTGTATCAGAATAATGCTTTTGTAATGACATACTCAAACTAGGGATATTGGCTGTTTATCTCATTACATATATTAAACCAATCTTCTACTATATTTTAATGTATTTTTCCTAATGGCAAACTAGAATGATGTATATATTTATGTTACATGATAAAAGGTAAATTACTTGGACAGGAAAAACTTCTGGGAAAGAAATGCCTTCTTTTTGACCCAGGTTTATTAGCAATAGAATAATTAACAGGCATTCTCACATTCTGACATGTTACTGTTTTATGGTTTCCCACGCTAATTCAACCCAGATCAAAGGTTTTCTGAATTTGTTAATTTTACTATTCTGCTATTGGTTTTTAACTTTGTACCACTTGGCATTCCAAACCCCACCAGCTATATGTGGCTCTGCTTACTGTACCTCATTCCTCATCTGAAGAAGTGTGCATGCACACAAAAGCTTACATTCTGAATAAAACTAAGTTGGTCTTAAAGGTGCAATTGACTCCTATTTTGTTCTATTATAAAAATGTGTAAGGGTCTAAAGGATCAGTGTGAGACTAGCCCAGAGACCGAATGCATCCCAAAGAGGAAAACCAGTGCAGTCTGCTTTGTGCTAACATATAATTTTTAAAGCTTAAAAAAACCCAACAGAGTACAGACAATGAAATAAATCCTATGGATTTCAGTGCACTAGAAACACCCCCAAAAAGAATGTTCTTTAACTGTTCACCAAAACCTTCCCAGGAGGTATTGGTGAAACAGCCTTGAACTGTGTGAAAAATGGACAACTTATACCCTTCAGCTCACCTAAAGGATTCAATGCAAGATGCTACTCTGGAATGGGATGGGTTTTGATAGAAACCAGACCCCACCCCTTTACAGATAGTATGAACTTGCTCAGTTATGAACTTTCACCCAGATATATAGCGTTTCCCCCCCCACTATGTTCTTAGCTAATAGAGTGCCTTATGTACTAATCTCAAATGTTTAGGCTAGGAACCTGGTACATGGAGGCCCTGGAAGGCACAGGACTTTTTTTGACCAGGAACACACAGGAATGCAGTCCCAGATGGCTTGGTGTCAGGGGGTGTGGCCTAATATGCAAATTGTTCTACAAAAAAAAAGCCCTGGGAAGGCATATGAACTTGGCAAAGGTACATTCAAAAGTCCAGACTTTAGCTTTTCAACACAGGCATAGCATTTAGAGAGCAGAGGCTTTCAGAATCAAGAAACCAAAGTCAGTGATAGCAAAAACCTACAGACCATGGAAAAGCAGAAAGACCCAGGCTCATTTAATCCCAAATTCTGCCACAAAAATAATAATAAAAGCAACAGTTATAAAACCCATTTAAAAAGTCACTTCAAGAATTCCCATTAGGACTGCAAATAATAAAAACTAAGTCAATCAAATGCAGTCCTAAATAAAACTGTTCTTCAATTCCCCCATGAAGATCAATGAGGGGACCAGCTGCACCTCCCTGGGGAGGTTGTTCCATAATTCTGGGGCTGCCATGGAAAAGGCCCGCTCTCGTGTACCTGCCAAATGTGCATTTGGAACAGTCAGGAGGACATCCTCCTGCAATTTTAATTTCCAGGTAAGAACATATGGGAGAAGACAGTCCTTCAGATACTTCAGTCCTCAGTCATGTAGGCCAAAACCAACAGCATGAAATGGGGTCAGGAGCAAATTGGTAGCCGATGTAATTGCTGTAGTATCAGGGGCATATGCTCCTGATAGCTCGTCCTGACCAACAGTCTAGCCTCAGCATTATGCACTAGCTGCAGCTTCCAAACCCTCTTCAAGAGTAGCCCCAAATAGAGAACATTGCCATAGTCCATTCTGGATGTAATGAAGGCATGGATCACTGTGGCTAAATCTAACTGAACCAGGCATGGATATGTTGACACAGCAACCAGATCTGGGCAAATGCACTCTGAGCCACAACAGCCACTTAGTTTTCTAAGCCACCCTGAGCCTGCTTCAGCAGGGAGGGTGGGATATAAATTAAATTTTAAAAAAAGAGGTCTTCTGTTCAAGCAGCTGTCCCATGCTGTCAACCTGACTTTTCAAGGGGACTATAACCCCATCCATCCACTGAGCTGACCTTTGCACTGAACTGCTCACCTTCAAATTTTCCAAACCTCTGATTTGACCACCTCAACTTTACAAGGGGGAGTTACTCTAGATGACCCATAACCACCTGTGCACTAAACTGTTCACCTGTGACCCCTGGCCAGCTGTCTTCTGAGCTAATTGCTTCCCATTGTCCTTATTTGTTGTTCCACTATTATCATGTTAAGTTTCAATGTTGTAACAGTTAAAAATGATAGTTTTCTTTAAAATAAACAGTTTTATAGATTCCCAACTGTGTCTTCTGCTTTAAAAATGATAGGGTCAATTTGACCCCATTTACGTTTTTGTGGAGTTGTGACATTTTCAGTGAGGGGTAGTATTTTTGACCCCAATTCCAAATCTGATTCTCCTTTGTCCTTCATTTCTGAAGGAAGTTATTCTTGAGGCCTGATTTTTTTTTCTTAGTAGCTAATGCCATGACTGAGAGAGCTATCAGGTTTCCATTGCTTTTTGCCGTAATGTGGGGTCACTTTAACCCTATGCCAAACTAGTCTAGTTGGTTTTTTTTTCCCTTGGGAGGGTTAAATAGCAGGGCTAAATATTTGTTTTGGTGATTCAGAAATCCTGTAGTTCTCTTTCTTTTCTTCCCAAGGGCCAAACTAAATGTGACGGCACCAGTGCCGTTTTAGAGGAGGAGAAAGTAGCTATTTAAAAATTGTGACATGGGCCCAGTCATTGTCAGCAGACAATCTTGTCCCCACCCTTCACACTTTTTAAAGTAGTGAAACAACCATTCTAACCAAAAATTCCCTGTGATACGACTTATATAGGGTTGCCAAATCCTCTTCAACTTATGTAGGGTTGCCAAATCCTATTATGCGCACACAACACGCACAAGTGGTGAAATGGCATCACCTGGAAGTGATGTCATCAAAATGGCAGCATGGATACGGGCCACTCTAAGCATTTCTGGGAAAACTCTATGGTTTTCCCGGATGCTCTAGCCATTTGGGAAGTTGAAACTCTATGGTACCTATTGTACCATAGAGTTTTACTTCCCAAATGGCTAGAGCATCCAGGGAAACCATAGAGCTTTCTTGGAAATGCCTAGAGTGGCCCCGCATGCGTGCCAACATTTTGATGATGTCACATCTGGGTAACACCATTGCACCAGCTATGCAGGGGGAGGTTCCCCCGCCGGCCCAATGTGGGTCAGCGGGTTGGGAACCTCTGAGGCAGGGGGTTCCCTGCCCGGACCTGGGGCTTGGCAGCCCTAACCTTATGTGCCAATTTCCCAGATCACTTTTCAAATTTGAATGGATGTAACAGAGCTCTTGAGTCAAAGCTTGAACTACATAACTTATTTTAAAAACCCTTCAGCAACATAACACACCTTTGGTTAGCAGCCTCAGGTTCTCAATACACAGAAGTTTTCTGCACCTCTGTTCCTTAAGATTATTCTGTAGACAAACATAATACATACTGGAAGCAAATAATGTATAGTAAATCCTTGCATTTTATATAAGACTATACAATATAATAAACCCTTCAAAATATATATAGTTACAAAATGCATTATTGATATAATAAACTCTTCCAAATAGTGCATTCTAAACACATTTTTAGCTGCATAATTTTGAACACAGTAGAATCTAGCTGATTTTGCAAATTTGAGGGGAGGGGAATGATGCAGATTGAGAACATCTCCAAAAACCTACTCCTGGAATGTGCAAAACATACAAAATAAATATTTTACTACAAGTTACATGTAAAGATATTATCTAGATCTTATCAAGTTGGAAATAGCATCAAGCTGAACTTATGCATGACTCAGCCTAATGGAAAACACTGTACATGAAAATTTCTTTTTTCAATCTTGTCCAACAGAACCTGTTCCCAGAACCTTTGTCCATGCAAAATAAGTCTGTGCAAGCCCTGAAAGCCTTGTGGGAGAAAACCCAGCTGAAGGGAACACACAGCTTTGAAACAGCTATGCTTCAGTCTATGTTTCCGCTCCAGAAGGTAAACATTATTTCCTTTGTAGGGAGACTTCTAAAATTTAATGCAACAACAAATTCACCATATGTAAATGGATGGAATCGCCACAGAATGTAGATGTTGGGATAAGACACTGTTCTCTGTAAGGACTTGGTTTAAATCCCATATTTATAATGAACATATGAAGCTGCCTTGTTCCAAGTGAAACTATTGAGCAGCTGAACAAAATTAGAGTCCAGTAGCACCTTTAAGACCAACAAAGTTTTATTTGGAATGTAAGCTTTCATGTGCGTGCACACTTCATCAGACGAGCAACTGGTTCAAGGTTCTCTGACAAGCAATGGATCTCCAGATTCAGGCAGAAAAAGTTCTTTCCCACTACCTGCTACTTCTGCAGTGTTAAAAAGGTAAAGGTAGTCCCCCGTGCAAGCACCAGGGGACTATATAAGGGAACTTCTGCCTGCAAAGCAAGTGCTCCACCTTGACTTATGGTCACTTCAAAATGCATGTTTTTATTCTTATGTCTCAGTGGTTTGACTCTAAGCCTGTGTCAGTCTGTCTGATGTGCCCCACTCCACATCGTATGAAAGAAGAGCAGATGCTGCCTGGTGTCTGGCAGTTATAGCATTACACATATGCACAGTCTGGAGCAGCATCTGCTTCTAGGTCAGTGTACACAAACATTTGGGCTTATGGCTAGTAGGCACAGCACCAGACAGAGTAAAATAATAAGTAAAAAAAGTTTCTATGCTTATTTAGGATTGCAAAGTCCTCTGTAAAGTGAGACCACAATATGGTTGGCATAAGCATCACAAGATCTAGCAGTTTAATCCTTTTCTGTGGCAAGATCTGTCATTTGCTGATGGGCAAACTACACTGCCTGGATTTTTCTGTGAGAAATGTAGAATAAGTAAGCAAACAAAGGAATGTTTGCTGAGCCACTCTTTCCTCTCCATCTGACCTTTCTGAACTCTAAGCCCAGGTACAAAACTAATAGCCAGAACCAAAGACTTCCAGAAATGATTGACTGTGAATTCCTTAATGTGGGTTACTTATAATCAGTGGTAGAATTCTAGCAGAAGCTCCTTTGCATATTAAGCCATACACCCCGATGTAGCCAATCCTCCAAGAGCTTACAAGGTTCTTTTTTGTAAGCTCTTGGAGGATTGGCTACATCAGGGGGGTGACCTAATATGCAAAGGAGCTCCTGCTAGAATTTTACCCCAGTTTATCATACATCTAATTGTGAATTTAGTCCCAGAGTGCTGATTAAAAATTAGGATTGCCAAATCCCCAGTAGGGGGCAGGAGATCCCCTGGTTTGGAAGCCTTCTCCCCACTTCAAGGTTATCAGAAAGTGGAGGGGGGAAACAATTTTACTGTCCACTGAGCACTCCATTATACCTTGGCACTTCATTTTAAGAACATAAGAGACGCCATGTTGGATCAAGCCAATGGCCCATCCAGTCCAACACTCTGGCCAAAAAACAGGAGGTTCACAAGTGGGGCTAGAAGCCCTTCCACTTTGCCCTCCCCAAGCACCAAGAATACAGAGCATCACTGCCCCAGACAGTTCCAATACTATGCTGTGGCTAATAGCCACTGATGGACCTCTGCTCCATATTTTTATCCAAACCCCTCTTGAAGCTGGCTATGCTTGTAGCCGCTACCACCTCCTGTGGCAGTGAATTCTACATGTTAATCATCCTTTGGGTGAAGAAGTACATCCTTTTATCCGTTCTAACCCTCATTGAATGCCCACGAGTTCTTGTATTGTGAGAAAGGGAGAAAAGTACTTCTTTCTCTACTTTCTCCATCCCATGCATAATCTTGTAAACCTCTATCATGTCACCCCGCAGTCGATGTTTCTCCAAGCTAAAGAGCCCCAAGCGTTTTAACCTTTCTTCATAGGGAAAGTGTTCCAAACCTTTAATCATTCTAGTTGCCCTTTTCTGCACTTTTTCCAATGCTATAATATCCTTTTTGAGGTGCGGTGACCAGATTTATACACAGTATTCCAAATGAGACCGCACCATCGATTTATACATTTTATCTCCTGATTTATACGTTTTATCTCCTGTTTTTTAAGCCAAGATTTCATGAGATTACCTCGTAGACTTTAGCAGTCATTTTTGAACTGCATAGGCCAGGGGACCCCAACATGGTGTCTTTGGGCACTGTGGTACCTGCAGACACCTTTCCTGGGGCTCACCTAGTGTGGGGGCAGGTGGGACTTTGCCCATCAGGGCTTCTGATTGGCCACTGGAGAGCTGGTTAGCTGAGCAGATTAAAAAAAACACATTACTTTAGTAGCTGACACCAACAGCACAAGGATCTTCACTGTGTGATTGAAAGTAAGATTCAAAGAGTGGCCATGTTGGTTTGCTGTAGAACAGCAGCACCATAGAGATCAGACCTCCTTTTGTCAGATAAAACGGAAAAGGAGGAGGAGGAAGTGATTGGATTTATACTCACCCTTCACTTGATGTCTCACAGTGGCTTACAATCTCCTTTCCCTTTCCGTGCCCACAGCAGATACCCTGTGAGGTAGGTGGGGCTGAGAGAGCTCTTTTAGAGAACAACTCTTGAGAGAACAGCTCTTTCAAGAATTGTGTCTGACCCAAGGTCACTCACCAGGTGCATGTGGAGGAGTGGGGAATCAAATCCGGTTCTCCCAGATTAAATCCTGTGCATTTAAGTGCTACACCAAACTGGCTCTCACAAGAGACCCACAGCACAAGAGAGTAAGCTGTGTATGCAAGAAAATATTTTTAAACAATATGTTCATTTTAAAAGACATTCTGTTAAGCAAAACTTCCACTCCAAATATTGAAGTGTTACTATTGGAGTTAATGCATAACCTCACTTCCTGATATTTTGTGGTTGGCTTCACCTCCTGTGGCAGGCTGGCAGTAATTTAATGTTGCACTTATCATCCTGTGTAATGAATGACCCCAAATGACTGCTCTAGTTTCCTTTGGAAAGTTAGAGTGAGTTGCAGGGAAAAGATGGAGTGGTCAGGCACAAAGGACAGAATCAGCAGAGAGAAAGCAAAGTTGGGGTCAAAGGAGTGAGGAAGGCAAAATGGGGCAAAAGGCATCTGGAGGGAATGAAGAAAGGAAGCAGGAATAGAGAAGAAGCCATGGATGCTGCTGGAAAGAGAAGGAAGGAATTACAGGAGGGAAGGTGGCAAAGGGAAAAAAATATTAGCATATTTTCCCCTAATATGGTAGTTTTGTATGTGCAAAGGATTTGTTTTATGGAGGAGCATTTAATCATGCAATCCACACCTGCAAGTGGAAGTGAAGTCCTAGAATGCAGAATGTGGAATAGTGGTTGGCATGCTGAGCTAGACTGTGAAAGACCCATGTTCAAAACCCCACTCTGCCATAAAACTTGCTGGATAACCTTGGACTGGTCATGTGCAGGTGGGTAGCCATTTTGGTCTGAAGCATCAGAACAAAGATTGAGTGCAGTGGCAAACAAACGAAGTTTCATTCAAGATATAAGCTTTCATGTGTAAGCACCAGTATCTGAGGAAGTGTACTTGCACATGAAAGCTTACACCTTGAATAAAACTTCGTTGCTCTTAAAGGTGCCACTGGACTCAAACTTTGTTCTTGGACCAGTCACTCTTTGTCTCTCTCTCTGTCTAATCTAATTTATCTCATAGGATTGTTGTGAGGATAAAATGAGGAGAGAAGAACTATATAAATTGCCCTGAGCTCTTTGAAGGAAAAGCAGTAGGAAAACTGTTACATTGGCCTGTGCATATAGTTCTTTTATTATTCTTACACTTCCCTGCTGGATCAAACTAAGAGTCCATCTTGTTCAGGAGATGACTCAAATAAATGGACAAGAATGTTATGTAATAGTTCTTTCCCATTGTTCATCTCAAGAATCTCTGAGATATACCTCCTCTTTAAACTTAGTGATCATGGTTGACATGTATTAATAAGCCTATCTCCCAGAACTGGAGGATGGGAGTTGAGAAGTTAGCAAGAATTAGGAATCCAAGCCCTGCAACTCCTCTATCATTGTCATCTGTATTGTGCTTTGAAAGGTCTTTGGGGTTTGCTCCTAATCTTATACACATGCTTTTGATATGTGGATGGAAACGGCAAATGGTATGTGGTGTTTGTTCTTATTTATAAAAAGGGGCTGAGGAGAGAATAGTTTCAAGCACCAGGCTTAGAGGAAGCAGTCCATAATTAATTATTTAGATGCCTTGTGCAAATGCACAAAGTTGTGGGCGATGGCATGAACTCCAGGAGGGCTAACAACTTGTGCAAGTTCAGTTCTCTCAACCTTTGGCCTTTGAAGAGATTACTGTTTCAAAGCAATTACATTTTCAAAGATTGTAAAGAATACTGTTTCAAAGCACAGCAGAGATTTCTGGTCAAAGTTATTAATCTTTAATTGGGGTTCATGCAAGTGACCACCATGGAATTTGTTTAAAACAAAAACATATTTGAAGTTAGTCTTGACTGCCTACAATTCCCTTTTTAAATAGCCCTACACAATCCTAACTTAAAATTGCATAATTGAAACCAAGAGAACATTTCTTTTTAAAGTGTCCACTGAACATTTTGACTGATAGGGAAAATACATCCACAAAATGCCTAAACCAGGGAAGAGCTACATTTGCTAAGCAGCGACCTAAAAAGCAGAGCTACATTTGCTAAGCAGCTACCTGTTCATACCTATTAGTATCTTTTGGCCTTCAACCAGTGCACCCTATCTTTGAACTATATCTTCACTTCAGTGAAGATCAACATTCTTGCCATTCTCAGATGTTTCTGCACCCTGGCCTCAACACATAGTATCTCTTGCTATGGATTAGATGGTTCTGATCTACATAAGGCCATATAAATGTGGTACTCCTTTGTCTCTTGCTCCTCTCCAAGGCTGTTCTATTCTTGGTCTCTATACTCCCTTCTGGCATTTTTAGCTGAGAAGCTAAACCAGCTCTGTTTCTGGTGCGCAGAAACATCTACAATGATCAAGTCCAGCCTTTGTTCCCCTATATTCCTGACCACATCTGTGACATCACATTATGAGAACTACTTAATAGTCATTGGTAGACTTAGCCTGATGGTCATCTAAACTTATAATTTACTTATTTTTAGTTATACTCTACTTTTCTCCTCGAGGGGAACCCAAAGTGACTTACAACATCCTTTTCCCCTCTTCCATTTTATCCTCATGACAACAAGCCTGTGTGAGAGAGGTTAAGCCAGGGGTGTCAAACATGCGGCCCGGGGGCCAAATCAGGCCTCCCAGCAACTGGCTGTTGTCTGCTTCCTTCTGCATCATAGCTTGCTTTGCCAGGCTTGCTCAATTGCACAGAACTACTGAGTCAAGCTTCTATTTCTTCTGTTGGCTGAGGATCCTCCCCATCCTGGTCTCCTGGGAAAGGAAGGAAAAAGCCAGAGCTTCCTTTGCCTAGTTCCATGGATAGCTAGGGAGAGATACAAAGAAATCACCATTAAGACCAACAAGTGCTAATGTTATAAGCACGTTTAAAAAAAAAAATATCTTTACTTGTGTTTGTCTGTGCCCTTTATGAAGTTTATATCTCTGCTACCTGACACTACATTTTATGACACACATGGCCTGACAAGGTCTCATTTATGTCAGATCTGGAACCTCATAACAAATAAATTCGACACCCCTTGGTTAGGCTGAGAGACAGAGAGAGAGAGAGAGAGAGAGAGAGAGAAATTGGCCCAATGTCACCCAGAAAGCTTCCATGGCTGAGCTGGAATGCTAACCCATCTTTCCCAGCCTGACACCATGTGAAGTCAACACTTATGCAATGGTTCCAATAACTTTTGAATAGTGCCTCCCATGGTGCACAGGCATGGCCACTGTTTGAGAAGCCATGCATCCAAAGAGCTGGCTGTTTTTATTGAATATTAACTAACCAGGAACTATGTGCATATCAGTGAAATGAGCAGGACTTAATTGTGGGGTTGGGGTGGGTTATATTTTTAAAAATTGAGCTATAGGCAAAATGCGCCAGGATCAATTTGAATGTTCCAAAACACTGTGTCTGTCTTTGTGCCGAGAAATTGATTCCAAAGAACTGACAAGACTTTGATGAGACTGTTACTGGTCAATTTTTAAACTCCTTTGAGAATCTCAGCAAAAATCGTCACTCAGGCTTTTTGCCATCACTTCTCCCTGAGGCTCCAATGATACATTCTATGGAGTAGTACGAGACTGGAGTGGGCCATTGCTCAGCACGAGAAGGCTACACTAAAAGAGAAACAGCTGTTCAATTTTTCCTCTCATTCTCCTGCTCAAAATCCCCCTCTCCAAGCTGCTTTGCTACTTCTGCGGGAAAGATGCATGGTCTTCACATTCCCCCCACCCAGAACCTCACCTGCATGGATGTGAGGCTGGTGTGTGTGTGTGTGTGTGTGTGTGATTTTGAGCTGGAAATGACCAGAGGAGAATGGAATAAGCAGCCTCCCGCCCCTGCCTCCAGCATGACTTGTACCCTGCCTCAGTTGATTTTGGCTTTTAAAAAAAATACAGAGGAAGAAAGCCCCAAATGTTGTATGCAGTTTGTAGCGTGAGCTTCCAAGAGACAATGCTAGACTGGGGAAACCACCAAGGGAGAGGAAAGTGCTGAGGAAAGAGAAAATCTTCATTCTTTGTCCAATAGGTCATATAAAATTTCCCAAGTACGCTGTTGCATGTATTACTGTTGGAGTGATGGCTCTTACTGCTCATAAGCCTGTTATGCAAAGCAGCATAAGATAAAGCTGCCTATCAGAGAGCAGCTGTATTATCTCATAAACCTGATGCTTGCCAATTCCTGGTAGAAAGCAAGACTTGGGGAACTCACAGCATTTCTAGAATCTCACAATTCTCTCTGCTTGCCGGCAAAGCTTACAAAGGATTCCCCCCACCCTTTGCTGAGCAGGTCTCAGATTTTTAAAAAGGGAAGAAACCTCCCATGTTCTGGCTACTATTTAAATTAGTTACATCAGCCCATCCTGTGGGCCAAACAAGATATGATAGTCACCTCACAGACCTGCCTTTAAACACTCAGTTGGAGCCCCAAAGCAGATCATGGAGAGTCTGACTGATCCCCCACTAGGCTTGTTCCAGTGTTGGAGCTCTTCCTCCCCCTCCCCCCCCCCCGCAAACACTTCCATCTGATTTCGCACAAGCTGCCCCATGGCTGTGGCTTGGCCTGCCTCTTTCCCATGCCATAGAAAGGATTACTCCCAAGGAAGTCTATCAACGAAATGAGCCTACATCCGGGTGCTCATAGTCTTTTTTTTGTAATATGGGAATGTTAAAATTGGACCTCTGTTACAATACAAAGTATTAAAATATATGGAGGTTTTTAAATGGTTTTATTAAACTTTGTTAGCCAGCACATCACAGTAGTCGTTTAACTTTCATTGCTCGTCTTTCCCGTGGCAAGGAGAAACCAGTTTTCAGAGGATCTTGCTTGCCATGGGAAAGAGGCAGGCCAAGTTGCTGAAGTGCAGCAGCTTGTGCGAAATCAGACAGAAGTGTCAGGGGAAAAAGAGCTCTGACGCTGGAACAAACCTAGTGGGGAATTGGTCTCTGAGTTAACAAGCAAATATAAAGCATGCAAATAGGAGTCCTTTTCTCTCCCCCCACCCCCGCCAACTTCCCTCAATCTGTATTGAAACTTTTAATAAAACTTGTTATAAAGGAGTGCTGAACTGTCCCCAAGTGCCCTGCTTGTCTCTCCACAGCTTCTTTTCTTGCAGCTGGGCTCATTCCAGTATCAGAGGCCAGCGGAAGGGAATGTGGCATCAGACTACAGGGAGATCAGCTGCAAGCAGGGCTCATCATCTGCCTTTTGTTCTCTAAATATGAAAAAAAAAAAACCCACTCACACACTTCTTACAATGGCAGACCAGCCTTTAAAGAACTCACCTCAACACCACCATGACCGTTCTAGGTCTTGGGATCCCTGAATCTGCAGGTACCTTGGGAATTTTGAGAGGGCTGGGGAGCACCATCACACAATGGCTGCTGCAGGAGGTGGAGTTAAACCCAAAATGGCTGCCACAGAGGCAGAACCCAACTAAATACCTACTTCTCCCACCTCCTGAGATGAAGGAAATCCTGAGGGAGTAATGGAAGTATGCACTAACTAAGGAAAGTCCAGGTGCTCATCCTGCTCATCTCCCAGTAGAAAATCCTTTCATTTGAATGAGAGCAGCCAATAACAAGCCCTGCCTTACAGTGACCCAGCCTACTTTCTGAAAAGCTTCTAAGGTGCCAAGAGAAGTACTGGCAGGCACCACCACTTCCATGAGCATCACATTGAGAAATCCTGACCTAGGCCTAAGAAAAGCCAAAGTATTCCAGGCTGTATACTATGCTAATTTACATGTGATATGGCACCAATTACAATTGAGTGCCATGTTTCCATGGGCATAGTGATCTCACAAGTCCTGTTCGGGGGGGGGGGTGGCGCAAGAAGGGGGAAGCTGAGAAAGTCAGTGGACTGAAGTTCTCATCCCTGTAAAATGCTGTATCCTACCCATAATCTGGAAGGCTCTGATGAGAAAAGCCACTGTCTAGCATTCATGTGCTTGTGGCAACTAGCATGGATTTTACTGGGACTTCCTTCTAAGAATTACAACCTATATCTCCTTGATTATCGCAGTACTTTGCCAGTTTAAGTGCAAGAATATGGGCTTAAGTGATTTATGTTTTGCAATGTTAATAACCAGGCCGGGACAAAAGTGATTTATGTTAAGAATTAGGCCCAAAGAAACGGGTGAGGTGAGAAGGGGCAATTGCCGTACTTCTGATGTGCATTTTTGTACCAAACACTGCAGAGTTTGAAACCGCTTCCAATGCACATGTATATGAATCTGACCGGGTAGTCCGTTCAGTAGCTTGTGTGCAGCTTGTTCTGTGCTTGCAAGCTGCATGCATAGGATTGCCAGCTTTTAAATTGGTCCCACTTGCAGTCCCTTTAATATCAGTTCGATCCAAAAGCAATTATCAGGTGACGTTATTTAACTTCCTGTCATGAAAAGTGTCAACCACCTATTTCCACACATTAAACTTCTATTAAAGGGACAGGACATTTTATTCTCCATCCAGTTGGCAATCTTACATGTGCTGTTTGCGTGCCAATATTAAAGCTGAAGTTTCTCCAGTGCCACATCATTTCTGCTCCTAAAAGCCTTTTACTCTTCCTCCTAGAGAAACAGAAGCAGGGGAAACACTGAGTGCTGGTACAGAACACCTTACCGGTACATGTAGCTCTCTTTGGCAACAAATCTACATAATCAGGCAGGCTGCCAAATGTATGACATAAATCAATCTTATTCACTTCACTGGTTTCAGTAGAGGAATGTTACTCTATGGCTGGACATGTAGCTTAGGCAAAATTTTAATGGGGAAAGATGTCTAATAAAAAAAAAATCCCGAACACACAAAAAAGACAAATGGATAAATAGCAAGGAAACAAGTTTTCCCTTGCTGGTGGTGATTTAATAAATCTGTTTTTTCTTTAATTTACAACTGGCCCATCCTATCATAATAAAGCACGTCAATTACACTTCTTTGCTACATTTCTTCAGAGACAGCCAGATGTTTTATATCAGCCTGAAAAATTCAGAATGCCAGACGGTCTGAACATGGAAACCAGTCTTTGCTGGGGGTTCGGGGGAGGGTTGGTGGGGAAGGAGGCTTTACTTTTCCCTTAGCCGATTGAAATAGCATTTTCAAACATTTGTCACAACTACTCAGGAGGTAAAGAAGGCCTTATCCACCCTGTCTTTCAGTTACTTGGCATAGCTCCTGCTGTCTGGATACATTCCAGTGTTTGCTGAATTACTTCAGAATGCATATGAAGCTGTTAAAATTGCATATTTCACTTTACTTTGGACAAGAGATCAGTGAGAGTATAGATGGAAAGGACTGCCAGTCTACCAGTTCTATCCTAGCCAGTTTTTATTTATTTTCTTCACTTATACCTTGCCTTTCTCCCCAATGGGGAGCCAAAGCTGTTTACATTGTTCTCCTGTCCTCCATTTTGTCCTCACAGAAACCTTGTGAGGTACATTAGGCTGAGAAAGTGTGACTGGCCCGAGCTCACCCTGCAAGATTCCATGGCAGAGAAGTTTGAACCCAGGTCTTCCCCATCCTATGGGAGTGTGTGCCATCAAGTCACAACCAACTTATGATGACACCCAGCAAGGGGTTTTCAAGACAAGTGAAAAGCGGAGGTGGTTTGCCATTGCCTTCCTCTGCAGAGTCTTCCTTGGTGGTCCCCTGTCCAAGTACTGGCCCTGCTTAGCTTCTGAGATCTGATGAGATCAGGCTGTACCATATCATTCCACATCTCCTCCCACATCCTAGTGGGAGCACTGGAAAAAGTACAGAAAAGGGCAACTAGAATGATTAAAGGGCTGGAACTCTTTCCCTGTGAAGAAAGGTTGAAATGCTTGGGGCTCTTTAGCTTGGAGAAACAACAACTGAGGGGTGACATGATAGAGGTTTACAGAAATGCATGAGATAGAGAAGGTAGAGAAAGAAGTACTTTTCTCCTTTTCTCTGAATAAAATAACTTATGGGGGCTCAATGAAATTGCTGAGCAGTCACGTTAGAACGGATAAAAGGAAGTACTTCTTCACCCAAAGAGTGATTAGCACTTGGAATTCATCACTACAAGAGGTGGTGGCAGCTACAAGCATAGCCAGCTTCAAGAGGGGGTTGGATAAACATATGGAACAGAGGTGCATCAGTGGCTATTAGGGACAGGAACTATGGAACCATGCAAAGAGTCGGACTCGACTGTGTGACTGAACAACAAATAGATGGAACTCTTTGTCTAGGGCAGTGATGCTCTGTATTCTTGGTGCTTCGGGGGGCAACAGTGGGAGGGCTTCTAGTGTCCTGGCCCCACTGGTGGACCTCCTGATGGCACCTGGGGTTTTTTGGCCACTGTGTGACAGAGTGTAGGACTGGATGGGACAGTGGCCTGATCCAACATGGCCTTTCTTATGTTCTCTCTTATGTTCTTATGACATGAATCACAATGCTAAACTGGGTCTCTTGTAGCCAGGGAGGGCAGTGCAAAAGAAGCACATGAGCTCCATCTAGGCTAAGTCTGCCTTCCTTTCCTTGCAGGTAGTTAAAGCTTGGATAGGGCCAGAGGCACGAAGCCTTGGGCAAGAGCAAGAGAGCTCTTTGACTGTGGCCCATGTTAGGCAGCCTCCTCATTCAAGGCCAGCTCAGGATCTGTTTGTTTGATTCAGTAATTGTTTAATTTGGTGATTTAAATTTTGGTATTTGTCTGTGAGCCATTTTGGGTCCCTTTGGGGAGAAAAGCAACTACCATAACGAAATATATCAATAAATAGATTTCAGCAGGTCTGTTTTTTGAAGAAAAAGCCCAGAAGGAACTCATTTGCACACCACACCCTTGACATCACCATTGTTTCACACAGGGTTTTTCTGTAGAAAAAGCCCAGCAGGAACTCATTTGCATATTAAGTCACACCCCTGACGCCAAGCCAGCTGGAACTGTGTTCCTGTGCATTCCTGCTCAAAAAAAGCCCTGGATTTCAGTCTGTGACCTGCAGAAACTGATAGCCTTTTTGCTCTGTACCACACTGCACGTGTATCATCTGCAGATTAGGACAAGTGAGGGAAGGCAGTGAGAAACAAGACTGAAAATGGCATGGACAAGAGAAGGATCTTGGTCTTACCTCTGAACCCTGGTCAGTTCCCTGAGCTTGTGGGAACTTTGGATATTTTAAAGAAGGATAGAGGGTACCACAGAAGGGCTGTCACAAGATCAGAAGGGTAGGTTCAGCCTTCTGCTTTGGGGCAGAGACCCTGTTCAATTTCATTTTGAAAGAAAAGGGAGAGTTTGTTCCCTGCATGGCCACAAGGAGAGATTGCCAAGCCCAGAGACATAAGAAGGTCTATTTCTATGGCCAAGCCGAAAGGGCATAGCTTAGACATGCAAGCCAAGAATTAGCTCAGTGCTTTGCTAGTCAGTTGTCGGGTGGGAAGCAACCCAAGACTTGCTGGGTGGGTTTTCTGTTCCATTTGGATTTTATCCCCAAGACTTGTGGCAGGTGACAATTGCTTTCCTCTTGAACACAAATGAGCACATGAAACCAAGGGCTAAACTTAGGATGTTTGTAAATAAGTCACATTCAGGTTCCTCACCCCTACTTGCTTTCCCTGTGGTCATACAGCCATTGTTTTAAACAAGCCTGCAAGGTGGTGGTTCAGTTTGGGAATATGGCACAGGAGGAGAGAGGCTTTCCCCCCACAGGCACAGAAGGAGAGAGGTTTGTCTGAGCCAGTTTGGTGTAGTGGTTAAGTGTGTGGACTCTTATCTTAGAGAACTGGGTTTTTCCCCACTCCTCCACTTGCAGCTGCTGGAATGGCCTTGGGTCAGCCATAGCTCTCACAGAGCTGCCCTTGAAAGAGCAGCTTCTGTGAGAGCTCTTTCAGCCCCACCTACATCACAGGTACTTGTAGAAGGGGCCATTTTGTAGAAAAATAGGTGGTGGAGCTCATCCAGGGATTGTTATGCAGCTGCACATACTATTCAATGGACAAGGAGGTGGGACTCTCAAAAGGAGGAGGTGGAACTCTCAGAAAGGTCAGGAGCTGCACTCCTGTGAGCTCCCACTGAATCTGAGGCCTGGTGAGGAAGAAGATAAAGGAAATTGTGGGCTGCTCTGAGACTTGGAGATTCAGAATGAAAGGCAGGATATAAATCCAAAATCATCATCATCATCTTCTTGTCATCGTCATTGTTATTTTTGTCCCACTTTGGAGCTGCGCATGCAGCATAGGAAACTGGACCCAAATTATTAAAACATCTTGTGTCATTGGTCATGAGTAAAACCAGGGCTTTTTTGAGCAGGAAAGCTCAGGAACACAGTTCTGGCTGGCTTGGTATCAGGGGTGTGGCCTAATATGCATATGAGTTCCTGCTGGGCTTTTACTACAAAAAAAAAGCCCTGAGTAAAACCATTGATCTATCAAGGTACTATCTACTATGACTGGCAGTGGCCACACTAGAGAGACCAAAATAGCAAGCAACCAAGGAAAATTATACTTCTATAGAATCAATCAGAGCCCTTTCAAGTCCACAAGCATTGCGACTGATGCAAAGAACACTTTTGCGAGAGCACCTAATCAGGGCTGCCTGTCGCACAGGTGTGTTTTTAAAAAAAAAATCTAAATTCTGTTGTTTCCTCCACTTGTGTACATGTGAAGTAACTTTGATAAGTCAGCAAGTTGTCTTGAAAAGTGACTATGCCCTGGTGACTTCAGTGGAAGGGTTTCTGATTTGCATAATTGTAATGGACTGCAGATTTGTTGTGCAGGGGTCAATTACTTAGTAAAATCCATTTGCAAGCAATGTTGTGTTGTGCTCTCCAGCATATTCATGCCACAGAAAATATTTTTACAACATTGTTCAAATTTCCTAGGAAGTAAAATGTTTCCAGATGTGTTTGTTTCCTTACAGATTTCCGGGCAATTGCTTTTCAGATATTTATCAAAGGACATAGGTTACATTATATTGGGGGGGAGGGGACAAATGAACATAGCAGCCTATCTAACAACTTGTAAAAACCTTTGCATTTGCTTGTGCTGTCACAAGCATGGAAAATAATTACTTTCATTTACTTTTAAATGTCAACAAAATCTAACTATCCCTTTCCTATACTAAATCTGGAGAAACTGTAGACAGATTCTTTGTAGAAGAGAGCACAGCTGTTCCATTGTTGTCACTGTGTAGTCTTGAAGGTTGTTCTCTAAATCAGGAGTTCCCAAAATTGTTCTGCCCGTGGACACCATGGGAATTTTGAAAAAAGGGTAGTGGGTGCCACCACAAAATGACTACCAGGGAGGTAAAACAAATCACAAAAATGGCTGCCATGAGGGACAATTATAAAACGTTGGTATATTTGAAGTCACAAATTCTTCTATGATGGGGGCAGCTCTTCCAAAGGGGTGTTCCCCAAAACGATACCTCTTGGGGTTTTCTCAAGCACCCCCTTCTCCAATGACTTGGGAAAAAGCCAGGACTCTGTGTCTGATTTAGAGAGGAAACACAATGTGGGGAAGATTCAAGTGGGCACCTGGAAACTCACTGGAGGCTGCCATGATACCAAAGGGTACAACACTGGTGGGACACTGCTCTAAATTATCTAGAATTGCTTTTCTGTTCATCTCCATTTTAATCATTCTGATTAGGGCTTTAGAACATGTTTGTCACATCAGTGTCAGAACCCAGAAAACAAGAACCTGGCTCCTCTGCAGTGGAGGTGGTATAACAAACTTCATTATAGCAGGTTTAGCTCACTACACAGTGTTTTGAGGGTCATCCAGGTCTCCACTCCGAAGAGACTTGCTAGTTCAAAATCATTCCTGTAGAGTTCCCATCTAGTCTGCCTTGTAGAGCAGTTTTCTTTCAATTGAAGCCATTCAGAACTAAACCACACAGTTCAGATTTCCTCTTCTACATGAATTCACTGCATAACAGTGCCCCACAAAGCAGCACACAGGTTTCGATTCTTGGGTGTGATGATGGAAGGACACTTCCTGTGGGAAGCAATTTCCATTGATCTCCTGCTCCCACTATAGCCCCTGTACTTTGTCCCATGGCGTTCCCTAACCACCATGCCTGCCCTTTGTCCCATGGTACCCCCTACCCCCCACCATCCTGCAGAACAGAATTTGGAAAGCTCAATGGGCAGCCATGGGAGAGGGAGCAAAGGAAATCCTGCTCTTTGATCTCCACTCATGGACATTATAGGATACAAGCCACAGAAGAATGATTAAACAAAATAAAAGACCTTCTAGAACTGTACTTACAAACTCTCCTTTTCAGTTTCCATTAGTGCAATCCTAAACAGAATTCTGCCTTTCTAAATCTTTTGAAATCAATGGACTTAGAAAAGTTCATTATGCTTAGGGATTGTATTCCCTCCTTAGGAAATATTCAATTTATTGTAACGTTGAAGCAAATATATTGCTTATCCATCATGTAAGATCCTGGTGTTTTTGTTTAGTCTTCTTTTGTTGCTTGCCTAGGATCTGGACCATGTACAGATACATCTGGAAGAAGTGAGGTTCTTTGATTTATTTGGTTACAGCGAGGAAACAGGGGCTTGGCAATGTTTCATGTGTAATAATCCTGAAAAGGCAACAGGTAAGGGAATTTTCCAAGTTCTACTGAGATAGACAAGTAGTAAAGTATGGACTCTGACAGAGCTGAAGGGTTGCTCTGTGCAGGGAACATAAATCATGCAACCTAATGATTAAGAGTCTCTAATGAATATGTGCAAACTGATACTTACCTAAGTGTTGCATCTCAGCTGAATGTTGGGTGGAAATTCACCATGACAGCAAGCCACTTCTTCCTGATGGAAAGGCCAAACCACAAATCTATTTGCCGCATCATAGAGGTGTTAGAGCTGCACAGTGGGAACAGCAAGCTAAAGAGAATCCAGCATGGATATATCATTGTACCTCTCTGTGGAATCAGTATCAGAAAGGAAATATCCCTTGTATGGAATATTCAGCCCAATGGATTTACTCTAAAACATTCTTCTCCAATTTCACCTTATGAATTCAATATTAGGGGGATATCCTCTGCAGTATTTAACATGATACAACCTTTTATTTCAATATTTGATTGATATTTGACTTCATGATTTGATTTCAATATTTTTTTATTTGGCAGTGTTTGATGGCTAATATTCAGTGTCATTTATGTGCATACATATCAGGGCTTTTTTGTAGCAGGAACTCCTTTGCATATTAGGCCACACCCCTCTTATGTAGCCAATCCTCCAAGAGCTTACAGGGCCTACTGTAAACCCTTGGAGGATTGGCTACATCAGGGGTGTGTGGCCTATTATGCAAAGGAGTTACTGCTCCAAAAAAAAAGCCCTGCATGTTATCAGGTTGCAACCAACATACAGCGACCCCAGCAAGGGACTTTCAAGTGAGAAGCAGAGGTGATTTACCATTGCACTTTTTTGCAGTCTTCCTTGGTGGTCCCATCCAAGTACCAACCCTGCTTAGCTTCTGAGCTCTGACAAGATTGGGCTAAACCATACCACTTTCCCTCCAAAGCTGTTTAGTATGTGGCTGTTTTAGATATACAGTACTAGCAGGGCTTTTTTTGCAGAAAAAGCCCCACAGAAACTCATTTGCATATTAGGCCATACCTCCTGACACCAAGCCAGCCAGAACTGTGTTCCTGTGCGTTCCTGCTCAAAAAAAGGTCCTGAGTACTAGTAAGGTTGCCAATGATTTGGAGGCCCTCCCCCTGCTTCAGGGTTATCAGAAAGTGAAGCGGGGAAATGTCCACTGGGCATTCCATTATACCCTATGGAGACTGATCCCCATAGTGTATAATGGAGAATCAATCTAAGTCTCTGGAAGAGGGCTGTTTTTTGAGGTAGGGGCACCAAATTTTCAGCATAGCATCTGGTGCCTCTCCTAAAAAAAACTAACCCCCCCCCTCAAGTTTCAAAAAGGTAGGACCAGGAGGTCTAATTCTATGGGCCCCCAAAGCAGGTGCCCCATCCTCCATTATTTCCAATGGAGGGAAGGCATTTAAAAAGCGCACGGTCCCTTTAAATGTGATGGCCAGAACTCCCTTCAGAGTTCAATCATGCTTGTCACAATCTTGCTTTGGGCTCCACCCCAAAAGTCTTCTGGCTCCACCCTCAAAGTCTCCAGATATTTCCTGAGTAGGACCTGACAACTGTACAATAGTGAAGCATTAAGCGTGTTAATATTATTTTATTTATTTATAAAATTATATGCTGCTAAAACAGAGACTTGCTTGGGACAATTCACAAACAAATGCAGTAAAATCATAAAAACAATTATTATAAACTGATCAATAAGTCATCAAAAACAATATTAACAGGCTGTAATCCTAAGGACACTTTCTTGGGAGTAACTCCATTAAATAGCATAGGACTTACTTCTGAGTGGACATCTTTAGAATCATCTCCTAAGTTGCCTAAATGAATAGTGAACAACTTTTAACTTGGAAGCAAACCATTAAAAAAACAGCTTGTGAAGGAATACATTTGCAAGCCCTTCTGTGTTTTTTCAAGGACTTCAGAAGAACCCCAAGGCTCCACTTGATAATGCACCCCTTTCCCACACGCCCCAAGGGTGCCAATTTCAACCTGGGTAATCATCAGCTGCCATTTTTAGAGAATCTCCTGCCAGACAGAGTGCCCAAAATGGAAGGAAGCCTTCTCCCTCATACCCAGAATTTTTATAACCTCTCTTTCTCTCCCTGCCACCTCTTTGGCATGGTATTCTTGTCCCAAAAGACTTTTACATGTTTGCCCCCCCAAGGACGAAATAACGAGACAGACACCAAGTGATTGGAATAAAATTGGGCCACTTTATTAATTAATCTCATAAACAGCAAGGGTACCCCACCAGTGGCCTGGCCAGGGCTAGGGGTCACCGCGACCACTCCCCTGCCATAACAGGCGAGAGACCCAGCCCCCAGCCAGAGCTGAGCGCCTCAGTTCCCTCCGGGCAGGCCCAGCAGGGAGGCCAGCACCAGAGGGCCCAAACCCAGACGCACGTCTCGCCAGAAAGCACCCTCTAGCCGAGTCTCCCGGCAGTCTGCAATCTCCACCCAGGTCTTCAAACCCCAGGGTTGATCATGCCAGACCCCAGGTTCCCAAAAAGGGGGATGCTTCACAGTCCTTCCATGGCTGCATAGTGCCCTAAACCCAAAAAAACCTGCCACTAAAGTGACCGCCTATTTAACAGCACCTCCCAATAGCCAAATCCACAATCCACTGCAATGCTATGTAGGGTAGGCGAAAAACACAACCTGGGCAATGCCAATCAGCCAGGGTGTGAAAAAATTCCTACCCGGCTTCTCAAAGAAGTAACCAGCAAATGCCTACATAACATACAGGGCGGGTGGGAGGGGATGAAGCAGCGCCCGACACAGACTGAGAGGAGCGCAGGTCTGGCTGTCAATCAGCCAGACCTCGCCTTCCAGCCTGCACACCTAAACGGGCGCCCTCTGTCTCCCTGTCCAGGGAGGCAAACGCGTTCCTCTGCAGCCCAGCCGCTGCGCTGAGGGCTGCAGGCACATGATTGCCCCCCCCAGGACGAAATAACGACCTTGGGGAGGGACGGTGGCTCAATGGTAGAGCATCTGCTTGGGAAGCAGAAGGTCCCAGGTTCAATCCCTGGCATCTCCAAAAAAGGGTCCAGGCAAATAGGTGTGAAAAACCTCACCTTGAGACCCTGGAGAGCCGCTGCCAGTCTGAGAAGAAAATGCTGACTTTGATGGACCAAAGGTCTGATTCAGTCTAAGGCAGTTTCATATGTTCATATGTTCAACAGGAGAGCCAGTTTGGTGTAGTGGTTAAGTGTGCGGACTCTTATCTGGGAGAACCGGGTTTGATTCTCCTCTCCTCCACTTGCACCTGCTGGAATGGCCTTGGGTCAGCCATAGCTCTGGCAGAAGTTGTCCTTGAAAGGGCAGCTGCTGGGAGAGCCCTCTCCAGCCCCACCCACCTCACAGGGTGTTTGTTGTGGGGGAGGAAGGTAAAGGAGATTGTGAGCCGCTCTGAGACTCTTCGGAGTGGAGGGCGGGATATAAATCCAATATCTTCTTCTTCTTCTTCTTCTTCTTCAACAAGACAGACACCAAGTGATTGGAATAAAATTGGGCCACTGGCCCAAACCCAGATGCATGTCTCGCCAGAAAGCACCCTCTAGCCGAGTCTCCCGGCAGTCTGCAATCTCCACCCGGGTCTTCAAACCCCAGGGTTGATCATGCCAGACCCCAAATTCCCCAAAAGGGGGATGCTTCACAGTCCTCCCCTGGCCGCATAGTGCCCTAAACCCCAAAAAACCTGCCACTACTAAGGCCAAGTCTCTACTTAGGGCTTAGCGCCCACCGGGAGGCCCAAAGCCACCCGCAACCCTTGCTGCAAATCTCTCAGGAAAAGCATATTACCCTTTTCCAAGAGATGGACCCCATCCCCTCTGTAGAGGTCAAGACATCTCACCAGAATGTCCGGATGGGGAAGATAGTGGCCCAACCCTTTCTCGAGCAGCTTTCTAAGCTCTTTATTAGCCTTGTACCTGGCCCTTTCTACCGCTGCAGGGTCCAAAGCACAACACCATACCAGGTGGAGCAGCATGGCTGACCACACTATGATGGTCCCCGGCCATCGCTTCCGAATGTGCAGAAAATCATCATGGGCCTGCCAAACTAAGGCCTTGCCCTTCAGTAACCCCAAATCATTACCTCCCAGGTGAACTATTAAGACCTGAGGAGAAGGACCCACTCTATCACGAAACAGTAAAGGCAGCAGGCCTGACCACTGAAGACCACAGCGCCCCTGCCACTCAATAACAGCTTGCTGGCTGAGTCCCAGCTGAGACCCCACTGCAGTCCTCCGTGCTTGCAGAGTGGCCCAAAACACGTGGCTATGGCCGCAGATGAGAACTCGGCTCCGGCTCTTCTGGCCAGGAACAACAGCATCTAAAAGAAAAAACAGTTAAACACCAACCGAACAGAACATTCCCTGAAACCCAACTCATTCATGGCCTAAGCAGAGGCCACACGTAGGCCTTATAGGCCGATGAACACTAACGCCCCAACCTCTGAATAGAGGCGGAAGGATACCCCATTGCAGCAGCAGTTGAGGCTGCCCCGATTCTAAAGGAGTGGGTCCCAAACTGCACCCCTGACAGCCCCAAATCACCCAAGGCCCGACACGTCACAGCCCAAAACTGGTGCTTCGTCAAAGGGGCACCCCCAGAATGAATAAACAAAAACCCATCCTGACTACCCCGGACTGCCACATAAGCAGCCAAAGCTGACATGGGACACAAATCAAGCTCAGAGCAACTGCCCAGCTACAACATTGTACCCCGCTGCAACTGATCTGTCTTAGAACGACGGACAGTAATAAATGCCTTACCCCCAGACAACCACAAATCCCTAAACTGCAGCACCCTACCAGAAACATCGTTCCTGGATTGGGCCACCAACTCGCTCACCCTAAGCGCCCCAAAGAAAGCCACCAAGGACGCGGCATGAAACAAGCATGCCTCGAATAATGAGGAACACACCCCATCCCACACCCTCTTCAAGCCACGGAGAATCAACGGTGACACCGGATTCCACGTATCAAACCTAGGCCCAGCCTCCCTGGACCAACCCTCCAGCATCTTTTGAATGCGAAAATCTGCTGTATCCTCCCTATAACCTAGCGCCTTGCTGGCAAAAGCCAGTGCCGACAGGCGCCCCCTAATAGAACGCACCGCTAACCCCTTACCTCGCAGAGACACACAGTAATGGAGCAAATGCTCCACCGGGAGGGGCCAAACCCTGCGATACCCTACCTCTGCCCGAAAGTCCTCAAACTGCCGCACAGCCCGTTCATAAGACTTCCGAGTACTAGGCGCAATGGCTAGACCTATCGCTCTGCACGCCTCGGCTCTCCAATCAGCCATAGCTCCTGGAGCATTGCAACCGGCTCTCTGTTGGCCTCCGGGGCCAGCTGACGAAACCTCTCCATCTGTTTACGAGATAGAGCATCAGCCACCCCGTTACTCACACCCGGAACATGCTTCGCTAAAAACAAAATGTTAAGCCGCAAACAGCGCAGAGTGAAGGCCCTCACCAACCGCATAACCCGCCCGGATTTGGATGTAAGGGAATTAATGATGTGGACAACTGCCATATTATCACACCAAAAATGCACCGTGTGATTGGCCATATCCTTCCCCCACAGCCAAACCGCGACTAAAATGGGAAAGAAGTCAAGAAACGTGAGATCTCGGTTCACACCCATCAGCGCCCAGGAGTCAGGCCAACTATCCGCGCACCAGTGTCCACGAAAGTAGACCCCAAAACCTAACAATCCTGCAGCATCACACATGACCTGGAGCTCAGCTTCAACCCTCAAATCGTCCCTCCAAAAAGAGACTCCATTAAAGGACTCAAAAAATTCCTGCCAAACCTCCAAATCATCCCTCATGCTGCGTGTGACCCTAGTTCTATGCTGAGGCAAGCATAAGCCTGCCATAGCATCGCACAACCTTCTAAGAAAAGCCCTACCAGGAGCAACCACCTTGCAAGCAAAGTTGAGGTGCCCAACCAGCTGCTGCAGCTCCAACAACATAACTTTCCTCTTAAGAAGAAAGGTAGAAATCCTAGCCCTTAGCTCAACTATTTTCTGAAGGGGCACCCTCGACAACTGCGCAACGGTGTCAATCTCAATCCCCAAAAAGGTCAACTTCTGGGTTGGTCCCTCAGTCTTCTCAGGTGCTAGCGGAACCCCAGCTCCTCAGCCAGCTCAACAAAGCCAGACAGCAGCTGAGCACAACGCCCCGATCCTAAAGGACCCACAAAGAGCTAGTCGTCCAGATAATGAACGACGTCCTGCAAACCCACTTTCGCCCGCACATCCTATTCTAAAAATGTGCTGAAATGTTCAAAAGCCGAACATGATACAGAGCAGCCCATTGGCAATGCTCTGTCCATGTAAAATTGCCCTTCAAAATGAAACCCCAAGAGCTCAAAATCAGCAGGGTGAACAGGCGAAAGGCGAAAGGCTGACTTAATGTCGCATTTCGCCATTTCAGCCCCAACCCCACAACACCGCACCACGGCAATGGCCTGGTCAAAGCTGGTATACCTAACCGAGCATAAGTGCTCGGGGATCCCATCATTCACAGACGCTCCTTTCGGAAAAGACAAGTGGTGAATCAAACGGAATTCACCAGGCGTCTTCTTGGGTACCACCCCCAGAGGAGAGACTGTAAGAGTACTCACTGGAGGACATGAAAAGGGACCCAACACCCTTCCTTCACCTAGTTCCTTAGCAATTTTATCTCTAACCACGTGCTCTAAACCCAGCACAGACTTAAGGTTACTTGAAAGAAACGGAACACTAGGCCCATGAAACGGGATCCTAAAACCATACCTAAAACCATCCAACAAATACAAACTATCGGCCCTTCTGGGATACTCTGCCAGCCACCATTCAAGAGGCCCCACCCTTATCAGGCTGGGGCCCTTTTTTAGCTGGAAAGGCTCCTTCACCTCCCCCAGGCTTTTTCAGGTTCTTACATCCCCTGGCTCTGGGGCAGCTGTCAAAGGAATGTGAGCCCCCTCACAAGGCGCATTCATGCCTAAACTGGCACACTTTCCTGTTGCAAACCCCGAGGGAACCGAACTCCCAGCAGAGCAAGCGGGGTTGAACCACCTGCCCCGCAGCGCCACAGGGAGAGCCTGATGAAGCCGACACAGCGAAGGAGGACCTATTTACCAAATGGCCACTGTCGGAGCGGTCACCCAGATTAGGCCTGGCAGGGGACATAACCTGCAGCCAAAGCTGCTGGTGGATCCTGTCCCACGGAAGAGACGGATAAAGGGCAGCCCTCATCCAAAACTCTTCATCATACTGCAGCCACGCAGGGCCACTAAAGGCCATATAGCCCTTATATATAATATCTAAGTACTGAAAAAGGGCTGCAGCCCTCCAAGGCTGGGCCTGGGCGATCACCCCTGCATATATACAGAACCCTGGAAGCCAATTGGCCCAGGTACTGTCCACCTTACGCTTCTTCAATTTTTCCTTCTCTTTTTCATCTAAATCCTCCTTATCTTTTTTTTCCAATTCCCTAAAGAGCAAGGAAAATATATCCACATACTCCCCTTTTAATATTTTCTCACGCGTTGCGAGGAGCAGGTGGTCACCCAATGGTAGAGCAACATCTCCAAAGGGCAAAGAAGCAAAAGACACCATCCCATAGAGGGAAGGTGCCCCGATGAAGGGGCTAGCCATACCCATTTGACCAGCACCTGCACAAGCCCCACAAGGCTCCCCTTGCCCACTAAACCCAGGCCAGGTAACAGGGGACCCAAACCCAGAGGCAGAAGGCATGCCTGAATTAGCCGAGGGGCACCCTTGTCCAGCCAATAAGGTGGGGCCACAAGGACCCCAAGGCCAAGCCTGACCACTACCAACCTGTAAATTTCCGGCCAACTTACCAGCCCATCCAGAAGGAACAACCGCTGTCCCCAGACCAAACGCTCCAGCAGCCGCTGCAGCATCCGCCCCACTGGACCCAGCATCCATAAATGCACCAGCAGACCTGCCCTCAAGGAGAGAAAGCCTTGTTAAAATGTTGGCTTGGCGACCCCTCCTGGATGTCCCAGCACTGAACAGCCCACCAGGACAAGGAAGACCAGACGCTTGCTCAAGCGCCCTCAGTCTGCTCATAATATTAGCCTCCACCACCCCATCACCCTCCTCATCAGTCGAAGATGCAGGAGGTAGAGGTCTTTTAGGAGGCGCCCTAGGTGTCTTAGGTGCCGGCTTCTTGCCCTTAGGCTTCCCAGACCCTTTACCACCAGCCATGATAACGCTAGAACACACTTAAGGAACTCTCTACAAACCCAAATACTCAAAACTGGCCTCAGCAACCCCTTCTGCTAGCTGTCTCAAAATGGCCGACTGCCGTGTTACCGGGCAAAATGGAGCCTAAAATGGTTTGGTTAAATGTACCCTTGGTTAAATGTACCTAAAATGGTCGACCGCCCTGTTACCAGGCAAAAGTTGGTGCCTAAAATTGCTGCCGCCACCTCTTCTGCTAACAGAACCTAAAATGGCTGACAGCCCTGTTACTGGGCAGAAAGGAAAGCCTACAATGGCCACCCACCAGGCCCCAGCAGCACCACCAGGCCACACCCTGAAGGGGCTGCCTCAAATGCGAGACAAGGACACACACAAAAGCCAAGCAGCTGGCTCAAACTGTGAGCCTTAGCCACGATCCAAGCACCCTGGGAAATGCCCCACAGGAACTCCGGCCAGATCCCACACCTCAAAGGAGCAGCTTCAAGGCCACAATCCAGCCCCCTTCACAACCCCACAACTCAGCTTCTGCTGGGGATACAAGGACGTGAGCAGAGCTCACAACTGCAGCAATGCAGCTCAACCACCTGACCACCACCACCCACAGATCAAAAGGGGACTCAGCCAAGACGATCCGGCATCCAACGACGACGAAACCACCCTCCAGGCAAACGCCGCCGCCACCTGAGACAATCGCATGCCGCCGCCTGCTCTGACTGCCAAGCCAGCCAGCTGACAGCGAAGCCTCCAAAAGACGTCCAGCCGAAGCAGCGCCCGACGCAGACTGAGAGGAGCGCAGGTCTGGCTGTCAATCAGCCAGACCTCGCCCTCCAGCCTGTGCACCTAAACGGGCGTCCTCTGTCTCCCCGTCCGGGGAGGCAAACGCATTCCTCTGCAGCCCAGCCCCTGCGCTGAGAGCTGCAGGCACATGAATCACTGTAGTCCTCCCAGCTTTATGGTGACATACTACCTGAGGATGGAGTAGTAAGCCATTAGTATAACCAAGAGTTGGAGTGCTCTGTGCCAACAGCTTGATGGCTTCTATGTCCAACCCCCCTCCCTTCTGCAAGCTATAATTCTAGAGCAGGGCTTCTGTCCATGAACAGAGCATTCACAATAACTGAAATATTGGAGTGAATTGGTAAAGGATGTTTCTCCATGCTTTCCAGAAATGTGCTGTCTTTTTCCTTTTCTTGGGGGGGTGGAGTGGGGAGGTTATCTCGTTTCATAAAAAATCCTGCATGCTTGCTGGGGGTGGAAAATACCACCAAGTTGCAGTCGAGTTATGGTGAGCCTGTAGGTTTTCAAGGCAAGAGATGAACAGAAGTGGTTTGTCATTGCTTGCCTCTGTGTAATAACCCTGGACTTTCTTGGAAGTCTCTCATCCATATACTAGCTTAAAAATCTGTTGAGATCAGGCTAGCCTGAGCTGAAAGCCAGTTTGGTGTATTGGTTAAGTGTGTGGACTCTTATCTGGGAGAACCAGGTTTGATTCCCCATTCCTTCACATGCATCTGCTGATGTGACCTTGGATCAGCCACAAGTCCTCAGCAGAGCTGTTCTCTCTAGAGCAGATCTCTCAGAGCTCTCTCAGCCCCACCTACCTCACAGGGTGTTTGTGGTGGGGAGGGGAAGGGAAAGGAGATTGTAAGTCACTCTGAGACTCCTTCAAATAGTGAAGAGTGAGGTACTGTATAAATCCAGTCTCCTCCTCCTCCTCCTCTTCTTCCTCCCCATCTTCTCCTTCTCCTCCTTCTTCCCCTTTCATAAAACTTCCATGCTTACTCATGCTGTGTCCATTTCCATGGGTCTTTCTTAGCCCTGACAGCTTATATGGTAGTTGATGTCTGACTGTTTGACTCTAGAGCATGCTTGTTCTTGAAGCCTCATGAGACTTGTTTATTTATTCTGCAGACATTTTTAAAGTGCATTTTACAATGTTTAAACTGCAAAAATAATAAAAGGTGCCTTATTATTATTAAAATAATAAAGTGGCGACTTGGGGCAGTGATCTGCACGCATCACTGACCATGACCAAAAGCTGCCCAGCTTGGTATTCAAGTCCAGCAGGCAGCTCACAGTAAAAATGGCATACGCAAATCCCAGATGCAGCTCTATGTAGGCTGAGCACAGTCTGTTCACTCGGTAATTCTGTACACTGAGTTACACCATTCTAAGCTCATTGACTTCAATGGACTGAGAAGGGTGTGATTCTGGATTTGAGTTAATTTGTTATTCTTGAGTTTATGCTGTCAGGTTTATGCTGGTCCGTAAGATGTCAAATAAGTTTCCAATACAGCCCTGACCTGGATAGCCCAGGCAAGCCCAATCTCTTCAGATCTCAGAAGCTAAGCAGGGTTGATTATGGCAAGTACTTTAAGGGGAGACCTCCTTGGAATACCAGCAGTCAGGATGCAGGAGCAGGCTTTATTCAGCCACCTCCCCAAATATCCTTTAGACCCCCAGTAGGGGTCAGTCATCAGACGTTGCCATGACTTCCAGGTGCAGCCCCCTCGCATTTGCATACATGCACACATGCACATATAAGTACAAAAAAACCCAAAATAAAATAAAGCTTCCAGTACATAGAGGCTGAATGGAACTTCAGCTTAAGACTTTATAACTTGATAAGATTATACATATTTAAACAAAAAACATGCCTCCAACAGGAACTATTGAAATATTTTTTAACTGCCAATTTAACTAGTAAATGAAGGAACATATTCCTAAAGAGAAGTAGGCATGCCCACCCAGCACAGCAAAATTACATTATTTTGAAGCTATTGATAAACTTTAGATTCTGTATCCTTTATGGAGTTGTTTTATTACTTTTTGTCAGTTTCTTCTTGGCATAGATTTCTTAAATATAGTTACACCAATAATTCATTTGGGCAAGTCTGTCTGTGCTAGAAATGTTTCATTGTTTTACCCAGATGGAGATATGACAAGGAAACAGATGCCAACTAAAAAGAGTTACCATCTGAAAAATGACAATTGAAGGCAAAGCAATTGAAACCATATAACAGGATGGAAACACCTGGTAATTAGGGAGTTTGGATGACTTTCGAATAGTGACTGTTGGCTATTGCACAAGACATTCAAAATGTCCACTAACATCAGAGGGTTTTTTGAATATGTATGTGTGAAGAGTTTTTTAATGTTTTTCACTCAGCTCAGGTTTTCCACAAGTCAAATGAAGCCTGTGGTATTTTAAAAACAACATTGGCTTCATTTTATCTAGAAACACATCTGTTCAATGGTGAGATTCAGACTCAGCCGTTGCTTACTTATGCAATCCCTATGCAACTGCTTAGCCCAATAAACAAAGTGCATTTTTAAAAGGTTCTATTGAAATCAGTAGACTAACTTCCAAGTTCAGAGGTATGTTTGCATTTTTTTGCCCAACCCAATCAGGTTACAAGAATTGTACATGATAACATGGAAGGCACAATAGCTGAAGCATGACTACTCCTATGTAAGTACCATGTTATTCAGTGAGGCTTACTGCCAGGAAAGGGGCCTTAAGTCTGCAGCCATAAAATCCTAATTAAAATATAAGTATAAAACAGAATTTTTCAAACCCCTCTCAAATAACTTCAGTCATCAACATTTATCCCTAATAAGACAAAATTCTCATTCCAGAAAAAGATTTCCAAAAAGCAGGCCACCAATGCCTTTCTGTGTGCTTATGCAATGCAAACTTGGTACATAGACTGTGTATTCAAAGAGAATGCCAGATTCCGAATCATTGTACAACTAGTTCCATGAGCTCAAAGACATGAGTCTAAGTGGTTTTCTGGATGCCAGCCAATGAGTTTGGCTGAAATTACTGACTGTGACCCTGGCATGCTGGGCTCAATCTAAATGTTAGATGTTAAGGCAAAACCTCTTTTAATTCCTGCCATTAAAGAAACTGTAATCTAGATGGTTAGGCAGTGAAGCTAGAAATTAAGCCCAATGGGGAAAATACATTTTTTTGCACTCATTTTTGTGAACAAGGAAGAGCTTCCTGTTTTTCATAATTTTCAGCACTTGATACAAATACATTCATGTTGTTTCCATATTGTTCTCCTTATAAATGATGTCCTTCTTCTGTACTATCACCACCCTTGGCTTTGGGTGCCCATGCTGCTGTTTTGTCCTATTGGATGTGGTGCACCACATGAGTTTTGTCAACAATATCAAGACAATTACAACCTAAGTAACAGTGTCATGGTTATAGATTCAGGTGGATAGCTGTGTCGGTCTGAAGCAATAGAACAAAAATTGAGTCCAAAATTTGGGCCTTATATGCACCCGCTGCAATTTAATCTGATGATCACCATGATTTTGTCAAGCATCCATGATACAAAGTTTGCATCCAGTGGCACCTTTAAGATCAACAAAGTTTAATTCTGGGTATAAGCTTCCATGTGCATGCTTGTACCCAAAATGAGACTTTGTTGGTCTTAAAGGTGGCATTGGACTCAAACTTTGTTTCATGGATGCTTGACAAAATCATGGTGATCATCAGATTAAACTGCAGTGTGTGCATATAAGGTCCACAACAGTCTGAGCAAAGAAAGCAAGACAAAGAGCAGTGAACAACAGCAACAGTCAGGTCCACCTGTTAAAACAATCCTGATTTTCAAAATGGTGCACATTTTTTCAGTGATTTAAAAATATAAGCTAGGAGTCCAGCTGTCACCGAAAGTCTGACTAGCCCATATTCTGTGGCTAACCTGGTGTCTCAAAGAATCCCACAAACCTTGCTAAGCAATTCTTTCTAGTATTTCCAACCCATGCAAGAGTACAAGCAATGACTGCCTATTCACAGCTTTTATGGGAACTTCTCTGATACAGTGGAACAATCTTCCGGCAAACAACGGAGGATCTCTTTAATTTAAAGACCCTTCTGCAAGTTCAGAAGTGATACAAGGCTGAACTTCTTAGAAGGGCTTTTGCTTTATAGAAGGAGTGTTTGACTTTCAAGAGCAGTTTCTTGGACTTAAAAATACATTATCGCTGGCTGCTTTAACGCACTTTTAAACAATTTTTATGCTAAAATAATGTTACTGTGTTATCAGCCTTGGGCCCCAGGTTTAAAAATGTTTTAAGTAAATAAATAAGCTGAACATGATACCATTATCATGTTTGCCCTTAAGAAACTGATATCCTGAGGTAGACAACCTATGAACTAGGAGATTCCATTTTGCTATGATGATAGCTGTTGAGATAGCTACCAATTTTGGATTGCCAGCTTCCAGGTGGGACCTAGAGATCTCCTGCTTTTCCAACTGATCTCCAGGTGGCAGAGATCAGCTCCCCAGGAGAAAACAGCTGCTTTGAAGGGTGGACTCTATGGCATTGTCATGCGGAGGCCCCTCCCCACCCTAAACCCCGCCCTCTCCTGGATCCACCCCCAAAGTCTCCAGGTGTTTTCCAACACAGACCTGGCAACCCTAGCTACCATTCATAAATGTCTTTAGTCTTCATTTAAAGCCATCTCTTTTACTGGACACCAGTATACATGTGGCATGGTTTAATTGTGCATTCTGTAAAGAAGTATTTATTTTGTCTGTCTTAAATCTGTTGTCCAACTATTTCAACTAAGCAATGTTACCCCTTTTTAAGTCCATTGAAGTCAGGCGACTTACAACTGCAGTATACGTGACCCCAAGTTCCAGTGTTATAGGAGAAAAGGTAAAAGTGCTCTCTATCGACTTTCTATTCATGATTTTCTAAACTTCTAATGTATCCCCACCCTTAGTTGGTGATGGAAAGCGCCCTGAAGCGCCCATTTTCCATCACCAACTAATGGCAACCCCATAGGGTTTTCAAGGCAAGAGACGTTTAGAGGTGGTTTGCCATTGCCCTCATTTGCATCATGACCCTGGACTTCCTTGGTGGTCTCCCATTCAAATACTAACCAGGGCCAACCCTGCTTAGCTTTTTGAGATCCAGTGAGATTGGGCTAGCCTGGGCCATGCAGTTAAGGGCCACCCTTAGTTATCTTTATCTAAACTTAAAAAAAAAATTAAAAATCCCAAATGTATTTAGCTGCATTGATGTGTTGTTTTCAGAACAAATATCACCATGAGAAATGCATTTCCCACACATCTAGTTTTAACTGGAGTGGAACGGATAGCAAATAAGCATCTAGACTTTGCTTCATAAACTGGTCGTGTATGAAACTGCAGCTGAATCAATGAAAAATTCAAAGTTACAACTTTGGCATCAAAGAAAGGTCTTTAAAAGTCTGCATTCATAATATTTGAGCAGATTGCTAACATCTTGAATTTCCTAAATGTGAGGCTGTGCCTGCTTTTGACAGCTCTAAAGAAAAATTATTCATATAAAAAGACATAAACTGTCTTTTAAAAAAACTTGAATATATGGCTGTGCCAGTGGCTGTCTGTCTTTGTCATTTTTTTAAACATAGCCCCTTCTCAATGAGTGGAAATATATTTGGTCCAGTTCTATAGTGTAGAATATATTGAATCAAAATGTTTGACATTAGAAACCTCACTATATTGGGGGCTTTCTTTGCTCATTTCCTGCTGTCACAGCAACAAAAATGAAAAGTGTGTGTGTTTGTGTGTGTGCGTGTGTAGTCCTCTGCCAGATGGGAAGTATATTATGTTACAGACAGCTGGGCATCTACTAGCACTGGAAATAGGCATATCAGTGACTAAGGTACCCATTAGAATGTTGGTCTTTAATTTGGGAGGTCATGACACAATCTAAGGTGGGTCGCACCAGTGACCACCACCATATCTTTGTTTGTTTAAGGTTGTTTTAAGAGAAGGAGAAAGAGGAAGAGGAAAGGGGAAAGTAGAAAGGGGAAAATAGAAAAGGAGAAAGATAATATATAAAAGAGGAAGGGAGCAATTTCACCTCTGTCCCCTCCCCGTCCCCTCCCAACATGTGTATAATACTGCATACAGGTCCTATGATCCTGAGAACAAACTTTCTCAGAGTCAAAAATGGCTGCTGGAGAGAAAAGAAAACCAGGGAGATCAACAACCACCAGTGTGTTCTGTTGACGGATTGTGGGGTCCAACTTCTTGTTTGTTTGTTTATACCCAGTGTTTCTCCTCAATGAGGACCCAAAGTGGCTTATACCATTCTCCTCTCTTCCAGGTTATCCTTACAACAACCCTATGAGGTAGGTTGGACTGAGAGTAGGAATTTGAACATGAGTCTCCCAGATTCTAGACCAACATTCTCATCACTATATCACACTGGTTCTAAAAAAATTCACTGAGGAATAGAAGAGTGAAATGATGTGTCTACAGGATTCTTTTTTAAGTCTTTGTCAATTTGATATTTGTTCTATTTGATCCATTTGATGTTTGTTGACTCATCTAAAAAGCCCCCAGCTGTGGTCATCCTGGAATAAAAACGCAACCAGCCAAGGACTGGTTTTGTTTCTCATTAATACTAGTTCTCCCTTCCAGTAAGTCCATTTATGCCATCCTAAAACTGCCATGGACACAAAGAAGAAGAATTTGATCTGACGAAACTGGAGAGCTAGGAAAATTAAAGGGAGGATTGGAAAATATTTCAGGACATTCTGTATCTTTGACAATAATTTCAACTGGCAAACTTGGAAATTCCATACTCCTTTCTCAGTGGCCTATTGTATTTTGGAGAGGGTTGGAAAGGTTAGATCCATTCTGTTAAGAAGTGAACTTCTTGTTTTCAATTATTCTGTTTGCCTTACATATACTAAATCTATATGCAAGACTATTCTGGTGGGCTCAGTCCTGTAAGAACATGATCTTTATTGATCATTTTAAAGTATACAGTTCCCTTTGACTATGTGAACAGCCCTGTACTAGTTCTGAACTGTCTACTGTCTTAAGCAATTTGTGCTAGAAATTGACTGAGAAACTAAAATGAATATCAATACCCTTTTTGCCAAGATAATGACTTTTGGGATGGAAGTGCTTTTAATGTCTGGGGTGCTGGCTTCTGAGATTAAATTAGATATGTTGGGGGGGGCGTTCTTCCAGTGGCATAGATCTAAACAAGTGGAAAGACTTCCACCAATGGCGTATGATGCCTTTTCCCATCCTGCAGCAGCCCAAATGCCTTAGAAACAGGATCTGAGGGAGCATTTGGGGCAGTTACAGGAGCGGGGAGACAGGAAAATGGCACTTTGTGGATGGAAGTCCTTGTCCTCACAGAAACATTAGTCTGGATCCAGTCATTGTTTCACACTGATTCCTAGAGAGCCATTCAGTGAAACTTTAGCCTGGTGATCTCTAGTTATGTTAATAGCATCGTATCCATGGATATAGTAACCTCTCCAAGTTTCAAAAAAAAAAAGACTCAGAGACTTCTATAGAATGCTTAATTCAATATTTCCCATCAGTTTTATTTTTGAACCCAAGAATGAGATGCTCAATGTGTAGATCACATTGAAAGGACTAAAATACCATAGAATCAACTGGAAACCGAACAGTAGTTTTCCAGCCTCCTGCCATTTTCAAACCACTTGATAATATAAGGGTTTCCATAGAACATGAGCACTACTGTGCCCACGGATTTACACTTGATTATTCTACACTTGGTGACTCTTAGAATACATCAAACCCTGCACTTTTCAATTGAGACATCATTGGATGATATGAATGTTCTACTTGTAGACTTACAGGTGCAATGAGATATTCACACATGACAGCAGCACATAACGTTGTAGTCATCAACTGATGCATATACATGTGTGAAAGCCCTACAGGCTCTTATGCTCAGATTCTTGCTGATTCCACATGGTTATTTCATTGGAAGTACAATCTAAGAGAATTCCCTTACAGTTACAACTGCGTGAACCAGCACCTCTTTGCAGGACTTACATATATATCCATAAATACCTATACTGTTTTAATTACTCAGAAAACAGCTACCACAGTCATACACATCAATAGCCATCTGTAAAGCACCCCCCTTGGAGACATTAGTTCACATAACCAGCATGCCCACCCAATTCATGCCTACTTATGAGTCCCCAGGTACCCTAAACATGGTTGCAGGCAATCAAAAGTATAGGGAGAGGATGAGGAGTCACAGCGCAACTGAACCTGGTTTATGTTCTGAGGCTGATTTACACTTGTTTGCTGAGACTTGTTACATTATTTCATAAACATTATTTGGTTACCAACAAATGAGTCACTTGAGGAACAATTCACGCTTTGTCTGTTGTTCAAAAAGCTGGCTTGCAGCAGATCTTTTTCAACATAATCTGCTTTGTATTAACAGTTGGCTTCAATAAGCATGTAACCTTTTAAATCAATTAATTCTCCAGGAAGGTACCGAAGTACACAATGGATTCTTAGCAGCTGGCGACAGATTATGCACAAATGCATTTATTTAAGCCCTGACACCATTTCTGTATTTTTTTAAAAAAAAAAAATTGCAGGGGCAAATAAGAGTGGAAAAGCTGAAGGAGGAGATGGAGTACACGATCCATTTCCTCCTTCTACATTCCTGCCCCAAGCAGTTCACTCCCCCAGTTTTAAAATGTGTGCTGGCAAGCAAAGGTGATTTACAGTGATTGAGAGTAGAGAAAAGGTAAGCAAGGTGAGGCTTCCGCCCACAGCATCTCTGGTCTCAAATCAGTCACTTTATATCTGTCTATCACATTTTTATCCTTCCTTCAAGGAACATAAGACAATGTGCATAGCTTTCCTTTCCTCCAGCAACACCTAGGCTAGAGTGAGAGAGAAAGTGACCGAGCCAAGTTCATCTGCAGGACTATTTTGTTGCAGTTACCTCCCTCTAATTGCATAGATTTCACCTGAATTAGAATGAAGTAACTCTGCATCGGTATGCACTGTCAGTGGGAGAAAATGAGGGTTAACATCTGTGTCTCAACAGTCCTAATTCTAATCAATTCATCACATTGACTCTCAATCAATTTCCTCTAAAATTAATTTTCCTGCATTAATTTCATTATTTTCTCATTCAGTTTAAAACACTTAGAATTTTTTTTTTTTTTAAACTTTGAACGCATGAATAGCCTGGTTGACTGAAAATACTTGTTCTGTATGCTAAAATCTCCAAGGAAATGTTTTGATTAAATCTCATAGTTTATAAATTGCTTACAGCATTCACAAGATGTCTTCATCTTATTATTATTCTCACCAAATGAGTGAGCTGAGCATGCATAACTGATGGCAACTTTATCCATTTATTTCCTAGAGGTGTATGCCACCTCTCCAGACCTGCTTAAGGCAGCTCACAACTAAAACAGTAAAATAAAATGAGGCAAATAAGAGAATAAGAGCCACAAAAAAATCAGTAAAATAAGCCAACTCAATAAAATAACAAGACCTTTATTGACCAGGCCAATTAAAAATGCCAATAAAACACAGCCTATAAAAGCAAGTCAGGGCATAAAACATTAAAATCTCTTCATCATTTTGCACTGATTGGCTCCTTTTATCCTTGTTGCATAAAACTCAGATAGATTCTTAATGGGGAAAGAAATAAGTAGGCATAGCTTCTTTAACTATAATTACTTCCAAAAACTATGAATTTTCTAACACCTTCACTACTGCTGTACTTACTGATATTAGGGTCTGAACATTGCAAGTTTTTGGTAACACTTAATACTTAGTGTTTGTACAGTGCTTTCAGTATTCCATGTGAATTCATCCTTACAACAGCCCTGCAAGGCAGCCCTTCATACTGTCCCCATATGAGGGGAGGGGCTGAGTCTGAGAGAAAGTGGCTTGCCTGTGGTCAGATACTTTTCTATAGAGATCGTGTTATTAATTAATTGAGTTTTCAGCTTTTGAATTATCTTTCTCTCACCTTTCCTCCTGCATTGAGATGTTATGGATTTGGGACAGATCTCCCTTAACTAATAAACATTTTTTGAATGGGGCCAACTTCCTGTTCCCATGATCATACCTTATCAACATATATATGAACGTATGAACATATGAAGCTGCCTTATACTGAATCAGACCTTTGGTCCATCAAAGTCAGTATTGTCTTTTCAGACTGGCAGCGGCTCTCCAGAACATTTAAAATAATGTTCTATTTGAAAAATTTGCAATATAAAAAGGGTGGTGGTGGAGGGTCTAGCAGCTCCCATTATCTGAAAAACTTTGTTCTATTGTACCCCCACCATCTAAGAAAAAGTCCATCTTATTAAAGTCATTCCTTTCCCATGCATCTGAATTCCCCAACAGCAACTGCGGTTTAATTTTTTTTTAATTAAAGAAAGCAGGCATGATATAAAAAAGTATCTTGAGTTCATATCTAACCTTATTCCAAGTCATAAGAAGAATTCTAATTTATTCTCTGAATATCTCATCCCCCTTTTAAAAAACCATACTGGACCCTCATGGGGAGATCACAACTCAGGGCTTCTTTGTAGCAGGAACCCCTTTGCATATTAGGCCACACACCCCTGATGTACCCAATCCTCCTCAAGCTTATAATAGGCTTTGTACTAAGAGTCCTGTAAGCTCTTGGAGGATTGGTTAAATCAGGGGTGTGTGGCCTAATATGCAAATGAGTTCCAGCTACAAAAAAACCTTTGTCATCACTAATGTTCAAAAAACAGTTCGAGAGACACTTATTAACACTTATTATTTTTTTTTTTTTTAAACTTTGAACGCATGAATAGCCTGGTTGACTGAAAATACTTGTTCTGTATGCTAAAATCTCCAAGGAAATGTTTTGATTAAATCTCATAGTTTATAAATTGCTTACAGCATTCACAAGATGTCTTCATCTTATTATTATTCTCACCAAATGAGTGAGCTGAGCATGCATAACTGATGGCAACTTTATCCATTTATTTCCTAGAGGTGTATGCCACCTCTCCAGACCTGCTTAAGGCAGCTCACAACTAAAACAGTAAAATAAAATGAGGCAAATAAGAGAATAAGAGCCACAAAAAAATCAGTAAAATAAGCCAACTCAATAAAATAACAAGACCTTTATTGGCCAGGCCAATTAAAAATGCCAATAAAACACAGCCTATAAAAGCAAGTCAGGGCATAAAACATTAAAATCTCTTCATCATTTTGCACTGATTGGCTCCTTTTATCCTTGTTGCATAAAACTCAGATAGATTCTTAATGGGGAAAGAAATAAGTAGGCATAGCTTCTTTAACTATAATTACTTCCAAAAACTATGAATTTTCTAACACCTTCACTACTGCTGTACTTACTGATATTAGGGTCTGAACATTGCAAGTTTTTGGTAACACTTAATACTTAGTGTTTGTACAGTGCTTTCAGTATTCCATGTGAATTCATCCTTACAACAGCCCTGCAAGGCAGCCCTTCATACTGTCCCCATATGAGGGGAGGGGCTGAGTCTGAGAGAAAGTGGCTTGCCTGTGGTCAGATACTTTTCTATAGAGATCGTGTTATTAATTAATTGAGTTTTCAGCTTTTGAATTATCTTTCTCTCACCTTTCCTCCTGCATTGAGATGTTATGGATTTGGGACAGATCTCCCTTAACTAATAAACATTTTTTGAATGGGGCCAACTTCCTGTTCCCATGATCATACCTTATCAACATATATATGAACGTATGAACATATGAAGCTGCCTTATACTGAATCAGACCTTTGGTCCATCAAAGTCAGTATTGTCTTTTCAGACTGGCAGCGGCTCTCCAGAACATTTAAAATAATGTTCTATTTGAAAAATTTGCAATATAAAAAGGGTGGTGGTGGAGGGTCTAGCAGCTCCCATTATCTGAAAAACTTTGTTCTATTGTACCCCCACCATCTAAGAAAAAGTCCATCTTATTAAAGTCATTCCTTTCCCATGCATCTGAATTCCCCAACAGCAACTGCGGTTTAATTTTTTTTTAATTAAAGAAAGCAGGCATGATATAAAAAAGTATCTTGAGTTCATATCTAACCTTATTCCAAGTCATAAGAAGAATTCTAATTTATTCTCTGAATATCTCATCCCCCTTTTAAAAAACCATACTGGACCCTCATGGGGAGATCACAACTCAGGGCTTCTTTGTAGCAGGAACCCCTTTGCATTTTAGGCCACACACCCCTGATGTACCCAATCCTCCTCAAGCTTATAATAGGCTTTGTACTAAGAGTCCTGTAAGCTCTTGGAGGATTGGTTAAATCAGGGGTGTGTGGCCTAATATGCAAATGAGTTCCAGCTACAAAAAAACCTTTGTCATCACTAATGTTCAAAAAACAGTTCGAGAGACACTTATTAACAGCCTGGGATGTTGCACGGCGGCTGCAACAGAAAGGAAGAATCAGCAAATACCTCCTCCCTTCTTGCCCAAGCAGAATGATTTCGTCATCCACTTATACAACATAGATTTGGATCCAACACGGAACCCCCAGAGGATGCTGGTTCCATTTAAATCGGTTCCATTTAAATAGTTAATATAGTCTGCTCTATATATACATGTTCTTTTAAATGCATTGAGTTTTGATTAAGAATAGTGACTAGTCACTGTACCTGAAACCAATGCCTCAAGCTTATACAGATTTATACAAAAAAGATTTCCTTTGTCACTTACATGAGCTAATCTACTATCCATGATTTCCAAAATGCAGGGCAATACAATCTCGCAAACACCCCTCCCCTCCAAAGAAGTTATGGAGGTTTCTAGTACAATTAAAATATAATGTTAACTAAAAGCATGTGTTCTTTACATTTGTTATGGATTTAGAATTTCACATTAATAAAACCAATCAAAACCATCAGTGACACAAAAACTTTTGTTCCAGCCCGACATCATAGCCAAATACACAAGTTTCATTCCCTGGCACAAGAGCCTCTGATGGAAGTGTTTTGAAATAAATGTTTTGCACCCCTTCCTAAAGACCAAGAGGAGGATGTACTCAAACAGGTCTCTCATTGGACCACAGTTTCAGGACTGCAGCAGTGAAGGCCAGGCTCCCTGCTGCTGATGTCACATTCATGCAGTGCGGCCACCTGAAGAAGGGCCCCTTTTCTGTTGAAGACTTTCCTAGGAAGAGAGGTTAATCTGTGGATAACAACTGCATTACATAGTCATATTGAGATAATGTTTGTGAAGATTTTTGAATGCCCTAAAGCATAACATAAATACGTTGCTGAATGCATGCAGCCATGGCAAGGCAAGTACTGTAAACTTATGTCCCCATAAATATGGTCTTGCATTTTTTCATTGTTCAAACCATTACAAGCCACTCTTTTTCATGACAGATAGTTTTTTAATCCTTGGCCATATTTTTCTGCTTTTTTTGAGCAGGAACGCAGTTCCAGCTGGCTTGGCATCAGGGTGTGTGGCCTAATATACAAATGAGCTTCTGCTGGATTTTTTCCACAACAAATATATGAAATATACTTAAGTGCATACAAACTACAGGTGGTTACTAAAAACTTAAATTTTACATGGCAAGTTTAATCATGAACAGTGCAATAAGTTGTAGAAATGAAGGAAGTTTTCAAACCTTCTCAATCAGCATAAATTGCTTGGAAAAAAGGGTTGCCAGTAGGAGATGGGGGAAGGCAAGTACTTACGGAAGGGGGAGGCAGTGATCTTTGTTCCACACAATGATGTCACTTTCTTAACATAACCTGGAATTGCCGGCATTGCACCTTCCTAGAACATTACTCCAGTGCTATGCTGGTGCTTCCAGGTTGTGTGCTGATGTCATTGTGTGGTGACAAAGATCACCACCACCACCCCATTTTGCCAGCCTGCTTCCATTCGCTGACCAGATGAGCATTGGTGGACATCAACAACAATTACCAAGAGTTTGCCCACCATTGCAGGCACCTGGTAAACCTGTTGAATAACCTAGGTCCTTCTTGTGAACAGACATAGCTACCATATCAACAACAGTTTAAATTTTAGTGCATTGTTTAATTTCTAGAATCAGATTTGCTGAGGCTCAACCCTTTGTGAAGCCATACCATGGAAAAGTAGTTCAGCAGGCATCAGCATAGCTTAGAACCTTTCTCCTTGAAGTGTTAATTTTTTATTTGCAAGGTTCTTGCATTCAAAAGTTTTAGATCTTCTGGTAACCAGGAGGGGTGGAGTCCATTTTAGTGCTCCAGCATTCTACCACTTCATTCCCATACTTACACTGACGCATTCTAAAGCCAGTATGGAAGTTTTTTCCATATAAGATAATTTTGTTTACTTCAGTTTTAGCCAACATTTTTAGCATTATAGTGGGATTTCAAAGAAGTCATATACCATGAAAAATGTTTACTTCCCAGTTAAGTCAAATATTTAAACATTTGCTCTCTTTAATCCTTTCTACATAAATATAAGCTTAGAGGAATTTGAATGGAAATTTCAGTACAGCCCTGCATAGCAATGATTTCAGGAACAAAGTGTGTTAGGGATAGCCAATGATGTTCAAAATACCACCAAACTCTTATAAATTGTCACCTCTGTATTTCACTGCATACCCTGACCTGGGTAGCCTAAGCAAGCTCCATCTTTTCGGATCTCAGAAGCTACGCAGGGTCAGCCCTGGCTGTTATTTGGATGGGAGGTCACCAAGGAATACCTGGGTGAAGACACAGAGTCAGGCAATGGCTAACCCCCCCTGAATGTCTCTTGCCTTGAAAACTGTATGGGGTCACCATAAGTCAGCTATGACTTGACAGTAAAAAGATTTCACTACATATACAGGCTAGTCGAAATGTCATCAGATCTCAGAAGCTAAGTATGGTCAGCGCTGGTTAATTTTTAGATGGGAGAGCACCAAGGAAGTCCAGGGTGACTACGTAGAGGCAGGCAATGGCAAGCCACATCTGTTCATCTCTAGCCTTGAAATCCCCCCCTATGAAGTTGTCATAGATTGGCCACATCTTGATGGCACTATCCATCACCACACAGCAAATGCATCCAGGGCTTTTTTGTAGTAGGAACTCCTTTGCATATTAGGCCACAACCCACTGATGTAGCCAATCCTTTAAGAGCTTACAGGGCTCCTATTGTAAGCTCTTGGAGGATTGGCTACGTCAGGGTGTGTGGTCAAATATGCAAATGAGTTCCTGCTATAAAAAAAGCCCTGGGTGCATCTAACCAGTCTCCGAAACATGTAATGTGTGAAGTGTCTTCAAAGGAATGCTGAAGATGGTGTCCATGATGTATATCTTTTTTTTCCTTTTGTCATTGGCTAAACATTTTTTTACACTATGAATCATTACAAAAAGCCTAAAGGTAAAAGGTAAAGGTAGTCACCTGTGCAAGCACCAGTTGTTTCCAACTCTGGGGTGACGTTGCTTTCACGTTTTCACAGCAGACTTTTTTATGGGGTGGTTTGCCATTGCCTTCCCCAGTCATCTACACTTTCCCCCCAGCAAGGTGTGTACTCATTTTACTGACCTCGGAAGGATGGAAGGCTGAGTCAACCTTGACCCGGCTACCTGAACCCAGCTTCCGCCGGGATCGAACTCAGGTCGTGAACAGAGCTTAGGACTGCAGTACTGCAGCTTTACCACTGCACCACGGGGCAAACCTTGTAATAGGCATGTTAATTAGAGATGCCAAAAGTTTCACAGAGAATGTTTTTTTTATAGTCAAACGTCATGTTTGTGTCTATATCAGATGTGAGCTGATCACTGGGTCTGCTTGGTGTGGCACCAAATGACTCAAATCCAGGCCAAGCAAGTTTGCATCAGGATTTTACGAAACTACATGAATGTTGTTGTTCCAAACAGAGTGGCACTCATTAACATCACTAAGGACTACCAAGGCAAACAGCAAACAGCTGAATTTTTTTTTAAGCACAGCATTTATTTACTTATGATGTATATGATTTGTGCCTGATCTAATTGTATATTTAAACAACTGCCTGCCAAACAGAGCAGCAGCACAGCAAGGAGTGGGGAAGCAGCTGTCAAACAGCAGGTTATGAAGATGAGCCCCAAATAAGTTGATAAGGAGAAAAACAGTCCGGCAAAAATCTGCTTGTGAACAGGGTGTGAGTCGAACCAGTGGGTGCTGTGCATCCTTAATGATCAAGGAGCCCCCCCAAAAATATGAATGTATGCAACAGGACCTACCCTGACCCAGATGGCTCAGGCTAGCCTGATCTCATCAGATCTTGGAAACTTATAATAGCCTCAGAATGGGTTGACAAAACTCCTCCAGCCGTTGAGCATTGGCTACTCAAACTTTGGGACTTATTCCTTCTTCACAAACTAGCCTACAATACTTATGAATACTCAATAGATTGCTATGAACAAAGCTATATCAGTCTGGTTCCCCTTCGTCTCATACCTGATGGAACATGAAATTTTACCTAATAATCTGTCTTACTGGAGTCTGATCTATTTTTGACCCGTTAATTAACACATTTCTTTCTTTTCTTTTCTTTTCTTTTCTTTTCTTTTCTTTTCTTTTCTTTTCTTTTCTTTTCTTTTCTTTTCTTTTCTTTTCTTTTCTTTTTTGAGGGGGGAGGAAGGAAAGGCTGAATTGTGCATATGTAATGTATACCTTATAAGAGCCCCGTGGCGCAGAGTGGTAAAGCTGCAGTACTGCAGTCAGAACCCTCTGCTCATGACCTGAGTTCGATCCCAGCGAAAGCTGGTTCAGGTAGCCGGCTCAAGGTTGACTCAGCCTTCCATCCTTCCAAGGTTGGTAAAATGAGTACCCAGCTTGCTGGGGAGAAAGTGTAGATGACTGGGGAAGGCAATGGCAAACCACCCCATAAAAAGTCTGCCATGAAAACGTTGTGAAAGCAACATCACCCCAGAGTCGGAAACAACTGGTGCTTGCACAGGGGACTACCTTTACCTTTAATGTATACCTTAAATCTCAAGTTTGTCTTTGTACTGATTTTATACTGCTCTAAATAGCACTATTTCTCGTAATGCCTTTTTTTTCTCAATAAACTTTTTTTTAAAAAATCCTGGAAACTAAGCAGGGTCAGCTCAGGTTAGTATTTGGATGGGAGATAGCAATGGCAGGCAATGGAAAACCGCTTCTATTCATCTCTCGCCTAGCAAACTGTACTGAGTTGCTGTAAGTTGGCTTCAACTTGACAACATTCCCCACTACTATGCAACGTGAGCAGTGGTGGTTCTAGCATGCTATCTCCAGTTCTCCAAAAAGACTATCTTTTGAAGAGCAATGTTCTGTGTTTCTTGAAAATGCACATTGTTGTGAGTTGCAAATAGAACTCCGGGAGTTCCCTCACTTTATATATCTCTATATACCCTTTTGCCCTCTTCTTGTTCAGCAAGTAGAGATTCATATTTCTATCAATGTGCCCTTTCTACCAGCCATATAATTTTCCACTGTCCTGCTTGGCTTGTTTGAGTTCATAGAATTCATTCTAAATATCACTTGCTTCTCCGGGAATTGGCAACTCTGCTTAGAAGCATAGCTGCCATCTCCCAAGTTGGAAAGTTCCTAGAGATTTGGGAGTGGACCTGGGCAGAGGGCAGAGTTTGGTATAGAATCCACCCTCCAAGATAGCCATTTTCTCCAGGGGGACTGTTCTCTTTATCCCGGAGATCAGTTGTAGTTCAGGGAGATCTCCAAGCCCCATCTGGAGGCTGGCGACCCTAGTTAGGAAGATGGTGATTCAGAATCCAGTTTTGCTTTTATCAACAAGGCAACACGGCTGACTTTTAATCTTATGCACTGTGATAAGAAGCTGCTCTGGCTCAGACAAAAGCTCTTCAAAAACAAGCACCAAGTGGCTGAAATCCCGTAAAAGGAGGTTGTTTCCATTAAAGTAATAAGATGGGTCACAGGGTCACTGTACCAGAGCGTACATACTTAGACAGCTTAATTGCAAACAAAATATGTTACAAAGAACTCGCAAGTATTTGGAATATTAGTTCATTGTGACCCTCTTTGAACTTCTCTGTTTTAATTTGCCCCTCAGACATGCTGGCATCTCATCACTTGGGGAGCCCTTTAAAACTGACATTGCTGCAGATCTGTGGATATTATCCAAATATACACAACAAAAGCTACAATTTGGAGGTTTTTCTGTGACCACCATAGGCCTAAGAGACATATTAACATTTGCAGCACAATGCCATCTTCAGAGGGTGTAACTCAATGATAAAGTAACAAATCTCCCATCGCTTTCAATACTTGTGGTGGAGGCATTGAATTCAGATTCTGGCACTGGGAAGAAACAATTGGATATGATGCCTCATTGCCTGGATCAGCTATTTTCCCAAAGTAGGGAAAATATATGTACAATAGGGTTCCCTAAGTCCCTCCTGACCAATAGTGGGGGTGGGGGGGAATAGGATTGTCAGATCCAGTTTGGGAAACTCCTGGAGATTTGGGGGTGGAGCCTTGGGAGGTCAGGGGCATTGGTGGGGTACAACACCATAGAGTTCACCCTTCAAAGCATCCATTTTCTCTAGGGGAACTGATCTCTATAGTATGAAGATGAGTCATAATTCTGGGGGGGGGGGCAGGCCCTACCTGGAGGCTGGCATCCCTAGGTGCCAATATATTCTTGTAAACAGGATTTCCAGACTCTATAACTGGAATAAATAAACCAATTTGTCTCAGTTTGCTTTCTTGCATGATAATTTGTGATGTATTCTCCATCTGGACCATTGGGTAGCAACAGCTGTGTTATGTATCTATCCCTTTTATACCATGGTCATTTCGGGAAAAAACACACACATACACACAACAACATATCCTTAGAATTTTTGGTCAATATAAGATTGTTTTCTTATGTCTCCTTCGCTGGCACTCTAGGCACTATACCATGCTGGTTCAGGAAGGTAGCTCCTGGGTTTGACTCTGGGTGTTTTTACACTAGCAGTTTGCGACTCTCTATCTCCGCATTGTAAACTCAACTTTTACATTACATAACATTCTCATAACTGTTTCGCATCGTTGCTTCCCAAGGCATTTACATTTGTTTCAGTGAGGTGGGTTTTGATGCCACCACAAAAGCGTTTTTCTTGAGACTAGTTTTGGTCTGGTCTTTTCTCTTTGGTCTGGTCTTTTCTCTTTGGTCTGGTCTTTTCTCTTTTCAAACTTGTATTGTAAAAGTTTTCCTGCATTTTAAAAGACTCTTCCAAAAGCCACCACAAGGTGCAGTAATTTGCATGAGAACTGACAGCACTTGAAATTTTTACATATCATTGCTTGCCTCATCTAGTAATTTAAATTTGTATTGTTTTTGCAGTGTTGACATGATTTCCAAGCAATTGTATACATTTAACTAAGCACTGGTATTCCGGCTGCCCTCTGATCAGAGACACCCCCCCCAAAAAAAAAATTGAAACAATTAAATGTAAAAGGAAAATAATTAAAGCCAAACAGTGGCAGGCGATTTGAAGACTCTAAAACTCTGGATCAAACTGAATGTAAAAACACCCTCTGTTATATCGGCAATAAGATACAACTTTTGTCTGAAAGAGATTGTTCTGGACTAGTAGTTAGGGATGGGCATGAACTGGGAAAATGGAGGTTTGTGAAGGTTCATGGTTCGTGAAGTGTCACGAACCTCCTCAGATCTTTCTGTTTAACAAACTGGTTCAGGGTTCGTGGTTCATGATGCAGCAGGGCTAGCTAACACCATTCATATGCCTTCTGAGTTCACTCAGTGAGTTGTGCCACTACGGCTTGAAAAAGCCAATCTTTTTAAATGACTTTTTCAAGCCCAGCATCAGTGGGTCTGCTGACAAGAACCACATGGGAGGTTTGAGGGGCAGGATTGCACAACCAAGGTTCACAAACCATGAACCAGGTTCAGTTTGTGATGAATTTTGGTTTGTACACATCCCTACTAGTAATACTGTATTTGCTATTACAGCTGCTTATTTTGGGAAGTGTGGCCAAGTGGCTTATAAAGAAGCAATTTTCTGCATGGTTATTTCTGATGTGGTGATAAAATCTACAGCAGAAACAGAAAAAAACTAATGAAAATATTACATTTTAAATCTCCCCAGTTGTGAATCAAGATGGCCAACCCCTGATCGAAGGCAAGCTGAAAGAAAAACAAGTCCGATGGAAATTCATCAAAAGATGGAAAACCCGCTATTTTACTCTTGCTGGCAACCAGCTTCTCTTTCGCAAAGGAAAATCGGTACGTTAGCAGAAAGGTCCCTTATATTTAGTAATTCTCTGATAACCAATACAAAGTTTATTGATGACCAAGGAGACACCACCTCCTAAAAGTACTGGAACTATGCATTCAAAATGGAAGGGTTTTTTTTCCCAGCAGGGTGTTGAAAGTATATCTACACTTCAAACTTAAATTGGTTTTACACCAATTTAACTATTATCACTGCCCCCAAAGTCTCTTACAGTGCAATGCTGAACAGAATTACACCTTTCTAAGTTCATAACAAAATGTATTGTCAAAATCAATGCTGAAGTCTCCCCTCCCCCACACACTTCTTTTCTTTCTGTATTCTAGAAAGATGACCCAGATGACTGCCCCATTGAGCTTAGTAAGGTCCAGAGTGTCAAAGCTGTGGCCAAGAAACGCAGAGATCGCAGCCTTCCCCGGGCCTTTGAAATCTTCACAGACAGTAAGACATACGTTTTCAAGGCCAAAGATGAAAAGAACGCAGAAGAGTGGCTCCAGTGCATTAATGTCGCAGTTGCACAAGCCAAAGAAAGGGAAAGCAGAGAAGCAACTACATACTTGTAAAAACTATAGGCCTGTTCATACCATTCTGTTAAACATGGAATTACAAAGTGTCTCATTATTCGAAAAGGAAGAGAGCTACTTTCACATCTCAGTATAGTGGCTGACAATTGGGCTACATTCCTCATTTGCAAGAAGAGCTGAAGTGATGCAGCATGTTCACACTAGCATAGTGTTCACTTCAGTTTAAGGAACAACTGCTTTAACTCCTGTCCTCTAATGCTACAGTACAGAATACAGTCAACTGTACTTGTTCTCAAGATTATCTCTGTCCACCCAAACTATACACCTATGGTCCTATCTAGAAAGCAAATGCAACTAGAGTTATCCTTGCATGATTTCAAGGAACATGCCTATCATTAAGGAGATAAAAAGCAAAGAATGCACAGATTTTATAAAGTTATATATGAACAACAGAAGCAAGAAATCTCTCTCCAGAATAACACTTGCAGGTGTACTAACATTATTTGCTATTGTCCTTGTGAAGAGAGCTTAAGTAGCATGTGATCAAGACTATGCTTGCTGAGTGACACAGTGGCTGGGCCCCTCTTTTACAGAATCTGCAGTTGTTGCTTAGCAAGGGAAAAGTTCAGCCAGATGGCAATCCTAAGACTCCCTTCTAAACATCATAAGATGACCTGTTCAATTGCCAATGCCTACCACATTTTTCTTTGGAAAACTTTAGGTCATATCCAAGGCCATTCTCATTCTTCCAGTATTAATACATACAGCCATGCATAGTTTTCCCGACATCATTTGACTGTATTTTAGATAGGTTTAGGGCTCATTCAGGCTTGCTTTGTACATAGACCCTGAATCGTGACACTGCTATGTTTGCTTGACCATGATACTGTGCTTTCCAACTGCCATCTTATTCACACCCAGACCAATCCCAGACCTTACTGCTGTGGCCCTAATGAAAATTGACTGGTGGAATGACCAAATCAGGATTTCAAAATATTGTCAATTTGCATCTTATTTGTGAAGCTTGGAGACAGATCACAGTACACAAGAGAGAGCAAAGCTAGTCTCATTTGTGTAATGGGAAATCAGACTGAAAGTGGCTGGTGATTCCATGGTTGAGATGGGACCTAACCGTGGGTCATGCAGGTCTAGCTGTCATCCATGCCTTGAGTCTCAACAATGAAAGTGGGTTCTAAATAAAGTGAATAAGCAAACTGAGCAAGACATGGATATCCTCTAGCCCATGCACTGATTTTTTTTTAAAGCTCTTGTTCCTTCGATCCTGAGTGTTAAACTAATAAGTATACGGGGCAGGGCCTTATTTATGGTAATGCAGTAGAACCATTGGAGGTTAAAAATTAAAACTGAATAGTGATAAAGAGGAAAGGATATTTTCCTTTATCAGATAGCCCTATGAGTCAGCAAGAGAAGCGTGGGAGCTGCTGGCTTAGCCTAGTGGAGGTGTCTGTTCACTGAATAGCTTGCAGTGCCCACAGTAGACTACTAACATTAGGACTCACACTGGTACTGGGCACTGCTAGCCACTTGGCAGCTGCTGTGTCCCACATTTAGGGTTGCCAGCTTCCAGGTGGGGCCTGGAGATCTCCCACTATTGTAATTGATCTCCAGACAATAGAGATCAGCTCCCCTAGAGAAAATGGCTGCTTTGGAGGGTGGATTCAGTGGCATTGCTGAGGTCCCTCCCTACTCCAAACCACCCCTTCCTCAGGTTCCACCCCCTAATCTCCAGGTATTTCCCAGCCCATTGCTGAGAGCCCTACTACTTCCATCTCCGTCTCACAGCATCTTTGGTCAGGTCAGGTCCCACTCCCCTTAGCTTTCCACTCTGCAGCAGTGGTCTTTTTAGCCCCATCAAACTGTCCCATAGGTCACTGCTGTGTATCTGAAAAACTCCTCAACAGGATCTTGGTTGTTCAGTAAGACTTGGTCTCACTTTGAGTTTAGAAAGTTTATTTTTCTGTTCTGCCAGGCTTTTAGCTGAAGTTGGAACTGATGTTCTGCTGCTGCTGTTTTTATTGTTTTTGTTGCTTGTTTTTTTTTTAAAAAAATAGCAGTTTGAAAATGTTTTACATTCCAATTGTTATTTGAAATACTTCATGTGCTGTATTGAAAGCCATACATTGAATATCATGGAGGAAAACAGCAGGTGGGAAATATAGGTACAATATTGACTTTGGGATGGACACTCATATGAGCCAAGGTGATTTGGAGGACAACCAAAACAATGTTCTGATAAAACAGGAATTGTACTGACGTGCAGATGGATGGGGGGGACCCACATCAGATAATCTGAGGGGTTGCATAAACCATGGAGTGCCTAATGGATAGATATGTTCACAACTGCCTGTGTTCTTTCATTACTTTTTTCTTGGGGAGGGGGGTGAGATTTAGCTGATTTTAAGAAAATCAATGAATGTCTATTTGCGTCTATGTGATGTATACCTGACACCTGTCAGCTGCTGGTTATCCATCCAAGAGTGGAATCCTCAGGAAAGTAACACTCTTCTCTGCTCATTGACTTGAATGGGCTTAGAAGGGCGTAACTCTGCTGAAGATATCACTGCAGCTCAGCAAACCTACTCCATTAGTGTAGCATGGATAGTTTGAAGATGTTCTTGTAAATGATAAGATTTATGCTTGGGAAGTTATTACTGCTCTGATTTTATACCTCTAACACTGCCACATTTGTCAGAGTATTGTTCCTTTAGCAGAGTATGTTTTAGAAAACAATGTTTAAATTAAAATCTAGGAGTTTTATCTCTGGGTCTATGAGTTGTATGTTAATGTTCTTTAGCCTCATCCCACTTCTTCAGTCAATGCTGGTCAACTAGCCCGGTGACCACTGTTTATTTTTCAGAAATGTCTCCTGCCTAATTACTGTCATACTTGGCCAAAAAGCTGCTGCTGTCTTTAAGTTCTGGGGCCCTTAGAAGGGATAGGCCTTCTTGACATAACATGACTTCTATGATCACAGCAGCTGTACTTATAAGAACTATATAGCCCTTGAGGGCTCAGAGTTTAAAAGCACATCTCTAAAGGAGATCTTTATGGCAGGCCAAACATCCTTTTCTGGGTTTCCAACATCCAAAACCTGTGAACAAACAAAATGAAATGTTTCTTGTACAATGCATATCTGGCCACTTTTAGGCGATTCTTGAAAAGTATGTCTTTCATGGATAACTGCAATATATGCTCCCTTGCTTTCTTCTCTATTCTCATATCTCAAACGCTTTCTCTCCCAACTGATAAGATTAATCAAAACAGACAGCAGAAGAAGATCTTGTAGTGATTCCTCCTTTGTGTTTTTAATTCCGTCTGTGTTTGTGTTTATTTTGTTTGGTTGATGCTATTCCAACTCCATGTCTACTTAGACAAAGTTCCTTGAGAAGTCTGACAGACCCAAACCTATAAATACATTATTTCTTGGGGGATGGGGGTTACGCATGGTCCTACTGACACACTAAATACAAAACATAACACACAGGCCTCAAAGCATTTCAAATTATAGACTTGGCTTTCTCTTTCAGAAAGGTTGGCCTCAGATAGACAGTATATCTTATTCCCAGTCTTCACACTGTAATTAGGAAAGGAAATCATGCCTAAATCATGTCACACGGTATGTGACTGAGAACAAAACTCCTTATGAAGCACTTCCACATAAAGTGAAAATTGGGAGAACTTTCATACCAACAGGATATTTAGAGATAAAAAAAGAGATAAACTCAACAATGGCCCTAATCATGTGGGGTGGGGAGAGAGGGAAATCTGACAAGGAACCACAATAATTTTTTAAACCAGATCCAGACTGTATCAGCATCTCTGACAACCTAAAGAAAATTCTGAAATGTTAGGGATCTTGGAAAAACCATAGAAGAAAGTTAAATCCCCAGGTATGGAAGTGTTCTGGGTCTTTTTCCTTCACCTCTTTTCCTTCACTGCTGCATCAACATTGAATTTGGTCCAAATTGACCAACATAAAATTATAAAATTATACATAGTACTTACACTTATAATTATAAATTCAATGTTGGTCAATTTGGTCAATTCTAGCAAGAACAGAGAATCCTTGCTGAGGAGTTTGTGGTATCCTTGATAGAAGCAGAGTTATCTGCCATCCCAATAATAAACACACTAGCAAAAGCACAAGTGCTGGGAAAAGAAAAATAAATATTATGTCATCTTTCCTGATATGATAGCTAACTTCAGATGTCTGAAAGGCCACTGTCTGGAAAGCTGCAAATTATCTTGCCATGAGGAGAAGGATTGAAGATAGTGGCACAGTCCATACAAGGGGCCAATTCACACAGCACAAAATAACTTCAAAGGGACCCAGAGGGTGGGTGGAAAGAAAGGAGGAATTGGCTTCAGAAAGCATGTGTACTCTGAGGACAACTCTTTCCCCCTTAAATTGTGTGGTTTCTTCCACCATCACCAGTCCCAACATGGCATTGTGTGTTGATCACAGTATATCATAAATTAAAATTACTTGAAAACTCTGTATTCAGAGGTTCGTGCCGTAAGTATGTTTTTGATTCTACAAATGTTCTGCTATCTGAAAGATGGGGCCAAGGCTGAGGGAGAAGCTGTTGCTTGGTGACAGAAGATGTGCTTTTTGCATGGAAGGTCTCAGGATCAGCCCCTGGCATCTTTAGTTGAATGATTGTGGCTAGCAGGCATTGGGAAAGATCCTTCTCTGTGCCTGAGTCCATTCGAGCCATTGCCCATCAGAGTACACAAGGCTGAGCTAGAGGAATTGGCATTCTGACTCATTATGGCACTGTCAGATGTTGCATCCACTAACAGCACAGTATCAACATTTGTGTTATTGCATAATTTCGGAGAGAGTTCCTCTTTACTTGGAAACCAGTGGGTGACAGGAGATGAAAGAGCCATGCTTCTGCAATCAACCCATCTATGTACTTTCTTCTTCTCCTGTCCTCCACCAAATGTAACAGGATCCCACTTATGCTGCAAAGCAGACATGAAGGGGGCTTTGACAATGTGTGGCAGAAGCTGTAGTTTTATTTCTTGCACACTTGTCTTCCTTGGTGAAACTCGACATAACGTAGGCAGAGTTTCCAGAATGTCTTCCTTCAAGATACTGGCCAGACCCAAACTCTGCTTAGTGTCATCTGGATTGCTGCATCACATTCCCTCTGACCAACCCTGGAACCCTTCTCCTGGATTAATTGTTTGTAATGTAATGTAATGTAAAATTTTATTTATATCCCGCCCTCCCCCGCCAGAGCAGGCTCAGGGCGGCTTACAACATTTAAAATGAACAATACAATAATAAAACATTAAGAACACATTAAAACCAATCAGTGATTAAAACATTCCTAGACTAACAGTGGCGGTAAGCATTATTAATTTAGCAGTAAACATTGGTACCATCATTAGTGAACGCCTGTTTGAAGAGGGCGGTCTTGCAGGCCCTGCAGAACTGATCTAAGTTCCGCAGGGCCCGCACCTCCTCTGGGAGCTGGGTCCAGAGTTGTGGGGCTGCGGCGGAAAAGGCCCGAGTGCGGGTGCTTTGCAGTTTTACTTCTTTTGGCCCAGGGATATTCAGTTTGTTTTTACCTACTGACCTCAGTGCTCTCTGGGGCTCATATGGGGAGAGACGGTCCCTCAGGTAGGTCGGTCCTTGGCCATATAGGGCTTTAAAGGTTATGACCAGCACTTTGTACCGGATCCGGTATACAATCGGCAGCCAGTGCAGTCCGCGCAGCCCAGGCCGTATATGCCTCCATCTTGGAAGACCAAGTAGCAGCCTGGCTGCCGCATTCTGCACTAGCTGTAGCTCCCGGGTCCGGTATAGAGGCAGCCCCATGTAGAGTCTAATTCAACCACTGCCTGAAAGACAAAGGACAAAGGAGCAATTTCTGGACAACCTGGCAACCCTTGCAGTAACCTCCCTGATAGCCCTAAGTATTACAGTGATGGGATGCAAAACACAAGACTCCGTTCTTAGTTCTGAAATCTGGCTTTGCCTTAAATTCTGCAGTTATTCAACCAAAGAATCTCAAATGAAGCCCTTACATTATGAAGGCCTGACATTATTGTAGAGGACAAAACAGACCATTCCACTGAGACATGTATGGCCTCCTGTGACAGACCCCTTCCACTTCCCTTTCTTAGAGGCAAGATTTTCCCTCCAATTTCTCTGTCCCTTCACTAACTGAGCAGCCCTGGTAACATGTTTATTCTTCCCTTGAAGAAACTTTTTTTTTTGTCCAACCCTTGTGTAAGATATTTTTTGGCTATTTGCTCAGCCCAGGAACTTGAGGAAAGGAGTACTTTCATCCTTAAACCCTCAAAAATGGAACTTGAGAAACTTCCAAAATTTAAAAATAACAAAAGGTTTTATTTAACATCAAGGGGAAAGGTCAAGTGAAATCAGGGGTTGAAATTATTGAGGTAAAAACAGTATATGTAAAGACTTTTGTTCTTATGTTTCAGGCTAAAGAGAGGTTCTTAAATTATTTAGATCGTTATATTGCGAGGCTTTTTTCCCAGTGTTTTCCCACTTTATTTGTATAATCACTGAGTCTTTTTGGTGCCCAGAAGGCTGGTATCATCTTCCCAGTACCCAAACCCCTTCTCTTTGGAACACCAATGCTCTTAATGGGCGTTTTCGCACTGACCTTAATCAGCAGCGACGCCCCTCTTCACCGCACAGGATCGGCACGGATTTCGCACTAATTGCCGTGGAGCACCCGGAAGAGCCGGAAAGTCCCGCGGCTTTTGCGGCGCAAACGGAAACCGCCAAAAACCAGTTTCCATTTGCGCTGCAAAAGCCGCGGGACTTTCTGGCTCTTCCGGATGCTCCGCAGCAATTAGTGCGAAATCCGCGCCGATCCTGCGCAGTGAAGAGAGGCGTTGCTGCTAATTAAGGTCAGTGCAAAAATGCCCCTTGAGTTTTTGACTGGCTTTTAAGGTCTCTATAGACAATTTCTAATCACACCAGCCAGGGATCTCTGTACTCCTCAGAGTTAACTCTCCCTGTTTGAGTAGGTAGGGAATCTTCTTCTTCTCTCTAGAACAGGAGTGGCCAATGGTAGCTCTCCAGATGTTTTTTGCCTACAACTCCCATCAGCCCCAACCATTGGCCATACTGGCTGGGGCTGATGGGAGTTGTAGGCAAAAAACATCTGGAGAGCTACCATTGGCCACCCCTGCGAAGATCTATCCCCTTTTCTTTGGCCTGGATGGGAGTCTTCTCTATAGGGCTGCCAAGTTCCTGGGCCGGGCGGGGGTTCTGGCCAGTGGGGGGGATCCTCCCCCAATGTCACCAGCATAATGACATCACTCACAATGACATCATCGTGCCAGCAACGCCGCGCTCCATATGCTCTAGCAATTGGGGGGGGGGTTTCTATGGTGTACCAAATTGCTAGAGCGTCTGGGAAAACCACTGAGTTTTCCTGGAAGCTATTAGAGCGACTGGGGCATGATGTCATGATGACATCACTTGTGAGTGACATCATCACACCATGTCCCCCACCAGAGTCCCCCACCGGAGGCTGGCAGGTTATTTTTTGACACATTATTTGTAGATGGTCTCAGTACACATCTCTTCACAGTTAAGGCAGAAATCTGAATGACTTTTTCTAGCATCCAGCTCTCAAAAGACTTTTTCTTCTTGGCTGATACTAACCAATCAGATTGCCTGGAGCAGGCTGTCACCCTGGCTCTGTGAAGAATTAACTCTTCACAGACTTTTTTTGTTGTCAGAGGACTTTTAAGCCTCTTAAAAAGTACAATCCGTCACACCTGCAATCATTGCTCAAGTTCATAAATTACTGGAAGCAGTGTTCCTCTTCATGACCCCCTATCTTCCTAGCCATCATAGATAACTTTATCTGACGACAACATCCAAAGTTGACAATCATGTGAGTGCTTAGTGCAGGTGATTCTTTTCCTTCCAGAAAAACAGGCAGTCAAGTAAATCTGGAACATCACACCTAGAAGCTTTTGTTACAATAGAGGTGAAAGATGTGTCCCCTCCTGCACTGGGCCTACAGCAGAACCATCAGTAGTAATGGAGGGATCGGCTCATTGTCTCAGCGACATCAGGTTTGGAAGGCAAAGGCTGAACTAAGTATGAAAGGCAACCTTTTAGCAATATTTTCAATAATATAAAATCCTCCATGTTTTTTGTTCCACCTTTGTTTCCAAATTGGAGTAGCCTTGTTGTTATTGTTGCTGCTGAGCATCCACATGATCTCATCTTTTAATCATTTGCATCAGCCATCAAAACAGCATGGAGCATCATTGCCATGGGCATTCAACCCTATAGAGCAAGGCTGCTTCAACAATATTTGTGTGAAATTCTGGAACTGTAGTATTCACTGTACCTACTGCACTACTGTTTTGCAACCAATTATTTTCTCTGTTATCTTAAAACTAACCCTTCAATCTCAATGTTATCGAAACAATATGGAACTGTGCAACAAAAGACAGCCCTGCTTCAGAGCCAAGCATTAACTGCATTAACTAAAGAGCACAAGTTTGGTTCTCCTATAGCCAATTATTCTTTGGAATACGATAAAAGGAAAACTTCACTGGCATTCTTTTAGTGGCTGTTTTAGCAAAAGACAAGCAGAAAGCATCATCCAGAATACAGAGGGAACTGTCATGGAAAACAACAGCTCCCACTGCTATACATTTGCTACTTCAGATTGCCAAATAAACTTGTCCAAGGTTTTGTTTTTCAATATGACATTCAAAGCAGTCCTTCTTTGCCTGTAGCGCACAAACTGAGTTCTCATAGTCTTCTGTAATGTAGTGTAGATTCAATTATTTATATTGTACCCAGAACAGGACAAGATTGTACAACCAATTAACCCTACATCTTTGTTTTGTACCATTCACTGTCATGGCATCCCCTAAAGAATCCTGGGAATTGTAGTTTGGTGAGGGTACAAAGAATTTTCTGCTGGAGATTCCAAGAAACTGGAATTTCCTAGAAACATCTCACAAGAATTACCTTAAAAACAGCTGAAGCCTGTTGTATTGATATATCCTGAGAGGTGCAAGAATTATATCACCATTGAATTTCCCTCCTTTATCAGGAGGCATAATAATAGTTAATAAATGTTAAGAAGAAGAAGATATTGGATTTATATCCTGCCCTCCCCTCCGAAGAGTCTCAGAGCGGCTCACAATCTCCTTTACCTTCCTCCCCCACAACAGACACCCTGTGAGGTGGGTGGGGCTGGAGAGGGCTCTCACAGCAGCTGCCCTTTCAAGGACAACCTCTGCCAGAGCTATGGCTGACCCAAGGCCATGCTAGCAGGTGCAAGTGGAGGAGTGGGGAATCAAACCCGGTTCTCCCAGATAAGAGTCTGCACACTTAACCACTACACCAAACTGGCTCTCCTATAACTATAAACAGGGCTTTTTTCTAGAAAAAAACCCAGCCGGAACTCATTTACATATTAGGCCCCTGACATCACCATTGTTTCACACAGGACTTTTTGTAGAGAAAGCCCAGGATGACCTCATTTGCATATTAGGCCACACTCCCTGACATCAAGCCAGCCGGAACTGCGTTCCTGTGCTTTCCTGCTCAAAAAAAGCCCTGACTATAAATAATAATAGTTAATAAACTCTCAGTTGAGGACCCCAGTCCTTTGACTACTTACATCTTTAGGCATACTTTATTTATTCACTTCATTTATACCCTGCCTTTCTCCCCACTCTCCTTTCCTCCATTCTTATTATTGCAACAACTCTGCAAGGTGGTTTAGGTGTAGAGTGTGTGATCCAACAAGCTTCCATGGTAAAGCAGGGATTCAAGCTTGGGTCTCTCAGATTCTAGTCTGCCACTCTTGACATGGTGCTCTCTTTGCCCAGGAGGCTGATAGACATCAAACTTGTGTTTTATCTAAGAACATAAGAAAAGCCATTGTTGGATCAAGCCAGTGGCCCATCCAGTCCAACACTGTCACACAGTGGCCAAAAAAACAGGTGCCATCAGGAGGTCCATCAGTGGGGCCAGGATACTAGAAGCCCTCCCACAGTTGTCCCCCTTCCCAAGCACCAAGAATACAGACCATCACTGCCCCAGACAGAGAGTTCCATCTATACCTTGTGGCTAATGGCCACTGATGGACCTCTGCTCCATATGTTTATCCAATCCCCTCTTGAAGTTGCCTATGCTTGTAGTTGCCACCACTTTCTGTGGCAGTGAATTCCATGTGTTAATCACTCTTTGGGTAAAGAAGTACTTCATTTTATCTGTTCTAACCTGACTGCTCAGCAATTTCATTGAATGTCCATAAGTTCTTGTATTTTGAGAAAGGGAGAAAAGCAGTTTGAAAACCGAGAGTCTGTCTGGCACTGGCTAGTACTGAGGATGCCAATAACCTGAAGGGAAAATATGCTCTGCCCCTTTAATAAGAGGCCTGATGTGTGGAAATGAGCAGCTGAAGCTTTTCATGGTATGGAGATAAATAGCATCCCTTTAATCCTTTATTAAAGGTAAACAATGTCACCTACTAAAGAACATCTTATTAAACTTTTACTAAAGGGTCAGGATATTTTTTTTCTCCAGGCTTTTGGCAATCATAGCATTGGTGCAAGGATAGAACATTTGTTGGACTTTATTTTTCCTGTGGAGTATAACCAACTTTATTGCATTTTACCTGGAATAACATGAGACCATCTCTGTTTAACATAATTAACTTAACACTAATTCCTGAGGCATTCTGCCTCCCCAAAACTCTTTATATGTTCTTTCTCTCTTTTTTTAAAAAAATAAAAAAGCCTGAAGAAGAGTTATGATGAACTCTAAAGCTGGCACAATGTTATGTGGTATTGTGTGGGTCCTAATAAAAGACTTTACATGGACTGTGTTCTTGGTTTTTGGATTTTTTCTTTAGAAAGGCACAGCTGTAAACAACTTCTTTGAACAGCATAGGGCAGAGACCTGAAAGGACGATCAGTTATCTTTAATGACTGTGTAGAACAGGATATTTCAGGCAGGGAGGGGTTAGGAAGGAGAAGGGGAAGATGTGAGGGGGGGGGGGGGCGAGCTGGATTTAGGATTGCCAAGAAACTAGAAAAAAACATTTGGCCACTATAATGAAGGCTTAATGGGATGTTATTTACCTCTATGCCATAAAAAGCTTCAACTGTCCATTGCCACACATTTCATTTATGGTACAGGAGCAGAACCTTTCTTTTCATCCAAGCTGTTGGAAATCTTAAATATGGTAAGGATTCACTCTCTCTCTCGGCTTGACTTCGCGAACGAAGATTTAAGAAGGGTGCAGTAGTCCATGTCTGCTGCAGGCTCGCTGGTGGCTGACAAGACCAATGCGGGACAGGCAGATCCGGCCACAGTGGCTGCAGGGGAAAGTCTGATTTGGGGTTGGTGCTGTAGCAGTGCGATTCTTCCTCAATCTCCTTTTGTCCTCAAGACCAAGGTAAGGATTCAACTGACGTTTAAATAGCAAACTGGCATTTTATCTCTTGAAAAGAAGAGATTATTTCATATGTCCAAGACTGGAAGAGCACAAGAGGGGCTGTGGCTTAGCAGCAGAGTATCTTCTTTAGGGATGGGCACAGCTGGCTCATGAATCACAAATTTTGGCAGGTTCATGATTCCCAAAGTGATGTTCTTGGCTTGACCTTCATCCTCTTGGGTTTGCACTGCCACAACAGCACTGGTTCTGCTGGGCACATTGTATTGGTTCTGCAGGGCTTGCAAAAATGCCCTCCACCTTCATTTTCTAATGCAGATAGTCTCAAGGCCTTTGATTCTGTTCTGCTGAGCTTCTGTTTCCCTTGCTTTCTTTTCTGGTTTTCTCCTCCCTTCAGTGGAAACAATGGAGAATGGGGCACCTTCTTTGGTGGGCCAGAGGCCCTTAACTCAGACCACATAAATCCAATCCTCACCAAACTTGGAGGGAAGGTAGAAGGAGTCAGCTGGAGATCTGCTGTGAGTTTGGTGTCTCTTGCTTGCACAGGATCCATTTTATCCACCCCTAAACCTGCACCTGTCATTTCCCCAGAAAGCACTTTCTTGGGAGCATCTTTTTTAGGGGCCTGTAATTCAGACCCCATAAATCCAATCCTTACCAAACTGGGAGGGCAGACAGAAGAGAGTCAGCCAGAGATCTGCTTCAAGCTGGTGTCCCTAACACACTTGGAGTGTATATTGCATCATGAACCAAACTGGCTTGTCTAGCATCAAAAAGTTGTGAGGTCTGTGGTTCATTCTTGACTTCCAGAAAGCTTTTGATAAAGTTCCTCATCAAAGGCTCCTTAGTGAGCTGAGAGTCATTGAGTAAAAGGACAGGTCCTCTTGTGGATCAAAAACTGGCTGAGTAATAGGAAGCAGAGAGTGAGTATAAATGGGCAGTAGAAGACAGTAAGCAGTGGGGTGCTGCAGGGCTGAGTACTGGGTCCCATGCTCTTTAACTTGTTCAATAATGATCTGGAGTTGGGAGTAAGCAGTGAAGTGGTCAAGTTTGCAGATGACATTAAATTGTTCAGAGTGGTGAGAACCAGGGAGGATTGTGAGGCACTCCAAAGGGATCTGCTGAGGCTGGGTGAGTGGGCGTCAATGTGGCAGATGAGATTCAATGTGGCCAAGTGCAAAGTAATGCACATTGGAGCCAAGAATCCCAGCTACAAATGCAAGTTGATAGGTTGTGAACTGGCAGAGATTGACCAAGAGAGAGATCTTGGGGTCATGGTAGATAACTCACTGAAAATGTCAAGACAGTGTGCGATTGCACTAAAAAAGGCCAACGCTATGCTGGGAATTATTAGGAAGGGAATTGAAAATAAATCAGCCAGTATCATAATGCTCCTGTATAAATCGATGGTGCGGTCTCATTTGGAGTACTGTGTGCAGTTCTGGTCATCACACCTCAAAAAGGATATTATAGCATTGGAAAAAGTGCAGAAAAGGGCAACTAGAATGATTAAAGGTTTGAAACACTTTCCCTATGAAGAAAGGTTAAAACGCTTGAGGCTCTTTAGCTTGGAGAAACGTCGACTGTGGGGTGACATGATAGAGGTTTACAAGATTATGCATGGGATGAAGACAGTAGAGAAAGAAGTCCTTTTCTCCCTTTCTCACAATACAAGAACTCGTGGGCATTCAATGAAATCGCTGAGCAGTCAGTTTAAAACGGATAAAAGGAAGTACTTCTTCACCCAAAGGGTGATTAGCATGTGGAATTCACTGCCACAGGAGGTGGTGGTGGCTACAAGTACAGCCAGCTTCAAGAGGGAATTGGATAAAAATATGGAGCAGAGGTCCATCACTGGCTATTAGTCACAGTGTGTGTGTGTGTATATATATATATATATATATATATATATATATATATATATATATATATATATATATATATATATATTGGCCACTGTGTGATACAGAGTGTTGGACTGGATGGGCCATTGGCCTGATCCAACATGGCTTCTCTTATGTGAACAGCACACACCACAAACCATTAATCAATATGAAATACATTTTCCCAGTTCATGCCTATCTCTAGATCCCAAGTTCAGTCCCTAACATCTCTGCTTTAGGGCTCAAACAGTACATGATTTGAGAACACTACCAGTCAGAGGAGACAATACCAATCTTGATAGGCCAAGGAAGCTTCATATGTACACAAGTTAAGTCAAGTCAAATTTAACACAGTAAGAGACCCATCCCAAAAAGAAAGAAAAATAAGTAACAAGTGGCATTTTTTAACAAAAAACCCCAAGGTACACAATTTAGCTTGGGCACAGTATAAAATATTATACATTTCAATTCCCATTTCTTATTATAAAACCAAGTTAACTGAAATATTTCATAGACATTTAAATATTTTTATCAATTAGTGATGGAATGGGAAGCGAGAAACAGAAAGGAAAGGCATTGATTAGGCAAGGGAAAGAAAAGGAAGGTAGAGAAGGGAAGGGTATATCGGAGAAGTACACACATATAAACGTTTAGGGCATGATTCTTTCCAGGTTTTATGATCACAGAAGAAACTGCATGCATAGTGATTGTCCAAAAAAATAAAGTCAGCTGTTTGCCAATAACAGATGAACACCAGAAGGTTCAATGCAACCATCTGCTTCTCCTTGCTGATGGGTCAGACTTTGGTTTCCTTTACAGTGCAGCATGTGCTTCTATGCCCTGACCTGGATAGCCCAGGGTAGCCAAGCAAGCTTGGTTCTGGTTAGGACTCAGATGGAAGACCACCAAGGAAGTCCATGGTTGCTACACAGAGGCAAACAATGGTAAGCCACCTCTGAATGTCTCTTGCCTTGGAAAACTCTACAGGGTTGTCATAAGTCAGCTGTGACTTAACATCTTAAAAAGTGCTTCTGTGCTCATAAAGCCTGGGAAGTATTGTAACCATAATTATTAAAACTTTGAAAACAACTCAAAGGAAAAGCAACATCGAAATAAATGCTACACTGGCAAACATGCAAAATATTATTTGTAGTATTTGCTCCCTTCCCAAGCAGAAGATCCAAGTTAGGAAGGGCCAAGTTCCTCAAGAAGCGTAGCCTCCAAGGCTCACTGAACTAGAACAGTTTCTAAGAAGATGTGAAACAGCATTACATGTTGACATTTATTCACTTTTCTGTTATTGAACACATCTTTATTCCCATAGATGGCAGCAGCCTTACTCAAGATTAGAAAAAGCTCCCACCCCACAGATTGCTTGGGACTGAAGCAAGTTGATTGAATACACAAAGTCAGTGTGTTCCAGGAAACCATTCATCATCTGTTTGCACAACTCACCATTGAAACAACTCAACAGTTTGACTTTCATCAAATACAATTTCAAATCATCTGAATGTTTGGGTTTATTTTTTTTCTTATATATTAAATGGAGAAATTTCTTTATAGGGATCCCTTTGTGGTGTCTGGAAAAAAACAAAACAAAAGCTCATGCAGGATGTTATAAAATGCCTACTGGTTTCCCAGAACAATGTTCTTCTGAAGCCAAGAAACTGAGGCCACCACAAAATTTTCACAGTCAAGCTTGCTGCGGTTCTCCTTTTTTAGAAGGACTACATAGAGTTAGAATACTAAACTCAGCTCTTACGCTGAAGAGAAATTACATTTAAACAAAGTTAAGCTTATCTTTCATGACTCTTTCTAAAGGAAGGAGATTCAGCCTCCCCCACTCCCAGACTCCCAGTTCACTTTTTCAAAGGCCCTGCTCTAGTTTCCATACCTGACAGGATTACAGCAAGTGGATACACAAGGTAGGGCATTCCTAGACATTGTGCTTTTCAAACTCTGCCCAGAGAAGTCTCATTGGCTCCCTTAGTGCTTTCTTTTGGATTTGAATTTGGTGTGCTTTTGGCTGGAGCATCAATTAATTTTTTGCCTGTGTTTCAGGTTGGCTTGGGAGACCATTTTTGTCATAGCTTTGTGAATAACTAAAGTTTTTATTCTTATTGAGTTACTGTTTTTATTGATTGGTAGTCACCTTGAAGGTCTTATATGGAAGGAAACATGGGGTGTACATGTTATATGAAATAAATGACAATGATTTCACAGTCCCCTCTGCTGTCCACTATTTAGATGCCACACTTCCCCTGTTCTTTCAATATCTGTAGTCCATCTACCTTCATCTTTTACTGGCTCTTTCCCCTCTGCCTTCAACAGCAGACTAACTTGCCAAAATTAAGCATGTAAAGCTTTTCCTGGCAAAAGGATAAAGATATGGGGAAGTTTTGCCTCCTTTATGCCTATAATTCAGGTTGCTGGCAATGGCACATGAAGAAGGCTGGGGAGAAACTGGCAATTCTTAGTCCGTTCCACACATTACCAAACATTGCCATGCCTGTAAATCACATCAAACAAGTCTCCAGAGAGGTGGCATATAAAGATTTATGTTGTCCATAGATTCCACTGTGTGATTCTGTGTGAGAAAGATAGAACACAAATCTGAGGTCTGTTGATAGGCTAAGGACCCCAAGCATCATGCCTGTGGGGGCTATGCCCTTAGGGTTGCCAGGTCTGTGTTGGAAAATACTGGAGACTTTGGGGGTGGATCCAGGAGAGGGTGGGGCTGGGGGAGGGGCTTCAGCATGGTACAATGCCATAGAGTCCACCCTTTAGAGCAGCCATTTTCTCCAGGGGTATACTGATACAAAATAGGGTTTCAGAGTCAAATTTTCTCCAGGGGAGCTGATCTCTGCCAGCTGGAGATCAGTTGTAAAAGCAGGAGTTCCCTGGAGGTTGGGAACCCTACTTTATCAGCCCATTTTTCAGTGCTCATCAAGTGTTTTTAGAAACTCAGTGGGGCCAGGTGGGGCGTTTGCTCAGTAAAGCTATAAAGGATCTGATTGGATGTGCAGATTATAAAAAAATGTTGCACTGGCAACAACTGTAGCACAAGGATCTTTACTTTGTGACTGAAGGCAAGCTGCAGCTGCCATTTTGTGGCTTTGTCTGCCATGCAGTGTCAGAATTTCAAAGGTGGCTGCAGGCTCAAAAAGGATGGGTACCCTTGTGATAGGGAATTCAAAAAAATAAAAACAGCAGCTGCCGTAACAGTAGAAGATTCTGAACAGAATAATGGTGCCTCTCCATATATTTCTGCTGAAGTCACATTGGTGATACTCCCTAACCATTAGCAGCAGAAAACCCCGACTCTGGAAGATGGTGTTGTTGGGTTAGTAGCAAGCTGCTAGAGTAGCCAATCACTCAGCAATGCTGGTAGTATCATCACTGTGAAGTAAACTACATGCACTATGCATGGATACAACAAGCACTGGGATTGCTATGCAACATTTCTGGCTTCTTAACTCTATTTCTGTTTGGCTGCAAATGTATTATTGACTCTGTGCTCTGAGAAGACTTAATAGGACAAATAGGTGAGCAGCCTGCCAAAGCCCCTTGAATTCAAGACTCCTTCCAGTCTTGTCCATCTGGTGGTTCTTCAGCCTTCTAAAATTGTGCCAAAGTTACGTCACGAAGCCTAGAGCCGAACAGAAATTCTCAGAAGTGTGGACGGATTCTGAGATAATTGGTGAAAATTGGACATCTCAGCTGCTCAGAGGGTGGGCATTGGTAGGTCAGAGGCTAGGCAGCAACAAGTCCATTGAATCATTCTCCATTCCCTCCCCTCCTCAGAATCTCTCTGACTGGATATTTCTGAAGGTGATCAAGCCCCAAATTAAGGTTATCAACTGGCCAAGATGAAAAAACAAGACCTGTCCCTTTATTAGGCAGGTTGAATATGCAGAAATCTTCCCCTGAAAGTTTTCTTGGCATGGAGCAAAATAACATCATTTGATAATTGCTGCAGCTCAAACTGATACCATAAAGAGACAGATGGACTGGTTTAAAAGTTGGCAACCCTGTTGCTTGCTTTTGCATTTGTAAGCAAGGATCAAATTGTGTACCACTCAGGTATCATCCGGCACATCTGTGTGTGTGTGTGTGTGTGTGTGTCTTTTTGCACTACATTAGAAACATCATATATTGTCACTGCTGCTGCAGTTCTTCCTGCTCCCTTAATGAGAACTGGTAATGACAGTCCTTTCTGGTTTGGCTGGCTGTTGTGAGGAGGACAAAATGGAAACATATGATGACCTTGGCAATGATTTTTGTTGGCTCACATCTTTTTGGCTAGCACTGGAAAATCCCCTGCAACAGAGATGGGATACAAATGTCATTTCTCTCAGATTGCTACTAGACAACAGACCTCCCCTGGCCATGGCTAGGGGAGGAACCCTGGGAGGCCTGGGAAGAGAGATGACTTGGCAAAACAGAAGACAAAATATTTCAACAGGCATAGCGAGGACTGCAGCCCCCAGTAAACACTGAAATATAAGACTGATACAGTGGTAACTATTTAATGGCTGTTTTTATGCACTGAGTCTCTCATATGTATTAGACACAATGAGTCTCAATCAAACGCTGTTCAAAATTAATCATTTGGTATCATGAAGGCCACACAGAAGACAAGATTGGCTTTCTACATTGTCTAGCATAGATCTTTTCTCTTATGTGCTTCAGAAGACGTGTATATCTGAAACAGATCTGATTGTACTATTGTATGTTTAACCATGGGGAAGAAGCAGGCAAGCATAACACATCATCTCTCCCCACCAAACTTTCCCAGTTGAATTTTCAAAATCAAGGGAACCATGGAGCTCTATTTGTATATGCCATGATCTTGAACACTATAAGCTGGATCCTGTGAGTGGGTTCCACTAGAGGTGGAGCTTGTCTTCCACCACCATATGGCTCTTTCTCCAGAAAAAGGTTTCTTGCCATGGAGGAAGACTCTGTGTTTAGCAGATGCATTCATAGGAGCCAACCCAATAACATAAGAATTGCTTTGAGGATTAAGCCAACATCCATGTAGCTGCCAGCCACAGAAGCCTCTCTGGAAACTCGCAAGTAGGACTTGACGAATACAGCAACCTTTCCTTGTTTATATCCACCATCTGGCAAATTGCTCCAGAGCATGGAGACAGCTCTTAACTATCACAGTTAATAGCTAACACTAGACAAATTCTGAATTACATTTGAAAGTCATCTAAGCAAGTGGCCATCACTGTATCTTGTGACAGTGAACTATATATAAAATTGTAGCCTGTGGGATGTGGTCTGGTCCCTAGGCTTCTGCAAGACCCAAACCTGGAGGATCATCCACTACTGCCTCCTAGCTTCCCCAAAATTTACTGGACACTATTCCTCTAGGTAACCATGTGAAAATCTATGAGATGCTCTATGAATTAGAAAGCTATACAAACATACATTAAGCCCGAAGATGTATAAAACTGCAAGGGAGAGGGGTTTGTTATTTTGCTTTTAAACTTTAAATGTTTTTAACTATTACTGGAAACCCCATTGCTGCACTGAACCAGCAGCTGCACCACAGCAAGGAGACCACCAAGAACTATTGCCAAGTGGAAGACATGGCCTTCAACTATGAAACATTTAAACAGACCTGGGCCACCAGAGTTTTGAAAGCAATTCACCTGGGATTACTGTTCAGCAGCGGAGAGGGATGCACACACCCCAAATGCTGCTCATCTCCCACCGACACATTTTCAGAATTCTATTAAAATAATTTCCTATGCTTTATTGCAAATACATGGTATGATATGACCTAGAAAAAATGGCAGGGAAACATAGAACTAAATGCACTTCCTTCAATAATTAGAAAATGCTGTGCCTCAGTATAGAAGAATTTAAATTACACCTGCAGAGGCAATGGGCATTGATGAATTAGATGTCAAATTAAAGAAAACATTGAACCGATTCTATTACGTAATAAATCTCCCAATTGTCTAATTAGCTGAGGAAAGAAACAAAATAGGGCTCGACTCATCCCATGGGGCCATTAAGATGATTGGGAATGTACTGAAGTACTGTCATTAATATGAGACTCATTCAGCCCTGGCACATCAAAATTACTTGAAACCTTCAGCACCCCTCTAGCCTGAATAGGTGTTAATCTTTATTATGAAATGTAACTCTATTTACATACATTAAGAGCTAGAGTCTGGTTCTCAGAGGCACATGTATCACTTGGTTTCTCAGCTCTCATTGACTCACCCTACATGCGTGAGCTGGCTCCTGTTGACATGTGTTTTGTTGGAAGAAAACTGATACGAAGTTTCCAGCTGTGGTTCTTTGATCCGTGACAGCTCATTCACACCTGGGTATCATTCTTTGATGCTGCAGACATCAAAGTTGGAGACGCCTGTATAAATCAGTCTGAAGAGATAGAAAATGAGTTGCTGCTGCAGCAAGGACCTTGAACCTGGATCCTCTGGGAGGAAAGATAAGAACCTTTCAAGAATTACATGGCCCAAAGAACTTCAACAGCCCCCTCCTCCATCCATTCTCCTGTCCTTTACTGGCCATAACTCATTATTGCTCCAAGGAGCTGCCATGCACTTTGTGGGAAGAGCTATTATAAGCCAACTGGTTCCAGTTGGGCAGGAAAGGGTTAAGACCCCCACCATATGTTCCTTGATCCAAGTCTGGATTGAGTTTCTTGTGGTTGCTTTTCACCTTTTTTTTTAAATGCAAGAGATTGTTTTGTAGTTTGATCCTTGCTTCATAATCAGTTGTAGAATCATAGAGACATAAAAAAATATTTTAAAAATTAGCTCCCACAAAAATTTGTTGCATTGAAAACAACACGGACCCAGTTGTAGGATTGAATATAGCCCACATTCAGAAGTAAGCCCATAATTTTGTAGGGTAGAACTAGATATTTCAGCAAACATTTGTTCCCAAGCCTATGAGTATCAAAATAATTCAAATAAATATGAAAATATGAAGTGTGTGGAAAATAGGAAAGGGAGAAGGAGAGAGAAATGCTTAACCCATCCTGACCCCACCAGTTATTCCTAGCAAATGCCTCTCCTTGGTTGTCTTTCTTTCAGCTAGGCCTATTTTTAGTTTCAAAGCCAAGCTATGAAGGTGGGGTGGGTAGAGAATGCATTAAACTGTGTGAAACAAAATTTGCAGGAGTGAATCAGCAACTAGTGGAAGAGCTATACATTTCTGGCAGCTTCCACATGAAATTTTTGCTTCGGCTTGGTGTACAAAACAGAGTGGAGGGTTTTTTGGTGCATCCATATGACATCATCCACTTTCTGAGTTTCCCACCACCTTGCTTCAATATTTTCCGAACCTGGTATGCTACAGACTTTTCTGAAAGATAGCAATGAATGCATGTATCTATGTCACGTAGGAATCTGTGTAATGTTGCGTGGCTAGGAATCTGTGCAATAGTACATGGGCACCATTTTCCTTGCCTTGGCCCCACAACCACCATTTTCTCATGATACCAGATGATTTTGGGGGATTTGTAAAATGGCAATTGGCATATAGGTGAACCATTGTACATTACAATGGTCTATCCACTAGCTCCCCTGAATTCCCACCTTTCTTTTTTGAAAAAGAAAAAGCAAGCCTCCAGCCTTTTTCATTTTGTCTTTTCCATTCCACACAACAAAGTAGGCTAGAGGCTTCTTTAAAAATTGGATCTGTGAACCAGAGATTCAGAAGAACTTGTGGCGAGATCATTATAACATTGAAAGACTTTGTAGTAGAGATGCCAGTGTACAGGCGATGCCTGAAGATATCCTGGAATTACAGCTGATCTCCAGACAACAGAGTTGAGTTCCCCTGGAGAAAATGGATGCTTTGGAGAGTGGATGCTATGAGATTATACCCCACGGATCTCCCTCTGCTCCCCATACCATGTCCAAAAGAAGGTGCCCTATCCTTATTTCCAGTGGAGGGAAGGCATTATTGGTGCTTGGGAGGGGCAACAGTGTGCGGACCTCTAGCGTCCTGGCCCCACTGATGGACCTCCTGATGGCACCTGGGGGTTTTGGCCACTTTGTGACACAGAGGTTTGGACTGGATGGCCCATTGGCCTGATCCAACATGGCTTCTGTTATGTTCTTATGTCCTTCTCAGGCTCTACCCTCTATATCTTCAGGAATTTCCCCGCCCAGAGCTGGCAACCCTACTATATGCCAGTTACTGGGGGGTAAAGCCTGTAAAGCCCATCTGGTGGCCCGGGGTGGAGGGTTAGTATGGGAGGCTGAGGCAAGGAAAATGCAGACAAAACTGCTGTGTAGATGTTCTGTTACAATACAATTGGACTGATAATTCTTTATGTGAATATTATTTCTATGGTTTGCCTGTCCTTATTGTAATAAATATTGTATGTATTTTAGTAATTTTGGTCACAGTAACCTTTGGGTATAAGTTGTTGGTTTCCTGTGTGACCTCTATGGAAAACAGTGTGACCTGGCTATGGAAAACAGTTTCTTATACTTTTTCACCCAAAGGGTGATTAACATGTGGAATTCACTGCCACAGGAGGTGGTGGCGTCCACAAGCATAGCCACCTTCAAGAAGGGGTTAGATAAAAATATGGAGCAGAGGTCCATCAGTGGCTATTAGCCACAGTGTGTGTGTGTGTGTGTGTGTATATATATATATATATATATATATATATTTGGCCGCTGTGTGACACAGAATGTTGGACTGGATGGGCCATTGGCCTGATCTAACATGGCTTCTCTTATGTTCTTATGTTCTTATGTTCTCTCTCACTGTATTTAGTCCCCAGTTGGGGACAGGAGATCCCCTGGTTTGGAGGCCCTCCCCCCAGGTTAGGGAGGGGAGAGGGTGGAATGCCTGCTGCGCACTCCATTATACCCTATGGAGATCAGTCCCCATAGATTATAATGAATTCATCCATAGGTATCTGAGGCTCTGGGGAAAATATTTTATGAGGTAGAGGCAACAAATTTTCAGCATAGCATCTGGTGCCTCTCCTCAATAAACTCCCCAAGTTTCAAAAAGATTGGACCAGAGGGTCCAAATTCTATGAACCCCAAAAGAAGGTGCCAATCCTTACTTCCAATGGAGGGAAGGCATTTAAAAGAATGTGGTCCCTTTAAATGTGATGGCCAGACCTCTCTTCAGAGTTCAGTCATGCTTGTCACAACCTTGCTCCTGGCTCCACCCCAAAGTCTGCTCGCCCCACCCCCAAAGTCTCCTGGCTCCACCCCCAAAGTCTATGTGGAAGCAGCCTATTTTCCACTTCTTGATTCCCCTCTGAAGCTATTTTTCTATTGGCCAGGCTTACTTTCAGGCAAAGGGAAGGTAACATGTAAAAGGAAGTTTGCAAAGGTGAATCTCTGAGCAGAGGAAAGGCTCAGTAGCCTCTCTTTTAACCATAAAGTCTCCTCTGTTGATTCATCTCTGCAAATGCCTTCCTTAGGCTGTTTTTCTTCCAGCCTAGTTTCGGAGCCTGGCTATGGAAAACAGTTATTTTAAATTGTAGGAAAGGAGGTGTCCAAGCAGAGGGAAAGGAAAGAATTTCCCTCCCAGCAATTTTCTCCCTTTTTTAATTTCATTGAATTTATATCCTACATTTCTTTAATAATGGAACTCAAGAAACATGCCTAGGCCTCCCAGGAGGTCTCCTGTGAGGGCACACTGACCAGGCAAGTCACTTGAGTTCAACATTTGTTCCCTCACATACCTTCAAACCATACTCTAGCTTTCTTCTCAAAGGAAGCTGGGTTTGGAAGCACCATGTTTCTGTCATAATATTTAATTCCAACCTCAGCTTCATGCTCTGGTTGTGCATGCTAAAGTCTGAATCCTTTTGAACATAATTGCATCACAGTCTTTAAATAAAAGCATTTTAAAAAGGAAATACATTCCTTTCCTCAACACTTTGTTATATATAACTTCCCTCTTATTCTATGTTCCAGTTCTCCTCAGACTCCTAGAGTGCTCTGTCTGACGGGATTAATTTTTAAAAAAAAAAAATAGGTGATTCTTTTAATCCATATTATCCTTTCAGGAGACAAGATTCCTTCTCGCTTCCTCTCCAAAACCCATCATTTGTTAGTCTGAAGAGCAGCTATGCTGTTAAATCAAAGAGGACATGAAGATGACACCCCATTAATTTCCTCTTTAGTAGCAATAATTCAGAATTTAGGAAGGGATTTTTCAAAATGTCAGTGCTGACATGGCCAAACCTGGGAACACATGTCTAAGCATATGTTTTAAATCAGCTAAGAAAGGTCATTCTTTTCCACTGCAATGTGCAAGCAAGCAAGGCTATAAGCAGAACGACATGAAGGGTTGAGGGAAAGCACAAGGGGCCACACTATGAGCCATGGACATCCTAATGGGCAAAGACTGGGGTTACTTCAACTGCTAGGTTCCTTTAGTGTATTGTGCTTGAGTAAAGCACCGCGCAGCCATGCAGCAGAGGCCACCAGGGGGATCCCCTGGTCACTCGGCGCAGCGCGCGAAAGGACTCCACCAATCAAGATCTGTGGCGGGAAGTTTAACTAGCCAGGATTGGTCTGGGCCAGCTGGGGGGCCGTTCCAGGCTGTGTTTATATAAAGCGGGTCCCGGCCCGCGTTGCCCCTGTTCTGTTGTGATGTACGATCCATTAAAGCATGTTGCCTTCCACACGTCTCGTCTCTGAGTACATTACAGTTCCCATGCTGCAGCTTATAGGGGTAGCTGTGGGACCTAAGGATGAGCATGACATTTGAAAGATTATGACAGTTAGATTCAAGTCCAGTAGCACCATAAAGAAGAACAAGGGTTCCTAGCTATAGGGCTTTTAAGAATCAAAGCTCTCTGTCAGATATTCTCAAAAACTTGTACCCCTTCTTGCATTCTTCTGTAGACCAACTTGACTACCCACCTGAAACCAGGGGTTGAATTCTAACAGGAACTTCTTTGCATATTAGGCCACATACCCCTGATGTAGCCAATCCTCCAAGAGCTTACAAGGCCAGGGGCGTAGCTAGGGCTTTCGGGGCCCGGGGCCCAAGATTTATGTGGGCCCCCCTACGTGTGTGCACGCCGCCGGAAACAGGAAGTGGCGTCACTCCCAGTGACGTCACTTCCGGTGACGTCATGCCACCGCCGGAATCAGGAAGTGACATCACTTCCTGTGACATCATTTCCCCCCGCGCCACCTGCCGGAAACAGGAAGTGACATCACTTCCTGTGACATCATTCCCCCCCCCGCGCCACCTGCCGGAAGCAGGAAGTGACATCACTTCCTGTGGCATCACTTCCCCCAAATGACATCATTTCCCCCAAATGCCACTGCCGGAAACAGGTAGTGACTTCACAGCACTTCCTGTGACGTCCCCAAAAATCCCCCAAATATCACCGCCGGAAACAATTTTGTTCTCAAATCCTGTATATACTTCATCAGTATATGGGATAAGGCACTTTCTCAACTGTGCTGCATAATGCAGCCTATTTATTTTGTCCTGTTTGCTCTGTTGGCTCTATCTGCGCCACCTTCATCACTTTCGGGGTGTGGATCCCCCAGTGGGGTGGGCTCCCGACTCCCTCCGCCGGCTGTTTCTGATAGCCCTGCGCCCCCTCTTTCATTTGATATGTGTCCCGTGTGGGTGCCACCCTCCCGCCGGGAGATGCCGCAAAATGAGCCCCCTTGAGGCTTATGGCGGCAGGGCTCGGGGGAAGCGAGCTAGACTGCTGTTCTTTTGAGGGGTTATAGAGTGTTTCGAGCCCGTCCCTGTGGCATCGGTCCCATCGTTGTGGGACCCAAGGGGGCGGCGCAGCGACCCACCGAAGCAGCCTGTCACTAATAACACAGGTCAAGATGCAGGACAGGAACCCGGAAGTGACCGAAAGGGAAGAAAGGAAAGAGGGAGGGAGGGAGGGAAGGAAGGGAGGAGGGAGGGAGGGAAGGAAGGGAGGAAGGAGGGAAGGAAGGAAGGAAGAAGGAAGGAAGGAAGGAAGGAAGGAAGGAAGGAAGGAAGGAAGGAAGGAGGAGGGAGGGAGGAGGAGGGAGGGAGGGAGGGAAGGAAGGGAGGAGGGAGGGAGGGAAGGGAGGAGGGAGGGAGGGAAGGAAGGGAGGGAAGGAGGGAAGGAAGGAAGGAAGAAGGAAGGAAGGAGGAGGGAGGGAGGGAAGGAAGGGAGGAGGGAAGGAGGGAAGGAGGGAAGGAAGGAAGAAAGGAAGGAGGGAAAGAAGGAAGGAGGGAGGGAGGGAGGGAAGGAAGGAAGGAAGAAAGGAAGGAAGGAGGGAGGGAGGGAAGGAAGGAGGGAGGGAGGAAGGAAGGAGGGAGGGAGGGAAGGAGGGAAGGAAGGAAGGAAGGAGGGAGGGAAGGAAGGAAGGAGGGAGGGAGGGAAGGAAGGGAGGAGGGAGGGAGGGAGGGAAGGAGGGAGGGAGGAAGGAAGAAAGGAAGGGGAGGGAGGAAGGAGGGAGGGAGGGAAGGAAGGGAGGAGGGAGGGAAGGAGGGAAGGAAGAAAGGAAGAAAGGAAGGAAGGAGGGAGGGAGGGAAGGAGGGAAGGAAGGGAGGAGGGAGGGAGGGAAGGAGGGAAGGAAGGAAGGAAGGAAGAAAGGAAGGAGGGAGGGAGGAAGGAGGGATGGAAGGAAGGGAGGAGGGAAAGAAGAAAGGAAGGAAGGAGGGAGGGAAGGAAGGAAGGAAGGCCGCCCCCTCCCGCCAGCCGCCCCCCCCCCCCCCCCGCTTTCGGCACCCTCCCTCCCTGCCTGCCCTCCTTACCTGCTTCCAGGGCGGCAGAGAGTCCGGCGGCGGCGAGTCCGGCGGCGGCGAGGCGGCGAGTCCGGCGGCGAGGCCGCTGGAGGGCCTCCAGCGACCAGCGCCAGCTTCTCCGACGCCCTCCCCGGCCTCCGCCTGCACTGGAGGCCCGCACGCGGGGCCCTGCGGCGGTCGCGGAGCCGGGGAAGCGTCGGAGAGGCCGGCACTGGTCGCTGGAGGCCCTCCAGCGACCAGCGCCGGCCTCTCCGCCGCTTCTCCGGCCTCCGCTACCGGGCCCCGCGCGCGGGCGGGGAAGGCGGCGAGTGCAGCCGGCTTCTGAGGGGCCCCTTGGCATTGCCAAGGGGCCCCCCAGACCTGGGGCGACCCGCCCCCACGCCCCCCCCCTCCCCACGCCACTGTACAAGGCTCTTTTTTGTAAGCTCTTGGAGGATTGGCTACATCAGGGGTGTGTGGCCTAATATGCAAAGGAGCTCCTGCTAGAATTCCACTCCTGCTTGAGACTAAGATTAAGAGAGCAATCCTAAATTCTCTTGGATTGTTATATTTGTGTCCTCACAGCATGGTTGCTGCATTGTTAGCCAGCTGGAGATCATGGAGATAAGGCAGGATAGATTTTAGAAAAAACCACAAGGTCTTCTCAGAATCTTGTTTATGCCTAGTCAATGGTGTTTACTTCCAGAAAAGTGTTTTTAGGATTGCATGGTAAGGTTAGAATTAATTTGGTTGAAGAAAAGAGTTCTGTTCAAGGGAAGCAATCAAATGAGGAGATTCAAGGGAAACAAACAAACTGAAGGAGATTCAGGCAAGGGGACTGAGTTGGGGAAGCAAGCCAGAACGAGGAGTGAGAGAACCAGTGCTCTTGAGCAAGTCAGAACGAGGAGTGAGAGAACCAGTGCTCTTGAGAGGAACAGCATCTGATAGAGTTATGACTGACCCAAGGTCACATAAGCAGGTGCACATGGATGAGTTGGGAATCAAACCCGGTTATTCCAGATATGAGTCTGCACTCTTAACCACTACACCAAACTGGCTCTCAGAACAGAAGCAGGGAGAAGTCAACAATAGTCCTGGTTTGGTGTGACAACTCAGACTGCCAGAAGGTAAGCTTGCTATTTTTTATATTTTAGAACAGGGGTATCAAACATGCAGCCCAGAGGCCGAATGAGGCCCCCAGATGTCTTCTATCGGGCCTCCAAGCAACTGGCTATCATCTGATTCCTTCTCTCTCTCTGTTGCTCCTTCTGCATAACAGCTTGCTTTGCCAGGCTTGCTCAATCACAGAGGTGCTACAGAGCAAAATGTCTGTTTTCTCCATTGGGGAGGTAGGGGAAGGGATGGAGAGCTTGCTTTGCCAGGCTCTCTCAATCACACAGCAGAGTTACTGAGACAAGCCTCTCTTCCTTCTATTGGCTGAGGCTCCTCCCCTTCCTGGTCCTCTGGGGAAGGAAGGAACGAGCCAGCACTTCCTTTGTCCATTTCACTGGATCCCATGGGAGAAATACAAAGAAAACACCTTTAAGACCAGTGAATGCTATTGTTTTTAAGCATGTCATTTTAAGGCGGTTTTTTAAAACCTTTAATTGTGTTTGTCTATGCCCTTTATAAAGTATATATCTCGGCTACTTAATCTTAAATAGGTACACATGGCCCAGCCTGACATGGCCCGGCCCAACAAGATCTCATTTATGTCAGATCCGGCCCTCATGAGTTCGACACCCCTGTTCTAGAACATTCCAAAGAATGCAGCTAAGGAAGGCTCAGGGCTAACACATTCTTAACATAGATTTAGGTGGGTAGCCGTGTTGGTCTAAAGCAGCAGCACAAAGTTTCAGTGGCACCTTTAAGACCAACAAAGAAGTATGTGTGCACACAAAAACATATCTTGAATAAAATACTGTTTGTCTTAAAGTTGCCACTGGATTCAAATTTTGTTCTACATTCTTAACATATTTACTATTAGTGTATCAAAATAAATGAGAAAATTATTGTCTAAGCCTTGTAAAAAGATTTATTATCAAAAAGTCTGTTATGTTTCCACTGACAGAGTGGGCCTAGCCTAAAAACACTATCTGCTTCCTACAAAGAGGCTGGGTGAGTGGTTGTCTGATAAGCTTCCCAGTCCTCAGGTCCCAGTGGGGGATCCCCCAGTTTTGCAGGCTCCTCCCCACTGCCAGTCAGCTGGCTGGTAGGGGAATCCCCACCCCAACAGCCATCATGTGCCTTTAAATCTCAGCAGGACAAAACTGCATGTGGCTCTTCCTGGTGAGTGTGTATGAGAGAAAGCCAGCACAGTCCTTCTGTTTGGCATTCATTTCAGAAGTCATTTGTATAGATAGTAAAGAGTTAACCAGAACCTGGTTATTTGTATGGATAGGAAAGAATTAACCAGAACCTAGACTACTCTGTTCAGTTCTTTCATTTTCCTGTGTTAGTCTGAAGAAGTTGGTTGAAATACAGCAAATTGCTACATCCAGCAACTCCCATGGGTGAATTGCCCCAGTGAAATCACAAAAGTGTGTGCTTGCAAACTGTTCATTTTGGCTCCTTTGTGAGTTTGTGTGTGTGTTTGTTCACTTTCATTTAGTGGAAGTGCAGCTGCTGGGGGAACCTTTTGAAGACAGAAAAGAGGAGGAGGAAATGAAGACTGTATTCAAGGCTGTATTTTATTTATTTATATTAGGGGATAGGAAAATCTCTTGGCTCCACCCCCAAAGTCCCCAGGTATTTCCTGAGTTGGACCTTGGCAACCCTACTGCTCAAAGAGGGAAAAGCAGCCAGATAAGAAACTGAATTTTTTTTTTCCTTCAGATGGTGAGGAAAATTTCTAAAGAAGTTCCTGGGGAAAACAAACTGTGGAGATGGAGAAAGGTAGTTAGCAGAGGAGTGGTTGTCTTCTGGAATATGGCTTCTTGGTGACTGTGAACAGAAGACGCACTTTTCTTTTTTGCCCTGAGTTTGGGACTGCCATTATAATTTTTATTAATATTGTTTGTTAAAGCTCCCAGTGTGACCTTATTGTTTCCCTCATCTTTCAATAAACACTATTTGTTTAACTGTGTTTGGGTTTTGAATGAGGCATCTACAATCCCATGACCACTAATGTGGCCCTCTTAAGGCAAAAAAAGTTACAATTTTATTTCTAGTCTTTCACTTTTCTCATTGATGCTGCTATCGCTTTTTCTCTTGATTTCCAAACTGCCACATCTCTTCCCAAGCTTCTGGCTCCACCCTCTTAGAATTCTCCTGCCACTCATTCACTTCATTCCAATACAAAGGAGCTCAAGGTGCTTCATAGTCTGAATACTAAACATTAAAGCTACCTTATTTGTGTCATGGGCAATGTAAATATGTTAACATATGAGGCCACTACTAAACTATGGTCCACAAAAACTTATGCCAGAAGAAAAACTTGTTCGTTTTTAAAATGCCACAGGAGCCCTGTTCATTTTTACTGCAACAGACTAAAATAGCTACCCTTCTGGAACTATAAACTGGGGGAAGTATTTGGAATCAATAGGTTAGCTGGAAAATACTTAAGTGTGTAACTAGGAAGGCTTGCAGTTGAAAAAGTTTGCCTGCCATATGTATTAAGATTCCCTTTTGCAGTTATCATTCTGTATGTGTTCTGTCAAAGCTTTCAAACTGCAACTACAGAATTGAGCAAAATGAAGTGACAGCTGTCACCTTCCCTGTGAGAGACAAACACAAGTTGGAGCTTTTACAAATAGCCATAATTGGAAACTCTTAGTCCCTTCCAACAACTCCATTCCACAGGGTTCTTAGTGGGAAATTACTAAAAGAGGTTTCTTGTCCACCCTAAACTGTGCAGGATTGTGTTCTAGAGCAGTGTTCCCTAATGTGGCAACAGTGGGCACGATGGCATTTGAAGGCACTTCCCCAGGAAAGCACTTTCCTGTGCTTCAGGAAAGTAGGCAGGGCCATTGTGAAGGCAGAACCAGTGATTGGCTGCCTTCATACAAATAAAGTGGCTTTTAACTTGGATCCTCTCCCCACAGCTCAGTGGAGAAGAATCCAGGATTCTGTAATTGAGACCAGTGGATGAGGAAATGGGAAGGCCTTGGAAGCACCGTAGGACCCCATTTGCCCCTTGGAATTCTCTCTCTGTTTTATCCTCTCTTGACCTCATTGGTTGTCTTCTTCTGTGTACATGTTACCCCCTCCCCTTGGGCTGTGTACATGTTTCTATTCCTCATCATCCATCCTTGTGCATGTGTGATTGGCTCCACCTTCTGTGGCAGCCATTTTGTAGTGGTGCCTGCCACCCTGCCTCAAAATCCCAAAGATGCTGCAAGGGCAAGGCTCAAAGAGGTTGCGTATTCTAAAGAACAATATAATACCAAGCCTCCCACGAATCTCTATGGCTGACGTGCTGAAACCTTTGTGTATGTACTGCATGCCTGAAAATTACAGTTAATCATCAACACGTAGATAATTTTAGTATACATACAAAGTTCTTGTTATAACAAAATGCCACATTCAGAAGAAGAAAGGCAAGCAAACATTCTTGGTATATTAGAGTCCTTGCCAGTGCAAGAGGCATTGCATGGCTATGAAGAAACATTGTTCTGGTTCAGATGTCTTGAACCAGGGTTTGGGGGCCACAGGAAAGAGTTGTGGGCTTACACATCCCTTTCTCACTATCACCATTTTGCACATGTCCCTTTCTCCACATCCCGGTACTCCCAAACCACATCATTTTCCAGTGCCATCAGCATATGAAGGAAAGTGCTGCTTTCCAACTATTGTTTACAAATGTACTTCATACTATGGTTTGGAAAACTGAGCTGTGACATCTGCATTGGCCCACAGTGTTGGACTTGAGAAAAAAGAGTGTGTAGTTCGGCATTTAGCTTAACCACAGCTACGCTTAATCGTTTCCTGGGTTTTATAAACGGATAGAAGGAAGTGCTTCTTCACCCAAAGGGTGATTAACATATGGAATTCACTGCCACAGGAGGTGGTGGCGGCTACAAGCATAGCCAGCTTCAAGAGGGGGTTAGATAAAAATATGGAGCAGAGGTCCATCAGTGGCTATTAGCCACAGTGTGTGTGTGTGTGTGTGTGTGTGTATTTGGCCACTGTGTGACACAGAGTGTTGGACTGGATGTCCATTGGCCTGATCCAACATGGCTTCTCTTATGTTCTTATAAGAGCTGAACTGGAGCAGCAAATGTTACCTCAACAAGTTGACATTATCCATTTACTACTCTAACCGGAGGAATCATAACATGATACATTGGCATGCTGAGTGACAGCAGTTAGCTAGGGCTTTTTACACAAGTGTGATTCTTCTGTTCCTCTGCCCTTCTGAATGCCAGACGACAGTGAGGAAGGGAGGGTACAGTCACAGCCCCTTTGCCCAATGGGAGGAGACAAAGCAGTGTGGAAGGGAGGAGTCTGTTATGAGGATATACTCCTGTTGGAAAGCATGACATGCCTTCTGCCCAGAGTGAACCCCTCATCCTCTCCCTCCAGCATGGAGGTTCTTGCCTTGACCACCATTTTGTTCCCCTTTCTATATTAAAACTGCTGAATAAGCAGAAATACACATTATGTACTGTTTCTAGCAAAAGACAGCTCGTCTGTACCATAGAGGCATCATAGCACAAAAAGGCCTACTGCAACCTCTGAGCAAATCAGCCAATAATATCAAGGAAAACAGAAAGGGCAGAGGAATGGTGAAAATGAAGATGGTGATAAAGAACACTGGATCATCAGAACAGTGAGAGGTTCAACAACAGCAGCACCTGCAAATGGATAAGACTGGTAACTGCCTATTCATAGGCATTCTCTGTGGTGGTTCCCATCTTGTGGAATACCCTGATCATTCAAGTGATTATTTTGTCTTCTGCCTTTGCAATTCCATCATTCCTTGTCTAGGAAATTGTGGTTTATGGTGTCTATTAATTCCATAATCCTAATCCAGCAAGAAAGGTAGAATATAAATACATACATAAATAACTAGTTTTAATTTTTCATACCTTACTAGTTGTAAATGTTGCTAATTTCCACTCAGCTTGTATGTGGATGTTAAATTGTTTACCAAGGAGTTCACCGTGGTGAACAATGCAGTGAATGTAGGGAAGGCAAAAGTTTGACTGGATTTTATCAGTTTTGTTGCCCTCAACATTTTGTTAGTATTCATTTGGCCTGAATTGGTAATTAAATTATGTGGACACCACTAAACCCCAGAACAGCTTTGAACAATGTTCTCTCTGTCCAGAGAGCAACGTGTTTTCACAATTCCAGTTAAAGGTCTACAGTTCACAAATAAATACGCTTGTAACTCAGTTTGCTCACTCAAAACTGGGAATAACTGCTCTGTTTGTTAGGTTTAATTGGGACAAAAGTCCCTTAATTCTAGTTCTGGTGTTTTCGTGTCCTGTCCCTTGCCCCATAGTAACGTGCTGAGATAATGTTTACATTGCTATGCTGACTTGTTGGGATGGCTCCCCACAGAGCAATTCTTGAGGGTCTACATACTCCAAGCAGGAGACATCTTCTAGGGCTAAGACAGCTGTAAAGTTTACAAAGCCAAACTTTTGAAAACAGGGTAAAATGTGCCAGTTATTTCTCACAGAACAGTTGCTTTTAGTTATCAGGTTTAACTCAATTACCCTTTATCATTGATTATGGCACCTATGAGATGTTCTTTTGGATCAGTGGCAAAACCATGACGATTTTCCATGAGGTATTATTTCTTCCTAGGTCTTGTCATATCACTCTGCACAAGCCACCCAGCTGAACTCACACAGCAAATTTGGAGGTACCACAAAGGGCACAAAACTACCACTTGTTCTATTTCTTATTATGGTCTTATCTCATGAAGGTGCCATTTGGATTCTGCTGCTTTAGGGACCCAAACGACTTGTGCTATCTCTGCTTTCCTCACAAGGAGATGGATACAGAGAGCTTTTTCATTCAATCTTGCCCAATTATTTTCCTTACTACAGCCTCCATTTCTCATGGCTTTTATCCATTCAGTCCCACTATCTTCAGTATAGCCATTTTGATAATCAAAGAGTGCCTTTCCTTTCCTCTTTCACCTGCTGAAATGTTGATTGAATCCACTCCAAGGATCCATAATGGCATTCCAAAATTCACTGTACAGAACTGAACCTAAGGTGGGGGGGGCAGACACATGGGGGGGGGCATGGGATGTCAGTGACATCACTATGTCACTTCTGGGCATATCATGCAAATGGTAGTAGGAAGCTTCAAGAATTCCTAGAACTACACACTGTTACTTCCATGTTGTACCGAGAAGTGTACCAGCACAGAGGCTGGGAGCTGTTTCTTATTTATTTTTATCCCATCACTGATTGGAGTGGTGGTGGGCAGCCCTAATTGAGCCATGTAAAGAAAACTGAGATTATCTGTTTACTGTAGCAGTTCACTTTCTTCAGTGTGATAATTTTGAGCATGAGAGGCCCCGCCCTCAATCTGTTCCTTTTCTTTTAATACTTGCATACCAAGCCAAGGCAAGCCAGCCAGCAGCCTGGAGAATGCATTTAAAGTTAAAATTGGTTTCTTTCCACCTCTCCCTCCCCATCTATTCCTTCCTTCCTTCCTGTTGTGTGGCTCTCAAACATCTGACATTCATATCTTGTGGCTCTCAAACATCTGCCATTTATTCTATGTGGCTCCTACATTAAGGAAGTTTGGCCACTCCTGGTGTAGGGCTTTATAGGTCAAAACCAGAACCTTGAAGCAGATCTGGTACTCAGCTTGGAGCCAATGCAGCTGGTGAAGCACTGGCTGGATGCATATGCTCTTCCTCTATCATTCAGAACCTGGCCTTATGTGCGTTCATTCTAAGGATAACCCGGCTGTGTTCAACAGACCTCAATGACACCTCAAAAGATTGCAATGAGGCAAAGCAATCCCAGATTCTCAGGATGGGTGCTAATGTGGACATGCTGCATTCATTATTTCCATGCAGGGCAAGATGATTATATAAACAGCTAATGGTACTCAATTCATAAAGTTATAGCAAAATGTCTTATAGGACACTTTGAAATAACTTATACAATTGCTGAGTTTTCAAGACCTCTTTCATGACAGGGTTCAAAAAACTATTTCAGTGAAATGCTGCCTTCTGCTGTACAGAAAAGAACACTGCAAGGAGACTGGATTTCATTCAGTATATTAAGTACATAAAGTACTATTATATGTTATCACCAGATATAGAAGGGATCATTTTCCAAAGACGTCAAAGTGGCATGACTCACTTATACGCCAGAGGAAATGCTAATTAATGCCTTGCATCACTGTAAAAATCTAATTCAGAACCCCCAAGTATGGATAGATATCAATGTACAGTGACAACTTGGCAGGCAGTTGTACACTGAATCACAATTGTGAAGTAAATCTGACCTTCTCCTGAATGAATTGAGCTTCTCTTTTCACTGAATTTGACCCTGGAATTAAAGTGCCTCCTCAAAAAAAATGTCCTTGCCATAAAAGTAGATTATTAATTATATTAATAATCAGGGCTGCAGTTAAGAACATAAGAAGAGCCCTGCTGGATCAGACCAGTGGCCCATCTTAGCTAGCACCCTCCCTCAAACAATAGCCAAGCAGTTCCTCTGGAGGGCCAACAACAGGGCAGAGAGGCCAGGACCTTCCCCCTGATGTTGCCTCCTGGCTCTGGGATTGAGAGGTTTAGTGCCTCTGAATGTGGAGGTTCCCCATAGACACCATGGCTAGTAGACACTGATAGATCCATCCTCCATGAATCTATCTAATCCCCTTTTAAATCTGACTATTCCTGTGGCCATCACTACATCCTCTAGCAGCAAATCCTACATTTTAGCCACTTTCTGCGTAAAGAAGTTCTGCATGTGAACACATACAAAGAACCTCTCTGGAGACTTGTTTCTGCCTAAATATGCTTGGGATCGAGCTGGGTGTGTCTTTCCAGCCAGAGAGAGGGCCTTTCTCTCTTTGAGCAAAAAACTCCAATGTAAGCAAGGTTGGTTATCTTTGCATTATCAGAGAATTTAGCAGCTGCCTCAGGATATATGACATCTTGCAGAAGTTTTCCTTTTCTTTCAAAAGAAATGCCTTGAGAGAAAGAGACAAACCAGAAGAAAGGCAAGATGGCTCAAGGCATAGACTTTCATCAGATGCTTCTCTGACAAAAACAAATGCTTTGCAGCAGCTCTTGAGCCCACAAACCACAGTGCAATCTTGCTGATGCCATCCTGCCCTGTAGAGGTGAGAGGAAAATGTCAAGGTCAGCCAAGGTGGAAAAGTCCAAAAGCAGAATATTGCAAGCTTCCTGAACTCCCAGCTTAACCACCAAGTGCTGACCTGACAGGAGACAGAAACTCTCGTGCAGTCCAGTTTGGTGTAGTGGTTAAGTGTGCGGACTCTTATCTGGGAGAACCGGGTTTGATTCCCCACTCCTCCACTTGCACCTGCTAGCATGGCCTTGGGTCAGCCATAGCTCTGGCAGAGGTTGTCCTTGAAAGGGCAGCTGCTGTGAGAGCCCTCTCCAGCCCCACCCACCTCACAGGGTGTCTGTTGTGGGGGAGGAAGGTAAAGGAGATTGTGAGCCGCTCTGAGACTCTTCGGAGTGGAGGGAGGGATAGAAATCCAATATCTTCTTCTTCTTCTTCTTCCTGCCTCTAAACACAAAGATTGGGAAAATGGGTAGGATCACTTCTGAGCGACATTAGAAAAGGCAACTACTGTACCAAAGGCGTCTTGCCTGGACCTGCCAGACTGAGGCTGATACACACAGCTGCCTTGAATTCATTCACTTGCACTACCATTTGTACATTAGAAATCTGCTTTTTCAGAGACTATTAATTTCCATATCAGAAGGAATCATAACTTGCATCCTACATGATCTGCAAAAGCTGGAGGGGGCCTTGCCAACTCAGTCCACTGAGTAGACAAGGCAAAGTGAAGGTCTACAGTGAAATGAGTCAATTGGTAAAACTAGCCCTCTTCTCCTCCATCACCAAGAGAGGTGTCCTTCCATCTTCATTCCATCTCCAGTCTTTCCCAAACATATTTGAGTGTGAAGTTTCAGAAAAGATCACAGCAAATCTTGAATGGCTGCCAGATTATTAGGAAAGCTTGGATTTCCCCAGTTCCACCTTCATGGCAGCCATTCATACGATCCCTGTCCCCAAAGCATTTCCTCTCCCTGCTAGCTGAAACTGTTGCTTGCTGGGGTTGTCTCCCTGCAAATAAACAGTTGATGTTTTGAGCCAGCTTGTCTCTGCTGAATGGACCTGAGAATGGGTGCCTGAGTACTCTAGCTTGGAAACCCACAGCCAAAGGAGGACAATACACACACACATTAAATTAAATTAAATTAAATTAGAGCCCAGTGGCATCTTTAAGACTGAAAAAGGTTTATTCAGAACAAAGTTGGTGTCCAGTAGTCAGAACAAAATTGGAGTCCAGTAGCACTTTTAACACCAACAAAGGTTTATTGAGAACAAAGTTGGAGTCCAGTAGTACTTTTACAACCAACAAAGGTTTATTCATAATGTAAGCTTTCGTGTGCTAGAAGCACACCTCATCAGACAATAGAATGGAATGGAATTAGCAGTCCTATATATAGAGAGAGTGGGCAGTGAATTAGTATGCAAAATAGTGGAAATGTTTTTAGCAGATTAAAAGAATCACAAGTTGGGGGGTCTGGTGACTGCTAGTTTGTTTTGACTGGGCAGAAACAACAACAAAGGCAATAAATGTCGGAAGAGGAGATTGATGTCTATGTTATTAGGTAACCTGTGTGTGAAGTGCAATAAATAAGAGTCTGTTGTAATGTTCCATTGGTCTCCTCTTAAGCATGGGTTAAAACAACGACATTTACTTGTAGAATGAAGCTTTCATGTGCACACACACTTCTCAGATACACTGAAGTGGACGTTAACATAAGAACATAAGAGAAGCCATGTTGGATCAGGCCAACGGCCCATCAAGTCCAACACTCTGTGTCACACAGTGGCAAAAAATTTTATATACACACATACACTGTGGCTAATAGCCACTGATGGACCTGTGCTCCATATTTTTATCTAAACCCCTCTTGAAGGTGGCTATACTTGTGGCCGCCACCACCTCCTGTGGCAGTGAATTCCACATGTTAATCACCCTTTGGGTGAAGAAGTACTTCCTTTTATCCGTTTTAACCTTTCTGCTCAGCAATTTCATCGAATGCCCACGAGTTCTTGTATTGTGAGAAAGGGAGAAAAGTACTTCTTTCTCTACTTTCTCCATCCCATGCATTATCTTGTAAACCTCTATCATGTCACCCCGCAGTCGACGTTTCTCCAAGCTAAAGAGTCCCAAGCGTTTCAACCTTTCTTCATAGGGAAAGTGCTCCAGCCCTTTAATCATTCTAGTTGCCCTTCTCTGGACTTTCTCCAATGCTATAATATCCTTTTTGAGGTGCGGCGACCAGAACTGCACACAGTACTCCAAATGAGACCGCACCATCGATTTATACAGGGGCATTATGATACTGGCTGATTTGTTTTCAATTCCCTTCCTAATAATTCCCAGCATGGCGTTGGCCTTTTTTATTGCAGACGCACACTGTCTTGACATTTTCAGTGAGTTATCTACCACGACCCCAAGATCTCTCTCTTGGTCAGTCTCTGCCAGTTCACACCCCATCAACTTGTATTTGTAGCTGGGATTCTTGGCCCCAATGTGCATTACTTTGCTCTTGGCCACACTGAACCGCATCTGCCACGTTGACGCCCACTCACCCAGCCTCAACAGATCCCTTTGGAGTTCCTCACAATCTTCTCTGGTTCTCACCACCCTGAACAATTTAGTGTCATCCGCAAACTTGGCCACTTCACTGCTCACTCCCAACTCTAAATCATTTATTAACAAGTTAAAGAGCATGGGACCCAGTTCATATATATAGAAAGAGAGACAGATGCCTCTACATAAGTGAACAATATAGTAGCATATAACTTAATGAAGATGTTTTGACATATACAAAAGCCAAACAGCAATGATAAGCCAAGTTTATATGGCCACATGGCTGCCCACCTGGATCTGTCATTAAATTAGTTATACAGTACCATTAATGGGTGTCAGTAAAATACATGAGCAGTAAGAGACTTTTCTTTCTTTGAATCAGTGGGATTCTAGATCAGGATCTGAAGTGATTCCTGGTCTCCTTTGAGGTAATACCTATTAGCTCCGTAAGATGTATTTTTCAATTGAAGTAATTATGTTGGGAGGGAAGGCAGCATGGTATAGCCTAATCTCACTGGATCTCAGAAGCTAAGTGGTGTCACTACTTGGAAGGAAGACTACCAAGGAAGACTGCAGAGGAAGGCACTGGCACTCTGCTTCCCACTTGCCTTGGAAGCCCCTTGCTGGGGTCGACAGCTCTTTACAGGTACATACAGGATTTTTTTGCAAAACCAAGGATTGCCACTAGATGGCATAACAATCATTGATTGCTCTTTAAACAATTTATTTTTCCTGCACAGTCAAAATTATGTTAGTTCTGGTGTGAGGGAGGGGTTTTGTTGCTATGGTTATAAATATTTATATCTCACTCCTCAGCACACAACTAAATCCAAGGGCCACTCACAGTCCATTAAAACCAGGCCAAATAAAGCATTTATTTTTGTGTGTGTGTAAAGAACCTTCAAATCCAAATTGTTGAAAGGGTAAACATTCAATACTAAAATTTAAACAGCACAGAACAGCAGCATTCAGCAGTTGAATATTTTTAAAAATTGAATAAATCAAAACCTACAATTTTCAAAGGGTATGGACAAACCGGAAAAAAAAACCCTAAACTGGTTTGCCTAAAAGTCTGAGAGAGCAAGATAGGTGAAAATACGCCAGAAAGGAGTGCAAGTCGGAAAGTGGCCAAAAAGCCCTCTTTGAGAGAATTGGTAGAAATTCAGGTTTCTTTCATTCCTACAGACCAAATAGGTCTTCATCAGATACCAGGAAGGTAAAATACCCATTGCAACATGCTCATTTCCAGAGAAGGAGTTCAGAAGCTAGGATGTTGTAGTTCATTTTTTTTTTTAAAGAACACCTGGAAGAACTGTGCATAAATTTATGGAACTGCATTCATTTCCAAGGAAAAGATTTCTTGCCAAAAGATAGAAACAGCAGGAGGGTGCAACATAAAAGGCCTTTCCTTGTTATATTATGGGAGATAAATGCCTCACTCTTCCTTAGGAAGGGGGGAATATTCTTTCCCTCTTTAGCAGGATGCCCTGACCTGGATGGGCCATGCCAGCCTGATCATGTCAGATCTCAGAAGCTGAGCAGGCTTAGCCCTGGATGGTATAGGTTGCCATTTCCCTGGCGGTGCTGGGGAAACCTCCAGGTTTTGGGGCTTCAGCCTGCCTCACCCCCAAACAGGGATGTCACTGTGCAATGTCCTCAATTTGATGATGTCACTGGAAGTGATGTCATTGTGCTGGGGATGCTGTGTGGGGATGCTATGGTATTTGGGCATACTCTATGGTTTTGAGGCTGAAAAAACCACAGAGTTTGCCTTAATACCAGAGCGTCCCCAGTGTGATGTCCCCGCCCATCCCTGGAATGCCCACCAAAGTCCCCCACTCCAGTGAAGGTAAGACCTGACAACCCTAGGATGGTACTTGGATGGGAAAACACTAAGGAATACCTGGATCATGACACAGACGTGGGCAATGACAAGCCACCTCTGAACATCTCTTGCCTTGAAAACCCTATGGGGTCATCATAAATCAGCTGTGACTTGACTGGCAAAAAAAGAAAAAGAAATTTAGCAGGGCCACTTACAAACACACATACACAGAGACACTAAGCAGACCCCTCACAAGTCTACCAGTGGGAAGATGCCTTGCCAACAGTTAGCAACCCTGACTGCTCAAAAAAGTATGCCAGTGACCAGAAGCATGAAAAAGCCTTATCAGTACTGCCTTCAGAAAGATTTGCCACTAGTGCAGTCCTCCAGGCCCCTGTTTTGGAAAATGTCTTACCAGTATCTGGTGCAAGAGATCACACAGGGCTTCAAGAAGGATCTGTGCTTCCAGCGTTCTGCTGTGATGGCCCTGCAAGAGGCACACAAAGTTTATTTGGTGGGTCCCTTCAAGGACAACAGCCTGTGCACCATCCATGCAAAGCAAGAAGCTTTCATACCCAAAGACATCCAATCAACACCACATCAGTGGACTTAAATAAAGCTTAAAGGTACTGGGGAAATGGCTAAGGGTCCCTGTAAGTCTGTACCTGATGAAGGCAGCTTTGACTCTCATAAGTTTATACTCTGGAAATCTTCTTTGTCTTTTACGTGTTACTGGACTTGAAGCTATTTCTTCTACTGCAGACCAACATGGCTACCCATCCAAAATACACTATGCTGTTTTCCTAATTCTAGGTCCCGGTCTGCAGCATAGAATCTCCAAGGTAAGAAGTGGAAATGTCCCTCATCCATTCTCTCTCCAGGACAGTTCAAAACTATGGCCACCTCCTTTGTCCAGGACTTTCAAAATTATGGTCACTCCAAACAAACACCTTCTAGGAAGCACATGCTGACTGAAGGTACATTTGATGAAACAAAAGGTTCCACACGGACACTGCACACAGTGACACCATGATTTGCGCAGTCACACGTCAGCACAGCTGCCATTTCAGCTCCCTTTCTCAGCCTGGTAAATAACTGTTCGGGCAAGAGGTCTACTCGGGTGAGCAACACAAATCTTTGAAGTGAGGACTCTCAGATGATCACAACAGCTATGTCAACATAAAAACAACCCCACAGGAATTACAACTAAACATGCAAGGAATCTGCCTTGTTCTTCAGTGGCTCTCCATTGTACACTCTGTGATATATGAAGAAACAACCTAGACCTTAAACAAGAATGTCCGTGCCGACTCTCTGTGAGCTACAGCAATCATACTAATCATAGCCACGTGTCCAGCTCATGTGTTGGTGTCTCCATGTGAGCATGACCATTTTGAAAGCCCAGCAACACTTCCGTACATTACCAAGGCACTCACACAGGGACCATTTTGTGATCTGCCTCAAGTCTCAGTTAGTGAGAAAGACAGGTTACAAATGAAATAAATAAATTCTGAACATGCCCCTGTCATTAGAGAGACTTCAGACTTTGCTTATTTTGAGTCCTCATTTAAACACAGCCACTAGCAGGCAAGAACTGAGATGTGCAATTTGCAAGCACTAGGCATCTTTTCTGCACTGATCCCCCAAGTGCAACATATGCAACTTTAGTGTGCCAGAAATCCATAGGATGGGCAGGCGTCATGCTGGCATGTTAGCGTTGCACAAAACAGAGGCCTACTTCAAGTGAGACGCTGTGCATATTTAACCTTGTATGGGCAAGGTCTTCTTACCTGCCAACATCAGGGCTAAATCAGGCCTAGCTTGACCCAGCTCAGAGGAAACTGGTTAGGAATTTCTGCAGGCTTTGTTCAGCTACCATTCTTGTGCAATTCCCTGCTGTGAGGTCAAGAGCTCCCCTCCTCTCCTGCTGTGTAAATCTTCACCTTCTAATGAAAACTCAGATAACACCCTTGCAAATTTCCTTCCTACCAGGGGGCACAAAATTCCCAATATGGGGGGGGGGGATGGAGGTCAAACCTGGTCCAGATTTAGTAATCATATTAAATAATAACAATATGAATTTTTATTTATATTTCCAAAAAGCATATGCCATTCACAATTAATCATGAGGTTTTAAAAATATAACTTCTTTTCACTTGTAATAGTCCGAATCTCAGTCAAAGAAAGAGGCCTCTATAAGAGGAGAGGAAAGATGTTAGGAACTTTCTTCACTGAGACCATTTGAAAGAAAATAATTCCTCCCCCTCTGTCTCTTTTCCTTACAACTTAGGCTGAGTGTGGGCTGTCCCAAGGTTACAGAAGTGTGCTTCATGGCCAAGTGGAGATCTGAACTCTGGGCTCTCCAATCTTTAAAAAGGTAAAGGTAGTCAGTCCCCTGTGCAAGCACCAGTAGTTTTCGACCCTGGAGTGACATTGCTTTCACACTGAGTCCGCTTGCGGAGAGGGCGGGATATAAATGCAAAGTAATAAATAAATAATAAAATAAATTAATTTTCATGGCAGACTTTTAACAGGGTGGTTTGCCATTGCCTTCCCCAGTCATCTACACTTTCCCCCCAGCAAGCTGGGTACTCATTTTACCGACCTCGGAAGGATGGAAGGCTGAATCAACCTGGAGCCGGCTACCTGAACCAGCTTCCACTGGGATCGAACTCAGGTCGTGAGCAGAGGGCTCTGACTGCAGTACTGCAGCTTTACCACTCTGCGCCACGGGGCTTGTTCTCCAATCTTAGACCAACACTAACTGTACCACTGACATACTGGCTACTCCTTATGAATCTCCAAATGCATCTCAGAATCCACAGTAAATACTGGCTGTTTAGTTACCCTGGCCTGAAAATATGAGAGCGTTTGTTTGAAGTAAGGTCCAGGGCAGCAGAATCACCTAATTTTCTACATTTGGGGAACCAGCTTTATCTCCTCCTCACCCTGCATGTACGGATGCACAGAGACAAAGGAGGGGGGGAAAGTGACAGAAATATTCCTATCAATTTCTTTCTGTCTAAAGCTGCAAGTCCTAAGACAGCAAGATCACCTTAACTTCTAGTACCTTGTATTTTGATGGTCCACAGGCTGAGAGGAGGGGCTTTAGGCAGAACCTCAAAAGATCCAGAGGCAAAAATAAGATTCAGGATCCTCCTATATGAAAGTAAATGTCCCAGAGAAAGAAAAGAGAATTGGCAGTCTTTGTACAAGTGGAGAGGATAAGACTGTACAGTTTTGGCTGGCAAAGCAGTGATAGTTACAGGAGCCAACACACACACACACAAAATGGAAGAAATACAGTCCAGGAATTCAGGGTGAGTCCAGGATAAGAATCTATGGATTTCCTGCTCTTGGCTGAGTGGGGGGAGGGGCTTCCCAGAAAGGTGACAAAAGCAGATTGCACCCAAGCAGGGTGGGTCTTTTCCCGTGTCTTGGAGCAGGCTGGTAGGCTAAGAGAGTGGTTCCCAACTTTTTGGGGAGGGGGACCTACACATCCAAATATAGTTTGTGCAGTGACCTATCCAGGGCCAACCCAAGGTTTTTTTGCGACCTAGGTAAACTATGACCCATCTATTCCAGGGGTGGCCAACGGTAGCTCTCCAGATGTTTTTTGCCTACAACTCTCATCAGCCCTAGCCAGCATGGCCAATGGCTGGGGCTGATGGGAGTTGTAGGCAAAAAACATCTGGAGAGCTACCGTTGGCCACCCCTGATCTATTCTATCATTCTGTTTTCTACAGGGCCCAACCAGATGTTTTTGAGAAACCAACAAATATTACACAAAGGGTGCAGCTTCCTCCACTATGAACCCCAACTTCCTTCTCTCTGCCTGCTGGGCCAGAGCTGGAGATTGAGGAGCACTCTGGGAGTGCTGGGCGGAGGAGATGCATAAAGATGGCAGATGGCACACTGAAGAGTTTAGAGGCAAAGGGCTTTCTATCCTCCTGGATAGCTCCCACCTGCTCACCAGCCTCTGCCTCCCTTCTTTCAATATTGAAGTTACTTTGTTGCCTGGATGGCTTTTCCTCCACTCCCGGAATTGAGAAGTTGTTGAGAAGGAAGGAGAAGGATGTAAAGGGCAGGAGCCACCATTAGGGAGGGCTACCTGAGACCCAAGTTCTGAGGCTTTGAATCACAACCCACAGGTTGAAAACCTGTTGTATGCTAATTTGCTGCTCACCAATGTAGAGACATTTGTCTATGTATGTAAACTGTTAACTTCCATTTCTGCCTGTCTGAGGAAGTGTGCGTGCACAGAAATGCTCACACCTTGAATAAAACTTTGTTGGTCTTAAAGGTGACACCAGACGTTCCTTGGATAGATCCATGTAGGCAGGCGTGTTGGTCTGAGTTACTGTTGGCAGATTCTTTATTGCTCTGTGTTTCTCAGCTGGGACTTTAATAGATGTGTAGCAGGAGGAAATCCAAGTGGAGTGACCCTCATATTATCCAGATTGCAATCCTCGTGCCTTCCCAGGGTTGGGTGGTAGTTAAGAATGCTGGACTAGCAATCTGGGTGACCTGGCAAGACATTCAGGGAGGGTCAGCAAAAGGTATTCAGCTCACCTGGCTGCTTGACAGTGATTAGATTTTGCACTCAGGAAGACTCGCATTTGCTGATTAAATTACCTTGACTGACCAAGGTGGGTGCCTAGCTTTCTAGCCCCTGTGACAATGACTAGGCATGCAGATATCCCATCAGTCTCCCGCCCAAGGTTTGGGCCACTCATGAGCGGGGGTCATTTTGCAGAAAAAATAGGCAGTGGAGCTCATCCAGGGATTGTTATGCAGCTGCGCATACTATTCAATGGACAAGGAGGTGGAACTCTCAGGAGGAGGTGGAACTCTCAGAAAGGTTCAGGAGCTGTGCTCCTGTGAGCTCCCACTGAATCCGAGGCCTGCTCATGAGCACAGCCTGAGGACAGCCTTGACCTCACCTTCTCCAAAGGAAGGCATCCTTATCTCCATCCTAACATGGCTGCCAAGGCAAATTTAGCCAGGATGGAATCAGGGCAGAGAGCCCCCATCTATGTAGGCAAAGATTCATAGCTACATTCATGGGTAAAGATAAATTGGAGATGGGAGCATTTCTTTCTATAAGGCCACCAAGACACAGTAATAATGCAAGTATTAGTGCCCCATTTGTGACGGCAAACCATAAATCTCTTGATCCATAACTTAAATCAGATAGTTTCAAAGAGTAGCCATGTTGATCTGGAGCAACTAGACTTGAGTCCAGTATCATCTTAGAAACCAAGAAGATTTGAGGGGTATAAGGCTTTGAGAGTCAAAGCTCTTTGTCAGATACTAATGAAGAGAACTTTGACTCCTGAAAGTTTATACTCTGCCAAAATCTTGTTGCTTTCTAAGGTGCTGCCAGATTTGAATCAAGCTGTACTTCAGTTTGTGTTGCAGCTACAGGAAATATATTCTTCAGTTCAGCCACTGAGGCCTTCTCATTGCTAGATGGATCTCACCAGTTGTTAATCTCCTTCCCCCTCCTTCTCTCTCTGCTGTTCCTTCACAGACAGTATTATCTACCCAAGGTCCCTTCACTTCCATATCTCGACAAAAACAAACAAAAGCAGCCCTGTCCCTCCTAGAAACTTGTTAAGCTGGTACAAACAGGACTGATGGAACTTGAGAACCTGACGGCTTGAGCAGTTTTGGGATGTTACTTGGCAGCTACAGTGGGGGCTGTGGGGTGTGGCTTTGCCCCTTCTGAGAAATCCCAGAAGGCCTGACAGCCCAGTAGGCACATTGCACGCACTGTGAAATCTTGGGGGCCGAGAATCACTGCCCCTTCCTGTTTACTCCCCTGCTTCCTACACACAGGGTGACAAAGAAAACATACTTTTGTGCCATGTTTGAAGGTGGCAAGTTGGGGGAAACAACTGGGCGGCTTCTCTATGTCTTCCAATGCTTTCCCACCTATCTTCAGATATTGGGACAGCTGCTGTTTGAGGTTGTGGTGTCTGTGAGGAGACAAGGAAAGATCTCTGCAACCCCACTCTTTGCCTCTGCAATCCTGCCTCAGCTTTTTCCTGCCTCAGCTTTTGTTGCTGTTGTAAGTGGTGCAAAACAAGAGCTCCCCCCACCCCTCGCAACACTACAGCCTTGTCACGTCTCCTTTACCCTGGTCTTGCAACTCAAGATTTGCATTCCTGCCCCATTAACCACATTTGATCTCATGGTGCAGCATAATTCCTTCCCTTCCCTATCCTTTAGAACAGCAGTCCCAAACCTTTTTGGCACCAGGGACTGGTTTTGTGAAAGACAATTTTTCCATGGACTGGAGTGGGGAAAATGGTTTCTGGATGATACAATTGTGCACTTTATTTCTATTAGTTTGGTGTGGTGGTTAAGTGTGTGGACTCTCATCTGGAAAAACCGGGTTTGATTCCCCACTCCTCCACTTGCAGCTGCTGGAATCGCCTTGGGTCAGCCATAGCTCTAGCAGAGTTGTCCTTGAAAGGGCAGCTTCTGGGAAGAGTTCTCTCAGCTCCACCCACCTCACAGGGTGTCTGTTGTGGGGGAGGAAGGTAAAGGTGATTGTGACTGTTCTGAGAGATTTGGAATGGAGGGCAGGATATAAATCCAATGTCTTCTTATTCTTATTATGATTACTACATTGTAATATATAATGAAATAGTTATACAACTCACAGCCCGGTTGCTAACAGGCCACTGCCTGGCACTGGTCCATGGACTGGGTTTGGGAACCCCTGCTTTAGAAAATCCTGTCCCTAGAAAATAATTGTATTCACATATGCGTGTGCTAAACTTGCTGTCAGTTTTCCCAGCTAATGGCACCCTAGCTTTGGAATATGCTTTGTCAGATGTGCTGACCAGACACAGTCTCTTTCCACCTTTTAGGCCACACAGTTCCCACTATCCCTCCTGGATGCATTTTTCTCAACCCCAACTTGTTTTTTCTAATAAAACGCTCTCCAAAGGTGGGCAATTTGTAACCGTGGCAGCGCATTGATCTTAGAGAGAATTCCTAAAATCTTGAAACTGGGCAAGGTGGAGGAAGCGGGAGGCAACCGGGTAATTTACCCCAGCCACCATGCAACCGCCGGCTACAAGCCAGTTCGCGTGCAACGCTAAATCGGATGCAAAGGCCAAGCCTCCATCCCTTGGCTTAGCCGCCAGCCGCTTCTGCCGGTTTCACCGGCCAGACGCGGAAAGAAGAGCCCACTCGCCCTGCGGGTTGCGGAAGGATCTGGGCTAATTAAAGCCACGGGACGCCGATTCCGAAAACCGACTGGCATGTTGGGGATTTCCCGCGTGCGAGCTGCATTACTCAGCGGATTGCGAAAGGGCCGGGAAGAGGAGGAGGAAAGGGCGAGGCTGGAGTGACGTTTGCAGGGCAGAGGCGAAATTGGTGGAGCGATAAACTTGCGACAGCTCACTAGGCGAAAAGTCAAGGCTTGGCGTGGGGCTCATTCCTTAGAATAGGCGAGCGAACGGATAGACTTCACATCATAAGCAGAGAGGCTTTTTTAGCTGCTGGGGCCTTCTAGGATTTCCCAGGCTGCTTGTAAGAGGTCTTGTTCTTTTAATAGAGGAAAAGGGTTGCTTTAACTGTTGTATGAAAGGGGTCTGTTGGGGGGAAAACAAAAAAGAAACAAAAATAGATTCCGTGGGGTAACCATTTGGTTTGAAACTGCAGAACAAAGTTTGAGTCCAGTGGCATCGTTCAGACCCACATCGTTTTTCAGGTATCCGAAGAAGTGTGTGCACACAAAAGCTTAAACCTAGAATAAAACTGTTGGTCTTAAAGTTGTCACTGGACACAAAGTTTGTTCTGCTACTTCCAAAAAGTTAGTTATACCCCCAGTTACACAGCCAGTGTTGTGCCAAGCACTGTTTGTTGGCCCCAACAGAACCGGCTTTGTGCTATCATGGTGACAAAACAAACAACTATGAAATACTCAAAAACTATTTCAGTCTTTAATTGTCACATCATCGACATCCAACAAAAGTTAAAGGCTGCAAAACTTCAGGAGAAGAAACACGAGTTGCCAAGCTGGAATTCATATGCAGATTTGGTTCTCTGACTCAATAAAACCTGGGTAAAGCTGGCCTCCAGGCAAAGGGTTTATTCTCAAGTTCATGTACTTTATAAATTCACCAGCTGTTGGCAGTGGTCCACACCACTCCTAACTAGATCCTTTACCCTTTTGTCTGGATCTTGTTTTCATTGGTGTTCTGCTTAATGTTACACACCCATTTCTAGGCTTGCTGTGTACCTTTGCATAACATTTCATTAATTCTGCAATTCCTCCTCCAAGGAGTTCAGGTCAGCATAACTGGTACTTTCGTTTTGTCTTCAAGTCACAGCCAACTTAGGGCAACCCTGTAGAGCAGAGGTGTTGAACTCATTTGTTACATCTGATATAAATGTCACTGTCAGACTGAGCCATGTGTGCCATAAAATGTAACATAAGGTACTGGAGATATAAACTTTATAAAGATTATTTCAGATGCTGAATGGCAATAGCAGGCATGATTGGATTAGTGTGATATGTAGAGGGGTAAGTAGGTGTGGAGATATCAGCATTGGTAATGAGACAAGAAACCTAGGTTTCAGCTCATTCCAGGAGGATGCAAAGAATAAATGGAAATAAGCCTAAACAAGTGAGCAGTTACTATTTTGTTAGTATAGTATAGCTCCTTGGGAGGACAGCTATGGCGAACCTAGGCAGTATAATAAAAAGTAGAGACATCACTCTGCCAACAAAAGTCTGTATAGTCAAAGTGATGGTATTCCCAGTAGGAATGTAGGACTGTGAGAGTTGGACCATAAGGAAGCCTGAGCTCAGAATAGATGCTTTTGAGCCATGGTACTGGAGAAGAATCTTGAGAGTCCCTTGGACTGCAAAAAGATCAAATCAGTCAGTCCTAAGGGATATCAACCCTGACTGTTCCCTGGAAGGTCAGATGCTGAAGCTGAAGCTCAAATACTTTGGCCACCGAATGAGAAGGGAGCACTCACTTAAGAAGATCCTGATGCTAGGAAGGACAGAAGGCAAAAGAAGAAGGGGACAGCAAAAGATGAGATGGCTGGACAGCGTTACTGATGTAACTAACATGAATTTGAGCAGACTTTGGAGGATGGTAGAAGACAGGAGGGCCTGGCATGACTTTGTCCATGGGGTTGCAAAGAGTCGGACTCGACTGTGCAACTGAACAACAACAACATTCACTGTACCTATGTGTTGTAAGCTGCCCTGAGCCATTTATTAGGGTGGCCTAATCTGTAATAATAATAAAAGTAATAATAATGAGATCAGGCTATCCTTTTATTTTTACAGCCCCCAGAGACTGCAAAATGAAACAGGAACCAATTGCAACTTAATGACACAATAATTTTTATTCCAGCATGAATTTTCATGAGTCAGAGCTTGCTTTGTCAGATGCATGAAGTGTACGTTCACTTGGCAGATATATTTATACCCAAAGCTATAAACAACAGAAGGTTGGCATAGCTAGGAGTGGGGCATTACATTGGCAGGCCACAGCTGAAAACAATAGAGTCAAAAGAGTAAACAATACACTTAGAGTGTGTGTTGGACACTCCCTATTGTAGAATGGGAGTGGTCTACAAACTATAAGGAATGTAAACTCAAACCTAATCAAGGAAAATACAGGATGCAAAAGTAAAATCCAGTTAAGAAAAGTGCAGAGATTGGTTTTGCTGATTTAGTTAATACCTTTAAAAGGTGGAAAGTTGCAGATTTAACACCTATAGTAATTCAGAAATCTCAGGTCTTTGCTCACTGGTTGAATTTGGATTAGGCTGCTTCACAAAGATGCAATGAAAATGCTTGTGTGCCATCATGTAGGCTTGTGTTGCCACTTGCACATATAACAACATTATTACCAATCCTGACATCCCTATGAACATGTACACAGTAAAATAGATCTGCATGTTTGCTGTGCTGTGCAGCAAACATGTGATGTTAGTAGTTGCTCTGAATGTGTACCAAAAGAAATATGCTATGTGATTTAGGCTAGGAATTTATGTTGAGTAGCTTTGTATAAAAACATTTATTTATTAAAAACATTTATTAGCCATTTTTCTCCCTTATGGAACTCAAGACAACTAACAGTAGAAAAGTACAATGAAAACATCTGTTATAAACCCCATAGAAGTTATAGTTTTAAAAATTCCAACTAGAACAGCCAATAATAAAAATTACATCAATCACAACACAGTCCTAAATAAAGCTGACCTCAGCTGCCTCCTGAAGATCTACAATGAAGAGCCAAGAGCACCTCCCTGCAGAGGCTGTTCCATAATTGTGGGGCTGCTGTGGAAAAGGCCTTCTCTCATGTACCCACCAAATAAGCATCTTCAATTGGTGGAACAGTCCCTCTCCCCATGATCTTAATTCCCAGGCAGGAAAGAATAAGAAAGACGGTTCTTCAGATAGCCCAATCCCAAACCATGTAGGGCTTTAAATAAACCAGCAACTCGAATTGGGCTTGGGAGTGGATCAGTAGCCAGTATAATTGCTATAGTATTGGGGAGATATGCTTCCTATAGCAAGCCCCAACCAGCAGTTTAACTGCAGCACTCTGTGCTAGCTGCAGCTTCCAAACACTCATCAAGGATAGCCCCAAGTAGAGCATGTTACAGTAGTCCAATCTAGATGTAACTGAGGCATTTATCACTATGGCCAGATTTGACTGACTCAGGAACAGACACAGTTGGCACACAAACTGGAGCTGGACAAATGCACTCCAAGCCACAGTAGCCACCTGGTTATCACTGGTAACCACTATCAAGCAGCATTCCTAAGCTGTGAACACGGCTTTTCAAGGGGTGCGTAACCCCATCTAAGACAGGGGAGATCTGAAGTCTCTGGTCTGCCTTTCTAGAAAATTTCGGCTTGTTCACCCTCATCCAGCCAATTACTAACTCCAAGTACCTGTTCAGAGCATTAACAGCATCCTCAAAGGCAGAGCTGGGTATCATCCACATATTGGAGACATTGCCACCCATACTTCTTGGTAACCTGTCCCAACAGTGGGTTGCCAAGAGGCCACCAGCAGGAGATGGGGAGGAAAAGGTTGTCAGGTTCAGATTGGGAAACTCCTGGAGATTTGGGGATGGAGCCTCTGGAGGACAGACACCTCAGTGGGGTACAGTGCCATAAAGTCCACCTTTCAAAGTATCCATTTTCTCCAGTGGAAGTAATCTCTGGAGATCAGAGAAAATTCCAGGGACTCCCCAGGTCCCACCTGGAGGCTGGCATCCCTACTTCATACAGATTCTAAATGAATATGATTGTTATTATATGCATATACATGTCTAGAGCATGGTAATATCTTAAGAAGCAATACCATTATGATATTGGTGTCAGATGTAAATTCCATATTCAGTTATATATGAACTAACGGGCTTAAATTACAGAATAGATTTCAGATGAACCTTTCTCACAGTAACAGTAGTTTGACAATGGAACCAATTGCCAGGGCAAAAGACTCTCTCTTGCCAGCCATATGCTTAGAATGATCTAATTTTAGATCTCCTACAGTGGCAGTGCTGTTCCAAGCAGAGTTACACCCTTCCAAGTCTACTGAAGCAAATGGAATTATGGGGGTGTAACTCCTCTCAGTATGACACATTTGGCACTGTGAGCTGCAAACTGGATGACATATCACTTTTAAGGTCCTGTACAAGGAAGCCCAGTGTTTCTATGAATTTTGTTAACTTGTTTTCTTAATTCATTTTCTAAGTGAAAGCAAGGCACAGCTTATCTGGCACCAATTGGTAGAGTTCAGTGGGCTGTGATAAATTAGAATTGCTTCACATTCTACATATGAATGAGTGAGCAAGCACTAAAACCAAAGTGTATTTTTCCACAACTAATTGATCTGGCAGGTCATAACGTACGTCCTTTTCTATATTGTAAAAGTGAGTAGGAGCTGAAGGCAGAAGTGTGAACATTTCATAACTGGCCCATATGCAACCAAGCAGCTTAAGGCACATTTTGAGTTATATAAGGGTAGATGCAAGGACGACATTTTAATTTCAAACTAAGCGTATGCCATTTGAAGTCAGAAAGTGTGGGCCAGTGGTTACAGTATCGGACTAAGAGCGAATCCCCCTGGGCCATGGAAACTTGTTGGGTGACCTTTTGAACACTGCAGAGTTCAAGCGGAGAACAAGAGGCTGTTTAAAAACCCACATTCCATGCTAACAGAAAAACTGCACGGCGGGCGCTGAACTGAATTGAAACATTCGACCCTGCGACGACAGTTGTTTTTTTTTTAATTATAGAGAACTTTTGACAGGAAGGAAAGCCCTCAAACATCATCCTCTGTCGGTACTCTGAAGTGGTATCACGTCAGGACTTCGCCTCTTGGCTGCGTAGCACTTCCCTGCACAGAAAAAAAGCCTTTGTTTTGTCACGACCAAGCTCTGCCTGGCGGATATTAACAGCGCGCGCGTCCCTCCCAAAAAGGGTTTTCCCCCTTCTTTTGGCGCCCAAGACGTCATTCCAGAGGAGCAGGGGGGCGAGGGTACAGGACGTGCTGGTCGCTCCGCGGAAGGGGGAGGAACTCTTTTCCCATCACGCACCGCTCCGTGTTGCGTCAACGGGCGCCGGGAGGGCCGAGCGCAAACGGGTTATTCTCTGCGTGGCCGGCTCCGGGCGCGGTCGGACGTGCATTCAGCGGTCCTTCGTCATGGCCGCCACAGGGACTCATCCGTCTCCCGCTGCTGCTGCCCCTGCGGGCGCTGCCCTCGGCTCCGCACAGCCTCCGCCACCCGCGGCAGGGATCCTGATCGGGGACCGCTTGTACTCGGAGGTCTCGCTGACCATCGACCACTCGCTCATCCCCGAGGAGCGGCTCTCGCCCACCCCTTCCATGCAGGACGGCCTGGACCTCCAGGCCGAGACGGACCTGCGGATTCTGGGCTGCGAGCTCATCCAGTCCGCCGGGATCATCCTTCGCTTGCCGCAGGTCAGCACAGAAGGCCGGGGTGGCGCGGGGGGCCCGACCGGGGCGGGAAGGCAGGTTTGCGTCTCTCGACCCGGCTGGGGCCTGGCGTAGGCCCGAGACCTTAAATTTCTCGGTCGAGGGGAGAGAAGAAAATGAGAGCCCCGGGGTAGAAGGACGCGCGGCAGCCTTCATGCGAGGCAGTGGCAGAGCGCTGGACACAAAATGGCGGCCGCTTCGCAGACTTCGGCCTAGCTTGACAGGCCCGGCGTCGGCGCCGCTTCCGGGAAGAGAAGGGGAGGGAGAAGCGGGCTTCACTTGATGGGGCTTTGTACGCGTGCGCGTCGCGGCGGCCTCCTTGACCTCGCTCATCCTCTCCCCTCCCCCGCTCGGGGATTGTCTTCGCAGGTGGCTATGGCGACCGGGCAGGTGCTGTTTCATCGCTTTTTCTATTCCAAGTCTTTCGTCAAGCATAGCTTCGAGGTGAGTTTGGGGCGACTCTTTGGGGGGAGGGGCCTAGGGGCTGAGGTGTACTGGACCCGCAATTTTTTTAGTTTCCCTATTTTGGGAAGGGTGCTGCCCAGTGTATCCTTGAAGCTGAGTTAGTGTGAGGTAGCTCACAGTTAGTTTATTTGATTTGTATGATGCCCTCCCCGCTGAAGCAGGCTCAGGACGGCTCACAGTACGCAATAAAATCACAATAAACAAATTGAACATTAAACAGTTAAAACGATTAAGCAATTTAAAAACAGTTCAGTGCTAATTACCATTTAATTACAAATGGCATTTAGTATTCTTAGGCATACTATAAAGCTAATATATCAGCAGTTTCAGTTAGCCTCTGCCTCACACATGTTGGGATGGATGGCCCCAGAGCCAACTAATGTATGCAGTAACCAAATTACTCGCTCCCAACTTTAATGCCAGTAGCTGACAAAAACACAGCTTAGAGGAGGGAGTGTTGGTAATGTCCAGTATTTTTCTCTATAAGGCAATTTCACAGCACACAGTAATACTAGGCGAGGCTTTTCTCGCAGCTCTTACTGGGGCTTGCCTAAATTATTTTCTCCAGCCTTGTAGTAATGTGTTGTTCTTGACCTTGGAGGACTGCCTTTTCATGGCAATGGGCTTCTTTTCAGATTGTTGCTATGGCCTGCATCAATCTTGCTTCCAAAATTGAAGAAGCACCTCGTCGCATAAGAGATGTGATCAATGTTTTCCACCACTTGCGCCAGTTGAGAGTCAAAAGGTAAGGTCTGCTCTTTTTCCTCAACATGTACTTTTTGATGTAATGTAATCTAAAGACTGTAGAAGTTCTCGCTCGATAGGCTTACCAGAGTAGGTTAAGTGGAGTGATCTTGGGCTGTGCATGGACATTTGGGTGCTCAGAAGACTACTGTGATTTGTTTTGTTACTGTTGTGTTAATGTGAACAAGCAATTATTGCATAAAACGGTTTTTGTTTTTTTGGGACAGAGTAGCTATTTAGCATGGTGGTAAGAAAGTTTTAGTTTTTTGCTGGCACTTGTAGGCTTCTGGTTTATTTAGCTCTTTCATCTGTAACTGACATTTGTGCTAGATGTTACCTCCTTGGGAAGTAATAGTCGGTTCATAGTTTCTTTGTTTTTAAGCTTGTAGTAGGGAAAGCTGATTAATGGCTTAATTTACAACATGTACCTTTTTTAGCGGCATCTTCAAGATATAAAGACATTCTGGAAGCAGTATTCAACTAGAATTACAGGCACCGCATTTTTTCATACAGTTTGATTATCTCTAAATCAGACAAGTTTCACTTTGTATGTCTTTAATGGTCCTTGTAGAATTGTTATCAGTTCTGGCTATGTAAAACTTTTGGTAGGGGGAGGTTGGGGGACCTTAGATAAGAGATGTTAAGTGACAGAGTCAAGAAAACTGTACTGTAAAATCTGCACAGGAGTCTTAAATCTAACATACTTTTTTAAAAAGATACTTTGCTTTTGTTTGCTTGGGTTATAGTTAATGAAGTTGTATTTACATTAGTAAGCATGGACTTCACTTTAGGAAGCTCCTAATAAATTTCTGGAAGCTTGCTAGGGTTTTCTTTGTCACCACCTTGTGGACTGATTCCATGTATATGTGTTTTTCAGATTTTGATGTTTGTTTAGAAAGGTGTATTCAGTGCAGCGAACATGTATTCAAGTCACTGTTTCAATAGATGCTTCAACATTGTTTCAGTTAAACAGCTGATAACAGGACCTGTTAACTTAGGGACATGAGTTTAGGTTAAGCTTTTAGTTAACTGGTACCTTGTAAATGTTTCTTGGCAAATCAAGGATAGGATCAAGTTTTTTAGATAGAACCTGAAGGACTCTCAGCTAAAGAAAATTCTTATAAAATACAACCTTTTTCATTAAAAACAAACTGACATGCCAGATGTACATGTACTATGTGAGTAATGTCACATTTAAGCAAATATGGGGTTTGGGCTTTATTTTTAACTAATCTAAAAGCAGGCGCATGAGAAATTTCTGTGACATATATGAAGCCTTTAATACCTGTCTCACAAATTCAGTTTAAAAACAGCAACAATGGGGTATAAGCGTTATTCTGTGCGTGTTAACAGTTTTACACGTAAATCAGTTGTGCATGTTATTAACTTTAGCTCTTTTTTCCCTTGCAACCGACTATACAGCGACCAGCTACATTTACCAAAGCCTGGGTGATGTGGAGTGGTTCATAGAGATGAAGCTGTCGTCATGGCAACAGTGAGTGAAGTATCGAAAATCCCCAAGGAGAAGCCAGTGCTCTGAGAATAGGTCACTGGAATCGGGGGACTGACAGGTTGGCCATTGGTGAACCGTTTCGAAGAACTCCTGCATCTTGTGTTAAGCTTTTATCTTTGCTGTCCAGGGTTTTGGAAAATAGCTAAATATGTCTGTTTAGAATTTTAAACACTCATTAATTCTTTGTTTTGTCATATATTAATCTGTTATAATTAATACGGGGAGTCAGTTTATCAAAATCACAATTGTACTGTAAGATGCTGTTGTCTAATCTTTGCAGATAAATATGATTCACTTAGTTATAGTTGAGTAATATCTATGGGCACGTAGGTGCACATTTAATAACAAATAACGTTTGTGGAGGCTTTCAGTACTAGGGTTTTGGTGAATGTACTCTGAAATAGTAAATTCAACGGTTTTAAAAAATTTTACAGACATGTTATGATCAGGAAAAAATGGTTGATTTTAGAAAATTGCAGGCAGTATCCACTGACTTCTTTATAACTCTGGTAATTGTGTACAAAATTTAGCAGTCTCATAGGATCTTTTAAAAAACCCCACTATTCTAGTATGTTTGCGCTCTGTGTAGTCCCACAGCAAAGCAGGAAACTGAAACATCAGAAATCAAATGTCAAACATGTGCTGTAAGCAACTTTGCTAGAGACCTTAGCCATCTTTGTTAAGCAATAACTACTGAGAAGCCATGAGATCTTTGTTAGAGTAACTCATGCTTCTTTAAATAGCTGTACCTAAATCTTGGCTCACAGATATACTGTGCCAGCATATTAAGTGCATGCTGACCACCTGCTCGGTTTTAACATTACAGAACATTGGCAAACACACCAATGCTACACTCAGTTGTACTGGGATGTAAACTAAAGGTAGAATAATGTTATTCAGAACTCATAGAAGAGATTTCTGTAACTACGGTTGCAATTTGCAAAGAATACATACAACGTTAATCCAGGCAGATGCTAGTTAAGTGGGAGGGGGAGACTGATAACTACACTTCACCATTTCCAAACCTGTGCTGTTATTTCCTCACAATATGTAGTGCTGTTCATTTTAGCATATAATTTTAAAGGTAAGTTTCTTGTATTGAACAGGCCTCCAGCTCAATTCTGTGCATGTTTATTTGGTAGTAAGGCCCACTGAGGATGCAAGTCATTGCATCCCATTGAGGTCTTGAAGACTGGCTTCTGACTAAACTTGTGTATGATTAGACCATCAAATATCTGTCATCAACTTAGTTGTTGGTAGACTCCACCTCGTATGGATTCTGCACTCTTAATCCAATTTTGAACCAGTTGGAAGAGGAGGTTTGGGGCAATTCTTTATTTCCTCAGAATAGGAATCTTTGAGCTGTATCTTGTTTTCAGCACCTTAAAATTGTAATTCTTAAGCATGTATTGCAACAGGCCAATCAAAGCTGACTTCATTGGTCATCCTGTGGCATGTTTGTAATGTGCATGCAGAGCACTTGTAGGTTGTTGTAAACATGCTTACTGGAATGTTTTTTAAGATTAGTATGAATGACTCCTTTAATATCTAGAAGCCTTCGATTACATACAGAATTACCAGCAAATCTAAGCATACCAAACTGTCCAGAAAGTATGCACAGTAATATGGAATGGTTTTGATGGAAAAGCCTGCCATGTTGGCTTCTCTAAATCTGTAAGAATGTAGAGGCTGGAGCCCAAGCAGGAAAATGTATGATAGTGTACTATCTTAAAAGACAACTCCTGCTGTTCTAGAAATAAAGTACTGGTGGGCCCAATATTCCCTCTAAATTGTGGAGTCTTGTGAGCAAAAATTCTACTTTGTGAGCTACTGGCATTAAAGTCGTGAGCTATGACATAAATTAGATTGATATCTGACCATATTTCCTGGGCTAAGACAAAAATGTGTGAGCCAAAGGCTAAAATCTGTGAGCTAGCTCACACTAACTCAGCTTAGAGGGAACACTGTTGGTGACCAATATGGAAAAGTTAGATACCATTAGATACTAAGAACATAAGAGAAGCCATGTTGGATCAGGCCAGTGGCCCATTCAGTCCAACACTGTCACAGTGGCCAAAAAAACCAGGTGCCATCAGATCCATCAGTGGGGCCGGAACACTAGAAGCCCTCCCACTGATATTAAATAGTGAGTGATTAAGCTATCTAGAAAAAATGTAATAGCTAAGGCTGATATTTTTCTTAATGTGCACCCTTCTAGGAGCTATCCTTGGCTATATTATACCATATAAATTTTGGGTCAGAATTCTCTTAATAAATGCAGCAGTTACAAGTATTAAAATTTTAGTGCAACTAATCTTGCAGTAATGTAAGGAAGTAATAAGGCATTTTGAGGAACTAAAAAGGAAATCTCTAAGTAAAGCTGATCATAGATGCATTTGTATGGAGTCCAGGGCTTTTTTTTAGCAGGAACGCAGTTCTGGCTGGCTTGGTGTCAGCAGTGTGGTTTAATATGCAAATAAATTCCTGCTGGGCTTTTTCTATAAAAAGCCCTATGTGAAACAATGGTGACATCAGGAGGTGAGGTCTAATATGCAAATGAGTTCCTGTTGGGCTCTTCCTACCAAAAAACCCCTGATGGAATCTATAATATGATCTCCAGAAAAAAAGAAACACCTCTTCAGATGTCTGGTAACCTGAACAGTTTCACTTTCTAAAGTGAAGAGTAGTATGTCTGTATGCATAGGAATAAAATGTCACAGTACTTCAGACATTAAGAACTGTGCAGATTTTTCCTTGCTGTGAAAAATTGGAATGAATTGCATAATGAATGCATAATAAGATTTCAGTTAACTAGCTGGATATCATTTAAGACATAAGTGTTATTAGTTTGATATACCAGCAAGAAGTTGTAGTTTAATTTATCTCAGAAAAATATCCTTAAAGTGAAAATGTGAGTTTAAGTTGCACTATTGTAACTTGAACACAAGGCCAGTTTTTATTGATCTAGAATCTTATAGAATATTTATAAACCTTTTTCTATTTGTTAGGATTAGGGTTCTTAGAGAAGTATTTATTGTCCTCCTGTAACATTCTCAAAGGGACAAGACATCTTTATTGTAGTTAAATTGTGATTCAGCTGTGTGTAATTCCGAGCTAAACTTTCTATTTAATTTGTCCTGCCAGGGTTGGTGGCTGAGAGATGTCTTACCTATAAAAAGCAACAGTGTAATCCTAAGTATATGCACCCTTCTAAGCAGATTGGCTTCACTGACCCTAGAATGGTGTGATTGCTTATGGTAAGAATTGCACCGTAAATACAGTATGTTCTCAGTTATTTTCCTAGTCTAATTAAATGAGCCGTTACAGAGAATGCTGTATAAACAAGTATTTTTATATGGAACAGGAGTTAAAGCATTTTCTGAATCTAAATACATGGTGATTGTATTTGACTTACTCTGTGCAATCCACGTCTTGAGTCTCTGTGAGAAAGGAGGGCTATAACATAAATACATAATTTAGACAATCCAGTATAAAAAGGATGGCAATTGTTTTCTTTTGAGAGCCCCTTAATTTTTGTACTCCAGGTAGGATTTTGAAATTTAAATATGATGAGCAGTACAGGTGAGAAATAAACTGCTGTTGAGGAAGTCGAGATTGTTTCTGCATTCATTTCAGTGTCTTCATGCAAGTGCATGAAAGTGGTTATGGTAGCTGCTTGTAGCCTTTAAAACATTTCTTTTTGCACACTAAATCATCCTTTGCACTATAGTTTCCCATCAGTTAAACAGATTTAAGAGTATGCAAGATGCTGCTTCTTTTGACTGATAGAACATGAAATATTACACAATTGTCTGATCTTCAGTTTATTCTACATGAAAGGGATGAAACAGGTGCATCTACTTGAGCTTTAAGGGATGTGGAAGAAAAAAGTTACAGTACCTGAGAAAATACATAGATGTATATTTTCTGTCTCTTTAAGTGGTGTATGTTTATTTTCACTGTCTGCATTAGGGGTGTGCAAAAAATCACAAATTTCTGATATTACTGCATCTCAATACTAGTATTGGTATTCAGATTCAGGATTTTTTTGAAATCCCAATTTTTTTCCGCTCCATGATATGCTATGGGGGACCATTATACACAGTGGTTCCCATAGGCTATGATAGAGAATCAATCCTGAAGTATCTGGGGGGGAGGTTAGGTAGAGGCACCAGATTTGCAGCATAGCTGCTCATGCCTCCCCTAACCCCTCCCCCCCCCCCAAGTTTCAAAAAGATTGGAGCAGAGGATCCAATTCCATGGGTCCCCAAAGAAGGTGCCCCCATTCTCCATTGGTTTCAGTGAAGGGGGAAAAGGTATTTAAATTGACTATTCAATGGCCCCAAAAAATCCCAGATATTTTCAGGGCTTGGCCATTTCATATAGCCAAAAATAGCCCAATCTATATCTGCTTGAAAGAATATCTTGAAAATACTGATGAGGGTTTCTTGTTCAATTTTTTTTCGGTTCGAATTTAGTCAGATGTGCACCCCTACTCTGCATATATGCTTGGAGGATTATTTTAAAATTGGCTGCTCTGTACATGGTTTAGTATATCTTATGCATAACACATATTATTTTACAGATGTAAAATTTGCATTGGTCATTGAAGATAAATGCACCGCTGTGTTCCTTTACAGGGAATGGAATCTTCCCATAAGAGAGCAGTGGAAGTTTCTTGGGATTCAACTTTGTAGGTCAACTTCCTCTTTAAAATAAAGTGAAACATCTTTCTGTGCCATGTTCTCAGTGCTGACAGGAAAACTGTTCTGGCTCTTAACAAGTAACCATAGGTGTAGCTATTAAATTAGCTTACTTTGGACAGCACAAGATTAAAGCTTACACTTGTTTGCAGGAGTTCAAAATCTGGTTTCTGTTGCCATTAGTTGGTTGGAAGGGAAAACAGAGAAGGCGCAGTCTTCAGTATGCAAAACAGTTTTGACTCTATTTCTTACAAACTGTAGGACTCCGAGCCCATTGATACTTGATCAGAACTACATAAACACCAAAAATCAAGTAATCAAAGCAGAAAGGAGGGTGCTGAAGGAATTGGGATTTTGTGTTCATGTCAAGCATCCTCATAAGGTGAGTTGGTTTTTCTTCTATATCAATCTGTGTATATGTCTTGGTGAGAACTGAGGTAAAATTAAGTCCATTCGCGTGAATGTTGTGTAGAGGGTTAACAGTGTAGCATTTATTATAATAAGCTGTGTGTGAGAGAGAGAATTTGATTTTGGGCTGGCTGGAGTGGTGGATGTGTTGGAAGATGAGAATTTCTTGACTGTGTGTTCATTTATGCTCCAGATGGGTGAGGAAAGAAAGTATTTTATGAGTGTTAGTACTCAAAATCTTTCTATTCTTTTCTCCTTTCAGATAATTGTTATGTATTTGCAAGTCTTAGAATGTGAACGTAACCAAACTCTCGTCCAGACAGCCTGGTAAGTTATTTTTTTCTGTCTCTCTCAGCCAGGAAAATAGTAACAGAAAAAAACAAACAAACAAACTTGATGTCTCATAAGTCAAACAATAAAGTGTAAGTTAAAACAGTGCCTTGCAAAATGTGTTGTTGCTTGTTTTCTGCTTACTATTTTCATGGCTTTCATAACATATTTTCTTGGAGAACTCAATTTAACTTTGTTCTTTTTTCTACTCTTTAATTAAAGGGTAGCCCCTGATGGTAAGTCATAGAACTCTGCTCTCTGCACCACAGCTCATGACCCGAGGATGGCCGGATTGGCTGCCTCTCTCTCCAGCCAATCCAGTGCAAGCTATCATCCGAGATTTACTGAAGTGGTCCATGTCCATCTGGCAGCATCTTCTAGTTCTGTCGGGGTGTCAAAAGGATTTGTATATTTGCTTCTAGAAGTACCTCTGTTCAACATACATGTCATGAAATGTATATTTGTTTTCCTGGTTATTGTAGCTATGTGGCATGACCTGTTGACATAAACTGGATAGACTCTGGTTCTAGCCGACCTGAATTCTTAATTAACTTTTACTTCCAGTTTTCTCAAAATTTTAAAGAACTTTGGTGCATGCAAGTGGCTCGCACATACCTAATTATTTATTGTCTGTATATTGAGCATAGTTTTCTACATAGCAAATATCCACTGTAGGTCAATTGGCATGTTTGAACATCTCCCCCTCACATTATTTTGTAATCTGAAACTTTTATTACTAAATTCTAAAATAATTGCAGTTTTCAGTAACACCATATTGGATGAGAAAGAATGCTTGTTAATTCATGGCTCTACCACGTGTATGTTGCAGTTATCTGTACATCAGGTTGGTATATTGTCATTCATTTTGCAAAGTAGTACCGGCATCTAGAACTGTAACCTTGCAGTCAGTAATTTGCTGATAAATATCTAGGGCATGATGCTGGCAGAGTCAAGCACTTACGTGTTCTGTTGTCTTCAGTAAGACAGTTAAATATTCCCATGCATCATTCCCCTAAAATCGGTCAGATGGAAAGTGCTACACTGTGTTTGCATCATGCCATATAGATGTTTCTTATCACATGAGGGATATGTTTGGACATTTGCAAATATGTTATAGAAGGTGTTTTGTGGATCTGATTGTCATAAGAATTAAGCTTTAAATGTTTTAAATTATTATGGGGGTTTACTATGGGGGGGACTATTCTCTCCTCATGAATTAATTTTGTAGTTAAATGAAATTTTAGCTGATGGACACTTCATAAAATATTTACAAATATGTAGGAAATAGTTTTGTTTTAAAGCTGTTAGGTTGACTTGCACCACATAGGGACTTTAAAGTAAAATTCATCTTGTGCTGTTGGGGTTTTAGAGAGATGAGACAGCTTGGTTATTGCAGAGGTCCTGGGGCACTTGAAGCATTTTTGTTTAAGGAATATCATTTGGCACATTAAAGTCTAAATTACTGAAATGAAGAAAAAATAATAAAGTAGATTGAGTCTCCAACTTTGTGTGCTTACTCTAATAGTAGGCTGTAGAATATCTAAATTTATCTGAATTCAAACTCTTCCCCCCCTCCCAGGAATTACATGAATGACAACCTTCGAACCAATGTATTTGTCCGATTTCAGCCAGAAACAATAGCCTGTGCTTGTATTTACCTTGCTGCTAGAGCTCTTCAGGTGAGTATTTATATATAATTCATAGATATACTGGGTTGAATCCAGACTTAATATTCCTGAATCAGAATAATTTCTTGCCTTCCCACTGCAGCCTGCTGATCATTGTGAAATGCTCCTGGGGTTTAGGGAAGCCTGAATGGGAAGAAGGGGGAAATGGCAGAAATTGCCAACTTCATACAGATCCAGTCCTTACTTTCTAAAACCCTTCATGAAGTTTGTGTTCAGATTTGTTAAACTTTCAGTGTTTTCTGTTCTAGATTCCTTTGCCCAACCGTCCTCATTGGTTCTTGCTTTTTGGTAGTACTGAGGAAGATATTCAGGAGATCTGCTTAACAACTCTTAAGCTGTATACTAGAAAGAAGGTAAATGTCCTAACTGATTCAAACATGTAGTCATATGGAAGAGAAGGTGAAGTGGTACTGTAATGTTATGTGATTTGATTTCTAAATACTTTGTGTTTCCTTGTAGCCTAACTATGAATTGCTTGATAAGGAAGTAGAAAAGAGGAAGATGGCACTACAGGAAGCAAAACTAAAAGCAAAAGGATTAAATCCTGATGGAACTCCAGCTCTTTCAACTTTGGGAGGTTTTTCACCTGCTTCTAAGCCCTGTAAGTGTTCTGATAGTGATTTTTTAAAAAAACAAAACAAAAACCTTGTATGTTTCTGTTCATTTAATATCCCAAATATACATGAATTTTTGAAGGTTAATTTATGTAATCGTATATTGTTCCATCACCAACTTGGTTTTGAATCAGTAAATTTTGGCTGTCATACCTAACTTGGATAATTTTATGATTGTGGATGTGTCTCCATCCCTTGTACGAGTGTGCTGCATGGTCCATCTCAAGACAAAACAGTGCAGGGATCCCTTGCTATTTACAACACAGTCTGAAACTGGGTGACACCCATTCCAAGTCCCTTGAAGTTAAGCAGGTCAATGGGTGAAGCATTTATTGAAATAGTTACATTATGGAGGCCCAGTCCTGAGGCATGCAAGTGTACTGAAGATCCCACCACTCTGTCTGTATTAAATCAGCACCTTCTTTTCTCTCTCCTGTGCTGTCTTGCTTCCTGCCCCTGAATCAGAACTTCAGTGGTATGACTGTCAGACCAAAGAATGCGGGGTGGGGGGGTGTCTGATCCAGTTGTGGCACAGGCACTCTTATCTGGAAGGAAGCTATGTTGACTATGGTGGGACTTAGGTTTGAGTAAATATACATAGGACTGTACTTTAAGTCAGGGGTTCCCCAATCTGTTTTAGCCTGTGGGTACCTCTAGCATTCTGATATGGACAAAATGATTGCAGTAGCTTTACTCAGTGAAGATTTTTGTGCCGGGGGCTGCTGCCAAAGTAACGTTTTTTAAAACCTGCACAGCTAATCATATCTTCAGTAGCCATTCAGATGCCTTGCTGGGTAAAAGCCCTTGATGACCCAACCCACTGTCTAAAAACACTCTGCAGGTGCCCTGGCAACCACCTACTTTTAAGTCTCCTGTTTTTGTCTGGATTAGTAGCATCTTTGCCCAAAAGACTGGGTACTGCTTAGATTATCTTCTTTAATGCTGTCATATGAGAGGGAGGGGATGTTACAGTGCTTCATCTGACAAACGTGTATATTACACTGCTTGAGTGTTTCATCTTAACTTTTGTTTCCGAGTGGCACCCTTGGGCTTAAGTTGAATTACAGTTTAAGAGAAGACTAGTTCTGTTCCCATAGGGGTTCAGTATGCATATGGAAATTTATACAAAGCTGCCTTATCAGACCACTGGTCAAAGTCAGTATTGTCTACTCAGCCTTTCAGTGGTTTCCCAGGGCCTCAAGGAGTGGTCTTTCACATCGCCTATAACCTGATCCTTAACAGTGTGTCCCAGGAACTGACGCTTGGATTTTTGCATGATGGCTATGTTAATACAGTGGAAATAGGTTGTAGAAAATACACATTTGAAACTATAGAGTACTAGTTTAGGTTTCATTGGGTGTAGCCATTTGATACTCACGGCCTAGTTGTCACTCATGATGTTTGTGGTAAATTATATTAGCAAATACACTGAAGTAAAAAGTCAAAGTTTTGTCACTTGGGCATACTTAACAATGAACTCTTTTGATTCTTAGGTTCTCCAAGAGAAATAAAAGCAGAAGAGAAATCTCCAGTGTGTATCAATGCAAAAACTATCAAAAAAGAACCAGAAGATAGACAGGTGGTTTCCAAGAGCCCTTACAATGGGTGAGTATCTTTTACTACAGATAGCCAGGGGTTTGCTTATGTGGTTCAGTCTAGGCTTTTTATCTTTTACAACTTATCCAAGTAACTGATCTGGTACTTATATTTTTTTCTGTTCCCCTCAAGTATGAGAAAAGAGAGCAAGAGAAGTAGAAGCAGCAGAAGTGCTAGTCGATCAAAGTCAAGGACAAAGTCACGATCTAGATCCCATTCTGCAAGGAGACAGTGAGTAAAATTGTTAGCGTAATTGGAAATTCGCCATGATACTCCAATTTTCCTACATATTACTCTAAAGAAGCTGTGTGGCATGAAGATAAAAAACCTTGATGAATGCCCTAAGGTGATCGTTTCATTTGTAATCTGAATAGCAATGACATATGATTGTGCCACTAAAGTTACTGAAGCTGCCAATTCTCCCTCTAAGCTGTGGAGACATGAACAAAAGTTCTACTTCATGAGCTACTGGCATTAAAGTTGTCAGCTACTGCATAGTTTGCTCTGGAGCCCATTTTTCCTGAGCTAAGATGAACATGTGTGAGCTGTAGGCTAAAAAACTGTGAGCTATCTCACACTAACTCGTCTTAGAGGGAACACTGACTGCCAGTTATTTTATTACCATGAAGTACCCATTCTATAATCTCTTGAAAAAAACCTATAGTGCTAGGGCATAGTTTGGAAATAGTATTACAGCTGCTCTAAATAAAAGACTTTCTCTGGAGATGGAAGACTTGTGAATTCGCTGCAGTGTGCCCTAGCTACCACTTGGCCCAGCACGCTTAACTCTTCCTGTAATATTTAAAATATCACATGAAAGACATGTTCTTGTGAATTTGTTTAATAAAAGTGGTGGGTTTGATGAAGTTTTCAAACTACACATTTTAGAATGAAACTAAAGCATCTAAACACGGTAAACCGGATGTCTTTATCATTCAGATTTCTCCTTGACAAAACTCAAGGCAGTTGTAATTTCTGTTTTCCAGAGTTAAATAAGTGAGAATTTCTGAAGTGAAATCATATAGGAATGAATGTTTTCCCCTTAGGCAAAGAATTGAAGTGGTTTGATTGCTGATGGTTTACTTCGGTGATAGGGGTTTGATTTAATAGAAAAGCTGTTACTGTGGCTCATCTGAATATTTTTTAACAGCCATGGCACATTTAAAGATTGTAATAGGTATTGTGTCTTCAGTTACAACAATAGGCGGAGCCTGTCCGGAACCTACAGCTCCAGATCCAGAAGCCGATCACGGAGCCACAGTGGCAGTCCTCGGAGGCATCATAATCATGGATCTCCCCATCTAAAACCCAAGCATAGCAGGGAAGAGTTGAAGGGGGCAAACAGACACGGTCACAAAAGGAAAAAGTCTCGTTCACGTTCCCAGAGCAAATCAAGGGACCATTCTGATGTGGCCAAGAAACACCGGCATGAACGGGGACATCACAGGGACAGGCGTGAACGGTCTCGCTCATTTGAGCGGTCACATAAAGGCAAACACCACAGTAGCAGCCGTTCAGGACATAGCCGGCACAGGCGTTAACTGTGAAGCAAACTGCCTTGGTTGTGCTTGCATAGTATACAACATATGGGACTGTTTGAAACTTGAAGTCAATTAGGATTTGATTTGAAGTCCAACACCTTCAAATATGTAGGACATTATTTTTTTTTTAAGAACTGTGTTGAATTCTTGCACATCAAACACCTTAGCAGTATCTGACTGGTTTAAAATATTGATCAGGTTAAATTGTATGTGTTAGAGTTGTGTATCTGTATGAAAACTGGAGAATTGTTTCTGTACAAATGTACCTTATTTTTATACAAAACATATTGCAGACACTTCTATTTAAGTATAGTTATTTGTTTAAAATAATGGTGGATACTTTCTTACACTGGTTTTAGTCTGCATGTGTGAAAAAAACTTTTTTTTTACAAAAAAATAAAATATACAGCTTTTTACTACCCTTCTGAATACCTCATTAAACTAGTTTATGCCTAAATGTTCAAAGTTTTCATAACAAATAACTTGAGCTAATATCCTTCTTATTCAGCTTCAGAGAATGCTTGAGCATTGAAAGAAGTTCGCTGAGCGATGGAAGTCTTTATTTAAATGTTACTGAAACATCTTGTAAGGTATTGTGATGTCACTAGTCCTTGTTCTGATTCTCTCGAGTTTTCTGAAATCCCCTGCAGAGACTGAAAGCCTGTAATAGGTAATTCAAAAGCCTTTATCCAAGAACACCACAGGACAGCTAACATTTAACTCCATGATGGATGTAACCACAACTGCTTTGCCCCTTTGAAAGATTGAGTGGCTTCCTCAAATCTTGAAGATTGCAAAGAAATTCATAATAGGCCTGCAAGATCAAGGAGGCACCACACATTATGTCTTCAGTTAAGTTTGCTTTAGGAAGCATCTCAGCAGCCAAAATGGAGAATTTCTTTATTCCTATACGTGATTAGTTAACTTACACCTGTCTTCCTCACATAAAACGTTAAATACGAGGTTTCATCACAAAATAACTTGCCTTTCTGGGATGAAGAAGAAAGCTGCAACTTGAAACCAACCCTCCCTAGTATAATCAACTCTGCAACAATCAAGGCCTTAACAGAACAGTCTGCAACGTACACCCCCTTTTGTTTTAGAAAATCCAGCCTGATGGAAAGTGGGCAATTTGAAACATTCCACAGTGTTTGGTGGGCTTTTTCAATACCTTGTGGTTGTGAGGTGTGTGGATGAAAACCAATGCAACTTGCATTGAATTAATTCCCAAGCCGATGTGTGTGTTGTGACGCTTTGGTATTAAGAGTCAATTTGGTGTAGTGGTTAGGTGTGCGGATTCTTATCTAGGAGAACCGGATTTGATTCTCTACTCCTCCACTTGCACCTGCTGGAATGGCCTTGGATCAGCCATAGCTCTCGTAGGAGTTGTCCTTGAAAGGGCAGATGCTGTAAGAGCTCTCTCAGCCCCATCCACTTCAGGGTATCTTTTTTTTTGGGGGGGGGGGGAGGTAAAGATTGTAAGCAGCTCTGAGATTCAGAGTATAGGGTGGGATATCAATCCAGTATCATCATCTAAGTTTTCCAGTCCTTGATTAATTCTTAACATGTGGAAGCCACTTAAGGAGTTAAGTGATGTGGTTGTAGGGGAAAGGTCTTCATTTAAACAGTGTTGCCAAGCATACAGTGCAGTTCAGGCCTGTCTTAAATCCGAGGCCTGATTCCCACTGGTTTGCAGAATTAGAGTACTGTTTTGTGAGCCCTGATGGAAGGTGTCACAATAGATTCCTACAGGCATTGGCTGTTAGCCTGCTGTTTCTTTATAACCAGTAGCACCATCACTGCTGGACTTTGGAGTCCAAGGGTAGCTGCAGCTGTCTAGTGTTTGTATCCCTTGCTGGGATGCTCTGGTCAGAAGTGAGTTGCAGTTCTTGGACTGATCAGACGAGAGTAGATCAGAGGATTATTGCCCAGCAGGAGTGGACAGGACTGGATGAGCAGCTGGAGCATATTTTACATGTTTACATGAAGCTGCCTTACGCTGAATCAGACAATCAGTTTGATGGTCTGTACTGTCTTTAACTGGCAGGGACTTCAGGTTCTCAGATAAAGGTCTTTCACATCACCTGCTACCTGATCCTTAACTTGAGAAGCTGGGGATTGAACCTAAGACCCTCTGCCACTGAAGAGTGGAGTGGGGAGAAAAATACCTGTCAAAGATCTCTGTGAATATGTATTGGGGAATGCATGCCTCTTGCCAGAGAAGGGTGCATTTGCTACAGGCCATATAGTTGGGTGGGGGCAGGGAGGATGCCTTTGTGTTCATTTCTTTCTATCTCCAAATCTTGTGAAGCTAAACTGCTTGTGAAGGTTGTCATTTCTTGGTGGTTTGTTAGCTTGTGCAAAGACTAGGGGTGTGCACACAAAAAACACCCCAGTATTTTAAGATTTAGGTATACTGAATGGTATTGGGATTTGGGAAATATTCAGGACTGGTGAATTTTTTGGGTCCATTATAGCCAATGGCCCCCATAGGATATAATGGAGAATCAATCCAAGGCAGGGGGGGCGCACTGTTTTTTGATGTAGAGGCACCAAATTTGCTGCTGATGCCTCTCAAAAACCCCAGGTTTCAAAACGATTGGACCAAGGGGTCCAATTCTATGGGCCCCAGAAGAAGGTGCTTGCATCCTCTGTTTCCAATGGGGGGGGAGGGGAAAGGCATTTAAAGGGACTGCAATCTATTGAAATGCCCTGTAATTGCAGCTATGGTGGCTGCAAAAAATCACAAAAAAATTTTTTTGGGGGGTAGCCATTTTGGATAGCCAAATCACCAGCCCCCTCAGTGATTGGCTGAGAAAATACCTGATAAATATCAGGTATTTTTTCATCTTGGTTTATATCAAGCACATACCCCTAGCAAAGACTCATTTTGAAATGAGCCTTGTTGAACATTTTGGGATTTATCTCTAAATATGCATAGGATCAGGCAAACCATAGTGTAGAGATGGTGGAGTGCTTCTTCACATTTGAAGTAAGTGAAGAAACGTACACAGCCATCTAAAGGGAGAGCCTCCAAAGTCAGCTGTACTGTACCACCAACTTCAACACAGAAAAAATCAGGTTCTTGTGTGATGGCATTGCTGCCACAAGCCCAGCAAAACTGTGTAGCCCAAGCAGTAAATGCCTTTGTTTATGGGAACATGGCAAGCAGCCATGCTCACTAAGCTTTGAGTCCTAAAAGTCTGCTGTCTTCATTGCTTAGTGCCTAGGAGAAACACTGAAATATTGCAGTGTTAGTGTACTTAATTCTGGTTTTGGTTTCTAATACCATACAGATCCCCAGCTTTGCAAGAGATTGTGCAGAGGGAAAGAAGAAGGTACTGAACTTTCAGCTGTTTGCCACTAGAGGACAGTGTTAACTGAAACTAAAGATGTGTTTCTCACTATGGACTGTATTAGGTGGCATTCTACAAACCCAAGAACACCTTACATCCCTTCAGCATGCTGAAGCTGTCATATGTTAAGTGCACGCAGAAAGCCACAAATTCTTAAAAGAAGTGATTTAAGAACATTGTTTCCTCTGTTGTGCATGGTGTTCTCTCCCTCTCGGGCTTGGAGGTCTGCTGAAAAGTGCCAATCGAGGCCAAATTAGAGCTTGCAATCCAGGAATTAAAGCTCTGAGCCACTGTTTGGTGTTGCCATAGCCATTTGCTTGGAGTTTTCTGAAAGTTTGTTCAGATGATGGCCAGTGGCTTTCCTGTTACAGTCACACTGCCACAGAATTTATTTAAAGCTCCCTCAAAAACATTACCCATCATTTCTGAACTTTCCATGGCCTCTGTTCGACAGTGCCGAAAACAGTGGGCCCTTGATTAGATCCAGCAATGGTTGGTTATGTCATTCTGCTATGGGTGGTGAGAAGGAACCAACCTCTGTTTTCATTTCACAAGGGAGGACCATTGCTCATTGGCATATGACATGTCCATTGATCTGGAATATATAATGGTGTGCTAATAATGGGTCCCAGGCAAAAAAATGGTCTTTCATCTGTGGCCTTAGGTCCTCCTATCTAGAGGACCCAGAGACTGAGCCTGGGCCCTCCTGTGGGCAAAATAGGTGTTCTATCATTAAACTACAGTCTCTGGCCTATTGGCAGAAAAATCCATCAGGCTGGCTTCTAATTAACCAGCAATTCAGAGAATTTGGACTAAGAAGACCTGGAGGGTTCTAATGCTTTGTCACTCTGTTAGCTGCTGCATTGTTCAACCTTTTTAAAAAACAATGCACCCTCACAGTCACAACTTTTCATACTATACTACATTGGGGGAAGGGGGTGTCTTCAGCCATTGTAGATGTAAGCTGTGTACACTTCCATAAACCAATTAAAAATACATTGTGCCTAGCACTTCAACTACTCTAGGATAGCATCTTTCTCCCCACCCCTCCTGCTATCTGGCCTAATATTGACAAAAAGAAACCTGCCCTTGTGTAATATGACATCTGAGCCAGAGACTTCACAGCTTTGTTCTGGTTTTTGCTGTTGCAGCACATAGTAAGGTAAATTCCCAGAAATGAAAGCCGTCAATTGCAATCACTCATTACCAGCAGTCATGAGTTCACTGGCTGAGTAGTCTATAGTCTTTGTGCAGTCAATAAGTGAGGTCGCGGCCACGATCACACATCCTGATAACAGCCACAGTAAGGCAAAAAAACCCCCACATTTGCAGGAGCAGAAGACTAAGCAGTCATGTACAGCGGGATTATCTCATCAAGAATGATAACAGGAAACAATATTTACAGGGCCATTGCTTGACAACAAAAGAGAAATTGTCCAATTATGGTAAATGCTATGAGGATGAAACAGATTTTTCAACCAGAATAGTTCTTGCCTTTTATTTTCCTTCTTCCATTCCACTGTACAAAACTCATTTATTACAAGTTGAAGATTCATGGGTAAGGAACTTTGTCCTCTGGGCACTATCTTTGCTTCTTCCTGCCCCCCGCCTTGCATCCTCTTCTGCTTCTCCCCTTTCCCACTTATTTCCATCTCTCCAGCCTCCTTTTTCTTTCATCCCAACTACTGCTCTAGCTTCAGCCCCCATCCTTGGCTTTCCTATTTGCTGCCCTGCTCCCATCAAATTCTCAAGTTCTGAAGTGAAACTGTGACAGCCATTTTGAATTATATAAGTATCCACAGTTGCCTTGGCCATTCTAAGTGACTCTCGAGATCTTGCAGGGTTATCTCATGGAATTTCAGCATTTTTGACATTTTAATTTTTTCTTTTATTCATTCCATTTTAAACAAACTACTACAAGCTTAAAAAAAATCCTCCCTGCCTGTCCCTAATATGTGGAATTTTCATCCTCATTCTGGGACCATTGTTTAAAATTACTAAAAAGTGATATATTTCTAAGATTAGAACAAGAATTTACTGTTTTCAGATTACTGGTTATTGTGTATAATTGCCAGCTCTTGCCACTTTTCCAGAATCCCATTGTGCTACCTATTATGAAGCAAAGGTATCCTGGATCTGGAATGGATTTTTCAATAGTGTCCATGAACATATGAAGCTGTCTTATACTGAATCAGACCCTTGGTCCATCAAAGTCAGTACTGTCTACTCAGACTGGCAGCGGCTCTCCAGGGTCTCAAGCTGAGGTTTTTCACGCCTACTTGCGTGGACCCTTTTCAGTTGGAGATGCCGGGGATTGAACCTGGGACCTTCTGCTTACCAAGCAGATGCTCTACCACTGAGCCACTGTCCCTCCCCTTGGGACTGCATGAATCCCCATGGGATTGCATGAATGTCCTGTGGGCAGGCCAGTAAGAAAAAGGTTCTCCAAAAAGTTGATTTTTGTTTGAGCCCAAATAGCACTTTTTTAGGAATGTGTTCAGCCCATTGTTTAATAGTGTACCCTCTGTTTTCTTTCTGGAAAACAGAGAACAAAGTTCCTTACCCATGAATCTTCAACTTGTAATAAATGAGTTTTGTACAGTGGAATGGAAGAAGGAAAATAAAAGGCAAGAACTATTCTGGTTGAAAAATCTGTTTCATCCTCATAGCATTTACCATAGCACAGGAGGAATTTAGGATCTGGGATACTCGGAGCACGGTATAAAGCAACTCTCCATATCCTGTTGTAAGTGGGGAGAAGGGGCTGCCAAAAATCCAGAGGGTCTCCGAATGTTCTGAATTCTCACCCCAGAATCACCTCCTGTGATTTAATAGGCTCTGGGCTAGGCACTTAATAGGACTTTTTGCTGCAATAGTATAAGATTGGCCCTCTAGGGAGAATTAATATATCACCCTTCTCTCATAAATTATAATCCAAGGCCAGATGATACTACAGAAAAAGAAATACAATAAAAGCAAATGGGAAAGTTTTTTTTGGGGGGGGGGGGGGTGAGTGCTAAAAATGTCTTATTTCCTTTTGCTAGCTGATCTTTGCCCCAGCTACAGGATACAACCCTCGGGGTAAGAATTCTAATTTACACTGCCCATTCTCCTTGAGAATGTCACTCAATACCCACCCACCTCCCAAAAAATACAACTCTCCTTCTAGGGGCTTTTCTACTTATCTGTCTGTTAAACATCTTCGTTATGCTGCATGAATAACACAAAAAATTACTAAATTACACAGTGTTAGAATAATTCATGTATTTTTTTCTGATAATGCTATGGGGTCTTTCAAATTTAACATAGGTTTATGGCCTTGGCCTGTCTTAATCTGGCTGGTGAGGCAAAAATACATTTTTTAAATTTTGTAGTCTGCAAATCAGACTTTCAGAGAATGATTCAGTTACAGTGTGGATTAAAGCCACTCTGAATTTCTAGAAAGAATGATTTAAAACATTTTAGATCATAGCTCAGAATAAATGAAACTAGTTTCTTTCTTCATGGCTCTAACAAGATAGGTTAGGAAGTTCACATCCTCATAAACCTACAATTCAATAATCCATTTCTAGTAAAGTCTTAGAGCATTATATTGTTGCACCAAAAAACTTCTACCTTGCCTTTCCTCAGATTCACAGCAACATTGAAAATGAGTAGCACATACTTGAAAGAGTGATTACAGTCAGATTGTTTTAGCTGAGGAAAGCAGTGAAACAAAAGAAACAATCCAGAATCAACTGCAGCTAAAAGCTGCAACTGAATGCTATATGGATGAGGACTACATTTATAGTCACATACAGACCCATCAATGAGAGGGCCAAGTGAACTTCTCTAGAGATGGAGTTTCCATCATCTAAGTACCATGGCTGAAAAGATTTGATCACCCAATATACCCCGGGGGCATGTGCCACAGGGCCTAGGAAAACAATCTTACACTAGGGGTAATTTCTTTGGGGATTTGGTACATATATTTCATCAATTTAATGAGCCTTAAAGTGAGCTCAAAACTACGCTCAGTACAATCCTAAAGAGACTTACTGCAGTCTAAGTCCATTAAAATGCTTAGATTGGTGTAACTCTCTTTAGGATTGCACTGTAAAAGAGAAAGCACAAAACAAAATTCAACCATCAAAGGTGAAAAATAATTAATATAATAAATTTACACCACAGACATCTGCAGAACCAGCTGTCTAGTGAAAAAGCTAGACTCCTTTAACCACTCTCATGTGGTTAAACAGCTCTGTTGTACATTTTTATATCTAATTCTGAACTGGGCCCTAGAGTGTAAATTAAAAAATTCGCACAGTGGGGCCAAGGGCAGATTGGGGAGAGGGGGGGGGGTTCTCTTCAGGTCTAAGAGAAGCTGCAGATTTGTTTTAAAATATGATTTTTTAAAAAGCGTGAAATCAGAAGCAATGGCTGCAAAAAAGTAAACCACAAAGATCTCATTAGAGTAAACTGTGCAGCTGGTGAACCAGTTTTAATTGGTGAAAGGCACTGTCAGCTACAGCTGCCTTCTGGGCTTCCAAGAGTAATGCTGGCTTGAAGAGAAGCTCAGCCTGTAAGAGTCTTCAGGGGTAATGCAAGCTTACCCTATTTATGTATTTTTATTTTTATCCCAAGAGCCCTGTGGCACAGAGTGGTAAGCTGCAGTTCTGCAGTCCAAGCTCTGCTCACGACCTGAGTTCGATCCCCATTTGGTCCAGGTAGACGGCTGAAGCTGACTCGGCCTTCCATCCTTCCAAGGTCGGTAAAATGAACACCCAGCTTGCTTGGGGGTAAAGTGTAGATGATTGAGGAAGGCAATGGCAAACCACCTCATAACAAAAAGTCTGCCAAAAAAAGTCGCTGATGTGATGTCACCCCATGGGTCAGGGTGCTTGCACAGAGGGCTACCTTTACCTTTACTTTTATCCTGCCCTCTCCTGCAAGCAAGCTCAGGGCGGGACACAACGTTCTTAAAACCCTTCCAAATTGCAACAGACTAAAACATTTAAACAATGCAACCATAAAACAATTAAAAACAGTTTGTATACACAAAACCTTAAGAGGCACCAGCAAATAATTCACTGATGTTCCAATCTCGATGTTGCTGCAGGTCTAAACAGAAACAGGAGAAGCGGGTGGGTGAGTAAGCAGCTAAGATGGACTGTAGTGCTGCTGGGCAGGGCAGGGGAGGCTGTTATGGTAAAGCTGCATTGTTCTGTCTGTTAGCATTTTATGGTGTAGCTACCAGTGTTGCTTTCTGCATATCAAGGTTCATTTTGAGGGGATACATAACAAGTCAGTTAGTAACCGAGACAAACAGCCTGTGTATTTCAGAGCAGATAGCTGTAACCTAATGAACCCTAGAGAAAAGAGTACGGAGAGGGAACATCCATCACCAAGGAATCTGCTGTGGCTCATAAATCTGGGAAGAGACTGAAGGCGCTGAAGAGTTACTGTGGAGGGAAATATCCCTAAACCTTCCCCACCCTCCCATCCCTATTTCTCAGTGTAGCTCCAGTTAAGGAAACAAATTATTCTTGCCGCACTGCAGGAAAAGATGTAGTTTAAATCAGTGTGATTGCTCTTTGCCAGCTGCAAAATGTGATGCAGTTAGTGTTGGTTACTTAGTGTACCTTTTAAAAAGGTACATGGAAGGGTACTGGGCTGAGGCACCACCATGTCACTAGGACGCCAAGATTTTTAAAAGGACGTTGCCTAGAACACAAGCTTCTTTTTACACAGACAGTTTCAAAGTTTATCTAATGCTGTCCATTTGGGGTGGGGAGCAAGAGGCTCAGTGCGATCACTTGGGAGTGTTCTTTCCAGTTATTGTTCTGGGTCACCATCTTCTTTCTGCAGGAATGGATTTTGTTGTTAAAAGTTTGGACTGCTGAAACTTGGAGGGTTCTAGAACAACCAGAACACCCTTGAGGGTGTTGCCTTGAATTCCCAGGCCTGCATTGAGTCATTGTGTAAAACCTGATTTGCTTCTTTTGACAGTTCCAGTATCTTCAATTTCATTTGGATTTATCCTATTTGGGTTAACTTCGGGGCTTTTTTTTGAGCAGGAACACAGTTCTGGCTGGCTTGGCCAGGGCTCCGGCTCCAAAAAAGGTCTCCAACAGAAGGAAGACACTGGGAAGCCAATGTGTTCCCAGACCACACACTCTGTTCTCTCTTATGCCTCCAACCTCCAACAGGTTTGTAAAGCGACCAAAAACCGTGGCACCACACACAAGCGCCCCCTCCTGGGAGGAGCTGGTCCTGCCACTGCCTGCTCCGCTGCACATGGTTCTCTCTCTCCAGCTGTGTTTGGGGTGTGTGCGAAACAAGGTCTCTCATTGGTCTGTGTGAGAACACACATCCATGAAATGCAGCTGATGGCACTGTACTGTTCTGTGTCAATATGTGGAAAGTAACCTCCTCAGTGGGTGACATCACTTCCTGTCAGGGAGTGTGGCCGAATATGCAAATTTGTTTCCTCTGGGCTTTCTCTACCAAAAAAGCCCTGATCAGTACTTTTGGATGCTGAGGGTATTCGGTCAAAGAGAAAGTGCAGTTGCTTATATTCAAGTGCTAAAAACCTCCAAGCCAAGAAAGGAGAGCTGAAGTGCTTAGAACTAAATGGCAGCTCAGATATAGTGAACATTTTAGAAACCCAATGCAAATGGGAGACTCTGTGGGATATGACTTCTCCCTAGATATCAGTTTTATATGAATAAAAATATACTATATCACTAAAATTAGCCTGCATTCCAAAGGTCTGAGTCCAGAGGCACCTTTAAGACCAACCAAGTTTTATTCAATGTATAAGCTTTTGTATGCACACACACTTCTTTAGATACAATGAAATTGAAATTACCAGTCCATACGAATAGGTAGAGGGTGAGCAGCAAATTAGCACACAGCATAATGAAAATGTCCAAACAGGAAAAACAAGCTTAGTTTATATGGTTACCATTTGTTTCGGTTTAATTCTGAAGGAAAACATAGTGAAGGAAACAAATATGTCAAAATTGAAGATTGATGGGTAGATGTATCTTTAATTCTGGAATGCTGAGAGTTACATTCCAATCTACCATTCCAAATTACAGTACACTCTACTATTAATTACATTACAATCTACTATTCTAATCTATTATTCTGAATAAGAAATAAATAAGATACAGAGGGGGTATGGCCCTTCTGGGGGATTGGTGAGAATACAGCTGTAAGGGTGGAATGAGATTCTATTGTTGTCTGGTTGTTGGTTGCTACGGCATTTTGCTGCTAATGCAATAAAGACTGATAGATTGAATTAAATTAACATATACAGGGCTTTTTTTGAGCAGGAACGCAGTTCCGACTGGCTTGGTGTCAGGGGGTGTGGCCTGATATGCAAATGAGTTCCTGTTGGACCGTTTCTACAAAAAGCCCCATGCTAAACAATGGTGACATAAGGGGATGTGGCCTAATATGCAAATAAGTTCCTGCTGAGTTTTTTCTACCAAAAAAGCCTTGAACATATGTAGTGAGATAAGAAACCAATATCTCTCTTAAGCCCTGCGGATTCTATTGTTCTGAGTGTTGTAATAACTTGCAACTCAGCAATTTCCCATTCTAGTTTGTTCCTGGAGTTCCTTTGCAATAAAACAACTACTTTGAGGTCACCCATTGAACATCCTGGAAGGTTGAAGTGTTGTCCTTGTTGTCCTACGGGTTTCTTAGTCTTGTGATTTTTGATGTCAGATTTGTAACTATTTATTCTTTGGCATAGGGTTTGAGAACTAAAAGGCATCGTTGGCATTTAATGCAGATACAATTGCAGAAGATGAGCATATGACTAAGCCTGAGATAGTGTAGTCTGCTCTTAGATCCAGTGATTGCATTGTCTGGGTGTATGTGGCTGCCAGGGCTTTTTTGTAGCAGGAACCCTTTGCATATTAGGCCACGCACCCCAATGTAGCCAATCCTCCTGGAGCTTACATTAGGCCCAGTACTAAGAGCTCTGTAAGCTCTTGGAAGATTGGTTACATAAGAGGGGTGTGGCCTAATATGCAAAGGAATTCCTGTTACAAAAAAAGCCCTGGTGGCAGCATGGTATCTGGAGTTACTGCAAACTCTGATATGAGCGTTTATGTTCAAATTAGATGTTGCATTATTGTGGGTGAGGAGTTGTATGAGATTGGAGGGCTGTCGCTGCTCAAGAAAAGGTTTGCCTCCTGAGTACTTGTGAAAGAGAACTGTCATTACCCAGTAGAGGTTGTAAGTCACTGATGATGCATTTAACTGTTTTGAGTCCAGAGCAGTATGTGACAACAAGTGGTATTCTGTTATTGTCTCTTTGGGGCCTGTCTTGTGACAGATTTTCTCTGGGTACCATTCTGGCTTTCTTAATCTGTTTCTTGACTTCATCAGGTAGGTGCTTTAGTTCCAAAAAGGTTTGTTGTAGATCCCTTAGGTGAGAATCTGTCTGTAAGACTAGAGCAGATGCATCTGTAGAGTAGAGCCTGGCTGTATACAATGGATCGTTTGGTATCTTTAGCATGGTAGCTGGAGGCATGTAGGTATGTTTGTTGGTTAGCAGGTTTTCAGTAGAAGGTGGTGTCTATGCATCCATTGTGTATTTTTACAATAGGGTCCAGAAAATTTATTTCTTGCATTTAGAGAAATGATAGCTAAAAGCAGATATGATAGAGGAGGATGAGGAGGAGATGGATTTATAGCCCACCCTTCATTTGGAGTCTCAGAGAAGCTTACAGTCTCCTTTCCCTTCCTCTCCCCACAACAGACACCCTGTGAGGTAGGTGGAGCTGAGACAACAGAGCTCCTTTCCCCCATAATATCCAAGGAGCATCCAATCTGATGGACAGTTGATTCAGAACAGATAAAATTAAGTACTTCTTGCAATCAAGTAATAATTAGTAGAATTAACCACCATAAACATTTTGATCGACACTAATTCAGTTGTCTTTAAAGAGAGGATGGGGCAAATTCTTTGCGTATAGGTCCCTCAGTGGTTAGTAGAAAGGTTATTAGTAAACTATTAAGTAGCATGGTGGGAGCAACAATAGGGGAGGGCACGTGTCCTGCTTGTAGGGCCTTCCAGGTGCATCTAAGTTGACCATTATCTGAAAAGACGATGGACAGGTTGGCTTTTCTATTTGATCCAGCAGGGCTGCCACATGTTTCTTCTCCAGACTCTCTGAAGTGGGCAATAGGGCAAATTGCCTTGGATCTCATGTGTGGAACCTTCTGCCATGACCAACAATGCTATGCTTTAGTGTTTTGAAATAATCTGATTTTTTCCACCTTCAAGGCAGCAACAGTGGTAATTGAAAATATAAGCCCCCCCCCCATATTTCCCATGTTTCATTTACTGGTGTGTGGGTGGGTTTTCTTCTTCTTCTTGTAGCTAGATTGGTTCTTTGCAGGGATGCTGAGAGCCACTATGGGCACCTGTACAGAGATTCCCCCATATGATCCTGAGCCAAACCAAATCTCATAACAAATCATTCTGCATGCTGTTACCATGAGTCTATAGTAATAAAAGAATTTGCTGTCTGTTCATTTATGGCAGGCATAACTCATCAGAGTTATGCTAGTAGGCTCAAAATTGGCCACCAGCATCAGGATAATTGTGAGAGTTCAAGGGCCAAAACTGAAAGGCACAGGAATATCCTGGCCCAGATGACACACACACACTTGCTACTTGCAGTAGAAGTCTTTGTTTGTTGCAGGCTTAACTCATGAGAAAATAATGCTACATCTTTGAAAATTGGCTACCAACCCCAGAATGATTAAGGAAGTTGCAATGCCAAAAATGAAGAATTGAAAGTCCTTGAACCAGGTTATCTTCACAACAGGCAACATGTAATTAGACAGCTTTTAAGCAACCTGTCATGTTGTCTCTGCGGTCCACCTTGGAAGGTTGCTGGGTGACACATTCTCAGTCGGACTTACTCTCATAGGGTTGTTATGAGGATAAAATGGAGGACAGGAGAACAATGCAGCTTTGGATCCCCGTTGAGAACAAACACTTGCAATGACTGTTGTTATAAATGTATAACGTTTTAATGATGTTAAAAAGATCACACCATTTGTCATATAGCAAAGAAGCCTTTCCAAAGGGCTATTAGATCTTCCACCAACATAATAATAATGATAATAATCCAGTGCCTGAACTGGTAGTTCTAACTTCTGTGGCACACGTATAATCACTAAAACATACTAAGGTTCCTTTATTATGTATGTGACAGGTGGAGGAGGGGAGGCATCCTTTTACTTAGAATCATAGAGTTGGAAGGGACCTCCAGAGTCATCAAGTCCAACCTTCTTTGTTAGATCTTGGGCAAATTTTACCTCTCCCACCCCCTCTGTTTATAATATTAACAAAGGTTTGCTACTGTAAAGTACATTCTTTTGGCAAGCAGGTTAGGGATGAGAAGGAGGAGTCACCAGGTCCTACCTCCACCCCGCTGCCACCTGGGGATGGGAGGTCATAGGCTAGCAAGATCTAGATTGGGAAACTTCTGGAGATTTGGAGATGGAGCCTGGGGAGGACCTCAGTGGGGTACAATGCCACAGAATCCACTCTCCAAAGCAGCCATTTTCTTCAGAGGAACTGATCTCTGTAGTCTGGAAATGGGGTAATTTTGAAGGATTCCCAGGCCTCATCGGGAACCTGGGTAATTTTGGGGGATCCCTAGGTCTCATCTGGAGGTTGGCATCCCAGACCAAAACTTGAAAACAAATGTGCGGAGGGGGGGGGCACATGGAAAAATTAGGTGTAAGGAGAGAGAAATGAACAAGAAAAGAGAGGGAAAGGTCGTTTACTGAGCCCTATCAACTATCCCTTTACTTCAGTCAGAAAGGCAATAGTCAGAGTGCCTTTTACTCTGCTCAGACTTCTCTCAACCCCTAGTGATTGCATTCAGAACTTCATCAAAAGGAAAAATCTCTGGAAGGGCATTTGCCTGGATGCAGCATGAGGCTAACTTCAAGGACTCACCAGCTGACTTGGGCCCTCTGAAGTGTCTCAGTCTCTGCTGTCGGGAGCACTCGTTCTTTTTGTCCTGTAAATTTAATCAACATATAGTCCATTAACTCCTTTCCTTCACCCTACCCCACCCCCTGGTAGACTAATGGCTTGGATGATAGAGTGAATTGGGAACAGAGAGATAGAGCCATCTCTGGTGATATGAAGTAGCAAGGAGTGCTTACTGGCTCTGCTCATGGTCCTAATATGACATCTTGTTGACTATTATTCAAACATGTTTATTTCTTTCACTTGTACCACACCTTTCTCCCCATTGTTCTCATCTCCTCTCTGTTTTATCCTCACAACAATCCTGTGTGAGAAGTCAGGCTGAGAGTGCTTGACTGGCCCAGTCACTGTGGCAATCATCCTTAAATTCCCACATGTCCTCCAGGGCTCTGAACCAATCCTTGTGATTTTGGATTCATGCAAATCCAAGTGATTGTCAGGCAATCGGAGTCCATGGATAGACCGGAGGGTGGTGGGGTTGGGGGGGGGGGTATGAGCCAGCCTCAGCTTAAGTGGGAGAAGATTCCCCCCTCCTTTGGAGAAGGATTTCATGGCCCTGGAGAGGAGCATCAGCTTAGCCAGACTTTTATTTGGCTTTTAGATAGTGTTTGGGGGTCAGCTTAAGAAAGAAAGCTTATTTTAGTGAGACAAATAAGCATCCTATTAAGGACCCATCATTCCTAAATAGAGTGTGTAGGTTCTTTGGAAAGGTGTTCTGTGTGGGAAAAGAGCACCTTTGAACCTGCTGAGGTAACCTGACTGGAGATTCAAATCTCCCTTCAGGACTTATTCACTTTACTTGAGAGCCTGTTTTAGTATGTATATTGATAGAACAAAGTTTGAATCCAATGGCTTTTTAAGACCAAAAAAGTTTAATTCTGGCACACAAAAGCTTTTACCCAGAAGTAAACTTTGTTGTCTTAAAGCTGCCACTAGACTCAAACTTTGTTCTATTGCTTCTGACTAATATGGCTACCCACCTGTATATATATTGATGTCACCAACAGATAATATTTACCTTATTAAATACTTTATTTTTCTGTTAAATAAATCTTTGTTGTTCTTCATATATGAGGTAAACAGAGTCAAATTTTTCTGTTTAACTCATATATAAATCTAGCAGGTTTCCAAATAAGAGACCTTCAGGGAATCCTTAGCTTACGCACTACCAATCCTTTGACCTTTAGAAAGTGCATACAAGCTACCAATCCTTTCTTCAAAGATGAAGTCCCCCTTTTTATTTGTTTGTGGGCAGTTGGGGTTTAAAGAACCTCTAGGAGAATGCAGAGTGGGAGACTGGGCATTCAGTTCAGAAGACAGTTGCCTCAGAAACCCCTCCCTCCACACACTGCCACATCACCCAACAAGATTCCAGGGCAGAGTGGGGATTTTGAACCTGCATCTCCCAGATACTAGCCCTTGAGAGACAGTACGGTGTAGTGGTTAAGAGTGGTGGACTCTAATTTGGAAAACAAGGTTTGGTTCCTCACTCCTCCTCATGAAGCCCACTGTGTGACCTTGGGCCAGTCACAGTTCTCTCAGAATTCTCTCAGCCCTACCTGCCTCACAGGATGTCTTGTGGGGAGAGGAGAGAAGGCATTGCAAGCCTTATGGTAGAGAAAAGCAGGACATAAAAACCAACTCATCTTCACACTCTAGCCAATACACCACTCCTCCACTAAAGTGAGGTCCCATTTGCCAAAGGAGTGCTGTATGTTGCAAGCACATCTAATAGAAGTTTATTGGTCTTTCAATTTTTAAAACTTAAATCTTATCACAGAGATGTCAAACATTTTTGAGATAAACATTGACACTGGGTGAAGAGAGAAGGAAAAGGGATCTCAGTTTAACATTCGGCTCTTCTGCCTGGCTTCAACATAGCATGAGCTGTGTGCAAGAATTGTTAAAAAGATCTATTTCACTCTCTATGTAATCCTTGGTCCTGGCCTCTAGGTGGCAGTTTTGTAAAGCAGTATTGCTGTTCTAAAAAAAATGACAAAGAAAAGAGCTTGAGTGAGGTCTCCAATCATTCAAAGGCCTCTTACTCAGCAATGGATGCAGTCCTTCGGATGATGTGGGAAAGGGGCATAATGCAATGGTAGGGCATATACTGTACATGGTGAAAGTCTTGAGTTCAGTTCTTTGCTACAGAAATAAGGTTGCCAACTGTATCTTGAGAAATTCCTGGAGAGTGGAACATGGGGAGGTCACAGTTTGGGAAGAGGAGGAACGTTTAAAGGGTTCATGTCATAGTCTGCCTTCTAAAGGGGCCATTTTCTCCAGAACTCATCTCTGTCAACTGGTGATCAGTTGAAATTCTGGGAGATCTTTTGGCCCAGAGATTGGCAACCCTATCCTGAGACTAGAGTGGTGTGTGGTCACTCAGTATTGAAAGTACGATAGATGGATGGATGGATGAATGACCTGACTTGATATAAGACAGTTTGTAACATCCTGATGGTGTGCAGATCCTCTATCTGGGTAATATATTAAGAAGAAGGGAGAAATAGAAACACTCAGGCAACCGTTTCATATTTTTTTCAGGTCAAGATAAACATGCAAGCTCTTTGTTGGAGATCAAATCAATGATGTGTTTAGTGAAAGACACACATCAAAGCTGGCTCTCAAAAACATGGGTATCAACCAGTCGGCCACCAAATGCAAAGACCAAGGATAGTTATTGGAGGATTGTGTTTGGGCTTGAAAGGAAAGATTGGCATCTGCCAAGCAACTGCTGGATGTGCTGCCCCAGAAACACTCACCAAAATGGTTGCTGAGTCTCTGGGATCCCAGTCCTGAAACTCATGGGGCAGGGCTTGGTGATGTCACATTGAACCATATTACTAATGATAATGTAACAACACATGACTAGAAACTGTGCTGGCTGGTATCGATTAATGTATGTAGTCACAGTCATGTGGCTTTGAAAAGGACTATTCACTACACAAAATAAACAACACAAAAACTGACAAAGTGTTTTACATAAAATTGGAAGTGCTGGATGATTTCCTCCCATCACGTGCAATAGTTATCACCACAAGCAGACTCAAGTTGAAGGCTTAAATGAAGCAATAAAGTATCTGGGCTAGAAGATGGCCTTGAGTTTCAATCTACTGCCCTGAAAATAATCCCAAGGTCAAGGCACAAGACCTGGTTGACTCTACACATCTTGGGAAATGTTTTCACCATCTATTATGAAAACCAGCAAAACAGCCAGATGGAACTCAAGATCTGAGGCTGACCTGCTCTCAGAGATAGATGAAGGAGGGAATGGAAACCCCATGATGAAAATGGTGATCTAGGGCATGGAAGGCTGGGGACCAGACCCACACTATTGTTTTCTCCCATGAGCCAAGCACAGCCCTTCAGTACAAGGGAATGGGGAATGGCACAGTATAGCTGTATCTCCTCAGAAGCTAAACAGGTTTGGTACTTAGATGGGGGACCATCAAGGAAGACCAGAGGAAGGCAATGACAAACCACCTCTGCTTCTCACTTGACTTGAAAAGTGCTTGCTGGGGGTCATCATAAGTTGGTTTTGACAGCATATACATACATAAGCACTTGACAACCCACTATGTTTTTGAAGGCCCCTGTAGCAAAGAACAGGAAGTGTAGCCCCTGATGGGCATGTGGCTGACTTGGTGGGTCAGGATAGACCCTGGGGTACTTGTCAGGGTTCCAAAGCCTTGTGGCTACTGCAATCAGTCTTAGCCATGTGTTAGATATTACAGATTTGTTCCCTTAACTGTGGTGCTTTCTTCCAGTGCAAGAAGTTTTCCCCTTGTTCAAAATGCCTCTTGCATGAGGGGAAGGCACCTTGCTTCAGAGGAAAGCAGCATTGTCAGTGGAACAGATCCTCAGGATTCAACCTGTTTTTCCCCTGTGTGCAGCTCGTTCACTTTCAGCTTTCCCTTTCCTCCGCCTGTAATGCATGCAAAGACATTCATTCCAATTTGTCTGTACGTTCTTTAACATGCTGAAATCCAGTGGTGTCTGTTTATTTAATAGGAACAGTACCTGGTCCCCCCCCCCCCCGGTGTGTGCTGATTGCTGGTGTCTATTTCATTCACACTGAATGCCCTCTAAAACATCCCATTCAGAATCAGATACAAGGAGACCGTGTGCAACCAGTGTGACCTCATTTGCGACAGCAAGTGACACTGCAACAATTTTCTGCCCCTGTTGGCTTTAGAGTGACTGTAATTGTCCACTGGCTAACAGGGGTAAACAGTAATTTTAGAAGCAGTACCAAACACAACACGTTTACCTTGTGCTAGGGTGACTTTGTTTTGCCATGTTCTCGGAGTTGCTTCACATGTGGCATTTTTTGCTTGCGTGGCAGCAGTCTCTGCACAGGAAAAAGGGTATATGTCGTTCTATTAGAAGTTAGGGGGCAGAATTTATTTTGCAGCTTCTGCTGATAGGCCTCCTTGATTCACATCAAAAGACCAACTCTTACTGGCTCTATATGAACATACTTTTTTCTGCATGAGGAAGGAATGAACATGGAATATTACCAATAAAGTGGTCTTAACTGCTTACACATGCTAATTCATTTTTTCCCCCATGTTTAGAAATGTTCAGGTCCTAGAAACCAGAGGTCAGTGAGTTTAGAGGATTGTCATTTGCTTAGGTCTGCGCTATGAGAGTTGGAAAGAGCCTTATGGCTTATCTAGTCACATCCTCACTTCAGGAGATCCAAAAACAGAGCAATAGATCTCTTTGTCAATAGATCTCTGTCCAACCTCTGCTTGAAAACCTCCAGTGAGAGAGAGCCCACCCATTTCCTAGGTAGGAAATGCCATTGTCTAAAAGCTCTTATAATGAGGAAGTTTCTCCCAATGCTCAATGGAAAGTTAACTATAACTTAAGTCCATAAACTATAACTTAAGCCCATTAGATCTAGATTTGCCCTTTGGAGGAGCAGAGAACAAAATTTTGCCCTGTTCTTTTTGACAGCCTTTCAGATATCTATCATGTCTCCTCATACTCTTCTTTTATCCAAGCTAAACATACCCATTTCCTTCAAAATTTCTTCAAAGTGCTTGTTTTCTAGACACACCCACTCACCCAATCATTTTCATCCTCCTCCTCCGAACTCACTCCAGTCTGTCAAAAAGTGTGGCACACAAAACTGTTAACAGTATTCCAAATGAAGCCTGATCAGCACTGTTCTCCTCTGGAAAGCCATGGATCTCTTTATTGTGCTTTGGGTTTCATGGCATTTGAGGAGATGTCTCCTGGAGTCCAGAAACCTTCCCCTATCTGTGAATCACTTCTTTGATAGGGAACAACAGCACAAGAGAAACAAGAGAGTAATTGTTCTTTGGAATATGCAAAATTTCTCCTATGGTTGTATAAGTAGAAGGCACTTACAGTGTGGGAATCTTTTCTTGCCTTTTCCTTCCCACAGAAGATCTATGTGATTCCTTTCAAAAGGCATAGCCAGGAGCTAAAGGACCCCTGTGGGCAGAAGGCTACCAGAAGTGGGCTTCCGCAAGGAGGGAGAATTGGGCATGAACCCACAAAGCTGCCTTATACTGAGTCAGACCAGCAGTCTACCAAAATTATCCTTGCTTACTTTGACTGGCAGCAGTTCTCCAAGGTCTCGGGTAGAGGGTTTTTCAAACAATCTATCACTTGATCCTTCTAACTCAGGGCTGGATTAACAATTAGGCAAAGTAGGGACTGGCCTATGGGCCCCCATGCCTTTAGGGGCCTCAGGCTGCCCCCCCACCCCGTTTTCCCCCTGCTTGCAGCCCTCCCAGCCTGCACACACAGCCAGCAACTGAGACACTCTTTGACCAACTTGCCTGGTGTGGTTGCTGGCATTGTCTCCACATTTGCCTCTCTCTACTTTTTCCTCACAGCTTTGTTAAAGGGGCTTTTGAGAAGGTGCCTGCAGGCTACAGTGGGGGCCGTGGGCAGCAGGGCAGGTGCTCCAACTCTGAGATAATTTGCCAGGAGGTCCCCAAGATTTTGACTGCCTAGGGGTCTGCATAGGGTTTAATCCAGCACTGTTCTAACTGGAGATAAGATGTGTGTGACTGACCCCAGAATCTTCTGCAGATGCTTTGCCACTAAGCCACAGTCTCCACCAGTATCGCACCTACAGAAAACTTAGCAGAGGGAAACCCACAGGCATAAGAACCCCAACAGTGCGCTGAAGGCAATTTTATGGCAGTTCTCTTTTTCACTGAAGCTTTCTGGTGGCTTTTGTCCACTGGGGGACCACAGTGGGCTTTTGAGGGGCCACAGAGGTCTTCTGTGGGAAGGGAAAGGCAGACAGATTGTCTCCACTGTACATGACTTCCATAGGATCGAGCCCATTACTTCTAAATCAGTTTGGGAAGGCATCCCTACAAGAACCAACATGACTAGCCCTGTCCTACAGATTGCTCACAACCATACCATGAACCTCTTGAAGTAAAATGGACATTTTGACTGTCAGCTGTTTAAAACCTGGAGGGTGTATTTCCTATCTGTTTTGGTACGTGCCTGATTGGACTTGTAAGAGTTGTAGAAAATGGGGAACCTGTTTTCGACAAGTCAGATTTTCCCCACAGATGAGTGAAAGAAATGCTTTAAGTTCACCTGTTCTTGCAGTTCAGGATACTTTGATTGAGATTAGGGTTGTCAGGTTTGTGTTGGAAAATACCTGGAGACTTTGGGGGTGGGAGAAGGCAGGGTTCAGGGAGGGGAGGGGCCTCAGCAGAGTACAATGCCCTAGAGTCCTGCCTTCAAAGCAGCCATTTTCTCCACAGGAGCTGATCTCTGCCAACTGGAGATCAGTTGTAAAAGCAGGAGATCTCCAGGCCCCACCTGGAGGCTGGCAACCCTAATTGGGCTGCCTGGGCCTATCTCAGAATTCCCAGTGCCTCTCAGATGCACATCAGCTCTTTCCTGCTCCCAGGGAGGGCAGTGTGACACGGCCCTCAAGGACAACAGCAGAATGTGTTTTGTCCCATGGCAGTCAGTCATGATGCAATACAGCAAAAAGGGATTTGCTTTTTGGCAAAGACTACTGAAGGAAGTGTCCTTACCAATGACAAGGCTTAACTGTCAACACTGAAGTGTTTGCAGTATAAGTTTGTGGCATGTGATGTATTAGAACAAACAAGTAAGCAGAGGGGTCTCCAAGGCATTCTTACCAGATGCTGGGAGGCCACACTCAATTTCAGCAGTAAGAAATGTTACGTATTGCATCTCACTAGGTTCTTGTTGCCTGAGATTGAGACAGGCATTCCTTGCAAACCAGGATCCTGAAGCCTGGAAGAACTGGCCAAGCAGAATGCTAGGCATGTAACAACTTGTAACAAAGAGATGCAAATGAAGGATTCTGGAGTGATGCAATAGGAGTAACTGTTGCCTGCTAGGGAGGCGTGGTTAACCATGGCCCGATTGTATATAGTTGCAGTTTTGCATGTGTTCCTCTGTGACTGTTTCTTCTTGCAATAAAGTGTTCTTGGTTGATTCAGAGCTGTCTGAACTCACTTTATTTCAGGGGCTTATCTCATGAGGGGCTTATCTCATCACTTAGGGTGTCATTTGTGCACAGAAAGTGATCTCAGATGGAACATCTGGAAATGTCAAATCAAGTTAGGATGAAGACAAACATCATGACTGAAGGAGCAGTGAAGTTGTTCTTGGTCCACTCATTCTATGACCAAACAAAACATCTCTTGCCTCTTCTGGGTCAAACTCTAAAATGCACACACAAGCCTCTGCAGATTGGAAGCAGAACTGGCTGCCCAAAGTCCTGATGGGTGGTCTTCCACTAGTGATCTTAGGGTAGCCAAGTCACCGCTGGCAACTGCCTGGAAAAACTGGAAGTGATAATTTTGGATGCTGTAGCATTTACCATAGGGTTTTTGTGAATGCCAGAGCATCTGCTATGTCACTTCCAGAAGTGACATCAACATTAGGATTGCCAGCAGCAGAGTTGACATGGGGGATGTGACATCACCTATGCTACTTCTAGGAATAACCTGAAAGTGAAAATGGGTAATTCTAGGAAGCGCAGGAAACTCTATGGTTTTAAGGCTTTACCACAGAGTTTCTGGTAATTCCTAGAGCTATCTATTGTTACTTCCAGGTTGTACCTGGCACCTGGGGCACCATTGGGCAAAGATCAGGGATGCCAGGAGGTCTCCCACTATATCGGGAGTCTAGCATGTATTCCTAACTATCTACACATTACATTTGTATTTCCTGGGGAACAATACAAGGACTTCATATCACATTTGTGATGGGCATTTTGTGACTCCCATATACACAGCAGCTCTTTCCTGATTGTGACCACAGCATGCCAGGAGAAATAGCCATAGTCTCCCCCTAACTGCCACTGTTTTTGCATCCTCAGAGCTCTTAATGGAGCTTGCTGTTGGTTTCCTTGCAAAACTTACATGCAGCCAAGTATGTCATATACAGGGGTCATTTTGTAGAAAAATAGGTGGTGGAGCTCATCCAGGGATTGTTATGCAGCTGCACCTTCTATTCAATTGAGGAGGAGGTGGAACTCTCAGAAAGGTTCAGGAGCTATGCTCCTGTGAGCTCCTACTGAATCTGAGGCCTGGTCATATGATTTTTACAAAGGAGCTAATAGTGGCTCTATAGGGAGGTTTGTGGTTGCTAACAGAAAGGAGCTGGTCTTCACAGAGCTTCCATCACATGAGCAATAGAAAATCCTCATGCTGTTGCCCAACAAACACAAAAACACAGTAGTGTGTAGATGGTACCTTTTGCACAGCTGATGAAGCATTCAGAGTCAGACATATGGATGGGAAAGAGGCGCAAGATATTTCTACATCCAGAAGTACCCTTCCAGGTGGGTTGGCTCAAGGTTTCTGGCAAAAGGAAAAGGAAAAAACATTGGTCAGAGATGCAGGCCAAGGTCAACCCCCAGAATGTGTCCTGCACAGGCAAGACAGCTCATAGAATTGGCATGGCTTGGTACCTAGAACTGGCTTGCAGAGCCAGGAAAGAGTAGGAGGATCAGTCATGGAGAAAAAGAGGAATGGAACATCTCAGCAGCCTGACACCCAGACGAGCATAGATCCAGATGGGCAGCCATGTTGGTCTGAAGCAGTAGAACAAAGTAGGTCAAGTAGCACCCTTAAGACCAACAAAACTTTTGCATGCAGCACAGCATGTTAGCTTGGGATGGACTGGAGTTGCTTGGTTGTCCATATTGGTGGACAGCACGTGTTAATCACCTGAAAGGTACTAGAAAAGGGATCCCCAACCTTTAGAATTCTGATGCATTGTGATAGGTGCAGCCACATCATGGCTGTCCCAGGAGGCAAAGCCAGCCACAAAAAGGTTGTCACAATTCATCTGAAATCCCACAATAAAGAGCCTGGTGCTATGGGGCAGCTGCTGCCAAAGCAACACTTTTAAACATCTGTACAGGTAATCAAATATCCAGTCATAACCCCCGTCTGACCTACCCACTTTCTAAAGACACTTGGGGCACCTGGAAAGATGTTGGTGGGTGCCCTGGTGCTCACTGGCACTACATGGGGTACCGGAGGGTTGTAGTACGCCGGGAGTAAAAATCACGTCTAAGGTCTCAACATCTGCTGGAGAGAAAAGAAAGCTCTACGGGAAAGGGCAGGGACCAATCACAATGGGGGTGGGCAGAGCAAGCCAGAAAACCCTTGAATTTCCCTAGGACCAAAGAAGTTCAAGGAGCTCAGCTACTGGTAGGTCTACAATTTGCATCCAGCTGTGGCAGAATGGCCTGGAGGGTATCAGATCTCCTAAAGAGAAGCCTCAGAATAAACACAAACAAATCCAGACTAAAAGAGATGCATCTGCCCCAACAAAATGCCTGCATTTGTAAAAGGATGCTGCAAGGAAAGCCTCAAAACACAAATACACCCAAATATATATATAATGCCTTGGAGGCAGTCATGATATCCAGATGAAGCGTCTGGGATCAGCACGCATTGAAAGAACAGAGGAGTGATCAGATTAGCAAAGTTAAGAATTTACAAGGCCTGCCTATGTGCCTGTGAATGATGCATTCTGTAATAGTAGGAAAACCAGGGAAAACCAACACCCTGCCTCCCAGAACAGTGTGGCTCCCAGACCAGAGTCATGAATGCAGCAGGAACACAAGGAAAGAAACTCCCTGTTGTTGTTTGTTCCCCTTTCAGCATGTTAATCTTCTGCTGTTCGTTCCATCAGCTGCTGCGAGGTGCGGCCAGTCTTTTTGTTTCTAACAAGCATGGAGCTAAGAGCATGTGCTTCTTATTCAGTGTTTCCATTTCAGTGTTTCCTTTGAATTTCCTTCTGAAGCATGAGAGGTTCAGAAATTGGCAATCACCCCTCCCTGTTTGATTCATGACAAAAAGCAGTTCCACACCCTCAAACTCTCTCTGGGCATTTTCGCACTGACCTTAATCAGAAGCGACGCCCCTCTTCACCGCGCAGGATCGGCGCGGATTTCGCACTAATTGCCGCGGAGCACCCGGAAGAGCCGGAAAGTCCCATGGCTTTTGCGGCGCAAACGGAAACCGCCAAAAACCAGTTTCCATTTGCGCCGCAAAAGCCGCGGGACTTTCCGGCTCTTCCGGGTGCTCTGCGGCAATTAGTGCGAAATCTGCGCCGATCCTGCGCGGTGAAGAGGGGCGTCGCTGCTGATTAAGGTCAGTGCGAAAACACCCTCTGCTTTTCTTACTGGTATTGTGAGTGGGGTGTGCTGATGAGAGTGCTCTGCTACTACTAGGGGCAGAGGCGTCACTAGGGTGGGTTGCACCCTGGGGTGTAACTGATTCAAGTCACCCCCCCATTGGGCATCACCCCTTTTGGAGGGCTGCATCACCCCCTCCACACACAACCCCGCCCACTTCACATGGCCCCTCCCTCATCCACCCTCTGGTCACATGACCAGCCCCCGTAATCCAAGATACCAGTTTTGCAGCATTTAAGTTTCCCCCACTCACCCACACGCTTTTAGCTGAGCCGGTGGCAGTGCGGCCCCGGTTTCAGAATCCCGGCCAGCCCACACACAGCAGCAGCGTTCTAGTCCCAGGGCCAGCCCCTTCCTGTTGGGGGGGTCATGGGTCAGTGCCTGGGGCCAATGAGAATGCTCTGGGGGAGGGCCGATGGCCCCCTTGGCCCCGCCCTAGTGACGCCGCTGACTAGGGGGACTGGAGTTTGAATCTCCACTTTCTTATGATCTTCACTGGGTGACCATGAGCCAGCTGCTACCTAAGGAAAAGAACAGGGAGAACCAGTATGGTGTAGTGGTTAGAGTATTGTACTCAACAACTTGAATTTGATCCCAGCAGAAGCCTGGTTCAGGTAGCCGGCTCAATGTTGACCTCAGCCTTCCATCCTTCCAAGATTGGTAAAATTAGTGCCCAGCTTGCTGAGTGTAAACTGTAGATGACTGGGGAAGGCAATGACAAACCACCCCATAACAAAAAGTCTGTCAAGAAAAAGTTGTGATGTGACATCACCCCATGGGTCAGTAATGACTCAGAGCTTGCACAGGGGACTACCTTTACCTTTTTATTGTACTAGGATCTGGAAGATCCATCTTCAAATCCCCATCCTTCCACAGAACCTTGTTGGGTGACCTTGGGCCAGTTCCATATTTTCAGTGTAACCTACCTCACAGGGTTGTTGTGAAAATAAAATGAAGAAGAGGATGACAGAAATTTGCCAGGTGACCTTGGACCAATCACTCCCTCTCAACATAACCTAACAATCCTGTGAGGTTGTGTTGATAAAATGGAGAAGAGAACAATGTAGTAAGCTACATTGGGGAGAAATATGAACTATGAATGAATGAATGAATGAATGAATGAATGAATGAATGAATGAATGAATGAATGAATGAATGAATGAATGAATGAATGAGGCTAAAAGGCACATCTCTTGCTTTTGCACTTATTCCCTACCGAGGCAACTGAAATAGAGGCTATAGTTGAACTAAATTCTGAGAGTCCATGAAGCCAGAAAAGTCATGTAACTTGTTTTTGTACAACTTTAGATGAAGAAGAATTGGTTTTTATACCCTACTTTTCTCTACCCTTAGGAGTCTTGGAGCAGCTTACAATAACCTTCCCTTCTTCTCCCTACAACAGTTACTTTGTGAGGTAAGTGAGGCTGTTAAGGTTCTGAGAAAATTGTGACTGGTCCAAAGTCACCTGGCAGCCTTAATGTGGAGGAGTGGGGAATCAAAATATAGTTCTCTAGAGTTTGGTGCTCTTAACACCTACACACCTGGATAGTGTCTGAGGGGTGCCAGGAGAATGCCAAAAGGAATATTTATCTGAATGTGTGTGATGGCTCTTGAAACCTCGGTCTCTACCCCAGTTTCTTTCTACTTATCATCACCAATGTTCCTCAGATTCTGTCATGCTTGCTCTTCCCACACACCCACATAGTTCTTGGGTTGCTGATACTTCTTGACACCCTGTCAGTGAGAGGAGAATGGAAGCCATCAGTCAATAGTATGGCATCTGCTTTACAGGCAGAAGATCTCAAGTTCCATTTAGCACATCTTCAGTTAAAAGAAGTAGGAGGAAAGACCTTTCACTGCCTGAGACCCTGGAGAGCTTCTGCAGTCAGACAATACTGCAATATAAGACAATACTGATGAACCAGTGATCTGTTTCCATATTAGGCAGCTTTTGTTTCCAGACAGTTGGCACGTTGCCTGCCTGCCTGCCTGCCTGCCTGATTCAGAGGCATTGAGAAGGCAAAATATATATCAGCTGTCCTCCAAAATCAGGTTTCAGAACTGAATGGCACTTCAGAAGCCATCAAGGTTTGTGGGTTTCCCCCTTCCATTTAAAAAGCATGAAGGACCAGAAGGCTTGAATAATATTTTGAGAAGGAAGAATATCTCCACTTGTGAGGGAATGGGAAGAGGATCGGATCAACAGAGAAAACATTTGTCTACAGCAAACCTAAGCACAAGACACTGCAAGGGGTAATTTAGTCAAGGAACGGAACTCAGAGGCCTCTTTAATGTCCTGTGGAAAAGAAGATACCATATAATTGTTCAAATAACCACAGAGAGTTCAGCTGAGGCTGCAGCTGACAGCACAAATACCTGCATTTATTATTCACGGTGAACAAGATGAGATCTCATTGGGCTCTGACAGTAGCTACAGCTGCACTGACATGGCTAAGCCAGCAGCCTACAAGGAAACCGAGAGGAATATATTCTATGGTTGGTATGCACACCCTCACTCATGGAAGGTCTACTTTCAAGAGGGCTTGGAATGCTGGCTTAATGAGTATAACAAGAAGCAGATGATAAACAGATTGCATTATTTAGAGCACTGAGCATAAAGATATGACTGAACCAGAACCCCTTTCTGCATTTCTTCCATCTGCCTCTCATTAATTATCCCTCATGGGAAAATATTCGGTTTGCTTAGATCAAAGTTCACTTAGTTCAACACTCTATCTCCGGCATGTCTTTGGGAAATTTGTGAGCAACCCACAAAGGTGATGGCTATCCCCTGTTGTGTATCCCCAGCATCTGACAAACAAAGATATACTGCCTTTGAATGTGGAGGTTCCATTTTTACCACTCATAGTTAACAGCCATTGACAAATCCCTCCAATTCCTTTTTTATAGTCATTACCTATTCTGGTAAATCAACTCCACAGGGTAATTAAACAGTACATGAAAAAAAATCTGTTTAATTCTACTGATAACCAGTTTTATAAGATGACTCTAAATCCAATGAGAACATTTTCCTTCTGTTTGTGAATTCCACTCCATTAATCATTTTATAAATTTCTCTTAAGCCTGCCCCTTTGGAGTTTTTCTAATGTTAAAACATTCCACAGGACAGTCCTAAAAACACTTTCCTGGGAGCAAAGCTAAGTGAACAGACCTGAGTCAGATTCTGAGGACACCTCCTTAGGATTGCTCTGCCAGACTCTTCAGCTTTTCTTCATCAAAGACGTTCTTGAGGGTGGGGCTGGCTTGGTGCTGATGAAGATGGCCACCAAATTCTAAGCTCTGGATCTTCTCCTCTCTCTTTTGTTTAAATCACACTGCCAATCGACGACCCCGACTCCCTATATGGGTGATTCAAATAGTTTCTTACCAGTGCTCCAGTAGATCTACAACTAAATCGCTTCACTCTACATTTAGTGCTACCTGAGGACTTTTTAGAATCATAGTGGTGCTGTGATGATTTCAGTGGCAGGCAAAGATAGTGACACAAACCTGATGGAGACTCAGCACTCCACATCATCTCTATTGGCAGTGATATCTGATATGGAGACTAAGATTTTGAACACTATGAAGACCTTCTCTAAAATTGCACATAAGCACAGTTGAACAATCTCTTCAAGAGAGAGGTGGACTATGCTTTTAATATGGGCCAAACTCTATAGAATAAAGTAAATGAGTTAAAATCAGAAGAAAGTGAATTGAGATCTTGTGTCTTATTATTAGAATGTGAATCCCGCAATCTAAATTTGAAATTTTGGGGATTTCCAGAAAAAGCGGAGGAGAAAGTGGACGTAAATATATTTCTCCCAACTTGGCTAGCAGCTGAACTTCAAGTTAAAGATGGCACCACTCCCTCTGTTATTAAAGCCTATCCCATTGGGGCACTTGTAAGTAATAAGAGATTGGGTCCCCATGACATCATGACAGTTTTTGAAAGAAGTTATCCAGTGCTCATCTAGAGTCGTGCACTCATCTGCACACAATGTAAGGTTGACATAATGTGGAAAATTGGAAGACTGACATAATGTGGAAAATAGGGGTGACACTGAGACATATATTCACAGCAAAACTCAGCAAGACACTAACTTCCCACAAAGAAACAGAAAGTGAACAAAGTTAATCAACACTTTGTGTTTAGTTTTAGGCACTACAATTTAAGAAGGATATAGACAGGCTGGAATGCATCCAAAGGAGAGCAACAAAGAAGGTGAGGGCTCTGGAGACCATCCCGCAAGGAAAGGCTGAAAGACCTGGGTATGTTTAGCATGGAGAGGAAACAACTGTGAGGTGATACTTGTACTTGAAAAGCTGTCACATAGAGGATGGTGCAGAATTGTTTTCTGTTGTCCCAGAAGGTCAGACCAGAACCAACAGGTTGAAATTAAATCAAATAGAAATTAAATCAAAAGAGTTTCTGGCTCAACATTAGGAAGAACTTCCTGACAGAGCAGTTCCTCAGCAGAACAGGTTTCCTCAGGAGGTGATGGGCTCTCCTTCTTTGAAGGTTTTTAAACAGAAGCTAGATCAGGCGTGCCAAACATGCAGTTCGAGGCCGAATCAGGCCCCTGGAGGGCTCCTACCAGGCCCCCAAGCAACTGGCTGTCATTTGCTTCCTTCTCCCTGTATCTTGCTTCCTTCTGCATAGCAGCTTGCTTTGCAAGGCTTGCTCAATTGCACAGGAGCTACAGAGCAAAACCTCTGTTTTCTCCATTGTCTGAGGCTCCTCCCTTGGGGAGGAATGAAGGAGGAATAGCTTGCTTTGCCAGGCTCTCTCAATTGCACAGTAAAGCTACTGAGCCAAGCCTCTCTTCCTTCTGTTGACTGAGGCTCCCCCACACTCCCCAGTTCCCTAGGGAAGGATGGAAAATGCCAGAGCTTCCTTTGCCCAGTTCCCTGGATCCCATGGGAGAAATACAAAGAAAGCATTTTTAAGACCAATGAGTGCTGACATTTAAGCATGTTTTAAGTTTATATATATATAAACATATATATGTTTGTTTGTTTGTCTGTGTTCTTTATAAAATTTGTCTCTATGCTACCTAATTTTAAAAAGGTACGCACATGACCAGGTCTGACATAGCTCAGCCCAACTCAACATGGCCCGGCCCAACAAGGTCTCAGTTATGTCAGATCCAGCCCTCATAACAAATGAGTTTGACACCCCTGGGCTAGATGGCCATTTGACAGCAATGCTGATTATGTGAACTTAGGGAGAATTTTCTGCATTGTGCAGGGAGCTGACTAGATGATCCTAGGAGTCCCTTCCAACTATATAATTTTTTATTATTTTACTTTTTGTGGGAAAATTGTGAGATATCAACCAATGTTCCTGCACTTCTTGACTTAGTTTCCAGTCATGGAAACTACGACATGACTGCTGGAAATACTGAACAATTAATGTTCATGGTGTGTTTGCTATTTTATCATGGCAAGACCCAAGGAAATCACTAAATATCATCCCACTTTAACTGATTTCTCTGAATTTTTTAGTTTATGCCTTAAATTGTACTGTTAAAAAAAGTTAGCCCACCAGATTTTACAAAGTTCATTTTATCACTCATCATAGTAAAAAGGCAATCAGTTCATTCCTAAACTGTTCTACTAATTAGAATGCCCCAAATGTTCCCAAAATGGATTTAAAAAAAAAATAACAACTTCTGCAGCAGGTTAATGTATGCTTCCTTTAAAAATGCTACAGCCATTTTTCTTACCCTTTCTTTCCTCAGTGACTAAGTGAAATATTTGCTATCATTCCTAATTACTATATCAATAAAAAAGAGACATTTTAATGAGAGATTTCTTGTGAAATTATGGCAGTCAGTTTGGTGCCAAGGATTTGAGGAAAAAACATATTTTTTTCCCAGCTGATAAATCACAAGCTTTTTTGTATTAGTTGATTCTTTGTTTCCGTCATGTTAGTCACAATCCTACAGGGGTTATTTAGCCTTTTATATACCTAGATAGAGATGTGTGCTTTTTTGTACTTGCAGTTGAGACAATTTACTAGGGTTACCAATGTCCAGGGTGGGAAAGATGGACTGGAGTTCTTCCAGAATTACAACTCCAAATAGTGTTACCAAGTTCTCACTGGACATGGGGAGGGGGAGGGTTGCCAGCTCTGGGTTGGGAAATTCCTGGAGATTTGTAGGTAGGGTTGACAGCTCTGGTTTGGGGAATTCCTGAAGGTTTTCAGGGTGCAGCCTAAAAAGGGCAGGGTTTGGGGAGGGGAGGGACTTCAGTGGGCTTTAATGGCCTACAATCCACGTTCCAAAGTAGCCATTTTCTCTAGTGAACTGATTTCTGTTGCCTGGAGATCAGTTGTAATAGTGGGAGACTTTCAGCCACCACCTGAAAGTTGGCAACCCTAATTGTAGGTGGAGCCTGAGGAGAATAAGGACCTTAGTGGTGTCTGATTCCACTAGGGTTGCCAGACCTCCATAATGGAGGCAGGGGTCCCCTGTTGCCAGGCCCCTCTGCCCTATCATGGATCAGCTGGCCAACAGGAACATCCCCCACCCCCCCCACCCCCAAAAAAGGTAGAGTCCAGTGGCACCTTTAAGACCAACAAAGTTTTATCCAAGTGTGCATGCACACTTCTTCAGATACAATGAAATGGAAATTACCAGTCCATACATATAGGTAGAGGATGAGCAGTAAATTAGCATACAGCATAGTAAATGGCTATCATTTGTTTGGGCTGAATTTCAGGGGAAACATAATGAAGGAAATAAATATGTCAACATTGGGGTCTGATGGGCAGATGTTTATTTTATTTCTTAGAATAGCAGATTGTAATATAACATAATGAATAGTAGACTGTAATGTAATTTGGAATGGTAGACTGGAATGTATTTCTCTGGTCTGGGGACAGGGAAGATAACTCTGCACAGCCAGTCACCCCACTTCAAAGAAAAAGATGCTGTAAAGTCACCTCCATACTTGAGAGGAAACTGATGGAGCATAATAGAGTCTCAGTTAATCATTCTCAGCATGCCACAATTAAAGAAACATCACCCAGTGACCTTCCATGTTATGATGGGGATTTGAACCTGGGTTTTCCATATCATAGGCTGAAACTCTAACTACTACACCATACTGGCTTGCATGGTATGTCTGCTGTTGAACAGTAACAAGCCGTTGGGACTGGGTAAGTCATGAAAATTAGGAGGTAGCAAGTCACCAGGTGGTTGCTGAAGGATCTAGTCGTAATTGGTTTTCCCTCAAAGGCCAAAATGGTCCTGAAAAGGCCCTGCCCTCTCTGCCTGCCTTGCACTGTCAGAAACCAAGGCTTGAAGGCTGGGAATACTCATGTGGTTGCCTAGGAATTCCACAACAGTCACTGAGACGATACTTGTTTCATAAAGCTACATGTGCTCTTTCTATTATGGGAGGGTTTCCTTTTCTCAGGTTTGTAGAAAGATCTGTCTTGTCTTCTCATGGCCTCAATCCCTGCATTAGTCTCCACAGATGGGGGCATGCTGATAACTAAATACATTGATATTATCTATTTCCAGCTTTGTCTTTGGGCGTAGCTCACCTGAGTGTTTAATAAGAACTGGCAATGTGTTGAAAAGCAATCTTTCTTAGTGGATGGCAGTTGTGCAAAGCTGCTGTGAAGCTGTAATAAAATATATTGTTGGAAAACACAGGAAGACACAACCGCTCCCTTTTGGCACACTGCACTTAAATTTGTTTACAAGACAGAAGTATGCTTTCAAAATGGACAGTGCGTCCCCTTTAACTCACTCCTCCTGCCTTCTGTATCCTGACTCACATGACAATACATCTCTACAGACTGCTTGCTCCATGAAGCCCTTCTGAACATCCTTTCATAGATAATATTCCTCCATGGGTGACTATTTCTCAAACTAATGAGAACGTGATTTTGCTATCAAGGAAACCGAAAGCAACAAATAGAAGACACTGTCTTGCATATTGCAGGAATACATCCAGTTAGACAACAGAGGATCTGACACATGAAAACTTCAGGCTATTTGTTTGCCATCTATCCATAGTTACCCGAGCAACTGCCAAATTAATTACAAGGGTAACTCAACAAAGCACACACACACACACACCCCAGTGCATAATACTCCATGCATGCACAAATAGAAAAGCAGCTAAGAAACATTGGCTTCATCCCAATAATAACCACAACATTTTTTTAAAAAAAAATGGTCTTGACAACTCTATTTTGTTATTGTTAATCAGAAACAGAAAGTATACTAGGAAAGTCAAGGTCCAGGGTGTGCTAATTTAGGTTTGAGTGAACATTGTTTGTACAAAAACAGGGAGGGGGGAGGACAAATCTGATCCTATGAAACATTAAGTGTTTCACACTGAACAGGTCGGGCACATTCTCTGTTTGGTTGATTGAAACAAGGAGTAAAGCACAGAGAAGTGAACGTCTGCTGGAACAGTCTTTCTGATTTCACAAGCTTTACAAACAAAAACAAAAACTTCTCACAGGCCATTTCACAAACAGGACATTTTAGCAGAGAGGAGATGAAATGAACATACACAATGTACTGAAATGCCCATTCTAATAAGCTGTTGCAGATTTGTGACCTGGGTCAGAAGACATCACGGCAGAATCAGCCAAAAAAAAGAAAAGAAAAGAAAAGAAAGAAAAAAGAACTCAAAATCCATCAAGGCAATTTTGTAAGGCAAACAAAGACAAATTTAAAAAATGCCCCTGCAACAAATCAAAACATGTAATTACTGTTTACTAACTGCTTTAAAGGGTGGACTGTATGGCATTGTACCCTGTTAAAGTCCCTCCCCTTCCCAAACCCCGCCCTCTCCTGGCTCCAGCCCCAAAATCTCCAGGTATTTCCTAACCCATTGATGGCAACCCTAAATACGGGAAAGCCTTGTCCCTGACTTTTACAACACATAACATGTGGCAGAAAAACATTTACCATACAGTCATCTGCCATCTTTCTCAGTATCTATGTCTATATTTTTATGTCGTAGGTTTTAGCTTTGATTCATGCAGATATGTTTTTAGTTCTGCCCGGTGCCTCTTGCCACTCATGAATGGTGCACCCTGAGGATTTAGTATTATTATGTAATCATTTCTGTGGTGAGCAGTGACTGGGGAGACCTGGGTCCAATCCCCTTCTTGGGGCATCATGTTCATGGGAGTGATCTTGGGCCAGTCCCTCTCTCTCATCCTAACCCACCTCATGGAGTTGCTGGGGAAAATAGAAGGGGCAACACATCCATTTACACTACTATGAACTCCTTGAATGAAAGCAAAATGTGAAAAGGAAGGAAAATGACTATTGGCATCCATTAGTCCCTTCTGAAGTACTACTGGAATTCATTCAGCTTTTAAAAGGCCATTGAAGCAAAGGTTATTGATTTCTTCAGAAAATTTCTTCAAATGGCAGATAATAAAATATCCCCACAGGAATTACACATACATACAGCATTCAACATAATCACTGCTCCCTTAAAAATTACAATAAATAAATCCACAGCCAATACCCCCCACCCTCTTTTATTCAGTTCATATTTTCTTTTTTTACTGAATGATTTATCTCCAAGGAAAATTCACATTGTATAAGTTCATCAAAACAACTTTGAAGAATTTATTGACAAAAAATTATCCTGGTTCCATAGCTCTTTTCTATGTGTGTAATGTGATGTCAGGCCTCAGTCAACTTATAGCTACCCCAGCAAGAGGCTTTCAAGGCAAATGAGAAGCAGAGGTGGTTTGCCACTGCCTTCCTCTGCAGAGCCTTCCATGGTGGTCTCCCTTCCAAGGACCAGCTTTGTCCAGCTTCTGAGATCTTATGAGATTGGGCTAGACCATGCTGCCTTCCCTCCCGTAGCTTTTTTCAAACTATGTTTTCCTGCTAATTCCAGATGCTGATGATCTGTTAAAACTAATGCTCATACATCTCACATATTATGGCCTGAGATTTTTGGCTGCGCAGTTTAGTCTAGCTCTTTACAGTCTGCAAACTGGCTATATCCCAAGAACATGAACATTCCCTGCCTTTCAGCAAACTTAGTTCCGGTGTGTTTTACTGATTACCAAATGTCTGGTACACAGCAAACATGAATACTTCACAACACAATCCAGACTGGTGAGTGAAGCAAAGGTCACCCAGCATTCTCCTAGCATCTAGATAACAGATTTTTTTTTTTGTCTGTGAAAAGGAAGGTCCAGGAGAAGAGGGTGAGTTGCTTCTATACGGATTGTTTAATCAGATAATTCATCCATCCAGTTTTCATAAGGAATCCATCAGGGCAGAAGTCATCAGAGTGCCCACTGAATGCAGCAGGGGGGGACAAAGGAGCAATTTCTGCCCCCCCCCCCATGTTGAACATGGGTCAAGTCATGCTACCCATTTCCCCAATCATTAGCATCTAATAAGAGGGCTTCTAATGATTTATTTATTGCAGTTTTTACAAAAACTGGCTGTATGAGCAGTATCATCAAAGTAAGCAGGGCTTTTTTTTTTTTTAGCAGGAATGCACAGGAACATAGTTCCAGCTGGCTTGGTGTCAGGAGGTGAGACCTAATATGCAAATGAGTTCCTGCTGGGTCTTTGCTACCGAAAAAGCCCTGAAAGTAAGTATTTGCAATAATTGGAGGGTTTAAAAATTTGTTGTAATTTTTGGAGGGGGCTGGAGTTGGGGGTGGTGGGAGGTTTTGTTTGAGTGTAATTATCTGGAGGTTTAGGCTGATAGGTTAGTTAGGGTATGTTAAGATACTAGCGCTGCTGTATTAGTTAATAATGAAAGGAAGTTCTGTTCATATTTTTAGGATGTTGTTTGTGAGTGGAGGAGGGAGAAAAGAAACACCATGGTCTTAGACAACATTTGGAGTGCCAGCTTTGGGCTGGGGATCCCAGTGATTGGGGGCCATGGGAGGTATGGATGTGGGACAAAGTATTGGAATGGAAGATTAGAGCTGCCAAGCCCCCGGTCTGGGCGGGGATTCACCCGCCCAGGAGGTTCCCAACCCACTGGCCCACATTGGGCCGGCGGGGGGGGGAACCTTCCCCTACATCGCTGGCGTGATGATGTCACCCAGAAGTGACGTCATTGCGCCGACAATGCTGCATGGTGGCCGCTCTAGACATTTCAGGGAAAACTCTATGGTTTTCCTGGACACTCTAGCCATTTGGGAGAGGGAACTCTATGGTACAATAGGTACCATAGAGTTTTTACCTCTGAAATGGCTAGAGCATCCAGGAAAATCATAGAGTTTTCCCGGAAACGCCTAGAGTGGCCCCATGCGCAGCACCATTGCGATGATGTCACTTCCAGGTAACGTCATTGCATCGCTCAGGCTTTGTGTGCGTGCAAAAGTCCCCCACAAACCTAAAGGAGATGGAGATATGTATATGCTTGGTCTCTTTCCAACCTTCGTCCCATCCCGAGACATGTTGATGTGAGGCTAGGAACACTCAGATCCAGCAGGAGCTCACAGGAGTGCAGCTTCTGAATCTTTCTGGGCTTGGAGCTCTCATGTTTGGTGGTGCTTAGGGACTTCAACATCCCTGCAGAGGCTGCCACCTCCTTGCAGGCATTAGACCTAATGTCTTCCATGGGTCCCACACATCAAGCAAGCCACACCTTGGACTTAATGTTTGGCATGGGGATCCAGTTGAATCTGATTATTGAGGAGGGAGTGCCATGGTCAGATCACATGGTCCTGAAGGTCTGGATAGGTGTCCTACCCCACCCTTGTATGGGCAGTGAGCTGATTTATACTCACCCATGGGGACTAATAGATTCAACTGGTTTTCAGAATTCTCTGTGGAATCCAGTGCCCTCTGGAGACTCCTTAGATGTGCTGATAGAGGACTGGAATTCCTGTCTCTCTGAAGCCATGGACAAAGTTGCCTCCCCAACATTCTCTTCACCCCTGCTCAATGTCATCCCTCTGGTATACTGTGGAACTTAGGGGAATGAAGTGGGAGCTTAGATGACTAGAGCGAGTTTGGCGGCAGATATTTATGAAATCCTATGAGATGATGGTGAGGGCTGCAAAAAGAGACTTTTCTTTAGCCTCCATCACATCTGCTGGCTGAGCCAGGAAAAAATGCGCCCACAAAAAGCATAATACATAACAACAAACTAAACTATGATATGAGAATCACTACAAAAATTCACATATGTTAAAGTCACAACCCAGTTTCCTTTTTTAAAAAAATGTCCTCTTGAACAATTCTATTTGACATATTTTGCAGAATGATAAAAAAAAAGTGGGAGTTCCCATCAGGAAACTCTCAGCTGACAGAAAATTTTATTATTATTATATTATTATTATTATTATTATTATTATTATTATTATTATTATTATTATTATTATTATTATTATTATTATAAAATCCCCATGACAGATCTAAGGAGGACATTTGGGAAAACATAACGTGCAGTTAGGTCCTATGAGAGAACAACGATGTCCCCCATGGCCAAAGCTGGGATTTGAACCTTGGTCTCCACAGCCTAAGGTTTAGACTCTAACAACTATAACATGTTGGCCTTCATTCTGCTGCCCGACCTAAAAGTCACTTTTATTATGTAACTTTGTTTTTGACTGTATTACCACACAGCATTGGCATGGAAAGGGGGGAAAAAAGGAAAGGTCCTCTGTGCAAGCACCAGTCGTTGCTGACTCTGGGGTGACGTTGCTTTCACAACATTTTCATGGCAGACTTTTTACAGGGTGGTTTGCCATTGCCTTCCCCAGTCATCTACACTTTTTCCCCAGCAAGCTGGGTACTCATTTTACCGACCTTGGAAGGATGGAAGGCTGAGTCAACCTTGAGCTGGCTACCTGAAAACCCAGCTTCCACCGGGGATCGAACTCAGGTTGTGAGCAGAGCTTAGGACTGCAGTACTGCAGCTTTAACACTCTGTGCCACGGGGCTCTCATTGGCATGGGCAGAGTCCAAATAAGCAAACCAGCTGCCTCCGTTTCTTCTCATCATCACTGTTTACTGTTTCTGCTGATTTGCAATGGCCAGCAGTGTTGTTTTTTTTTATTCCTCCAGATCACTGATTAACACATTTAATTGCTCTGGAACTAATAAGTGAAAAGATCTCTCTCTTTTAAAACCCATTTTTAAAATCCCCATGTGTGTCATTTTTCATTTTGCATTTCCCTGAGCTCAGAAATTGAAAATTAATTAAGACTCATTCACTTCTGTTTTCTTCCTTTTTAATCATCTGTTTCACTTTCAGCGCTGCATGCTGCTGTCTTGGCTGAACAGCCTGTAGGATGAATGGTAATTTCTATTCCAAACTGCCAATTAAAGCAACTGAGCTCCACAGATCCTGGTTACTAAGCATTTCTATAGAAAAGCTAAACAAAGTTTACAATTATAGAGCCATTTCTTTATTCCTCAACGTATTACAAACAACAAAACTTACATTACAGGAATTAGTATCATGAATTTCACTGTTATCCCTGATCAGGTTTACCCACACAAGAAGATTGTTATTGTGCCCTTTGTATGAGTGATTTCTCCGAGGCTTTTCCAAAAGTCCCTGTCCAACACTTATTCCTCACCCCTGCCACTCCCTTGGTCCAGAGATACCCAAAACATTATAGAAGGATTGCAATGTATTGTTAAAGAGCCCCAGGAGGACTAATATTTTGGTTACAATGGCCTAAAAGACCTCAGTTGTTGCTCTGACCTGCCCTTTCTGGAGTACACTGGAGTACACTGAAACAGACTTTTCTGGAGTACATTGAAACAAACTAATAAAGGCTTTAGAGACACCACTAGGTGTATCATTTAAACAGGGTGCAGAGTTCAAACCCTCCCAGTAAAGATAAGAAATGCCTTTATGCAAGAGAAAGAACTTTCTCAAAGATGCTTCCTGAACTGTCTTTCTCCCATCCCTGGGCCTTTTTGGAACATACTAATTCGGCTGATGAGATGATACAGGACTGGATTAGCTATTGCTTTGAAGGCCTAATGGCACATTACAAAGCCCTGGTCTCTGTCTTTGTGTTCTGTAGACAGACATTGCTTGGGATTTTTGGGCAACTCAATTCTCTGTTGTGTGCAGGCTCAATTTGGACTAGGACTGTGACAACCAAGGAGGCAGGCCTTAAGCCCCCACTCCACCCTGTTTTTTTCTCCCCAAACTGAAATCACCACAGGTTGCTATTTGCCCCACAGAGGAAACTTACATGAAGCCCATCAGTACATGTAAATTTTCCCCACAGGGCAAACAACAACTTCTATTCTGCTTCAGGTCAGAGTTAATTAACTGAGAAATGTGGAGGTCAAGTTATTAATATCAGTCTATTTTAACCCTGACCTAGAAGGCCCAAACTAGCCCAGTCTCATCAGATATCAGAAGCTAAGCAGAGCCAGCCCTGATCGTTGTACTTAGATGGGAGACCACCAAGGAAGTCCAGGGTCACTATGCAGAAAAAGAAAATGGGAAACCACCTCAGTTCATCTCTTGCCCTGAAAACCCTACAGGGCTGCCTGCAGCTTGACAACACTTTCCTCCACCACCAATTACGTAAACAAAGTTTTAATTTTAATTAAGAAGCCAATTGGAAATATAATTTAATTTTAATTAAGAAGCCAATTGGAAATATAATTTATTATTGTTAGCTAGTGGATTGGATGGGTTACGTGGGGGGTAAATTAAATAACTATTAGATTAAGTAATTATTAGATTAAGTAACTATCAGATTAAGTAACTATTAGAATATTAGTGGGTAATTTATTTATTGATAGGCCAATTGGAGGTGGGAGGGTTGAGAGGAGACACAGTCAGTGGAGGAGCTGGTGGCACCAGTGAGAGATGATTGGTCTGGGGATTCCGGTACTCCTGGGGAGGGGAAGGTATGACGGTGGGAACAGGCAGAAATGGAAGGGAAGGAGATCGAGACGAGATAGTGCTCGACCACCTTCCAGCCTGCGTCCCATCCCAATGGTGACAGGTAGGGGGGCAAGGCGAGATTACTCGCCTCCGTCACTGGTGTTATGTAATGCCAGGTCCATTAATAATAAGACCTCTATCCTTCGGGAATTCCTGCTCGAACAGGACACGGACCTGGCATGCGTGACCGAGACCTGGGTCCGCGATGGGGAGACCGTAGCTCTCTCCCAGATCGCGCCCCCGGGATACTCGGTCTTTCACCAGTCGCGGACTAGCGGGCGGGGGGGAGGGGTGGCCCTGTTCATTCGAGAGGTTTACTCCTTCCGGGCCCTCCTGGCTCCGGAGATCAAGGGCATTGAATGTGCCGGCCTGGCGTGGGATGTTGGGGAGGGGTTGGCGATCTGGCTGGTGTACCGACCGCCTAACGCACCGGCCAGCGCCTTACTATCACTGATGGAGGCCGCAACAGGATGGGCATTGAGGCACCCGAGACTTTTGATTCTGGGTGACTTCAATGTCCATGCCGATGACGTGACCTCCAATCAGGCGATGGACCTAGTGTCTTCCATGGCGACACTAGGACTCTCCCAAGTAGTTACGACACCCACTCACCAGGCCGGTCACATGTTAGACTTGATCTTCGCGTCGGGAGTTCTAGTGGACGATCTTGCTTCTATAGCGGTGCCATGGTCGGATCACTATGCCCTCAAGGCTCGTGTGGACGTCCCACCCCAACCCCGTTTGGGCGGCGAGCTTATTTTAGCTCGCCCGCGGAACCTGATGGACCCGGAACGGTTCCTGACGGCTCTGCAGGATCCCTGCCCCCCTGGCGATTCCCTCGATGACCTGGTGGAGTCCTGGAATAATAGGCTCACCGGAGCCATCGATGAGATCGCGCCTAGGCGTCCTCTGCGCCCTCGCGCAAGGCCGACACCCTGGTATAACCAGGGGCTGTGTCGGCTGAAACGGGGACTCAGACGACTAGAGAGGCAATGGCGGCGTACTCGAGACGAAGCGACTCGAACATCTTATAGAGAGGTTATGAAGTCCTATGAGATGGCAGTCAAGGCCGCAAAGAAAACTTACTTTGCGGCGGAGATTGCGTCCGCAATTTCGCGCCCGGCACAACTGTTCAATACAATCCGGACCCTTACAACGCTGCCACAGGGCAGACCAAATTTTAATGAATTGGAAATTGGCTGTGAGGCTTTTGCGGATTTTTTTGCGGATAAAATCGCATCGCTCCGTTCCGACTTTCCTGCCATATTAGATACAGTTAGCGAACCTGAGGCTCCGTGCCTGTCTTCGGATCGCGTCCTGGACGGCTTCGGCGCGCTCAGCCTGGAAGAAGTTGACAGGATCCTCCTATCTGCACGCCCAACAACTTGTAAATTGGACCCATGCCCCTCCTGGCTTATTAAGACCTGCCGGAGGGAGCTAAGATATCCTATACGGGATATCATAAATAGATCCCTACTGGAGGGGCATTTTCCATCAGCGCTCAGAGAGGCGGTGGTCCGTCCCCTCTTGAAGAAAACATCGTTAGATCCGACCGAATTGGCACACTATCGGCCGGTATCGAATTTGCCCTTTTTGGGCAAACTTATCGAGAGGGCAGTGGCGTTGCAGCTACAGAGCTTCCTGGAGGACGCTTCTGTCCTTGACCCCTACCAGTCTGGTTTTCGCCCGGGCCACGGGACGGAGACGGTGCTGGTCGCCCTGGTGGATGACCTTCAGCGGCATCTGGATCAAGGCGGCTCGGCGGTGCTGATGTTGTTGGACCTATCGGCAGCGTTCGATATGGTCGACCATCGGCTTCTGGCGCGCCGCCTTGCCGACGCAGGGATTCAGGGGTTGGCCTTGCAATGGTTTTCCTCTTTCCTTGACGGTCGGGGACAAAGGGTGGCGATTGGGGAGGAACTGTCCCGGAGACACACGCTTGATTGCGGGGTGCCTCAAGGGGCGGTGCTCTCCCCGATGTTATTCAACATCTACATGCGCCCCCTTGCCCAGATTGCCCGAAGGTACGGGCTCGGGTGTCATCAATATGCTGATGACACCCAGCTCTATCTGCTTATGGATGGCCGGCCCGCCTGCGCCCCAGAAAATCTGGACCGAGCGTTACAGGCAGTGGCTAGGTGGTTTAGGCTGAGCGGGCTGAAGCTGAATCCGGCGAAGACAGAGGTCCTGTGCCTTGGTCGCTGCGGCCCGGGAAGGGAAATCCCCCTGCCAGTTTTTGACGGCGCGCCACTAACAGCGTCGGGCAGGGTTAAGAGCCTGGGGGTGCTGTTGGAGCCTTCACTGACAATGGAGGCCCAGATAGCAGCCACTGCCAAGTCCGCGTTTTTTCACCTTCAGCGGGCGAAGCAGTTGGCCCCCTTCCTGGAACGTGACGACCTGGCAACAGTGATTCATGCTACGGTCACCTCGAGGTTAGACTACTGTAATGCCCTCTACATGGGGCTACCCTTGTGCCGGACCCGGAAACTGCAGTTGGTGCAGAACGCTGCTGCCCGGCTGTTATTAGGGCTCCCAAGACGGGAGCACATTCGGCCGGGGCTCCGGGATCTGCACTGGCTGCCAGTAATATTCCGAGTCCGGTACAAGGTGTTGGTTATTACCTTTAAAGCCCTATATGGCCTAGGACCTGTCTACCTTAGGGACCGTCTTTCCCCACACGTTCCCCAGAGAGTACTACGCTCGGGTTCACAAAACCTGTTGGTAGTCCCCGGGCCAAAGGAGGCCCGTCTAAAATCCACCAGGGATCGGGCCTTCTCAGTAACGGCACCTTATTGGTGGAACCAGCTGCCGGAGGAGGTGCGGGCCCTGCGGGACCTAGGGCAGTTCCGCAGGGCCTGTAAGACAGCCCTCTTCCGGCAGGCCTATAATACTGACTGACAAGGAAATCTTTTGGATGGAACAAAATGCATCTGTAGACCGCCGGTTTTTATCTATCTTGCTTTTATCAATTTATGGTTTTAATTTTACTTGTAAGTGTTTTAAATTGTAGTATTTGAATTATCATGTTGTAAGCCGCCCTGAGACACTTCGGTGCGAAGGGCGGGGTATAAATCCCAATATAAATAAATAATAAATAAATAAATAAAGTTTTAATTTTTCAAAAATGCGTCCCAGCTCTAAGTGAATTGTGCTTATTGGGGTCTGAAAAGTAGTGGGTCAGACGCTATAGTGATTCCAGCATAGCTCTTTTATTAGTGAAATCCCACCTGAAAACACATGCAGCTAGCCGCAACTATATACACAGAGGCTCCACCCAAAACACACCACCAGCAATAAACAACCCAATAGAAAAACAGGCACTCAGAATCCTCATTTGCATGGGGTTAATTTAAATGGATACTACTTAATTAGCGGGGTCAGCAAGGGTGGCCACTTTGAATGCAGCTGCAAGGAGCCTCCCTAACAAAGTATCCTACAGGGTCTTTCCCTAATAATGTGTGTGAGTGAGGTTCAGGCTCTGCACCTCTGTTTTTTGATTTCCAGAAGAACTTCTGATATGAATAGGGACTCCTTGGGTGTTTTCGCACTCACGTTTTACTGGCGCCACGACCCTCCTGACGCCGGCGAATCTGCATGGATTTCGCACCAGAAGCGCCGGCGCACCCAGAAGCGCCGGCTACTTCCGTCGCTAAGCCAGCGCAAACGTTTTCCTGCATCTTTGCGATTTGCGTTTGCGCTGGCTTAGCGACGGAAGTAGCCGGCGCTTCTGGGTGCGCCGGCGCTTCTGGTGCGAAATCCATGCAGATTCGCCGGCGTCAGGAGGGTCGTGGCGCCAGTAAAACGTGAGTGCGAAAATGGCCCTTGTGTTCCAAACAGAGCAAGCCAGGATGGAACTTGAAGTGAATTGCCCTGGCAAGGTGTTTCAACTAGGCTAATTGCATTTCCTTCCTACTCAACCACCTGCTTTTGTTACCAAGACAGCACATGTTTGTTGACACTGGCTGGCTCATCCAAGTTTAAAGAGGAAAAAGTCAAAAGGTGGTGGTGGTGGAACAACTTCCTTGTTTTACTTTAGAGCAATTAATGCTGGGAATTATCCACATCTGTTTGCACAATTTACTGTATTCGCTATACTGCTGGTATCCAAAACTGCAGACTTTTATTCTCTTAAAACTGATCTGAAAATGTTATTTTTTAAGCCAAGTCCTTCTTTGGTTAAGTAATAGCTGTGCCACAGGCTTAGAAATGCCAGCCAGGGCACAAATGGAACTTGCCTCTTTCAGATAAATCCTAAACAGAGCTACACCCTTCCAAATCCATTGAAGTTCAGTGGTTTAGAAGGCTGTATCTCTTTTTAGGATTGCACTGCATGGCTGTAATTCTGTGCATATTTGCATGGGAGTGAGTCTCATTAAATTTGGTGGGATCTACTTCTGTGTAAGGCTAGGCAGCCTGGAGATTTCTTGTAATTCTAAGACCGATGTTTGAGCGATAGAATTCAAAGTCGGTGCTGAGCAGGTGAATGTGTTGGAAGGCTCTTTTTAGTCTGGGTTTTATATGCCAGAAATAATGTTCTCCAAAAATCAATCTTATTTTTATTTGATTGTTTTGGAGGGGTTTTTTTCTGTCTCTGGATTGTTCAGATCCTTAAAAGCCACTCAGACCACATCATGTTTGGCATCATGATCAGAATGAGACAAAACAGTGAAAAGGCCCCTGAGATAGATAAGAAAAGGGAATGTGTATTTTATTTTGTTTTAATACAAATATATGGTGTAATAACATTGTATTCTCCCGTGTATGTTTATAAGGATGTGAAATCTTTGCAAAAGAAAAATGCACCCACATTAGAGATAGTTTGGGTGGAGTGCTATAAACCATAAGAATGTTTTCAGTGATTAGTTTCAGCTAAGGTAAACTGCAAAATGAATTCCTCAGGTAGGGGTGAACCTTGTGCAGAGCCACAAACCATGACCTGTTTCTGTGTGTCTGTTAGGGCAGGGTTTGCTGTCTGCTTTTTTCAGCCTACGATGCATCATGCACAAGGCGTTACTTTGAAAACTGTGGTGACGTTGTTTTCACTGCAAAAGTTGTTTTGGATAAAACACAGCCTCTCAGCTCAAGCATGATGGAATTCACGTACGCACAAGTTTAACTTTCATTTAAAGAAAAAAGGGAAAGCTAGAGGAAGTGAAAAGGGAAAGTACAGAGAGTGGCGCAGTGGGAACTGGGGTACCCAATGAAGAAGTGCTATCTTGTAGAAACAGCAGCAGTATTGACAACAGCTGGATCAGCAGAACCCTTGGTTTATCCCCCCCCCCTTCACGTTCATTGCCCTTCCCCAAATCTTTGTTGTTGTCAGGACGAGAAGGGAGAGGAGAAATTCCAGAGACACCAGTCAACAGCTGGGCTTGTGAGGAAGTCCTGCCCCTCTTCCAGCTGCCAACATCTGTGGAGGAGTAAGCAAAACAGTAGCAGCAGCAATAGCAGCCAGGTCAAAATGAATGTTAAGAAGAAGGATAAAACTGAATCTTTCAGGCCAGGAAAGTGTGTGGAGATGGCAGTATTTTAAGCATCCAAGCTCCATTTCCAATACATCTGTTGATTCTCATCAGGATACTTAAGGATTCTCTTTCCTCTGCAAGAAAAACTGTACAGCTCCAAGAGTCAGACAGAGTTTTGCAAGTTGTTTTCAATGCATTGTATATTGTTCTGGATTTGAATGGTAAGCTGCCTTGGGAGCCAGTTTGGTAGAAAAGCTGCTTATGCATAAATATGCTAATCAAAAATGTTCTACAAATTCCATGGAGCTTCAAGGGAATGCATCCAGAGACCCCGATAGACAATTTGCCTTTTACTGCCAAGTAACTATTTCTTTGTTAAAATGGTTGCTTGCTAAAATTCAGAAATGTTTGGTTGATGCTTTCTCAATGGCAGGTAGTGATCGGGGGATCTTTTCCAAGATGGGCAATTTCCTTGCAAAATGGTATCTCTGATATCATTATGGTGGGGCAAAAGCAGAGGGGGAAGAAAAGAAAAAATTGAATTTAGGCACACAGATTGCTGAGAGCTTAGAGTGCTGAGTTATACTGGAAACAACTGGCAGGACTGCAGTGGTCTTAAACATTTGCTTTCCAGCAATCTGAGCCATTATCGGCTGCTTGCTTCCTCTGTGGTCTGCTTATTTAGTTGTAAATAAAACAAATATTATATTACTGAAAGACCCTGAGCTCTCTTACTCAAAGGTTACCCTGGGCACAATCCTTGCAATTTTCATTACTTGAAAGGAGCAAAAACATAATATCCTTATCAAACATATTGATTAGTCATGCAGAACTGAGAGGAACTTCCCTGTAGAAGAAGACAACAATGGATTTATATTCTTAGAACAGGTATTTATCTATTTCCTAGAAAAATATAGTACTCCTATAATATGTTACGATCAGAGCCTTTTCCTTTAGCAGGAACGCAGTTCCGGCTGGCTTGGCACCAGGGGGTGTGGCCTAATATACAAATGAGTTCCTGCTGGGCTTCTTCTATAAAAAAAAAAGCCCTGGTTACCATATTCAGCTCTTCCCACTCTTACAATAGTTATACAGTGTCTTTGTGCAGTTGGTTACACTGAGAGTCTAACTATACACTAATCCCCCCCGGTTCCTTTTTCGGACCTACATGATCAAACATGTATTGCAAGTTCTGTGAGCCAAATTTCAATCAAGACATAGGGCCCGTCTCCTTGTTTACCACAGCAACTAAGTCTCTCTACTTCATAATTTTTCCAACCTGAAAGGGCTCCAGGGGCTGCTATTTGTCCCATTGGAAGGTTTCATGTGCACTGATGGGATAACCTAGGTAGGTTCCCCCAATGAAACAAACAGCAACCCCCAGGCTGCTGTTCCGGTCAGGAAACTGGCACAGAAAGAGGCTGAAGTCCCTTTTCCTTGTGTACCATGGTGCTGATTCAAATCAGGCCCATGCATGCTTGGAATTAAGTTTACAGCGTGGAACTCACAGTGTTCATTTTATTATTGCATGAAGCTTGGGGAAACACAAGGAAAATGTAAAGTACTAAGGCCGTGAAAGACAGTGACTGGTGCATAGGGTTGCCAGGGCCAACTTAGGAAATATCTGGGGACTTTGGGGGTGGAGCCAGGAGCAAGGTTGTGACAAGTACAATTGAACTCCAAAGGGAGTTCTGGCCATCACATTTAAAGGGACTGTATTCCTTTTAAATGCCTTCCTTCCATTGAAAATAATGGAAGTTGGGGGTACCTTCTTTTGGGGCTCATAGAATTGGACTCCTTGGCCCAATCCTTTTGAAACCTGGAGGGTTTTTTTTGAGGAGAGGCACTTATGCTGAAAATTGTTGCCTCTACCTCATAAAGCAGGCCCCCCCGCCAAAGCCCCAGATACCACAGATCAGTTTTCCATTATACCCTATTGGGACTGGTCTCCATAGAGTAGAATGGAGTGCTCAGTGGACATTTCCCCTCCTGCCCTGCTTTCTGATAACCCTGAAGCAAGGGGAGGGCCTCAAAACTGGGGGATCCCCTGCCCCCAACTGGGAATTGGCAACCCTACTGGTGCAAGTTTGCTCGATGTTTAAGGACCAAACATTATAGGCATATTGTGTAGCGCTAACAAATCCAGGACTGGTCTCATCCAGGAGCTGATTACTCCGCACTTTGATCTATAATGAGTAGCAATTGTAACACCAAAGTCACTTCCTTATGATTCATAGGGCAGTAATATTTCTTTGAGTAGTGTTTTGGATACCTGCTGAGTATTGCTGATAGTCAGGTCCCTGAAGTCTAGTAATAAAGCTTGGAGCTGTAAGTAATTATTCTGAAAATCTGTCCAAACAGAACAAAACAAAACAAAACCCTCACCACTCATCTCCTGTTTACAGTGGTATATTCTTCAGAAAAGGAAGCAGTGTGGAGAAAAGAAACCAGTCAGGCATCTAGTAAATTGTTCTGTGAATAGCCCATTGCCTACAAAATGATTCAGCCAAATGCTTTGCCAGATATTTATGAAGAATGAACTTGCCTCTGGAAATCTGGATCACACTGTATAACAAACTACCAGCTGGAAGGGGCACTGAGTTCACACACCATGTTGTAACAAACAGATGTCTGAAATTGGCCCTCAGAAATCACCTAAGTCTCAACAAAACAAGGACAGAACTTTCTTACTGCTTTCTCGTTTTTCTTTTCTTTTCTTTTATTTTCTTTTCTTTTCCGGGGAACACAGAAAAACAGTGGTGGGGGGGGGGGAGAGAGAGCAAGCCAATGTTGATTGCATCTACATAGCTGCCTCTTAACCTCAGCCTTCAGAGGGGGACTATGAGAGATCCTTCCTTCTCTCCTCTGATGCTATCCTTTTGATGTGTAGATTGCTACTCTTAGGGAAGCTTCCATCTGGTCTCACGCCTTCTTTCTACACAATGCCAGACTTCTCTATCTTGGGAGCATGAGAGCAGGACATGCGTCTAGTATCTCTGTCCATCTTTACTACTTAGACTAGATTAGAAATCTATCTCTATTCTTTCTAGAATGGAGTTCTCTAAATAAAAGGACTCAATAGTTTACAAAGAAAAAAACGTTTCTTGGTTGCTTACAGACAGGCAGTTTAAGCCACACTGGAGATGACAGGCAAGTGGATCTAAAAAGTGTGTCTACACGCACACATCTGCCTGCTGTCCCTGTCCTGCATGCACCCCATCCTGGGCCAGCCGGGAGCCACCTCAGAAACGTACCACTGTCAAAGTGGCACCTAAATTCCGAGGCAGCTCCGAGACGCCTCCCAGCTGTCTGGACGGCCAGGAAGTGCCCAGGGAGCACTGTGTTCCGGGGGCAGGCCACATGCTGTCAGTATGCTCGCAGGCGCTCCTTTCCCAGCTGGCTCACTTCCGGAAGGGGGTGGGGCTTGATGCTGCTCTGAGCCAGCCATCTGTAATCAGCCTATGTGTAACTTTGTTCCAGTTCATGTCCAGATCACTTGCTAATGTGGTTCGACACTGTTCTTTTCAGAAATATTGTACCAAACCAAGTATGAGCAAAAGCATCCCCAGGATGAGGAAACACTGGAAAGCAGACAATTAGAGGATGATGTCATGTGGATGCTCCCCAAAGAAACTTCTGCAATTTGGAAGTCCAAAGCCTGAAGAGGTTTTGTGAATACTCTGACACATTTCCAGGTTTTGACTTACTGCATCCTGAAAACCTTCTGACCAGGGCTTTCTTGGTAGAAAAAGCCCAGCAGGAACTTATTTGCATATTAGGCCACATCCCTGGCACCAAGCCAGCTGGAACTGCATTCCTGCTCAAAAAAAGTCTGGGTTCTGACAGTGGAAATAATTCACACACAGTTATTCTAGTCGATCAGTTCTCCATTATTCACAACTTACTTTTTAAAATCAAAACAAAAAGTAGAATTGCAACGGAAACACTTTGTCATTTAAATCAGGGATGTCCAACCCTGAGCCAGATGTGGCCTGTGAAGCAATTTTATCCAGTCCCTATGGGCCTACCAGCTTCATCAGGTTTCCTTTGGTTCAGGACATATGAGAAAGTTTTCTAAAGTATTGTATGACAGAGGATTTAGGTTTTGTGTGGAAATGTGCCAAACTTTTACCAAGATGTGTGGTATGTAATATCAATGCCTGTTAGCTACAGCTATAGGAAATGAATATTCCCCATAGTAAAATATAAAAACACTTATCCTTGAATCATGAGGAATTTCCCCATAGCAACAGGAAGATGTACTTCATGTCGTTTGGAGGAACATCACAATCTCTTTTCTCTGCTCTTGCAAGACACAGCCACAAATGGCAGGAAAGCATTTCTTGGTGGCCCAGTATCTATACAGTTGGTATATTTAAACTAGTCCTGAAGTTTGGTCAAAGCAAAGAATTGCAGGAAGGCTGGCATACAGACCTGCTTGCTGAAGGATTCAGGCAGTACATTGCTGGGAGACTGGGTGGCCCTAGTGGGAGGCACCGATTCTGGGATCCTGTCCTGGAATGGCTAAGACTAAAGTCAATTTCAGGTTGGGAAATTCCTGAATATTTGGTGGAGGTGGACCTTGGGGAGGACAGGGTTTGGGGAGGGACCTCAGTGGGGTATAATATCATAGAGTCCACCCTCCAAAGCTGCTATTTTCTCCAGGGGAACTGATATCTGTAGTCTAGAGATCAGTTGAAATTCCAGGAGATCTCCAGAATGTTACAACCCTAAAGACTGCCCCAGGGGTTACCTTGAGCCAAACATTCTCTCTCGGTATAACTTATCTTACAGGGTCTCTGTAAGAATAAAATGGAGAGAGGGATCCTTACGTACACTACCTGAGGTGCTTGATGAAAGGGTGAGCTGCTCCCAACTAAGTTTTCACCCCATCCCATCTTTGCAAGATGAGTCCCACCTTGCCCTGAGTTGCTGTAACTTGCCTTGACCTTTGAACACCCAAGGGGTCTGATAGGGAAGGATTAATCTCTAAAGCTCAAGGAATTTAGCAGTCTTTAAAAGTCATCTTGAATTGTACCCGAGAGCTAATGTAGCCCCTGGAGCATATCAAGTATGCTGGATGGCTTGATTACATTCACAGCCTCTCTTCAGTCAATTACAACACCATTCCCGAAAGAAGAAGGATTACTATTTTAAGAAACCTGTGCAAAAACAAACGTCAGCCATCCCAAACAGAGTTAAAGTGGCAACTGGCACACCATCCAGTCACCACACCCGGAGAATCAGCCAGTTTCAGTTGACTTTTGACCTTTCTCTGGAAATTGTTGACTACTTTATGGAGAGCCTGCATAAGATTTGGCCCCTGCCAAACACAATGATGTCCTTTGATGAAAACGTCACACAATGGAAGCTTCCTTTCAAACCTGGTGATCTGAACAATAACATTTGCCAAGGGTGCACGGCTGCTCCAGATATACAGGAAACAAATGGCTAGTAATAGATTTAAAAAGTGTTTCCAAAACAAGCCACAATCTAAGTACACCAGTGTTCGGAAACATGCCATCACTCACAAAATTAAGGCACCTGACAAAGAATAAAGGGAATGTTGAGATGGGTGCATGGAATGTTCCATTTTGGCTAGAAAAGCACCATTCCAATAGGAAGTGAATGTACCAGGAAGAATGTTTATAACTCCCTCTTTTTGTTTGCTGATTTTCTATTTGTAGGGTGTTTTTTTCTTTCTTTACACAAGGAAGTACTGAAAAATGTAACCCTGATTCCCCACATGCAGTCTGAAGTGGTGCAGTCCATTCTACTGCCTCAGCATTCTACCAATTTATTCCCACGCAGTTCTGGGTGGCTTGGTGTCGGGGGTGTGGCCTAATATGTAAACGAATTACTGCTAGGCCTTTTCTACAAAAAGCCGTATGTGAAACAATGGTGACATCAGGGGGTGTGGACTAATATGCAAATGAGTTCCTGCTGGGCTTTTTCTACCAAAAAAGCCCTGGTGGGAAGGAAAGGGCTCCTACATATTTCCCCACAATGACTAACACCTTTCCCCCCGTCATGAAAAGCCACTTCTTACCACCATCTATCTACAAGTTTGGATTCATTGCCATACCTTTTTTCATGTACACACAATAACACACAAATCCGTGGACATAGCTTTTCCAGTGTGTGATCCCATGCCACAAAGAAATGTGTGGGAATACCACAACCACCCTGATAGGATTAATCATACTGGCGTATCCCACCCATGTGATGGCCTTCCTGTAGAATGACAGCTGGGTGGGAAAGGTTTGGACCACTGATTATTTCCATGTGACTATGATATATCCCCCCCCCCCGCCACAATGGTGTGGATTACATCACTGGAAAGAAAACCTCATGCTGCTGGGTGTCGATGTGAAAGGGATATTAGAGTACCATAAAATTGGGAATTATGTTAGGGTTAATTATTATATTTCTCAGTTTTGGCTTTAAGCAGCATTTAAAATGATGTAATTTTAATCTAGAATGCAGGTCCTTCCTGAAAGATCCAGACTGTGGGGTAAGGCAACCTCTGGGCAAGGCTGTTTATTTTAACTACAGAATGAAAACAAGGCTTAGGATAATAAAATGAAAAGCAGTGAGCTGTATTTTTTAAAATGCTCTAACAGAATGCCAAACTAGGACTTCTTATGTCCACTTCAGGCTCTCTCTATAGGCCTTAGCATGCCAAGCCAATTGTACAAGAGCTATAAACTGGCTGGGAAAAGGGAGATTTGTACTTCAAGACTGACCTGTGAAAGAAAAGACACCTGTTTGAGACTAAGGGTGCTTTCATATGGCAATGGTTCTCTACATAGCTAGGGTGACCATAATGTCTGAAGGCCAGCCAGGGACACCTTGGGGGGGAAGGGGGGAGGAAGGGGTGCGCGCGTGAAGCGCGCCCGCCGCTGGAAACAGGAAGTGACGTCACTTCCGGTGACGTCATGCCGCCGCCGGAAACAGGAAGTGACACCACTTCCTGTGACATCATTTCCCCGCGTCACCTGCCAGAAACGGGAAGTGACATCACTTCCTGTGACATCACTTCCCCCAAATGACATCATTTCCCCCAAATGCCACTGCCGGAAACAGGAAGTGACTTCACAGCACTTCCTGTGACGTCCCCAAAAATCCCCCAAATATCACCGCCGGAAACAATTTTGTTCTCAAATCCTGTATATACTTCATCAGTATATGGGATAAGGCACTTTCTCAACTGTGCTGCATAATGCAGCCTATTTATTTTGTCCTGTTTGCTCTGTTGGCTCTATCTGCGCCACCTTCATCACTTTCGGGGTGTGGATCCCCCAGTGGGGTGGTCTCCCGACTCCCTCCGCCGGCTGTTTCTGATAGCCCTGCGCCCCCTCTTTCATTTGATATATGTCCCGTGCGGGTGCCACCCTCCCGCCGGGAGATGCCACAAAATGAGCCCTCTTGAGGCTTATGGCAACAGGGCTCGGGGGAAGCGAGCTAGACTGCTGTTCTTTTGAGGGGTTATAGAGTGTTTCGAGCCCATCCCTGTGGCATCGGTCCCATCATTGTGGGACACAGGGGGCCGGCGCAGCAGCCCGCCGAAGCAGCCTGTCACTAATAACACAGGTCGAGATGCAGGACAGGAACCCGGAAGTGACCGACAGGCTGCTTCAGCGGGCCGCTGCGCCGGCCCCCACCCTCCCTGCTTACCTTCTTCCAGGGCGGGTGACGGCCTCTCCTCCCGGCGGCTGGTGCTGCTGGCGAGGCTGGCGGCAGCTGCGGAGGCCGGGGAAGGCCTCCGCTGGTCTCTGGAGGACCTCCAGCGACCAGCGCCGGCCTCTCTGCGGCCTCCGCGGGTCGGCGCTGGTCGCTGGAGGCCCTCCAGAGTCTCTGGAAGGCCTTCCGGGACCAGCACCGGCTGCTGCGCGGCCTCTCCGCGGCCTCCGCTGGTCGCTGGAGGCCCTCCAGAGTCTCTGGAGGGCCTCCAGCGACCAGCGGAGGCCGCAGAGAGGCCTTCGCTGGTCGGCGCTGGTCCCGGAAGGCCCTCCAGAGACTCTGGAAGGCCTTCCGGGACCAGCGCCGGCTGCTCCGCGGCCTCTCCGCGGCCTCCGCTGGTCGCTGGAGGCCCTCCAGAGTCTCTGGAGGGCCTCCAGCGACCAGCGGAGGCCGCGGAGAGGCCTTTGCTGGTCGGCGCTGGTCCCGGAAGGCCCTCCAGAGTCTCTGGAGGGCCTTCCGGGACCAGCGCCGGCTGCTCCGCGGCCTCTCCGCGGCCTCCGCTGGTCGCTGGAGGCCCTCCAGAGTCTCTGGAGGGCCTCCAGCGGAGGCCGCGGAGAGGCCTTCGCTGGTCGGCGCTGGTCCCGGAAGGCCCTCCAGAGTCTCTGGAGGGCCTTCCGGGACCAGCGCCGGCTGCTCTGCGGCCTCTCCGCGGCCTCCGCTGGTCGGCGCTGGTCCCGGAAGGCCCTCCAGAGTCTCTGGAAGGCCTTCCGGGACCAGCGCCGGCTGCTCCGCGGCCTCCGCTGGTCGCTGGAGGCCCTCCAGAGTCTCTGGAGGGCTTCCAGCGACCAGCGGAGGCCGCGGAGAGGCCTCCGCCACCGCCGCTGGGCCCCGCGCGCGGGCGGGGAAGGCGGCGAGGGAGGGAGGGAGCGTCCCTGCGCGTGTGCAGGGGCCCTGCGCACGCGCAGGGATGCTCCCTCCCTCACTCGCCGCCTTCCCCGCCGGCGCCCGCGGCCCACCGCCTCTGGGGCTGGCTAAACCGGGACCTCTAAATGGTCCCGGTATAGCCAGCCCGGGAGGCGGGAATAGGGGGCCAGAACCGGGACATTCCCGGGCGCCCGGGACGGTCTGGCCCTAACATAGCTCTCCTTTACTGCTGCAAATGTAGCCTTCATAGTAGCAATGGGGTATCCATATGTGATCACTGCCCACAGTTTCCTTGACTCCCCCACCCCCATGGCTGCCTCCCCCCCCCACACTGGAATGCTTTTTCAGACTTTAAAAATTGTAATCTGAAATATCGCTATAGCAGTATAATGCCATAGCAGTATATCAATTACAGTATTCATTTTAATGCTGATAAAGCTCTCTAGTGGTGCAAAGGAGATAGTGGCAACTACAGGGCAAGGATACTGGTACCAACGTGGGTGGGACCTGGAAAAAAAATCCACACCTTCCTATCCACACACTCGTGCTTGGGCTGTGATCTTTCCAAAAGGATTTCCCCAAAGCAGGATTACAGCAAAACAAAGGGAAAGTGGAAGGTGCACAAAATGCACAGCAGTGCTTTGAGGACATTGGAAAACAGACACTTTTGACTGAGAACCACAGTGGAGCAAGAATAATAACAATAATAGCCACCTGGAAGCATCCTAACAGTCAAAACCATTGTGTGATTGAGGACTTTGTAGTCCATCATTCAGTCCTGGAACGTCCTTGATGGAAGTTTGCTTAGATGCAAAGGATGAGAGTCAAGGATATCTGTAATTCACTTGTTCCTGCTAGCCAAAGGCATCTGGCATTGAGGAAGAGTTCAGACAAAGGACTGCAAAAGGATCATTTGGGGAGAGATAATGTTCTGTTCAGTAACCTAAACACTCTGATGGAATTCCAGAAGATGCACCACTTAGTCCTTTTTCCAGGAACAGGCACATCCTCAGAAGTGTTAACAGGGAGTTTATATTACTTGGAAGGAAATCAAATTACCTTGGGCTGCTGTATAGCTGATGACATAACTGTAGACACGCACATGTGATTTTAACCCTGGCTGAAGGAATGCTTTCACATGAAGTTGCATCATACTGAATCAAACCTGTCAAAGTCCATATTGTCTATTCAGATTGGCAGCAGCTCTCCAGGGTCTTGGGCAGAGAGCTTTTACACCACCTACTGCCATATCCTTTAGTTGGAAGTACTGGGGATTGGGCCTGGAACTTCCTGTTTGCCAGGCAGAAGCACCAGGACTTTTTTTTTCCTCTAGAAAATAATAATAATAATAATAATAATAATAATAATAATAATAATAATAATAATAATAATAATAATAATAATAATAATAATAATAATAATAATAAATTATTTCTATCCCGCCCTCCCCGCCTTGGCGGCTCAGGGCGGCTAACAACATTTCAAACAATTAACATAGATAGATAAAACTTTAAATTTAACAATTAAAATTTTTAAACATAAAAACCAGTCAATTAAATTAAAATACATAGTTCAAATTGTATTAAATGTATCTGGCAGCAATAAAATTGTTTGGCGCTGGTTCTGCCAGTTTAAGGGGTTCCATGATCGCATTATGGATGGCGGCTCTTTATTCCAAGCAACTCAGCAGTTGGTATCAGTATAGGCTTGTCTGAAAAGGGTGGTCTTGCAGGCCCTGCGGAACTGGTCAAGGTTCCACAGGGCCCGCACCTCCTCCGGAAGCTGGTTCCACAGTGCAGGAGCCGCGGCTGAAAAGGCCCATGTTCTGGTATTTTTAAGTTTGACCTCTCTCGGCCCAGGGATAGTCATTTTGTTTTTACCCACTGACCTCAGTGCCCTCTGGGGTTCATGTGGGGAGAAACGGTCCCTTAGGTAGGCTGGTCCTCGGCCATATAGGGCTTTAAAGGTAATAACCAACACTTTGTACTGGACTCGGTCGGTAGGTAATTGGCAGCCAGTGCAGTTCGCGCAGCCTCGGCCGTATGTGCTCCCATTTCGAGAGCCCCAATAGTAGCCTGGCCGACGCGTTCTGCACTAGCTGCAGCTTCCGGGTCCGGCACAGAGGTAGCCCCAAGTAGAGGGCATTACAGTAGTCCAATCTTGAGGTGACCGTTGCATGGATCACTGTTGCGAGGTCGCGACGTTCCAGAAAGGGGGCCAACTGCCTCGCCCGCTTCAGGTGGAAGAATGCTGACTTGGCAGTGGCTGCTATCTGGGCCTCCATTGATAATGAAGGCTCCAGTAAAACGCCCAAACTCTTTACCTGGCGCGCTGGTTTCAATGGTGCGCCGTCGAAGGTTGGGAGAGCTATTTCCCCTCCTAGAGGGCCACGACCCACACAAAGGACCTCTGTCTTCGCTGGGTTCAGCTTCAGCCCGCTAAATCTGAGCCACGTCGCTACAGCCTGCAAAGCCCGATCCAGGTTCCCTGGAGCGGAGCCGGGCCGGCCGTCCATTAGCAGATAGAGCTGGGTGTCATCTGCGTATTGATGGCAACCCAGCCCAAACCTCCGGACAATCTGGGCAAGGGGGCGCATATAAATGTTAAACAGCATTGGGGAGAGAACTGCTCCCTGAGGCACCCCACAATCGAGTGTGTGCCTGTGGGATCGCTCACCCCCAATAGCCACCCTTTGTCCCCGACCAGAGAGGAAGGAGGAAAGCCATTGCAAGGCCAACCCCCCAACCCCTATGTCGGCGAGGCGGCGCTTTAGCAACTGATGGTCGACTGTGTCAAATGCCGCCGACAGGTCTAGTAACATCAGTACCGCAGTGCCGCCCCGATCCAGTTGTCGCTGAAGGTCATCTACCAAGGCGACCAACACCGTCTCCGTCCCATGGCCCGGTCGGAACCCAGACTGGCACGGGTCAAGAACGGAAGCGTCATCTAGGAACCTCTGTAGCTGCAACGCCACTGCCCTCTCAATAATTTTACCTAAAAATGGTAAATTAGACACCGGACGGTAGTTTGCCAATTCGGCCGGGTCTGCTGTACATTTTTTTAAGAGAGGGCGAACCAACGCCTCCTTCAAAGGCGTTGGGAAACGCCCCTCTGTGAGAGATCTATTTATGATGTCCCGTAGAGGACATCTAAGCTCCCTCTGGCAAGATTTAATCAGCCAAGAGGGGCAGGGATCCAAATCGCATGTTGTTGGGCGAGCAGCGGAGAGGATCCCATCGACTTCCTCCAGGTTGAGTGGGTCGAAGTGATCCAGCACCAAATCCGAAGACAGGCACGGAGCCTCAATTTCGCTCACTGTATCCAAAGTGGTAGGCAGGTCTTGGCGGAGCAATGAGATTTTATCTGCAAAGTATTTCGCAAATGCCTCACAGCCAATCTCCAATTCTCTAATGTTTGGTTTGCCTTGTGGCAATGTTATAAGGTCCCCAATTATTCTAAACAATTGTGCTGGGCGCGAGTTTGCAGATGCAATCTTGGTTGCAAAGCAATCTTTCTTTGCAGCCTTGACTGCCATCTCATAAGACTTCATAAACGTTCTGTAGGATGTTCTCATTGCTTCGTCCCGAGTATGTCTCCACTGCCTCTCTAGTCGTCTGAGCCCTTGTTTCAGCTGGCGCAATTCCAAGGTGTACCATGGGGCCAGCCTCATACGAGGGCACAGAGGGCGCCGGGGTGCTATTTCGTCGATGGCCCTGGTTAGCCGGTCTTGCCAGGTCTCCACAAGGCCATCGAGGGAATTGCTAGTGGGCCAAGGATCCCTCAGGGCCGTTTGGAACCGTTCCCAGCAGGAACTCATTTGCATATTAGGCCACACTTCTGATATTACCATTGCTTTGCACGGGGGTTTTTTTGTGGAAAAAGCCCAGCAGGAACTCATTTGCATATTAGGTCATATCCCCTGACACTAAGCCAGTCAGAACTGCATTCCTGTGTGTTCCTGCTTTAAAACAAAAAAACAAACATCTGAGAAGCACTCGTGCTGATCCATGGCTCTCTCCCTCAATTCATAGGAATCCATGCTCAGTTCTCTTATTTTGTTGAAAGTAGCATTATCACCTCTAATTCCCAAAATGGTGTGAAACAAGTCAGTTGAGAGGTCTTTTTTTTAAAAAAAAACAGCCTATAATGAGATTACGCTGATAACTTACTACCATTTTCTCCTTCATTTGCTCCTGCTGCAGACAGTGTGTGAGTGACTGGTTAAGGGACCTTAAAGGACAGAATTGGCAATACTAGCAGAGAAGGTGAGTTCTCTAGGCTTTGACCTACTGAAAATTTAGAACTGTAGTGGAATACTGCACTAAGGCCAAAGAGCTATGTTTGGAGTGTGGAAACTGCAAATGTACACCCCAAAGCTTTAGAAGCTCTGCATACATAACTGCACAGTGTCGTTTCTGAAAAGAATATGTATATTGTAGGCATGTACAACACATTTTTCACAGATACGTTTATAGCTCAAGCATGATTAATTTTGTTCACAACTGAAATATGATGATAAAACACTACTGAATCATTCAGGGTTCCAAGTGTTATACAGTTTAACTTGATACACACAATCATGCTGCAAGCCTTATTGTGAATATATAAGATGATTCCTTTTCAGATAATATACTTCCAGTATGTTTGCTAATTTTTTTGCTTTCTCTTTTCAACTGTTACGTTTTGCTGTATGTGTTAACATAGCATTGCATACGATCGGCAGTTGTATTCTAAGTTATAAATGATATGTTTTATGTTGTTAAAGTAAAACCATATATTAAACAAATAAGTATTGCATATATTTCCATTTTCCCAATATGGGTGGGAGGGGAAAGGTCCTGTGGAAAAAATCCTATAAAATGTCCCCTGTGGCTTCAAACTTTCCACAGATTTTACAGCTTCATCTATATATAAACACTATCTCACTTGCAGCAAAACATTCAGTTCTTTGAATCTGTGGATGTCCCATCATTATTTTTTTTGTATTGTTCTTAAGGTCAGCCCCTGGGTTAGCTTAGCATTGTAACAGAGGCATGCTGAGTTTATGGAATGCAATCTTTCCAAAACTCCTCCACCCATGTTGTTTGCTGCCAACAAAAGGCCTCTTAGCTGGCCCAGGCATAGGGCAACAGTGATCTCATATGTCAAGAGATGCTAATGTACTCACTATTAATGATTCCACCACCACCCCAGGTCTTGGGGGCTTGTGGAAAATATCGATAGACAGGAGCATTGGAACATAAATGCATAGCCCCTCCACTACCTTCCCGCCTTCATTGTCTTGAACAATCCAAAGAAAAAATCTATCCCAGAATTGAAAGACCCATCATTTTTCATGACAGGGAGATAAACAGAAATAAATAACTGTGCCTATTTCAGGAACTTAGAATTCAGGGGGAAATGTTCTGAGCCACCTAATTCATTGCTATCCCAAAGCACAAAGGTTCTTCAGAGAAAATTTTCCATGGAGTTTTCCTGTCCAAGCAAGCCCAGAGCTTTCCAGCACTTTGCTAACTATAGGAGAGAATAGCAAAGGTCTTACATGAGGCCATTTCTCCCTCATTTTGTCTGCCCAAACTTTCCTTTGCTAAAGGTTACTTCCAATTTAGGGTTGTACATTTTCCCTGCGGCCTACATAGGGACAAGTACACAAAGTGGCCTCAAAATCATTACTGGCCTGTTCCTGAATACCACTTCTTAGTGGAGAAAACCATTCTGTGACCTAGAATGATGTACTAGTAGCACCAGCTTTTAGGAAAAGCAATGCTATTTCATCCTATTGATAACTATGGGGCATAATTGTGTCAGCTTCTACTCTCTCATCTCTCTTCCCTGTCACACTGGCTAGCTGATTCATGCTCTCTCTCATATGCACACTGCCCATGGCAATGCTTTGTCATTGTAACTACAATACAGTAGAAAACAGCTACAGTTTCACCAAGGCCAAAAAATGTTAATGTGACAGTGCCAGTAGTTAAAAAGCATGCGTTTTTTAGCATCCAGGTTAAGACTGGAGTATATGTTCTCAATAAAGAGTAGAGTTGAATTCAGGCTCTGCCCAGACATCCTCCTCACTAAGAAGAAAACAGGTGGCCTTGTTTCAGGTCAGCAATTCAAGTGGGAGTGTTGTAGCACAGTGGAGAAGAATGCATGCCATGAGCCAGGAAGTCCTCGGTTCAGTGCAGCCTGACTCAGTGCAGTTCAGCCAGGAGCGTACGTGTGGGCTCTGACAAGTCACTGTCTCTGCACCTCATTCTGGTATCAGCAACACGTTGACAATAGAAGGCAGCTTTTTAGGCTGTAGGTGTGACTAAGGTAATGTACTTTTACACACTCACCACTTTTCTGAGTCATGAGATGCTCCACGTGCAGCTGGGATGGTTTCCTTTGGAGGAGGAAGTATTGGAGACTTGTGGCATTTTTCAATATGTCCTTTCTTTTATTTTATAAATATACAAGCTGAGGCACTCTGTTATCCTATGAGATCCAGAGAGAGAGAGAGATGCACATGAACATTCTACTCTCACATTCACTCTCAGATCTCTGTGTGAGTTGAAACAAGTCCAGTGTAGAGCTATACCTCAGGGAGGGGCTTAGAATGCTAGATCGGGGTGTCGACCTCATTTGTTATGAGGGCCAAATCTTATATAAATGAGGCCTTGCTGGGCTGGGCCATGTAGGCCAGGCCATGTGTATACCTATTTAAGATTACGGAGCAGAGATATAAACTTTATAAAGGACACAGACAAACACAATTAGTTTTTTTAAAAAAACCTTAAAACATGCTTATAATGTTAGCGCTTATTGGTCTTAAAGGTGCTTTCTTTATATTTCACCCATGGGATCCAGGGAACTGGGCAAAGGGAGCCCTGGCTCTTTCCTTCCTTCCCCAGGAGGGGGAGGAGCCTCAGCCAAAAGAAGTAAGAGAGACTTGGCTCAGTAGTTCTGCTGTGCAATTGAGAGAGTCTGGAAAAAGAAGCTCTGCCTTCCCTCCCTTTCTCCCTAAGGAAGGAAGCTCAGCCAATGGAGAAATAGTCATTTTGCTCTGTAGCTCTGCTTTGTGATTGAGCAAGCCTTGCAAAGCAAGCTGTTATGCAGAAAGAAGCAAGAGACAGAGAGACGGAAGCAGATGACAGCCAGTTGCTCGAGGGCCTAATAGGAGCCCTCCAGGGGCCTGATTCGACCCCCAGGCCACATGTTTGACACCCCTGTGCTAAATGGTACTTAAGTTTTAATCTTTATCAAATCTTTACAGAAGGAAAAGTGAGGAAATGTAGGCAGACTGAGAGACACTATTAAGCATTAAACAGAGGCAGGGCCGGCATGTGCGAGTTGGTGAAGTAGGCAGCCGCCTGGGGTGCCACCTTGCCGCAGGGGCAGGCACCCCCTCCCTGTCCCTGCTCACGTCGACCCTTATGCTCCCAGCTGTCCTTTATTCGCTCCAAGCAATCGGAGTGAAGAAAGAAGAAGAAGAAGAAGAAGAAGAAGAAGAAGAAGAAGAAGAAGAAGAAGAAGAAGAAGAAGATATTGGATTTATATCCCGCCCTCCACTCCGAAGAGTCTCAGAGCGGCTCACAATCTCCTTTATCTCCCTCCCCCACAACAGACACCCTGTGAGGTGGGTGGGGCTGGAGAGGGCTCTCACAGCAGCTGCCCTTTCAAGGACAACCTCTGCCAGAGCTATGGCTGACCCAAGGCCATGCTAGCAGGTGCAAGTGGAGGAGTGGGGAATCAAACCCGGTTCTCCCAGATAAGAGTCCGCACACTTAACCACAACACCAAACTGGCTCTCCAGGACGAAGCGGTGCCTGCCTAGCTCCCTCTGAAGCGGGAGGAGGCTGGGTAAGGAGCAGCTGAGCTAGGTAAGTTGGATGCTCCGAGTCACAGCGGCAGCAACTAGGAGAGGGGAGTCGCTAAATGCCCCCTGAATTTTTTACATGCCTCCCCTCCCAACTTTTAAAAACCTGGCTATGGGCCTGCTTTTCAACAGTTATGAAATCCGCCCTGTGCCCTGCTAGCGGAGAAAGGAGCAGGATATAAATTGAATAAATAAATATTAATTATAATGGGTCTGAACCTGCACTTCTATAGAACCTCTCAATAATTATCTAATCAAAAGGTACACTTCAATTGCCTACAGATCTCAAGTTGAGTTGCTGTACATTTTTACATTTTTGAAGTCAAGGCCTATCTTGATCTTGAAGTCCTAAAATACTTCATGTGTCAAAATTCAGAACAAAGAGCAAAGCTATGAGGCCCATGTAAGACAAGAGCAAAATAATTGCAACTGGAAAATTAGCACCATAATTCAGTATAAATTCAGTAACATCACCCATGTGTATGCATAATGGCAAAAAAATAGGGCATAAAGTGGCAATTTCTTTGCTTCAGCTAAGTCCACCACCTACCACCGGGAGGCACTTCTGGTTTCTGGAAGAGGAACAAAGCAGTGCCAGAATTAAGAGTCTGTTCCTTAGACAGCCACAACATGGCGTTGTGACTGGAATCTTCATATTGCCTGGTTGCAGCAATTTGCCATGGGAAGAGGATAAGCCAATAAAAGATGTGTCTGAGAGCTACCGTTTTACTACTAGTTGGAGCCTCCAGCTCACAAAATTCAAGATGTTCAGCTGTCCTCAGTCAGAGGCAGGGCTTTTTCAGCGTGGTGGAACCTCTGCCAAATAACATGTGTGCCTTGTGGGACCTTATACAATTCCGCAGGGCATGTAAGGCAAAGATGTTCTGCTGGACTTTTGGTTGAGGACAGCAATGGGTTCCACCTTATCTTGCACTCCCTCCTCCCCCACTTTGCTTTCTGCTGCTTGTGAGAAAGTAATGCATAGTGTGTTTATTTGGTGTCATCTAATGCTCTTTAATTTTAATGAGTGTTTTAAATCTGTTCTATATTGCTTTTTTGTTGTTGTTAACTGCCCTGAGCAATGTTCCCTCTAAGCTGCGGAGTCTTGTGAGCAAAAATTCTACTTTGTGAGCTACTGGCATTAAAGTTGTGTGCTCTGGGGTCATCCTTCCTGAGCTAAGACAAAAATCTGTGAGCTGGAGGCTAAAAATCTGTGAGCTAGCTCATACTAACTCAGCTTAGAGGGAACCCTGGCCCTGAGTCCTGTGAACTCAGGGAAGGGCAGTATATAAATTGAAATTATAAATAAATAAAATAAAATTTTAAAAGGCCTCACAAATGTATTTGCAAGGGGACTTCTCTCAGACTTGTATTCCCATCGGTATAAATGTTCACCTGGCTGTGAGCCAATCAATACTACCAATGCATGCATTTCCCCTTAGTGAGACACTGCAGTTGTATGAACCCTGGGGCTCTAATCATCTGTGCTCACTGAGAGCCAATAAAGTTGGGGGTTTTTTTCGGGGGGGGGGGGGGGGGTCTATCACTTGTTTTCTTTCAAGGCCCTCTCAGGTATCTTAAAACAACCAATGGATTCTAGGACTGCAGAAAGCCACTAGGGGCCCACAAATAGACATTCCCTGGAGGGCCTTCAGAGGAACATGCTCAAACTATTTGATTAGAAGAAGTGACAACTCACCTAGCTTTCTGGTTCTCCAGAATGACTGCCATTTGTGGGATTTTTATCCCTAGACCCCCCCCACACACATTCATACACAGTGTTGGTGGCCTTGAGAGCCCCCTCCTTTACCCATAATTTTCTGTCAGTATTTTTGCTCCCAAGGCCAGAACAAAAGTGCTGTGACTAAATAGCCAGTATTTGCTGAGGTAAACATCAAATGAGAGTCAAATTTCTTCACTCAAGAATGCGGTAGATATCCACTGGGGGGGTCAAACACAGCTGACCTTCAGTGCTCTCCTGCACATCCATTTTGCGTCTCTTAGCCACGCTTTAGGCATTTTCATAGCAGCAAACATGATGAAAAGAAGTCTGCCATATAAAGTAGCCCAGAGTAGAAGAACCACCAGCCCTGTACTTGCTTATTTGAAGTAACTGTAGAACAAGTCCATAGTTTGTTTCAATATTTTGTGGGAGTTACTCCCTAGAAAGCCTATTTTGTATTTCAGTTTTTATTATTAGAGTCTGGGTTTTTTTATGCCACCATAAAAGAAGAATGCTCAAAGTCCATTCTCTTCATGAGGCTGTACTTCTCACAAAGCAATTGCAAATGTTACCTTCCACACAAGCTACTTAATTTTCCTGAGTCTGCAATAAAAGCACTCTGGACCAACGCAGAGGGATTTATTAACTCGGTCTTTCAGCAGACAGACATCCACCAAGTTTTGTTTGAGAAGAGCCCCAAGATGTCTCCCCTTTTGTGTCTTTGAAAACTGGCCTCTCTGATAAGCTTGACATTTGGAGGACAAACAAGCCCCTTTGCCCCTCCCTGTGACCCCCTTCCCTGGAGAAGGTCAAGCTTCCTTTCCATAAAAAAAAAGCATCAGCCACCCACAGAGCTGTTTAGAAAAGAAGCTTAAAGGCTAGCTCCCTCACACTCACTTCCACACAGGTTCCCTTTAGTCACTAAAGAAACTGGAGGGGCCCCTTCACCCTCTGGCCTCCCTATTGCCTTGAGTGCCAGCAGATTGCACTAAGTGTAGTCTCTTGCCAATTTGCCTTGCTTACAGTGGCTGCTCTGGTTAAAACCAGATTTTCAAGAAAGTGTGGATAGGGATGCCCTCCTCCATGGGCAGAGTTGTCCTCTTTTCACCCTTTTCCACTGCCCTGGTGAATGCTTAAATATGGAGGCTGCTTTCAAATTGGAAAAAATAGGGTTGCTAGGCACAGCAGGAGATGTGGGAGGTGAGGACTTCTGGAAGGTGTGTGTGTGACTGGAATCCCTGGAGCAATGACATTACTTCCAGCACAACCGGAAGTAACATCATTGCACCAGGGAGGACACTCTAGCATTTGTACGAAAGTCCATGGTTCAACCATAGAGCTTTGGGCAAATGATAGTGCATCAGGTGATGAACTTCCAGGTCACATCATCATCATGCCAGGGATGCCAATCATGCCTCCCCCCAGCAGGGACCTGTAACTGGCAAAAATATTGGCTATATGCCAGGAGTTGTCATGTTATTGCTTCTCTTATTCAAAAAGAAGGTTTTATAGTAATAACACAAAAGTAATCAACGAAAAAAGGCAGCACCCTTCCCTGCCTTCTTATTGTATATAATAACATCTCTTCCCATAACTCTTCCAGGTGTGCCAAATGCCTGGAGAGCTACCAATAACCACAGTACCAAACTTTGGGGATTCATGACTGGATCTTTCAACATACAGTTCAAGAGCAGTTTTAGAGAGAGGGCTTTCAATCTGGATCAGGAGTGGGGTTGCCAGCCTCCAGGTGAGAAGTAATCGACTAGAAAGGAGAATCATGGACAGAAGATCAAGCAACAATACAATACCATGATTAAGCAAAAATGCCACCTACTCGGAAATATAAATCCCTTATACATTAATACTCCAGACTCATTTACAACCAAGATTTCAATTCAGCAGTACATAAATACATTTTAAGGTGATTCAAGATTCAAATGTCCATAGAAATTTATACAGTCCAAACTGCAAACTTGAAAGGCAGAAAGTGTTTGTAATTTTCACATATCCATTCTTCTTGTGGATAAAGAACTTCTCATGCCTCCCGAAGAACTAAGAAATAAGAAGTGTTGGGGTTTTTAGGTTCTTCACCCCTCCTTGACAAAGACCTCTTTGAGGCTGGCATCTCCATAGGAAGAGGCATGAGAAGTTCTTTACCCATGGATATGTGAGCACTACAAGCAGTTTCTACTACAAGCACTTTCTGCCATTCAAGTTTGGAGTTTGGACGTTATAAATTTCTGTGCTATTACTCTGATCCAGATCAGCAGATCCAGTCATAGAACTCCAGCATCACACTACCAAGACTTTTGATTGTCTTTTCCTACTTTGTTTCTGCTTTAACCTTCATTTTACTCTTCATTTCCTTTCGCTGAATGGCTCCTCACTCTGCTTTCTATGTTGTCAGTGGCCTTCTCGAATATTCTCTGTATTGTATTCACCATCCTGTTGCCTGGATACTTTTTTAGAAGAGCCTGCTGTGGCTCCGATGTGCCGCCTCTTCCAGTGTCTTTGGGATTTGCTTGGGCTTTGGGGAGCCTATTTGATGTCAGCTGAGCACATGTTTCCAGTGGCTACGCCCTTAAGACCAGCAAGGTGCAAATGCTCCCTTGCACATTTTTAATGGGCTGTTAAGTCCATAAAACGTGTCACTAGGATACAAGCACCCCCTTTAAGTAATTGAAATGCAATAACATGGCACAGCTGTCAGGCTGTATTTTCAGTTGACCTAAAGGACTGGCTGAAAGACACACACATGAGGCTATCCTTTTGCCCTCTCTCTCCTTCCACAGCTCAAAAGAAAACCAAAGCCGTTTGTTGTTTAAGACCTGAGGCCTTCTGCTGACTGAACTTTGACAGAATGTGTCAGGCTGTGAAGCAACATTTCATAGTATGGAAAGAAAGCACTGGGGGGTCGCAGTTGTGGTCAGTGTTATTCCCTGGGTACTATAAAATTAGACAGGGCCAACATAAACACGTCTTTCATTTTACAAAGCTGCTCCAGTTCCTCATGTAAAACTCTGGTCTCTTTTACTATTTCAGGGAACAGGGTAATTTTTGTTTTCCAAGGGTGTTCAAACAGAACAGATGCCACAAGTGAGAGGGCCCATTTTCTTGGCAGTGACAAAGAGTAAGGACTCAGTTCCTACTGTATCTTTTGCACTGTACTATTGCCAGCTCCCCAGTCTGAAGAGACTTAGTGGTATATATACCTCAAGACACATGAGACTTCACAAATATTGTGGTACATATGAGAGGAAACAGTATATCAGGAATCTCCAACCTTTTTAAGCCTGTGGCCACCTTTCAAATACTGACTGACACCAGAGGTGGGCACAACCACAAAATGGCTGCGGCAAGAGGTGGAGCTAACTCAAGAATCTCATGAAATGAGGTCATGTATAACTCTAATAATAACTCCTCAGCATTTCAGGCAGAAGTAGAGATGATCTAGAGATCCTGGTTTCAGGTAGGGTTGCCAAGGTAGGGTTAGGTAGGGTTGCCAAGTCCCCAGGCGGTGGACTTTCTCGGGCTCGCGATGCAATGATGTGACCCGGAAGTGACATCATCATGCTGGCGATGTCACTTGCGGCCGCTCTAGACGTTTCTGGGGAGACTCTATGGTTTCCCCGGATGCTCTAGCCATTTGGGAGGGAAAACCTCTATGGTACCTATTGTACCATGGAGTTTTCCCTCCCAAATGGCTAGAGCAACTGGGAAAACCATAGAGTTTTCCCGGAAACGCCTAGAGTGGCTGCGAGTGACGTCACTGGCGCGATGGCATCACTTCTGGATGACATCATCGTGCTGACAACATTGGGGGAGGTTCTCCCCACCGGCCCAATGTGGGCCGGCAGGTTGGAAACATCCCAGGTGGGGGAACCCCCACCTGGACTGGGGGCTTGGCAACCCTATAATCGGGGCTTTTTGAAAAGATTAAAGCTAGTATTTTGAAATGGACCTAGAAACCAAGTGAAAAAGCCTGTGAAGTCATAAATGTAGTGCTCCAAACAGCCTGCTGCCTGTGTAGACTCACTGATACTGTGCATTTTGTTTAGAGGTCTATAAGATGTATGGAGGGGTTTTGCTCATGATCAGACTTTAGCTCAGACTGATAGTTATAGCTGGGCTTGGGAAGAAATTTTCCCCAAGAACAAATTGGAGTCCCTTGGAGATTTTTGAAGCTTTCTTTGCACTGTGTGGTTTGGCTCCTTTTATTGAGTTATCTGCTGCCACCAGCATGTCTCTGCAACACATGTGCTCAGTCTGTTGAATTTGGGTTCCAGGCCACAGGAACTGGCTTAGGATCAGGGTCCAAGATGGAAAGCTCTAGAAATGTTGAGCAGAAAGGAAATCACTACTGACTGATTAATAATACATTTGCTCAATATAAATTCTACCCCTCAAATATGAATATGTATGTATGGATTTGCATACTTCTTTTAATGCACTAGTATATTCCTGTCCTCAGCACAACAAGGGCGGGGGTATATACCATACATTATCACACAACACTCTTCTGCATATAAAAAGTGGTTACTTTCATGTGTAAGAGGTAGAATCATGTTACTATGATAACATGGCAATTACATGCACCCTTTAGCACCCTTCTTCATGATGGGGAGCATTGGGCAGAAGGGGAAAAGCATGGAAGGAGCGTGCAAGGAAAGCAGAGCTTTGAAGAGAGATTTCATTGGAGATACAAGTAGGAAAAATTAATGGTGCTAAGTAGGGTGTTTTTTGCAGAAAAAGCTTAGCAGGAACTCATTTACATATTAGGCCACACACCCTGACATCAAGTCAGCTGGAACTGCATTCTTGCTCAAAAAAACCCCTGGTGCTAAGTGATCACTTTCACACATGCCTAATAATGTACTTTCAATGCACTCTAGTAACAGTTTGCAAGTGGATTTTGCTGTTTTGCCCAGTAAAATCCAGTTGCAAAGTGCATCGGAAGTGGGTTGAAAGTGCATTATTCAAAGTGTGTGAAAGTGCTTTGCACATTACACATTTACTTCATTTATGGATGGGAAACAGGGATGGTGGGAAAGAAAACCTGAGGACCCTGGAGAATTCTAGTAGTTTTATTGGTAGGATTTTTAAAAAATATATTGAGGCTATTTTTATTGGAAGGGTTAATGGTATTGTTTATGGCCTTTTGTTTCTACTCATTACCACTGTACTTTTTTAAAAACCCTCACAAAACCCTGGTGGTGTAGCAGGGGAAAATGCAAGGAAAGTGGTGGCTGATGCAGGAAAGCTCCCATGTGGCACCTTCGTGGTCAGTGCATTTGCATTTGCAGCAGCAAGGGGTCCAAAGTGGAGAAGCCTTGCCATGCAGATGCAGCCCACAGATATATTAATTTGAGCACCACAATTAGCTGCAGGTAGCAGCTGAGTTTAAAGGTAGCTTAGTTCCACATAGTGTGTGAAATTATTTATTGTGCACAATTTTGTTAGTTACACTAGTAAATGCATATTTCTTTGCCCTCTGTATGACTGAAATTTAAAAAAAAACATCCATAAAATGGAGAGTTGTTGAAGAGTCACTGGAAAGATAAGAAACAGCTGTTGGGAACACTGTTGTAAAACTAAACAGAAGAGCCCTCGTCTTCTCTCAGGAGCTTCTCCACTCCACCATGTCAAAAAAGAAAAAGAAAAACATACACTTAAGAGAACTTGAGATTCAGCAGGAGTTGTTCCCTGGTCAGTTATAACATCAATGATTTTGCCTGATAATGACTACTCAGAGACTCTCCAGCCAATTCAACACAGCTATGTTCTTTCTGAGAAATACCACCAATAAGTAGACTACTGACCTTAACAACAGTAATGGATCCTTCAGAGCTGTTGTGTGAAGGACACAGTGTTAGAAACACAGGCCCTTCACTCCCCTTGGTATTCCAAGAGAGATTCATACCAAGACTTTTTTAAAAAAAAATTGTTAAATCCTGAGAAAGAAATTTACACAAAATGTAAGTATGGCTGGATTCGCATTGCAGAATGGGATGGAATTTAGGCAGGGGTCGTTTAAAGAAAAAGAAGTGCCAGAGCTCATTAGCACAACTCATTTGCATGTACTACACACCCCTGGCATCACTAGAAGGTATTCTAAATTATAGCAATTCAGCATCTACCTTAAAATGTTTCTTGAATTATAATTGTCATAATAATAATAATAATAAATTTATTTTTATATCCCGCCCTCCCCCGCCAAAGGCAAAAATGGGAGTAATAAAACCTTACTCCCAACATACTTTTAAAATTACTTTCTCCTGTGTGGCCACAGTGGCATGATGAAGTTTTCCATCTATCTGCTTTATAATTTTTTGGGTATTTTCCCATTTTTTGTGTGAGGAAAAATATTAGAACATTTGTCAAATCTTAGAGTTCAGCAAAATTTTCACAGGGTATTTGAACGATGGAGCCCAGAAGCAAGTATTTGGTGTGGGGTGGTGATGGTAAGAAAGAAAGAGCACAATAAAATTTAGAGGATCCATAGCTCTGCTCCTGTGAATTCCTGCCCAAAATGAGGCCTGGATGTAGGAGTGTAGAGGTAAGTATTGACTTAGCAAAATCCAGACCAAAAATGCTGTGTTTGCAGACAGATATTAATTATATTAATCCAAACTGAACAATCAGTGTATTAGTTTTAAAAATCTATTATTTGGAACCCTGGCTAGCTGTCTGGCTTAGTATTCAAGGTGGTTGGGGGTGGGGGTAAGGAGCAGGTAACTCAGCAAAAATGTAATAAATTGTAAATCAGATTGTTGAGTATTTTTATTAGAATAAGGAACCAATCAGTCAAAATGGATTACTTAACATGCAATGACAGTTATCTGGAGAAACAGAAATGTGTAAATGCACTCTTGGATTTATAAGGATTGCTTAATTTACAGATTGCTTCCACGTTGCATTAATGGTAGAATGGATGATAAAGCACTTACAATACTGGGCCTTGATGAAGAATGCTTCTGTACCTTTACCTTAGAGCCCCTACTTCTCCAGTTAAGCAGCTTGGGGCCTCAAGTAGCCTTGGGCTTCTGTCAGTCTGTGCCTTCCTCATTCCCAGTTCATCTGATAGTCGTATTTCCTGAGTCGTCCTCTGATTTGAATAGTGGGCAAGTCAGTGAACTTGGGTTGCCAGTAGGGTTGCCAAGTCCAATTCAAGAAATATCTGGGGACTTTGGGGGTGGAGCCAGGAGACTTTGGGGGTGGAGCCAGGAGCAAGGGTGTGACAAGCATAATTGAACTCCAAGTGAGTTCTGGCCATCACATTTAAAGGGACAGCACACCTTTTAGAATGCCTTCCTTCCATAGAAAATAATGAAGGATAGGGGCACCTTCTTTTGGGGCTCATAGAATTGGACCCCCTGGTCCAATCCTTTTGAAACTTGGGAGGTATTTTGGGGAGAGGCACTAGATGCTATATGGAAAATTTGGCACCTCTACCTCAAAAAACAGCCCCCCCAGAGCCCCTGACACCCACGGATCAATTCCCCATCATTCCCTATGGGAATCGTTCCTGGAGGTGCATAATGGCTGTGGAGGTGGAGCTTCCCCCACCGGCCAGCTGGCTGGGGGAGGGGGGAAGCCTGTAAAACCAGGGGATCCCCCGCTGGGACCTGGGGATTGGGAAGCCTAGTTCCCAGCCAGCCTCCAGGTAGAGGCCTGGAAATCTCCCGGAATTACAACTGATCTCCAGACTCCTAGTTTATTATTTATTTATCTAACACATTGGAGAAAATGTCCGCTTTGGAATGTGGAGTGTATGACACTCTACCCTACTGACTTCAATCCCCTTCCTAAACCCCACCCTCCCAGTCTCCACCCTTAAACGTCCAGGTATTTCCAGATCCATACTTAGGCACCCTAGCAGTGATATGGGGTTATGCACACTACACTTCTCTGAGTAGTAAGAAGTTCCATCAGCAAATGCTCACCTGAGTTGGTTCCCTTTGGAGTAAGGAGCACCAAAAATTATAGTGGTTTTGTTATAATTGCTTGATCTACATATATGAAGGGTAGAACACAGTTGAAGCTGAAGAGGCATCCCTACAAGACAGCAGATCCTCCACCTCACATCAGACGTCCAGAGACAATGGGAGAGAGAGATCTTGTCCTATCAACCACTGGTGATTTGGCCTGCTTCAGATGTGGTTGCCTGTTTCTCTCTTTCTCCCTTTCCACAAAATAAATACTGCACATACACACACAACCTTTTTCTCTCTTTATTTAGAAAACAATAGATCATCTTTGGCAGCCCTGATGGGCCTTTGAACAAAACCATTACCTGGCACAAAAGACCAATCAGAAGAAACAGCTACCCAACACTTTTTTCCTTTGTCATGTGAGATGGACTCATCCCACGGTGTTCAGAATCCAAGTATATCGGACTGTTCATAAATCTCACTGGAAAGATCTCTGCTCTGTTGGATACTAGTACTGATCCTTCTATCTGCTCTGCTTGACCAGATTAGGAGGAATTGATAGCTCAAATGATGAGGAATTATCACATGACACTTGTGGCAAAGGAAATCTTTGGAACCAACATTGAAGGGGAAATGATGGAGCTGCTTTGAGATTCATTCTTGCGTGGATTTGGTGATTGTGAAGCAAATGGCCTGGCAGCTGAGATAACTATAAACAAAAATGCAACATGCAAGCAAGTGCTTTACCTATAAGCACTGAAGTCACTTATTCCAAGTCATCTAGTTGATATCTTCAGAACTATGCCAATGAAATGAGCAGGGTGTGCTCTCCTGCCGAAACACAACTGAAAGACATACAATTTAATTCTACTTTGAAAATCAATACAAGGATGTACTCCAAAAACTATTTACATTGGAATTGTCCATTAGACCACACTAGAGTTTATTTCTCAGAGTTGAATGAGTTTGATGTCTAGGGCAAATTCCAGGTATTAAGTAAAGTAATCTAATCCATCATAAAATCATTGTTGCATTCAGCTATATATTGCTTAAACAGCATTTTACCTTGGAGACAGCTGTTTAAGTGATATGTGTGGGTGAGACACCCCTGAGGAAATGTCTAAAATGAAAAACAAAACAAAGCAGTTACTAAGGTAGAGACTGCCTGACAGAGGACAGAACCTTTTAAAAATTCTCTTAAGGCCTAGTAAACTGTTCTTGCTTCTCTAGATTGGTAAACATTACACATTTTGCTGCTCATAAGGTTCTGGCCAGAAAAGAGATTGACTTTATTTATTTGAAATATTTATGTGCTAACTCATCTGCTTATATTCAAGGTGGTTAACAATGCAACATAAACACATTAAAGCCAGCTGTGTAATAGGAGTCACTTGAACATCTATGGTAAAAACAGAAATTATGCCATGGTGTCCTCTCCCGTTTTTCTTCCACTGCCTCACTGAGTGCCAGTGGGGAAAGTGGAGTATCAACAAGGGTTCGTCCACCAGCTGTGGGGTAATGGCAGATTTAGTCTTACCACAAAGAAAACTCATGACCTGACTGTTACCAGATAATCAAAGGAAACAGAGAGCAACACAGGCAGAATGTAACCAGGTGAAGCTTTTCCTTCCCTCATTGCTTTTATATAAAAAGACTTCTGTAAACTGTAAACTTTCCATGATCAATTTAATGTTTTATTAGATAGATAGATAGATAGATAGATAGATAGATAGATAGATAGATAGATAGATAGATGATAGATAGATAGATAAATTTATTGTCATTGTTCTCCACAAAAATTCCAAAGTACCAGAATCTGAAGTAATTTCAGACAATTTTTTAATTATGGCTATCACTAAATGTCTAGGAAAGCTGCTCTGGAGGGCTCTGCTAAGTTTTGTATTCCATTCCTTGTTTATTCTGAATTAAATTATACTTTGTTAACTTCAAAACAGCCTCAATCTATTCCTGAATGATTGTGATATTTTACATAAACCTGCTAGATCTAGGCTGCCAAACCCCCGGTCCAGGTGGGGGTTCCCCTGCCTGGGAGGTTCCTAACCCGCCAGCCCACATTGGGCTGGTGGGGGGAACCTCCCCCTACAGTGCCGGGACAATGACATCACCTGGAAATGACATCATCGCGCCGGCGACATTGCACGGCAGCCACTCTAGGCACTTCCAGGAAAACTCTATGGTTTTCCCAGATGCTCTGGTCATTTGGGAGGGGAAACTCTATGGTACAAAAGGTACCATAGAGTTTTCCCCTCCCAAATGGGTAGAGTGTCCAGGAAAACCGTAGCGTTTTCCTGGAAACGCTTAGAGTGGCCACATGCCAGTACTGGTGTGATGACATCATTTCCAGGTGATGTCATTGCGTCACGCAAGCATGTCCCCCACTGGAGAACAGACGTGATGTGGTAACCCTAGCTAGATCAAATCAAGCCTGAACTGTTCTTAGAAGCTAAAATGACCAAACTGAAGCTATTATACTTTGGTCACATTATGAGAGGGCAAGAGTCGCTGAAAAAGACAATAATGCTAGGAAAACTTGAAGGCGGAAGGAAAAGAGGGAGACCCAACATGAGGTGGGTTGACTCTATAAAGTAATTTTCTACTAAAGACCTCTATTAACAGTTCAGAACATTTTCCCCAGTTCAGTTAGCAACTAGAAAAGCAAAGCCTGGTAAATTTTGGATGTTAATATCTTTTCAGACCCTAATACTAGTTAACTGGCAGAAGACAATACTACTGGTTGGACTGTAAAATACTGGTGAAACTGTAATCCTAGTAGTCTTGGTGCTGGGGACCATTCAGGATCAGGCATAAATAATTCTTTACCCATCTCCATATGCACATCTCTTCTTGCAGTACCAACTTTCTCTTAAACAGCCAAGTTAGGGATGCCAGCCTCCAAGTGGGACCTAGGGATCCCCCAGAATTACAGCTCATCTCCAGACTACAGAGATCAGGTCCCCTGGAGAAGATAGATGCTTTGGAGGGTGGACATTATGGCATTGTATCCCACTGAGGTTAAAATGTAGTCTGCAATCATGTCAGATTCTGGTATTTTGGAGTTACAAGGAGAGCCAGTTTGGTGTAGTGGTTAAGTTTGTGGACTCTAATCTGGGAGAACCGGGTTTGATTCCCCACTTCTCCATATGCACCTGCTGAGTGACCTTGGGTTAGTCACAGTTCTCTCAAAGGTGTTCTCTCAAGAGCCGTTCTTGAAAGAGCTCTCTAAGCCCCACCTTAGCATGTCTGCTGTGGAGAGAGGAAGGGAAAGGAGCTTGTAAACCATTCTGAGACTCCAAGTGAAGAGTGGGGTATAAATCCAATCTCTTCTTCTTCTGTTCTTCCCAGGCTCCACCCCCAAATCTCCAGGAGTTTCCTAATCTGGATCTGGCAACCCAATCCCCAGTGGCCAAGGGGGACCCGGAAACCTGATGCCAAAAGTTGAGCACCTGCATAAAAGTGTGCTTGATTTTTACAGGAAAGAACACAAAGAGGTTGCCCACTCATCCGTAGGATACCATTTCTTTTTATCAAAGAGCTGCAGGTGCCAAACTAGGCCTCAGACACTTTGCAGGTGGGGACCTCTTTAAAAAATCAGTCCTTTTCTTCCACTCTTGACTTTCATAGCCAATTTTCCTTTAGGAACTTTGTCCAAAAAATAAGGGGAAGTTGTAAAAGACCCTTTTCAGCAGGCTGTTTGCTGCAGCTGGCCTTTTTATTTTGAATGTGCTCAATGTAATCAAATGCCTATTTATGGCAAATCATTCTTCAACTTTTACTGCAATTGAAGCATTCAAAAGTGTTGAAACATCTCCAGCTGTACAGCCTGATCCTGCCCTACACCTTGATGCCTACAATCAATATATGTGTATGTGTGTGCATTTGTGTGCATCTGCCCTCTGCATTGCCTTGGAAAATGCAAAAGGATCTATGTACTTTCTTGGACAGTAGTCCATCTCCACAGTCCTTTTTCTGACATATTGATGTCAGCAATGACACTTGGAATGGTCTTCAAATAATTAATTCCTTTTCATTAGAAGACTGAATGCCTTACCTAGCTTTTAAAGCATCTTGCTAAAGGAATGCTTGCTGGTAAATTGGAGAATCAACTGGGTGAGCTGCTGTAGTGTGACTTAGAGATACAATGCTCTTTAATTCTCTATAGCAGGTTCCAGATTGCGACTCCTGAACAAGATAAAACATTGAGGCTGCCATGAAGACAGGACTGTGGTAAACAGATAGAAACTCAAGCAAGAAAAACAGGTTTTCCATATCTGAACTTCCCTTTTTTCATTTTAATTTTTGAAAATCTGTGTTGTAGTCACGGGCAGGCAGACAAGAACCTGAAACTTGTGTTTTCGGATGTGCTGAATGTGAAACCCTCTTTCTTTCAAAATGTATACCCCATCATTCTGTAGTTCAATCAAAGCAGCACCAGGTGATTTCTGGACAATTTCAGCTTTCTGGCATATCTTTAAAGGGGAAGCAGAAAAACTGATGTAGGATAGGGCAATCAGTTGCTGTTAGCAATGATGGCTACATATATCCTCCAAATTCAGAGGTGATGCACCTTAATACCTGTAGTTGAGAGTGAAAGCAGGGGGAGACTACGGGCTTCATGACCTGTTAGAAGACTTTTGGGGGTATCTGGTTGACCACTGTGGGAAATAAGATGTTGCAGAAAATGGTTTTTTGGTCTTATCCTGCAAGGCTCTTGTCTGTTATAACTTTAAAGAATTCACTCATTCACACACACCACGTGCACAAGCCAGTTTTACGCCTTGGCATAATTTTATCTATGTTTTTCGTTACAAAGTTCGTTACAAAGTGCTGGTTATTACCTTTAAAGCCCTATATGGCCGAGGACCTGCCTACTTGAGGGACCGTCTCTCCCCATATGAACCCCAGAGAGCGCTGAGGTCAGCTGGAAAGAACCAGCTGAATATCCCTGGGCCAAGGGAGGCCAAATTGAAGACTACTCGGGAACAGGCCTTCTCTATTGCAGCCCCACTACTGTGGAACCAGCTCCCGGAGGAAGTGCGGGCCCTGCAGTGTTTGGACCAATTCCGCAGGGCCTGGAAGACCTTTCTCTTTAAAATGGCCTTCACTTAAAGCTGAGCCAAGATAGATTCGCTGAAGATGCTTTTTAGCCACTGAATTTTATAGAAGATCTGAGTTATAGCACCATAATGTTAATTTAATATAAGTTGATTTAAATGATGGTTTTATCTAATGTAATTATTGTGTAGTATGATTTTACTGTGTATTGTATTTATGTGTTGTGAGCCGCCCTGAGCCTGCCTTGGCGGGGAGGGTGGGATATAAATAAAAAGTTATTATTATTATTATTAGCTTGGCTAGTTTTTATTTACTTGTTAGCATTATTTTGGTTGTGAGCTGCCTTCAGTAGGTTCTTGACACGTGGCATACAAATTTTCTAAATAAACTGCTTTGTCAAAAATCATGTTGGAAGGGTTGTTTAGTAATCTAATTTATTTTTATTTATTAAATCAATCATGTATTAATTAAAATATTTATTTTCTGCCTTTTCTCATGGCTTAAGGCAGTTTAGAAACCACAATTTAAAACATGCAGATTACCTATTTCAACTCAGATGTTACTTTGACTTCCGGTTTGGTAATCTGCCAGTACCAATGTTGCCCTCATGATTCCCCCCAGCCCATGTCTTTTTGCATCCCCAGGTGCTGGCCAGAGGCTTGGATGATGCCACATTTTGACCCTGCCTTGATATCAAAACATTTTGATTGGATTTCTTAATGTAAATTGCTCTGGATTGTTTCCACTCCAATAATTCGGTTTTGCTGTCATGTACAGCTATTATTCTGCTTCCCCTCTTCTATTCAGTTATTTTGATTAGGTCAATAAAACTTAACCTGGTTAAGCAAGTGTCCCATTCTTCCTCCTGGGGAGACTTTATTCCATTAGATTGGGAAGTGTATATTTATTGGACTCACATGATCCCTGCCCCAGAATCCATATTCTCAGTTGACATGTGTAGAGTGCCTTTCACATGCTTGCCTTGACACAGAGAGGCCAATTTTGTTACCACCAAAATCACACAAGATGCAGTATATGGAATAAAGGATATGGGCTGAATATTTACAGCCTATTTGGGCTGACACAGGAACTCCCCACAGCTGGATTTAAATTGCATGTTGCACATTCAAACGTGCACATTCAAACGTGGGAGGGATGGTGGCTCAGTGGTAGAGCATCTGCTTGGTAAGCAGAAGTTCCCAGGTTCAATCCCCGGCATCTCCAACTAAAAAGAGTCCAGACGTGAAAAAACTCAGCTTGAGACCCTGGAGAGCCGCTGCCAGTCTGAGTAGACAATACTGGCTTTGATGGGCCGAGGGTCTGATTCAGTATAAGGCAGCTTCATATGTTCATATCTGGGTCCCTCCTCATTCCCGCCCTTATGTTGTTATCCAGCGCTTCCGCCACCTTAAAAAACTACCACTTACTAAGTGGTAGCAAAGCTCCGAAGCACTTCTTTGTCATGTTTCTCAGCCAGGGAAGTGCCTCCCATTCACTTGAGCAGTCTTACCACTCCTCCAGAGCACATGCAGCCTGTCCCTCTTCTGGCAGTGGGCACCTACTGTCTGACCACTCTGGGACACCTTGGACTGTGCTGGCTTTTTTCCTGAGCCAAGAGGCTGCCACCCCAAGCTGCCCATCTGTACCCAGCCATGATGTCATGATGATCTCTTACTGCCAGAGATATAAAATGATTAAGGTATTTATATAACCAACTTGTCCATTCACTGGCACAGCACAGTGAAATGGAATGAACTTTTCCCACTCCTCTTAATTTCTGACTAAGAAAGAATCATTTGCAATCCGTGTAGTTACTTTTCTTTTGTATAACAGGCTTCATCTTTCTCTTGTGAGACCACACACCAAGAAACTCACAGGTTGTGCAGCCTGTGAAACAGCCTCTGACCAATTTTTCTTGCCTCCCAGCTCCCTCACCACAAACATACAACATTCACTATGAGTGTAGTGTTCATTAGGTCAAACGCGCACACATTAGGTCAAACACACATTCATTAGGTCAAACACGAATGAAATGCTATATTCAGCAGTGAAATAAAATATGTATACAAATATGTGTTTCAAAGGCAAAGCACCAAAATAATTTCTAAAAAAATCTGAAGGAGGGAAGACCAGAGGAATAGAACACCTACATGTAGATAATCAGAGAAACAACAACAAAACAGAACCAAGTGGATTTGTTCATCTTTACTAAAGCTAGAATATAAGTCATAAACTACATTCCCATTTCCCAAATGTTGCTTTTGGTAGACTTAGGAGAAAATACTGACCTGGTTAATGAATACATGTTAGTAGTGATCAAAGTGGTCTTGGTTGTGTTAAATGTTCATAGCTCAACAGTCCCTTGCTTATGGGAGTCCTGGCTATTTATTATTATTATTATTAACAATAACATTTAATTTATACCCCGCCCTTGCCGCCAAAGCAGGCATTATTATTATTATTATTATTATTATTACTACTATTATTATTATTATTATTATTATTATTATTATTATTATTATTATTATTATTATTATTATTATTATCTGTCCTTTGCTGCAGGCAGGACTCAGGGCGGCTAACAACAGAACAAAATACAATATATTAAATTAAAAACAAGTTAACAAAACATTCATGAAATTACATTACAGATGGCAAACATAATTTCTACAGTGCCTCCTGGAGGAGGTTTATGGGGTGGGGGCTATGAGAGTGCCAGACTGCTCAATGTACCATCACTACCTCAACCGAATGCCTGGTCGAACATCTCTGCCTTGCATGCCCTACAGAAAGGAAGTAAATATTGAAGAGTATTTCCAAATTCTAGATTTTGATTGTCAGGTTCCCAGCCACCCACCCCTAAATTTATGTGTTTATTATTCAAATAGGACAGGAAGTTAAACAGGTTTTTTTTTTAATCCCCAATATCTAATTGTTGTTTCACATTTTGTCAGACATTGGCAACTTGAACGACCAGAGCAAAAGGTGACCCCCCCGCACCTCCCCCCAAAAAACTTACTGACTCAGAGCAAATTTTCAGTCAACTCCAAGCCAGCATTTTTGTGTGTGAAACAAGCTGTGTTAATAATGCAGTACGCTGTGATCTTCAGACTGATGCAGTCCAGAACTAGGTGTCTCTTTGGATAGGTTGTGCTGTATTACTAACCCTTAGGGGTCAAGAGTTTTGGGAACCTATGCAAAAACATTCTGTCCTGCAATAGGTACAGAACATTCACTAGTAACACTGGGTTTTCGTTCCGAGACTTGTATTACAGTCATTTTCCCTTAAGGAGTTTTGTTTTAAAGAGCCTCATGAAATATGTTTAACTCCTTGCATCTACTGCACCACAATTAAATACCAAATTACTTTTTAATAGATGACTGCTTACTTTACTTACACACTGCAAAATAACGGTAAATCAAATAAGCATTACCTTTCAATACACGTCTCTTTATTTCCCCCCATTTTAATAATCAAGGCAATTTAGTTGATTCTCGTGAATATTTTCATGTAAAGAACTCTGTGCAACTCTGTGTTAACAGAATACTTGCTGCCTTGTGCGTACAGAGAGATCCTGCTTTTATTTGTTAGGAACGCAGGGTCATTCAAATCCTGGCAGCGCTCTACATTCATGACAGAGTTCCGGATGGAAAGCTCTTAAAGATGGAATGTTTGTCCTCGTCTTTGTGCTCCGTGGACAGAAGGGTCTCTCTTGAGGGCCGGACTGAGATAACTATGCTGGAAAAAACTTGAGTGGCCTGGAAAATTCTTTTCTTTTCAATATTGCATGGCACCAATTTCCTTCTCCACAAAAAAAATCTCTGCTAAAATATTTTATGCAACTATCTCTTGCAGAGTGCTTTTAAAACTTAAGAAGAATTCAAGGTAATACCATTATGCCATGGTTATAATGGTAGCCCAAGCACACACATGAAAGAGGAAGGTGGATTGTGTCTTTTGGTCTGGGCTTGGTCCCACTTCTCACCACCACATAATGAACTCAAGATAGGGATGCCAGCCTCCAGGTGGGAGCTGGAGGTCCCCTGGAATTACAGATCATCTCCAGACTACAAAGATCAGCTCCGCTGGAGAAAATGGATGCTTTGCAGGGTGGACTGTATGACATTGTACCCCACTGAGTCCCCTGTTCACCCCAGGCTCCATCCCCAAATCTCCAGGAGTTTCCAAACCTGGACCTGGCAACCCTACCCCCCCCCCTCCAATCTCCTGCAGGTGGCCAGGGAGGACCTGGCAACCCTGATTTTGAAACCAGTTAAGATATGCTTTGTGCACACTACTTGGGTTCTTGCTGATGAGTCATATATCTTCAGATGTATTAAACTGAGACTATGGGAATCGGAGGAAACGAAATTATGGCCAACTGACCCTTATATTTGCTCTCCAGCTTCCTTAGGTCTTTATGCTTTTTGTGGCAAAATGCCCAATTATTTATCAGACCTAACCACTCCAAGTCATCGCAGGGCATTTATGTTGGCTAGACTAAACGCGTTTCCCTCCAAAGTTTTACAAGGGAGATATCAGCGAGTCCCTTTAGCCGACAGACTTTGCTCCTGTGGAGCAAATACCCCTGACTCAATCCAGCATATATTGCTTGATTGTTCTTTATACCATAACAACAACAACAACAACAAATTTTATTTGTATCCCGCCCTCCCCGCCGGAGCAGGCTCAGGGCGGCTAACAACATAGTTCAGGGTTGAATTATACAAATGGATAAAATTACATTAAACATTATAAGCGTTTAATTAAAATCTGGTTAAGTTTTAAAATTAAATTAATTAATTTTTTAAAAGTGCTAATGCTATGTTTACCTCCGTAAAGATTTATTTGGCAAGCTTTCTTTTTCTCCAGATTTGTCTATTCTGCCACCCTGTTATTATTTATTGAGTGATACTGAGGGGGTGGTTAGTGAGGCTGTGGCAAAATTTCTGGCTGACATCCTTAAATTTAATTCTGACCATGTTTGAATGCATCTGTAAGCTCGGTTTTATTTTGATTTTATCTCCAATGTTTAAATTTTTATATTCTCTGTATTTTTATCTGATTCTATTATGCCATTAAAGGTTTGGTATGGTATGGGGTTCTTGCCTTTTCTAGGTTCCCTAATGAGCAGAAAGAGCTTGTGCACACACATTGGTACATATGGAGAACTACAGCTTAGAGATCCCTCTGTAACACCAGCCTAGTTTGGGTCAATCCCCAGTCCTGTCTTTGTCTTACTACCATCCACAGTCTGTTACCATACCTGGTTTGTGCTCACTAACACGTTCAGTTGTAGCAAAGCAGAGATAGCATGTCACATCACAATGCCTATTTTTGAGGAAACGGGCACTCAGCTTGTTCTGTTTGATATAAGGGAGATTCCAAACAGGTAGCCATGTTAGACTGTAGCAGTAGGTCTTATGAACATGTACTTCTAGGCATTGGATAAAGAGGCCTCAGGCTCATGATAGAATAAAGTTGTTAGATTTTAAGGTGCCACTGCACTCCTGTCTTATTTAATACGAGGTGGCCTCATGGCCTAAATCACAATGAATTCATTTACCCCAATTTGCCAGATTAGCTGACCAGGGTTTTCTATTTCCCAAAGAGTCAGTTAATTGCTTGAGTAAAGTAGTGGTCGTGTAACCCTGGCAGGAAAGTTCCCTGTAATCATTTCTGAATCAACATTGCCAATTGTACTTCTACCCCTCACATAATACGTTAGCCCTTCGTTCCAGCTTGGCTTCATTCCAGCAGTGCAATGAAATTAAATGGAACCATTCCTGATTTGTTCCACTGTGAGCTCACAGGAACCAAGTTTGTCCTATCGGTAGAGAACCTCTGTTGCCATTTCTTAACTTTGTGTGATAACTGACTCATGACTCAGAAAGTCAAGAGGGTATGGTTTGTGTATGATTTAAAAAGATATCCCATCAGTAGCACTTGACTACAAGGGAAACATACTACAGAAGAGTCTTCCCGACTTGGAAGCTAAAGAAGGTCAGCAGATCAGCGAATTCCACTTTTAAACCCCAGTGGCACAAATTTTTATCTCAGAGCCACCAGCTAGGTCTTCGAACTTTTCTTCTTAAGAGCAGCACTTATTAATGACACTTTGCCAAGCCATCAAGCAGAGCACTTTAAAGATAACTACACTGTGCAGAAAGGGCTTCCTGGCTTTTATAATATGCCTTTGCTAGGGAACACATTCCTGAATAAAGCTACGGTATCTTTCTTTTGATGTGTTGTTCTGCTATGAAACAAATGCTACCTCCCTTCTGTCAGCAGAGACTCTTCCATAATGTGTTGGCTTTATATCCCAAACTGGAGCATTTGGGATGGGGAAGGTCTTAACAAAATCACTGTGTGATTGTCCGTTCTGGGTTTCTCCTTGCTTTGCTGCCATCTCTCCCAGACCTTTGGAACTATTCTTCTGGAAACAATGTAGTCAAAAGAGGTTTGCTTACAGACTGGGCTGATTTTTAACTTCCGCACTCACACTGGCATCCCTTTCCTGTGATATCTCCTCGCAGCCACGTTCTCCCCTCCCACAACAGCAGCAGGTTTTCCAAGTTTTTTAAATTGGTAGTTGCATGCATCACAACACTATAGCAACATAGTTACTACCAACTTTCAAAAACCTGGCAAAATTCCAGCAAGAGGGGAGAGGGGGTGGTAAGCATGAGAGAATACAAGAAAATCACACAAATACTCTCAAGGTGGATGCTCTGTTGCTGTTGTGATTGCTTCTGCATTTGCAACGGCAACAAATGCACAATGGGAAATTGCCACCCTGTAGCTGCATCCAGATGACAACACTGAGTAGTAGAGTGCATGATATGCACACAGAAGACCTTACATCTCATACTCAACATTGCCAGTTGATGGATGTCAGGTAGCAGATGCTGGAAATTACCTTTTGTCCACCTGATATGCCTTGGAAAGCCATTAGTAATCAGAATCATCAGCTGGATGAATCAGCAGCCGCGCAGTAAGGTTGCTTGAACATGAACATATGAAGCTGCCTTATACTGAATCAGACCCTCCTGGGTCCATCAAAGTCAGTATTGTCTGCTCAGACTGGCAGCGGCTCTCCAGGGTCTCAAGCTGAGGTTTTTCACGCCTACTTGCCTGGACCCATTTGAGTTGGAGATGCTGGGGATTGAACCAGGGACCTTATGCTTACCAAGCAGAAGCTCTACCACTGAGCCACCGTCCCTCCCTATGCTTCTTCTATCTATGTACCTCCAACTCAAAGGCAAAAGAGCACAAGAGAGATGAGTGCCTGTAACAACAGAGCTTATATTCCCATGGATGAGCGGCAGTCGCAATTTCCCAATCCCTTCTCAAAATACCACTCCAGCAACAGTAGGCGGCAGGTGGGGTTCTGCAGCCAGGGTCATCTCCCAAAGGAAGCTGATTTCAACCCACAAGTGCAGATCCACTTAATCTAGGAAGTGTGAATTTCTTATGGCTAAAATTCCTGAGTACAATAGGGAGAAAATATATGTAATTATAATACTGGTGGGGGGGGGCAGGGGGAAGATGACGCATTCAAGTCTAAGGATTTTTCCTTTTGCATGGAGGCTGTCCCAAGTCCACTGACCACAAGCACTGAAGTTTCTAACAGATCATCCTGTGTGCAGCATAGCAGAGGATATTCTCCATCTGTAGTAGGTTTAAAGTGGCCGTTTTCGCACTGACCTTAATCGGCAGCGACGTCCCTCTTCACCGCGCAGGATCTGCGCGGATTTCGCACCAATTGCTGCGGAGCACCCGGAAGAGCCGCAAAGTCCAGCGGCTTTTGCGGCGCAAATGGAAACCGCCAAAAACCAGTTTCCATTTGTGCCGCAAAAGCCGCGGGACTTTGTGGCTCTTCCGGGTGCTCCGCAGCAATTGGTGCGAAATCCGCGCAGATCCTGCGCGGTGAAGAGGGACGTCGCTGCCGATTAAGGTCAGTGCGAAAACGCCCAGTGTTATATAGCCCAAGGTGAACTATGCCATAAGGAAACCATTTTCAGTGGACTTTCATATGATGCCTGAACTGATCCACAGGGAAAGGAGAAACTGGCACATATTAATCAACACAGACTTCTATAAAACTGCAGAGAACTGTTGTTTTATCACTCTTTTGTCAAATGGTTCAGCTTCCACACAGTCTGGGGCTTATAAAAATGGGTGGTAGTTTGTTTTCTCTGTCCTGTTAAGCAGCTTTCTAATTTCTTGGGGAAACACTCTACTGTTTTCTTCCATGTGATAAACTGGGATCAGACAGCAGAACAACAAAATAAAATTTGTAATGATTTATATATTTATGAAAACAGTTAACCTATACAAAAAGAGAAACCCACAGGTTCTGAAAATAAGTCCACATATTTTTATTTATATTTTAACTACCACTGAAAAAAGTGGGATGAAACTGCTACTGTGTGTGAAGTGCCTTAATTTATGTGCTGTATTTTACACACACAGCCCACAAAAAACAATACATTTAGTCCAGGGCTTTTTTTTGTAGCAGGAACTCCTTTACATATTAGGCCACACCCCCTGATGTAGCCAATCCTCCAACAGCTTACAGAGCTCTTACTATAGGGCCAACTGTAAGCTCTTGGAGGATTGGCTTCATCAGGGGTGTGTGGCCTAATATGCAAAGGAGTTCCTGCTACAACCCCCCCCCCCCCGGCAAGTTCTCACTGAGCTGGTAAACCTGTGTCTAGGCCACATCAGATGGTAGGTGAGGCTAAGTATGATTGATTGCTTCTCCATATAAGAAATTCCCCTTCAAGGAAAACCAAATGGCAGAAGGAAGTATCCCTTCTTCCTGACAAGTTAATTTTCCGTGAGAGGATTCTCCCTCCCTTTTTTTGGCACTGAAGAATGTTCAGTCCTCTGAGCTCCCATTTTAGAGTTTGAACTGGTACAGTCCAGACACAGGTTGACCAGTGACTGGATCCAGGTCTGAGTGTATTTTTCCACCAAAGCCCATTTCAACTTTTTGGGGATGGTGTTCTACACTGTAGAAGATGTCTGGGAGAAACGGGTTAAACAGTATCTTTCTCCATGGACTTTTTCCTGGTCTTCAGAGCAGCTGCCTGAAGCTGCCAAATTAGCCTTTTTAAAAAAAGTAAAGAAAAACCATGGGAAGAGCCTATACAGGGTCAAGTCTGCTTCCGCCAGAGAACAAGACTTAAGACACCAACACTGCTGACCAAAATGCTGATTCATGATTGCACTGTAAAATACAAACATCTGAGCTATTTTCTTTTACATGACCTTTGGCTTAATTTGATGTTATCTGTATTAAAAAAATGTTCTGTCCTAGAAGTGTGCTAATTGCCGGAAAGAAACCCCCACGTTTCCCTGGTAATAGTTGCCTGATAAGGCCCGTCCAAAGACCTGCTCCAGGTTTTTTTCTCCCTCCTCTGGCTGACCAGAGTGGAGTTCCTGAAGCATCATTGCTGACTCAGCTGCCTTGTTATAGTTGCTGCGATCCTCCTCCTGGATTCATCTAGAGAAGACACTCTTCTTCTTGATGGCTGCAGTGCAGGAAGGCCAGGTGCACTCACGTTGCTGCTCTTGTACCAACTGCAGGATGGCACTTTGGTGGCTCTTGAAATGCCACAGAGCCCTGGGGGCGTTCTTCCTCTCCCACGGTCTGAGCTTTTCTGACTGTGACCATTGACCGAGCCAGCAGAGGAGGTGAGGTTGCCCTGACTGAGAGAACACTGTGGCAATGGGAAATTTCCACTGAGTTTCTTGAGCTCCATTACTTGTTCTCTGGCCTGGGTCAAAGCTTCAGTGAGCTCAAAGCGTTCCTCACACTCCCTGCGCACTGTGTCTTGGAGAAGAGCATTCTGCAAGCAGACAGAAAGGCATATTTCATCAGACACTGTCAAAAATTAGAAATAAAAGGAAGCACATTAAATGTTTGGGTGGTTTCTTTGCTTTTCAGTGTTCAGGAAACAGGGGGCACAGGCTGGCCTGTGATGTGCTGGAATCCTCCCAGCACGCTGCAGACAAACCATTTCTACTTTATTAATGTTTTGGCTACTGCATTTTGTTATATTAGGCATGATGGGGGAAAAACCCAGCTGACATCAAAAGAGCTGTTTTAGAGGTCCTGTGAGAGGACCTTTTAAATCCTTTGCTTTGAATGGCCACACCATAAACAGCTTAAAAAAAAAACTTCTGAGACTTCTCTGAGTTCCAGAAGAGGCTTCCTTTTCAGCAATCAGGTTGCAGGGGAAGAGTGGGGAGGCTGCTGTTCATGACCCCCCCCTCCCTCAGCATACACTTGAGTAGTGCAGTTTGTCAGATCCAGGCAAAAGCTGATCCATAACAATCTAAAAACAAATAAAATATATCTTAAATTAATAAGGATCTCATATTTGACAGTCTGACAAATTAGTTAAGCTAGTGGCTTTCACCACAGCTTGTGGCAATGAATTCCATGAGCTTGTCATGTATTTGTAGGGGTGTGTGTGTGTGGGAGAGAGAGAGAGAGAGAGAGAGAGGTTCTGAAGAAGTTAATGTTTCATGCTCCCCCTGCAATAACCTAGATTTCTGCAACTGCAAGGAGGGGAGATTATTTTCTTCCTTTGGGAGATCTCTATTTCCCCCACAAGCTATTTCTCGGGATCCCCCATCCTCCAGGAGCATTATAGGGTGAGTTTTGGGCTGCTGCAGTCAGGAGGAATTGGCAAAAATCACCCCTCCCTCATACCTGTGTAAATCTAGGCAGGATCCAAGCCAATTTCTACTCATACTGTCTTCACTGTTTTTCTACCCCAATCACCAGGAGATTTGGACAGAGAGATATAGGAGCTTGATGTCATCATCACCATATTGAAATCCATTGCCAAAGCTATAGCTTAGGTCTCCTAAACACTCTGAACACCATGGGAGATACTTGACCCTGTGGAACCCCCCAAACAGCTACCACACTGAAGGTAGCTAAGTTTCCAATGGCAACCTTTGGAGTATGGTCTGTGAAGAACAATTTAAACCAGTCCAAGGCACATCTCCATCCAAATACCTAATTCAGCTTCCAAATGGCTCAACAAGATGGCATGATCAAAGGCTGCAAACAGATCTGGAGCTGCTTCACTATTGTTCTCAGTTTTCTAAGGCAGAGCAAATTAAAGGCTGGGTAATAATTGGCCATGTCATCCTTTCTGAGTGGCTGGGTGAAGGTGCCGTGAATGATTCATGATGGACATCAAGGTCTCATTAATGTGGCTGTTACATGATTTTATCAGCAAGGATCCAATGCACTAGGGGTGGCCTTCATAGGTCTCAGGATCCTGTCTGTGTCCATCAAGGTAACTGGATCAAAATGGTCATAACGTATTATGCATGTCTTCTGTTTGGCCTATATTACAGATAGTATCCAGTTCAGCGTGTATTTGTTTTATTTTATCAGCAAAAATGTAGTGAAGTGTCACTGCTACCTGTCTGCTTCTGAGACAATAAAGGTTCAGATTTAGAAGTCAATACATGACAAGAAGATACCTTAAATGATCAGGATGGTTGTGAGCTAGCTGATGCAATGGTCACAGAAAAATAATGTTTCTTTGCTGCTATCACCACTGCTTCAGCTTGCTCTGTCAGATTCAATATGAATTTTCTGCCAGCGGCTTTCTAAATGTCATCTAGCACTTTTTAGATAACCTTCTCTATAGTAAACCACTAGGCTGCCTTCTGCCCCAAGGCCAGGAGAGGTCAATAACAAGCAATCTTGGCAAGAGCTCTGAAGAAGTTAATGTTCCAAGCTCCCACCGCAATTACCAGATATTTCATGCTAGTATTAATTAATTCCTTGCATACAGCTTGAATACCTAGTATGGCAATTAGTTAATTAATTAGTAATTTCATAATGGAGCAGTATTCAACTTTTAGAGTCGTATGGTATGACTCTCAGAACCTGTTCAACAGTTGAGATCATTAAAGGTCCTTCCCCATAGGGTTGGGAGGCCTGGACTGTTAACCAGCGAGAGACTGGGTGGGGTGCCTGTCAGCGACAGCTTGTCGTTTCTGGGGAAAGCCCAGATGTGACATCAGTCCTTTCTAGAAATTGCCATGGGGCAAAGCATAAAGGAATTGACAATTCCTGGAGAGGACTGGTGCCACGTCCAGGTGTTCCCTGAAAGTGATGTCACCCCATAAGTGATGGTGATTTTTTTTTAAATTCTTTCCTGAGTCAGCCAGTGGCGTGCTGGTGGGCAAGGCCCACTGGGGGTGGACACACAACAACCTTTCTCCTCCAGGTACTCACAGCTTAGGCAGGGGTCCACCAAACACAGGGCCTTTTCTGTCTCCTCCTGTGGAACTCCCTCTTAACCTGGTTCCCCCTCTTTTACCTTTTAGGCAGGCCTCATTTTGGGCAGGAGCTCACAGGAGCGGAGCTCCGGAACCTCTACATTTTATGGTGCTGTTTCTTTCTCCCCCCCCCCCCAAAAAAAAATGCTTCTGAGCTCCATTGTTCAAACCCCCTGTGAGAATTTTGCTGAACTCTAAGGTTTGACAAACTTTCTAATATATTTCCCCTCAAAAAATGGGAAAATATCCAAAACATATAAGGCAGACAGATGGAAATCTTCATCGTGCCACTGTGGCCACATAGGAGAAAGTAATTTTAAAAGTATGATGGAAGTAAGGTTTTACTATGAACATTATGACAATTTTACTATGACAATTATGACAATTTTACTACGACAATTATGCAGTTGGGCAATACAATATTGCATAATTATGCAGTTATGCAATACAGCCCAAATACTGACAGCTATGCAAATGACTTGTGCTAATTAGCTCCAGCACTTCTTTTTCTCCTGTGCCAGTTCCCACCCAGGCTTTCTAATTTTGATTTTACTCCTGCTTTCTGGTAACTACTTTTTATTGGTTTTCATATCACTGTTTGGTTTTTATGTACCATAAGTCACTCTGAGTGCCCCACTGAGACAGAAGGACATCATATGCCTTTTAACAGTAAATATACACACCCAGTGAGAAATTCTCTTGTGGACGCTCCACTGCAAGGCATGGAAGCTTCAGGCTTACCCCAGCAATTCCATTTAACAGTTTGAATGCTAGGTGATTCACTGATAACATACATGCTTTCAAGTACAACATCATTTCAGCAAGTTAGAGATGGCTACCCCCACACACACCAGTGTACTTGAAATGGAACAGGTTAAACATGTAAATAATGGAAAAGAAATACTCGGAGGACAGCAGTAATCACCGGACACAAAGACTTGGGAAAATATTAGGTGTGTCTGCATTTTATGAGGAAGAATTAAGAACACAGACACACAGCTAAGGATCTAGTGAAGGATCTAAATTATGAGCTCAGTAATTTTAAATCTGATTAGTGCTGAATTTGAAAGTAGACTTAATTATACAAGAAATGAAATCACTCCAGTTCAATCAATTTCCCACACACAGACACACACAATTTCTTTCTTCCCAAAAGCACAGGAGGTAATAGCAGATTGAAAGGTTGACAGAATTATTCACAGCCCAATACTGCCTAACCTCCAATGATAGAAAACAAAAGATAATCAAGGAAGTTTTGAGTTAGACAGAAAACAGAACTTTCTCCAGTTGAATGTAATTTCCAGTTTTCAGATCTCTGGCAGGTAGGGCAGACAGCATTCCAAGGGACAAAAATATCTATTTTAGTTGCCAAATTTTATAATACCCTAAAAACTTCTGTTAGTAATACAGACCTGTTTTTTGATCAGTCATGATGCCCTCAGATGGCATCCAAAAGGCATAAAAGAGATGGTCTGATTTAAAGCAATGCAGTCCTTCGGCCAGTGGTCCCCAACTCTGCTGAACCTGTGGGCACTTTTGGAATGTACAGGTCGTGGGTGTGACAACAAAATGGCTGCCATGGGCAAGGCAATCACTAAATGGCTGCACTAAAGGCATGATACATTTATAGAATGTTGTAAGGCCACTCCCCGCATATGAGCCTGTTAGGGGAGGGTGGGATATAAATCTGATAAAATAAAAAATAAAATAAATAAATTAGGAATTTCAGAACCAAGCATTCTCCTATCATGGAGGCAGTGCCAAAAAACACCATTAGGGTTGCCAGGTCTGTGTTGGAAAATACCTGGAGACTTTGGGGGTGGATCCGGGAGAGGGCGGGGTGGGACTTCAGCAGGTTACAATGCCATAGAGCAGGGGTGACCAACGGTAGCTCTCCAGATGTTTTTTGCCTACAACTCCCATCAGCCCCAGCCATTGGCCATGCTGGCTGGGACTGATGGGAGTTGTAGGCAAAAAACATCTGGAGAGCTACTGTTAGCCACCCCTGCCATAGAGTCCACCCTTCAAAGCAGCCATTTTCTCCAAGGGAGCTGATTTTTGCCAGCTAGAGATCAGTTGTAAAATCGGGAGATCTCCAGGCTCATCCTGAACACAATGGAAGGTAGCCTGGTGATCACAGAACCAGACTGGAGAGGAATGCTTTTGGTGCTAGTTTCATCAACCTGAAGACAAAAGGTTAATGTTTGGAATTCAGACATTTACAGAGCAATCCTAAGCAGGTCTACTCTGAATTCTACTAAGGTATATTCGATGGGGCTTGCTCCCATGAAAGTGCCCTTAGGATTGCACTGTAAGTGAAAGTGCTCATTTTTTCATCAAATTTCCCATGCAAAAGGACAGAAACCTGCTCCTTATTCTTAGATCCCTAGAATATTCATTTCTCTCCATTCCTCTCCCCATCCGCTCACAAACCTTAAAACATTCATTTTTCTTTTCCATTTGCTTCCTGAACTCTGTCCCCTTTATTTATATAAAGTTTCTTGACTAATGGCCTTTCTATTCAGTTCATAGCTTACTGTTTAATTTGTGCCTTTTCCATTGTCTGCCCTTTCCCCTTTTATGTCAGGTCTGTCCACAGCTGGGTTCTTTTGCTTGCTTTAGTACTTGCACTGCATTTGGAAAATTTGTAAATGATTCATAAATAGAAATTGATGATGACAGCAGTAGTAATTTTCATGGATGTCATATGCAAACTCTCATAACGAAAAAGAAATCCACAATATTTTGCAAGAAACTGAGGCGGAGGTTACCCAAATCGCAAGTCCTTCTGTCAACACATGGAATGATTTCGTATCATGATAACATAGTCAGTTGTCAGAAGAAAAACAGGTTGCTTACCTGTAACTGATGATCTTCGAGTGGTCATCTGTGCAGTCACACACATGGGTCTTGCCGCAGGCAACGGATCCATACCTCGGAGTCTCTAATAGCTCGCCTAGAGCGCTTTTTGGCACGCTTCCCCCTTGCTCTGGGGAGCAGGCATCGACTGCGCATGCCTGGAACTAGGGGGAGGCGCCCTTCCCACTCAGTTTCTTTCAGCCGCCACTGACACTCTACAGAGGTAAATATTTAGGCAGAGGAAGCCAGCAGCGGGGAAGGCTGGGTGGACGTGTGTGACTGCACAGATGACCACTCGAAGATCATCAGTTACAGGTAAGCAACCTGTTTATCTTCTTCATGGTCTCTGTGCAGTCCCACACATGGGTGACTAGCCAGCTAAATGGTCACGGAGGTGGGTGCTGGTAAGAAAAAGAAAGTGTTAGTCACATCCTACAGATGGTAGATAAAAGCGGATGCACTCACCAGTCACTTCAATGGAAAATGGACCTGAGGACCGCTTGACCGAAGGAGGCGTCTTGTCTCGCACGAACGTCCAAAGCATAATGGGAGACAAACGTGGATGGTGAGGACCAAGATGCCGCAGCACAGATGTCCTCTAGAGAGGCGCCCTGCAGGAAGGCCGAAGACGTCGAGACCGCTCTGGTTGAGTGAGCCTTAAGGCCTTTGGGTAAGGGTTGCTTAGCCAACTCGTAACACAACTTGATGGCACTAGATACCCACTTAGATAGTCTCTGGGTAGAAATTTTGTGCCCTCTGTGGGGATTGCCGTAGGCCACAAACAGGTTAGGGTCCTTATGGAACGGTTGTGTACGAGAGAGGTAAAAGGACAAAGCTCTTCTGACGTCGAGGGCATGTAGAGCTCTTTGCCCAGGGTCCTTTGGATCAGAAAAGAACGTTGGCAACGAAGTGGATGTTGACAAATGAAAGTGTGACGCAACTTTTGGAAGGAAGGAAGGGTCTGGTCTTAGGACCACCTTGTCCTTATGAAAAACTGTAAGGAGCATCATAGCGGAAAGCACACAGGTCACTGGCACGCTTGCCGGAGGTAAGGGCAACTAATAGAGCGGTCTTCCAGGACAGCAGATTGAGATGCACTGTGGCCAGGGGTTCAAACGGGGGCTTCAAAGGATGTGAAAGCACTAACAACAAACTCCAAACTGGTACAAACGGTCTGATAGGAGGATGAAGGTGCAACATGCCCCTTAAAAAAGATTTGGACAACCTATGTGAAAAAACAGTCTGGCCATCAACAGGATCATGGAAGGCAGAGATGGCCAAAAGGTGAACTTTTAACGAGGAGTAGCAGAGACCTGACCCCTGTAGGGAAAGTAGATATTGAAGGATCAAGTTCAGAGGTACAGACTCTGGGTGGAGATGCTGGGATGATGCGAAGGAACAGAAACGCTTCCATTTGCATTGGTAAGAACGCCTGGTGGAGGGCTTTCTAGCGTTTAGAGATTTTTCGAGTAGAAAACTTTTAAGTCTAGGCACTCGGTTTTTTCGCGCCTGTTTCCCGAAACCGGCGCAGTGAGGGCAAGTATCCACCCTATGCGATTCGCCCAGGCAAAAAAGGCAATAGGAGTGTCCGTCTGAAGTGGGGATTTTAGATCCGCACCTCCAACACTTCTTAAAGGTAATTTTCCCTTCCATACGCTCTGGACGGGGGAGGGAGGAAGGGGGGGGGGAAGGAAAGGGACAGAAAGCGCAGAGTAGGGCCTCTTTTTTTATTATTTTCTATGGACGAAGGAAGAAAAAGTGAAAAAAATAAGACGAAGAAATACGATACCAACAGGAGGGAGACGAGCCAAAGAGAGGAGCGCAACAAGGTAGGTGTTGTCCGGGCGGCGGAAATGAAGAAACTGAGTGGGAAGGGCGCCTCCCCCTAGTTCCAGGCATGCGCAGTCGATGCCTGCTCCCCAGAGCAAGGGGGAAGCGCGCCAAAAAGCGCTCTAGGTGAGCTATTAGAGACTCTGAGGTATGGATCCGTTGCCTGCGGCAAGACCCATGTGTGGGACTGCACAGAGACCACGAAGAAGATTAATTTAGATGTCTGGTCTGGATTGTCTTCTTCTGATAATGGGCTTGTGATGTTGGTCTGAACCTTTGGATTACATTCTATTTTCAACCATTTATTTTATTGTTAGGGCCTATAAACTGCATTAAGTAAGATTCAAGGCCATCATCACAGGCTGACTGAACTTGAGAAAATTAATACCCATGTGGGGGGAAAGGGGTGGCTCTCACATATCTACCTCCCTAGAGACTTCAAAAGGAGTCATGCCCTTTAGGCTTTTTTGTTACAGGAAAAACAACCACCACCACACAGCATCTGCTAAGGTTTCTGTGCAGAAAGGAAACAGCCTATTACATTAATGTCTAATAATAACAAGAATGCCCTTAGTGGCTGATCCATGGACATCTTGCTCTGCCTTCCCTCCCAAATTGGAGTGTTGGTGTCTTTGATGCATTCACATGACATTGTCACACAATCAGTTCTAGATTTCCCCCTGCTTCATTGCAATCTTTTCTAAACTTGCACTGATACAATCTTTGAAAGATCGTAGCCTAGGTAGGATCTGCTCACCCTGCCCATGTTTACACCATTTTTTTCTTGGCATCCCCTCATGCCCACAATCCCACACACACCTGGAATCCCCCTTTGGCTGGCAATTTTAAGGGTTTTTTTTTCCCTCTATGGTGTCAGAACTATAGCCACTATTGATTTTTTAAAGCTAGTGCAAAGTTCATGGTTGGTAGTTGTCTGTGACACTCAAGATTAAGATTATTGTCCTTTTTATCCCTATTATTATTAATTATCAATTGGCATTACAATTCAGTGTAACTATATTGTTTTATTTTGACATATTGGCAAATTTCTGTAAGCTTTTGTTATGCCATTAAAGGTTATTGGATTGGAATGGATTGGGAGGGGAATGGGGGAGTACAAGGGGATACTGGGGAAAGCATGGAGAATACCCCCAAGTGGATGTTCTGTTGCACCTGTGAATGCCTGTGCATTTGCAGCAACAATGAGTGTACACATCATCACGTGGATGCAGCCACTGGGGGCACAAGCTGCCCTCTTTGGGAAGTGATGCTGCCACTTATTCTCTTGCACCTCTGATCCTATTTCTAGGGGCTATTAAGATTCTTTAAGATTATCCACCTTTCCCTGGTTCAGTCTGCATACTCCTGGTTGCATACTACAAACTAGACAAATACCATCAGGCCCTGCCTCAAAGATGAATTCAGACATGCAACATCAGACATTGTTAACCAATCAGCACAGCTTAAACGCTGCTAAGGGATGAATTTCCTTTTCCGTTATGTTTTTTCAGGTCTCCTGGCATCACTTCAAATGCTACTGCAGCCAGGGGGATACTTTCATAATGTGTTTCCAGTGCTGAACAATTAGATTAAGTGATGAGGCATTCAGCTATACGAAACCGGTCTTAAGCATATCATGGTAAACTCCTAGTTGAACCCTCACCTCTTCTTGAACTTCATTCAATTTCTGGATCAACTGAGTTTGCTCCTGGGTCAGTTTCTCCAGGTCATAGGACTTCTTTTTTATTTCTTCCGCCATGTCTTCTGTGACTGCATGATGGGTACTCTGTTCTTCTGACAGCTGGATCTCAAGGTCTGCCAGCCGCTTTTCAAGGCTTTGCCGCTCTCCTGCCTTGTTGTTTTTCTCTGAGAGTTTGGTCTGGGCTTCATGGAGCTGCTTCCCAAGGGTGCCCATTTCCATTTCCAGGTTATTAACAGCACTCTGTAACAGCACCTGGAAAAACAAATCTGGCATTCATTTGTTTGCAAGACATTTCTCCATTAAACGGATTTGAAATATTGCCTTAAGGGATTTTTGCAAGAGGAAGTTTCAGGAGGGTAGCCATGATGGTCTGCAGTAGAAGAGCTGGGTTTGAATCTAAGAGCACCTCAAAGACCAACAAGATTTCCCAGAGATAAGCTTTTGAGAGTCCAAGCTCTCCAATGGATCTGACAGAGGGAGCTTTGACTCTCGAAAGCTTATACTTCCAAAATCTTGTTGGTCCTTAAGGTGCTGCTGGACTTGAATCTTGCAAGATTCTAGTGGTGCTTTGTGCTTGTCGAAAATGAATGATATGAAAAGCTGCTTTACAGAAATAAAGCATGGCGGTAGGAAGAGAGCGACCAAACTGCCCAAGGTCATAGCAGAACTTGAAATGGCAGAATAGGAAATGGGCCTCATGCCTCTCAAATTTGGGGGGTAGGGGAGGACAGAACTGTTTTGGATAATCCTCATTAAAGTGTAGAGTGGTAATGCTTAAAGGGTTCCAGGAGACACAAGTACACTGAGAAAAGAAATTGTTACTGTGTCCTGACACATCAAATAAATAATTTAAGACTTCTAAAGCCCACCCACTGATATGTCTGCCCCATCAATCTTGTGTGGTATCCATTGTTTATAGTCTGCCATTCTCTCCGGGATTCAGGGCAAGTTACATAGTGCAAGTCAAATATAATCAGCAGCATGGGAACGAAACAGTGCAAAATAGAGTTTGGATAGAAGAAACTGGAAACAGAGCTGAAACTACCTGAAACAAAACTCAAGCATAATCAGGCACCACTTGAGGCAGGCAATTTGGTAGCTGATTCAGAAGCAACTGGATGGATCCCTAAACTCTACCCACTGCAGAAACTGAGCAGGCTCACCTTGCAAGGAGGCTGCCAAGTGTCACTCTAGATGTTCCTGCTCTGGGCTTGCTTACAGCCAGGACTTGGGTAGAAGCACAGAGAGCTTCTCTAAGGGTTGATGAGACTCACTACAACATGCTCCAGATGTAATTCTCTGTCTGCAAGGAGGCGCCTCCGATTCTAATTTGGAAATAAGGCTATCACGTATCTGAGGAATGCTCCTTCAGAGATTATTCAGAGTATTTTGCTTAATGTTAATGAAATCATAATGTAAGGCAGTAAATCAATATGTAAGGCTGTAAATCTTTGACAAATTTCTTGCACCAAAAATTACAAAGGCTATTCTGCAAGTCATTACGTAAAATGAAAGAAGTAATATTCATTTTGAGGAAGGAAAATAAAAAAAAAACCCTTCCAACACTGAAATATCTACTGGAGACTGACATTGCCTATTTAAAATGGCTCAACATGCTTAAACTACAAGCTGTGAAAAGGTGAGGTGGCCTTGTTTTAGGAGAGGCAGAAATTTGAAAGTGGAAAGAAATAACATCAGCAACAAAATAAGAGGGCGCCTGAATGATAGAACCAGGTGAAAGCCCAAAGGAAATATTTTTCAGAAAACATCCACAGGAACACTATTTAAAATTGTCATCAAGTGCCTTTGCAGACAACAAAGTAAAATGGAATACCAGGAAGAAAAATATAAACATGTTCAGGAACAGGTTTGGGAGTTACTGCAGTGGGAAGAACAGATCAGGAGTCTTGCTTCATCAGGAGTACCCTTTACAAAGCCACAAAATGGCTTGCATAGCCGCAGTCCAAAGTATGGAAAGTACTGTTAAGGACACAAGGGCTGTGGGGGTGATAAGACGTAGTGGTGAGGGTGTTGGACAGTCAGCATTTGGGTTCAGATTCCCACTCTGTCATAAAGCTCACTGGGTGATCTTGGGCAACTTGCTCTTTCCCACCTAATTTTACTCACACAATTATTGTGAAGTAACCCCTTAAGAGAAGAAACGGATAAAGACATGGATGACATAATAACACAGTAGGGGGTTTAGGGTTTTTTTTTTCCTAGCAACAAAATATTTAGCACTTTCATTCACACTAAATAACACACTTTCAACCCAGATTCAGTGCACTTTACAACTGGATTTTACTGTGTGAAATGGCAAAATTCACTTGCAAATGACCACTGGAGTGGATTGAAACTGCATTACTTAGCATGTGTGAAAGTCCCCATTGCCTTTTAGGTCCTGGGAAAAATGTGATTTCCCTGCAACAGATGAAAATCAAGAGAAAGGACTTAGATTATTCAGCAATTGTGATTTATAGTTCCACTGTAGCCTATATTGAGTGTTACATGCATGCTGAAAAGCAGACAGTTAAAATATTTTATTACTGCTAAGTAAAAAATACTTTTTTCTATTTTACTAAATCATAACAAATCATATGACATTAAACTGGGGGTGCCAGATCCATTTTTATTTTTGAATTAAGCTCAGTCAAAGTATTCTTGGATTGTATTGAAAAAAATTAAGCTTGCTTGCACAACACATTATCCTGTGCTAAACAGAATTTATTCCAAATCTACCAGGGATGGAAGAATGTCATGAAAGAAGACTTGTTTTATGTTATTTGTTATCCTTGGACAACAGTACTTGAAGTCACTTCAGCTTCTGATTGGTCAATCAACTCAGGGCTGAACAAAAAAAGCAAAGTGGATGTAACAAGAGCCGGCAATTCATGGCAGAGCTGGAATTTCTGGAGTCGCTTCTCTTCTAGCCTGGCTCAGTGTAAGTAACAGCAAGATTGTTTTTGATGGAATTTTCAATCCCACAGAAGAACATCATGACCCATGAATGACCCAAAACAAGCATCTTAGGGTGTGCCTGAAGCTCCCTGGAATTCTTTGTTCTTGTAGACAGGACAACAACTCAGGAATGGCAACCTAGGAAGACAGATTGCATAAACAAATCCATTTTGAACAAGATAAGGTACCCAAAACATCCTTAGATCGTCTGCCCAGGTCAACAAGACCAGTTGGATTCTAGAATTGTTTATTAATGTCAGCCCTACATTATCAAATTCTGAAAGGAGCTCAGTCATTTGTGACTATGTTTTAACAACATGATTGACTCATATGACCTACATGAAAAAAAATTAACTGAATTATATTTTTTCCAGTGCAATTTAATCCCAAAGCAGTTTATATTCAGATGTTAAAACCTTTTTGTGTAGTAGCTCATCCTGATCTCTCTGATATTTTGCTATCAGTTCCTGATGCTTTTGTTTCTCGATGTCTAATTCCATTCCAGCGTCTTCCTTGATTCTCAGAATCTCTTCCGTGTAATGGGCTTGTTCTTTTTCTCGATCAGCTTCAATCTAGAGGGCAAGATAATCTGACTGTCAGTAAGTATCTATTCAAATTTATATCAACTCTCCATGGAATGCCCAGTACACAATCCTGCATAGTTTAGCTGCAAAAACAATGAGACTTTTTTTAGGTTAGTCAAGACTAGGAGCTGGATGAAACAAGTTTACTCAGAAGTCCCACTGAGTTCAATGGAACATACCTGTAGTTCAAGATCCATGTCATTACTGCCAAAGAACTTGTTATGACTGCTTTGTGATACCTTGTGTCTGTATTGTTTAAAAAGATGATCAAGGTGGGCAATGAACAATCTAACTCTATGGTCCTGCCTTAAAGAGTTGCCTGATGGGATTCAGGGATTTGATATGAGAACCCACATATGCCATGATGACCTTCATCTTCAGAATGGCATATCTATTGGCATGAGAGGAGGAGCACAGAAAGAGTTTGGAGCTTGGACTATGAGAGATTTAAGGCCACGAGATATGTAACTGGATATCCTGATATTTCCTTTCAAAGTGAAAGGCAGCTGTGCAGGAAAAGCCTGCACTGGGGTTGTGGAACCACGGAAGGGTTTAATCCTCTCCCCTATACTGGGGCAGGGAAAGATAGGCATAATACCTCCTTTTCCCTAGCTTCACAGCCCTAAATCCACCAGGGCTCCCACAGATGCAGTTGCCTTGACTGGGATGGCCCAGGCTAGCCTGATCTCATCAGATCTTAGAAGTTAAGCTGGTTCACCCTTGTTAGCATTGGGATTGGAGACCACCAAGAAATTCCAGTTGCTACACAGAGGCAGTAAAAGGCAAACCACCCTGGTATGTATGCCTTGAAAACCCATAAGGCAGATGCAACTTGATGGTCCTAACACAAAAACGCACAGATTTCATTCAGGCTGAAAGAAAACAAAGGAATCCAGTCACAGATTTGTGTAATTGATAGCACAATCCTCAGTTAGATGCATAGAATTTGGAACTATGAGTTGACTGGAGGTGAAGCATCTTGGGGTACAAGGAGTTCTCTGGAAATCAGATGATGGATTAATAGGTTTGCCCCATGGAAATATTTATGCGCTTCTGCTACATTCTACTTGTAGATTTGTAAATAAAACAAATATTACAAATGTAGTTACATTTCCAGTGCTGAATCATCCAGAAGTCTGCAGAGTTACTCTTGAAGTGGCTCACCACTCAAGAGAAGGAAAGAGTATGTAGTAATATATTTTCCAAACACCTAAATTGCTTTAAATGGTTTTACTTGGATATTATCTCGAAAGGTGAGTTATTGAAACTAATGGAGTGCAGACAAAATTGTGATCTCATTACAGCAGCCTTCTCACCAAAGGTATATTCTCAAGCCCTCAAGGAATTTAAATATGTATTGTTAATAGACATGATAGAAAACACTCTTTCTCCAATATAAATATTAATCACCTAATTCTGATCTCTCTTTTTAAAACCCATTTATTTTACAGACCACGCTTTGCCAAGCCCGGTTAATTTCGTGAAATAACTATGCTGTAACTATGTCAGGCCTTGCAAAATGTAGTTTGGGATGCCAAAGTCAGGACCATACTGTGAGCATTGGAGAGGGCTACAGGCTGTGTGTGGGGTGGGGAGCACTTGTCCATGATTAGCTACCATGTTACAGTCCCTCCAGGTCTGCTTGGTCAAATGCTTGGGTCTCACAATAGCCGACTCTCGACCTTGGAGTACCATCAGGGGAATAGTTCCTTCACTGCTTCCCTTTTGGAAATGTCCTCCATGGAATCTCCTCTCCCTGATCCAGACTCAGACTCTGCCTGGACACCTTCTTTAAGGCCCTCCCCTACCATTGTATAGATGTCGATGTGCTGATCTTCTCCTCCACAGTGACTCAACTCCCAGGGAAATCCCAAAGGAATATCCATCCCCTTTTATGGCAGTCAAAAAGGCTAACCACCATTGTCCAAAGTTGTTAGTCCTTGGCCAAACTCAGCCCCATCAGCTGCTATGGAGGCTCAGGACCTCTGCCTGGGCCTACTGGGGGGTGGCTTCCCCTGTGGGCTCAGGCTCGGGTTCCTCCACTTCAGGGACTGCTCCTTGCCGATCTTCCCCCCAGACACATACACTGATCAATATCAGCCAGTGTCAACAAAATTAGTCTGAGTTTTATAATCTGCATCTCGTTACGGTCTGGATTCTGTAAGTGGAATATTGGCAGACCCTAGAAATATAGGCACAAATTATTTTTTTTCCTCCAAAACCAAAATCTATGTAATATCTTTCATTAAGACCAATCAAAATCACACAACGTATTGTGGAAGCCTTCCTCAGAACTCTTCATCAGGCTGAATGTTCAAGAGGTGTGTGGGGGAGGAAACAAATATTTCAGATCCTGGTGCTAAAGGCTTCTCTGACTGCATCATGTGTAGGATACTCAGCTGACCTCAGTGGGCATGGAGTGAGTCTACTGACATCAGATTGTCACCCTGGAATGCTAGGTAGAAGAAGCAGAAATGGAAGCTGTTGAGCTGGAAAAAAAATATAACAATCAGCAGCTGGTCCACTGTCTCTCAGATGCTAGACAGGAGCCCTGTTCCAAGTTCTTTTCCCTGTAGTTGAAATGTCCCTTTCCTCAGCTTCTAAATCCTCATATTCCCCGAGGAGACAAAAAGGGTTGGCAACTGTGTTGGTGCATATTTCTAGAATGTGGCACCTGTAAGTATCAGAAGTTTCTTTAGCAGAAAATAAGTATGGGATCATATAGTGATAGGAAAGAACATGTGCTCAGATGGGGAATGTGTTTCATGACTGTAGATTAACTCTTCAGGGGAAGGGCAGAAGGGGCAGTCAGGACTCCAGCTTCTAAGCAGAGGGATTTTTTAGCCCTGGGGGAATAGATGTGCAGAGCCAATTTGCACATGCTTCCTCTTATCCACTGGGGACAAAGTGTTTTTTCTACCTGGACATCATCTCAACTTAGGGGGGAAAATAGCTTTCACCATAACTAGTGAAGCGTGGAGCTAGTTTTTTGCCTAGAGCCTTGGGTCAGGAAGTAGCCCTAAGTGTTTATAACAGCCAGTCTAGTTTGCAAACAGAATTCTTTGACAAAGGGAGCTGAAATGAATTTTGACAGTCCTGACATCCAACGGAAGCTAGCCAGTGGATGAAAACATGTCCCATTTAGCTAATGCCTGAAATCACGGTAATTAGCAAGCCAGAAGAATGAACATCCTGAAAGATACTTCCCTCTGATCCCGTTCAAGTTGCATAGCAACTATTGATTATTTTTTTTTGTGTGTAAAACATTTTAATAACCCAAATGCATTTAATGTTAGAACACCACTTTAAACAACTCAGTTTTGAAAGATTTTGGGTCTTGATTTAACAAACACATGGACAGAAAGAATTATTATTATTTTTTTGAAAAAAATAGAGAACATTGTATGCCTATGTAATGGCACCGTGACCCAAGAAAAAGGCGACATCTCTTTGCTCTGATGAGAGCGTTTTCAGAACACTTGACATTCAGCACATTTTAATAGCTGTTAGCAAATATGTAACTGCTGTCTCCTATTTCTATTAGTTCTTTCTCCTGTTTAAATGTCAAGCTGCACAACAGATTCTGATTGTGCAAACAGACTGACCTCATACTAAAATTACATCCTACATGTGAGAAATTTACTTGTTTGAGACAGCTTGATCTATGTATTAGTAAAAACCTAAAATTATGTCATGACAAGTATAATCTATGAAAGGAAAGGTCTGAGTGTTTGAGAGTCAGATGCTGAGGCTTAATGACTGATTGGAAGTAAACAGTAAAAGTAGTCTCTCAATATATGAAAGATTTTAAAAGCAGAAGTGAAGACCCCCTTCTCCTAGACCCCGCCTCCCCCCCGCCAGCACAGAAGGCAGAGAAAGATAGTTCACATGTTCACAGATGTTACCTAATGGAAACTTAGCATCCGATACTGATACACATCTATGAACACGCCATTGCTGGTCAACTCACATATATAACATGATGTGGTCTGGTGAAATCAGATGATAAGTTGGAAGTCATCAAGTGAGGAATGAGATTGGAGATGTTGCTCATGCAGAAAGTCTCAGGTTCAATCCCCAGCAACAGTGAGAGCCAGTTTGGTGTTAGTGGTTAAGTGTGCAGACTCTTATCTGGGAGAACCAGGTTTGATTCCCCACTCCTCCACTTGCACCTGCTGGAATGGCCTTGGGTCAGCCATAGCTCTGGCAGAGGTTGTCCTTGAAAGTGCAGCTGCTGTGAGAGCCCTCTCCAGCCCCACCCACCTCACAGGCTCCACAGGGATACTCATACTCAACTGAAAGAGCCAGTTTGGTGTAGTGGTTAAGTGTGTGGACTCTTATCTGGGAGAACCAGGTTTGATTCCCCACTCCTCCACTTGCACCTGCTGGAATGGCCTTGGGTCAGCCATAGCTCTGGCAGAGGTTGTCCTTGAAAGGGCAGCTGCTGTGAGAGCCCTCTCCAGCCCCACCCACCTCACAGGCTGTCTGTTGCGGGGGGAGGAAGGTAAAGGAGATTGTGAGCTGCTCTGAGACTCTGAGATTCAGAGTGGAGGATGGGATATAAATCCAATTTCTTCTTCTTCTTCTTCTCCTTCCAATTAAAAGGATCAGGCAGAGGGTGATGTGAAAAACCTCTGCTTGACTTGAAAGAGCTGCTGCTGGTCTAAATAGATAATACTGACCTAGATGGGCCAATGATCTGATTCAGTATAAGGCAGAGCTTCATGCAAAAGTAACAAAAGCTATAAGAAATCATGTGTGGTATATGCATGTGTGAACCAACCACCAAGGCTTATAAATCAGCATTTCACAGATCTGTTTTGTGAACTCTCCATGAAAACTCTGCACAAACATGCTGGCTTTCATTTGTTTTTTGTTCTTGAAAAAAAGATGTGTTTTGCTGTGGTTATTCATATGTGCAGATCTCCTCTGTACTTAATGGGATCGGATATAATTTTTTTATTCTGTCAGAATCTGCCAATCAGCCCTGGAGTTCAGCATCCTTGGATGACATAAAACAGCCCACAAACTGTATGCACTTTCTAAGTGACAACATGTGATCCTCCAAGAAAAAATTCTCACTCGTTTCTGCCTCGTTCATCCATACAAGGCATAGCTATTCTCCGTCATGCTAACAAATATAGCATGCATCTAAGTGCTTCAGTGGACCTCTTTGGTAAGTCACTAGTTTGTAAACTACACAACTGCAATAAGTTCATGCCTTGTCCCCCTGTTCCCATGTACTATTGCTCATGCTAGATGCCTATGAGATGGAAAAATCAACTGAATTTTGCCACCCTATAAATTACTAACAGAGCTGGATCTTGCCACATTTTTCACTGTTGCAAGAGGAAACAGGGGCTCCTTTAGATCCTCCTCCAGGCTGTTCTGGGAGCCCTGGGACAGGGCTGCCATGAGGACAGTATTCAGGTGACTTCATCTCTCCCTTTGCGCCAACAAAAAAGCTGGTAGGATCTGACCCACCAAGTATGCCTCTTATGTTATGTATTTATGCTGACATATGTATGCTGATTCATGCATCAATCCATATTCAGTATTACTGCTGGCCAGTTTTTAGGGTATGATTTTGAACATGACTGCATAATGCATCTCAGTGTGCATGGAAAACATACACAAGGACTGCCTCTGTGAGATGATGCATGGATCTGATTGCATAAGTACATGGAAAGGAAAAGAACTGAGGCATGGCACAACCACTCTTGGGTTTGGCAAGGTTATTGTTGTTTTTTTACAAAAGATGAACCTGCAGAATTTCTAACTGGACATTCACTATGCTTGTTGCTGTGAAGATGGTTATATATTATGTGACAAAGTTGGTCTTAAAGGTGCACTTGTCTACTGCTTTGTTCTACACATGAATATACATGAAGATGCCTTAAACTGAATCAGACCATTACAGTTCTCCAGAGTTGCAGTGAAAGGTCTTTCACATCACTTACTAGCTGATCCCTAACCGGAGAAGCTAGCAATTGAACTTGGGATTGGGACATTCTGCATGCCAGGCAGATGTTCTACCACTAAGCCACAGCCCCTCCACAAATGAGGGAGGGGGGTGTACCTCTTATAAATTCCATGAGGAAAGGCTACTTTCAGGTGCATCTTCATGGGCCATTTCTCTCAGGCCTGACATAGCTCTAATTTCATATCCTGCTGCCTACAGTGACATCACAGTACCAGGGGCAGGAGGAGAGGGGCAGAGGAAGGAGAGGCCTGCCACCATTATCACATTCTTTCTCAAACCTCCCTAGCATTTTGGATTTTTTAAAAAAATCTCTGCACATCTGGATATCACCATACACAGTCCATGGCTATCTGCATAATCACTCTGCATAAGAGAGAGCCAGTTTGGTGTAATGGTTAAGTGTGCGGACTCTCATCTGGGAGAACCGAGTTTGATTCTCCACTCCTCCACCTGCACCTGCTGGAATGGCCTTGGGTCAGCCATAACTGTGGCAGAGGTTGTCCTTGAAAGGGCAGCTGCTGTAAGAGCTCTCTCAGCTCCACCTACCTCACAGGGTGTCTGTTGTGGAGGGGGGAGGGAAGGCAAAGGAGATTGTGACTGTTCTGAGATTCAGAGTATAGGGCGGGATATAAATCCAGCATCTTGTTCTTCTTCTTCTCTGCTATGGCATTATGCAAAAACCCATTCAAACAAAATAACTTCGTGCCCCAAACAAACTTTTCTATTATGCAGCTTCTCTCTTTCAGGATCTCATTCCTCAGATCAGTGGGTCTGCTTTGACAGCTGGGACTGCCTCTTCTATGTTTGGCTGAGCAGGCAGTGGCTATTTTTGTGTGTGGGGTATGTGTGTGTGTGACTGTCAAAAAAGCTTAGTTCACCAGCTATGCTTGTGTAAATAACTCATCCTTACTTAAATGAAAGTTCTAAATGCGGAACTCTCCCACCTCATAAATCCTTTCCACAAACCAGTTAAGACACAAACCCCTTGAATGATTTTGAATTTGGACAGGAAAAGAAGGCCCAGGTACATGTGGGGTCTGTGGAAAAAAAAAACCTGTCATAAACTTGTGAAGCTTCAAGATGAAGGTAATTTTTAAACACTTTTATATGTGAGTCATTTTATAGTTGATTTCTAGAAATCTGAACAATCCAGGTTTGATTCTTTAAGCCAGATTTCAGGCTGACAGAACCAGTTGTCTAGATTTAGTAATGAACAGAGTGTTCACACTTAATAAGGGCAGAACTCAGGTCAACTGGTGTGCCTTAATTAAAAGAACTGCTCCTGTGGCTCCATAATGAGAGAGATCACTGGTGCAAAAGTCCTCAAAATGCTCAAGGGACTTTAGCTATATATGTATGAGGGAAGCAGGGGAGACACATCAAATGCAGCCTCTCCACCATGACAAAAGCTCAGAAGCGTATGTTTCCCTTTGCTGTATTTGAATTCAGGATATCCCTGTATATGCCATTATGAGCTCCTGCTACATGCTATTAAAAGAGGTTTGCAGATTGATTAAAGTCTCTCTCTCTCGGCTTGGCTTCGCGAACGAAGATTTAAGAAGGGTGCAATAGTCCACGTCTGCTGCAGGCTCGCTGGTGGCTGACAAGACCAATGCCGGACAGGCAGGTCCGGCCACAGTGGCTGCAGGGAAAAGTCTGATTTAGGGTTGGTGCTATAGCAGTGCGATTCTTCCTCAATCTCCTTTTGTCCTCAAGACCAGCTATGCGTGCATTCTCAAAAGAAGAGACAGCCTGGTGGATGGTGTGCCTCCATGCTTTGCGATCTGAGGCTAGGTCAGACCACTGGTGATGGTTGATGCGACAGGTGCCAAGGGATTTCTTCAAGGAGTCCTTGTACCTCTTCTTTGGTGCCCCTCTATTTCGATGGCCGGTGGAGAGTTCGCCATACAGGGCAATCTTGGGAAGGCGGTGGTTTTCCATCCTAGAAATATGCCCTGCCCAGCGCAGCTGCGTCTTCAACAGCAGTGCCTCGATGCTGGTAACCTCCGCCCGCTTGAGAACTTCAGTGTTGGTCACAAAGTCACTCCAGTGGATGTTGAGGATGGTGCGAAGGCAGCGCTGATGAAAGCGCTCAAGGAGTCGCAGGTGATGACGGTATAAAACCCACGATTCGGAGCCGTAGATGAGGGTTGTCATCACAACCGCTTTGTAAACATTGATCTTTGTGCCTTTTTTCAGATGCTTGTTGCTCCACACTTTTTTGTGCAGTCGGCCAAAGGCACGGTTTGCCTTTGCCAGCCTGTTGTCAATCTCCTTGTCGATCTTAGCATCTGAGGAGATGATGCACCCCAGGTAGCTGAACTGCTGGACTGTCTTCAGAACTGATTCACCCACAGTGATGCAGGGAGGGTGATAATCTTCCTGGGGTGCAGGCTGGTGGAGAACTTCTGTCTTCTTCAGACTAACTTCTAGGCCGAATAGCTTGGCAGCCTCTGCAAAGCAGGACATCATATGCTGCAGAGCTGATACCGAGTGGGAGACAAGTGCAGCATCATCAGCAAACAGTAGCTCTCGGATGAGTTTTTCCATTGTCTTGGAGTGGGCCTTTAGTCGCCTCAGGTTGAACAGGCTGCCATCGGTGCGATAGCGGATGTAGACACCATCGTCATCATCTAGATCAGGGGTCCTCAAACTACGGCCCGTGGGCCAGATGTGGCCCGCTGAGGACGTTTATGCGGCCCGCCGGGTTATGGCAAAATCAGACTGGAAGTGAAGTTTGACCTAAACTCATGTTAGCAATGCACACTTCCGGCACTGGGCTGAGGCGGCGGAGACAGAGTGTGAGGTGATACCGAGGTGAGGTGAGTTCCCAGGCCGGGGTGTGTGGTGTGGGGAAGGGAGAGAGATGCAGAAGACGGAGAACTGATGGCCCACGGCCTTGAACAGTAACGGCAGTCCGGCCCTCCAACAGTCTGAGGGACAGTGAACTGGCCCCCTATTTAAAAAGTTTGAGGACCCCTGATCTAGATCTACTGCGGCTCTTTGAAGCATCATGCTAAAGAAGATCGTAAAGAGAGTTGGCGTGAGAACGCAGCCTTGCTTTACACCTGTGCCTATTGGGAAGGTCTCCGAGAGGTCGTTGCAGTGTCTGACTTGGCCTCGCTGGTCTTTGTGTAGCTGGATGATCATGCTGAGGAACCTTGGGGGACATCCTAAACGTTCCAAGATTTGCCACAGGCCTTTCCTGCTAACAGTATCGAAAGCTTTGGTAAGGTCGACAAAAGTCACATACACAGCCTTGTTCTGTTCCCTGCATTTCTCTTGGAGCTGCCTGAGAACAAATACCATGTCGGTGGTGCTCCTGTTAGCTCTGAAGCCGCACTGGCTCTCTGGGAGGAGTTCTTCTGCAATGGCGGGCACCAGTCTGTTCAGGAGTATTCTGGCAAGGATTTTGCCTGCGATGGAGAGCAGGGTTATCCCCCGGTATTTGGAGCAGTCTGACTTTTCCCCTTTGTTCTTGTATAGGGTGATGATGATTGCATCGCGAAAGTCCTGTGGTAATTTGCCTTGTTCCCAGCAGGTGACAAGTACTTTGTGAAGTGAGCTATGTAGTACTGTGCCCCCATGCTTCCAGATCTCTGGTGGAATTCCATCAACTCCTGCTGCCTTGCCACTTTTCAGTTGCTTGATGGCTTTAACAGTCTCTTCTAGAGTGGGGATCTCATCCAACTCTGTTTTCACTGGTTGAAGTGGGGTGAGGTGAATTGCTGAATCTTGAACTACGTGGTTGGCACTGAAGAGAACCTGAAAATACTCCGACCACCGGTTCAATATGGATGCCTTGTCTGTGAGGAGCACTTGGCCGTCTGCACTACACAAGGGACTCTGAGTCTGATATGATGGACCATATACTGCCTTCAGGGCTTCGTAGAACCCTCTTAAATCACCAGTGTCTGCACACAGCTGGGTTCTCTCAGCAAGCTTGGTCCACCACTCGTTCTGAATGTCTCGAAGCTTGCACTGGAGGTTGCTACATACAGCGCGAAAGGTTGCTTTTTTCCCAGGACAGGAGGGCTGAGCAAGATGTGCTTGGTAGGCAGATCTCTTTTTCGCCAGCAAATCTTGGATCTCTTGATTGTTCTCATCAAACCAGTCCTTGTTCTTCCTTGTGGAGAACCTGAGGACTTCTTCAGAGATCTGCAGGACGGTAGTTTTTAGGTGTTCCCAGAGTGCTTCTGGAGAAGGGTCTGTGGGGCAACTGGGGTCCTCAATTCTTGACTGGAGTTTTGCCTGGAAGGCAGCTTTAACTTCGGCTGACTGGAGACTGCCAACCTGAAACTTCCTCCGAGGGATACCTCCTCTCCTGGGTGTGGGTTTAAAGTGAAGATGGAGATTGCAGCGTACAAGACGATGATCCGTATGACATTCTGCACTGGGCATTACTCGGGTGTGTAAGACAAAAAGTAACTAACATTAAAGTAACTAACATTAAAATAGTTGAAATCATTAACATCAAAGTATTTAACATATGTCATAACCTTTCTCCTTTTTCTATCTAGACATGTCAGAACAACTGATCTCAGCTTTGGTGTTTGTACATGGGTGGTGAGTCCAAGCTTTTTATACAGGGTAAGTGGTTGCCATCATACTATTTTTAAAGAGATTCCTTGATTATTTAGCCTCACCCACGATATGAGAAGAACAGCAGCAGTCATTCTGACTTATTTCCCCTGTTGCTATCACAGATTATATTTAATAGCATAATTTATGGGATGGGAAAGAACCTGCTTGTTTCTCAGGTACATTTCCTGGAAGCAGGTCTATTAAAAATCTTGTTAATGAACAGACTCATTAACTAGATATGAGGACCAATTAAAGATGTGTTACAATTCCAGGTTTCACTTTTACCAAAATTGATGTATACCTGTTTGGAAACCATCACTGAAAAAAATTTATTGTGTATTTTTTTATCTTGATGAGACTTGTTCCATTTATTGTTTTTTTAAAATAGTGCTTAGGGGTTATTTTTAAAATTGCTTTAACTTGTTTTGTGAAATGTTTAATGTTTAACATCATTTACTGTCCTAAGAGTCTGTCCTGTCCTGTGCGTAGCACCACATGCCCAGGATAAATTGTCACAAATAAATATTCTCTGGTTGACTGACCTTAATTTTGTACAAAGAATTCTAAAGCATTGTGGAACAGAAGCTATTAAGAAACTGCTGCCGGATGCATATGCCTGACTACTGACTGAAGCAAAAGAAAACAAATAAACATAGTGATGACTGGAAATTCATTATTACCTTTTCCTGCCAGTTCTTTTCCTTCATCACCTTCTGCCTTAATGTTTCCTGTAGCTGTTTCATTCTGTTCTGATGGGACTCCCTAAACATAACAAATATTGATGAACAACATATAACCAATACATATTTTATTCAAGGGGGAAGGAACTACCAGTGAGAAGTGAACTACATCTGTGGTTCTCAAACTTTAAAAACCTATGCGAATACATTTTGATGTAGGATTTCATGGATCCCATGACCCCTCTATTTCTCCCTTTCCAGTGCCTCACCACACACACACACACACACACACACCCCACAACTGGAGGGGCCACCTGTTCCTTCACCCTTCTTTCTTCACCAATCTGGCATTTGTCCAGCTGTAAGGCAAAGTGTGTCCTCCTCACCTACCTCCCAGCCCTTTTCAAAGCACACATGGCAAGTCACACACGCCCCATGTTGGTTACCTCAGCCATTGTCCTGTGCATTTCAAGCAGATCCCTCCTCTCCACTCATACTAGCAAGTCAGTGGGTGACAACCTGCAGCCCCTGTGGAGTTTCCTCATGGACACTCAACTGTCTGCATACTTATTTATTTATAAGTTAAACTTTTAGACTGCCCTCCCCTGTAAATGTAAGGCTCAGGGAAGTGAACAACAATAAAGCATCCATAAATTAATAAAAACACTTCCAAAAAGTAAAATAATACACAACATTTCCAGATGGCGCTAAAAGACCCCAGTTTGAGAAAAAATGTCCTAAATTATGAGATTTCTCCTTTATCTTGCAATTCACCTACAGTACATGCTGTGAGCAGTGACTCAAGAAAGCTCATGCCATACCACGAATTTTGTTAGTCTTCAGGATGCTACTGGACTGATTTTCTTTTTTCTGCTGCTATAGACAAAAATGGCTACCCATCTTGATCTATCTCCATGAAAGTAACCCTCTGCTAGGTACTGCATGCTCCACGTTACACTAGTATTGCAAACATGTAGTTTTCTGTATGGATAACTTTCACTTGTTTGTGAAGATTTTCAGTTCATGATTGAATAAAAACTTGTGCAACAAATAAAAACAGAAATAATGATTAGCATTGGATACAGGTCAAGTGTGGTAATTTTCTTGCATTTTAAAATTAGGACCTATAACATATTCATTATATTTTGTTTGAAGGAAGATATGACAACTGCCATTCAGAACCAGGAATAATCAAGGCACAGGAGGGAGAACTGCCTTTTGCCCTGGGCCTGAAGCTCAAATTGAGATGCGTGATACATTTTTGGCATTGGTAAATTTTGCACCTTGACATTCTTTTTTGATGCCTTATTTCATTTAACCATGTTGTTGCTTCGACTTTTATTACAGCTGGAGACCTCAAAAAGCTGGACACGGTCCAAGCCTCTCTGGACATCTCAGAAGGTCAGCAGTTTAGTGCATACAGAAGTAGTCACGTGATGGTTCTGGCATGTGTCAAAACTGCAGAACTGATTCAAATCTTACTTTGGCTGTGAAATCATGATAGCCTTATGCAGTCTACTCTTTCTGCTCAGCCCCTCCCCCCAATGTACTATTTATGAATCATAATACTGACCTATGTTTCAGGCTGTTGTAGGAATTACTGACATAATGTGAAATGTCTTGAAGCCCCATGCAAATGCTAAGTGTTATTTAAGTCAAGGGTTTGCCAAGCTCAGTCCTGTCTGGGCACCTGATCATTTGATTGTGGAACTACAGCATGTGCTCAGAGAGAAATTTGTACCATGGATCATGGACACTGTAGGACAGACTGATGCTTTTCATCTTGACCTCAGTATTACTGTGTGGCCCTTCTGGCATGGTGTGTTCTAAGCAAAGGCAGGGAATTCCAACCACTAGAGTACCCCAATCAGATAGAGAGGAAAGGACAATGCGTGCAGAAGGTCAGTTGTGTGGCTGAGCCTACAAAGCACAACCCACAGGACAGAATTTTACCCACTACACCAAGCTACCACACCCAGATGCAACTGAGCCCTGATTTCAACATCTTTATGCTTCCTACTTCAATGTGTTCACAAGGCATGCAGGCCAGGTGCCAACATGCCCAACCCCAATTAGTTCAAAGTAAGTAGTAATTTGAATACAATTTATCTCTCCTACTAATACCTCACAGGGGCCATCTGTCATGTCAGGAAGAAGGAAATGTTTATTGTTTAGAAGCGGGAGCAAGCATTCTGTGACCTGCAGAGCTTTCTGGGTGTGTTACTCTGGAGGAGGTTTCCCCTGATGTAAAGGAAACAGGCAAGATTTGTGAATATTTGGTCTAACAAAATACCATTAAGAACATAAGAAGAGCACTGCTGGATCAGACAAGTGGTCCATCTAATCCAGCCTCCTGTTTCACACAGTGGCCAAAAAGTTCCTCTGGAAGACCAACAACAGGACATAGAGGCTGAGGCCTTCTCCTGATGTTGCCTCTTGGCACTATAATTCAAAGGTTTATGGCCTCTGACCGTGGAGATTTCCTTTAGTTCCTATAGCTAGTAGCCACTGATAGACTCTTCTTCCATGAATCTGTCTAATCCCTTTTTAAAGCTGTCTATGCCTGTAGCTTGAAACAATGGAAAAATGCAGCTGTGATTCAAAGAGACACAGGAAGGGATGTCAATCCCTTAATGCACAGGACCATAGAGAGAACAAGGCAAGTGTTGTTTCCATCTACCTATCTTTTTATCCTGTCCTTCCTCCATACATACATAGTCTTCCCTTCCTCCATTTAAAATCTCACAACAGCCCTGTAAATCAGGTTAAGCTGAGAGAGAATGTCTGGCACAAAGTGACCGAGTGACTTTAATGAAAGAGTGAGGATTTAAACAGGAGTCAGCACTCTAACCACTACCCAGCAGCTACATTCCTTCAGACGACATATTCAGGGGGGAAAATGATACAAGCAAAGGGAGAGAAGGAAGGAGTGCATTGGCTCCACCTCCAGCTCTTCACTGAACACGCTGGTCCCATTTCCCTCTTCCCTCCAAGTGCCAAAGTACATAGAATGTGAGCACAGTGCCTTTGTGTGTGGTTCTGTCCTGATCACAGGGACATGTATACAGTTGGTATGTAGGTGGAGCTATGCTCATGTTCTGGTAATCCTGCGTAGGCAGGGCTTTTTTTGTAGCAGGAACTCCTTTGCATATTAGGCCACACACCCCTGATGTAGCCAATCCTCCAAGAGCTTACAGTAGGCCCTGTAGGAAGAGCTCTTGGAGGACTGGCTACATCAAGAGGGTGTAGCCAAATATGCAAAGGAGTTCCTGTTAAAAAAAAAAAAAGCCCTGTGTGTAGGTGAGTGAGAGGGCCAGCACAACTGTTGACACACCTTCTCTTCATGGTTTCTCTGGATATGTCATCCAAAGAGGGTTCTGTTACTTAAAGCCTTGACAGCACCAGAAGGGATGATATTGGATTCATATCCCACCCTATTCGCTGAATCTCAGAGCGGTCACAATCTCCTTTAACCTCCCCTCCCCCACAACAGACACCCTGAGAGGTGGGTAGGGCTGAGAGAGCTCTTACAGCAGCTGATGCTATGGTCTGGTCCTAGTGTTAACAGTTTTCCCCAGAAGAATACATGCTGCACTGGAATGCATAATCTACCTGGAGCCTTCCACATAAGTATTCTTCTGTGAAGGAAAAAAATGGTTCTGTTGAAATCAGTCTTGCAGATGAATATCTGAAGAATGTTAATTGCTTTCTGCATGTAGCACACCACATATTTCATTCAGAAAAAATTCCTAATGGCCTCAGTGTGAGAAAAATTAAGGCCCAGTTATCTCTGCGCAGAGGCTGCTTGTGGATGTGGAAGCTTCAATACACCCAAGGGAGTTCCCATACCTGCCACAGCAATATTAGGGACAACCCTTCATGCACATCCACACTACATCAACACAATCTCCCCAACAGGGGGACAATAACTTTCAAATAGATAGCATGGCGTAACATTGCAACACCTGAGGCCTCACCTAAATTATATTGCTTATTATTCACTTGCAGCAACAGAACTTCATATGACCAAAACAGAGGCACCTGCAGTCTTGTGTGTAAATAGGTGGGGGTAGCCGTGTTGGTCTAAAGCAGCAAAATGAAGCTTGAGTCCACTGGCAACTTTAACAACCAATGAAGTTTAATTCTTCTGGGTATAATTAAGTGTGCATGCACACAAAAGCTTATACCCAGAATTAAACTCTGTTGGTCTTAAAGGTGCCGCTGGACTAAAACTTTGTTCTTAAAATGTTATTTTAAATGTTATTTTACCACTTACCAGGAAGTAACAGCAAGCTCCCCTCGCAGGATAGCATGCTTAGAACAGATAGAGGGGGGGGGGGAATTGTATAAACTGTAGGGGGTTTTGGAACAAAATAGATTAACACAATTGTCAAAACAGGTCAGTGTATAGGACAGGACAGAACTAACAGAATGTTACTGGCTCACTGTTCAAGTTGTAAAGTAGAAGCCCCTAGTTATCTCACGTTAGTCATGAACTTGCTTTAGGTAAGAAACTATCTCATGTTCTGGCATGCCCCTCAGCCGCATGGGAACAAAAGTATTGACCCACCTGATAGGGCTGTCACGAGCAGCCAATAAGGTGGAGAAAAGCAACACCAAGGAGACGGGGCTGTTCATCCTTGCTGGTGGCACTTGAATAGGGGGGTGGTACAGGACTCACTATGATGCTACAGCTACAAATGGCTCACAGTGCTTACTGCAGCTGCCATTGCAGGCTTTGGTGGCCATTTCACCAAACAATGGGCTTAACAAAATTCTCCTTTCCTCTGCTGTCTTCCAGCAACATTGGCTGGGAAGGATGCCTCTCCCTAGATTTTGATTCAGGAGTGATAGCACTTCCGTCTGCCCCACCGCACTGGCCCTACTGCAGATTGCTGCAAAGGTAATCTACTTAAAGCATTCTGAACATTTAAAGGCTTGCTGCTACTGATTCCATCCATCAAGATTTCAGCCAGTTACAGTTAAATTTGTGTGGAACTTAGCTAGCTTTCTCTAAATCCTGCTGCTCTCGTTACTATTATATTGTTAAATATAGTTTCTTTCTTATGTTAAAATATCACTCTTTTCACTGTGCAGTCATACACTGTGCTGCACAATGATTTATTCCAGGTGTAAAGAACCACAAAAAAGTCAACTTGCAGGGGACTTTCAGTTTGATGACACTCAGTCTGTCAGAAAGAAAATCCTGGGCAGAACATCCTGTCCTGTCATGCTATGCATGGCAAGTCATTTCTGATTACCTTTCTTGCTTAAGCATTACCACTTCTTCCTCTCGCTGCCTGAGATGATTCTTAATTGTTTCCAGTTCACTCTCCAAGTGGCTGGTTCTTTTTCTCAGACCCTCTTCTTCCCTTTCTTTCTCAACCACTTTTTCCTGTAAACGTTTGCATACTTTTTGGCAGGCAAATAAGGACTGCTCTTGCTCTTTCAGAGTATTAGTAAATCTAAAGGGGGGGGGGGGGGGAGAAAGAAAGAAAACCAGCTGTCATAAGTGAAACATCTAGAAACATACATCAAATGTATTTTCATACCGGCCTTCCAGTAAATAGGAACATTATGCAAAGAGTATGTCTGAATTTAAACAATGTAGTTTCATCCATGTGAACTGAAGTACGATACAGATGAAGTATATGAAAGGGTAATAGGAACAAATCAGGATATAGTCATTATTGTGATATTTTATACAGTCTTTGTGGGGGGGGGGGGAATTGAGGGGTGAATCCTGTATACTTTGAACACAGGTGTCCTTGTGGAATGGAAATTTTCTGCTTCTCCCTTCCCTCTACAATCCGCTGTGCTCCTTCAAATCTTGTTCCTAGGGGTTGGTGGAACCTCAGATACAGGATGAGAGGCCAAGAGGGAAATATGCAGCATTGGGGGGAGGGGGAATCTTGAAGGGCATGGGATCCACCCCTTAAGCATTTTACAAAAGTCAAAAATAAAAGACAGACCTTGCCTGCAGGCTTGCAATCTATAAAAGACAGAATTTTTTTTTTAAAGGAAGATGACACAATAAAAGCAGGAGTTGATGTGGGAATTTTAAAAGAAAATCCAGAAAAATGACACAAACACAAGAACAAGGGGAAACAATGATCAAGAGAGTAAGCAAAACAGCTGTTTAAGAAGGATACTGTGTTCAAAATTTTAACAGTATTGTTGCATTTGTCTCCAATCATAACCAAAAGAATCTTGTACCGAGATTCTGATCTTCTAATATCAGATTGCAGTTTTTGGAGTTCACTTTGATAGTCCTGGCCTTCTTTTGATGCCTTTCTAGAAAATAAAAATTTCACATTACCAAGTTTTCTGCTTATAAAATCACTATAAACTTCTCATATAGTGACAAAACTTCCTGGAAAGGCAGCATAAAAAAAATTTCTAAATGAATACACTTCCATTTGGCAAAATTTTAATGCACTCCAGAAGAGTTTCTGTTTTATGCTGCAGCAACAAAATATCACAGTGCGTTTCAGTGCACTTTTTTTTCCTATTAAGGTTTAAAAGAGGAATGTTAAAAAGCTGTACTTGTTTTTTTCTTGGTATCTGCAACTAGAATGCATACCTTGTTCAATTTTTGGGGTGGACCCCAATGTGATTGCAGTTAAACTGTTAGGTTCCGTTGTCTGAGTAAATATATAATGACAAAAGGCTACTATGCATTCAATAATGCTTTTAAATGAACTTGTACTTTATGAATCACAACAGCATCTGCATGCATTTGAAAAACAGTAATATGCATGTGAGACATTAACAGCATATGCATGTGAGGTATTATTTATTCATTGTACACAAGGTATGTTTTCTTATTTATTATCCTGAGTCATTTAATGAGGCGGCGGCAGCGGCTGTTCTGCAGCTTTTAGTCTGGCTGAACAGTAGACAGTGCAGGGCCAACAACCTGACACAGTATAAGAAAGCTTTATGTGTTTGTATAGTTTGAAGTTGCTGGTGTACCTGTCTAGAATGACCCCATTTGCCAACAGAGTTAGCAGTTAATCTGTGCACATGGGAATTCACTTGGATGCACAATGAGCTTTCAGTCCTTGACAGAACAATTGGTGGATTCTTATTTATTTTGATTTTAACCCTGCTCTACAATGGTAAATTGGCTCTCAGAGGAGCTCACAGATATCAGAGTTCAACAGAAATTATGGTCAAAGTCCCATACAAAATGTTTCTTGTGGAGTGAATTCTCAATTGTGCTGGATCCAGATATCATCAAGGGATACATGGCTATTCCACCACCAGTGGCCTTAGCAGTGGCACATGGTTTGGAAGAAAGAGGTCCTCTTCTCCCAGAAATGCTCTCAGATCTCTGGTGACATGTGTTGAGCTGCAGGGTTTTTTTTCTTTATCCTTCTCACTCATGGGAATTTACCAGTATCCTTTCATTAAGTCTAAGGTGGAGATCCACCAACCCCCTGCTAATCAGTCTATCAGATCATCAACTGGGGCATTGGGTGTGCATCATACTTCAAAATGTTATTAAGTTGACGGCAGTCAATAAAGAATGGTTTGGTTACAGCTGGTACCAGAATCCTATAGAGATCAGGTGCTCTGGATGGTCCATTACTTGTCTCTGGTGGGGCACTTGGCAGCCACTAAGACCTGGAGACATGTGGTGAGGAATTTCTACTGGCCTAGTGTTTGGGCTCAAGGAGACCAGTACAGCAGGTTGTGCCCTGAGTATCAAATGGTGCAATTAAAAGGGTTTTCAAACCAGGGCCTCCCTGCCCTGACACCAATAATAGCAATGTCATTTGAGCAGATTGGGATCAACCTTGTGAATCCACTCAACTGCTCAACAAGGGGTCACATTCACATATTGGTGATGGTGGATTATGTCACAAGGTATCCAAAGGCTATATCCCTGTACAGCACTGTGCATTGCTGTTTACCACCTGCAAGCTAACAGACAAGTGGAACAATTTAACTCGTCTGGTTTGAGAACGCAAACAGGAGAATGCTGCCACAGGCTTCTAGACTCTCCTACTAGCTCAAACTGCCATATCTCCTCTACCTCCTATTCAATGGCAGCCAGGGTTGGCACACCATATGCATCAACTTCCCAGTCTCCAAACTATAGCAAAAAACCCCTGACATTAAAAAGGGTTCTCATACATGAAGAGGTTGGGAACCACTGTTCCTAGAGCATGTCTTCCTCCATCATATTGACTTTCAAAACATATATGGGGGAGAGGGCAAAGAATCTGCATAGTGCTCTTTTCTGAATTTTCTTTGGGGGTTTTTTGCCATCAAGTTGCAGCCAACTTATGGCAACCTCATAAGGTTTCAAGGCAAGAGATGTTCAGAGATGTTCTGCCATTGCCTGCCTTTGTGCAGCAACTCTAGACTCCTCAGTGTTCTCCCATCCATGTACTAACCAGTGATGTCTCTGCTTAGCTTCTGAGATCTGACAAGATCAGGCTAGCTTGGACAATCTAGGTGACTGCCTTTTCTGCATGGACTATTATAAATCAGGGTGGTTCAGACTCACTCACTGTCTTAAAAACTGTAACCAGAACTGGCATCCTTTTTTGACAGATCAGGCACGATAAGAACTGAATGTCAAACCTCTCATCAAGAAAATCATAACATCAGGCTATGCGATGATTCCCCCCGCCCCAAAAAAATATTTGGGTCCTTATACTGTCAATAATCTAAGTTGTAGATTTTGTATTAATGGACAGAACTCTACTCTGAAGAGAGAAAAAACCCTCTGAGATTATTTCAGGTCATTCACTTGCAAAAAGTCCCCCCTGTTAATGTTTGACATATAATGTTCTTGATCTGTGCAAATGTGTCAAATGAAAGGTGCAAAGTGTTACCCAAATGGCCTACCTGTGTGTGACCCCCTTGTGAGTTAAGAGCACACACACTTGTATCTGGGTAAAACGAAATCAGAGACCACTGCACACATATACTAAAGTCTAGAATTTTGGTAGCAGCGTTTCAGTGTGGGAATGGGAACGTTCCCAGAATTAAAGCAGGCAGATAACAGAATCAGAGTCTAAACCTTTACTTTGAAATTATAGGTCAAGAGGAGCAGGAGGCACTCAAAGAGCTGCAGGCTGTCTCTCTCACACACATACACAGTAAACTTTAGCCCCAGACAATGTAACATGAAAGCAATAAAAGCAAACAATAAGGGGAGCTAAATGAAAACACACAAGCCTACCCATCATGGTGAGGGGTTCCTGGGTGGAAGGACAGTGAAGAAGGAAGAAGCAAGGCAGAGATTGAGGCCAGCTCCAGATTTCTGAGGGCCCTGTGTTCAAACCACACAGAGAAAGTAGTGAGGAAGTCCAAAGTTCAGGATGGGGGGAGCTGAGGGTATATTTACACTGTAAAAATGATGGAAGGTAAGCTGCAAGTGGGTTTCAAAGGCAGGACTGGCATGGAGCCAACAAGCTGAAATCTTACTGGCAAATTTGATTCTGTCAGGTGGGAAAAACTATAGATGCAAAAGTGATGCACCAAAGGCTGGGGGTGAGCAACTGGAATGAATCAGGCACTGGCTGGTCAAGAGGGCAGACCAAGAACTAGGTGTGAACTGATGGTCATATCCAGGGGAAACCATAGGCTTAAGGTGTGAGTGACTGCTGACTAGATCCTTCCATACATTAAGAGTGTGTTTTCATAGCTGATCATTGAGACATTACCAGGATTTTTGAGTGGGGAAGGGGCTAATTCACTGAACTCCCACATAGAACTATTCAGGCTGTTTTTTGGCATTACATCAGCAATCCTTGTCATACGCTCCAATATCCATTTCCTCACCCCTTTCCTGGTGGGCTCCAAACCATTCTCTTTCTCAGCGAATCACAGCTGTACATCCAAACCTGCAAGCTATAATTTGTGCCTAGTTTAGGCACCCTAGAATCAGAAACCGCAACCACACAAGCCCAAAGCTCATTCACAGAATGCCTAACTCTAGTTTGGATCTGTATCTGAACCATGTCCAGTGTAAGAACCTTTCCAGTGTAAAAGAAAAACAACAACGGAGAACAATGGAGAAGCAAAAGAAAAGAAAAAGAAAGCATACCCATTAGTGGTTTTTTTCAAGCAACTCACAGTAAGACAGCTTCACATGCTCATGTGTCTTCAGTCCAGAATACATTCACTTCCCACTGAAAACATGTTGTGCCCATGAACCTACACAGTTTATCTCTGAAGACAAACTGAACCAGGAAGCACATGGGCAAGAGGGAGAAGGGAACCACAGTCCAAGGGCAGCTCAGACTGTACCTGAGGAACAACTTGCTTCAGACTGAAAAGCTAGGTCTGAATCACCACTTTGATAGGTTTGAGTGGGACCATATTAGCTCCTTCTGTCACTTGATCCTTGACAAATTGGTAGTGAACGATCTACAGGTCCTTGGATCTTTTTGCCAAGCAGGGAGAAAAGCAGATGGCAGACAATTTGGAGGGGGACAGTGGTCTGCAGATAAACTGTTAAGCAAGATTACAGCTTCCCATGGCTACTCTTCTGAAAAAAGGAGTGCAGGAAAATTCAATGCACCTGCATATAGTTTGGATATTGCACACTAATTAATTTGGTGCTGAAACAGTAGAATTTTGGTGTAAACCTGCAGTCACCAATAATGTATTATGTCGACTGGTGGTTTTTTGTAAGTAGACAGAATTGTAAAACTTCCTTTCATCTGTTTCACTTCTTCCCATCTTAAGAAGTCAAAGATAATTAGTCAACTGTTCAATGATTTATTTGCATAATTATCATTAACTAACTGCCACAAGAAAGTAGAAACATTTGTTGAAGAATGTATGAAGACCTTCAAGCCTAAAGAATTTCTTTTGAAATTTGTCATGTCTAATGATTTTCACAATGGGCTGTCACTATGATTTATGTAACTGCTGAATTAAAGTATTACATTCAAAAGAACTTTGCATATGGCATATAAAACACGGGTTAATTTGCCAGTGTCGCTGATAGGTATTCCTTGGAAAAATGTGGATATTCTTTGTAACTGCACAAACACTCAAGAAGAAAATCCACAAAACTGTAACAGACATCATACAATGCAATTATAATTACAGACTAAAGGCACCTAATTCTAAGTATCAGAATTGATATCATAAAGTATGCTGCATGCTGAATTTCAACAGAGTCCAATAGCTAGCTATTCAAGTCCTATGAGGGTTGGTTCCAATCAGCTTTTCAGCTGGTGAAAAAGGAAAGATGAATCCCCTGTCAGTCACCAAAGAAGGCTATGCTGGGGATCAGATGACGGGACTTCTGTGAACAAAAGCCATGCGGGATGAGTTGGTGTAATAAGGAGGAGAATTGGATAAGGATTTGTTAAAACATCGTCCAGATCTGATCCACAGTCATACCATTGCTCCATCAAACTTGACCATGTTCATTTAATCATTTAAAATATTATATATCGCTTTTCCAATTCACTCAAAAGGTGTACTTCTTTAAGGTCTCAGGCAGAGAAAGGTACTTCCCAGTGCATGCCACCCAAGATTTTTTAACTGGAGGTATCAGTGCTTCATCATTACATAGACCCCTTTCAGAAAAAACCCCCAATGCAAACTCATTATTTGCAACTAGCAACATAGTTTTGAGAACATTGTCTTAGAGAAAGTATTTGGATACATTTGCTGTTAGGTACTCATCAGGACAGGTAGCCTTCCTTCCTGGCACCCAGCACATTCAATGCTTCATTCGAACTGCCCTCTGTCATACAGGCATAGGTGAGGAGTGGGGTAGGTTGCTGAAATATTGTGTGGCATGGCACACTTTTGGTATCAACTCACAATGGTTGCACGTGAAATCACTTAAGAAATCAGGGAAATGTATAAATGGATCAATCAAGGTAATTCTTAGTGTTCAACACTAGCGAGATAAATTGAAGTTACTCCTTGAGATTCAAACATCTTATAAGATATGAAAATTACTCATACTATAAAAAAACACACACACACACGTACACGGGAATGTTTAACTGTAGTGGCGTGAAGTGAAGTTATCAACAAGAACTGGAAATATTATCCTGAGCCTGGATTATAATTTCAAATTGCACGCATCCTTGGCTAGTTTTTGTTCTCTCCCATATTCCATATAATTAATTTTTTCTGTTCTGGCAGGTGGAAATCAGGAGATTCTAGTGGAAGAGAAGTTTTGGAATATGAAGCAGGAGGAAAGGAGAAATTTAGCACAGTATTCTGGGAAGACGCTTTCCAAACTGAGCCACCCCTTTGGATGATGACGATTCTTGTACGAAAGATCTGCTTAGCAGTAATCACTGGGGCCAACCAGAGGGGGAGCAGGCCTTCAGAGAGCACCATGCCGGAGAAGCACAGTCTGATACGGAGCAGCTGCCGCATCCTTCTGGCTGTGCATATTCAGTATCCAGGCTAGAAGATTCATTGGTTCAGATTTTTAGTTCTGTTTTTAATGTGAATAAAGGACTCCGTTCCAAAAAGAAAAATCTGACCTTTTAAAAAATGTATTGGTATGAGGGCCCATATTTAAAATGTTGGCGAGATGTGAGCTATGGGCCTGTTCACTCGTTAGCTAGAACTTCTTGATTTGAGCTATGGTGAGAGTGAAACTTGCGTTTACTTTAGCCAGAGAGTTGGCACCCCAAGTATTTGTCTGATGCTACTGAGTGACAATCAGCAGAGGAGGGGGTGGGGTGAGTACTCGGCAGGTATACAGCTGCATTTGTCACCAATGCCCAGTATGGGTGTGGCTTGTGATGTCACAAGCCCATACTAGATGCTGTTGGAGTCAGCTAGGAACCAGATAGCTACACTGACCAAAGCACTTACAACGGCCTTCACCATTACCCAGTGAAGCTTTCCCCTTGGCAGCTGAGCAACATCTTGTCCCACCTCACCATCCACTGGTCACTTAGGTACTCCTCCTACTCCCTTCACTGTGGGGAGAAATCACTGACTGAAACAGGAAATATTAATTTTATTTACTTCATTTATACCCTGTCCTCCCCAGGATCCAAAGGAGCTTATATCATTCGCTTCTCCATTTTATCCTCACAACAGCCCTGTGAGGCAGATAAGGCCGAGAGTGTGGCAGGGCAGGGGTTTGAAGTTCGGCCTCCCAGATCCTAGGCGGACACATTAACCACTACATAGCACTGCATTTAGTTGAACACGGAATGTCCTTGACTTTCTTGGGAAACGGGGCTGTGCCAGGGGAGGGAGGGAGATGTGATGTCAATATAGAGCATGCCTTCAGAAGCTGCCTTGTCTACTAGGGGAACAGATCTCTGAGGTCCAGAGATCTGTGAATTCTCAAAAGAACTCTAGGCCCCATCTTGAGGCTTGTAACCCTTGCCTCCAGCTGGGATTCTCAACTTTCAGATCCCAGTTGGCAGGGAAGAATCATAGAGTTAGAAAGGACCTCCAGGGTCATTTAGTCCAACCCCTTGCACAATTGTTATGTATTGCATCCAAGTCTTCGGGTATAACACAGCGAATGCTACAGAGGCGACCAGGGGAAACCCACTGGTCCCCGGATGTAGCTCGCTAATACGCTCCACCTATCAAGATCTGTGGCGGGAAGTTTAACTGGCCAGGATTGGACCTGGCCAGATGGAGGGTTGTTCCGGGGCATGTATATATTTGGGACCCGGACCACGTTTCACCCTCTTGTGATGTACCAGCTAATAAAGTATGTTGACTTCAACACGTCTCGTCACTGAGTACATTACAGCAATGCAGGAAACTCACAATTATCTTCCCCTAAATTCGCAGGATCTTCATTGCTGTCAGATGGCCATCTAGCCTCTGTTTAAAACCTCCAAGGAAGGAGAGCCCACCACCTGAGGAAGCCTGTTCCACTGAAGAACCACTCTAATGGTCAGGAAGTTCAGGAACAAATAAGCTCCAGTTTGCCAAAGTGCCTGCCATCATACATCATGGAAAACTGGAGCTTGTTTCAAGGTTTCCCAAGCAAAGAAACATTTAATGGCACTCTGCACATGAGGAGAAGGGAGCATGCAAACTGGGTTAATGTGTGCTATTGAAAAACAGAGAGGGCTGCATGGCCCACTGCTTATTGTTAAAGTATGAACTGTCTTTCATGTGTTTAAAACACGTTTGCAAATATAAACCTGATCTTTCTTGACATTATTATTTATAGGTGAAAGAACAAGGCAGATAAAGATCATGGGAATAGCCTGTCAAGTCCCCAGTCTTCCTTGGGGGGAGGGGGGTTAAAAGTTGGAAGGCAAGCTTTACCAGAGAGATCTGCTGCCTGACATTTTAAACTTCAGCAATGTATGTTCTCAGTATAATTCAAACCTAATATGTGATCATTTACTGTAGCAACCAAAAAACATTACATTTGCAGCATCTGTTATTTTCAGTATCACAGAAATAAAACAGTCACACAGTCTAAGGGTTCAAACGACAGTTCAGGCTGAAGACTTGGGAGAAATTTCTCATCGTTAAATCATAACATTACATTAACTTGGGTTGCTATTAATACACCTAGTCAATCATATTTGCATTCAAACTGAAACAGAAGATATTATTTTGCTAAATTAGTCCCAGATTGTATCCACATCTCAAAAGCACACTTGGAAATTCATCGCTGTATATTTACATACATGGCACACACTGCTCTTTTAATTTGCATTGCTGTTAAAATATTTGGAACGCGTAGCAACCAGTTATTTGCAGTTCTGATTTTTAAAATGTGAATGCAGGAATGGCAGTGTACATCCTACAAAAAGAGAACTTTCTTTAAGATTCAAGGAAGTCTATAAAAAGAATTTTATATATACATCTGTCTCACTTTTGAACTTACTGTGGTTGAAATCTACACCTTATGAAGGCACTGCAAGGAATCCCACCATGGGGATTTGAACCTGGGTCTCCCACATCTAAATATGACATTCTAGCCACTACACCAAACTTGGCCGGAATCCAGTGAGGCTTGCATGGGCACAGAGCCTTTCCATAGTATATGGAGAAAAGAGCAGCTGATTTCTCCTTATAGCAGGAGCTATTCATGGAATGCTGCTCTGGAGGGTTCTTTGCAATGGACTCTTCTGGGTTTGCAAAGGGCTGTGGTAGGAGGGAAGCAAAAACCCCCTATGAAAATCAGTAGGAGACAGATGACTGAACCAGATTTGGCCTGGCTAGGATGAGCATTGTGATTGTGATTTTCCACTGTGTTCACACAGCACTACCACTACCACCCAGATATCTCCAACAATATAGACAATATCCATCTGTAGTGTATAGGAGTAAGACCCTGTTGTGCAGGGCAAGTGGTCAGACATGTCTCACTCCTGCCAAACTGTGGTCTGTCCTGAGCCAGCCAAGCTGTCACAATGCTTTCTACAACCTTGCTCCATGACAGTCTTGTTGCATGTGACTATCTCAGATTTATGGGTTCTGCCTGGACTTTAGGTTGGTGCAGATGTTTTCAACATAGCATTTGAACCTCTGGTCTCTCTCTCTCAGCCCATCTGATTGTGCAGAATTTCCTGTTTTTTTGTAGCTGCTGGATATAAGACTACTGGCGGGGAGCGGTTTGCAGCTGTTCCTTATCGCTGCCGTGTCAGCCTCTTTGTACTGGAAAGCTGAATCCGGGCTGGGGCTTTTGTACTGGACCTTATGTGTCACTGCGTATCCCTTATGCTTCTGCCTGACAACTTCACCTATTTTTCTGCAGTGTCAAGTACCATGGCATACCCTTTGCTTGTTTGCGTCTCTCCACATCCATTCTCTCTTTGCATCTGGAAAGAGAGGGATACTGGAAAGTAGAATCTGGGTGATGCGCTAGTGTGGGGCATATGCTATTGGACAGCGCCTTGGGTTTGCTTATTTATATCTTGCTTTAGTCCCTGAATGGGGACCCAAAGCAACTTTTCACATAATTCCCGCTCCCCACTTAATCCTCACAACAATCAGGGTAGGTTAAACTGACGGATTGTGACAGGCCCAATCGGGGATTTGAACCTGGTCATCCCAGTCTGACATTCTAACCACTGGATCACACCAGCTCTCATGTTAGCTGCCTTGTGGGTATGACTGAGAAAAATCTAGATTTTCCCATCCCATAGCAGCTACTCAGGTTTGTAACAATTTAGGTTTGTGAAAGATCAGAGAAAAGTAAGAGAAACTTTGCAAGGTGCACAAATGCACTACAATACTGTGAGGGAGTAGGGAATAACCCCACTTACCAAAAGCATCATACCCAGAGCAGGTAATTTGTGTGGAAAAGGTCTTACTGTGGATGCCGCAGTGTTTTGTGTTTTCTAGTGCTCTGTAGTAAAAGTAGAACGGCCACACTAGGTCTCAGCTCTTATATTTCCCAGGCTCCTTACCTATGCTTTGTTAATGACCACTGCAATTTCCAGCTCATTATGTCACAGAAAACAATGGCATTCCCACCAGTGTCATAATGGCTGTCTTGATGCCTCAAGCATGTAATCCTCATCCTGAGTAGTTTTAATCTGAGCACACTGCACTTTCAAAACCAAGTACAATTGTCAAACCAAGAAGGTTTCATGTGAGGAGATAATTCATGAATTCATTTCCCTCACCAGTCAGCACAATCTTTTGTGAGGTCAGATCCCCAGCTACAAACTGCAGACTTAACAAAATACTGGAAGACTTATTACCTAACTGTCGCAAAAAAAACACCCCTTTATGAAAACATCTGTATCCCATCTCTCCCTTTTCGGTTCATGGTTGATTTCAATTTGTTATTTTAAAAGCCTAAATATGAAATAAAACCTTTCTTATCAACACTGTACATAAGACCCACCCATGCCTTCTCGCAATCATAAATGTACCTGGTGGTACTTCCAGATGTGCCATGGCCAGTATGTCTGATGTCTACTGATTGAGCAGCTGAGAGGTAGAAAAAGTTCTGGATTATATACTCTGTGTCCCTTAAACTTGTGGCTCCATCAACCCTTGTGTAGCTCTCCTCCAATCCTGACACTGACACCAGGAGACTACATACTCAGCACACTCAAGTCTGTCTTCTGACTGACAGGTTCAGCCCTCTTTTGGGCTCTCAGAGACTTGCCTTTCTGCTTGGCTTCTCTCTTGCTGCTTATTTCAGGTTAGAGCCAATACACATATACAGGCCTTGGATTCAGCGGGAGCTCACAGGAGCACAGCTCCTGAATCTTTCTAAGAGTTCCACCTCCTCCTTCCCACCTTGTCCATTGAATAGTAGGTGCAGTTGCATAGCAATACCTGGAAGAGCTCTACCACCTATTTTTCTGCAAAAACGACCCCTGCACATATATAATTTATACTCTGCATTACAATACATGAAAAGTATGGGTTAGATCCAGGCCTTGAATTCAGCAGGAGCTAACAGGAGTGCAGCTCCTAAACCTTTCTAAGGGTTTCCCCTCCTCCTCTTCACCTATCTTGTCCATTGAATAGAAGGTGCAGCTGCATAACAATCCCTGGATTAGGAGAGTGGGAAGCCAGTCAACCAGCAACCAGGAGCTTTGCCACACCCCCAGCAGCCCTCATTAACCTCTGGAGAAGCCTATGTCACCCTTTCTCCACTTATTATGTAATTTTGGGTGGTGGGTGGCTTGCTGGCCTTTTTACTGTGGGAAGGGGTGGCCAAGGAGAGCCCCAGGTGAGTGAGGCCTCACTCACCCAAGGCTCTCATTTCTTGCATTGGGTTGTTTTTGGCTGGTGGTGGGGCAGCATATGCTAGTGAGTTATGCTAATGACTATTTTTCCACCACCTATTTTTCTACAAAATGACCCCTGGTTAGATCGCATTGCAATTTACTGCTGGCAGTAAGATTTCCTTCTTTCTTGCCTCGCTCCTCCCACTGCAGCCCCAAATGCTGATACAGGGGGGAGGGGTTGGAGAACCTCAGCAACAGCATAAGGGGGGAGCTTGAGAAGGAGGCAAAAAAGTCAGTGAAAATCATCCCTCTTATGCCTGTGGATCTACTTGATGGGCTCCTTCCCTATGTGCCAGGATACAGCAAGAAAGGTGAATTTAACTTATATTGAAATCCACTAAAATGTTGTGATGTTATAAAAACACTTCCTCAATTTCCTTATGGGATAAAAGATTTTCAGTGTCTACTGTTCTACTCTTCTTATCATTTCTTTACCCATTCAAGAAGATTTCATGCATGTAAACTCTGGATGCAACATAATATACAATGTACTAATGGCAGCCCAAACATAATAAATTTTTTCCAATGGGTCATAAACTTTACAATAACAATCTCTGCTGCTCTCTCAAAGCAACAGCATGGATTTGAAGACTGTTATTAATTTATTCATTATATTTTGGAACGTAATTACAGAGGAATCAGTCGGAAAGAACTATACCTGATATGAATAAAATTAGATGTCTTACGTGAATAGCTCTTTATAATAGCCCATTTCAGCAGCTGCTTTCTGCAATTTGCGTTCCGTTGTCTCTACTTGACTTGTTAAATCTGCAACATAAAAATTACTATAATTATTAATTCAGTCCTGCTTCCCCCTCCCCCAAGGTAGCTCGCCAACAATACAGCAGATACACTTTTATAGTGTGATTTATATCTCAGTGATGGACTTCTTGAATTGCCCCTTTTCATGATCTGTAGTGAACATACTACAGATGTTAAAAAAACAAATCTGGTGAGATTTCACACTATTCAGATGAAAATTTTCCCTAAGAAAACACAAGCATATAATGTACTCTTGGTATGGATAACTACATTAAAAAAAATAACCAAACAACAGAAACAATAGGAATCAGCATTCCAATAGTGCTTACACAGTGAGTAATACATATGTTCTTAATTTAAAACCATGATTCCTTATTGTATATTTTGAACTGCTAGCCATGCACAGTGCTCCCAGGGGGAGGGGAAGCTGCAATTATGTGGCCAGTACACCCACGGCAGCTCACAAGGCTGTCACCCCACATGCAAGAGGTGGGAGATGGGTTTGAAGACTAACAATATAGTTAATCATAGCACACCACCAGGGATATATAAGCCCAGCCAAACAACACACCTCTTATGTATCAAGATGCACAGCAAGGGCTCCACACCACTCTGCTCCCATGTCTAGAAAACTAAGGACACACAAGTAGGGATCTATTGGTGAATGCCAGGTGCTCTTCTGAAAGCATTGGTAGGATAAGATCTAGGACAAACTAATCTATCATTACACTACACTCCCCAGTGAAGGCATCTAAATATGCAGGGGTCGTCTTGTAGAAAAATAGATGGTGGAGCTCCTCCAGGGATTGTTATGCAGCTGCACATATTATTAAATGGACAAGGAGGTGGAACTCTCAGGAGGAGGTGGAACTCTCAGAAAGGTTCAGGAGCTGCGCTCCTGTGAGCTCCCACTGAATCTGAGGCCTGTATGTATGCATGGGTCTCTTCCATCTCTGTCTATAGCTCCTCTGCTCCAGCCACCTCCATAAAAACACTTGCATCTGCCATACTTCCACTTTGACTGGTAAAACTTCGCTTCTTTGAATATATGCTCCAGAATTTTAAAACTGTTTGTATTCAAAATACTTTATCCTAATTTTCCTCCTCTCAGAACATTTTTCATATTGCTGTTCAGATAACAACATTGGAAACATCTGATGAGGACAAAAAAACCCTCCACAATCTAGTGTTATGTCAAAACTCTATTGTCAACAGCTATAACAGAACTGGTCACAATGACCCTTCTGTTACAAGCTAGGCATTGCAGATATATTAAAAATTCCACACAACTGAACCAAATGTTGAGATAACTTTAAGTGAACCTTTAACATTAAAAAAAACCCCAATGTTCTCAATAAATCTAATTTATGGAGAGAACTAAATTGTGTATAACAAATGAAAGAGCTATTACATCCAAAATGCTTCCATAGCAATTGCAATCAATACAATAACAAGGAGGGATCAATGGGTCAACAGAGGTTTGTGTGAGAAAAGGAACATTAGAGCAGAGGTCCCCAACGTGGTACCTGGGGGTGCAATGGCACCAACACCTTTCTGGTACCTGCTAAGTGTGTTTTTAAGTGAGTGGGGTCAGATAGGGCCTTTGCCCAGCAAGGTTTTTGATTGGCTGTGCAAATTTTTTTAATATTGCTTTGACAGCAGCTGTCATAACACAAAAATCTTCACTGTGTGACTGAAGGTAAGTTGAGAACCATTTTATGGCTGGCTCCACCTGTGTCAGAATTCCAAAGGTGCCATTGAGCTCAAAAAGATTGCAGATCCCTGCAAGAGAGAAACAAAGTTTGCAATATATATATATATATATATATATATATATATATAAGGTTGCCAGGCACCTCTATGAAAATTAATAACAAATTTCTAGATTAATCCTATACAGAAATACTCCACTCTAAATTCATTGATTTCAGTGAGTTTACACTGAAGTAACTCTGCTTAAGACTGCACTGTAAGTAAAATAAAATCTAAGGAACCGTCCTTCTTACAGATTTCACATGTGAAGCACTGGATACATGTGTCAGGCAATTTCAACACGGACTCTATAATATGTCTGAGCCAATTATTTCATAAATGAGCCCTATTTGGTGGAAAGTCTCCATCAGAATACCAGCTACTACTAAAAACATACTCAGCATGGACATTATCTGGCTGTTTGGACTCTGGTTTGTAATAAGAATAAGCCAGGAATAAGCCTGTCCTCTCCTCTTATAAGAATTGAGAATTCCTGGTTTTCAGAGACTTCAGTTTGTTGTGATGCCTGGAATGGGCAAAGCAATAAACTCTTGCTACAAACCTGGATTCTAAACCAGGGTTAAACTAGGCTTTGGAATTCTGGTTTGTAGTACACGAACAATATTAGAGTTTGCTGCTTCATCCAATCGAAAAATCACAACAGACTGCAGTTTCTTTTAACCTAGTTAGTCTTCACTCTTGGCATGGCACATGTTGGGGAGAGGGTGCCCAAGGTTTTCTAAATTCACCTTCACCAAATGAACCAGAGTTGGTTCATGATAACTGAATTTTGTATAACTGTATAATAAGGGTGATCTAGATGGTAAGCACTGAGCCCCATGGAACAGAGTGGTAAAGCTGCAGTACTGCAGTCCAAACTCTGCTCACGACCTGACTTTGATCCCGGCAGAAGATGGGTTCAGGTAGCCGGCTCGAGGTTGACTTAGCCTTCCATCCTTCCGAGGTTGGTAAAATGAGTACCCAGCTTGCTAGGGTAAAAGTGTAGATGACTGGGGAAGGCAACAGCAAACTACTCCATAAAAAGTCTGCCGTGAAAATGTTGTGAAAGCAATGTCACCCCAGAGTCGGAAACGACTGGTGCTTGTACAGGGGACTACCTTTACCTTTTAGATGGTAAGCACCCTCTCATATATGCCAACTTCTGAACCGAACTCCTGTCAAAAGGCAAAAAGTTCTTCAACATCTTACATACAAGCCATGATATATTGGTGAGCCCTGGTTTAAAGGACATCAACCAATTGGTTTGCCTGCTGAAAGTCAAGTTGTGTAGAATCTATTGTGTGCATGGGTGAGCAGCTTTAGAGCACAGGTCTAGGTCCAAGATAAGAATTTCCTCTGCCAGTCTATTCCTGATAGCAAGCTGAAACAAAATACACAAAATACCGCTCTTCCCTGCGGAGAGAGAAACTCAAATCATTCCCCTCCATCCGCTGTTTTGTCAGAACAAGCTATACAAACAGAGCACAGACTTTAAACAGAACACCTTTGAGAGGACATGTTAATGTTCTTTTGTCTCAACTTGTACTGTTCTTTGGAATCTAATCTTGCATGGTGCAAATATGATAATGATAAGTACAACATATGCAACGTAATGATTTTTTTTAAAAAAAACTACAATAAAATATATTGACTAAAGGAACAGAATAGAAAGGAAAGAGCTGTGCAGCCCAATCAGTGGCACTGATGCCAGTTATGTGCTCCAGAATTTTAAAATTCTTTGTATTCAGAATATTTTCTTTATCGCTATCCTACGTCTATTCTTCATCAGTGACAAAAACATGCCTTGCCAAAGCTCAGCCAGCACAGTGATTACATGGCCAACGTCCACCGATTACAGTGCAGTGTGCCACAGATGCCCTGTGAGTGGCATATGTGGACTTAGCCAATAGCTGTAGGATGATATGGTCACAGGTCTTTGACATCAGGCAGTCAGCATCCACATGCACAATATGCTGAGGGAGGGGAACAAAGAGAACACAGTTACCCACCACTACTGGAAGGAGCACCCTGGTATGACAAAAGCAGCCCTGGAGCTGCCCTGACCTGTACAGCCCAGGCAAGCCCGATCTCATCAGATCTCGGAAGCTAAGCAGCGTCAACTCTGGGAAGTGCTTGGATGGGAGACATCCTTGGAATACCAAGACCTGAGAGGCAGAGGCAGGCTTTATTTAGTCACCTCTCTGAATATCCTCCAGGACCCCAGTAGGGGTCAGTCATCAGCGGTCAACACGACTTCCAAGTGCACACACACACAAATAATGTTTAATGATCAGATGCTTCTATCTTTTAAATTCCTTTTAAACATAAACACTAAAAGATACACATTACTTTTCATAAATTAACATGAAAGAGATACAGGGCTGGGACTTCAAACATAGGATTAGCGTTCTATTGGAAAGCAACACTTTCATTAATAGCTGAAGGTGAAGGATATGGACAAAGTGCACATAAAAAGAAATAGTGCCATTTTCCCTTTCTGTTTTGTTCACATAACTTTGTTTTCTCTGAACAGTAACACTTTGCTCCCAATATAAGTGTTAGTCAGGAAAGAAAAGCCATGGTAGTCCTTGTGCCATTTGGTAACCACCTCCATAGAATAAAAAGATTTCTGCAAACACATTTTAGTTGCCCCAGAACTCCTGGAGGGAACAAATCACTCTGAATGTCAGACATACTTGTAAACAAAATCCGTAGATTTACAAGGGGGAAAACATAATTGTTCCATGACTAGTTGAAATGCATTCCTGCTCTTTAAAGTCTTGCTTGGGGAAAATGTGAATTCAATTTACTATTCTTTATTTATTTTTTGCTCCATGACTTGTCATAATGTGCTTCTGTTTATTGAAAGTAGGAGAGCACTCCGCACCTTCTTGGGGAAAATAGGAATGCAGTTTACTAATTTTCTGGTCATAATGACCTCTAGGAAGAGAAAGAAGATTAGGAGGGGGAAAACAAGCATTTTAAATCATGAATATTTTCAAATTACTGGTACTTCTCTGAGAACAAAGCATGAGTTTATTCATGTGCTGATTTAAAGGCCTAGCAGCCATAATACTACCCTGCCAGTTGATTAATACATTTGCCACTTTAGTGAAACAACTAATGCTAAGTCTGCATACAGAACTACATTGCGGCTTCATTAAAAACATCTCCCCATTTGGGGAGAAAGATAGCACAGAAATGTTTTAAATAAATAAACAAAAACAATTGCGTCAGTGGAATACCACAAGGAAGGGAGAACCTGTTGCATATGAGATGCAAACAGGTAATAAGACAGGGTGGGATGAATCTCAGGCAGTGCCAATTTCTCCATCATGACTTGAAAGAGAGATGGCAGAAGAGAATATGGCACAACAGAATGTTGGCACCACCATGGACACTGCAGCAGATGACAAAAAAAAGTTCTCCATAAAGTACAAAAGCAACTGATCTAGAAATCGGCTTGACCAGGGAAGCAGGTGTTTAGCCACTCATCTGTCATGCTCAGAATTGGGGGTTCCACGCAAGTTGCTTCTGCAAAGTCAAGGACTTGTTTTGAGACAACAGACCATGATACACCAGCTAATCCCTCCAGCCCATTCATTTATATACGTATTAGAATATTTCTATGCTGCCTCTTCAGAGGCCAACATAAATTGGCTTACAATTTAAGAGCCACAGTATAAGATGCAAGCCATTAAAAAAAACTTGCAGCATCCATAAAAGAGAACAGACCATTCAAAACAAGCGATAAAACAGATCCTTAATTAAGAAGAAGATATTGGATTTATATCCCACCCTCCACTCTGAATCTCAGAGTGGCTCACAATCTCCTTTATCTTCCTCCCCCACAACAGACACCCTGAAAGGTGTGTGGGGCTGAGAGAGCTCTCCCAGAAGCTGCCCTTTCAAGGACAACTCTGTGAGGACTATGACTGACTCAAGGCCATTCCAAGCAGCTGCAAGTGAAGGAGTGGGGAATCAAACCCAGGTTCTCCCAGATAAGAGTCCACATACTTAACCACTGCACCAAACTTTTTTGCCTGGGCTGTCTAGGTCACAGCCATCATGCACCTTCAATGTCAGAAAAGCACAGTTACTGGAGACCCTGTGCAGCATCAAGACAGTTTGCTGCACCTAAGACATCAGGTCCTAGCCCCATCCAAGCTTCACCGGGGATGTCAAAGCTACTTAAATTTGGTCTAAAGTGATCAACTAGAACAAACTCAACAGCATATTCATAACACAGTGGAGGTCTCATGGACCACCCTGGTTTAGCATGAGAAGAGGAGTCCTCAAAGGAGGAGGACAACCTGCCCCCCAAGCCCTACCTTGGTGGACCATCCCAGTGAGGCAGACTCTCCAATTCCTCTCGACAGGAACCTTGAGCCAGCACCAGCATTGCTTCCCTCCCCAGGCCAGCAAAGTCCTCAGGCCAGGAGGCCTCAGCACAGACTTGCCTATGACCAGAGCTGTCACAGTCTCCTAAAGCACACTAGGAACAGAGGAGTTTAAGGCCAGGGCTGAGGCAAGGATGGACTAAGGACAGGACTGAGGCAAGGACGAGCTCAAGAGGGTGCGCCTGGTGGAGAGGCGGATCAGTCACCACAGAATCTGAGCCCCAGTACTCCTCATGAGTGGAGGAGCTAACTCAGCTTGTGAGAAGAAGCGCAATGGCCCAGCAACACCTGCAGGGAAACTCCCTATGTAAGGCTGCAGCTGGTGTAGGATCAACTTATCTGCAGTCCTGCTGATGATCTTGTCAGTTTCCTGAGTTGCTTCGCTCTTGGAACCTTGACCATGGACTATCTTTGGATTGTGATTATGGACTGTGTGCTACTAGACCCTGGACTTTGACTTTGGACTAGAACCTTTGCCGGAAGACCTGCTGCAGTCTGAGATTGGCTTTCAACCTGCTGAGCAGCTCAGGAGGTGACTTAGTGAGACCCCTGCAGAAAGGGATGATGGTATGCCGTAGAAATAAAAGAACTGAGATGCAGGATAGCCTGTGAGAGCCAGTGTGATATAATGGTTAGACCAGGACCAGGGAGACCCAAGCTGGTTTAAAGGGACTACAGAAAAGATCTGGGAAACAGCTGAGAGGCGGGAAGACAGGTCCCTGCCTATCAGCTCTTCCCCCCTCCCCTTTCTTCTGCAGTCCATTTAAACCGGGCTGGTTTAAATAGACAGCAGAGAAAACAGCTAAGTAGTGGAAGGTGCTGCTCAGCTCTGATTTGTGGCTTTACTGCTCTTGGGTTGTCCCCCCTCCTTTTCCATCTCAGTTCTATTGGAGCTGAAAAAAATTGGGATTTTTGAAAAATCCCAGCTCCAAATATTTTGCCGGTATTGGGATCTAGAATGTTTCAGAAATCCCAAAATTCTGGGATGTTCATTAGAAACAGACTGAAGGAAGTGACGGGTGAGATTCTTGAAGACTGAATGTACAATGTTAGTTCTTCCCTTGCTCATATTTCTACATATTTCATTTAAACCTGCTTACCATGCAAACTTACAGCTTTGTTTTTTTGCAGCCTCATTTCACAAGCCCAGTTCCCTGCCCTCTTTTCTTGGTGGATTACTTCAAATCTAGCAAGGGTCATGCAGGTGCAGGGGTGCAATCATGCAAACAAAATTGTGCTTATTAGGAAAGAAAACATCCTGATGACTGAAAATTCCACAGGAAGAAGCGCATATAGACACAAACAATGAACTAAAAAAAATGTGATAAGGGAAGCGTCTGGATGCATGGCCCACTGCAGCAGGAAACAAGCAAGCACACACACACAATTGGAAAAATGTTGCCATGCAGCTTGTTTTCAACTTGCAGCCCACCTTCTCTCACCTTGTGTTTTCTTTTGCAGTTCATGACATCGGTTTTGTAATTCTCCCCCTTGCAGCACAGAAGCTCGAAGCTGCTTGATTTCTGCTTCAGCCACCTCTGACCTCAACCGTGACTGCTTCACCTCCTCTTGAAGGAGAACATTTTCTCTCTGGCATTTGGCTAAGCTTTGGTTCAAGCTGGATATTTCTGAAAAGTACATAAAAATTGCAGTATGCAGTTGAGTTTAAAAAAAAAAATTAGAGATTCAAAATTTATCCCAATCAACCACAGCATGTAAGAGATAACTGGTCTGTTATAGCAGAAATAAAAAAGAGGAGGTGACTACTCTCAGTTAATTTATGGTGGTTATTTAAGTACTAAGCATGAAAGATAACACAGCCAAAGATGTGCAAGCAGAGACTGGCACCCCTCACTGTCTTCTGCAGTCCTCAAAGCTGATTATGGGGGTCAAGGGGGTTCTTTGAGATAAGCGTGGGATGTGACATATGTGGGGTGCTGTAGCTTGAAATGAAAATCTATTTAAATCACTGTCCTCTTGTACAAATTGATGGGCACTTTTGGATCCAATGAATGTAATCGATTTTAATGAAAAAGCAACATGCAGATTTATGTCTACAACCACAATCGAAACCAGAGAGACACCCTTAATCCCTCAGAAACAGTTTTGTTCACCTGTAACATTGATATAACAAAAAACATTTAACCCTGTTAATTATTCAGATATATTCTCAACTTTCCCAACTAAAGTAATATTTAATTATTGGAAAGATATATGTTAGGAACAGTACACTGCAGGTAATCCTGGCATTTCTCTTAATTCCAGTTTCTGTCACGCATCCTCTACAGCTATTTTTAGCACCCAAACGAGTCCATTTAACAAAACTGAATCACTGTGGGAGGAATCACAGCTTGGATCCAATGGAGGGTTTTCATGAGTGAAGAGGGCACAAGCCAATTCCCCTCTCTTGATGCTGTTTTCTGGGGGCCTCTTGTCACCCAGGAGCACCATTTGAAGGGGGATATTAAGGGCTGCAGGGGGAAGCGGGAGGCATGAAAGCTGTGCTCCATGAAAGGAATTCCTTCAACCTGAGGATATGCTCTGGGTACCTAAATACATAGCTCTGTGAAAGCCCTGCAGAGGAACCTATGGGTAGTCAAGCCCTATCAGTCAACACAATATCAAGTAGAAGAAGCTTGATCCTAAAATAAACTGGAGGTTTTGCTTGAACATTTTGGGTGGAAAGGGCAATCCACAAAGACGTGATGCCTTTCATCACAGCATGGATAAGTCTGAACACCCAATTTAAAAAAAAAATGTATCTAAATTACTCTAGAAAACCATGGCTCCACTCACAAGTGGACAGTTGTTGCTTCCAACAACTTTGGGTTGAATACAGCTCAATTTAACACACTGAACAATTATTTTTTAAAAAATAAGCCTCACAGTGCAATCCTAAACAGATTCACATCCTGTAAGAGTAAGACCATTGATTTCCATGGACTTAGAAGGCTTGTAACCCTGCTAAGGATTGCAGTTTCAGTCTCCTAATTTAGATACAAATGAAACTGATCTAAATAAATCAAAAGCAATATTTATATGTATTTTTATTTTTTTATTTATTTATTTATTCCGGGATTTATATCCCGCCCTTCCCACGAGTGGCTCAGGGCGGCTGTTTTCAAATATACACATGTGGACACTAATTTTATGGTAAAGGAGCGATGTGATTTTCAGTACAGCTTATCTTCCCTACAGAGAGCCAAGCAAGCTAATTTATTGTGATGCAGAATGCTTTATACAGGTATGGAGCAGTTACTCTGACCAAAGCTAGGTCATTGGTGAACATAGTAAGGAAAACGTGCTTACTGTGGTAATCTCAAGGCTGGCATACAATTCCACAGTCAATTTCCCTATCTTACTATGTTACTAGTTTATCATTCACATCACTCAAACTCTTCTTAGCATTGAAACTATTTAGGGGGTCTAAACCCCATTCATGGTGCATTTCTTTTCTCTTGCCCAGTGCATACCTGGAAAACAGGTTTCTGCTTCTGGATTGTCCCTGTTGCACACACAAGAGATAAAATCCTCCCAATGCAAGCTCTTAAGAATCTGATGCCTGTATTTAATGGAGGCCAAGACAGAGCAACTGAGAGCCCCTGGGAAGCTGATGCCCTCATCTTTGAAGACCAAGGATACTCTGTTATGTAGGATACTCTGGTGACAGAGGAAATTGCACATATGCTAAGGCTTTGTAGAACTCAAGCTGGTTTAGCAGACTTCTTATTGGTTTAGGCACTTTCTCAGAAACAGACGTAAACTGCTGGTTTAAACTGTCCTAGACCCAATAAATAGTCTGTATGTTTGTACTGGGTTAGTTATGTCTCACACAAGATAAACAAGCTTAATGTGTTTTGATTCAAAAGTTTCCTTGTCAAATAAATCCACAACCTCAGAATACAACCCCCTCCACCTCAGTCATCCTTTCCCCCATGAAAATTAGTTGATTTATGCATGTGTTATCTTGTGCGCACATTTTCTACTGGAACATGAATAAATATATGTATACAAACAGAAAAAGTTCACTGTGAATGTGCTTTGGGGTTCGTTACAGGGACCCTCATTATAAAAGTAATGTCTATTCCTGCACAAACGAAGTCCTACTTCAAACTAGCCCGCACTACCCTACTTTGTTTTCACAACAGTGATCAGAATTCTTAAAGATTTGAATGTCTAAGAAAGGGACACTCTGCGAACACTGCTACCCTCTTATATCTCTGAATCAGGGCATGTATCCATTAAAGGTAATTTGTGAAGATGTTAAGGGGAAAAGCAAACAAAAAAATTAACTCAGACACAAATCTTGTTAACAAAATATGTTCTACAATATTGTTTTTTCACCTCTCTAGTTACAAAGGTTCCATCACAACAATTTTATTTATAAACGTATGATTTACAGTGCAATTTGGATTGCCCTGTTGGAGTCCTCAACTTAATTGTCGATTTGTACAATGCATCTGACAAGTGACCTTCCTATTCAAACACAGGTTAGGGCCCAAAATTCAGTTTTCCTTTCCTAAGCACGAAAATGTTGTGTCAGCTGCTGTCAGAAGGTTCATTAATCATGACAAGCAAGGGCTGAATGACTAAAATGGAATGTAATTATAAGCACGGTTTGACTTGCCAAGTGCAGAAACAGCATAAAAACTGTTCAAAAATGGCAATTCATGCCGGGGGTCACAATGTTACTCTGTTGTTCAAGCTTCAATTTCCTCTGCCCAATCTCTGTGTTAACCAGACACACACTTTTAAAATTAGATTTCTTCTATTTGTGCTTCTTAGAGGGAGAAATGTGCATAATTCCACATTACAGAAGATTTTTGGAATATCTTATACCATCTGCTCAAAAAAGCAGGGACGACGGTTATGTTTAGGAAGAAATGCACATTGAACAAGACAGCAGCCAACATTTGCAGAAATCTCCTGTAATAATTAGTCAAAATTAAAGTGTGTCTCAATCAGATGAAGCAAAGATTTTTGAAAATTACCAGGGGGAAAATGGCATACTACAGCTTTGCTTTGTGCCTAAAAAGCAACAGGATCATTGCAAAGGTTATGTATGCTGGGAACAACAGGCAGGATGCAGCACAACATTTGCGCTGGAGCACTTGTGCAAATAGAAAGGCAACAAAAGACTGGGATAGCTGCTTGGCTAAGTCAAACTTATTGTACCTCTGCTTGCACGGGATCATGTGCTAACAATATAATATACAGGGAAGAAAGTGTTTCATGTTGCACAAGAACTCGTGTAAGCTGAACTGCGCTGTCCGGTTATACTTCCACACCACTGGATCGAAACCACTAGTGTGTATGTATTTGCCTATTACACATCTGATACTGCTGGCCTTCCTGCACAGATCCAGTGTCAGAACAACTAAAATGACATTCCTGTAGCAGACGGCTATTTTGTTTTTGGCCTAAAATGCGCAGTGACCTGATGTCACTTTGGGTGGAACATGAAAGCACAGAGAAGCAGCAGCCACCACCTGCCAACATGTCCTTCCCTTGCCCTTTAAGATCAAATGTGTAGCAAGTTCTCCCAGAGCAAGAAGTCTACCCCTTGAGGCATCTTTGGAGATTTCAGATTCCGCGCTATTCAGCTCTGTCCTCTGTGGCTGAAGGGCAAAGGTGCCACTTGCAATTTCTGTGATGCAGAAAATCCTCTCTGTTGTTTTCTCTTCAAGTTATTTCACATCGTAGCCCACAAAAAAAGAGTCAGCGGTCACGCGCTGCAGTCAGTTACGTCTGATGGGCAGAACTATGTGGTGAACAGAGAATGCACATCTTTTAGCCTAGAGACTATTCTTCCTTGCAGGTGCTGACCGAGGGAAACACTTTGCTTGTACAATCCGACAGGCAGAGTTGAAGAAATCAGGGGACAAGGAAAGGAGAGGATAGAGGCAGAGGCTACACTGTGCCCCCCAGCGAAAAAGTTGACCACAGCTTCCCTGCTTCACATACCAAGGTGAAGGGAAACAGACAATCCTTTGTGAGCAGTATGGTCCCTGCATGCGTGATCCCCAGCAAGTAGAAAAGAAGACATTACAAGACAGAAATATGTTTCCCGTTGAAACCAACAGAAACAACTCAAGAATGCAATATAAAGGATAGAAGACAGAAAAACTTTGATCTGGAGCCTATGCTTTGTTCTACTCATATAGGCAGCACTTCCGCTTGCACAACATTCCTTCCAGTTCCCCTCCATACAGTTCCCTGCCCTCCAGTTCTCCTCCTTTCAGTCGGCTTCTTCAGATCCACCGGTATATATTTATGCTTTGCCTTTCTAACAACGTACGTCCAGATGCAGGACTTCACCAAGCATAGTAGGCTCAGAAGGAAGAGGAAGGGAGGGAAGTTGCATCCCATGAGTGTTCCAGCCAGGGTGTTGCTTAGAATCTAACCTTCCGCAAACTGCCTTGGGTACCAACACCAGAAGAAAGGCAAACCACACATGCTGCAAGTCAGGAAGTAAAATACTCCCCACTGAGAACGACAATGGATTATACAAAGGAAATCAGAACTCTAAATTCTAAGAAGGCCAGGGGGAATCTGTTTATTCCATCTTGCCTCCTTATACTAAAGGCAGCTAACTAACATTATCTGAATTATTATTATTTATACCCCCCTTTCTCCCTAATAGGGACCCAAAGCATCTTACATGGTCTCCTCTCTTCCACTTTATCCTCACAACCCTGTGAGGTAGGCTAGGCTGGGGCGCCTGGCTCAAAGTCACCCAGCCAGATTCCACAGCAGGGTAGAGATTTGAAAAGGGGTCTCTTGGATCCTAGGGTGACACATTGGGAATGTAAGACACTGGGAGAAGCTGGAAGATGGTAAACTTACCAGCCAGTGCTGTTGTATTCACGTTTTTGAGCTGTAAAAAAATCTGCCCTTTCAGTGCTGTCCATTTGTGGAGACTGCCAAACAGGTCTGCTTTAAAACCTTTCAATTCTCCTCTGATGAAGGGAAGAAGCGCAGAGGCTTTTGTTAGGACTGACTGATGCTGCTCCTCTGTCTTCCTGTATAAACGGGGGGTGGCGGGGGAACAAAGATTAACTGGTCATTGATTTTTAAAACACAATATGCTATTTGTGTATTTAAAATAAGGCCCTGGCCTGGATAACCCAGGCAAGCCTGATCTTGTCAGATCTCAGAAGCTAAGCAGGGTTGACTCTGGCAAGTATTTGGATGGGAGACCTCCTTGGAATACCAGGAGTTGGGAGGCAGGGGCAGGCTTTATTCAAGCCACCTCTCTGAATATCCTCTATGTCCCAGGAGGGATCAGTTACCAGACGTCAACATGACTTCCAGGTGCAACACACACATGCAAATTAAAAAAATGTTTTACTCCTAAAAGGGCCAAAAGCAGTTTATAAACCCATATATACACAGTAGAAATAAAAACAGTAGAAGGACAACCCTTAAGTGCATCTTAGCCCACAAGTCCTTGCTCCAAACTGTCAACATGCTACTGGGAAAGAAAATATCCACAACCCACCATGATCACATTTGTTAAACAAGAGTCTTCTGGGCAGGGTTTTTTTTTTTTGTAGAAAAATAGGTGGTGGAGCTCATCCAAGGATTGTTATGCAGCTGCAATACTATTCAATGGACAAGGAGGTAGAACTCTCAGGAGATGGAACTTTCAGAAAGGTTCCCACTGAATGAGGCCTGCCTCTGGGAAAGAATTACCCTGTAGCACCTTCTAATAGCAACGCAGCAGGTGCCCACCTCACTTCCCCTGGGAGGCCATCTTATCACTATCATTTTCATTAATATTGTGAATGCAGAACAACAGCTGGTAAGTCTCTTTTATGGAGTTTTCTGAACAAGAAAAGCTTAAAACAAGTCTTTCAAGAAGCTTCGTTTATAGCAGATAGAGCAAAAGTTAACTTACGAAGCACAACCTGCAAGCAATTCAGGCAAGGGTACAAAGAAATATTTAATGTTCTTCCTATCTGTGCAAGGGTTTTCAACAAGACAGCCCATTTGATTACCCTTTTCAATCCCAGGATCAAGAGGGAAGGGCAGAAGGAACCACTGCAATTCACATGGGGGTGGTGGGGGAGAATCTGTGAATCCCTGGCATAATTAGAGTCCTAAATTTCAGGTACAAAGTAGAATTATGATGCACAGCTTTCACTAGTTAACCTATATACTATATGAATTCTCTTATGAAGCCAGCATGGTATAGTGATTAGAGGATCAGACTAGGAACTGGGAGAACCAGGGTCTAATCCATGCTCTGCTAGACAAGTTCTCTAGGTGACCTTGGGCCAATCACTGTCTCCCATCCTAACTATCTCACAGGATTGTTGTTATACTCAAATGGAGAAGGTGAGAATAATGTTGTAAGCTGCTTTGGATTTTCATTGGGGAGAAACTGAGATATGAATATAAATACGTAGAATTTGTTAGACAAATGCACCTAAGCACCTGAATGTGCTGTCCTTCAAACAAAAGACAGACTTAATTATTCTAGGGAATATACCTGCAGTTCAACTTAGGGTGCCCAAACCGTCCCGGGCTGCCGGGAATGTCCCTCCCCCGCGCTGAAATTCCCGCCTCCCGGCTTAGCTATCCCGGGACCATTAAAAGTCCCGGTTTAGCTAAAATGGATACAATGGTGAGGGCTCCACGTTACCTGCCAGCCTGCCCAGCCACTGGGGAGCGGTCTTGAAGTGGTGTGGGGGCGTGGCAGGCAGCTAGGGGCCCTCACCATTGGTCCGTGGGACGTGGCTGCCCACCCCCGCTTCCCGCTTCCCACGCTGCTTCTAATTCTTTCCCTTTCTACCCTGGGCTGTGCAGCAGACGAGGTGCTCGATCTGCTGTCCTTGCCCAGCCCATTGCAGAGAGGGAAAGAGAGAGAGAGAGAAGAAGAAAGAGAGAGAGAGGAGAAGAAGAGAAAAAGATTCCCTAGACTAAGGTAAGTGGCCCTTCCCCCCCAGGGATCCCCGGCCTGGCCCCCGCCCCGCTCCCCTCCTGCCTGGGTGGCTGGGCCCGGCGCGGCACGGCCCAAGCCGCCCAGAAACCCCGGGCTCGCCTCCCCTTCCCTGCCCGCCCCCCCCCCCCCCCCGCTCTCCTGCTGGGCCCGCCGCCGGCGCCGCCGCGCGCGGCCCAGGGCCCAGGCAGCCGCCGAAACCCCGGGCTCGCCTCCCCTTCCCTGCCCGCCCCCCCCCGCTCTCCTGCTGGGCCCGCCGCAGCGCGGCCTAGGGCCCAGGCAGCCGCGCCGCCGAAACCCCGGGCTCGCCTCCCCTTCCCTGCCCGCCCCCCCCGCTGAGCTCTCCTGCTGGGCCCGCCGCAGCGCGGCCTAGGGCCCAGGCAGCCGCGCCGCCGAAACCCCTGGCTCGCCTCCCCTTCCCTGCCCGCCCCCCCCCGCTCTCCTGCTGGGCCCGCCGCAGCGCGGCCTAGGGCCCAGGCAGCCGCGCCGCCGAAACCCCGGGCTCGCCTCCCCTTCCCTGCCCGCCCCCCCCGCTGAGCTCTCCTGCTGGGCCCGCCGCAGCGCGGCCTAGGGCCCAGGCAGCCGCGCCGCCGAAACCCCGGGCTCGCCTCCCCTTCCCTGCCCGCCCCCCCCCCCGCTGAGCTCTCCTGCTGGGCCCGCCGCAGCGCGGCCTAGGGCCCAGGCAGCCGCGCCGCCGAAACCCCGGGCTCGCCTCCCCTTCCCTGCCCGCCCCCCCCGCTGAGCTCTCCTGCTGGGCCCGCCGCAGCGCGGCCTAGGGCCCAGGCAGCCGCGCCGCCGAAACCCCGGGCTCGCCTCCCCTTCCCTGCCCGCCCCCCCCCGCTGAGCTCTCCTGCTGGGCCCGCCGCAGCGCGGCCTAGGGCCCAGGCAGCCGCGCCGCCGAAACCCCGGGCTCGCCTCCCCTTCCCTGCCCGCCCCCCCCCCGCTGAGCTCTCCTGCTGGGCCCGCCGCAGCGCGGCCTAGGGCCCAGGCAGCCGCGCCGCCGAAACCCCGGGCTCGCCTCCCCTTCCCTGCCCGCCCCCCCCCGCTGAGCTCTCCTGCTGGGCCCGCCGCCGCCGCAGTGCGGCCCAGGGCCCAGGCAGCCGCCGAAACCCCGGCTTCGCCTCCCCTTCCCTGCCCGCCCCCCCCGCTCTCCTGCTGGGCCCGCCGCAGCGCGGCCTAGGGCCCAGGCAGCCGCGCCACCGAAACCCCGGGCTCGCCTCCCCTTCCCTGCCCGCCCCCCCCCCCCGCTGAGCTCTCCTGCTGGGCCCGCCGCAGCGCGGCCTAGGGCCCAGGCAGCCGCGCCGCCGAAACCCCGGGCTCGCCTCCCCTTCCCTGCCCGCCCCCCCCCCCCCCCGCTGAGCTCTCCTGCTGGGCCCGCCGCAGCGCGGCCCAGGGCCCAGGCAGCCGCCGAAACCCCGGCTTCGCCTCCCCTTCCCTGCCCGCCCCCCCCCGCTGAGCTCTCCTGCTGGGCCCGCCACCGCAGCGCGGCCCAGGGCCCAGGCAGCCTCCGAAACCCCGGCTTCGCCTCCCCTTCCCTGCCCGCCCCCCGCTCACTTGCTGGGCGGCTGGGTGTTCAAGGAGGCTGGGAAAGACCACCATGGAAGAGCAGCAGCCGTTGGTCTCAGGTAGAAGGATTTTCTTATTTATCTATTATAAGGCAGCTTGATTATCTTACTTGATATAAGGCAGCTTCTGTTGTATTTAAAAACACTGTATTTATATTTGTTGGATTTACATTTTGAATTTGTGGACATTATCCTAGATTTTGAACTTGAGCCCACCAGATAGGGTTGCCAAGTTAAATTCAAGAAATATCTGGGGACTTTGGGGGTGGAGGCAAGAGCAAGATTGTGACAGACATAATTGAACTCCAAAGGGAGTTCTGGCCGTCATGCTTAAAGGGACCACACACCTTTTAAATGCCTTCTTTCCACTGGAAATAATGGATAGGGGCACTTTCTTTTCAGGCTTTTCAGGCTCATAGAATTGGACCCCCTGGTCCAATCCTTTTTAATCTTGAGGGGTGTTTTGAAGAGAGGCACCAGATGCTATGCTGCAAATTTGGTGATTCTACCTCAAAAAACAGCCCCCCCCGGGCCCCAGATACCTACAGATCAATTCAGCATTATATCCAATGGGAATCGGTCTCCATAAGGAATAATGGAGCTCCTAGAAGACATCCAAGTAGTATCTAGTAGTGCCAACCCTGCTTAGCATCGGAGATCTGATAAAATCAGACTAGCCTGGACCACTGTGTCTAGGACATATTACCTGAGCCCTCCTCCCACTTAAGGGTCATCAGAAAGCGGGGGGGGGGGAGGAAATGTCTTCTGGGTACTCCATTGTTCCCTAGGGAGATCGATTCCCATAAGGTATGATGGAGAACTGAGCTGTGGTTATCTGGGACTCTTGGGGGCAGTTCTTTTGAGCTACAGGTACCCAATTTGCAGCATAGCATCTAGTGGATCACCTCAAAATACCCTCCAGGTTTCAAAAATATTGGACCAGGGGGTCCAATTCTATGAGCCCCAAAAGAAGGTGCCCCTATCCTTCATTATTTCCTATGGAAGGAAGGCATTGAAAAGGTGTGCCGTCCTTTTAAATGTGATGGGTGAAGCCTGGAGAAGGCAGAGTTTGAGGAGAGGGGATTTCTTGTGAGGGTTTGTTGGTGAAAGGTAAATAAGCTATATGAAAAGAAATTCTGCTAATTGCTGGTTTTGTCTCTTCATTTATGTTGCACCTTTGATGTTCTGACAGGCTTACCTTTTACTTATTTTCTGGTTAAAGATGTATTGTGGATTGATTATCTTGGGAATCCTGTATTCACTTCAGATTTTATTTGCTTTTTATATTGCTTTCATTATTGCTGTAATTTTAGATATTAATGTTTTTAATTTTGTGAGCCAACATGTGCACCAGTGTACAATGTCACTTACTCTGAAAAAAGGGAAGTTATATCATGACATCTGAGGGCCCCTCTAAGCTTTTCCTCAAACTATATATTTCAAAACAGAACTTTGGTGTATCCTAGAGCACTGTCTTGACATCATGACATCACTTCAGGGTGGTTTTTTTGGTCAGCAATGGCATTGTATGCTTGCAGTAACTTTTTGTACTGCTGAGACACTGGTACCCCTGTCCCTGTCCTCCCCAACCCTCCCAGTGGATTGCCAACCCTTGTAACCTAAATCTTTCACAAACACATCTGATCCTTAACAAATGCTTCTTCCACTACTGTTATGCTTCTGTAGCTCATCTGTCTTAGGCAAATGTCTTCATAAGAACATAAGAGAAGCCATGTTGTTGGATCAGGCCAGTGGCCCATCCAGTCCAACACTCTGTGTCGCACAGTGGCCAAAAAAACTGTATACACACACACACACACACTGTGGCTAATAGCCACTGATGGACCTCTGCTCCATATTTTTATCTAATGTCCTCTTGAAGCTGGCTATGCTTGCAGGTTTGGAGGCCCTCTCCCCTGCTTCAGGGTCATCAGAAAGCGGGGGAGGCAAAGGTCTGCTGGGCTCTCCATTATTCACTATGGTGACCGATTCCTATACGCTATAATGAAGAGCTGATCTGCAGGTCTCTGGGGAAGGCGCCTGTTTTGTGAGGTAGAGGAGGTCTACCTCATTGCAAGGGGGGGCGTGCCTCTCCCATTGGAGAATATAGCCCAGTGCATGTGTGCATGTTTCTCACATTGGGGCAAGAGTCCCCATTGCGCTGTGTGGGCCTTTTCCATTGCACAAGCACCTCCATTACACGTCTATGTATCAATACCCTTCATTGCAGTCTTGCATGCAGGGCTGGATTAACACATAGGCCAAGAAGGCACCGTCCTATGGGCCCCCACGCCTTTAGATGCCCCAGGCTGCCTCACCCCCCATCCCCCCCCCCTCGCTGCCATCCCAGCCTCCATGCATTAGGACTGGAGATAATTTGCAAGAGGAGACCCCAAGATTTCAGTTGCCTAAGGGCCTCTACGGGTTTAATCCTGCCCCCGGCTGAACAAGCCCTCTCTCCCCAGCTTGGAGTCCAAGGCCCATGTCTTCCAGAAGTGGCGAGGACTTAGTTACGATTCTTCTGCCCTCTTCATCTAGGCCCTTACAGCAGACCATGGCTTCAACATCAGGCGCTGGAGGTGGCAAAGGTCACCAGCCCCAGGAACCACCAAAAAAGAAGCCCAAACGTTTGGTTGTGTTCAATCCTGAATGGAAAAACACCTACCCCTGGCTAAAAGAGACAAAGGACAAGAACAAAGCATTCTGCACGATGTGTTCTAAGGAGATAGGAATTGGTCACGGTGGAGTGAATGATGTGAAAGCTCATAAGGACACTGACTCTCACAGGAGTGCGGCAAGCCAAGCTGGAACTTCAAAATCCATCACAAGCTTTTTTGCCTACCAAAAAGACACCGCTGCTCAGGCCAGAATTTCGGCTGCTGAACTAGCCTTGGCATACCACAATAACAGGCATGCGTTATCATACCGGTCTCTTGATTGCGGTGTCAAATTGTGCAAAGCCGCATTTTCCGATTCCGAGACTGTGACCAAGATGACCTGTGGGAGAACAAAGGGTGCAGCTTTGATAAGCGATGTCTTGGCACCTTACTCTGTAGAACTGATTCTGTCAGATCTTGACACAGCACATTGTTTCTACAGCGTTTCCAGCGACGCATCAAATCATGGCAACAGGAAAATGTTCCCCCTATGCCTTAGATACTTCACTTTGAAGGACGGCATTTCAGATCGTATTCTTGATTTCTATGAAGATGCCAATGAAACGGCTGAGAATGTCACACGAAGGATTTTGGATGTCTTGGCAAAATACCAGCTGGACTTAGCTCGTCTGTCTGCATACTCAGCAGACAGCGCGAATGTAAACTTTGGAAAATACCATTCGGTGTACACACTTCTGAGTAGAGGCCGTGAAGACATCATGCCCGCAAGGTGCCCTGCACACATTGTGCACAATGCTGCCAAAAAAGGATGTGATGTGCTCACCTGCGACATCGAGTCTCTCATACTGAAGGCTTTTGGTCATTTTTCTGTTTCTGCCAAACGTTCAGAGGAACTTCAGGAGATGTTTGAGTTTTTGGAGATGCAGGGTGATCGCCTGCTTCGACATGTACCCACAAGATGGCTATCTTTCTTGCCTGCCATAAACAAGATGTTGAAGTGTTGGCCAGCCGTTAAAGCATACTTTCAAAAGCTGGGAGAGGACGACTGTCCTTCTATGATATGGCGCCACATTGATGATGAGTCTGGAGAAAAGGACTACAGTACATCACAAACTTACATGATGTTTCTCCAGACCACTCTGACGCCTATTGAGGAGACTGTACTGATTCTGGAGCGGGATGCACTGACAGCACCTGAATTGTTTGAGGCCATGCTAAGGTTGCTAAACAGCCTTAAGCAACGCAAAGCTGACTCGTTTTTTGGAACGGATACAGATAAGGCGCTGCGCAAAATGCCACCTTCGAAGGCAAGGAAAGTGAAGCAGGACTTCCTTAAGTTCTTTGAAAAAACCATCACGTATCTGGAAGCAAAGTTTGATTTCTCTGAGAAAAATCACCTGTGTGCTTTGACACCATTTTCTCTTTAAAAAAGTGTGACTTATGACCACCTGCGGTGTGCTGCTGAGCGGCTGAAAATGGAGAAAATAATAAACTTGGATCACCTATACAGTGAATACACCGATGCCAAGAGCCTGCTGGATGAGCAAGTGGCCTGTGTTGACCCAGAAATCACTGTGGATAAAAAGTGGGTGGCCATATTCTCTGAGATGGGAACTCGGTCTCAGAAGTGCGAAAACCTCTTACTTCTTGTAAGCAAGATCCTGAGTATCCCATGCTCAAACGCTTTTGTGGAGAGGGTATTCAGCCTCATGTCAGCTCACTGGACGGACACCAGGAATCGTTGTAACATAGACCTGGTGAAAGCAGAGCTGCAAGTCAAATTGAATTTTGATATGGATTGTGAACCATTTTATCACTTTATTAAGGAGAAGAAAGATATCCTCAAGGCTTCAGGGAAATCAGAGAAGTATAAATTCTTGAAAAAAGCGAAAGACTGAAACCTGTGTCGCTCCTTCCAGACCACAGCCCTTCGTCCAGCGTGGGAGTCGGGATGGCCCACACCTGCGGGCCCACCGCCTGGGCCCACAGCACGCAAGTCCCATTCTACCAGCCGTGTTCTTTGTCCAGGGAGAAGTCGAGGTCCAAGAAGCTCCACTGTGCGGGCGTATGTTAATGTAAGACCAGAATTTAATAGTAATTATAAAATGAATACAAAAAAACCCTGGGGATTAGGGCTAATGGCGATACCCCAAAAAAAAAAACGACACTAGGCAGCCACCTCCTGGGTGTGTTGGAAGAGCTGCCAAGATGCAAAGTAATTTTAAACTGCTGACAGTGTGTTTCTTTTTTTTCCAGATAAGCTCCATTCAGGAAACTAGCAACCACAGACAACAGTAGATCGCTTCCATCACACAACAGAAGGTAAGGAACAAATTGGCTGTGACTTGACAGCTCGCTCCACCACTTTAATAATATGAAGAGAACTTGGTTTCCTTTCTCTTTTGCAATTTTTAGTATTTTAGTGACACCTGAACACCTTTTTCTTTTTGTGTGCGGCTTGGGGAGGACCTGCTTTTCTAGACCTGTATCCGCCTGCCTTCAGGCTGTGCTACTACGGGGCACAGACTGGCAGTGGTGGTTTTAGTTCTGATCTCAGTTTGATTGTAGATAAGGGTTGCTTTGTTGCTTTTACTGGGGTGATCAAGACCCTTTGATATTGTGGACAGTCTTGTTGAAATGTTTGTCAGCACAAGCAGGTATCAAGGATAGTGGATTGTTTTCCTGTGAATCTGACTCGAGGGGTTGCTGTTGGAGCCTTTTTTTCTTTAGCAGGAAACATCGTGAAGTTTCTCTTCTTTTTTCAAGTTGTATATTTTGGGGGTGGTAATATTTGGGGAAAATGACATCACAGGAAGTGCTGTCACAGGAAGTGATGTCACTTCCTGCTTCCGGCAGGTGGCGCAGGGGAAATGATGTCACAGGAAGTGATGTCACTTCCTGCTTCCGGCAGGTGGCGCAGGGGAAATGATGTCACAGGAAGTGATGTCACTTCCTGCTTCCGGCAGGTGGCGCAGGGGAAATGATGTCACAGGAAGTGATGTCACTTCCTGTTCCTGGCGGTGGCATGACGTCACCGGAAGTGCCGTCACCGGAAGTGACATCACTTCCTGTTTCCGGCGGCGCGCGCGCTTTGCGCGCGCGCAGCCCCCTTCCCCCACCCCCCAAGTGTCCCTGGCTGGCCTTGAGACATTATGGTCACCCTATCAGTGACTTCAATGAACAAACCCAGCATACATATGTTCCAGGGTATCGCAGAGACATAGCTATGCTTTCTCTAATTTCCTCAAATATATATGACAGGGGGGGGAGGGGAATCAGGTTTTGTGTATATTGCCTGTGAGATTTCTTACCTCAACAGTTGTACCTGCCTATGTGAAGCTTCTTTCTCTATTTGGAAGCACCTCAACTGTTTGTGTAGATTTTGTATTGCATCTTGCTTCTGTTCCAGCTCCAGGTGTAATTGTTTTATTCTGTAAGAAGTAAATAAAATATAATAGTCGCATAATTTAATACATCCATATAGTTTAAGATCCGCCCCCCACAAGACTTTTATTGGAAAAGGTAGAGAGCTTTCAAGTAATTATACAGAAAATCAAACAAATGACTTCACTGAGACTTATTCCAACTGGCACGGAAGACATCTAAAACAGTTACATAACCAAAGGTTCAAATCACTTTAATATCTTTGGAAAGGTCTAGATGTAAAAATACTTTTATACAAAAAGGAGGCTCTTTTTGGTAGCTAGTATTCCAAAAATAACATTACAGGAAAGCTTACTATGAAGCATTTTCATTATAGCACTCTTCATTCTAGGTGTAAATTTGACAATAAAAGTGAGAAAAAATGTTCCACATGCAAAAGTACTATAACTGGAGCTGTACTTTCAGCCAGTGGGTGGTGTATTCCGGCTAGTGCTACATACCAATGACAGTAAGGTATTCTAGGGCTAAACAGCACTCTCCTACACGAGGTGAGTCACAACCTGGTTCGCCCTTTCAGCAGAAGCTCCTCCCATCATCTTTGACCACTCCTATGTAGGAGGAGCAACAGCAGCAGTAGTCAGTTATGCATTAGGCTCTAACCTAATGCACTGGAGAGCGAACTCCCTAGTGTACTTCCTAGTGTTCATTAGAAATACAAAACTTGGTCATTATCATTAAAAATGAACTCTTCAATCACATTGGTGCCATTACCGACATCCTGAGAAAGCCCTGATATGTCACATATATAAGAAATGACAATAATGTAAATACTTCCCTTAGCAGAACAGTGTTATATCCCTTACAGAGCTGCTTCACACTGTATTCTGCTTCCAGGAACATATCCACAGAGTTACATGAAGCACTACTTCTATCAGGTGTGCAATTTTCCATGTCAAATTTCCTCCTTAATAATATCTTTTCTCCTAGCTACTATCTCCTTACCATTAAGGAGAGCAATCACATTAACTGACTAACAGTGCATTCCTAAGTGGCATTACACTCTTCTAAGTCTCTTGAGATCAGTAGGTTTAGAAAGGTGTAACACTGCTTAGGATGGTGGCACTGTAAAATGTTTTACTCATTTGGCTTCTAACTCATTAAACTAGTAAATGTAAATAAAGCTGCACATTCTCAGCAGAACAAAGCAGGAGTCACGTAGCACCTTTAAAACCAACAAAATTTTATTCAGAATGTAAGCTTTTGTATGCATACATACTTCTTCAGACAAGGGGATGGAGTATAGCTGGTGGGTTAAGAGTGTAAACTGATACAGAAGTTACGATCAAATGGCAAAAAAGTGTAATAAATTGGAAGACCATTTGGTCTTAATGTATCTCGCATTCTCCAAGCTGCTAGCTGGCTTGGCTTGAAGAAGTGATTTAAAGAGAGGAATGCCTTCTCCAAGCTGGCTGATGGGGTGGCGAAGGCTTCAAGAGCCACATAATATATGTGAAAGAGACACATGTGGCTCTCAAGCCACAGTTTTGGCCAACCCTACTCTAAGGTCTGGGGAAAGCAAAGGCTCAGGGAAGGATGAGGTGCAAAAGATGGTGTAATCCCTTCCTCTTTCCATTCTGATGCCAGGGGGGAGCCTCATAACCTAAGTCTTTGGAAAGAGATACCTTTGTACAACATGCTGAAAGTTTGCTGCTGAGAAGCTGATCCAAAGAAACTTCATACTGTTTATATGCCTAAGGGTGTGATCTAATGCCCAGTTCCCTGGAAAGTGCTATTAAATTCAGTGGCACTTCAAAGCAATAGCCACTGAGATCTCCTATGGTACAAGAGCTGCTTCTACTATTTGGGGGAGGGGTTGCCCTGCCAGTTTTGTGCAGTTTAATTTTTCAGATTTTTCTGCAAACCTGTAACTATGCTACATCCTGTACTGCCCCACCACCCATTGGTCAATGTACTTCTTCACCCAAAGGGTGATTAACATGTGGAATTCACTGCCACAGGAGGTGGTGGCGGCCACAAGTATAGCCACCTTCAAGAAGGGTTTAGATAAAAATATGGAGCACAGGTCCATCACTATTAGCCACAATGTATGTGTGTATATAAAATTTTTTGCCACTGTGTGACACAGAGTGTTGGACTTGATGGGCCGTTGGCCTGATCCAACATGGCTTCTCTTATGTTCTTATGTTCTCCTCTTACTCCCTTCACTGTGGAACCCAAGGCAACTTATATAATAACTTTTCTCTCCTCTGTTTTATCCTCACAACAAAACACCCTGTGCTGAAAGAAAGAGACTGGCCCACAATCACCCAGCAAACTTCTGTGGAAGACTGGGGACTTGAAACATGGTCTTCCAGATCCTAGTTGGACCCTCTAACAAATATACCACACTGGCTTTTGGTTTTCCCTTCTTCCCTCCTCCTGGCAGCCTCTTCCTTGGCCATTTACTGACAGAAACCAAGGCTGGTAATATTGTTGAGGTTGTCTAGCAACAGTGACTACTGACGTTTCAGAGGGCATCCCTTTCTGAAAGGGACCTTCACTTGTCCCTTGGTAACTATGCTACATCCTGTACTGCCCCACTATCCATTGATCAATTATGTTCTCCTCTTACACCCTTCACTGTGGACAGAAACCATTGACTGAATCAGGAAATATTTCATTTATTTTATTTATACTCCATCTTTTTACCTAATGGGCACCCAAAGTGACTTGCATTCTTCTCTCCTCTGTTTTATCCACACAACAATTCTATAAAGTAGGATAAGCTGAGAGGCTGTGACTGACCCAAAGTCACCCAGCAATATTCCATAGCAGAACAGGGATTTGAAACAGGGTCTCCCAGATCAACACTCTAACCACTAACACCAGAGGTCCCCAATGTGGTGCCCATGGTCCTAACATGTTGCCCACAGACACCTTTTCAGGCACCCACCAAGCGTTTTTAGGAAAAGCATAGGACCAGGTTGGGTTTTTGCCTAGGAAGGGTTCTGATTGGCTGGGAAAATTTTATAAAATGTTGCTTTGGCAGCAACAGCTACTGCAACATGAGAATCTACACTGTGCCACTGAAGTTAAGCTGCGGCAGTGATTTTGTGGCTGGTTCTGTGTCCTATGGCAGCCATTTTGTTGCTGCTCCCACCATGCTATGTCAGAATTCCAAAAGTACCCTCCAGCTCCAAAAGATTAGGGACCTCTGCACTATACCGTACTGGCTCTCAGGTTTCATTAACTAACATTTTAGTTAGCATCCTTCAAAGCAGAATAAAATAATAAGCAAGCTGTGCCATGCTACCAATATCTGAATGTAACACATATCTTCTTAAGCTCCTGATTTGTGTGTGTGTTTGTGTATGTAAGTATATAAAAGCAGCCAGGGAATGAAGTCCAGGTCATTGGGTTCACTGTGGTGGATCCAGCACGATTGCGCAAAGATTGCAATCTTCCAGCAGCAGTTGAGAGGCCACAACATGGAGGGGAAAGGAAGGAAAATCACCACCTTCTTCCTCTTCTGTCAGCAATGCTCTGCTCAAGAGGCAGGAGGGAGCAATTTTGCCCCCTCCCCATCACCCCTTCTGATCCACATGGCTACTGTGGTCTCTCCCCAAACAAGCTTCACAGCAAGGTATTTTCCATGTACTGCAGCTTTATAGTGGTATAAAGGATTCAAGGAAGAGTCTTGCAAAGGAGAAAAGCTAGTTGGGACATACTTCACAATAACAGAAGGCAGAACTGGATGTCCTTCCACTTCAATATTTAATCAAATGTGGCAACTGTATACAAAACCAAGCTCATTGTTCAAGTTTGTCTAAAACATAAGAGGAAAGGCAGGGGTTACACAATATTATACAAACCAGCAATTTCTGTCAATCAAAGTCCTTTAAGAAAAACCAATGACTGGTAGGTTTAGAAAACTGTTAAGTAAACAAAACTTTTCTTCAACTGAGCTAATGTAACCTCAGTTTGTGGGTTCTATGGGGCAGAACATGGAATGAATCCATCCCTTTCCTCTTGTTGGTGGCCCAAGAAGTCTCCAGCTGAACCCTATATATACTGGCTTCCAAGATGAGGGTCCCAAATGAACTCCCCATTAGATAACACAGTCCTGAAACAATAATTCTGAAATTACAATTTAGAACAAAAGTCTCCCTCCCTTACGAGTTTCCATACATATACCATAGCTAGACTTAAACAAGGAGCTAAGAGTCTATGATTAACGTACAAGTTTGCCAGGAGGGCAGTCTTGCTTCCCTTCTCCACACACACTGCATGGTTCTGCACCTAGAGGCTCTACCCTCCTTCCTTGCTCATTCCATTCCTAGCTAGTGGTTACACCAGCAGTGTCAAACATGCAGCCTGCAGGCTGCAACCAGCCCCCACAGGGCTCCTATCAGGCCCATGAGCAACTGCCTGTCGTATGCTTCCTTCTCCCTCTCTTGCTTCCTGCATTGGTTTGCCAGGCTCTCTCAAACACACAGCAGAGCTACAGAGCAAGACAGCTTGCTTTGCCAGGCTCTCTCAATCGCACAGCAGAGCAACTGAGCCAAGCCTCTCTTCCTTCTGTTGGCTGAGGCTCCTCCCCAACCTCATCTCCTTACTTTGCCCAGCTCCCTCAATCACATGGGAGAGGTACAAAGCAATTTTAAGACAAAGTTTTATTCAAGGTATGAGCTTTTTGCCTTGCTATAGAGAGAGAGTTTGTGTTTGTGTGTTTTATTGGGCTTGTTATGCCAGGGCTGTCCTAGGTGTAACTGGGTTTTGCCTCCCCTTTATCACTGTATTCATGCTCATGATCCAGTCTTTTTCAGTAGGAAAGCATGTGAACTATTTAGATGAGGAATAACAACAAGCCAGTGAGATGGATTAACAATAATATATTAGCTATCTCCCTGGAGCCATGTAGCTTTCTCTTCCTTATAAACTGCCCAAGCAAAATTATTAAAATTCTAGAAGATAACATTTGGATCAACAAATGTGTGCTTCCAGTCTGAATGTTAAGATTCTTCTCTGAGGCTCCACAGAATGTTATGTAAATAGAGAGTCCAGGCTGACGAAGAGTTAAAACCGTGTCCAGAAGAGCGGTCCCATTCCATTTATCTCTCTTCTGTGGTGAACTTACCATGGATTTCCTGGTGCATCTTCTCTCTTGTTATCTTCTAGACTTCTAATAATTTTGCTGGGGTGATTTATAAGGAAGAGAAAGCTACGTGTCCGACAGAAGACGCATTTAAAGAGACAGTCACAGAAATCCAGGGTGGCAGCTATTATATTGTTGTTAGTATGCACGCACTGTGTATTTGTTATGTCGTATGCAATGCTCCCTCTAAGATGTGGAGTCTTGTGAGCAACGAAAGCTACTGGAATTAAAGTTGTGAGTGAACGATCTGGCTACTACATAAATTAGTTTGCTCTGGGGCCATCCTTCCTGAGTGAAGACAAAAATGTGTGTGTTGGAGGTTAAAAAACTGTGAGCTAACTCACACTAACTCAGCTTAGAAGAACACTGGTTGTACGCATATTGTATCCATATATTAACATATTTATCCTTTGGTGCAAGTCTATTTGACATTTTCCACTTATATATCAGAGCCTGTTTTATTTGTACAGTGTGGTGGATAATGCTGAGAGTGTGTGTCCAGACTAAGGTCACCCAGAACATTTCCTTTGATTTCTCTTTCACATTTTCCTTTGATTGATTGGGGAATTTGAACATAGACTTCCTAGATAAGCAGGTTGATAATGACCACTATGCATGGCTGTCTATGCTTGCACTGTCTTGTAGGAGTTGTAGTTATTTCTCTGGGGAAGACTATAGCTTTGTAGGCAAAAACATAGACCTCAGTCTGTGTCATGATGCTTTCATATGTTCTTGACCAGTACACAAAGAAACTTCTGTACAAAAGCTCACAATGCCCAGCCATTTCATGTTTCCCCCTGGGTCTTAAGCTTTGACCATTTCTGTAATGAATGTCAATAAATCAAAAGTAAGTTTGTAACTTACTGATACACACCTGAACAACACCTAAACAGCATACTCAAGATTGCTACAGCACAGACATTATCTCTAGATTTTGATGCAATAATTCAGAGCAAGAGGTGTCAGTTATCAGAGAAACTGTTAAATAAGTAAAATATTGCAAGAGTGATAATCTTTTAAGCATGTTTTATTTTAAGTTTTTAAAAATCTTTGTGTTTTTGTGTCCTTTATAAAGTTTATACCTCCGTTACATGGCATTACATTTTATGACACACATGGTCCAGTAGGCTTCCCAACCCCCCCCCCCTCCCTGGCGGGGGACCCCCGAATTTGCAGCCTCCTCCCCCACTCTCCAAAAATTCAGAAGGGGGGGGGAGAACATGCCTGTAGGCATCATGTAGTTGTAGAGCTCCTGATCCGTTTGTAAAATGTGTGCCTTTAAGGCTGCGCAGGAAACAGGAAGGGCTTCATTGGAAAGGGTCAGTAATAGTTTCCATGGAGAACGGCCTCTCCCTTTCTTTTGCTTTCGTTTTCACAGCAAGTAGAGTTCTGCAGGAAGAAGATCTAGTAAGTATTTGTGTGTGTGAGAGAGGGAGGGGGCAGGGGATTCCCTGGTTTGGAGGCCCTCCCCCCCACTTTAGAAAGCATGGGGGGGAGGGAAATGTCTACTGGGCACTCTATTATTCCCTATGGAGAACAATTCCCATAGCGAATAATGGGGAATTGATCCGTGGGTATTGGGGGCTCCGGGGGGGGGCTATTTTTTGAGGTAGAGGCACCAAATTTTTAGTATAGCATCTAGTGCCTCTCCCCAAAATACCCCCCAAGTTTCAAAACGATTGGACCAGAGGGTCCAATTCTATGAGCCCCAAAAGATGGTGCCCCTATCCTTAATTATTTCCTATGGAAGAAAGGCATTTAAAAAGGTGCGCTGTCCCTTTAAATGTGATGGCCAGAACTCCCTTGGAGTTCAATTATGCTTGTCACATCCTTGTTCCTGGCTCCACCCCCAATGTCTCCTAGCTCCACCCCCAAAGTCTCCTGGCTCCACCCCCAAAGTCCCCAGATTTTTCTTTAATTGGACTTGGCAACCCTATGGTCCCGCCCAACAAGATCTCATTTATGTCAGATCCGGCCCTCATAACAAATGAGTTCAATACCCCTGGGTTACACTAACTGTTCCTTATGGAGCAATGAATATTTCAGCAATTTTTTCCTGCAATAACTACGACAGCCGTAATGCCACATTTCCTTCTATTTCCCTCTTGAAAGAATAAACTGCCAACATAAATCACATTTTCTCTGAAAAGCAATTTTTCTGTTTTTTTTTCAGCAGTAGGCAATGAATACCACTTAAAAAACTTGAAATGGAAAAGGAGCTCACTACAATGTGGCCGGAATTTGTATATCAAACAAGTTATTCACGAGTGAGGAAGTAAATACAATAAATTAACTATAGATCAGCATTCCTGAAGTTTGTGATGGGGGCCCTTGGCTCAAATTCTTATTCAAAAGTCATACTACAGAGAGAAAAGTCTTTTGTCATTATGGCAACATGTAGCATGAGAAATGATGAAAACTATCCTAAACCCATGGATCATTCGTTCCTGACACTAAAAAAACCAAGAGAGAAACCACTAAGAACATGGTGATCTTTTCTGCACTTGTACATTTTGCATAATATGTGAAACTGAACATCTTGCTACCACAGTCAGGATATGCTTATGCTGAAACCAAGAGAAATGTGCACAGAGAGGGAACAACACTGATATCTTGACAGCAACCACTGACAGGGAGAATAGAAAGAAATGCTAAGCAGACATATTGCCAGAATAAAAAGGGACCATGCTATGGGGAGTATGAATGGTATGAGCATTTAATGCATTAAAAAAAACCATTTCCAACTGACAGCCTATACTGCTTACATCATTCCCTCTCCTCCAAGTTATCCTTACAACAACCCTGTGAGGTAGGTTAGGCTGAGTGTGTGTGACTGGCCTATGATCACTCAGTAAGTTTCCATGGTAGAGCTGGAATTCAAACCTGTGTTTCCCAGATCCTAGGCCCATTATGCACACATATCTTACTGCAGATCTTATAAGCAGTAAGCCTCTAAGCTTTACTTTGGATTCTTTTTCCTCTGGTGTATTTATTCTGCAGCTACAGCAGAAAAAAACCCACTTTTCTAAACTGGGGTAGGAACATTGCTTGTGACGTGTACGGGGTGGCATCCAAAGGTTTTTTTTTTTTAAAAAAATTACACAATTACCTAATTGCAGCTGTACAGTAGTGTCCAGTAAACCCCTTCCATTTTTAATCCTCGTGATTCAGTTTTTATGCTCATATTTTAGCATTACTTCCTTCAATGAAAGGGAACAGAAAGGAACCCAGGCAAAGGAGGAAAACCAGTTATTGAAACTGACAAGACTTTTTTTAAAACTGACAAGCAGCTGCAAAGCCCTGTTTTCCATTTTGCGGAGCACGAAGGGATTCTCTGCTGTGTTATCAGCCACTGTGAAAAATGGGAAAGATCACACCATCTCATAATATGGAGGAACACGCGAAGTGTACAAAATGCACAGTAAAATCCACCGACAAGGCAAGTTTTGAATGTTGCCAACATGTGTGTGTGTGTGCCTATGCAAAGTTGGCTGCAGCTCCACCACACTGCACAGGCCTGCAACTTGTATAGAGGAGTTCTCTAGCAGAACCTCTGGAGAGATTTTTAACTGTTGTATCACTACATTGGGGGGGGGGGATATATTTTTGCTGATGCCCTACTGCACCTGCATAGTGCCACTAATTTCCAGCCCTTCCCTGCAAATCTGCATGGTTTTCTCTTTGTGATTCTCTAACTTGATCCTATACACTTAGCAGATTTTTAAAGCCTCTCCTGTGCCGCTTGCACTGTTTCCTCCAAATGGATCAATTCCAAGCAATTCTTGAGTTTAGCGGTTTGCAGAAGGCCCATGAAGAAGGCCGCCATTTTAATGTTAGGCTTCCAGAGACTTACAAAATGGTTCCCAGCCCCAAACTTTGCCCACTAAAGTATTCAAAGGAAAAATGTTTTCAAAGCTTTAGGCTTCCCATCCCAGTGGCTCTCATGCGCTCTCTCTCTCTCTTTACATCTCATGTCAATTTCATTCTGTGCTGACATTTTAATTTTTTTATTTAGTGATCCAAGTCTCATATCACGAGACTCATGTTGCTTGGAACAGAAATTTAAATTTAAAACAAGGGGAAAAGTAATCAACAGAGCTTGTAGACTAACAAAGGGCAGAAGGTGCAGAGTGGGAGGAATGACCTCGATGTGGGCAAGGGAGTGACCTTTGCGGGACAATAAAAGGGAGGGAATCTGAGTGAATCTGCATACTTCTGAATTACTTTTGGCTTGGAATTGAAAAATCAGCACAAAAGCACTCTAAGAAAACTTGAAGAAACAGTCACCAAAAGTGAACTGAGTGCCTAAGAGAGAAAAATCAGTGCAGATCAACAAAGAAAACCTGACAAGAGTGCATAGTGAATGTGACAGAAAATACCCATGAGTAACAGGCTCTGGTCAGATACTCTGACTAGTAGACTATACTGGCTCATGAATACTAATGAGGTCTGAACTAAGAGTGACAGAGTAAGAATTAGATTTTTGATCGGTCAGTGGAAAGTTTTAAATTAGTATGTGGTAGATCCCCCTTCCAACCATTATTAGGTTAGATTGAAAATAGAACTGCTGATATTGCAATGTCTCAACTTAAATGTATGTGTGGCTGTATCTGGAATACTCTGTACAGTTTACTGTTGTTCCATTTCAAAGAGGGCTGGGAAAGGTGGAGAAAAAAGAAATTAAGATGATAATTGATTTGAGGGGAAGATGACAACATGGGGGATGACATAAGTTTATAAAATTACACACTGTTTGGAAAAAATGCATAGAGAGAGATACACCTCCCCCACCGCGCCATCTTCCATAATACAAGAAGTTGTAGCACACCAATTTAATTGAAGGGTTTAGGACAAACAACGTATGTACTAGTATTGTACATGCAATTAATTTAAGGAATTTGCTGCTTCAAGTTGTGTCAATAGTCACTAGCTGAGATGGCTTTAAAGGGAGATCAAACGAATTAATAGAGGATAGGTCTATTAGCTTTCAACCACAATGGTTAAAATGACCTTCCATTTTCAGAAGCAGTAAAGCCTTTGAATACCAGAGCCTAATTTCATGTTATGTGGCACCTAGTCTAACCCAGTTCTCTCCACTAGACATGCATGCTGAAATTCCATGTCCAAACTTAATCTTCAGGCTTGCGAGGGCAGTGGCCCTGTTCAAATGGGACAATGGCAACTTGAAATGGCCCTGTAGAAACAACCTTTCTTCAGCTAACTCTGTTCCCCAGGGTTTTTTTAAACAAATTGACACAAATAATATGCTCTTTGTGCACTCGGTCCAAACTTCACCATCAGCATCTGAGTCACACTAAAAGGCCGTCCAAGTGAGAGGAGTCACACAGGCCTTTGATGGCAAGCATACCATGAACATGCAACAAAGGGATGGAAATTCCCAACTGTATGCTACAAAGATAACACACCTGGTCAATGGAGACGCTGGCCTCACAATTTCTGAAAGCGGTAACAGTTCCACTCAAAAGTATTTAATTGCAAAATCACCCAATAGGAATTATAAGGCTACTCTGCATACTCAAAGAGTAAACCATGGGCATTCTCAAATATGGGATCCTAGTGATTAGCAACCCTCCATACTCAGGCAGACTTCAGATGCTACTTACATCAACAACTTTTGTGCCCTGCCTTCGTAAAACTGGAGAAAAGGCCATTGCTCAATTATCTGGGAACACCTGGACTCTGAATGCTGTGTATTCAAGAGCCCAGATCAATAATGCTTTATCTTGTGTACACAAGGCACTTCCTCAAATGTCCAGCCAGGGTCCCAGCCCTTTTCTTTGTAACCTTTTCCCCTTTGAGCTTTTATGGCCTGCTGTTCCTGCCTTGGCTGCCAAACAGTGAAGTCTCTGATACACACATTTGCCAGATCTAACCCTTCTTTCCTCAAAGGGAGCTTTTTGTAACTAGCATTCCCTGCATTAAGAGGACAAGAGGCATTTACTGGCTCCAGCAGTAAGGAGGCCAAAGCCACAAGAAAAAAAAAAAACCACTCAGCAACATCTAAAGAGAAAGCTTGGAGGACCAGACTAGTGAATGGGTGGTCCCAGAATTAAAAAAAAGAAAAACTCTTGCAACTGTGCCTCTGCAGGAATTCATTAATCATAACACTATCCTACTTTACAGGGCTGTCAGAAGGATTATTGAGATAACTGAAGTGCATGGGATCCTCTAAAAATGTTGTATAAATGAGATTATAACCATTACCCACCATCATTGTGGCTGTTTATGCCATACCTCAGGAGTCAGCAAACTTTTATAATTTAGAGAGCCAAGCTACACGAAAATTCAGAACCAGAAACCAACAAAGAGGCAGTATAAGAAAGCCCATTTATATAACTCATCTGAAACATAACATTCTGATGAAACCTAACTCATCTGATAAGTAACATGTTGATTAATAATCCATAAAATATCTGCAGCCTGAACTCTGATTATTGTGAGTCTTTTACTAGGAAGTGTCACACAAAAGATCTTCCATTATGTAATAAATGTACACAAGGAACACCCTGTGTGCTCTAGCATAAATCTGTGCATGGTCTGCACTGGATTACTGGCATCTGTTGATCTCTACAATTTCTCTTTAAATAAAGCATCTAAGAGGCTCTTTCATGCCATAAAAAGGGTTGTATTTTGCCTGCCACTCAATTCACCTATTGTTATTCTGGCATCCTACCTATCACCCTAATATATCTTAACTTCAAGATTTCTTTTCCAAAAAACTGAATTTGTCCCTACTGAGCCACATTTGGCCCTAGAGCTATAGGATGCAGAACCTGCCATACCTTGTCTGTGGGCCAGACAGAGAAAACTTTAGTTTTTAGGGAGTAATCTGCATTCATCTCTCGATATAATGCAAGTCTCTGCTGCAAACCAGGTATGTTAGCGGAATCAGGAACTGTATTCTAAAACTACTGGCACCACCAGCTATATGATAAACAACCAGATATTAGCGATAAAAGTTGAATATTTCTGTTTTATACATTCTGTAAAATGCTAGAAGTGTGACTGCTTTTCTGACCACCTCAGGCTGGCCATTCCACAACACGTTAGCACCACAGAGAATGTGCACGAACAAGCTGTTGCCAGTTTTCACCATTTGCAGGGTGGTATCTTCAGAAGGCTTTGCTCAGATGAGAAGACCTGTCATGATGGGGCATAGCAAGAGTAGTGGTCCTGAAGGAAGTGGGTTCAAGGCTCTTAAGGGCTTTGTCGGTAACAACCAGAATTTTGAAATTAATCCAGTAACTTATTAGTAACCAGTGGAGTGTCTACCAAATGGGTGTGGCATGCACTCTTTGTGCCCAATATTAGCCAGACTGCACTGTCTATAGGGAGACTGTATTAAGTCTGACTGAATGGTAGGACTACCTCTATGCAGGAGAGCAAATTGTACAAGCCACACCTGGGAAGGCAACAACATATTGTTACTGTGGCTGATTCCGCACTCACCTTTCTCCAGGGCAGGCTTCTGTTTCTGGGCGGAGCAAACTGGCGATTTTGCACCAGTTGCTCCGTGCCGGTATCCTGCATGGGGCAAACCTGTGATTTGCCCTGCCGCAGTGTAAACCTGAAAAAACAGGTTTACACCGCAGCGGGGCAAATCGCAGGTTTGCCCTGCGCAAAATGCCGGCACGGAGCAACTGGTACGAAATCACCAGTTTGCTCCGCCCAGAAACGAAAGCCTGCCCCAGAGAAAGGTGAGTGTGGAATCAGCCTGTCTGTAACAAGAAAAACCTTCCAGCAGTCAGGAATTAGCAAATGAAAAGTTAAGTTACACTTTCTGATGACCGCAGGTTTTAAAATAACTTTCCATTTTTCTTTCCATGGCATTATCAAACAATGCTGAACAATTGAAGTAGCAAACAGTGGTCTCCACAGCAGGATGCAAATGACAACATTTCATTAATGTGAACTCAGCTGAAAATTATACCTGGCACAAGCCATCGGGCAAGACAGCAAAAGTCTGTTCTCCTCTGAATTAGATTAAGGAGCATATTAATTTGAAACCCAGGAGTGAATAACATGTGCCAACCTTTCAGTTTTTGATTCACAGGCTGCTGTGCACTGGTCAAGATCTTGACCTAGGCGCTGTAGCTTTTCTTGGAGCTGGTTCTCCCGTTCCACACTTCCCTCGTAAAACTTCACCTTCTCTTCCATCGCTTTGACTTTCTCTTCTAGCATTTTAAACTCATGAAGGATCAAATAGCTAACTCCACAGTATTTACAGACCGTCTCATCCCGGGACATCTAGAACAAAGTAGGAAGCAACATATTTAGGGAATACATTGGCGGCGGGGGGTGGGGGGGAAGAGTCTGGAACTGAAGGGGTGGGCACCAACTTTGCCAAATCTGCATACAGCACAAAAAACTGGGAAGGATAGCTAACACCTGAATATGCAACAAAAATGGACCAGAGGGACCATGGCTGAGTGGCAGAGTATCTGCTTTGCATTCAGAAGGTCTTAGGTTCAGTTCCCAGCATTGTCAGGGATCAGGTCAGAGGTGGTATGAAAATCCTTTGTCTAAGACCTTGTAGAGACACTGCCAATCCAAGTAGACAATACTGACTTATTTTATTAAATATTGTAATTTGTACAAATATTTTAATTTGTACTCTGCTTTTTATCTTGGCTCAAGACCCGATGAACCAATGATCTGGTTCAGTCTAATGAAGCTTCGGATACTCAAAATAACCTTAATAGACTATAAAGCTGAGCTGAAATTAACAAAATGAAATTCAGCAGAGACGATGCGACATTCTGCATTTAGGTAAAAAGAATAAAATGCCCAAGTACAAGACAAAGGACATTAGCACATCTGGCCTAGCAACAGTACATGGGAAAAGATGTCAGAATTGCAGTCAATTACCAGCTGAAGATTGGTCCAGTAGCATGTCATGGCTACAGAAAGGCTAATACAAATTTAGGCTGATTTAACAAAATGCATCATATCCCTGTCAAGAAGTAATGCTAGTCAGATCTCAGCTGCTATACTATGTCCAGTTCTGGGTGCCTCATTTCAGTAAAAACACAAACTGGAACAGGTTCTGAGGTCAGGGACAGTGATGGGCGTGGAAAATAAATCTTGAAATGAAAGACTGAGCACACTTAGGCCTGCAATAGAGAAGATTGCGGGGAGACATGGCTGCACTCTTCAAATATTTGAAGGGCAGTCAGTCACACAGAACAGGACAAAGACTTATTTTCCAAAGGGCGTAATGTAATATAGTTTCCCACTGAACATCAGGAGAAATTTCTTAATGATAAGAACAAAATGCTCTAGTTTGGATTTCCTGGAAAGGGATAAACTAGGCCCCTTCCAGCTCTATCTTTCTAAACTAATCTCAAATTAATTAGACACAGCAGCCACAAAAGAAAGCATAGACGCAACTGGACAACATGGAGCTCCCGCCCCTGCTACCCTTTAACATAACCTGGTTAATGTTAGCAAACAAAACAGTACAACAGAAACTAAGGCCTGAAGCAGACCTTACCACTTGAAAATGGGAAAGAATGTTTCTGCTCCTTTTAGGAGAATATCAGTTCTGTGAAGTTCTCCTGCTGCCCTTTACATCCAATCTCAGGCCTTTTCAGCAATCAGGTCAGGAGTTTAGTGGTCATCCCAGTTCTATGGAATGCCTCTTAGGAAGTATATCTGGCTCCTTTCTGAGGCAGCCCAAAATTGTTTTTAGTTCTGCCTAGGCTTTGAGAGCCTTACCTAAGAACATAAGAAGAGCTCTACTGGATTAGACTAGTAGTCCATCTAGCCCAGCATCCTATCTCACACAGTGGTCAACCAGTTCCTCTGGTGGGCCAACAACTGGGCACAGACACTGAGGCCTTCCCCTGATGTTGCTTTCTAGCTCTGGGATTCAGAGGCTGATTGCCTCTGGATGTGGAGGTTCCCCTCAGCCACCATGGCTAATAGAACTGACAGACTGATCCTCCATGAATCTGTTTAATTCCCCTTTAAAGTTGTCTATGTGGCTGTCCCTACATCCTCTGGCAGCAAATTCCACATTTTAATAAATTGCTGTAAAAGAAGTATTTCCTTTTGTCTGTACTGAAACGACTGCCCATCTGCTTTACAGGATGCCCTCTAGTATTTTGGAGAGGGAGAAAAAATTCTCTTTGTCAGCTTTCTCCACCCTGTTCATAATTTTATAAACCTCTGTCACATCCCCGCTCAGCCATCTCTTTCCTAAACTGAAAAGTCCCAGACACTTTTCAGCCTTTCCTCACAGAAAAGATGATTCAACCATCTCCAATCCGTTTACTTGGGTAGATTTATACCAACTGTTCTTTTTGATTGACTTTTTAATTATTTCAATTGTGTGGGTTTTTATTAAGCTAAGTGGGTTTTTTAATGCTGTTAATTGCCTTGGAAGCGAAGCCTGGAAGGGTGGAAATGTGGCGCATGCATCATGTAAAGCAATTAATAAATAACTGCAGAGGCTTGTAACCTGAAGGGTGGAAAGACTGTGCTGCAGTAGAGACACCGAGAACATGAAACTATTTTCTGCATGGGATTTTTCTGCCTCAATGCTACTGTATTCTGTTCTCCTCTACATACCCAACTGCTGTCAGGTCACAGCCAATGTTCCCTCTAATCTGTGGAGTCTTGTGAGCAAATATTCTACTTGGTGAGTTACTGGCGTTAAATTTGTGAGCTGCTGCATAAATTAGTTTGCTCTGGGGCCATTTTCCCTGAGCTAAGACAAAAATGTGTGAACTGGAGGCTAAAAAACTGTGAGCTCACACTAACTCAGCTTAGAAGGAACACTCATCACAGCTGACTTATGGTGACCCCAGCAAGAAGCTTTTAAGGAAACTGAGAAGCAGAGGAGGTTTGCCAGTGCCGCCTTCTACAGAACAACCTGTCTTCCCTGATAGTCTGCTGTCCAAGCTCTGAGCAGGGCTGACCCTGCTTAACTTCCCAAGATATGGCGAGATCAGGCTACCATGCTGCCTTCCCTCCCTCTATTCTCCCTCTGCCATCTGCTAACTTCTGTGGACAGCAAGGGAGGCTGACCAGAGATCAACAACACAATAGCAGTGGTTTCAATGGAGGCAGGGACAAATCTTTAATTCTCCATTGAAGCTACTGAAAGCTATGAGAGTTTTGCTTCAGATTTTCTGCAGGCAGCACAAACCTTAATAAGACCACTTTTCTAAATTTCAAAAGCCTTATTTCACTCACGATTCTGCATTATCATCCTCTTTGGAGGACTCTCCATTTATGTTTGTAACTCACTATACTTCAAAAGCACTCCAAAGAAATGATTATCGTCTCTTTGGCAGGCAGCAAGACAGCTTGACAATACCACATTTGTGGTCCACCCAAAACCATAAGCAGGGTAGTGTTCATAGAAGGCATCATGTGATCTACTGTATATGGGATTTCTGAGTCATACAGAAACAACAGAATTTGACAGGTGTGAAATTGCTCTTCGTCTACACAGGATGTACTTCAGCACGCAGCTCCAATTTTTGGGTGCATTTAAGAATCCTCACAAACCAAACATCACAATGTGTGGAGAGCCCAACAAACTTTAACTTTTTTTTTTAACATTTTGGTAATTTGCCCTACCAAACCTCCACGGCTTTCGTTGCTCCTGCCTGTGTAGCTGCAAATAAATTGCCCTGAGGAGGAGGGGAGGAAATCCATTCCATTCCCTCTGCAAGGCCTTTGTGCAACAGCAGAGCAGAGGAAGGGAGATCTTACTGATACAACAGCTGTGGTGCTGAAAGAGTGAGCTGGACCCGACCAGCTTTCCTGCAGGTGAAAAATGACAGAAACAGCATCTTCATCCAACCAGAAAGGCTATGCTGGAAATCATGTACCTACATGTAAAAAAATCATATTGGCGACCATGACCCGGATAATTCATGCAAACCTGATCTCAGAAGCTAAACTGGGTCAACTCTGGCAAGTACTTGGATGGGAAACCTCCTTGGAATACCAGAAGGCTTTATTTAGCCACCTCCCTGAATATCCTCCTGGTCCCCGGTAGGGGTCAGTCATCAGAAGTTGCGCACGCACACACACACACACAAACACAAAAATATCCCCAAAAATGTGGACCAGAGGGCTGAAGTATGGCTGGAAATTGAGTGAAAAAACTGGCTGGATCCAACCCAATATGACTGAAACCCAGAGAGTTAGCCCATCCCTATGAGGAAGGCTGAAAATTCTATCTTGAGGACAACAGCAGGAATCCAAGTGCTACAAGGGTCCACATGGGCACTCAAGTTCTGTATATGTTCTGAAGCACCCAGCAGCACCCTCATGCCCCTCCACCGCCTCTGCCAGCCTTTGGAGAATGATCTGAAGCTGATTACTGTACAAAGACTTGAGATGAAAGGTGACATCTCAAGAGTCTGCTGGACACTCAAAAGAGGATCCAGGCACATATGCAGGATCTCAGACCAAGATGCTTTCTAGAAACTCAAGCATATTCTGCTTCTCTAGCTTTGTAGAGATAAACGCAGGAACACTGACGCAGTCATTTTTTCAAGTGAACATGGGAGCTGCCCTGTGGGATCCAATCTCTGGCAGCTCATGAGCAGGACATGACAAGTGATGGCCTTCCCTGCTGGTTCCCATCAACACCTGGCAGGGGTCCTTTTGTGGAAAAATAAGTGGCAGAGCTCATTAGCATAACTCATTAGCATATGCCGGTCCCCTTCCCCAGTCAAAAGCAACCCGATGCAAGAAAGGAGAGACCCAGGTGAGCAAGGCCTGCTTGGGCTGGCTAGAGATCCAACTAGCCCAAGCAAGCCTTGCTCGCCTTGGGCTCTCCTGGTTAGCCCCCCCAAAAGGCCAGCAAGCCACCTGCCACCCAAAATCTCATAAGAAGCGGAGAAAGGGCAGTGTGGGCTTCTCCAGGGGTTAATGAGGGCTGCTGGGGGCATGGCAAAGCTCCTGGTGGCTGGCTGGCTGCCCATTCCCCTAATCCAGGGATTGTTATGCAGTTGCACCTACTACTCAATGGACAAGGTAGGTGGGGAGGAGGAGGGGGAACCCTCAGAAAGGTTCAGGAGCTGCGCTTAAGAGGTTGCCTCTGAATATTGAGGTCCCATTTGGGTATCATTATTTGTATTATGGAGTCATAGAAGCAACCAGCGGATACTTTCCAGCTTTCAAGAAGTACACTCTGAGATGTTCTAGTATCTACTCATATGTGAATTGTGTATTTTTACTAAAACAGTTGATTTTTACTGGATTTTACTAGTTTGTGCTGCCTGCAGAAACCCTGAAGCAAAACTCTCATAGCTTTCAGTAGCTTCAATGGAGAACTAAAGATTTGTCCCAGCCTCCACTGTAACCACTGCGATTGTGTTGTTGATCTCTGGTCAGTCTTCTCTGCTTTCCACAGAAGTTATAAATTTGAAAATTATTGATGAATGTATACTTTCCCCTTCCCCTTTTTTCTTTCTGTACCCCTCCCCCCCTTTAAAAAAATAAAAATAGAAATTTTAAAAGGCAAGAAATACACTCTGCTACATATACAGTCTCAGCAGGTAGGAGTCCAGCAGTGAGGCACAAAGGGATTTGGATTGTTGGAAGAAATGGAAGTCTAGAATAAAGACATAGGAAAAGGCACAGGTACAGAAAAAGGAGAGCAAGCAGTGACATGTACTCAGCCATGGCCTTCTAAGTGATTAAATACACCACACCAACAAAGTACGGTATACTTCTGAGATTACAAGTGGCCTTTAATAGGACAATATCTGTAATCTCTATTCAGCTTAAATCATAAGAACATAAGAGGGGCCATGCTGGATCAGACCAATGGTCCATCTAGTACAGTATAGCATCCTGTTTTACACAGTAGCCCATCAGTTGCCCAGCAGGGCCAACAAACAGGGCATAGAGACCCAGACTGTCTCCTGATGTTGCCTTCCAGCACATTCAGAACATGGAAGCTCCCTTGAGTCATCATGGCTAGCAGCCTCTGTCAGACCTGTCCTGCGTGACTCTCTCTAATTCCCTTTTTAAACCACCTATGCTAGTGGCTGTTGCTATATCCACGGGCAGTGAATTCCACAATTTAATTACTCATGCAATAGGAATTAAAGCTTTGAGTTGTTTATCGAGATGAATCAGCTGTGGGATTCCCCCCCACCCCCATAAAAACATCATTGTATCTGTATCAAAGAAAGCGCAAGAGATACATAATACATCTGGCAGGCACCCTTCCTCATGAAGAGGCAAGGTAGCTTCGACTTCTGAAAGTTTCTACCCCCAACGTTTTGCTGGTCTCTAAGGTGCTACTTGACTTGAATCTAGCTCTTCTGTCACAGACCAGCATCACCACCCTCAGAAATAATCAATCATGTTTCCATTAATATGGCATGCTTATTTTTTAACATTATAAACCAGAAAAATTAGAAGGAACCAACATGAAAAGGGATAAGAGAGATCAGATACAGAAAACTTATTTTGAGAAGAGGAGGAAGAAAAATATTCAATCATAAACAAAAGAGGCAGATGGATTAAAATGGTTTTACTTCAATCAAAACAAAAATACATGAGTAGGGTTTTACTGTGAAAAGGAGCCACAACTGGATGAAGGATATCAATGGCCTACCTCAACATTATGCATTTTAACTACCCTCAGGGCTTTTTTGGTGGAAAGAGCTCAGCAGGAACTCGTTTGCATATTAGGCCACACCCCCTGACACTAAGCCAGCCGGAACTGCATTCCTGTGCGTTCCTGCTCAAAAAAAGCCCTGACTACCCTCTGTGTCCAAAATGTTGGTCCTAGGCCCTGCTCCGCCAAGCATTATTTATCCTAATTCCTCCTCTTTTGCTTCACAAAGCATGATCATAGCTACGGTGGCTCCGAAGGAAATGAAAAATTAATTCTATTTTTCCTGGCAGTTACAACTTGTGCTTGGAAATATGAAACTGTTATTCAGAATAAATACTGTAAGGTTCCAAAGTACTAAAAATTACTTATTGAAAGGGGACAAACTGAGCTGTAATGTGAAGGGAAGGGAGGGCCTGTTATCCTGAAAAGAACACCGTGATGCCTTACAGCACTGCCACTTCTGTCTTTCAAAATAAACAGTTATAGACATTTCACTGTATGCCCCAGGGAGGGAGGGAGGGAGAGAACTCTGCTCAGTATCTATCTGAAAAAGTGACGGTGTTAATTTCTTCATGAACAACATGCCCAGTTTCAGGAGGGTAGTAGCCCTGCTGGTCTGAAGTAGTGGTGGAGGAAAGTGTTGTCAAGTCATAGCTGACTGACAGCAACCCCACAGGATTAGTGGATACCACAGTAGCTGTGCCACACTATAATCCAACAAAAAGTGCCAGGTACGTGCCTCCGGACTAGCAGCGCGTAAAAAATTATTTTTTTTACATCATTATAAAGATTTATTTTACACTGCTGACGCTAAACATTAAATACTAAGTGAGGAATCCAGTTGGAGGAGTTTATGCATTACAAAGTACCAGTTTGAATAATTACACAATAAGATGGCAATTTAAAAATCCAACTTGGCAGTAATTTACGGAGAAACATAGTAAATCTTCATAGCGATCAGTAAAGAGCTGTTGATGAAGAGAGATGTTGAGACAAATTTCTGAGTTGCGAGGTTTCCTTCTTCAAGGCCAGCCTCTCGCATTTCAGTTGTGGCATATCAAAAGATTTCACATTTCAATGGCAGGACATCTGTCCTAACAATGTTCTAAATAGAAGCCGTGAGGGTTTTCAAAGCAAAAGCCATCCAGAGGTGGTTTTGCCATTGCCTGCCTCTGTGTCACAACCCTGGTTTTCCTTGGAGGTCTCCCTTTCAAATACTGGCCAAGGCTGACTTTGCTTAGCTTCTGAGATCTGACAAGATCAGGCCCAGCCAGGGCTGTCTAGGTCAGGGTTTAATCCCGTAGCACCTTAGAAACCAACAAGATTTTTGGTGTATAAACTTAGGAGAGTCTACAATATCTGACAAAGAGAGTTTTGACTCTCAAACGCTTATACCTCAAAAATCTTGTTGGTCTCAGAGGTTCTACTGGACTTGAATCTAATATGCACTGAACTTTGCTAATGCATTATTCCCAAAAGATGAGGAGAGAGTCAGGAACCTGTTATAATCACAGTTTTATTCTCTTGCATACATTCCGACAATCAGAAATATGTAAGTAAAGTATGGTTAGAAATATTCCATGCAGGTAGGAGACATAACAGACCAATTTGCCTATAGATCTGTGTTTAAATGTCAAGACGTGGAACTTCAAGCAAGGTCGGACCATGTTGCTTTAACAATTAATCCATTTATTGAGAACACACATGCAGTATAGAAGCAGATTGAGTTTGATACTGGCCCAAGGTTGGAGCCAGTCTTTTCTAGGTTTCTACAGGCGGGAAACAATACAGTCTTTTTCACACCCCCAGAGACAGCCAGCTCTTCTCAGGGTGTTATCTCTTTCCCAGAGGAAGAGTCCTTGAGGATGTGGACTTCAAAGCTACAGCTGGCTTTTCGTATAGGGGTGAGATTTCACGCTTGCGGTTATAATGTGCTGGGGGGGAGAAAGGCATTTGCTACAACTCTCAGGGTTAGTAAAGCAGAGTTCATACTAAGCTACATCATGGCGTTAGTCATGTCAAGCATTCTATTCTACATTTCAATTCCAGCAAGTTACACGTCTGACATTAAGAACATAAGAGAAGCCATGTTGGATCAGGCCAATGGCCCATCCAGTCCAACACTCTGGGTCACACAGTGGCCAAAATATTTATATATATATATATATATATATATATATATATATATATATATATATATATATATATATATATATATATATATATATATACACACACACATCAAAAGAAAACTTAGCTGTTACAACCAAATGTTACAGCTATGGACCATTAAGGACATATATATACACACTATGGCTAATAGCCACTGATGGACCTCTGCTCCATATTTTTATCTAACCCCCTCTTGAAGCTGGCTATGCTTGTAGCCACCACCACCTCCTGTGGCAGTGAATTCCACATGTTAATCACCCTTTGGGTGAAGAGGTACCTCCTTTTATCCGTTCTAACCCGACTGCTCAGCAATTTCATTGAATGCCCATGAGTTCTTGTATTGTGAGAAAGGGAGAAAAGTACTTCTTTCTCTACCTTCTCCATCCCATGCATAATCTTGTAAACCTCTATCATGTCACCCCGCAGTTGACGTTTCTCTAAGCTAAAGAGCCTCAAGCGTTTTAACCTTTCTTCATGGGGAAAGTGTTCCAGCCCTTTAATCATTCTAGTTGCCCTCTTCTGGACTTTCTCCAATGCTATAATATCCTTTTTGAGGTGCGGTGACCAGAATTGCACACAGTATTCCAAATGAGACCACACCATCGATTTATACAGGGGCATTATGATACTGGCTGATTTGTTTTCAATTCCCTTCCTAATAATTCCCAGCATGGCGTTGGCCTTTTTTATTGCAATCGCACGCTGTCTTGACATTTTCAGTGAGTTATCTACCACGACCCCAAGATCTCTCTCTTGGTCAGTCTCTGCCAATTCACACTCCATCAACTTGTATTTGTAGCTGGGATTCTTGGCCCCAATGTGCATTACTTTGCACTTGGCCACATTGAACCTCATCTGCCACGTTGACGCCCACTCACCCAGCTTCAACAGATCTCTTTGGAGTTCCTCACAATCCTCTCTGGTTCTCACCACCCTGAACAATTTAGGGTCATCTGCAAACTTGGCCACTTCACTGCTTACTATCTACTCCAAATCATTTATGAACAAGTTAAAGAGCATGGGATCCAGTACTGAGCCCTGCGGCACTCCACTGCTTACCGTCCTCCACTGCGAAGACTGCCCATTTATACTCACTCTCTGCTTCCTATTAATTAGCCAGTTTTTGATCCACAAGAGGACCTGTCCTTTTACTCCATGACTCTCGAGCTTACTAAGGAGCCTTTGATGAGAAACTTTATCAAAAGCTTTCTGGAAGTCAAGGTAAACAATATCTATCGGGTCTCCTTTGTCCACATGTTTGTTCACCTCCTCAAAGAAATGTAACAGGTTAGTGAGGCAAGATCTTCCCTTGCAGAACCCATGCTGAGTCTTCCTCAATAACTAGTGTTCATCAATGTGCCTACTCATTCCATCCTTGATAATGGTTTTTACCAACTTTCCCGGTATTGAAGTCAGACTGACTGGCCTGTAGTTTCCCAGATCTCCTCTGGAACCCTTTTTAAAGATGGGGGTGACATTTGCTACCTTCCAGTCCTCAGGAACGGAGGCAGATTTCAATGAAAGATTACATATTTTTGTCAGAAGATCCACAAGTTCAATTTTGAGTTCTTTCAGAACTCTTGGATGTATGCCGTCCGGACCAAGTAACTTATTAGTTTTTAATTCGTCTATCAGTTATGGTCACTGCTCCCAAGTGGTGTGATCAGTTTTACATCTCTCACCAAGTCTTGGCCATTACTTAGGACCAAATCCAGGACCTCCTCTCTTGGCACCTCAATCTGACTCAGGTCTTTCAACACCCCTTCCAATATAAGTGGTTCTGGAGCAGGCAAACACTTCTCATCTTCCACAAGACGGAGGCAAAAAATGCATTCAGCTTCTCAGCCATTTCCCTATCCTCCTTCAGTAATCCTTTGACCCCTTGGTCATCCAAGAACCCCACTGCCTCCTTGGCTGGTTTCCTGCTTCTAATATATTTGAAGAAATTTTTATTGTTGGTCTTTATGTTTTTTGCAATATGCTCCTCATAGTCCCTTTTTGCCTGTCTGATCACAGTCTTGCATTTGATTTGCCACTGCCCGTGTTCCCTTTTATTACTCTCACTTGGACTAGCTTTCCACCGCTTAAAGGAGTCCTTCTTACCTTTTACAGCTTCCATTACTTTGTTTCTTAAACATGCAGGCCTTCTCTTGTACCTGTTTGTGCCTTTCCTAACTTGTGGTATATATTTTATCTGAGCTTCTAGGATTGTATTTTTAAATAGCCTCCAAGCTTCCCCAAGGGTTTTGACTGTATTTATCTTTCCTTTCAGTTTCCTTTTCACATGCCTCCTCATCTCAGAGAATTTACCCCTTTTAAAGTTAAACGTGGTTGTGCTGGTCTTTTTGGGCAACTCTCTATTTATACAAATGGTGAAATCAATAACGTTATGGTCACTGCTCCCAAGTGGTGCGATCACTTTTACATCTCTCACCAAGTCTTGGCCATTACTTAGGACCAAATCCAGGATCACCCCACCCCTGGTAGGTTCAGAGACTATCTGCTCCATAGCACAATCATTAAGAGCATCTAGAAACTCAATCTCTTTCTCTCGACTAGAACACATATTGACCCAATCAATCTGCGGGTAGTTAAAATCACCTATTGCGACACAGTTTTTACGTCTAGCCACTATCTTTAAGCCTTCCATCATATTATAGTCGTCCTCTATCTTTTGATTTGGTGAGCGATAACAAACTCCCATAGTTAAATTTCCTCTTGGGCCCTCTATTTCAACCCAAAGCATTTCTAGAAGGGAATCCAATTCTCTGACTTCAGTCTTACTAGACAGTATGCCCTCTCTGACATACAGAGCCACCCCACCTCCAACCCTTCCCTCCCTAGCCTTCCGATATAACTTATATCCAGGAATCACTGTGTCCCACTGATTCTCCTCATTCCACCAAGTTTCTGAAATTCCTACAATGTCTATGGGCGTTTTCGCACTCACCTTCAAGTGGTGCGACCACCCTCCTCACGCCGGCGGATCTGCAGGGATTTCGCACCAGAAGCGCCGGCGCACCCAAAAGAGCCGGCGACTTCCGTCGCAAAACCAGCTCAAACGTTTTCCTGCTTCTTGGCGGTTTCCGTTTGAGCTGGTTTTGCGACGGAAGTCGCCGGCTCTTTTGGGTGCGCCGGCGCTTCTGGTGCGAAATCCCTGCAGATCCGCCGGCGTGAGGAGGGTGGTCGCACCACTTGAAGGTCAGTGCGAAAACGCCCTATGTTTTCTCCCAACACTAAACATTCCAACTCACCAATTTTACTTTGAATACTTCTAGCATTTGTGAACAAACATCTATAATTTCCCAGGCAAGCTAGGCCCGCCACCTTCCTCCTGCCGCCTCGAGACTCTGGCAGGCAGTCCATTCTGTTTGTCACCATCTCAGTGGACAACTCTGATCCATTACCCAGTAGAAAAGTAACAGCTAACCCTTCATCTCTTTGAGATGAGTCCTCCCGAACCAGAGACATTTCATCTCCTGTCGGCTTTCCCCCAAGATTTAGTTTAAAAACTGCTCTCCCACCTTTTTGATTTTAAGCGCCAGCAGCCTGGTTCCATCCAGGGACAAGTGGAGACTGTCTTTTTTGTACAGCTCCCGCTTGTTCCAGAAAGCATCCCAGTGCCTAACAAACTTAAACCCTTCCTCCCAATACCATCGTCTCATCCACACATTGAGACTTCTAATTTGTGCCTGTCTCTCCAGCCCTGCACGTGGAACAGGTAGCACTTCTGAGAAGGCTACCTTGGAGGTCCTGGCCTTAAGTCTCCCACCTAGCAGCCTAAATTTTTCCTCCAGGACCTCACGACTGCATTTCCCCACATTGTTGGTGCCAACATGCACCATGACCACTGGCTCCTCCCCAGCACTGTCTATCAGCCTATCTACTACACGCGTGATGTCCGCTACCTTCGCACCAGGCAGGCAAGTCACCATATGGTCAGTACGCGGTTTTGCCACCCAGCTGTCTACTTGCCTAAGGATCAAATCACCAACTTCCAAGACCCCCACTCTCTCCCTGCCCAGGGATGGTTCCTTGGCGTGAAAGGATTCCCACTCACCGACCGAAGAAGAGGTCCCTTCTGAGGGCACATTCCCCTTATCCTCAGCCCGGTGCCCTGTTCCCTCTCAACCCTCATGCTCCCTGGCAGCAACGGGGCTGCCACATTCAGAGCTGGGCTCATCTAACACATCCCCGAGAGTCTTCTCCGAGTGCCTAACTGACTGTCTCTACTTCTCCAGGTTAGTCACCTCAGCCTCAAGAGTACGAACTCGTTCCCTGAGGACCAGGAGCTCCTTGCATCAAGCACACACCCAAGACTTCTGTCCTGTGGGCAGATAGTCATACATGTGACACTCAATGCAAAACACTGGAAAGCCCCCACCCCCCTGCTGGCATTCTACCTTCATGATAGCTTTTTAAAAATATACAGTCCCCTTTTAAACCGTTTGTTTATGTGGCTCCCCACCTGGAGAGTCTACTTACCTTATTGGGAACACAAGGAATCCGGGTTCTTGGTCCTTACACAGCCCCCAGGCTAAGAGCCACAGGCCAAGAGCCCTTTAGCTCTCTGGCAAGGCGCAGCTTAATAATGCAAAGAGGGTGGGGAACACAGCCACTCCTAGTCAATCAGCAACAATCACCTTCAATCACCTTCAGCCCTTCACACGAACTCAGAAGTTTTCAGCAACTCCCCCAGCTGTTAAGCCACAAACCTCAGGCTTGTAGAACTTCTCTGCTCTATCCCAGAGCTCTCTGCAATGTCAGAGAGGGATGGTGGCTCTCCCTCTCTGACAGACCCTTCCAGAACCTTAAAAAGCACCTGAGTCTCACCTAGATTTGTGCCTCAAAATGAGGTCCAGTTCAGTCGCATTTCAACAAGAGCAAGATACTCCAACTCCCAGCCATTTCACAAACTGCGCAACAACAAAACCAGATTTGTATCCTGTTACTGAGAGCTGCACTAAATAGCAGCTGTGTGACACTACAATGATGCACAAAGTTCCATACACCTATGTGTCACATTTTACATTTTGAGAGGTATGCCTGAGCACTCTCAGGCATACCATCTCTATTTGCACAATTTTCAAAGCATTCTTCTTCAGGGAACTTCTCACACATTCTTTCTTTTAAAAGAAAAAAAAATTAAAAGCTATTATCCAAAGCTGAATCTGTCCCAAGACAACAGATTTGAGGCAGGGATAAATCTGACCTTAATCCTTCAAGTGCTGCCCCAGCCTCAATACCACAGGAATAAATGGGTGCTTAGTAAACAGGCACCTTACACGTCAAAGGCCTGAAAGCACTACAAAAAGCAGATGCATGAGAAGCCAGCAAACAATGAGATGTTGCTTACATACATGCACCTGTGTGATCTACAGGAGGTGCTTTCTCTTTCTATTACAAATCCGTCTTCCCTTCCATGATGACAAAAAAACTCTGTCAAACAATTTCCCACACCATATGCAGGTGATGAAGTGTGCTTGCGCTGGGATAAACTTAACAATGGATGGACAATTCAGATGCAATTGTTCTAGTGCTTTTATATCTTATTTTATCATCTGTAGACAAAAAAAAAGCCTGAGAAGCATAAAAATGGAATTTTAAAATATTGCTGCGTGTCTGAGCATCTATGACCACAATAAGAAACCACACCTGCCTGAGTCCATCTATCTAGGACTTGCCCCTGTGTGTTTTCTCTCACTACCTCCACAAAAGTATAATATTCACATGTAGAACATAAGGGAGCATGGACCTACAAAAGATGCGCTTCCGATCATTCTTATGACAACTACTTTGTGTTTAGATATACACTGCCTCTGTCCATGGAGGTGCATTTAGCTATGAGGGATAACACACTTTGAAAGACCACTCCTCCACGAAATTGTGTAATCCTTTTTTTTATTTAAAAAAAGTAATCTAATCAAGCTGTAGTAGATGTTTTCCAGAAGCAGCAGTCCTTACTGCAAAGCTGCAAATGAACATGCCTATATTTAGAGATCCTCATATGAGAGAGAGACCGGACAGCTGAGTAGGGTAAGGGACACCTAGGCAGAGAGAAGTAGAGAGGCTTCGAAAATAACTCAAGCAGAAAACAGGGAACAGGAGGCACAACATTTAAGTCAAAAGGGAGGTTGCATAGAAGGTGGAGGGGGGAGGGCACAAGGAAGCAAAGAATCAAGCAAGGAGTCAATCAAGAGCCAATCTGGTGTAGTGGTTGGACTAGGATCTGGGAGATGCAGTTTCAAATCCCCATTCTGCTGTGGAAGCTTTCTGGGTGACCTTGGATGAGTTGCACACTCTCAGCCTAACTTACCCCACAGGATGGGGTGAAATGGAGAAATGGAGAAGGGGAAAATGGTGTATTTTGTGTCCCCACTGGGGGGAAAGGAAAGGTATATATGAAGCAAATAAATGTTTGTGCTAAACAAGCAAATGAGATCTCCCATTTCGGCTGGTGCACCTTTCCTTTTCACAAAGAGCCACAGATCTAGTACATCTTGTTCTCCACCACCAAGTGAATGACAGTCAGCATTCTAGATGACCCTGAGTTTTGATTGCCTGTTCCATTCCCTGCCTGCAGAATCCATGGTCCAGTGACAAGTCCCCTGTGCTTGCTGACTGTGTGTGGGTTCTGATACAGCAAGGGAACTTGTGTGTTGAAACCTGGTTCCCTGCAGAGATCTCCTTGGTGATCAGTAAAGCCCAGGTCCGGTTTTCCTCAGGACAGCAGAAATGGATGGAGAGCTGCCAGTGACCTGACTTTAAACCTTGGCAGGACAAAAAAAAAAAGCCATGCCTCCCCAGCTCAATGCTGGCCTGGTAAGGTCAAATAGAGTATCCCAAATCAGTGGTAGTGTGCACCAGAAGCGACATCATCACATCTCTTCTGATGCTGCTGCCATGTCAGGCTAGACATTCCCCCACCGCTGGTAAGTCCCCCTCCCCCCACAATCAATGGCAGGGAATGGCCTGGTGTGTGGATGGGTGTGCATGCTGTACAGTCCTAAAGGGGAGGCAAAACATTCCCAAGTCTTTTTCAGGGATGACAGGCAGCACCCAGGATTGGCTGGTTTCCCACTAACCACAGGAAAGGGAGAGGGATTTGCAGCAACTGTGAGGATCTATTGAAGTTCCTCCAGTTTACAGCCAAGGAGGGCACGATTATTGTGATTACTGGAAGGGCCAGCCCTGCCACTAGGCAAACTAGGTGACTGCCTAGGGTGCTGGCCTTCCGGGGTGCCAAACTGGGTGCCCCCCATGTGACTCAGTAATGTTATCAGTGCAGGGGGGGAGTGCCAAAAGTTAGCAAGCTTAGGGAGCCAGATAGTCTACAGCCGGCCCTGATTATTGGCCATATCACTGGGAAGATTCTTTCATCTATACAGAAGAAATGGGTCTATGGCACAAGTACTTGTTTACGTATTACTAAAATCTCTTTTGTGTCCTTGAACTCTTCCCTTCCTTATCTTATTCCACCCCCCACCCCACCCCATGAGGTCCACAATCAGGTATACAGGCTGTCTGGAGCTAATGTGCAATAGCTTGACCACTGAAAAAAACCATTAGGCCGAAATGCATTTGATCAGGGTCACATAAGGACTATGTATGAGATTACTATATAATTTTAATATGAACTGAGGCTATATTTGGACCTGTAATTGTTTTTAAAATATTTTGTAATAAATGCATGTTTTTTTCATATAATTGATATATTTGTGTCCTGCGTTCAGCTACTTTGATACTAGGCCGTCTAATTTGGATTCATTTAACTTCCTAGGTTCTTAATACAGGCTGTTCTAACAGAAAAACAGTTGAAATGTTTTCATTTTACTAGACAGAAATATAATTTTTCAGTTTTATAAGGCTATTAAAATTCAGACGTGACTCTATAACAAAATAGTCTAGCTTTTAATGAAACATATTAATTATTTAAATTTGTCAATAGCACAAATGGCCCAATATAATCTTTTCTCAAAAGAATGCAACCCTCCACACATAAAAATAAAAGGATTAGCGAACAAAGGGTAAAACAATGTATAGTCTACACACACAAACACACAACCTATGTGGATCCAGTCCATTCCAGCTACTGTTTTCCTTATTCAGGTTCTTCTAACCATCTTTCAGTCATTCCTAAGAACAGAACTCTACAGGCCACAGAAATTAAAAGAAAATTTACTTATTTATTTAAAACATATTTATGCTGCCTTTCCACCCAATCAAGATCCCCAATGGCAGAACGCTGGCATCTTTGCCCAGTCTTCAACGAATACACACACAAAAATCCCTCCTTAATTACTTGGCATAAATAATGTAGCTGTTTAAAAAATGTCTCATGAAAATTATTGATTCCCATTGAAGTGCAGCCAATTATCTTTCCAAAGACAAATTTCAATATCTTTTAAGAAAGAGATACATGATGGAAGCCATACTCCTCAGTGTATTCAATAGGAAGGTAAATCCCACTGAGTTCAAATGGATGCTACTTTCTAGTTAAGTATGTATGGGATTGCAAACTTAATTGCATCTACTGTCAGACTCTAAAAAATGGTTATTGTACAACACCTTCCAGGAAGGATTTAGGTTAGTTTAGTTATTTTTTACGCCTTTCAAGCATGGATTATTAGGCTGCAATTATTGTACTATAAAATCCCCTCCAATATAAAATACTTTAAAGTTTTGACAGCACGGCTAAATATTCAAAAGCATCAAACTGCAGGTAAAATTATGTCTGGATATGGTACATTTTAATCCTGAACAAGGTAGGCTTCCCAACCCCCCCCCCCCCCGCCCTGGCGGGGGACCCCAGAATTTGCAGCCTCTTCCCCTGCTCTCCAAAAATCTGGAAGCGGGGGGGGGGGGGTGAGACAGCACCACTCTCCCCCATTGTCTCCTCTGCTGTCACCCGCCAGCCCTTGCCTCGATCAGGGCATGACTAACGCTCACTTGCCTACTCACGTCCCTTCCAACCTTCAGTTGCTCAGCCAGCGCAACAAGACGCGTCCCGACAAAGGAGCAGCACGCCTGGAGCCACCGCGGGCCCTACTACATCCCCGCGTGCCGAGTCCTAGTGCCTGCCATTTTCTCGGACTCTTCCTCGGTCCTAGTGCTCACAGGCTCGGCCTTAATTATTCCAACTCTGGCCACAACCCAGCCTACAAGTTGCTGAGGCCTGACCCCCGCCCTTCTGCTGTTCATTAACGAGTTGGTGTTGGAAGTTAGCAGAAGGGTTGCCAATCCCCAGGTGGGGGCAGGGGATACCCCAGTTTGGAGGCCGTCCCCCCCCCACTTTAGGGTCATCAGAAAGAGAGGGGAGGGCAGGGAAATGTCTGCTGGGAACTCTGTTATTCCCTATGGAGATATATTCCCATAGAAAATAATGGAGAATTGATCCGCGGGTATCTGGGGCTCTGGGGGGGGGGCTGTTTTTTCGGATAAATGCACCAAATTTTCAGTATAGCATCTAGTGCCTCTCCCCAAAATACCTCCCAAGTTTCAAAAAGATTAGACTAGGGGGGCCAATTCTATGAGCCCCAAAAGAAGGTGCCCCTATTCTTCATTATTTCCTATGAAAGGAAGGAATTGAAAAGGTCTGCCGTCCCTTTAAATGTGATGGCCAGAATTCCCTTTGGAGTTCAATTATGCTTGTCACAGCCTTGATCTTGTCTCCACCCCTAATGTCTCCTGGCTCCACCCCCAAAGTCTCCTTGCTCCACCCCCAAAGTCCCCAGATATTTCTTGAATTGGACTTGGCAACCCTAAAACAAGGGCACGTCTTATAAAGAATCTACTCAGGTTTGACTGAACTTTTCTGTGTTTTTTTATTTATATAATAAAGAGCAATACTTAATCATTTACATCTTTACACCAATCACTGAAAGACTAGGACCTGAGAGACCCAGGTTTGCATCCCTGTTCTGTCATGAAAACTCTTTGGGTGACACAGGGTCAGTCACACTAGTCCACCCTAGCTCCCAGGTTTACTGCTGTGAGAATACATGTACACACATGAGGAAATGGGTTCGCGGTGGGACACAACCCCCTATGCTTTTACCGAACATATGACAAACGGAATTGTTTTTAAACTGAGAATCTACTCAAACTGATAGTAACAGTAAATATTAAAAAATGATAAGAGAAACAGAATAGCATTTTCAGCTTTTGTAGTTTGAGAATACTGTCTTAGAACTCTTGTCATTCACAAGTTAATTATCTTTGGAGTTTGAAACAGAAAACAGGGAACATGAGAAGTGTACATATTATAATAATATATTCATATAAAGCAAAGCACTCCCCTCCTATGGGTTGCATACAAACCAAAAATTTTTTTTACTGAATTTCCAGCTGCTAACTATCTATGAGAGGGTCCACATTATATTTTAAAAGGACCAAACTCTGATTTGAGTGGTTAGAAGACTCCTGATGCCTCTTCTCCTGGCTCCTACTTTCCTCCCTCATTTCAGTTCCTTCCTATCCTATCATCTTTCAGCAGAAACTAAATCTGGTAACTCCCATTCTTTCTCCCATGTCAAAGTTGCCACCATTCTCAACCAGCTTCAACCCTGCATGAGATTTGTTAAAAGTCTGCACTGGGTTTCATTGCACAAATTATAATTTTTTTTTAAAAAACGGAATGCCGCAATTCTAAGAGGAACAAAGTATAAGAACATAAGAGAAGCCATGTTGGATCAGGCCAACGGCCCAGTATACACAGAGACTATGTGCAAATATTAGTGCCTGGGCAAATGCAGTTCATTAGGCACATTAATAAACTGCACAGAAACCAGTAGCTGTAGCAATCTATATTGATGTCAGTGCAATTACACTTATGTTAGTATAAAAAGCAGGACAACATCCAGTTTTTTCCACAGTTTTTTCCATACCTTCTGTAATTCTTCTGGTAATGGATGCACAGGAACATGCCGGTCCATGGTCTTCTAGGACTTAGGAGCAGAACAGTACTGCCAAACAAAACTATTAAGAGATTACAAATAGAGAAAATTAGCTGAAATTAGGAGGAGGAGTAACACGGATACAATATCTTGATTTCTAATTTGAACCATCTAACAGCTTATTTTTCCAGCTCTGCTGTACCAATCTCATGATAGCAACCTCATGTGGAAACAGGTGCCAGCCATCTACAAAACAAACACAAAAGTCAACTATGTGTACAGGCAGAGGGGTAAAAAGCCCACAACTAGCCTACAAGAGTGGGATAGCTACTTTTTCAGAGATAGGTGAGACCAGTCTCAGTACTCTCATTAGAGAAATGCTGTGATAACTCTGGAGCCAACATACTCAGTTGACTATCTCTTGTTAGATGAAAAGGAAGCAATAGAAGGAGAAGACATTGGATTTATATTCTGCCCTCCACTCAAGAGTCCCAGAGCGGCTCACAATCTCCTTTACCTTACTCCCCCACAACAGACACCTTGTGAGGTGGGTGGGACTGAGAGGGCTCTCACAGCAGCTGCCCTTTCAAGGACAACCTCTGCCAGAGCTATGGCTGACCCAAGGCCATTCCAGCAGGTACAAGTGGAGGAGTGCGGAATCAAACCTGGTTCTCCCAGATAAGAGTCCACACACTTAACCACTACACCAAACTGGCTCTTTCAGTTGAGTATGAGTATCCCCACCACTTATTTTATTTTATTTTTATTTAGTAGGCTTATATTCCGCCTTTTCCTGTAAACGGGCTCAAGGCGGATCACAACATATAAAAATAACAAGAAAAACCTACATATCAAAGTTAAAACACTGAATTAAAATTAACAGTAAAAACAATAAATAAAACGCACCACCAGCGGACAGGGTACAGTATATCAATATCCAGTTGTAGGCCCACCTTAAACGATGGTAATAACAGTAGGATAGCATGATGCAATAAAGCATGATGTCATAGGGGTCCCAAATCCCCCGGTAGGCCTGGAGACTCCCGATTTGGAGCCTCCTCCCCCCGCTGGCCATAAAAGGGAAAGCGGGGGGGAGGGGAGGAGGAGAACGGCAGCCCTTCGCACCCAGCCCCGATCGCAGCAGCCAGAGCTCTTCCGTTTTCTCAGGCTGCTTCCCGCCCCCAGTCAGCTGGCCGGTGAAGGGAGGGGAGCCCAGCCACGCCCCCAAAGGACCATGTGCCTTTGCACCTCCGGAGGTGAGTGAGTTCTGTCTCCTGCATCAGATTTCCCAGAAAGGGGGGGGCGGGGGGGAGGGGGGTGGAGAGGGAAACGTCTTCTCATAGGGTATAATGGGGAATTGATCTGGAGGTTTCGGGGGCTCTGGGGGAGCTGTTTTTTGAGGTAGAGGCACCAAATTTTCAATATAGTATCTAGTGCCTCTCCCCAAAGTATCCCCCAAATTTCAAAACGATTGGACCAGGGGGTCCAATTCTATGAGCCCCAAAAGAAGGTGCCCTTATCCTTCATTATTTCCTATGGAAGGAAGACATTTTAAAAGGTGTGCTGTCCCTTTAAATGTGATGGCCAGAACTCTCTTGGAGTTCAATTATGCTTGTCACACTCTTGTTCCTGGCTCCGCCCCAAAGTCTCCTGGCTCCACCCCCAAAGTCTCCTGGCTCCACCCCCAAAGTCCCCAGATATTTCTTGAATTGGACTTGGCAACCCTATGATGTCACCACAAGGGAGGCCAAAAATGATAATTGGTCTAGGGCCTCTTACTCCCTGCTGAGAAACCATTCCTTCTCTGAGATCCTCTTTCTTCTCTTCTGGATACTTCTCTCCCTTTGGGTGTGGGCAGGGAGTAGAAAAAGCCCAGCAGGAACTCATTTGCCTATCAGGCCACACTCCCAAGTCAGCCGGAACTGCGTTCCTGTTCAAAAAAAGGCCTGGGGCTGCTGGAGGCAGACGTTTTCCTGTGATGGTGCCTCAGTTGTGCAACTCCCTCCCTTGGCACAAACTGTATTCTCTTATAGGTTCTGAGATCTTGCCATTGTGGTCTACGCCCTGCTATCAAAAGCCTTGTTTGTTCTAGCTCACCATCATGTTTTAAGGCTACTGGATTTTATAGTTTTTATACTGTGCTATTATGTACAAATTTTATCTGCATATTCTTTTGTTGTGAGCCTGCTTGCTGGGAAGGGCGAGATAGAAATCACATTAAATAAGTAAATAAAAAATCCACATTAGATTACTGCAATGCAGTTTACATAAGGCTCCCTTGAACAGTGTTCAAAAACTACAGATGGTGCAGAATGCTGCAGCCAGAATGCTGACTGGAGTGCGCGTACAGATAATAGCACTCCAGCCTTGTTCCACCTACACTGGCTCCCAGTTGGCTCGTGGGCCCAAATCAAGGTGCTAGTATTGACCTTTAAAGCCCTATGTGAATTGAGGCCAGCACACCTTAAGAACAGCCTACTCCCACACAAACCTGCATCACCAGTATTGTTGTCTTCAGAGACCCTGCTTCAGGTGCCTCCAGCATCTGAAGTTAGACATGTGACAACCTGAGAATCAGTGCACTGTTGTGGTTAAGTGTGCCAGACAAGTATTTGGGAGACTGGGTTTCAAATCTCCACTTGTGACATGGAAGCTTGCTGGATGACCTTGGGCCAGTTACACACTCAATGTTACATCCCTCACAGGGTTCTTGTGAGGAAAAAATGGAGAAGAGAATGATATAAACTGCTTTTCTTTGGGTCCCCATTGGGGAGGAAGATGGGCACAAATAAATCAAATGAATAAATAAATAAAACAAGGCATCTCAATTGTGGCATCAAAATCTCCTTGCAGGACAGATTTGGTTGTCATCTATTCTCTTCTAGCAGCAGGTGAAGACTCCAGTTTTGTTTGGCAATTCCTTCCTGTTCATGTATTTACATTTTGTTGTTTTGTTTTTATTATTTTATATATACATGAATTTTAAAACATTTTAATATGAACTGCTTGCTGCCTTGGGAACCCTGAACTGGGTGGGAAGGCAGCATCAAAATGTTCCAAATAAATAACGTCAAAATAATTTTAACACAACCACTTCATTTAAAATAATAACTGAGGTGATTGTTGCAGCAAATGGTGGCACTGCTGCTTTAATGGCATGTTTTTTGATTAATGGGTTTTTGTTTTTTATTAGCAGGGGTTTTTTAAAATTTAATGCTATATGTTATTGTTAGGTTTGAACATTGTATATGAAAGGCTGGGATATAAATGTAACCCAAAACAAGCCTAAGAATCCAATCTCAGCTGAAACTCCACTGGGACTTATTTCTAAGACAACACAGATTCAATTGTCTTCACAAATTTATGCTTTCCCAATCCCTCCTGAACACTCACAACGGGAGAAGATTGCTCCTAGCAACTTTTACTTGGAAGTGTCTGACATAGATGAAGAAAGAATTGTAAAGGGAAGGGGGGTCTCTCTTCCTACGATGCAGCTGAGCTACTGCCTTCTCACTTTTTGCTCCTTGACCCTTCAATTGGGGTGGGGGAGTCTCTAGAGCCAAATGAAACACATGGGTGCATTACAAGGTCGACAACAGAGGGAGAACATACTAGTCATTCTGGTTTTAATACCGAAGATTAATTTTTGTTATTACACAAAAACAAAAAGAATCAATGGAATCATGTGACTTTGTGCTGGGGTGGAGAAGCACAGCCTTTCCCCAGATTAATTTTTCTCCACTTGACAAATCCCTCTTTACTGAATAAATCCAGCTAACCTCATAGTAGAAAGAGGCTGCATGTAACTGTAGGGTCCAAAGCAATATCCCAAAATGAAAAGTTATGTAATACACCTTACCAGAACCAACTAAAATGATTCAAAATGGTATGCAAAAGTTTTTCAAGTTCTCCTTAAAACAGGGGTGTCAAACTCATTTGCTATGAGGGCCGGATTTGACAGAAATGTATCATAAAATGAAATGCCAGGTAGTGGACATATAAACTTTACATGGCACAGACACACAAAGGTTTTTTTAAACTTAAAATAAAACATGCTTAAAATATTAGCACACTTGCAATATTTTGTTTTATAGTCTCTGATAAATGTCACCTCTTGCTATGAATTATTGCACCAAAAACTGCAGACAATGATGATATTGGATTTATATCCCGCCCTCCACTCTGAAGAGTCTCAGAGCGGCTCACATTCTCCTTTACCTTCTTCCCCCACAACAGACACCCTGTGAGATGGGTGGGGCTGGAGAGGGCTCTCACAGCAGTTGCCCTTTCAAGGACAATCTCTGCCAGAGCTATGGCTCACCGAAGGCCATGCTAGCAGGTGCAAGTGGAGGAGTGGGGAATCAAACCCAGTTCTCCCAGATAAGAGTCCACACACTTAACCACTACACCAAACTGGCTCACTCACTCGTTGTGAGTGTTCAGGAGGGATTGGGAAAGCATAAATGTCTGTGCTGTGCCAGTCTTGAATATGTGCTGTTCAGGTGTGCACATATGCAAATTGCAAACCTACTTTTGATTCATTGACATTCATTTCAGACATCTCATGGTCAATGCGCTTTGAGCCTAAGATTCAGATGAACATAAAGCAGCTGGGCATTGTGAGCTTTTGTACAGAAGTCGCTTCACGTACTAGTCAAGAACTTGAGAAGGCACCATGGCACAGACTGAGGGCTATGTGCTTATCAACAAAACTATAATTTTAGAAAAATGACTACAACTAAACAAAAAATACAACTTCCCTCAAAAAAACAACTACAAGAACAGAGAGAGAGCCATGTACAGTGGTCAGTGTCAGCCTACTATCTGGGAAGACTAAATTCAAGACCCACAATCAAAGGAAAATGTGAAAGAAAAATTAAGGAAAATTTGCTGGGTAAACCTGGGGTGGAACACACTCTAAGCCTAATGCTGATATTTCTCTTCTAAATAGTTCACATGCTTTCCTATTGAGAAAGACTGGAGGGCATGAGTACAGTGAAAAAGAGGAGAGGGACCCAGTTACACCCATAACAAGTCCAACAAAACTCTCTCTCTGTAGCAAGGCAAAAAGCTCATAACTTCACTAAAACGTTGCTAGTCTTAAATGCACCCTTTGTAGCTCTCCTGATGGTGGGGTCTATGCAAAGGAAGCTCTGGCTCTTTCTTTCCTTCCCCGAAGGCGACCGAAAAAAGCAGGCAAAGGAAAATGAGGCAGATGACAGCCAGTTGGTGGAGGGCCTGATTGGAGCCCTCTGCGGGGCTGATCTGGCCCACGGGCCATGTGTTTGACACCATTTGTGACAGCCATTCTCCCTCAGCCAAATCTACGTCACAGGTTTGTTGTTGTAAGGCTAAACTGGAGGAGTGAATTCTGACTCAGGTCAGAAAGGGTAGACTTAAAATACATAACTATCACCAAGGGTTTTTTTGAGCAGGGACATACAGGAAAGCAGTTCTGGCTAGCTTGGATCAGGGGTGTGTGGCCTAATATGCAAATGATTCATGCTGGATTTTTTTTCCCTGCAAAAAAGCCCTGTGCGAAACAATGATGACATCAGGGAGTGTAGCCTAATATGCATATGAGTTCCTGCTGGGCTTTTTCTAAAAAAAAAAAGCCCTGAGTGAAATAATGGTGCTGTCAGGGGGTGTGGCCTAATACACAAATCATCATCATTTATTTGAGTTCCTGCTGGGCTTTTTCTACAAAAAAAGTGCTGACTATCACTACAAACTGCCTGTACCCTTAGATTTGATCGTTTGGGGGGACCATGTGGTATCGAGGCCTTAGTTTTTCTTTTTTTATGGGACGTTGTCAGTGCAAGCTAGGGTTGCCAGGTCAGCGTTGGGAAATACCTGGAGCCTTTGAGGATGGAACTGAGAGAGGGCAGGGTTTGGTGAGGGGCCTCGGCATGGTTCAATGCCATAGAGTCCACCCTTCAAAGCGACCTTTTTCTCCAGGAAGCTTATCTCTGCCAGCTGGAGATCAGCTGTAAAAACGGGGATCTCCAGGCCCCGCCTGAAAGCTGGCAACCCTAACCTATGCACTTTTACTCTGAAGTCCCACTGCGTTCAAGCCACGGGATTTCCCTCCAGATTCACGTGCACAGGATTGCAGCCAACATCTCCTACGTGACTCCGACGTACATTGCGTGACATGCCTGCAGCGCTCCTCCAGCGCAGGGCATCCCATTGTGCTATTTCCGTGCCTTCCACTGACTGAGACACGCAGAGCCGATGGGAAAGACCGCAGGAGGACGGCGACAAAGCCCCGCATTTACTCACCCGAAAGGGAGACCAACTGCGCTCCCCAGAGAGAGCGGTGAGATCCGCAGACGCACAGCCTTGAGACGGTCCGCTTCCTGGTTGCCCAGGGCAACCGGCCGGCTAGCGCGGGATGACCCGGGAGCTAAGGGCGGAAGTAGTTCTTCTGCCTTCTTACAGCCCTCATAAGATATGAGCGGCTTTTTGTGTGCCCTGAATGGGAAAAGCCAATCAGTTACTCTCCCCACACCCCCGGTTTATAAATCCGACCGAGTTCAGCTAGGCTCGCTGCCAAGTATGCATAGGATCACAGTCGTGCTCAACCCAGTCGTAAGGTGTCCTTCCGAATTACAGGGGACAACGCTCCCCGAACGAATGCCAGCAGTGTGTTTGGTTTCAGGACGCACACCTGCTCGTAAATACAGACGGCTTCAATGGGATTGACTTCCGAGTAAACATGGAGAGAATGGAATTTGGTGGACCGCGATGAGGCCGTTAGTGTATTTCGGATGATAGCAAGATTCGAGTCTGGTAGCACCGTAAATATCAACAAGATTTCTTATTTTAAGTTTTGCATAGTCAAAGGTCCCTTTGTCAAATAACAGGTAGCTGAGAAACAAAGCAGGAGTCAAGTATCACCTTTAAGACCAACCAAGTTTTATTCAGAACGTAAGCTTTCGTGTAGTAGAAGCACACTTCATCTGGCAATAGGATGGAATGGCAAGCAGTCCTTAATATAGAGAAAGTGGGCAGTGAATTAGTATGCAAAATCATGGAAATGTTTTTAGTAGATTAAAAGAATCACAAGTTGGGCTCTGGTGATTGCTAGTTTGGGTTGACTGGGCTGAGAAAGTTTCTACCTACTTTTCAGCTAAGCCATTTGTTATGTAGTTACACATCCAGATAAAACAAAACTTGATTACTAGTAATTTTTAATTATTTGTATTGATTACTTATTTTATAGTGTAAAAGTACATTACAGACATACAATGTAAGTGCATTGACTTGAACTAAAACCTGCCTTGAGACTCAGTAAATGCTTGGGGTATTTTAGAAATCCTACGCTTGGATTTTAGAAACACAGCTATATTATTTTACCATACTATTACCTCCATACTATTACCTGGCTCTTAATGCATTTAATTCTGGGGAAAGGATTAACTCTCACAGAAACACACGTGCAAGTTATCTTTGAAGCCTTTTCTGGACTTTAAAGGGAGGATGAAAGGCCATGTGCATGAGAAAGCCCATAGGCAAGCCTTGGGCCTCAATCCTCTGTACATTTACCTGTGACTAAATCCTATTGAACTCTGTGGGATTTATTTCTGAAAAGACCTGTTTGGGATTGCATTGTAAAAAACCCCTGAGGTTGTGTGTTCATTTATCAGCATGTATTTTGGTTTGTTATTATTAGCCTATTTATAGAATTGGTATTTATATTGGCATGTATTGGCTGATATATTATCAACAAATGTATAATGTGTGGTGTAGCAGTTCAAGTGATGTACCAGGATCTGGGAAACCCAGGTTTGAATTACTATTCTGCCATCGAAGCATGTGGGTTGGACCAGTCACACTCTCAGCCTAATGTATCTCACAAGGTTATTATTATGAGGAAAAAATGGAGATGAGGAGGATGATCTTGTAAGCTACTTTGGGTCTCCATTGTGGGGAAAAAGCAGAACATAAATAAAATTGTAATATGTCTCTGCATCCTTAGATGCCATCTGCACACAGCAGCACTCAAGTGATATTGTGATCTGTTGCCCTGTATGGGCTCAGTTGACACACTCATTTCAGTGTTGCAGCCTGCGTGAAAAATGAGGTTTTGGGTTTTCAAGAGGCATGTGAGAACACAGCTTACCACATTGCATGGCCAGGAGCTCATCCCTATAAACATTTTCTGTGCTTCTGATGTTCAGCAGCATAGTGCGCTGTCAGCTGCTCTTGTTCTCTGTAAAGCACTGTGTGCATTGAAATAGCAACAACAGTGAGAACTTTTCCTTTGGCATCATTCTATCAAGAGCACAAGACGTCATCAGGAAAGAGCATGAACTGATTTTGTGCCAGTCCCTGTCACTTGTGTGGACTGCCAGGGAATTAGCACATGCTGAAATACGGCTTACGGGGTTAAGAAATGCCGAAACACAAAATTAGAACTGTCTCAGGACCTCTGACTTGAAGGGCCGCCAGCTAACCAGAGGCCTGTCAGTCAAGGGAATTTAGCAGTCGCTCAGCACTCTGTAGGGCTAGCCTTAGCAAGAAGGAAGAAAAAGCTGTCTCTCTGGGCAGCAGATTTTGGAGGGCACCCCATTTGCCTGACTCCACTCTCCCTTCCTGTAGCCTGCTTCTCACTTTACATTCTGTGCTGATATAACAGAACATAGCATACAAATAGCTTAACAGAAGTCACAGAAAGTGTGCCTAGAAAAGGACGGGGAGACTCACTTAAACATGAGCAAGCTAGCCTAGTTAGAGTTGGACTAGGATCTGGGAGACCCAGATGCAAATCCCCACTCTGCCATGGAGGCTTGCTGGGTGATCTTGGGCCAGTCACACATGCACTCAGCCGAACCTACCGCACAGGGTTGTTGTGAAAATAAAATGGAGGGAAGAACAATGTTGTGTGGCTTTGAGTCCCCCGCTGGAGAAGAAAGCAATATAAAAATAAAAATAACTAGCTTCCGCAAACTCTCCCCGTATATCTTGCTTTGTCTTGCACATCTGCCACAATGACAAAGGGTTCTGGGAAGTGTTCAGGGGTACTTTGTTTCTAACACATCATAGCAATGAAAAGAGAAAGGAATGCAGCACAACCCCAAAAAGGCAAATGTATAAATAGCAAGCCTACATATATAATAACCGTGAGTGAAAAAAGAGGAATATTGATACAAGTATCAATGTATTAACCTGTGATTACAAGCTATTAACCTATTTAAGGCACCATAAGAATAACTATATACCTAAAAAATAAGAGACAATCTCAGTAGTGGGAGATCCTGAGTCAAAAAACAAAACAAAAAACCTTTAAAAAATTAAAATATAGCCAAGAATGATATGTACTGTTAGATGGAAGAAAATTATGTCTGGACATAAAATCCAAAACCAAAGCCTATGTAGAAATAAATTTGCTATATCCAGAATGAGCATGGTCCACAGTTGAGATTTTCTGCATAACAAATTGATTCCAGATTTTGTCAAACCAGGCTTGTCGATTTAGAGGCGAAGACTTCCATACTGATGCGATTGTGAGACATGCAGCAGCTAGCCATTTCAGGCAGGGTACTGGCTCAGTTTACTTGCCTATGAACAGAGAATGCAGCCTAAGCACACTCAGTGTTTCCTGATGTCTCCATGTTGGAGGAAGAGGTTGGTATCTCACAAAGCAGGGTCAGCCCTAATTAGCATTTGAATGTGAGAGCACCAAGGAAGTGTGGAGTCACTATGCAGAGGCACAGAATGACAAACTGCCTCTGTTCACCTCATCTTGACAACCCTACAAGCGATAAGTCAGTTGTGACTTGATGGGACTTTCCAGCAAACTGTTTTATGGGCAAGATTAAGCATCATAGCAGATCTCATGGAGAAGCCCTGCTCAGTTTCCAAGCAGACCTGTAGCTACAGGGGGGCCTGTGGGGGCCCTAATTGACTTCCTGTCGGGTGCCTCAACTCAGGTGCCCCTGACCTTCCCCCCACCACCACCACAGGGGTGAAAGTTGAGAGGCTAGGGGGCTGCCCCCTCCCTCCCTGATTTAAATTGCATGGGAGGGGTACCTAAGAGCAGCTGCTGCTCCTCTCAGCCCTTTAAATGGTATGGGAGGGGCAGCAGCTGCTCTTGGGTACCCCTCCTGTATTTAAATCATTGGGGGGGGAGGGGGCAGCCCGTCTCTCAGCTTTCACCCCGGTGGCCCCTCAAGCTGTGGTGGTGCTGGCGGCAGGAGGGTGGGAGGGAAGGTCAGGCACCAAGTCAGCCACCCTGAATCACGGCAGCAGCCAGGGGAGGAAAGCCGTTAAGTGCCCCTGACTTTTTACACCCCCACAAACTTTTAAAATCCTGGCTACAAGCCTGCCAAGAAGTCCCAGGGCTCCTGAGAACGCAATTTGACAATGACTCCTTTTTCATAGCTGTATGGTTAAGTCACCCTAGGAAGCCTGCAGCAAAATAATATTCTAATCAGGTACTGATTTTCCTAGGGCAACACCCAGAAGCCGAGTCCTAGTGAGGACACCTCTCCAAAAGAAGGCACTGGCTGAGTCTGTACCAGCTATTCACAGAAGGTTCTGGGACACAGCTCTGAAAAAAAGGGGAAAAAACTGTTGGCAGAGAGAGATCCCAGATCTCCTAGTTGCTTCTAGTAACATAATGCCCCCCCAGCCCTGCTGCTCAGCTGCTGTACAGAGTTTGAACTGCGGTGAACCCATGAGCTGCAGAATAGGACCACTGTAGCATTTTGCTCTTGTTTCTATGACCCTATTGCCCATGCATGTTGCTTTCTATCTTACTGACTTCAGTGTATTCTGGGCTGCAGTCTTTTAGGGGACCTCTCCCCCTCATATTAAAACTAGCCACCGCTAGTGGTTTACATGGACAGCACAGCACATTCAAGGCTCAAGAGGAGGAAGAGGCCAGTAGAACCAAGAACTGCCTGGTTGTCTGTTAGTGAAAACAACACACAGTCCGGATTTCACTAGAATTCTCCATGACCCAAAGCAGTCCCTTAAGCCTAGGTCAATCCCTTTAAACTAGGACATCTGTTTACCCTCCACTTGAACTGCCTTTGCTCTGCCAGCCCTGGATGAAAGCTGTTTTTTTTCTCTTTCTTTCTTTCTTTCTTTCGAGCAGCACACAACAAAAGAAAAACTAACTAATAAATGAGGTGATCCGCAGAGTAGGCGTTTCTGTTACGATTCCATCCTAGTGGAATTAATTCCACTCATCTGCTTAGGCTTTGTTGTCATTCTCAGTGTTCAAGCCTTCAAACCCTACCAAGGTCAAGATTCCTGACTTGCCCTAATTTGGCATAACAGGGCCGTATACACCCATTTAAACTTGCGGGACGGGGTGGGGGGTTGTGTGTGATACTTCTGAGATTTCTGTCAAATATGTAGACTGGCCTTACAGCTAGTTAGTGCATGTCCCCTCCCCACAGCTCACGTGGAAGGCGCCCCCTCATGATTTTGCCTATTTGCATAAACAGTGTGATTTATTTTAAAAAGAAAGACGTCTCTAGCCTGGGGTGGCCAAACTGCAGCTCAGGAGCTACATGTGGCTCTTTCACACATATTGTGTGGCTCTCGAAGTCCTCCCCACCCGTCATCCAGCTTGGAGAATGTGGTTAAGGTTGCTTTCTTTTCCCCTCTTCTTCCCATTTGCCTGCCTGCCTTCCTACCTATATCTGACATTCATGTATTGTGGCTCTCAAACATCTGCCATTTATTCTATGTGACTCTTATGTTAAACAAGCTTGGCCACCCCTGCTCTAGCCATTTTCGTTGCAAAGATCCATAATGAAAGGGACAGAGAACAACCTTTTCATTTCAGAAGAACAATTTGATCACAGCAACAGATTGCTATAATGTTATAGTGCTAGAAACCAAGAGCCAGTGCGGTGTAGTGGTTAAGGGTGTTGAACTGGTATCTTGAAGACCTGAGTTCAAATCCCCATTTGGGCCAGTCACTCTCTCAACCTAACCTATTTCACAGGGTTATTGTGAGGATAAAATGCGGGAGAGGAGAATGATGTTAAGCAACATTAGGTCTCATTGAGAGAAAAGGCAGGGTATACATAAGAAATAAATACACAGAAAACTGCTAATTTTAAAAAGATCTCAGGTGATGCAGGAAGATACAGTGGCCTGGGGGGTGGCGGAATGAGGTAAGGAAAACAGCACGATGGGCAGAATCTTCATACATGAGCCCCTTCCCCTTCACAATGCACACAAAGGTGCTTTGACTGCAGCCTCTCCAAAAAAGAAGTATTTCTTCACCCAAAGGGTGATTAACATGTGGAATTCACTGCCACAGAAGGTAGTGGTGGCTACAAGCATAGTCAGCTTCAAGAGGGGGTTAGATAAAAATATGGAGCAGAGGTCCATCAGTGGCTATTAGCCATAGTGTGTATAAATTTATATACATATATAATTTTTTTGGCCACTGTGTGACACAGAGTGTTGGACTGGATGGGCCATTGGCCTGATCCAACATGGCTTCTCTTATGTTATGTTGTATCAGCCAGGTTTGGAAAAGCACAGAAAGCAGATAATTACAGGAGAAGATCACATGGATGCTAAAAACAAACAAACAAACCCTACACTTGAGTTTGGATGTCAAACCACTGCAAACCTCCATCTGGAAGTGCATCAGAGGCTGAGTCCAGTAGGAAGTATCATCCCCCACATTTCAGAGGAACATGTTCCTTTTGTTAAGTGGGTCATCACCATACCAAGTAAATTTGGACTTGCGGGTCACCCTACCAAAAGGAATGGGAGTCACTGCCTTACCCACCATTCCACTAAGCGTGTAAGCCAATCAACAGTGTTATGTATTGGTACTGGAACGTTTGAGGGTGTGTTACCAGAGACTTTGCTGAGCTTGAGGCTCCAGAATAGCCACCTGGAAGACTCTGGGAGGTGGCCAATCAGGAGTCAATGGGCCAGTACTTGTAACTATAGTTAAGAGTTGTTTGGTTTGGGATGGGGTCATTTGCATGCATTTAAGCAGGGCCGTTGGCCCTGGGTTCCAGTCTTAGTTTAGCCTCTGCCATGCTGTGATCATTAACAAAGAGCTGTGATCACTCTACTACGAGACTCCTCATGCATCAAATCCAGTATTTTATATAAACAGCTTGCTGGGTGAGCAGTTTTTTTGCACAGTAAGCCAGTGCAAAGAGCAGCTCAGCCTGCCCCTTAGTACACTATTGTCTGCTTCATGTGAAGTGGCTAACCAGTGGGTCCATCACTGCCTGTATCTGCTCAGCGGACTTCTTGATTCAGATGAAGGAAAGAAAGTCAGCATCAGTCCTGGAAGGAGCAATGAAGAGAGTTGAATGATGCCAAGATGCAGTCATGTACTTTTCTCAGACCTGGCAAGGCTACTTCTTCACAAATTATAACCTTCAACTTTGGGGGTCTTGCATATACACACCAAGCAATGAACCATATTTTTGTTGCTCAGGATACAAAAATGGGCTCTATGACACATTTGGGAGTGAGTGTATAGATCTGGTTCCAGTCACAAACACAGGCATGGCTTTTGGGGCTTTGCATGCACCCCTCTGCCCATTATTGCACAGTGCAACTTGGACTCTCCTTCTGAGAAATAGGTAGATTAGCAGTTGTCTTTTACTCTTTTCTGTTAGGATGTTGCCAAAAAACGGTCTCAGGTGTGTGGATGTGTGCCTTAAACCCACAAGGCACAGGAAGACATACAGACACAAGGCACAAGAAGACAAGGGGCTGACAGGTCTTTTTTTTAAATAATAATCCCTGCGCAAATGCTGTGAATTACATTTTAAACCTCCATATTGCTAATTAATGACTCAAATTGTGTTACTTGATTCCTCCAGTTCTAACAGTTTGATTATACAACACAATTCTTGATCCAACATCTGCTACCATTCAGAACTATAAAAAGCTTCCAGCAAGCACGATTACAGGGGAAATAAGGCAACCCTTCCTGATGCACCATTCATCATCAAGCGTATCTTCATTCACATAGAGCAAATTTACTAAATGTCATATCTTATTAACAAAAAGACACTGTCTGAGGGTGCAATCTTAAGCAAGTCACGCTGAATCAAGCGGAACTTGATTGTATGTAAACAAATAGGATCAAGCTGCATATATGTGTGTATACACACATACACACACAGTGCTACTGTTCCCACTGGGAGAGAAGGCAGCATGGTATAGCCCAGGGGTAGCCAAACTGCTGCTCAGGAGCTACATGTGGCTCTTTCACACATCTTGTGAGGCTCCTGAAGCCCCGACAGCCCCATCAGCTGACTTGGAAAAGGCATTTCTCTCTTGAAATCACTTCTCCAAGCCAAGCCTGCCAGCAGTTAGGAAACTGGATTTAAAGTTAATGTTGCTTTCTTTCCACTTCTCCTTCCCTCCTCCCTCCCCCATCTTTATGCCTGCCTGCCTTTCTTCCTTCCTTGTGGCTCTCAAACATCTGATGTTCATGTCTTGCAGCTCTCAAACATCTGCCATTTATTCTATGCAGCTCTTACATTAAGTAAGTTTGGCCACCCCTGGTATAGCCCGATCTCCTCAGGTCTCAGGAGCTAAGCAGCATCAGTACTTGGAAGAGAAGAAGGCAATGGCAGAGGAAGACCATAATGGCAAATCGCCTCTGCTTCTCCCTTGCCTTGAAAGCCTCTTGCTGGGGTTGCCATAAGTCAACTGCAGCATTATGACACTTTACATACACTTCTTACTAGGGAATTACACAACTTTAAGGCTGACAGTGAAGAAATTGAAACTGTTTAAAAGATTTTCTGTTCCTTGGTTCCATCATCAACCAAAAGAAAGACTGCAACCAAGGAATCAGAAGGTGACTGAGACTGCGAAGCACAGCCCTGAAGGAGCTAGAAAATATTCTTAAGTGTACGGATGCTTTGTTGGTGACCATGCTCAAGTTAAGTCACGTTATAGCATTCCCCATTACTATGTATGGGCATAAAAGTTGGACAATGAAAAAAACTGACAGGGAGAAAATTAATTCATTTGGTGGAGAGCTTTACGGGTACCATGGAGCACCCAAAAGACAAATCAGTGAGTTCCAGGCCAAATCAAGTCTAAACTCTCCCTAGAAACGACAATGACTAAACTGAAGCTATCGTACTTGGGTCACATTATGAGAAGACAAGAGTCACTGGAAAAGACAATAATGCTTGGTGAAGTTGAAGACAGCAAGAAGAGGAAGACCAAACATGAGATGGATTGACTCTATAAAAGAAATCACGCTCGTAGTCTGCAAGACCTGAGCAAGGCTGTTAATGACAGGACGTTCTGGAGGACATTAATTCATACCGTTGTCATAAGTCGGAAGCAACCTGACAGCATTAACACACACACATTGCTCCTATAGTTTTAAAATCCAGCATGTTCTTTGGGGAGTTAGGAAAACCAAATTAGGTTTTCCTCATCTCCTGCTGAGCACACTTACCCCACCCCTTCCAAGGGTTGTACTGTAAGCCAAAACCTTACTCAGAAGTTGCCCTATTTGCATCACTCAGCTTCAGGGCCAATATCAACATTCAGAGGTGGGGAGGGCAAGATTTTTAGGTAGCAGCTTTGTGATGCAGTATTAAGTGGAACTTAATTCTAAGTATGAGGAGCCCCATGGTGCAGAGTGGTAAGCTGCAGTACTGCAGTCCAAGCTCTGCTCACTACCTGAGTTTGATACTGGCAGAAGCTGGGTTCAAGTAGCCGGCTCAAGGTTGATGCAGCCTTCCATCCTTTCGAGGTCAGTAAAACGAGTACCCAGCCGGCTCAAGGCTGATGCAGCCTTCCATCCTTTCGAGGTCAGTAAAACGAGTACCCAGCTTGCTAGGGGTAAAGTGTAGATGGCTGGGGAGGGCAACGGCAAACCACCCCATAAAAAAATCTGCCAAGAAAATGTCCTGATGTGACATCACCCCATGGGTTGGTAATGACCCGGTGCTTGCACATGGGACTACCTTTACCTTTCATTCCGAGTATGTGTATAGTCTAAAACACAGTGAGAGTAGGATTTCCTGCTCTCCCACCTGTCTATGTGGTGCCAGTTACAAACACAAGTCTGTTATGATAAAGATAGCTGCCAATCTCCAATATGATAAAGATAGTTGCCAATTCTGGAGACCTCCCAGAATTACAACATCTCCAAGCTACAGTGGCTCAATTTCCCCTGCAAAAAAGGGCTGCTCTGGAGGATGGCTCCGGTATATAACTCACTGAGGTCCTCCCCTCCCCAAATCTTGCCTTTTTCGGACTCCACTTCCAAATCTTCAGGAATTTCCCAACCCAGAGTTGGCAACACTGGATTTAAAAAAAAAGATCCTGCAAGGGGTAAACAAACCAACAAGTCAGGCTGGAAATAATTGGATTTAACATCGTTAGCCGCCAAGCCGCCACAATGAACTTCTCCCAGACTTGGCAAGGGCTTGACTCAAAGGTAGGGGTGGAGAAGCATAGGAAGTGGAGGAAATGGTGCCCACATACTTCCAAAGCAGGTGGAATGTATGCATTGGCCATAACGGGGGTTGGTGCTGGGGAGGAGACAGCAGAAATCAGGAAGGAGGAGCCGAATGCCTGCCTAACATGCTTGGAAGTCCTTCCAGTGCCAGCATAACAGCCTGAAGGCGGATGATTCAGCTGCTAAGCAGGTCTGGGTGCAGTCAGTGCGAGACCTCCTGCCAAAGCCATGTGAGCTTTGTGGAGTTCTCTGACTGAAGAAAAGTGGGACAAATATGCAATAAAACGAATAACCCTCCTCTGTGATACTTTGCCACATTCTCCAGGCACTGAGAATATGAGGGACAGAATGAGCCACCACTCAAAGCTCCGCTTGCATAACCGGCTTACAGGAACAAACTGGAATCAATAAAACATCGCAGGGAGAACGCACTAGAGTCCCCGCAGACCAAGGACATCACGTTGCAGCACACAAAAGTAGGTCCCTCTCCTTTCTCAGTGCAGCCAAGGCATCTGCACACTCAAACTTCCCTACCCTTTAGGGGGAAGGAATAAATTTAAATACTGTTACATAATCCTGCAGCCACCCCCTTTTTTCATATATGCTCATACCGATTTAATTCAAGTCATGAGCTGGATGTTCCAGAACAGCTTAGTACATAACAGTAGCCCAGTCTCATTACACCTTGGAAGCTAAGCAGCGTCAGTCCCGGTTAGCATTTGGCTGGAAGACCGCCAAGGAAATCCAGGGTCCCAACTACCCAGAGGCAGGCAATAGGAAAACAACCACCCTTGAACATCTCTTGCCTCAAAAACCTCAAATGGATTGCCATAAGTCCGCTGCAACTGGAGGGCACTTCCCACCCACCAATGCTCCCTCTAAGCTGCAGAGTCTTGTGAGCAAAAATTCTAATTTGTGAGCTACTGGCATTAAGGTTCTGAGCTACTGCATCAATTAGAGTGCTCTGGGGTCATCCTTCCTGAGCTAAGACAAAAATGTGTGCACTGGAGGCTAAAAATTTGTGAGCTAGCTAACTCAGTTTAGAGGGAACACTGCCACCCACCACCTTTTACTTCAAAAGCAAACTTGCCAAGTTCGAGGAGCTGAGCAGAGGGGTTAAGGGGGCCTCCTCCCATTTCCAAATTTTAAAATGCAATTCAGTGCGTCCTTGCCACCTCTGGTTTCATGATGATGCCTTATGGTCGATACCCGCCTTGAATCCAAGATCTGCGGCAGGTTTATAAAGGCGTTAATAAAATAATTCACCCAGTCGAGACTCCAATACTCTTAACGGGGGGGGGGGGCGGGAATCTGAGTCAGTTCCCAAACACTGCAGGAGAGCTGCGGGACAGGGGGCGAAGCCCAGCCCGGAGAGCTGCACCCAGTTGTGAGGCGGTGCCGGGAGCTCCCCGCGGTGGAAACGGCGCGTCCAAGAGCCAGACTGCTTGTCCCGCAAACCAGCATGCTCGACTTGCCCTCGGCTGCCCGCGTTGAGCAAGCAGGAGTCGCGGCAGCACCTGCACGCCAGGCCGGCGGCAGCAGCAGCAGGCAGAGGGCGCCGGGGTCAGTGGGGCGAGAAGGAGCGGCAAGTGCGTGCGCGCCCTGCTGCCAGCCCGTTGATCCCGTCGCTGCACGCAAGGCTGGGAGCCCAGCAGGCAGCGCCAGCTGGCCTTGCGTGCCAGGCGCGCACGCAAGCCGCTGCACAAGGCAGAACCCGGCACGGCAAGCCTTGCACGCAAGGGACACACGGGGCAGCCCGGCCACCCCCCCCCCTCCCCCCGCCAGTGCTCGCTCTCTAACGCGCTTTCTCCCTCTCCGCGCTGCCCGGCTCAGCACTGCAGGGCGAGACCCAGCCGAGGAGCAGCCGCCACTGCAACGGAGCCGCGGCGGGACGAACTGCTCTTCCAAGAGACGCGGCTTCCTTGCAGGCGGATGGCAAGAAACCACTAGGGGGGAGGGGTCAGATTTTGGTGGCGCTGCAAGGCATGACTGGGGCGGACAGAGAGGGGGGAATTTGGCACTGCAAAGCATAAAGTACAGACGGGAAAGGGGGGGGGGGGACCTCAGCGCCTGACCTATTTCCTGAACGGGGAGGAGGGAGGGAGGCCTGATCCCCGTTCCTGAAGGGAATCTGAGCTGTTAAACTGGAAGCTGTCCAAGCCTTCCAACCTTGCGAGGCCACAGCGTTGCCTTCTTTCGTGGCAACAGGCATAGCAAGCGGAATTTCTGCGTGCGATGTTTTCCTGGGGGGGGGGGGTGCTGCACTTGTTGAATTTCCGCCTGTCCAGAAAAACCCCACAACCCCAACCCACACGAGCCCTTCCGAAAGGAAAAGAGGGCACGCGGCTAATGCAAGATGTGTGGGCCGGCTGCGATTGCCCAGTTCTGCACATGGTCTTCATTCAATTCGCGCTTGCCTGAAAAGAAGCGCCGGGACTGAGCCCTGGTTTCGATTAATTCAATTAAGCTCTTGGACGTGTGTGAATGCAGAGGTCACCAGCGGCAGTCGAGAGCCGGCTGACATTTGAAGGCATGACCTACCCGGGGCGGGGGAAATTATTACAGAAAGAAATCTTCATGGATTCATCTTGGCCTCCGTCGAGGGTAGAGGCTGAGTCGTGTAGGCTGTAAGGAAGGAGCCCTTGGCCTACAGGCAGCTCATACTCTGGTCATGCGCTCTCCGGATTGGAGTAATGTGGATTAACCCCGGAAGCAGTTCAGATCTGAACACCAAAATGCATAGAAAAAGAGTGCTTCTAAGCGTATGCAGAGCGTCTCCCCCTACTAACATTTTTTTACGATCGAGGGAAGGCAACTGGGGGAGAAAAGAGGTCACTTTTGCAACAACTAGCCCCTTCCCGCCCACTTAATTGCTTCGTGTCTGAACTACGCGTTTGCTGGCGCCAAAAGGTAACACGTCTGAACATAAGAACATAAGAGAAGCCATGTTAGATCAGGCCAATGGCCCATCTAATAGCCACTGATGGACCTCTGCTCCATATTTTTATCTAACCCCTTCTTGAAGGTGGCTATGCTTGTGGACGCCACCACCTCCTGTGGCAGTGAATTCCACATGTTAATCACCCTTTGGGTGAAGAAGTACTTCCTTTTATCCGTTTTAACCTGTCTGCTCAGCAATTTCATCGAATGCCCACGAGTTCTTGTATTGTGAGAAAGGGAGAAAAGTACTTCTTTCTCTACTTTCTCCATCCCATGCATTATCTTGTAAACTTCTATCATGTCACCCCTCAGTCGACGTTTCTCCAAGCTAAAGAGCCCTAAGCGTTTCAACCTTTCTTCATAGGGAAGGTGTTCCAGCCCTTTAATCATTTTAGTTGCCCTTTTCTGAACTTTCTCCAATGCTATAATATCCTTTTTGAGGTGCGGCGACCAGAACTGCACACAGTACTCCAAATGAGACCGCACCATCGATTTATACAGAGGCATTATGATACTGATACTAGATTTCCACAGTCACCGGCAGCCGTTGTCTCGGACTCTCCTCTCCTGCCCGTCCGCGTCATCATGGCCTCCCTTTTCCATCTTGCAGCAGTCGCCGCTTGCTAGCTTTTGCAGACACACCTCGCGTGTTAACCGGCTTAGCTGATTTGCAGCGAGTCCCGCCGGGCCGGGTTTGCAGACGCGCTACTGAGAGCTTTGCGTGCCGACCGCTCTTCGAACTGGCCGGCCTCGTTAATCCGCTGCTTGGCGAAAAGAGGCCTTTGATCTCTCGGGGGAAGCGCCTAATCGCCTCGCGGCCAGAACTGGCCCAGACGGGCAAGGGGAACGCTCGAGGGAGGCCCGGCGACCCGAGACCAAACAGCTCGCAGTCTCCGCCCAGGGAGGATTTAACAGCCGCACACCCCCCCCCCCCCAATCCAGTGAAATTGCAATGCAGAATGACCTGGAGACCCTTCCAGGTTTTGGGATGTTCTGGCAGAGAATGCTCAAGGGCCGAGTTTTGCTATTGTGGCCACAGCCGGACCCTTCTTTCTGTCCATCATTAGTTCCACCATCCTGTGTACCCTGTTTATGTATCCTCCCGTTGCCATGCTGAGCTTGTGAGCACCACCAGCACGCCCTTCTGTGATGGTGCTGGGCTTCTCTTGTGGAGGGGGGGGGGGAGAGACGAGACATAATGGTGGGGTCTGGGGGCAGTGGTCCCTACCAGAAATCCTAGGCCCTGGTAGCTGCCCCACAGGGAGTTATAAGGCCAGCCCTAACTGTTAGGCAGGCCTACCCTCACAGTGCTGAGGGGGAGGACAGAAATGGTGCGTGCACTCCACTTTAAATATTAATGCATAAGATCTGGGGTATCAGCAGAAACTCATTTACATATTAGGCCACACCCTGGTGTCACCATTGTTTCACACAGCTTTTTTGTAGAAAAAGCCCGGCAGGAACTCATTTGCATATTAGGCCACACCACCTGACTGTCAAGCTAGACAACTGCATTTCTGTATGTTCCTGCTTTAAAAAAGCCCTGGGTATCAGAATGTGTGCGCACGCGCAGGGATGTACATAGCATTCTGCTGAGCACAGGATTTCACCTGGAGCAGGATTTAGCAAAGCTTAGCTCTTGAACTTGTTTGAGGCCCACAGAGCTGATCCTGAGGACATCTGTGTACACAAAGCCATATGAAAGGCAGTGACGTTGAGCGTGCACCGAGTGTCTTTCCCTGAACTATTAAACACATGTGGAGATACAGTATTAACGTTTTTACAATTGAGGAAAGGTGATTTGGGGTCATGCTACACCACTTCTGCAGTACCTCCCCCCACCATGAATTGCTTGCATTTCTAAACTATAAGTTTTCTGTGGAGACTAACATTTATTGACCTTGTTTATACTCCACTTTCATCCCCAACAGGTATTCAAAGCAGCTTACGTTGCTCTTGTCTCCTACATTTTATCCTCATAACAACCATCCTGTGAGGAAGGTTAGGCTGAGAGTGTGACTGACCCTAGGCAACCAAGCAAGCTTCCATGGAAGCCTGGGACTTGAGCCTGGGGCTTCTAGTCTCCAACCACTACACCATGCTGATTTCTCTATTCCTCTTACCACTCTGCATATCACATATAATCCAATCACACTTTCTATTGTCATTTGCCTGCTAATGTCACTTGCCATCTGAAATCATTCCACTTTCCAATATATAGGACCAATGGACTCACATGCTAGCTGTATCCAAAGAAGTGAGCAGTGACTCGCGAAGGCTCATATGCTGCCACAAATTTTGTTAGTCTTTAAAGTGCTCCGGGACTCTTACTCTTTTCTGCTGCCACAGATAGGCTGCCACAGCTAACCATCTTGATCATACTGTAAAAAGGTAAAGGTAGTCCCCCTGTGCAAGCACCAGTCATTTCCGACTCTGGGGTGACGTTACTTTCACGGTGTTTTCACGGCAGACTTTTTATGGGGTGGTTTGCCATTGCCTTCTCCAGTCATCTACACTTTCCACCCAGCAAGCTGGATACTCATTTTACTGACCTTGGAAGGATGGAAGGCTGAATCAACCTGAGCCGGCTACCTGAAACCAACTTCTGATGGTATTGAACTCAAGTCGTGAGCAGAGAGCTCAGACTGCAGTACTGCAGCTTTATCATTCTGCGCCACAGGACTCCTGATCATACTATAATTGCCTCTCAAGTCTGACTTTCCAATCAAAGAGGAACTGGAGCATCAGGGAAAGGTAGTAGTAGCTAGATCTGTGGCACCCACCACCTGAGTCCCATTCCGTTTCCCATTCCTCCTCGTGATGACATTAGGGATAAGCTAAAGTCTGAGGTAGGAAGTGGTGCATCATGAAGGCCCAATATAACAGATGGTGGTGGAAAATGCCATCAAGGTACTGCCAATTTATGGCAACCCCATAGGGTTTTCAAGGCAAGAAATGTTCATAGAATCATAGAGTTGGAAGGAACTTCTAGGGCCATCTAGTCCAACCCCCTCACAATACAGGAAATTCACAGATACCTCTGATTTAAAGAATCTAGACTGTCCAGGGACTTCAATTTTTTCCTCTTCCCTTGCCGAGAGGATTTCTCCCTCCTCTCTCATCTATATCACTCAGATGAGTGGTGCTGTCTCTCCCACTATTTCTGTTAATAAGCTCCTTTTGTGCCACTTTGTTGGCCATGTAAAGCCTCTAACTGATGGGACCAACTAATGGAGTTGATTTGCCATTGCCTGGCTCAGTATTGCAACCCTGGTGGTCTCCCTTGGTGGTCTCCCGTCCAAATACTAACCAGGGCTGACTCTGCTTAGTTTCTAAGATCTGACAGAATTGGGTTGGTTTGGGCTATGCAGGTCAGGGCAAAAACACTGTACATGTTACAAAGAGCCATACATGATTCCATCCCACTTTTTATGGCTGTCCACAGACTGTGCTGCTCTCTCTTATTCTTCCTAATAGTTCCCCTTGTCGCAGTCCCTTCAGGTTATTGATCTGGGAGGCCACTGGCAGCAGAAGATGCTGAACCAGCCAAGTGTCCCTGCGGTGCCAGCTGTGTATCATGGGCCTCTTGGATCAAGTGAGCCTATAACTGTTCTCAAGGTCACCATGACTCAGGCCTGGACCAAGCAGCTCCTGTAGCCTGGCCAGCCATGTGCAGGATGCTTGGCTCAGCTTGCCCCCAAGGGTCTTTTAATATTCCAGCACCTTGTGGCATTTTTAGCAGGAGGCTGTTTTGCAGCCCTTATTATTCATCCAGATGCACACAGCTTTCAGCCAGTAGTGTTTTCCTGAGGAGCTAGGCAAATATAAAACTAGCCGGAGCAAGATCAGTGCTCTGTTGTTGTTTTTGCAGTAGTCTGTTTTGCCCTGAATCTTCCACAGAGAAAGAGGGTTTTTGTAGGTGACCAGCTCCTAATGAAGCACAGCAGTGATGGCTAGTAGTGCCCACAACACAATAATATTTATTGTGCTTCTCTCCTGTCCTTCACCCTGAGTGCTCGGAGCAGCTGGTGTGCGGTTCCCACAGTCTCCCATCCTGGCAGGTTACAAAACAAGACCTGCTTCACATCAACAGAGGAACTACTTCACATTCCTGCAGACAATTCTCCAGGCCCTTCTGTGAACACGCTGCCTGACACAAAACAGAGCGAGGTCTTTTCCAACCAGTTTGCTGTGGGGGGTGTAGGGAGGGAGTTCTGCAGAACTGCACGTTTCTTTGCTTTTCGCCATGCTTTCTCCACAAATCACTTAAGTGAGTTTTTCCTAAGTGTTCTTTTTTTTAAAAAAAATTACACAAACAAAGCCCTGGGGCAGTTTGTTTGGCATGGGATAGCTTTCCCGCAGTATAAACAGAGGATTTGCTGATAATTCATTACCACTTAGAAAAGAAGGTCAGACAGAAGTCCTGTGAACTACTTGTACAAATGTGCAGTGCCAATGAAGTCAGTGTTATCTACTCTGATAGCAGCTCTCTAGGGGTCTCAAGGCCATGGTCTTTCCTATCACCTACTCCTACTGCCTGATCTTTGTAACTGGAGATGTCAGGATTTGGACCTGGGACCTTCTGCAGGCCAAGCAGATGCTCTATCACAGAGCAATGGTCCCTCCCCATATTTATGAAGCTGATTTCATGCATTTGTGTCCAGGAGAGACTTCTCATACAGCACCTTTGCTCCTCTCAGTAGGGTCTGCTGTCTGTGCCTTCTTTGTCTAGGGCAAGCTCTGCAGTAGGGTGCTGTCAAGGAGTCAATAAGCTGACCCCATGGGTTCCTAGGGCAGGTGCACACAAATTACCAGATCAATGTTATTTTTAAAAATTATAGCATTTATTATAGAGATAAACAGCTTAATGAAAATATACCCAACAGATTACAAAAGGACAAACAGCAAATTTAAAAAATAACACTAGCTTCATCTACCTAACACTGCCTAAGAGTTCTGTTAGGTGGCACAAACTTACATCCAGATGAAGGCCTCTAATCTGCATGATCTAAGATCTCAGCTATTGCGAGGCACAGGGCTTTTTTGGTAGAAAGCCCAGCAGGAACTAATCTGCATACTGGGCCACACCCCCGACATTGTTTCACACAGGGCTTTTTGTAGAAAAAAGCCCAGCAGGAACTCATTTGCATATTAGGTCACACACCCCTGGTGCCAAGCCAGCTGGAAATGTGTTTCTGTGCATTCCTGCTAAAAAAAAACCCTGGTAACTCTGCATGCAAGAGGGTCCCAGAGGGAGAGAGTTAAGAGGATTCTCTCATTCAGGTACACCTGGCCATTGGTCCTGCCCACTCATCAGTTATTTGCCAAGCCTCTTTGGCTACTGCTTGTCATCTCATTCATCTTATATAGGACCTCTCTTCTCTCTTTCACCTGGACTTGGAACTGGAGCCAGTTAACCCTTTTGAAGTTAATCTGTTCATACTAAGTTAAATGTACCTACATGAATGTGTCATGTAAGATGTGCTATTTTTGTAAGTAAAATTTATTTCTCTTGTTACCACTGGAGTTATATAATCTTTGTGATTAGTTTGAATTGCATTTTTCCTTTAACCAGGAAACATGGAGGATCATGGATACTGTGTAAAGATGCTGTGCTTTCAAGGCAATTGGATTGGGTTTTTTTTTAACATTTAACCCACAATTGAGTGAATGTGGTATACTACTACACACCACACAGGCTCATTTTACTTACACAAAGATCAAAGGGCATAAATACACACACACACATATATATATACCTGCTCCCTTTGTTAAAGATAGGGAAGTTCTATCTGAAATTCCAGGCAGGGTCAATCTATGCATGCAGATAAATCACATGCAGAATTGCAGGGAAAGGGAGAAGGCTGGACTAAAACTCTCTTTCAAGAAGCAGAGGGTTTAAAATGTGCTCGCTCCACCCCCAGCAACCTGAGGGGTACCATCAGAATCTGGCACCACATGGTCAGTCTCCAAGTTTCCTATGAATGGCTCAATTCCTAGTTTCCCTTCTCTAGTCTGCAGGATCTTTTAATAAACCATTACCATAGTGAGCTCCTTAACGCTCCTGTATCGCATTTTACAAGGTGAAAGCTCCTTGCAGACTAATTGTGTGCTGTCACGCAGAGGGCCATATGTTCAAAGGTCAAAATCAATAGCTTGAAACTTCATTTTCCCCAAACGCTAATTGAAAGAGCTGGCCTTGTCTATCCTCCTGTCTACTTGGACCAAAAATGTATTCACTGGAGTTTTCTTCAGAATTATTTAGTAACAAGGGTACTGTATAAGTAAGCACCCAACAGTGTATTAGAAAGTGTCCCAAACAGATAACTTTTTAATTGGATCAACAGGACTCTTTCACTTGTGACATTCTTCCAAACTTGTGACATTAATTTTGTGAGAAAAATGTGTTTGTCAGTTCTGAAATGTATTTATTTTCCCTACCATGTAGAAATAGTAGTGTACATTTTATCCCCAAAGATCTGTACACCCTTCAGTACCTGTTCCTACTAAATCACTGTCCCTATTTTGCTGTTTGTTATAATGTTGATAATGAGAGTGGTTGAAGTTTGTTTGTATTGATTTTATTTATATTCTGCCTTTCACCCCACTGGAGACCCAAAGACGCTTAAATCCTTCTGCTGTCCTCCATTTTATCCTCACAACAACCCTGCCAGGTAGGTTAGGCCCAAAGTGCAGGACTGCCCTAAGGTCACTCAGGAAGCTTACATGGCACAAGTGGGGATTCAAACCTGGATTTCCCAGATGACAATTTTACCACTACACCACTCTGCCTGTTGTGATTCTTTGCAGCTTGGCTCCCTGCCCTGGTTTTCTAGAAGCCACTATCTAGAAGGTAAATCCTTGAGTGAGTAAGTAGCTGTATCTTGTCTGTAAGGCACATACATATAAGTATGCATAAAGGTAAAGGTGTAAGCACCAGTCGTTTCCGACCCATGGGGTGATGTCGCATCATGACGTTTTCACAGCAGACTTTTTATGGGGTGCTTTGCCATTGCCTTCCCCAGTCATCTATACCTTACCCCCAGCCAGCTGGGTACTCATTTTATTGACCTTGGATGGAAGGCTGAGTCAACCTTGAGCTGGCTACCTGAAACCAGCTTCTGCTGGGATTGAACTCAGGTCATGAAAGCTTCGAGTGCAGCACGGCAGCTTACCACTCTGTACCTTGGGGCTCCTATAAGTGTGCATACATGGGGCCATTAAGATGCCATAGAGTTTAAAGGTAAAGGTAGTCCCCTATGGAAGCACCAGTCATTTCCAACTCTGGGGTGACGTCACTGTCACATTTTCATGGCAGACTTTTTTGTGGGGTGGTTTGCCATTGCCTTCCCCAGTCATCTATACTTTCCCTCCAATGAGCTGGGTACTCATTTTACCAACCTCAGAAGGATGGAAGGCTGAGTCAACTTTGAACCAGCTACCTGAACCAGCTTCCACCAGGATCGAACTCAGGTCGTGAGCAGAGCTTAGGACTGCAGTACTGCAGCTTTGCCACTCTGCACCATGGGGCTCTTCGCCATAGAGTTTACAGCCTGTCATTTCATCTGCTGGTGAGGCTCATTTTGAACTGTTGGTAACAGACTGTAAGACAGGTGGGGGGGTTTTAAGGGTGTGAGTGTGAATCTTTTAAGATCCTCTTTTAAAATAGCACAGGAAGTATATTTTGGAATAAATGTATATAGCACACAGCAGATGGAACAAACCCTGCAGTATAGCGTGACTGAGACAGGGAAAACTCATCCTCTTTACTATGAGAAGACTGTTGTTACACATATGTCCCCCGTTCTCACCTGTGAAATGTTGGAGGGCATGCAGATGATCTTGGGATCTAACTAGGTAACTGGTAGCTTCCTACCCCTGACTATTCCCAGGAAGGCTAAGTAGAACAGTGTGACAATGATTGCAAATAGTGCCCCCCCCCCCCCCGCCAAACCTGGCAAGTAGCAGTAAGGAAACTGCAGCAGGGGAGGGGGATTTGCTAATTTAACATCACTTATTTATAAAATGTTAGCAGTGGGATGCAGCGGGGAGACTGAAGTCAGCAGCAGACACGTCTTTCACTGGAATAATATTAAGTATGTGGGTAACAGGTTTTCACATTGTTCAGGTCTCCTTTTCGAGCAGTGAGTCCGCACAAAAGCTTTCATGTAAGTACACTTGGCCATGAGTCACTATCTGCAAAAACAAAACAAATCCCATTTAGAAAATAGCAGGAAACCCATCTGGGGACTGCCACTTTTGGCACACATGTGCAAACATGTGTTGCTTTATAGCCTTTGTTGTTGTTCAGTCGCACAGTCAAGTCCAACTCTTTGCGACCCCATGGACAAAGTCACGCCAGGCCCTCCTGTCTTCTACCATCCTCCAAAGTCTGCTCAAATTTGTGTTAGTTACATCAGTAACGCTGTCCAGCCATCTCATCTTTTGCCGTCCCCTTCTTCTTTTGCCTTGTGTCTTTCCCAGCATCAGGATCTTCTCCAGTTAGTGCTCCCTTCTCATTTGGTGGCCAAAGTACAAAGCCTTTGTACATACATGTAAGATACATCTATTGGCCCACTGAGGCCAATCCAGTTCACATATATATACAGCAATATGTGGTTTGTGTGCTCCTGTTGTATGTAACTATCTAGACACGGGATGCCTTCTGGTTCCAACATGGAAATGTATTCCACTCCATATAATTATGTTCTTTCTAAAAAGGCACCCTAACAAACCAGCCACATCTCACTTGTCTTTTGTGCCTATTGGGACTAATAGTAGCTCTAAAGAAGCAACTTCTATCAGTAAAAGAGAGAAAGGGTTAACCCATTCCCAGGACTGAGACTCTGATCCAAGTCATATTCCCCCACAACTGGCTTTTACTATTAAAGAAAATATGTGTTCGTGAACCACACGATGACTTCAGAGCAACTGCATCCTCCAGTGCCTTCATTTAGACAGGTACCATCCTCCATGGCTACAGCGTGTCTTCTCTATAGCAGTATCCACTCTATGGAACTAACAGCTAGACAAGGCATGTAGCACCACACACACACACCATGCTTCCTGAGATTTTGGAAGTTATGTTAGGCTACCCTTTTTTTCAAAAGACCTTTTTAAAATTAGGTTGTTCTGGAGAGTTGCTGCTGGTCCGCTGTTTTAAGCAGTTTGTCGTGATTCTTATGTGCCTTGTTTTTATGGTTTCATTATTTTAGTCTGTAAGCAGTTCTTTGGAACGTGTCTAGATGACTGGGGAAGGCAACGGCAAAAGTCTGCCAAGAAAACGTGATGTGAGGTCACCCCATGGGTTGGTAAGGACTCGGTGCTTGCACAGGGGACTACCTTTACCCTTTAAATAAAGCAGCACAGGATAAATATTTCATTTATTTAGTACTCTTCTCCCACGTTCTTGCCAGTGAGCTCAGGGTGGCGTGCACTGGTATTCCATCATCTGTTTTATCCTTGCAACAACCATGAGAGCAACTGGCCAAAATCACTAAGCTTCCAGGCAACATGAGGATTTGAACCTGGCTCTCCCAGGTCCTAGTCCAACACTCCCATTCCCAAAGCAAATAGGTTATAAGTAAACCAGTCACCAGTCTCCCACACAACATATGTTTGGGCAGATTGTGCAAAATATGAAGAGTTGAGTCTGTCACAGCTAAATCAAAAGAATTTGCATACCCCTGAAAACTCAAGTTTATTCTAAGGAAGTGTTGGTGGACCGCTGCCCCTCCTGTCCTGTCCTCAACCCCCACAGAAATATACGGCCATAGAGAACGTGTTGTGCTGTTTACAATGTTTCCCTTCTGCGGATAATGCTTGATGCATTTGAAGAAGTGTGATCTAGCCCTCAAAAACGTATGCCAAGAGACTAGCATTGTAGCTGCCCATCTGGAATTGTGCCAAAATAAATATATCAAGGCGCCATTAACTTTCTTTAAAAAAAATAATAATCCCCCCCCAATGGTGAACATTTCAAACAGCTGCAATGGCTATAACTGGACCATTCTTCTCCAAATAACTTTAGGGCGAAGCTATTTTTTTTTAAAAAAATAATAACCGTAGTAAGCTACTACTAATTGGAATCATGCCTTTTGGGCCTGAAACGCTGCTCTAGCCGGATTGCGTGCAAAGAGATCGGGAGCACGAATCGAACCTTATTATTATCACCACTGGAGAGATTTTAATTCTGAGGCCTGTACGAACTGGGGGGGGGGAGAGGGGGGGCGGGCGGAACTGGGGGGGGGGAGAGGGGGGGCGGGCGGAGAAGCCAGGCCCTTTGATCAGCCACGGAAAACAAAGAAGGCTCCTCTCTGCGCTTGATGTTGCCCTTTGAACGTAGAGCGTCTCGCGGCCGTTTGCTTGGGGAGCGGCTCGGGGGTGGGTGGAGGGGAGCTAGGAGAAGTGCGGTAGGCCGAGGCCAGGGCGAGGAGAGGGGTGGAAAGGATGTAGGGCCGGGGCCCCCCGAGAGGCCGCCACTCTTCTCACGCTACTCTTGCTGGGGTGGGTTTCAGCCGAAGGGTGTCGTGCAGATCTGCAGGGCGATCAGTTTCCAGAAGCGCAGCGTTGTGGTTGTGAAATGGAGTAGTCACGCAGCCGCCAGCCGGGTAGGACGGGCGGAGGAGGCGGCGGCGGCCGGGCGAGGCCTGGGGGAGCTCTTCCCCCGCCGTGTGCTCCTGTCGCCCGGCTCGCAGGACTCTTGTCAATTAGACGCGAGCGCGCTGCACTCGCTCGCCCTCCCTTTTGCAGGGCGTGTGGAGGGAAGAGAGACCGGGAGGGGGGTGCGCCGGGAAGGGTGACTCACAGGCGTCTATCTGGGGAGATCGGTATAGAGCAAAGTTTAAAACGTGAGAGAGCCTGAAAGAGCGGAGCGGTGAGGGGAGCACCGGGGGGGGGGGGGGGAGAGGGGCGTGCGAGGAAAGGCAAGACACGCGCGCACGCACCCGCGCCAGGCGGAAGGGCGCGCAGGAGGCGGTGGCGGCGGCTCCTGCTTGCCGCCGCCTTCAGTCTGTGTACGGCTCAGAAATAGGGGTTTCTTCTCCTCCCCCACCTTCTTCTTTTCTAAATCAGGCAACAGGCAATGCTTGCTGAACCAGAACGCCGCCCGCTCCAGAAATAAACGGCGGCTGCACAAGCCCGTGACGCTTTACGGGGATGGAAGGGGATGCTTTACAAATGGGTCTCCCTCTGCCTGGCTTAAGTGCAGGGCTTTCTTTGTGACAGGAGCGCCGCAGCTCTCAATTTGCAACGCCTTCGCCGGGGGCGATATAAACGGAAGGTCAATGAGCATGCACAGAAAGAGGTTCCCTAAGCTATATTCTAAGGAGCTGTGGAACATGTGGAGCGGGAGTCCTGGAGCATCAGTTTCCAGGATGTTTCTTCTTCTATAGCAGTAGATAGGGTTGCCAAGTAGGAAATTCCTAGAGATTTGGAGGTGAAGCCTCGTGGAAGATGGAGTTGGGAGCGGGGAGGGAGGGACCTCAGCAAGGCCTAATGCCTTGGAGTCAGTACTCCAATGAGGCCATTTTTCCCCCAGGGGAATTGATCTCTGTTGTGTGGTTATCAGTTGTAATTGCAGGAGATCCCCAGGCCACACTTGGAAGTTGGAAACATTAGATAACAGGAAAACAGGTACTTAGGATTTAAAAAGTGTGCTTTAAAAGACCAGAGTCTGTGACTTCATGATACCTTTCTTAAAGGTGCTATTGAATTCCCGACTTTGTTCACCTGCCAAAGAAATTGGGGTTTTCTTCTATTCTAAGTTAACGACTTGAGGCAGTTCAGCAACATCTGTGATAGTCTGATGTTTTGATATTCTCTTGCTTCCTCCATTTACCACATCCACCCTGCCGGCTGCCTTCATCACTCAGTGATCCATTTACAGCCTTACTTAAAACGCACCAACCCAGTTCAAACAAGTCAGACAGGTACTGTCCTTAGCAGTTCTTCCTCTCCTTGACATTTAGAATATTTGCCAAAGTCCAGATCGCAGCATCTTCCAAAGATATATAAGATGTGCCTGAATTGGAAGTAAAACAAGGGGTTGTTCTAGCAATGTTTTGTTGTCATAGTTTCAGCAGACATTTCTAAGGGAAGTCCCACTGATTTCAATTAACTAGATTTATGGTTTGTAAGGACAAGATTTTAATCTACTTTTTAAAAATAATCAGCAGTTCTATTAATATAATTTCTGTAAACATTATTTGTCCTAAGGAGGAGACAAGATGGAGTGATATTTGTGTCAGAGAACGAGATGGGAGATCCAGGTTCAAATCTTCACTCTACCACGAAACTTGCTGGTTGACTTTGGACCAGTCCCATAATTTCAGCCTAACCCACCTTATACAGTTGTTGTGAACAGAAAATCGAGGAGGGGAGTCAAGTGTATCTCACCCTGAGTTCCTTGAAGGAAGGGCAGGATTTAAAATATATTAAATAAATAAAATAAAATATTCAGACTGCAAGATCAAATGTTCAGTTTATCTCCATTCAATAGAGGAAAAATGACAGCAAAGACAACGGGACATAGGACCTTTGAAGAACTCACATACACATTGCAGAGGTGGGCCTTGTTTTCCTGCCCTGTGCTAGAGCTGATAAAAGCTGCTATGGCAGGTGTGGGGCAGCCCATTCTGTTCTGAAGCTTCCCGCTACCAGCTGAGGAACAGAAACTGGCCATTGCTGTGTGGGGGTTACGCCAGCTGTGGCTTGTGTGGTCAAGCAAAGCAGAGTCTGCATAAAAACCTCAAGGGCAGAGTTGTCCAAGCTTTTCAAGAGTGAACCAAAGAAATCTGTATGTGTGTTGGCCATATGAATGTTTTTGTTGATAACAATGGTGAAGTACAGCTTTTAAAAAACACAGATTTTCTAGTAGTAATACAAAAGTCTAGTCTCCCCACCCTTCATTAAGGCATGAAGCTGCCTTATACTAAATCAGGCCATTGGTCCTTCAAGCTCATTCTTGTCTACTCAGTCTGGCAGCAGCTCTCCAGGGTCTCAGGTTTTGCACATAACATCCTACCTGATTCTTTTAACTGGAGATGGCAGGTCCCATTGAATCTGGAACCTCTTGCATGCCAAGCAGATGCTCTACCACTGAGCCACAGCCTACATACAAAAGGGCACAGTAAAGCCCTAGTGTTAGTCATTGATCAACTTTGGTCAGGGGTTAGATGACAGGTATTGAGCACACTGAACAGTTCTTGAGAATTGTGGAATATGTTCACTGTGGGAACATCTCAATTCTGACATCAGCTTTACGTCACTGATGGGTGGCTCTCAGCTTTGGTTTCAATTTACATTCACAAAGCCAAGTTAATCCATGCATTGCCTGTAGTTTGGCCACATAGTCAAAAATTTCAGGATATTTCTGGGGTCCATTAGTAGTCTCCAAAATTCCAGGGATACTGTGCCTTCTTGGTGGGCATAGTTCACTTCCAGCCCTATCAGTTCCTCTTAATACTGAACCACACTACCAATAATTTTTCATAAAGCCCTGGTTTCATCATGTAATTGTAGTGGACTTGAACACCTAAAAAAAGTGCTAAAATATTAGGTCATACTCCAAGGTCAAATGGGTCACATTTGGTCTGTGAGCTGCATGTTGGGTGTCCATGCTCTAGGGCAGGGGTGTCAAACGTGCAGCCTGAGGGCTGGGTCAGGTGCCCAGAGGGTTCCTATCAGGTCCATGAGCAACTCACCATCATCTGCTGCCTACTCTCTCTCTCTCTCACTTCCTTCTCCATCACAGCTTGCTTTGCCTGGCTTGCTCAATCACACAGAAGCTACAGAGTAAAACCTCTATTTTCTCCATTGGCTGACAAGCACATGAAAAAAATTATGTACAGAGCTCACAATACCCTGCTATTTCATGTTTTCTCCTGGGTCTTAGGCTTAAAGTATTGATCATGAGATTTCTGTAATGACTGTCAAAAAATCAAAAGTAGGTTAGCAATTTACAGATACACACCTGAACAGCTTACTCAGGATTGCTACAACACAGACATTGTCTCCAGATTTTGATGCAATAATTCAGAGCAACAACAACAACAAATTTTATTTGTATCCCGCCCTCCCCGCCGGAGCAGGCTCAGGGCGGCTAACAACATGGTTCAGGGTTGAATTATACAAATGGATAAAATTACATTAAACATTATAAGCATTTAATTAAAATCTGGTTAAGTTTTAAAATTAAATTAATTAATTTTTAAAAGTGCTAGTGCTATGTTTACTTTTTCTGATGGCGGTTTCCTTCGCAATTTCCATTTTCATCAGGGAAAGCCAGTCTGAAGAGAAAGGTCTTGCAGGCCCTGCGGAACTGTTCTAGGTCCCGCAGGGCCCGCATTTCCTCTGGAAGTTGGTTCCATAGGCTCGGGGCTATAGAGGAGAAGGCCCGGTTACGGGTGCTTTGCAGCTTCACCTCTCTCGGTCCGGGGATAGTCAGCAGGTTTTTCCTGGCTGACCTCAGTGCTCTCTGGGGTTCATATGAGGAGAGGCAGTCCCTAAGGTAGACAGGTCCTCGACCATATAGGGCTTTAAAGGTAATGACCAGCACTTTGTAACGAACCCGGTATGTAACTGGCAGCCAGTGCAGTTCGCGCAGCCCAGGCTGTATGTGCTCCCATTTAGGGAGTCCCAGCAACAGTCTAGCCGCTGCGTTCTGCACCAGCTGCAGCTTCCGGGTTCGGTACAGAGGCAGCCCCATGTAGAGGGCATTACAGTAATCCAGTCTCGAGGTGACCGTTGCATGAAGCACCATTGCCAGATCTTGGCGCTCTAGGAAGGGAGCCAACTGCTTTGCCCGCCTTAGATGGAAAAAGGCTGACTTGGCAGTGGCTGCAATCTGGGCCTCCATTGATAATGCAGGCTCCAGTAAAACTCCCAGGCTCTTAACCCGGTGCGCCGCTTTCAACGGCGCCCCGTCGAAGACCGGGAGAGGTATTTCCCCTCCCCGAGCGCCCCGACCCAGACAAAGGACTTCTGTCTTCGCTGGATTCAGTTTCAGCCCGCTCTTCCTCAACCAGGTTGCCAAATCCTGCAGGGCCCGGTCTAAATTCTCTGGGACGCAGTCAGGCCAGCCATCCATTAGCAGATAGAGTTGGGTGTCATCTGCATATTGATGGCACCCAAGTCCATGTCTCCTGGCAATCTGGGCAAGGGGGCGCATATAGATATTAAATAGCATTGGTGAGAGAACTGCCCCCTGAGGCACTCCACAATCCAGTGTGCGCCTCTGGGACAGCTCGCCCCCAATTGCCACCCTTTGTCCCCGATCCTCGAGGAAGGAGGCAAGCCATTGTAAGGCAGACCCCCTCACCCCTACATCGGCGAGGCAGCGGGTCAGTAGCCGATGGTCAACCATGTCGAACGCAGCCGACAGGTCCAACAACATCAGCACCGCCACACCGCCCCGATCCAGGTGCCGTTGGAGATCATCTACCAGGGCGACCAGTACTGTCTCCGTCCCGTAACCCGGGCGAAAGCCGGACTGCAAGACTTGCGAAAGCAAGAGATGTCAGTTACCAGAAACTGATAAATAAACAAAATATTGCAAGAGTGCTAATCTTTTAAGCATATTTTAACAATGATTTTTTTTTAAAAAAACAAATCTTTAATTGTGTTTGTTTGTGTCCTTTATAAAGTTTATATCTCTGCTACCTAGCATTACAGTTTATGACAATCATGCCCTGGCCTGACAAGCTCTCATTTATGTCAGATCTGGCCCTCATAACAAATGAGGTCGAGACCCCTGCTCTAGAAGTTCAGCACTGACTGACGGTGTCGTCATTACGGACTCATGAGCCACTAGAAGCCTGTGCACAAGTGCAATATAGATTTATATTTTTTATATCCCTCTTTTCTTCTAAATAGAGTTTCAGGGTAGCTTACAACAGTATTCTCCCCTCCTACTTTTCCTTCTCACAACCCTGTGCGGTAGGTTAGGCAGAGAACGTGTTTACTGGCCCTTGGTCACCCAGCAAGCTTCCATGGCAGAGTGGAGATTGAACTTGGGTCCCTCAGATCCTTGTCAGTCTAACCACTACACCACACTGATTTTTGCACTACACAGGCAGCCCTCTCGCCCCACGCTATTGTTACTAGCAATACATGTTACTGCACTAACACTGACAAAACAAATTTCAGAATGACTTTTCCTTCTGGTTTGTAGATAGAACACACAGATGGGTTTCAAAAACTAAAATGGAGATCAGCCACCAGGGCTGCCAACTCTGGGTTGGGAAAATTTTGGGAGTGTGGACTGAGGGGAGGATTTGGGGACTGTAGGATGCTCAATAGGAATATGATACCATATAAAGTCTACCCTCTGTAGATGTTATTTTATCCAGGAGAATTGATCTCTGTAGTCCAGAGATCAGTTGGAATTCTGGGAGATCTACAGGCCCCAATAGGAGGTTGGTGACCCTACCTGCAACTCTGTTAGGTTTGCTTTTTTAATGTTTTTTTAAATGCATTCCCTCTCCCATCTATGAGGAGGATACAGCAGCTTATATTGCAAAAGAATGTGCACAAAACCACTGATACATTGATATACTGGTTATTGTTAGAATTGTTATGTTGTGAGCCGCCCTGAGCCCGCCTCGGTGGGGTAGGGCGGGATATAAATAAAATAAAATGAAATGAAATGAAAGGCTTCAGTCCTGTGGGCGAACTGGGAAATAAACCCTGATGAACGGAGTAGGCCGCTTTTTCTGAACAGACAGACAACAGATTGGGTTGTGGTGCTAATGACATGTCATAGAGAGTTCTGATGGCCCCTTCTGTACAGAAAAGCCGTTTAAAGATATGGGTTTGAGGGAAAAGAAACTCGGGTGGATGGGCAAGTGATGCTCAGATCTTTGCCTGCCAACTTGGGGTTTTTCCTTCCTCTCTGAACCCACTCCCTCCACTGAGCTGCATTTTGCCTCTGAGGGTTCCAGTCATACATTTACCCTTACTAACATTCCTTTTAAACTTCCTGAGAGGAAGAGCAGTGTGTATGTGTGTGAAAGGGAATTTAGAGTGGAAAAATGAGGAAAAGGTTTACCATCTCACTTTTCCTGCTGTGTTCCCACTCAAAATATCTATCTCCCAAAGCTGTTTTTCTTTACAAAGAATGGCCATCCAAATTTAAGGAGAAAGGGGTTGTTTCTGGACCTCTGGAGTTCCAGTGAACTCCCTCATATCTACGCTTTTGCATCGATGTGATGGGGAAGGGTTAGGAAAGTGTCGGCAGCTTGCAGCACGTGGATGCCATTCCTAAGCGGGTTCCTACTGCCACGGCAGGACATCTTTTGTGCCCCCCCCCCCATGTAGATGCAGTTTCTGTGTAACGGATGAAATATACCTGAGGTAATATGGGTGACAGCAAGGTTTCGCTTGCTGCTGAACGTTCAATTGTGAGAGAGCGGCATTCAGTCCCCAAATGATTTTTTTTCTCATGTCCACACAGTACGTTTTTACATGTACACATCAAACCTTTTACAAGAACGCCTTTAAAAATATAATGTCTAAAGTGGCTTTGGGAACAACCTGGTTTCGAAAGGCATACGGTTACCATCTTTTCCCTTCCATTGTTTTCCTCCAAGGGAAGTTTTAGATTGACTCAGAGTTAAAACACACACATGAGGCTTCCCACAGCACTTAAGGAATCACGACGCAGAACAGGCGCTCTCGGAGTGTGCATCTAGGAATCAAGCTAATAAAAGTCAGGGACTAGGTGCTAAGAGACCTCATTCAGAACTGTTTCCCATCTTCTATGGGTGTTCTTTCTCTCCTCGAAATGGGGCTTGTCTGCACGAAGCAATCATCTCACAACTATTTTTCTCCCTTGTCTAGTGAGAAACAGATTTGCTGTGGAGTGTTATTATCACGTTGGTCCCTGATATATGAGAAGGAAAACAAAGTTAAGATGAGAGCTTTTATCAGACCAATCCATATTGTTAGGAAGAAGTGGAAGCTTTTGAACTTCATAGTGAAGGAGGTGAATAAGGTCCCCCCTTTTAACAAAGCCAGTATATAGGAAAAGATTTGCCGTGTTATCCTAGCACTATCTAATAGGCAAGCTTTCTGACCATTCATGAGGTTAGCATAGCTTCATAATCCCTTATTTCAGTTTTATGTATAGCCTTCCCTTCTTCCTTCATGAAATTCTCTGTCCAGGCACTAACCAAAACCAGACCAGTTTTAGCTTCAGCAAGGAGGCCCTGGGTCAGAACCAGCACCAGCATACCTTGAGGTGAGGCTCCTGCCACAGTCCTGGGCTTCTGGAAGGGCTCACTGCTGTCAACTCCCTCCCCTCACTACACCATGTTCCCAGCTGCACTCACAACACAGTGCTACTGGGAAGAGGGCTGAAAGAAAGTGGTGAACATCGGCAGGGGGAAGGCTCACAAGCAGACAGAGGGGAGGGAAGGAGGGCATGTGAGGAGTGTTGGGTCTGATTTAGTAGAATGGCTGGACTGGTCAGGCAGCCATTCTTGCCATCACTTAGCAGAGTGCTCTTTCTGAGCTTCATTGCAACAGCGTGGCCTAGTCTAATGGTTACCACACTATCTCACAAATTGCACAACGAGCCTTTGCTTTAAGTTAAGAAACCCATACTGGTGGATTTATTTAAATAAACATAGCATATAAGTGTAGTGGAGAGAAATAGTGACTGTGACGGAACCGGCCCGATTCTGCCTTCAGACCCGGTCCCGTCAATTCCCTGTTGAGTCGCCAACTCCTGGAGGGAGCTATTTCTCCTCCGGCCACTTGGGCTCACTGCCACCACCTGCTCAGTCTAGGGGTTCTGATTGAGAGGAACAGGACTCCCAATCCCCCTCTCCAGCTCTGAGGCCAGGCCTCAAGGTCCTCTGCCACCCTGTACTTGGGTATCACAGAGACCGCAGCACTTCTTCGGGGAACTCCTGGAGGATTGGCACCTTATCCAACTGCATGCCTTCCCCCTTCCCCGGGGCCCCCTTCATAAAGCAGCGTGGTCTAAGCGGTCGGGATCTATGTGGTACAGAGTTTGACTGCCAGCATTCAAAACAGAACAAAATGTTTAATAAGAAGAGAATAAAATAAAAAAAAAAACAGTTACATGTAAAAGTGTAGCACATCACCTGATCAGCAACAAGAAGGGCAAATAAAAGGTGGCTTTAAACGCATCCTCTCGTCCCTGGTGTAAACTTGGTCTACCTTGTGAATTACTCGGTCTGACTGCCTGGGGTCCTCCTCCTCTTGAGTAGGCCTCTCCCACAGTCAGGAGCCCACAGACTCACAACCTTTCTCTTCGAGGGCCAGCTGCGGACTGGCCTTTTCCTGCCTAATTCAAATAAAAAACCCAAAAGAACTTCCTGCCCCTCTAGGAGGCTTTCCCCCTAGAGTTGCTGGTTTAACTCCAAAAGGGAGGAGGGAATGAGGGGAAGGCTAAAGAACTTCCTGCCCCTCTAGGAGGCTTTCCCCCTAGAGTTGATGGTTTAACTCCAGAAGGGAGGGGGGGAGTGCAGGAAAGGCTAGGCCCCAAAGCCTGCCTAGTAGTTTCATGTTCCCCTCCAACCAAGCACCAACATTAACCAAGATAGCATTTCTCCACTGTGACTATTCTAGCTTACTGTGGATATCTTTGGATTGATAGTAGGCCGTCTGCTTAGTTCAGATCAGGAGGAGAGACACCATGCTGTTCCTTCTGATGCATGCAGGGAAGAAGAAATAGGAGAACAAGCAAGGGAGTTCCCTGACATTACATTCTACTGGTTAGAGAGGGTGAGTGAAAGCAGAGCAGACAGGAAGGAGACTGATATTGTCCTAGCTATCTAGCTTGCTCTATGGTGTTTATAGGCTTGGAGGACTGAGCAAGAAACAGCCCAAATCTGTTCTTCTAACATGGAGGACTGCTGATGGGTAAGAGGTAAACCCTGGGAGGTAAGCCCTGGGAATTCTGCCCAGAGCCCCTCAGAACATGAAACCAGCCCTACTTTGGATCACGTGTTCTCTTAGATCACATCAAGGGCCCAAATGGACTATATTTGTCAGCGTGCGGTAGTTTTCTGGGATCTGGCACCGGGCAACAAAGAGGAAGGCAAGAAGGAGGACAGGTTGAAAGAAGGACAGTATTTGCTGTGCAAAAGCCAAGAGGCTGAACATGGCATACCAGGCAGTGGACTTTTTTCTTGATCTCCATTTTTACTCCCTATTTTGAATTTATCACTAGTAGCATTGCTTGAAAAACAAATTGAAATGAAGGGCTGCCGGAAGTGTATTGTGTGTAAACAGAGGTGGCCTTATGGAAGAACTTACAGATGTACACCAGGAACCCAACAAATATGGGTAATGAAAGCATATGTTACCCATGATCCTCCTCATATTCATGATTGCCATGTTGTACAACCAGGGCAGCCTGTGTGTTTACCATGCACATGCAATTTTGGTAAACAGGAACCCTGAAAAATAAAGTGGTTGGTTGGTTTGCATGTACCAAGGTTGTAGAAGCATGGCAGATACACTGTTGTGCCTGTTCACACAACATGTGACCACAGATATTGGAAGGATCACAGGTAGTGTGTGTTTCTGTTCTGTGTGGCTAGTAAGATCCCAATACTTGTGACTGTAATGTCTCAAAAGGGCTAATGCAGCAGGATTCAATGGGAAGTGTAAATGCCAGCATTGTGAACAGCGTTTAATATGATGATGAAAGAGCAGAGAAGCTGAGCTGGGGAGGGCACTGAAACAAAGACCAAGAGATTTCACTTTGTTGTACAAGGAGCTGTAATGATACCCACAAAGTACTTTGGGAGGGAAGATCAGAATGACAAGTATGAAAGATGCTTTGATAGCAATTTGGATGGGCTCAGAAGGGAATAAGACAAGGAAAATGTGTTTTTTTTTTAAAAAGGCCAGGAGGAAGGAGGTCTGGGCAGGAAAAGAGGATCACAGACAAGGCTTTTCAGTGCAGACGGAAAGAAGAGGTTGCTGGGGCTACAGAGGTGAAGCCAAGAGGATTAATATTAAAGGATTTCAGGGAAAAGGCTACGAGGGCAGAAGAGGTGGGGGAAGAGCATTTGGGGAGGGGAAAAGCAGTTTTGAATGGCTTTCCTGCTATTGTTCCTCTGGCATGATGCTGCTTCTCCAGGCCTCATATGCAGTCCATTTGCCTGCCCTTGGTGCGGGAGCTCCATCCTCTGTTGGCACTCAGTGGGTCAGTGGGAAAAATGTGGGGTGGGGTGGTGATTTTCTGATGGCAGGATGGCATTTCTGGTTACATAACCAGAAGTGAAATTGCAGTGTCAGAAAATTGCTGCTAAAGTGAGTCCTGCCGCCTGTCAAAAGGAACTGCAGTGTTTCATACCAGCAGCAATCTCAGTCCTTGCTTATTTATGTATATATTTGGGTTTTTGTTTAAAGCATCTGTTTATTTATTTTCTACAGTTTTACCCAAGCCATTCCCAAAAGCATCCAGGACAGCATACACGACTCTTCTTTTCTCCATTTTATCCTCACAACAATCCAGCGAGGTAGGTTACTCTGAGAGAGAACAATTGGCTCAAGGTCACCCAAAGAGCTTCTATGGCAGAGCTGGGATTTGAACCTGGGTCTCTTAAATTCTGATATTTTAACCATTATACCACACTGGCTTTCCCACTTCAGTTCCAAGATGCCTAACCACTGGTTTTAAAAAAAGCAATAAAATCAATCCAATAAAAATCAAAACAGAAGTGGCAGCAGCATTAGCAAAAGAGGCCTAACACAAATCAATCCAATTCAATTCAATCATTAAAAGACTGGGAGAATAAAAATGTCTTAACTGGAGACCTATAGCAAAGCAAAGCAGGTACTACGTTGGTATCTCTGTGGCAAGCATTGCTCTATCGGTGCCACCACAGAAAAGATAGTATCTCTGGTAAGAACTTTTTTAATAGAAAAAACTCCAGCAGGAACTCATTTGCATATTAGGCCACACCCCCTGACAGCAAGCCAGTTGGAACTGTGTTCCTGCTCAAAACAAGTCCCGATTCTCGTCAGGATTTAAGTCTCGGAAAAGAGCTTTAATCCAGTGATTCCCCACTGTGGCACCTATTGATACGTATTTCCCAGCACACCGTTTCTGCTCCAAAGGAAACAGCCCGACTTTCCTCCACTTTACTGGAACAAAAAATGCTTTAGAAGGGCCCAGGAGGCATCACCTTTGTTTCAGTGGGAAGTATTCATTTGGAAACAGCTGCTTCCATGCTGGGGGGGGGGGGGTGTTTGACGAAGCTGGACTCCTGTTTTAATTGATGGGCAGACATGTAGAGGAGAAGGAAGCCTTTCATAATCAACCATCCATGTGTATGTGTCACTCAATGACTCAGAGCTGAATCTACACATAATCTGGAGCTGAAAAATGCTGTGAAATGGCCGGAGGTCTGTCTGTGGTGTTTTGACTATGAATTCTGGTTCACTGACCTATGCAAGCCATCACCTGATATAACTTGTGTGGGGCCTGCTCTGAAGTTTTCATATGCAGTTGGAGGAAATATAAAGGGAAAAAAAGAAACTTACAATAAAGGATAAATAATTAAAACAAAGGGGAAAACGTGGGTGTGGACTAAGTGTCATGCCACAGTGTAGTGTATGGTGTAATGGTTAGAGTAGCAGACTAGGATCCGGGAGACCCAGGTTCAAATCCTCTCTCTGCCATGGAAGCTCACTGCGTGATCTTGGACCAGTCACACACTCTCAGCCTAAGCTGCTAGATATGTGGATAACATGGAGAATTATCTTTGAGGAAGAGGCTGTGGCTCAGTAGTAGAGCATCTGCTGTGCATGTGGAAGGTCCCAGGTTCAGTCCCTGACATCTCCAATTTAAAAGGCCAGGCAGCAGGTGATGTGAAAGACCTCTGCCTGAGACCCCGAGAAGCTGCTGCCAGTCTGAGTAGACAATACTGACCCTGCTGGACCAATGGTCTGAGTCAGTATATGGCAGCTTCATGTGTGTGTGGCCACAACCTTAAATTTTGTTCCATAGGTAAACTTAGAAGGGTATTCCAGCACTTCTACTTCATTTGCTGAGATCAGTAGAAGGGGATGTACAGATGTGTGCTAGCGTGTGATAGTGATCAGAGTTGGAGTCTCCAGTGTGGTTCCCGTGGGCACAATGTTGTCTCCCAACAACTTTCCTGGTGCTCACCAAGTGCTTTTAGAAAATGGGAGGGACTAGGTGGGGCATTTCCCAAGCAAGGCTTCTAATTGACTACAGTTAGCAAGCATACATTTTTTGTGATCTTACTGGGGCAATTTACTCATGTTGCTGAATATAACCATCTGCTCTATTTCAACCAACTTCTTCAGACTAATAAGAAAATGAAAGAACAGCCTGGGGGGGGGTTGAGTTTTCCTCTGAAAAAACAGGGACTGAGAGCAAAGTGGCTCTGTCTGCTCGCCCTGCCCCCCTGCAGCTTTCCTCTTGGAGATTTAAAGGCACACACAGTCAGAAATACAAACAGTTGTAAGCAGGGCTTTTTTTGAGCAGGAGCAACACAGGAACATAGTTATGGCTTGGCATCAGGGGGTGTGGCCTAATATGCAAATGAGTTCCTGCTGGGCTTCTACAAAAAAAAGCCCTGGTTGTAAGCCTCTTCAAAACCTGCTGAGGTATGAAGGCACATGGTGGCTGTTGGGGTGGTGCTTCCCCCTGCCAGCCAACTGGTGGGGAGGAGCCTGAAAAAATGGGATCCCCTGCCTGGACCTGAGGACTGGCAAGCCTAGTGGACACATGCCTTGTTTTCTGTTATTCAGAGCCTAGAGCTTAGTTAGTCAGCTGCTCTGGCCAGGAACGGAAGTGATCTGCAGGAAGGCTTGTGGGCAGCTGGAGGGAAGTAGGCAACCATTCCTGTGCCTTTAGCCTAACACACTGAAACATCTTCGCTTGTGCCTGCACACATCCCTCAGTTATTGTGGTCAGTGTTAGGGGCTCAAGAGATATATGTATATGTCTGCTTCGTGGCAACACAATTCAGAACATTTGGAATGAATGGAGGTTATTTTGCTATTTTTCCATAAGAACAGGTTTTTCCTGAACCTACCCCATCCCCTTCAGGGGCTTTATTCATTGTACTTGGACAGTAGTGATCAGATTTTAAATCGGCATGGTACAAACAGTGGAGGGATGTGGGTTTAAGTATCCCTGCCCAGCCAGTCAGTGCCCTGATGTAGGTTTGGCACACTCCAAGTGGGGCCTGGAAATCTCCTGGAATTACAAATGATGTCCAGACTACAACACTCAGTTTCCTTGAAGATAACGGCAGCTTCAAAAGGTGGACTCCGTGACATCACTTCCCTGCTACCCCCCCCCCCCCGGCCTGAAACTCCACTCTCCTCAGACTCCATCCCCAAATGTCAAGAAATTTCCCAACCTGGAGTAGGTAACCCTAAGTCATAGGCAACTCACTGTCTCTAAATCCATCTCATGAGGTTGGTTGAATTATATAATGGGTGGGATAGGGTTGCCAGCTTTGGGTTGGGAAATTCCTGGAGATTTTGGGGGTGAAGCCTGGGAGAGGAGGGACTTTGGTGGGGTATAATGCCACAGAGCCCACCTTCCAAAGCAGCCATTTTCTCCAGGGGAACTGATCACTATGACCTGGAGACTAGTTGTATTTCCAGGAAGTCTCCAGCCCCCACCTGAGTGGGGGTGATGTGAAATAGCAAGAGTGATGTGAAATAACATTCTGATTTTGAAAGTACTACCTTACAAGAGTGGTGTGAAATAACTTTTTGATTTTTCTATGGATATTTAATGAATCTTTGTGATGATAATATCATTGCATCATTATGAAAGAAATTGCTTAAGCATTTATTTGCAACATAAAAACGCAGTGGTTTATTTAGAGTGTTTGCTAATCAGTACACTGCAGTTTCCGGTTTGCCCACGTGGAGACTGGCAACCCTAGATACAGTTATAATCATAAATATATAATAATCTTTACCAACAGTACATAACACCTGTCCCTGATTCAATAGAGATGCTGTTATGAGTGAATGCCAGCAGTGGCTGGCTTCAGATCCTCTGCTGTTTTAGGCTTGTAGCCATCTTCCATGCTTCTCTGTGGGCTCAGGCAAAGACTCCTGGATGTGCCTTTCCCCTCTTCTCATGACATTCTGTTCATAATGACTTAAAATTGCTGACCCATCTTGATAGTCAAAATGATAATGTTGCAGTGTTATGCTGCAACCAGACAAATCGAAACAGGTGGCAACCCTTCAGGACAGGACAGGGTGTGCTTTTTATTGTGTGTTCTTGTCTTAATTGTGACCTTCTGCTTCACAGCTGGAAATAAATATTGCCTAATAAGAATGGGCCTGTTGTAATTTGGCTCCCGTTTACCTCAGTGGCAAAACTCCCACTGACTTTGAGAGACTGCAGGAGGAGATGCTGCGTGTAATTTGCTTAAATTTTATTATTTTTTCCCTGGGAACACTAACAATCAAATGCTAATAACTTGGTCTCGGTTTTCTGAAAACAAAAAATGCTTTTCAGAGAACAAGAGGATGTGGAAATTAAAGATAAATATTCAGCTGAGCACACCACACTGGATGTCATTGAAACAAGTAAACAAGAAATGATATGCCCCCAAATTTACCACATGTTTGCACCCAGATTGAAATTGGTTTAGAAGCTTCAGTTGGTACAAAATGCAACAGGCAAATGATTATCTGAGGCTGGCTACAGAGATCATATGATATGCCAGTTCATAAAGGATTTCATTAACTGTCTATTGCCTCTGGGCTGGTCATTACCTTAAAAAATCTAAGCAGCCTGAAATCAGGTTACTTAGGGCTGCATTCTCCTGTTAAAACTCAAGAGGAGCCTTGGTGGGTCAAACCAGGGGTCCAGCTTGTCCAAGGGTTGCCAACCTTCAGGTGGTGGCTGGAGATCTGGGATTACAGCTGCTTTCCAAGTGACAGGGAAAAGTTCTGCTGGAGAAAATGGTGGACTCTGACATTATACTCCACTGAAGTGCCTTCTCAAACCCCATCTTCTGGAGGCTCCACTCCCAGAATCTCCATGTGTTTCCCAACCTGGAGCTGGCAACCCTAATCTAGTCCAGCATCCTGTTTCACAAAGTGGCCAACTGTTTGCCCCAGAAGGCCAGACAATAAAGATGCCATCCTCCAGGTGGGACTTGGGCATCCCCTGGAATTGCAGCTTATCTCCAGACTACAGAGGTCAGTTCCCCTGGAGAAAATGGATGTTTTGGAGGGTGGAATTAATGGCATTGACCCCATTGAGGTCCCTGACCTTCCCAGGCTCCATTGTCAAATCTCCAGAAGTTTCCTAACCTGAATCCGGTAACCCTACCACCCATCTCCTGCCAAAACCCAGGGCAGGGGGGAGACCTGGCAACCCTAACAGAGGCCAAGGCCTCTATGTTCCTTACTAACAATTAGGATCTTCTGGCTGGGTCCTTCTTCTCATGTTCCCCATGAGAAGCAAACTTTGTGGCTACAATGGAAAGACCCTTTTCTGTGGTGGCATTCTTGTTTAAGAAATCCCCTCCAAGTTGAATTTTGCCTGGATCCTAAGCATGGTAGTTTTAGGCATCAGGCCAAAATGCTACTTGTACCCAGTATCAGGGCTTTTTTAGAGCAGGAACATTGTTCCGGCTGGCTTGGTTTCAGGGGGTATGGCTTAATATGCTGATGAATTCCTGCTGGGCTTTTTCTACAAAAAAGCCCTGTGCGAAACAATGGTGACATCAGGGGATGTGGCCTAATATGCAAATAAGTTCCTGTTAGTTTTTTCTAAAAAAAACCCCTGCCCAGTATTTTAACTGAGGTTTAATTGAATGGATGAATAGGGGATAGTATATGTCCACCGGCTGGAATCTTCCATTGGTTGGCCTGCTATTATTGAGTTAATTATTGTATCTATCTTTTATTGTACAGTGTTTTAAAAATACGATTGTGAAATGTCCATCAAACCCATGTGGGCTGAAAGGACAGGATGCATTTTAAAAACTAAGAAAAAAATCCCATGTATTTGATGAGTAGTAATTTCCATGTATGACAACCTTCCCTTCACCCCTCATTCTCCCAGGAAAGGGATATTTTGTGGTGGATCATTACATAGTTCATGCTAGAGTAGGTTGAAATAAATGATCACAAAACCTTTTCAACCACAACAAGTATAGGCACAGGAAGAATGACTACAGAAAATGTAAGCGGGAAGAAGTATCTATGCCACCCTGGATTCCTCCGGACTGGGGTGAAGAGATAAAGCTGTAACAGAAAAGATTTCTCTACAAAGTTAGCTAACTTTAGCTTTCAATTTCCTGTCCTAAGAAGTGTGTAATAATTTAGCTTTTGCTCTGTTTCAACACCCAGCGGTGAACACTCATCAAAGGAAAGAGTTCTAAAGTCAGGAGTGATTGCTAACAAGGACACCCGCCCTTGACTGTTATATGACTCAATGTTGAACAAAGTGCTGCAGTGTTCTTTTGTATTGTACATTTCAGTATCACATCTGAACATCCTCTTTTCCCTTCTATTAGTTTTTACAGAGCATAAGGAACATGCAGTAGAGATGATTTTATTATTTCTGATAACTAACACAGCAATTAGTCAGTACACAAGAAGCAAGGACACGGTGAGCCATACTGCTTCCCACCCCCCTTTATCCTTGCAACTGCCCTACAAAATAGGTTAGGGTCAAGCAGTATGGATGGGCCCAACCCAGGGTTTTTTTTGTAGTAGCAACTCCTTTGAGTATTGGGCCACACACTCCTGATGCAGCCAATCCTCCAAGAGCTTACAGGGCTCTTAGTACAGGGCCTACTGTAAGCTCGAGACGGATTGGCTTCATCAGGGGTGTATGGCCTAATATGCAAAAGAGTTCCTGCTACAAAAATAGCCCTGGTTACCCAAATGTCACCCAGCGAGCTTTAGGGCTGAGTGGAGATTCTGTCATTGGTTGTCCCCAGTCCAAGGCTGCTTTTGCATGGATGTTTTTTTCTGCCCTGGTTTCCTCACCACAGTCTTGTTTTTGGGACCATTCACATGACATTGTCCTCTGTTCACATTGTTTCCATGCCTCTCCCCTTTCACACACTGTTTTGCTGGGCTCTTTCTCAAACCTGCTGTTCCCTTTTGGGAACACATAACAGTAAAAGCATGATTGTATATACACAGGGCCAGCCCTAGACTGTCTGGCACCCAAGGCAAAAGCTAACTTATAGTGCCCCGCCCCCTGCACTGATATCACTGAGTCATGTGGGGGACGCCCGAATTCGGCACTCCCAGAAGACCAGCGCCCTAGGCAATCACCTAGTGTGCCTAGTGGCAGGGCCTGCCCTGTATATACACCATGGAAAGGAAGATGTGCATTTTGCACCCTTTTTTTCAGCCCCCCCCCCTCCCCACCAATGACTGCTGTTTCCCTGTCTCCACATCACCCGAGGGCTTTTTCTGAACTTCAAAAAAAAACACAAACCCCAGTAATTGACTTATCCCTGGTGTTTTTAGATACTATTGTGATGTTACCAGTTTTTCAAAACCTAAAACAAGCTCACAGTGGCATGGGGAGAAGGGAAATGTGGCCACCGAGCAGGGGCATAGCCAAGAACCTTTGAGTGGTGAGACACTGGAAAATTTTGGGGGCAGTGGGAAATCCTGTGGGGCATTGAGGGGTGGGAAAGAAGAGGGATCCCATTGGCAGGCAGGCAAAGAAGAAGAAGGGTCTTTCCTTACCTGTTGGCCACACTCATTTGCCTCAGCCGCTATAGAAGAGCCAGATGGCTGGTGCGATTAATACTTGGTGAGTATGTGCTCCGTGCTACAGTAGTGGGTGGGTGAGGCCTGCCAATACTGTAGCACAGAGTGCGTATCACTAAATTTTAATCACAAGGGCCAGCCGGCCAGCTCTCCTTCTCCTATATCAGCCAAGGTGAATGAGTGTGGCCAACAGGTTAAAGACAAGGGCAGTGGGAGTGGTGGGGCATAGGCCGTGAGTGATGGGGCACATAGCCCGCTGTGGCTATGTGCCTGCCACTTAGGCAAGGAAAGTGTGGGCAAAAACAGGTGGGCATTCCATGATTGCTGCAAATTGCTTTCTGTATTTGCAGTGGAAATGGGAGGAACACAGGAAATCATCACCATATAGAAGCACCCCCTAGTCTCATGTTGTTCATTATAGCACACCTATATGTTAAAACATTAGCTGCCTAGCAAGTGATTTCCAGTTAGCGGTTTCCAGTTAGAGATGCTTGAATCCCTTTATTCAGACTTTTAATGAGGCAACAAGGAACACTGGACCCGTCAGAAAATTGGGGTTGGCGTTTCTATAAGGCAAGGGAAGGCTGCTGTGAGAAATCCAGACTACATATTACACAGCAGGGCAGGGAAAGGGGCTTGTTTCTGGTGGGAGTGATCAGATGTGAAAATGTGCTGAGAAGGAGAATGCTTAAACCCTTTCCCAGGGCCAGCCCAAGGCTTTTGGATGCCCTAGGCTAGCTCCCATGCCACAGGGAAATGGGACGACAGTGCCACCCTCCTCATTCCCCCACCCCATGCCACACCATAGATAGCTGAGAAGGTGCTAACCTACCTCGCCCCCCCCCCTTGCTGTGGGGAGGTAGGAGGATGGTGCTTGTTTCACTGTGGTGTGGTAGGAAGCCATTGCTGGCCTCTTTGCCCCCTTCCACAGTCAGGAAATGTGCTGAGGTTTAGTGGTGGGAATGAGGAAGAAGGCTGGATGGCCCCATCCCATCCCCCAATGGAAGGAGGGAGCAAGCTCCTTGTCAGTCGCTCCTTGAGGGCAGACCACAATACTGCAGGTGAGCAACCAGGTGGGGGGCCAACAGGGCTGGTCAGTGCCTTTTCACTTCTGGCATCATAAGCGATTGTTTGGGGCCACATCTTGGACAGGCTACTGCAATTCACTCTACATAGGGCTACCCTTGAAAATGTCTGGAGACTATAGTGGTCCAGAATGCAACTGCCAGGTTTCTGCAGGGCATGCAAAGCTAAATATTCAGGTTGGGCCTTTGGAGGGTAAGCACATGTTTGGGCTGGTTTTGTAGTGGTATGGTGATAGCCACATATTTTAATGTTTTAATGTTAATATTTAATATTTGTTATTTGGTTTTATGTTGCTTTTACTTTATTGATATTAATGTTGTAAGTCATCACAAGACCTTTTGGGTAAGTGGAGACAAAGCTGGGCCTGTTCTTTTCCCTCCTGCTTTTTCTTCCACTGCCAAAAACATAATAGAAGCCATGTTGGATCAGGCCAGTGGCCCATTGAGTCCAATACTCAGTGTCACACAGTAGCCAAAACCTAAGTGCCATCACGAGGTCCACCAGTGGGACCAGAACTCCAGAAGTACTCCCACGGTTGTCCCCCAAGCACCAAGACCATCACTGCCTAGGGATGCCATTCCCCAGTTGGGGGCAGGGATCACCTGGCCAGTGAGGAGAAATCCTGCCCCCAAACACAACATGTTGACATCACACAGAAGTGACATGATCATGTTAGTGGTGACACTCTTTTTTAGGGGACAGAACTCTGTAGTTTCAGGGCAATTTTATCATAGTGTTTTGCCCAAAAAGCAGACATTGCCAATATGATGATGTCACTTCCAAGTGAGATCAGCATGTCATGGCACTTCACCCCCACTCCTGAAAGGTCCCTCCCCGACCACCATGATCATTAGACCTGGCAATCTTATTACTGTCCCAGACATAGTGTTTCCTCTCCTGATAGTGCTCCTGATAGCTGAAGGAAAATCTGCTTGGAGACAACTTTGGCTGGCGAAACAGCAGACCAGTGATTAAGAAGCCATCATTCTCATGCCTGATCTCTGTTTCTGTTGTTCTCCACTAGAAGCAGACTTTTCTCACCTAAATGGACCACTTGGTCCACTTTCAGATCCTCATAACACCATGTTGCTCATCGTTTTGTCCAAAATTTTGTTGACTAGTTTTTTGCTGTCCTCTTTATTTTCCCAATGGAATTTTTAATATCTCCCTTCATCGTAAGAACTGCCAAGTCCACAGATGCACCAGCAGAAGAAGAAGGCCTCCAGCAAATTGCTGTCACTTGGGATTAATTGTGGCCACTGCCACAGGAAAACTTGGTGGATGAACATGGCCTACATACAATGGTCTACTAGGCCTCTTTAAAGTACTCATTGATCCGTCCCTCCAACACAGAAAACAACTTGACTCAAAAATATATCTTGACTTGCTCCTAATTTCCTGTCATATACAAAGCAGAAAGATACCAACCTGATTTGAATACCATCTTTAGTTCAACATAGTCTTATATGTTAAATTTAAATGTAGATCAGTGCTACCGAACTCAGTTCCATGGTTTTTAGGTTGCATTTAGAAGACATAGCAAACCCTGATTTGTTTAAACCTCGGCTTTCTTTGTAGCAGCAACTTTTTTGCATATTAGACCACACACCCCTGATGCAGACAATCCTCCTCGAGCTTACAGTAGGCCCTGAACTAACAGCCTTGTAAGCTCTTGGAGGATGGGCTACACCAGGGGGTGTGGCCTAATATCCAAAGGAGTTCCTGCTACCAAAAAAAGCCCTATTTTAAACTACGGTTTGTGCAACAAAATCAGGTTAGTCTACCAGACATAAGTAACAAATCCTGGTTTATAAATCCTACAGAGGTACTTGTGTTAGTTTAGTGCAGCAAAATTAAACAGAACTCCACCGGCACCTTTAAAGACTAACAACTTTTATTCCAGTTGCATTGGAGCCCAGTAGCAACCAATGAGACCAAGAAGAGTTTCAGGGCGTCAGCTTTCAAAAGTCAAAGCTCCCTTCATGAGACATGAGTAGGAATGGAGATCTTGGAGTCTTTTTATTATGATCAGAAGGTGGGAGATATGGTTGCCAGCCTCCAGGTGGAACCTAGAGATCTCTCGCTTTGACAACTGATCTCCATGGCAGAGATCAGCTCTCCTGAAGCAAATGGCTGCTTTGAAGGGTGGACTCTATGGCATTATACCATGCTGAGGCCCCTCCCCTCCCCAAACCCCACCTCCTCCCAGATCCACCCCCAAAGTCTCCAGGTATTTTCTAGCACAGACCTGGCAACCCTAGTGGGAGGGGAACCCTCAAGCTGACTGCAATATGCATTGTCCCTTCCCCTCCCACCTTCTGACTGATAAAAAGATGAATAGTTCTCCATTCCTACTTGTGTGCGACGAAGGGAGCGTTGACTCTCGAAACCGCATATCTGGAAATGTTTGTTGGTCTGAAAGGTGCTGCTGGATTCTATTCTAACTGTTCTACTGCAGATCAACACAGATGCCTTCTGAAACATTTCTTCTAGTGTGGGGTTTCATGAATCATCTGAAACAGTGAGCTCTGACTCACAGATGCTCATGGTAGTATAAATGCTGCTAGTCTTAAAATGCTTGAGTCCAATGGCACCTTTATGAATAAAAAAGTTTAATTCTGGGTATAAGCTTGTACCCAGAATTAAACTTTCTTAGTCTAAAAGGTGCCACTGGATTCAAACTTTGTTCTGTTGCTTCAGACCAACATTGGCTACCCACCTGAATCTGTCTTTAAATGCTATTAGTCTTTCAATTCTGTTAATCTTTAAGGTGCCACAGAAATCCCAGTTTGTGTGTGAACCCCCCTTTGTCTGCTTCTTGTCTTTCCTGCCTCCCATCAGGGATCAGTGGTGCCACCTTTTTAGCTAGGTGGACCGAAGAGGCAGCTATACTCAACACCATGACTTGTGACTCCAGATGTCACAGTAGAACAAAGTAGGAGTCCAGTAGCACCTTTGAAACCAACAAAGTTTTATTTGGAATGTAAGCTTGTCTGAAGACGTATGCATGCATACAAAAGCTTACATTCTGAATAAAACATTGCTGGTCTTAAAGGTGATACTGGACTCCTACTTTGTTCTATTGCTTCAGACCAACACGGCCGCCCACCTGGATCTCTCAGATGTCACAAGATATCACAGTCCCATCCCAGCTGCAGTTAAGAAACCAGCCACAAACCCTAGTTTGAAATCCAGGTTTAGTGCCAACTAATAACCCCTCATTTGTGGGGCCCTCTGTAATTGGGTGGCAGAACCGGCTGATCAAACAATAGTGTATAAACCACAGGTTTTATGACTTCTGAATGCAGCCTAATTGTTTATTCCCACCATCCATGATGACCATGTTGGCGTTAGAATTTACTCCCCACAGATTCAAATGCCAAGTATGGCAGGAGTGGTGTACAAGCTGGAACTGTGTTTCTCAGCAGCCCCTTGTATTCATAAAAGTAAGTCACTGTGGCGCAGCACCTGGAGATCATACTTAATCTGTGGTTGTGATGGTGGTTTATGAAACATTGGTGGTATAAGAGGGAGGAAGTCTGCTGTATATGGCGACATTTGAAGGGAACGGAGGATCAGGGACAATTTGGCCAAGCTGTCCGTGAAGTGTTTTGCCACAGTATGATTTATTTTCAGATTTATTATAAGGGCACCATGAATGATCTCCCTCCCGTATCCTTACAACAACCCTGCAAGGTAGGTGAGCCAGTGTGGAGTTGTTGCAGAAAGGAAAAGTTGGAAGCAAAAACAGATAAAGTGTGCAGAAAACTCCTGTGGGGGGGAGCAGCATCGCCAATGCGCATGTCTTCGCATTCGCAGCAGCAATGAAAGCAACAAAGGGAATCTTCACCAAACGGAAGCAGTTTGAGTCAGGATCAACTGATGCTGTTTCATGCTGTCCCTTCCCAGTTTTGTGTAGTGGTCAAGTCTGCAGACTCTTATCTGGAAGAATCAGGTTTGATTCCCCACTTCTCTACTTGCACCTGCTGGAATAGCCTTGGGTCAGCCATAGCTTTCACAGGAGTTGTCCTTGAAAGGGCAGCTGCTGTAAAAAGCTCTCTTAGCCCCACCTACCTCACAGGTGTCTGTTGTGTGTGTGGGGGGGAAGATAGAGGAGTTTGTGACCGCTCTGAGACTCTGAGTTTCAGAGTATAGGGCAGAATATAAATCCAATATCTTCTTCCCTGGCCAGCTCTTACCTTCAGATTGGTGGAAAATAATGATAGGCTACAGGCCTGAAGGATGGGACCTGGGACATAACTGAACACAAACTGATGTATGTTGCAATCTATGGGAATAGCACTGAGACAGATTACCTGGAATGGCTTCAAATGGAGAAGAGTTAAGAATGCAGAAGACAGAGTGTCTCAGTTCTGTGCCTTTACTCCTGCACGTTCTACCTCTGGCTCATTTGTAGCTTTGAATATCCCCCCCCCCCCCTGGCCGACCTGTTTATTTGCCAGCGCTCCCGTCTTCTGCATAAAAGCGTTGAGGGAAGAATGCTCAGTCATCGGTGCCAGCATAATCAACCTGATTTCATTAACCTCTAGGGAACCTGTTTGTCGAGTGGCGGATTTTGATCTCTTAATAAAGCTTTTGCTGGCTGGTGCCTGACCTCAGCAGCACGTATAGTATTGCCAGTGGTACATGAGGAGATGCACGATTTGCTTGGCTGCTGGAACTGCCTGTGGTGTTTTTCTGCACTTGCCAGACAAGATTCTCATAATTGTCTTGAAAGAATAAAGTTACCCATTGTGGATTCCAGCCTCACCAGTCACCCTCCTGCATAAAAAGCAGCGGGGAAGATACGTGGAGCCCAAGTCTATGGATTCCCACAAAGAGGCAGCTTCAGAGGGTAGCTGTGTTGGTCCACAGCAGAAGAGCTGGATTCGAGTCCAGCAGCACCATAAGAGACCAACCAAATTTTGAGGGTATGAGCTTTTGGCAATCAAAGGTTCCTCGGTCAGATTCAAATAGAAATGGAGATCCCAGAGCCCTTATATCCCAGGCAGAAGGTGGGAGAGACGTTGCAAAGAAGGGAGTGAGGATGCAGAGCACAATGCAAAATGTAAAAAAGCTTGATTAGAGCAGGGGAGAAATGCTTAGGAGGCAGAAAATTAGCATTTGTAGCAAGATGAGTACTCCCTGACCTGGATGGCCCAGGCTAGCCTGAACTTGTCAGATCTTAGAAGCTATGAAAGGTTAGCTCAGGTCAGGGCCAGCCCCGCCACTAGGCAAACTAGGCAATTGTCTAGGGCGCTGGCCTTCTGGGGACACTGAATTAGGCACCCCATGTGACTCAATGATGTTATCAGTGCAAGGGGGGGGGGGGCACCAGAAGTTAGCCTTGCCTAGGGTGTAAGAAAATACCCCTAATATTCAGAACATCATAATCACTCACCTGGTTGCCAGGGTGCCTGGAGACTGAACTCAACACACATCTGCTGGGAGAACGTGGGTTTGGCTGCCAGACTGGAAAGGACTTATGAGTACTAACAGCCACAACACTAAAGCAGTGTTCCATGTTTCTGGAGGAGTGCTAGCAAGAAGAACAGATGGTTTCCAGTCGCTTCATGCGAACGCCATCTCTATCATTGGAGCGGAAGAAAGTGCGCCACTAGGAGCTATCCAGGCCATGTGGTTTTCAGCCTTGACCATAGAATCCACTTTGGGAGGCTAGGCTCGGCCCTTCCCAGCCCAGCCGGCATCGCCGGCGTTCAGGCTGGGGGCCGCTTTTGCCCGCCCGGAAGAAGGAGCGCAGGCATTGACAGCCCCAGCACATCCGGGGCTTGAGCGGGGCGTGGCGCCAGGGGTATATAAGCCCTGGCCCCGCCCGACTCAGTGCGGCTGTCGTCTTGGCTCTCTGAGGGAGAGCCTCTTGCGCAGCGTCATCCAGGCGTCGGGATCGTCGGCAGCGGCGGCGGGGTGCTGGATCGGCAGCGCAAGCGTTGAGACAGCGCGAGCGGCCGGTGTTTTTGAGCGCGGTTTGTTGGTCGGAGAGGGGGCTGGAAGGGCAAGCTGTAGGCTTGTGGGGATCACTTACGGCCTGAGGGGACTGTTTAGGTGGGTACGGCCTGGTGCGGGCTACAGCTTACGCGGCGGCCGTTTTGGGGGTTGAGTGGTGTCCTCCGATCGGGCCCTGAATACCCCGTGCGGAGCACGAGGAGCGTGCGGCGGCCATTTTGGGGCAGCGGTCTTCCCGTTCGGCAGTTAGGTGCGAGCGGCGGCCATCTTTGGGTGGCTATTTGGGCGGCAAAAAATAAAAAATAATAAAAAAAAAGGTGCGGTGCGGGCATCTGCAAAGCGAAGGCGCGTGCTGGGCATATTATACAGGCGGGCGCCTCCCGCCCCCCCTTTTTTACACCCCCTCCCTTTCTTTTGTCGGGGCTGCACTGACGGTGCGGATTGAGCAAGCGGCGGCCATTTTCTAATCCTGTCACAGCGGCCATTTTGATAACTATTGGTATTATCTGTAGGCTTGGGAATAAGCCATTGTTTAGGGATCCATCCAGCCTCCTGGGTTTTCAAGTATTTTCTTTGTCTGTATACCTAGGCAGGGGAAGTGCTAAAGCAGTCCTTTACCTGAGTTCCTCATTAAGGGTTGAAGTGGTCACTATGGCACCCAAGAAGGGTCAGGACAAGGGCAAGGGAAAACAGCCTGCACGGCCACCTCGCGTGCGCCCAGGTGGTGAGCACGCTCAAGGGGAGCAGGTCCGTTTGGCCCTTCTTAGGCAGGTGGAGGCATTGGAGCAACAGCGGGTGGCAGCTGGGGCTCCCATTTGGCAAGGGCGTCGCCACGCTTCTGGGCGGTCAACGCGCCTTACATTTGAGGCGGAGATGCTGGCACGATTGTCTGCATTACAGGGCGGAGTGACAGCGCCTGAACCACAGCCGGAGCCGGAGGACGACGAGGACCCTGGCGAGGGACCATCAGGGGGGCAGGCGAGCGGCGGCGGAGCCGGAGGAGGCCTCTACAGGCTCCGGAAGTAGGCGGAGCGTCTGGTGATGCTGGGGGTAAGTCTTCTGGTCAGCAGAATCCAGGGTGGCCTTGGGGACCCACTCAGAATCCAGCTCACCCCCCAGGTTGGGGGAGTGGGAATTGGGGCGCAGGGCAGCAGGCGGTACCCGCCGTCCAGTGGGGGGCGGGGTTACCCTGGCCTTGGGCCACACAGAGCCCAGTGGCACCTGGATCGGGGGTAAGCAGTGCCGGTTTGCATGCTGTAACGCCGACTCCAGTAGCGCCAGCGCCTGCAGTTCCCACTACACCTCCCCCCCAAGGGGTGTTGCCCTGGGGGGGACTGCAAGTTGCACAAATGTTTGGAATGAGTCCCGGTGGTATGGGGGGTGGGTGGTTTTATCCACCCAACCCTTATGCGAACATCCCAATCCACGCGTTCCCATACGGTGACACCTCGTTGCCTCTTGGGGACCACTTAACGGCAGCAACCCGGGAAAAGATTTTACGCGGAGAGTACGTGGATGTTTTCGGCCTTCTCTACAGAGAGCTCGAAAAGAAAAGCAAAGACGAGCTCGATGAGAAGGATAAGGAGAAGCTGAAGCGTAGGAAGGTAGATAGGACCTGGGCAAATTGGCTACCAGGTTTTTTGATCTATGCGGGGGTTATTGCCAGGGCACAGCCGGCCCGGGCAGCCGCCCTCTTTCAATACATCGATATCGTTTATAGAGCATATTCGGACTTCGTTGGGGCAGCTTGGCTGCAATATGACGAAGCTTTCCGGATGAGGGCGGCTGTTCACCCGGGGTTGCCTTGGGATCAAGTCAGCCAGCAGCTTTGGCTGCAGCTGATGGCCCCTGCCAGGCCTAATACGGGTGATAGGTCGGATAGCGGGCATCTGGTGCAAAAGCATCAACAGCAGCTCACGACAGGTGCCCGCCAGTCGGCGGGCCAGCCGGTTCAAGCCCGGCTGCTATGTTGGGAGTTCGCTTCCAAGGGGGTGTGCCCCAGGAAACAATGTAAGTTCAAGCACGAGTGCCCGCTGTGCAGCGGGCCTCATGCCCAATCCGCTTGCAGCAGGTCTAAACCTAAACCATGGGGAAAACGCCCCGGGGGAGGGGGCAGCGGTCAGCAGCCTCCTGGAAAAGGGGCCCAGCCCCATTCGGCTGAGGGTCCTCAATAATTTATTGAGGAATTACCCGCGTAAGGCCGATGGGCAGTATCTGTGGGAAGGGTTTTCCTTTGGGTTCAGGATCCCTTACCAGGGGCCTAGGGCCCCTTGTTTGTCTCCTAACCTTAAATCAGTGGCGGGTCTCGAACATATCGTTCGAGCGAAGATCGCCAAGGAGTGCCAGGAGGGCAGGGTCCTTGGGCCCTTTGAGGTGCCTCCGGTCCCTACGTTGCGGGTATCCCCATTGGGTGTTGTGCCTAAGAAGGCTCCAGGTGAGTTCCGTCTCATTCATCACCTGTCTTATCCTAAGGGTGCATCGGTTAACGACGCCATCCCTGAGGAACTCTGTTCTGTGCGCTACACTTCATTTGACCAGGCGGTCAAGGTAGTGCGGGGTTGCGGTGTTGGGGCGGAGATGGCGAAATGCGACATCAAGTCAGCATTTCGCCTCTTGCCAGTGCACCCTCAGGATTTCGAGCTCCTGGGTTTTTGCTTTGAGGGCAAATTCTATATGGACCGTGCCCTCCCTATGGGTTGCTCGATATCCTGTGCGGCATTTGAGCGTTTTAGCTCCTTCATGGAGTGGGTGCTGCGGGACAGGACAGGGTGCAATGACACGGCTCATTACCTGGATGACTACCTTCTGGTTGGTCCTCCAGGCACGGGCCAATGCGCTAAGTTACTGAGGGCCTTCCAAGACTTGGCCGAGGAACTCGGGGTCCCGCTGGCGCAGGAGAAGACTGAGGGGCCCAGTTCGGTACTCACCTTTTTGGGTATTGAGCTGGACACCCACGAACAGTCCTCTCGGCTGCCAGAAGCCAAGGTTCAGGATCTCAGAGCACGGTTGGCTACCTTGAAGGGACGGCGTAAGGTTTCGTTATTGGAGTTACAACAGTTGGTGGGTCACCTTAACTTTGCGTGCAAAGTGGTGGCACCCGGTAGGGCTTTCTTACGGCGTCTCTGTGACGCTATGAGCCAATTGCATTCCCCCCACCATCGGGCCCGCGTGACCGCTGGAATGCGGGCGGACCTAGAAGTATGGGAGTTATTTTTGGAGGCTTTCAATGGGGTCTCTTTTTGGAGGGAGGATTTGAAGATCGAGGCCGAACTTCAGATCTCCTTGGATGCCTCTGGATCTACCGGTTTTGGGGTGTACTTCAGGGGGCATTGGTGTGCAGAGCAATGGCCTACGGAGTGGCTGGATAGTGGGCTCAATAGGGACTTGACATTTTTGGAATTTTTCCCTATCCTAGTTGCGGTTTGGCTCTGGGGGGAGCAGCTAGCCAACCATTCTGTACTCTTTTGGTGCGATAACATGGCAGTAGTACATGTTATCAACTCCTTAAGTTCCAAGTCTCTGCTAGTTATGAACCTGGTTAGATGTTTTACGCTGCGTTGCCTTCGGTTGAACATTTTGTTCACGGCCAGGCATGTACCCGGGGTCTGCAACGAGGTGGCGGACGCTCTATCTCGCCAACAGATGGAGCGTTTTCGGCAGCTCGCCCCAGAAGCAGACTTGCAGCCGGAGCGGATGCCCTCGGATCTATGGCGGCTTGGGAAGCGGAAGCCGGTAGGGCCATTCAGTTGGCTTTAGCGCCTAGCACAAGAAGGGCTTATGATAGGGCGGCCTCTCAGTTTCGGGAATTTAGGAGGGCTGCCGCGCTGAAGGATTGCTGGCCGATTCCCACGGCCCATATTATGCAATTCAGCGTATATCAGAAACAGCGGGGTCTGGGGCTCAAGACTATTAGAGGCCAACTTGCGGCGTTGGCCTTTATAAGCAAAGCTCAGGGGTTTCAGGACAGCACGGCTGATTTTAGGATCAGGAAGATGCTGGAGGGCTGGGCCAGGGAGCGCGGCCCGCGCTCGGATGACCGGCAGCCCATCTCCCCGTTGGTTCTGAAGGGGTTGTTCGGCAGCTGGCCAGCCATTTGTTCTTCCCCCTTCGAGGCCGCTTTGTTTCACGCGGCTTCGTTGGTGGCCTTTTTCGGTGCCCTAAGGATTAGTGAACTGGTGATGCAGTCCAAGATGGACACGTCAATGCGGGCGCTCCAGGGGCGAGACGTCAAAATTGGTCAGGGGCAGGTGGTTCTTATGATACGGCGGTCCAAGACTGATCAAGGGAGAAAGGGTTCCGCCATCACCCTTGGGCAGTGTGTGGTACAGGACTTATGCCCAGTGTGGGCAGTTAGGAAATATATTCAGTATAGGGGCTTTGGGGACGGCCCCTTCTTCCGGCATGAGGACGCCTCACCCCTCACCAAATACCAGTTCTGGGCGGTGACGAGTCGGGCTGTGGCCGCGATCGGCCTGAAGGGAGTCAAATTCGGTACCCATTCGTTCCGCATTGGGGCTGCATCCACTGCGGCTGCGATGGGTTACACGCCTGCTTCTATTCAGCGAATCGGGCGCTGGCGGTCGGCGGCCTTTAAGACGTATGTTCGTCCGTTAGGGCCATAACGGGCCGGGGGTCAGGCGTGGTTGTTATTGTGTTTTTGTTAAGCTCACCGGCCTGACACTTTTTTGTCTTACAGGTGCTGTGGCTCGGGGTGAGAGGAGGCGTATTCTCATCTGCGGGCACAGCATGGTGTTCTGGGCCGCCCATCAGGCTCGGAGGTCGTCAGTTGGCACCCAGCTGGGCCTTAGTGCCTGGGCGGTCGTGGAATGGCTTGGTCGGCGGGGCCTGCGGTGGTCCGGTATTATGCCCTTATTGTTCAGGGAAAGGGTTGGCCCGCCTCCACACATACTGGTTGTTCACTTAGGTGGTAACGACCTGGGGTTGCTGCGGGGGAAGGCTCTCTCGCAGCAGGCGCTGGCTGATCTCCGGGAAATTAAACGGAGATGGCCTGGGGTGACCCTGGTGTGGTCAGCAATTCTGCCACGCAGGGTGTGGAGGTATGCCCTTTCTCCTGGTGGGATTGAGCGCGCTAGGCGCAAGGCTAATAGGGCATTGCAAAAAGCCATGGATGTGGGCTTGGGAATTTTCCTCCCTCATCCGGCCATACGTGTCGATGATGCTGACCTGTATAGGCCGGATGGGGTGCACCTGTCGGAGTTGGGCAACCGGGCCTTTTTGGATGAGATTCGGCAGGGTTTGCGGTCGGCTCTGGGCCGCCCGGTGGGGCACTAATGCCTAAGCAGAGGCTTGGCATTGGCGGTGGCCGGGGATGGGTTGGCCACAGTGTTTCAGGGGAGCACCTATGGCCTAGCACCTTCGGTGCGTGTGGTCTGCATGAACCGCAGATGGGCTAAACGGCTCAGTGCGGGGAATGCAGATCACGGGGAGCCTCACCTGGGGCGGATCTTTCCATGGGGGATTGATGCTAGCCCAGGTGGAGAAAGGCTGGAGGCCTGGCCGCTCAGTTACAACCCGAATACGGCGGGTTTGTGCTGGGGGCAGGGTTGCTCGCCCTTTGGACAAGGCGGGGTCCGTGGGTGACCCCAGGGGCTTGTCTGGTTAGGCTTTATCCCTGCCGAGTTCACAAGTTAATTGAGTTTAATAAAGCGGCCCGGTTTAAACCCAACACTTTGTGTCTGTGTCTCATTTTGACTGGGGGGGCAAGGCTCGGCCCTTCCCAGCCCAGCCAGCATCGCCGGCGTTCAGGCTGGGGGCCGCTTTTGCCCGCCCGGAAGAAGGAGCGCAGGCATTGACAGCCCCAGCACATCCGGGGCTTGAGCGGGGCGTGGCGCCAGGGGTATATAAGCCCTGGCCCCGCCCGACTCAGTGCGGCTGTCGTCTTGGCTCTCTGCCCACCCACCCGCCCTTGGCAGTACAGGTTTCAACCGGTCGCCTTGTTGGGGGCCAGGTAGGAATTTTTTCAGCTCCACATAATTGGCTCATGTGGGGTTGTTTTTCGCCTACCTTGTACTGCCCTATAGTGTTAGGTTCCAGGGTGGATTGTAGTTGGTCGCTGGCCGGGGATGGGTTGGCCACAGTGTTTCAGGGAAGCACCTATGGCCTAGCACCTTCGGTGCGTGTGGTCTGCATGAACCGCAGATGGGCTAAACGGCTCAGTGCGGGGAATGCAGATCACGGGGAGCCTCACCTGGGGCGGATCTTTCCATGGGGGATTGATGCTAGCCCAGGTGGAGAAAGGCTGGAGGCCTGGCCGCTCAGTTACAACCCGAATACGGCGGGTTTGTGCTGGGGGCAGGGTTGCTCGCCCTTTGGACAAGGCGGGGTCCGTGGGTGACCCCAGGGGCTTGTCTGGTTAGGCTTTATCCCTGCCGAGTTCACAAGTTAATTGAGTTTAATAAAGCGGCCCGGTTTAAACCCAACACTTTGTGTCTGTGTCTCATTTCGACTGGGGGGGCAAACACCAGCTATCTTCCAGCAGTGCCAAGACTCCATTTCAGCGAGCGGGAGGCTCACGTACTCAACAGATGTCACCCATCCATGAGGCCATCAAGCTTAGGTGTGGACCCTGCCGGAACGCCTAAGCCTCTGTCCAATGGAACTAAGGACAAAGACTGGTGTCAAGAAGAACACTGAAGAAGAGGAAGACCATCTTCAACCAGAGCCAAGTTCTTTGTATAGACCGGGTGTTACCTAGGTAGTAATTTGGCCATCTATTGTCATCTTTTTAGATAAGTGTAATAGTCCTAAGCACCCCTCCACCCAGTGATTTCCCCCATTGGGCGCAGTTCTGGGGCACCAGAACAGTGGGCACCGTTCTGAGGCACCAACTCCCGGACGGGAGGGAGGTTCCTGTGGCCTATTATTCGAGGACCCTGACCCCCGCGAAGCGCAACTATGCCCAGATAGACTGTTGCTGTTCCGTGTGGTGGCCGGAGATGGACAAGGAGATAGAAGGGTAGGTTCAAAGGTGCCAACCCTGTCAAGAGTCCCAACCTGATCCGCCCACTGCCCCTGTCCACCGCTGGGAGTCCAACAGGAGGCCATGGTCATGGTTACATCTAGACTTTGTGGGGCCATACCAGGGCCAAATATTCTTTATCTTAGTCGATGCATACACCAAGTGGTTGGAAGTGATTCCCGTAGCTTCAACCTCCACCACGGCGGTGGTCAGAGCCTTGCGAAGGGTCTTTTGCACTCATGGGATTCCCGAGACCCTCGTCATGGACAATGGGACCGCTTTCACCTTCCAGGAATTCCAGGAGTTTTTGAATCAGTACCTCATCCAGCACATTCGATCCGCCCCTTTCCATCCAGCCACCAATGGCCAAGCAGAGCGCATGGTGTGCACCACTAAAGAGGCCCTGGGTCACATTGTACAGGGAGATTGGGATCACCGCCTGGCAGCCTTCCTATTCGATAATAGAATTACCCCCAACCCCGTCACCGGGTTAAGCCCTGCCGAGTTACTAATGGGGAGGAAGTTGATCATGAGGCTAGACAGGTTGCATCCTGACCGGGCTACGGACCTCCACAGTTCCCCCGAAACCAGGGAAGCCGCTAGGGGATTCTCTCCAGGGGATCCGGTATATGCAAAGAACTTTGCAAGCGGGCTGGAGTGGTTAGCCGCCCAGGTGCTGCGGGTCACCGGGTCCCGCTCCTACGAGGTCTCGTCGGAGGCGGGGCAGATCCTAAGAAGGCATATTGACCAGCTGCGCCGTCGCACATTGCCAGAAGAACCAACAGCGATCGGGCGAGTGGGAAGTGGGGGAATGCTAACAGCAACACCCCCGGAAGCTGCCCAGCCTATGCCGGCCGCACCGACTATGCGGGCGGAAGAGCGCCACAGCGGAGGGAGCAACCTCCCCGAGAGGAGATTCCGGAACAGCAACAGGCGACGGACAGCCCTTTTCCGGCGTCACCCCACCATGAAGAACCAGCCGCCCCGCCAACCACAGCGGCCGCTCCAACTCCCAAAATAACCCCGAGGAGGTCGACCCGGGAATGCAGGGCTCCAGCCTACTTAAAAGACTTCGTGTCTTGAACTAGGGAGGGAGGAGTGTTGTGTCTTGCATTTCAGTCCCGAAATTACAACACAGCAGACGCTACGGAGGTGACCAGTAAAAGTCCACTGGTCCCCAGATGTAGCTCCGCAAATATGCTCCGCCAATCAAGATCTGTGGCGGGAAGTTTAACTGGCCAGGATTGGACCTGGCCAGACTGAAGGTTGTTCCGGGGTATGTATATAATCGGGACCCGGCCCGCATTGCCTTGCCTTGTGATGTACTCGCTAATAAAGCATGTTGCCTTCAACACGTCTCGTCACTCAGTACATTACATCCTATGAACCATTTATATCCATGAAGCACATGATCCTAGCAGTATTATGCATGCTTGTTGTGCTGTTAGCACAAGGGATATGTGATCAATGGGGCTGTATTTACTCAAAAGGAAGATGATCTCTGAATGTAAGATGGCCGTGGTAAAAAAATAATGTGCAACATTTTTGTTTTATAGTACATAGCTGTTACTTGTATTTTAATTTATGATGACTTATCTTTTTTTTATGGCACACCTGGGGGAAAAAACTGGTCTTCCTTTTGGTAAAAACAGTGTCTCTTGCCCACTCTTGAAGTAATACTGCATCTTATGTCGTTTCAGAGGGTAGTCGTGTTGGTCTGCATTAGAACAGCTCGATTCAAGTCTGGTAGCATCTTAGAGCTCTCTAATGGATTGCTGTCTTGATGTGGTGAGAGGGCTTGCACGGTTCAGTGAAGCTGTGGGCTATGTGATGGAAATAAACATTTAAATTCAGAGGCTTGGAGTTTGTATAAAGGAGTCAGAGACGATTGCTTATCAAAAGAAATAAAGTTTACTAGAAAACATCAGGATAGGGTACTTGGGATAAAAAGAAAATACATTTTGCTTACCAGCTAGTCTAACTATGTCTGACCTCTCCATGGCTACATTATACAACCCTTTGTCTAACTTCTTGTTCCCAGAAAGCAGTTGCAAACAGGAAATAACACAATTCAGCTTGCATATAAGATCAAAGCATTTCACACCTAACATCCTTTCTGACCAATGTTGTGTTTGTATGTTCCCGGGCTTAGAAGACTCGAATCACAATTGGGTTTAGGTTACAATACATCACTTCCTCTATCAGGTAACTCTATAATGCCTGAAATGTGCATAGCTTGTATTCCAACATTATGCCAAGATGGACAGGCCACAGCTGAGAACCCGGACAAAATGCGATCCACTGGAGAAGGAAATGGCAACCCACTCCAGTATCCTTGCCAAGAAAACCCCATGGACAGTAACAAAAGGTAAAATATATGTCTGTAGTCATAGAAAAGAGTAAGAGTCCAGTAGCACCTTAATAACTAACTAAATTTGTAGCAGGTATGAGCTTTCATGAGTCACTGCTCACTTCTTCAAATAGAAGATGGACTGTTGAAGTCTTTACCATAGTGCCAAGAGATAGACATTGGATTTATATTCCGCCCTCCACTCAAGAGTCTCAGAGCGGCTCACAATCTCCTTTATCTCCCTCCCCCACAACAGACACCCTGTGAGGTGGGTAGGGCTGAGAGGACTCTCACAGCAGCTGCCCTTTCAAGGACAACCTCTGCCAGAGCTATGGCTGACCCAAGGCCATGCCAGCAGGTGCAAGTGGAGGAGTGGGGACTCAAACCTGGTTCTCCCAGATAAGAGTCCACACACTTAACCACTACACCAAAATGGACAGGCAGGCAGATAGAGAGTTAGATCAACTGTACCCATTGCAGGACTTAGCAACTACAATCAGGACTGCCACCCCACATCGCTAAAGAGCTACGACTACTATAGGATCACTATCAGGAAAGAAAGAGCCCGCCTATATCGAAGTTGTACAGCACCATGGAATGGTTTTAATTGTAATTGTATTTTATTGGTTTTAAACTTAATTTAAATGTCTGAACTGAGTGTTAGCCGCCCTGAGTCCACTTGCGGAGAGGGTGGGATAGAAATTTAAAGTAATAAATTAATAAATCACTAATCAGTTACCACTCCGACCCTTCTACTCAAGCAAGAGGATGTTTCTCAAAGACAGTGAAATCCCACATCATACTGGATGGAGACACTGTAGTGCCCTCAGATTTGAAGATCATGTACAGCATGAGCCATGGCTTGCAACTGCTCTAGCATTCATTAAAGTAGTCACCATGGTTCAGCACCTGGAGATCACACCTCACCTACACTGGTGATATAGCAGGAGAAAGTCTGCTGTATACATGGCTTTTAAGGGGGAGGAGGATTGGGGACAACTTGGGGGTGCCTTCAGTGAAGTGGCACAAACTGCTTTGATTTTAGATGTATAATAAGGGTACCATAAATGATCCCCCTTTTTACCCTTAGAACAGCCCTGCCAGGCAGAGGAGACTGACTGACAGCAACTAGCCCAAGGTTTGTTTATTTGGGATTTAGGTATTTACATACTGCTTTTCTCTTCTGTACACATTCAGCACAGATCACACACACACACACACCCAAAAATGAGACAATATAATTTAGGAAAATAAAACTGAATATGCATACAGCTTCAGCACCTGGGATCCTGGATGCACTAGGGGTGGGGCACACAAGTTGCTTTGAGCCATGGGCTGGGAGTCAATACCTTTTCCCTCTCACTGTCAACCTGCTCCAAAGGCTCCTCTGGCCATACCCAGGCATCACCTGCAATAGAGGAAGAACAGCAGCTGAGTCCAGATCTCATACAGCTGATGCAAAGCTGTCCCCAGCATCCCTTCTCTGCCAGAGCAGGGAACTACATGGCAGAATGGGGATTGGGTCTCTCCAGCCCGAGTCCAAACCCTACAGTACACTCACTCTCATAATAACATCCAGTATACTTTCCTGGTACATAACAGCTGATTTCCAGATATTCAAACTTTTAATGAGGCTGCAGGGACACTGTAATCAGGGACACATCTCTTATTTAGAAGCCTGCTTTAGATCCAAATGACATGTTGCATACAATGTGTACAACAATAGTCAATGGCTTGTTATAGGAAGGGTCATGGCCTAGAACAGTAGCTCCTTTGGAGCCACCAAACAGGCTCCTGGTTACTGTATTAAACAAAGACCTTCCCCATTTATGTAACAGGAAACAAGAAAGACTGGTGCTTTATTTGCTTAGAAAATTTGTATGTCACTTCTCTTGAGAGTCACTCCAGGTGGTACACAGGGAAAAGAACACAGTAAGCAATAAAAACGACTGGATAGGAATTATTGATAATAAACAAGCCAGGGTATTAAAAATAGTATAAAACAAACTTGTGTGCATGTGTGTGTATGTGTGCAAAGTGCTGTAAAATTGCAGCCAATTGAGATGACCCTCAAAGGGTTTTCAAAGCAAGCAATTAAGCAGAGGTGGCTAGCCTGTGCCTTCCTCTACAATGATTTCCTTTGGCAGTCTCCTTTCCAAGTACTGGCCATGCTTACCTTCTGAGGTCAGGCTAAACCACATGATTCCACATCCCCCAACAAACAGAGAGAAGTCTAAAATTATAGTCATAAAACAGTTCTCAAGATAGAAGCAGGCCATAAAAGCAGCTACCAAAGATGGAATCCTTGAATTCAAAGTCTGGGTAAAAAATAGTTTTGGTCTGGCATATAAAGGAGAATAAGGCAGGCAGCAATCAAGTCTTGATGCTGTTTTCCAGGAACCTGAAATATGTTTTCAAGCTCAGATAAAGGATGCATTCACACTACACTAAATAATACGTTTTGCAACCAGGCTTTTGCTATTCTTACACAGTAAACATCCAGTTGCAAAAGCCATTATTTAGTGTAGTGTGAATGCACCCAAAGTCTGTGGGGCTCAAGAGATGCTTACCCATTTCTCTGCAGAATCCCAATGTCAAGTCTGATGTTTCAATAACGAGACCTTCTTGATAAAAAAAAGTTTCTAGTTTATTGCAACATGTTGCAAGACTGTAGAAGCAGATTGAGAGACTGGCGAGCATGCACAAAGAGCAAACATTTAAGGTACACATCAAAGGGATTCCTGAGGGTGGGGACACTCTATGCAGGGTACATTCACACATTGTTATTATTTTATCGTTCTCAAGCACCGGCTGGCCTTGAGGCGCTTTCTTAGCACCGGCTATCTCTGAGAAGGCACCACAATCTTGTTCCCATATTCCCGTTTCCAAGCATTGCTACATAACAAAGGATGGGGGGAGGGGAGGAGAGCTTTAGCTAGCAGCATCTGAATACAGAATGGTTTTACCCAGGATCCTTTTCCTGAACCAAAGTTACAGCTGAATTGCTCAGACATTATAGCAGACTTGACATACTGCCCCCCCTAAGCCCCCTCCACCGCAGGGGGAAGGAGTTTGGTTGTTTTACACTCCAGGGTGGTTGATGCGGTGCGGCAGCGGTCGACCATGGCAGGAGTGGGCTCCGTGGGTGGAGGGTGCCAACTGGACGGCCCGGGGTCCCGACGGATCAAACTGCAATGAAACACAGGGTGGATTTTACCCAAGGAGGCTGGCAGGTCTAGCTCCACAGTTACAGGGTTAATCACTCTCTTGATTCTGAATGGTCCCACAAACTTGTAAGCCAGCTTCCGGGAGGGCTGGCTGAGGGAAAGGTTTTTGGTTGACAGGTACACTGAATCCCCCACCTTATACTCTCCCGCCGGGGTGTGGGATTTATCGTATTGTCTCTTGTAGGATTCCTTGGCTGCCTCCAGATTTTCTTTTATGACCGGCCAGTTGTTGCTAGGCGCCCCCCCCCCATTGTTCAAAAGCCGTGGAGGTGTCTTTACTGCCCCCGCCAGGCAGTAACGGGAGAGGCTTCCCTTCATAGCCAAAGACCGTAGAGAAGGGGGAAGCTTTGGTGGAACTTTGCATGCTATTGTTGTAGCAGTACTCGGCAAAGGGGAGCAAGTCCACCCAGTCCAATTGTCGTTGATTTATAAAGCATCTTAAGTACTGCTCCAGCACCCCGTTTACTCTCTCTGTCTGGCCGTCTGTCTGGGGGTGATAGGCGGAACTCAGACCCTGCTCCATCCCCACCAATTTGCAAAACTCCCGCCAGAAGGTGGCAACGAACTGCGGCCCGTGGTCGCTAATGACCTTGTCTGGGAATGAGTGTAATTTTATCACGTGGTCAAAGAACAGGGCCGCTAGTTTCTTAGCTGTGGGCAGCTGGGCGCAGGGGATGAAGTGGGCTTGCTTGGAAAATAACCGTTTTGCCTCGGGAGGGGGGGTAACTCCACTATAAAGTCCATGGAAACGATCGCCCAGGGCCGTTTGGCTGTCTCGAGGGGTTGTAAGAGTCCTGGCGGCTTCCCCCCCCCCCCCGCCGCTTGGCCATTATGCACACTGGGCAACCTGTGACAAACTCAGACACATTTTTGCGCAGGGAGGGCCACCAGAACTGGTGGTTCACTAAGTGCAACGTCTTTACATAGCCGAAGTGCCCCGCCAGTTTGGATGAGTGGCAGAGCTGCAATACCTCCCTCCTCAGACAGTTTGGAATGTACAGTTTGCTTCCTTTGTACCATAGCCCGTCCTTTCCCTTCTGCACCCCTTCGGGTCGCTCCTTCCCCTCCCTTTCGGTTTCCAAGGCGATGCGCTCTCGGCTAATTCCGTCCAGCTCTCGTTTCTTTTGGGAATGGGTGGTGACCATGGCCGCCACTTGGGACGGGGGGATTAACGAGTCCACCACCTCCTCCCTCTGGCTCTCGTGCTGCGGGAGCCTCGAGGGCGCATCAGCCAAGAAATTCTTCGTCCCGGGGATGTGCTTTAGGGTGAAGTCGAATTTGGAGAAAAACCCGGCCCACCTGATTTGTTTTTCGCTCAGTTTGCGCTTGCCGGTCAGCGCTTCCAGATTTTTATGGTCGGTCCACACTTCAAAGGGATGCTTCGCCCCCTCTAACCAAGATCTCCAGGTTTTCAGAGCGAACATGACGGCAAAAGCCTCCTTGTCCCAAACTGACCACTTGGGACGGGGGGATTAACGAGTCCAACACCTTCTCCCTCTGGCTCTCGTGCTGCGGGAGCCTCGAGGGCGCATCAGCCAAGAAATTCTTCGTCCCGGGGATGTGCTTTAGGATGAAGTCGAATTTGGAGAAAAACCCGGCCCACCTGATTTGTTTTTCGCTCAGTTTGCGCTTGCCGGTCAGCGCTTCCAGATTTTTATGGTCGGTCCACACTTCAAAGGGATGCTTCGCCCCCTCTAACCAAGATCTCCAGGTTTTCAGAGCGAACATGACGGCAAAAGCCTCCTTGTCCCAAACTGACCAGTTGCGTTGTTCGTCTGAAAACTTTCGGGAGATGAAGGCGCAGGGTCGCAGCTTCCCCTCCCCATCCCTCTGCATGAGTATTGCTCCTACGGCCACATCGGAAGCATCGCACTGGACCACGAAGGCCCTCTGCTCGTCCGGGTGGCTTAGGACCGGCTCACTCGTGAACAGGCGCTTCAGGTGATCGAATGCGTTCTGGCACTCGGGCGTCCATTTTAGCCCGGCCCCGGGCCGTTTGGCCTCTGGACCCTTGCCTTTGGTCTTTAGGAGATCTGTCAAGGGCAGGGCGATCTGGGCGAACCCCTCTATGAATTGTCTGTAAAAATTTGCGAACCCGAGGAACGATTGGAGCTGTCTACGTGTCCTCGGGGGAGCCCATTCTAGCACTGCTTGGACCTTTGCTGGGTCCATGGCCAGGCCGCATTCGGACACCCTAAACCCCAGGTAATCTAGCTCCGTTCGATGGAATTCACATTTGGACAGTTTGGCATATAGCTGGTGTTCTAGCAGGGTGCTGAGGACCTCCCTCACCAATTTTACATGCGACTGCTCGTCTTGTGAATAAATAATGATGTCATCCAGGTACTCTTGTACAGATATTTTCTCAACACATCATTGATAAAGTTCATGAACACCCCCGGGGCCCCTTGCAGTCCAAACGGCATCACCAAGTATTCAAATTGTCCCATCGGTGTATTGAAAACCGTTTTCCACTCATCCCGCTCTTTGATGCGCACCCGGAAGTATGCGTCTCGTAAGTCTAGCTTGGTGAAAATTTTCCCTCCCGCCACCGTGCTCAACAAGTCTCGGATGAGGGGGATGGGGTAGGCATTTGACATGGAGATCACGTTAATCCCGTGAAAATCGGTGCAAAGTCTAAATGAATTGTCCTTTTTCTTCCTAAACAGGACGGGGCGGCGTGGGGGGCCGTGGCGGGTCGGATGAACCCTCTCGCCAAGTTCTTGTCTAGGAACTTGCGGAGTTCCTTCTTTTCCGCGCACCCCATCTGGTATAGTTTGGCATGGGGTAAAGCCTCCCCCGGTATTAGTTCTATCGCGCAATCCGTGCTTCGGTGGGGGGGCAATTGGTCGGCTTCCTTTTCACTAAACACCTCCATTAAGTCCCGGTAGGCTTCCGGGATCAGGTGCATCTCCTCCACCATCACGCACGCCCGCTCCCTCGCGGCGGGGGCTTTCGGTCCCCACGCCGTGTTCTAGAGGTGGGCTTTGCATCCTGGGTCCCAAAATCTGATAGTCTGTGCCCTCCACCGGATCAGGGGCTCGTGCTTCTCCAGCCAACCCACCCCAACACCACCGGATACGAGCACGAGGGGGCTATCACAAAGAACTCCTGATCCCAGTGTTCCTCGATCCCCATGGGGCATGGTTGCATCTCACGTGTGCAGGGCTCCCCACACATCACGGACCCATCCATTTGCTCAAACAGCATCGGGTGGGGCAGCTGTGAGCTTTCTAATCCCAAGGCCTCCACCACTTTGGGGGAGATCAGTTCTCTGTTGCACCCCGAGTCTATGAGGGCTCTTATCTGCAGGAACCTCCACAACTTGGGGTTCAGCAGTTTCACAGTCACAAAATATAATTTCCCCGTCACTCTCACCGTCAGCGGCGCCTCGTCTCGATCGACCTGCTGGTGGGCACCCTTCAGAGCAGCAGGTCGGGCTCGTTTCCCGCCGGCTCTTCCAGCCACGCTAGGTCGGCCAGCTCCGCGGACAGGAGCACCTCCTCCTCCAGGAGTTCCTCTTGCACCGCCACCGCGCTGCTTTTCGCCGCATCCTTAGGGCGGCTGAGGGCTTTCTTCGGGATCGGAGTGGCGGCCTTGGGGGGCCCGGTAGGCACACACGCCGGCGGGGGCTGCGGGCAGTTGGAGGCCAGGTGGTTTGGGTCCCTGCATCTGAAGCACCGGCAGGGCCCCACCGGTACTGCGGTAGCTGGTTTCTTGCCCTTCGGGGGTTCAGCCTTCGCGGGGCTTCCCCTCGCTTGAACTTTCCCAGATTGGTGTTGGCGCAGCATGGCCATTCGCTTGAGGTTGTTTTCTACCTCCCCGGCCAGCTGGATCCACCCCACCAGGGTAGTAGGGCGAGCCTGGGTGAGGGCCCGATCCAGGATGCTCGCGTTCAGCCCATTCGTGAACTTGTCGATCTTCATCACCTCGTTCCACCCTCGCACCCGGGCCACGTTGGCCTGGAAGTCAGTTGCGTACTAACGGATGGACCTGGCCCCTTGTTGCATGCCGCGTAGGGCCGCCAACGCCCTCGACTCCTGCAGCAGGTCTTTATACTGGGTCAGCAGGGCTTGCAGGAAGGTGTGCACGTCGTCCAGGATCAGGCTCCTGGTCTCGCACAAACTCACGTACCACCTTTTTGCGGCTCCCCTCAGTTTAGAGCCCAAGTAGTCGACCCGGCTGAACTCATCAGGGAAGGAGTGGCCCCAGTAGTGCATGTAACTGTTCGCCTGGATGCCGAAGTAGTTTACTTCCTCCGCGTCCCCATCGAAGGTAGCGTCCAGCTCCCTCCCCACATGGCGCGGCCCGGCTAGTGGGGCCGGTGGCTGGGGGGCAGGAGCTGGCGCGGCCCCTGCCCTGGCGGGGGCCGGCGCCACCACTGGTGGGTTTGGCTGGCTCCGGGTTCCCACCTGGGTCACCATGGGCCTCCGGGAGGTTGCCCCCCCAGAGCCCTCCCCAGCTGGACCGTCAGGTCACGGACCTCATCCTTCAGAGCCCCGAGGGCCCCATCGATCTCTTTGCGGACCATCGATCGGAACATCTGGTAGTCCTCCTCATATTGGTCCTTGGGCTTCGGCTCTCCGCTGTCCGCCCCCCGGCATCCCGCTCTGCCATCCTCGTCTTCCCCGACTCGCACAACGAGGATGCTGTCCGCTTCGCCCGTCTCCCCTGAGCTTGGGGTGGCGGTCTCCATCCCTGCCCCCTGGGTCAGCCTGGTGTGGCGGTTCAGGATGGCTTCCCGGCGTAGAGGGGCCTGATCCATGATGGTGGTCGAGGTCCTCGGTTGATACTGCCGGGGGGATAACACTAGCTGGAACTCGGGGGGGGGGGAGATTCCGTGGCTCTCCTTGGATCTAGGACGTGCCACGGGGTTGCTCCCTCCAGACCAGTGTCGGGTGGGAGTTCTCCGTTTTCCGGAATCTGGTCGGCCATCTGGCTTTTCAAGTTGCCGGAAAGGTTGAACTCCAAAAAGGGAGTCTCTCAAAATGTCAAGTCTGATGTTTCAATAACGAGACCTTCTTGATAAAAAAGTTTCTAGTTTATTGTAACATGTTGCAAGACTGTAGAAGCAGATTGAGAGACTGGCGAGCATGCACAAAGAGCAAAGGGATTCCTGAGGGTGGGGACATTCTATGCAGGGTACATTCACACATTGTTATTATTTTATCGTTCTCAAGCACCAGCTGGCCTTGAGGCGCTTTCTTAGCACCGGCTATCTCTGAGAAGGCACCACAATCTTGTTCCCATTTTCCAGTTTCCAAGCATTGCTACATAACAAAGGATGGGAGGGGGGGGGGGGGAGGAGAGCTTTAGCTAGCAGCATCTGAATACAGAATGGTTTTACCCAGGATCCTTTTCCTGAACCAAAGTTACAGCTGAATTGCTCAGACATTATAGCAGACTTGACACCCAAGGCTGGGGATACACAAATCTCTAAACCACTGGGCAAGCTGGGATGCCACAGCTGGCTGCAACTCTCTGGCACATGGCCAGCCAGTGTGTCTGAAGATGCACACATTTACAGTGGCAATCACCCGCCCAACACTGGTATATTTAGAAAGTTGTCTTGATAGGTTATCCTGGAGGCTGCTCTAGAGTAGCACATGCATTTGGACACTTTCAGATATAAATTTTTCAAAGCTGAATTTAGCTTCTTGCTTCTCTTGAAAAGAGAAAGTAAATACAGGTGTTTCACTTAATGAAAACAGGTCTAGTGAGAGTTGCCAGCAGCTGGGATAAGGTGGGGTGGACTGCAATTTTTAAGAGGTTTAGAAGTGCTATACGAACAACTAAAGGACTGTGAGGGGTTAATTCTTCACAGAGCCAGAGAGCCTTGAGTAATAAGCTGTTCCAAGGAATCTGATAGGTTGGCATCAGCTAAGCAGAAAAGGTCTTGTGAGAGCTGTATTCTAAGAAGGTGCAGATAGATCCCTGCCTTAACTGTGAAGAGGGGAGGGACGGTGGCTCAGTGGTAGAGCATCTGCTTGGGAAGCAGAAGGTCCCAGGTTCAATCCCTGGCATCTCCAAAAAGGGGTCCAGGCAAATAGGTGTGAAAAACGTCAGCTTGAGACCTTGGAGAGCCGCTGCCAGTCTGAGAAGACAATACTGACTTTGATGGACCAAAGGTCTAATTCAGTATAAGGCAGCTTTGTATGTTCATATGTTCATGAGATGTGTACTGAGACAGTCTGAGTCTAGCCCTGACAGAAAAAGGGTTTAGTGTTCACAGAGTCAGACTGTAGCCTTGACTGAACACAGTCTGAATTCAGCATTAGCTGAGAGCAGTTTGAACATAGAGAACTGTGGGAGAGTTTGCAAGGAAGACTGGATAGTAGAGAAGACTCCCATTCAGGCCAAAGGAAAGGGGATAGATTTTCTAGGGAGAGAAGAAGATTATCCACCCAGTCATATAGGGAGAGTTATCTCTGAGGAGTACAGAGATTCCGGGTCTGGTGTGATTAGGAACTGCCTGTAGAGACCTTAAAAATCAATCAAAAACTCAAGAAGAGTGCTGGTGTTCCAAAGAGAAGGGGTTTGGGTACTGAGAAGAGGGTATCAGCCTTCTGGGCATCAAAAATATTCAGTGATTACTCAAATAAAGTCTACTAGAGTGTTTGGGAAAGCCTACCTTAGGGACCGCCTCTCCCCATATGTTCCCCAGAGAGCACTGAGATCTAGTTCCCAAAACCTTTTAAAAATCCCTGGGCCAAGAGAGGCTAGATTGAAAATAACGAGGGAGCAAGCCTTCTCAGCTATGGCCCCCCGATGGTGGAATCAACTTCCAGAGGTGGTGCGAGCCCTGCGGGACCTGAATCAGTTCCGCAGGGCTTGCAAAACCGCCCTCTTTCAGCTCGCTTTCAAGATAGAACCCGGCTAAATTGATTTCTAGCCATCTAGCCATCTCATATATGACTGTGAATTGTAGCACCTTAACTATTAACATTTAACAGCTGTTTTATCCAATTTTAACCAAATTTACAACGGTAACTTAATTGTATTTTAATTGTATTTTAATCTGTCTTTTGTATTGTTTGTATTTTATTGAAATCATGGTTGCTCCATGTCTGTGAGCCGCCTTGAGCCTGCCTTTGGCGGGGGAGGGTGGGATACAAAAATAAATTTACTTACTTACTTACTTACTTAAATATAAAGATCTGTGAATAATTTAAGAACCTCTTAGTAGCCTGATATATAAGAACAAAAGCCTGTGCTTGAACTAGTTTTACCTCAGTAATTTCCGGCCCTGGTTTCACCTGACCATTCTCCTTGATGTTAAATATATATATTTTTTAATTTTTGAATGTTAAAAGTGTCTCAAGTGCCATTTTCAAGTATTTAAGTATAATCCTATCCCTTCCCTCAGCTTCTGAGCAAATAGCCAAAATATATATTACAGATAGGATGGGACAGCCATGGTTTCTTCAGGGGAGAAGAAAACACATTACCAGGGCTGCTTAGTCAGTGAAGAGACAGAAAAATGGAGGGAAAATTTTGCCTCTAAAGGAGGAAAGTAGATAGGGCAGGGTTTCCCAAACTCTCTCCCCACCCCCCCCATGGCCCGTTAATTTCTACACTTTTCCTTCATGCCCACTAAAATTTTGAGGTGGAGCCAGGAGACTTTGGGGGTGGAGCCGGGAGACAGGAAAGTACAAACATGCTTAAAACTCTTGCAATATACTGTTTAGGAAAGGTAGGAGAATAGTGGGATTCTGCAATACAATCTTAAAAATAAAACATCAAGAAAAAGCACAAGGATCACACACAGAAAATTAAAAATATATGATGCTCTCAGCCTGGGAAAACATGAAATGGCAGGGCATTTCAAGCTTCTTCCTCCCCCCCCCCCCAGGTCTACTCAGATTAGCAATGGCAAGGAAGGAAGGAAGGAAGGAAGGAAGGAAGGAAGGAAGGAAGGAAGGAAGGAAGGAAGGAAGGAAGGAAGGACCTGACAGAAAGGAAGGAAGGAAGGAAGGAAGGAAGGAAGGAAGGAAGGAAGGAAGGAAGGAAGGAAGGAAGGAAGGAAGGAAGGAAGGAAGGACCTGACAGAAAGGAAGGAAGGAAGGAAGGAAGGAAGGAAGGAAGGAAGGAAGGAAGGAAGGAAGGAAGGAAGGAAGGAAGGAAGGAAGATGGGGAAAAGACTCACTGACAGAGGGGGGGAGTGGGAAATAAATCTTCTCTCTGTCCAGCATCTTTTTCCCTTTATTGCCCCACACATCTGTCCCATGTGCCTTCTTCTTTCCCCATTCACCCCTTTGCCTGTCTCCCAGCCCTCCCTCCATCCCGTTGCTGCATCCCTCTCTCCCTCAGCCTTTGCCCCACTCCCAGGCTGGCCCTCCTCCTCCTATCCTTCTGCTTCTCTCCGGCCGGGTACAGGCTGCTGGGGATGTTGGGGCTGCTGCTGCTTCAGCTGCTCGGGCCTGGGTGTCGCTCCTCCCCCCTGCCATCACAGAGACCATCAGGGCTGGCTGCAGCAGCGAGGAGCAGCAGCGGGGGCAGTCCGCCCAACATGTCCTCCCGGCGCAGCCTCCCTGTCCGGGCTTGGCAGCGCCTGATGACAGTGCTGCCAAGAGAGCTGTGGTCAGCCCCAATGGTCTCCATGATGGTGGGGGGGGGGGAGGAGCAACACCCAGGCTCGAGCAGCTGAAGCAGCAGCAGCCACAACGTCCTGAGCAGCCTGCACCTGGCTGAAGCGAAATGGAAGGATAGCAGGAGGAGGGCTGGCCTGATGTGGGGCAATGGCTGAGGGGGAGAGGGATGCAGCAACGGGATGGAGGGCGTGGGCAGTGCAGCTTTCTCTGTGGGAGTCATCCATGGCCCGGTATAGAGGTGGCCATGGCTCGGTACCAGGTCAGGACCCAGTAAATGCGAAACGGCAAGATAGGGGGCATCATAGGTGGCCTGGCTCATGGCCATATATATATACATTAATTAGGGAAGAGCAGTTCCAAAACAGAAATAGCAAATAGTGTATGGCTAATTTCATATATCCAGCCACATTTATTTAGATCTCTTCTACCTGGGTGTTCATATAGGTATACCACAAATCCTGTTTCCATCTTAATGTACTATCCCATGTCTTAAGTGTTTGCAAGACCTGAGCAAGGCTGTTAACGTTTGGATATTTTAGAGGTCATCATTAATTCATAGGGTTGCCATAAGTCAGAAGTGACTTGACGGCATATAGCATACAACACATGAGACTGGGGAGTTGAACCTGGGTTTCCCTTGTCCTAATGTGACACTATAACTACCATACCAGCTCTCCAAAAGGATGTACTCCAAAGATGCTGTACATCTAAAAAGTCACAACAGACTGCTATATAATCATGGGCTTTTTGCCAGCTCATTTTTTAATCTTGGTCATTAGAAAACAATGTCTTTCTTGGCCTCTCCGATAGCCAATAAGTCACAGCTGCAAGTCCGTGTACTGAGCCAATTTCATGCTTGCTATAATTCTATTGTTTTTACCTCCTTGAACAGAACACCCAAGGGGTAGATCTGACCCATCGTCTCTTTGATGTTTATGGCTGGGTTATGTGGCCCGTGTGAACTGACAGGCAGCTGGCTTGCCGTGTCATTACCGAGCAAGGCAATTAAAGCAGATGAAATTTATGAAGTGCAGGGCCTGTCTTCAGATGAGCTTCCTGGCTCCACCTGCCCGTGTCCTAGCAAAGAGAGTCTGGCTGTTTGCTGTTAAACTGGCTGTCAAAGTGACAGTTGGCATGAAATTTCACCTCACATTGAAGGCACAGGAAGCACTGGGAGGCCAGCTCCTTCCCAGAGAGCTCCCTGTCTTTCAGGATGTGCTGGGATGAAAGGGAGGGAGGGCTGAGCCAAAGCAACTGGCACATAAGATATTTCTTTAGTTAGATTATTATATCCCATTCTTCTTCCCCACAGAGACTCACAGCGGCTTAAATATTGTTCTCCTCTCCTCCTTTTCATATCCACAAAACAACTGTGTGTGCTGAGAGAGACAGCAATTGGCCTAAGGTAACCCAGTGATAAGGTTGCCAACTTCCAGGTTGTGGCTAAAGATCTCCAAGTGAGAGATCAGTTAATCTGGAGAAAACAGTCACTTTGGAGGTGAATTCTATGGCATTATACCCCACTGAAGTCTCTCCCATCCTCAAACCCCTCCTCCACAGGCTCCAAACCACCCCCCCCCCCCAATCTCCATGTATTTCTCAACCTGGAGAACTTCATGGCAGACTAGTGTTTAAATAGGGTTGCCAATCCCCAGGTGGGGGCAGGGGATCCCCCGGGGTTGGAAGCCTTCCCCCCGCTTCAGGGTCACCAGAAAGTGGGAGGGGGGAGGGAAATGTCTGCTGGGCACTCCATTGTTCCCTATGGAGACCGATTCCCATAGGGAATAATGGAAAATTGATCCGTGGGTATCCTGGGGCTCTGGGGGGCAGGGCTGGGGTTTTTTCTGATTAAACAATTTTATTTGGTAATATATGGTAATTATATCCAATACTAATAAAATATTAATAAACACTTACTGCCTTCCCCATACATTACGCTTTTCCCTCCTTCCTCCCCCCAAATCTTGACTTCCGCCAGTGCCAATTGCTTAAAATTCTAATATCAAAAGGTATCTTTAACTTTAAAAGAATCTTAATAATAAAAAAAGAAAAAAATATATCTATCATTTTGCAAAGAAATAAAAAAACCACATTTCTTATACTTTATAAAATCCCACCCAGTTATTATAGTTCATCTTCTTTCTTCTTCTAAAAACCTAAGTGGTATTCTCAAAAATCACCCAATGTCCTTTTACTTTCTAGTCTTTTTCTATATATCTTCTGAATTTATCCCAATCCATTTTAAATCCCTCTAAATCATAGTCTTTCAAGATTCTTGTAAGTTTATCCATTTCACTCCATGACATAACTTTTACAATCCAGTCCCATTTTTCTGGTATTTTATCTTGCTTCCATAACTGCACATACAATGTCCAAGCAGCTGAAAGCAAGTACCAAATTACAATTCTATCTTCTTTTGGAAATATCTCCATTTGTAATCCCAATAGGAAAGTCTTTGGAGTTCTCTTAAATTCATATCCCAAGATTCTAGAAATTTCTTGTTGAATCATTTGCCAAAACTGTTTCCCTCTTTCACAAGTCCACCACATATGGTAGAAAGAACCTTCATGCTTTTTACATTTCCAACATCTATCTGGCATCTTATTGTTCATTTTTGCTAGTTTTTTAGGAGTCAAATACCACTTGTACATCATTTTATAACAGTTTTCTTTGATACTATAACATGTCGAAATGTTCAGAGTTCTTCCACAAGTATTCCCATGTTTCCATCTGTATTTCTTTATTAACATTAATTGCCCATTTTATCATTTGAGATTTTACTACTTCATCTTCAGTAGACCATTTCAGTTATAATTTATATAGTTTTGAAATCAACTTTTCATTATCTCCAAGCAGAACTTTTTCCAATTCGATTTGCTCTTTTCTTATTCCTTCACTTTTAATGTCGCTTTCCACCAGGTTCTTAATTTGTTGAATTTGAAACTAATCATATTTGTTACTTAATTCTTCCATCTTTAGTTCGATTTTACCACCTTGAATTTTCAATATTTGACCATATGATAGCCACTTTCCTTCACCTTCAGCATATATTTTTATTACTTCCGTTGGCACTATCCACAACGGCTTTCTCTCATCTCCATATTTTTTGTATTTTACCCACGTATTTAACAGATTTCTCTTTATATAATGGTGAGAGGAAAAGCCGTCCATTTTACTTTTATCATAATACATATATGCATGCCATTCAAATTTGTTTCCATGTCCTTCTAATGCTAAAAGTTTTTTATTTAACAGAGTTATTCATTCTTTTATCCACACCAAGCACACCGTTTCATGGTATAGTTTTAAATCTGGTAGTTGAAATCCACCTCTTTCTTTAGAATCTGTTAATACTTTCATTTTAATTCTTGGTTTCTTCCCAGCCCATACAAATTCCGAAATTTTCCTTTGCCATTTAATAAATTGTTTATTATCCTTCACAATCGGAATTGTTTGAAACACATACATTATTCTCAGTAGAATATTAATTTTTATTGCGGCTATTCTTCCCAGTAACAACAGATTGAGTCTATTCCATTTTAACATATCTTCTTCCAGTTTATGCCATAACTTTTCATAATTATTTTTATATAAATCAATATTTTTCATGGTAATTTCCACACCTAGATATTTTACTTTAGTCATAACTTCACACTCAGTTATGCTCTGTAATTCTTTCTGTTTTTCAATTCTCATATTTTTACACAAATTTTTTGATTTCTCTTTTATATAAAATCCAGCCAGTTCTCCATATTCTTGTATTTTACTCAAGAGCAGTGGCGTTACTTTTAATGGGTTTTCATTTATGAACATAACATCGTCAGCAAATGCTCTATATTTATAGGAAAATCCCTTCAATTTCAGTCCCTCTATCTCTTTATCCTCCTGAATTTGCATCAGCAAAATTTCTAAAGTCATTATAAACAACAACGGAGATAGAGGGCAACCTTGTCTTGTTCCTTTGCTGATCATTATATACTCGGTTAAATCTGTATTAATACAAAGTCTTGCCCATTGTTCAGTGTATACTGCTCTTACCATTCTAATAAAATTCTCTCCCAGTTTCTCCATCACCGCAAACATAAAGTCCCAATTTAAATTATCAAAAGCTTTCTCTGCATCCACAAAGAATAGCGCCACTTCTTTTTCAGGATGTCTTCCATAGTATTCTACAATATTTACAACGGTTCTAATATTGTCTCTTATTTGTCTCCTTGGAAGAAATCCTGCTTGCTCTTCTTTAATAAACTTCATCAAAAATTGTTTAAGTCTTTCTGCTAGTATTCTCGTGTATATTTTATAATCCACGTTTAACAATGAGATTCGTCTATCATTTTTTACATCTGTGACATCTCTATCTTCTTTTGGAATCAAAGAAATCACTGCTTCTTTCCACGTATTCGGTACTTTCCCCTCCATTCTTACAATATTCATCAATTTGTGCAGTTTGGGTATTAACCCTTCTCTGAGGACTTTATAAAATTTTACTGTAAATCCATCTGGACCAGGTGCTTTTCCCATTTTCATTACATTTATTGCTGCTTCAATTTCCATTTTTTCTATCGGTTCATTTAAGACTTTTTCCATATTTTCTGTCAATGGAGCCATATTAATTCTTTGCAAATATACCTCCAACTTTTCTTTACTTATTTTAAATTTTTTAAACAATTTGGTGTAATATTGAAAAAATTCCCTTTTTATTCCTTCCTGATCTACAGTTTCTTTTCCACCAACCTTTATTTTACTTATAATTTTAGCTTCTCTTTTCTTTTTTTTCAATTGCCAAGCCAAATATTTACCAGGTTTATTTGCTCCTTCAAAAGATTTCTGTTGCAGCCTTTTAGGTTCCACTCTACTTCTTTATTCAACAAATGTCCCAGTTGTGTCTGCAACATTGTAATCTCCCTAATAATGTTCTTCTTCCCAAGTCTTTTCCTTAGTTCCATTTCCTTTTTCTTTATTTCATTTTGAATGTCTTAACATTTGTTTTTCTTTTGTTTTTTTATCTTTATTATTCAATGTAATTAAAATACATCTCATCACTGCTTTATTGCATCCCATACCATTTGAAATTCCATGTCCTCAGTTTCATTTATTTTGAAAAAAAGCTTTCGTTTCTTTTTCTAGAGATATCCCTATTTCTTTGTTTTGTAGTAAATATTCATTTAACCTCCACCTTCTGTGTTTTTTTAATCGACTTAGTTGACCACATTAATGGGTTGTGGTCTGCTCTTACTTTAGAAGAATCTCTATATTTTTAGTTATAAGTCCTAAGTCTTTTGTACACCATATCATATCGATTCTTGAAAAAGTATTATGTCTTGCTGAGAAAAAGGTATAGTCCCCTACCTCAGAGTTGAACTTCCTCCATAGATCCTCCAAGTTTTCTTGTTTAACTAATTCAAAAAAAGATTTTGGCAATTTTTTTTCCTTATTATTTTTTTTCCTCCCCGATCTGTCCAATGTATTTTTAATTGTACCATTAAAATCTCCCATTATCATAATTTGTTCATATGACACTCGATCAAGCTGTTGCATTATTTCATTAAAAAAAGAATCTTTCACACCATTTGGTGCATATAGTCCCAGCAGCAGTGGGGTTTTTTGTATTTAAAGTTACTTCCACTGCTAAATATCTTCCATCATTATCTTTAAAAATTTCTTTGGGCTCCAATTCCTGTTTAATATAAAAAAGTACACCTCTCTTTTTTTGTTTAGCCAATGAATAAAATTCCAGACCCAATTGCTTATTCCATAAAAATTTATAATCCATTTGTTTAATATGAACTTCTTGTAAACAAATTATGTTGCATTTTTGCTTTGTAATCCAATGAAATGTTGCTTTTCTTTTTTGAGGTGAATTTAGTCCATTTACATTCCAAGATAATAATTTGTAATCCATTATGTTTTCTTCTTTAAGCTGTGTCACCAAATTCTTTATGTTCTTCTAAAAATCTTCTCAGTTCTTGTACACTTGCAATTGTAATCCTTCTGCCTAGGAGTTCAAAACTCAAACCTTCTGGTAGAATCCATCTATACCTTATATCATTGTCCTGTAATTTTCCTGTTATTTTTTTATAGGCCTTTCTATCAGTCAGTACTTTCCTTGGCAGCTCTTGGCAGGGGGGGAGCTGGTTTTTGAGATAGAGGCACCAGATTTGCAGCATGGCATCCAGTGTCTCTCCTCAAAATACCCTCCAAGTTTCAAAACTATTAGACCAGGGGGTCCAATTTTATGAGCCCCCAAAGAAGGTGCCCCTATCCTTCATTATTCCAAATGGAGGGAAGGCATTTAAGAAGTGTGCAGTCCCTTTAAATGTGATGGCCAGAACTCCCTTTGGAGTTCAATTATGCTTGCCACACCCTTGCTACTGGCTCCAACCCCAAAGCCTCCTGGCTCCACCCCCAAAGCCTCCTGGCTCCACCCCCAGAGTCCCCAGATATTTCTTGAATTGGAGTTGGCAACCCTATGTTTAAACCTGGTTCTCCCAGATCCTAGTCTGACAATCTAACCAGTACAATATGCCAACTCCAGGTAGGGAAATTTCTGGAGATTTGAGGGTAGACCCTGAGGAGGGTGGAGTTTGGGGAGGGATGGAACCTCAGTGGGACATACTGCTATAGAGTTCTCACTCCAAAGCAGTCATTTTCTCCCAGGGAACTGATCTCTGTCATCTGAAGATCAGTTGTAATTCCAGGAGACCATTAGGCCTTACCTGGAGGTTGGCAAACTATGTCTTATTTGAATACTGGCTTGGATTGTGCAGTAAACTAGACCACACCAAAGTAGTGGGCTGAACACCCCACAACTTGACCTGCAGGGCCTGAGATGAAGATTAGCACCTAAAGTTCAGCTTGCAGAAAGAGCCCTCTGTTGATCAGACACAGGCAGAAAGTCACAGTATTGATACCAGACCTGGTCTATCTGGAACTTTAATACTCAGCACTTCTTCAGGACTCTGTGACCTGGCTTCATGGAGACCATGGCTAAGTCCCAGCCACAGACTGAAGCTACTGCTTCAAGTCTCTCAGTCCTGACAGGATCTCTCAAAAAGCAGTATAGTTGCCACAGCCAAGTATGAGCTAGATCCTCAGGACATCCTGTAACTGAAGCTGTGGAAATACAGCTAACTGACACATCACATGCCTTCTCTTCCTGGCAGACCCGGTTTCTGACATCCCACTGCCAGGAGCAAAATGACCTCAAGACTTAACTGTTAACAAGACAGCCTTGGGATTTACAATGGGCCAAGTTAAAATTCATTTTTTTTTCATTAATTGATTCAGGATGGCCTAAAGCTCATGAAGCAGAAGGAGGTGGCAGGCCAAGGAATGGGGTGGGGGCATTCATATGGATAAGTTATGCAACAGGCATCAAGTTGACAGGATGTTGTGAAAGCAGTTGGCACAGAGTGAGAGGTAGAAAGAATGATCAACCTAGTGAGATTTAACTTACATAATTCTGAATGATGCCTGGCACATTGCGTGAATAAAAAAAGTAGAAAAGTATGTTTTCCTCTAAAATACTGAGATGTGGGGGTGTCAGAATGATCTCAAGGTGCTGTTTCTTGTGCCCCTCCTAGTCTCCAACCAGTGTTCCTTACTTGATCATTTGTCTTCATCAGCTGATTAAAGAGCTTGGTGCATTATCAACACCTAAACATGTTGTTTTATCAGGGGGAGGGGCCGTGGCTCAGTGGTAGAGCATCCACTTGGCTTGTTGAACATCCCACATTCAATACATGGGATCTCCAGTTTAAAGGATCAGGCAGCAGGTGATATGGCATCCTCTACCTGAGTCCCTAGAGAGCTGCTGCCAACCGAAGTCAGTACTGTCCTTGACAGGCCAATGGTCTTACTCAGTGTGAGATAGCTTTGTATGTGTTTATATTAAAGTTCGTTCATTGCATTTATAGCTGTCTTTTCTTGTGCTGTGGATCTTAGTGCAACAGTGCCCAAGGATTCTGAGTCTCCCAGGAACTGATCAGGCCCAGACCAACTTTGTTTCAGCAGCATTACTGTACTGTGTGCCGTTCAACTATGCCCAAGAATCTAAGAACAAGTCAATTAACACTAATAATAAGTAATTTAAAAAAGACCAACTCACACATTGTCCTAATATATGTGCGCATCCCTTATCTGTCCTGGTCCTGGTTGATCAGCCATTCTCTGGGAGTTCCATGCCTGGTATTTTATCCATACGTGAATGGGATCCCAATTTGGACTGGGATCCTGGTAAATGGAGAAAGGTGGTTTGAGCTCCTACTCTTGTGCTATTTTCCTAACCTGAAATGGTTCTAGGAAGCTGCTATTTGCCCTGCTGAGGAACTGGCCCCCCAGACCAGGTAATTCTTCATCTGAGAATTAAATACCACATACAGACCTCCCAGAATATCGGTCAGTGGGCCATGTGTGGGACACATGAACTTTGTAATATACAGCACTGTAAAACCACCTCCAGCAGGTCTCTGGAGAGGCAGCAAGCACATTTTTAAAATAAACCAATAAAAAGAACATCCAAGGCCTTTATTTTCTCCTTTCCCCCTCCCTTTTCAAATAGCCCCCCGCCCCCCGGCCATAACAGCTGCCAAAAGCAAACAAATCTATCTCAACCCTACTTTTTAGAACTTGCCTTATTACAGCCCCCCCCCCCCCCAATTATTTAACCAATGCTTTAGTTAATTCCACCTTTTCATTAAACTTCTTGAAGTGTAGCCTTAGCAAATACCTGGTCCTCTACCCTGAACAGATGGATAGCTGCTAATGTATAAAAAGGTTTATTCTAAAAATAAGATTAACAGACAAACAACACACACTGCCAAACTATAGAGTTTAGTGTTTTGTTTTGTTGTTTTTTTAAAAAAATCAGTATGGGGTTATTACTGGCAGAATGTGAAGATTTGGTGTTAAAAACACACTGGATGTCCCCTTCCCCACCTTAAACTATTCCTATTTTATAACAGGAGACAGTTGAATTAGCTGTCTGGGCTGAAATTCAAAGGTGACGAATGGGGAATGCGACATTATGGAAGTAAATCACTGTGGGCTGGCACCGTGTAGGTGGCTGTAATTTTCATCCCAAGAAAGCAGAAGAGCTGATCTATATCAGGAAAACAGCTCCAAGGAAAGGTGCAAGATGTGTGGGAAGCTGGCTGCCACTTTCATTCCCCCTATTGGCTGCCTGTCTCTCTGCATCACTCACATTCATTAACAAGTTTAAGAGATTGGCACATGGTGCTGGAAATTATGCCAACCCACACAAGTTTATTCAGTTGGCGTTGGTAATGGAACTGAATGACAAGTCTGTAAAAAGAAGAACAAGCAGAAGGGGTAAGGCTGCGGGGAGGGAAAATATTCCTTCACCTTTATTTTTGAGCGCATTTAATTATACTTCGTTATGCCCACACAATGGGTCTCATTGTGGGCAAGGGAAATCTGAATTCCTTCCTGTAAAAGATCTTTGTTAGACTTAAATCAAAGCTTAGCAAGACATGACAGTTTCCACGTGTACATTCACCAGTTAGAGAGCTAGTTTGAGTAGTGGTTAAGAGCAGCGGACTCTAATCTGGAGAACCGGGTTTGATTCCTCATTCCTTCACATGCAACTGTTGGGTGACTTTGGGTCAGTCACAGTTCTCTCAGAGCTGTTCTCTCAAGAGCAGTTCTCAAAGAGCTCTCTCAGCCCCACCTATCTCACAGAGTGTCTGTTGTAGGGAGAGGAAGGGAAAGAGATTGTAAACCACTCTGAGTGAAGGGCAGGGTATAAATCCATCCTCCATCTCCCCCAATGTCAGATCCATTATTCATCCATGTTCTGACAAAAAATGTCTTGCACTGCTTTGCAAGGCATCTTTTCTGGTTCAAATTGCTACCACTGGAATCCACCCAGCTTGCTTGCTTTCATAAGCTGCTGTGGCTCAGGAGATGCCCAAGGAAGGAAGAATGCTCCGGAAGGCATCCTCCACAGCCAGTTCACATCTTTCCCTTCACAAAAGCAGCCAAGCCCAGAAAGGCCATTTTCACCCTCTGAGTTCTGACCAGACTACAGAATGTGAACCTGCTGTGGAGAGGCCTCACTGTGCCAGGGAGCTCTTCCTCCTTTGGGTGTCTACTAGGCCTGTGCAAGGCATGAGAGGGAATCAGGCAGGAGCTCCAGTGGCTCACTGAGGCAAGAAGGTTGAGCACAGTGACAAAGAATCTTTTCCAAAGGTGCATCAGGCTGAGCTGGAAGATGCTCTGTGAGACAAGGCAGTGCCATTTGCTAGAGTTAGATGAATTCTGGATTCTGACCTCTGAAAGGAGTCTAATTTGGGCTGCTTCCATATGGAAATGATTCTCTGTGTAGCTCTCGTAAGGAAGCCAAGGTACAGCAAGTGGATATTATATTATAGCATTAGAGAAAGTCCAGAAAAGGGCAACTAGAATGATTAAAGGGCTGGAACACTTTCCCTTTGAAGAAAGGTTGAAACGCTTGGGGCTCTTTAGCTTGGAGAAACGTCGACTGCAGAGTGACATGATAGAGGTTTACAAGATAACGCATGGGATGGAGATAGTAGAGAAAGAAGTACTTTTCTCCCTTTCTCACAATACAAGAACTCGTGGGCATTCGATGAAATTGCTGAGCAGACAGGTTAAAACAGATAAAAGGAAGTACTTCTTCACCCAAAGGGTGATTAACATGTGGATGGGCCATTGGCCTGATCTAACATGGCTTCTCTTATGTTCTCTTAAGTGTACGGATGGAAAATGTCCCATCTGGTTTGGTCCTTGAACCACTGGCTAGTCTTGCTCAGTATTAGCATTGGCTCACTGAAGTCTCAGGCAGAAATATTTCCCAGCTTTTGAATGGAAAGGGCAGAGACTGAGCTACAGCTGGGTTGTCAGCCATCACCTGGAAACCAGCAGGAGATGGGGGAAGGTGAGTACTTACTGCAGGGTGGGTGGCAGTCTCCATGGCTGCGTGATGATGTTATTTCTGGCATGACTCGGAAGCACCGACATTGTGCCAGGGCTCTAGCACTCACCCCAAACCTCTATGGAGTTTTCTTGGCAAGGGCTAGATCATCACTCCAGTGCAACACCAACACTTCTAGGTCATTCTAGAAGTGACATCATCATATGACAACAAAGATTCCCCCCCCCCCCATTTTGTTAGCCTGCTTCCATCCATTGACCAGAGAAACATTGGCAGGCATCAGTAGCAATTACCACAAATCTGCCCTCAAGCCTAATCTTCAGTCATATATATGTTCTCTACATGTGTGGATGTTCTATTACTGGTTCCTCCCAACACATGCCCTCTCTGTAGACATGGCAACTTGCTTTCTAAGCTGCTTTACACTTCTATACCATTGGTCTATCAAGGTTAGTTCTATTTATTCTGATTGGCAGCTGTTGTCCAGAATCCCAGACAGAGGTCACATCATTCACATCATCCACTACCTGATCTCATTCATCCATTCATTTATATTTGTATCCCACTCTCCCTGCGAACAGGCTCAGGGTGACTAACAGATCCCAGAGATTGAACCTGTGTGCAAAGCTGATGCTCTAGCTCTACTACTGAGCTGTGACCCCTGCCCAGGTTTTCAATCTTATTCCCTTTTGTCGTTGGGTATTCTTTCTACAGAAATGACATACAGTCCCTTTGCCAACATCCACTGGGGAGGGGACAGGGCTGCATGGGAGAGCAAGTTCCCAGACGCAGTCTCTGGCATCTCCACTGAAAGGATCTCAGTTATCAGCTGTTGGGAAAGATCTCTGTTTGAATCCTAGCAGAACTGCTGTCTTTGTGGACAATATTGAGCCAAGATGGATCAATGGTGTGACTTGGCAGCTTTATGTGCTCCCAAGTCTTGAAATACAAGAGGTTGCTGCATGTCCAGCCTCTGGCTGTGTGCAAATCCTAGGGAACAAGTTGGAAAACACTTTTATTTTCACTTGCACTTTACCAGATTATGTGATCTAGTGGGTAGATAGTCAGAGAAGGATTGGGGAAGTATGGGTTCAAACACTCACTGACATATTTACTTACTTACTTCATTTATACCTCATTTGACTCCCCAATGGGGACCCAACATTTCCCTCTCCTCCATTTTATCTTCATAACAGCACTGTGAGGTAGAGGTTATTACACTGAGACAGGGCTTTTTTGTAGAAAAAGCCCAGCAGGAACTCATTTGCATATTAGGCTACACCCCTCATGTCACCATTGTTTCACACAGGGCTTTTTTGTAGGAAAAGCCCAGCAGCAAACTATTTGCATATTAGGCCACACCCCTGACACCAAGCCAGTTGGAACTGCATTCCTGTGCGTTCCTGCTAAAAAAAAAAAGCCCTGCACAAGATATTATGACTACCCAAAGGTCATCCAGCAAGCTTCTATGGCAGAGTGGGGATTCAAGTTGAGCTCTCTCAAGATACTAACCTGAAACTCTAAGCATGACATCACACTGGTTCTCACACATCAGATTTAGTGAGCCAGCCATTCTGTCAGCCAAATCTGTACAGCCTTGTTATGAAGATAATATTGGCAAAGGCAGGAAAACCAGAGTTCCTTGCAAGACAGGCAAGTTTAAAAATAGATTTTTATTTTACTGTGATTCTCCCTGAAGTTGTTTCCTCCGTTTTCTCTTATAGGTATTCCCAGGCAATGTATAGGAATGAAGTTGGTGAATCATTCATTGAGGTACAACTGAGGAAACATGTATACTATATCCTTGTTCACTAAGGCAAATATGAGCGTTCCTGTTGTCAACAGCTTGGCTGTTGCCATAAGTATTTGCCCCATGCCCATCCCCCATGCCCCACCCCCAGATTACGTGGCCTGTCCAGACTCAGTGGAGGCCTACTTTAAGGAACATGAGTCAAAAAAACCAGAACAAAGTGGCCCCAACCTGGATAGCCCAGGCAAGACCGATCTCTTCAGATATCAGGAGCCAGGCAGGGCTGACTCTGGCAAGAACTTGGATGGGAGGCCTCCTTGGAATACCAGAAAGCGGGAGACGGGGGGCAGGCTTTATTTAGCCACGTCCTTGAATTTCCTTCAGAACCACAATAGGGGTCAGTCACCAGAGGTTGCCATGGCTTCCAGGTGCACTTATACACATGCACACACACACTCTCTCTCATGCACACACACAAATACAAAAATACCCCCAAAACCCTAAACCTCCCCCCCACACACACACAAAAAAACCAGGACAAAGTCATGTTCAACTATGGGAAAACATCCAGATGACTGCAAAATATCTTGTCCTTTACTTATGAATATCCATTACATCAGGCCTCATTTTGGGCAGGAGCTCTGGAACTTCTAAATTTTATTGTGCTCTTTCTTTCTATACCCGCCCTCCCAAAAAACTTGCTTCTGGGCTCCATTGTTCAAATTCCCTGTAAGAATTTTGCTGAACTCTAAGATTTGATAAACTTTCTAATACTTGACCCCACAAAAAGGGGAATATAACCAAAACATATAAAGCAGACAGATAGAAATCTTCATCATGCCACTATGGCCACATAGGAGAAAGTAATTTTAAAAGTATGATGGGAGTAAGGTTCTATTATGACAATTATAATTCAAGAAGCATTTTAAGGTAGATGCTGAGCTGATATAATTTAGTACACCTTCCGGTGATGTCAGAGGTGTTTGGCATAGGCAAATGAGTTATGCTAATAAGCTCCAGCACCTCTTTTTCTACAAAACAACCCCTGCATTATATACTGTAAGAAATACAGCTGAACCTATACCTGGCAAATAAAATCAAGAATTGTATCACTTATTATTTAATCTATGAGAGAAGAACAAAGGAAGACGAAGAAAACATGAAGATATAATGTTTAAGTGATATTAGGTTTGTATAGTGTAAAAGATTTTGTCAAAGTTGTTAATTCTTAAATTCTTCCTTTAATAAAGAAAGAAAATGCCAAAAAAAATTGCATGACTGTTGTTCAAATCTCCTTTCTTTCTGATGTACTCAGTAGGGTTGAGGGGGTTGCTTCTAAATTGCTGAACATAAAGACAGGTAGGCATCATCATCATCATCATCATTGTAGTACAATTATTATGGGATACCAAAGGCCCTCAGTGCAGTATTGGATAGATATGTGTTTGGATGCTGAGCAAGGAATATATGCATGTTGTTAAATCCATCCCAATGGCTTTCTAAGTTGGGTGAATCCAGAGCTGATTTATGTGATACCTGAAAATATCATTGACACCTGAAAACATCTTTGAAGGATAATAAAGATTCAATGATGATAAATGGCTATGATGTAGGGTGCATAATCTAACTGCAAAAAGTTAAAAATGGCCATATTAATCACAAGGATGCATCAGAATGAACAGTGGTAAATTTGAGAATGAAAAAAAATGCTTCATGGAACAAGATGAAAGAACGAGGACATATTATAAAATTGGTCTTCCAAGGAAGGAAGAAAGAAGGGAAAAATGAGGGGGGGAGAGAAGCTGCTTAATAGAGCATAAGATTCTGAATTACAGATAAATCTATTACAGTCTCCCAGATAATGCATTGCGCAAAGAGCTTTTATGTGTGTTAAAGGGAGGAATTAGACGGATTTATAAGGGTCAAGACTTGCCCTACTTACACATAGGCCTCCTTCATTTTCTGTCAGTGGGCGTTTTGTTAAGGCGGTTAACAGGGCAGAATTTATATACCCTAGAGATTTGATCTTTCAAGATCTTATGTTTCAAGCACCAGAATACAGTACAAGCAGGCATGGAGTAGAACATGAATATGGCCTGGGAACAAGGGAAGCCGTCAGCTGAGTGGTCCCTACGTCACTGGAAGCACAGCAGGGGCCATTTGGCTCAGGCCCAACCAGAGGAGGCCACAGTGATAGAGGCGGGCTCTCCTGTTGCCTCCTCCTACGCTGCTACTGGCCAAATCCAAGCTGAGTACAGGGAGCTCAGTTTATCTTGTTCATGGGGTAACTGTACTCATAAATAAAAGGGCCAGTCTGGCCAAACAGGGCCAAAACATCATGTTTTCTGTGTCATTAAGATCATATAAGCCTTGCACATGGCGTACTCAATTTGCAGAAGAAGCTATAGCCCAGGGGGAATCTTATCACTGGCTGGCACAGCTCAGAAGAGCCGGATTTGCTCAGCATGCATCTCCAAAGCTAGTTCAGCTGCCTGTGAATCTTTTTGGGGCTGCATGCACTCCACCATAGAGGAGTAGCACTCTGTAACATTGACAGGGAGTGGCTCCTTCCTTTCTGTCTCCTTGCTAGCCCCAGGCAGGCACTCCTGTCCCAAAACACATCAAAGGTAATTTGTATTTTGGCTCTTTGTCTAAGGTGCACCACTGACAAACGGAAAATAGCTTGGCCCCTTAGGCACTCCCCCCAATGCTTGTCCCAGTTGCTTTCCCCCCTCCTCTCAGTTTCCATTGCGAATGAAATGACATCAGCTAGGTCTCAGATTATGGTGAAAGACCTTCAATTCTGATTGAAGTACACATTGTGAGAAGCATTGTTAGCTGGTTCTTTTCAGATAGATCCAAGTAGGCAGCTGTGTTGGTCTGAAGTAGTAGAACAAAATAGGAGTCCTATTTGGTTCTTTTCAGTCATCATTGTCACACTACAGTGGTCTCTCTTCTGTGTCATTTCTAGTAAGTTTTTTTTTAAAAGCCAGGTGTCTATAATGTTTGCAGTTTCAGTTAAAATTTCAGCACAGTCTCATTTTCATAAGACCACTATGAATTAATTCACATGTGATGCTAAAAGTGCTACATGAATGATGCTGGGGCTTGCAAACTATCATTTGAAGCTCGTTTGTTGTCCTAGTTTGGGAGGACAACCCACGGTTTGGATGAATGGGCAAACTATGGTTTGTACTACCCGGGGCTGGAAGTAACTTGTTGAATTGCTTTAGGAGGTGGGTAGCCATGTTGGTCTGAACTAGCAGAACAAAGTTTGAGTCCAGTGGAATCTTTAAGACCAACAAAGTTTTATTCTGGGTATAAGTTTTCCTGCTCATGCACACATCTTCAGAAGCCATACTGAACTGCTGTGCATGAATGGGAGGAAGGAGAAGGAAGTGTGCGAGTATCAGGCTCATTCATTCAGTATTAGACCATGCTGTCATGAACCACTGGTTATATTTAGATGTCACAATAAAATCTGTTTCTTTTGTGAGACAAAAAAATTGACATTGGTTTCTTGTTGGGCTCATGTACTTTCTTTCTCTTCATGCCTTGTGTGTAGTGTGTGAAGACTTCCCATATTTTATTAGAATACTGGTTTGTGTGTATGAAACACACTCTAATTTGTTGAAGTGCATGCATTTGGACATCACAGAATAGACTTCTTCCTCACAGGTATTTTCTCCTGCATAACCAGGGAATCCCCTCACATTTGAGGGGCACATACTGCTTTGGGGGTAAAGTGTAGATGACTGGGGAAGGCAATGGCAAACCACCCGGTAAAAAGTCTGACAAGAAAACGTCCTGATATGATGGTCATCCCGTGGGTTGGTAACAACCCGGTGCTTACCTTTTTACTGATCTTTCCAAGCACAACTTTTGGGGTCCCAGGGCTTCTCCTTTGAGCCAAATGAGAGAAACCTCCTTACAACCAGCTCAGAGAAGGGATTGCATGGTGGCTGTGGGTGGAATATTCACATTGACATGCCACCCCAGCCAATCCACAGAGGGTTCAGACCCAAAATCTAGGCTGTGCAGTTGGACAGCAAGGTACAGATTGCATAGCCGAAGGACTCTTTGAACTGCAATATTTTTCATTCATTCAAGAGGAAGAAAAGCACTGTATATAGATCAAGGGCACAATCTAAGCAAAGCCCTTTTAAAATCCCATTGATTTCCTTCATAGAAAAAAAAATCAGTTCACACTCAACACGCCTACTGAAATCAGTGGGATGTAAAGGGATTTTGCTTTAGTTGGGTGGTGCCCCATGTCTGTGCAGCAACTTGTGAAGAGAAACAAAAATGGTATCGGTTAACTCATATTTCCTATGAAACAAAAGGGATCTTTAATTAATAAATCCAAATGGGGAAGATTCGTTTCCATTTTAGGTTAGGAAATGTACCATTATTCTGTTGGCATGTGTCACTTTCAGAATGATATAATTCATCCATGCACAACCGAGAAAGGTCTGCCTGCACGCATGGGGGAAAGGGGCTAGTGCAGCCATACTTCCTTTTTGTAGAACAAGCGTGTTTTCTGTTTTGCTTGTTTCCCGTGAAACAATAAAAAACCAGAAGGATTTGGAAACCAGCCAGATCTAGTTTCTTTAGAATTGCCACCTAAAAACTAAAGTATGTGATGTAGTTAATTATAAACCATCTAAAGGCTGAGCATCTGCTTAAGTTGTGTCAGATTTGCCCATAATAAAACTCAAAGGTTGGGAAAATAGTAAATGATATTAACTCAGATCAGGAGCAGACAAGCAAGTTCATATACATGCAAAAACATGTGCATTTCCCAAGACGGAGTGCATTTTGCTAATGCTTAGTTAATATATGTAAAAGTCACATCATCTAGCAATGTTTCCTTATCTCTTCTTGTAATATTCATGAAATAAAAAGAGGGGAAACTCTGTACCAAGGTGACCTCAGTTGTACACTCTTTATAAGATAAGAAAAAATGAAGCAGGTTTGCATACATATCTTCATACCGTGTCAGGGTTGGGCCTGATGAGTCTTCATCCTCCAATAAGTGACACACTGCATAATTAATTGCTTCTGCAGGTCATGGAAAGAGTCAAGAAACTATGCAGGGCACCAAAGCCCTGTAAACCTAATCAGTAGATAGCAGTCTTGACCTCCCACCTCCACGCTCTAAGAACTGGCCCACTTCATTCCTTAGGAGGACCAAAAACACCAAGGCCTGCAATGGTAGAAGAGAATGACATCAGAGCAGCTGGAAGGGACACTGCAGCACTGTGCCAGAAGTAGGGCCTCCACAGAACTAGGGTTACCATATAGGGCTGCCAAGTTCCCGGTTCCCCTGGCGAACCTCCCCCGGCATCATCGGTGTGATGACGTCACCCGGAAGTGACATCATTGCGCCGGAGCGTGCTGGCCACTCTAAGTGCTTCCGGGAAAACTCTAGCCATTTGGGAGGGAAAACTCTTTGGTACAATAGTTATCATAGAGTTCTTCCATCCCAAATGGCTAGAGCATCTGGGAAAACCTTAGAGTTTTCCCGGAAACACCTAAAGCGGCTGCAAGCAATGTTGCCGGCTCAACGATGTCACTTCTGGGTGATGTTATTGCATTGTGTGTGCACGAATGTCCCTCACCAAGCAATGCTGGGGAGTTGGCAACCCTATTACCATACCTGATTTGGGAAATTCCTGGTGATTTGGGGATGGTGTTTGAGGAAGGTGAAGTTTGGAGAGGTGATTGGGAATGTAGTATCACATCATATGAAGTCATATCCAGATCAAAGGTCAATCCCTTCTACTTTTCCCTTTTCTTTAAGGCCACTTCCTGTCACCAAAATTAAAATTTGAAATGCTAAACCTCATATTACTTGTATCTGCCTTTTCCCTCTCTCCTAACCTCAGTTGTATGTTACTAAGGGCATTTTCCCACAGAGCTTACCGCGGAGTGATGTCCCTCTTCACCGCGCAGCGTCTGCGCGGATTTCCCATCAACTGCTCCGCAGAACCAGGAAGTGCCGGATCTTTTGCGTCGCAGATGTAAACTGCTAAAAACCAGTTTACGTTAGCGATGCAAAAGCGGCAGCTCTTCCTGGTTATGTGGAGCAGTTGGTGGGAAATCCGCGCAGACGCTGCGTGGTGAAGAAGGACGTCGCTCCGCGGTAAGCTCTGTGGGAAAACGCCCTAACACTTTAATTCTAAATGTTTGAGTTACTATCATTTGCTGCTGTGCAGTCATGTTCCACACAAACCTACAAAGCCTCTCCAAATCAAAGAATTCAGGTTGTCACGGCTGGTAACATCATTAGGGTTTGTAGAATCTTTCGGGATCAAATCCTCTCCAAATCCTCTTCAGGTATTTCTCATTGTTAAGGGAAAAAATCACCTGTGAAGACCCATAGGAGGACTCCAGTCAACAGCTGTCCCATCCCCCTCTTATTCCCCAACCAGCCTCTGGTTTTTAGTGTCTTTATGGATGACAATCAAGCCATGTCTTCCAATCTCTATAGTATAACATACAGTCAGTTGAATTCTGAGAGAATTCCAAGCCCTAGGGTGATAATTCCACACAGGAGCCAGAGCAGAGCCAGGCTACAATCACATATTGTTGGGTATTCTGTTGTACTTGACACTCTGGTATTCTGCAGCTACAAGATGCTGAAGCGTGCCTGGGAAAATAAAGCTACCACTGGGAAAATTAAGCCACTGTTTACCTGCAGTGTGGAGGTCCCAGCTAGATTGTCTTGTCTTGAAAAGATAGGAAAGAAAAGGTCCCCTGTGCAAGCACCAGTTGTTTCCGACTCTGGGGTGACGTTGCTTTCACATTTTCACGGCAGACTTTTTACGGGGTGGTTTGCCATTGCCTTCCCCAGTCTTTTACACTTTCCCCCCAGCAAGCTGGGTACTCACTTTACCAACCTCAGAAGGATGGAAAGCTGAGTCAACCTTGGGCTGGCTACCTGAATCCAGCTTCCGCCGGAATGAAGCTCAGGTAGTGAGCAGAGAGTTCAGACCACAGTACTGCAGTACTGCTGCTTTACCACTATGCGCCACGGGGCCGCTAGACAAGATAAGGCTGATGCAAATGAGCATGACGATAGCAAAATATCTCCAATGACGGATGGGTGCAGCCTCTGTGTGAGGCCTAGTGCAGGATTATTTAAGGATGAGACTGTAGAAGGGCTGGGGAGAATGCAGCAGCCAAACTCATCCTGGAACAGGATGGTGGCAGATGGTGAAATGTAAAACCCTCCCTTTTTATCAAAGGCCCAAATAAGTCAGCAGAAGGTCCTCAGGTCTCCTGGCTCTGCTTCCTGCCTTACTAGGCTTGCCAGTCCCCAGGTTCCAGCAGGAGATCCCCTGGTTTTGCAGGCTCTTCCCTGACACTAGCCAGCTGGTCAGTGGGAGGGAAGTCACACTCAAACAGTCTCCATGTGCCTTTAACTCTTGGCAAGGTTAGGAGATGCTTGCAACTGTTTGTGTTTCCAAATGTGTGTATGAACATAAGAATACAAGAGAAGCCATTTTGGATCAGGTCAATGGCCTATCCAGTCCAACACTCTGTCACACAGTGGCCAAAAAACCCAGGTGTCATCAGGAGGTCCACCAGTGGACACTTCTGAAGCCCACCCCCCCACCCCAGCACCAAGAATGCAGAACATCATTTGCCCCAGACAGAGAGTTCCATCTATATCTTGTGGCTGATAGCCACTGATGGACATAAAAACTTTAAATCTTGGCAGCAGGAGAGCTGGATGGGGGTGGATTAAGCCAGCAGAGCCACGGAGTGTGTGAAGCCTCTGCGAAAGGCAGAGAAGCCAGCACAATTCCTCTGTTTGTTTTGCATTCACTTCAGAAGTCATTTATATAGTGAAATAGTTAGTAAATTAGCTAGAACCTGATTATAGGATAAAGGGAAACTCCACCCCCTAGGCTGAGCTCCATTCCTGTTCCTGTGTTAGTCTGAAGAAGCTGGTTGAAATACAGCAGATTGTTATATTCAGCAACTCTCATGGTGAGTAAATTGCCCCAGTGAGATCACAAAAGTGTGGGCTTGCAAATTGTGTTTATTTTGGCTGCTTTGTGAGTATATGTGTGTGCCCCTTAAAAAAGCCATGCTTGGAAATGCTTCCAAAGGCAAACAAGAGAACAGGTGGAGATATGACAAATTTCACTTTCATTTAAGTGGAAATGCAGCTGCCATTGTAGGCCATTGTAGGCAAAAAAGAGGATGAGGAAAGAAGACTATCCAGGAGAACTGTACTGCTGTATTTTTTTAATTTATTTATTTAGGGAATGAGAAAGTCTCATGGCACCACACCCAAAGTTCCCAGATGTTTGTAATCAAATGTCATGCATGCCATGACGCCCTCAACAAATAGCTAAGCCATGATTGGCCCTCAGATCACCTGATGGCCAAGTCTAATATTCTCTCCATGTAGGGTTCCAGCTCTGGGTTGATAGTCAACAAAGTTGAAGATGAAGCTGGAACCCTCTGTTCTAACAATGTTATTGTTTTTACTAAATTGAATTGTTATTTATATTGATTGTTTTTATATGTTTATTTTATGTGGTGATCTATGTAGTTCCCCGGCCCTGGGCCTGCTCACAGAGAGGGTGGAATATAAATTTAAGTGAGTAAATAAGTAGGTAAGTAATAAATAAATAAAGTGAAGTGAAGTGAAGTGAAGTGAAGTGAAAACAGGCAAGTGCTTGAATGGGAGACCAGCAAGGACTATATAGAGGAAGGCACCAGCAAACCATCTTTGCTTATTCACTTGCCTTGAAAACTCAATGGCCGTTTTCCCACTCACGTTTTACTGGCGCCACAACCATCCTGACGCCGGCGAATCTGCCTGGATTTCGCATCAGAAGCTCCGGCGCTCCCAGAAGCGCCGGCTACTTCCGTCGCTAAGCCAGCGCAAACGGAAATCGCAAAGATGCAGGAAAACGTTTGCGCTGGCTTAGCGACGGAAAGCGCCGGCGCTTCTGGGAGCGCCGGCGCTTCTGTTGCGAAATCCAGGCAGATTCGCCGGCGTCAGGATGGTCGTGGCGCCAGTAAAACGTGAGTGGGAAAACGGCCAATGAGATCACCTTAAGCCGGCTGTGATTTGACAGCACTTTACACACAGACACACAAATCAACAGCCGAGTGTTTTAAAAAAGCTAAAGTAACTTTTTAAAAAGACTCTCAAGTAAGGGGAAGTAGTTTCAATCCAAAACAATATCAGCCATTCACTAATGCCTGGGGAAATGAGAACATTTTGCCTTAAACTCAGCACTTTGGAACTAACCATCGGAACTCAGAGAGGGGAGTTGGATTTATATACCACCCTTCACTCAGAGTCCCAGAGTGTTTTACAATCTCCTTCCTTTCCTCTCCCCACAACAGACACCCTGCGAGGTAGGTGCGGCTGAGAGAGCTCTAACAGAAACTGCTCTTGAGAGAACAGCTCGGAGAGAACTGTGACTGTTCCAAGGTCACCCAACCCTGCTGGCTTCATGTGAAGGAGAGGGGAATCAAACCCAGTTCTCCCTGATTAGAGTTCACCACTCTTAACCAACGCACCAAACTGGCTCCAGTAGCACTTCCAAGGCATATGGAGCAAGGCCTCTGAGGATGATCTTAACTAATGGATAGGAAGGTATCTTGGTCCCAGAACATTCAGGGTTTTAAGAATGCTATACTCTTCTAAGCCCATTGACTCCAGTGATTTTAGAAGGCCATAGCTCTGCTTAGGGACACTGCAATTATTTATTTATTTATTTATTTAAATCATTGGTATACCATCTTTCTGGTCCCCAAAGCAGCAATCAAAACATTAAATTACCATTTAAAAATACATATGAATACATATAAAATATTTCAAACAAATAAAATATATAAACCCAAAGGCATGCAAACAGAGAAAAAGGCCAATTAGTGAGGAAACGCTGAACAAAACAAAGAAGTCTTCACCTGCTGGCAAAAGACAACAACAGAGGGAGACAGATGGATCTTCCTGGGGAGGCTGTTCTACACTTTTGTGCCATGACCTTTCTTGGGTTTCCACTCATCTAGCCTGAGATTGCAAGGGAACCAGAATCAGGACCTCTGATGAAGACTGTAATAGTTGGGTAGATTCAGGGCTTTTGTTGTAGAAAAAGTTCGACAGGAACTCATTTGCACATTAGGCCACACCCCTTGACATCACCATTGTTTCTCACAGGGCTTTTGTTGTAGAAAATGCCTGGCAAGCACTCATTTGCTTATTAGACTACACCCCTTGGCATCACCATCGTTCCATACAGGACTTTTGTGTAGGAAAAAAACTGGTAGGAGCTCATTTGCATATTAGGCCACACCCCCTGATGCCAAGCCAGTGGGAACTGCATTCCTGTGTGTTCCTGCTCTAAAAAAGCTCTGGGTAGATTCATATGGCAGTAGGTGATCCTTAAGGTATTCTGTATAGGCCTTTAAAGGTCAAAAACAGCACTTTGCATTGGGCAAAGAAATATATTGGTAGCCCATATAGGTGGGACAAGACTCCGGTGATAGAATCCCTACATATTACCCACTCCAGTCAGCATTCAGCCCACAGCATTCTGTGCCAAGTGTAGCTTGAATGAAGACACTCTTCGAGGGCATGTAAAAATGGGCAACCTGAATTGTGTATGGAAATTAAGATTATAACTAATCTAAATAGTAAGGAATCTTGCTAATGCTTTTTGAACTAACTGACGATGTTTTGAAGGAGTCTTCAAAGGTCATCCTAGCAGGGCACATTACAGTCATCGGGATGTGGCGAGAACATGAATCGCTGTGGCCAGAACTTGCATAAGCCTCCATGACTTGAAGGGAAAAACATTACAGGCAAAATCTGGCCTGTTGTGTCTTGCAGGAACAAGCACATGTACCTGCAAGGAAGGAGTTGAAATGTACAAAAACACGAAAAGCATTTTGAGGAGACTTGGCAGAATTTATTAGCCTAGGTACTCATTGACACAGCTGTTTACTCTGCAACACAGAATGCTGTGGAAAGGCTACCCTGACCCCAAGCACTAAATTCATGCTATTACTAACTACTGTTGGTAAAAATAAATGAGGCACTGTACTGTAAGCCTAAGTAAACAGGCCCAACCTGCATGGTAGCCATTTCCTTGTGGTGACTTTCTATGCCTCCCTAGCTATGTTGCTTCTTATATGGAAACATCATGTGATGTGGAGAGTCTGGGATTTTCCAGATATCAACAAAACAGTCCCTTCCCCCTCAGTGCTGCACTAGTTGGATATATAAGTCATGGAAAGTCATTGAGGAGAAGTAAGAGCCTCAAGGGTTGAGGCAGAAGGACTATCAAAATAACTGGGGCACTTCCAAGGTTACTGTCTTGTACGCTAAGGTGGGACTGGTTAAAAGGAAGATGATATTCAAAAGTGTTGCGTCAGTGCCAGTGTTATCATAAAAATGACTTGTTTAATTCTCTGTGAGCCCATGGTCAAAGTCCAACTACTGCACTTTCCCTTTAACATTAAAGAATCCAATTTCTAGTACTGTTCATGGTACCATCAGAATTTTGATGTATTGTTATATTATTTATTTACTTCATCTCTCCTCAACAGAGATGCAAAGTGGTTTATATCGTTTTCCTCTCCCCCATTTTAGCCTCACAAGATAGACTAAGTTAAGGGTATGTCACTAGCTCAAGGTCACCCAGCAAGCTGCCCTGGCAGAGGGGGAATTTGAACCTGGGTCTCCCAGATCTGAATCTGACAGTCATCCAATACACCACATTGGATCTCCAGCATGATAATGATGGGCAAAATAGGACACAGAGGTCAGCACCTTTGGCTCTAATGCTTTTTTCTTTCAGTTGCTTCCCCAGTGGCGTAGGAAGGGGGGGGCGGGAGGGGCGGGTCGCCCCAGGTCTGGGGGCTCTGGGGGGCCCCTTGGCAATGCCAAGGGGCCCCTCAGAAGCCGGCTGCCTGGCGTCCCTGCCGCCGCCACAGAAGGAAGTTCTGAGGAAGAGGTGAGCGTGCGTGCGCGCGTGTGTCAAGCGCCACGCGCACTCCAGCCTCAACTTCAACCGAGATGCAGCAAAGCAAAGCAAAACTAAAGAAAAAAAAGACAAGCCCTCCTTCTCGCCCTTCTTAGTCAGTTTCCTGGAGTTGCAACTTAGGCACTCACAAGAGACCCCGTTGCGAAGCGAGGCAGATGGCCAGGGCTGCAGGAGGAGGAGCGAGCGGGTCATCAGCATAATAGGAGCCCCTGGGCCAATCACAGGCAGCGGAGGAAAGGCGCCTTCCAGCCCTCGTTAGCAGAAAGCAGGACTCCTCAGAAGGCGCAGCTGCCGCCGCGGCAGGACTTTCCACGCTATTTGCATCAGCCTTGAGCAAGGGGCCAGGCAGAGTCGCTCGGAACGGTGGGATGCCGGCCTGGCTCTGCAAAGCACGTGGGTTGCATATCATTAGAGAGCTCCAGCCCCGATCCGGCTTCATGATTACTGAGAAGTCCCATGGGGTGGCCAGACTTGCTTCACGTAAGAGCAGCACAGAATGAACATCAGATGTTTGAGAGCAGGGAGGAGAGAGGGATTGAAAGAAAGCAACTTTAACTTTAAATGCATTATTCAAGCTGCTGGCTGGTTTGGAGAAGTGATTTCAAGAGAGAAATGATTTCTCCAAGCCAGCCAATGGGGTGGTAGGGGCTTTGAAAGCCACACAATATGTTTGGTGTAGTGGTTAAGTGTGCGGATTCTTATCTGAGAGAACCGGGTTGGAGTCCCCATTCCTCCTCTTGCAGCTGCTGGAATGGCCTTGGGTCAGCCATAGCTCTCGTAGGAGTTGTCCTTGAAAGGGCAGCTGCTGTGAGAGCTCTCTTAGCCCCAGGTACCCCACAAGGTGTCTTGTGGTGGTGGTGGGGGGCAGTAAAGGAGATAGTGAGCCGCTCTGAGATTCAGAATATAGGGCGGGAATATAAATCCAATATCATCCAATATCACCAATATCATGTGTAAAAGAGCCGCACATGGCTCCTGAGCCACAGTTTGGCCACCCCTGTGCTAGAGTGTTGAACTAGGATCTTGGCGATCAGGGTTTGAATCCCACTCTTTGTGCTTCCTCCAAAGCAAATCCCATGGATGTCTCTGAAACTTATTCCTAAGTAAGATGTACAGACTTTTGAGCAAAAGAGCTTGGAAGGAAAAAAAATAGGGTCCAAGACATGGGATGTCCTCATTTAAATTTTCTGCCATGGGAACCCACATATTTTGTGCCCTTTTGCGACTGTTTGAAAAAAAAAAGAAACCTGGCTGCTATATTTCTCCTGTCAGGTTACTGTTGAAAATGTAGATGCAGTTCCCAGTGAAAAAATGCTGCCAAACTGAGTTACATTGCTCTTGCGTTCTTTATGAGAGAGTGAGCATTGAAGTCCGTTGAAACGCTGCTAAAGCTGCAGTACTGCAAAGCTCTCTGCTCATGACCTGAGTTCGATCCTGGCGGAAGCTGGGTTCAGGTAGCCACAAAATAAGAGTGGCTGCACAGCAACAGACCAAAACAAAAACAATTGTGCCAAAAACAATTACAAACAGTCTCTATTTCATTAGAAAAGACGCCGCTCGGCGTCTTAAGGCAGGGAAGCCCCTCCCCTCCCCTCAGCCACACACATAGGGGGGCCCACATAAATCTTGGGCCCCAGGCCCCCAAAGCCCTAGCTACGCCCCTGTTCCCATACTCAGGCAATCATTCCTTCCTCTACAGCATTGTAGACATGTGTGCCTTCCCAGCTACCACTTTGCAAAACTCTGACCTTCCACAGGTGATGTGAAGTCATTCCATTCATTCCATTTCTCACCTCCTGCAAGCATCTTTCAACTTGATTACTGCTATATCCTTGTCTCTGTCAAACCACTGATGCAAGAAAATGCACTTCTCTCCTAGGATTGACCCAGTGATCTTCCTTAAGCCTTCACATTGGCTTCCTATCCACCTCCATAATATTTTCATTCCTCCAACTCTATCACCCTCATCCATCTGAGCTCGCTTTCTTTCTTTCTTTCTTTCTTTCTTTCTTTCTTTCTTTCTTTCTTTCTTTCTTTCTTTCTTTCTTTCTTTCTTTCTTTCTTTCTTTCTTTCTTTCTTTCTTTCTTTCTTTCTTTCTTTCTTTCTTTCTTTCTTTCTTTCTTTCTTTCTTTCTTTCTTTCTTCCTCCCTTCCACTGTCTGCATTTTTTTAACTGTTTTCAGAACTCTCCTTGTCTATGAAATCCTTGGACCAAAATACACGTTATGTCATGGTGGGGTCAACCATGAGGATTTTTAGCCAGATACTGTTTTGCAGATTCCTATTGCTGGGAATGTAACTCTCAGGTGCAAGGAAGGTGATTTGAACTGGAACCATGGTGTGTAACTAGATGGGATTTAAGCCTTCCCACCCACTCCATTTTTCTGATCCAAAATGACCCTGGGAGCTACTTGTTCTGATATGCTACATGTACAACCCTCAAGAGGACAAATAGAACATTCCTGGGGTGGCTTCAGATAGGCAAAATAATGCAGGGGAGAAATTTAAGTCCCTTCTCCCTGTGCATCATGACCCCAATCCAAATCGGGCCCCAAACATCTTGCAGTTATTTCCCTAGTTGGAATTTACATAACACTAACTAAAAATCCCTGTGACCAACCTGGAGACGAAATAATGTGTAGTTTGACCTTTTGGCACAACACCAGTACCCATCCCTTACTAAATCTTATCCTAAACACATGTAAGTGGAATGAACCTGCCTGTCTTTGTTTTTACTATCCTCCCTTGACAGTAGCCCTTTTCAGATGTTGTTTGACCATGCATACACAGAGAATGCTCATTACATTATAACTGCTTTCTTGGGACAATCTTTGTGTACTCTGTAAAGCACAACATTGTTGGCATAAAAGTGTTTCCTCCACCCAAGAACTCCAAACTCATCATTAAACATTAGGGGTGACTCCTGGCCACCAACACTGACCCATGTCTCTCATACGCCTCCCAAGTAGTAGCTTGAAAAAGAAACAGGTGGTGTGAAGTCATCCCATTCAGCATTTTCTCGCCTCCTGCAAGCCACAGCCTGTGTGTCACAATGGGGGGCGGGGGGAGGAAAACCATGATTTTCTTCTAATTTACTAGACTAATGAAGAGACATGTGGGGTACATGCAGTTTGGCGGCAGCCAGGAGTACCCTGTAATGTCTACTTAATCTTTAAGTGCACCCAGTTTGGTTCAGCCTACAGATTTCAAAGAACAGCTAAACCCCCCACAAAGGGCCAAAAATTTATTCAGCACCAAAGGCAAACATGACTTTGAAACAGGATTTCAGTTTGTGGACAGTCAGCTCTCTTCAGCTTGTCTCCTCAATGTACCACCAGATTATCTCAGAACAAAGGATGTGGCAACTGAACGTAAAGTATACAAGTGTGCCAGCTGTGAGCAGGGAGTGTGCTGCATCTGAAATACAGAGAGCATGTTTCCAAAGAGTTCAGGCGCTGTGCGTTTCTTTCTCTGAATACATCTTTGAAAACTATCATTTCCTTATCCTGAAAGTGATGGATACATTTCTTTCCTGCACTCTGGGTGCTAAAATGACTTTCAAGAGATTGTTCTGGCTAAATTAGGGCAGCTGGGGCTGGATCTCATTATGTTGAGCTTCATTAAATAGGTTTCTCACTAGTAGTCTTTTTCCCCCTTCACCCAAAGAAGAGGCAAGCAGGTGTAGTATCACATGGTGAGAGCAACTCTGACACTTTATTTTTTAGTTACTATATTTATATCTAGTTTTGGAGGCTGGGAAGCTGGAATTAGAACTGATCTTCATATTACAGAGATCAGTTCTCCTGGAGGAAATGCCTGCTTGGAAGGTAGGCTCTTAGAATTATACCATGCTAAATTCCAGGCCCTCCCCAAATCCCACTCTCTCCCGACCCCACACCCAAATCTTCAGGAATTTTCCAATCCGGGGTCAGTAACCCTGAAAATTATACCCCTCATTTCTCCCCAGTTCAAAATTGCTTACATCATTCTCTTCATTTTATCCTCACAACAACCCTGTGAGGTAGGTTTGGCTGAGAGATTTTTCATAGCAGAATAGCCCTCCCCAAGCAGTCCTCCCCTTTCAAAACTGCCCTCCCCAAATGGCTTCTTGCTCTCTATAGTGGGGCTGCCAGGTCTGTGTTGGAAAATACCTGGAGACTTTGGGGGTGGGAGAAGGCAGGGCTCAGGGAGGGGAGGAGCCTCAGCAGGGTACAATGCCATAGAGTCCATCCTTCAAAGCAGCCATTTTCTCCAGGGAAGCAGCTCTCCGCCAGCTGGAGATCAGTTGTAAGAGTAGATCTCTGGGCCCCGCCTGGATGCTGGCAACCCTACCTGTGGTGAATAGTTGTGTACTCCTTTTTTTCTCTTCAAACTAATTTTGGGGCTCAGAATGGAACATAGTACCCCAATCAACATCACACTTGAAATTCTGAAGAAATCAGGATCGCTGGGTTTTGCCAGGACTTGAGAAACAGGCAGCAGATGGCCAACTGGGAAGCATAATCCAGCCAAAATCAAGTTCTTTGTAAATCCCACAAATTTCAAAGAGAAGGAGAGAACAAAGCATACGGCTGTGGGATTACTTCTTCCTCACTTCCTTAATTTCAACAGCATTGTGCCCATTAGTTCTAAAATGGGTTGGATTCTGGTAATTATCCCTTAAAAGGAGAAGGCAAAACTATCTCCCCTTCAACAGTTCCTGAATTGTCTTTTCCACCCAAACAGGATGTCAATACTATATACATTCACCAATGCTCTGGGGCATTTTTCTCCCAACTGCCTTTTGGAGAGCGTTAAACAGGAAATTGATGCCACTGGGTAAATATTCATTCTTCCTATCTTCTTCTCTTGCAAAACAAGTACAGATTTGCTGCGGCTAGACTCACATCCTGTGGAAAGCTGCTGCCTAGCTCTGCTTCATATGGCGAAAAATGCTCCTTGGTTCAATTTAAGAGCATGGCAGCTGTTTTTTGGGGGAGGGGGGAGATTGGGGACTAGCACAGAGAGGGAGGGGCCAGCTACAGCAGCAAGATTCACAACGCAGCATGAGAGTAGCTGGTGCTTGTTTTTCATTCCCAGACCAGTTCAGACAAGCAGGCAATCTTGAATTAGGGGCCTCTTCTCTCTTTTCGGATTCCACCCCCACCAGGGGCAGGTTGAAATACCATTGTGTCTACTATTTATCCTCCAGAGGTGCAGAGGCATGGGTGTGAGATCTTTTGTGCTGAAAGATATCTGGATTGGCCAGGAGTGGAGGAGAAGCAGGATAAGAAAATGTGGGAGTCTCTTTTTACCTCAGGTCCTTCTCATTCTTTAACTTGAACTAAACAAATACAATTCCACATATTTTCTCACAGTCGTAGCTGGAAGATAACTTGCGTAGCTGTCTTATCAGGATTATGGTTCATATTCACCTGTAGCACTGCCAGAGCTTGAAATTATTCTGGTACCTGGAAGCGACCATTGAGAAAAGGCCCTCTGGCCTACAAATGGAAGTCAGATTGGGTGTAGGAGGGGAGAGCAGAGCAAGAGGCAGAAGCTCTGTGATTCTGAGGTGAGTCAGGTGGCAGAGGCTATTTTTGGCTGTTCTGTTGCTGGAGCTCAGCATTCACTCAGAGTGTGGAGACTGGGCAGGGACCTCAGGGAGATAACACGCCATAGAATCCATCCTCTAAAGGAGTTATTATCTTTAGGAGAACTGATCTCTGTAGTCTGATGAAGTGCACATGCACATGAAAGCTTATATTCTGAATAAAACTTCGTTGGTCTTAAAGGTGCTACTGGACTCTGTTCTAGAAATCAGCTGTAATTCCTGGAGATCCTATGCTTGCCAGACCCTTAAACATCTGTAGCTGAGCATCTGCATCAAGCCCTTCAAGAAGCACAAGAGTGCAGCAAAAAAACCACCAACCTCAAACCTTACAGGGTTGCTGCCTTCCAGGAGTTTACACGGCTTTTGCATTTACATGGCTTCCTCCTTGTGCTGGCCCTCCAGGTAAGGCCTGGAGTTTTGCTGGCATCCTAACTGATCTCCAAACTCCAGAGACCTGTTTCTACAGAGGAACTGGCAGCCTCAGAGTGCAGACTCCATGGCGTCACATCCTAACTGTGTTCTATCCCCTTCCAAATTCTGCCCTCCCTAAGCACCAAATCTCCAAAATTTCCTAAAGCAGAGTTGGCAAATTTACAATCCCAACCGTATATCTAAACTGTAGACTTGTATGCATACAGGAGTTGCTGAAGGTTCAGCAGCTGTGAACCCGCACCCTTCTAAGCACTTGTAGTGCATATGATTTTGATCAGCTAAACAAATAGAGCATTTGCTTGGCAGCCAATTGCCCCAAAGTTTTTCTGGGAGATTCCCACCCCCCTGCAGATAGTTGGCAAGACTGATCATTGCCTATTAGAGTCCATAAATCAGGACTCTGCTGTCTACCTACCATGCCAGAAACCCTTGTCTGTACCATGAAGGAGCCCACAGGCAGGGGAAGCAGGAACTCACAAGTCAAGAGAAGACAGAGCCAGGACAAGGAGAAAGAGATGAAGACATCAATCGTGTGGGCAGAATGGATGAGTTAGAATACACACTGGCTGCATCGAAGCCAGTAGGATCCAGTTTTGGCACAGTGTGGCTCGGCATCCCTCTTAGGAGGAGGGCCAAGGAGCACGGCTGCATTGCAACTCCGGGGAGAGAGGGAAGGTGGGGGGTTGGCGGGGGGGCTGCAGGGGAGAGCCGAGCTTCGTGCACAGCGGGGACAGGGAGCACATGTGCCCACAGAGAGGGCTCTGAGTGGCTTGGTTTGGAGAGGGATTTAAAGAAACAAATGCCTTCTCCAAGCCGGCCGATGGGGTGGTGGGGACTTTGAGAGCCACACAATAGTTGCAAAAGAACCATCTGGTTCTTCCAGATAAGAGTCCATGCGCTTAACCTCTACACCAAATTGGCCCTCCTTTCTCACATCAGACTTTCTAGTTAATACAATTCAGACTATCCTCGAAGTTTCCAAGGGTAGCCATGCTGGTCCATAGTAGAACAACTAGAATCGAGCCCAGGAGCACCTTAGAGACCAACAAGATTTGGGGGAGGGGGCACAAGCTTTCCAGCATTAGAGCTTCCTCAATTAGATAAAAAGAGCTTTGACTCTCAAGAATCTTGTTCTCTAAGGTGCTGCTGGACTCAGTTTTAGCTATATAAATCAGTGGACTTCTTTCATCAACTTAATTTATTAACTAACATCCTGTATCCCCTGCCTTCCTCCCCCAAAAGGACACGGAAGAAGTTTGTCACACTCTCCCCTTCTCTTTTATCCTCACAATGAACCTATGAGGTGGATTAACTCAGAGTAAATTACTGGTCCAAGGTTTCCCAGCAAGCTGCCAGAGCAGAGTGGGCATATGAATCAGGACCTCCCAGGTCTGATTTGGACACCCTAACCACCAGCTCCTACTAAACACACTACATTTTAATGTATTATTTTTTCCTAATGGCAAATAGAATTATGTTTATAATGTATGTTACATGTTCAAAAGTAAATTAGGTGGACAGGAACACTGTGGGAAAGGCATGTTCTCAGTTTAACCCAGACTTGCAAGCAACAGAGCAATGAACATTTATTGCCTTATGACACTCTCACCATCGTTTTCCAATTCTGACACGTTACTATTTTGTTGGTTTCCTAAGCAAATGCTATCCAGATCAAATGTTCTTTCAGTTTGTTAATTTCACTATGAGTTGTTTTTTTCTAAACTAAAACCTCAGTGATTTCAGGTTTTCACGGCTGGTAACATCATTAGGGTTTGTAGAATCTTTCGGGCTCAAGTGCCGTGTTCTACTGGAGAAAGTTTCTCTTCCAGACGTTTCGTTCTCAGCTGCGGATGTTCTCCGCAGCTGAGAACAAAACGTCTGGAAGAGAAACTTTCTCCAGTAGAACACGGCACTTGAGCCCGAAAGATCCTACAAACCCTAATAAAACCTCAGTATTCAGGTTAAATTGCTATGCTGGCACTTTGCGATAAATAAGTGGGTTTTGGGTTGCAGTTTGGGCACTCGTTCTCTAAAAGGTTCGCCATCACTGGTTTAGGGTCTTTGTGGGCAGGAAGGTGCTGATATCTGCACCTCCCCACTAGGGTTGTCAGCTCCAGGCTGGGAAAGACATGAGGATTTGGGGGGCGGAGCTTGAGCATGGGATGGTCAGGGGAGGGGAGAGACTTAGATAGTGTATAATATCATAGAGTCCGCCTTCCAAAGCTGCCATTTTTTCTCCAGGTGAATTGATCTCTATTGCCTGGAGATCAGTTGTAATCCCAGATCTCCAGCCACCACCTGGAGGTTGAAGACAATAAAATGGGATCGCAGTGTGAATATTGTACTAAATACAAAAAGCCATAACTGTGATTCATGGGCTACTATACTTTTAAAATAAAACTACTTATGAATTTCACAAATATCATTTACAAAGAGAATTAATAACCATAAAAATAATGTTGTATAACCATTTTGAACTGTTCGTTCTTGTGTTGTAATACAGCATTTTCAACAGAGTTCATTCTTGTGTTTTTAATACAGGACGAGTAACTAGTTCTAAACTCGTTTTGTGTTAGCACTTCAACAGAAGGCTTAGTATCTTCCTCTTGTTGGGCTGTGATAAGGAGCAAGCCAGTCAGTACCTTTTAATAAGCAAGTACAAAACCTTCTGTTTTATTACTGGCTAAACGCTCTCCAAAGGTACAAGCACTAAGACCTTATGAAGAAACCACCTTAAAAATACAGATTAAAATATGCTAATAAGGGTTGTTACTGAATGGATATAGTGCATATTTATGACCCTGGGTTAAACTAAAACTTTTCCTCATAATTATTAAACGTAACTGTAATAGGGAACATATACTCTGGAGGCTTATCCATTGTTGCAATCCACTTTTATATAAAGAGCAAGCCAATCATGCACTGCTATTAATTTTAAAATATACAGCTATTTTAAAACTAATGTTATTGCCATTAAAAAATGAGAACTCTCTATTAAGTATATGGTATAATCTCACTGCCCTGGCCTGGGTGGGCCAGGCTTGCCCAATCTCATCAGATCTCATGAAGCTAAGCAGGGTCTGTCCTGGTTAGTATTTTGATGGGAGACCTCAAAGGAAAACCAGGCTTGTGATGCAATGGCAAACCATCTCTGAATATCTCTTGCCTTGAAAACCCTATGGGGCTGCCATATGTCAAGCAGGGGCTTGACTGCACTTTCTACCTACAATCTCGCTCCAATGTTTTCTACAACCAACGAAAGAGGATCAGTTTTCATGGAAAGCCTATAGGTCTTGGCATGTATTACAAAAAGCATGAAAAACAATGCAGGCATTTTAACAAAACGGGTATTTATTTCTAGCTAGAACACTTTGTTTTTGCCAGCTTAAAAATCTGGAGTCTTTTCCATGCTGTAAAATGAATAATGAATAAATTAAAAATATTCCCTGATGCTGATAATTCTTTGTGAGAAAGGAAGTGTCAGAAGAAGAAACTGAGTTTTTGGTATCCATTGTGAACACTCTTTTAAAATTTTTGAATTGATTAAAAACAACAACTGCAGCCCTCTTCACTTAAAATAGCCTGGCTTAAAATCAAATATGAATTTAAGTTTTTTTAAAAAAAACAATACAAACCTACCCACATTCAAGTGAAGCCTGTACTTGCAATCCTTTAAAAGGAAATCCAGACTATGAGTCACACACATTGTGAGCCACAGCAGATATAATGATGGGTGATGTATGACCATTCCTCTCTTGCAGTTTCCTACGAGCAGGGCTGGATTAACAATTAGGCCAAGTAGGCAGTGGCCTATGGGCCCCCATGCCTTTAGGGGCCCCGGGCCAGCTTTCCCCCCTAGTATTCCTCCTGCTTGCAGCCCTCCCAGCCTGCACACACAGCCAGCAACTCAGCCGCTCTGCCTGACTTGCCTGATGCAGCTGATGCTGGTGTCATTGCCAAGTTTGCCTCTGCCTCTCTCCCACAGCTTTGTCAAAGGGGCCTTTGAGAAGGTGCCTTCAGGCTGCAGTGGGGGCCACAGGCAAGGGGGCCCCTGAGATTTTGACTGCCTAGGGGCCTCCACAGGGTTTAATCTGGCCCTGCCCACAAAGTAAATGGGTCTGGCTGGTCACATTTAGAGTAAGGCCAGGCAGACAAAGCAGGTAGTCCTTTCCCCCCTTGCACTTGTTTTGGCCCACAACTCCCCCTTTCTCAAGAGCTATTTACCCCATAGAGGGAAACAAGTTAAACCTATTTGCTATATATTGAAAGATTCACAGCAAAGAAAATCTGTCATTTGAGGCATGATAAATATGGTCCAAGAGATCATGTACAATATTGTTAAGGGACTGATAGTGGTGGTCAGGGATTGAGAAATCCTGCCACCAACAACACTGTCCAGTCAGGAGATTCCACTGAGCCCATCTTGGGAGATTTATCCTTCATTTTTATACGATTGGTTTTAATATTTGAACAGTTTTGTTCTATTTCACTTAAAACTCCTAGGACTGCGCAGACACCTTAAAAAAACACTCTTAGTATGATTTGTGTTAGAGCATACATAAAAACCGTCGAGTCTGGAAGCACCCTTCTAGAAGCAAACAACCTGCTACAGCATGTGTTCAGTTTCTCAAAGGATAATGCATACTTCACTTTACTCCTAATTCACACATACCCCCTTGCCACTGTGTGCCACATCTGTGTATTCACAGGAGCAAAGGCAGTGTGAGGCATTTCCCTCACATCAACCATCCTTTTTTCAGGTGGGAACATACTGCTTCAGCCACCTTGTGATGAGATCACAAGGAGCCTCCAATTGCTGTTGGTGAAGACATGCCCTTATACACATCTCCTTCGACCTGGAAGAACAAGGTGTTCCTAATATCTTCACAGATTACTTTACCTGTGGCTTGCTCACATTCTCTGGGCTTTAATTAAGTCTCCAGTAGCTCTAGGAAAAGGAACATACTCACAGAAGAGAATGCGGAGGCAATACCAGCTTCATTATCTTTGTATGAGAGACTACAACAATTAACTGAAAAGGGGGGGGGGAATCTTTTGCTCTGCATGTTCACATTGTCATCCCATATGACAGCTGGAAGAGAGTACCTCCATCCCTTAAAGGTTCTTCTGAACAATCCAGCTCCTCTGTAGTGCTCAGAGGGGGAGAGGTTTTGTGAATTATCCCTCCTTAACCCTCATCAAGATTGTTATCTTCATTCCACTGAAAGGGAACTTCCATGCTAGCTTGGAGAAGTCACACTGTACTGTACTTGTATGCACTGTACCCAGCTGGATGATAACAAAAGAACTTGCGTTCTTACTGTGGCCTTATTCTTTGGGAGGATGATCAAGAGTTACCCACAGTTCTTAATTAAAAATGACAAGAGATGGATAGCAGCTTTCCACAGCATCTAAATTTTGATATTCGTCTTCCTAACATTCAAGGCTGATAAAATTGACTTGACTGGTTTTAGTGATTGGTTGATTTTTATTGCCATGATTTTGTTTTTGTTGACTTGATGTTCCCTTGATTTTGTTTTATTGTTTTCCTTGTGAACTGCCTTTAGCAGGCCCGGAGACATGGTCACAGCTGACTTTATGACAGCCCCATTAGGTTTTCAAGCCAAGAGATATTCAGAGGTGGTTTGCCTGCCTCCACATCACAACCCTGGTATTCCTTGGAGGTTTCCCCTCCAAATACTGACCAGGGCTGACCTTGCTTAGTTTCTGATTGGGCTAGCCTGGGCTAAGTCACCTAGGGACAGTGGCACAGTCTTAAAGGATCCTATTCCCTCCAACTCTTACTGTGGATCATAGATCCTCAACCTAAGATAGAGCTTGTCCCCAAGACTGTAATAAATGTGCTGGAATAAGACAGGCATTTTCTCCAATGAACATCCTTTTATGCCAGCAGCAAATCCAGCTTTCACTGCCACAGTGCCAGGACTTCTCAGTTAGGTTGGTTGGCAACGAAACAGCATGAGCTGAGGTGCCCTTCATGTATAGATTATCAGATTCAGAAATAATTTGAAATAGATATGCAACCTTTGACATAAGCCACAAGGGAAGTTGCATCCATCTTGGGTAGTCTCTCTACAGCTTACTAAAAGTTACCATTGCTTGATGGTTTACAATTTTATCCTACCGTTCCTCATAAGTGCTCAGGGTGGCATTTTTCTTCTCTTCCATTTTATCATGTGAGTTAAGTTAGGTTGACTGGCCAGCAGGTTTTATACCGGAGTGGGGATTTGAACCTGCCTCTTCTGGATCCTCAATGGGTAACCTAACCATGCCAGCCTTCTTGGAAGTGGTTGTAGATTTTTGCTGATTTAGGGAACATTTATACATTGCATCTATAGTGTGAGTGGCGCTTTAAACTGTATAACTGTTACATTTGAATGCTTCCCTCCGGCATGGTGTTCATGTGCAGTGGCTCACTACACAGCACAGCAAGGTGCGGAATACCATCCAGAAGAAGACTGCAGATCTATACACCGCCCTTCTTTCTGAATCAGAGACTCAGAGCGGCTTACGATCTCCTTTACCTTCCTCCCCCACAACAGACACCCTGTGAGGTATGTGGGGCTGAGAGGGCTCTCACAGCAGCTGCCCTTTCAAGGACAACTTCTGCGATAGCTCTGGCTAACCCAAGCCCATTCCAGCAGCTGCAAGTAGAGGAGTGGGGAATCAAATCCGTTTCTCCCAGATAAGAGTCTGCACACTTAACCACTACACCAAACTGGTTCTCCAAAACCTTTCTTTATGATCATTTGCAAAGATTAAAGGAATAACACCCAGTTGGTGTAGTGTGAGCTTACCACATACCAACAGTCAGCACACTGTGGTTTTGCCCCTACACTTGAACAAGGAAATAGACATTGGAAAGTTCCCCCTTCCTCCACAGACCATCTTCCCACTTAGCTGTTCCTGCTTTTGCCTCCTGCTTATCTTCCCCTCTGGGCCTCAGAAGCCAGGTCACGATATCCGTATGACAGTTGACAACATTTTATAGATGACATTTTTAAAATGCAGTGAGGATCAGATCTAGCTTTTATTCCCAGAGGTCTACAAAGCTCCTCTAGAAAATTAATCTGGGCTCTTGCTTTCTGCAAACTGCTTCACTCAGTGGTTATCAGGAAGGTTTTTTTTAACCTTTAACTATGCTGTTATCACAAGACCCCCTGGGTGACTAAAAAAAGAGATGAATCAATAAATACTGAGCCATATAATTGGTTGATCTAACGTGTTGTCTGCTCTGACCACCAGCAGCTCTTGGAAAGACTCAAGCAAAGAAAAATTCCTTCCCAACATCTGGTGTCTGAGGGTCTAAATAGATTATACTTTCTCTGGGTTCTTTGGGGGTGTGCATGATCATACTTGTGTTCCAAGTCCCATGTTGGAAGCTTAATCCCAAACAAGCTTGGATCCAATTTATACTGGGCCCATGGGCAGAAGGAAATGCCCTTCCACGTTGATGTTATTGTGACGGTCATACCCATACCTGACCTGTAATGATCCTCGGGGTGCTGTTTCCCCCTTGAGGAAAGCCTAGGAGTACTTCATCAGTGTCCACAGTGCTGTCAGTGGGGTAAATGATAGCTTTCCCCCCTAGCTGTGTTAAAGTACAAAAATAGCACAGGAGGAAGGCCAAAACTTTCTCTTCCTGCACACCATGGTACTGATGCAAATCAGACGTGTGTGTGCCTTGGCTTAAGTTCCCAGCTCAGAATTAAGCCTAGTGATCCTTTCACTGAAGGGACCTTTCAAATGCACCTGTGCTTTACCACTGATCCATGATGGCCCATGAGGATAATATTGTTGTACATTCTCCCCTTCTGAATGCGCGAAGGGTCAGTGTTCTCATGTTGCTTCTGGGTGATGCAAGGGTGATGACAGACACCCAGAAGTGACATGAGCACATCAAAGGAACGATGTGCTTGTGCCACTTCTGGATGATGCCAGGGGGACCCAAACCGGTTCAGTTCAGGTGACTTTGTTTGCTCAGCGTTTTAGTTCATGAGCCCCAAACCAAATCAGGCTTTCCTGGTCTGTGCCCATGCCTACTATCAAGTTGCAGCTGACTTATGGCAACCCCACAGGATTTTCAAGGCAAGAAATATTCGGAGGTGGTTTTCCATTGCCTGCCTCTGCATAGCAACCCTGGACTTCCTTGGTGGTCTCCCAGCCTCGGGAGGGACGGTGGCTCAGTGGTAGAGCATCTGCTTGGTAAGCAGAAGGTCCCAGGTTCAATCCCCGGAATCTCCAACAAAAAAGGGTCCATGCAAGTAGGCATGAAAAACCTCAGCTTGAGACCCTGGGGAGCTGCTGCCAGTCTGAGTAGACAATACCGACTCTGATGGACCGAGTGTCTGATTCAGTATAAGGCAGCTTCATATGTTCATAAGTACTAAACAGGGCCCACACCGCCTAGTTTCCAAGAGCTGGTGAGATTGAGCTGGTCTGTGCTATCCAGGTCAGGGCAAGTCTTCACAGTCTTTGCTATATTTACCTATATCCAGGATTCCAGGTAGGCAGCACAGGGCAGCCACCTCGCATCCCAGAGAGAACTCCTACACTCTAAATTGCTTCAGCTCACTCCAGTAGAGGTGGGTGTCTGTCTGCCTCCTAGCAGCACTTTGCTGCTTCTAGCAGCTTTCTTTTCACATAGGCCAATCTGTCTCCCACCTAAGCAGGAAGACCTCCTCCTCTAACCCGGTATGTACTTGCCCAGTGCCATTTCCAACAACTGGAGGCCATTCAGCCACATGATGTTTCATTTGTCACGTAAGAGTGACTGAGCCACAGTGATTAGAATCCAAGATTATGTAAACTACCCATACCTGTGGCTATGCCCTTCATTGTATTTCCTTGCTTTGCCATCAGTTTGTCAGACTTCAACATCATACAATACTAGGGTGCTGAAACAACATGTATGAGCAGGTGATCTCACCTACCTGCCTTTGTATAAATATGCTTGCCAGCCTCCAGGTGGATAACAATACCAAAGGACCACGGTGTAAGAGCTAAAGTGGGTGAGTGGGCGTCAACGTGGCAGATGCAGTTCAATGTGGCCAAGTGCAAAGTTATGCACATTGGGGCCAAGAATCCCAGCTACAAATACAAGTTGATGGGGTGTGAACTGGCAGAGACTGACCAAGAGAGAGATCTTGGGGTCGTGGTAGATAACTCACTGAAAATGTCAAGACAGTGTGTGTTTGCAATAAAAAAGGCCAACGCCATGCTGGGAATTATTAGGAAGGGAACTGAAAACAAATCAGCCAGTATCATAATGCCCCTGTATAAATCGATGGTGCGGTCTCATTTGGAGTACTGTGTGCAGTTCTGGTCGCCACATCTCAAAAAGGATATTATAGCATTGGAGAAAGTCCAGAAAAGGGCAACTAGAATGATTAAAGGGCTGGAGCACTTTCCCTATGAAGAAAGGTTGAAACGCTTGGGGCTCTTTAGCTTGGAGAAACGTCGACTGCTGGGTACCATGATAGAGGTTTACAAGATAATGCATGGGATGGAGAAAGTAGAGAAAGAAGTACTTTTCTCCCTTTCTCACAATACAAGAACTCGTGGGCATTCCATGAAATTGCTGAGCAGACAGGTTAAAACGGATAAAAGGAAGTACTTCTTCACCCAAAGGGTGATTAACATGTGGAATTCACTGCCACAGGAGGTGGTGGCGGCCACAAGTATAGCCACCTTCAAGAGGGGTTTAGATAAAAATATGGAGCACAGGTCCATCAGTGGCTATTAGCCACAGTGTGTGTGTATATATAAATTTTTTTGCCACTGTGTGACACAGAGTGTTGGACTGGATGGGCCGTTGTCCTGATCCAACATGGCTTCTCTTATGTTCTTATGTTCTAAAGCATCATGTATAAATGCACAATTCAAGTTTAAATGAGGAGAATCAAAGCCAGCTGTGAATTCTTGTAGGTCGAGTACTGCATATACATTTTGATTGGCAAGTCCTTCACTATTGAAATGATGGACATTTCATGATACAGTTTGGAGTTGGCAATTTTCAGTGTCCTACATCATTCTGTAACTAGCAAAAGGAGCAGACTTCCATAATGGAAATAAAAGACGTCTGTTACTGTAAGACCTGAAGAAGACTTTTGTGAAATGGGATTTCTTACTGGTCCCATAGTCCTTCAAGCCTCAGTTCATGCCAGCATTCTTTGAAGTTTTGTACAACACATTATTTTCCCTAGCCTATTTATTAGGCTTTTGTATGTTTTCTTTCTCATTTACACATGAGTTGTGAATTTATGTTACAGCACTGAGTTCATAGAGCATATGCAGAGTTCAAGTTCTAATTTGTTTAAACAGCTTTTTTAGCCTATTTGTTAAACTTTTGTATATTTTCCTTCTCATTTAAACTTGAGTTGTGCATTTATGTTACAGCATTGAGAAATACATCATTCAATTTCTTGGAAGTTTAAATATTTCTTTATTGTTAATTTCATAAAATAGTGTATTAGCATTGAATGCATTTATACACAGTGCTTTAGCTCATTTTGTTGTTATTAATTTTATCTTAGCAACAATCCTGCGAGGTAGGTTAGACTGAGAATTTCCATGGCAGAGAGTGGATTCAGATCCTGGTGCTACACCACACTGGCCCTTATGTTTTCTTTCAGCTACAGGTCCTATTTTCATGAACCCTAGCATGACGCTCCAGCTAATATAAAACTCCACTCCCTGCTGCTCAGTCATACAGTTCTTTGGGAGCTTGCTAAGGCTAGTCCAGACCAGTTGTTGATGAAAGAAAAAGACACTGGCTTATCCATGCAAGGCATATTTTATTACAGAATGCAGGCACTCCTTGGGCAGAGCCATGATATAAGAAGAATTAGCCTTCTTTTCTTGGAGGGCAGCCAAAGCTCACAGGGTCAGCTCAAGTGGGAGTTGCACTCAAAGGATAAATCAAGTTCACAAACTGATTCTGCCCATGTTTGGCTGCGAGACCCCAAAGTGATCAAAACAAGCAAGAACATATTGAGGCAAGTGCAGATGGTGACCATTATAAGCTTGGTCAGCCAACCCTTGTTCCAGCTGTTTGAAGTGGCTACTGGTGCTCTCATCATGTCCCACAAGGACAGTGTGTTTTGGAATGTGTTTTCAATACACAAACATTGTTGGTTAGAGAGCTGGGGGAAAGAACAGAATCAAGGCACTCTTTTGTGACCTGGGGAAATAAAAGACCCACATTTCAAAGGTCTTTTTTTAAAGCAAAGAACAAAAACCAAGCCACCCACGAATGCCATCAATTCATGGTCCATTTCTTCTGCTGACAGTGCAGCATATCTGGAAGGTCTCTGCTTCCATAGCAGAGTGGGGATTCAAACCAGGATTTCGTATTCTGACACTCTGAGCCAGTGTGCTGCAGTGGTTAAGACTGTCAAAACTTGGATCTAGAAGACTCAGGTTTGAATCCCCACTCATTCTATGGTAGCTTGCTAGGTGACCTTGGGCCAGTCACAGTTTCTCAGCCTGACCTACCTCACAGGGCTGTTGTGAGGATAAAATGGAGAAGGATGTTAGCCATTTTAGGTCCCCATTGGGAAGAAAGTTGGGGTGTAAATGGAATAAACAAATGAATAATATGCTATTCCGACTGTTGAACTAATAGAGTATGCTGAAAGCAGAAGGGGCAACAACATGTGAAAGAATGTAGCTCTACGGCCTTTCTACCATTATTTTAAAAACATGTTCCAATCCCATTTCCTTATTTGTTCCATGCTTGCAAACCTCTACATGCAGAATCAGTAGCATTATCATATTCTCTATCAGTGTTTCCCATTTGCAGGGTTGTGACCCGTTACTGGGCCATGGAAGCCTCACTACTGGGTCACAAGAAAAGCCAAAGCTAGCCCCGCCCCGTCTGTGTTGTGCAGAGAGGAGCTGGGCTGCCTCTCCTTCCTTCTCCCCCACTCGCAGTGCTTGAGAGAAAAGCTAGCATCCACTGGCACTTTAGACCCATGAAGTGTTCTTCAAGGTATGAGCTTTCATGTGCCTTGCAGTATGTTCTTTTGGGGAAATTTCCCCGGGAGGCCTGGGCAGCAAAGAAGGGGGTATGTGTTTTTTTTCAGCTGGGAGGGGTGGGGAGTGGGCATTCCAGTAGCTATTTTTTTTTACCAAACAACCTCTGGGCAGAATTTTTGCTGGCTAGGGTCATCTGATGATGAGGAAGGTTTTCTTTCTTTCTCTCTCTCTCTCTCTCCCTTTCTCTCTCCCTTTCTCTCTCTCTCTCTTTTCTTTCTCTTTCTTTCTTTCTTTCTTTCTTTCTTTCTTTCTTTCTTTCTTTCTTTCTTTCTTTCTTTCTTTCTTTCTTTCTTTCTTTCTTTCTTTCTTTCTTTCTTTCCCTGCAAGTCTTGGTGCTTGGGAGGGGGGGAAGCAACAGTGGGAGGACTTCTAGTGCCCTGCCCCCACTGGTGGACATTCTGGTGTTTTTGGGGCATTGTATGAGGGAATTTTGGACTAGATAGTCCACTGACCTGATCCAACATTGCTCCTCTTATGTTTATGTTCTTGCTTTCCATGTCTTTCTTTTCTTTTCTTTTCTTTTCCTTTCCTTTCCTTCCATTTCATTCTTTCCCTTTCTCTTTCTTTCCTTCCATTTTTACTGGATGAAACTTTTCTGTTCATCATACTGTTGTTGCAGACATAGGAGCTCTGCCAATGAAAGTTGGCATCCCCAGTTGTAGCCAGTGGCCTTTCTATGAGATTTCTGTGTGAGTGAATGAGAGTAAGAGGTGTGGGGCAGAAAGAGATTACTGGAGATTACTGCGGTATATCTCAACAGCACTGGAAGAGATGGTACTATGAACTTGGCACCATTTTACTGGTCCTGCTTTTAATAGCTGTCTGACACAAAAATTAAACTCCTCCTGTAGATATTAAAAAGGATGAAAGTAGTTCACTGGCTAAGTATCTGCACAACAGGTTGCTTTTAAAGGCATGGGAAACACAGCCAGTAAAAAGCTACAAGCCCCTCATAAATATCCTTTTTGGGATAACTGCAGAAAAGTTTGTATTAACTTCATATAACTTGAAATTAATTCATTAATTGCAATACAATTCTCTGCTACCTTTCACAGCAATTTCCCCATATTTCAACCAAAGAAAAGTATGAAAAATAGCTGTTGAAAGATTTTCTTGAAACCAAGCAAGCTTGGTTGTAGCCTGAGGCAGGGTTCTAGTAGTAGCTGCTGAAGGAAGGACCTACTAAATGTGTCAGCATATTTTGAGGTAGAGCAGCTGCCAGGGCCCAGGGTGGGTGGTACACAGTGCTGACATTCCTGATGGCAATGGCAACAGCACTCCCAATTGCATACGTTGGCCAGTGCTGTTGAGGAAGGGATGTGAAGGTGGTGCAGGCAATTGAACATGGGCATTAGGAGTAGCTTTAATGCTGTTTGTTTGTTTTTAAACTAGTAACTTTTATAAGTATTCCTGCAGATTGAGGATGAGCTCAAACTTACCAAGGATACTGATGTATTATTTTCAAAAAAGGTTGTAAAATGGTGCAGCCAAAACCTCAGTATGGCTTTTGGGGAAGAGCTTCAAAATTTAGCAAAAACAAAACAAAACACACCTTATGCTCCTTAGCAGACAAGTATAAGCATTCCAAACTACAGAGTGGTTTTTATTACCTACTCCAGTGCTTTTCCAAGACCCTAAATGGACATAACCAAGACCACCAGATTAGTGTTCACACTCTTGAACTCTACAGCTAAATCCAAGACCTAATACAGTTTTTCAGGGCCTGTAAAATGGAGCTATTCTGCCAGGCCTTTGGTTGAGGCGGCGGCGGGTGCCCAATTATTTGGCCTCCCTTCTTTACTGGCCACATAAATAATATCTTTCCAATTTATTAATTTACTGTTAATAAGATCTTTCCTTTTTTGTTTTTTTTGTTTTTGTTTTTTTTGTTATGGCGTAGTTGCTTCCAGCTATTTGGGATTCTTAAATTTTAGTAATGTATTGTAGCACCTGCCTTTTAATTGTTTTAATTATTTATTTGGCATAACTGTTTTTAATAGTTTTGTAAAATTATTGTTGTGACTTGCCCTGAGCCCGCTGGCAGGGAAGGTGGAATATAATTAGAAATAAGTAAATAAAAAGACCTATTACAATCATTCTCTCTTTTAAAATTTTGTGTGTGCATGTCTGCACATGGAAGTCATGTTGACCTCTGGTGACTGACCCCTACTTGGGGCCTGGAGGATATTCAAGAAGGTGGTTTAATAAAACCTGCCCCTGCCTCCTGACTGGGTATTTCAAGGACAGTCTTCCATCCAAGTACTAGCCACAATTGACCCTGCTTAACTTCTGAGGTCTGACGAGATCAGGCTTGCCTGGGCTATCCCCGTCAGGAACCTGTTACAATCTTAAAGCTATTGGCTACTCTGGGGGAACTTGCAAAAGACAGTAACTAGAGACAGCAAAAAATCATAACAAAGTCCTTTTAAAATATGACAGCTGTTCTGAATGGCAGGCTCCAGGGTTTCAAATTTTGGGAAATTCATGGGGATTTGGGCAGGAGAGGAGACTGGCGAAGGTGGTATAAAGGGAGGAGGAGGACGTCAGCAGGGTATAATCCCATGGAGTTCACCCTCCAAATCAGCCATTTTTGCCAGCAGAATTTATCTCTGGAGATCAATTTTAATTCTAGGAGCTCTCCATGTTTTAATTTTAATTCTAGGAAGCTGATGTAAAAGAGGGTTTCAGCATCAAATGAGACTGATAAACCCAACTGCTGAAATAATGGGAGCACCAGAGCTTTTTTGTAGCAGGAGCGCCTTTGCATATTAAGCCACATACCTTTGATGTGGCCAGTCCTCCTGGAGGCTAGAGTAGGCCCTGTACTAAGAGCCCTGTAAGCTCTTGGAGGATTGGCTACATCAAGGGTGTGTGGCCTAATATGCAAAGGCGTTCTTACTACAAAAAAAGCCCTGGGGAGCACAATGAGTCCCCAAATATTATATAAAATTTTACACACTTTTTAATCTATAACATATAGTAACAATGTTTATTTGACCATTATTCACATCCATGCAATAACAGAACACAGTCCCATGGGAAATCCTCACTTCCTCTTCTTAAACAAGTGAAGAGTGACAGTCCTTTCTTTCTTATTCTCCATGTTGGAGCTTTTAGCATACACTCTTTCTTGTTCCCACGGTAAGCTGTTTAAAGCAATCCAAAGGTCCCATAGGAACTGATAATGTTCTTTCAATAGGTAAGTCACTTCCACAGGTACAGATGAAGACTGAAATCTACAGCAAACAAATGGAAACACCTTCCAGTAACAGGTGGTTTTGGTACAACTTTCTCAGCATTTTACAATGACCTGAATCCTTATTTGCAGCCATAGCCACAGGAATAAATTTTACATGGATTTTGTCTTGCTATCTGTTTCTTCTTTCCAGTCCTAAAGGCCCTAGACACAGTGGCCAAAACCCAGGTACCACCAGGACATCCACCAATCAACCATCAACTTTTAATAATATGCCTGAGGGAAGGAAATATTACAGCACACATTCTACCTGTGCTGCGCCAGCTCCACTGGCTTCTGGTTGAGTACCGAGTAAGATTCAAGGTTTTGGTTATGACCTTTAAGGCCTTCAGCGGTCTGGGACCTGACATATCTACTGGACCGCCTCCTCCACTATGTCCCTGGAAGAGCATTATGCTCTACAGGTCAAAATCCACTGGTGATCCCCGGCCCCAAAGAGATCCGGCTGTCCTCAACGAGGGTCAGGATTTTCTCAGTCCTGGCCCTGACCTGGTGGAACTCTGTTGGAAGACACTAGGGCCCTGTGGGATCTTTTACAATTACTCAGGGCCTGTAAAGCAGAGATGTTCTGCCAGGCTTTTGCTTGAGGACAGTGATGGTTGTTGGGCTGGCACCCCTTCCCTCCCTTCACTTAAGGGGGGGACTGCTCCCAATGCCTAGAAAGCAGAATTACAGCACATTATAAAGAATGTCCATTGGGTTGCAATTGCTTATAATTCATCAATTTTATTGATTTTATGTGTATTTTTGTTGTACATTGCCTAGAGCCTGGCATTGACCGGGATGAGGCGATGATGATGATGATGATAATAATAATAATAATAATAATAATAATAATATGCAGTATGTAGAAGAGAAAAAATATACTAAGTTTTACTTGTCTTAAGCTCACAAAGCAAGATTTTATAAGAGAAATTCCCTGTATAACTATATACATTTACATTCACCCCAAACCTAAGTGTGCAATTATAAAGCTGCAAATCCCAAGTCCAAAAAATCAAGAAAGGGATTCCATCTTCTACCAAAATTATTTTCCAGTCCCTGTTTCCTTAAACCTCTCCAATATTGTAAGGGCTCATTCTCTATCAAAAGAGCTTCCAAGGGAGAACTCCAGATGAAGCCTACCAAATTAGAATTCATCCAGAAATGTGATTGCATTTCCTGAGATCTCAAAGAGAGTCCTTGGCCGTTACAGGTGTTATTGAAATTAAAAAAGCAGAGTTTGTGCTATCATCAATTACTGCCAGTGTGAATGGTCCTTGTACTTTTCTTGATTGCATTTGAATTTTACACGATAATGTTGCATTCTGTGTTCACTGCCCTTTGACCCAGCTATTTACAGTTACTTTCTCCATCTGCTGACAGAAGATCCGCCTTATATATGCAATGAAGTGAGCTCCAGTCTAGTTCCTGGAATGACAAGAATGTATTCCTTAAGTAGATACTACAAGGCTCCGGCAGGCTGCAACAAACTACAAATGACTATTGCGTTGGAATATGTCCCTGGTAAGTCCTGTCCCTTCTCTAACAGAGAGAGAGGCACATACATCGTACCATAGGGCACATGCACACAAATGCACATGCAGCCATGAAGAACACAGCCTGCCATTTCATATAGCGGGGCAGGGGGGGGGGGGAGAGACTGACAAGGACAATCACAGTTTTCTAATGTATTTTTCACCCATAGAACACCAACCTTCCTGTTAGTGCTATTGCAAAGTAAAAGAATACACATACTATAGAGCAGGGGTGGCCAAACTGTGGCTCGGGAGCCACATGTGGCTCTTTCACCCTTATTGTGTGGCTCTCGAAGCCCTCACTGCGCCATCAGCCTGCTTGGAGAAGACATTTCTCTTATAAAATGTCTTTGCCAAGCCAAATCAGCCAGCGGCTTGGAGAATACATTTAAAGTTGCTTTCTTTCTACCTCTCTCCCCTTTCCCTCTCACCCAGTCTGTTTGCCTCCCTCCCTCCCTCCCTTCGAGCTCTCAAACATCCGACAGTCATGGCTCATGGCTCTCAAACATCTGATGTATATTGTGTGTGGCTATTACATTAAGCAAGTTTGGTCGTCCCTGCTATAGAGCGAGCAGAGCTCTTCAGTAATGTGCAATTTACCCATCTAATACTTATTCTGGGGTTTCTCTGAAGAAGACCTGAGAGTCTTCCCTGAGGATTTCAATCCATGTGTGCCAAACCTTTGTCTGAAACTCTGACTATGACACCACACTGACAATAATTGAGGGCTGGCAGCAGTTCTTAATGGAATAGTACAATATGCCCTTCTTTTCATCTGGGAGAAGTTGGAAGAATGATTGGAGGGAATGCGCACCTTCATGCATACTGCAGAAGAGTGGTAGGGATTACACTGGACACATCACATGGACATGTGGTTCCATGGTTTATCATCACACCTACATCCAGCACCAACCAACAATAATGGAATCTGTCCTTCCTTCCCTCTACTAGGTGCAATGGGAACCTTTGGAAACCATGGCTGTTCCATATGCATAATGTTTACATTGCATACCTGAAGTGATTGCTGAGATAAGAATCTGTGAAGGGGGAAATATTGGGTAGCCTCTTAGCTAGAACAATGCTTTTGTTTGGACATAGGGAAGAGGGAGGCTGGGGAGAGAAAATATCCCCTGTTCATTTTCTCCAGCTTTCGGCTAGCAGTTAAGGTGAAGAGGCCCTCAACAAAGAAAAGCTGTACAAAGTCCACCCACTATCTACTCCCTGACAAGCTTCCCGGTAACAGTAAGAACTAGAGGTGGGAAAGCAGTGAACAAAACATAATGGATTTAGCCAGGGCATTCCCTCTTAACAGCTTCTTCTCTGGAACAGTCATTAGTGTTTACAAGCAGTTCAGTTTTATGTATCTAGCTACAATTTGTACCCTAATATTAGTTTAATACTGGAATGACTGTTCTGTACTTATAAAAAAACTACTGCCCCATAGAATTATGAGCATTACTTCCTGTGGCATGCTGGGTTTTCACAAGATGTCTTTTTATCCCCCCCACTGATCAGGACTGCTATTATTTAGCTTAGAGGAGACCATTTCCAGCCTCACAAGGCATTCCAGCAAATTGCTCAAAGGAAAAACATCCAGTCAAGCAATTCTGACTTTGTCAAAAATCACGTCATCATGCTTTTCAAAAGCTCAGAATTTCAGTGGCTATTAAAATACTTCCAAATGAAATAGGAGTAATTTCTACTATTTTGACTGCCGTGGGGAAAAGCCCACAGATAGGTGTCCTGCCCAGGCTAGCCCAATCTCATCAGATCTCAGAAGTGAGTCAGCCTTGGTTAGTATTTAGATGGGAGACTATCAAGGAAGTCCAGGGTTGCTATGCAGAGACAGACGATGGGAAACCACTTCTGAACATCTTCTGTTTTGAAGAGGGTCGCCATAAGTCAGCTGCAACTTGATGGCACTTTCTACCACAGGTGTCTTCTAATGGAACAGATCCAGGTAAAGGTTTGTAAATTGTTTCACCAGGAGTTTTCCCAAGAAGAAAAGAGAGAGATTGGATTTACACCCTGCCCTTCACTACCTGAAGGAGTCTCCGAGTGGCTTACAATCTCCTTTCCCTTCCCCTCCCCACAACAGACCCCTGTGAGGTAGGTGGAGCTGAGATAGCTCTGACAGAAACTGCTCTTGAGAGGAACAGCTCTGTGAGAACTTGGGATGACATATGATGAACAGCTGAAAAAATGCTCAGCATTCCCTGAACCATCACTGTGTCATATTGATAATGTTGCTTTAGGGCTAACTCTAAGATCTTCTAGCAAAAACACCCTCATTTACATCACATTACTAGAAACTGGAAGGAAGCACAGTTGGTATGTTCACACACACTAAATAATGTACTTTGCAACTGGATTTTTACTGCGCAAGAATAACAAAATCTACTTGCAAAAGTCACTGTGTGAACACACCCAGTGGCACCTTAGCCTGTGGTTAATACAACGTTCTAGTTCACAATATACAGTTGTACTTCCTTCAGTCCTGTTTCTTGACCTAACAGGAACTATTACATGGTGTCAGAAGTGACTTTCCATTCCTAGTAGCTATACAAGTAACACTTGGTTCACCGTGAGTACTGTAAGAACTGCCCCAAACAAAGCAGAATAGCATACATGAGCTACAGTGGACAGCTGACCTAAAAGAAAATATTATAATAATAGGTGACTTTGTAGTTCACTGTAGGCCAACTGCATGGTGCTTGCAAAAATGTATTCGAACCCTAAGCATTGCTTCTTTCAGGAGGGGAGATGCTTTGGGAGGGAGCATTTTGGGGCAGAGAAATGGCAGAGTAGGAGTTTCTTTATATCTGCTGCTGCTTCTGCTGCAGCCCCCAGGCTGGATTGCCTTCTCTCTGTTGTTCCACATGGATATTTGGGAGGCTAGGGTCTGGCCAGGTCACAATCAAGGGAAAGTCAAGAGACTGGTACTGGATCTTAATCTGTAGGCAGTGGCCAATGCTTAACCTTTAGTTTTCCTCTAACCCTGCCGGAGAGACACAAGAATAGGGAGTTCTCTGGAGCTCTGGAGAAGTAGAACTAGCCTTCATCAAAGACAGCCGAGGGAATGAGTAGAAAGGAAAACAGGTTTCCTGTGGCACTTGTTCTCTCACACTTTGTACAAACAAAAGTGAAACAGGACACTCAAAAAGGAAGATGGTCCTAAGCAGGGCTTTTTTGTAGCAGGAACTTCTTTGCATAATAGGCCACCCCCCTCATTATGTTAGCGGCCCTGTGGCGCAGAGTAGTAAAGCAGCAGTACTGCAGTACTGTGGTCTGAACTCTCTGCTCATGACCTGAGTTCAATTCCGGCGGAAGCTGGGTTTTCAGGTAGCCAGCTTGAGGTTGACTCAGCCTTCCATCCTTCAGAGGTCGGTAAAATGAGTACCCAGCTTGCTGGAGGGAAGTGTAAAAGACTGGGGAAGGCAATGGCAAACCATCCCATAAAAAATCTGCTGTGAAAACATTGTGAAAGCAACGCCACCTCAGAGTCGGAAACGAATGGTGCTTACACAGGGGACCTTTCCTTTCCTCATTATGTAGCCAATTCTCCAAGAGCTTACAGTAGGCCCTGTAAGAAGAGCCCTGTAAGCTCTCGAACGATTGGCTACATAAGAGGGGTGTGGCCTAATATGCAAAGGAGTTCCTGCTACGAAAAAAAGCCCTGGTCCTAAGCATGGTATTAGCTTATACCCATACTTTCCTTCAGAAAATACATGGCTGTATGCATAGCGATTCCAGGCAGTTTCCTATCTAGGTGCTCTAGTTAGGAGAAGGACTGATATTACTATTGCCTCAGGAAAGTTGTTTCTGGGGCATGACAGTGATTTTCAGACTTCATGCATTCAGGGAACCGTTTCTACATTGACATGGTTCACATGCAACAACAAAACATGGCTTGTCACTATAGAAATGAATTTAAGAAATTATCACACTCATATAAATCACAGTTTAATCCTGATTTGCATGAACCCTCTTTAGCACCAAGAAAGAAGAAAATCTGGTTAGTAATCGGATCTGAGACCAGCAAGGAATACCAGGGTCATGGAGTGGAGATAGCAATGGCAAACCACCTCTGAATGGAGGGGTAATGCCATCTTAAAACAGAGAATTTAGGGCCAATCTGGCTCTGTTTGATAGTCAAATTGTCTTGTAAAGAACTCTGGATATCATAATTTTAAAGAGTTCTATGAATTCTAGAGTTCACTAGTTTCTACACAGAACTACATTTTCCAGGGTCCCTTGGTTGAGAGTGGGCTTGCCAACCTCCAGGTAGGGTTTAATGACCTCCCAGAACTACATCTCCTGGTTACATAATTGGTTCCCTTGGAGAAAATGGATGGTGTGGAGCAGGGGTGGCCAAACTTGCTTAACGAAAGAGCCACACAGAATAAACATCAGATGTTTTGAGAGTCGCAAGACATGAATGTCAGATTTTGAGAGCCGCAAAACAGGAAAGAGGGAGGGAAGGAGGGAAAGAAGAAGGAAGGAAGGTAAATTGATGGGAGAGGAAGAGGTAGAGAGAAAGCAATTTTAACTTTAAATGCATTCTCCAATCTGCCAGCTGGCTTGGCTTGGAGAAGTAATTTAAAGAAACAAATGCCTTCTCCCAGCCAGCTGACAGGGCAGGGGGGGGGGCTTCAAGAGCCACACAATATGTGTGAAAGAGCCACATGTGGCTCCTGAGCCACAGTTTGGCCACCCCTGCTGTGGAGGGTGGGATCTATGACATTATACCCTGCTGAGATCCCTCCCCAGGCACCACCCCCAAATCTCTAGGAAATTTCCAAACCTGGAATTGGCAATAGGGTTCTCAGAGCCCTCGGTGGAGGTGGGGAACCCCTGCTAATAGGCCCCTTCTCCCTGCCACTGATCAGCTGGTCGGGTGGGGGGGGGAAATGAACTTGCCCTGAAAAGTGGGAGATCCATCTGATGTGCAGAGATGTATCTATGTCACTGCCCAAATGATCCAGAATTGATGTCATCACACCCAGGACATTGCAGAGATGCTCTGGTATTTGGGCAAAACCTCTATAGTATAAGCCAAATTTATTACAGAGTTTTTGCCGAAATACCAGAGTGTTGCCCCAACATCCCAGACATGATCATGTCACTTCCAGGTTACGTGGGCACCGATGTAGACATGTCACTATATGTCAGGTGGGCCTTCCTGCTTCCAGTAAGTCCCCCCCCTCCCCTGCCAGTTGCCAGGAGGAACCTGGAAACCCTAGTTGGCAACCTTGGGATCCGTTATCATTAAATCATTTTTGAAACAGATTCAAATTTGTAAAGGAGCTAAACCTGCAGAGGAAATCCTGTTGTCTCTATCCTGCTGACCCTACCAGTAGTTTAAATTTCCTCACAACTATGAGGGTGAACTCCCGGGTGAACAGCTGGAAGAACAATCCTGGTGGATCAGACAGCATGTCCATCTAGTTCCTGTTTCCTGCAGAGGTGGTTTAGATGCCCCTGAAAAGCAGTTGGATCAAAGCAACTGGTATTCAGGGAGATTCAGCCTGTGAACATGGAGGTTACATTTAGTCATCATGGCTAATAGATACCAATAGAGTACTTTCAGGAATTTGCCTTATCCCCTCTCGGGCCCTCGTAGTCTGAGCTGTGGTAAATTTTCAAGATGCTTAGCACAAAAAGGGCAATATGTCACTGTACTCTTCCTTAAATGTGGTCTCAGATAACGGTACTACTACAAGGGATCTCTATCTGGCTACAGTAGGCCTCTTCAACGGACAGATTGTGGTTTACTCTACCCCCACCATGAGAAAGTCCCAGCTGCCAATTTCCTTTCTTTCTCACTCCCACTTTGCACATCTCAAAAGTTCAGAGAGAGATGGAAACCTAAGCACACATCCATCAGAAAGAAAAAAAAACCCTTTCACTGGCTTGCCCTGATTTCAATTTACCATACATTCTCTCATTGGATAAAAATAGGCATACATATAGTTAAAGTATCATCCTAAGAAGAGTTACAAGCTTCTACATGGACTGAAAAGGGTATAACTCTGCCTAGGATGGCATTGTTCAGCACACAAATATTCATGTTACAGAACTGTGAAAAAGCACTTGTGACTTGAGCAAATTTATCAGCACTTAACACAGGATACATCTGCCAGCTGCCTTAAATAACGCATGCAGCGTGTCACGAAAACGCATTCCCTGTCCTAAGTATGATACTCTTGGCCTACAACTCATTCTGCTCTGAACCGTTATTGGCTGGCTTTCTGTACGGAGTAGCCTGATTAAACAATGCAGTGAGTAAACGAGAAAAGGACAGGTGCGATGACAGGATAAGGAAAAGCGGACACCTTTGTGAAACAGGCAAAATGCAGCCGTTTCCTATGACAACATTTCTTAACCTTGGGAAATTACTTCCCTTCTTTATAGAAGAATTACTAGATTTGGCAGGGGTAATAAAAACTGTATGAGTTGTTTCAGACAATGAGGGCCTTTTAGTTCATGGTGCTATTATTAGTCACGAAAGAAAGAACGGGTCTGTTCACTCCACTTTTGTGTAATGGGGGTGGGTGGGTAAGGTGCCTTTTGCTCTCAAATCAGAGGGAGTTTCTGTAATTGCCTCCAATGACTTTCAGATGAGGGCCTTCCTATCTTCTGATTTTCTTAGTCACACACCAAAAATGCCATTGCATGCTTTTGAATTCTTCAGTCGTGAGTCACACAGGTGAAAATGTGTACCAAAATATATGAACAGCCTCTCCTTAAAAAATATCTTGGAAGAGCCCAAAATGACTGGGAGGGTGAAGGAGTAGAGAAAAGACAGGAGGCCAATTATGCCTCTGGAATGCAGGTTTTCTGTAAAGCCACTGAGTGAAGTCTCCAATGGACAAGCAGAATGGCCTTTGCCCTATGCCCTTGCCCCTTCCTCACATTTTTGCATTACCTATACAGGTGTTACTAGAAATTATAACAGTCTTGAGATAATGGCAGGGGTTTTTTTGGCATGCTATGGATGATAATTTGATTGAGTTTGAAAATAAGGTTTGAAAAACTAATTGGATGGGAGAAATCAGTAAGCTACCTTCATACCCTATGCTATATATCTGCCACCTCCAGGGGTCATTTTGTAGAAAAATAGGTGGTGGAGCTCACTAGCATAACTCATTAGCATATGCTGCCCCCCACCCCGCCAAAAGCAACCTGATGCAAGAAAGGAGAGCCCTGGGCGAGCGAGGCCTGCTTGGGCTGGCTAGAGATTCCCCCCACACACACACAAGTCAAAAGGCCAGCAAGCCACCCGCCACTCAAAATCACATAAGAAGTGGAGAAAAGGTGGTGTGGGCTTCTCCAGGGGTTAATGAGGGCTGCTGGGTGTGTGGCAAAGCCCCTGGTGGCTGGCTGGCTGCCCACTCTCCTAATCCAGGGATTGTTATGCAGCTGCACCTACTATTTAACTGACAAGGTAGGTGGGGAGGAAGAGGAGGAACCCTCAGAAAGGTTCAGGAGCTGTGCTCCTGTGAGTTCCTGATGAATCTGAGGCCTGCCCACCTCCAAGTTCCTTTCCAAACATTACAGAATGTGGTAATTAAAAATACATTTCCTCTATGTCTTTAGTAAACTCTCGGCCATGCTCTGTTTCCTTATTTTAGCCAGGCCCATAAGGAGAACATCTGCACTATAAGTTTAAACTTTTTTGAAACTAATTGAATCTTGTGAATTTGCCCAAAGCATTCTTGGAACTGTAGTTGGTGAAGAGGGTGTTGGAATTGTTTGTCAAAGAGCCTTTGCTTCATATAAAATGACAATTCAGAGTGTGCCTTGTCACTAGATGGGTTAGATCTAGCCAGGGCTTTTTTTGAGCAGGAACACACAGGAATGCAATTCTGGCTGGCTTGGCATCAGGGGGTGTGGCCTAATATGCAAATACATTCCTGCTGGGCTTTTTCTACCAAAAAACCCTGTGTGGAACAATGGTGATATCAGGGTGTGTGGCCTAATATGCAGATGAGTTCTGCTGGGCTTTTTCTACAAAAAAGCCCTGGATCTAGCATAACAGGTACCCTAGGATGTTGCTCAACACCTACGTCTAAGGTAGGGTTGCCAGGTCCCTCCTGGTCTCTGGCAGGGGATGGCAAGGTAGAGTTGCCAGATTCAGGGTGGGAGATTTGGAGATGAAGCCTAGGGAGGACAGGGACCTCAGTGGAGTACAATGCCATAGAGTCCACCCTCCAAAACATCCATTTTCTCCAGTGGAACTGATCTCTGTAGTCTGGGGATGAGCTGTAATTTCAGTGGATCCCTAAATTCCACCTGGCATTCCTAGAAAGAGGCTCTGAAAAGAACCCTTTACAGCTTCTGTACTGTGAGCATTCCTGTGGATGCTTAAAGATGTTATTTATTTAAGGAAGATGTCCATTACATGCAAGTAAAAGCTTCTAAACTTAAAGGTAAACCATTCTTATCCAACATTTATGGTTTTGACGCTTATAAGTTATAGTAGACACCAAGGTAATGGAGATGCTTACTGAGAGGATTGTTGGGAAGTTTCAGTTGGTTGTTAGGGAATTCCTTATTATCCATTCCTTTCTTTTACTTCAAAATGGTAGCCTTGGCTAAGAAGAAAATCTAGCTGCTGCTGGTAGTGTGCCTAGATGAGGCAGGAAATGTCCAGTGGGTTGTTACAAATAAGAAGCACTTCACTTTACCTAAATCTCCCACTAAATGGAGATTATACTAATTAAACTCAGCTTGGTGTGGTGCTCAACATTTCCAAAACATCTTGAGATAGCAACTAGTAAACAGTACTAGTTGTATTTTAGGCCACTTATTTTCACTTAGAAAAGTTATTCGTTTCAGTGTGCTTACTCATGTGAGCAAAGCAAGCTTTGTTTCTGAAGGAAGCATTCAGTTTTTCAAACAACTGTGTTTCCCCCCTCTATCGTGGACACCATCTGCTCCCTCAGACTAGATGAGTAACAATTAATATGAAATTGCAAATGGAACAGACACAGCTTTTTTAATTATCTCTGCACTTTGGACTAGTTTGCTGAGCAGCTAATAATTTTTTCCCCCTCCAAACTATCGTTGGCAACTTACAAGACACAGAAGGGAATTGTTTTTCAAAGTCGTGCTGGGATGCCTGTCACACATCTGGGATGAAACGGTAGCAAGCAAGCAAGGAAGGCTTTTCATCGTGTTAGAAAGCATGAATGCTCTGAAACCCTCTTCCATCTCTGAAGAGTAAGAAATATCTGCCTGTTTTTCATAGTCAGAGGATGCTGGGAAATGTTACAAGAAAGAACACATTAGTAGACTGGAGAACTGTGTCAGAGTTTGTGCCCCAAGAAGTGATGGAAAGTTGTGTGCTGCATTTCTTGTGGTACAGGGAAGCAAGTTTTCCAAAGAAAGAAAACCTCCCTCCTGCAGAGAAGAGCTGACAAGATTCTGCAGGAAATCAATGACATTTGCTTCACAGCACACAGATGCCTATAGGTTTTTTTTTCCCCTTAGAGGGAAAAAAAATGTGCCTGTTAATACCAGCAGGTGTGTTACCACCTTTCTCCATGCTTGCCATTTGCGGATCACGCTATGCATGTCCCATAACTTTCTCATGTTTCCTCAATTAGAAGGATTAATTTTTCCTTTAAACATTAAGTATGAATCAGTGCACATTCTCAGAAAGTAAATCAGCAAATATAAGCAGATTTGTTTTGCTGAAGTTGGAAATAAAAATTTAGGTTTGTATCTTGAACTTCTCTCCTACCATTGCAAAGTAACAGTAGCACATTTCCCCCTTCTTACCATCTCTGATACTCGTACCTGCACATATTTTACAATAATATTGAGGTTCTAGATTTGAAACCATCCTTCACCTTTCTGACTCACATATTCTTATCTCCCCTCACACTATTGTCCTCTGTTTCTGCTAGGTACAAGATCAAGATGACATTTGTAATGTATATATGATCCACTAGCTATTGTAATGTATATATTTCCACTGGATAGATGAAATTTGTAGTTTAATTTAGGCTAGATTTGTAGTTTAATCTAGACTAGACATTATTTGTTTTTTTTATTAAATATCAAGGTGATATTGACGTTCTATCACATTCTAACATATTCTCTGTAGTTCCCCTGCCCATTTTTGAACCAAGATTTGTGGCAACTTAGTTGTACTTAAAATTCAACTCTAGCCAATTATCTAGTCCTTTTAGCCATTCTTATGTCTTAGCTGGCAGGAGAAATAGTGTTGGGAGTGTGTGGAGCAAATGATGTTGCGTGATTGGTCAATGTCACATCTGGGTAAAAACCCAGACACAATGTAAGCAAGACAGCCAATGCTGTGGAAATTCTATGGTAACAGCATACATATATATCAGCTGATGCTCTTATGTTACATCTGGGTTTTTACCTGGACATGCTGTTGACACATTACAAGATATTACACATTACAAGATATTACAAGATATTACTCTACCCACAAAGCTGCCAGGGGTGGCAAGTAGCAGCCTGACATCCATACTATTCTGGTTTCTCAGGTCTGCATTTTTGTATCTCTGTCTTATAGCCTCATACTCTGTTTATTAGTTACTTCCCGTTTACCTGTGAGTTGCTAGTGCATTTCTGAACTGATCAGTTCCCCTAGCCTTGGGGAGGGGGTATGCTTCAACTACTGCTTTTCTCTGCTCAACCAAATCATTTGCTCATATTATCTTCTTCTCCCATGATAATAAGGACTGTAAAACACAGAAGAAGCAATTAAAAGGACAGTTGCAAGAAAAAGCAGAACATCTGTGGAATGTGACTGATTTCCAAGGACAATGTCTTATATAGGCAGGCACTGCCATGTTTTCGTGGGAAACATAGGTTGCCAATTGCCTAGAGGAAAAAAATGCCCTGTCCCTTTAATAAAAGCTTAATGGGATGCTATTTACCAATGATACTATTTGCCTCCACATCATGAAAAGCTTCACCTGCCCATTTCCACATATGAAGCCCTTATTAAAGGAACAGGGCATTTTTTTTCCCAGGCTGTTGGTAGTTCTTCAGATATAGCACTATATTACGTACAGTGTGGAACAATGCTTTTAATTTCAGTTGCCAGAGCATTTTTCCCCTGAGCAGGAATGCACAGGAACGCCGTTCCGGCTGGCTTGGTATCAGGGTATGTGTGGCCTAATATGCAAATGAGTTCCTGCTGGGCTTTTTCTACCAAAAACCCCCTGTCAGTCACTACTTATTGCAGAAAAGGAACCATGGAGAGGCACAAAAGTACTCTCATGTGGAAGCAACCCTTAATCCTAGTTGCTATTCCAGAGTATCATGATTAATGAATTACAGACTAGTCCTTTCTAGCTTTATAATGCCCTAAGGAAAGACCTGGATCACTCAGGCTAGCATGATCTTGTCAGATCTCAGAAGCTAAGCAGGTTTAGCCCTGGATAGTATTTAGGTGGGTAAACCCCAAGGAATTTGAAGGTCATGATGTGGAGGCATGTAATGGCAAACCACCTCTGAATGTCTCTTGCCTTGTTAAATACTGGGTTCAATATACATTGCAGTGAAACACTTCTGCGTTATTTAGTGAAATCAGCAACAAGACTGCAAACCCAGGGCCAAGGGCCCTGCTTATATGCATGCAAAAGACTCCACCCAAATCCAATCAACTCTTAACTATAGGTACAAGAACTGGCCATTGACTCCTGACTGGCCACCTCCCAGAGCCCAGATGGCTATTGTTCTGGAGCCTCAAACTCAGCAAAGTCTCTGGTAGCACACCTATGAATGTTCCAGTGCCAATACGTAACATGCCTTGAAAACCCCACAGGTTTTTCATAAGTCAGCTGTGACTTGGCAGCACTTTCCACCAACAAAGAAAGATAGGTGATACCTGAAAAGTGGACAACCTGCACAGAACCAAGGTGACCAGTGCATGAGGAGGGAAAAACAGGGACTGCTCTTTTAGCAGCATCTTGCTCTTTAGAAACCACCAGATGAAATATTTCAGTACAAGGAGGCAAACATGATTCTACCTGTCTCTAGATAAAGCTGCTGTTAAAGGAAGTGGATCAGGGGTAGGCAGAAAGATTGCCAAGCTTCAAGACATTAAAACTTTCGCAGTACCTTAGGTTGGTCATATTATATACCAGAACCCATTACCTTTTATTTTCACAGTTCCTATTTTTTTATTGCTGTTAAGTGACAATCCACTTATGGTGACCCCACAAGATTTTCAAGGCAAGAGATAAACAGAGGTGGTTTGCCATTGCCTGCCTCTGCATAGCAACCCTGGACTTCCTTGGTGGTCTTCCATCCAAATACTAACTTTGCTTAGTTTCCCAGATCTGACAAGATTGGGGCAGCCTCAGCCTTCCAGGTCAGGACAGTTCCTAAAATAGGACACAAGAACCACTGTTTCATTCCCTTCTGACTTCTTTAAGCAGGGTGGCTAACTTTTTCAAAAGTAGCAATACTTTTGACAGTGGCACAATGTAAGGTTTTGCCCAGGTATCACTCAAGTAGACTTCTCATGCAGAAGCAGAAAAAATGTATTTGAAGTGAACCAGCAAAGCAAACTCTTGTGACAGCCTTTGTAGCATGTTAGCAAGACTGAGGTCTTGCCAGGACTAAATAAAAACAAAACCTAAAAGTCTTCTATAGATACCAGAACTGACACACATTCTCCCACTCAAATCTCCCGCCAGAAGTCATTCAGACTCAGTTCCCAGACTTTGATGTTTTCCCCAGCCAAGGCCACGCATTCCAATGTAGACACATCTTGGTTGCTGCTTGTCTCCGTCTCCCTGGAGATGAGATAAAAGTTCTCCCAGATGCTTTCACTTTTGAGCAGGGCTCACTGTCATATATTCTGTTCTACTAATGTTCAGGGTTACAAAATGAACGTTAAAATGCATGGTGGTTAGTTCCATGTGAATACATACAGATAACTGAATATATGAATACCTGGTGAGAGTTATTTGGCTGAATATAAAAACAATTGGTGCATAATAAGTAACAGCAATAATACTCGGATAATCCAAACCAAACAAAACGAATATACAGCATTTAACCAGAACAAACAACCTTGTTCCTGACACACAACAGTAAGAAATTCAGAAGTTATCTTCCCCCCATCCCCATCACTTCCAGCAAAAGCTTCACTTGCTGAATATTTGCTTAAGTATTAAAGGCACAACAGCCCCACCAGAACTAAAGTTGACAGGCAGCAATTATGAGGTCATGTTATTTAGCTCCATGCCATGAAAAGCTTCAATTTATCATCCCATTCTATGGAAGGAATAAGATTTCCCCCCACACACACACCCTCCCCAGCCAGTGGCAATTCTATGCCTGGCTATTGGCAACTGTAGTCAGTGGTCAGAAGTGAATTGGTCCTCAAGTGTTCCGGCTTCTCGTCTTCCCTGAGCGCATGCCCTGGTGTCCACATGGCATGCTCTAAGATTTCTGGATTAGACTCCAACATTTAGGGTTAACTCTTCCTTTGGCCCCAGATGTGTTCATTTTTTTCAAGTGGAAGTTCAAAGAAATGCAAGATCTTCCCACTGTTTAACCAGATGAGAAATCCTGCAGCCCCAAGGGGGACAACTCTCTTGTCGTAGGAGGCAGTGGCAACCAATGGGAGAGACAATTTAAAGAGATGGCTTGCCAGTTTCCCAGGCTCACACCCTTGTCATGGACTGGCTCACCCCTTCACTCTTCCAGCTGTATTTGTTATATATGGGAACCAGTTTGGGGAGGGGGAGCTGAAAGAGGGAGGAAATTGATTCCACAATGAAGGCCATCAAACTGCTTTTCACTCTAATTGTTCCCTGGCAGATTGCGCCTGATGCATTGTTTACTGGCCTATAAATAGTTTGCTGAGCAGTGCATACACAGCAAAACTGAAATGGGATACCGTATTAGCAAAGAGCTGTCACAACAGCTCTGAGGTTGAGAGACATTCATATGCATTATTTCTGCCTCCAGCCGGATAAAATTACAGCCTGCACACCTGCAATTTCTGGTTTAAATGCTCTGATGTGTTTCTACTGCTCGACTCCAGGCTTTGTTCAGCTGTCATGACTTCCACTCTGAAACAGCACCAGAGCTGCTGCTGGGTGTAGAAGGCAGCTGTCCTCACGCTGCTTAATCAGGAGCAGTTCCAAGAATGCCAAACCAAAAGGAAGGGCCACTACCTGTGGCATTTAGCAATCTGAAGGCTATAAATAGGGCAGGAGGCTCAGCTCATCACACAGAAACTGATAAAGGAGTTCAATCAGAGGCTAGGGCATCAGTTCAGGAGTCAGCCTGCACTCAGTTGGGGGAGTCCAAAGTCTGGGTTCTACCTGGAGGACAGCAGGCAAGTGGAAATCTGTTGCATGAGACTGATAATCTAAGCAACATGTAAAACTGCTAAATTGCAGCCATGAGACTGCGTTGCCTTTCAATCCCAGGGGTCAGGGGTGTTGAGCTCATTCATTATGAGGGCAGGATCTGATGTAAATAAGACCTTGTTGGGCCAGGCCATGTCGGGTCGTGCCATATGTGTACCTATTTAAGATTAGGTAGCAGAGATATAAACTTTATAAAGGACACAGACAAACACAATATATAAAAACTTAAAACAAGCTTAAAATATTAGCACTCATTGGTTTTAAAGGTGCTTTCTTTGTATTTCTCCCATGGGATCCAAGGAACTGGGCAAAGGAAGCTCTGGCTCTCTCCTTCTTTCTCCAGGGGACTGGGGGGTGGGTGGAAAGAGCCTCAGCCAATAGAAGGGAGGCTTGGCTCAGTTGCTCTGCTGTGCAATTGAGAGAGCCTGGAAAAACAAGCTCTGCCTCCCCCACTTCCTCCCTCAGCCAATGGAGAAAATAGAGGTTTTGCTCTGTAGCTCTTGTGCAATTGAGCAAGTCTTGCAGAGCAAGCTGTGATGTAGAAGGAAGCAAGAGAGAAAGAGAAGGAACCAGATGACAACCAGTTGGTTGGGGGCCTGATAGGAGCCCTCCAAGGGCCTGATTCGGCCCCTGGACTGCATGTTTAACACCCCTGGTGTAGGTGATACATCAGCCACAGCATCTTCCTACTTGTTTTCGCTCTGGTCCCTCTTCTAATCCCTCCCTTGCCTGTTCCACCCCTGCTTGCTGTGGAGAGGGGGAACACCAGCTGCTGAATCTCACACCATCAGGAATATTTGGCAGCACAGGAAAGCTAGACAGTAATTGCCCTGTTCACATGAGACAGTCAGCACATATATACCACACAGGCAGGGCCGGCATAAGGGAGTCGGCAAGACAGGTGGCTGCCCGGGGTGTCATCTCGCCATGGGAGTGGGGGCAGTCACCCCCTCCCCATCCCCGCTCGCGCCAGCAGAGCTCGCTTCAGAGGGAGCTGGCTGAGCAGCAGCTGCCCACGTGCTTCTTCCTGCAGGAAAAAGCATGCAGGTGGCCGCTGCCCAGCCAGTTCCCTCTGAAGAGGCAGAGGGCTGGGCAAGGGACGGTTGTGCAGCAGCTGCCTGCGCACTTCTTCCTGCATTCTGATTCGGAATGCAGGAAAAAAAAGCATGCTGGTTGCCGCTTGCCAGACAGCTCCCTCTGAAGAGGCAGAGGGCTGGGCGAGGGGTGGGCCAAGCGATGACATCACTTTTGACATCATCATGCTGCATGTGCAAAGTGCACACAGTTAGCATCCGGGGGGGGGGCATGGGGTTCTGCCTGGGGCAGCAGGCAGAACCCCGTGTGTGGGCCTGCACACAGATACATCTTTTTGTAATTTAATTAAATTATATTTTTAGATTTATATCCCACCCTATTCTGCAAGCAGGCTCAGGGCAGCTTACAACAATAAAACAATAGAGTTAAAATAATATTATAAAAACAGCCATTACAAAACAGGTGCAGCACAGTAAACAATCTTACAGACATAGGTGGTAAACAGCATGTGGCTGATAGCGAACAGCATAACATAACACCATAATGGTGAAATGCTGGGGGAAGTGATGACTTTCAAAGGACGCCTGCTGGATTAATTAAAAGCCTGGTGGAAGAACGCCATCTTACAGGCCCTGCGAAACTTAGATAAGTCCTGCAGAGCCCAGATCTCCAGAGGGAGCTCACTCGACCAGGTAGGGGCCCGGACCAAAAAGGCCCTGGCCCTCATTGAAGCCAGCCAGTCATCCTTAGGAGCAGGGACTATGAGAAGATGTTGAGCAGCAGACCTCAGAGCTCGGGGGGCGGGGGGGGGCGGCATATGGGGAGAGGCGGTTCTGAAGATATGCAGGCCCCTGGCTGTAAAGGGCCTTGAAGGTAAGGACTAACACCTTGGACCAGATCCAGTACTCGAGAGGTAGCCAGTGCAGTTTGCACAGCACCAGATTCATCTGCACTTGCATAGGCCTCGATGCCAACAACCAGGCTGCTGCGTTCTAAACCTGCTGAAGTTTCCAGAGCAGGGTGAAGGGAAGCCCCACGTAGAGGGAGTTACAATAGTCTAATCTGGAGGTGACCATTGCATGAATCACTGTGGCTAGATCATGGGAGGTAAGGTAGGGGACCAACTGCCAGCCCCACCTCAGATGGAAAAAGGCAGCCCTTGCAGTGGTGGTGACCTGTGCCTCCATAGATAAAGAGGCATCCAGGAACACCACCTCTGTCAATGGGTGCCATCAAAGTCTGGGAGCCTGATTCCACTCCCCACCCCGTTCTGACCCAGACACAGAAAGCCATTGTGAGTATCACTTTACAACGGGCCTTCCACAAGGATAAATCATGCATTTAACATAACATGAATATTGCACAACATACATAAAGAGTTTCAGTCCATTGGCACCTTTAAGACCAACAAAGGAAGTTGTACTCACTGTAGCTAAAGACAGAGAAAGGAATGGAAGTTATTGAACTGTGCTCCTGTTTAAAACCACTTTTCTGGCCTCCAGCATCTCATATCAAGGTTTTGCTTGTTCAGTGCTGAAAGCATAATCTGTTTTCTTTGGGAGAAGTTAATGCCTGCAAGGGAGACACTCTTTCCAAATCCACAAAACTTTCATGGCTTACCTTTTCCGGGAACAGGCTGGATGCTGTAAGCTCTTAAGTCAATTTAAAATTCTTATGTTTATAACTTTACCACTTTTCTTGTGGATTGCCGCTTCTTTTTTTGTCCTTCTTCTTACATCTTTAACTTTACTTGCATACCAGGAAAAAGTCTCCATTTTGAATTTCTGGCTATCTTCTTGCAGCTAAATGATCAAGGCAAAGGGAAAGGGAAACAAAAGCCAGAAAACACATAGTTACTAGGGGCCAAACCAGATGTGACTCCCATTTATCCCTGCAGGACCTGACTTTTCTTGACTCTCATTCTCATCAGTCAGGTGTCAGCTGATGGAAATAACTTTCCAAGCTCTGCAGGGGCCCAATTTATTAGAGTATCACTGAGGGAAGAAGAGGCTTTAGACTCTACTGTATTGCTGTTTTCCCAATTCAAAACAGTCTGAAGTGGCATTATTTGCTCTTCTGAAGGTTGCACAGAATTGGGTTAAGGGTATCTTCAAGGGGGAGAGAAAGAAGCAACTGATGCTGGGAAATGCCATAACATCAATTATACATATGCCTGAGTCCTCACGACCTGCTCACGACCTGAGTTTGATCCCCAGCGGAAGCTGGGTTTTCAGGTAGCCAGCTCGAGGTTGACTCAGCCTTCCATCCTTCCGAGGTCAGTAAAATGAGTACCCAGCTTGCTGGGGGGAAAGTGCAGATGACTGGGGAAGGCAATGGCAAACCACCCTGTAAAAACTCTGCCATAAAAACATGAGAGCAGCATCACCCCAGAGTCAGAAATGACTGGTGCTTGCACAGGGGACCTTTCCTTTCCTGTGGTTTTTACAGTCTTTGAATTCTATGGTAAAAACCATAGTGATCTAGGGAATTCATAGAGTGTTGCATGACACCATGTATGTACCCAGAAGTGACATCACCAAACAGCAGTGGGAGCCCAGAGGCCAGGACATTGTGCACAGCAGTAACCTGGTCTTCCTGAGGGGAGCTAGACTCAACCTGGAAAAGAGCTGTGCTGTGGTTGTGCCACATTCCTCCCCCCCCCCCGCCACACACACATATTTACAAGAGACCTTCCACGCTTGTTCTATATCTCTTTTCATGTTCCCTTCTTCTCTTTGTTCTTTTTTGCCCTGTTCACAATTCCACCTTTTGCACCATTTCCCCCTACTCTCTTAAGTTCTTCTGCCCTTAGGGTTGCCAGGTTCCCGCCACTCCGGCCACTGATAGGGTAGGGGGGGGGGTAGGATCCAGTTTGGGAAACCTGGATATTTTGGGATAGAGCCTGGTGAGGACAGGGAGCATAGTGGCGTATAATACCATAGAGTCGACCCTCCAAAGCAATCCTTTCCCCCCCAGGGGAACTGATCTCTGCAGTCTGGAGATGAGCTGTAATTCCAGGGGATCCCCAGGTCCCATCTGGAGACTGATATCCCTATCTGCCATAGCTGGTCTTGAGGACAAAAGGAGATTGAGAAAGAATCGTACTGCTACAGCACCAACCCCAAATCAGACTTTTCCCTGCAGCCGCTGTGGCCAGACCTGCCTGTCCCGCATTGGTCTTATCAGCCACCAGCGAGCCTGCAGCAGACGTGGACTACTGCACCTTTCTTAAATCTTCGTTCGTGAAGTCAAGCCGAGAGAGACTACACTAGTTGGCTTTGAAGAGTGCTAAAGGTGGTTAAAGATGGAAAGAAGAGAGCTAAACTCCAGATATGGATAACAGCCTCTAAAGGAGAATGAGCACCCAAGCTTGGTTGTTTACCTTAACAGAAGAAGAAGAGGAGGAGGAGGAGGAGGAGGTTGGATTTATATCTCACCCTTCACTACCCTAAGAAGTCTCAGAGTGGCTTACAATCTCCTTTTTCTTCCCCTCCCTACAACAGACACCCTGAGCTAAGAGAGCTCTAACTAGGGTTGCCAAGTCCAATTCAAGAAATATCTGGGGACTTTGGGGGTGGAGCCAGGAGACATTGGGGGCAGAGCCAGGAACAAGGGTGTGACAAGCATAATTGGACTCCAAGGGAGTTCTGGCCATCACATTTAAAGGGACAGCACACCTTTTTAAATGTCTTCCTTCCATAGGAAATAATGAAGGATATGGGAACCTTCTTTTGGGGCTCATAGAATTGGACCCCCTAGTCCAATCGTTTTGAAACTTGGGGGGTACTTTGGGGAGAGGCAGTAAATACTATACTGAAAATTTGGTGCCTCTACCTCAAAAAACAGCTCCCCCAGAGCCCCAGAAACCTCCAGATCAATTCCCCATTATACCCTATGAGAATTGATCTCCACATAGGGAATAATGAAGTGCTCAGCAGATGTTTCCCTCCCCACCCCCACCCCCACCCCCTACGTTTCTGGCAACTCTGAAGCGAGGGATTGGCCTCTCCACTCACGAGTTGCTGCCAACTTCTCCAAAGTAACACAGACACACCATCCCAAGAGGAAGCTTTTCAATTGGAGACTGAAGCCTCCAGAGGTGGAAAGGCACATGGTCCTCTGGGGGCAGGGCTTCCCCCCGCCGGCTGGCTGACTGGGGGTGGGAAGGAGCCTGGGAAAGCGGAAGAACCCCCTGCTGGGACCTGGGGATTGGCAAGCCTAGTCTAACAGAAACTGCTCTTGAGAGGAACAGCTCTGCAAGAACTTATGACTGACTCAAGATCACATCAGCAGGTGGATATGGAGGAGTGGGAAGCCAAACCCAGTTGTCCCAGATAAGAGTCTGCACACAACCACAATCTTAGGGGACCATGTTTCCTTGAAACAACTTGGCCCTAAGAACAACAAAGTAGGATGAATGAAAAGACAATCCCCATGAGAAAGGAAATACAATAGACTGTGGATGTAGATAAAGGATTTATACTTGGCCAAGGAAACTTACCCCACTGTCCTAGCATCCGCCACATCCACACCGCTGCATACAGGGTTATGGCCTTCCTACTATTGGCTTAAACTGGATTACCCTATCAAAGCCCCTATCAGATCCCATAACAGTATACAGGTGGCAACTAAGGCAACCCACCACAACTGGATTAATATTGGTAGTGTCAGGCAGCTACACTATTATCTGAAGGTTTTCTTAGCCCCTTAAAAAATGGATACCTTTCATTTAATTGAAATTTGAAATATATATATCTGGTATACTCCTACTGCCCTGGAGAAATAAAAATACTGAAGGGATCCCCTCCCTCATGGCAGCCATTTTGTGACAGCATCCATTATTCTCTTAAAATTCCAGAAGAGCCCACAGGCTTAACAAGGGTGGAGACAAAATATAGAATCCAAACCTTTCAAAATGTGTGTTTGGATTATCAGAAACACATGCCTAATGAGGTGGAATTATGATGGAGACACCCAACTGTTCCATGGAATGTGACACAGTACACTGTAAACAGCTTCTCAAAAGGTTGTATTGCATCTAATGTCAGCCTGACCCAGTCTGAACAGGGAGGTACATGAAAAAAAGTTCCCCGAAGATCTGCCAAAGCCCAAGGAACTGTTTTCTTTGGGAGAGAATATGATGCAAGGTAGAAGTTCTTTCCAAGTTCACAACACTTCTGTGGCTAATGCAAGAGTCAGCATTTTCTGTTTTCTGATTATTAGTAATACTTCAGTTGTGCTTTTGGCTTTTCAAGCCCTCAAGTCAATTTAAAATTATTTTACAGCTTAAGATATTTGTAACAATACAATTCATATCAGGATTGCCATCTGTTTTTACTAATGGTCCAGTTCCTATGTTTTTAGAAGTAGCTCAAACTAATTTAGTGGATCTCTTAGTAGCCCATTGTCTATGTCATGAAGGAAAGTGAACTGAAGAGGGACCTTACAGTATCAGAGTTGGCCTATTTTTTTTTTTGGTTTAAATTAACCCTGCTCCACTGCCTTTAAGACAGGGCCGTAGCCAGGATTTTAAAAGTCAGGGGGCACCCTTTCCCATCCGCTGCCGGGTAGGGGCAAAAGCTGGAGGCTCTGAAAGTGGCTGAAGCAGACAACCCTAAAATTCTGGAGATAAGAAGGGACTGCATGTTGCATGCGAGCAGGGTGGTTTCCTTCCACCTCCCTTTCCCCCATCCTGGCACCTTGCAGGCAGCAGCTCTACCCATCCCGTCCCCCCAGCCCATTCCATGTGGCTTCCTCCACCTCCTGCTCCCTCCACCTCTCTCCTCTCCACCTGCTGCTTTTGCTGCTGCAGTGCACGGTGCTCTTCTGGCTCCAGTCAGGGGGCAGTGCCCCCACAGACCCCTCCCCCGTAGCTACAGGCCTGCTTTAAGATTAGGCAGGTTTAGCACCATAGGCTTTATGCCTGGAAATCTCTGTCTGCTAAATTTGTGTGTCAGGACCAAACTAAATATGAAGAAGGCAGCCATGTTGGTAATTTGTATATCTACTCTGGGGCAGGACTTTCTCCAAACCTTTTGGCAACCCTACCCATGGGATTTTTTTTAAAAAAGTCACATTTTTCTTCCACAGAGCTCAGGGCAGCATCCATGATTCTCTTCTTATATTACTGCTTCAGAGAGAGAGAGCTGCAACTGGAACTCTCCTAGTCCGCATGGTGTATTGGTTATAGTGTTAGGCTAAGATCTGGGAGTCACAGGTTTGGATCCCCACTCTGCCATGGAAACTTGCTGGGTGACCGTAAGCCACCCACTCAGCCTAACCTATTTCACAGGGTTGTTGCAGATAAAGAGAAGAAGGGGAGAACTATGCTGTAAGCTGCTTTGGGTCCCTAGGGTGGCCAGATCCAACTTGGGAAACTCCTGGAGATTTGGGAATGGAGCCTGAGGAGGACAGGGGCCTCAGTGATGCACAATGCCATAAAGTCCACCCTCCAAAGCATTCATTTTCTGCAGGAAAACTGATCTCTGTTGTCTGAAGTCCCTCAGTGGGGAGGGCGGGATATAAATGAAATGAAGTTGAGCTGTAATTCTGGGGATCCTCAGGTCCCGCCTGTAGGCTGGCATTCTTAGTCCTGTCTAGGCACAAGAGCATGGTATACATATATATCTGAAGAAATAAAATATCATTTATTTGTCCACAGGATTTAGGATGGATTTTGAGAGGAAAAAATAGCCGGAGGTGAGCAAGTTAAGTGGTCAGTATCCACTGGGGAAATACATTAAACTTTTTAACTAAAGAAAAGTTTAGCAAACATGCCACTTCCTTTCCTGATAATCTCATTTGTTAACCTTTGCAGACACGATCTCCTACACCACGATGTTTGCAAACTAATCTAGATCCACTGTGTGAATAGTCCATGGGATACAGTTACATAACCTTCATTTTAACATCCACAAACATTTTCTTCTACTTCCAAAACAAAGTTAGCCTAAACTAGCATCTGTCTCTGAATGCACTTAAAGGTAAAAGGTGAAGGTAGTTCCCTGTGCAAGCACCAGTCATTTTTGACTCTGGGGTGACGTTGCTTTCACGTTTTCACAGCAGACTTTTTACAGGGTGGTTTGCCATTGCCTTCCCCAGTCATCTACACTCCCCCCCCCCCCCAGCATTTTACCGACCTCAGAAGGATGGAAGGCTGAGTCAACCTGGAACCGGCTACCTGAACCAGCTTTCGCTGGGATCGAACTCAGGTCGTAAGCAGAGGGCTCCAACTGCAGTACTGCAGCTTTACCACTCTGCACCACAGAGCTCTTCTGAATGCACTTACAGCTCTGCAAAGTGGCTGACACTGAGTGCCTCAGTTTGTCTGGGGTGGGAGGGAATGCTGTCATATAAACCCATAATAATTTGCAAAGAAGAATCTCACACTTTACCCCTTTTCTGAAATCTTTCATGTTACTGCCAAAAAGATATGCACCATTAATGGTCATTAACTGTCTTAGATATAAAGGAAGAATGGAGACAGGAGATTATTAGACAATTTCACTATTTAAGATGTTCTCAACCCCACTATTTAAGATGTTCTCAACGGTAGCTCTCCAGATGTTTTTGCTTACAACTCCCACCAGCCCCAGCCATCAGCCATGCTGTCTGGGGCTGATGGGAGCTGTAGGCAAAAAACATCTGGAGAACTACCGTTGGCCACCCCTGCAGGGTGTTTTTAGACTATTCAAAACCACTCTATGGACTCTTTAAGTACAAGGGGGAAGGTGTTTGGGGTGTGGGGGAGAGAGAATCTATGCTTTTTATATATATAAAAAGCATAGATGTATTTTATTTTTTCCTTAATAATATTCAAATAATTACATCTTACATCTTAATAAAGGAAAAAAAGACAAAAGAAAAATACATATCTTACAATTTGTACTAAAAGAGGTAGATCACGGCTAAAATAAGCTTTCAGAGATCCTCCAACACTCAACAGTCAAAGTTTTACAATCCAGCAATATTTATATATAAAATATAAAAAGAAAATAAAAGTTTCTTAGCCCGCTAAATAATTCTTATTCCTTATTCTTATTTAACCAATTATAAAATTTTCGCCATCTTTTGTCCGCGTCTGTTTTTGGCGTCCCTCTCAGTAAATTAGATAAAATGTCCATTTCTGCGGCCTGGATTATCTTATCTATCACATCTTTCCCTGGACATCTATCTTGTCTCCAGTAACTGGCATAAACTATTCTTGCCGCTGTGATAATGTATATTGCTAAATATTCATCCTCTTGAGGAATTTCATTTCTAACAAAGGATAATAGCATGAGAATCTATGCTTAAATTTGTCAAAGAGTTGATGCTGGGGTCACAGTGTAGCATTGCTAGAAGGTTCCGGGGGTGGGGGATATTCTCCTACCAAATGAGAATGTTTTCCTTCCCCTCTCCCCAAATGTTTTAGCAATTAGTATAATTGCAATGCCTTAGCTTTACAATATATTGGCAATACCTTAACAGTTATGTGTATTTATTTATACACTGCTTTCCTCTCCAACAAGGCCCAAAGCAGCTTATAACATTCTCCTTTCTTCCATTCTACCCTGCAATCAACACCCCTGTGATGGCTAAGGAAGAGAGTGATTGGCCAGCAAGTTTCTATGGCAGTGTGGGGATGCCAAGATGAGGTCTGCCAGATCCCAACCCAATGTTCTGGCATTGCTCTGGCATTGCTTTTTACACCAGACTTGCTTTTGTCCCCATAAAGAGTCTGAAAATGGTATTTTTGCAGGTGAGTCCATTACAGATCCCAAGCCAACTTCCGAGTTTCCAAGAGTCCATGGGGAGAAAGACAGACCACTAAACCAATCTTAATATATAGTATGGATAAAACTTCTAGATCCTATCTCTTAGCAGCTTCCAAGGTGCACAAAAAAGATCAAAACGAGAGCAAGGTGGCATTATCCATCTCTTATTTGTTTGTCCTCAGCATCTAGCAGAACTGATCCTGCAGGATTTTGTGTCTGTTGAAGGTTCCATTTCTGGCTATCCAGCCAAGAAGCTCCCAACAGAAGGAAGCTCTACAAAGTGCCCAATTCTTTTATTCAGTGCTAAGGACCATTATTGCACTTTGTTGGAGTTAATTTCCTTAGGTTAATTATTCATGGCAAGTTCATTTTTGAGCTTGCCAAAAGTTGAGTTATTTAAGCTTTCTGGAAAAATATAAATGTTGTAGAATGGAATTCACATTTTTAAAATTATGTTTGCTAGACTGCCCTAGCTCCAGATGAAACAAGATTAATTTTTAAATTAGAGCTTTGGAAAAAATGACATCAAATTTTAAAAAAGGTAAGCGTTATGATATATAAGGATGCTTTTAATATGCATAATCACTTGTAAATCTAGGCTTTATATAAAATAAAGATATCTTTGAAGCTTGCAGTTATGAAGTCAGATGTTGCTACAGCTTCATATGGAACTGTGATTCTGACCAGTTCTGTTTCTTGTTTGCATGTTCTGTGTGTCAAAGGTGATTAGCCCACAAGGCAAGAGATGCTGAGTGCATCTTGCACGGAGCCACAGAAACCCCTTGCGAAATTATGGTGTTGCGTTGTCACGGTGATATTAAACACAGATGGGTAAACACAGGCCTTGGTTTTCTTAAATGAAAGAGATTTTGAAAGTCAACATTTCTTTCATAGGCCAATAAAGTCTTACTGGGGTGGTCAGTTTTAAATGAGTTGTCTCAACAGGGAACTTTTGGTAAATGGATTTTTATTAGCCTTGAAGTTTTAATGGCTGAAATCAAAGTTCAGATAGTGTGGGTGTGTCGAGATGTAAAATCTTACCAGGGAATATGTCAAGCAATAAAACAATCATTAAAAGAGAACTATGTTAAAATGACATTAACAAATCCCATTGTTAATTTCATTAGGAAGCATTAAAAACAGACTTGGCGGGGTTGTTCCAAGTGGCCAATATTACAAGATCAACAAAACACCTGTCACTGTAACAAGTACATTGGTACCAGAAGGGTGTGTGTGTGTGAGAGAGAGAGAGAGAAGAATATTACATGGTAATAATTATAGAAATTGCATTTATTCATCTGCAAATGTGTATGCAAAGCCAATTCTAAGGGCGATGCTGTATGTACATATTGAATCTGCAGAAGCTGGACAATCTTAGGCTTGGTCTCCCTTATTTCCTAAACCAAGGAACCTTCTAAAGCACATTCTGCCATTGCAACAGTAAGGATTGCATCCAGGGTTTTTATAGAAGGCTTACACATAGGGATGATTCCCCTTGGTGCAGTCATTGCTGTGATTAGACATTCACAGTGGCAATAGAGAATCCATGCAAGGATACACCACATGTTTTTCTTGGTGCACCCATAGCATGCAATATTATCCCCACGCTGGCAGAGGTCTTTTTTACCAGGTTTTCAAAATATCAGTAGTAGCTGTATCGCTATAGGGTTTTATATATAGTGTTACAGTGATGAAACAGTTGGGTAGAAGATGAGAGAACATGGTGGAAAAACTGAAGTGCATGAGTCTAAACCCAGGTGAGAGTGCATTATTTCACCTACTTCCATGGCAATGACAGAAGCAAAGCAAGCTCAGTGTTCTGCCACTATTGGGTCCACACAGTGCTGTCCAGCAGAACTTTTCCAAACAGTGAGGAGGTTCTTATCTTGGTCCCCTGAAGAGATTGGCCTGGAAAACATGAGGGCCTGCTGCAACTTTTTCACAACATATTTTGCAGATAAAACTGCTTACCTCTGCTGCAATTCAGATACAACTGATTTAGTTAAATCTCAGGATGCTATTAAAGAGCAGTCTGCTTCTAGCTGTGATAAGGAATCTCAGTTGGTGATACCTGATGAAACGGACAAGCTGCTAAAGAAGTGTGGTCTGGCACCACCTCTAGGCTGAGGTCTCTGTCACCATCCCCAAATTTCCAGGAGTTTTCCAACCTTGTTCTGGAAAACCTAACCTCCTCCCATCCCCTGCTGGTGAATAGGGAACACCTGGTAACCTTAGCTGAGTCTGTGGAAGTCCCAAACAAATGCCTGGACAAGATAATTGGATAGTTGAGGGTCAGTTAACTGAAGCTCAATCCTGATGGGACTAAAGTGCTTTTAGCAAAGTGACAAAGCCACTCATAAGAACACAAGAAAGGCATGTTGGATCAAGCCAAGGGTTCATCCAGTCCAACACTCTGTCACATAGTGGCCAAAAAACCAGGCACCATCAGAAGTTCCATCAGTGGGGCCAGGACATTAGAAGCCCTCTCACTGTAGCCCTCCTTAGCACCAAAAATACAAAGCATCACTTGCCTCAGACAGAGAGTTCCATCTGTACTTTGTGGCTATAGCCACTGATGGACCTCTGCTCCATATGTTTATCCAGTCCTCTCTTGAAGCCATCTATGCTTGTAGCTGCCACCACCTTCTGTGGCAGTGAATTCCATGTGTTAATCACTCTTAGAGTGAAGAAATACTTCCTTTTATCCATTCCAACCCAACTGCTCACCAATTTCATTGAGTGCCCACAAGTTCTTGTATTGCGAAAAAGGAAGAAAAGTACTTCTTTCTCTACCTTCTCTATCTGTTGCATAAGGACTGAGGAGCCACTCAATATGTCATGGAGAGGGTTGCATATCTCCTGAAAGGCCAGGCTTGTAGCTTGAGGTGTAATGATCTTACCCCCCCCTTCCCCACTCTCCTTGCCCAAGAGGCAGTGAGGGATCTATGTATGTATGAGGGACCTTGCTTGCATTCACTGGCTCCCTTCCATCCTATTGTATGGAGTGGACACTTGCCACCACTCAAACTTATTTGCCACCTCTTGATGTCAGCAGTTTGAGGCACTGATAGTGGTGACCTACATGTGTCTGCTCATAGCTACACACTGCCTCTTTCCCCCCTGCCTTGCTAGCCCTCTAACTCAGTCAGGTGTTTTGGGCTATGTGTGGGTAAATAGCCAGGCATTTGGGCAAGAACTATCTAGCCACAGTCTTGAGATTTTTAGAACGAAACAAGGTGTTTATTTACTAACATATATCACTACTCTCTACAGTTTACAGGGGTCCCTAGCCTTTTTGAGCCTGTTGGCATACTGTTGGAATTTTGAAAAGGGCTGGAAAGTACCACCCGAAAATGGTTGCCACAGAAGGTGGAGCCAAATTGAATACTTCTCACCACATTTTGGGAAGAAGGAAATCTTGAAGGGGAAATGAAATCATACTCTGACTAAGAAGCCAGTGTGTTGTAGTGGTTAAGAGTATTGGATTAGTATCTGAAAGACCCAGGTTTGAATCCCCACTCATGCTGTGAAAGCTTGCTGGGAAACCTTGGGCCAGTCATATTCTTTCAACCTAACCTATCTCAAAGGGTCATTTTAAGAAAAAACTGGAGGAAAGGAGAATGATGTAAGCAGCTTTGGGTCACCACTTGGGAAAAAAAGATGGTATAAATGGATTGAATAAATAAGATGCTAACCTGTCCTCCTCATCCTGCAGTGAAAAACCCCTTCACTTAAATGAGAACAGCCAATAACAAGAACTGCCTCACAATAGCCTCACCTACTTTCTGAAAAGCTTGACAGGAGCCAAGGAAAGTACTGGCAGGTACCATGGTGACCTGAGGCACCTAGGGTTGCCAAGGCCAATTCAAGAAATATCTGGGGACTTTGGGGGCGGAGCCAGGAGACTTTGGGGGTGGAGCCAGGAGACATCGGGGTAGAGCCAGAAACAAGGGTGTGACAAGCATAATTGGACTCCAAGGGAGTTCTGGCCATCACATTTAAAGGGACAGCACACCTTTTTAAATGCCTTTCTTCCATAGGAAATAATGAAGGATAGGGGCACCATCTTTTGGGGCTCATAGAATTGGACCCCCTGGTCCAACCGTTTTGAAATTTGGGAGGTATACTAAAAATTTGGTGCCTCTACCTAAAAAAAATAGCCCCCCCCAGAGCCCCCAATACCCACGGATCAATTCCCCATTATTTCCTATGGGAATCGTTCTCCATAGGGAATAATAGAGTGCCCAGTAGACATTTCCCCCCCCCGCTTTCTAAAGTGGGGGGGGGGAGAGCCTCCAAACCAGGAATCCCCTGCCCCCTCCCTCTCTCATACACACAAATACTTACTGGGTCCTGTTCCTGCAGAACTTTACTTGATCTGAAAACGAAAGCAAAACAAAGGGAGGGGCTGTTCTCCCACGAAACTGTTACTGACCCTTTCCCATGAAGTCCTTCCTGTTTCCTGCTTCCTTCTCAGCCTTAAAGGCACATATTTTAAAAACGGACCTGCAGGAGCTCTAAAAATACATGGTGACTGTGGGGGCGGGCCTTCCCCCACCAATCAGCTGGCTGGGGGCAGGGGGAAGCCTGTAAAAACAGGGGATCCCCCGCTGGGACCTGGGGATTGGGAAGCCTAGAGGCACCACTTTGACATTAACATTCTCTTCAGAGGAAAAGATGATGTTTCTCCCTGTTCCTCAGATCCTGGCTTGCACCTTCACAAAATGTGTTAAACCCAGACCCGGTGCTGGGGGTTCTGCCACCCCAGGCAGACCCCTACTCCCTGCCCCCGGCAAGGTCGGGGTGGCAGCAGGTGCGCTCAGGGCCAGGCTCTGCTGTAAGAGCTCTCTTAGCCCCACCTGCCTCAGAGGGTGTCTGTTGTGGGGTGGGGGGAAGGTAAAGGAGATTGTGATGGCTCTGAGACTCTGAGATTCAGAGTATAGGGTGGGATATAAATCCAATATCATCTTCTTCTCTTCCTGCTGGGGGCGGGGGTCCTCTCTGCCCTATCCTGAAATGGGGGTTAACTCCATGTGCTTACTAACTAGGCTTCCCAACCCTCCCGCACTGGCGGGGGACCCCAGGATTTCCACCCTCTTCCCCCGCTCCCCCAAAAAATGGAAGCGGGGGGAGAGGGGGGAAACGGCGCCGAGCCGCCGGATCCTGGAGCCGGCGAGGCCGCCACGCTGCACCGCTGCCGCCGTCTCCCCGCCCACCGCAGTTTCTCCTCCGAGATGGGCCCAGGCTGAGCCCATCTCGGAGGAGCAGCCAAGAGGCGGCAGCAGCGCAGGGGAGGGTGAGGCAGGCCAGGAGCATGGCGAGCCGCGAATCTGGGCCCTTCTAGGACCCGGACTTGAAGCTCGCCACGCTCCCGGCCCGCCTCCACCCCCCCCGCCCGCTTCCATCCCAGAGGCAGAGCGGGCGAGGCCACCACGCTGCTGCGGCCTCTACTGTGCTCGCCGTGGCTGCCCCTCCAAGATGAGCTCAGGCTGAGCCCATCTCGGAGAAGCAGCCACGGCGAGCGGAGAAGAGGCTGCCGCGCCGCTGCCGCCTCTACTCTGCTCACCGTGGCTGCTCCTACAAGATGGGCTCAGGCTGAACCCATCTCAGAGGAGCAGCCACGGTGAGCGGAGCAGAGGCGGCAGCTGCGGGGCAGCTCGCCACGCTCCCCGGCGCCGTTTCCCCCCTAGCTCCACCCCAGTGTCTCCTGGCTCCACCCCCAAAGTACCCAGATATTTCTGGGGTTGGATTTGGTAACCCTATTACCAACACTCCTTTTACCCAATCATAATCACGGGCATGACCTCTGCCTTTATGGACCTAGAACAAAATATCTAAAAATCAATCCATCTTGCTTTTCCTGGCACCGGAGCAAATGATTATCACTTCCCTGCCTATTTGTCTCCATAAAGAGGGACAAGTTCCTCTCAACCTGAAACCTGAGGATTTTATGGTTAAGTTTCCAGGCTGGAGTTGTTGTTTTTCCCCTGAGACCAAAGGTCTCCTGCAATGTTCTATCCTGCATTTTACCAATCACAACAGAGGATACTGCTGGATCCTGATTCCTGGCCTATAGTTAGAGGCTCTGGCCTCCTCTGTGATGCTTAATGCCTTTGGTCATCTTTGGTTAGGGTTGCCAGTCCTAGTATTATGGGAGAGGGGCAGCTATCCTTTTCCTCTAACCTATGCATAATTGTATAAACCTAATTATGTCATCCCCCCTTAGTCATCTCTTTTCTAAGCTGAGAAGGCCCAGACCCTTCAGTCTATTCTCATAGGAAAGTTGCTCCAACCCTTAGATCATCTTGGCTACCCTCTTCTGTACTTTTTCTAGGTTGGCCATATCCTTTTTGAAATATGGCAACCAGAAATGTACACAGCATTCCAAATGAGGCTGCATCGTGGCTGTATACAAGGGCATTACAGTATTACAGTGTTCCTCATTATCTTGATAATTAGAAGATCATCAAGTTGAGGAGTCCCCAAGAAAAATAATAATGATCAAGGGTTACCACCCATCTGTAAAGTACAGATTCTCAGCTACTGCAGCCTCAATTTGCCTCAGGGGCTGTGTGAAGAAGAAAGTGAAGGCTTAACCCTTTAACCTCTGCTTCAGTTCAGTAATCCAAACCATGCTCCTCCCACTGTGCTATTAGCATTTCAAAGGCGGTGGTGGGGGGATGTGCCCTTTGAATACATTTTTGTCCCCTTTAAAATGCTAATGAGCACATGGGGAGCCTTAATTCTTTCCATCTGCAAAATCTAGGGAAAGGCTATTCAGGTTTCTCAAGGGCCCCTCACTGTGACAGGTCTCTTTATTTAGACAAATCAGGAGTATTGCAAAGCCACCTGCTGCCCAAGGCATGGGCCTTCCCAAATACCTGCAGGCACCCAAACTGGAAGGAACTTGGCAGGAATAGTTTCTCCCCTGTAAGTATCTACTTTGCAAAGATCTCAGGCAGAACAAACCTGTTCCATGGTGAGTGATGCTGGTTGCATCCTGAGCCGCTGCGTGGGAAAAAGAGAGAGAGAGAGAGAGAGAGAGTTGAGTGAGGGCTGTCTGCCAGCAGTGTGATAAAAGTCAACATTCCCTCCAAACCTGGAGGTCAGCAGCCTCCGAGTGAGTCACGCCAAGAAGTTGCCAGGAACAAATCCACCTGGCAGTCAGCGTACCTGTGCCAGTGGAGAGAAGAATGTCAAGATCATCTTGACCTATTCCCACAGTTTAGGTCTTTAGGCAGCAAGAGTAGCCTGAAACTTGGGTGAAGTGATGTGAAGCTTGACTCAACCAGCAAGGGCTAGGCATGTTAAATGTTTGATTTTGAACATCCACTTCAATTATGTAAGAACATCCTCCCTTTGGTAACTTGGTGACGTCAGTTCATTTCAGGTCACCGTGCTCTGCCAGCTCCTAATGATAGGCTAACTTAATCCTTGTGCAGTATTTACATAGCTCCACATTCTTCCTTTTGTAATGCCCTGTCCTATGGTTGTGCAGAGCAACAGGGTTACAGCATCAGGCTAGGTTCTGAGAGATCCACTTTGCTACGAACCGCCTTAAGCTGACCATGGGCCAGTCACTCTCTCTCTCTCAGTTGAACCTACCTCACAGGTAGAGTTGCCAACCTCCAGGTGGTGGCTGGAGATCTATTGGGATTACAGTTGATCTCCAGGCGACACAGGTCAGTTCTCCTGGAGAAAACGGCTGCTTTGGAAGGTGGACCCTATGGCATTGTATCCTACTGAAGTCCCTCCCCTCCCTAAACCCCACCCCCCAAAATTTCCAGGAATTTCCCAACCTGGAGCCAGTATTGCAATGCTATTCACAGAATCATAGAGTTGGAAGGGATCTCCAGGGTCATCTAGTCCAACCCCCGCACAGTGCAGGAAATTCATAAAACTTCCCCCACCACACACACACCCCTTCAGTTAATCCCTGCTACTTGCCCAGAAGATGGCAATTAGGGTTGCTGTAATGGTAAACATGGAAGAAGAGAGAATGCCATCCTGACTTCCTCAGTGAAAGCACAGGATATTTTGTTTTAATGTATTAAATAAAAAATGAATTCTATATTGAGAAATCAAAGGCTTTGAAAAAAGGAACACAAATTTGTACTGTAAGGAAGTCCTGCCACAGACTGCAGGACTTCATCACGCGGTTGTGGTCATGGTCAAACTGGTATCATCCTTGTTCAGAGTCGCTTTTTGTAAGCAGAAGAGCCAGGTTTGTCTGGAACCACACCATCTGCCCAGGACACCCTTGCTCCCCAGCATAGGTTTAGGGAGGAGACTAATTCTGTTCAGGGCTGGTGCTAGGCTCTCTGGTGCCCTAGGCACATCACCCACTAGCGCCCCCCCCCATTATTAAAAAAATATAGGGAAATTGAAGAGGGACGGTGGCTCAGTGGTAGAGCATCTGCTTGGTAAGCAGAAGGTTCCAGGTTCAATCCCCGGCATTTCCAACTCAAAAGGGTCCAGGCAAATAGGTGTGAAAAACCTCAGCTTGAGACCCTGGAGAGCCACTGCCAGTCTGAGTAGACAATACTGACTTCGATGGACCCAGGGTCTGATTCAGTATAAGGCAGCTTCATATGTTCATAAGAACGCCAAACTTGAAACTTTTCACATTTTTAATTTACTGATTTTTAATTTTTTTTAAGTTATTAAAAAAATGTGAGAATAAGTGCTTGCTGGCCATGTCAGGAAGGAGCATGGCAGGATAGGATGAGGTGGGAGGCCAAGTCACACATTGGGGAGAGGGGGGTGGCTTGGCTTTGTTGAGGGCAGCTTGGTGATGGGAGAGGACAAGGTGACAGTGGTCAGGAGCCAGAGTCATGTGTCAGTTAGGGGGTGCCCAGTGGCATCCCTAGGCCAGGTGGCACCCTAGACGACTGCCTACTTTGCCTACTCCCACACACCGTCCCTGGTTCTGCTGCTTAAGTGATGCAAGGAAGTGTTTTCTGTACACAGACAGAGGCATTTGCTCTTTCTCTTTTTGTCACATTCCAGGTTTTAGGATTAAGCACTGGAAACGGGTCCTGGGCTGAGCTCTGATTTTAAGCCTGGCTCAAATGAAGTTTTGCAGTCAGAAACCTTAGTTCTTTCTTTGGTGTATTTTTCACAGACCGTCAGAATAGCCTTTCACACTCCATGAGGTCAACTTCAATGGTTTTGCTCAAGAAAATCAGACAAAGATGGTGTTTCCCCATTGCCCAGGTCAGGCAGAACCCCTGACATGGGGAAAGTCATTACAAATGAATTGCAGAAATATCTCTAGCATGGTGAATGCCAGCTTCATTTTTCTAGAAGCAGATCTGCAGTGGATGCCAGCCTCCAGGTGGGACCTGGGGATCCCCTGGAATTACAGCTGGTCTCCAGACTACAGAGTTCAGTTCTCCTGGAGAAAATGAATGCTTTGGAGGGTGGACTCTATGGTATTGCACCTTCTTCTCCCCAGGCCCAACCCCCAAATCCCCAGGTGTTTCCTAACCTGGAGCTGGCAGTCCTACCCCCCCTCTTCCCCTGCTGGTAGCCAGAAAAAACCTGGTAACCCTAAGTGCTGCTTGGAAAATAAATGGTAGGGGAATAAAATACTGAGGGTATCTCTGCACCCTCAGACTTAAACTTGTTTTAAAGTTTTAACATCACACCTTCTTCCAAGAGAATTCTGGGAATTGTAAATCTGAAGGAGAGGCAAAGAAATGTACCCTCATTGCACTACAATTCCTAGGATCCTTTGGAGGAAGCCATGGTAAAGAAGCTGGTATCAAAATGACATTGGTTTGTAACATAGGTATGCCCTTACAGTCAAAACAAGAACAATTCAATGTGTGAATTCATCTTCTATCAATATGGAGTGTGCTTACTTCTGTTTTCCTCCAAAGTTACATGGTGGAGCTTAACTGAATTTTATAGCTACATTTTATATTATTGCAACAGTGCGGTGTAGTGGTTAGATTGTCAGATTAGGATCTGAGAGACCCAGTTTTGAATCTCTACTCTGCCACAGAAGCTTGCTGGGTGACCTTAAGCCAAGTCATACACTCTCGACTAGCCTACTTTACAGGGTTAGTGGGATCAAAACAGAAGAGAGGAGAAAGATGTAAGCTGTTCTGAGGCCTCCCTGGGAAGAAACGTGAGGTATAAATGAAGTAAGGGTGCGGAATAGTATAGTGTAGCCTGCTCTTGTAAGATCTTGGAGGCTAAGCAGGGTCATTACTTGGATAGGAGACCATCAAGGAAGACACTGCAGAGGAAGGCAATGGCAAACCAACTTTGCCTAATCACTTGCCTTGAAAACCCTGCGGGGTTGCCGTGTTGGTTGTAACTTGACAGCACTTTACACCAGGGCTTTTTTTTGTAGAAAAAGCCCAGCAGGAACTCATTTATATATTAGACCACACCCCCTGATGCCAAACCAGCCGGAACTGCATTCCTGTGTTCCTGCTTTTTTAAAAAAAGCGCCCTGCTTTACACACACACACACACATGCAATAAATAGCCATTGTTCTCTGGATTGCTAGAGAAGCTACTTGCTGATGCACTGAATTCTTGTGGAAAAGGCTGGATGAAAGGAGTGAACTGGCTAAAATCCCATCATGAATAGGTGCAATTAGTAACTATCAGCGCTAGATTTGTAAGTGGGTTGCAGTGGGTGGCTAATCAGTAAAACGGTTTTCTCAGCTCTCTGGTAGTGGACTGAACTTTGGCAGAAGTAATTTTTCTTTAAAGTTGCTGTAAGAATCAGATTGTCTAGACTCCTTTCAACATAAACACCTAGGACTTCTAACATAACACTATTCCAGCTAAGGAATTAAGAATGTGATTAGAGAGGGTGAAGTTTTTAAAAAATCAGAAAGTGCAGGTTTGTTCTTCCTACTGTCTCAGAACTGTGCTCCAGTACGATGAGTTTTGAAAGGTCATTGAACTTCCAGATACTGGAGCACAGATCCCTAGAAAGCAAATGGTATGCTTTGGTAGAATGAGTCTGTTCAGCTATGGCCAAAGATCCAAGTGGGCAGCGGTCTGAAGCAACAGAACAAAGCTGTAGACAAGTGCACCTTTAAGACCAACTAAGTTTTATTCAGAATGTAAGCTTTTGTATGCTCTGAGCAGACTTCATCAGACAAAATTGGAATGGCAAGCCATCTTTAAATATAGAGAAAGTGGGCAGTGAATTGATATGTATAGTCATGAGAATGCTATTTGCAGATTAACAGAATCCCAAATTGGGGTCTGTGTTTGTTTGTTAGTATTGTTAACTGGGCTGTAACAACAGTGGAGGGTGATAAAAAGCAGACATGTCATAGGTTTGAAGTGCCATAAATCTGGGTGTCATTCTGGCTTCATTAGTTGTGGGTTTAAATGGAGGGCATTAGTATCTAAAGAGGTTATAACATCATTATAGTTCGCCATTAGAAAAAAAGAATACATTAAAATATAGTGGAAGATGGGTTAGTATATGTAATAAGATAAACAGCCAATATCCCTATTTGAGTACGTCAATACAAAAAACCAAAATATTCTGATACACTGTTCTAAAAGAAAAATGCATTCTAGTTTGCCTTTAGAAAAAAAGGGTAATAATAATAATAATAATAATAATAATAATAATAGATTTTATTTATATCCCGCCCTCCCCGCCTAGGCGGCTCAGAGCGGCTAACAACATTTCACACAATTAACATAAATAGATAAAACTTTAAATTTAACAATTAAAAAGAAAGTAAACATAAAAACCAGTTCATTAAGTTAAAATACATAATTCAAATTACATTAAATATATCTGGCAGCAATAAAATTGTTTGGCGCTGGTTCTGCCAGTTTAGATAGTTCCGTGATCGTATTATAGATGGGTACATTAAAATACAGTGGGAGATGGGTTAGTATATGTAATGAGATAAAAAGCCCATATCCCTTATTTGAGTATATCAATACAAAAAAACAAAAACAATAACATTATTCTGATACACTGTTCTATAAGAGAAATACATTGGAATACTGTGGATATATAGCTATACTCAGTGAGAGTTGGTTTAGCATATGTAATGAAATAAAAAAACAATATCCCTGTTCAGTCCTGGGGAGGTGTTTGTCCCAAGTTTCATAATAATTTGTAATTCAGCAATTTCTCCATTCTGTTCCTGAAGTTCCTTTGCAGTAAAACAGCTACTTTGAGGTCACTCATTGAATGCTCAGGAAGGTTAAAGTGTTCTCTGACGGGTTTCTCTGTAATTCCTGATGTCAGATTTGTGTCCATTTATCCTTTGGCGTAAGGTCTGTCCTGTTTGCCCTATGTAGAGAATTGTAGGACATTGTTGGCATTTAATGGCATATATAATGTTGGAAGATGGTGTAGTTAATGTTGACTGAGATGTCTGGGTGTATGTGGCAGCAAAGTTGGCACTTGAGTTTACTGCAAGCTGTGGTACCGTTGTTTATGCTCAGATGTGATGTATAGTTGCCGGCGAGTTGTTTAAGATTGGGGGGCTGTCTGTGTGCAAGAAAAGGTTTACTCCCCCAGTACTTTTGAAAGAGAGCTGTCACTGTCCAATAGAGGTTGTGTTGATGATACGTTGAACTGGTTGAACTGTTTTCAATTGAGAGTTGTGTGTGGCCACTAATGGTGTTCTGTTGTTGTCTCTTTGGGGTTTGTCTTGTAACAGGTTTTCTCTGGGTATCAATGCGGCTTTGTTAATCTGTTTCTTCACTTCATCAGGTGAGTACTTTAGTTCCAAAAACGTTTGTTGTAGATTCCTCAGGTGAGAATCTCTTGTCAGTAGGATTGGAGCAAATGCGGCTGTAGCGTAGAGCCTGGCTGTATACAAAGGATTATTTGGTATGTTTGGGATGGTAGCTGGAGGCAAGCAGGTATTTTTGTCAGTCAGTAGGTTTCCTGTATAAGGTAGTGTCTATGTGTCCATCATGTATTTTTACAGTGGTGTCCAGAAAATGTATTTCTTGCATAGACTGGTTGATGGTAAGGTGAAAGTCATTGAATGCTTGGTGGAATGCATCCAGGGCTTCTTTACCATGTGTCCAGACCATAAAGATGTCATCAATATAATAGAGGTATAAGGTAGGTATGAGTGGGTGGGAGTCTAGGAACCATTGCTCCAAGTCAGCCTTAAAGATGTTAGCATATTGTAGGGCCATGCGGGTGCCCATGGCTGTACCATTGATCTGTAGGAAACGTTCATTGCCAAACCTGAAGTAGTTATGGGTGAGAACAAAATGGCAGTTTGGTGGCAAAGTCAGCTGTGTTTTTATCAGAGATTATGTTACTTACAGCTTGTAATCCATCTTGGTGTGGGATGTTGGTATATAAAGATTTTACATCCATGGTGGCTAAGATAGTATTCTCTGGAAGGTTGTTCAAAGATTGTATTTTCCTAGGGTTGCCAAGTCCAATTCCAGAATATCTGGGGACTTTGGGGATGGAGCCAGGAGACACTGGGGTGGAGCTAGGAGCAAGGGTGTGACAAGCATAATTGAACTCCAAGGGAGTTCTGGCCATCACATTTAAAGGGGCAGCAACCCTAGCGAATGGGGCCTCTGGGATCCCCCCCCCAAACTTACCAGCAACCCCCCACAACTTTCCATCCAGCCCAGGCCCACCTGATAACTTACTGGCACCGGGAGGTTGGCAACCCTACACAGCGGTGACAGTTTTACATCTCTGCTCGTCAACACCTCCACCACAAACTGCATTTTGAGCCTCAGTCCTTTGGTTGCCCTCCCACTCCACCGCGCAAGCGCTCTGATACCTCGCGTACTCTGCTTGTTATCTTGACGGCGGCTTCGCTCACTTTTCCCTCCTTCCACTAACATCCTTTTAGATGAGGTTTATTTGCTCCAGAAAAGGTGGGAATAGTAAAGAGAAACCCTCCCATTCCTGAGTCACACACAAGCCGGAAGTGGCTGTTGGTGATATTCTGATTGACAGCGATCAGGCAAGTCCAGCGAGTTTAAAAAGCCGTTAAAGTGGCAGGTAAGTTTTGTTAAGCGGGTAAACCCATCTCTAGCTGACTGCAATGAAAGGGGGCGAGGGTTGAGCGGACAATTCTATTTGTGTCACGAGATAGGGAAAAAAGAGGAGGGGGCAAGGCGAACGCGGTGGCAGCGCAGCATCATCACCCGCTCCGAGATGGGGCGGCTCGTCACGCTCTTTGGTGCCGTTTCCCCCCTCCCCCCGCTTCCGTTTGTTTGGGGAGCGGGGGAAGAGGCTGGAAATCCTGGGGTCCCTCACCAGGGCGGGAGGGTTGGGAAGCCTATATTTTCCTCAGAAATCTGTAGTGTCACGAACATAACTGGGGACATAGGGTCTTAGAATAGAGTCCATATATCCAGATACCCCCTCAGTGATAGTGCCTATTCCCAACAAAATGGGACGTCCTGAGTTGCCTGGTTTGTGTATTTTGGGTAGAAGATAAAAAGTACCTGGTCGAGGTTCCTGTGATGTGCCTGACAGGATCTGTTCCTGAATGCTCAGTGGTAATTCCTTTGTAATCTTTAGTTCTTTTTTTATATTCCTGTGTGGGGTCTGAGTCCAGTGGTTTGTAAAATGAAGTATTTGAGAGTTGTCTTTGAGCTTCCTTTGTGTAGTTTGATGTGTTCATGATGACAACCTCCTCCTTTGTTTGCCTCTTTAATTGTAATATCCATATTGTTCCTGAGACTGTCTATGACCTTCCTTTCAGCATGGTTGAGATTCTGCTGTGTGCGGTGTTGTTTGTTGATCACATCAGTTTGAACTCTTTGGCGAAAGCACTCAATGTAGTGATCCAGTGTGGCATTGCGACCCTCAGGAGGAGTCCATGTGGAGTTTTTCTTTTTGTAATATTGTTTTGTTGGTATGATGTGGCAAGTATCCTCTTCATTGTTGGGTTGGAGGGATAGTAAATGTTCTCCAGTGGAGTATGTGATGATATGTTGTGATGATGTGTAACACAGAGTGTTGGACTGGATGGGCCATTGGCTGGTTCCAACATGGCTTCTCTTATGTTCTCTTATGTTCTTCCTTGTTCTGTTCTTATGTATTTTGGAAATATTCCTTTAGTCAAAGACGGCGGAAAAAGGTTTCTATCTCCCCACAGAGCATTCTTTTCCAAAAATGAGTTGTGCCTCCTTTTGAAATACATGCAAGACTCCATTTGGAAAGTCAAGAATTTGTTCTTCCTACACATTCAGTCACTTTGCAGCTGCCTGCTCCGGCTCACCCAGTTTGTCTCCTTAGTATAGCCCCATCCCATCCCATCTGACATGGCTTCTGTCCATTGTGATCCCATAACCCATAGCAGTTTGGTGTGTTCAAAGGAGAGATTCCTTTTCCTTGTTTCATCAGCAGAAAAGCTATTTGGGCCCAGCCCAGCATTACTGGCACAGAAAATATCCCACACATTATGAAGGAGAGAATGATGCATGTTTCCCTTGTGGATATAAATGCAACAGGAGCTCTGGCTGATAGGGAGTTCCTCACACCAGGTACCATATAACATAGAATACATGCTTTAGAAGGTAGGGGTACTACAGTTAGGGGGTTCAGAAATCTACTGAGCAAAACAAGAATATTAATTCTAAGTTCTGTTTTCCTTCGGACAACCTATGCATAAAGTAAGGTTGGCAACCTGCAGGTAAGGGCTGGAGATCTCCTGGCATTATAACGGCTCTCTAGAGATCAGTTTGCCTGGAGAACATGGCTGCTTTGGAAGGTGGGAGTATACCATGGTCACCCCCCTCCCCCAGGCTCTGCCCTCCCCATTCTGTCTCCAAAAAACTTTGGGAATTGCCCAACCTGGAGTTAGCAACCCTATGCTGTGTAATTTGAAATAATCTCACTTGGCAGGAGTTCTTGTTCTGAGGGGCCAGCTGCAGGGCTCAGACTGATCTAGTCACAAATAAGGAAGGGGAAGGGCCAGAGCTCTGGGGCAGAACACTGGGTGTGCATGCAGAAGGCCTGTGGCAGTTGCATTTAAAAGGATTTCAGGCAGGGTTGTGAAAGACTGACATCCTTGCACAGCTGCTGCCAAAGAAGACAGAACTGAGCCAATTTTCATTAAAAGGAAGTTCCATATGTTCCCATTATTTTGGCAAAACACTGTAAGTCACATGAATATCAGAACCAGAAGCAGTTCCCCTCACTCCCTTTAAGAATCTCCTTTTTGGACTAGCACAATCCGCTGCTTGCTGCTACTGCTGTGTGTGTGTCTTTTCTGTTCTTCTCTAGAAGCTTCTAGAAGAAAATGTCATGGCAGAAATGAAGATGCCTTAGCAACTTACCATTTTTTTTGCTACAAACACACCAGCAAGTGGTTTTGTCATAACCTTTTGCTCTGACATCATTCTCTGAAATTATAAGTTACCTTAGCAACAGTGGGTGGAGGTTTTAAAACCTGGTATTTATTGGATCTATGTGTTCTTTGTTCTCAGCTACCCGGCCCGCTCAGTTCTTTCTGCTGACAAGATAATAGAGACCACACAGTGTCAAAATACTTACACCAGAGTCGTGTTAAGCTGTGCATTTAATAGAACAGGTTGTTTAGTTCCAGAGTCTTCTGCCAGACTCATTGTTCTGCTTGCCAAGAATACATTCTCTTCCACTTGTCATGTGACACAACCATCCCTGGGACCCATATGGCTGGCCGAGTGATGAAAGGGGCGTTCCTCTCAGTAGACCCTCTTTGAGGGACATTTGTACATTCTGTCTGTTTTAAATCTATGTGATACTTGTGCTTGTTAATGGGTTGAGGAAGTTTTGTATGCTTTCAGCTTGTTGCATTGTTAGCTACCTTGAGTCCAAGGAGGTAAAGTGGGATATAGTTTAAATAAATAAATATATATATATTTTTAAAAGTATCATCACCAGCTGGTATTCCACCATTCAGTTTATAAAATTTAAGCACCCTTTTCTTTAGAGGGAATAATAATCTCCCCCAATATCTCCCCTTCTGCTGTTCCCTACTGCCCCTCCCCTCAATTTTTTTTAATCCTAAAGGTCAGTGACCCCTCATGAACAATACTGGGGGTTTGCAGTGGAAGGGGAGAATCAGTAGAAATTGCCACCTCCTCTTAAGGAAACTTAAATGTACTTTGGTTTTTACAGTGTAGTTGTATACACACTATTGTTTTTAATGGGCATTGGCATCACTAGGTAGGAATAAATTATTCTGGCACAGTGGGTATCCAGCCAGTTTTAGACGGATTTGTCACTGGATCTCTATGTTAATCCTAGTGTTCTTGGGTGTCATGAGGAGCTCTGAACAAGCGCTCCAGAACTGAGGCTGAATTCCAATGGGGAAATAGAAACACTTCAATAATTCCCTTAGCCATACGATTTTAGGACTGGGGCAGATCAGATGACCACCTAGACAGGTTATATCCAGGGATTTTTTTGTAGAAAAAGCCCAGCACAAACTCATTTGCATATTAGGCCACACCCGCTGACACCAAGCCAGCCGGAACTGCGTTCCTGCTCAAAACAAAAAAACTCTGGTCATATGGAAAAGGCCCTATTGCCCTTAACCACATCAATTCCACAGTATGCCAGAAACACAAGAGTAGGCACAGGGTTGGCAACCTCCAGGTGGGGCTAAGGTTTCTTCAGGAATTACAACTGATCTCCAGACTAGAGTTCAGTTTCCCTGGAGGAAATGCCTGCTTTGGAGGGTGGACACTGTGGCATCACATTGCTCCTGAGCTTCCCCCAAGCTCCACCCCCAAATCCCAGGAATTTCCTATCAGAGTTGGCAACCCTAAATGAGGCTATGATGGATCCCAGTCACTCCCCCACTGCGAGGCAGATTTCCCTGCAAATAGTTTTGTTTCCTGCTGTGACTGAGCAGCCCCAAGTAGCATGTTAATATTTGTGTTTTTGATACCCTGTTTGTCCCTCCCTGTCACGTAGAATATAATTTGGCTTTTAGTCCAGCCCAGGAATTTGATGGGGAAAACAGGAGCCCTCTTGTCTAACCCTTTGAAATGGTATTTGAAACGGTATAATATTCAAACAGAAATCTTAGTTTATTTGACAGGCAGGGGGTGAATAGATGTAGTCAGGGGTTAGACAAGCTGAGGTAAAACTTGTTGGCATTTCAAATTACACTTCTGTTAACAGGCAAAACAGTGATCTTGAAGCTTGTTTGCATATGCCTCTTAAGACATTGAGAGATGTTTTACTTTGAAGTTTAGTTGCAGCAACAGAGAGTTTCCTGTGACACTGCAATTGTCCTGGAGTGGGTCTCTTTCTTTGAGCACCTAACGTGCTCCTTTCTTGAAACTACAGTTTATTTCTGTCTACTGAGTTGTCTAAAACCATTTTCCCTTCACATCAGACTGGGTGTCCTTCTCAGAGCTAAACTGGGTAGGAATAAATCTTCTTCTCTTCAGAAGATATAACCCTGTTCCTTTTGGCTTGCAAGGGAGTTTCAGCACACTACCCAATCGCTCTTGACAAATCACCATCCCAATTCTGGTGTCTGTGTAAAGCATACTGGTTGACATTTAGACTCTGAATTCTGTTAATGAACTCTTCTTCAGGACAGGAATACTACAGTTAAGGCAAAGGAGTCTTTTTCCTTCACTCTAAGGAGAATTGGTCTGACTTTTCCTGTCAGGCTCACTGACTCCAAACTCTGTCCGAAACCAACTGACTGCTTTCAGAATGGTTCCAGCTGACAGAACCTCTAAAATGGAAGGAGCAAACTGAACTGTTTTCGACACTCAGCTGATCATATAGTTTTTCTCAGCTGGCACTAGCCAATCAGAAACAAGGAGTAGCCCATCACTCAAGCTCTCTATTCCAGTGGTGCATCTGATTCTGCTGCACTAGGAACCTGGATTTTAAGTGCAGTTCATCACAGAGGCCTTCAGCTTTTTCAGTACCAGGTCTCACCTTTAACTCCCAAACAATCATACAATACTCTACTAGTTTTGTTTTTTAAATCTTATGTATCATGTTAACCAATGTCAACCCTAAATAGCATTACACACATCTGAGTCAACTGAAGGCAATTAGTTTAAAAGGTCATAGCCCTATTCAGTTGTACTACGAGAGTGCAATGGAGAGGGGGAGTAAAACTTCCTTTTCATAACAAAATTGCAGGTCTTCAAGGCAAGTAGACCCAAGTGGGCAGCTGTGTTGGTCTGAAGCAGTAGAACAAAGTAGGAGTCAAGGTCACCTTTAAGACCAACAAAGTAGATCCAAGTGGGCAGCCGTGTTGGTCTGAAGCAATAGAACAAAGTAGGAGTCAAGGTCACCTTTAAGACCAACCAAGTTTTATTCAGAACGTAAGCTTTCTGAATAAAACTTTGTTGGTCTTAAAGGTGCACTCGACTCTTACTTTGTTCAAGGCAAGTAAGTTATACAATCCATATATTCATGATCTGGACACAAAATCTTGCAAGCTTTGCCTGAAGAGGGTCAGTTCAATCCCCAGCATCTCCAGTTAAAAGGGACAAGGAGTAGGCGATGTGAATGTTTTGGCCTGTTTATCACTGAGACTCAGAATGGATCACATAATGTAAATCAGTGCAATCAGGAGAACAAGACCCCTGATGAGCAAAGTGATAGGACAAAGATTGCAGAAAAGAGTATTAGAGGGGTTATACTAACAATGCTGGAAAATGTAATTATATAGATAGTTAAAAATGTAGTGAGAGTCAGGATATAGCATACACTACAGCAAACAGATAATATATACCATTCAACAGTAGTGTAGTACACAGACCAATTAAGGACATCCTTCTTGTGGTTGTATATTCTTCACGTCAGCTTCTATGAATGTAGCTCATCTTTACACATATTAGCTTCTAAAATTTGTAATAGAAAAAGAAAATTCCCCATGAATTGTGTCATTGTTTTAAGTTACAAAGAATGTGGTAGCAATTTTGCATGGGTTGCACAAATGTGCTAGCACAGCCCTTCATATAGGCATTTACTTGTCACCCTAAAATTAGGCTTTCAGTCATGGTTTCCTAAAAAAGGAAAGCCAAAACACCAACCCAATGGCATCATCCCTAGCTCCCAGATACACAGGAGGCCCCATCAAACTGACATTCACTCAAGTTCTCCCGGGACCAAGCCTCTGCCAAGTGTACACAGAGCCCTTCAATTCTTGCGAAGTTTCCCACAATGCTGGAAATAGCTGTTGAAGTCTAGCCCGCATGAGCACATGCTTATTACACTGAAGCCTGCAAGGATGATCTCTTTCAAGAATCAATAGACTAATAATTTCATTGCTTACAAACATAAAAAGAGCCACAGTAGACCAGATCAAGAGCTCATCGAGTGGTAGACCAACTGTCCTTAGGAAGCCCACAAGCAGGATAATTTCATTCTCATAATTTAATTGATTTCCTCAGACAGTAAAAGATATTTTTTTAAAATTAAGCCAACTGGAGCCAATGTCTTGGGCAATTGGGGATATTTTAACTGTGCTCATTTCTGCCCATGGCATCTCCAGATCTTTTTTCTGAGTAGCCTAGCTCTCAGGCAAAAGGAAAATAGCTCCATGGGCCCATCGGTACAGTATTAGGAGTTGTTGCCAACATTTAAAAGAAATACTCGGATCTTCCAGTAAAACTGACTGCGATGTTGCAACTCTCTATAGGGCTATTCATCTGTTGATATTGCTATATCAGATATTGCTGAGAGCCAGTTTGGTGTAGTGGATAAGTGTGCGGACTCTTATCTGCGAGAACCGGGTTTGATTCCCCACTCCTCCACTTGCACCTGCTGGAATGGCCTTGGGTCAGCCATAGCTCTGGCAGAGGTTGTCCTTGAAAGGGCAGCTGCTGTGAGAGCCGTCTCAGTCCCACCCACCTCACAGGGTGTCTGTTGGGGGGGAGAAGATATAGGAGATTGTAAGCTGCTCTGAGTTTCTGATTCAGAGAGAAGGGTGGGTTATAAATCTGCAGTCGTCTTCTATATATTAAAGGGAAAGCATCCATAGGGTTTGCAGGGCTTTTTTTGAGCAGGAACGCACAGAAATGCAGTTCCGGCTGGCTTGGCATCAAAGGTGTGGCCTAATATGCAAATGAGTTCCTGCTGAGCTTTTTCTACAAAAAAGCCCTGAGGGTTTGTATTCCCCCCTTCCTTTCACTTATTTCCCATTTGCCTTTTATGGAATGAAAGCCTGAGTGCTCCTTAAGAAACCTAAGCAGATCAGCTGAATTCCAGAACGGGCAGGGGTGGGGTGGGCAGCAGTGACATCATAACTGTTTCTGTAGTATTACCCCGTATGATACAAACATTGGTCCTTCTATGATATTTCTTTTCCCTTTTATTAGTTCACATTTCCATTGCTGCAATATAAAGATTTGCGCTGGGCCTGAAAACTGAATTGTTATTATGCAGTGGTGCAAAAGCCCTGTGCCAAATATTGACTAATAAGTTGTTTAATGGTTCGCAGACTGGATTCACATGCCAAAGCCCACAGCTTTTCTTACATGTAATGCACCCAGAAAACTATAGATTAGAAATTCCCAACATGATGTCCTGAAGCATCCTGGAGTCCACTGATGTGTTTTTTGCTGCCTGTGTGTCTCTTGAGTTTTGAGGGGACAAAATCTGAGGGGTCTTGAACATAAGAGGAAGAAACAAACTAACAAACCAGAACAGAGGCCTTTGTGTCATTCCCTACAACAGGGGTGGGGAACCTTTTTTCTGCCAAGGGCCATATGGATATTTATAACATCATTTGCGGGCCATAAAAAATTATCAACTTAAAAAACAGTGCTCCACAGAGGGAGAATGATTCAGGCCAGCAAAATTAATGCAAATATTTTTTTTAATTTGAAGTCATGTGGGGAGAACCTAATCTGGCACACATACACACACCTGGCCCGCCGCCCTAGGCAAATGCCTAGGTCCAGGGCTTTTTTGTAGAAAAGGCCCAGCAGGACTCAGTAGCATATTAGACCACATTCCCTAATGTTAGCATATTAGGTTACACATTCATTTGCATATTAGGCCACACCATCTGGGATAATCAAGTGCAAACTAAACTGTGACAGTAACTTTTCCAGGCCTTGCAGCAATTCTGGCCGGCCAGCCAGGCCCCAGGGAGGCTGCCGCACAGTACATCTGGGCCCTGTGATCCTTGCCTGGCCCTGGGGAGGCTGTTGCACAGCACGGCTGGGCCCCACGATCCTCGCTGGCCAGCCAGACCCCAGAGAGGCTGCCACATGGCTCAGTTCGGCCCAGTAATCCCCGAGGGCCACATCAAGTGACCTCGAGGACCATATATGGCCCTCGGGACAGAGGTTCCTCACCCCTGCCTACAAGCTTAATTGCTAGCAAAATGCTGAGGTCATTCTAAGCATACAGTGTGTCCTTGAATTGGCCACAGACACAGGCTTTCTTACATCTCTTGGCTTGGAAATCTTTTCTTAATAGCTGAGTGAGGAGCAAACTCCGCCCTCTCTTGGGAAACTGAAACCAAACAACCAGTACTTTGCCAAAGCAAAGAGCCCAACCCAGGTTTCCTCCCCCTCCTCAGTTTAAGATGTGCTTGAAGAGCACAGACAGAACCTTATTTGCATGATCTGCAAGAAGCTCCCAATTGGATGCAGCTTAGGGTTGCCAAGTCCAATTCAAGAAATATCTGGGGACTTTGAAGGCGGAGACAGGAGGCTTTGGGGGTGGAGCCAAGAGACATTGGGGGTGGAGCCAGGAACAAGGGTGTGACAAGCATAATTGAACTCCAAGGAAGTTCTGGCCATCACATTTAAAGGGTCAGCACACCTTTTTAAATGCCTTTCTTCCATAGGAAATAATGAGGGATAGGGGCACCATCTTTTGGGACTCATAGAATTGGATCCCTTGGTCCAATCGTTTTGAAACTTGGGGGGCATTTTGAGGAGAGGCACTAGATGCCATACTAAAAGTTTGGTGCCCCTACCTCAAAACATAGCCCCCCCAGAGCCCCCAATACCCACGGATCAATTCCCCATTATTCCCTATGGGAATTGTTCTCCATAGGGAATAATAGAGCGCCCAGTAGACATTTCCCTCCCCCCACCACGCTTTCTAAAATGGGGGGAGGGCCTCCAAACCAGGGAATCCCCTGCCCCCTCCCTCTCTCACACACACAAATACTTACTGGGTCTTGTTCCTGCAGAACTTTACTTGATCTGAAAACGAAAGCAAAACAAAGGGAGGGGCCATTCTCCGAAGCCCTTCCTGTTTCCTGCTTCCTGCTCAGCCTTAAAGGCACATATTTTAAAAACGGACCTTCAGGAGCTCTAAAACTAGGGTTGCCAAGTCCAATTCAAGAAATATCTGGGGGCTTTGGGGGCGGAGCCAGGAGACTTTGGGGGTGGAGCCAGGAGACATTAGGGGTGGAGCCAGGAACAAGGGTGTGACAAGCATAATTGAACTCCAAGGGAGTTCTGCCCATCACATTTAAAGGGACAGCACACCTTTTAAAATGCCTTTCTTCCATAGGAAATAATGAAGGATAGGGGCAGCATCTTTTGGGGCTCATAGAATTGGACCCCCTGGTCCAATCGTTTTGAAACTTGGGGGGGGTATTTTGGGGAGAGGGGGATCCCCTGCCCCCACCTGGGGATTGGTAACCCTGAGGGAAAGGGTGTATCTTTTTTTCTTCCAGCCTTTTCTCCTCCAGCGCTTGCCAAGGGAACCCAATGCTCCCCTCCCCTTGCTCTTTTGCAACCCACACACAGCCCCCATCGCCCACCCCCTTCCTCCTCTTCCAAGCTGAAAAGGGCAGCTTGTCCTTTAAATCTGAAACCCCGCCTCGGGCAGGCGGCTATGAGGAAGAGCGAGAGAGCAAAGCGAGAAAGATCATGTTGGGCAAGCCGCTGCTGGTTGCAACCCCCCCCCCCAGGACCGGGTGGAGGAGGAGGAGGAGGGGGGGCAGCCCCACAACAGGCCCAAGAGCGACGCCCCCTCGGGCATAGCACCCCACACACACTGCTGCAATGCCATCTCTTCCTCCTCCCCCCCAGCCGCTCCGTGCAAACAAACGAAAAAAACCCACCTTCCTTCCTCCTGCATTTGCAAAGCCCCGCCATTGCAAAGGCGCAACCTGCCGAGGAGGGTGCTTCTTCCCCCGCTGCCTCTTTTTTTGCAATGCTCTTTTTTTCTTTCTTGCTGTACCCACCTATTTCCTCAGGCCCCGGGGAGGGCAGGAAAAGGGGGTTGCAAAGCTCGGCCCTGTTGCGAGGAGGAGGAGGAGGCGCGTTTGGCTGCCTCTGCTTTGGGTGGGGGAGGGGTTGCTCCAGGAGGCTGTCTCCTCCCACCCCCAGGTCAATGCGAGGCGCTGGCAGCGTCGGCCAACCTTCCCTCCCACCCCCACCCCGGGCCTGCAGCCGGGGAAAGAGGCGGCGGCGGCGACAGAAGTGCCGCCTGAATGCCTCCACCCTCCCCTTCTCTAATTTTACCTCAGAGGGGAGGGGAGCAGAGGCGGCGACCCGCTGCGCTGCTGCCGCATCTTCTCGCCTTCATCTTAGCTGCTGCTCCTCCAAGACGGGCTCAGCAGCCTCCGAAGGACTCGCGGCTTGCCACGCTCCTTGGCGCCGTTCCCCCCTCCCCTCCCCCCGCTTCCATTTTTTTGGAGACCAGGAGAAGAGGCTGTGAATCCGGGGGTCCCCAGCCAGGGTGGGAGGTTTGGGAAGCCTATCTAAAACTATATGGTGATTGTGGGGGGCGGGGCTTCCCCCACCGGCCAGCTGGCTGGGGGTGGGGAGAAGCCTGTAAAAATGGGGGATCCCCTGCTGGGACCTGGGGATTGGGAAGCCTAATGCAGCTCCATCCATTATTGGATGATACTTGACTTGGGACCTGTTAACATTTTGTGCAGATCCCTGCTATTTTGTGTTTGGTGGGCCCTGTGCACATGGCAGCCATTTTGTGGTGAAATCTATTGCCCTTCCTAATCAAACATTCCCACAGTATCAGCAACATTGGAGACCCCCTCTGAAAACTTTATGGTATGAAAGAGCCAAGTGTGAAACCTCCATTAGTGACTGCAGGTCTGCAACCACTGAGAATTGGTTGAGTAATTCAAAGAGCTAATCCCCCCTCTTCCAAATTACACTGGATCCTTTGGGAGATAAATTTGTTGACTTCAGGGTTTGTTTGTTTTTAGCAGGAACACACAGGAATGCAGTTGCAGCTGGCTTGGTGTCAGGGGGTGTGGCCTAATATGTAAATGAGTTCCTGCTGGGCTTTTTCTACAAAAAAAAGCCCTGGTTGACATAGATATCATCTGGAGCAGTGCAGTGATTCCACAACACACTGCTATTATAGAAAGTTAAAATGTGGTTCTTCAAGAGCATTTGATGAGAATCATTCTTCCCCTCACTGAGGACTTTCATCAATTGCTAAGCAGCTATATATAGAGAGTCAATCTGGAGCATGCTAACAATTTTTTCCACCAGCTTTTCCAGTGAAGGATGATGAGGAGCACCAAGCATTTACAGTGGAAATTGTGCAGGCCCTGATCCACAGCAGGGTAGATTTATTGCTTCATGTTAACTCAAGAGGCAATGAAGCAACTTCATCTTGAATGCAGGGGTGGATCTCGGTTGCCATATGGTACAGAGTTGCTAATTTGATAACAGTTCACAAGATGCTCAGTATGTTCTAGGGTGGTTGGTATGGAAACAACACAAACACTGCCACTATCTTGCACTAGGGCTTTTGCAGTAGGTCTGGCCACTTCTGTAACTAAAAAAAGGATGTTTGATATCTAAGATGGATGAGAACTGTACATTAGCTGTGCTTTACAATAAATTGAGAAGCTGTCCATCCACTTAAAGAGATTTATGAGTTGTGTTTGGAAAAAATGAGATTTGCATAAGGATATTGTTTCCATATCGGATTACAGCATTCAGTCTCTTTTCCTTCTCTTCCAGCACCCATTCAATATTTGGATTTCCAGGGTGCATGACAGTCTATGTACCTAGCACTCAGTTCTCTAGATCTGAATTGTGGTGGTGGCAGGAAGGGCCATCCAACTGCAGCTGCAGCTCTGTAGGTATTTCAGGACAAGAGATGCCCAGAGGTGGTTTGCCATTGCCTGCCTCTGTGTAGCAACCCTGGACTTCTTGGGTGGTCTTCTATCTGACCCTGCTTAGCTTCCAAGATCTGACAATACTGGGTTAGCCTGGGCCATCCAGGTCAGGTCAATTCTGAATTAAATAAGATTAGATAATTTTAACTATGGTTTCATCTTTCCAGTACCTTCTGTTGCCAAAGAACTCTCCATCAGGGGCAGACTGGGACATTAAAATGATCCAGGAACTAGGAGAGCCAGGTCTAAATAGAGTCACTGTCAAGTCTGCTGATTCTGATTAGACCAGTTTCCCTGGGCAAAAGCAGAAATGAACAAGTCAGAGGCAGGCAGGAGGTCAAACCAGATACATACTCAATAGGGTCAGAGGCAGCTGGTGTAGTTATTCACAGGCAGATGATCATCTTTGAGAAGCAAGTAGTAGGGCCAAAGGGAGAAAACATGTTCATGGCAGGGAGGAGAATCAAGGTCTGATCATAGAGTTTTCAACTTCCAGGTAGAAGCTGGAGATCTCCTGGGATCATAACTGATCGCCAGGCAACAGAGATCAGTTTGCCTGGAGAAAATGGCTGCTTTGGAAGGTGAACTCTATGGCATTACACCCCACTCACCTTCCTCAGGCTCCACTCCCCAAATTTCCAGGTATTTCACAACCTGGAGCTGGCAACCCTCTTTGATCATCAAGCAGTTTAGCACTAAGTTTTCTTTCACTGAGAAACTCTCTAGGACTGAAGAACCTACTCAGAGGGAGAACTTTTTGGTCACTATCATTTTTATGTTATTAGCTGTCTTGAGCCTGCCTTGGCAGGATGGGCAGGATATAAATATCATCAGGCCTCGGATTCAGCAGGAGCTCACAGGAGTGCAGCTCCTGAACCTTTCTGAGGGTTCCCTTTCCTCCTCATAACAATCCCTGGATGAACTCCACCACCTTTTTCTACAAAGTGACCCCTGGATATCATCAATCAATCAATCAATTGGCCACTTGATTGGTCATTAGCGTGGAATGGTACTACAACTCCCTTCAGGTTAGGATTGCTGGTAGGGTTGTGGGCCGGCAGGTTGGGAACCTCCTGGGCAGGGGAATCCCTGCCCAGACCGGGGGTTTGGCAGCCCTAACTGCTGGTGACTCAAAGAGTAAAGCATCAGGCCCTGGGTTTGAGATTTCTGGTAGCTTATAGTGTCCCCTTTGGTATAACAAGTTTAAGAGAGCCAGTGTGGTGTAGTGGTTAAGTGTATGGACTCTTATCTGAGAGAACTAGGTTTGATTCCCCACTCCTTCACTTGCAGCTGCTGGAATGGCCTTAGGTCAGCCATAGCTCTGGCAAGAGTTATCCTTGAAAGGGCAGCTTCTGTGAGAGCTCTTTCAGCCCCACCTACCTCATAGGGGAAGAAGATAAAGGAGATTGTAAGCCACTCTAATTCAGAGAGAAGGGTGGGGTATAGATCTACGGTCTTCTTCTTAAAAGGTCTACCCACCCATGATCTCTCTTTTTCTTCTTCTTTTCAAAATTTGTGTGGTGAATAAGCTGTCACCCTCTTAAGGTCACTTGGGCAGAAAGAGAAACCCTGTTCAGTCATTCAGTTGATCAGTTTTAATGAAATAACAAGGTAATCTCGATATATGTGGTCCCCTTTTATGCATGAATAGGGCAACAATATATATATATATTTCCCTGTTTGGGTATGGTTATATGGATATCCAAAAATCTGAGGGTACACATTTGTGTGCACCAAAACTGGAAAATATGTGTGTTGCTCTATTTGCTCAAAATGGCAGATACATGTATTGGGAAGAGTGTAGGTAGCATGGTCCCCCATAAACGACTTAAATAAATTACAGAGGCTGGAGAGCTGAAAGCATAACAACTGAACAAGGCTAATTGACCAAAGAACACCTGTTAAGTTTCATAGTTGAGAAGGGACTAGCGTTCTGGTTCCTCCAGTCCAAGTTCATCGTTCATAGAATGTATGGAAGGAGTGGAGGCAACTGATAGCACCAGCTGCAGGAGTTTGTTTTTAGACTTATATTGTTTTTAGATTGAATATTGTTTTATTATATGTATCTGATTTTAACCTCGTATTATTGACTGTTTTTACCCGCTCAGAGCCCATTTGGGAAAGGGCGAGATATAAAAAAATAAATAATTCTGCCCACTATACTACAGAGGTTCTATTAAAGTACACAACCTTTGTTTCCAGAGCGTCTTTTTGTCTCTTGTTTTGATGCAATTTTTCATCACACAACCAGATTCAGCACAGTGCTTTATAAGAATTTTTAAAATTAGATTTATATCTTGTTGAAATTTATCTTAAACCTTTAATAACCTTTGCTAAGAACAATAGTTCCCCCACAAAAATATAGCTCTCTCTCCCCTTATCTCTTACATTTGCAGAAATCACGCCCTGTGAACACTTGTTTCCTCTTGTAGGCGTAGAGTATGCCCTCTGAGGAAAACACAGATAAAATCATTACAGATGGTGGTTTACCCATCAATCACACACTCTGTTTTCTGTACTGAGGAAATAGAGGCCTATCATTCAGGTGAAGCACAGAAGAGTGAAATGGACTGAAAAACATACACACTATAAACTATAAGCCAGGTGTTCTTCATTGAATACCAGATACATAACATGCCCAGGACTGTTCTCAGAAAAACAATTTCAAGCCAGTTTCCTTAACATTAAGCAACAAGAACAATCATTAAGTAAGGCATAGGTAACAAATACAATGTAATAAGAATTACCACAACAGATGGCTTGTGTGTGTGAAGTTCTAAAGTTGGTGGAACGACATGACAGAATGTGGATGGCTGCTAACACTGCCAAATGGCACACATGTGTTTGATAGGAAACAGCATATAGAAAATGGTCCTTCTCTAGCTCTCATGAGCTAGCAGGCCCTACATAAGTGTGTTTACCACTATCCAGATGAAGGGATACATCCATTGTGCAGAGGATCCAGATATTTGAACGCATGGAACTGTCTTCTACTGCATCAGAACTTTGGTCCATCAGTCAGTATTGTCTACTCAGGCTGGCAGCAGCTCTCCAGGGTTTCAAGCAGAAGTCTATCATATTACCTACTGCCTGTTCCTTTTAACTGGAAAGGCCAGGAATTGGATGTGGGACCTTCTGCATGCCAAGCAGGGACTGTTATCTCTGAGCCATGGACCATGTTTCTTTGTACATTGCTGAAAATACAAGTTTAATCATTGTATTCATCTTTTTGTATCCGTGTTATTGTTATTATTATTTTTAAATAGCTTCCTTGGTGCTATCCCATTGCTGCAGCTTGTACAGAGTGCGAAACAATCTTGTATCAGTATAGCCAACAGGCTGGAGCACAAACATGGTGTCCAGATGGCTTTCCTCTAACAGATGAACTACATGATCAGAGGGATCATGTGGTCGAGCTTTTGTTGGTTGCCACTTCAAAGTTTTGCTGGGAGTATTTGAATACATCCCATGTTCAGGGCTCTTTTTCTAGCAGAATCTCCCCTGCATATTGGGCTCGCCCCCCCCCCATTGTAGCCAATCCTCTAAGAGCTTAGAGGGCTCTTAGTACAGGGCCTACTGTAAGCTCCAGGATGATTGGCTACATCGGGGGGCATGGTCTAATATGCAGAGGAGTTCCTGCTAGAAAAAGAGCCCTGCCCATATTAAAGCAATACTCCCCTCCCCTTCCCACACATAGACACAAAGATGGCTGCTATGAAAACAGCCACAAGGCATTCTAAGCCCAGCATTCTCCTCTGATGGCAGCAGCTATTTCAGACTTGTTGTTCCCTGCAGAACCAAAGGTTATGCTTCTGTCTTGAAGCACGAGTAAGCAAAGAAAGTCAGAACTGGTTCTCTGTTTTGAAGACAGGGTTGCCAACCCCTCGTAGAGAAATACCTGGAGATTTGTTTGTGTGTGGGTGGGAGCCTGGGGTTTGGGGGAGGGGAGGGACATCTGCAAGATATAATGCCATAAAGCCCACCCTCCAAAGCAGCCAGGTGAAGAAATCTCCATTATCTGGAGATCAGTTGAAACTCCGGGAGATCTTCAGGACCTACCCGGAGGCATTGATTTGCTTGAAGACATTTGGCTTCTTTCTTGGTGTTTATACCCTGATATCTGAAGTGTATTCTGGATGCTTGAAGAAGCAATAGCGAAACAAGGCAATCATACATCCTTTTGCAATGAATGAACTGCTGGCTGCCTTATGAATTAAAACTGGACTCTTGGTGGCATCAACCTTCTTCAGTGCATCATTGGACTTTCTGACAAGGAGACTGCATCGATTTGCACTAAAGTTGGATTTATCTTTCAATGATTTTTTTGGTGATGTTCTATTTTGCATAAGGGATTCCATTAACTTGCACTTTAGTGTGATTTACAATATATTAATTTTTGACAATATTGTTATGGTTTTTGATTGTGGAGCCTGGTAATCACGGAAGCTTGCTTGCTTTATCTCTTGGCCCACCCAGAGGTTGGCAACTCTATTTAGAGAAGAAACAAGTGGGCACCAGAAGACGCATCAATGGCCGCCACAATCCAGTTTGGAGACCCTCCCTCCGCTTTAGGGTCATCTGAAAGCGGGGGGAGGGGAGGGAAATGCCTGCTGCACCCTCCATTATTCCTTATGGAGACCAAGTCCCATAGGATTTAATGGAGAATTGATCTGCAGGTATCTGGGGCCTGGTGGGGGGGGGGGTGCTGTCTTTTGAGGTAGAGGTACCAAATTTTCAGCATAGCATCTGGTCCCTCTCCAAAACGCCCTCCAGGTTTCAAAAAAAATGGAACAAGGGTCCAATTCTATGAGCCCCGAAAGAAGGTGCCCCTATCCTTCATTATTTCCAATGGAGGGAAGGCATTTAAAAGGTGTGCAGTCCCTTTAAATGTGATGGCCAGAACTCTCTTTGGAGTTCAATTATACTTCTCACCCTTGCTCCTGGCTTCACCCCCAAAGTCTCCAGATATTTCTTGAACTGGACTTGGCAACCCTAGAGGCTTGTGTGTTCCTGAACACCAAGACAATGAACTTAATTGAGACCTAGGTTTCCTGTCTCATTACTAATGCTGATTTCTCCATGCCTACTATCCCTCTGCATATCACACCTAATCCATTCATGCCTGTTAGTGTCCTCCACCTGCTATTGTCATTTGCTGCTAATGTAATTTGGCATCTGAAATCACTCCACCCGGGGCTGGCCCTGCCACTGGGTATTCTAGGTGACTGCTGGCCTTCTGGGGGCGCTGAATTGGACTTTTCCCTACGATTCACCTGTTTTTGAAAATTGGGTATCAGAGGGGGGGGAGGGGCGCGTCACCAGAAGTTAGCCTTGTTTAGGGTGCCAGACAGTCTAGGGCTGGCCCTCACTTCACCTTCCAAATATTAGGACGGATGGACTCACATTCTAGCTGTATCTGAGGAAGTGAGCAGTGACTCACAAAAGCTCATCCCCTGCCACAAATGTTGTTAGTCCTTAAGGTGCTACTACCGGACTACTGCATTTTTCTACTGCCAAGAAAAGTGATCTCCCCGTCTCTTGCTACAGCTATGCAGAATCTGAACACTTCTCTGTGCTGATATTCATACTTATTTGGTATGACTATCTGCCTTCTAAACTGCCTTAAAGCAGTGGAGTTTCTGCTCCTTTTAAGAAACTGGCAAAGAATTGGCACGATGCTTAATGTACCCTAAACTGCTTTATGCTCTCATTGTTTTTACTTCATTCAAGGTTCACAGCCACCACATCTTCCCTCCCGTTACTGTGAAAATCTAATTCCAATGAGCAAATGAAAATAAACTGGCTCTCTTCCTAATTTTCCCTTTAGTCTGGATGCAGGAAATGCAGTTTCTCAAAACTGGTACAAAATATTCAGACAGCTAAGAGTATGGTGTTCCCTCAAAACTATGTGTGAGTGGCCACTTTTTAGGACAGGAGGCACCACTCAGCAGCAATCGGGAGCCATGCAGGGTCTGGCACTGCCCATTGCCCATTTTAAGGTTACGCCTGTTATATTCTGCTCAGGCTGTGAACTGCTCTGCTCAGTAGGGGAAAAATTATAAGGGAACGTTGCTTGGGTACAGCTTTTCTGTTTGCCAATAAACACCCTTGCCAGCTTTGAGCTTTGCCAAAGAGATTAGGGTTGCCAGATCACTGGCAGGGGATAGGGATAGGGATGCCAGACCAGGCTGGGAAACTCCTGGAGATTTGGGAATGGAGCCTGGGGAGGCCAGGGACCTTCGGGGGTATATAATGCCATAGAATTCACCAGAGCTTTTTTTTGTAGCAGGAACTCCTTTGCATATTAGGCCACACACCCCTGATGTAGCCAATCCTCATGGAGCTTACAGTAGGCCCTATACGAAGAGCCCTGTAAGCTCTTGGAGGATTGGCTACATCAGAGGTGTGTGGCCTAATATGCAAAGGAGTTCCTGCTACAAGAAAACCCCTGGAATTCACACTCCAAAGCATCAATTTTCTCCAGGGAAACTGATCTCTGTAGTCTGGAGATGAACTGTAATTTCAGGGGATTCCCAGGTCCCACCTGGAGACTAAAAGTGATGTTTGTATGTTACAACAAACCAGGGTTTTTTTTTGTAGCAGGAATGTCTTTGCATATTAGGCCACACACCCGATGTAGCCAATCCTCCTGGAGCTTACAGGGCTTAGTACAGGGCCTACTGTAAACTCCAGGAGGATTGGCTGCATCAGGGGGTGTGGCCTAATTGCTACAAAAAAAGGCCTGCAACAAACTCATGAGGTAGGCTACCTTGCAGCGTTGCTTCTAATCCTGGATCAAGGGGTCAAAGTAGAGGGAGCAGATTGCCTAAAATTAGCCAAAGATTTTGCAGCCAAGCTGAGAGTCATTGGGGACTTCCCGGTTTATAGCACATTCTTTCAAATCTTTCACTAGAGATGTTATGTGTGTGAAGCCACTTTCACTGGTGCCATCCGTTAGGGGGAATAACCATTTGAATAACCATAGTAAAGATTGCGGGCAGGGGTGCAGCAGAGCATGATATAGTGGTTTGTTTTTGAAGGTCTGGGCTTTAACTGTTTTAGTGCAACCCTGTGCCTGGGGGACAGATTTAAATATGAAACCACCCGGCAAGGCTAATTTCAGGAAAGGGCTGTGGCTCAGTGAAAGAGCATCTGCTGTATATGCAGAAGGCCCCAAATTCAATCCCTGGCATCTCCAGTTAAATGGATCACGTAGGAAGTGATGTGAAAGATCTCTGCCTTGAGGCCCTGCCAGTGTGAATAGACAATATTGACCTTGATGGACCAAAAGACTAAGTCAGCAAAATGCAACAACTTCATGCATGTTCTTGTAAAAAAAACACCCATGGGACTGCACAGCTTCCGTTCTGTATATACTTATTCGTCTGGAAGATTTAGTTGCCACCTCTCCGGTGATCTGCACAATTTCCTTGGCCAGTGTTGCCAAGAGGCCTATTGGGGGGGAAAATGCCCTGTTCCTTAATAGAAGCTTAATATGTAGATATGTGCAAGTTAAGCTTCTCACAGCATGGGTAAATATCAGCCCATTAACACTCCATTAAAGGGCCAGGGCATATTTTTCCAGGCCTCTCAGCAACACTGACTTCCTAAGCAGATTTCATGGGCAGAGTGGAGATCCAGTCCTGGGTGGTCCCAGATCATTCTAATCTCTAGCCATCATTACTCTTCTCTGCATGTGAGTGCAAAGCCCTACAGGCAGATTCTTTTGTATTGCCAGAATTGCATTTCAAGCAGTCCTTAAACCTTCTGCATTGCTCCTTATGCAGCTGCTAAGGTCTCAGTCCGCACACGGAACAGCTTGCAATATACCCAAGTTTGTACCTAGTCATAGTACACTAGTCCTCAGTGGTTGAGAAATGCTTCCTATGTATTAGCTGCCACCACGTAACTTTCTGCATAGCTGAAATGGGATCAATTCATGAAGAAGCAGGGCTGCAAAAACAGTGCAGATGTGCTAATCAAGGCACAGAGGAAGCATATTATTCAGGTGGGGTATAGTGGGTCGCAAAGAATGGGACTCAACTGTGTGACTGAACAACACATGGGCTAGCATCCAGTGCTGATCAGCTGCATAAACTGCCTACTTTTCCAACATTAGGAATATTATCAACCAGCCAGGAGGAACAAGAGCTCAATAAAGACTTTTAGAATGAGTAAAGGAAGGCAGCTAAGTGCTACCTCATACTTTCAAGTCCTACGTATTTTTAAAGCCATCGTCTTGGACAATGGAACTGTTCCCATTCCAAGATCTAATGGGTTCAATAAGCTGAAAGTATAGCCAAATCAGAAATTCTCCAGCCATAGTTTTTTTTGCAGAGACTTCTATGGCATTTATTACAGATCTGGCAAAGGCTTCCCCCATCAGCTTTGTTACATATTTTCAATGAGGCAGGTATTGTATATGCATTTTAGCTGCATGTAACATCACATTTTCTTGCAGTAAATTCTGAAGTTACTTGTGGCAGCAAAAAGCCTAAGTTAGTACCGTTTTGCTGAGTCAGAGAGTATGTGGACAACCAGTGGTTCTCCTTGGCATGTGATGCATTCGCATGCATGCAAGCTGTGCCCTTGATTCCTCATTCCTGGACTCAGGTTCTCACTATCAGAAGTCTGCAAACAGCAGTTCCCCAAAGCTTGATTTCCCAACCAACGTAAACAACTGCAAGCTGGCATTTAACAGCTTAAAGGCCAATAGGGAACACTTCTCAGTGTAAATTTCTTTCTCCTAGCATGTGATTTTATTGCTTTTGGCTCTCAGCCAGTGCCTCTCGGTGGCTGCCTGCGTCATACACGCAAGTCCAAGATTACATTTCAAACAAAAAGCAGAAGTCTAAACCCAAAGGAACTTCTTTACCCTCCTGTTGCCAGACTCTTCCAGATTAAAAGAAGGCTTGACACTCCCTCCCACTTTACCAGCATTGACAAGACTGGGCACTGGAACATGGTTTTTCAAATACATCCAGCAGCCACTGTGACTGCAGATGCTGCAATCACCCACACAGGTAGCATTAGTTCCCTACACTGCCTCTACAAATGCTGGGAGATACTGGGGGTGGTACAGGGGGAGGACAGAATTTAGGGAGAATGCAGGGTTGCCAGCTCTGGGTTGGGAATAGAGATTTGAGAGTGGAGCCTGGGGAAGGCAGGATTTGAGGAGGGAAATGACCTCCGCATGGTATAAAGCCAGAGTCTCCACCCTCCAAAGCAGCCATGTCCTCCAGGAAACTGATTTTGGTTGTCTGGAGATCAATAGCGGGAGACATATCCAGGCGCCACCTGGAGATTGCCGAGACTAGGAGGGCATGGCATCACTTTTAGGCAACAGTCTAGGATGAATCTCGTAGTATCTGTGGTTTTCACCAGAGATTAGGGAAATGTTTGTGGTCTACAGTCCACATGCTAAATGTGCGCCATTTTTTCTCCTGTTCCTCAAGGGTGGGAAACTGTATTACAAGCCCCCAGCCCCAAACATGAGTATCACTGCACCAGGAAAAAGGTAAAGGAGAACAGTGGTTTGCAGACAGCTTCAAGGAAGCAGAATAACATTTCTGATCTAAGCTTGGATTGCTGGGAAAGGCTGGTTTTTCAGAACATCTGCACCATGGGTGTTTCCCTTCCTGAGGAAAGGGGTATCAATGCAGACTCTTTAGGGATGCACAGAATCCAGTGAATGATGTAGTGACCAGAGAAACACCCAGAATACTTTTCCAGCTTCACCTTCCCAAGTCAACAGGTGGCCCTTCTCAAATGAATTAAAAGCATTAACCCGTACTAACACAGCTACTTTTTAAACACAGCAGCAGAGGCTGAGAAATCATCAGTAAACCCTAGAAAGAAGCAAATCTCGGTATTCAGGCAACCAGACTACAAACAACAAAAGAAACACTGGATAAAACCACAATTTTTAAAACATTTAGTTTACTAACATAAATAGTGTTTATAACAAAAGGCACAGGCTTTTCTCAGCTATAAACAATGGAAAATATTTACAATTTGCACATAAAATAGCAAGTGCACAATTGGTCTTTTCATTTTTTTTTTAATCTGCTCCCAAACACTTTTTAAAAGTTTTACAACCCAATCCCCCCCCCCCCTTTCCTGCAACACAAGTCTGTTCTACAAATATTGGGCTTAAGTTCGTCACGATGAATAATTTACCAATGTGAAATACTTTCAGATGACGACAGAGTTACTAACTTCTTCATATTGGATAACAAAATAGGGGTAGCTCTGGTCGTCGTTAAAAATGACAAAGATCTGAGGCTCAAAGTAATTGTCCACGCAAGAGTCATAAAGGTCACTAGTGATGCTGCCTGGGTTCACCGGTGGGGGTCTTCTCATGGTATGGTTGCCCACCGTGTATTTCCCAGTCAGTACTTTAGCCAGAAACATGTAATGAATCCCTTTGGGTGAGCGCTTGGAGAAGTTGTGTGAGTAGCTGGCTTTCCGGGCAAAGTAACTGCCTTGCCCGAACATGGTGGCATGCTTCCCACACACCCGCGGGTCAAAATTGTGCTTGCAAATCCCATCAACGACGTCCTGAGAAGTCCCGTGGAATAAGTGTCTCTCATTCATTATCCTGTCAAGTCCTGTCATTTTTTTAGACATGTATTCTTTTTTCCTGGAAACAAAAAAAACCAAAATAAAAACAGGTTAAAACCCACCCAAACAAACTCTTATTGAGCAGACTGGTACACATAGACAAGAAGCGGCCTTACAATGAATCTGACCATTGGTCCATCTGAGCCAGCATTATCCAAGACTAGTAGCAGCTCTCTAGGGTCTCAGGCAGGGGTCTTTCTTATCACCTACAACCTGCTCCCTTTAACTGGAGATGCTGGGGATTGAACCTGGCACTTTCTGTGCGGCAAGCAGAGGCTCTACCACCGAGTCACAGCCCACTCTGTGGCCTGTCTATCAGTTGTCCTGCACAGCTCTTAATTCTGTTCATTACTGGGATAGGTTTTTTGACTCAAATGAAGGAAGCTAGTCAGTAGGACTTGTCCAACAACAGGACACCTTATCAGGAAACGACCTCTATGCCCACATTGCCCTGTCCTGGATAACCCAGGCTAACTTGAGCTCATCGGATCTCAGAAGCTAAGCAGGGTTGGCCCTGGCTAGTATTTGGATGGAAGACCTCCAAGGAATACCAGAGTTCTGATGCGAAGGCAGGTAATGGCAAACCACCTCTGAACATCTCTTGCCGCCTTGAAAACCCTATTGGGTAGCAATAGGTCAGCTGCAACCTGAAGGCAAAAGAATAAATGTGCAGGGACTGGACTAGATGACCCTGGCTATCCCTCTTCCAACTCTTATGATTCAAAAGTTTTAAATAAATAAATGAGGATAAACATTAACGGAACTTATGTGTCCTTTGCCTTCTTACAGGATGTTCTGAGCTTATTATTTCTTTGCCATGAGCCAACACAAAACCTAAGCTTCCACAAAAGACTAGGTATCACTGTGTGGAATAACAGCACATGTCTGAGAAAGGGCCCATTCAGGCATATGAAGAAGATATTAGATTTATATCCTGCCCTCCCCTCCGAAGAGTCTCAGAGCGGCTCACAATCTCCTTTACCTTCCTCCCCCACAAAAGACACTCTGTGAGGTGGGTGGGGCTGGAAAGGGCTCTCACAGCAGCTGCCCTTTCAAGGACAACCTCTGCCAGAGCTATCACTGACCCAAGGGCATTCCAGCAGGTGCAAGTGGAGGAGTGGGGAATCAAACCCGGTTCTCCCAGATAAGAGTCCCCACACTTAACCACTACACCAAACTGGTTCTTGTGCTAGAGTCACATCTCCCAGCTGGACCCCACAGCTGCTTTCCTTCTCTGAAGAAAAAAAATATTATTAATGATGTTGTCATTTATATTGGCTCACCTCTTGTATTTCTCCCACAAAAACTGGTTTTGAACTCGCAGTATTTTCAAAATCCTATATTTGGTCTCCGGCACAGTCTTATGAAAGAGATTATAAATGGTTCTGTAGCTTTTGTCTTCCTTTGAGACAGGCACTTGAATGAAGTCTTGAACTGGATCCATGTTAATCCACGTTTCAGGATAGAAGTTAGGAGAGGTAAGAGCAGCTGGAGATAAGACTTGTGAGGAAATGGTCTCTGTGGGTGATGGCGGAGGGATGGAAGGGCTGCCACCCAGAGTCCTAGTTTGGTGAAGGGAGGAGGAGGAAGGGAAGAGGAAGGAATCAATGATAAAAATCATTTAAATACTCATTTGTACTGTATTCAGAAGATGCCAATTTATCCTGAAACTGTTTCTGTCCAAATGTCACACTCTTTTGCTTACTACACTGTATTCTAATTTCATCTCTCCCTCCCCCCTTTACAGATGAGAAAAACCGATACATGTACCATAGTTACATAGAATATACCAGTTTGGAGCATACCCAATCAAATACTGGGTATATTTGAAATTTTGCTTGTAGAAAGCTAAGGCATTTAAATGCTTCAGTTTTGTAAATTACAAACTAGTATAGTTTGTATATAAATGATTGCTTTTAGAAAATTATTGCAGGTCTCACTTTTCCCCAAATTTCCTATGGCTTTGAAATTTCATATACTTTACAGGTTTCAAGAAAAGGGGGAGCTGACTCTCAGCAATAATTAATTACACCAGATCCATTAAATGCAATTAAACCAGATCCAGTGTAGAGTACACAGGGTTTCTTTTGTAGAAAAAGCCCAGCAGGAACTCTTTTGCATATTAGGCCACACCACCTGAACGCCAAGCCAGCCAGAACTGCTCAACAAAAGCCCTGCCTATACATACACAAAGGTGCCTTTTACAGAATTAGACAGCTGATCTATCAAGGGCAAGGTTGTCTGTTCTGACTGACAGGGCCTCAGCAGTGTCTCAGATCTGACATCATTTACTACCTGATACTTTTAACTGGAGATGGGAACTGAACCTAAGACCTCCTGCACACAAAACAAATGCTCTATCACTGAGCCACTGCAGAACTGACAGTAATTTCAGATGGTTGCAAAAACTGAATTTGAAGTAAAAATGAATAGGGGTTATGCTAGGCTAGTTAATACCTGGAATTGCTGTGAAGTCAATTATTTTACCTCCACAGCTAAGATAAAAGTCCCAACTAAAAGACAGATGAAAGTTCCTAATCTCTGTGGGAAGACTGTATGAAAGGTGTGTGAATTGGTAGCAGCAGTCCATATGTATGTATGTGTCATCAAGTCACAACTGATCATGGTGACCCCAGCCTCAAGGCAAGTGAGAAGCAGAAGTGGTTTGCCATCAATGTGGCACAATAATGGGGGAAATTATGATTCACTTCACTTGCAGGATCTCTTAAACACAGAAACCCCAACAAGGCCTGGCAGCCATGGGCAAATTACCCAATGCCAGTGGGGCAGCTGACATATTTGCCGTTGTTACCCTGTTAATCAGACTGCTGCAAACGGCTCACCACAATGACCCTTGACTGTCTGCACCTGGGGCAAGTCAGCAACATGAGAGATAAGAGGCAATGACTGATGGTGACTCAACTCAACTGCCACTCAGCAATTTGTGTGTGCAAACGTACACACACACTCTCTGTAATGCTCTTTCCAAGTAAAAGGAATGTCCCCAAGCCCAATTTAAGTTATTTATGGCTTTGTGTTTTTATAGTCTCCCCCTGCCTTCGGTGAGCAGTAAAGCCAATGCAATTCTTTCCTGCATGGGACAAAGTCACCTTTGAAAGCAGAAGCTTGCTGCAACTGAACAGCTACGGAGGAAAAGTCTGATTGCTCCCAATTTCTCGGGCATCAAATAACTAGACCTACAATGCTAATTTCTGCTTTTCCACATACACTTTCATAGGAGAGCAGCAAGAGAGAAAGAAGGAAATCTTTGTTTTGCTTGAAGGAATTTTGGTGGGATTTTTTAAAAAGTGTGTGTGTGTGTGTGTGTGTGTGTGTGTGCACCTGGAAGTCATGGTGACTGACTCCTACTGTGGGCCTGGAGTATATTCAGAAAGGTGGCTGAATAAAGCCTGCCCCTGCCTCCTGACTTCTGGTATTCCAAGATCTTCCATCCAAGTACTTGCCAGTCAACCCTGCTTAGCTTCTGAGATTGGGTTTGCTTGGGTTACCCAGGTCAAGTCGAAGCCAGTTTTCAAAAAAATATAATAACTTTTTATGTTCAAAAATATTCTATAATCAAATATTAAAAGAATCTACTTATACAACTTAGATAACCGGCTTGATAACTGCACATCTCCGAATAGTGACCTTGGCTTTCTTGGTGGTCTCCCATCCAAGTACTAACCAGGGCTGACCCTGCTTAGCTTGAGATTTGATAAGACTGGGCTATCCAGAACAGGACAGCAGCATCATTACAGCATTGCAATGGACCCTGGGCCAGTAGGCTAGCATCTTCCCTGGCAGTCCTGTCGCTAAGGGGACAATGGACATTCTGGCCCTAACATAAAGGCCTGGAATCCTCCTTAGTGGTGTCATGTAAGGGGACAATATGGTCCTAAATACAGGATTCTGATATTTCCAGCTGTGCTGGCTCAATTACACAAACACAAAATGGCCTGCCTACGGCATTCCAGATACAGAAGTTTTGCATTATCTTGGTTGCCTCTGGTAACAATCTTCCCCATATGGTGTTTGCAAATATTACACAGCATGCTCCATGTGTTAACTGTGGAGAAAACAATGAGAACCCTTTCAACAAAACCGGGGCCCAGAGCAAAGAGCGCAGCAACCACTGAAGAGCTAGCTAGCTACAGAGAAGTTGGATAAAACATGGTTCTGAATATGCAGCCTCAGAAGATCGCTATGGAACTAACATCTGGATAAATCCAAGAGATCCCAATGAGAGGCACATGATGAACATGTATGAGCAAGGTATTCAGCCACTGGGAAGGAAAAGAACTATACACCACCATTATTAGCTTGTCCTAAGTACCAGGCATCCTCTTTATATACAGTTGGCTCTCATTACTTACTGCAAGTATGGCATGAGGATAACACAGGAGCGAAAGAGGGGTCTCTTCTTGATTTCTCTTCGAACACATGCATTTTGCTGAAAGCCGTCTTTAATGTTCAGAATGTAACGGTTGTGCCACGTAACAAATCGAACCTCTGGCAGACCTCGGAAGTTGGCTTCTTCTATCAATCTTACAACAGGCTATTTTCAAAAAGAAAAAGAATAATCTGTTTGACCGGTGCAAATATGGCTGATTTTCAACTGCTTTGGGCAGGATCTGCATGTGAGAATACTGCTACTTTTCCTTGCAGGTAACATGAGACCCTGATCCACACATAATCCTGCAAGTATCTGATCTGCAATTGCTTTTCCTAAAATGAGCCTGGCATAAATGTACAAAATGGATTAAGAGTTCTTTCTAGGCTTCAGCTTCTCAATGCTAAATACAATCCCACCTCCCTACAGACTACATATATATTTACATCTTTTGTGAAACATCAACTCCATCATTAATATATGTTTTTTGAAGTGCCATCTATGTACACACACTTTTTAGTCTCCTGTACTTTTTGCCACAATTTCTGCCATTTAGCGTTTCATAACGTAATATACTATGGGATTTAGTAGAGACCATGAAAGCTCTGGCAGTGATTGGCTCAGTCACCATGATGTCATAAAGGGAAAAGCAGGTAGAAGGCCTTTGGGCAGCCATTGGTTTATCTGCCAAAGTCCTAGAGGGGGAGTTTAAGCAAGATGAGATTTAAGGAAGGAGATAGCAGAGGTGTGCAAAAAACTTGAAGGAGGAATGATCCAGATGGGGAAGAAATTCAGAAATAAAATGGGTGGAAAGGAGAAGAGTGTGTGAAGACTGAAGAGGAATAACAGACTGCTGTTTATGCACTCATTGGAAATAACCAGCAATGTCTTTAACTGCAGTCCTCTAGTCTATCTGTGAAGCAGGATCTGTGGATGAGGAGGGAACACACTCTCCCACGTCACTTTTCAATGTACAAAAGCTTTCTACAATCAGTCCTTTCCATTCATCCTCACCACAGCTTGGCAAGTTGCTTTAGGTCCATTAACAAGGCTCCCAAACTGACAATACCCAGTGGGAGTCATGTTGAGATGGATGTTTGGACTAAGGTTTCCCATTTAGGTGTCCCCAATGCCACACCCAGCCCTGACCTGGATAGCCCAGGCTCATCTGATCTTGTCAGGTCTTGGAAGCAAAGCAGGGACAACCATTGCTAGTATTTAGATGGAAGACCTCCAAGGAATACCAGGGTCGTAATGTAGAGGTCTGAACATGTCTTTGCCTTGAAAACTCTATGGGGTTGCCATATGTCAGCTGTGACATGACAGCATTTTCCAGGACAAATGACATCATACCCCACAGTTGGGAAAACTATTCAAGAAATAAATTGCAAACCAAACTACCTCTGAATATTCTCTCCAGCCAAAATGATCCCTGCAGAAGTATTTCCAGACTGTGTAATAGTTGGAATTGGGGTTGGCATTCGTACACAAAGGCGTCGACAGTCTTCTCAATTGGTCAAATTCCGTTGTATCATAGAGCTTCATACTATTCAAGTCTACTAAAAACTCATGACCTCTGGGGAAGAAAAAAAAGAGAAGTACAAAATTCACATTATTTTCCCATGTACATTCAAGAACAGATATAGCAATTCAGCCTTCGGCATATTTCAAGTGACAAGATTTTAGGGTGGGAAGAGAGGCAAGAAGACCCAGCAGTGAACTACAGGCAGAAAGGGACACAGACTAGACTAAAACAAGCCTATCAAGGCAGTGTAGAACTGGCTGTAACCCTGCTCTGTTCTGTGAGATGCTGGTCCTAAGGATGGCAGAACAAGAAATGCTTTTTAGCAGCTTTGATCTTTGGAGAGAACACCAGGGAGAACTGCTCTAGATTTATACATCCCTTCTCTATGCCCAGGCTGCTCTGGTGTTACATCATGATCCCTCCACCTTGCAAACATGTAGAAATTCTGCTGAGACTCCCAGCTGCCCTTGTGCTTTCTAGTTATCAGTAAGGCAAAGTACTAATTACACATAAGCCAGGTGTACATGTCCCCACCAACCTCCATGCATCAAAAGACAGTATGCTCTTTATTAAGCCATCCTTTTTAGCCAGGGGAACCATAAGGAAATGAGAATTCTAAGCGTTAACAGCCCATTCTTCTATTTCACAACAGCAGCTGGGCAAAGGATGTACTCCTGACACTCTATACAGGTGCTGATCCATGGACATTTGACCCTGCTCACTCACCAGCTTTAGTAAAGGGTTGGTGGCTTTGTAAACAGAAGGGAAGCAAAGCTACAGGCTGCTGTCCTGTCACTGCAAGAGCTCAAGCACTTACTTGTCCACAGTACAGACCAGGGGCTGTGGCTCAGAGCATCTGCCTGGCAATGCAGAAGATCCCAGGTTCAATCCTCAGCACCTCCAGATAAAAAAGATCAAGTGGAAGGCGATAACCTGAGATCCAGGACAGCTAGTGCCAGGCAGAATAGACAATATTGACTTTGATAGACCAATGGTCTGTTTCAACTTCATGCGTTTACAGTGCTGGAGAGGGGGCAGGATTGGATTTTAACACGGACAAAGAGGACAGGTTCAATTAGAATAAGACATTAAGCAGCTAGTGATTCAGCTAGCTCTGGGAGAAAGCAAAAGATGAACAATCCTTATACCACTGGTCCATCTAACTTCAACTTTCCCAGGTCTCAGGCAAGGACGGATCTTTCCCAGTGTCTGTTTTTAACTGGAAATGTCAGCAACTGCACCTGAAACCTTTCCCAAGCAAAGCAGGAGCTCTTCACTCTAAATTCCAGCACCTCTCCAAGTTTCCCAGAAACTGGCATCAGGAGTAAATATTGTTCCCTATTATGGTGTGAAGTGTTCAGTCAGCAACTTGCTTCCACTGATTCACAGAATCAGAGAGACTGTTAAACAAACAGACTTTCCAAAACGGCTGAAATAGATGTATGCCCATCCAAGGCAAGAGGCAGCACTGTACGAACATCATCTGACAGCCATTATCACTTGGCTGCCCCATTAATATGTGACCTAGTGCCAGTGGCAAGCCTCATTTCCTGGTATGCCTATACTGGATGAGACAGCTTAACCCAGAAAAGGGGTTCTCTTTTGTAAGAGCTGGTCTTTCACAAGAGGGGAAATGCAAATGTGGTTGGATTGGGTGCTACGCAGTTATTGCCAACTGACCCAAGTGGCAAAATTCACCTTTTGCCACAGGTACAGGGAAAAGAGGACAACCCTGGCACAGTTCAAAAAAGGCTATTGACTTTTCCCAGTTGTGACATTTAAACCTCAATGGTTTAAAAAAGGTACTGTTTGCTAGACAACATCTTCCAGCCCCTTCCCCTTTAGTACAAGCATTAAGTACACTGGAGCACCTGTTCTCCCATTAATTCAGGAACAAAATGCACCAAATGACTTCAGGAGAGGGCTGGTTTAGTTTCAAGTGTTGAGACATCAAGCTGTACCTAGTCATTTTTGCATTGTTGAACAAATCTCATTTGACTGGGCAAATGGAATGCCCTGCTAATTTCACAGTTGGGCTATCAAGAGTTCAACAAACTTTGCACACTGAAATTTTCAAAGGCATACGGGGCGGCGGGGGGGTGGGGGGGCTGCTTCCATGGTTTTTATTTGCTTCTCAATAGCCACTGACAACTTTTCACAGTACTGTTCCACGTTATTGCTTTATTTAAACAATGGGGCACTGGTCTTTTGGAAGATTATAGTAGATAATTATTGTTTTTAAAGCCAAATTCCAGTTACAAGAGTTTCTGAAAAAGGTACGAAGTGACCACGTCCCATACATTACATGTTTTCATCTAGAATTTTTTTAAAAAAATCATTTTTAGAAAGCCCGGAGATATAATACATTTGTGCTATAGTTACTTCCAGGGCTTTTTTTGTAGCTGAAACGCCTTTGTATATTAGGCTATACGCCCCCGACCTTGGAGGATTGGCTACATTAGGGGTGTGTGGCCTAATACGCAAAGGAGTTCCTGTTATAAAAAAAGCTCTGGTTACTTCTATATTTAAGTTACTTCCAAAACAAGGCCTTCCAAAAGTCAAGATCCTATTATCTAGCATATGCTGTTTAAGCTGCTTCCTTGTCAGGCTAGTTTTATGGAAATTGCTCCTCCTGACCGCAGCTGTCACAATAAGGTCATTTAGTCCTCATGTTATGGAATCTGAAATGCTGTTTCTGAAGAATGGTCTCTGCCAGCATTTGCTGGTCAAGTAGATCTGGGAAAACATGGGTTGGATCTAACCAGCTTTTCCACTGGGTGGGAGGAGGGAATCTTATTTGACCATCAGCAGGTTATTACTGGCAATAGTAAGTCTTGTTTTGACTAAAGCCATATGGGTTGGAGTCTGTAGCAAGGAGGGGAGTGGGGCAAGATTAAACTGAAAAGAAAAAGCTGGTGGGACTCCCAACTCCATATATGTGCAACTGCACATCTATTTAACTCTGATATAAACCAAACATTGTATGTGCAACGCTATCCCAATCCTGCCCGTGGAATGTGCAAATACAAAGTATTTTGATAATTGCCAGCAGATTTTATGGCTAGTTTTATGCTGACCTGATGACATCATAAACTAAATTTATTCCGTAGTTCTAACCAGGAAAAAAGGCAGATGCACTTGTGTTCATAAAACTCATGCTGTTTTTGTTGTTGTTGCCGTTATTGAGAGAGACAGCAAAGAAGTTTGCTCCATATCTCATAACCTGGTAATCAACTAGCATCTGCGATCTACTTGGGAGTTCATTGCTTTCACACTGGCTTGAGTAGACAAAGTAACAGCCAATTTAGAGCTCTTCCAAGATTAGTTACACTGTATAGTGTTTTTCTTTTTTTAGCCAAGAAAAATTGAATGTCAGCAGGAAAACAATAAAAAACATTCACCTTAAATCTTTCTTCCAACTCCGCAAAAATTTTTTTTGGAAACCTGAGCATTCTCTTTATTTTGCCAGCTCACCAGAACACATATACCTGTGCCTGTGATCAATCTCACATCAATAACATGACAAAAACAGATCTCCTCCAATTTCAAAAGGGGTCCCTGCCTGCTCGGCTTAGTAATTAAGCTTTCAATTGCCACAAGCAACCCGTTATTTATTTGCCTGTTTGTTTGTTTTTTTACCAGAGCAAACAAGAGTTCATTCTCTGGGCTGCTGTAAAGCTGCTTCCATAATATGAGGTCTTACAATTTTAAAGATCTCAGTGTTTTTTTAAAGTATCATTAGATTCTTCCCTTTACAAAATCACTTTCATGCTAACTTCAGTATCGTGTGCTCATAAACCCAGCAAAGCCACTTGGAACACTGCAAAGAAGAAAGCATACTAAAGATTTTATCCCCCCCCCCCCCCATTTGCTGGCAGCCAGCATAGAAATAGCTGAAGTCTACATATTTTATGAAGCCGTTGTGTGTTGAATGGGATATTCAAGAATTTAATCTGACAACTGCATTAGATGGACTTGATAAATATTGATCTGCTTGCACATTCCAAGGGAACAACTGCAGTTTTTATTGTACTCCTGCAATTTATGCTTCCATCCCCATGGAGTGTTTTCCCCTCCTTAAAAAAAAAAGCCCTCATAATATCACGGGGAAAGCAGCAGACTCTTTATGAACTCACCCACCATCCCAATCCACTGGAGTTGTGACTTTTGTTTCAACTGCCTGCAGCATAATTTCCTAAGTAGTTTCTGGACATCCCAGGGACAGATAAGAGTGGTAAGACAAAGGACTGCGGGAATGTCTCCACTAGGAAGACCTGGTTTAGATAGCGGCCAGGCGAGATTAGTGGAACAGGCTCTGCTGGAGTCTCTATGAAGCTAAACCAGGTATTTAACCGATTCTGGTGTTTTGTTTATTCATTTGTTTAAAGGCATTGCTCACTTTTTCAATCCACCAGAGGCCTCCCAGCTGCTTGAGGACCAAAAACAAACACAGAAGAACAACCTTAGAAAACCAGCAAGCTGGACCACGTATTTTGAGATTGCCAAGGTCCACACATGGTGCCTGTTTTTTTATGGAGAGAGCTAAATTAGGATGAACAAGATCTCTTACAAACAGGAGAGTTACTGTCAAGGCATTTGGCAAAAAAGTGACTTGAAGTACAATTGAAGAAACAGATACTTCCTTTTGGCTTAGAGAGCGAGGGTTTCTTCTGTGGTGATACTACTGCAATGTCCATCAAGCTATAGCATGAGGACCACAATTTTAAGAACATAAGAACATAAGAGAAGCCATGTTGGATCAGGCCAACGGCCCATCCAGTCCAACACTGTGTCACACAGTGGCAAAAAAATTTATATACACACGTACACTGTGGCTAATAGCCACTGATGGACCTGTGCGCCATATTTTTATCTAAACCCCTCTTGAAGGTGGCTATACTTGTGGCCGCCACCACCCCTGTGGCAGTGAATTCCACATGTTAATCACCCTTTGGGTGAAGAAGTACTTCCTTTTATCCGTTTTAACCTGTCTGCTCAGCAATTTCATCGAATGCCCACGAGTTCTTGTATTGTGAGAAAGGGAGAAAAGTACTTCTTTCTCTGCTTTCTCCATCCCATGCATTATCTTGTAAACCTCTATCATGTCACCCCGCAGTCGACGTTTCTCCAAGCTAAAGAGTCCCAAGTGTTTCAACCTTTCTTCATAGGGAAAGTGCTCCAGCCCTTTAATCATTCTAGTTGCCCTTCTCTGGACTTTCTCCAATGCTATAATATCCTTTTTGAGGTGCGGCGACCAGAACTGCACACAGTACTCCAGTACTGAGCCCTGCGGCACCCCACTGCTTACCGTCCTCCACTGCGAAGACTGCCCATTTATACTCACTCTCTGCTTCCTATTACTCAGCCAGTTTTTGATCCACAAGAGGACCTGTCCTTTTACTCCATGACTCTCAAGCTTTCTAAGGAGCCTTTGATGAGGAACTTTATCAAAAGCTTTTTCTGACCTGTGGTGGCCCAAGAGGCGAACACCCACCCTCATTCGCATCAAACGAGGCTTCCACCAATTTATCTGGATTAAGATAATCATCGCAATCTGCAAAAGGATCAAAACGTATCTTCAAGCTCATGCAAAAGCCTGAAATTGCACCAAGACCTCTTTTGCTTGACTGGGAAAAGTGAATCTTGGGTCCAGCATACCCTGTTCTACTGGGGTATGCAAATGTAGTTCATATTTCAGGTCATGTTTTAAAATGGACAGCATTTTTTTTTCGTATTCTGCAGCACTGAACACGGCTATGAGAACTTTTGTGAGAAAGGTATTCTGAGAGAATAAAAATAAAGACACGTCGGGGGAAAATAACTGCAAAGCATATTGTCACAAAATAAGCCAGACTATTCTGTGGCAGGACTGCTGCATTCTCCAATGGAATGCGTACTTGGATGCAAAGCTGAGCACATTCCACAGGAAGCTGGGTGGAAGGGCTGCCGCCGCTGCTGTTGTTTTAGAAGGGACTGTTCTCTCTTACCACAGATGGGAGTACAAATTTTTTGCTGTTAAAAGCCTGTAAGTCTTGTCAGGTCTGTCTGTGGCTGGAGAAACAAGTGGCTATGACATCAAAAGACTTTGTTCTGAGTTCACTTACGATGCAATCCTAAGAACATTTCCAATGAGAATGCCCCCTTAAGTAGCTCTGCTTGGGATTGCACTGTTGGGTAGGAAGTCAGCTCCTTATTTGCAGACATCTGATCTGGCCATGCTGATCCATGCTTCAGGCCAGATGACACACTATTTTAAAGGATCCTTTCAGAGAAAAAAGGCTCAGAGGAAGACCATTTAGTAGAATGTGCTCTCACAGTCCAGTCCACTCTCTTTCTCCCCTGAACCCTAGGCGAACTAGAATTGGGGTATTTGAACTTTGGTGTCCCCACTCAGCCGTGAGGCTCCATGGAGGATCTTAGTTAAGTCTTGCCCCGCCTCTCGATCTAACCTACCTCTTGGTTTTTAGGAGGATAAATTAAGGGAGAGTCACATACACCAACCTGCCTCCTTGGGGAATAGAAGTATGGCAGATATACTCTCCCCACCCTTGCAACCCAAAAGTCCATGGTGTATGTGAAAGATGACAGATAATGTACACCTTCCCAGTTCAATCCTCCTCTTTAGGCCCCAGGCCAAAGGAAGCAAGTGGCAGGCAGATTGTTTCCATGTGACCCACACAACTCCCAACTGGTTGAGATCTCATGGTTGCATTGCCTCCAAGGTTCCATGGACACTTAAACACAGACTTCAGCAGGCTTGGAGTAGACAAGATGTCTTAAAAAAACCATTTTTATAGGGACACTCTCCTGTCTTCTCACTAAGTCTATTTGTTAGCTCACACCACCTGAGAAGCCCTGGTTTACTGAAAGGGCAATGATTTATAAAGTTACACTTTGTAATGGCACAGAAGAGCTCAGAAATGTCAACAGTTTCTTCAGAACACAGCATTCCTATAGGGTGGGGGATACTGTCACATCAATGAGGCAATGTCATTTCCAGGGTGGACCAAGTGGCACGATGCCACTCTAGGATTACACCACAAGAGAGTTTTCACCGCACGGTCTCACAAATATAACAGGAGACCTGGCAATCCTGTCTACATCCCAGATACAGCCTCACTTCCATTCAGTTTTCCCAGGTAACTGCATTTGGAATCACAATAAATTTGCATTTCATGGGAAGGTCTTCTAAAGGAAGATGCTTTCAAGTGTACTTTTCATGTGAAGAAGGAAAGAAAGTCTGAATGTTGACCTGTTTCCTCCTGCAGTTCTCAGTTTACCAAAACCTGATGCTAATTTCAACATCCTAGAACCAACCATCAGAAATAAAGGCCCAACTAAAGGCTTGCAAAGGTTATGACTAGTTCCTAGTGAAGTCCAAGAGGGGAATGACAGATTTTCTGCAGTGAAGTTTCAAGGCTCTGCATTTGCTCATTTTTGCATCTCCCAGAAATACCAGCACAATTACAGAAAAATGAGAAATTTGTGCAAATGAAGCCAAAAATATCTGGCCAATATTTTATAGCACAGTATATTACTTCCCACCCCCCAAATTCCTTTTAACATAAGAACTACTTAAGTTGGAGGAAGGTCTTTAAGCTTTGCTGAGCAGAGTGGCTAGCTCTCTCCCCACCCCCACCCCATGCTGAGTACACAAGCTGCTCTTGCTATCACAACAAGAGGTACGTGCAATCAAAGCAACAGGTATCCCCAGATCTACCCTCATCTCTTTACAGCATAAAGACTCCCTTTTCTACTTCAAACAAGGCTGCTATTTCAGTAACTACCAATATCTCTAGTTGCTTTTATCAGTTTGCATCCCAAAAAGCAGAGTTGAAGATTAGATTTATACCCCACCCCTCACTTGGGAGTCTCAGAGCAGTTTACAATCTCATTTCCCTTCCTCTCCCCACAACAGATACCCTTGTAAAGCAGGGGGTGGTGGTGGTGGAGAAAGCTCTTTTGAGAACTTCCCTTGAGAGAGCAACTCTTTCAAGAACTGTGACTGACCCAAGCTAACTCAGCAGGTGCACACAGAGATGGGAGGGGGGTGGCGGAATTAAACCTGGTTCTCCCAGATTAGAGTCCATGCACTTAACCGCTACACCAAACAGGCTCTCTCACACAAAATCTAAGCAAGTGCCATTTCCTTGCACAACTTTCATGCTAGAAAAATATTTGTTCAGTCAGGAGCAATCCTCCTGCATCAAGACCCTGGCTTTGAACCCTACCTGATACACCTGAAACTTCTTCTTTCCACAAGCCTTATTACAAGATCAGCCAAGAACACCCAGTGGCATTTGCTAGGTTTTCCCCATCAGGTGGGATTCCTTGCTTTTGGAAATTTGCTTGAACTCAAGGCAGTTTAAGCCTTTAGTAGGATCTAAATGACTTTATGGGTTGTTTCAGAGCCATGTGACATGATGCTGGGCCTCTGCAAATGAAACCACAGATGTCTTAGTCCTGGATGGAAATATGATAGGGATCAGATCAATGGGGAAAGGGAGAACTTGCCATCCCTTCAGCATGCACAACCCAGACACAAGATTTCCCAGTGCCCCACATCTGCATTCCCCCCATCCAATGCTGTGGTGAACCTCAAGAGTGCAGCACCAGCATCTGACTGCAGAGTTGGTAAAAAACATGGCTGAGAGTTCCATTTGGGAGCACACCTGCCCTAGTCATGAGCCTGGGCCAACCTACTGCAGCTTTAGTGGCCCCTGCCAACCTTCTGACTATTGCAAACCAATATGGGCAGTAGTCTGAACACTGAGAAGTAGAATTATCTTAATGTTCTGAGAAGCAAAAAGAATTTGCATTCATCACCGCAAACCCTTGTGCTAGGAGGCTCAAGACACTTTTAAAGAAGCAGCAGGATTTCTTGCAGACTCAATGAAGTTAGTGCCTCCAGAGGGTGAGAATGCCTGCAGACACACAAAAAACCCCCCTAATGGTTGACCAGGTGCCATTTCCATAATGTCCTTTTCATAATCTCTAGTAGAAAGCAAGTATGTTGGAACAGCCCATACTGTCTTCACAGAGTAATTTTCAACAAGCATGGGCTCAGTGAGGGGGAGGGAAGGGTACAGTGGGAGAGCCAACTCTCGAACCCATGTGCATATGCAGCCTAAGCTACGGAAGGGAGGCAGGGTGTGTATCTTCAGAGGTTGTGACTCAGCAGTAGAGCCTCCGCTTGGCATGCAGAAAGTTCCAGGTTCAATCCCCGTCATCTCCAGCTAAAAAGATCAGACGGTAGGTGATGTGGAAGATCTCTACCTGAGACCACGGAGAGCTGTCGCCAGTCTGAGTAAATACTGATCTTGATGGAGCAATGATCTGACTCAGGATACGGCAGCTTCGTGAGTCCAGACCATTGTATTCCAGTACTCTGCCTCGTTGTTAGGGTGTGGATGTGAAATTTGCACTCCACACCCTGTGGGAACAGGTGACAGAACGAGCCCCCAGTCAACAGAAGGTTATGCATTTGCAACGTCTCACCACAGTATGATGGCCAAAATGCCTCTGATTCACCAGTTCCTGCAGGCCAGAAGGGCACCTTGCCTCTAGGCTGTGGTCTGAAGCTTGAGCTCTCACTTCCCTGACGGGGCACTGATTCATCAGTGCTGGTCAACTGGTCCATACCCATAAAGCAACTGCAGCTGGGGAGGAGCAGGATAGGAAAAAAAACCCAGCCCCACTTGAAGCAAGCCTTTGCTTACTCACTCTTGGAAACTGGTAGACAACGCTTTGTTCTCCTTTTGTCTAACCTTTTGTGCCCTAGCAACGGTAGCTATGTATACAAGCAATACAAACCGGCTTCTCACCTAGTGCAATCGCAGCTACAAACTTCACATTTGATAGGGACCCACTGGGAGGGATGAGTGGGGCAGGCAGAGAGAGTTCTAAAGGCTTAAAAGCCTCATCTACTTTCCAAGCCACTGTAAGCAGGCGCCGGGCAGCCTATGACGTTCCAGTGTGGAACTACCAGCAGACTTTAGTACCAAAGCACCTGTCACGCCTATGCTTCTAGGTCAGTGAACAGCCCATCTTCGAGCAGCTCTGGACTTTTAAATACTTGATATGTCCAGCAAAACAGAAAGACTACAGAAACAGGCTCTACATTAACAGTCTTTATTTCCAAAGTTTTGAGCTTCATAAAAATCATACAGTGGCATCAGTGACACAACAGTAATTCCAATCAAAATGCAGGTGAAAGTTGTTATCTGTTTTCGTTACCAATGAAAACTCAGCAGGTCGGTTAGAGAAGGCAGATACTGTTTTCACCCAGAAGGCATTTAAATTGCGCCAATAAAGAGCTGCTTCAGGAAACAGATGCCACTGTTGTTTCTCTGGTTTAGACTGCCATGTTCACCTCTAGATAGTATGTCTTAGCTTCACACAGATTCAGATGGGTAGCTTCATATAGGCCACCATACTCAGTAGGATGTACATTTTGCACAAGTTGGATTTATTAAGAGATGCACATGCCACTATTTTGCAAATCCAAGTTGAAAACTACTACAAGATATAATGAGCAATAAAAATAAGTGGCACTCTCAGAACCACTCTAAAGGTTAGGAAATGAAAACTTAAGGTCCAATTTTACACAGTAAAGTACAAAACCCAGTGCTTATTTCCCTATAACTTCCCTTTCTACATGTTGCATAGGGCTGCCATTCTACAGGTGGTAGCTGGAGATCTCCCAGAATTACAACAGGCCTCCAAGTTACAGAGATCAGTTCCACTGGAGAAAATGGCTGCTTTTGAAGGTGGAATCTATGACATTATACCCACTGAGGTTCATCCCCAAACTCCAGCCTCCACCCCCAAAACCACCAGTACCGTAACAACCCAGAGCAGAGATGCTAACGACACCCTCCACAGCAGAGTTTAGCTATCACAATTGACTTCAGCTAGATAAAAAGTTAGAGAACTGCAGGGAGGTAAACTGCATGCGAAGAAAAGAACCAAAGTCCCTTTCATTGTCAGTCTGCCCCCTCCCTTTATGCTACTAGTCAGTTCTGCATTTAACAAGATGGAACATCTGCCATCCCATACAGCTTGACTCTTGGATTAAGCATCACGACTGGAATTTATTATTTTTTTTAAGCAGTAAAATGCAGTTAGCAAGCATGCTATTGAGACTGCCTGGGGTGGAGAGCTCTTTATAATAGTTCAATTAAATTGCTGGATTTACCTATAGTTTCTATCCCATTCAAAAGCCATGTTTTTATTACAGGGAACAAGCTGACCTAGACCTGAATACCAGGTGACAGCTGTTTCCTCGGGTCTTATCTACATAGTAACAGGAATAAAAAGGCCTGTTGAGAATTCATGCAAGTCCTCTACACACGTGCCTCTCTCAACTTTCCTAGATCTGCGCAGCAGATAAAGGCAATTAGTTTTGTTTCATATGTAAATAGAAGTGCATAAAAAGGGAACCAAGAATCTGCTGAAACACATCAGCAGTCCTTTAAATTCTTGGTGCTTTGGGAGGGGGGGCAAAATTCAGAAAGCAAAGATCTTAAAAGTCATCCAGCTGAGTGGATTTTGAGTACTGCCAAGCTAGTCAGTCACAAGATGGTATTTAATTTTTGTAAAAAAAATGTATAAAGTTTAAATCCTTTGCAGAAACACCTGGACAAATCATTGTTGGGACTATGGGAGGAGGGGGGGGGGGAGTCCAGGAAGGCGTTGGAGGAAGTGAACAACTTGCATGTAAATCTAGAATTTTTTTTAAAAAGCATTTCTAACAGGATTAAAATTGATGCTCCCATCCTTTAAGCCAGAAATACGCAGGAAGAAGAATTTTCTGGAGATTCAGGATCTGTCACATGGAGGAGAGAGAACAAGTCAAAGGGAAGACAGTTCCACTGAGATCTTTGCAGAGAAATTCTCCTGTGAACAAGACAGCCTTTCTGAGGGAGCGGGCTGACTGCCTGCGCCTAAAGCATCCCTGTCTCAACAGAAGTGTCTGTCTGCATTTTATGTTGCCAGAAAATGGAATTACTACATTTAGCTATGAAAAGCCGATTAGTGCAAGTCCCTGTTACAAGGCAACAAATTATTTATAGGACACTCACAATAAGGTGGAAGGGTCCCAAGGGGGAAGACCATATACTCTTCTAAATATGAAGAGACAACAGTAGCCTAGTACAGCACGAAGAGTGCTGAGCTAGAACAGGTGTCCCCAACCTTTTTTGAACCAATGGTCACTTTGGAAATGTTGAGAACTCAGTGCACCATGATAAAATGGCTGCCACAATGAAAGGGGAGGGCCAATCACAACATGGCACCTACAGAGGTTGGGCCCAATCACTATACACTAGGGAATGTCATGTGGTTCCAAGCATCTTCCTGTGATGGAGGAAGTCACTTCTCTACAATGAAGGTGAAGTCTTTTACCCTCTTTTGAAGCAACTCCAATGAAGTGGAAGAATCCAGGGCTAGCTCTTTGTTTTGAGGAAGATGCAAGTGTACCAAGAAATAAACAGCTGATGCTATAGAAACTGTGTTAGAGTACATTGATCTACACCACTGCTCCACGTGTCTTGGACAGTCTGCATACTTATGTTTGGGAACGTGCCATGTGAATGTATAATCACTGATCTACAGAAGCGCAGATACAAGAAATAAAGTATATTTAGTAGTAACTTCAGTAGTATCATTGTCTTATGACAATGTCCAGAAAACAATTCTGCAAGATCTCTTCTAATAAACACACCATGGAAGTGAATTATTCCTGCATGAGGTGTACACCCGCTATGTTTCTATTTATTGTTGTCAGGGGCTCAAGATGAAAAGGGAGCAAAATCTTGAATTAAAAAGGAGAAAAGGAAGGAGTCACATACATCCTCCATAAATGCAGACCAGGAGCAAGATGTTTAAAATGAACAATTTGCAGACCACACGGTTGACATTCTTAAGTCACCATTTGGGTCAATGGCCCAGAACTGTGAACTTATTTGAAAGGCTGAACAATGAAAATATTATGGCTGCAGAATGCAATGATGGGTCACCGTGCCATGCAAGCTGTACTCAAAACAAAGGAGAAACAAACAGCTATCCCTTGCTAGTTGTCTATCAAAGCTAGCTTCTGCTTGTCTATTCTTGGCCTATCCCAACTGCTGGAACTGCACGTTTCCTTGTTGCATGCAGCCTTTTAGAGAGACCTCTGAAGCTAGTCTGACCAAAAAAGATTAATGGCTTTAGCCAAATAAGACTGGTAACCATGCAAACCAGGAGCCTCAACTTGCTCAAGCTGTTCATAGCAGCATGTTGGGCCTGGAGGCCATCTGCTTCTCGTTGCCAGGGAACACAGCACTGCTTTGCAAGGAGAGAAAAGCCCAGGTTGCAGTGACCACTGGTTCAGCGCCATCACCAAGCTACATTGGACCAAGGCAGCTTTGAGGCCAAATTGCCAGACTTTGCAAACATTTTGATACAAACAAGTCAACTTGAGCCCTGACCTGGATAGCGTAGGATAGACTGACCTCGTCAGACTTTGGAAGCTAAGCAGGATTAACCCCGGTTAGTATTTGGATGGGAGACCACCAAGGAATACCAGTGTCGTTATGCAAGGAAAGCAATGGCAAACCACCCTGAACATCTCTTGCCTTGAAAACCCTATGGGTCACCATAAGTCAGCTGTGACTGACAAAAAAACCCCACCCCTATCTGGCACACATTAGGCATATCCAAAGCAAAGGCCTGAGGACTGATTAAGCTCCCAAGACTTCTACAAAGATGCTCCATAACACAGTTTGTCCACTTAATAGAGTGAAAATAGCCAAGGCCTCCTCCAAGTCTCCTCGCATCTCAGTAAAAAGAACAAAGGTACATGAAACAGAGGTGAAGGGAGACATAGAACACACACAAAAAAGGGGTGGGGTGGGGAGAAGAACTAGACTCTTCACAGCTAAAAGCATCTGGAAGCTGGAAGCTCAACCCACTCCAGAGACACCCATGAGCAGCTTTTCTGGGGAGGGCCAAACCCACTAGGAGGAAGTATCCAGCATGCATCCCTCCCAACATAAAATGGAGGGGGACATGCCAGAATCCTTTTGTTTCACCTTTGGACAAGTCATGACTTGCTAGATGCAGTAGGTGACCAATGGCTAGTGAGTTCTGGAATTGAAGTCCTGAGGTTTTAGATGGGTTAGTGTTTAAGTGAACTTAAGGAACATCTACACAACATGGTTAGACTTCATCAGGCCTTTTATATTTGCCACCTTCACTGAAGCTGGGGGCTGCATACATTCTCAACAACTGCAACTATGTTTCAATGTGCCCCCCCCCCCCTTGCAGAGTTTTCCACAACTGAAAGTAACAAATATGCAGGTCTCCTCAATTCAGCTGTCCTTGATGCAGGACTTCTTAAGTACATACAGCTAGCTGTATCTTCTGGGAGCCTTCCACAAGGCTTTTAAAATAAGCAAGTACTAGGTTTAAATATTATCCCACCTATCTGGAAATGTGTTCGTTATTCAGCTATCTTTTTACTGCAATATGGCAAGACGTCCTATATGGCTTAAACTTTATGAAGATCACAATCTAGGGCATGGGTCAATGTCTTCCCACAAAATGCCTGACCAGACAGGAACTCCAAATGTGGAGATACCAAACATTTACAGTGCAATCCTATGTAGACTCACTCCAGTTTTGCCCCATCAAAACCAACATGCTTAGACTGGAATGACTCTGCATAGGTATGCACTGTTAATGGTTGTAGAACAATGGAGTATTTTAAGATTGCTTTAAATATCAACAAGGAAAGAATTTCTACACAGAAAATGCCTAACGATTAATTCCTCAGCATGAGGGACAGAGCTATATGAATTCACATGTTACGTGCAACTTTTCTGGAGCACAAATACTTTCTATGCAACAAAACATAATAGCAGAAGCAGTGTCTTCTGTGCTGGAGGGACCAGGGTGCATCCAACAAAATCGGCACAGCTGTGTTAACAACCACTTTCTCTAATTGGAATAAGCCCCTTATGTTTAAAAGGAGCTTTACCCAGGAGGCATATCTACCTCATGGATGCGGAACTTGAGAGATCAGCATGAGACGTCAACGTGGAGGAAAGAACGGTGGCATCTGTGCTGTGAAAAGAGACACACATTCTTTCTCCCCACCCCTCTGGTATTGGCTGGCTCTCAAAATCGAAAGCTCCCAAACCAAAGCCCTTAAAAACACACACACAAAAAGTTGCTATTTGAATCCCTTATTAGGGTACTGTTGCCAATGGTGCAGACTTGGGATGAGGAAAATGGAAGGCAGTCAGGCTCCTTATTTCTTGCAACCACATTGCTAGATACTCCAAATCTCAGCCATCTGTGACAGATGTTCACTCAGCTTCTCCTAAATGTCGGGGGGGGGGGGGAAGCATTCCACAACATCCTCAGGCAACTATTCAGTCAACCAGCTGTTCCTGCTATTATATGCCTCCTTTTCCCTCCCCCTACCTTAAAAAACTCTCTGTACCGCTGCAACTGAAACCACTGCATCCTCTTGCCAAATTAAAACATGGCACCATGAGATTTCCTTTGCCACCCATGCCAAGAACCTCAATTCTACTCACCAGCCTGTAGGACCAGTGCGCAAAAACACAAGCAGTTCCCGCAGTGGCTCAAGGAGACAATAGCTTTAAAAGGCACCAATGAGGTGGAGTGCGATGCAACATCCCTTGTGATATCGCAGCAAATTCCAGGACAGAGCTTTTGGAGGTTCATGCCGTGCGGCTGTCTGGGGCAGCAAGATGTCCTGGGCTTGTGCCAATTGTCTGCCAAAGAGGGCAAATGACTTCAAGTCTTTGCTTACTTAACATAATGTTAAGCGTAAAAAACAACAACGTAAGGAGTGAGGGGAAAGTATCTGTTCCCCATGCACAATTCAGAGCCAGTGAGCTGTCTGTTCTGCACCAGTACCCAGGGGGGAGGTAAACAAGCACAGCACACACCCCCCCCCCCAAGCATGGCACACCTGCTTTGACAGGGAGACAGCAGCAGTAGCAGAAGAAAACACATTTGGGAAAAATGAGCTCAAGTTTGTCTAGCTTGAAGGGTTTTTTCTTGGCATCTTCTGCCATCTGGCTAGAAAGAGACATTCCATGTTTTTCAGCTGTGAGAGGGAGGGGGAAAAACCTGATATGTTGACATTTCCCCCCATCCTACCCAACAATGGCCACACAAAGGGAGAGTCCAAGCAATGTTTATTTTCCATTTTCAAACACAACCCATGCCAGCCATTCCTCAAACTTGCAGGGTGACTGCCCCCCCCCCCATGGGTATTTAGCAGTCACTTAGCATTCATTTACTCTTGAGCTATGAATGCTCTGGGACTGCCTTGACCCCAGAGCCCTGCAACTGGCAATGCCCCATCTACTGCATTGGCAAAGAGCTGTTTGTGCTAATCACCATCTCTCAGCACGAATCAATTGTCCTTTTGATCATGCACTGCTTAGAAACTCAGCCGAGCAGCATGGAGGGCTTCAGTCTAAGTGAAATCCACATTTATATCACTTAATACTGATTTGTTAACCCCCACAGCCTTCAGTCTCCCTGCAACACCTCAAGAGCAGGGCACCTTTCCCTCCTCAGCACCTTTTCCATGCAAAGTTCACTTGAGAAGTGATAAAAAGCGGAACCAGATGCTCTATGAAGCCAGTGCAATGTAGTGATGAGAGTGTCCGACTAGCAACTGGGAGACCCTGGTTTGAATCCCCACTAGTGCCATGGAAGCTTGCCAGGTGACCGTGGGCCACTCAGATACTCCCAGGCTAACCTACCTCAAAGGGTTGTTGTGAGGGGAGCATGAAGAATGATATAAAGGCAAAGTATAAGCTAAATTCATAAATAAATAATTTAAAGCCTAGCATAAAGGGCCCATCCTATTTATGCAATGCTCTGTCCACACGGATGAGCAAACTTTTATAACACCAAAGGTTTAGCAGGACATTACCAAACACGTATACAACATCAGCAGTTTTACCGCTGTCTTTCCTTAATTCACCCCCCAACTCTACGGAGGCTCAGTAGTACACCTTCTACTTTGTATGCAGAAAGACCCAAGTTCAACCCCTGACATCTCCAGTTAAAAGCATCAGGTAGGAAGTTACGTGGCAGATTATGTTCCTGAGAACCTGGAAAACCATTGCCAGTCTGAACAGACAATACTGACCTTGATGGACCAATGGTTTGATTCAGCATAAAGCAGTATCATTATGTACAAATGTCATCTTACACATTAACTCAGGGACAATAGCTTCAACCTTCAAAACCAATAAAACAGGATCCTGCAGTTCTGCAGCACCCCCTCAGATTAGCTGGGCAGTTCCCACTGGGTACATGTGAATGGGACATCCCATGAATGAAACATCAAGGCATCCCTTGGCCTTTTTTAGCCAATCATTGTCAGCAATCACTGTCAACACAACTGACAGGGACTGAAGTCAAAAGCTTGGAGATTACAGCAATCAACAGAATTTTGTTCCCTCCCACTACAATTGTTCCAATGGTTTCTAGTGCGGGTTTTATGTCCGCAGAACTCTTTAACTTGGTGGGTTCAGTTCTGCTTGACAGTGAACAGATACTTCGGAAAACAAGGAAAAACCCTACTAGAGCTACTACCTCTAGTAAACAAAATGACAAAGAACCAAACTATAAAAGAACATTTGAGAGACACATTTTCATGTTAGAGCAACATAACTTTCCATTTCTGCCTTAGCATACCACTTACCGATATCGGACTTTCACCCTGTCATTGTCTGGATTGCAGTAGAGTCTTTCCAGATGTTCCTGTGAGTCATTGGTCACACTCTGCCAAGCTTGGCTTGCGGTCCTTCTGACCTGCCAGTGATAGGGCAGGACTGTGTGATGTTGGGGGCAATCGCTGCCCAAAACACAAACCCCTTGTAGAAAATCCACACAGATGTCAACCTCGTCCTTCTGGTGGACGTGATACTGCAGCTGGTTCAAGAGTTCAAACACAAGGTCAAGAGAAGCCTCCTCACTTTTGTCCTGGAAGAGCCCAGCTCCTGATTTATCAGTAGGCTTTGAGTCACATGGAGCCAAGGAGATGTTGTGGTCCTGGACCACCCCAGGAGGGTAACCTTCAAGTATCTTCTCAGGGCAGGAATGAAACGCAGCAGCATCACCAGAGACAGTATGGAACGCCTCAGTAGCAGGAGAAGTGACAGATGGGAAGACCTGCTCCCCAGCCTGGCCATCCTGTCCAGCAGGCCCATCGGCTATCTGTCCCTGAACATCTGGAGCTCCTGGCAGCAAGACAGCTACGCTGTTGTCTGGTTGTGGACATGGGGCAGCAACCTCCATGGGCTTCTGGGCAACAGGTTCACACAAGTTGCCATGGCCGCTGTTCTGCCCCCGTGGCACAAAGATCCCATCTAAGGTACCAGCCCCTAGCAAACTAGTGAAGATGGGCCGCAAAGCCCTCAACCTATCTGTGTCCAGCCTCTTCTGGGCTTGCTGTTTTTTTTTAAAACAAGGTTTGATGGGCGGGATCTTCTCAGGGATCCTCAGCGGTGGGGCAAAGACCTCCGAAGGAGAGCACTGCATCTCCTGGCAGTGGGACTGTGCCGCCACACACACCACGGGCTGCTCCAGGTCTGTCTCCATTTGCTTCTTCTTCCCAAACTTCTTCCTACAGTCCTGCAATCGCCAGCCTAGGACAAAGGGAGGGTTAAGGCCATTAGTCTCTGATTGGAGGAGGGTGAAATGAAAAACATCAACACCCCCTTAGTATACACACACTTCCTACTTCCCCTCTTACTGGCTTTGTGGGTAGCCCCAAGGCACATGAGGTCAGCTAAAACCCAGACTTATTAACTCCCAGAACAAGTGTTCAGCCTTTTCTCACACAGAGGCATTCACAGCGGACAGCTGCTGCTTCTCATGTTTCCATTCATTTAATTGGATCGTTGCAATCCTATACATGCATACATGCACGTCTCCCCACCCCCAATTGCTCATACTCTCCTCTGGAAATGCATGCCACTGGGCACATCACCTCCCTCCCTCCCTCACACTGACAGCTCACTCCCATATTTCACCCCACCTTTCCATCTAGGAAGATTCTCTTGCATTCATCATATATATTCTCTCCTTGCCCCCAAACTCAGTGTGCAGTCCAAAAGGAGCATCTGTTTGAAGGAGCAGTAAATTAGACAGTTCCGACAATGGGTTCCTTACACGGACGGATAAAAGTTGGAGCCCAGCCATCGCAGATGCAAGCAACTTGGCCAGCCTCATAACTGCTTAGTCACCCCCGCCTTTCAAGCCTTTTTTTAAAAAAGGAGTTTCCGCATTTCCACACGCTGCCATTCAGTCAGACTCACGCACCCCAACTCAGTGGTTCCCCAACGTCGCCAACACATGAACACGCCTGCCCCCCACAGGCCTGGACAGCTACTGCAGCACTCGAAAGAAGCTGACAGAAGGCGAGGCAAACTTGGGAGTCTTGACCTCCTTCCAAATCCGCCCCCCCCTTCCGGCAATACCACCCTAAGAAGCAAATGAAAAAGTTGACTTCCACAGAGACAAGTCGCCATCCGTTTGAGAATGTTTGCCTAGTTGGTAATAAATCTGAAGGCGGAAGAGAAATAAATTTCATCTGCATTAAGGATTAATGATACTGTAAATGCTGTTTTATTGGGTTTGGTTTCTAAACCCTGCTTCCCCGCCGCCATCCTCACCCTGAAAGCTGCATTTCTTGCATAGCTGCGACTTCACGTGTAATGAAACCAAGCTCAGCAATCCAAAACGCATTTCAAAAAAACGACACCTTAAATTTTATCAGGGCAAAATATTTTGCACAGTCATTCAGGAGCCTTTATTATTTGATGTTCTACCAGTTGGACAGCATGCTTCTGTCCAGTCATGAGACCTACCAGGAGGGACTTATTCCAAAGCACAGAGTCATCGCAGAGCCAGGAATGCTCACTGAAGCAGCCAGCCAGTTCTAGCCCACAGCAAAGAACCGAAGAAACTGCCGGCTAAACCACATCCCGCCCCCTCCTCCCTCTCCCGGTCAAACATCCTGTGCGGGGACACAAGATCGTTCAGCTAGAAGGATGACTCGTTCCAGGAACAAGGAGGGAACAGCATCACCAAGTCCTAAGCCACATTCCATACATTCATTATGCATCACACTTCCTGAAAGTTGTATAATGCTAGGATTAAAAGGATACAGCCATGTTGGGGGGGGGGGGGAGGAAATACAACCACCAAGACCTTAAAAGTGGTATTTCAGGGGGCCTGCCTCATTCCAACCCGCTGAAGCCATTTTGCACGCTTCCAACCCAAAGAGGGGCGAAGTGTGGGGTTTGTGGTCCAAATTAGCGGGTATGAGAACAAAACCGAGCAATGCGCCCTTTCAGGGTTAAATTCATGCAGGGAGACCTTCCCTGCAGTCCCTAGCGCACTTCAAGGATTACTCGTCTTTGGGAAAGCTGCGGTGCAACCCCTTCGGAGTCCCCAAGCAACTCAATTTCACAGAGGATTTTTGTTTTCACTCCGAGAGGGGCGCAGCTCCGGGGGGGGGGGGGGGGAGGCCGAGCAGCTTGCAACTTTCCATCCCTTCGGATAACAACAACAACAACCATGAGCCCTCCACTCTCCCCTCCCGGTGCGGCGCCTTCCCGTCCTTTAGAGAAGGGCAGACAGACCGACCCCCAAGACGGCGGCCGGAATCGCGCCCCCCGGGCAGAAGCCAGCCCCCTCCAATTTGCAGGGCTTGCTTCCGAGTAAAAATGCCAGAGATCGCGCCTCTCCCCCTCCCTCCGGGCACTTTTCCAGGGTACATTTGCCCCCGAGATCCAAACGAGGTTTGATGTGGAGTCCACATGAGCAGGCAGTACCGGGGCGCCAAGAGGGCTGAGCACAAAGCCAGAAGCACAAGCCGGACAGACACAACTGAGGGGGGGGGGGGGGGCTCTACCCTCGACTGGAAACTCTCGTCAAGCCCGGCGCCGGTTTCCTCCACAATCCCAGCCGAGGCCAGTCGGCTCCATCGAAGACAAACAGGGTTTTACTCCCAGGGAAGTGCGCCCGAGGAAGGCAGGCGTTGCAAACAAAAAAAAAGACCCCCCCCCCTTCATCTACATTCCCGCACCCATTCAAAATGAACACAAAAGGAACTCGCGCTCAAGCCCCGCGAAGTTACCCGAGTCTGCTGTGGCACCTCCAACAACGCGAAGCGACGCCCCAGAAGGGTCCCGACGCGACAATGGAGAGAAGAGAAGCCCGGAGCTCCGGCCGCGGAGGCGCTCACCGAGCCCTCCCCGCTGACCGCTCCCTGCGTGACAAAGCAGCGCCCATGTCCCGTCCGCCGAAGCCCGCTCCACTCCGCGCCGCTCTCCACTGCTGAGCCCCTCACATGGTCCTCCGGAGCGCTTTTAAATACCGCTTCCTGAAAAGCCCTCCAGCCAGCAGCTGCACGATTCGGGGCGGAGCTCGGCCGAGCCAAGAGCTTCGCCTCCTTTTGCAAGCTCCGGCCGCCGCGTTCCCAGGCAAGCTCCGCCTTCCCTTTTCCACCCAAGCCGGGGAGGGCGGGAGGAAGGCGCTCCTGGGGAGGAGTTGCGTACTTTGGATTCGGCGCTTTGCACGCGGCTTGGGAAAGGGGGGGGGGGGCGGCTCGATTTACTGGGGGTTTTAATATCCACCGGTTGCAAAAGGGGTCACCTTGCTCTGCAGGCCGCCGGAATGACGTTATTGCAAAAAAAGAGGCTTTCTCCCTGAACAAAGCTCGTTTCCGGGACAAAAAAAAGAGAAGCCCCTCTCTTCGCGTCGCTTTCGGACCCACTCCGAGTTTTACGGTAATCCACGGCGCCCTTTAATCAAACAAGCCCAGGAAACAGGGTGAGACCGGGGCTGATCTGGCTTGCCCTGCAAGGGGGTTGATTGGGCAATGCGAGCCGCAGAAAGAGGCCTCCCGCCGGGTGGAATTTCGGGTAAAACCAGAGCCACATCAGTTTCTGTCCTGAGCTGGAAGGGAGGAAATGGGAATCGCAGGAGGGAGGGGCGAGTTTATTTATGTTAGCTTGTCAGAAAACGAAGCTTCCCCCTCCCGCGTGGCTTTGAAATGAAGTATGTTTAGATGTGAGCCAGAAACCCGAGCGAAAGGGGGTGGGAACAAAAGTCAAAGCGGCCAAACAACTTCAAGCAGATGGATTCCGTGCGAGGCGGCAGAAGTTCGTGAGAAAGGCTCCAGATTTCATATTCGCTTTTGGCACACTCGCACGCACGCCACCCGAAATGGGGCTGGGTGGGCGGAGCTTCGACCTGCACAGAGTTATGTGGCAATTTCCTAATTCTTTACACCCCCCGCCCTGCCCGGCTCACGTTCGTTATCTCATCCACAGCAGGGTTTTATCATTTGCTAAGTGGCTTTTATTTTCCTCGCTGGGCATCCGCGAGCAATACTCCCTGTCCCGTTTTACACATGAGGAAACGGAGGCTGTGGCAGTCTAGCTTTCAGCCACTGCTAACTATGGAAGCTCCTGATATATGACAAATCTCTTTATCAGTTATCAATAGTAAAAAAAAAAAAGCCTTTTACCATATCATATTATTTGCTTCAAACTACACCTCTTAAGCTAGGAAAATAATAAATGGCTGCCCTGGCCTAGCCTGATCTGCTTACATCTTAGAAGCTAAGCAGCGTTGGCCTTGGTTATTCAGTGGATGAGACCACCAAGGAAGGCCAAGGTTGCTCTGCAGAAGCAGGCAATGGATCAAATTACCTCAGTTTGTCTCGCCTTTTTTTTTGTCATGGCGACCTCTGGTGACTGACCCCTACTGTGGCTGAATAACGCCTGCCCCAGCCTCCAGATTGCTGGTATACCAAGGAGGTCTCTCAGCCAAGTACTTGCCAGAGTTGACCTTACCTAGCTTTCAAGACCTGATGAGATCAGGCTATCCTGTTCAAAGTTCTTGCCTTAAAAACCCTATGGGGTCGCCAGAAGTCACTTGGAACTTGGGCCACTTTCCACCACCCAAAATGGGTGTCTCCCTTTTGGTCCTCTTGATTCACCCACTGATTGGCACTACGTGAGTCAGAAGGAGTTTGGAAAGGGGGCCATGGTAGTTCATGGTATAATACTTGGCCTGAGTTATAATGGAGAAATGAATTAAAATGAGAGCTGGGAACCGTGACAAGGAGGCTGTGTTACCTTTTCCATTTATCAATCTTGTGAGGTGTAATGCCTGGAATAAGAATCCCTAAAGTGGTGCCCATGGGCACCATGGTTCCTGCCAGTACCTCCCATGATGTCCACTAAGCTTCTCAAAAAGTGGGTGGGACTGTTTCAAGGATTGGTTTCTCATTGGCTGGCCTCATTCTAATGAAAGGCTTTTCTATGATGAACAGCAGCCAGAGCCAGTGGAGGATCAGGAGGGCTGCCCAGCAAGCATTCAGGCTTTCCTCAGTCAAGTGTGTGGTCCCATTCTACCTTCTGGCTTTCCTTTTTATAATCCCTTCTCTCTCTCCTTTCTTGTCATGTTTTCAGTGAGGTTATTGTGCATTTTTTTTTTTGCATTTGGCTCTGCCTCCTGGAGCACCTATTTTGGGGTGGCACCCATGACTACCCCCCTGTCAAAATTCCAAAGGTGCTATGGGCTCAGAAAGGTTGAGGGCCCTGTAGGCTAAAGTTTCAAGCCTGGTCTCATCAGTAATGGGTAGAATCACAAGGACTGCAGGCAGAGTAAATTATATTTTCATTGCTACCCTTGGAGGGGGGGAATCTCTCTACACATCATCTGTGTTTTGCATGTTGTGCTGGTTTCCCACCTGTGGGGAATTACTAATGTATGGAAGCTTAAAATATATAGTACCTCTGTTGCAGTCTGAAGTGGAGCAGCCCTTACTACTACCTCCCTGCTTGCCAGTTTGGCGTAAAATGCACAGACTATAATCTGGGTGAACCAGGTTTGATTCACCTGTCCTCTACCTGCACATGCTAGTATGACCTTGGGTCAGTCATAACTCCCTCAGAGCAGTTATGGAAAGAACTACAGGGGAGGGGTGGGGAAGGGAAAGGAGATTGTAAGTCGCTTTGAGACTCTGAGTGAAAGGTATAAATCCAGTCTCTTCTACCTAAAATTCTGTCTGCTTATCACTATTGCCTCATTCTGTCTCAGAGTAGGATGAGAGGGGTGTAGGTTTTAATCCATGGTTTGTCCACACTCCCTGAGGGAATTTAAGTCAATCACTCCCATGGAACCTATCCTAGTAGCATTGTGCAGATAAAACGGGGCTGCATATATCCCTGAAGAAAGAAATAACAGTCTGTTATTGTTTAGTGATAGCCCCCTGAAATCAACATGATAAAGAGTCCACTTCACCTAAAAACTAACAAAACCTAAAAACTAACAACATTTGTTGTGATATAAGCTTTCATTTACCCATGCAAATCAGATGCATGAAGAGAGGTGAGATAAAAGACAGAAGGGAGGGCAGAATTGCAAAGCAAGGCTCAGTTTCTTTGGACAAGGTGTGTTACCTTGGACAGCACAGAAGAAAACAAGATCCAATCAATCAGTGATCCACTTGGGTGTGGACTATTCCCAACTGCTGATGAATTTAACTGTTGAACATAAACTGTTAAGGAGGAACAATTACTTTTAGTAATGGGCTAACCATCCCAAGTCCCTGTTAATTGCCAGGTTGAGAGTATCAGATATGCATCTCAACTCCAGCTCTTTTTGGAAAATGGTTTCAGAAGGCAGCCATGTTGGTCTGCAGTAGGAGCTAGGTTTGAGTCCCGGAGCATCTTAAAGACCAAGATTTTCAGGCACAGACTGCTTTAAAAGAGGGGCAGATCCATGGAAGATAGGCTTGTCAGTGGCTACTAGCCATGGTGATGAAAGGGAACCTCCACGTTAGAGGCAGTGAGCCTCTGAATATCAGTACCAGGAAGGCCTCAGTGCTCTGTTGTTGACCATCCAGGGGGACCAGTTGGCCACTGTGTGAGACAAGACGCTGGACTAAATGGACCACTGGTTGGATCCAGCAGGACTCTTCTTATGTGGTATACATTTCTAAGAGTCAAATCTCCCTTTGTCAGATGTAAAAAGCTTATACCCCCAAAATCTTGTTGGTTTTTAAGATGTTATTGGACTCTCTGTTGTCTTTCTGTTCCGCTTAAGTACTGGCCTCTTTAAGTTGAATATGAAATAGCCAGGAGCCTGAAATCATTGTTTCTGAGAATTGTTTCTGAGTTAAAAGAACAAAAATGATCAGTTAGAAATTTAATTTTGCAGCTTTTGTTTAGTGTGTCAGAATTCTGAAATTGCAAATATTGTGGCATTGTAGGAGTGAGATGTCACCCAGCAATAAACCGTTTTGTAACACACTCATCCAAATGCAAAACTGCTTTGTGGACTGGTAGAAATTATATTTGGAAGTCGATATTTCAAAACATCTTTGGCCAGGGATGTGAGGCCTATGCAGCCTTTGCATTGCTCACTATCACCACCATGAGGCCCTTGAGTATCCTAGCACCAAAACTCTATGCATATTTATCTCTACTTTGTTGATGAAGCACATAATTTCCATTGAAAATCAAAGTGGCTGGAGGGAGCTACACCAATCCAAAGCAAAATCCAGAATCAAAAGCCACTTAACATTTTTAGGGCCCAAATAACACAAAGCGCTGTGCAAGCTTTCGAGTTCTACAGACATTTTCACCAGTCTGTGGACATAGTTTGCCATTTTCCCACACTGCCCCCTTTCTATCCTGTTCTTTGTGGATGCTGATGGGCTCCTGTCTTATGAACTGACAGGCCATGAGGGGCAGAAAGTAATAATACCTGCCATGTTTATTCATATATCTCTGCCAGGTACATTGCTGGACGGTATGTGTCCAACTTTTGGATAAAGTAGTACATCTATAAGCCTGGGACAGTTGCAGCTGTACAGCAATATTTACATGGAGTTGGGAAATCCCATCTGTTTTCTATCAAAGTGTGGAAACCACCACTTTTCAGAAATTTCAGGAAGGGACTGAATTCACATGGGGAGGGAGGGGGTACAATGTATCAGAGCTCTGGGTTCGGCGAGCCCAGCTTGGGTTCCCACTCACCACTGCAATAAGATCTATTTCTGATCTGGATAGCCAAGGCTAGCCTGATCTCATCAGATCTTGAAAGCTAAGCAGGGTCAGCCCTGGCTAGTATTAGGATGGGAGATAGTATTAGGATACGCCAAGGAATACCAGGCTTGTGACACAGAGGCAGGCAATGACAAACCACCTCTGAATGTCTCATCTTGAAAACCCTACCTTGCCTAAGTCAGCTGTGACTTGTTAGCATTTTCCACCACCACCACAGAAATAAAACAGCCATTTCTTGTTTGTGAGATTTGATTGGAGGGGGCAGGAGCAATACAGATTTGTACTGGAAGCAGTGTTTGTTTCCCAGGCGATCTGTCCATTCATCCCACATGCTTGCAGTGCTCAGTCAGCAGAGGAACTGCCTTTGGCTCAGATGTGTTTTAGTAAACAACTTCCTCCACAACCATGCAGTTCTGGCAAGAAATACCTGCATCCTCTTAACTAAACAAGATGACAACTAAATACAGGGAAAGGAAACTTCATGCTGTCCTTGGGCTCCCCCAGGCCCATCTGCTAGTAAATCCTTTTTTGGGGGGAAACGCATGGTCTCTCTCTGGGAAAAGGAGCATGTAGTATTTATTGGTGTAATAATACATCAGTAGTCTACAAACCCTTCCCCTATGAGCCACTGTGATGCAGTGGCAAAGAGTGCGAACTGTCAGCTGTGAATAGACCCTGGTTCAGATCTTCCTTGAGCATTAAGCAAGGTGTGACTTCTCCACCTGCACCTTGGAGGTAACTGTTACTGTTGGGAGATAACAATACCGTTACAGTGTGGTTTAGAGTTGTCATGTCCCTTGGCCACCAGCAGGGGACTGGGGGGAAGCATGTATTAATTATTTTAACTGTTTATATGCTTAAATCTTATTTATGTGAGATTTTATGTTGTGAGCCGCCCTGAGCCACTTGCTGGGAAGGGCGGGATATAAATAATAAAATAAATAAATCTCTGTAGTCTGGAGATCAACTGTAATTCCAAGAGATCCCCAGGCACCACCTGGAGGATGGTGTTCCTGGTTTGTTTGTAAGGATTACCCCAAAGCACTTTTGAATATGGGGTAGTATAGGGGTTAAGAGCGGTGGACTCAAATCTTGAGAACCGGGTTTGATTCCCCACTCCTCCACATGAAGCCTGCTGGGTGACCATGGGCCAGTCACAGTTCTCTCAGAACTCTCTCATCCCTGCGTACCTCAGAGGGTGTCTGTTGCTGGGAGATGAAGGGAGAGGTGATTGTAGACCTCTTTAAGACTACTTAAGGTAGAGAAGGTGGAATATAAAATCCAACTCTTCTTCTTCTTCACTTAGCATCTATTACAAACTGTTTCCCTGTATGTAAATAGAGCTCTAACAGGAGGATTTTTTTTTCTTTTGTGGTCAAGTTATTGCTGACCCATGGTGACCCCTTTGGGTTTTCAAGGTTCAGAAGTGGTTTGCCATTGCCTGTCTCTAAACTGGGCTCTAGCTGCTAGCAGGAGGAAGTTTCTATAGGAGAGGAGAAACAAACTATGTACCTAACAAAATAATGGGACTCCATGTAGGGATCATAAAAAGTATTACAAAGCATGTCCGTTTGAAACTACTGCCTAAGTAATTTGCCTCTTCACCTGTGAAATGGGAAGGCAAAGAAGAATGGGCAGTATAAGCTTACTTGGGTGTGTGTGTGGGTACCCCATTAACTGCTTGGGATGACTGGGTTTGAATCTCTGCTGTATCACAGGAGCTCACTGGATGATCCTGGGCCTGTTACAACCCAACTTACTACTTGTGAGGAAAAAGTGGAGGAAGGGAGAATGATGTGGTAGGCCCCTTTGGGTCCTGATTCGGTAGAAAAAGCAGGCTTAAATAAAATATCCTTTACTGTCATCCGGCTTACTTTTTATTTTTGTAAAAGTTATTTTGTGGTTTTCGCTTTCATTGACCGCTTTCATTGTTCATGGAGGACAGATGAGCTAAAAAATTCTTAACTTTTTAAATGAAACAATAATAATTAATAAACCAAGAAGCAAAAAATAGAAGCTTGTGGCCTTGGCTAGAAACCCAAGGCATCATAAAGGATTCTTGGAACAAGTACTAACCAGCTGAGGGCTGGTCATTTTCAGGCTTGCTAGAAAGAGGATCCTGTGAAAGGACAGTAGGGAAATATTAGCATTCCTCAATCCTTGGATTACAATAAGGGCCTCATCTCACAGGCCTGTCTATCTCAACCCTCTCCTGAAGCAGCTATGTTAATGCGCAGCTTTTCACAGATGGCTGTGAGTGACAGTGGTCTTGCGTTTGGAAAGCAATCAAAATCTGACCCAAACTTGTCTTGTCATCTCAGAGGGGCCAACACATCGAACAGAACTTTCCTGTGACGTACGGACACAAACTGATCTTGCATTGCTGTGTATGTGTTTTCTTTTGGCAGCACTGTGATATCCATACCTACATTCTGTTTCTATTTCCCCACACCATTTTAAGGTTTCTATTCCTCAGAGTGGCAGTGGGGCGGTAAAGAGTAGGGGAGGGGCTACAGGGGGAGAGCGTGATTCAATAGATACAGGCTTGCGGGCAAAGGAGATTATCAGCTGAGGTTTCAGCCCATCTGTAGCAAACCAGGAGCATTAAGTTTTCTATGAGGAATAAGGAGTGGTGAGATTTGCAGGGGTAGTGGAGACTGAAATCAAGGAAAGGTTGGAAGTGTATGGAGTAACTGTGGTGAAAAGCTATTGGGCCTGATTGCAGAAGTGAGCATTTTCCCCCCTTTTTCCCATGGGGGGGGAGGGAACAGATAAAGGCAGAGGTTTCAGTTTTGACCAATTCCCAGTTTGTCACCTGGTGCTTTCAGGGAAATAGGCAACTCGATAAGGTGGGAAGGCTAGCACTAGTGCTGTGTGTGCGTGTATGTGTGTGTGTGCACATGTGCATGCGCAGCCAAGGAGCATGACGACAATCCTGGGCTTCTTGCTTTCTCTTCTCTACTGTCAGGCTGCTTCCATACTTTGCAGAGAGGATGCTAAGAGGATGCCATCCTCTAGCAGTAAAATGCACAGATGAGAAGAGGAGCAGCTGTTTCTTTCACTGGTTATTTAAAAGCAGTGTGTATGTGTGTGGGGGGGATTATGCTTGTGTTCATACATTCATGTATAAAGAAAGCCAGTGTGATGTTGTGGTCCAGGTGTCAGACTAGGACCTGGGGAAGCCCCACTCAGCCTTGGAAGCTTACCAGGTGACCTTGAGCCAGTCACATGTAACCTGCCTAATCTACCCCACAAAGTTGTTGTGAGGATAAAACGAAGGAGCGGGGAATGATGTCTGTCACTCTCAACTCCTTGGATGAAAGGTGAAATAAAAATGTTCTAAGGAAAATGATAAAGGGGGAAATTTTTTACAAAAGCCATGTGTGAAAGCGACAGAAGGCAAACACTGCCCTCCCCACCCCCCCCACCCCCTGCCATTTTGCTGCCCTGAGTACTTGGCTGGTTGAAGCATTTTCTCCCCTCCCAGTCTGCCAAGTGAGAATTTCAGTGGTGTCTAAAATGATGGTGTTTTTTCCTGACTGCCTTGAATTTGTACAGGAAGATCTGATGGAAGCAGGGCACAGATCCCTGATAATCTCATTTCAATTGCCCAGGTGGCAATAGTATCAGAAGTGGGAGTCTGTTTCTCACTAAAACCAAAATGCAAACTACCAATCAGGTAAGTCATTCGAAGGTGTGCCATACCAATATTAAACCATCTGAACTAAGTCCCCCCCCCCCAAATAACAGAATGAGCCAAATGTTAAATCTCTGTGTACATCCTTAGTTCAGAGACCTGTTTCAGCTTGTAAATGATTTATCATTTACTGGCTGTGATTAATAGAAAGACAACCTTCAGCGGGACAGGGCAGAACAGAAGTGGAGGAACCCCCGCTCCCTCAAACAGTCACTTCTGTCTGCCACTGAGCCTCAAAAAAAGCCCTGAATGTTGAACATTTACATGAGTAGTAGATTGGGAAAATTATTAGGAAAGGCTGGGGGAGGGGGGGAGACACACACACACACACAGATAAATGACAGCTGAATATTTTCATGAAGGGTGGAACATGAAGCAGGTGTCATAGATTAATTCAGAAGTCATTATCAAGTACATCAGTCACACTAGGAGAAGAACACAGGAGGGAGGGGTGATAAATCTGCCAACACTTAAAAAAAAAGACAGGACTACGATGGAAAGATAGCAAAGTTTTTGCAATGGAGGAAAAACAGTAGAGTAGGGGTGTCAAATATGCAGCCCAGGGGCCAAATCAGGCCCCCAGAGGGCTCCTATCAGGCCCTCAAGCAACTGGCTGTCATCTCCTTCCTTCTCCCTCTCTCTTGCTTCCTTCTGCATAACAGCTTACAAGACTTGCTCAATTAAATAGGAGCTACAGAGCAAAACCTTGATTTTCTCCATTGGCTGAGGCTCCTCTCCTGGGGAGGAAGGGGCGGGGAGACAGAGCTTGCCTTGCAAGGCTCTCTCAATTGCACAGCAGAGCTTCTGGGCCAAGCCTCTCTTCTTTTGGCTGAGGCTCCCCCCTTCCTGGTCCCCCGGGGAAGGAAGGAAAGAGCCAGAGCTTCCTTTCCCAGTTCCTTGGATCCCATGGGAGAAATACAAAGAAAGCACGTTTAAGACCAATGAGTGTTAATGCTTTAAACATGTTTTAAGGGTTTTTTTAAAAAATATCTTTTACTGTGTTTGTCTGTGTCTTTTATAAAGTTTATATCTCTGCTTCTTAATCTTTTTAAAAATTTTTTGAAATTGTTATCGTTTGTATAAGAAAATCATAAGAAACATACAAACAGTTCAAAATAAAATAATACATAGTCCAAAATGAATAAAAGTCCACAATTGTTTTGTGACACTAATATAAAACAAAATCCAGATGTTTGTTTTTTTGGTAATCTTAAATAGGAACACATGTGGCCTGGCCTGACATGGCCCGGCCCTCAACAAGGTCTCATTTATATCACATCCAGCCCTCATGAGTTCGACACCCCTGAGTAGAGGGTTGTATCCAGACTAAAGCTGCAGTTTCCCCCAATTCCTCTTTCCCACTGCAGACTCCTGCCTGTCATTTCTCAGGATCTGCTATTCCCCTGGAACAGCATTTTGCGGTGGTCACTGGGTTGCAGTAGTCTGGGGGAGAGGGCAGAGAAGTTTTATTCTGCCACTGGAGTATGTAGTCTGGATCCAACCCAAGTCTATGATGGACTCTTCCAATCAGCTACATCAACTGTTGCAGGAAGTCTCCCAAAAACAATGGTATTTGATGTCTTGTAGCCTTAGCAGACATGGCACATGTATATAAATTCCCATTTCTTTTTAATGATCATTATCCCAGGAGACATTCTTCTGTAACAGATGTCCTTCGACCTACTCTTTCCTTTGCAAAGTTGGATTATTTGAGGGAGTCCAGAAAGTCTCCCATCCACACCCTGATTAGGACATTCTGGTTGTTCACATTGGCTTTAACACATCTTTGCCTGAAGGTCTGTCTGAGGACGCATGTCCTATTGCTCCAGCAAATGGGCCAACTTTGCTGTGAGGGCATGAGCATAATCCGTTCTGGTGTGATTCTGATTTTACAATGTGACCCACTTGCCTACTTTGCACAGGGCTGAAGAGTTGGATGTTCCTTCTCAGTACAGACTGTAAAAGAGGATATCAAGGCATGTGGATTGAAATTGGGATGCTGATTAGAAGAGAAATGTTTCCAAGAGAAATCCTACTCCCTCTCCCAAAATACTAGATGTTGGAGGCGTCCAGTGAAACTGATGGGCAGTAGATTTGGGACAGACAAAAGGAAATTTTTTTTTATACAGTGATGGATTAAAATGTGGATTTTATGACCGGAGGATGTATTGATGGCCACAGGAGTAGACAGTTTCAAAAGGAGATTTGATAGATTCATGGAGAATAGGTTTGTCAGGGGCTACTAGCCACAATGACTGAGGGGAATCTCCACGTTCAGAGGCACTAAAATCTCTGAATCCAGAGCCAGTTTTGTGTAGTGGTTAAGTGTGCAGACTCTTATCTGGGATAATCGGGTTTGATATTCCACTCTTCTACATGTTGATGTGACCTTGAATCAGTCACAAGTTCTTGCAGACCTGTTCCCCTCAAGAGCAGTTCCTGTCAGAGCTCTCACAGCTCCACCTACCTCAAAAGGTGTCTGTTGTGGGGAGGGGGTAAGGCAAAGGAGATTGTAAGCTGCTTTGAGACTCCTTCAGATACTGAAGAGTGGGATACAAATCCAATCTCCTCCTTTTGTAGGCCTCAGCCGCTATGTCCTGCTGTCAGCCCTCCAAAGGAACTGGTTGGCCACTGTGTGAGACGGGATGCTGGAATAGATGGTCTGATCCAGCAGGGCTTTCCCAGATACTAATCCACTACTTCACACCATACTAGATAAGCATCCTGTTTCTGATGGTGACCAACCTAATATCTCTGGAAAGCTACAAGCTAGCATGAAGGCAACAATATGGAGAGTAAGAATGGTGTAAGAGGCTTGGATTCAATTTCCCCTCTTTCCCTGAAAATCCCTGGAAGGTCTTGGGCCCAGTTGTTCTCTCAATCTAACCTATCTCACTGTGGGATAGGTTAGGTTGAGAGAAGAAAACAGAATAGGGGAGAGCCTTGTGCCTTTGAAGAAAGATGGGCTAAAATTTAATAATAGATGGGTTCATGCCTGTACAGCAGTCCCAAACACAAACATTACATAAGTTGCATTTATTTTAATAAATATACAGTTTATCATCTTTTGGCATATTGCAGGGAAAATTTTTTCCCACAGACTGTGCCTATGCATAAACATAGATATGTGTGTGGTTTTAGAGAAACTGTTATTAATTTAGCTTTGGTGCAACAGCTGCTGGTTAACCACGCTGTCTTCTTCGCTGCTGCCCTCTGTGCGTGCCAGAACAAGGCGAGCCAATTAAGCGTGTTGGTGCCATTGGCAGAGATGTTTCTATGTGTGAGTCACATACTTATATTTGATTAATGGGTTTCAACGGAAGGTGAGGCTCCACGTCCATCAATTTTAAGTGAGCTGAGAGTAGCGTAATTTGGTTCATCTCCGTAATTAACACCCTCAAATGAGTCAATTGTGCTGAACTGACTAATAAAGCACAGCAAGGTGGTCATGTGACATACTCACTTGCCAGTTATTTCGACAGGAAATTTAGCTGCGAGGAAATGCAGGACGAGGTGCCGAAAGTGTTTGCAAAGGTTGCTAGCCTTGCGCATGGCAATATTTTGAATTGTAGCTATACAAAGAGCTTATCTGAGCTATGATCATACTTACTTATATATTTAAATATACTTTCAAGTGTCTTCCATTCAGTTCCACTGAGGGCCCCTTTGCTCATTCAGTTTACCCAGCTGCAATGGCTGGCAGGACTCTAAATGTATTTTAAATGCTAAAAACAAACAGACAGATGGAGCTGATGGTTTGGTGACAGGACCAATGAAGGGATGGGATGTGCATTAGGTCATACTTAACCTGATAGGGGAGACACCTTGATCACGAAGGAGATTTTCTCAGGGTGAGGCTCATCCATTGCACTCTGGGTGTGCTGACCCCTGCGATTTCCCCAAATGTGGGAAACAAAACTGCATAATTTGTGGTTGTGGGGAACTGCATTTGCGCTTTCCCCTGGGATGTGCATTAGGGTCACCAGCCTTCAGATGGGACCTGGAGATCTCCTGGAACCACAAATGATTTCCAGACTTGAGATGAGTTACCCTAGAAAAAATGGCTGCTTTGGAGGCTGTGGCCTTCCACCCTGTCGAGGTCCTTCCCCTCACCAAACACTGCCCTCCCTAGACTTGGATCTACCCACAAATTCCCAGGAATTTTCCAGCTTGGAGTTGGCAACCCTAGCATATTCTGCACTGCAGCCGTAGGCATGGTTTGCACTAGGGTTGTCAATAGGACTGGGGGGAAATGTCTCGCCCCTTTCACAGAAGCTGAATGGAATATTATTTAGCAGGCAATGTTATTTACCTCGATACCCGGGGTGGGGATACTTGCATGTGGTGGGTGGGTGCCACCAGTGATGCGAGATGGCAGTCCTTGCTTTATGCTGGGTGGGTGGGCGAAGATGCCTCCAGCAGCTGGCAGCCTCATGTGAAGTGGTGTCGAATTACCATTGCAGTGAGTCAGCAACTGCTGTCTTGTGCGAGGTAGATGTGAACTGCTTCTGGAAGTGGTGACCTCTGGCCCATGAAAGGCAGGGGGGAAGCACTGCCAGCCTCCTCTTCCTTCTTCCTTTCACCTCTGTGAAGGTGGGGCTGGTAGGCAGAAGTGCACAATCCTTGAGGTGGCATTCTCACAGGAAAGAACAATGTAAGGAGAATGTGAAGTCATGGCTTTCCACAGATAGGCATGTTCAGTGCTCACTCTGGTCAGCTATAACTTCACGGTATGAAGAGAGTTTGATATCCACTTAGAATCCATGAATGCTTCCCTAGTTGTGCAAGACTTAGATCATCAAATAGAATTCCAGTGATAGATGATGATGCAGAGTATCGTTCACAAAAGAGCCACTTAGATGTCTAATGTAGGGTCTTGTATATAAGCATTGTCCTCAGAAAGAGCTTTGGCTGTGCAAAGAACTGTATGAAAATTGGGGTGGGGAAGGAGCAGATCTCATATTTAAAGTTACTTCACAGTGAAACTTACTAACAGGAGCCTTAGGTCTGAAACCAGTGAAGTTTCACCTGAGTGCTTAATGGTTCTTCCTACTCCGTTATTACTCAGTGCTTGAAGCCAAATATTTATTCAGGCATTACTAGTATGTGGGATTTATTGTGCTTTACTTTTCCTGAAAGTATTTTTATTTATTTATTCACTTCCGTTATATCCTTTCTCCCCACTGGGGATCTAGTGCAAATGTACATAACCATTTTTCATTTTATCCTCACAACAACCCTGTGAAGTTGGCTAGGCCTGAGAGTTAGTAACTTGGTCCAAGTCACCCAGTGAGCATCTGTAGCAGAGTGAGGATCTGAACCCAGATTTCCCAGACCTACTCTGAAGCTCTACCATAGACCATACTGGCTGTCTGTAGGTTATATCTAGTCAGCTTTTTCAACCAGTCCTGACTCCTTGCCACAGTTTCCATTCCACATGGCTTTTACATGTGTAGATCCATACCATCATCTCCAACATAGCCTTTTTTGGTGGTCAAAGGAGACCCTACCCCATTCCTTTTCACCAGCTGAAAAGCTAGTTGGATCCAACTCCATGTTAGCAAAGAGATGAACCAGTGTGTAGTAAGGGGAACTGAGGTTCATTACTGAGGTCGGTGGCAATAGACACCATATAGCATATAGGAGCATGACTCATTTCTAAGAAATTCAGTGTGTAAATGATGAGAATCTGGAACATGAGGCTTTTGGGGAACTAATGCTCCAAAAAGAAAAAGCTCCATACAAACAGTGGAAATACAGACTGTGTGTTGTTAGGAATCTGAGCTTGCCCAAAGGGTTTTAATGTCTTCTAGAGGTTTTATTAACTTCATTAGAATATATTTATTTATTGACTGTATTGTAATATTTAATAGAAAAGTGGACAACAAATGATCCAAATATATGACTCATGCCACCACTTCCTTCATTCCAAACTGCCGTATCTGCTGCTTATGCTATTCTATAGAATGCAGAAGTGGCACAATTGTAAGAACTGCTTTGCTCGATAAGACCAGGGGTCTACACAGTCCCAACAATTTTGCCTGTAATAGTGAGTGCCCACATTCCTTTGGATATATAAAGACTTTACAGATAGAACCAGCCACTTTTTGTCATTACAGTCTGGTGATACCGAAGTACTTCATTTTTACATGGAGCAAGATCTTCTCTCATTCTTGGAACTAATATATTGGATTCAGCCACCTTTTCAGCCACTCAGTTGTGTTCAGGTCTGCTTTGCACTACAGTTCCCATCCTATGCAGGCTTTTGCCCATGAAAGTTCCATGGTCACCAAGCATGACCTTTTTGGTGGTCATAGTGGACCCCCTCTTCCCTTTTTCACCAACAGAAAATTGGTTGGATTCAGTTCTAATATAATCCTCTACACCAGGGGTGACCAGCGGTAGCTCTCAAGATGTTTTTGCCTGCAACTCCCATCAGCCCCAGCCATTGGCCATGCTGGCTGGGGCTGATGGGAGTTGTAGGCAAAAACATCTGAAGAGCTACCATTGGCCACCCCTGCTCTACACACACACATCTATTACAGACTTTAGGGGGAGGCTGAAAGATGGGACTCACCAAAAGTCATCTCATGAACTCCTGACTAAGTTCAGATGTGAACCATATGGTGTAATGGTTAGGGTGTTGAACTAGGACCGGGGAGATCCAGGTTCAAATTGCCACTCAGTAAGAAACACACTGGGTGACACTGGCCTAGCTATTCTGTCTCTACTTCACCCACCTGGGCTCCTTGGAGGAAAGGTGGGATAACATAAACCAACTGGTAACCTTCTAATTTATATTACACTCTTAGTTGCTGTGTTTACACTAACTAAACAGAGGTGATCATAACATCAATGGGCCTAACAAATTCCACATATTAATTATATGCTGTATGAGGAAGACTTACTATGGAGTTACATTACTATATTAAAAACCCTTTGTCTTTTCAGCTAGATGAATATAAATATATAAACTTAAATAACCCTGCCCTTCAGCTGCTCAGCCTGGGCAGAGAATGACACTTGCAAAGGCACAACATACTTCTGAGGTAATTGCGTCAAATCATTACACTCACGCAGACAAACCCCAGTCCCCAGTGGCTATATATAGCTCTGCAGAATCAAAATGTGTTTGTATTTTCATTAGGCAGCCATGTAATTTAAGATGCTGTGTCGTGACACAAATCGAAGGATTACAAAGCAACTTCTGAGGCTATGCCACCCATACAGGCAGCGGCTGTGACCACCATGAAGGCATGATCTCATTTCTAAATACACGTTTGCTGTGCCCTAAGCAATACACCCGGAGCTTTAATTAATTCTTTTCCGATGGCAATCTGCACCAGAGCGTGTGCAGTTATTTACAATTCAGACGGCCAGGTTATAAGTAGTAAGCAAACATCCTTCATTTCCATTTTGGGTCACACAAGATGGTTTTGTGCCGGAGTCTTTTTTTTAATATATAAGAAAAACATGTTCTGACTTTTGCATGTTTCCTAATAATATGCTGGGGAGAGGGAGAAGAAAGATTCACCTTGGCAAGTAAGCTTTTTTTTTTTTTAAAGAACAGAATGACACCCTAAATTTTCTGTCACAAGATGGAAGCCTTTATGATAAGGGGACCTTTCTGGAACAGCAAATAAGATTACTTAGGTCAGATTCCTCCTCAGCCATGAAGCTCGCCTTGTGCCAGTTTTTATTTCTCTTCCTAATTTACCTCATAGTATCAAACAGGACAACCCCGTGTGTGTTTTCCTGAGATACGCAAGCAATGAATGAAAAAAAATAACTGGACAGGCTAACATATGAAATGTTGGCTGTATTTTTTTTAAAGTAATGTGCATTTCCTTCAAATATATAAGATAAAGTAAAGGTGATCCCCCTGTGCAAGCACTGGGTTGTTACTGACCCATGGGGTGACGTCACATCAGGATGTTTTCTTGGCAGACTTTTATGGAGTGGTTTGTGATTGCTTTCCCCAGTCATCTACACTTTACCCCCAGCAAGCTGGGTGCTCATTTTACTGAACTCAGAAGGATGGAAGGCTGAGTCAACCTTGAGCTGGTTACCTAGCTTCCACCAGGATCAAACTCAGGTCGTGAGCAAAGCTCAGAATATATACCAATATATTAATTATGGAGTTCAAGGTTTGTGAGGAATTCCACTACCCATACGCAAAAGTTTCTAACATTTTGATAGGCAAACTAGTCACTATCCTGTAGTCAGACCCCTTCTGAAGGCTTAAGAGGGCTTATGGGGTTTTTTTGGAGGATGTGGCAATTTCTGCCAATTCCCCATTTCTGCTTCCCAGGCCCTCACTATGCTATCATTGAGCATCCACTGAGCCACAGGAACAAAATTCAGTGACTGCATTGAGAAACTGGCACACTTTTTCAAGCATGCTGTTTTCTTATCTGTATAGTTAGATGCAAGCCAGGGTTCAAAAGGAGGACTCATCTGCATAAGCATGCTGCATAGCTCAGAGGTAGGATCCTGCTTAACACCGCTGAATGCTCACCGGAATTTGAACCAAGCAGGGATCAGCAAATAGAGACGCCAGGGCCTAACACTGCTTCGGAGTTGTATCAGCTAGTCCTCCAGTTGCCTAACCAGAGGAAAGAAGAGTGGCTTTGCGGCAGAAGAAAGAGAAAATCACTTTGACTACAGGACTTGGTGGTAGAAGTGAAACTGGTCCACCATCTTCCATTACTTTTACAAAATAACCTTCCTCTATGACTGGTTTGTTATAAGAAGACAAGAGTCACTGGAAAAGACAATAATACAAGGAAAAGATGAAGACAGCAGGAAAAAGGAAGACCCAACATGAGATGGATTGACTTAATCAAAGAAGCCACAGCCCACAGTTTGCAAGACCTGATAATGGCTATTAATGATAGGACTTTCTGGAGGTTAATTAATTAATCGGGTCATCATGGTTCAGAAGCAACACGACAGCACTGTGACTTCTTGCCTTAAAAGAACATGTAAAATTAGCTCCTTATAAGTGTGCAATAATTTTCCTGTTAAATTTTAGATGGTGATAAAGGAGAGAGATGAGTGAGACCTGCCTTTCCAGATCAGACTGAAGTCCTGTCTAGCCTAGCCTTTTGCTTCATGTTCCAGCCTCTGGAGGCTTATAACCTGACCATGTTCATACCATATATCTGGTAAGCAAAGGTTCTATAGTTCAATTGGTCTTCAAGGTGCTCAAATTTTGTTCGGCTAGCACATACTAACACAGCTACCCACCTCGAACTCTAGTTCTATGTTGTTTATACGTAACTTTTTTTAAAAAAAAAACCCTGACTTGTTTCTTAATACTGTAATGAGTTTGACCTAAGGGGACTGGAACAAAGCCCTGTAATAAAAATAATGTTAATACTCTTTAACTGCTGTGGAGGTTTTTTAAATGGGAGATTAACTGCAGTCTACTAATGGCTTTAGGGATGCCAGCCTCCACATGGGACCTGGGGATCCCCTGGAATTACAGTTCATCTCCAGAGACTACAGAGCTCAGTTCCCCTGGAGAAAATTGATGCTTTGGAGGGTGGAATCTGTGGCACTGCACTCCACTGAAGTCCTGTCCTTCCCCGGCTCCATCCCCAAATCTCCCAGCCTGGATCTGGCAACTTTACCCCCATCCCCCACCAGTGGCCGGGGGGACCTGGCAACCCTACATGGCTCTGTGAAAGCGTTCCTCAGAACTTGGGGAAAATCCCTTCTGCAGTTGAAGGAAGGGGCCAAGTAGGCATGCATGTATGGGGGTGGGGCGCTATTTTGAGTTGGGTGCACCATCTGGGAGGTGCAGATTCTTTCTTCGTCTCCAAGGATCTGATATGGGATAGCAGATGTGCTGCCCTGGAGGAGTACTTCTTTACTTCCACCTGTGCTCTTTTTGTATATCTGTAAATAAAGCATATGCTTTAAAAAAGGCTGTCAGTCTCCAATGCTCCCTCTCCAAAGGGAACCAACTCAGGAGCCAGTAGAGGCGGTGTGTGTGTGTAAACACACACACATATGTATGTATGTATGTATGTGTGCCCTGTATCTATATCTATATATACACATATACATACACACCTTTGCAAGGTGAAAAGGAGACCCTGCCTATTAAGGTTATGGTTGCTTGCAAGCAGTCTTACTTAGTACATTCCAGTGAAATCAGGAGCCTAGCCAGATGCTTTTGTCTGTAGGCAGCTGCCTGAAACTTAAGTGTGTTTGCATTTTCATTTTCTCAAACACAGATAGCTGAACTTTGAAACTACTGAAAGGGGGAGATTCTAAATGACTCAAGCTGTGCAGGGCACCGATCTTGCACTTCAGAAAGCTGGGGCAAGGTCACCACTGTGCAAACTGGCATGTAAAACAAGGCTGTTTGCCCTTTCTGAAACCACACTGCGATAATTGGGAGGGAGGGAAATGCTCTAGTTTTTCCAACAGGTTTATCAGAACCAGCAGCTGCTTGAAAAGCAGGCACCGATCATGTTTATTTGGTAAAAACATTCCCTTACCTCCCTAACCAAAGCAGCAGAGGGGTGAGCTGTGGTGAGTCACTGGTGGGGAAAGGGCACTCTCCATCTGTTCAGAGACACACTCTTCTTAGCTCAGAGGTACAGAGAGAAGAAATCCCAGCTAATGCATACTCTGCAGATTCTATTTCTTAGCACTGGATCAAGATTCCATGGTTCAGTTCAAAAGAAACTCTACCTCACATAGCCTTATGGATTAACTACAAAGAGCTCTGTACTTCAATCCTCTACATGCTTACTTCCAGGGATGTCCTACTGAACTTGCCAAGTCTCAATATCTAGTAAATATAGATTCAACTGGGCTCCATATCTGATAAGCATTTTCATTTGTGTGAACACCTTTCCTTTATGGTTCCAAAGTTCTTTTTACTGGTCTCACTATACAGCAGCTGTCCAAGCAAATGTTATTACCCTTCCCAGCATCTTCTTTGACAGACTGGTTATACATTGGTTTTATATTGTCCATGTTGATTTCATAGGATAATGGGAAAAACTGATAAAGATTAAGTCCCTTAATGCTGCTGTTTTTCAGGTCCTCTATAAGAAGTCACCAATCATTTTCTGTAGGAGGACATTTGTTAGCTAACTCTTCCCATTTACACACAAATCCAGGTTTGGAATAAGTGGTAATGGTTAAGTGAAAACAAGATGTAGATCCTGCCTAAAAATTTCCACAGGTGGATTTTTATTGGCAGTGTGACTTGCATGTGCACAGCCCTTCCTACTGTAGTACAAAAGACCCCTGAAATGCAGCTCCTAGGGGACACCTAGGAATAATGGGGGGTTGGGGGGTTGGAAGCCTGCCATGGAACAAGGGAGTTGTTAAAAAGTGGCCCCCTTCCATCCATGGAACTTTTGGGTGGGGCTCAAGCCACTCCCTCATCATAGGCTGCAATCACACACAATAAATAATGCACTTTCCAACTGGACTTGACTGTGTGAACTAGCAAAACCCAGTTGGAAACTGCACCTAAAGTGGATTGAAAGTACATTATTTAGTGTGTGTGATTGCAGCCATAGTTAGGCAGTTCAGAGTATTCACAGTGCTTCTGTAGTAAGAAAAAAACGGAATGACAAAACTTTTTAAAAATACCACCATACAGTGCCCTCCCCCTGAGAGCTGACAAGGAAGACAACTGATGGCTCAACAACATTTTTGTTACTTATTTTGGAATATTTCCGCTTCAAGGGTACACTGAAGATCTAACAGTTCTTTCCATCTCCTTGGAGTACCAAGGAATGAGAGTTCTATGAGGATTTCTAGTTGAGCTCAACCCAAGCTGTACTTCTCAAGATTCTTTGGAGGAAGCCATGACAGAATCATTAGGTTTAGCAGAGTGTTCAAGGCACATAATGCAGCAGAGCTTATCTGGTTTGTGTGCACTGCATGGAGCCTCCTTATCTTTGCAGAACTAATATAAAGTCATTTATTGTAAGGAACTTCATTCTAGACAGGATAGAGACAGGATTATAATATAGTCTAATTAGGCAGCATAGCTAGCGATTTGAGCAATAGTCCTGCCATCATGGTGCCAAGATGGAGAAGACTGGGGAGAGAGGGTGTCATCCTGAAGGAAGGAAAATTCCCAGAGAGTAGCAATCTATACATCAAAGGGATAACTTCAGAGCAGTAGAAAGGAAAAATGTTCAGGGTCCTGACCTATCTATCTGACTCTATATAGTCCCCTTCTGAAGTCTGGGGCTAAGAGACAGCACAAAGCCCTTCACTTCCAACAGATAGTTTACCTGATATAACACACACTCCCAGCAACCCAAATACCTCTGAGGCAAGAGAAGGTTTTCAACAAGTGACCCCAAACTTTTTGTAGGTGTAAATAAATCTATTGTGCCATAGAATTCAGTCTTCTCAGAGCATAGACAAAGCATGAAGCGGTTGCAGTTACCAATGATAGAAACTACAGCTGCAGAGAAAAATACCATCCCCTCATCTTATGACCATATTTTTATGGGCCTGTCTCATGGTAACTCCCCAGCCTGGCCTCTAAAAGAGTTCCTGAGATTTCCTTTGTTCTCTTCCAATCCCATGGAATTTCCCTCAAGATTAGCCCCTTCAGGCCCCGCTCTCCTCCCTGACATCACACCCACTTGTACTGTGATCACCAGGCGTCTCCCTGGAAACACCCGCTGAGACAAAGCGGCCTTTTGGCCTGATCATTCAAAGCACGTCCCAACCAGTTTTTAGCCTTAACCTGCAAGTCCCTTTGCAAGAAGAACACACAGAGCAATATTCTATCAGACATGGGGGGGGGGGGGGGGGAGGGTGTCAGCTCAACCTTATCACTCTATGTCCACACCTTTTTCAAACAAAATTTTGTTAGTCATATGCACTTATGTAGGAGAGACAAGGTGAGAAAACAGCCCTGAAATAATTTTTAAAAAGCTAGATTCACAAAATGAAAGGCCACCCCCCTGTGGCTAATATTTCTACTCTTCACTTTTTAAAGGAACCCTAAAATATTCCTATGCTGAAATTGCGCAGCTAGAAAGTGCAAAATATCCAGATCTCTTCATACATGATGCTTTTAGGCGTAAACTTAGATGTGTGAATGTAACAATGAAAACACCAGAATCCAACTGGTAATCTTATTAAGGAACCATGGATAGATGCAGATTGCAGTTAGATGTGGTGTCCACTGGGGGGGGGAAATCTAGACACAGAAGTTGTGTAATACAGTACCTTTTGTATTGCCAGTTTGGTGTAGCGGTTAAGTGCACAGACTCTTATCTAGGAGAACCGGTTTGATTCCCCACTCCTCCACTTGCACCTGCTGGAATGGCCTTGGGTCAGCCATAGCTCTCCTAGGAGTTGTCCTTGAAAAGGCAGCTTCTGGGAGAGCTCTCTCAGCCCCACCTACCTCACAGGGTGCCTGTTGTGTGTGTGGGAGGGAGAGGTAAAGGAGATTGTGACTGCTCTGAGACTCTGAGATTCAGAGTACAGGGTGGGATATAAATCCAATATCATCATCATCTTCTTTATTAGAAACAACCCACATTTCACAGAACACTGTGATAGTTTTCAGGAACCTAAGAACTAGCTAGATCAGGAGTGTAAAACTCATTTGCTATGAGGGCCGAATCTGACATAAATGAGACTATGCCATGTCAGGCCATGTCGGGCCAGGCCATGTTGAGCTGGATCATGTGTATACCTATTTAAGATTAGGTAGTAGAGATATAAACTTTACAAAGGACACAGACAAACACAATTAAATATTTTTTTTTTAAAAAAACCCTTAAAACATGCTTAAAATATTAGCACTCATTGGTCTTAAAAGTGCTTTCTTTGTATCTCTCCCATGGGATCCAGGGAACTGGGCAAAGGAAGCTTTCACTCTTTCCTTCCCCAGGGGACCAAGAGGGGGAGGAGCCTCAGCCAATAGAAGGAAGAGAGGCTTGGCTCAGTAGCTCTGCTGTGCAACTGAGAGAGCCTGGCAAAGCAAGCTCTGCCTCCCCCCCTTTCTCCGCAAGTGAGGAGCCTCAGCCAATGGAGAAAATAGAGGCTTTGCTCTGTAGTTCCTGTGCAACTGAGCAAGCCTGGCAAAGCAAGCTGTTATGCAGAAGGAAACAAGAAAGAGGAAGAAGGAAGCAGACAACAGCCAATTGCTCGAGGGCCTGATTCGGCCTCCGGGCCGCATGTTTGACACCCCCGTGCTAGATGTTGAATCCACCTCTCCTCCCCACAAGAAAGAAAGGAAAGCTGGAAAGACAGAAAAAGATGCTTCAGGTCATAATGGAGAAACCCTAAGTCTGCTGCTTGTAAAATTTTCACTATTTTTCAAGCATCGACTACTTCAGAAAGAAATTTTCACGAGTGATCCACATTAACTACTAACACATTGCTTACATGAAACTGCCTTATACTGAATCAGATCTTTGGTCCAGCAAAGTCAGTACTGCCTACTCTGACTGGCAGTGGCTCTCCAAAGTCTTAGGCAGAGGTATTTCACATCACCTGCTCCTTTTCACTGGTGATACTGGGAACTGAACCTGGGATCTTCTGCGTGCAAACCAGAGGCTCTGCCAGTGAGCCACAGCCCCTTACTTTATATTTTAAAGAACCACATTTGTAAATGAAGTCCAATTGTGCAATAAAATACTCCTTTTATATGAAAAGAAAAATAAATTGAATTAAAAGGCATCTATGCAAGTACAGAGCGGAGAACTGCAAAACTTAATTTACAAACTGGATGAGTGAAATAATGCTTTTTGTATCTTCAACTTTGCTCATGCAGTATTTGTCAGGTATCATTACAACCCTAGTAAAGCAGTTCAAATGTCCATTGGACAATCTGTTCCTGTTTTCCTTTCACAATATTCACTGGTGAAAACAAAGTTGTCATTGAATATACTGACAAAAACCCACCAGCATTTTTGTTCACATTGTTTCAGAAAAAGGGTATGGTACATCTAGAATTACATCCCAGAGATAAAACCCCTGCCTTAAATTCAGTCCATAAACCAAATCCATGTAATATCTTTTTTTAGGACAAACCAAATGACACAAAGCAATGTGGAAGCTTTTGAGTTTTCCAGAACTTTTTGTTCCCCAGAATTTCTTCATTTCAGTTTGCACAATATTATCATCACTACCTGGTTGTCTGAAGTCTGCATTTCTTGCTGAGACACTACTTCATGTTATTTTGGTTTTTCATAAGAAAAAGTATTACATGGCTTTTCGTTTTGGGTTTTTCTTTGGACCAGGGTAACTCACTACCTGCCACCTCTTTCTTAAGTTCAAGGATCATTTCCCTGAAGTTCTACAATTTCGGTTCTTCAAACACTTGTATAAAAGTGAAGTTCAACTGAAATGTTTTGAAAGTTTGATGTTTCTGAGATGACCTCTCTGGGATTTGGAAAGTGAACAAACTGTGAGATGAGAATGAATAATGTTGAAATCTTGTTCAGAAAGTTTCAACAAGCAACATGTTACAGGAAACTTTCTATTTCCCCTGCCTCAGGAGATTAAGCGCATTCAAGTGACAAGTGATACCAGTCAAAAATTCAAACTGTGTGTTTTCCTAAGGCATCTTCTTTCTTCCACTTGCTTTGCGAATCTGAAGAAGATCACCCAAACAGGGATCCGTGACCAGATGGCCATCTCACATTCTACATCATAAGGTCATACTCTATTTCATACCTTCCCAGTAAACTGCTGTTGATTCAGCACTCTTGAAACAACAATTCTGACCACCTTTACAAACAGTGACAAAGCATTTTTCATTTCCTACTTTTTAAACTTTACCCACAATTGCTTCTTAAGTGTGTCATGCAGCAAACCAAGTAAGTTTGAACATTTCCTTCCATTTACTCATCACATCCATCAGTTCATTCCTGTTCTTTGCATACTTGGTGAGCTATTTTTAGGACACTTTTGTCCCACTTTTGCACTAAAGAACTCAGCGGGACGTGGTTTGCCTCTTCTCCATTTTATCCTCACAAATAAGGTAGATTAGGCTGAGAGAGAATGACCGGCTCAAACTCACCTAAGGACTTTCACAGCAAGCAGAGATTCAAATTTGGGTCCCCTTGCTCCTAGTCCAGCACTTTAATCTCTGCATCACACTGGCTCTGTACACACAGATGCTAGCTTTGCTTAGAGCAAAGAGTCTCGGGGCGGGGGGAGAACCAAGTAAGAGTGGAAAAATTTATCCTTTTTGACCATGTAACTCCATTAAGCAGAGAAGTTATTCCCAAAATTATTCTCTGGGAAATGAACCTAGACACACAATTGCGAGATGTCACATATATTTATCCTTTCATCCACTGCTGTGATAAAAATGGTGCTGCCAAAATATGTAAAATCTTAAAACAGAAAGACGTAATTGGATTAGGTGATGCTGAGTCTATTACAGGTATCCAGTTGCACCAAAGGCTGCTGGGGAAAAAGCTGGCAAAAAGGCACTTTCCTTTTAAGAATGTAGAAAGCAGCTAATCAAATCACACTCTGTTGACTGTACATTTAGGTTTCTTTTCGGAGTAATGCATGAAGCAGGCATTATGACTGCCAGGCCTGTGACCTGAAAGATTTTAGCTTCCTTCTCAGGATCTCAAGGAAAAGTAGTAAAATATCAGGTGAGGGTAGGCTTCCCAATCCCCAGGTCCCAGCGAGGGATCCCCCGGTTTTACAGGCTTTCCCCTGTCCCCAGCCAGCTGGCCGGCCGGGGGAAGCCCCGCCCCCACAGTCACCATATACCTCTAGAGCTCTGGCAGGTTTAGAAACCTGCAGTCTGCTTTTAAAATGTGTACTTTTAAAGTTGAAACAGGAAACAGGAAGTTCTTCATGGGGAAGGGTCAGCAGCAGTTTCATCAGAGCACAGACTCTCCGTTTCTTTTGCTTTAATTTTCAGTGCAAGTAAAGTTGTGGAGGAATCAGACCCAGTAAGTGAGTGTGTGTGAGAGAGAGGGGGGGGAGGGGGCAGGGGACTCCCCAGTTTTGAGGCCCTCCCCCCACTTTAGAAAGTGGGGGGTGGGGAGGGAAATGTCTACTGGGCACTCTATTATTCCCTATGGAATAATAATAATGGGGAATTGATTCACGGGTATCTGGGGGAAATGTTCTTTCAGGTAGAGGCACTAAATTTGCAGCATAGCATCTGTTGCCTTTCCTCAAAACACCCTCCAAGTTTCAAAAGGATTGGACCAGGGGGGCCAATTCTATGAGCCTCCAAAGAAGGTGCCCCTATCCTTCATTATTTCTAATGGAAGGAAGGCATTGAAAAGGTGTGCAGTCCTTTCCATGTGATGGTCAGAACTCCCTTTGAAGTTCAATTGTACTTGTTCCAACCTTGCTCATGACTCCATCCCCAATGTCTCCTGGCCGCACCCTCAAAGTCTCCTAGCTCCACCCCCAAAGTTTCCAGATATTTCTTGAATTGGACTCGGCAACCCTAAGTGAGGGGTAAGTGCCAGAGGACAGGCTCATCTTGATTTTTTTTCTCTCTCCTGCATCAAAGAACAATATAAAGCGCATTGTGTTATGGGAGGGCAATAAATTCATGAGCAAGTGAAACCGCTTTGCTCCAAAACTTTGTCTTAAATCCTTACTTTAAGCCACCAGGCAGTGCCTCTTACCCATCCCATGCTGCTAGGTGTTGTCACCTGGCACCACTAAGTCTGAAGGGTCTGAGATGACATGGAAAGCCAAACTTGTTTTTTTAAAGCTCAGGTGAGTAGTCATGTTGGAGCCTTGATAGAAAGATGGTTGTTAATGTGTGATGACATTCCATTGGGATTGTATTCTGAGCGGGGCCTAGCTAGCAAGTCAACACAAATAAGAAGGTCTGTTACTGCTGGGAAAAGTGCTAGCCCATGAAATTGTTGGAACATGGTGTTATATGCTCTGTTTTGATGACATCTTTCAAAAGACAAAGTGCAGTGTAGATGAAATGAAGTCTCTGGACAGCACCACACAGATCACATCATGGCAGTATCATCTGGAAGAAATTCTCTACATGAGCGTGATAGCGACTTTTTTTTTCACTGTCTCAGGTATTTGTTGAAGGGACCTTTGACTTCGAAAACTTATACCCTGGGAATCTTGTTGATCTTTAAGGTCCTCTTGGACTCAAATCTTGCATGTCTCACTATCCCACTGTTTTCACTTGGAAATTCTGTATCATATTTCATCCCACAACTTCTCTCTATCCAACTGTTTTTTCCTTGACCCTGTTGTATCCTACAGACGATTGTGGGTGTCTCATGCTGGTCAGAATCCCCCCAAAATGGGTCCATCTCAAATTATGACAAAAAGAAAAGCCACTGATATTGTTCTAATGGTTGTTAATTGTTAACAACTGGGCATATCTTCTAGTCTTCTAGTTTTTCACAATTCCCAAATAATTATGGTAAAACATGGACTATGAAACTAGCTGGACCCCTGCTCTGTAGTTGACATCATATTTCTTGATCCATCTTCAATCCGTATCTTCTCCACAGTTAAAATATAACTGCGTGTTCATCTTGATCCTTTTGGGCATGAACATTCGATGGTTGCACACCAAGCATAGTGACCCATAAGCCAGTGTGGCTAAAGATTGTCAAAATCACTTACCAAACAAAACTCAAATTCATTTATAGAGTTTATAAAGCTCTATTTGCAGGATATAATTTAGACTGAGATTCAACTTTCCTCACTTCTGCTCTAGTAGCCATTCATTTTAAATGGGGGGAGGGCATGGGCTAGCCACTCTTTCTTGGCCAAACCCACCTTACAAGGCTGGCTGTTGTGAAGGTAAAGCTGGGGAGGGAACATAGCATGCCTGTTACTGAATTCCTTGGAGTAAAGGGAAGATTACTGTAATAAAATAAAAAAATTTAAAAAGCATTCTGGCAGACTTCTGGCTTCAATATTTTTAGCAACTCCAGTTCCTAGGGTAAAGTGACATTGAGGAGGCAGACAGCAATTGGTGAGAGGTGCTATGTTTACCTAGGTCTTTTTGTGGAGAATGTTATTGTAATGATCGAGTTAGTAAATACTTGCAAAATTTGGACTGGGGATATTTGAAGAGAAAGTTCACTTGTTCCCATCCCATGCCTTCTTCCTTGTCACCCACCCACTCCTTTCTCATTCCCTCAGGTTCTCTTTCTGGTGAACTCATCTACCCCAGCCTAGGAAACTGGCTCTGGCAGGGGCAAAGAGATAAAAGCCAGTTCCAAGGTAAACAGCAAAAACAACAAAAAGCTATCTTCCTTCCCATCAGCCTTTCCACTAAATGGTTCCTGACATCCTGTCTCTTTGAACCACTTTGAGAGTGACACAGAGACAGAACATTCAAAGCCTGCTATTTGGTCATTTAGAATGTTCTAAAAGCAGAGACCACTGGCAGTAACAAGGTGTCATGAGCCCTGACGAGGAGGAGCTGGAAGGGTTAACAGACCTGGAAGAGTTGCCAGCCAGTTCCTCAGCTGAACAAACAGCAGCTGGCCTATCAATCTCTCTCCAGGCACCAATGTCAGCTGTTGACGATCAATCTCCTCCAAGCTCTCCTCCTCCCATCTCGAGTTCAAAGCAGGCTCCAGAAAGAACTTTCAGAGCGAAGACATGAGGCACGTCGATGCTTCAGATCTCTCAGCCCTGAGTTCTAGCAGAGTCACTGCCACCCAGGGAGCAGGCTGATTGAGACTCTCATATAGCTCCCTCCCAGGACCTGGTAATCTTGTGGAAGCAACAAGTCTTATCTCTGGCTTGCATCCATGCTCCTTCCTGATCCTGACCTGCTTGATTTCCTTGGCACCCTGACCTTTTGGTTTTTGGACATTGACTTCTGATTCCAGTTTGTGATTCTGCATTGGTGACTTGGCTTCTGCTTGACTTCCTAGACTTTGACCTTGGACTGGCTTTGGACTCCTGCCTGCCTGCACCCTGAGAATGTGACACAAGGAAGTATCAAGACTTCTCACAGTATCTGGTGAATATCCCCAAATGTAAAGATATACCAGGGAACACCAACATTCCTTGCCCAATATCCACAATGCACTAACTGTGGCTTTCCAACAGATATATGAGGGACTGTCAACATTCTACTATGACTGTCAGCAGTCAGTAGTAGTACTTGTATATATTCCAGAGAATGTTCTAGAACTTTCCTGCCTTTAGATACCTTTACCAGAAACACTCTCTTTAAAACAAAAAATTAAACACCCCACACTGCTTTCTTAATTATGCTGCGTGCAGCCTTATATAAGGGCAATACAATGGTGGGATTATTAGTTACGAGTTTTACTTCATGGGGGGGGGTGGGCAGAGGAAACCTACAGATCGTACGATTGTGTTTTTAACTGAGTACAAACTTTGGCTCTGGCAACATCTGGTGACAAAAAAAAAATTAAATTTCTGTGTACTGAAAGTCACCAATTCTTCCTCAAAGGCACCTAACAAATGATAAGATATGCAGGAAACCAAAACAGTATGGCCTTAACTTATCTGTGGTGAAGACTCAGAACAGAAACTGTGATAGACAGCAACATAATCGAGAGTTAGAAGGAAATCGAAACACTGTCTTACCTTGTCAAGAGGTACAATAGAAACAGTAAGATTAAACAGAAGCACTTTAAAGACCAACATTAATTCTAGCATGAGCCTCTGTGAGTCAGAATTCATCAGATAAACCAGAGTGACTATCCAAAGCAGCTAAATTTATACTCTGGATGAATATCTCTATGCATCTTCATGGAGTGAGTCCCAATTCCCAAAAGCTTATGCTGATTACAAATGTTGTTAAGTCTTTCAGGAGTGACTAGACTTTCATTTAATATTGCTACAACAGACTACCATGGAAATAGTGATGGGCAGGTTAGAAACGTGGCTGAATTAGAAGTAATATTTTGGTCCGCCTCCTAATCATGTTCTCTTCAGGAGAAATTGTAGTCTTTTTCTATCTCTGCACTAGTAGAAGTTTCACAAGAAGGTAAGTCCCCCTGCCCCTGACTCATATTTTAATCACTGATACACATTTATAGAATTTTGTTCTTGTTTGGCCAAGCATGTTACAAGGGAACAGAACGCTGCATTCTTGTAGCAAATGGAAGCTGTGATGGGGAAGGAGCAGCACCCCTCTCAATAAACAATCAGATAGATAAATAGGCCCAAATGAAGCAGACCTGTGACTGGCCCTAGGGAGCTGTGGCTCCAGGATTGGCTTCTTTATCCTTCAGATCAGGGCTTTTTTGGTAAAAAAATCCCAGAAGGAACTCATTTACATATTAGGCCACACCCATGATGTCACCATAGTTTCACACAAGGCTTTTTGGGTAGAAAAAGCCCAATAAGCCACTCTGAGCCCGCTTCGGTGGGGTAGGGCGGGATATAAATCAAATAAAATGAAAAAAATGAAATGAAATAAGAACTCATTTGCATATTAGGCCACACCCCCTGATGCTAAGCCAGCCGGAACTGCGTTCCTGTGCATTCCTGCTAACCCCCCCCCCCTGCTCCAGATTATTCCTGACAGAAATCCTAAATGATGGGTTTTTAATTAGATTTTATTTTGATGGCTATATTAATGTGAGTTCATTATTGTAGGGTGTGATGATTGCTTTGTTAAAGAGACTGAGGCGCAGAAGGCAGGATTACCAAAGAGCAAACAGATTTTGTTTATTTACTTCCTTAGCAGGTTTTGACACTTGTATAACAGTAGAAGTTTGGCTGCTACAGCAACAACATAGCTTCACAGCTTTCTGCTGATAAGATTTTTTACTTTTTAAAAAAATTACTATTAAAGGGGACTTAAAATGCAGGTTAAGTAAAGTCCCTTTGGATCGTAAATGTTCCACTCTGGCTTCAGACAGCATTTCAGTCAACCAACATGTAACAACTCCAACTTTAGGAGTTCTTCAAATTTGCCAGACTCCTCAGTCACAGCAGTACAGGTATATCTGCTTCCTTCAGAAGACACACACAGTCTGGATTAAGACCACTTTCCCCTCAGTTACCTTAATCAAATAACCAGTCAGTACTAACAGAGTCAGACGTCTAACCTACTGATCCCCTCACATATCTATACATGAAGCCAAAATTAGTTTAAGTGATTTCCAGAGGCAATTCCAGAGAGAAGACTGAGGTGTCAAAAGACAAAACATTTCCCAACTCCATAAAAGGGGGAAAGACCCAAGGAAAATAAGTTGCAGTTTTTGAAAACTTCAGAACTATTGACAGAGGTTTCTGACTTCAGGCAAATTAACTGGAATGAGCTTTCCTTAGCCACTGTCCTAGGCTGCTGAGATGTTATGGAATGGAATGCTTATGAAAATTACAAATAGTCATAAACTTTTTAAAACTGCCAACACCTAAGTGCTAAAAGGCAAAATGGGGCTTTGTGCTGTTGATGACAAAGTGCTAAGCAGGGAGTATCAAAGTGTTGGTCTAGTTGGTTAGTGTTTGACTACCTGATGATGATAGCCCTTAACAGCGTTTCAGTTTTTGATACAATTCTTATATATTGGGCCAGTGTCATCAGCTCCATATTGCAGATGAGAGTGGGGCTGAAACCGAGAGTGGATGGCCACCTAGTGGCTCTGCTACAGAGGCAAGCTTTGAACAGGAGTCTCCTGGATCATAGGTCATTCAAACAACCAACCTTAACACAGGCTCATTAGAAACAGCAATGTAAATATCAGCAACATTACAGCATAGAGCAAGAAATACTAAAAGTATGCCAGCACAATAACCACACAGATTCACCCCAGAAACCAAAGCAGTCAGAGAATAAATAAGCCAAACCCAGGAGGACGCCCTATGGAAAAACACTACCTTGCACGCCCTCATAAAAATTGGCAACAAAGGGGACAGTCATGCTCTGCAGAGCTGATGGGAGGTAATTTGCAACAGGATTCAAGCCACTATCCATACAAAAGAGAACTGCCAAATAGGTGTTGCATTGGCATTAAAAAAGAAAAGCACACCTGCAAATTTCTTAATACATAAATAAATCTGGCTCTTAATCAGCTCAAGCATGTGAGGTTCACACATCTGAGATGTAAGGGAGAAGAAACTCCTATGAGATGTCTGCAATGACCCCCACTTTAAATCCTAACACTGTATGCAAATGTACCATGCAAACGACTCTTTGATCTTTACTTTGAAGCCTTTAGTCTTTGAGTATTAGCGCAGCCACATCAAAGATGAATATTTTTCCTCATGAAGTCTGTGCTGTTCACAGAGCCTCGAGAATCTCATGTGAGGTATGTGACCCAGGCGATGCCTTTCCCTTTTGTAGGGATCATGTTAATCTTCCAACAGAGTTAAAGTGCCCTAGAAATACAGGCTAAACTGTGATCTGATCATGCCTTCTAAAACACACTACAGCCTTGGATTTTTTCTGGGCTTTGTTGTGAGTCAGAGAGACACTTAAAGACATTGTTCAGCACTCAGCAAGGAGCAAGTGGAATTTCATCAGGATGTAGGAAAGTGTGGTGTGTGTCGGCTCAAAGAGAATAATATGAATATGCTTGCTTAACCAGATCTGTTAACTCCTTTGTTCTGACTGGATTGTGTCTTCCATGCAGGCAGCCAGATACTTTCAGGTGAGCTTCTAAACTCCTCTGTAAGGAACCCAATTCAATAAAGTTGATGTTGCAGCCGTCACTATAATTGTGGGTCCAGACAACAGAGGAACCTACTAAGCTTTGTTCCAACAGCAGTTTTTTCAAAAGGCCTCACTAGAGAGCTTTCCTAAGTGACTCTTTGGACTTGGATCACTAAATATGTTCAACATTAGAAGATGTATCCACACAGTCTTGGCCTTCTCCTCTCCTTATGGAACCTTGGGAATTATAGGTTTGGTGAAGGAATGAAAGGTGAAATTCTGTTTGTACTTACTACAGAGTAAGTCCCACCGAACTCAACAGCACTTGTGTCTATAAATACGCATAATTCAGCTGTGCAGCTCCAGCATCTCTTTAAACAGCAATTCCCAGGAATCTTTGGATGAGAATCCGAGAGAATTAAATTAGTGTGAAAGTATGGTAAGTCTGCAGTGTCCTCATTCTGATATGCAATGATATTTATATTTAATGGGGTGGAGATAACCAATGCTCCCTCTAAGCTGTGGAGTCTTGTGAGCAAAAATTCTATTTTTTGAGCTACTGGCATTAAAGTTGTAAGCTACTTCATAAATTAGTCTACTCTGTGGCCATTTGTCCTGAGCTAAGGCAAAAATGTGAGCTGGAGGCTAAAAACCTGTGAGCTAGCTCACACTAATTCAGCTTACAGGGAACACTGGAGATAACCATCCTCTAAATCAAGGGTCCTCAACATATTTGAGCCTGTAGACCCATTTGGAATTCTGACACAGCAAGATGAACGCAGCTACAAAACAGCTGCCACAGGAGGTGGAGCCAGCCACAAAATGACTGCCAGCACTTAACTTCAGTAACATGGTGCAGATCCTTGTGCTGTGGTGGCAGCTGCTGTCAAAGCAACTAAAAAAAATCTGCATAGGCAATCAAATCTCCAACTGTCAATCAGAATCCCTGCTAGGCAAAAGCCCCACCTGGCCCCACCCACTCCTTAAAACTTGGAGTGCACCAGAAAAGCTGTTGACAGGTGCCATTGTGCCCATGGCTACCATGCTGGGAAGTCCTGCTCTAAATTAAATGACTCTTGTTCTAGTGGAAGAGCCACTTAATTTGGAGGAAGCCTTCAAAGGCTTCACACTTGAGGCAAAAGTGGTATAAATATTTTAATGATAGAATAAAATAGTGGCTTCTCAGTGGGGTGGTAGGATAGGTGTGGGGATCTCTCTCTCTCTCTCTCTAACTTGGATGCCTCATGGAGTTCATCAAAGCTTAATCCCATGCAAGCATGTGTCAGAAAATAAACAGTGTTTTTGGTGAACCCATGAAGTAGCACTGCCCAAGTCTTTCTTGCATGAATTTTTACCAATATACATTGTTGGTGAATTTGGCTGTGTATAACCACAGGAACTGTATTGATGCCTATGTAGAGCAGGAGATTAGTCATCTGAAGGCAAGGTAGCTCCATGTAACTCAATTGTCTTGGACAGATCACTCTCAGGTAAGATTTAGAGCAGCAGTAGTACAGAGGCCCTGCATAGGTGAAAGGCCAATTAGAACAGTCCTCACCTGCCGAAATATGGATCCAAATGGTTTTCTGACAGCTTTAGTTGATTTTCCAGTAGGTGCAGCTGGCAAGCATGTCAATTTGGTAGGCTTCTGGAAGCAGAAAGCTGCAAATTGTCTTTAAGGGCTCTTTCTCACGTTAACCTTTTGGTTCTCAGAATGGAGAGAAATGAAATTGCTGGGCTATGGCAACCCTGGAGCAAGATTCACACTGAATCTGATCACAAACACAACTAAAGCCCATTTCAGATGAATTCTTGGTGGCAAAAAAATATTTTCTGTCTTGTCTGCTTCTGCATAGAGTCATCCAAGCGTAAGGGCCTGTTACATCTTGTCCTCCTTCAGAGGAAATAGCCTGCTGTGACCCAATTGCCTTTGTGGATAAAAGCAATTTAAGTTATTTGACTTGGACATCCCTTCACTTACAGAGTTTTTGAACGTTTCTAAGGCTTCTGTTAATCAAGTTTCTATGGTTCTCTTTCAGATAGTGCAACCTGAGGATGTTGACAGTATTTGGAGATCTGAGACCCACCCTTGCTCGCTGGATATGTGCTAGTCCTGATTAGTAAAATCTGACAAAAAAGTAGAATGTCAATGGATGATATTATTAAGCATCTCACAAATAGAATCCTCAATGTCTCTGGCTTTCAAAAAGGCACCAGTAAGAAGACATTTGAAAAGTAATCTCTGGACATAACAGACATGAATAATTTCCAAATGAACAGACTTTTAAAAAATCAATATTTTATTGAATTCATGAAGAACAAACAATAACAACATAAAGGGTAGTAATCAACATCCAATAATAATAAACTCATGTGTTACATCTATGACTTACATATCAAGATGGTGGGGAAACTACAATAAGAATTCTTAATCCAATTTCCCCATGAGCAATAATTAACTAGTATATTACAAAGTAAACACTGAAGAGACTATATATTTCAATAAATTGTAAAGCGGTGTGTGTGGGTGGGTGTATCTAGATATACATGCTTGTTTGTCCTCCTGACCTTCTCACCAACTTTCATTACCATCAGGATGGCATCCTTCTGGGCTTTGGAAGCACTGATTTATGTTCATTCCTCCCCCTTCACGGAAGGAATGTAACAGAAGACAGTGCTAAGGGTTTCTGCTCGAAACTTGGTTTACTGGCCTATCATTCCTGCAGGATCACCTCTTGCTTTCCAAGCTGTTTAAAATCTACATGACATTGCTGAGAAAGAGATGATCCAGAGATCTGGAATATGTTATCAGCACTACGTAGATATTACTCATTTCTATCTGTCAGTTCCATCTAATCCACTGCAGAAGTGAACATGCTAAACCAGGATCTAGAGGTGACAAAAGAAATTCATGGGAGTAAACAAACTGAATCTAGATAACAGAAGCATTATGGATCGGGTGTTGCAGGAACAAATGTACAGCTTTTTATGGATAGGGTTGTACTCCTCCAGGAACAGCAGGCTTGTAGTCTGAGAGTACTCCTAGATTGGTTAGGCAGGTGCAGCTGTTCCTATTTTAAGCTGACCAGACCACCGTCAACATGCATCACAGTGACATCCAGATTAGACTACTGTCACATGTTCTTCATGGAGCTGCCTTTGAAGACAATCCAGAAACTTCAACCAGTTGAGAATGTAGCACTACCAATGTTAACTGGGACTGCTGCAATGGGCACATTAAACCAACTGGGCACTAGCTACATTGATTTTCCGTTTGTTTCTTGGCTCAAATCAAAAGTGCTGGACTTAACCATACAAGCCCTGAAAAATTTGGTTTCAATGAATCTGAAGAATCACCTCCAGCTATATATTCCTGCCCTGGCTCTGGAGTCACCCGAGGAAGCTGTTATAGGAACTAACATATTCTCATGATCCATCTGTGCATATGTATGTTAACATGTTCTAAGCAAATACTTGCCAAAGCAAATCCCAGCTTCACACACAAAATAAATACACAGAGAAAAGAAACCTCTCTTCTGCCAACCCCCACTTCTGTCTCACCAGGGAGCTTAATGTCTGGTCATAGAGAGATCCAAATCTGGACTAAGACCAAAACACTATTTTCAGGGATCTCTGTCAATCTGACAAAGCACATTTTGGAAAGAAACTGAGATCCGGAATAGGCTGGTCATAGAACGAAGATGAAGAGGAAGGAGAAAGGGGCCAACAAAATGGAGGCCTAGCAGCACTGACAACAACAGGCACATTTAGCAGGGAACGAAAGGCCTTTCCAATAGCCACCATTCACCTGTGGAACTCTCCTTCTAGGAGCTCTATTGTGCCCCTCAATAAAGAGTATTTGGTGGCCTTTGAAGACACAGAAAGGTCTGAATGGGGCTTTATGCCATCTCTGAGGCTCAACTTTGTGCTGTGAAGTTTTATGGAACTTTAAAAGAATAATATTGTTTTATTTGTTTTAATTCTTGTGAGCTGTCTTATACATTATTCACACAAAGTAGCAGGAGAAAAGACCATCCCCTGATGTCATGCAGAAAGCTGTTCCTTTAACCAACAAGTAACCAAAGCCAGTCTGTCTTTGTTTGGATTAGAGGAACTTACTCAAACAGATGTAAACTCTAGCAGAAACTGGTAATTGCTTCTACCTGCTTCAGTCTGCTTCTGTACAATTCTCTGTGGGGGTTACAAGAATCTCTGCTCTGTTCCTTCTGGATGCAGTGATATCACACACTGAAAGGACAGGGCCTGTGCTAGTGCACCACCCATTTTGTGCAATGCTAGCATCATCTCTTATGAAAGGGATATTGTGTCATGTCATGTAGGTGATGGAGAAGAGATGGGAAAATTACAGCTTGGGTCCACATCTGCCCATTGATGCTTTTCACTGGGCCTTCAGGCAGCTTAACAACTTGGTAAGAACATTTTCCTGTAGAAATACTGAGAAACTGTTAAAACACTCAAAGGCTGAGTGCGGATGGGGAGGAAGGGTCAGATGCAGGTCTTTTCCTGGCCCCCAAGCTGTATGCTAGCTTTTTTTTCTTCCCTACTTAAAAGCACAAGCTTTTAAGGCCATAATTTCCCCCCAGCCTTGATTTAATATGTTGGTTCTACAAGATGACAGGAATTACTATCAAGTTTTCAGCTACCACAAGCTGCTTCCTGAAAGCAGGTAGCTGTAACAACCTAGACATTCTTAAGTTTTGTTGTTCAAGTAACTGGAAAACACATCTAAAAATTATAAAGATTGCTTTGGAAACACAGTTTTGCTCCATGTGTCAACAAATCATTTCCAAACAGCTACAGAGAACTTCAAAAGGGCACACCAGCAAGTTTATACTCAACAGTGTACTTTGACTAAAGATCAGTATCCTTTTGTATTGAATCAAATTGAAAAGGTTGCAATCTAGTGGTGCAATCTCCATGTTAATGAAGTGCCAAAGCTTCAGAAATAGCTTTATTTTGTGCAGCTACTGAAGATTCCTGTGATAAGATCTTTTCTGCTTACTGAGAAGAGAAAAAAATATCTGACAGCAGTGAAAGCAAAGAACAGATTTAAGAAAGCCAAACTAAACCTCATCACATGATAAATAATATGGTCTATGATTAATGACACACATGGCAACTACTCATCATGGTAGAAAACAACATGAAAAGTGTAATGTTTAGATTGGACTGTATGGGTCAAACTCAGTAAGACACTGGAAGATTTGTGACTAGACCTGCATATTATTGATAGATAAACAGCAGCAGGATAGTTCAAACTGGGGGCCACAGCACTGGTGAAGGGGGGTTAATCCTTCTCCACCCTGTCCCCCCCCCCCCGAACCCCAGTTTTTCTGACCTCAAGCAACTGTTTGCTTTATTTGAAAGATTCAGAGAGCATGGCAACCTGTGTTTTCCCCAAGGAGGCAAAAGAATAGCTTTGCTGGGAAAACAGCATCAGAGAAAGAATTAACCCCTCATTCTCCTTAAAGTGCGTTTAAACATGTTGGGACCTTGTTGAGCCTGTGGGCACTTTGGAGTTTTGGAAAAGGGAAGCAGTCACCACTACAAAATAGCTGCCAAGGGGGACAACTCTAAAAGGTTATGAAGTTCCAATCCGGGCATCCTCCCATTGTGGAAGCAGCTGCTTTCAAAGGGTGCTCCCTGCAGGCCCAAAGGTGATGCCCTCTGAAGTATTTCTTCCTGCCCTGATGAAATGGACAATGGCAGGATTGGCCATTTCCTTCGGGGAAGAAGCAAGCGAGCACCATGTTGGGGATCACTGACTTACAGGCTACAGTCATCCTAACACTCTGCAAAGGTTTAGAACAATTTGCAAGACATCTTTTCAACTATAAGCCTTGGAAGCTTGAGACTGATTTTTTTTTTTAATTAAGCAAAGCTCTGCTATCCAGGCTTCCATCTTTTGTTTCAACTTGATTTATTAGAACTCAGGTGCTGTCGCTGACATGTGGCTCTTTAATCAACAGGTTCAATCTTTGACAGTGTCATCATTGTTCCAGTGGATTTGCATCACCTCGTTTATCAAGCCAGGCTTCTCCCACTGCAAAGGCCACCATGTTCCCTTCCACCTGCTGATTCAGGAGTCACTCTCTCCCTTACTTAGGACAGAAAGCACCCAGCTTGAAGCCAACAAGCTGCCTTGAGCCTATGACTCAAGGTAAAACATTTTAAATACATAAATAAAGCTGGCATGGTCGTTATGCTTTGAGTATAGAGTTCACAGGCATGTCACGTACAGCTTGAAGGTTGAAATTTGCACACATTTATTTACATTTTTATAACTGCTTCCCCAACCAACGGGGACCCAAAGTAGCTTATAACATTGTTCTCCCTTCCTCCATTTTATCCTCACAACAACCACCCTGTGAGCAATGTTTCCTCTAAGCTGCAGAGTCTTGTAAGCAAAAATTATATTTCGTGAGCTACTGGCATTTAAAATTGTGAGCTACTGCATAAATTAATATGCTCTGGGGTCATCCTTCCTGAGCTAAGACAAAAATCTGTGAGCTGGAGGCTAAAAATCTGTGAGCTAGCTCATGCGAACTCAGAGGGAACACTGCCTGTGAGGTAGATCAGGCAGAAAGTGATTGGCCCATGGTCGTCCAGTGAGCATCCACAGAATGAAAATTCAAACCTGAGTCTCCCAGAACCCAGTTTGACATGCCAACCACTGCACCACGTGGGATCTCACAACACCAGAGAGGTCAAAAGCAATAGTCCTTCTAAACTGTGGAGTCTTGTGAGCAAAAATTCTAATTTGTGAGCTACTGCATAAATTTGTTTGCTCTGGGGCCATTTTTCCTGAACTAAGACAAACGTGTGAGCCAGAGGCTAAAAAACTGAGCTAGCTCACACTATCTCAGATTATTTTCATTTCATTTTATTCGATTTATATCCCGCCCTCCCCACCGAGGGCGGCTCACAACATAAAATTCTAACAATAAGATTAATGAATATTAAAATACATTAAATAGTTTATAGCAGTTAAAACAAGAAAATGATCTATCAATGTGCTATCCTACAACCTTCCTTTGGGGTTTTTCAGGTCCCGGTCAGTTATACGCCAACCGGAAGAGGACCGTCTTACAGGCCCTGCAGAACTGCCCAAGGTCCCGCAGGGCCCTCACCTCTTCTGGTAGCTGGTTCCACCAGCAAGGGGCTGTAATCGAAAAGGCCCTGTCCCTGGTTGACTTCAGACAGGCGTCCTTCGGCCCAGGGATTGTTAGTAGATTTTGAGAATCAGATCTAAGCACTCTCTGGGGAACATGTGGAGAGAGACGGTCCCTAAGATAGGCAGGTCCTAGGCCATATAGGGCTTTAAAGGTAATAACCAGCACCTTGTACCGAACCCGGTATATTATTGGCAGCCAGTGCAGTCCCCGGAGCCCTGGCTGAATGTGCTCCCACCTGGGAAGCCCTAATAACAGCCGGGTGGTGGCATTCTGCACTAGCTGCAACTTCCGGGTTCGACACGGGCAGCCCCATGTAGAGGGCATTACAGTAGTCCAACCTTGAGGTGACCGTTGCATGGATCACTGTTGTCAAATTGTCATGTTCCAGGAACGGGGCCAGCTGCCTTGCCCACCTAAGATGAAAGAATGCGGACTTAGCAGTGGCTGCTAATTGGGCCTCCATTGTCAGGGCAGGTTCCAATAGTACCCCCAAGCTCTTGACCCTGTGTGCCATTGTCAGTGGCACACCGTCAAAGGCTGGTAGGGGAATTTCTCTTCCCGGACCACATTGACCCAAGCAAAGGACCTCTGTCTTCGCTGGTTTTAGTTTCAATCCACTCAGCCTGAGCCATCTAGCCACAGCTTGTAACGCCAGGTCCAAATTCTCTGGGACACAGTCAGGCCGTCCGTCCATGAGTAGATAGATCTGGGTGTCATCAGCATATTGGTGACAACCCAACCCATACCTCTGGGCAATCTGGGCAAGGGGGCGCATGTAGATGTTGAACAACATCGGGAAAAGCACCGTCCCCTGAGCACCCCGCAATCAAGCGTGTGCCTCCGGGACAGTTCACCCCCAATTGCCACCCTTTGTCCCCGACCATCGAGGAAAAAGGAAAGCCATTGTAAAGCCAGCCCCTGAATCCTGTGTCGGCGAGACGGCAAGTCAGCAACCGATGGTCAACCGTATCGAACGCTGCCGATAGGTCTAACAACATAAGTACCACCGAGCCGCCTCGGTCCAGATGCCACTAAAGGTCATCCATCAGAGCAACCAGCACTGTCTCCGTCCAGAAAGCCGGACTGATGGGGATCAAGAACGGAAGCATCCTCCAGAAAACTCTGTAACTGCAATGCCACTGGCCTCTCAATGAGTTTAACCAAAAAGGTAAGAGGGGGAAAGTGCTTTTCGTGACCAGTGAAACACTCTTAAACTGCAAAAGGCTCACCTAGCTGAATGAGTTTTTAACTGATACAGTTTTAAACACAAGTCTGCCTTTATGCAAGGTAACAGCTCTTACTGAGTTAAGTAAGCAGTGGCACAACAAACTCCTTGAAGCCCAGAAAAGACAGAGCAGAGCAAAGAGTGCTGTGAGAGGGTAGCAATCATCCTGCTTACTTCATTCAAATGCAAAAAACCACACTTTGCAGAAGTGACTAATCTCAAGGACTCTTCTATGAGTGCTGGAAAACTAAAGTGGGACTATCGTTTGAATTGAGATGGAAGAGCAGAGGAACATGTTATGCATCTGCAACGAAAGGACACGTTTCATCATTTGAGTGCATCTGAATGAATAAAACATTACACAAGCTGGCACAAGGTGCTCGCAAAGCAGAATATGTGGTATTTAACTTGCTTGGCTAGCCACAGAAATCATCATTATGGGATCTCCTCCAAAGGGCATATTATCCAATTAATTCCTGTGTCTGGGAAACTTCTGAGTTCCTCCTTCCCATATGTTCTTCAACACCTCTATCTGAAATCCAGTTACCTGGAAGTAACTGATTAACCCAACTGATTTCAGAACTAACTCCTTATAGGCAGGTCTGCTTAGGATCCTAGCCAAAGAACACTGAGTTCTTTACCAAGATATGCCAACAGAACTTGGCCAGAATAAATTATTCAGATTAAACCATATAATTACTGAACATGTTATATTACAGGAAGAATGAACTGAAGGGGTCAGGGAAGAAGAGGTGTCAAGCTAAACCCATTTCACATATACAGAAAACCTTGTCTAAAATTCCCTTTTTTCAGGCTAAGGAAAGCTAAAACAAGCACAAAGTCTCTGAGGTTCTGTTCACCATCACCAATCTTCCTTGAAATGCTGTGTTCTAGATGACACAGTTCTCATGCCACAACACAGACCAAGACTGCTGGCACTCTGTGTGCAACTTTATATTTTTCATATATTTTCTATTGCTTTTCTCCATGAAATGAACTTAAAGGTCTTATGGAAAAACACATATAATGTAAACAATGGTGTGCACCCTGAAATATGTCCCAGAATCCTCTGCAATGCACAGGGGTTCATGAGAGAATATATGGGTTCATAACAAAAGTAAGTGTGAAAAGCCTTTCCTAAAGAGGGAAAGTTTGAAAGCCTACAGGTTAAAATTTTGTCTTAAGATGGAGCAGGTATCACTGGGGTGTGTGTGGGGAAAGGTTTTTGTGAGTTTCCTGCATTGTCCAGTGGGTTGGACTAGAGGACCCTGGAGGTCCTTTTCAACTCTATGATTCTAAGAAAGGCTTGCACTTGTACTTACTTCTGCACAGTGACAGCCTGGATCACAGTACTTAGGGGGGTCCCTCACATTACTCTGTCTGTAACCACATTTTCCCGTAATCTGGAAGGAATATTTCAAGGCTGATAAGGATACCAGCGGATATAGCAATGACTGAATAGGAAAACATGGAAGATTCACATTAAGAGGCAGGCAAAATCCAGCAATCTTCAAATAAGAGCTTCATCTGCTTTTAATCATAGGTAACAACTGTGCATCTGTGCACCCTGAACTCAACCAAATACTGACAACAGAAGAAACAAAACAACCTAGCGTGGGAAATAGTGCAGGCCACAAGATATTCTTAGCTGCTTTCAGTTTTGAGAAAACAGAGGTTGGGGGAGAACTAGAACTCTCTCAGTTCAAAACTATCTCCGGTCTCATTCAGATAACCAGAAAGCCCTTAAGGTTTCAAAATATGCCAGCAATTGCAAAATTTATATATATACACACACACACAACCCCAGTTTCTCTCACCAGACTCAGATAAGGGAAGTAATTATGGGACATGGGTTTGTTACTGGAGGGGGGAAGGGAAACCAAACAGAAAGCACTGGTAGAGGACCCTGGAGGTCCTTTTCAACTCTATGATTCTAAGAAAGGCTTGCACTTGTACTTACTTCTGCACAGTGGCCCCTCCACACTGACCTCTACTTCCTAATTGGGGGGAGGGGTGGTTCATAGGCACAAAAGAGGGGGGGGGGAAATCAAACACAGCTCCCAAACACTCCAGTCACCTATAACATTCACAAATAAATACAACAAAGATTTAATTCAACAAGAAGGGATGGAAATCAAAGCAGGGCACAAATATACAAAACAATACAACTTACAGTGGGAATCTAAGAGGTGATAAGACTTTTACTGCCTCTCTGAGGCCTTTGCCAGCCAGTGTAGGATAGTGATCAGAATGCTGGAACAGGAACTGGGAGACCCAGGTTCAAATTGCCACACTATGATGAAAGCTCACTGGGTGATCCTGGGCCAGTCATTCACTACCAGCCTAACTTACCTCACAGGGTTGTAGCAAAAACAGGGAAGGGAAAACCACTGACGCCACCCTGAACTTCTTGGGGAAAGTGCAGGGCAAAGATTCATCAGGCAGATGCAAGTAAAAACAAAAGCAGACTGTAAAGATTTGATGGTGGTACATTTGAGCAGAAGCTTATTAAATTCACTTGACATTTCACAAATGAAAATAAGGGCCTCCTTGATTGCTAACTGAACTTCAAAAAGTATCCCTTCCTGGCAGTAAAACTGCAGAGGGCACTCTGGCCTAGGAAAGGTGGGTGAACTCTTCGCCTCCCTCCCATAACATACATCCTACACATGCAACCGATATATGACTGAATCTTTGTGATGTGTAGCGTGAACACAAGTTTCTCTTTTCATCCTGATTTTTTCACTATTAAGGCAGCTATTCTTTAAGACAAGAGCTCCCTGACTTTAGACAGGGAAGCTTGTTTCAGGTGGAACATAATTAATGAACAAAAATAGCTGTTTATGATTTTCCATTTGTGGGCAACATTTGGATTTTTGTCTCACCTAGAAATACAATGCAACAAGTTTGCAATTCTTTCTCAAGCAGTGTGCTTGCAATTTTTCTTTCAAAAAATGAAGGTATTTTAAAATTCTGTAAATATGCCAAAGAGAAAGAATTTTATATGCTAAGCAATAGAGCAACTATTTTATGTTGTTAAATCAGTAAAAGAAGTTTAGGTTTGACAGGAAAGTAAGTATTGCAATCCCCCCCAAATCAACCCCATTCCCATTCCCCTCCCCTGAAGGCAAAAAACAAAACAAAACATGAAAAAACAGGTCCCTCATGGCTTCAAAATTTTCCGGAAATCTTACATCTCTAGTCTTTCCAAAATGTCTCAGGCTACATCTGCCCTAAATGTACACATATCTAGCTAAACATGTCCTGCATGTGGCAAGATTGTATAGTGTTTTCATCAGAACACAACTAGCAATGCTAGTCTCTGGGCTTGGGTTACAGATTAATAGCTCCACTTCCACACAACATTTCTCATTATAGACTAATTTGCTTGGTAAGATGGTTGGATTCACTTGTCACAAGCTGCATTCCCCAGTCGCTATACAAAACTCACACTTCCACATGTGTCAAGAAACTATGTTATGGTGACCTGCCATACAACAAGAATTAGCTTATTAACTGAGCACTGACAAACTTTCACCGGGCTGGAAGCCACCTATAGTATCTACAGGGTGAGACAGAACTCCTTATTTGCTATATACCAATGATAACTTTTTGAACTACGTAACTGAGACAGCAAAGGCTGGGTCAACCTTCAGAAGAATGTTAGCCTCCTTCCCGAGAACTCTTAGGTAAAGCACGTTTATCAGCTGATGATGACTCACTCTACCACAGTTAAAACTCACTCCTCTCAGTACAAAACAAATGCCTTAGGACTGTGACCTCAGTTCTTGCAAGAGCCACCTACTGGAAAGAAGAAAACAAATCCCTTGCTGATAAGCAAAGCTGATTTGATGTTCTTTCTACAGGCTAGAATTATGGAGGAATCTTAGCACCAGTTATTATTCATGGCTGATCACAAGGGAGCACACTTTTCTATAGTTAGTCCTCTTCCATACAGACCACATCATGCTACTACCAGCCTGGGTTTAATGTGAGGGTGAAATTTACTCCTATTTTGTTCTACTACTTCAGACCAACACGGCTGCCTATTTGGATCTATCTACAGTTAAGTCATGACATATATCCATGATCAACTTTATTTTTATTTATCATTGAACTTTTAGCCCACTCTACCCTGCAAGCAGGCTCAGGGCAGGTTACAACCATGAGTTCTTCCAGTACTAAGAGGATTCCTACATTTGTGTATGTACATACTCAATACTATCCATCGTTTCCTATCAGCGATAATCATCAAATACCTAATAATAAAACTAAAATTCTAATGGATATCAAAAGCCAATATATAATGGCATGTCTCCTACCACTCCATAGAGCTAAGTTTCAACCCTTCTTCCTACTGAAGCTCCTTCACCACCAGACACTCCACTTAATTTACAGAAAGGGTCATTAGGCTAGAAGAAGTTCAACATAAGGTAAAATTACATCCCAATATTTGACAAACATCTGAAAAGTAACTAAAGATTCAAAAAGATCTAGTGGGACATAAATAACAAAAATCTCAGAGTTGAATTCTGATGAGAGAGGAAGTTCATTTCAGCTTTGCAAAACATGTATTGGCTAGTTTTAAGAATCAGAACTGGCAAAGGTGGCTGAACCGTGTCAAGGAAATTATAATATTCACATTTTCTCTTGAGAGTATGGTATAAGAGAAATTATATAGCACCACCCAATGGACAATGTTTACTTTTATAGTCACTACCAAAAAAAAATGTAGTATTTATTTACTTCATTTATATCCCATTTTTCTCCTTAATGACCAGAAGTGGTCAACAGGGCAGTGGGGGCTTCAAGAGCCACATGTGACTCCTGAGCTGCTGTTTGGCCACCCCTGGTATAAGCTTTCATGTGGACACACACTTCTTCAGATACACTGAAATGTAAGTTACCAGTCCATACATATAGGTTGAGAGTGAGCAGCAAATAAGCATACAGTATAATGCAGATGTTTAACAGATGCAAACAGGAATAACACCAATCTCCAAATTTGATATATTTGCTTCACTATGTCCCCTTGCCCCTGAATTAAATCCAAACAAATGGTGACTGTATAAACTAAGATGGTTATTCCTGTTTGGGCTTTGATTTTTTTTTTTTACTATTCCTACGATCATAACGAATGATCCAGGGTAAAGCTAGTGAATTATTCATTGACCAAACTTGCACGAGAGGGTTTTGACTGTATCTTTATAACCCAGGCCACAAACTCTACCAATTGTAGTGTTACCCATTTATCTCTATTTGCAAATAATATCAGCAATTCCCAGGACACCTTTCACAGTCTACTGCAAATCCTGGGCACCAAACAATCACATGAGCCAGATCCTCAATGGACCTATAGTCACTAGAGCAGACTCGCTCATTATATGGGGTCTCATTATAATGACCTGTTACCATTGCCAATTGTAAGCCTTTCTATGCTCAAAATCTGATAAATGAGTATACAATAGGCCAGGAGGGTTGAAGGGGTGGGGAAGGGAAAGAATGCTTCTAAAGAGTACCTAGTAATTCAGTATCAACTTGGACATTTATATCCAACAATACTTATTTTATTGAATGTTTAGCTGCAAAGAAACTAAGCCTCTTTAGATATTCCTCTGAGAATCCACATTTGGCCACTACATTCAGTATAAGGTGGCTACGTGTACTCTAAAGGATTTTTTCTTAAGAAATACTTTAAATGAGTAACCAGCTCACCAATTAAGCTCCCCAATTAAGATCCAGCTCACCAATTAAGATCCTGTTCCTGATCTCTGCTCTCAGTACCTGTGTTGGCTGGTACAGGTGGTAAGCACAGATGCATTTTTCAGCTGTGGCACCTCACCTTTGGGATGCTCCTCCTCTTAAGGCCTGTAGAACGTTTATGAGGTCGTATGAGATGGCAGTCAAGGCCGCGAAGAAGAAGTACTTCGCGGCCAAGATTGCGTCTGCAAATTCGCGCCCGGCACAATTGTTTAAAATAATTGGACACTTAACTACACTGCCCCAGGGCAGACCAAACGTCAGAGAATTAGAAATAGGCTGTGAGGCTTTTGCGAAATTTTTTGCAGACAAAATCACGTCGCTCCGCCAGGACCTGCCCATCACCTTAGATACAGTACATGAGCCCGAGGCCCCATGCCTGTCTTCTGATTTAACTCTGGATCATTTCGACCCGCTCAACCTGGAGGAAGTCGACGGAATTCTCTCCTCTGCGCGCCCTACAACTTGCGATCTGGACCCATGCCCCTCCTGGCTAATTAAATCCTGCCAGAGGGAGCTTGAATGTCCTTTACGGGACATCATAAATAGATCCCTCTCGGAGGGGCGCTTTCCATCATCCCTGAAAGAGGCTTTGGTCCGACCCCTCTTGAAAAAAAGTACAGCAGACCCGGCCGAATTGGCAAACTACCGACCGGTCTCTAATTTACCGTTTTTAGGTAAAATAATAGAGAGGGCAGTGGCGTCGCAGTTGCAGAGCTTTCTGGATGAAGCTTCCATCCTAGACCCTTGCCAGTCCGGCTTTCGCCCGGGTTATGGGACGGAGACAGTACTGGTCGCCCTGGTAGATGATCTCCAACGGCATCTGGATCGGGGCGGTGTGGCGGTGCTGATGTTGTTAGATCTGTCGGCCGCGTTCGACACGGTCGACCATCGGCTACTGACCCGCCGCCTCGCCGATATAGGGGTGAGGGGGTCTGCCTTACAATGGCTCTCCTCCTTCCTCGAGGATCGGGGACAAAGGGTGGCAATTGGTGGTGAGCGGTCCCGGAGGCGCACACTGGATTGTGGAGTGCCTCAGGGGGCAGTTCTCTCACCAATGTTATTCAATATCTATATGCGCCCTCTTGCCCAGATTGCCAGGAGATATGGACTTGGGTGCCATCAATATGCAGATGACACCCAACTCTATCTGCTGATGGACGGCCGGCCTGACTGCGTCCCTGAGAATTTAGACCGGGCCCTGCAGGATATGGCAACATGGTTGAGGGAGAGTGGGCTGAAACTGAATCCAGCGAAGACAGAAGTCCTTTGTCTGGGTCGGGGCGCCCGGGAAGGGGAAATACCTCTTCCGGTCTTCGACGGGGCGCCGCTGAAAGCGGCGCACCGGGTTAGGAGTCTGGGAGTCTTACTGGAGCCTTCATTATCAATGGAGGCCCAGATTGTAGCCACTGCCAAGTCAGCCTTTTTCCACTTGAGGCGGGCAAGGCAGTTGGCTCCCTTCCTAGAGCGCCAAGATCTGGCAACGGTACTTCACGCAACGGTCACCTCGAGACTGGATTACTGTAATGCCCTCTACATGGGGCTGCCTCTGTACCGAACCCGGAAGCTGCAGCTGGTGCAGAACGCAGCGGCCAGACTGTTACTGGGGCTCCCTAAATGGGAGCATATACAGCCTGGGCTGCGCGAGCTGCACTGGCTGCCAGTTACATACCGGGTTCGTTACAAAGTGCTGGTCATCACCTTTAAAGCCCTATATGGTCGAGGACCTGTCTACCTTAGGGACCGTCTTTCCCCATACGAACCCCAGAGAGCACTGAGGTCAGCTGGAAAAAACTTGCTGACCACCCCCGGACCAAGAGAGGTGAAGCTGCAATGCACCCGTAATCGGGCCTTCTCCTCTGTAGCCCCGAACCTATGGAACCAACTTCCAGAGGAAATGCGGGCCCTGCGGAACCTTGAACAATTCCGCAGGGCCTGCAAAACTTTCCTCTTTCGACTGGCTTTCGCTGATGAAGGAAGTGATTGCTGATGAAGGAAGTGACTGCTAAGGATTACCGCCATCATATAAAGAACAAACAGCACTAGCACTTTTATTACTAATTAATTAATCAATTTTAAATTTATTAGAATTTTAACGTTAAATGTAACTTTGTTGTTTTGTTGTTTTTGTATAATTGAATGATGTTGTCAGCCGCCCTGAGCCTGCTTCGGCGGGGAGGGCGGGATATAAATAAAATTACCTACCTACCTACCTACCTAGGGTGCCTACTTTACTGTCCTTCTGGCACTAGGCCAACTTCTTGCTTGTTACCTAGACTTTAAGCTTTAAGCTGTTTTTCTATCCGAAACATTGTTTCAGAGATATTGTTTTAAGCTGCTCAATGCCATTTTATGTTTTCATAGTGATAATAATTCCTTTGTTTTTATTATACTGTTTTTACCGTGTACAGCCTCAAATTCCAGAGAGAGGCAGCACATACATTTCTTAAATAAAAAACAAACACACCAGTAAACAGAAGTATAGCCCTTGGGAGAAATTAACAAATTATACTCCAACATGGAATGGCAAAAAGCCTAATTGTGCAGTAAGGTCCTTAGGCTGGATTTATACAACTGGGTTCCCTCAGCAACAGATATATATATATATATATATATATATATATATATATATATATATATATATATATATATATGAAGCTGTCTTATACTGAATCAGACCTTTGGTCCATCAAAGTCACTATTGTCTTCTCAGACTGGCAGCAGCTCTCCAGGGTCTCAAGCTGAGGTTTTTCACACCTATTTGCCTGGACCCTTTTTTGGAGATGCCAGGGATTGTACCTGGGACCTTCTGCTTCCCAAGCAGATGCTCTACCACTGAGCCACCATCCCATCCCATATTTTTGCTTTCAGTAAAATGCATGTAGGTTACTAGTGAACCAAGTAAATCAAGCTGGATGCACATTAGGGTCCCCCATGTGATGCCCACCAACTATTTTTAGAAAGTGGGTGGGTCCAAGGTTTTCTTTTTGATGTTTATAACATAAGAACATAAGAGAAGCCATGTTGGATCAGGCCAATGGCCCATCCAGTCCAACACTTTGTGTCACACAGTGGCCAAAAAAACCACACCAAGTACCATCAAGAGGTCCACCAGTGGGGTTAGAAGCCCTTTCACTGTGCCCTCCCCCAGCACAAGAATGCAGAGCATCACTGCCCCAGACAGAGAGTTCCAACAATAAGCTGTGGCTAATAACCACTGACGGACCTCAGCTCCATATGCTTATCCATTTCCCTCTTGAAGCTGTCTATGCTTCTAGCCACCACGATCCTTTGGGTAAAGAAGTACTTCCTTTTATTAGTTCTAACCCAACTGCTCAGCAATTTCATTGAATGCCCACAAGTTCTCGTATTGTGAGAAAGGGAGAAAAGTACTTCTTTCTCGACCTTCTCTATCCCATGCATAATCTTGTAAACCTATCATGTCACCCCACGGTTGATGTTTCTCCAAGCTAAAGAGCCCCAAGTGTTTTAACCTTTCTTCACAGGGAAAGTGTTCCAACCCTTTAATCATTCTGGTTGCTCTTTTCTGCACTTATTCCAGTGCTATATCTTTTTTGAGGTGCGGTGACCAGAATTGTACACAGTATTCCAAAAGAGGCTGCACCATCGATTTATACAGGGGCATTATGATACTGGCTGATTTGTTTTCAATCCCCTCCTTTATTCGCAGCATGGTGTTGGCCTTTTTTATTGCAATTGCACACTGTCTTGACATTTTCAGTGAGTTATCTATTATGACCCCAAGATCTCTCTCTTGGTCAGTCTCTGCCAGTTCACACCCCATCAACTTGTATTTATAGTTAGGATTTTTGGCCCCAATGTGCATTGCTTTGCATATTAGGCCACACCCCCATGATGTAGCCAATCCTCCTGGAGCTTACAGTAGGCCCTGTAAGAAAAGCCCTGTAAGCTTTTGGAGGATTGGCTACATCGTGGGGGTGTAGCCTAATATGCAAACAAGTTCCTGCTACAAAACAAGCCCGGCTACCAAGTATATTTATTTTGTACAAAGACAAAACAGTATTTTTATTTTTAAAAATATATTCATTTTAAAAGGCAATGTATTACTTAAAAACATCTGAAATGTTGAATCGAAGTGATGATTCAGTATTACTAAACATATTAACTAATTTAATACCTGCAGCATATTACATCCATTTTATGTACTGAAGCCTTAGTGAGGCAGGGCTAAGCTTCCCCTTTCTGAATTACTGAACTGGGATTCATCAGAAAGCTTGACACCATTTCACTGGGCCTCAGTAAAGACTGAGAAAAAAAGAGCCCACTCACCCTCGCTGGAATAAGCCCAATGCTCAGTGTTGCCCTCCTTCATGCTTGCTGCCCGACATACCTTTCCAAAGTGGACTTGAAAACTACAGTACAGGGGTGGGGTGGGGGTGGAAAGGGTCCTGATATCCTGGGATAAATTAACCCTTCCAAATAAAAAAACAGCAGACCAACCCCAGCATTCTTATTGCACTCACCTTTGGAACCCAGCCTTATTATATACCAGGGGTGGGCAAATTTGCTTAACATAGGAGCCACATAGAATAAACATCAGATGTTTGAGAGCCACAAGACATGAACGGCAGATGTTTGAGAGCCAGAAGGAAGAAAGGCAAATAGATGAGGGAAAGAAGAGGTGGAAAGAAAGCAACTTTAACTTTAAATGCCTTCTCCAAGCTGGCCAGTGGGAGCTTCGAGAGCCACGCAATATGTGTGAAACAAGCACGTGGCTCCCGAGCCAGTTTGGCCATCCCTGTTATATACTGATCTCACTGGGACTTACTCCTGAGGAAACAAGCAGGGAGACCAGGCTCGAGTGGACGAACTGATTCCTAAGCGGCCATAACAAATAGTAAGGATATAAAGCCACATTCCTGCCTAGTGATCCAACCACTTATTCAACCAGACGGAGTTTCGAACTCACGTCCAGACCAAAACAAGTCTTTGTTCCGCGCTCGGTATCCCACACGCCACTTCCACATGCTGCAAATCGCGTTTGTTCGATTGGCCCCGCCCCTTCCTTTTAATCTACGACGCGTCAGCGGAGGTTTGATGACCCGGAAGCTATATGTTCAGCTGAAGCGCTTCTTGCCCTTTAGGGTTTTTTTTTTAAAAGCACTTTTTAAAAATATGAACAATAAGAAATCCGATATTCTAAAATACAGTCTGTACAGAGAAAACGCCGGAAGGAGTGTTGAGATACCGGAAGTACTCATAGAGCCAGTCACCGGAAGTCCTGTTTTTATGGCTTGTGCTGCGTGTACACTGGCTGACTTGTACGGAAGCCGCGCGGAGTCAGGGTGAGTCTTTCTATCCGCTGGGCCAGTGTGGAAAGCAGCAGGAGGAGACGGTGATGGCTCCTAAAGGCGGCAGTGGCACTAGCGGGGCTCGGCAGCAGTCTGAGGAGGAGCTGCTTCTGCAAGACTTTAGTCGCAATCTCTCGGCCAAGTCTTCGGCGCTGTTTTTCGGCAACGCCTTCATCGTCTCTGCTATCCCGATTTGTGAGTAGGCGGGAAACTGGGCAGGGCAAGAAGAATGAATGGGATAGTAACCCCCCCCTCCTCCCCTATTGGCAGTTTGGTACGGCTTTGCTCAGTGGCAGAGCACTTGCGTGGCATATTTAGACAGCAAGCCTAAACAAGTCTACTCAGAATCCTACTCAGGTGGGCTTTACTTCCAGGAAAGTATTTGTGGGATCGCATTGTAAAGGTTCCAGCTGTAATCCTAGGGTTGCCAGCCTCCAGGTGAGGCCAGGAAATCTCTAGACAACAGAGATCAGTTCCTCTGGAGAAGGGTTTCCCAAACTTTTCTTTCCCGTGGCCCGGTTCTTTTTACACTTCTTTTTCATGACCCACTAAAATTTGGGGGTGGAGCCAGGAGACTTTGGGGGTGGAGCCGGGAGACAGGAATTATGTCATTTCCTGTGGTGTCAAGGGCCAAGTGATGTCACTTCTGGGGTACACTGAACCAAAACTCCACCTTTTCCTGTGATGTCACTTCCAGAATGTCCACCAGTGGGGCCAGGGCACTAGAAGCCCTCCCACTGTTGCTTCCCCCCTTCCCAGCATCACTTGCAGGGAAAGAAAGAAAGAAGGGGGGGGGGAAGCCTTCCTCACCATCAGATGACCTCAGCCAGCAACAATTCTGCGCAGGATATACATAATGCACGCAGCAACAATTCATTTGGTAAAAATGGGGGGAAGAAGGAAGGAGAGGCAGCCCAGCTCCTTTCTGCACAACACAGAGATGGGGGAAGAAAGCCAAACAGAGCTCAGACTTTGCAGCCTGTGTCAGTCTTCAAGGCTAGCTTTTATCTGCACAACAGAGAGATGGGGGAAGGAAGGAAGCCCAATGGAGAGCAGGCTTTGCAGCCTGTGTCGGTCTTCAAGGCTAGCTTTTTTCTGCAAAACAGAGAGTTGGGGGAAGGAAGGAAGGAAGCGGAGCAGAGGCTTTGCTGGGGGCAGGGCTAGCTTTGACTTTTCTTGTGACCCGGTAGTGAGGCTTCCGTGGCTCGGTACCGAATTACGACCCTACAAATGGGAAACACTGCTCTGGAGGAAATGGCTGTTTTGGAAAGTAGACTCTATGGCGCTTTGCCCCACAGTAGTTGCTCCCAGGCTCCACCCCCCCCAAATTTCCAGAAATTGTCTAACCCAGATTTTGCAATCATGTTCATTCTCCAGCACCACCAGTTTATAAGAGCTAGTAGGTGATGTGGAAGACCTGGCCAACAGTCTTGCTTGGTGTAAGGTATTTTAATGTATTCAATAGTCCCCATTTTTTCAGTAGCATTTTATCTGTATACTTACCTACACAGCAGTTAGTTGGGACTCTAGAAGTGAAAATGGGTTCAAGGAACATACAGTCATTGAGGGAAATTTCAGGTCTTGTTTTTGTTGGCCCCTTACTATCACTAGGTAACAAAGCTAGCTATAGATTCAGTGTGTTTTTCCATCTCAGTATGTAGGAAGGCTCAGAGGCAAAACCTGTAGTTTGCTTGCTGAAGGTCCCAGGTGTTAGAATGCTGAAATGTATGCAGAAATAAGTATGAGCGTGTGGATTCCAAGGCCCATTGTACATCTCACATCCATGAGTTTTGTGAGGATTGCAGGATCCCATTTGTATGTTGTGCTACTTAGGGGTCATTTATTTTTACATCATTTATGCTCTGACTTTCTCCCCAATGGTGACCCACAGTAACTTATGTTGTTTTTTCCTTCCATTTCATTTTCACACCAATCCTGTGAGGTAGATCAGGCTGAGAGAATGTTACTGGGTTGAGTTTGCACAGCAAGATTCCATGGCAGAGCAGGGATTTGAATCTGGCTTTCCCAGATAATAGTCCAGCACTCCCAACTACTACACCAGATTGGTGGTCTCCAGATCTAGTAGTGGATCATGTGCAGTATATGCAATCTGACATCCCATTCTGTTCAGATGTCTTTTAAATATCTTACATGGAGATATAGGATGTCTTTCTTTAGCCATATAGTTTCTGAGGGTAGCCATGTTGGTCTGCAGTAAAACATTTCAATTCTAGCCCAGACAAATACAGTCTCAAGTATTTGCAGCAGATAATACTGTCTCAAGTTTGCAGCCGATAACTTTCCGAGTCCTTTTCTCTGAGATACTTTAACTGGAGATGCCAAGAGTTGATCCCACAACTGTAGACACACAGAATATGTGCTCACGTTTGGAAATACAGGTCTTCCCATTTTCATCTGTGTCAGAGTAAATTAAGGGGAAATGGGCACTGGAGGTTAATCTATATTTTAACAAAAATGAAAAAGGAGCGTGCTATTTCTTGAAAAAAATGGTGTGTTCTGGCTCAGTTCCATTGAAGTTCATCGAGGTGGTTTTTGTTGATGTTTTTTGTATAAATAATACAATAAAATTTTGAGAGTGGAAATAATGTTGTTCTGGTATAACTTTTAGAGCCATCTTTTGTGCTGTGGTGCTTGACGGCAGAACAAAATGAGAGAAAATGAATTCTTTAATACACCACTAGATGGCATTGCCATGCCTTTGCTGTGCTTTGCCATAGTTTGCTGTGCTTGTGGTTTTAAGTTTCTTAAAAAAAAGGCAAAATCAGCTGCGTGCATTATGTATATCCATGATTATTTATAAAATAGAAACATGCACAGGTAGCTTTCACAGAATCAGATTACTGGCCCATGCTGTTCTGGATTGTCTATTGTGATAGACAATGACTCTCTGTATGCAGAGAGTGGTGTTTCCTGGGGCCTGAAACCTTTTTCAAGTGGAAATGGCAGGGATTGAACAGTTATCATGCAAAGCTGTGGTCCTCTCCCCTTATGTTTGAATCCTCTTGCCTGTGGCATGTAGCTGTATTGCCTGTTCTGGAATGGTGTTGTGCTCCCCTTCAAGACTCAGGTTTACCATTTTGGGGAACTCTTGGATCTGATGTAAGCCTTTAGCCGTGGCCAGGAGTGCTTGTTGCTAGCTTCTTCTGGTGCACATGTGCTGATACTCTTTCCTAGACAACAGGGATATGGCCACTGTTACTCATGCCTTAGTTACTTCCAGGTTAGGTTAGATGGCCCCATTTGGAGATTGCTCAGGATTTGTTGGAGTTTGTTCAGAAAGTGGCAGCCAGGTTGATAACAGAGCTGAGCATCCCTGTGATATCATGTCATCTTTGTTGGTTCTCATCTAGTTTCCGAGTCAAATTTAAAGCGCAGTTCTCAGCTTATAAAGCCTAAAATGGTCTGGAATGAGTTGTCTCCAGCATTGCCTTTGCCTATATGTGCTGCTCTTCAGAGGCCCTTCTCTGTGTTCTCCACTATCTCAGGTATGGTGGCAGTTACATGGAAGGGCACTATTTTTGGTAGCTTACTTTAGAGCAAAAGTTGTGGTTTATGGCACTGTCAGAAATGGGTTCTTCCTCACTGCTGCGTTTCCACAGCGGAGCCAAGGTTGTATCATAAGGCTTTAGGGAGGAGACCAATGTAGTTATGAGGAGTGTTGAATGAGGATCTGGGAGAGGCATGAATGAGGATCTGTTGAGTGTTGAATGAGGATCTTCCATGCTGCTGTGGAAGCTTTCTGGGTGACCTGGGGCCAGTCATACACTAGCAGTCTAACCGGCCTCATGGCGTGGTTGTGAGAGAAAACAGAGAAGGGCAGTATGAGTTATGCCACTCTTGAGTTCTTTGGCAGCAGGATAGAATACAAATGTACTAAATAAATAATAAAATGGCTGTTTATTATATTAAGAGGCTGTTCGTTATGACTTCTTGTATGCATTGTTTGATTTCATAAAATGGTATTGTAAGGCTCCCCAGCGAACCATTTTAAAATGGAAGTCTGGTATGTATGTAGATAATGCACATTCTTTTTCACAGCAGAGAAACAAGCAAATCCAGCCATGGGTTCAGTGAATCACAAAGGTGTTTTTCTCAACTACTGTCACTTTTATAATTATGGCTGAATTGCTGTCTAAGCAGGATGGACAGTTCATACACTCCCTTATAGAAGTAGAAACAGTTTTGACATTTGAGAAGCACTAGTAGCCCACAGAAGAATGAAATTGTGGCATGCTTTGTGATGAGCATCACATTACATTTAAAAACTACTCAGTTTTTTGCAACTCAGGATGTCCATGTCTCTCTGATTTCTCATCATCTTGTTGACTCCCAGGACTGTAAGGAACCTGTGTATGTTACGATATAGTTACTGAATTTGTTATTTCTATAGAACTTTGGGAAAACTTGCTGAAGAGAGATGTTTGAACACACAGATGTCTGAATTTTTCTAAACTGTTCTGCATTGAATTAATAGGAAATAGTAATGTTCTGTATTTTCTTCCCCATAGGGCTGTACTGGCGGATATGGCATATGGACCTTGTTCAGTCTGCAGTCCTATACAGTGTGATGACCCTTGTCAGTACATACCTGGTTGCTTTTGCCTACAAGAATGTAAAGTTTGTTCTTAAGCACAAGTAAGCAGTTGGAGAACTTGTTCATTTTTCTTTAGCCCCTCAGGGCAGGCAATAATGCTGTTCCTGTAAAATTTACCAAAATACAGAAAGGGAGGCCTCCAGGCCTTACTTGCCAACTAGCATTACCTTCAGCCTGGTTTCTGAAATGTTTCCCAAATCTCTCTTGTGTATTTGAGTGAGATCCTCAGCCTTGCTCTTTAGTGGGACAGAGTGGTAAAGCTGCAGTACCCATATCTCTGCTCAAGACCTGAGTTCAATCCTGGTGGAAGCTAGGTTCAGGTAGCCAGCTCAAGGTTGACTCAGCCTTCCATCCTTCTGAGGTCGGTAAAGTGAGTATCCAGCTTGCTGGGGGGAAAGTGTAGATGACTGGGGAAGGCAATGGCAAACCACCCTGTAAAAAAGTCTGCTGTGAAGATGTTGTGATGTGATGTCACCCCAGACTCAGATGCGGCTGGTGCTTGCACAGGGGACTGCCTTTACCTTTTTAAAGGCAGTCAGCTCCTTGAGTAGGCAGTAGCAGTGAAGATGATGTCTTACACACATGGGGTGGGGAGAGAGATATGTGGGCTGTGCTTGGGGAAGAAGAGCTCTAGCAGCCTGCTGGTGCTGCAGGGGTTTGCCTCAGGTTTGGGCAGGACTGGGCTGGGCTGGGAGGCAGAAGCAGGCATAGGCCATGCCCAGCATTGTCTCTTTTGCCTGTTGCTCTAGTGTCAGTATCTCAGGGCTTGGCTGTATTTATGTGGAGAACCATCCCTGCACACCAAGCACAAGGTGTTGGCATGCCGCTGTTTGACACACATCCTGGGAGTTGCTTACCTCTGGGCTCAAGTGTTGGAGTGGGCCTGGGTAGATTTCAGTTCAAATCCCCATTTTATGATGCCCCTTGGCTAGTCTCTGTTGACCTGACTTATTAGTGGAGTTCTGAGGGTGAAATGGGAGGTATGGGAATCAGGCATGCAGGCTCGAGCCCTAAGAGGAAGGGAGGACCTAAACAAATCCATTGAATAATTCACTCCTTTGTGAGTCCATGTAGTATGATGTCAGGAACAGTGAGTTTGGGTTTGCTGCCTTTGTACCTCTGCAATATTTGTAGTGGGGCTTTCTCATCTTGCATGGCAAGGCACTTCTGTGAGAATCATCTTGGTGCTACAGGAAGGCCTGCTATAGAAGCAGCTGCAGCCCTGGAAGCTGGTTATTTCCCCTAAAATATGGTATGTAAATTCCTTCTTTTGCAGAGTAGCTCAGAAGAGGGAAGATGCAGTTTCCAAAGAAGTCACTCGCAAGCTGTCTGAGGCAGACAACAGGAAGATGTCACGTAAGGAGAAAGATGAGAGGTAATGTCCTGGGCCTGTCTCTCGGGGTATCTAAATGCCATTCCTCTCTTCAGGATGGTTTTGTGTTGGCTTGCAGCTGGCTCAGTTTCCACCATCTGGTGCTTATCTGGCTTTGTGGGGGTCTGTTGCCTTGGCCCAGCAGTGGTTTCTGTGTCACTTGGACCTTAATTTGAGCCATGACCTTCTTCTTGTTGGTTTTTAAAACAGCTTGGTGTTTACTCTGAAAGCAGCAACTTACGTAGGCTTGGAGCTCATGCCCCATTTTGTAAACGTCGCTGCTGTCGGAATACATTTTTTTTTGAAGCTATTGTTGTTTCTAAAGAGTTTTTCAGCAGCATGCTTGCTAATCCCTGCTGACTTGTGGGCAGCCATTACCCCTGGAAGCTAAGCTTCTCGTTCTTCATGAATGTCTGTAGCTACTAGCACAAAGCTTCATCTTGCTTTATTAAAACTGGGGTTTGTGCCTCTTTGAAAGATGATCATGGACCTAATGGTGCGACACTGAATCCTCAGAAGAGCAACACAGTCTGCCTGCTTTGAGGAATCAGCTCTGCTGCTAGTCAGCTTTCAGTAAATAACAGCTGGTAAAAATCTTGGGCTGTGTGAGTTTGCCTCCTTGATACATGTAACTGGCAGTAATGATGTCATCCTAATCAGAGTTACCCCGTTAGAAGGAGATAGCTCGGATTATTATATTTGGAAGATTTATCTGCCCGCCTTTCTCCTGTGCCGTACCAGAGGCAAGATAGGGATGGCGCTGTAGCAGGGCTACCCTGTGCAGAGTTGCTCCAGTCTGAGCCCATTGAAACCGGTAGACTTATGCTGGAGTAACTCTGCATAGGATGTGCTGTTGCAGGCTTTTGTTTGCGCTCTCGGCCTGAAATCATCTCTCTGTTTCCTGCTGCTGAACTGGGGTCCAGCTGCATGGAAGATCCAATTGAAGTGTATTAAACTTTGCTTATCAGGGATGTGTATCTGTATCTTTTTATTTTGGCTGGAAATGGGAAACAATTCCCCCACAGCGAAGAATTGCCATGTACCTCATTTGTTATTAGCCTGGAAAGGGTTGAAGATGCCTCTTTCATTTGCAGGATTTTGTGGAAGAAGAATGAAGTGGCAGATTACGAAGCAACCACATTCTCCATTTTCTACAACAACACTCTCTTTCTGGTCTTGGTTGTCATCGCCTCATTCTTTGTGCTGAAGAACTTCAATCCCACCGTGTATCCTTGTTTTGAGATGTGCAGAGAACTCTTAGGGTGGGTTACATAAGCCTCGTACGTGGCTTGTTTAGGTTCTTATAATGAACATAATGGGGTTTGATTCCCCACTCACTTCACATGCAACTTCAGGAGGGACCTTGGGTCAGTCATAACTCTCTCAGAGCTGTTCTGCTCAGGTGCAGTTCACAAAAGAGCTCTCTCAGCCCCACCTACCTCACAGGGTGTCTGTTGTGGGGAGGGGAAGGGAAAGGAGATTGTAAGCCACTCTGAGACTCCTGTGGGTAGTGAAGGTCAGGGTATAAATCCAATCTCTTCTTTCAAGGCACCATTTCTTAACCCCACCCCCCAATCCTCACCTTTGCATGATGTCACAGTTGCTCTGAGTTGGAGTCTTATGTGGCTGTCTGCTTACCCTAATGTTCAAGCATGCGCGCACATAAAAATTCTCATTCCAGGTGCATCTTCATGTAGCACTTCTCAGTTCCTATCAGCCTGTTATCAGCTGTAAAGGAGGCTGTCGGTGGGTTCCCCAGCAAGAAGAGCCTGCCTTTCAGCTGCAGGGGTACATTGCTTCATTGGGCCTGTAGGACTGGGCTGTTGGGTGCTGGAGAGTAGCTATTTTTACCGCAGGGCCTGTGAAGGAGATGACAGGGTAGGCAGCACATCTTCTCAAAGCGAAATTGCTGGTCAGTCCCTCTGCTGCGCCTCCCTCTTCCTTTGTATAGAGGCTTGGATCCACCAACAGGTTCCCACAAATGGAAGGAATTTCTGGCCACGGTATGGGACTTCCCTGCTTCCTGCCTCCTGCTGCAGTCCAAAATGACCTGCGAGGCACTGCTTTTGATGGGTAGAAGATCCCCAGGAAAAGCATAAGGAAGGGAGTCAGAAGAGGGGGGAGTTGATGAGAATTCCTCCTCCTCCCAGATGGGACAACTCTTGCTCCACCCAAGCCATACTGTCTTGCCTCTGAGGGTGCTAATCTACCAGAGATGGGATTTGGCTCTGGGGCTGCCAATTACAGGGCCCCGTCAGAGGGTTTTAGCAATCACGATCAGTAGTGAGTGTGGGCAAATTCTTGCCCTTTTAGGTGTTTCAGTTTTTTCATCCTTGACATACCTCCTCCCCCTCAGAAATTACATTCTCTCCATCAGCGCTTCGTCCGGACTGATCGCTCTCCTCTCTACTGGCTCCAAGTAGCTGAAAGAGTTTGGGTAGGCAGATCCTGTCCATTCACACAAAGGCATAAAAAAATAAAGTGGTGTTGGCTTTGCACAGCTAGAAAATATGAGAAATTCGTTTTGTCTTTTTGAAACATGGATACGGAAGGAAAGGTATACTCTGTTTTCTTTATACAACAGAAGCTACAAAAATGACTGTATCAGATATTGCAAAAAGCTTTTGATAGTTAACACTTCCATGGTATCCAGGAATATCAGATGGCTGTCACAAGAACTGCATTTTGCAAGAGGAATATTTGTAAGAAAATTTTGTTGTCAGTAAGAGGAATCTTGTTTTGCTGTAAGGAGTGACCATACATACCTCTTAACATTTTCTAACCAACATTTGAATAAAAGCATTTCAAGAACATGTAGCCTATTAAGCTTTTTTACACATACAGATAGTGGTGTGTAGCTTACCGTGAATGAATGTGCTGTCAAGGCGTGTCTAATGGGGAACTGAAATGTGGGGTGTTCAAGGCAAGAGATAAGCAGAGGTAGTTTGTCATTGTGTGCTTTCACATGGTGACCATTTGCAAGCGGATTTTCATTTGTAAAATCTAATAGCAAATTGCAAAAAAATTGATTATTTAGTGTGTGTGGAAAACCCCCATTGACTTCCTCTGTGTAGCAATTCCAGTTTTCCTTGGCCTCCCATTCAGGTACAGACCATGGCCAATCCTGCTTAGATTAGTAGATATATACTAACGCACACACCCATCTGTGTCATCTCATTTTGCTGGCAATGTCTTAGAATACAACTTTTGTTACTGGATTCCTTCCTTCCTTCCTTCTGAATAAAGTCTGCCCCTGCCTCTGGACTTCAGTATTTTATGGAGGTCTCCCATCCAAGTACTTGCCAGAGTCAACCCCGCTTAGTTTCCAAGATCTGATGAGATCAGGCTTGCCTGGGCTATCCAGGTCAGAGCAGGAAACAAACGTCTTTCAAATGAAAGCTTAAAGGAAAAAAGAGGGGTTCCCCTCCTTCCCATTGGTAAAGAAAGCAATCTGTATTTTTCCTGCGTAGCATGCTTCAGCTGGCAGTATGTTAATACCCATTGGTAAAATGTCTGCTGGGTGTCTCATTATGAGGCTTTTAAAATTTTGTTTTTAGCAACCAATTACTAGGTTGCTTGTTTTCTTTTGCAGCATGCATTTTGCATAACATGATTTTCTTCACTGGAAGAAAAAGGCAAGTGAATTTATTTAGCATTCAGTGAATCATAAGACAATGCTATTTTAAATTCCATTAATGCAGGCTTCTCGCCCCCCCCCCCCCCCCCGGTAAATGAATGGAGCCAAGTCGTGATCAAATCAGGTGCACAAAATGCATTTATTATGTCCAAGCAGAAATCAAAGGCGGAAAAGCAGTTTCTAGTGTACAGCTGTTTAAATTCATTTATACAGGCCAATGACTTGATTAAACATGAAAAGAAAAAGTATCTTTCCATTTTAAAATACCCGCTGTCGTTAAACTCTTTTCAGATGTTTTCCAGATGATAGATTCAAAAGGAAGAGGCATGCAGATAGAGGAGCTTTGATTCATGAACTTGGGGGGGGGGGGCAGGAAAGAGGTTTCCCCCCTTTTGCATTCTGCAAGAAATAAACCGTTCCTTGTCTTTTCTGTCCCCTGGGGCTGCTTTGTTTGGTTCAGTCCTGGGGCCCCAAAAGTTTTGGTAGCTGTGTTGGTCCAAAATGATAGGGGTTTTTTTGTGTGTGTGTGGAAGGAACTCCTTTGCATATTAGGCCATACCCCCCTGATGTGGCCAATCCTCCAAGAACTTACAGTAGGCCCTGTACTAAGAGCTCTGTAAAGCTCTTGGAGAATTGACTACATCAGGGTGTGTGACCTAATATGCAAAAGAGTTCTGCTACAAAAAAAGCCCTGATGCTAGATCAAGATGAGTGGCCATGTTAGTCTGTAGCAGTAGAAAAGAGCAAGAGTCCAGTAGCGCCTTAAAGACCGAAGAAGTGAGCAATAACTCATGAACACTCATACCCTACCACAAATTTTGTCGGCGTTTAAGGTGTCACTGGACCTTTTCCGTTGGCCCATAATAAAATTCAAAAGCCATGTAATCATAATGGTATAATGAAGGCCGTTAGGTGGATTTTGGTTTTTTAATCCTAGGAACAAATCTGTATGTAAAGGAAGGAACATCTTGTTAATCCTAGCGAAATAAATGCAGATAGCTGTTTCAGGCAGGAAAGTGGCTCTGTGTAGGTACCAGATCTGTGGCATTCATACTCCATGAAGGATGTGGACCCTTGTGTATAATGGAAGATTAGTTTCCAAGTACGGAATGTGTTCAACAAAGCTTCCTTTGTGTAGATGTGGCTTTGTACTACACTTGTTTGCCCTGAGCCACTAAAGGCAACCTGCGTGCAAGTAGAAGTTTCTCTTCACAGTTCCTGCTTCTGAATCCAGACCTGCTCTATGCAAAAGTGATGTACTAATGACCTGATTGGTGCAGGGAGCCAAGAACGGGAGGGGGATGGACTATTTGGAGAAATGGATGAGAAAGGTGAGTAGGAGAGGTTCAGTGCATCTTTCTTGCCTAACACATTTTGTTGTTCCTGCCCCCCGCTATCATGTTCATTTTTGCCCTCAGGAAGTGGTTGGCCTTCTGAGTACCAGTTGATGAACTGGGATGGTCTTACCAAAGCCCCAACAGCTGCAGGGAGAGGCCACGAGTGCATGCAACTAGAATAGTTTTTTTTAATAAACTTCCTGAATAGTGAGAGGCAGGCAAACGAAAGGCAGCTCAGTTGGTACAAGTTCCACTTCAATCTGGTAAAAGGCCCTGAGAAAATCTGCGTGGCCCTCATACCAAAACAATAGATGACTCTAGAGCAGGGGTGTCAAACATGTGGCCTGGGGGCTGAATCAGGCCTCCAAAGGGCTCCTATCAGGCCCCCAAGCAACTGGTTGTTGTCTGCTTCTTTCTCCCACTCTCTTGCTTCCTTCTGCATCACAGCTTGCTTTGCCAGGTTTGCTCAATTGCGCAGGAGCTACAGAGCAAAGCTTTTATTTTTCTCCATTTGCTGAGGCTCCTCCCTTGAGGCGGGGGGGGGAGGGATAGCTTGCTTTGCCATGCTCTCAATCATACAGCAGAGCTACTGAGCCAAGCCTCTCCCTTCTATTGGCTGATGCTCCTCCCCCTCCTGGTCCCCTGGGGAGAGAAGGAAACAGCCAGAGTTTCCTTTGTTCAGTTCCCTGGATCTCATGGGAGAAGTACAAAGCACCTTTAAGACCAAGTGCTAATGTTTAAAACATGCTTTAAGTTTTGGTGGTTTTTTAAAAATATCTTGGTGTTTGTGTCCTTTATAAAAGTTATATCTCTGCTACCTAATCTTAAATAGGTAAGTACATGGCCCGGCCCGACAAGGTCTCCTTTATGTCAGATCCAGCCCTCATAACAAATTAGTTTGACACCCCTGGTCTGGAGTTTGACAACCTCATTAGATGGGAACATGACTAGTGCTTGTTGGTGGTATTGCCTTGGACCAATCCATATCTTCCAGTCTGGAATGGGGAGGGGGTTTGGGATACTCACACATACAAAGAGCTAGAGGTACATGGTAATGGACTCGAGGCCAGCACCAATCAAACCATAGAGATTAAGGTGGTGCAGCCAATCTCTCTATCCACTTCGTATTGACTGGAAGGATAGATTTGCATGACTTTCTTCCTCTCTGTTATGCACACTGGCTTATTTACAAGAATTCTCAGCACAAGATAGCTGCTGTTTTGTGACGGCTCATGCTGACTTCTAGCCATATTACCACATACGTATAATATTGCACAATGCAGCTTGTAGTATGGCACTGCGTATGCACACTTGAAGATCTAGTCCTGTTCTGTCCATGCAGATCCTGTCTGTGACTTCTAACCCCCCAAAGAGTATTGAAGACCTTGGCAGCCAATGTGCAGAGAGGGGGGTGTTAGCATAGGCCGCTGCTGAAATAAGATGTACAATCCAGGCTAAGGGGGTGGAGAAGCTCTAACATGGACTGAGATATGAAGTTATAATGAACTCACAAATTGCATTGAGCTTTCTGAGGGAAAAACAACAGATGCCTGCACAAAGAACGGAAAATGAAAGTCTTTCATCTACATGGATATCTGATCTTCAGAAAATTGTACAACAGCTCTGCACATTATTTACATTCATTATACATTGTGTTAAGTACTAAAAGTTGCAGCAGCTATGTCTACAAGCGACCAAAAGCAAAGCAGGCTTTAAACAGAGAGAGGGCTGTTACACTTGCAGGCTTCTGGTTTTCCATTTCTGCATTTTTGTATTGATTTGAGTTGCCTGGCTAATATTCAGTTCTCTCGGCCTGATTCCAACTGTGTTCATTTACAGTTTGATTTGAAGCAGAGTTACACAGTGATCTCAGAAGAGCGTAGCTCTGCTTGGGACTGTGGTTAGGGATCGAGGGATGTGAGAAATGATCTGAAGGTGGCAGCAAAGCATAATCCCAGTTGTGGTGGTGGGGAGGGTGTTGAAGAATAAAGGCAGAGAGGTGAACTCATTGAGGTCTAGAAGCTTAAGATGCAGGTCAACTAAGTAAGTTTCACATTCCCCTTGTCAAAAACAGGTAACTGCAGGTCCCATTTTACCAGTGTCCCATCACATTCAATGGGATTTGCTGCTATCACTTGAGGTCTTCAACCATGCTACTTTTCTGATTTGCAATAGAAGTATAATGGGTATAATTCTGTTGAAGTTGAACGGTCAAACTGCTTTACTCAGTCAGAATGCTGGTTCATCCAAGTCCACATTGTCTACTCTGACCGGCAGTAGCTCTCCCGTAAAGCTCTTTCATGTCACTTACAACTACTTCATTCTTTTAAGCGGTTCAGCCCAGAGGGTAGGGACTAGAACCTGGGACCATCTACCTGCAAAATGGATGCTCTCCCACCAAATCACAGCCCCATCTATGCCAAGCACTTTTAAGCACTGTTTATATCAAGGGGAGAGTTAAGCACATGCTGGAATGTGTCCAGTTTTCTAAAGAAAGTGGCATTGCCAAGGACGACCTAACTGGCTCAGAAACCAGCCTGTATAATACCATAATTAATTTTCTGACTTCAACAGTAAGCCCTTTGGTAGTTGAAGCCCAAAGCTGCAACTCAATTCAGCATTTTTTTTTAAAAAACGCCAATGGGGAAAGAAAATCTGAATTTGTTCATTGATGAGATAAACTTTGAAAAATCTTTACACTTGAAAATGGTCTGTTGCGTGTCTTTTGTCCTAAGCCTTTACCTGAATCTGGCTTTTGTTCATTGAAAAAATATATCTGTACATCCTTCTTTGAATTCCCAAGTACCTAAAGCTTGGAAACCTTTATTGTTTCTTTACATGTGTATTTCCACTGCATAAACTGGAAGCGGCAAGAGGGAGAGTAAATAGAGCACAATCCAGTGGACCCTGCATCACTATGTTGAATGGCAGCACTGCTGTGCGTGTCTCACTCATCTCAGTGGGGCTTGCGGGGCAGCCCTTCCCTCTCTGTGGTGCCCTTTGGCTTGAGCTGAAGTTGAGTCAAGAACTCTGAGGACTTGAGTCAAAAGAAAAGAGCAAAGACTACCCTCAGGTGACCGAGAGATGAGCTGTGCTTTCTGCATTTGGGCACAGCACACACCCCTGAAGAATTCAGGGAACGAGAGGGACTGCTGAATAAACTCTAATGGGGTAATTAGTACTGCCCTAGTACTGTACTATGTACAGAGCGCAATTGTAGCCATGCAGTCCAATTCAATCATGCAATGCATTAGGATCGGTAGTCTTTCTTGCTGTAAGGTTTGTTCCCCAAAATATTATCGATTTCATTCACAATGTGGGATGTCATCTTCGGAAGAACCTGCAGAGATAAAACAACGGGTACTTAACTCTGGGTGGAAAGGGCTGCAATTGCAGCTTGCTCATGGCAGCCCCATGGGGCTTCCAAGGCTAGGGATGACCAGAGGTGGTTTGCCATTGCCTGCCTCTGCCCCAGAAGACATTGGATTTGTATCCTGCCCTCCACTCTGAATCTCAGGGTCTCAGAGCGGCTCACAATCTCCTTTACCTTCCTCCCACAGAACAAACACCCTGTGATGTAGGTGGGGCTGAGAAAGTTCTCACCAGGGCCGGATCTAGGGGTGGGGGCAGAGGGGGGTGCTTGCCCTGGGTGCCAATGGAGGGGGAGGGTGCCAAATTGGCTATGGAGTCCATTGTATTCTCTGGGACCATAAGATAGAATGGCCCATAAGGGGGTGTCATTTTTTAATTTTGCCCCCCTTCAAAAAACATGTAGATCCGGTTCTCACAGGAGCTGCTCTTTCAAGGACAATTCTGTGAGAGCTATGGCTGACCCAAGGTCATCCCAGTACTGCAAGCGGAGGAGTAGGGAATCAAACCCGGTTCTCCCAGGTAAGAGTCCGCACACTTAACCACTACACCCAACTGGCTCTCAACCCTGGACTTGCTTGGTGTGCTTCCATCCAAGTGCTGATCAGGGCTGGCCTGCTTAGCTTTTGAGATCTGGTGAGATCAGGGTAGCCTGGGCCATCCAAGGCAGGGCAGCCTGTGTTTGATGGAGAGTTTATAAGCAGTTGCTCCAAGGAAGCTTGGAATGCTGCCCAGAAGCTCTGCAGATAGAAGGATTTATATCCTAATGTTTTACTTCCTGTCCTGCTTCAGTCCAGAATTCTGCTCCTGGGGGATAGGGAACTCCCAAGAACAGCATGAGGGGGAGAATGAGGTTTGCCATATGAAGCAAAAATGCCCCCCCCCCTTTGCCCGTGTGGATATATGCCTCAGACAAACTGAATTTTGTGGTATTTCCAAAATGCAAATTAAACATATTTGAATAGATTTCCACACTAGGATTTCTTAACTCTGTGTCTGCTAGTCAATGCAGAGCAGTTTTGTACTTGCCTGTATGGCACCAAGATTCTCTATTAGTTGCTCTGGGTTGGAAGATCCTAGGAGAACTGAACTCACACCCTCATTGCGTAGACACCATGCTGGAAAGAACAGAAAGTGCACTGCTGTTAGGGTCATCGCTTGACATCAGAGGAACATACAGTTCGAAGTCGCATCTCTCCCACTGTTAAATTCTTGGTGATGGAAAGTTCTGAAAACACAAGAGCATCGCTGTGATGGTGATAAAAGTCTGCAGGACCAAGTTATGTGTTCTTTAGGCCTCAGTAGGGGGAATGTTATGGATACCTCTCTTGTCCCTCTACTTAAAACAGCCAAGGAGGGAGGGCTTTTCAATTGGTACCAGTGTAAGAGGAGAGTTAACCTGCTTTCCCTTGAGCTGTGATCCCAACTCATATTGCCCCTCCTCTTGCAGCCTCATATGTGGTTTGGGTCCATTCAGGGCTGCAGTCTCCAAGTGGTGTACTAGAAAGCCCATGGCTGTTGCAAACTCCAATTACTAGGAAACATATTAGAATTAAAAATCACTGCCACACTGCATTAATCTAATATAGACTCATAATTATTCAAACTTTGTATATTATTCAAACTTTGTATAAAGCAAGCTTAGCACCATGTATGAAAAATATGATCCAAAGTGTAGACAAACAATAAGAAATAAAGTCCAGTTTTCAAATAACACATACAGTTCTCAGTGTCCAGCAGGACTACACTTAAGAGCCGATGCCTCAAGAAAATGGCTGCTTTGGAGGGTGGACTGTATGGCATTGTACCCCATTGAAGGCCCTCCCCCAACCCCGCACTTCCTGGATTCTATCCACCAAATCTCCAGGAATTTCCCACCGTGGAACTGGCAGCCCTATTACACCATGTGCATTGGAGAAATATTCTGATTTTCTTATGATGCATTGCATATCTTCCATCTTTTGAGTGTAATGATGCCCACAGTTTGGCATCTTACAATTGTTAGGTCTCATGGGAGGTGTTTTCAGTAGCCGTGCCTGCCTTAGGATCTGCCTTTCTCCAGATGTCTAATGGAGCAATCCTAACCAGAGCTATCCCCTTCTAAACCCATTGCTTTCCGCTGAAGAAGGAGGCTGTGGCTGGGTTTAGGATGGCTTATACCGTAAGCCATCTCTGCATAATGTTTCTATTCAGACAAGTCATTTCACAAGTTGAAAACTGTTACATGAAGTCTTATTGATGGTCTTGATTTTAAACAGTTAATGCCTGACTGGATATGAAAGTCCCTTCAAGGTAGGAAGTTGCCTGAATCTGACATGCAGCTTGAATTAATAAATTACTTTTGAATTAATAAATTACATGAACGTTGTCATGTGTGATCTCCCTATGCCTGTATACGTATATTGTTTTAAACATGTATAACATTGTCTTGCATCATGATTTTTACACATGATGTTCATTTTGTGAGATGAAATGGCTCTTAGATAGTAGAAAAGAGCAAGAGTCCAGCAGCAGCTTAAAGACTAACAAAATTTTGTGGCAGGCTTTTGTGAGTCATTGCTCACTTCTTCAGATACAGAGCAATGACTTATGAAAGCCCATACCCTGACACGAATTTTGTTTGTTTTTAAGCTGCTACTGGACTCTGGCTCTTTTCTGATGCTACAGACAGACTAACATGGCTACCCATCTTGATCTGCTCTTAGATAGTGAATGACAAGGAGGTTGTTCTGTTTTATCCCGACCTTTCTCCAAGGAACTGAGGGTAGTGACATGGTTCTCCTTTCCCTCTGTAAAGCAGTTTGGCTGAGAGAGAATGACAGGCTGAAGGTCACTTGAGAAGTTTTATGGCAGTTTGGGGATTCCAATCTGAGTCTCCGTGGTTCTAGTTCAATGCTAACCGCTACATCAACCTGGCACTAACCACTACATCCTTCTGCTGATTCCATTTCTACCTCACAACATTGTTTAGCTACCCCATCTGCATCTCTTCTAGTCACCGGATGCCTAAAAGGAAAGAAGTGTGAACCTCCGTCGAACTTTCTTGTCAGAGAGCCAGCGTGGCGTTGTAGTTAGAGTGTCGGGCTGGGATCTGGGAGTCCCAGGTTTGAAGTCCCTTCTCTGTCATGGAAGTTTAGGGGTGACCGTGGACTAGTCACTCTTCCTCTGCCTCAAGGAGTGGTTATTGTGAGGATAAAATGGAATAGGGGAGAATGAAGTAAGTCGCTTTGGACTCCCATTTGAGGAGGAAGGCAAAGTATAAATGAAGTAAATAAATCAAGAGGCCATTCTAACTTTCCACAGGAAGTAACTAATAAAATACAAAGGTTGTTTTTTACAACAAGAGGGCGGTGGTTTTTGCCAACTTCCTCCCATTGCAGACTAAGGTTGCTAACTCTAGGTTGGGAAACTCCTGGAGATTCAGGGATGGGTTCTGGGAAGGGTGGGTTTTGAGGATAGGAAGGACTTTGGTGGGGTATAATGCCAATGAGTCCACCTTCCAAAGCAGCCCTTTTCTCCTTGTGGCCTGGAGACCAGTTGTGACTCTGAGAGATCTCCAGGCCCCATCTGAAGGTTGGCAACCATGGAACTTTCTATGTCAACAAATGCAGGGTTTAAAAAAAAACTTTCTCCCAGATTGCAGATTATGATTAATTTCTCCCATCAGTAGTTTGCACAACTAATAAATAGTCTTCTGCCTGCATCATCTGATTTCTTAAATTTGTTCTTGCATTGGCTGCATTTGTGATTTTTTTCCTCAAATAAAAAAAATCACCTGTCAGGGCCAGGAAAGATGTCCCAAAGGTTGTCTGAACTGTATGGGATCATTTATCTCCCATTCTGTCAGCTGCATGCAACATTTAAATGGTGTCTTCAGCACGGCAAGGAGAAGATGGCACAGTTAAAAATGATTAATGGCCTCTCTTGAATTTCTGTGCTGTGCTTAGCTATATTGGAACAGCCTGAGTCAATCAAGGCACAGCTGTTAGGAAGGAACTATGCTACTGGTGGAAGCCTGTTCATGATTATTTCACAGTAATCATCAAGTTTGTTCCTGTTGTCCATAAAAAATGGATATTGTTTATGTACAAAGTTGAGATAGTCAGGTTTTTTTTAAATTTTTTTAAAAAATATAGTATTCAGTTGAGATTTGATAAAGCAAGATATAAATGAATTCTGTAGAATGGTCTGGTGTGCAGTTCCAACACTTTTGGAAAGTCACCGTTTTTGTCACAGCATCAATGGGATAGAAACCAGCAGCAACTTGTTTGCATATTAGGCCACACTCCCTGATACCAAGCCAGCCAGAACTGTGTTCCTGCTCATAAAAAGCCCTGGAAATAAACAAGGCACAGAGGGCCAGCATGGTGGACTGGGGTCTGGGAGACCCAGGTTAGAAAACAAGCTTTGCTGCGGAAACTTGGTTGGTTACCTAGTTATTCTCCCAGGCTAACCTACCTCATAGGGTTATTGAGAGGATAAAATGGAGGGCAAAGAATGATATTGTATGTCACTTTGGGTCCCCATTTGGGGAAAAAGTGGACTATAATTATCTAAATCAATAAATAAGGTTAGAGCATGCAGATCAATGACATGTAAAAAATCTTAGAGCAAACAGTCTTCTGCCTGAAGCCCTGGAGACCCACAGCTAGAGGGAAGAATATTGGGTGAAAGGAAACAGTACTGTAGCACAGCTTCCTATGCTAGCATTTCTCTGACCTACTATGGTGTCTACATGTCTGCTGCTCAAGACTGCACTGCTTAAAGGATGGCAGCCATTGGCTTAGCTAATGTGAAACTGCCAGACCTTGATTATGAGCTTTTTCACACAGCCTAAGTATTCCAGTATGGCAGCTGGTCAGTTACTGAACAATAACGGGTTTCTGCTGGCATTTCAGACAGACCCGGTTCAGTAACTGGCTGCTACCGGAATACTGTTACCTTTTCACAGTCTCACAGCTGTCCCTGTAGTGAGGCATGCCTGAGTCATTAGCAGCTTCTTTCAGTTTTTAACCCCTCCTTCCGGGTTGAAATCACTATGGGACACTGAGTGAAATGTCCCATAGTGATTCCGGGAGTGCCATTTTCGCGCCCTTTTTTGCCTGCCGGCACACAATCTCCAGCGGACAAAAAAGGGCGCGAAAACAGCCAGCACTTGTGGAAGCGAGATAAAAGTGGAATAGTGTGAAATGGCTTGCTTCAGTCACAGAACCCTACTGGGAAAAAAACATGTCTGAAAACTCCCATCCCTGTCCTGGATTGCTCCAGGCCGGCACAATACCGGCTCCCTTCTAGTTTCCACTGGTAAGTGTGAAAAGGGCCTATGTGAACAAGTCTTCGGCTCATGTGTTTCCTCTTCATTCATGCACAGCAATTTCCCTTCTTCCATGTAAAGCCAACTGAGTCAGTAAACTGTCTGCAAACTAAGGGCCATGGCTTTTTTTATTGGTCAATCCATTTGCAGTTATCCTCCAAACCAGGGTTGCAAATCACAATCAACCCATGGATCCCAGTTTTTGTTTGGGAATCTCAGTGCATGAGGAAAGGAAAGGAAGGAAGGGGATGGCATTGGTTGCATGTTATGTCTAGGGTTGCCAGGTCTGACTCAAGAAATATCTGAGGACTTTGGGGGTGGAGCAGGGAGAAAGGGTGTGACAAGCATGACTGAACTCCAAAGAGAGTTCTGGAAATCACATTTAAAGGGACCACACACCTTTTAAATGCCTTCCCTCCCTTTGGAATAATGAAGGATGGGGCACCTTATTTTGGGGCTCATAGAATTTAAACCCCTAGACCAATCTTTTTGAAACTTGGAGGGTGTTTTGAGGAGAGTCCCCAGATGCAATGCTGAAAATTTGGTACCACTACCTAAAAAAACAGCTCCCCAGAGCCCCAGATATCCATGGATCAATTCTCCATTATACCCTATGGGAATCAGTCTCCATAGAATATAATGTAGTGCCCAGCAGACATTTCCCTCCCCTCTGTTTTCTGATGACCCTGAAGCAGGGGGAGGGCCTCCAAACCAGGGAATCCCCTGCCCCCAACTGGGGATTGGCAACCTAGTTATGTCTGTACAGTATCATGACATTTTTTTCCTCAGCTGTGAACTCTTAGCCCTTGATCATATCAACCAATCAGAACCTGAAATCCATTTAGAGGCTGTCATCCTGTGTTGGACCATAATTAGTTTGAGAAGTGAAGTCCAGGATGGTCTTCTCTTACATATATCTAGGCCTTGGATTCAGCGGGAGCTCACAGGAGCACAGCTCCTGAACCTTTCGGAGAGTTCCATCTCCTCCTTCCCATGTTGTCCATTGAATAGTAGGTGCAGCTGCATAATAATCCCTGGATGAGCTCCACCACCTATTTTACAAAACGACCCCTACATATATCCTTTGTTTTCATGTGAGACTGATGCTGCTGCCCCACTGGAGGGTTAGATCTGCCCCAGGGATGCCAACTTCTGCTCCATATCTAGGATTCCTAAGCATGCATATGAACAAACCCAGGGATACTTAATGAAAACCAATAGAATTGAGCAAGTGTCACAGGGGTTATGGAGGGGGCCTTTAACATTTTTGTTCAAGCTCAAAGTACTTAAGGGCAACTCTATTTATAGCTGCATCGTGTGTTCTTTTCAGAGCAAGGTTCTCCATAAAGCAGCAGGGCTGATTGCTTTTTCAGATTGTTAGGGGCCCATGTTCTTTACAAGCCTCTGTTGCTGATGATTAGTTGACTTCACCTCGATGGTCACTTAAATGAAGCCACCCACTCTCCAAAGTGGAAAGCTACATTAGCATGCAGTCACTCTAGAGGCACCCTTTGCCATATGCTCTGTTTCCCCCAAGGGAATGTTCTTTTAAGTTATACTTCAATCAGTGGAAGAAATGGAAGAATAGCGGCTGAGATATAATTCAGAGCTAGCTGAAGATTTTGCTTGTGTCTCTGGGGGAGGGCCATGTAAGCTCACCACTCCCAAATCTCAGAACTGCTATACCAAGAACCCATGAGTGACCAATGGCTTATAAGCCCTAGATTCAGGGCTTTTTTTGGGGGGGGGGGCAGGAAAGCACAGGAGCAGAGCTCCGCCAAGGACTGGCCAGGGCTCTAGCTGGAATGCTGGGGAAGGCACGGGGAGCCATCTTTAAATGCCTCCCTGATGGCTTCAGCATTCCCCAGTGTGCCTGTGGGGACACACACACTAAATAATGCACTTTCAAACCACTTTCATTGCATTTTCCAACTGGATTTTACTGTGTGAACTGGCAAAATCCAGTTGGAAAGTGCATTGGAAGTGGATTGAAAGTGCATTATTTAGTGTGTGTGACCAGAGCCCTAGATAAAACCTAGACTGTTAAAACCTAGACTTCATCAGGCATGCTTGGGTGAAAACTCTGTTTACACCCTCATTTCCTTTCTCTGTAAGATGGGAATATTTGTAGTATAATTCTAAGCAAAGTCACACTGTTCTAAGCCCATTCTTTTCAGAACCCACTCTTTTGCAGGACAGAGAGATTTGACTTCTAGGGAATATTAATTTCAGATGACAAGAATGACTACTTTCTGTGAGAAGAAGCTCACTGCAGCAGCCTGATTGAGCCCCACCAAGCTGAAAAACAATAATAATGGAGAAATAGATGAGTCCCCAGAATTCCTCACCAACTGCTAGCTGAGGTAGTGTGCAGCCTAAGCGTTCAGCAATTGGGAAGAGGTCCTTCAGCTTTGTTTGCTGTTTCCTTCCTTCTTCACTCACAATCTTCTCCTTTAGCCACTGATAGCACTGGCAATCAGACACAATGGAATGTTAAAATTAACACAAAAACAAGAGCGTTATAATTTAAATCATTCTCAAATTATAGCCCTCAACTCTTGCCTCATTGTGTTTTTAGTGTTATCAGGGTGTTGGGTTCTGCTTGAATCAATATTTGCTGTGTCAAAGTTACCCACCAGCCACACTGTTTACCACAATTTACTGAGAGAGCCAGGGGCTTCAGTTCATACTCAACCATCCATGCATAGAAAGCACACTGAGTTTCCCTGAATTTCTCTCATTTCTGAATCCCCTTCCAATCACCCAGAAAGATCATTGCTGGGATAGTGAGACCCATGTGAAGGGACAGGTACATTTAGGGTTGCCAGTCTCCAGGTAGGGCCTGGAGATCTCATGCTTTTACAACTGATCTCCAACTAGCAGAGATCAGCTCCCCTGGAGAAAATGGCTGCTTTGAAGGGAGGACTCTATGGCACTGTACCATGCTGACGCCCTTCCCCTCTTCAAACCCCGCCCTCTCCCAGATCCACCCCTACATCTCCAGGTATTTTCCAACACAGACCTGGCAACCCTATGTGCATTGATTGGGGAGCTGGAGCAAAGAGGAAGGGGAAGAAATCACAGTGCTTCCAGAGGAGGGAAGAGCAGCAACTTCACCCCATGTCCCTCCTTGCCCTAGGCCCCTGGACCTACACAGCTGTTTCTCCATGCTGTTCGTGGGACCCTGGGAATGATCCTTCTGAGACTTAGAAAGGGCTGGAACAGAGAGGAAAGTGGGGAAACTCTGCATTCTGTGTATCTCCATTTTCCCCCACTCATGATCTATCCCAATGGGACAAGTTAGGGAAGAATCACCCCATCTCATGCAATGAGTTTTATTGTAATAGAAACTGGAAACAGAGGGGATGATGCTTGAGAGCCAGTGTGGCATAGTGGTTAGCAGGAACTGGGACACCCATGTTTGATTCTCCCATGGAAGCTTGCTAGGTACCTTAGGCCAGTTGCATACCCTCGGCCTAACCTACCTCACAGGGTTGTTGTGAGGATAAAACAGAGGAGAGAAGAACAATGTAAGCTGCTTTGGGTCCTCACTTGGGGGCAGGACAGGATCAAACAGAGGAGGGAAGAACAGTGTGGTAAATCACTCAGGGGAGAAAGCCAGGGCACAGAATTCTAAATAAATAAACCAGAGCCCCAAATATGGCCTGCCACTGCTACCTGCAGAGCCCTTCAATTGGGCAGGGAATGCCACCACCAGGTCAGCAGGCAGGTTTACTTTCTTGCTCAGGCCACCTAGATGTGAGGAAGGTGTGACTCCTTTACCTTCTTTGAGAGCATTTCACAGGTGCCTCTCCCAAAGGATTGGATCCAGAGCAACTGTTTCTATGGGTGCAAGGACTTCTGCCTGCAGGCCATGATTTCCCCACTTCTCCCCCTGCCCTGCTTGAAATGCCCCCTGAAATCCTGCTGGGAGGCAGGAACAGAATTGGGGGGGGGGCATCTTGGGCTGTTGCAGGAGAGGGGAACCATAAAAATTGCACTCAGTGGGCAAAAGTCCTTGCACGCAAGTAAATGCTGTGCCAGATCCAACCCCAAAATGCATTCTCCTGAATAACCATGAGCACTCAGGTATCAGAACACTTGTTCTGGGGAGAGAGTGGCTCAGTTTTATGCTAGATGAAGAAGAAACTCCTAATGAACAGGCAGAACTGATGAAGTTGCCTTATACTGAATCAGACCCTTGGTCCATCAAGGTCAATATTGACTACTCAGACTGGCAGCTGCTCTCCAGGGTCTCAGGGAGAAGTCTTTCACATCACCTACTGTCAGATCATCTAAAGATCATCTCTACCACTAAACCCCAGTCCCTCCCCAGGTCCTTTACAGCTAACTAGCTAAAAACAGTCTGTGCCTGGGCTTAAGTGTCATCCAGCACAACTGTTCAAACCCAAATGAAGCAATTTTTTATTACAGACTGAGGCCAACTTAATTGGACATACCTTCAAACAAAGTATGCCTATAGCATCTCTACTGAAATTATAGACACTTTATAGTTCTTTCTGTAAGATTCTCAGAAACTGTGTAGCACAGGGGTGTCAAACATGCAGCACAGGGGCCAAATCAGGCCCCCAGTGGGGCCCTATCAGGCCTGCGAGCAAATCAAAAGCAGGCTCGCAACTTACAGATACACACTTGAACAACACCTGAACAGCATACTCAAGATTGCTACAGTACAGATATTGTCTCCAGTTTTTGATGCAGTAATTCAGAAACAGGTGTCAGTTATCAGAGACAGTTAAATGAACAAAATATTGCAAGGGTACTAATGTTTTAAGCATGTTTTATTTTAAGTTTTTAAAGAAATCTTTAATTGCGCGATTTAATCTTTAATTGTCTGTGTCTGCTACCTGACATTACAGTTTATGATATACATGGCCTGGCTCAACAAGGTCTCATTTATGTCATATCTCATTTACCAGATCTGGCCCTCATAACAAATGAGTTCAACACCCAGCAAAATGAAAACATGACTGTGTTACCTTGAGAAGCAACCGTGACCACAAACCATCCTGGATAGAAATCAATTAAGAAGTGGCCTTCAACTGTCCAGGTGTCTAATTGCATCCTGATCCAGTACAGTGAGTCACCCCTGCATAATTACTGAAAGTTAAAACACCCCCCCCCCGCTTCTTCATTTGTGAAAACCCATCCTATGTTCTTATCTAGCCCTAGCACCTTGAATCCAATCAACAGGGAGCAAGAAGAAATAAGGACTTCCTTTTTTAAAAGTATCAAGTAACAGAAAAGTTGGCTGTTCCAAAAGCAGATGCAATGAAGGCAGAAAATCTACCTGTTTTACTCAGACATACACAAAATTAAGTTAAAGTTACTGCTCTATATTCCATTGCAAGGGATGCATTTAGATTTTCATTCTTCTTAGGTTCATCCTTGCAGTTCCCCAGGAGCCGCCTGACAGCATCAACATTGCTTTGGATGTTAATGGCAAGCCTGCAATCAAGGGACACTTTCCTTTTCATTTGATATACAAAAGCCCATTCATTTTTTTTGCAAAAGGCATTATTTTGAAATATCCTAGCCCTTGGCTTTCTGGTTAGTGTTCACTGCACATATGAACTACTTTAAGATATAAAGTCTGAAGCCCTGTTTCTCCAAATAATCAAAAAGGGTCCCCCCCCCCCCCAACAACCTTATTCCATAAAGAAGAGTAATTTTACTGTTATGACGAATGACTTTTCAGGTGCAAGTAAATCTGAATGTTTACTATTGGCAAAAAGGTTTGTTTTTTTTAACCCAGCAGCCTGCAATAAATTGTAAAATCTATTACCTAAAAATGTCCTCCTGCCCACACGCTCGGTTGAAAGCAAATTCATTCACCCAGCCATTTCTAAACAATGCTACTTGTGCCTTGGAGGGCATCTGAAAAGCATCAGTCAGGAGTACTTAAGAAAACCCCGCAAAGCAAACCACAGCTTGCTCATAACCTGACTGCAGCTTGCTCATAAACAATTCTGGGGCAAAGTGCCCCAAATGTTCTTCAAGGGATAGAGGTCATGGAGATAGGGGTCGTGGCTCAGTGGCAGATCATCCACTTTGCATGCAGAAGGTCCCAGGTTCAATCCCTGGCATCTTCAGTTAAAAGGACGAGGCAGTGGGTGATGTGAAAGACTTCTCCCTGAGACCCTGGAGAGCCACTGCCAGTCTGAGTAAACAAGACTGACCTGGATGGACCAAAGCTCTGAGTCAGTATAAGGCAGCTGCATGTGTGTTCACCTGCTCCTTTCCTGTTCAGACCCTTTCCTGTTCATGAGATAGAGGCATCTGCCCCTTTTCTGTTCAGCCATACTGGGCATCAAGCAATGCAGTTACTTAGTCTACTTAGGAAAGCTATTCCCAGGGCTTTTTTTTTGTAACAGGAACTCCTTTGCATATTAGGCCATGTCCCCCTGATGTAGCCAATCTTCCAAGAGCTTATAGGGCTCCTCTTACAGGGCCTACTGCAAGCTTTTGGAGGATTGGCTACATCAGGGGTACATGGCCTAATATGCAAAGGAGTTCCTGCTACAAAAAAGGCCCAGCCCAGAGCATCACCCCTAGTTCTTTACTCATGCACCTCATGGGACCTTTTTTACATGGACTCTTTTTGTTGCTTTCTTGCATGCCCTTGCCTTTTCTTCTACTGTGGAAAGGTCAGATTCTCTTTTTCCCTTGAACTTGAAGCAAAATACCTTTAATGAAGCCCTTGAGCTGTCAGGAATCCCATTGGCATATTTCCCTGAGATGATCCCACAAGCAAGCGGAGACCATGTCATTGCTCCAACTCCTACAGAACAACCAATGAAAAGAGGTGGACATGAGGCAGTGATAAACAGGTATATTATAAATGTAATTTATTGCATGCATCTACATATGCTACGTGTGCTCACACGCTTTATATAATGTAATATAGGATGCAGTCCGTGGACCTGTACCATTAACAGTGGTGCTTTCCTCTGGTGCAAGAGGCTTTTCTACTGCTGGAAGCACTTCTTGCATCAAGGGACATAAGAACATAAAAAGAGCTCTGCTGGATCAGGCCGCTGGTCTATCCAGTCCAACATTCTGTTTCATATAGTGGCCAACCAGTTGCCCTGTAGGCCCAACAAACCAGGAGGACTGTAAGTTGCAGGACAGCCATAAGCCAAACAGATCCATGAGATCCTACCCTTTATATAAGCATATATATTATTCTAATCAATGACACCCTAATGATAGGAATACTTTGATTTAAAATGTCGGCTTTGTTTTCATCCAAACAAATAGAGGAATGCCATTTCTTGCGATTTGTAAAGAACCATGCATATTGATGAAGGCTAAATAAATACATTATCAACGACAGTAACATCAAGCATACTATCTTCATTATTTATGGCTTCTACTGGGATCACGTTGCAAGGGCATCTTTAGTGGCTATCCTATGAGGAGGGAGCTTGTTCCTTGTGGATATACCTTAAGTCCCAGTTTGAGCCTCTTTCAGCAGCCCTACAATATATTTATACCTAGGTTTTCAGTGGCAACTATTTTAGCATGCTTTTTGACTGTAATTACATGAGTTAGATAGAAAAATGGGATGAACTTGAAAGTACAAGTGAAATAAATACATTAACTCTCACACAGGGCTGGATTATAATGATCATAAAAAGTACGCCAAGGAGCAAAGATTCCAGTAGTCACATAATGATCTGAAAGTTGGTATAAAATGACCTTCTTGTTCAGAGCGTCTTCAAAGATTCTCCATTGCTCAGACTACAGTGCCTGTTGGTTTATTTTATGGCAGAGGAGGGGGGTAGAGCAAAAAATATGCAGCTGCAATATAAGGCACTTTTTGGTGCAAGGAAATGAATACATATGCTGCCTCTCAGGCTGTAAAGTAATCACACCAGAACTATGAGGATATTACCATGAGCTAGAAAGAAGACCATTTCCATTTGCAATGATGGTGTTATATAAAATAACAACAACAATAATCAATTAAGGGGAAAATGATTGTGGCATCCTGGAAGAGATACAGTCCTGTTACCTTGCATAGAGAATACTGCTCTGGACCATGGATGGCCAAACTTGCTTAACGTAAGAGCCACATGGAATAAATGCCTGATGTTTGAGAGTCATATGGCAAGGAAGAAAAGAAGGAGGGAAGGAAGGGAGGGGGAAGGAAGGAGGGTCAGTAGAGGAGGAGGGAAGGAAAGAGAGGTGGAAAGAAAGCAACTTTAAATGCATTCTACAAGCTGCTGGCTGGCTTGACTTGGAGAAGTGATTTAAAGAGACAAAGGCTTCTCCAAGCCAGTTTATGGGGCAGTGGGGGATTTGAGAGCCACACAATATGTGTGAAAGAGCCACATGTGGCCCCTGAGCTGCAGTTTGGCCACCCCTAATATACATAGTGAGTGAGTAGCAAATTAGTATATAACAGGGGTAGCCAAACTTGCTTAACATAAGAGCCACATAGAATAAACATCAGATGTTTGAGAGCCGCACAATGGAAGGAAGGAAGGTAGGTAGGTAGGTGGAAAGAAAGCAAATAGATGGGGGGAGGCATGGGGAGAGAGAGATGGAAAGAAAGCAACTTTAACTTTAAATGCATTCTACAAGCCAGCAGTAGGCTTGGCTTGGAGAAGTGATTTAAAGAGACACATGTCTTTTCCAAGCTGGCCAACAAGGCGGTGGGGGCTTTGAGAGCCACATAAAATGTGTTAAAGAGCCATGTGTGGCTTCTGAGTCGCAGTTTGGCTACCTCTGCTCTGGACTATTTATATAATTGATAACTGCTAAACAGTAGAAGGCACTATTAAAATTTCAAACACACTCTTTGCATCAAAATGAGGTTTTTTTACCATTCTCTTATGAATATTAGCAGCGCAGGAATTACCTATCTTGTGGTATAATTCTGGTAACTGGACCTCCACTTTTTCTCTTTGGAACAGGTGGTATTCCGCTTGTTCACACACTGGTGGAATCATATTAAACTGTCTTGCTACCGAATAAGCTTCCTGTGGAATATCAGTAGCAAAAGGAAAGCACGTTAGTAGAGAACTCTCCTGGGAAATCTAACCACATGAAACCAGGCCTTCCGTGTCTTCAGTCAATGAATATTTCTGATCTTATCAGTAGAGATACATTGATTTTATTGATAAATTGATTAGTTTAAATATTTTTTTAAAAAAAACAGTGCTTGCCTTAAAATGTGGTCCCAATTAATTGGATAGATGTCAGTTTTCGAAAAAGAAACCACCAGCACTTCTGAAAGCTGCATTTTATATAGTTTTATGAACAAATTCCCTAACCAACAGCAGAGTCAAGTGGCCATGAAATGCAGGAAGTATGAAGTAATTATGTAAAATTTAAATCTAATCTAGAAAAATGCAGACTGTTCCACTAGCTGTGTCAAGCTATTTAATATCTGTAGCAGATTGAGGAGCCCCAGATTTTGCTTAGGGAATAAAGAGTGAGATTCCTTTATGACAGGCAGGGGGTGTCAAGATCCTCTCTTCCTCCTTGCTTTGCATACATAACAAGGCTAAAACTTCCTGTCATTAAAGCCTATTAGAATTCTAAACCACGCCTTTGCTTTTGGTGTTACATACCCAGTACAGAAGTGAGCTTCATTGTTTATTATAACAGTGTGGAAAATTGTCCACAGATAGGGTTGCCAACCTCCAGGTAAAGCCTGGAGACCTCCCAGAATTACAACTGATCTGTTCCCCTGCAAAAAAACCTGGCAGCTTTGGAGAGTAGAGTCCATAGCATTATAACCCCCTGAGATCCCATCTGTGGCAACATCATCAAGGAAGCATTTCAGGAAATGGCCATACTGAAAAAAGGACGAAGCATGCCTCTACTAACAGCAACACTATAAAGTATGCATTACATGCATCTGAAGAAATAAGCTTTGATTTATGACAGCGTATGATGAAATAAATGATAGGTCTTTGTGGAGAAACCTTTGTGATCTTTGACTTAACAATTTGACGTTCTGAAGACCATGGATAGAGAGTATGTTATTCTCTGAGTACCACTGCAACACTGAGTACCACTGCAGACTGTCTGAATTAATCCAACAGCAAGAAATATAGGCTTCCTTGATTCACAGAAACTCCTCCCGAGGTCCCATTTCACTAATCTCCGATCTCATAATACAAATGTAGCCGGTACTGACTACAAATTCAATATCCTGATAGCTCAATCATATAATTCTTCCGTACTCCCTTGGATCTCTAGTCCTCAAGACAGCAAAGCCAGAATTGAAAATATATTGACAATGCCTCATGAAATCTCACTAGTCAATAGCATTGTGGAAATCTGGAGATTTCCATTGAGTAGAAGATGATATGTCTTACATCTCTCACCTTAAGTAGAAAAAGCAGAATGTATGTTTCATTTGTATGGGTTACAGAAATCAAGGAATCTAACGTTTGTTGGAGCAGAGCGTGGATTACCTTCATGTGAAACTGGGATTTATTTTTTAGCACAGAACATACACAGTCTTATAAATGTATTAAATGCAAGGCTTTTTGTAGCAAGAACTCCTTTGCATATTAGGCCACACACCCCTGATGTAGCCAATCCTCCAAGAGCTTACAGGGCTCTTAGTACAGGGCCTACAGTAAGCTCCAGGAGGATTGGCTACATCAGGGGTGTGTGGCCTAATATGCAAAGGAGTTCTTGCTACAAAAAAAGCCCTGATTAAATGTATTTGGTACCAGTGAGAAAAATGTCTCTATTGGTAGCTTAATCTCCTCTGTCCCTTTACGAGAAGCTCTCTTACCATGATCTCCATGGCGCTCCATCGGGAGGTTCCCCAGTACATTGCCATGCCCTGATTTATCACATGTGTCATTGCCCGGACAATTTCTAAAACAGAAAGGAAACATGTTTACAACACACAATCGCACACAAGCTGTCTGGCACAAATTGGTGGAGCAGATTGGTCCTTTGACTGAGGAAGTCCCCGACAGGCTGCTGCCCTGGAGGGCTGCTGGTGACCAAAAGCAAACAGAACCAAGATCCAACTGCTATGTGGGCACTGCTGCCACAGCTACACAGACAGGAAACAAATGGCAGCAGCATACAGGCAGGCAGGCAGGCAGGCCGACTGCCAACTCATAGCTTTATGGTCACTGTGATTATCAGCTGTAGGACTTTTTTTGTAGTAAAAGCCCAGCAGGAACTCATTTGCATATTAGGTCACACCTCTGGTGTCACCATTTTTCCACACAGGGCAGGGCTTTTTTGTAGTACAAGCCCAGCAGGAACTTTGCATATTAAGCCACACCCCCTGATGTCAAGCCAGCTGGAACTGTGTTCCTGCTCAAGAAAAGCCCTGGTCAGCTGTATGTTATCTTAACTCTGGAAGAGTGATAGAAGTGTAATTTATGTACATTTGAAAAGAAAACAGATTATTCTGTGGCTTGGATCCAAGCTGGAGTTTCTGCAAAGTTTACTGACGATCTGATATCCTGAGGGCTCGCTGTCCTCTAGGCACAGGATATGGGGAGCGGTGTCAGTTCAGGCTACTGCAGGTGGGAAAATGCATTTCACATGCCTGAGGAAACAATAGCCTAGAGCTTAGCCTGTGAGTTGGATACTATTCTATGAAATGAAATTTATCCCTGTCAATATTCAATTCATGACATGATTTTTTTTTACAGTTTTTACACAAGAGGGCACCCTCGCAGAAAAAGACATCAGGCAGCCTTTTTTTTAATCCAGCTTTTAAAGCCCAAGGAAGCTTTCTAAACCAAGGGCAAGCTGTGCAGGGCAGCTTTTGCTGAACTCCCTTTGATTTGAGCCAAAGGCAGAAAACTTACTGAAGCAGGTGTGATTTTAGTAAACATCCTGGATACCTCACAGTACATACATGATTTCAACAGACAGAGCCACATAACCACTTTGGAAGTGAAGGTCTGCTCTGTCATCAGAAATGTGCTGTCAAGACATTCAAAGACCCCAGCGTGGCTTGGGGTGCTGTTCTCAGATTACCGGGTCCCTATAGCATTATGATGCTATAGCAATCTATTGCCACAATTTATTAATTCTCGGCTATCACTGAAAAGAGTGGGAGAGACTCTAATCCTTATCATTGCAGAATTTTAAAAGGAAAGGTGCAGGATGCCCATTTTCACTTGTAACTCCACAAAGAAAAGGGTTAGAGACTTCCTTTAAAAACATGAAAGCTAGGAGCTACTACACCTTTGCAACAGATGATTGTAATCTTGCAGTTCTATTGGGATCTAACAACTCCTGGTTTTTAAAAGCCTTCCAGTAGAAAGGGAAGGAGTGATGGCTGTGGGAAGGGGGCTGATGCAAGAGAAAAGTGGGAGAAATGGCTGTGTGGATTCTCCACTGTTATCGCAAATGCCTCTGTATTTGCAACAGCAATGGCAGCTGCACAAAGAACCATCTCTGTGTGGATGTAGCCTTAGCATCTAGCTCTCTGAGCTATTTATAATTTCTGGAAACAAAAGTCAAAAATGACAGACCCTGCAGAAGTGTTCCACTGGCAGAGACACTTTCCCCCAGCAGAAGTTGCCTTTCCCAGTTGCAAAAGTCTTGGAGGCATCTTGTGTCAGCGGAACTTTGGGGGGGTGGGGGTGGGAAAGCACCTTTGCTAGCAGAATGGAGATGTGGAATCCAACCCTGAAACCACTGTGTCCTGAAACCATAATTCATGTTTTCTCCCTCCTCCAAGCCAGATGAAGAGTTCTAGCAAGTCTGAAAGCTTGCACACTGTTGCATGATATTTAGGTCAGTCATTACAAAAGACATTACACGTTTGGCTTTAGAATATGCTCGTTGAACCTGATGAACTCCTTGCAACCTTTGTCTATAATTGTACATTTTACTATAACCTTGTGGAGATGAGGAATGCCAAGAAACCAGTGACCAGAAAACTGTTCTCATGTTAAATTAAGTAATAAATAAAACCTTCCGGGTTAACTATCTCAGTTTCTTAGCTGCATCGCTTAGTCATCAATCTACTGGTTGACAGTGCTGGGAGTGATTGCATTAGAACTTCTTAACGCCTCCAGGAATTTTTCACTGTAGAATTTATTCTCTCCCCTGGCCAGTCCATTTATTTTTATACAAGGCTTTTGAAAATTAACCCCTTCTTATCCATTTTGGTTTCCAGTCTACAGCTATTCTCCACCTCCCATGATCAGTAGGTGTGCTGGTATGCCTCCTCCCCATGTAATGCAGGACACCTCCATGAAAATAAGCTTGCAGTCATAAATGGATGCAAACAGGCACTCCCTCAAAACAGCAGATCTGCTGCTTTGCATCAGATCACAGAGAGAGCGCAGCCCATGGCTCTTGATCTTCAGAGCCCTCACAGCTTTCTCTGCCACTCTTTTTCTGCTTCCAAAATCAACCGTGTTAAACTATGGGTTTCCACAAACATCCTGCCAGGGATTCCTCTCAGCCCTTGCAAATGAATCATCCTACCAATTAGCCCTGCAAATGAGTTGTCCATTCAGTGGACCACTCACAGCCATCAAGGGAACATTACCATTCTTTCGTCAAGTCAGGCACCGTATTAAGAACCAGCCCCCACCACGATAGACCAGATAGCAAGCTAAGGGTGAAATGACATGTAATTTAGATTCACATAAATTAGATAACATTTAAATTGCATGGAATTTAGATTACATGTAATTTAGATGTAACTGTCATTTAGATGCAAAAACAGCCGAGTGTGTGTATTTGTATGCAATATAGGCTGGGTATTGGGGAAGGGAAGGTTTGCATTTTCCTCCTGCCCCCCAATTCTCCACAATCTGAAACTGACCTTCCAGACTGCTTCCAGCCATATCAAGGGGAAAAGACAGGCGCAATTGACATACCTGTCTTTTTTTCCCCTGGCGGGGGCGGGGGGGGGGAGCATCTCAGATCAGAGAAGGAAATTCCCCCTTTCCTAACACCACAACCTTGACCCATATCACCCTCTCCCTCTCCCAGTGTGGCTCTCTGACTTTAATATACACATCTGGACACCTAATCACAGATCCTGTCATCATGAGTAGTTCAGCCCTTCTCCAAATGTGAATTGGGCCATTTTGGTTATTTCTTGAAGCTTCCGTGCTGCTTCTGAGTGTACAGAGTCCTAGATAAGCAAATGTAAATTGTTTGTACTAAGCAGCAGTGTTTTCAAATGTCTGCAAGTTAAATCTGAGCTTTACATTGCTGTGATAGCTAAATGGGCTCAAGGGGCCTTGTGTAACTCATCAAGATGGCATTTAAACATTGTATTCTGAGTTAGACCTATTGAACCCAGGGGGCAGCTTTCCAGGGTCTCTGGAAGCAAAGATATTTTGTAACATTTTCCCCCCTGAGGTCCTTTAACAGGAGGTGTCAGGGCTTGAACTGGGGAATTGCTGTCTACAAAGTACATGCTTTGCTACAGAGCATCACAACAAATAATTGGTATTTGGAGAAGGGAGCCATAAAGGATTATCCAACTGGGAAGAGTGAGGTCATGTGCTTTTTCTGTGGCAAGTTCAGTCCATTGGAGCAAGAGATAGGATTTATACCTAGCCCTTCGCTCAGAGTGGCTTTCAGTCTTCATTCCCTTCCTCTCTCCACAACAGACACTCTGGCTGAGATCACACACACTAAATAACACACTTTATCCATTTTCAGTGCACTATCCAATTGGATTTTACTGTGTGAACTTGCAAAATCCAGTTGGAAAGTGCATTGAAAATGCATTATTTAGTGTGTGGGATCACAGTTCCTGTGAGGAAGGTGGGGCTGAAAGAGCTCCTTCAAGAACTGCTCTTGAAAGAGTAGCTCTTTCAAGAACTGCGACTGACCCAAGGTCACTTGGCAGGTGCATGTGCCGGAGTGGGGAATCAAACCCAGTTATCCCGGATTAGAGTCCACACACTTATCACTGCACCAAACTGGAATGGCTTGCCAGTGTTGATCTGAATGGTGCCTCTGCTTCCTGGATTATTTCAAAGGGCATTTGGTGGAGGGCAAATTGTTTGAGCTGTGTGTTTTCTCTTGTGGTGCAGTGGTTAGAGTATCTGACTAGGATCTGAGAAACCCAGTTTGAATCCCGCCTCTGCCACAGAAGTTCACTGGGTGATCCTGGGCCAGGCACTCTTTTTGCCTCACCTTCCTCACAGGGCTGCTGTGAAGATAACAAAAAAGGGGAGATCGATGTAAATTGCTTTGGATCTAAATAAACATCCAAATAAACAGGCATGATGTGGTTTTTATCTGATTGACTATTATATTGTTTCTATAGGTTTGAAACTTGGTTGGCAAGAAATTACTTCAGAGAGGTGGCTGAAGGCCAGACAAAATAAATATGGTCCTGAAGGAATGGCAGACTTCCCTGTACCACTAGAGGACCCCTGTGCCAGCAGCTCTGGCATCAGGCCTCCAACTCTCTTGTCACTTCTGTCCCACATCACTTCAGACCCATGAGCTGCTGTTGATTTTTCAGAATCATTATAATTGTTAATTCAACATCTGGTTGCCTTAGATAATTGTGTCTCAACTGAACTTGGGTTTAGTGGCTCTTTTGGCTCATTCAGTCTTAATTGCAAAGCTTGTCTTTAGAAAGAAAGAAAGAAAAATAACAAGACAGAAGGCAGTTTTTATCCCTGAGGGCTGCAACTATGGGGCTGTGCTTGTGTGTGCAAAATGAGCAGCTCAGAGAGGCATAATGTGTACTATCGTCATGGAAACGACACAGATATAGAGATGCCAACAAACTACCTCCCCAGCAGGCTGACCTTAGGCATGTTTCCTTGGAAATAATTTCTACTGATTTCTAACAGGACTTACTCCAGAGTAAATGTATACTGGACTAAAGAAAGAAAGGAGAGGCTATTATTGCCAGGTGTCCATTGAAGAAAGGAGGTCTGGGTAACCACTAGAAAGGCTTCTGCAACGGAACGGCCATAAAAACAAAGGCTATTTTTGAAATGATTCACTGGAGAGAAAACTTTTTGCATAATGAAGAACCATCCAGATTCAAAAAGATGGATAAAGGAGATGTTTAATATGACAGCTGGAGAATTTCTAAATTTCTAAAATGAGTAGAAATGCAGAAGTAGGAAGGGGTAGAAATTTGAGAGGAAAAATGATCGGAAGGGAGAGGATTACGTAACTGCACCCCCAGTACTGCCAGTTTCAGGGTCCCAAAGTTGCCTTTCCTTTTTAAAAAAAGTTAGGAGGAAAGAACACAAAACCACCAGTCACATGTAACAGAGTGTGGAGGACAATGAAAATAAAACAAAGATTCAGCAGCTTTCCCAAAGTAGACACACTTATGTGTTAAACAATCCCTTTTCTTACATTTCTATGGCTAGGCAAATGAGAAGAACTCTAATAACCTTATGCTTTCCAAAAAAAGAAGTGTTTTGGTCTCATTGTTGAGGACTGAGGCAAGCTATTGCCACTTGAGTAAAGTGTGCTTGTGAGCCGTGATTTGGCATCCTTCATGTTTCTGAAAACCAAGTTTCTGAAAACCATAAACAACTGCGCGAGTGAGGGACAGGAGCTGCAGCACAGCCAGGAGGGGAACGGGGGCCTGTGGTGAAGTAACCCAGCTCCCACCCCCTGTTTCTGAGACCTCCGGGGAATGCCCCAGAGTGCCCGGGAGGGGCGACGGCGGCACCGGGAGACCGGGAGGGGTGCCCAGGGTGCGACATGATCCTAATGCGAAAGCCACATGTATAGGCAATGAAGCTCTGAGGTTGGTCATTGTGTGTGTCCAATATGGCCTTAGTGCCCTCTTTAGTACTGTGTAGTAGGTAGCATATAGACAAGAACTGTGAAGATCCAGGTTCTAGGGATGCCAGCCTCCAGGTGGGACCTGGGGATTCCCTGGAACTGCAGATTATCTCCAGACAACAGATCAGTTTCCCTGGAGAAAACAGATGCTTTGGAGAGTGGACTCTATGGCATTGTGAGGTCCCTGTCCTCCCAAGGCTCCTCTTGTGGATTAAAAACCAGTTAATAAACAGGAAACAGAGAGTGAGTAGAAATGGGCAGTTTTCACAGTGGAAGGTGGTCAGCAGTGGGCTACCACAGGGCTCAGTACTAGGTCTGATGCTTTTTAACTTGTCCTTTAATTATTTGGAGTTTGGAGTGTGCAGTAAAGAGGCTAAATTTGTGGATGACACTAAGACCGATTTTGCACTAGGCTTGTTCCGGGTGAATAACCCTTTTGCTCCCAATGCTCCTCTTGGTTTTCGCACAAGCTGCCCCAGAGCTGCGAGCTGGCATGCCGCTTTTCCACAGCAAGCAAGATCCTCTTACAAACGGTTTCTGTTTGCTGCGGAAAAGCGGCCCGCTAACTCACAGCTCCAGGGCAGCTTGTGCAAAAACTGAGAGAAACCCCAGGGGCAAAAGGGCTCTCCACCCAGAACAAGCCCTAGTGCGAAATTGGTATCAGTTGTTCAGAGCAGTGAAAACCAAGAAGGACTGTGAAGCACTCCAGAGGAATCTGTCAAGGCTGGGCAAGTAGGTGCCAATGTGGCAAACGAGGTTCAGCGTGGGAAAGTGCAAAGATGATGCACATTGGAGCCCAAAATCCTAACTATAAATATATATTGAAGGGGTCCAGCTTGTGGTAACTGACCAGGAGAGAGATCTTGGAGTCAAGGTAGATAACGCACTGAAGATGTTAAGTCAGTGTGGTACTGCGTTTTTTTTTTAAAAGCAAAAACAAAGCAAATCAGCAAGTATCATAATGCCCCTGTATAAATATATGGTGTGGCCTCATTTGAAATACTGTGTACCATTCCGTTACCAGACCTCAAAAAAGATATTATAACATTGGAAAAGTTGCAGAAAAGGCAACTAAAATGATTAAGGGGATGGAACACCTTCCCTATGAAGAAAGGTTAAAGTAGTAAGGGCTTTTCCGCATGGAGAAATGATGGTTGAGGGGGGGCGGAGGTTTACATAGAGAGGTTTACAAAATTATGCATGGGATAGAGAAGGTAGAGAAATAAGTACTTTTCTCCCTTTCTCACAATACAAGAATTTGTGGGCGCTCAATGAAATTAATGAACAGTAGGCTTAGAATAGATAAAAGGAAGTACTCCATCAAAATTTAAATGTGGAATTCACTGCTGCGAGAAGTGGAGACAGCTACAAGCATAGGCAGTTTCAAGGGGGGATTAGATAGACATATAGAGCAGAGGTCCATCAGTGGCTATTACCACAATGTGTAGATGGAATGTATTCTTGGTGCTTGAGGGGCCACAATGAGAGGACTTCTGGAGTTCTGGCTGCACCTCCAGTTTTTGGCCATTGTGTGACACAGAGCATTGCCCTGATCCAGCATGTCTTAGGACTCACTTTCTTGTTTAGTCCTGGGAAGGTTGAGAGCTTGCCCTTTGGCTTCTAATCATTAGGTAGTTTAAGGGCTGGTGGCAGATTACCAAACAGGTGTGTGAGGAGTCACACCCCAGGGTTTTTGTAATTTCGTGTTTTGCAGCCCTTAACAAAAGATTCTTGGCACATGATTGGACTGGGAGCCTTTGACACCATGTAGAAGATATTGAATTTATACCCTGCCCTATACTCTGAATCTCAGAGGGGTCACAATCTCCTTTACCTCCCCTACAACAGACACCATGTGAGGTAGGTGGGGCTGAGAGAGCTCTCACAGAAGCTGCCCTTTCAAGGACAACTCTGCGAAAGCTATGGTTCACCAAAGCCATTTCAGCAGCTGCAAGTGGAGGAGTGGGGAATCAAACCCGGTTCTCCCAGATAAGAGTCTGTGCACTTAACCACTACACCAAACTGTATTCTACCCTGAGGTTTTTTTTTTGGGGGGGGGGGGGTTTGAGGAAGGGTGACATTAAAAATACAACAGATAAATAGCCACATTTTTTTTTACATAGGCTAGATTTATTATAACTTATCCCTACTATCTTGTCCTTATTATATGTACAGGACTGATTATTCTAGACATATAGCAGGATCTGACAGTTTCCTTTATATGCCTTCAGGTAGAAAATAAAAGGACCTGAAGATGATTTACGATGAAGCCTCAAATATGTTTGATGGATTGTTAATCAACCTAATAGTTAAAAGCACATCCAAGGCTATTTATCATGTTGATGGACTAAGACAGCTTGGCTTGAGGAGGCTTATTAATATTAATGCTACACAAGTTAAATATGTGAGAAAAGCTGAATGAAAAACTGAATGCTAATTTTGGGCCAAAATGACCTGGGTTCAGATTACTGCTCAGCCAGGGAAAAGTCACTGGGCTGTCTTGCATGCCCCTTGCAGGAATGTTGGGAGCATAAAGGGAAATAAATAACACAAAGAGCATTTCCCTAAGCTCCTTGGAAGAAGGAAACAAAGCATACATGTAACAATCAATAGCGTGACACAGAACTAAATGGGTCATTTCTTTCTTCAAGGCTCTCATGTTCTTAATAATGTGATCAAGCACATAAATCAGGCACTCTTGTGGAGCTTATGTTGAAACTTTCAAAGCTCTGATGCATTTTTGCCCTGTGTTTTTGTTTTGCAGTTTATCCATCATATTTTTATTTTGCCCTGCCTTCCAAGGAGGTCAGGGCAGCAGATAGGGTTGCCAACTTTAGACTGAGAAATTTCTGGAAATTTGGGGTCAGAGCTTGAGAGTGAACTTTGAGGAGGGAACAGAGCACAGCAGGGGTGTGATGCCAGAGAGTGCACTCTCCAAAGCAGCCATTATCTCCAGGGATCTGGCCTCTATAGTCTGGAGATCAATTGTAATTCCAGGAGAACTCCAGGTCCCACCTGCTGGCATACATAGTTTCTCTATTATCCATTTTAGCTCTTATGCAAACCCTAGGGGGAGAAGGAGATGGATGGATGGATTTATACCTGGTCCTTCACTTGAAGTCTCAGAATGGCTTATAATTTTCTTCCCCTCCTCTCTCCACACCAGACTCCCTGTGAGGTAGGTGGGGTTGAGAGAGCTCTTCAAGAACTGCTGTTGAAAGAACAGCTCTGAACAAACTTGAGACTGACTCAAGATCACATCAGCAGCTGCATGTGAAGGAGTGAGGAATCAACCCTGGTTCTCCAAATTAGAGTCCATCACTCTTAACCACTACACCAAACTGGCACTCCAACTGGGAGGTAAGTTTTGATTTAAAACTTAAAAAAATATATTTATATGATTTATTGCCACTGTCTGGCCTTATCAGGGCCCCCAAGGTGTCTAAGAGGTTAAAGAGGTACATAATAAAATCATATCTTAAAAACCACTAAAACAAAAGCCCCATCATCAAAACAATTAAAATCAGCCTGACGCACTAACCACTATACACCACTGTTAATCTATAAGCAAGCAATGCCAAAACTTAAACTGGAATAAATTGTTAGTCTTTAAAGTGCTGTTACACTTCTGTTTTATTTGCAGGCAGAGGAGACTACCCCAAAACTCAAAGGCCGGTCTTCAGGGCTTGGTTCACCCCAGTTGTGGCATGTAACCTGAGAACTGCTGAAGAATGGCTTCAATGAACCAAACAAAACATCAGTGCTAATTAGGGTTTCATGAAGATTTCTTTTGCACAGTAGAAAATAAAAGCTTGCCCAGAAGTGCCTCTTCACTGTCAGTGATTCATAGCAACTATTGCTTTCGGCATGACACTCAAATCTCATGAGCTCCTACTGGTAACAGCATTTCCAACAGACGAGGGCATACAAGCATATTTATCACAAAACTGTGCGGAGTTCTTTGTTTCCACTTTTGCATCTTCCTAATAGGAGGGAGTGAATGTGGGAGGCGGGGCAGGAAAGCTTCTCACAGCTGCTTACTTCTCAGTCATTTCTGTGAACAAAGACTGTGTGCACCCCACTAACCACTCATTCCACAGGGATACAATCTTTCCCCTAACCTTCCCCCCTCCAACACACACGGAAGACCTTTCCTACAAATGAACCTTTCAAACAGGTCTTCAGTTACCTCAGTAGAAATCCCTTCTATGAGTCACCGGGTTAGGCATGATGAGGTGGAGAGTGGGTGAGTAAAGAGTTGCTTGACAATCAATCAAGCATGCAAAATGAAGGGCAGCGGGTTAAGAATGCTCAAAAGCTTACACAATTCTGTCACAGTTTTAAAGAAATACATTGCCCCCTTCCACCTGCAAAGAGCCAGAAAAGTAAGTTAAATAGCTTAATAAATCCAAGTCCAAGACATGTGGTCCCCACCAAAATGGTGAGACAGAAATGAAAGAAAAATCAGTAAGTTGTTTGAGAGCATAATAGATCTGTGCATGCTTAAGGTCTGGAAAGAAATTCTTGTAGGAAGTGGACATGGGTATTTAGGTCTACAGTAAACCAGCAGAAGTCATCAGCAGGGTCATACCATTTCTTGTTTCCTAGGAAAGTCCAGCTGAACTCAATGGAAGATACAATGAGATTCAGACACTTTTGGGAACTTGAAAATGTGATTAAGGATGTGGCTGGATAATGGCCACACGTCATTCTGATTTTGGATGAGCTGGGCACCAAAAAGAATCCCAAGCCTGTGAAATGAAGATTTTCTTCATAACTTAGGTTTCTTGTATTTGTATGGTAGTTATAATATAGTGGGTTCAATGCAAGGAGGAGACGCGGTTGCAGTGATCATAGCTCTCTTCATTAGTTACAGCAAGGTAATGGCGGAACTAGAAGACTGCTTTACTGGGCCAACTATACAGTTCAAGGTTCCTGCGCTGGGACGCCATTGGATCATTTAAACAATCAGGGGGCCCATGATTTGGATCCTACTGCCCATTGTTCCTGAGTCCCCAAGCTCCGACCTAAAAGCTCCAATGAGCCATGCAGGAACCTGGATAATAGCAACATTAGTCCACATACACAACAGTGGTGTATAGTGCTGTGAAGTAACAGCAGACATATGGTGACCCTGTAAGGTTTTCAAGACAAGAGACAAACTGAGGTGGTTTGTCATGGCCTGGCTCTGCATAGCAAGCCTTGACTTTCTTGGTGGTCTGCCATCTAAATACTAGACAGGACCAACCCTGCTTATATTCTAATATTTGATGAGGCTGGGCTAGCCTGGGCCATCCAGGTCAGGGCAATCTTGTATTCATATACTTAGATTTTATAACATTACTTAGGGCCTGTCAACAGTTACCTAATTTATGCGGTAGAAGGCTAGAAAGGTCCAGGTTTTCCACACTGCTACTACACACTAAGGAGGGCAGCCCGTCATGCCAGTCTTCTGTTTGACATGGCCGCTGCCACCCCCGCCCCACCGCAGCTGCTCCTCCGAGATGGGCTCAGCCTGAGCCCATCTCGGAGGAGCAGCCACGGCGAGCAGAGAAGAGGCGGCAGCTGTGCAGCAGTGTCGCCCGCTCCGAGACGGGGCGGCTCGCCACGCTCCCCGGCGCCGTTCCCCCCTCCCCTAGCTCCACCTGTGTCTCCTGGCTCCACCCCCAAAGTCTCCTGGCTCCACCCCCAAAGTCCCCAGATATTTCTGGGATTGGACTTGGCAACCCTATCACCAACACATTAACCAAACCACCATTACAGTTCCAGGCTTCCAAGGAATACGTAAAGACTTGTTCAACACTCAAAAGTGATATGAATATAAATTATCCAAACGTGCATAAAGTAGGTTCTCAACAGAATTTCGATCATTATATTTCCTGTTTTGATAAATATCTTTGTCAAGAGATGCATGTATAAATAATCTCAGAGTATAAAAGCAAACAAACAACAAGGTAGAAGCATCACTATCCAGCTAAAAATACAACAACATTGCAATGGCTAGAGGTCAATGTATGCTGCCAGGGCCATACTTACTTAAGCCTTTACTCTGAGGCTCTCAAAACCATGTGTCAACTTCAAAAATATTCATTTTAATATTTCTTATCTCTGGAGCCTTACAGCCTCTGTAATATTCAGGACTCAGTGGTACATACTTCCTGTTGGGCCAGTAGCCCTCAATGAAAGTAGTCCCCACACACTTCATATAGATACAACCTAACACAGGTGCTTCAAGCAGAGAAGCCACTTTTTAAAGAGACAGTATCAAATTATAAAAAGCATGACAAATCATTTTGCTGATTGAGACCTGATTCTAAGGCATTAAACATGTGGATAAACCTGGCTTCTTGCTGCAAGAGCAGTTTTTATTGGGGAATCTTGCTTCAGAGCAACTACATCCAAAAGATATTTTGTGTTTAGAGAACTCCACTTAAAACCTCACTGCTCTTTGCGTCAGTTCAAACTCACTATAGGCTGTTTCTCTTCCCCTCCCTCTAGCTGCAAGCTGTCACTTTCTAAAGGCAATTGAGAGAATTATTCATCCACCGAGGAACATTTATGTTCTTTTGTTAAGCGTCTGACCGCTCATTAGTTGTACAGCAACAGGCAGCAGTCACTGTAATCAAAGTAGACGCATTCATAATAAGACTGACACTGAACTTCCAATGAGTGACAAGTCAAAGGCTGCACCCACTCCCTTTATGGCAACATCTGATACACTCTCCTGTATCCACGCCAGCTACTCCTGGAATAATAGCACTGTTAATCACAGTGTGCACATCCAACACTTGGGCCTGTATTCATTACCAAAGGAATGAATGCCTGGAGAATGCTTTGCCTCCCAGCCTTGTATTTAAAAGTGTACTTTGTCACACACTCCAGATTTTAGGCAAAAAAACCACAAAAACAAAACCTGCTCAACTTTTAATGCGAGAGTTGCTGAGTGGAGCAGCATGGAGAAGGGCTGATGACCTGACAAAATGCTATAACATTAAGCCCTGCACATCACTGCCATCCATGCACATTTCTTCATCACTAGAAGCATGAAAGGTCTCTTGCTATTTGTTCAAAGGGTTTCTTCACGCTTTGTCAAAACTGACAAGCCTAGAAGAACAGCCATTTGCTCCTGCATCAGCCATTAAAGCTCCTGGGAAACGACACTGCTCACCTAAGGAATGAAGAAATGAGCCCTGTTTTCACAAGGAAATGTGATACATCTGCAAACAAGTATATGGCACTGACTTGCCCATATGGAACAGCCTTCCTACGTAAACAGTGAAGAGGACATGGGAGGGCAGAACCATTCATAAGAATTAAGATTATTCTCACCTCAGAAGTTGAGGGTACATGGAAGGCCCTTGGGAGCACTGCTATTCTGCATTTCAACCCATCTTCAGTGACTTAAGCAGAAGCACTTTCTATATGCAGATGAAGAAACTTTTGGGAGCTACTTTGGCTAAAGCAGGAGTGAAAAACTGTGTGTCGGCTAATAATCCAATGTATTCATCTGCTCTGTGCTATATATTTGCCTTCCAGAAAAATAATGTGCTGAGTCAGGAAGGACTTGTGCTGCATGTAAGCCTGTGCTCAACTAGGTGATGGAATAGCCTGTGGAAACAAATAGGGACAAAGACTTCAGAAAGACTCTGTTAAAGCCACTGCTTTGAAAAGAGGATATACTCTTGGCTGGTTCAAATTATTTCATCACCTCAAGCAAGGTACATGGTTGCAAAACCTTTCCCATTAGCTCCTAAATGGTTTTAGTGCAGTTTCTTGGAAAGTAACCTATGGTATTCTGGGATATAATGTTCTTCCATTTTTAATTTCTTAAGCATTAATATGGAATATTGATTAATTCATTGCGAGGGATCATAGTTCCTTGATGTGGAATGTATTTTAATGGGTGTTATAACTACTTTCCCCCCAAAATTTATTGTAATGTAGCTACTTGCCGAATAAAAAATGGTTTAATTAGAATTTAACAATTTTATCGTACCAACTATTGCTTATAAATACTGAAATGGGCATAGTGAATGGCTACTGTGTTTATCTTATACTTTTGAGATTTATGAACAAAGACATACATAGCTGAGCTCAATTTGTTAATTTTACTATTCTGTCATTGTGCCATTTTACATTCTAAACCACTGCCTACCAGATAATTTTACTTCACTGTCATTGGTTATTAAATCTGTACCATGTTGCATTCTGGGCCACTGCCTACCAGCTATGTATGGCTCTGCTCAGCTATGTATGGCTTTGCTCACCGTGCTGGATCCCTCGTCTGATAAAGTGTGCTTAAGAGCACACGAAAGCTTACGTTCTAAATTAAAATTGGTTGGCCTTAAAGGTGCAACTTGACTCCTGCTATGTTCAGCTGCTTCAGACCAACATGGCTGCCTGCTTGGATCTTTCGAGCTTTATGTAGAAACATCACAAACTACCTCTCTTGCATCTCATGGCCATTTACACCCCAAATATTCCTGAATATAGTAAATATGTTAAGGATTCACACCATGCATTTGATAAAATAGGTTTTCCTTGTTCTTGCCACTCACCATACAAGGATGTATTTTTCAGAACAATCTGCCAATGCAGAGGGAAAAGGATATTTCATTTTTGTTTTAAATATTTTTATCAAAGCTTAAAATGTGTGCAGATGTTTGAACAGAGCTCTTTCCTTACCCTCAACTCTGATTCTCCTCTATTTCCCATCCCTAGAAGCTCTTGTTGTGGAATAAAAATGCAAGTAACTAATTACATCTAATTTGCAAGCAGCTAGTGCATCCAATTTGTATTTAACATGGAAGTTTGCAGTAGGCATGTTCAGAAAGGGGAATAAAATCCAGCAAATTAATTTAAAAGAGTTTATGTTAGGCCAGTTCCTTCACACTGCTCTATAATTTATGTGGTCAGCATAATATAATCTGTACCTAAATATGCAGAGAAAGCAGAAGTATCACAAAATTAAACCCCTTTATAACAATGAGGTAATGGTAATGACTTGTATCTTTCACAGAAGAAAAACAAACCAAGATCACAGTGTAAAACGTAATAACAAGCAATCATTACCATATGTGACTACTGTATTTTATAGTTCGTAAAAATATAAATGGTCCTTATATAGCACATAAATAATAGAAAAATCTCACAACAAATAGTATGATCTTGTATCACAAAAAATAGAAAAATCTCATTGTTGTGATATTGTAGAACAGCTTCTGTAGTAAGTTGATAAGCATCTAGATGTAAGTCCATTTCATAGTTGATCTTCCTCAGAAGTTATTCATAGTAGATCTTCAGCAATTGTCTCCCTCTTATTTACAACTCAGCTTTTACACAAGAAGCAAGACAGTCCATTAACCTTTCCATAATCAGGAACAAAGCCTTCTGCTCTAATCTTTGCCAATAAAACACTCTCTTCTTGTGATACAGGATCACACTGTTAGTCGTGCGATTTCTCTGTTATTTCTGTGGTGTGTAAGAACCATTTGTAAACCAAGCTGTGCTGGATCAAACCAAAGATATTTCTACTGAAGCATCCTATTTTACCATGTGGCTGGTGGAAAGGCTGCCAGCAGCAGGTGAAACCAAATAGCCTTTCCCCACAATTTAAGCAACAATTGGTATTTAGCGTTATTATTTAGCCACTGATGGACCTCTCCAATTCCATGAATCTGTCAACTCCCATTTTAAAATCATCTAAATCAATGACCATCACTCCTTACATTAGTTAATTCCATAAATTTTGTAATGTAGTATCTCCTTTTGGCTGTCTTAAACCTAGTGCTGATGATGAGTGACCCAAAGTTCTAGTAGGGAGACAGAAAAAGAATCTCTCTTCTCATTTTCTTCACATTATACATTATTTTATCAGCCTACATAAACTATAATGTTATAAACCTTCGTAATTGTTTAAGAAATAGCTTGTCGACAAACACAGCTTTTCTCACTTCTTACAAATCAAGTTGTACCCCCAAATGTGTTAAAGATTAAGCAATCTCCCCTGGTTTCTTTTCGTTAGTATGTGAGGATCCACCATATTATCTAATTCACACAGCCCATGATCCTTGTGGGCAATGGATTATTTTGAAATTAGCTTGCATACAATTTCAATCATAGCAGAGCATCTTCCTTTTGGATGGATACCCACAGACACCTGTTCCCATCACCCAAATTCCGTCTACAGTTTTCCAATTCCTCCTTTTCCACCTGACTGTAAGCAGCAGGAGTCTCAGATCTCTTACCACCTCACCCTCATCATTAGGGATGTGGCAACAACACTTGCAGAAGGCCAGTGTCCCAATTAATTACAGCTGGGCAAGGCAAGGAGGCTTAGCTGGAAATCACCACTCTGCCATGGAAACTCATTGGGTGACCTTGAGCTAGTCACACTCTCTTAGGCTAACTTACCTCACAGGGTTGTGAGGATAAAATGGAAGAGAAGAAATGATGAAAGCTACTTTGGTTCCCATTGGAGAGAAAGACAGGATAGAAACTATTTACTTTGCTTATATGCACATAGGGAATCTTCTTTATAGTAAAAGTCATCCTCTCTGGCTTCTATTGAGGTTTGCATGCTGGTCTGACCAAATGATCTTGTTGTTTTTGCACAAACAGGGAACTGAATCTGGCATTGCTTGGGCTATATCCATACTTCTTGTTCCACTCACAGTACAATTGCCAATAGAAACAGTAATTCAGAAAGACATCTCTACAAAATTGCTGGGGCAAGCTGTGTATATGTGAATGTGGTTGATACACAGCATGGGTTGCAATCTTGCACAAGGTTAAGGGGCTTAAACCTCACTGACTTCTATTATTATTCTATTATTTATAACTGTTTAGGCTTGGAGCCACTTAACTCTATGCAGGATCGCAGACATTGTCTTTTCTTCCCTTCATCTTTCATTGTATTGCAACTGACTGAGCAAAAAAAAAAGGTTATTTCTTCCTCCAAGATACAAGATTCGTCATGTTCGTTGACCTCATCAAGTGCTGGCAAATTTGTGCAAATCTCTTGTCTCCAGTAAAATCTCTCAAACCCTGTAACTGGGGGGCATTGTCAGCAAAAGTTACATCAGCACAGCCTTTCAGAAATTGATCTTAATGTTTGTCCAAATTAACACTAAAGGACTTTATCATATTTTATCATTTCCTGGATGGAAATTCATCTCCATGTAGGAAAAAATTCCCCAACATATGTACTCGATGCAAGAAAAAAGACATCATTTGTTATACTTCACATGCTCACTCAAAACAGACCAGTCTCCTTGCACTAATGATAACAGATAAACAGCTTTAAGAAATAAATATCCTCATTTGCTTCGGGTGTGGGGGGGGAATCAATGCATTCACAGTATCTTGGCATGATATTATCACTGAGGTGGCTGAGGTCCCAGAAAACATAAAAAGTACAATAAAGACAGTTTTATTATAGCAGTCCTTGTCAATGCAAAGTTTGCAAAGTAATTTTTTTCAAGCATGTCTTTAGGTACAATGGCGAAGCTGTTAGCTGAAAGTGCCCCATTCATAATAAGCAAGCCAAATAAGCAACAAACTCATACAGACTCCTAAGTCAATTTATTTAGAGTGAATCCACAGCACTGAGCAATAATTTTGGACCCTTGATATTCTCAGATGTGCACTGCTTCCACACAGGGACGATTCCCTATTGTGCACTCATTGCTGCTACAATTGCAGGGGCATTCACAGGGGCAATGGCGGGCCCACATAATGGTATCCTTCATGGTCTCATGGTGTGTAATGTACTGGGAGACGAGACGTGGTGAAGACTTCAGGCTTTATTCGCTAGTACATTACGGAACTGGGGAACACGCGGCCGGGTCCGCCAATATATACAAACACCCCGGAACAACCCCCCCGCTGGCCAGCCCAATCCTGGCCAGTTAAACTTCCCGCGCTTGACATTGATTGGCCATGACTTTCCCCGCGCTGTGCCTGGTCGCCCGAGGACGCGCGGCGCGTGTGTAGAGTCCGATACTCTACACTCCTCCCCCCCTAGTTCAGACCACATAGTCCCGGAGGTATGCTGGTGCTCTCCGTTCCCGTGTCGATCTCCTCGGGGTCGCTCGTGGAGCTGGGTCTGGTTCTGGTGTGGGCGATGCTGCTCTTGGTTGTGGGACGCTGGGGTCTGCTTCTGGCTCCGGCTCTGATTCGGTGTCTCTGGGGGCATCATAAGTAGGTAGTTCCTGTATTGGCGGGGCCCCCTCCGGCGCTTCTGTTGCTAGCTGTTCCCTATTCCCTGCCTCCTCCATTTCCTCGGGTAGGGCGCGGCGGCGCAGCTGATCTATGTGCCGTCTTAGTACCTGGCCCCCCTCGGTGGTCACCTCGTATGACCTGGAACCTGTCACCCTAAGGACTCTCCCCGCGACCCAATCGGGGCCGCTTGCGAAGTTCTTCGCGTATACAGGGTCACCCGGAAAGAACCCCCGCACTGCCTCCCGGACCTCTGGGGACCCGCGGACCTCGGGGGCCCGGTCTGGGTGCAGCCTGTCTAGACGGGTTGTCAGTTTCCTCCCCATGAGCAGTTCCGCGGGGCTGGATCCCGTTATAGGGTTTGGGGTGATCCTGTTGTGGAACAGGAAGGCTGAGAGGCGGTGGTCCCAATCCCCATGTACTATTCTCCCCAGTGCTTCCTTGGTGGTCCGCACCATCCGCTCCGCCTGGCCGTTGGTTGCCGGATGGAATGGTGCGGACCTTATGTGTCGTATGAGGTACCTCTCCGTGAACTCCCGGAATTCCCGGGAGGTGAAGGCCGTTCCGTTATCCGTCACCAGGGTGTCTGGGATCCCGTGCGTGCATAGGACCTTCCTGAGTGCTCGGACGGCTGCCGCCGTGGAGGTTGAGGCTACCGGAATCACCTCTAACCATTTTGTGTAGGCATCCACAAGTATAAAAAAGATCTGGCCCTGATACGGGCCGGCAAAATCTAAGTGGAGGCGGGACCATGGCCGCCTGTTAGACTCCCATCTGTGGACCGGGGCTGACGGGGGATCGGGCCGGGATTCTTGGCAGGGTTGGCACCTCCTCACCCACCCCTCAATTTCCTCATCCATGCCCGGCCACCACACATAACTACGGGCCAGGGCTTTCATCCTCACGATGCCCGGGTGGGTCTCGTGGAGGTCTTCCAGTACCTGTTTGCGCAAGGGGGGGGGGAACCACCACCCGGCTGCCCCAAAGCACGCACCCCTTGTGTGTCGATAGCTCGTCCTTTCTGGACGCGAACGGTCTGAACACTTCTTCCACTTTGCCTGCCGGCCACCCCCTCCCCACCCAGTCCCTGACCCGTGCCAGGATGCGGTCCCTCCCTGTCGCCCGGGCTACCTCTGCCGCGTGCAGTGGGCGCTCAGGGAGAGATTCAATGAGCATTACCCCATGTGCGGGGGCGGGGTCGGGTTCTGTTATGGGGAGCGGCAGGCGGCTGAGGGCATCGGCGTGTCCCATGGCTTTGCCCGGGCGGTGTACCAGTTCATACGTGTAGGAGTTCAGGAACTGGTTCCACCTCAGGACCCTCTGGGATAGGATTTGGGGGGTCTGACGGTCTGCCGCCAGGAGGCCCAGGAGCGGCTTGTGGTCAGTGGCGATGGTGAAACGCCTACCGTAGAGGTAGTCGTTGAACTTGTGCACCCCCGCCACGATCGCCAGGGCCTCCTTATCGATTTGAGCGTAGTTCCGCTCCGCTGGGGATAGGGTCCGTGAATAGTATGCTACTGGCACTTCCCTCCCGTCCGGGAGTTGGTGCCCCAAGACTGCTCCCACCCCGTAGGGGGAGGCGTCGCAAGCCAGGATCAGTGGCAGGGTTTCATCATAGTGGTGCAAAACCGCGTTCGAGACCAATAGGTCCTTGACTGCCTGGAACGCCGCGGCTTGGCGCTTCCCCCAGACCCACGGGGCTTGTTTATCAAGCAAACGGTGTAACGGTTCCGCCACGGCGGCCTTGTGGGGCAGGAACGAGTGATAAAAATTCAGCAAACCCAAAAAACTTTGTAGCTCCGCTTTGCTTTTGGGAGCGGGGGCCTGCACAATGGCCCTAGTCTTGTCCTTAGTCGGGTGAATTCCAGCCGCGTCCACGGCGAATCCCAGGAACTCCACCCGCGGAACTCCCAACAGACATTTTTCCTTCTTCACTTTCAACCCCGCCGCTTGGAACCTCCGGAGGACCTCTCGCAGGCGGCCTTTGAACTCCTCTTCGTTCGGGGCGGCGATTAAAACATCATCGAAGAAGGGTTGCACTCCGGGAATTCCTTTAAGGAGAGAGTCCATTATGCTTTGGAAAATTCCCGGAGCCACGCTCACCCCGAACTGCAATCGTTTAACTCTAAACGCCCCCCTGTGGGTCACGATCGTCTGCGCCTCTGCTGTCTTAGCGTCGACTGGCAGCTGCTGGTATGCCTGTGCTAAGTCCAGCTTGCCAAAAACCCGTGCCCCTGCGAGTGTCGATAGTACATGGCTGACTACGGGGACTGGATACGGGTTATCCTGGAGCGCTTTGTTGATCGTGCACTTGTAGTCAGCGCAGATCCTTACGTCCCCGTTCGGTTTCACTGGCGTTACAATGGGGGTCTCCCAAGCCGCATAAGTTACCGGCTCCAAGACGCCCTGGGCCGTGAGGCGGTCCAGTTCTGCCTCAATTTTCGGCTTTAGGGCAAACGGGACGCGCCTTGCTTTGAGCCGTATGGGCCGGACCATGGGGTCAATCGGTAGGGTGATGGGCGGCCCCTTGTAGCTCCCCAGGGACCCATCGAAAACCTCGGGGAACTCCTGGCAGACCCCTTCGAAGTTGCTGGCCTGCACGTGCTCCACCCCTACCAGCTTGATCCCCAGTGGTTGGAACCAAGCTAACCCCAGAAGGGTGGTCAGTTGGCGCTTGACCACCAGTATGTCTAGGGGCCCCTTAAAGCTTCCCCTCTCCACATGCACCTGGGCCCACCCCACGACGTGAACCGGGTTTTTCTGGAAGTCCCTCAGTACGAAATCCGCTGGCCTCGTTTGGAGGCGGCGGCGGGGGCATAGTCTCGTAAGGGTCTCCTCTGAAATTATGGAGATCGAGGAACCCGAGTCTACTTCCATGACGCAGGGGGCGCCCTCGATCCGGACAGACATTTTGACCTTGTCCGGGGCTGCGAGGGGCAAGTTCAGTACCTGCAAGCTGGTGGATGCCGTCGTGTGGGTGTCCATGGAATCGTGATGCGCTGACGGTGGTCGACGGCTGCTCTTGGCCCGGCAAGCCCGGGCGATGTGGCCCATCTTCCCACAGCTTCTGCAGTCCAGGTTTCGGTACGGGCAGTCCCTCCTTTCGTGGGGGTCGCCGCAGCTGGCGCACTTGGAGCTGGGGTTGGTGGGGGCCCTCTCCGTCGCTCGTTGTCTCGCGGGGACCCGAGTTTCTGTCCTCTGTGGCCGTCGGAGCTGGAACGCTTCTTCCTCTGCTCGGTCCTCTGGTCCCATTTCTTCTTGGTGAACTGCCTCTCCCCGCGGCTGGCCATACGCCTTGGTGGCCCTCTTGAACGCCGTCGCCTCGTTGAAGGCTTGTTGTAGGGTGAGCTCCTCCTTTGCGAAGAGCTTCTGCTGCAGTCGCTCGTCTCGGAGGCCCCAGACGAAACGGTCCCTCAGGGCTTCGTCCCTCTTGTCGAAACTGCAGTTCCCGGCGATCTGCCGAAGGGCCGCCAGGTAGACCGCCGCTGTCTCCCCCGACTTCTGGTCCCTCTTGTGGAAGAGGAATCGGCGGGCGACGATGGACGGTTGGGGCGAAAAGTGGCCCGTGAGGAGTCTCACGACCTCCCCGTAGGTCCTCTCAGTCAGCTTCGCCGGAGCGGAGAGACCCCGTGCGATCTCGAAGGTTTCTTCTCCACAGACGCTCAGCAGGACGTCTCTCTTCCTGTCGTCATCTTCGATCAGGTTCGCACGCAGGTAGCATTCGACCCTTTCTGTGTAGGTCTCCCATCTCTCGGGGTGCTCCGGGTTGAACTCCGCAAGATGGCCCGTCGTTACACTTGGGTTCGCCATGGCGGCGGCGGGCTGTGCGATCCTGCGGTCTCCGCCTTCCTCGTCTCCGGCCAGGTCTGGTTCCCCTCGGGCGGCCGGACCTAGCTCGATTCCATCCTCGTCGCCAGTGTAATGTACTGGGAGACGAGACGTGGTGAAGACTTCAGGCTTTATTCGCTAGTACATTACGGAACTGGGGAACACGCGGCCGGGTCCGCCAATATATACAAACACCCCGGAACAACCCCCCCGCTGGCCAGCCCAATCCTGGCCAGTTAAACTTCCCGCGCTTGACATTGATTGGCCATGACTTTCCCCGCGCTGTGCCTGGTCGCCCGAGGACGCGCGGCGCGTGTGTAGAGTCCGATACTCTACATGGTGCTTGCCATTTCTTCTGCCATCCCTGCCTGAGCGCTTTCTGCTGGCTTAAAAAAAACATGACAGCAAGTATATTGCTATTGTATTAACAGCACTATAGCAATATATGTACTACCAGTCTTTAAAATAAAGTGGCCAAAGGCCCTCTGAAGGCAGGAGAGGGAATATGCAAGAAAAATGGTGCTGGCTGGGAGTAGGAAGGTTCACAAATCCACACCTTCCCATCTACACTGCAGACAAACCTGCTTTAATTCCAGTCTTACCAGACAGAGCAGACCAAAGCAAGTATAGGGACCATCAGGAAAAAAACTGACAAAACCATGGAAGAGGATGGAAGAAGAATGATTGGAAGATGATGTTATGTGGAGGCTCTGAAAAATGCTGCTCCGGTTTGAGAGCCAGGGCAGCCGGTTTGAGAGCCAAGCACCATGAGACCTCTCTATGTGGAAGCAGCCATTGTACAAAGATTAGACATGAGAACAGTCAAGCTGGGTCTGAACAATGGTCCATCTAACTCATTATTTGGCCTTTCAGTAGGCTTTCAGAAGCCTGTCTGTCAGAGAAGTTTACAAGCATCATATCAGAATATGGTGGATCAGCGTAAGGATGTGCATTTGTTTCAAAATGAATATAAATCGAACTGAAAAAAATAGTCCCTATAGGTTTCATGGTTGGAATAAAAAAAAACCAAGAAGCAAAATGGATAATGTTGTCACATTGAACCTCCATGCTCCCACTGGACATGGGAGCCACTGGCAGGGTCGTGGAGAACTTTATCTGAACATGAGTTTCTCTATACTCAGTCACATGGATTAGCTTTCAATGTGATGGATGTCAGTCACATCACATAGTTTTGTCTGCCAGATGTACCAGAGAACAGGAGATATGGGGCTACTAGTTTTGATGTGGGGCTACTCGTTTTGAACTGAACCTAATCAGACAACCAATGTGGTGTACTAGTCAGAGTATTAAACCAGCACTAGTGAGATCTAAGTTCAAACCTCTGCTCTGCCCTGGATCTCCCTGGATGACCTTGGCCAACCATTATCCGTCCAACAAACCTAACTTGTAGGGTTGCTGTGAGGATAAAGTTGAGAGAAGAGCCATGTACATTGCTTTGACCTCCTTGGAGGAAGAGTGGGATCAAAATGTAAAAGATAACATTCCCCACAGTGATTGACTGTGGCCGAGGACTGCATGGGGGCTGCAGCTGAAATAAAACTCTGATATCAAGTGCAAACTCTAAGTCAACTTCAATTTGCTTGGTTATATCGAGCAAAAGGAAATATTTACATACAGGGAGCAAATGGTAGTAAAGCTTCTCCAGAAACATTTAACCAGACACAGAACTTCCACAGATTTCAGCAAACACTTAAGAGTGGAACTACGAAAGGCTCCAAGGAATCAAGAAGGATATTTTTGCATGTCATTTGCCCCAGTGGAATATTTTTTTTATCCTGCCATGAGTGGGGTAAGCTGTCAAGCATGCTATTTCTAACTGCTGAATTTGTCCATGCCTTTCTTCTCCTTCCCCCCCTTTTTTCCTTCCCTTCCTCCCTGTGAATGCATAATAAATCCTTCTCCATCCAGGATGTGTAGTGTAACCTTGTATTAAACGGTGTAAAGTGCCTCTCCCTCAGATTCACACAGCCATGTCTTATCAGCTAGCAGGGAATGTGTGAGAAATGGAGATGTGAACTTTCTTTAGTCATAAAAAGAGATAGTAGTGAGTAGCCTTTGAACATTCAACCCCATTTACATCCTTATGTTATTCTTTTGAAGTTATCTGTAACCCTACCTTTTGAAGTAGTCTATAAGATACTATGCAACTTTGTATTCAGCATTACTTCCAAGGTTTCCATCCTTGGAACAAGTCATGGAGTTTCAATAAAACAAGTTTTTGATTTAAAACAAAAGCTTGATTATTTCGAAATATCGATGCTTGACATAAGCCTGCAACCCAGATCAATCAAACAAAAAGCTTTTATTAAATCTTTCACTAACCTTCCATCGGGGTGTTATTATCTGGCCGATTTGCAAAGACTACATCCACATATTCAAGCTGCAGTCTCTGGAGGGAAGCTTTTAATCCTACAAGTTTTTTTTAAAAAAAGATGGAAGAGACTGCATTAGGAAATGTAAAAAATGAGTGTGGGATATATGTCTGATGGATAAAAAAAATATCATTGGACTGTACTGTGTTTGAACGTGTGGTGGATAGATGAAGTTACACTATTAAAACGAGATCAAAACATGGATCCATGCAAGATTCATGGCCTTCCACAAGATTTTTATATTGAAATTGGGATTGGAGTAGACAAGTGTTTAACAACTGCATCCTGATGCACCTGTCAAATCATAGCCTTTGGGGACAGAGCACAAATCTGGTTTCCAAGAACATCTAATCAAAATCACGTCTAAGTGAATTTGGTACCAAATCACCACATGCACACTGCATTGGCATTGTTCTCCATAATTTAGCCTTGCCCATCAGGGGTCCACTGGAAATGAAATTACATAGAAGGGGAATCTTAACAGCTTGTCACTTACTTATGGCTTTATGAAGGGAAAGGAGATGGAGGCTCAGCCTTCTGGGGCTGCATATTTTCACTAACTGAACCAAGGCTTCTCACACTGCTATTAGCCCTTTCAAGGAAAAGGGATGAGTTCTGTTCCATGGGGTTTTCTCTGTTGTTGGTGCAGCTGCTGATGTGCTGCCTTATACTGAACCAGACCTCTGATTCAAAGTCACTGTTGTCTACTCAGACTGGCAGTCGCTCTCTCAAGGTCTCAATGACAGTCTTTCACTTCATCTCCTACCTGATCCTTTTAGCTGGGGATGCTGAGGACTGAACATAGGACCTTCTGCATGCAAAGCAGATGCTCTACCACTGAACCATGACCACTCTCACAAAGAGCTGCGCCTACGGTATTTCCGCATAGCAGGTTTCCCTGCAGTTTTCCCTCCCCACACTCCTGGCAGCAGCCATCCCCAACTCCACCAAACTACTGGGGCTTTTTCAATAGTTTTTTTTTTTTTTAAGTTCAGCTATTGAATATTATTTGATAGATAACACCATTATAACAATAATATAAAAATTAGAAAGTTTCATGCAGGATTGGTCTATCAATGGCACAGTGATTTAAAAACTTGTTTCCCAACAGCCTTGAACCCAGGGCAGATGATCCAACAGTTTGCACTGCGCTAAAATGTGGCTTTATATCGGTAATTCTAGCACTCTTATTTAGAAGTAGCTAAGGGATATTTTTGCACAAAGAGACATTTCACATGTGACTATTTCCTACCAAAGGATACACCATCTGTAAAGATGTAATGTGACATCTCTATTTTTCTTCATATACCCATGCTGAAAACTCACTGCCAATTCAAGCTTCCTAACATGTCATCTTATTAATTGCATAAGATAAATAGCATTAATGTGGTTTAATGATGGAGCACTTGGTTTGCATGCAAAAGGTCCCAGGTTCAGTCCACAGCATCTTCAGCTAAAACAATCAGGTAGTTGGTAATGTGAAAGACCTCAGCCTGAGACTCTGGAGAGCTGGGACCTGTCTGACTAGACAGTAGTGATCCTGAAGGGCCAATGATCTGATTCAATATAAGGCAACTTCATGTGTTCATGTGCATCTTTCCCCAAAAGCGAAGAGCCAGTCTTGACTTTCCTCAACCTCACTGCAGCTGGAGATGTTTCAGAACAGCTCAGGAGGCATCACCTTTGGAGAACAAGAAAGTAGGCACCAGGAAACACATAAGAAGACATCTTGATGCCCACATGTTGAGGATCACTGCACTAGATGGCCTTAGATCTCTGTCTCTTACATCTGTCCTTCTTTCGCTTGCAATAGAACTTCAGTTATCTGCTTAACAAGGATAATGAAATACTGCAAAGTGTGAAGCACTTTGAACATTCTATATGTGCTATGTTCTAAATACTATTATTGTTGTTGTAATGTCAATCGGGACTAATTAACACGGTTTTATGCCCAGCACACACCTTCAATAATGTGCTTTCTTGAAAGTCCTCTTTCAGTTTCAGCTCTGCAAAAAAGAAGAAGAAGAAAGAATACAGAGTTATTCAATCTCATAGTGGCCAGGGCACCCATGGAGGCAACCAGGTAATCTGGACCAGTATCCCAAACCCAAACCATACATCGGTGTTACTTTTCAAACAGCTTAATTTCTTTCTCAAGTAACTGCTTACAAAATGCCCTTTTTTGGGTTGGTGATTGGCTGTTACTTTAGAATGAAGTAAACCAATCAAAAGGGTACCTAAAAACCTGTTGCTTGGGGTAGTCTTCTACAAGAGCTAAATCCCACCAATGTTCTCCTTTTATAGGACTCGCGGCTTGGATCTACCAGAGCATTTCTGTGGACAAATTTCCATCATGGAAAGCGACTTTCTCCCCTTTCCTACTGTAACTCACACCCACCCACCATGCTGGAACAATATTTCACAATGTGTTTTGGACTACAGAAGTGGGACGAGCACTCTGCAGGCAAAAATCCCCATTTCTCTGTCTTTCAAAACAAAAATTAAGTAGCAGTTCAGCAAACTAGGAGGCCACCAAGGAAGTCCAGGGTTGTTATGCAGAGACAGGTTAAGGACAAATCACCTCTGAACATCTCTTGCCCTGAAAATCTTACAGGGTTGCCATAAGTTGGCTGCAACTTGACTACACTTTCTATTACCACAACCACAGCAAACAACTTGAACTTGCAACTGAACTCTATAATATTCATAGCTTTTTCTTAAAAAACAAATTTATTTGAGTATAGTTAGGGATGCTCAAACACTCCATCCCCAGCAGTTTGGCTTATCCTCTGATCACCAGAAGTGATCAGAAAGTCAATTGTTTGAGGGCTGTTCATTTTTTAAAAACTCATTTGGCATGAACAGGAAACTTCTCATTGGGTCCCAGACTTGAATCCAGAGCTTTTTTTTTTTTTTTTTTTTTTAGCAGGAATGCACAGGAACGCAGTTCTGGCTGGCTCAACATCAGAGGGTGTGACCTAATATGCAAATTAGTTCCTGCTGGGCCTTTTGTATTAAAAAACTCTATGGCCATTTTCGCACTAGCGTTTACTCCGGCGTAGCATCCCATTTACCTCCGGATCTTTTCCTGGTTTTCCCACCTGTTGCTCTGGCGCTGCGGTTTGCTCTGGCGCTGCAGGGGTTTCACGCTGGAGTATCTAGATCCACCTCCTTCCGGAGTTTTTGAAAACCTCCGGATCCACTCCGGATCCACTCCGCGGAGTTTTCTGTGGGAAATCCATCCACGCCGGATCGACTGCTGTGTGGGCAGCACCCTCTCCCTTTCCGTCCTCCCACCCCATCCATCCCCTTGGCCAATCATCAGCCTTTCGCGGCGCTTCCCCAAAGTGCCGGCACGGCCATTTTTTTTTTAAACTTCACAGTTTTGCGTAATAGCGATATTTCGAAATTAACAAAGAAAAAAAAACCCTCCTGGAATAGCCTCAATTGCCGCTTCAATTGGTTTCGTTAGAATTTTTTATTATTATTATTGACTTTAGTTACGTTATTTCGCTGTTGCGTTATCTCGATAATGCGAAAACGACCATTGTTGGGGGGGTGGGGGAATCTAGTGCCGGTGCGGGCCAAAGCGTTCATGTGTGTGTGTTTTAAAAAGGGAATGCCTCCCTCAGCTGTGCCACCAGGATTTCTGGACCTGCACAAAATTGCCATGTATAAAATGGGAAGTTGGAGTCCTGCATTCTTCTCCCTGGCTACATTCCGCTCGGTTAGAAAATAGACGCGAGCTCGCTCTTCACACGCGCCACAGAAGGGGAAGGAGAGAATGGGGCGGGGGGGGAGCTCTGGCAGCAGGAATCAGTCAGGTCCCCGTTGCAAGCGCCAGCCGGGGAGGGGAAAGAGAGCGGAGGAAATCCCAGCTTCACCACCCGGGAGGGAGCGAAGGGAAGAAGCTGCCACACACACACACACACACACACAAACCCCTCGATTTCTCACTCTTCGTTATTGTGATATTTCGCAACTTCAGAATTTGGGGGGGAATATAGTGCTAGGATTCTCCACTGTGAATGCTTCTGTTAATACATAAAGGGCTGTGGAGGATTCTACAGCTGCAGCCAATCCATAAGCAGCAGCAGCACACGTGATGCGGTTTGTCCACGAAAAGAAGGGGAGGGAACAGCTCGATGTTACGTTAGTACGTTAGTACGTCCTTACGCAACCAGACTTGCGCTTAAAAAAAAAAATGATTGACAGGGCATCGAACTCAAGTCGATGCCAGTGGGAAAACGATTTGAGCCGGGGCTTCAGGGAAGGCGACTCCGCAAAGAGTCACTAGTGGGAAAACGAGAAAAATGATCCGGACATAATTGCGCCGCGGAATAAGGGGAGCAAACGCTAAGTGCGAAAACAACCTATGTGAAGCAATAGTGACACCAGGAGGTGTGGTCTAATATGTAAATGAGTTCCTGCTGGGCTTATTCTAAAAGAAAAGCCCTGCTTGAATCCCTTTTCTGCAAGCAGGCAGAGAGGAAGCAAATTTCTCCCCTGCATCTCAAGTGAGTGGGCCAGGTTGTTCCCCACCATGGTAAGGAATGAGTGGATCAGAAGCCAATTCCCATCTGGTTTCCCCTGTCAGCTGGGAGCCAGCTTCTGGTTCTTCCTTGAAGCTTTCCTTTTAGGGACACAGGGAAGTGTCTGAAGATCAGAACCTGAATCCCAATTCTTCCCCAGATAAGTTGAGACTCAGCTTCTGCCAATGGAACAGCTGGAAACCTGTTCAACAGCAGTTTAGTGCAAGGGGAACCTAAATGGCTCATGGTCTGATCACAATTGCCAAAAAAAGGAGAGGTTGACTGCCAAATCATTTTGCTGTGAAAGTCACAACATCCAGAGTTACAGTCCAACAGGTTTACATTTGTAGGGTTGCCAGTTCCACACTGGGCAATTCATGGAGATTTGGGGGTGGACCCTGGGGAGCTGACATTTGGCAAGAGCCTGGACCCCAGTGTGATATAATGCCATAGATTCCACCCTCCAAAGCAGCCATTTTCTGCAGGGGAACTAATCTCCATAATCTGGAGTTAATTCCAGGAGGTCTTCAGGGCCCACATGGAGCTTGATGAACCTATGTAGAGGCCAGGCTCTGTGTTTGTAATCTTTAAAAAAGAATCTGGCACTTTGGGAGGGCAAGTAGAGTACAGGAGGGTGGCCAGCTGTGGCACTGGTAAATTCCTGGAGATCTGTGGGCAGCGTCTGGGCATGGCAGAGTCTGGGGGTAGGGAGAGAGTGCAGCAGGGATGTGACGTCACAGAATCTCCCCCCAGAAGAACTGATCTCTGTAGCCTGGTAACCCCAAAGAGATATTAAATGAACTGGTGAGATTCCAGCCTTGGCAGCTGGGCTGGGGGACTGTGTCTATATGCAAGAACATGGCCCAGGGCACTTAGAAGCCTGTTTCCTTATGTGTACAGCTGTTGGCTATGGATTGGGGTAGCTGTATCCAGTGTGTTCCCTTCATTACTTTCCACATTTTTATGGTCTTCAGTAAGATACTGATTGTCTATTGCCAGTGCTTGTGACTTAGCATTGACAATGCGCAAAGATAGGGTTGCCAATACCTAGGAAGGGGCAGGGGATCCCTTGGTTTGGAGGCCCTCCCCTCGCTTCAGGGTCATCAGAAAGCAGGGGTGGGGAGGGGAATGTCTGCTGAGCATTCCTTATGGAGACCGATTGCCATAGGGTATAATGCGGAATTGATCTGTGGGTATCTGGGGCTCTGGGGGGGGGGGTGCTGTATTTGAGGTAGAGGCACAAAACTTTCATTATAGCATCTGGCGCCTTTCTCAAAACACCCTCCAAGTTTCAAAAATATTAGACCAGGGAGTCCAATTTTATGAACCCCAATAAAAGGTGCCCATCCTTCATTATTTCCAATGGAGGGAAGGCATTTAAAAATTGTGCAGTCCCTTTAAATGTGATGACCAGAACTCCCTTTGGAGTTCAATTATGCTTGTCACAACCTTGCTCCTGGCTCCACCCCCAAAGTCTCCTAGCGCCACTCCCAATGTCCCCAGATATTTCTTGAATTGGACCTGGCAACCCTACACAAAGGAGTTTCTTTTTGTTTCATTCCAGAAGGAGCATTTGACTTGATGAAATTTAGGTAAATTAATGACTGGCTTTCTATGTTGTTTTTCAAAAGTTGAAAGCAGCCAAAGGGAGGGATCCTCTTTGGATCAGAGCTATGCCAGCAAGGGAGGGCTTTTGAGACATCCTTTTCCCATGAACTGTCCCCCCGCCACAGTTCTCTTCCAGCTGCTGCTGTTTGTCCTTCTGGAGCAAACATATGGTCCTTTCTGATTCTCACCTTGTTTGGTCCAAACAGCAAACAGTGAATTAGGATACAGCCTGACTGACAACTTAACAAGGATAATTCAAAGATTTTTGCCATGTAGGTGGCCCTCCGAGTTGCATTTTTGCTTGCTCCATAAGAATCCCTCTTCAAACTAATTAGCTATGCATAAAAGACATTTTCCTCCTCTATTTATTGTCTCTGAGAAGCCGAATTCTAGCAAAACTCTCAACTGAGCACAAAAAAGCATGCAGTTATTCTTTTCCTAGGAGATCAGCTCCCTAAAGGCTATTCTAAAAATGCAAAAAAATAAATAAAAAGGTTTTGGCTTCATTAGTATGCATTTGAGACATGTTCCTCTTTGCTTTTTTCCCCGCTGCTTGTGCTAATTTTCTTCTCCAGCATGAATGCTGCAGCTGAAAGACATATAGCAACAGTCTAGTGTGCCCTGTGCTATAAGCAGGCATCTAATTTGGATTATTATTGCTTTGGCAGAAGTATCTAAACTCTGAGGTCTACAGGAAAGGAACAGGAATGCAACTTCCCTTTTCTGCTGCTTAGCAAGTTAGGCATGTATGTATAAGCAGACACCAATGAGTTGTGAATTGACCAAAGATAATGGCAGGGTTGCCAAGTCTGCGTTGGAAAATACCTGGAGACTTTGGGGGTGGATCCAGGAGAGGGTGGGGTTTCAAGAGGGGAGGGGCTTCAACATGATACAATGCCATACAGTCCACCCTTCAAAGCAGTGATTTTCTCCAGGGGAACTGATTTCTGGAGATCAGTTATAAAAGTGGGAGATCTCCAGGCCCCACCTGGAGGCTGGCAACCCTAAATAAAGGACACTAGGGGACGAGGCCTCTCTAGGTATCTGATGCAGGTTAGAAGATCTGCTTGATTTGTAGGCATACCTCAAAAGAGAGGTGCTCTTGGGGGTGGAGGGGAGACCTGGTCATCTGAAGCTTATATTCATTTTAACATGCTCCATTGTTCATTTTTGGTGAAGAATATCAGCTGTTAATTTACATCCTTATTTATGCAAGATTTTGAAATTTATGGTGAGTAGTTTTATATGAAGAGTCAAAGCCTTTACACGCGCACACACACACATACACACGCACATTGTAGCATCCTTGGAGGGGTGGGATGGCAGGGCTGAGTTTACCTATGCTGCTTTACCTATGCTGCGTACATTTCAGTCCTACTTCTTTGCTGTTTCCATCAAAGAGAAAGCACTAATAAACACAACCAACACCAAAACACAATAGTCAGTTGAGGCTCCTCCTATACAGGTCTCAATGGTGAAATGGAAACTAGTTCTCCAGGGCTCACTTAAAGATGCCTGTATACATGAATATTATAGGGTGAACAGGTCTCTCATTATAGTGGGAGACCTGCATCTTGGAGGCCTTTGTGTTTGCAGCTGCTCAGTAGAATAGCATGGGGAAAATGGGAGAGGAGAATAGGTGTTGCGTCGATGCATGAACCTGGAAGCGAAGTTGGTGTGATGCTGGACTACACAGATCACTAGTTTGACCCAGCAGGGCTCTTCTTATGTTCTTACATCACAGCTGACTTAGGGCAGCCTCATAAAGTTTTCAAGCCAAGTGATTGCCATTGCTTTCCACCACAAAGTCTTCCTTGGTGGTCTCCCATCCAAGTATTGAACCAGCTTAGCTTCCAAGATTTGACAATGTAAGGCTTTACTATATAATTCCACATCCCGGGGAGGGGAGGGCGGGATACAAATAAAATTTTACCTTACCTTACCTTACCATTTTAAAAACTTTGTTTTAAGCTTTGTTTTAAGCTCTGGAGACTTATGGTGTCTTTGTGAGGTTTGTTTTATTTACAGGCATACTGGAAAAACACCAGTGGAGGCAAAGGGGCACTCCTCCAGGGCAGCACATCTGCTATCCCACATCAGATCCTCGGAGGAGGATCTTCTTCATTTTCAGGCAACTCCCAGGCCGCTCATGTCTACTTCTCTGTCTTTGTACAGTGCCATTCTAAACTGAGTTAAATCTTTCCATGTCCATTTATTTAAATGGACTTAGAAGGGTGTAACCAGGCTTAGGATAGCACCGTTAAAACCCTGAATGGTTTAGGTTCAGTGTATCTAAACGATCTTCTCTGCCTCTGTCAGCATGTTTGAGTTCTGAGATTGATGGGTAATGTCTCTCTGTGGGAACCAGAGTGAAACTGATGGGAATCAACAGGAGGGGTTTTTTGGGGGGTGGGGTTAGCTATCACCCTTCAGCTGTAGAATTCTCTCCCAAAGGAGGTGAGATTGGCAGCATCTCTATAAGCCTTCTGCAACTAAAGCATTTCAACTCTGGAAGCTCTTCAAATCAACTGAACAGAAATAATGCTTGCTGTCTGTGTATCACCTGACCGTTTTGCGATTTTAATGGGTGTTTCTTGATGTTTTAAATTTTAGTTTTAATTTATTTTTATTCGTTTTGCAATTTTACAGCTTTGAGTTATATACTGTTTGCTGCACTGAGGGCTGCAAAAGATGAAAGAATGAAATAAAAATGGACCTAAAGAAATGAAGAAACACCCTACCATGTGAAGGGCACAGATTTCCCCCACCCCACCCAATAAGAGTGAAGACTTTAAAAAACAAAATCCGCTGAGTAATTATTTAGCTTCCAGTTCAAAGGCTGGCTTCAGCACAGAGGTAATTTTTGGCCAGCAAAATCTGTACAGCATTTTTATGACAGAGAAAGGAAGAGAGAACATTCTCTTTCATTTAGTCTAACATGGAGATGGAGATGGCCCTATTTTATTTTAAACAGGATGGTCTTTCTGATCTGATCTTCCTGCAGGGAAGGATCCAAGCACATGCCCCATGGGTCAAGCAGATATTTTTAACTCTCTACATTAAATCAAATACGGTGGTTTTGGCAAAGACTCCCCCCTCCCCCTCAGCATGTTCTATTTTATCCATGTTTCAGGAACTAATGAGTTAGAGGAGCCAAGGTTTATTTATTACGGTTGTAATCCTGAAATCTATTTTGATCTGCAGGTGGAAGATCCATGATCAGATCATTTCAGCATTTTTGAAAAATGGTAGCAGCTGTGCAGGACCATGATTTGGGCTGCTATATTATAGCCAGACCAAGGGGAGGTGCAGAAGAAGTTTAACTACATGGCTTTGTTGTTCTAAACTTACACCCCCTCCCCACTGTTATTAACCAGAATGAAAGAAAAACCAGGAAAGGAGAGAGACCTGTCTTTTCCCCTTCCAGAGCTAATAATCACCCAGTGTGGAATAGCAGTGCTGGATGGTAGAGTTGCGAGGTGCCCTGTAAAGGAACTCCTGCCCCTGCTCCCTTTTGCCTGCCCTTGCTCTGATGAGCAATGGGAGGGAAATGTCACTCCTGACATTTTGATGTCACTTTCAAGGATAGACCTGGAAGTGATGTCACTGCTCACCCCACAGCACCTAAGGAACTGACCAAATCTCTATGGTGCCACAGAGTTTTGGGGATTCCTCGATTGTTATGGGGGGGCCATGATGTCATTTCTGTGTTTTCACCCACAAGCAATGCCAAAGCATCAGCAATACTTTTTCCTCCTAAGCCCCACCCCCAATCGATTCCTAGGGAGCTGAGGACCTGTCATCCTTAGACTAGGATCAGGGAGATCTGGCTTTGAAAGCCCACTTTGTCATGGAAGCTTGCTAGGTTTGACCTTGGGCTAGTCTTTCTCTCTCAGCCTAATAATAATAATAATAATAATAATTTTATTTATATCCTGCCCTCCCCACCTCGGCAGGCTCAGGGCGGCTAACAACATTTTATAAAACATACAGTAGTTAAAAGCCTTTAAATTTAACAATATAAAACAGTAAACACTAACTTAACAACCTTAAAACCAATCCAATGAGTACGGTTATTCAGCGGTATAGGTCCTCTTGTTAGTTTCAGATAGGTGTAGGGTTGCCAAGTTCCCCACAGCCTCTGGTAGGGGACTGTTTTCATGCACGCTTTGCACACGCGGTGCAATGATGTCACTCAGAAGTGATGTCATTGTGCCAGTAATATCACATGCCGACCACTCTAGGAGCATCCAGGAAAGCTCTATGGTTTTCCCAGATGCTCTAGCAATTTGGGAGGGAAAACTCTATGGTACCATATGGTTTTCATATAGTACCATAGAGTTTTCCTCCCAAATTGCTAGAGCATCCGGGAAAACCATAGAGGTGCAAAGACGTCACTTCTGAGTGACATCATTGCACTGGCAAAGTCAGGGGAGGATCCCCCCCCCCGACTGGCCCAATGTGAGCCAGTGGGTTTGGAACCTCCAGGGCAGGAGAAACCCCCCTGGCCCAGGAACTTGGCAGCTCTAGGTGGGTAGCCATGTTGGTCTGAAGCAGCAGAACAAAGTTTGAGTCAAGTGGCACTTTTAAGACCAACAAGTTTTATTTCATGTGCATGCACACTTCTTCAGATACACTGAAACAGTAGTCAGCATCCATTACATATAGGTAGAGGGGTGAAGAGATATTGCCAGTCAGAGCCGTTTAGAGCAGAGTTTCCCAAACTTTTCTTTCCCGTGGCCCAGTTATTTTTACACTTCTCTTTCGTGGCCACTAAAATTTGGGGGTGGAGCCAGGAGACTTTGGGGGTGGAGCCAGGAGACAGGAATTATGTCATTTCCTGTGGTGTCCCTTCCAGGTCAAGGGCCAAGTGATGTCACTTCCAGGGCACACTGAATCAAAACTCCACCAAAATGCTGACACATTTAGTAGGCCCTTCCTTCAGCTGCTACTACTGGAACCCTTCCTCAAGCTACAACCAAGCTTGCTTGGTTTCAAGAAAATCTTTTGACAGCTATTTTTCATACTTTGCCTTGACTGAAACACTGGGAAATTGTTGTGAATTGTACTGCAATTAATGAATTAATTTCAAGTTAGATGAAGTTCATACAAGCTTTTCTGCAGTTTTCCCAAAAAGGATATTTATGAGGGGCTTGCAGCTTTTTACTGGCTGTGTTTCCCATGCCTTTAAAATCAACCTGTTGTGCAAATATTTAGCCAGTGAACTTCTTTCATCCTTTTTAATATCTACAGGAGGAGTTTAATTTTGGTGTCAGACAGCAGTTAAAAGCAGGACCAAGAAAATGGTGCCAAGTTCATAGTACCATCGCTTTCAGTGCTGTTAAGATATACAGCAGTAATCTCCAATAATCTCTTTCTGGCCCACACCTCTCACTCTCACTCACTCACACAGAAATCTCATAGAAAGGCCACTGGCTACAACTGGGGGTGCCAACTTTTCATTGACAGAGCTCCTATGTCTGCAACAACAGTATGATGAACAGAAAAATTTCATCCAGTAAAAATGGAAGGAGAGAAAGAAAGGGAAAGAATGAAAGGAAAGGAAAGGAAAGGAAAGGAAAGGAAAGGAAAGGAAAGGAAAGGAAAGGAAAGGAAAGGAAAGGAAAGGAAAGGAAAGGAAAGGAAAGGAAAGGAAAGGAAAGGAAAGGAAAGGAAAGGAAAGACATGAATGAAAGAACATAATAATATAAGAGAAGCCATGTTGGATCAGACCAGTGGACCATCCAGTCCAAAATTCTCTCATACAATGCCCCCAAAACACCAGAATGTCCACCAGTGGGGCCAGGGCGCTTGAAGCCCTCCCACTGTTGCTTCCCCCCACACCCAGCACCAAGAATACAGACAGAGCATCCCTTGCAGACGGAAAACGAAAGAAGGGGGGACAAAGGAGAAAAAAGCCTTACTCACCATCAGATTACCCCAGCCAGCAACAATTCTGCCCAGAGGTCGTTTGGTAAAAACAATAGCTACTGGAATGCCCACTCCCTGCCCCTCCCAGCTGAAAAAAACACACACACCTTCTTTGCCTCATTTCCCTCCACCCATTTACCCTAATTAAGCAACACTTAATTTCATTTATCGAACCTGGTAGCTTTTTCCATATGGTACTTACAGGTCATCAAGCACCATTTATGTCTATAGTCCATCCTCAGACAATCCCATCAAGTTTCACCCAGATCGTTGTCCACCTTCAAAAACCCCATCAAGTTATTGATTTGAGGGTGAATATACCAGCTTGCCTGAGGGAACATTTTGCCCTGTATATAGAGTCCCTAGCCATCAATGCTGTGTGTATGTGCTCAGATCGACACATGTAGCCCCAATCCATTGGGCCACCCCTCCTTTTCACTGTGAAATGCTGGTCATTTTGCTGCTGTCTCCTTGGACCTCTTTTTTTGAGACTGGTAATGTATAGCTTTCCCCTGAAACTATTTCCCTCCTTCTGTCCCTGATTTCTCTTAGAAGAAGACGAAGAAGAAGGTATTGGATTTATATCCCGCCCTCCACTCCGAAGAGTCTCAGAGCGGCTCACAATCTCCTTTACCTTCCTCCCCCACAACAGACAACCTGTGAGGTGGGTGGGGCTGGAGAGGGCTCTCACAGCAGCTGCCCTTTCAAGGACAACCTCTGCCAGAGCTATGGCTGACCCAAGGCCATTCCAGCAGGTGCAAGTGGAGGAGTGGGGAATCAAACCCGATTCTCCCAGATAAGAGTCCGCACACTTAACCACTACACCAAACTGGCCTTGTATGTGTTTTCAGTGTGTTTGTATGTGTGTTTTATCCTTTTATTCTCTTTTAATAAAAGCCATTCTGGTTGAACATCTGCCTGGTTTATTTCAAGAGTTCTCTTAAGGGAAAAATCTCCATAAGCATTATGGAGTCCTTCCCCACTCCTTTAAAGCTAACTTCCCTCAGCTAATTAAGAGACTGCCTCTTTGGGTAACCCAAAAAGGCTCCCCTGAACCCAAGGTAGGGCTGCCATGGGTTCCTCCAACTCAACCTAAGCTCAGAAACTGAGGAATCAAATCTCTAGCTTTATCCAAGTGTTAATCCTGAAAGTCAGCCTGCGAGGTTGAATACTTGCCCGCTGAATCCTGGCCAGAACGATTACACAGTAGCTAACGAGAGACCCTAAACATGCCTGGCAGACTTCTGTACTACTAGGCCAGATATTACCTTAGCACTCCATGTTTTCAGGTCTCAAGAACAAAGAACCCTGACCCCAAGACCAACTCTCTCAAAAATTCCCCTAATAATACTGAAGACTTCACATATTATACCCCTTGTCCAGCAACAAGGGCAAACTTCAGGAACCAATCAGGACATTGCCACATAGATGAAGCTGAATCAAATAACCTCACTAGCAAGTACCCAGCAAGTCTAATTCTAATGAGGTGTTTGATAACAAGATTGGGGGATATTCTCTTTTCCTAACATAGCCTTGGTGCATGAATAATCTCACTGGATCTATATGGGATCTTTCATAATCTCACTGTCTCTATGCTGGATCTCTGTCTTTTTCATGAGACCCAGCATCTCACAATTCTTTTTGATAGGTCTACCAGGCAGATACAACTTTATGCCTACCAGATTTTGATCAAGCATAGCTGGTTTCTTTATAGCTTCAGAACAACAACAACAGATGATAAACTTACTTTCCTCCCCAATAGAGTTTTGTTGTAATGACCAGACTCGATCTCCTAAAAAAAAAGCAAAATGCATTAAACTCGTCATATTATTTCAAAATGAACAATGGGGTAAAAATGCCTCCCCCCTTTGCTTTTTTTCTTTTCTTTTCTTTTTACTGGTAGCTTTTGGCCCCATAATACTCTGGTTTATTCCCTGATTTCCACAGTATTTTTTTGCCTTTAATTTTTACTTCTTTGTTTGTTTTCTGTGCCCCCCCCCCCCCCCAGCGTTCTTTTGAGATCACTTTTACCTAGGGTTGCAAGCCCTGGGTGGGGAAATAGCTGGAGATTTTGGGGAGTGGAGCCTGGGGAGGGGAGGGTTTGAGTAGGGGAGTGAACTCAGCTGGGTGCAATGCCATAGCAGGGTTTCAGTGCTTTCCAAAGCACTCATTTTGTCAAGGGGAACTGATATCCATAGTCCAGAGACCAACTGTAATAGCAGGAGAGCTCCAGGCCCCACCTGGATGTTAGTAAACCCACTTTCCCCCAACTTTTTCCTGGCAGTCAATTTTGAGTAGGCTTTTCCCTCAATGTTTCTGTCATTTTTCTTTGTCCCACCCCAGGTCCGTAGCTAACCAGGGGCCCAAGGGGCCTGGCCCCCTGACAATTTTGAAGGGACCCTCACCCCCATCCCAGAGTTGCTCCTTTCCCTCCCTCTCCTGCACAATTTAAATCATGCATGAGGGGTGGTGGGTGCTCCTGCAAGCCCCTCCCATGTGATTTAAATAACACAAAAGTGAGAGGGACAGCCCCGAACTCTCCAGTTTCCTATTCTCACCCCATGGCACCCCCATGGCCCCCTCCTCCCACAGCCCCTAGCTATGGGGCTGTCCCACCCACTCTCACTCACGTCCATCCACTTTTTGATGACTGGATTGTTGCCATCATCATACCACACCTCCTCCTCCCCCACACCCCAGAAACTGAACTGCACACTTACAGATCAAGTGCATGCCAAGAACTGAACGCTAAATCTTTACATTACCTCCAGCACTTCTTTTTTATGATGTTCCCCAAAATGACTTCTGCTCTGTGTGGATTTAAAAAAAAATCAATAAATGTTTTGAACATAAAAGTAAGGAACTGAACTTTTTGATCAAGATTCATTGTTGCATTCATGACCATAAGCTTTTAGTTATCTTCACAATTTACTATAAGGATAAGTGTTTGAAAGTCACCTTGAATGGACCACTATTCCTATTAGGGTTGCCAATTCCCAGGTGGGGGCAGGGGATCCCCCAGTTTGGAGGCCCTCCCCCTGCTTCAGGTTCGTCAGAAAGCGGGGGGAGGGGAGGGAAATGTCTGCTGGGAACTCTAGTAAGTAAGTAAGTAAGTAAGTAAGTAAGTAAATTTATTTTTGTATCCCGCCCTCCCCCGCCAGAGGCAGGCTCAGGGCAGCTCACAGACATGGCACAACCATGATTTCAATAAAATACAATCAATACAATAAGACAAATTAAAATACAATTAAGTTACAGTTATAAATTAGGTTAAAATTAGATAAAACAGCTGTTATATGTTAATAATTAAGGTGCTACAATTCACAGTCATATATAAAATGGCTAGAAGTCAATTTCAATTTAGCCGGGTTCTATCTTGAAAGCGAGCTGAAAGAGAGTGGTTTTGCAAGCCCTGCGGAACTGATTCAGGTCCCGCAGGGCTTGCACCACCTCTGGAAGTTGATTCCACCATCGGGGGGCCATTACTGAGAAGGCTTGCTCCCTCTTTGTTTTCAATCTAGCCTCTCTTGGTCCATGGATTTTTAAAAGGTTTTGGGAACTAGATCTCAGTGCTCTCTATTATTCCCTGTAGAGATTTATTCCCATAGAAAATCATGGATAATTGATCTGCAGGTACCTGGGGCTCCGGGGGGGGGGGCTGTTTTTTGGGGTAGAGACACCAAATTTTCAGTATAGCATCTAGTGCCTCTCCCCAAAATACCCCCCACGTTTCAAAAAGATTGGACCAGGGGGTCCAATTCTATGAGCCCCTAAAGAAGGTGCCCCTATCCTACATTATTTCCTATGGAAGGAAGGAATTTAAAAGGTATGCCGTCCCTTTAAATGTGAGGGCCAGAACTCCCTTTGGAGTTCAATTATGCTTGTCACAGCCTTGATCTTGGCTCCACCCCTAATGTCTTCTGGCTCCACCCCCAAAGTCTCCTGGCTCCATCCCCAAAGTCCCCAGATATTTCTTGAGCTGGACTTGGCAACCCTAATTCCTATCCCAGTACTCATGTAGCAGGTTGCCAACTCTGAGATGGGAAACTGGATATTTGGGAGGCAGAGCCTGGGGAGTGGGGCTTGGGGAGGTACCACAGTGGACTGCAGTATTATACAATCCATTTTTCAAAGCAGCCATTTTCTCAAGGGGAACTATCTCTGTAGTCTGGAGATCAGTCATAATGCCCAATCAGGAGACTGGCAATTCTAACATGTAGGGCCTTGTCTATTTAAGAAACCATCAACATATGCCAGTGTGGCATTTTCTTGCCTTTGCAAGACACAGTTGAATATGTCCTTACTGATCAGGTTATGCCATTTCCATGTTACCATTGTGAGGCAATAGGCTGTAGTTCAGAAATTCAGCCAGGGAATAGAAACAATATAAATGTCACACTTGTTAAACCAATTGTGAGTCAATGGCTTTTTCTTCTTTTTAATTATGCCGTCTCCCCTTTTTGCAAATGTCAGTACGAATTCTGCACTCTCAGAGAGCAAAAGCACCGTTTCAGTTTAGTCAGAATATGTCATCTAAATAATTTGACCACAAAACACAAGGTCTCAATCTAGACAGCCCTTTTTTTCTACATGCCAACACACTGGATCCCCTCCTTCTTCTCTTTGTTTTAGCCACCCTAGAACTGTTTGGATTGGCTAAATGTATTTGTTGGTGGAGGAAAAATGCTGGTATACTGCACAGTGATTAGAGTGTTGGACTAGGACCTGGGACAACTGGGTTCAAATTCCTACTGCCATAGAAACTCGCTGTGATCTCAGCCTAACATACCTCACAGGGTTGTTGTAAGGATGAAGTAAAGGAGATGAGAATGATGTAATAAGCTGTTTTGGGTCCACACAAGGTAGAAAAATGTGATAGAAACAAAAATAAATAATAAACTAATAAACTAAGAGCCATTCTTCTTTGCTGTTCTTCAGAAATTATAGAGATGAATTCTGATACTAAAAAAAATTGATTTGGGGTCTAAAAACTGAGTTCAGATTATGTACTGAATAATGAGCAATTGCTCATGCATTCAAAACCACTTCTGAAATTCCTGTAAGTATATCTAGCATTTGCATGGGGTGCTATAGGGTCAAGATCTACAGAAATCCAGAGAGCCCACATAAATATGGGAAGAGTATCATGACCCCCAGAAGGATTTTTAAAGGCAAGTACAAAAGTGGGTTGGAAGGCAGGAGTCATCACATGGAGTAGGTCATGCAAACTGAGGAGGTACAGCAAAGACCTCTGAGATAGGGTAAAGAACATGGAGTGCATTTTGTTTCACTTTGTGTGGTATCAGTCACAACAGACTGTCTCTTTTTGTTATGCTTTTTGGTCTGGCTGTTTCGTCCCTCTGATCTCTGAGCTCCAGGCTCAGTAAAATGGTCCAACTATAACCATCTGTTGGCAGTCCTGAGGAAAATGCCTAAAATGGTGACAATTGTGAGAGGCATTTTGTAAGCCACATTTCCTCCAGAGGTGTTCATGTCCCTAGGGTTTCATTATAGTATGAGAAAGCTTAGGAAAAGATCTACAGTGAACCCAGCAAAGCTGTGTTGTTGGGAGAAGAAACCAATTCCATCTGTGCAAAGAAGACCCACAGAAGAGTTCTAAGTCTACTAATGCGTGAAACCTGGTAGAAAGTTCAATCGTTCAAAAGATGAGGCTGGAGCTTGGAGCCAGTTGGAATTAGGCAGGTACAGAAATCTAAGGTTTGCAATATGATCCGGGGGCAGGAGTGTAGAACTCTTCAATGGGAGGTGGGGCAGGTTGGTGGCCACATGCAGTGCCAGATTAAACCCTGTGGAGGCCCCTAGGCAGTCAAAATTATCTCAGAGTTGGAGTGCCTGCCCTGCCACCCACAGCTCCTGCTGCAGCCTGCAGGCACCTTCTCAAAAGCCCCTTTAACAAAGCTGTGGGGGAGAAGTAGAGAAAGGCAAACTTGGAGACAACACCAGCAGCCACACCAGGCAAGAGTGACTCAGTTGCTGGCTGTGCGTGCAGGCTGGGATGGCTGCAAGACGGGGGAAACCGGGGGGTGGGGGAGCTGTCCAGGGCCCTTAAAGGCATGGGGGCCCATAGGCCAGTGCCTACTTTGTCTAATTGTTAATCCAGCCCTGGCCACATGGAGCTAAACCTGGCCTAGGTCCCTATTTAGTAATCTATATGAAATTATTTCAGTATGAAATTATTCATATTTCCAAAAACCACCTGCAATCAATAATAGGTGTTTGGTTGTTTTAAAAAACAATCCTACTTGTAATAGTCTGAATCTCAGTCAAATAATCTCAGTCAAAGAAAGATGACTGTAGGATGAGATGAAAGATGCTATGAATGTCTTCACTGAGACGATTCCCTCTTCTGTCTAACCCTATGAGGAAGGTTAGGTTGACAATATGTGACTGGCCCAAAGTCACATACTGAACTTCATGGCTAAGGGGGGATTTGGTCTCCCCAATCTTAGACCAACACTCTAATAATATACTGCTCACATACTCAGTATGAATTTCCACATGATTCTCAGAATCCAGAGTAAATAGTGGCTTCTCAGATGCCCAGGCCTAAAAACATGGGAGCATTTGTTTGGCTGAAGTAGAGTTCAGACAGATGGTCCAGGGCAGCAGAATCACATCACTGTCTGTACTCAAGGAACCAGCTTTACATATCCCCTCCTGGAACAGATGCAAAGACAACCAAAAATGGCTAAAGACAGAAATAGCCCCATCTCCTTCATTTCTTTTTCTCTAACATTAGGGCAGTAGTCCTTTGCACCACCCAGATATACCCCCTATCAGTTTTTCTGTTTGAACTTTTCCTTTAATATGGCACAGAACAAACATATAACCAGAAGCATGGCATTGCATTTTTTTTAAAGAAACTTGAAGCATAAGGGGAGGCCAAGAATGACAGCTGAACCAGTATTTGCATTACACAGCAAATAGAAGGCCCTGCTGTGAACGTTGTTAAAATGTGAATCTGTCATCACCCTTCTTTTACAAGGCTTGTTAATGCTCACACAAACTGGAATATTCAGCTGAGAAATAAGCATGTGGTGGAAATTAGCAGGGGATCAGCCAGATAACAAGGCCAATTTCATCCCGCTTGTAATAAGCGGTCAGGGGGGGAAATCGCAAAGGAACAGTGAAGTTCAGCTCTAGTTCTTTTTGCCAAAGTGCCTCACAGTTGTCATATTGCTATGCATGGGACAAAACTGGCCACAGCTGGACCAGTCTAGAGGCAATGTTCATCATGTATATATATGCACTAAAGGTTTATTTCCTGCCCAGGTGCTTTCCAGCAGAGAACATTCAGATACTTACTTGCCAGCAGCATACACCTCGGCTGTGTCAAACAGATTCACTCCACTCTCATATGCAATAGTCATTAGCTGCTCGGCAACCTTTCAGAAACGGATATGAAATCATTTATTTATCATATGACAGAGTTACACACAGGAAGCATATAATAATATAAAATATGTAACCAAGTTGATACAACAAGTATGTAGACCAGTTGGGTTCTTTCTCTAAATACTAATGTCTAAATTTTCAATCCATTCAATTGCAGCTGGGGAGAGTTCAAAGAGGTTCGTCACATCTCCGTCAAGAGAATATGAAATTCTCCATCTACAACCCATCAGGATTTAGAACAAAATAGTCACAAAACTGTGTGGATTAGGAGATTAAACGGATTTAAGAAACAACACCAGGATCCAATTTGTGAGCTGTTTTCAATTTCAGGGAAGTGGTGATAGGAAAGAGGGTTCGTGATGGACTACACTTTTTAAGAGGCTTAGAATGCTGTACCAACAACTAAGGGACTGTGAAGTGTTAATCATAGAGCCAGAGAGCCTTGAGGGACAGGATGCTCTAAGCAGTCTGATTGGTTAGCATCAACTGAGCAAAAAAAGTTTTGGATACTGAGGAGATTCAGTCAGATTCTTGACCTAACTGGCAAGAGTTGTGTACTGAGACCATCTGATAATAGCCCTGACAAAGTCAGATTTCTACCTTGATTGAACACAGTCTGAATTTGGCATTAGCTGAGAGCAGTTTGAACACAGACAGAGAACTGGGGAAGAGTTTGGCAAGGAAGTCTGAGTAGTAAAGAAGACTCCCATTTAGGCCAAAGGAAAGGGGATAGATCTTCTGTACAGAGAAGAGATTAAACAGGGAGAGTGTGGCAGAATTTACATTAAGGAAGACTAGGCCTTTTATGTCTAATTTACTCTTAAGAGACCACAGCGAAGTAGACCTTTGGTTTAATCCCATATTACCTTATAGCATGGCCAATGTTCTCTCCCTAAAAGGAAGCTGTGCCTGGTTGTTGAACTTCTCCACACATAGTTTACATTCTCCGAGCCAAGTGTGCCATCTCTGCATCTAAGCATCTATAGATTAAGGATATGTGTATCTCCTGTTCTGTCTAGAGAGCTGACCTTCTATATAACCTAAGGACTGGCAGTGCTGCTGCTGCTGCTGCTGCTGATATTGGATTTCTATCCCACCCTCCACTCCGAATGTCAGAGTCTCAGAGCAGCTCACAATCTTCTTTATCTTCCTCCCCCACAACAGACACCCTGTAAGGTGAGTGGGGCTGAGAGAGCTCTCACAGAAGCTGCCCTTTCAAGGACAATTCTACAAGAACTATGGCTGACCCAAGACCATTCCAGTAGCTGCAAGTGAAGGAGCAGGGTTCATGGTGCCATTAAGGGGAAGGATCTGGTTATTGTTGTATTCATGACATACTGTATTGAAGTCTACCTTGCATTCAATAGATTACAAAAGCATATATATATTCACTATTTTTAAGTTTCATGCTTTGAGTGGTTCTGTTATGCAGATTAAAGAATCAATAAAAATAGAGTTTAGTTCAAGCAGTTGTCCTCCTCACTTGCCTGCTGAGACTTGGTAGCCATAAAGCAAACAAAAACACTGTAATATGTTATTACAAGTGCAAATTAATTGACCACTTCCAAAGTAACAAAATTAATAAAGAATCACATACTGATTTCTCACTAGGGCTTATTCCGGATAGAGAGCCCTTTTGCCCTTGGTGCTTCTCTCCGTTTTCACACAAGCTGCTGTGGAGCTGTGAGTTGGTGTGCCACTCTCCAGTGGCAGGCAGAAACAGCTTGTAAGAAGATCTTGCTTGCTGCAGGAAAGCGTTGTGCCAAGTCACAACTCTGTGGCAGCTTGTGCGAAAATGAAGAGAAGCATCGGGAGCAAAAGGGCTCTCCATTCCGAACAAGCCTAGTGTAAAATTGGTCACAGTTTGTTTGAAACATTCACAAAGAGATCAATTTCCTTGTTAACATCACAGCAAAAATATTTCATATCACATATACGGTAAGTGCTAGCAAACAACACCAAGTGAAATGAAGTAAAAGGTTATGAGAACACAAGTAGACTTGTTTTCAGAAGTAGTCCTGTTGTCTACAGTTGAGTTTGACCCTGATTTGCAGTAGAATCCCCAGTTTGCCATGCTTAGGTTTCCAATAGATTGTAGTTTGAGACCCATAGCCCATACTGTGTATTTACTCTATGCTGATGGAAAATGTCATAAAGTCACAACTGACTTATGGCAACCCCTAGTGAGGTTTTCAAGGCAAGAGGCATTGCTGCCTCTGTGTCACAACCCTGGTATTCCTTGGAGATCTCCCATCCAATTACTACTAGCCAGGGCCAACTCCGCTTAGCTTCTGAGATAGGGCAGCCTAGGCTATATAGATCAGCACATTTACTCTATTCTGCCTAAATATACTTACTCATACTGTGCAAGTGCTAGAAACCAGGAGAATGTCTGCTTTCAGCTAAGAATAGAAAACAAAATTCTAGACCCTCTGGCTATGAAAGACAGTTTGAAAACATGTAGGAAATATCTGGTGAAATCTTAGAAACGGGAGAGTGTTGGGTAAGCAGAACTCCCAGTGCTCAGAACCAGAACTGCATGGTTGAAGGCCTTTCCTTAGAGACATCAAAACAAATATATGCAGATTTATTAATTAAAATTATATTCTGCCTTTCTTTCATTTACACAGGGTTCCCAGGAGGTCTTCACTCCAGGCTCAGATCTGCTACCCTTCAGCAAAGCAACTGCATGATGCACCTTCCAAATATGAACTGGGATTGATCTGATGCATGTTTACTTGGAAGAAACTGCTACTGAACTCAATGGGACTAACTCCCAAGTAAGCATGCATAGTGCCAGGTCTACTCATAATCATACTCAGATCCATTCAATAAGGCTTTGTCCAAGGAAAGTGTTTTTAGGATTGCACTATTATGGTGCAATCCAAAACAATGTTACATCCCTTTAAGTCCAGACCAATTTCTCACTAGCATTGCTCCTTCCCCAGACGTTTCCCCCGCTCAAGCAATCAATTTCCCACCAGTTGCTCCATGGGTGCATTTTGACATGAGGCTCCCTCCAATTTCCCACGTGGTTTTGTGACGCTGTCTTTTAAGGATTACAATGCCCTGCAGGGAACTTGAAGGAGCCCCACATCGAAATGCTCTTGTGGAGCAACTAGTGGAAAATTGATCAATTGCACTGGAGGGAAAATAGATGCCTGGGGGCGGAGCAACGCTAGTGAGAAATCAGTCCTAATGATTTCAATTGACTTCAATCAATCAATATTTATTGAACGGTTATTGACCAGCACAAGATAAAACTTATTACCTATAAATTCAGAAACACGTTCCCAGTTTAATAAATACAGATACATTTGCATATAAAATTTAAAAAACAATTACTATTTACCTCTGTTTAGGATTGCACCGTTAATTTTCTAAACCCAGATTTTTATTTTTGTAAAGAATTTGCTAAAATATTTGAACAGAATTTTTGTAGGGATGAGCAATGATGGTACCTAAAACTGCACTGCAATGATATTGTTATTATAATCATATTAAAAGTCCTGAAGTTCATGCAGTGAGTTTTAGGCGGGGGGTGGGTGGGTGGGTGTTTAGTGCAGACTACACAGTTTGAGTATAGATTCTATTAATTTATTAAGGCAGCTTACAATACACAGTTAAAACATCCAACAATAAAAGCTCTCCCACCCTAATAAAGCCTAACAAAATGTTTGTTTGTCTATTTTATTGCATTTATGAATTGCCTAATTCCCACAATTGTGGGGCTCTAGACAACATACAATATTTTTAAAATCAATAAAATGCCTGCAGCATTGACAAACTATGTGATTGATAAATAAAACTACCTTATGGTGCCTCCTAAAATTTTCCAACATTCTATTTATGCTCTTAGCATAGCACGGTTTTGAGTGACTGATGTAAAAAGAAATGTATTGTTTTTGGTAATAGGATCATAAGTAATCAGAAACCAGGTGAATTTGACTTCTTCAGAGAACCAAAAATAGCTCTCAGTGAGCCATCGCTATTGAGTGGTATCTTGATAGGAAGCCAACAATTTCTGATGACCCTACACATTTTGAAATTCAACTATTCATGGCCACAATGGTAACTGCTGATGTCACAAGCGGTTATGATTCATTTTGGAAGTGGCCTTATTACTGGTTATAATGTCAGGGAGCGCTGTGCTGACTCAGCATTGCTATTATATGAAATTCAATTCTTTGAGAACAGCAATACTTCAACTGGTATTGTAATAAAAAAAGAAGAAGATTTGGCCAAAAGGAAATGCTGAAAACTGTTTGTTTTATTTATTTGACATTGACTGTTCATCTTATTTTTGCCTTTTCCTCTGCTGAAATAAGATAGCATTTTCTTGCAGCTGTAAAAGCAATCTCAGTTGCGGGTGAAGAGCAACTGTAAGGCTTGTGCATGGCAGACATTTCAGAGAGGTAGACATACAGGTTTCTACCTTGGGAGTCAGTTACCATGCTTACAGTGGTGCCTTATGCAGGTATACCCTTCTTGACCATTGAAGGCAATGGGTTTAGAAGGATATTACTTAATTTAGGATTGCAGTGTAAAACACAGAATTACATATACCTCAAAGAGTAATTAACTATGGAATTCACAGCTGCAGGAAGTGGTGGTGGGTACAAGCACAGACAGCTTCAAGAGGGGGGTGGATAAACATATGAAGCAGTGTTCCATCAGCGGCTATTAGTCACAAGATATAGATAGAACACTATATCTGGGCCACTGATGCTCTGTATTCTTGGTGCTTGGGAGACAACTGTGGGAGGGCTTCTGGAGTTCAGCCTGCTGGAGGACCTCCTGATGGCACCTGGGCTTGGGCTACTGTGTGACCCTGAGGGAATCTTCAGATTTCATGGGCTCCTGCTTGGTACAGACAGTGGTGGTGGGGGAAGCCCTGCCCAAAGCCCTGCCTTCAACAGTGAACAATGGCGGCCACCCTTCTCCCCGCCCCCCCTGTGAGATTTCAAGGGCCCTCCAGATGATTGGCAGAAGCATGTGGTCCACCGATCAGCTGTAGGGGGCTTTAAATCTTGCAGGAGGGAAGCCATTTGCACACCTGAACTCCAAGCACCATATTCACTTGGAGTCCAAGTGAACATGACCCCTGCTTGCAAAAAGCATTTAAAGCAGGGGTCTCAAACTCATTTGTTATGAGGGCCGGATCCAACATAAATGTGACCTTGTCGGGCTGGGCCATGCATGTCATAAAATGTAATGCCACGTAGCAGAGATATAAACTTTATAAACAGCACAAACAAAATTAAAGATTGTTTAAAAAACTTAACACATGCTTAAAACATAAGCACTTATTGTTCTTAAAGATGCTTTCTTTGTATCTCTCCCACGTGATTTAGGGAATTGGGAAAAGTTTTCCTTCTTTCTCCAAGGGACCATGAGAGGTGGAAGCCTCAGCCAGTAGAAGGAAGAGAGGCTTGGCTTAGTAGCTCTGCTGTGCAATTGAGAGAACCTGGCAAAGCAAGCTATTCCTCCCCCCTCTTCTTCCCCAAGGGAGGAACCTCAGCTGATGGAGAAAATAGAGAAATAGAGACTTTGCTTTGTAGCTCCTGTGCTATTGAGCAAGCCTGGTAAGGCAAGCTGTGCTGCAGAAGGAAGCGAGAGAGAGAAGGATGCAGATGATGGCCAGTTGCTCAGGGGGGGGGGGGGGCAACCCATGCCTGAATTACAAGCAGTGAATTTGCTTGTTGGAGTTCAGGCATGCAGAGTGCTGGGGCACCCACTTGCAAAAACCACTTAAAGGGAAGATTCCCTTTAAATGGTTCTTGCAAGCTGGTGCCAATGGCACCTTCCATGGGGCTGCATCTGCAATGTGATGATGTCACATCTGCATGATGTCATCACATTGGAGATGTCTCTGCCCACTACAGGAACACACCCCCCCCCAAAGTCCCCCACCAGCAATGAGGCAGGACCTGGCAACACCAACAATTTGCAAGCCTACACTTTTCTGATCTCACTGGGGCAATTTACTCACAGGAGCTGCTGAATGTAACAATCTGCTGTTTTTCAACCAACTTCCTCAGACTAGCACAGGAAAACAGAAATAAGGAACAAAGCAGTGTAGAGGGTGGAGTTTTCCTCCATCCCATAATCAGATTCTAGTTTACTCTTTCCTATCCATTTTACTATGTAAACAGCTTCTGAAATGACAAAACAAACAGAAAAACTGTGATCTCTTCTCACAGCTTCACACACTCATTGGGAACAGCCACATGGCTCTGCCTGCTTGTCCTGTCTCCATGCAGCTTTCCTCCTACTGAGATTTAAAGGCACATGAACATTCTAAAACACAGTTTTCAAGCTTCTTCTAAACCTGCAAATATTTCAAGGTACATCATGGCTGTTGGGGCAGGGCTTCTTCATGTATAATATTTCACCATTTTGAATTCTCAATTGCTTCTCCAACAGGGCAAAGCTGGTGAACCCCCTACCCAGACCTGGGGACAGGCAAGCTGGATACAGTCTAAATTCAGCATTAGCTGAGAGCAGTTTGAACACAGAGAACTGGGGGAAAGACTCCCATTCAGGTCCATGAAAAGGGGAAAGATCTTCTAGATAGACAAGAAGAATCACTGCCCAGTCAGACAGGGTAAGTTATCTCTGAGAAGTACAGAGAACCCTGGTCTGGTGTGATTAGAAACCGGCCTTAGAGACCTAAGAGTCTGTTAACAACTCAAAAAGTGTACTTGTTTTTCAAGAGAATGGGTTTGGATGCTGGGAAGAGGGTACCAGCCTTCTGGGCACCAAAATAGTCAGTGATACATAAGGTCTGTGCATATACTTTTTTTACCTCAGAGAGCCAGTTTGGTGTGGTGGTTAAGTGTGCAGACTCTTATCTGGGAGAACCGGGTTTGATTCCCCACTTCTCCACTTGCACCTGCTGGAATGGCCTTGGGTCAGACATAGCTCTCTCACAGTTGTCCTTGAAAAGGCAGCGGCTGTGAGATTGTTGTGGGGGAGGAAGATAAGTGAGATTGTGAGCCGCTCAGAGACTCTAAAATCTGGAGTGGAGGGAGGGATATAAATCCAATATCTTCTTCTCAGTAGGGAGGGACAGTGGCTCAGTGGTAGAGCATCTGTTTGGTAAGCAGAAGGTCCCAGGTTCAATCCCTGGCATCTCCAAAAAGGGTCCAGGCAAAAAGGCATGAAAAACCTCAGCTTGAGACCCTGAAGAGCCACTGCCAGTCTTAGTAGACAATACTGACTTTGATGGACTGAAGTTCTGATTCAGTATAAGACATTCATATGTTCAATTTCAATCCCTGATTTCACCTGACCTTTTCCCTTGATGTTAAATAAAATATTTTGTTATTTTTGAATTTTAAAAGCATCTCAAGTGCCATTTTCAGTGGTTTAAGGTCTAAACAGCAATTCTATACCTTCCATCAGGTTTTTGAGCTGAGCAAATAGCCACTATATCTTACTGAAACAGGATGGGACAGCCAAGGTTTCTTCAAAGAATACACACAGGGCTTATGTGTGGGAGGTGGCTAAGTAGGCAGCGGCCTTGGGTGCCACTTTTCCTCAGGAGCGGAAATGGGCACCTCCTCCCCCTCCCTGCTCACGCCAACCTAAACCTGACTCAGCCATCCCTTGCTGGGCGGTGGCAGGAGTGATTTTTGGCCACTCTTAGGGGGTAGGGAGGCATCTGCCTCTCTTGAAAGCGGCTTGGCCCCATCCCTTGCTGGGCAGTGGCAGGAGGGACTTTGGGTCACTCTTGGAGGGGGAGAGGGGGCGGCCTCCAGGGCTCCAGCCTCCGCCCCTCCCGAACGCAGCTTGGCTCATCCATTGCCTGTCCCTCTCCCTCTTCAGAGGGAGCCAGGAAGAGGCTGCTGTCTTCCTGGCTCCCTTTGAAGAGGGAGAGAGCCAGGCTGAATGTTCGCACAAAGCGTGCATGACTCAGTGATGTTATAGAAGGGGACGCCGGCACAGGGTGCAGCGTGGGGTACCAGAAACCCTAGCACTGGGCTTGAACACACATTACCAGGACTGCTCAGTGTGTGAGGAGATAGGAAAATGGAGGGAAAATCTAGCTTCTGAGGGAAGGAAGAGGATGGGTTCTGTCATAAGAACCTTGGAATATAATCAGTATGGCCAAATTATATTAACCCCATGCATAATATTTCACCATTTTTAATTCTCAATTGCTTCTCCAGTAGGGCAAATTCAATAAGACAGCCACTAAGAGATAAATGCACAACCTAGACAGACTCGGATTTCACGTTTAATGCCATCTGTCTCCATTTCTCCATTAGAACTGGTCTGCACAAATTTTGACCAAGCCAGCTGCCCACAAAAGGATTTATGAATCTTGTGATACTTTCTGCATAGAGATGCAAAGCAAAATAAAATGAAAACAGTGTGCAAACTTGTGCTGATATGGGCTGCCTGCATTAATTTGGTGGCTTACAAGGTTTTGTTGGTTGGTCTATAGGGCTAGCTCTTCCAGAAAGCAGAGTGAGGCAGCCCATCTCCAAAGACATCATTAGGAGAACATTGTCAGTTACTAGGATAGTCAGAATGCCTGGAGAGAAAAATGTTCTGTTCCTTTAATGGAGGCTTAATGGGTTGTTCTCTATCATGCCACAAAAAGCTTCAACTGTCCATTTTCACACAGTAAGTCCCTACTAAAAGGCAGGGGGAGACTGGCTGTTATGGTCACTGGGACTTCTCCCAATGGACCGATGGCCCCATATCTGGGCCAGGTCTTCCCAGGGACAAAAGGCCATACTGGACAGGCAGCACCCAGCCTGCCCAAGCAAAGAGGTATTGGGCTAGGGCTGCAAGCTTCAGCTTGGGAAATACCTGAAGATTTTAAGGATGGAGCCTAAAGAAGGCAGTTTTGGGGAAGGGAGGGGAGAGAATTCAATTGGGGCATAATGCCATTGAGTCCACCTTCCGACGAAGCCATTTTCTTCGAATATAATGATTTCCCCCAGGATCCCATAATCTTTTTGACTAGGCAGCCCCATTTCTTTCTTTGATTTTCTGTGTGACCCACCCAGTTGTTTAAATGTATATAGATGCTGACCCAGTCTAGGGATCTGAGGGACTTTCTATGTCTTTATTTAATAATGGCACTCGAGTGGCTGATGGTAATTCAAAACAAACTTTTATTTTACTGAGGGGAACTGGCCAGGTGGTATCAGGTTTATGACTTAGAAGGTGAACTGGCAACAGGAATCAGGTAACTTTGTATAAAAATAAACAAAATATAGATTTTTCACAAACACATAGTTGTTCAGTTATACAGACAGGTTTGTAAACACTGAGGAGAGATTTCTTGGCAGTTTCTGTTTCAATAAACAAGCATAAGCTTTTTTGTGTCACAGACACTTAAGTTGGTGAAGGCAGGGGCATCACAAAAATTGCAGTACACCTTCTTCACCACTTGTTAGGCATCACCCCCTTTTACTAGGAGCTATTTCCCTCAAATTGGGATCACTTTCCTTTTCTAGGAGCTATTTCCCTCAGGCTTGAACCTCTCACTCTCTTAGCCTTCCTTTCCAGTCAACTGTCATTCCTTAACTGCCACTCCTAACTGACACACTCAACTGTAGAATTCCATTTGTATCCCGTCACTTTTCATCTGACTGCTTTAATTCTATAATCTTTTCCCTAGGGATGCCAGTCCCCAGGTGGGACCTGAGAGTCCCTCAGAATTACGCTCATCTCTAGACTACAGAGATCAGTTGTCCTGGAGAAAATGGAAATTTTGGAGAGTGAACTCTGTGGCATTGTACTCTGCTGAGGTCCCTGTCCTCCCCAGGCTCCATCCCCAAATCTCCAGGAGTTTCCTCAATCTGGATCTGGCAACCCTATCCCCCCATCTACTGCCAGTGGCCAGGGGTGACCTGGCAACCCTACTTTCTCCTCAGTATTTCAAAAAGACTCAGCCATGTTGGCTGCTAAACTCTTCACTCTTATTCTATCATACCTGTGAATAATACAATGGCAATCCTGAACAATTTCATAATAACAATAACTAAAAAAAATCTCCATATAGTGACCCCATTCCAGATGCCATTCTAATGACTTTTTACCATGAAGGTACTTCTGTCTTGCCAGATTTACATTTCACTTTTTCTTTGAAAATGTAATATAGTAATCAGATAATGGTAGTTTCATGTGGAACCTTTTTTATCTCAAACTAGCACTTTAAACTTGTCTTTAAATTGACAGTGACAATGTTAAAATTGACTATCAGACAATTAATAAACTGACTGATAATTGAAATTTAAATAATATACATATACTATGTTGAAAACTCTGAAGGACAGTGTAGTTTCTCATGCATAATTATATATATATATATATATATATATATATATATATATATATATATATATATATATATATATATATATATATATATATATATATATAAAATTATGAAAAATGTTGGTCTTTAAAGATGTGGTCAAGGAATAAGATAGGTAAGAATCAGGACAGACACCAGATAGGACAGGAACTGATGGGTTATAGAAGAATCTGGAGTCAGAAGTGGGGCTTCAATGGTTCTTGGTGGGTCATGGACAAAACACAGCTAACAGTGCTACCCTAAGCAAAGTAATACTTTTCTAAGCCCATTGACTTCAAAGAATTTAGAAGGATATAACTACCTAGGATTGCAATATAAATGTTGAAGTTTGTGAACAGAACTGAAGTTTACTGGATTTTCAGATCCCTGTAAATACTCAGCAGAATAGAGTTGTATTAGTTGGACCAGTTCAACTTTGGTTGGTTGGTTGGCTGGCAACCCTACTTTAACCTATTATAAAATTAACTCAACAGAAACACAAACTGCCGTCCTACAAATGATTAAGGTAGGTAGTCCCCTGTGCAAGCACCGGGTTGTTACTGTCCCATGGGGTGATGTCACATCAGGATGTTTTCTTGGCAGACCTTTTTACAGGGTGGTTTGCCATTGCCTTTCCCAGTCATCTACACTTTACCCCTAGCAAGCTAAGTACTCATTTTACTGACCTCGGAAGGATGTAAGACTGAGTCAACCTTGAGCCAGTTACCTGAACCAAACAGAGACTGAATTCAAGTTGTGAGCAGAGCTTGGACTGCAATACTGCAGTTTACCACTCTGCGCCATGGGGCTCCTCCTACAAATGTTTACTCACAAGGAATTCCCACTGTGTATCTACTATAGGATTGTAGCCTTAGTTAATTTTGGATGAATTTGCATTTGCAGCTACACCTCAGTTATCATTGTGCAACTGTGTAAAACCAATGGTGGGCTTGGTTCAAGACAATGTAGAAAGGCGTGCAAGCAATCAGGGTTCTATTAAAAAGCTATTATCTTTTAGCTCCTTCTGATCCTATCACAACTCCATGGAACTGCATCCCATCCTCTTCAATTTGTTAGTAGCAGAAATCACCAAGAGCAGGTTGCAGAGACTAGTTGTCATTTTCCATTACTTCACCATGCCCTGTTGTTCTTTATTGTTCTTGCTGGACAGGTTTATTTTTGGTGACTGATGCTTTGATTTATATGTCAGACATCTAGTGTGACTTCACTGGGGTGAGTATTCCAGCAGACTGCAACATTCCAGCTACCTGAAAATAATTTTAATGAGAGAGAATTTGGGGGATGTGCCAGGTGGTTGCAGGTATCTATAAACTGTTTTCCTTTCTGCTGCATAATGCCAGCAATGCAGCACTGAATCCTGAAGTGCCAAAGTCCTGATTCTAAAATTCCAGCTGTGGAGGAGAAGGTGTTCAGCAGGCCCATCAAGAGAGAAGATCTTCATGTAAGTCATCCAGGAACTCTACCCAGATAGAAACCTTTATGCTCTAAAGACGATTGCTTTGTTTTGGTGTCTTTTGAGACCAAATAAGCCATCCATCTGTGTTAAATAGCAGTTCAATGAAGCTGTATGATGTTTTATTTTAACAGCCATTCTAACTAACCATTAAAAAAACAGCACCAACCATCCAAATGCCTTAATGCACTGCTGCAGTCTTTGGGAAGTTTCCCAAGTCTCAGTTACTGCTGAATCAGAGCATTAGTGCAGGTCCTCAGAAAGAGTATAATCAGAACCTAACTTCAGCTTTATAAAGCTTTGATGCAAAGTGGACATGCAAATATGGGAGGGCTGTGACCCCGTGCAGAGCACCTGGTTTGCATGCAAAGGGTCCCAGCTTCAACCTCCAGCACCTCTAGTTAAAAAGATCAGGTAGTAGGTGATGTGAAGGACCTCTACCTGAGATTCTGGGGAGCTGCTGCCAGTCAGAGTAGACTTTGATTGATCAAGGGTTTGAATCCATGTTAACAAGTTACAGTGAATGCATATATAATCCATGTACTGTATACACTTTTCTTTATACATGGGTTGAGTAATTCTCATCTTATATTCAAAACATGTACACCTCAATGTGTCATTCAAATCCCGCATGTATTCTAGGTCCTGCTGTCCAGTTTCATGCATAAAGTGAATGTATATTGAATGTCTTTTAGAAACAGGTGTACATGCATACATGCCAGATGTACCTGTGTTCATTGTAACATGTGAACTGGCCTAAGTATAAGGCAATTTCATGCATTCAGATACGCATGGAGACCCAAACAAAGTGTTTTCATAAGTGATAAGAACACCATTCACTTTCCAATATGGCACTTCAAAAAACTGTTAAAGCAATAGAAAAAGCAAACAGTACATTTTTTAAAAAATCATACACACTTTGGTCAGTGTTGTTCTTTTGTTTGACATACTGTACTGTTTCAAGCTCCATATTTCCCTGAACAAAAGAAATTTCTGGGGCTGCCTTTTAGTGTCAGTTTCTTTACAAGAAGATTATGTGGAGATTCATGGCTTTTAAAATGAACTGTATACTGGCCAAACTACTGGCTGAGCAGAAAAATGTGTATATGTAGTCCCCAAGGAACACTAAGTCTGTCCCAGACTAATGTCTGCAAACTGGTCTCAGTGACAAGCTACTTCTCGCATGACCTCTTAACAGGGTTTTCTAGCATCTTTCCCTCTTCTGCCCACATTCAGTTCACAAAAACTGTTCTGCAGAATACAGAATACCCAGTCAGGGGCCCTGCAACATGTACATTCCTGTGGTTGGGAATAAAGATCAGTTATCAAATGCCATTAATCAGAACTTGATTAAACTGTTACTGGACAAGGTTATACAAAGCCCCAAGGCACCATTCTGAATAGCCACTACAAAGAGTATTGTAGGCTTCAATTGTGAATAAAGTCCAGTGACAGAACTTGTCCCAGGCTTGCAGGAGCAACTCATCTTGGCTGAGGAAAGCCATGCACAACTGGCAACTGCAGCAACCCTTCTGAGAAGCACCCGGAAAAGGCAGAGTGGGGCTGCAGACTGCAGGTCCAGGAATAGAGTTTGGCAGCCAGGCGGAACCAGTCATCAAGCCCTGCCTGCAAAAAGGAGCAACTCAGGGCTTCAGGACACTTCAGGTTCCCCTATCTAGCAGCAATTTGTGGACCTATCCTCCATAAATCTGTCTAATCTCCTCTTACAGCCATCTATGCTTGTGGTCATCACTTTGACTACTGGCAGTGAGTTCCATAATTTAATTACTCAAATGGCACATTTTAATCTGAGGGAAGCTTTACATTAAACACAAAGTTCTTAAAATATACCAGGAGCACAAAATATTTTTTTCTCTTAGAAGATAATTCCTTGCCATTTCCTGTGACAGGAATAAACCTGGTTCATTCTGTCATCTGTGACTTGACTTCTAATTAAAATGAAAAGGCACCACATCCTGCTTGCGAATTATAGTTAAATGAAAGAACGTTGCTTACCTCATCTGAAATCTGACCTCCAAATGTGACCCATGTCCCTAGAAAGAAACACAATGATTTGTTACTCTGTAGGGTTTTATTTAAAAACACATTATAATTAGGATGATTTCCCTTAGGGAATGTCCTAAAACCAATGTTCTCGATCCACCTTTTCCTAATGCGAATGTACATGGAGGACTCAGACTGCTTTAATTTTAATTGGCTGACAAGCTACAATGCTCATGTTTTCATTGCTTAAAAAGCTTTGTCATAACTAGATAAAGTTTTCTTCCTCCTGAACTAGACATTGATGACACATCTCAATGGAAAGAGATTACTGTGAGTGGATGCCCTGCTCTTGTTAGCAATTTGCCATGGATAAATCAGTATGAAAATAACTTACTACACTGAAAGACCTTGAAGTTAGATCCTACTGGATGGGTTACAAAATGCAAAGAAAAAGACTCTTCCCACATGAACTGCTCCATGGAAAATGTTTGACAGTCAGAATCACTTAATTCAGTGTAATTATCCCTTAATATACTGAAATTCCCTTATTCTTCATGCTGTCTGGTTAGAGAGTGGTAAGGAAAGAGATCTTCCCACTCTTTCAGTGGTCACCTAACAGCCTAAGAAGACCCTTTCTGAGTCAGACCAGTGGTCAATCCAGTCCAGCATCCTGTTTCATGCAGCAGACAACCAGTGGAACTAGAGGGTCAAGAAACAAGACATAGAAGCCAAAGTTTACCCTGATGTTGCCTGCTATCACTGGGATTTAATTTACATGTGGCTGTTTCCTTTAGGCACCATGGCTAGAAGACACTGATGGACCTATATTCCATGCAGCTTTCTAATCCCCTTTTAGGTTCATCTATGTTTATGGGTCATCACTATCGTCACTGACTGAATCTCACCACGTCATTGTGTATTGGGTATAAAGGAATACCCACTCTCTGTCTACCCACTCTACCATGTAAAATTTTACAAACTTCTATTGCGTCCCCCCCCCTTTAGCAGTTGTTTTTCTAAACTGAAAAGGCCCAAAGCCTTTTGCCCAGGGGTCCCCAATCTTTTCGAACCTGTGGGCACCTTTGGAATTCTGACACAGTATGGTGAGCACAGCCGCAAAATGGCTGCTATGAAATGACTGCCCTGGGAGGTGAAGCCAATTACAAAATGGCTGCTAAAGCTTACCTTTAAGTCAAGGCTTTTTTAGTAGAAAAAGTCCAGCAGGAATTTATTTGCATATTAGGCCATACTCCCTGATGCCAAGCCAGTTGTAACTGTGTTCCTGTGTGTTCCTGCTCAAAAAACCCCCTGCCTTTGGTCACACAGTGACAATCCTGTGTTGTGATAGCAGCTGCCACCAAAACAACAGTTTTAAAAGCCACAAAGTGAATCAAATTGCCAATGGCCATTTAGAAGCCTTGTTGGGCAAAAGCTCACCTGGCCCTGCCCACTCAAAGGCACCTTTTTTGGGGCCCCTGCTTTAAACTTTCTAATGTGTGCCAGTCTAATGGGCTTCTAATGTGTGCCAGTCCCAATGGAAAACATGGCTAGGATCCAGTCCAAGATTTTGCTTTAATTGTGCCACACCAATCTCACAGCCCAAGAACAATCATTTCAGGATTTTGACATTCAGGTCATGTTTGAACAGTCACATTCTAAAGTCTAGTTATTTGTTAGAGAAGACAAATATTCCTTTTAAAAAGAACAGATTTGCAATATACTAGTTAACTGACGGGGGGGGGGGGGTATGTTGCCCTTTATCTGTATCCTAGTCTGTTGATTAATTAGTAAAAGCTTTAACAATCTTTGTTTCTATCCTTGCCATTTGAGTTTACACATCATGACGAGGAGAGCAGATTGTTGAAGTGTGAAAAATGGGAATTATACAAAATCATCCTTAGCTCTTAGTTACTTAGTTACCAACAGTGCAATCCAAAGCAGAATTACATGCTTCTAAATTCATTGAAGTCAAGTGGCTTAAAAGGATGTAATTCTGCTTAGGACAGCATTGCAAGTCCCTTTGATTTAGTCACACTTACAAAATAACCATATACTTATCATAAGGAGGCAGGTCTCCTGCTATAGCTGGTGGCCTTCCATCTAGGCCACTGTTCCCTGCCACTGCTTAACAGAACTGCATGGGAAAAGGGGAGGAGGACGCCGTCACTTCTAGTGAAAAATCTGTGACTTCCCCTGTGGCTAAGGAGCCCCCTATATGCACTGCCCCTCTGAGTAAGAGGCCACCAACCACTAATACATTGGATGATGGGCACACTGGACAGAAGGAGATCCCCAGATGCCAATGGAGATCAGAGGGCAAAGAGTCGTGCCCCTCTATAGTGACTCAAAATAAAGAGGGAAATAATGTACTCCAACACCACAGAGGGGAATGGAATAACGGATGCATCATTTCAGATGTTGAGGGGACCCTGGATATTATTTCATCCCTACCATGACTGGCCATGTCATCTGCATGCAAGCCTTCTAACAGTCAAACTTTATCACTGGTATCTTGGAATTTAAGGGGATGGCACTGTAGAATGAAGGAACCTAGTACATTAAGCAAGTTTGGCCACCCATGGTATGACCTTTGGCAGTATAACATCATCCTTTAGATCAGCTCTTGCCTACTGATTGCCTGATAGCTCCCCTCTGCTAATCTGCTTTCCGCTTTCCATGCTCTTATTCTTGCTCTGCCTATTGCTTGCCACGGGTTCTTGATTGAAAATCAAACAGTATTAGTTTCTAGTATACTAGAAAATCTCAATTTACCATTCTCCTTAACTAAATTATTACTTATATGCATTTATATGCACAAAAGGAGCATTGGGTTTTGACTCAGAAAATGCACTTCCTGTCTGGACTGATTTCCCGTCTGTAACTTACTTCCTGTTTGCCACTGGCTGAACAACAATCTTTCTGTACATCAAGTTTTCATTAGGAAAATGTAATATTTTCTGTCCCTCTTATCTCTTCTCTGATTATTACAAATTTCTTTGGAACTAGGATGACATGCCATGTGTTTCTCAATGGTGCAAAAATAGGGACTAAATGAAAGCCAAAAACATAAAGATAAGATAAAAATATTCAGGGGCATAATTCCTGGATTCAATATGTTAGTTCAATAAATCAGTGAATGAAGACTATATGGTAAACGTCATAGACAAACCTTAAGAATACCCTCTTAATTTATGTCTAAATCTTTAAGACAAGAATGATTTAGTGTCTGGATGCCAAGGGGGTGAGGGGAGGAATAATGGGAGCACTTTGTTGATTTCAGATTCTTTTTTCTGAGTTTAAGATAAGCAATACGCATACACAAATCTTCACTGAGGATGGGAGAAGAAAGCCACATGCTAAAATACTAAGAACAGAGAGATTAACATTAGCATAAAAAATGTTTCAACTGCATGCTCCTGGTGGTTACACTCTCTGTTGTTTGTTTATTATAGCAATGGCCAATAGCTTCAGACAAATTTGTTGTGCTAATCAGGCCTTTTTTTGTAGAAGGAACTCCTTTGCATATTAGCCCACACACTCCTGATGTAGCCAATCCTCTAAGAGCTTGGTAAACCAACTCTCAGAAAAGCTTTCTTAAGACCTCAGCCTTATTGTGCTCTCCTAAGCAAAATTATGCCACGCTAAGCCCTTTTACTTCAATGGACTTAGGAGGGTATAACTCTGTTTAGGATGGCAGAGTCCAAGTAGGTCACAGGGAGGGGGGAACAGGTGAAAACTCACAAGATATGTAGCTGATGAGGAAGGTTACCAATCCATAGAAGGATCTGGTAATTTAAGAGGATTTTGCTGATAGGTCTGTATTTCTAAATGCTGTTTATACCATTGCTGACTTGGGAGACATTTACAGATGATTTGAGTCTATATAAGCGGCTCTTGTTTTCTTGCTATTCTCTTGTTTTGCTGCTGTGCCTCATAGGCAAAGAAGCAAAATGTTTTGCCATTTTTAAAGCAGCCACTGTGACTAGAAGGGATTTTATGAATCAAACACGTACAGACACTATCTATATTAATGTCTGCTTTGTTTTACTGAAAGAGACCAATTGACAGTCTAAGAAAGAGTTACATAGTATAAAAAAAGCAGTGGACACGGCAAATAAATGTTCCAGTCCCCTAATCTAGAGCTGCCAAGCCCCTGCTGGGAGTAGGGAATGTTGGAGTGAGGCAACTCAGTATGCCTACATCACTAAGACTGTATAGATGTCTACCTCCTTGAATAGGAAGCCTCTCTTTGTCTTAACCTGGGAGCTGCCCTCTGACCCCTCTCTCTGCTTTGTCCTTTCACTACTGCACATGGCCTTTCATGGAGACACATATATCTGCAGGTCTCTCCTGTGGATACAATGCCCTTATACTCCCACACACATGATGCTGGAAAAACTGGCTATTTGGGATAGGAAAAATACTTTTAGATTAGACTTCTTTCTCTTCTTTTGACTCCAATCAGAACATGAGCTGGATCTACTTGAATAAATGTAAGTTTACCCTTTTTGCAGTATATTTCTTGGGTGGAGTTTAGGGTTGTCAAGTCTTCTTCGTCCCGGAGTGGGGGACTTTCAAGCAAGGGACTTTCTATTGTACCATACATTTTCCCTCCCAAATGGCTAGAGCATCCAGGAACACCATAGAGTTTTCATGGAAATGCCTAGAGTGGCCACTGTGCACCATTGCCGGTGCAATGACTTCACTTCCGGGTGACATCATGCTGGCAACATAGGGGGAGGTTCCCCTCAATGGGCCCAATGTGGGCTGGCGGGTTGGGAACCTCCCAGGCAGGGGAATCCCCACCCGGACTGGGGGCTTGGCAGTCCTAGTGGAGTGCCCAGCGGACATAACCCTCCCCCGGCTTTCTGATAACCCTAAAGTGGCAGGAGGGCCTCTAAACCAAAGCAACCCCTGCCCCAACTGCGGATTGACAACCCTATTATTGGGAGATTTATTTACTACACTCAGGATCACGTTTCTATAATTGAGCAAACTCTGCTATATTAACCAAATATCCCAATACGATTCCTCCCCCAGCTTCCATTTCCAGAAACAGCTTGGAGCTGCAGCACAAGAAAATAATGTTTTAAAAAATGGCTGCCAGGCTGATAGCATAAACGTAACCTCCAGGAAAAACCCAGAAGTGATGTCAGTCAGTAAAGCAATAGAGTTTCTGGCAATTCCAAGAGAGGCATGACATCACTTCTGGGTTTTCAGCAATACCAGCCCCCCATGTCTCTGCCCCCTAGATCTCTTGCTGATTGCTGGGCACCCATAACTTGTTAATGGGACTCATCCTATTGAATGAAAGGCACCTCTCCTGGCAAGTGTAATAACAAAAACTGTATGTGTCAGAAGGGGCTGTGCAGCAGTATTCATGAGCACTGAATTATGGCACAATCCTTGTTTTGAATAGAAGGAAACATAATGATCTTCTTAAAAGACTGTGACAAACTGTATTTTTAAATGCTTAGAAGTTTTATTTTAATGTTGTTTTAATATTATTATTGCATCCCTTTTAATGTTGTACACTGCCCTCAGCCCCAAGTATGGGGAGAGCAGTTTAGAAATCAAATTTATAAACAAACAAACAAAGTGCTGTACAAGCAGAGTAAAGGACTGTGAAGGGTTAATTCTTCACAGAGCCTGAAGGTCTTGAGTGACAGGCTGCTCCAGACAATAGGACTGGTTAACATCAGCTGAGCAGAGAAAGTCTTGAGAACTGCATGCTGAGGAGAAAGTCAGTCAGATTTCTGTCTTGACTGAGTTGAGTACTGAAAGTCTGATTTCAGCCCTAGCTGAGAAGAATTGAGAACTGACAGTTTCTGAATTCAAACCTGACTGAGAGCAGTTTAACACAGACAGGAGAACTGGGGGAATGTTGGCAAGGAAGTTTGGGAAGTAGATGAAGAATCCCACTTGGACCAAGGAAAGGGGATAGATCTAGAGGGAGGAGAATTTCCCTACTGAGTCAAACAAGGAGTTAGCTCTGAAGAGTGCAGAGATTCCTGGTCTGGTCTGGTTAGAAATTGCCTTTAGAGACCTTAAGAATCAGTTAATAACTCAAGGCAAGTACTGGTGTTTCAAGAAAAGGAGTTTGAGTACTTGAAAGAGTGTATAATAGAAGAATTTGAAAAACACAAATTTCTTAAAGGATTTCAAGAACTTTCAAGAAAAAATAAAAGAATGCTTAATAATAGTATTTGGACCTGAGAATATGAAAAGAGATTTTGATTGGGTTGCAAGTTCTAAGAGAATAATGCCAAAAAAGTCAGAGAATACTCAAGGAAAGTGTGCTGGAGTGTTTGGAAAACACTGGAACATGCCTTTCAACATAAAGATTTTAAGTAACTGAATAGCTTAAGAAACGCTCATTAGTTTAAAATATAAGAACTAAAGTCTGTGCGTGTACTGATTTTACTTTAGAGTTATTTATATTGAATTACCTTAGAAATTTTACCCCTGATTTCACCTGACCTTTCTTCTCTATGTTGAATAAAATATTTTATTAATTTAGAATATAAAAATGTCTGGAGTGCCATTTAAGTTGTATGACTTAAAGGGGGCTCCTGTTCCTTCCCCCAGGTTCCTGGGCTGAGACAACTGCCAAAATATCATGCTGTGTCAAGATGGGACAGCCAGATTCTTCAGGAAAGAAGAACACAGATAACTAGGGCGGCTTAGTTACAGAAGGAAAAGAAAAATGGAGGCAAAATCTTGCCTCTGAGGGAGGGAAGTGGATGAGACCATCATAAAGATCCTCTCCAAATGACATCATTCTCTGGCAACTTGCATCCCAAATCAAAATCTCCCTTCATATTCTTGGGCCCAAGTACTACTTCCAAGGATTCTTTTCTTTTCTCTTGAAAGCTGTTGCAATACTTTATTTTAAGAAATTCATGTTTTTTCAAATACTTCTATTATATCTGAAACAACATGTTACCAAAGCAACCAAGGTAAACCTTGCAGGGATTTACAAGAGGTGTGAAGAAAGGTCATTCTGAACTATGTTCTTGAGGTCTTTAAGCAGTATATTGAGAAGTAAATAATACTGTTAACCACAAACCTGAATGTGAAAATCAAAGAACACACAGAACAAGCAAATGAATTATTGCCTTTTTAGTAGGTGTCATATCAGTCAACAGGAAGATGTGCCCAATTGATTTGCCCAGTAGAAACACAATCCTCATTCTAGTTAACACATCACTGAAAAGAGATTTATGTTTCTTTATATTTTATGTGTATCCTATGGGGCTTAACCAAAAGGCTTCCTCAGCAGAATATATTTCTGAGCACTTTACTATTTATCCTTATTACACAATGAGCTCATGGCCCCAGTTCTCTCATACCTAAAATGTTCTATACTAGAAGCACACGGCAGAGAGAAAGAATGGGCAGGGATAACTTTTCTTCCTCTCTCAAACCACTAGAACTCAAGGGCATCCAATGAAGGGTAGTAGATTCAGGACACACAAAAAGAAATATTTCTTTACTCAATGAGCTATAAAAATGTGCAGTTAACTGCTGGAAGATATGGCAATGGCCAAAGCATAGACAGATTTAAAAGAGAATTAGATTCATGGAGGATAGGTCTATCAGCAGCTACTAGCTACAGTGACTAAAAGGAAACTCAATATTCAGAGACAGTAAACTCCTGAATACTGGCACCAGGAGGCAACATCATAGGAATGCCTCAGCCTCTGTGTTCTGTTGTTGACCTCCAGAGTATGTGGTTGGCCACTGTTTGAGACAGAATGATGGACTAGAAGAACTACTGGACTGTGTCTAGACTGGCAGCTTTGGGTGCATGAGAGGCCTCTCATATCGAGCTGGTTCAAAATGGAGTGGATTATTCCTGGTCAGACATTTCCACATGAGTCGCCCATATCCTGCACGGGAGATGCTTTAGCATGGTCAGACAACTGTTGTATGCCATCCCTTAGCACAGTTTGGGTTTCTTTTTTCCCATTCATTTTTGTGGTCATGCATATATGCACTCATGCGCTCAGTGGATATGTTCTTTATTTTAAAAGCCAGAAATGGCTTGGGGTGGCCTGGCAGGTTCACAACGCCAATCCACTTGCGTCCTCCTGCATCCAGACACCAGGAAAGGTGGATGGCGTGCAGCAGATTAATTTGCTGCCACTTCATAAGCGGCAGCTTTTTGAGCCACCTCAGAAACGCCAGAGGACAGGGTGAGTGCGGGAGCAGGATGTTTGGACTTCATTTTTTAAAATCCGTCCCTGTGTTGGCTTAAATTGCCAGTCTGGACTCAGCCCTGGTATGGTCCAGTGAGGCTCTTGTGTTCTTAAGTCATCCTGCATGGTACAGCAAAGTCATTTTGCAAATGGTTCAGCAGGATAAAGACAACAAATATTCCTTATTTCAGGATTTCTTGGAGCATGTTCTTGCTCTCCATCCCTTCCTCCTTCTTACATCTCTTCTTGGATTCTCTTTGCAATGGGCTTGTCTTATCTTGCAATAGCATACATTAAATCTTAGCATCGGTGTTGTTAGAAAATACTTTTCTACAGCCCAGGAGAAAAAGAAGCACAGGCACAAGTTGGTCAGGGAAACAGAGTGGTGGAAGCCATCGTAAAGTGTAATCCCCATACAAAAGTCATGTCATCTCTTTATAAGGAGCAACCAAATAACATTTAAATGTGTGCAAGTTTTCCAGTTGCCCAGACTCTTAATTGGACTGTAGATAAGGTTGCCAATCTGAATTCTGGCAACCAGCAGGAGCCTTTTAAGGGCAGGAAATGAAGTTGCACAATGATATGTGATGCTGTGACATTACTTCCGGTTCATATCCTTTTTTAAAAAATCATAGAGCTGTGTGAATTCCTAGAGTGTTGTGATGTCATTTCTGGGTACAAACTGGAAGTGCTATCACAGTGTCATGCATCATCACATGGTATCACATGACATCACTCCAGCCTTTGTCCCTTGCTCCTGCTGGAGCAAAGATGACCAATGGGGCCTGGGGATGGGAACTTTCCTGCTGCCCCGGGACGATGGCAGCCCTAGCTGGAGGTAAAAGGATGCAAGGACAGAGATGCTTCCTCCTCATGAAGAAATAAAGCACTGCACACAATTCTAGCAATGCAATCCTACTTCACATGGTTTCTGGTTTTTAATGTTAGTATGTCAAGGGGGGAGATTTTAAAACTGATTCCATGTCATCGTTGAACTGCATGCAGTTATGTAGCCCTTTGCCAAACAACAACAGTACAAGCGAAAAGAAGGTCCATATTTTCCTGCATTTTGCAGATGGCCATGTAAATCCAGCCAAAACAACAAATGTTTATGACTCAAGATCTGGGGGTGGAGACCCAAGATAAGAGCAGTTCATACATGGAGCTTCTTGGGAATGATCAATGGATGGGGCATTTCCTTTTCTGAGCAGCATCCATTGCAAACAGTACCCAAATACCGCTGTATTGCAGACTTACAATTAGACATGCCATTTTTAAAAATGGTTCAGATACTAGCCACAAATATTTGACCCTGCCAATTGATTAGCTGCTAAAAGGAACAAGAGAGGAAAGCAGATTTACTAGAGATTGTAATGAGGTGAAAGGATCTGTTGCTAGAGGAAAATTGCTCTTGTGCAGGGAACACACATTCAACTGGCCTTGGATAGAAACACACACACCCCCCCCCCGCGCACACACACACACACACACAGATCTCTTGCCTGGTAGAATTTCATAACCTGTGTGGATTAAATATTTGACACACACAATTGGTTAAATCTTATGACTCCCTTCTACTAAGGACACTCTTCCACTTACTTTAACAGAGAAATACTTCCTCCAATGGAGAATGGCATTTTCTGATGGAAAAATTCCTCTGATGTAGGAAGGTCTTAGTTTTTGAAGGAAGGCTTGGTGGAAAGGTGTCATAAAATCCAGTTTAGTGGAAGGGAATAATAGGAGCCAACACAACTTCAGTTTGTCCTCCTCTAGCCTAGAAACTTGTCCTTTTCTTTAACATCCCCCCTCCCCCCCCAAAAAAAAAACCCCTTGGAATGTCTGATTCTCTTCTTTCACTGAAGCAGGATGGAAAAACAAATGTGGTTCAGTAGCTGGAATGCGATGCTTTGTAATAGGAAATAGTTTCCTCCTTATAATGAAAGGGATTGGTCTTTGATCCCTAGTAAAACCTAGGGATCCCCTGCAGACTACTGAGATCAGCTCCCCTGGAGAAAATAGAGCAAAACAACAACAAACTAGCAAACAGTTCTGTAACTATAATAAACCAATATTTAATGTAATACAACCCTGTGAGGTAGATCAGGCTTAGGGACAGTGACTAGTCCAATGTTGTCCAGCAAGTTTTCATGGCAGAGGTGGCATCTGAACCCAGGTATCCCAGAGCTTAGACTGACACTTTTAACCATTACACTACATGGGGTCTGTACTATGCATCATCAACCCCTGCAACTTGCAGGCAATAAGAAAACTGCAGATATGTCTGAGGGAATAAAAAATTGTTTCTTTACATTTTGTCAGCATTTCCAGTTTTCTGCTTTGCACTGTTGGTTTTGTAGATTTCTATGCATTATACATACCGGTATATGTTGTATCATTTTTATATGCAATTTATCCAGTATTTATATATGTAATATACCAAATAATGCAGGTTTACTGATACCCAATAATGTCAAAACATGCATACATTGTACAGAAAATTCAGTGCAAAGAAACTAAAAACAGTGAAAACAAAGAATTGTGTGGGTTTGCACAGAGAAGTAAAGGTGGAATTTGGAGGCTGTAGGGATGAAAACCTCAAAATCATCCCTAACACAAATATTAGCAACTTGACCTGCCTTGCCTAACAGAGAAATGCTTAGGAAATGAATTTCTGTATTTGGAGAATCGACCTAGAATTATTTTACATAAACAAATCCTTTCTGTTTCCTGTCCTTTCAGCTGTTAGCTCAAAGTCTCCACTCAGAGATTTAGGTTCAACTGTTCCTGGCCCAGAACACTTCACTGCACAACTTTGGCAAATTGTTCTAACCTACTTTAGAAGGCCACTGTGAAGACAATAACAGACAATGATACATTATAACCTGCCCGGCTCTCTTGAGAGATGAGGTGAAGGGAAAGAAATCTGAGTAAGTAATGCTTCTGCAGGAATTAATGGTTTCCAAGTCAGTTAGAGTTGTCACTTTTCCTCTGGGGTGGGGAACCTCCTGCTCCCAGCTCCCATTGCCTGCTGCTACTCATGTGGCCAATGGGAGAGAAATAACTAACAAAAACCATTGGTGCAATGGTGTCAACAGTATTCTGAGGAAAATCCAGAGGTGATGTCATGCCACTCTAGGAATTAGCAGAAACTGTGGTTTTACCACAGAGTTTCCAGTAATTCCTAGAACAGTGTGATGTCACCTCTGGGTTTTCCCTGGAAGTGCAGTAACATCATTTCACTGACAGCCCCCTCCCCTTCCAAACTTCCACAGGCAACCTTGGTTCCAGTTCTGGCTGGCAACTGAGCGGTAACCCACTTTCTAGTCCTGGAGATTTCCAGATTGCTCAGGCTATAAAATGAAAAACTTTCTTGAGATTAATCCCAGTTCTGTTTGTTCAAAGCCTTGGGGACTATCCTACTTGATGATTCCATTTTCAGTCTCATCCATGGATCAATAGCATTTGCAAGCTTACGTCTCATAGCAACGTGGAGAGGTACCTAACCAGTGCCAGATTCTACACTGGAGGTTTTCATAACTAAGCCATATGAATGGCAAATAGCAGACACATGAATTTCAAATGCTATTAGATTTCAATGGGTTGAGTAAATTGTGAATAAATGATGTAAATAGTGCACCATTATGAAAATAGCATGCATGTAAAGTGGGGCTATGCACAGAGAACAGCATTCCTACGCATGTGTGCAATAAATCACACACCCTTCCAGTAGTTCCAATGAAAACAAGGACACGCTTTTAACCTCCTCGGGGCCCGGTCATAAGCTTTGCCTTCAAACAATTCAGACTTATGTCCGTGCGTGCCAGCACCAAGATGTGCTGGAACTGGCCATTATGACTATGACACCAGTTTAAAACCAGGGCTGCCAAACACAGTGAGAGTCTAGGATGGATTGCACTCACAGTGAAATGGCAATCATTATTTATAGCTACAACGGTTGTATTGTTTCAGCTGCCTTGCTTGGAGGAACTCTCTTGTTCTAGACCAGTTCCTAGACCCTTGCAGGCTGCCTAACAGACATCATTTGCATGACCAGTATGGACATGGAGTGGCAGGGACAAGTCTGTGACCATTGTTCCTTCTAAGCTGAGTTAGCATGATCTAGCTCACAGATTTTTATCCTCCAGCTCACACATTTTTGTCTTAGCTCAGGGAAAATGTCCCCAGAGCACAATAATTTATGCAGCAGCTCACAACTTTAATGCCAGTAGCTCAAAACTTTAATACCAGTAGCCAGGGTTTGTTCTGTAGAAAAATAGGTGGTGGAGCTCATCCAGGAATTGTTATGCAGCTGCACCTACTATTCAATGGACAAGGAGGTGGAACTCTCAGAAAGGTTCAGGAGCTCCCACTGAATCCGAGGCCTGCCAGTAGCTCACAAAGTGGAATTTTTGCTCACAAGACTCTGCAGCTTAGAGGGAACATTGCCTGAGACCTGACAGTGTTGTCTGGAAGGTAAGCCACACATACTGTTCTGAGCTCTTTAAAAAATCCGTGGGATAAAACATAACAGAAAAATAGAATCAATTTCACAACTGCAGGTAGAGGATTTCAATTGAAAATACTCCTTTGCATTTTTTAAAAAATGGAGACGACTAGCACAGCAGGGAGAAGCCATCTGTCCACTCTGGATTTCTATTTGCAGGGAGTTTTTGACATAGGGAACATGCTGGTTGATGTGCTACATTCCAGTCTACCACCTGAGTGTTTTATCTCCTTTATTCCCCTCTCATTCTCGTCTCTGGGTAAACCAGGCCCTCAGTCAATGGCACAAATAAACCTCAGCTAAGGTCTGAATATTCAAGAGGCACAGCAGGCTTTACTCTTACAGCTTCAGCACTCAGAGAGCAAAAATGTGCCTAAAAGTATTATTAAAGGTCTTTGTTGGTTAACTGTGAACTGGATGCAACATAAAACCAAACATACAGAGTGCAGTCAAATAAACACATAAGCATGTGTACAGGCAAATATTTGGAATCTAGGGAGAAAAAAACATACCAAGTTGCACCAGAGGAAAAAGCCATAGCTACAGAGTCACAGAACAAATATGAAGGACCAAAACCATGACTATCCATATGAACATCAGCAACATCATGCAACTAAGTATAATATACAACACACACATGCACAATTTTTTTTAAAAAAAAAACTTACCTAGCCCCAAACACGAAACTCTTAGTCCAGATTTCCCAAGGTTTCTAGAATGGAAATAAAAACATAATATCAAATAGCAATTCTTCTGCTAAGTAAACCTGATGTCCTAACTATGGATGTGTGAACACTCACTGATTCAGCTTGTATTTGCTGACTGTAAGTAGAAAGTTGATTTTTAGACAGTTTGGTTCATTGACCTGTTTGCTGCTGCTTGGCAAGCTGCTTCTCTTCCTAGCACAATTAACTTTTCTTGTAACCATGGGTACTATTTGCCACAGAAGGGCTTTTTGAGGACCTTTTTTTAAAAAAAATCAATAACTGATATTACAAAACTGAACACTATTATTATCTAGACCTTTTCCTTGCTGGAAAAGAGGACATGGGTGCTGCACCTTTCCCTTTTTAACTTGGAAAGGAAAAGGGCTAGAGGCTTATTTTAAAAAATGAAGGCTGGAAATTCAGAGATCATGGCAATAGATAGTTAGAACATTACCCCCCTTTCACAATAGAGGTTACCAGGGGTGCTAAATGCCTCCAAGGAAGCTATATCAAGTGACTTCTTAATACACAAATAGGAGCATTGACATGTGCAAGCCAAAAAGGAATTATGTGTCTCAGTAAGTCTGGATGATATTGTAATTGGAAACGCTCTTGCACAGGACTGTTAAGTTAGACCCTTTTAGGAAGAGCATATTATGTTTCGCTAACAAAGAGTCTTCTCAAGAAGTTACACTTCGTAGCTGGAATAAAAATAAAGTGGATATATTTAGAGGCGTGTGCCATGAAGTGTGGCATGCCACACGTCTTCATTTTGAGCTATTTCGGTGATCATTTAGCATTCGTTGTAGTAACACTGATTAATGCATTTGCAATATTCGTAAGACAAATGTTTTCCCTTTCTCCAATCACCTCCACATTTGCTCAAAATATACAGATCTATCATAACAACAACTGAAGTTGCCTGAAGAATTTTCTGTAAAGAAAGGTGCACACTGTGCTGCTGAGCTGTGGCGGTTTCAAAAATGTTCTTCCAGGCACAGAACTGAGTCTCACACTGGTTGCCGGGCTAGCACAAGTTAATGCCCTCCTTTCATATTGCCAGGTCTGACAAGTGGCTGTTTTCTGTAACTACTTTGCATCCAGATCTGAAGCGGGAATCGTGTTGTGTGCCTTGGGATATTGCTTTCTTTGTGACCTGGCCAACCCACACAACCCTTTTATCCAACAGCCACTGTTGGTCCAGGGCTTTTGCTTGTTGTTCAGGATCAGAGTACTCACTCAGGTTCCTGTTCTCAGGTTCATACAGCAGGGAATGGTGCTCTTGAAACCACATCAATTTATTAACAAGGAGATTCAGGGATGATAGCAGCTGGTTTCAGAACAAAGCAGCTCACGCATTCTATGCTTCTGAACTAAGTTGGGATTCTACCCCATGAAATGAAACCAACTCACACAAATATATGAGGAGAAAACAGACCATTCAATTGTAATGTATATAAGAGATATGTCATGGGGGGGGAGGAAGAGGGGAGGAACTAGGGCTTCTAGGCTGCCTGTGCTCTAGGCTCCTGCTGCCACTTGCTGAAGCAAAAGGAACAAAAATGTGTGTGGGTGTGTGGAAACTGGCACCGAACAATGTCTGACACTACTTCCAGTTGTATATTCGGAAATGATGTCACAGTATCAAGCGGCATTCGAGGAAAAACATTAAGATTTTGCAAATTCCTAAGGTGCTGCATGATGTTGTGATCTCACTTCCAGGCATGCAACTGGAAGTGACATCACAGCATCACCCAGTGCTGGTTTCTGAAGTCTCCACCCCTTATACTCCCAAGAGTTGGTAACTCAAGGATGACCTAAGCTTACAAATTTCTGAAAGCCAGAGTCATTCTGATGGTCCAAAGAGCTAAGCAAATTATGTGATCCCCCCACCCCCCAATATGATGCTTGGGTTAGATATGCCAGGACTGAGTTTGTCTTGGGGGAAATAGTGGCTCTCAGCAGCCTGCCACTGGCTGTGGCATCTAATCAGGGGTACCACACTGCCCCAGTTACATATCAGTGAGACCTGCGTTGTGATCTCAGTCTTGTTCAGGAACTCAGGCCATAAGGGCATGTAAGCTGGCCTGTGGTTAGATGGAATGGGAGGGCAGGTAAAATCAATATATTTCCAGTATTCTACAACTGATCATGGACCCCAAATGTAACTTTTAATTTGGCCTTTGGTTTCTCCCAGTGAGTTGTTGTTCATAACTTCTTGGCCCTAGCCAAGAGAACAGCAGGGAATACATGTTAAAATAAATAAAACTAACAATCACTCATTGATCTTGACTTATGACATCAAGCTATGGCTTCCAAGTGTGAAATAGCACCATGGTGACTTATAGGGTTGGTGGTGTGGGGGGGTTGGAAGTAGGCATTTGAGATCGCAGAGCAGCATCTGTGATTTCTGTTCTTGCTAGAGAACTTACTAGAGAGACAATAGAAGCAATAAAGCAAGATGTCAGGAAAGATCATTATCTGTGTGGCTAATGAGCATGCTGCATTAAACATGGACTCGGGCTCCAAGTGATCAATGCAGCATAGAACTCCCTTTTAATTATACCTTTCATCGTGAGCACTTAACATTATCAACTTTACCAGTAGCAATGCTTTTTTTGCTTTGTTTTGTTAAAAGCTAAAAGGTATAATTTGTTAACAATCTCTCCACCTTTCACTCCAGAATCTTTCAACAGCCCTAGTCTGTAAACAATATCTCTGAGCATTTACGTGCAGCTGCAAGCAATTTTAAAGCCAAGATGGCTTATTACTTTTGGAACTCACATAGATATGGCCAAGGCATGACACAGCTCAGTCCAGATGCAAAGGCATCTTCTGCTCATGCAGAATTGCCCGGAACAATAAATTGCAGCACACGACTGTTCAGTCTGGGCAGTTTTTTTTTCTTTTTTAAAAGTCTGCCCCAGTTGGTCTCCAATCTGTCTGTAAAGAGCAAGCCCATCCTATCATATCTAGGTAGGGTTTTACATCTCCCCACCCTCTGGTGTTCCTTTTCCTTATACAGTTCTGGAACAGTTGGAGGCACAGGTATACAAGAACTGGGGAGTCTTGAACACAGATCCTTGGGAACCAAGATATGGCCCCTTTATCAACTCAGTTCTGAGCAAGCCAGCCAATCTAGTCCTGAAGTAAAGCCTGACTGGAGGAACTGTAGCCTGGACCAGCCCAACAGAGATGTGTGCCTGAGGGTGTCAGTGAAAATGCAGTTTTTATGCCTATGGCTTGGCTCCTCCATCTTAGTAGCTAGTCTGTAGTAGATGGGACTTAATCTGTTCCCCCCCCCCCAGGTTATAAACAATTTTATTAGTAACATATGGTAGCAAAGTTATATCTATATCTTACAACTTAAAAAAAAAGGAAAAATTTATCTACCCCATATCTTACTTTTCCCCCGCCCCTCCCCCCGTTACTTGACCCTCGCCAGTGTTATTTACTTTTAAAAACCCAAATATTAAAGGTACCCTTAACTATTAAAAAACCAAAAGTTATACTCTTGTTTTAAAAACTTAATCATTATCAAAGATTGTCCAATGTCCCTTTATTTTCCACTCTTTTTCTACGTATCTTCTGAACTTCTTCCACTCCAACTTAAAAAGTTCTAAATCATAGTCTCTTAATATTCTTGTTAATTTGTCCATTTCACTCCATGACATAACTTTTATAATCCAGTCCCATTTCTCTGGTATTTTTTCTTGCTTCCACAACTGCGCATACAATGTCCTAGCAGCTGAGAGCAAGTACCAAATTAAAGTTCTATCTTCTTTTGGAAATTTTTCCATATGTAGTCCCAACAGAAAAGTCTCTGCAACTTTATTAAACTCATATCCCAAGATATTAGAAATCTCTTGTTGAATCATCTGCCAAAACATTTTAGCTCTTTCACAAGTCCACCACATATGGTAGAAAGAACCTTCATGCTTTTTACATTTCCAACACCTGTCTGGCATCTTGTTATTCATCTTTGCTAATTTCTTAGGAGTCATATACCATCTATACATCATCTTAAAACAGTTTTCTTTAATACTTTGACATGTTTCGAGTTTCATAGAGTTCTTCCACAAATATTCCCAAGATTCCATTTTATTTCTTATTTACATTAATTGCCCATTTTATCATTTGAGATTTCACTACTTCATCCTCTGTAGACCATTGTAAGAATAATTTGTATACTTTTGAAATTAATTTCTCATTATCTCCAAGCAGAACTTTTTCCATATCTGTTTGTTCTTTCCTTATTCCTTCAGTTTTGATGTCATTCTCCACCAAACTTTTTATTTGTTGCATTTGAAACCAATCATATTTATGATTCAGTTCTTCAGCAGTTTTCAGTTCTATTTTCCCACTTTGTATTTTTAATAATTGATTATATGACAGCCACTTTTCTTCGCCTATCTTATCCGTTATCTTTATCACTTCAGCTGGCACAATCCATAAAGGTTTTCTCTCATCTCGATATTTCTTATATTTTATCCATGTATTTAATAAATTGCTCCTTATATAATGGTGAGAGAAAAGACTGTAGATGGGACTTAATCTGGTTTGCCTGCTTCTCTGTACCCGTTGTTTTGAGGACTCAGATCCCTGCCTGTCTATGATTATCCCTCCTGCCTCTGGACAGTTTACTGTCTTGTACTTGATCTCAAGGCCTGACTATGATCATATTACTGATCCTAGACTTCCAGCTTCTTTCCTTAAGAGAGAAATTAGATGTAATAGCAACGTTGTGGGAATGCCATCATTGTTTTAAAGTGATTTAAAATGTCACAGCATGGCACACTGAGGCAGTCTTGTTCCCTGCAGCTTATCAAGTGCCAAAACAAGAGTGCTACCTGCAAGCCCAATGGGGGGGGGAGGAGGTGCTATTGTAGAATAAAAGCAAATAGTAAGTCCTGGGTCAGTTATGTAAGTCACATGGTGTCAAGTTGCAGCCAAGCGTGGCCTTGATTGGTCTTTCCTCAAGGCCCAAAACAGCCCTGGAAGAGACTGAACCTGGGGCATTTCTCAGATTTGTAGAAAGAACTGTGTATGGATGTAAGTATCCACAGATTTTGCCACATTGAGAATTTTTAAATATTTTAATACAGGGCTGCCAGGTCTGCTCATCACACCAGCAAGTAAGGTTGCCACTCCCCAGATGGGGGCAGGGGATCCCCCGGTATGTAGGCCCTCCCCCCGCTTCAGGGTCACCAGAAAGTGGGGGGAGGGGAGGGAAATGTCTGCTGGGAATTCTATTATTCCCTATGGAGACCTTTTCCCATAGGAAATAATGGAGAATTGATCCACGGGTATCTGGGGCTGGGTGTGTGTGTGTGTTTTGAGGTTTTCAGTATAGCATCCAGTGCCTCTTCCCAAAATGCCCTCCAAGTTTCAAAAATATTGGACTAGGGGGTCCAATTCTATAAGCTCCCAAAGAAGGTGCCCCTATCCTTCATTATTTCCTATGGAAGGAAGGCATTTAAAAAGTTTTGCGATCTCTTTAAATGTGATGGCCAGAACTCCCTTTTGAGTTCAATTATGCTTATCACAACTTTGTTCCTCGCTCTACCCCCAAAGTCTCCTGGCTCCACCCCCAAAGTCCTCAGATATTTCTTGAATTGGACTTGGCAACCCTACTAGCAGAGGGGTTGGGGGGCATTCTGGGAGTGACATAGGTCCACCAGCGATGTCTGGGGTGATGTACCAATGTCACTTACAGGTGACATCAGCACATTGCATACGATGTTGCTGTTTGGGGGGATGGGGGAATTTACTCCCACTGGCCAGCTGGCCACCGGTGGGCAGCAGCCCAAAAAAGTGCGAGATTGTCCACCCCAACTTATTTTCAAATTCTTCTTGTAATAAATATTTGAATTGATTGATGGCTATGTAGGATTCATAACGTAGTTGTATTTTAATCTTCCCATGTTTAAAAATGCACATGATTTTGATTTTAGTCTGGCCACTCTATATTCTGTACTAAATAAAAGGCAAGTACTACATCACAGTATGCCTTTATATTAATACTGTATATTAAGGCAAGTTGATTAGGATAAAAATTCAGACTACAGAAATTCAAACCCAGAATTAGTTAACTCAACAAATGACACTGCAGGATTTTTTAAAAACAACTATTAATCAATCACCAAGTGCAGTAGTTAAACATTTCAGTGCAATGGCTGTCGGTATGGATTAGAAATAGAGATGAAACATTTCTGACATGAAAGAACATGACTGATCTCATGGGAGGACAGAATTCTATGCCTCTTCACAAAGTGTTCCACCCACTACAAAATGCTCTTTAGAGATCTCCAATTATGTTTGCCTTTTTGAACATTTATAGAGGATTTTTTTTAAAGTCACAATCTTCATCTTGAAAATTATTAAACTAAACATTGCAATCCATAATTTACCAGTAAGATGCCCATTATTATGATAGGACATGTGTGGGCATTGAAGTGAGTGCCTGCATATCACAAGGCCTTCTAGGCTTATATGCAATGTGTGCCTAGGAGATTCATTGCACTCACCTTCTCAGTTGGAACCCTGGCAGTGGAGACCAAGCTATCCAGAGTTGTAGTGGTAGGTGCATTTTGCAACCCCTCCTAGTATAACAGTTGCTAGTCAACTATATTATGTACATACAGGCAGTCCAGTCATAACCAACTTATGGCAACCCCAACAAGAGACTCAAGGCAAGTGAGAAGCAAAGGAGGTGCCTCCTCCTGCAGAATCCTCCTTGGTGGTCCCCCATAGGAGTACTGACCGTCCTTAGCTTCTGAGATCTGATGAGATTGGGCTATACCATGCCACCTTCCCTCCCAATAGACTTCAGAAGTTCACATTTGTAAATTACAGTCAAGATTAGGGCAGGTTCCTTTCCCAATGTTATATGCCTCTATAAAACTCATGAAGTTTCTTTTGGGCAGAAGGAAGGTTTCCATAATCCTTTGTTTTTTATTTATTGCTTTCTATATATACTGCCTGTTTTCCTTTGTAGAGTTCAAGGCAACTTACATAGGATTCCCAAAAGATCTTCCTGTTCAGACACTGTCCAAACCCAGATCAGCTGACAACATTGCTGGATATTTGTTTTTCAGCCATAGACTGGTTAGTAGTGGACTTTTGCCTAGATTCAAATTCAAGGCAAATGTGGCTACACTTCAAATTTCAAAGGGACAGTTTCAAAGAAAAGTATTTTTTTAAAAATCCATGTGAAATTTCTCGGACAGGTTTCTCCTAGAGTTCTCAAGTCTGAAGGAACTTTGGCCTTATAGCAAATCCCCTGCTCAGTGTAGTAAATAAAAACATTCATGACAAATGGTTGTCTATCCTCTGAAGAATTCCAGCATGGGATAACTTACCGTAGGTAAGTGAAAGCATTGTCAATCTGCCCTAGCCATTAGGAAGTTTCTCATAACATTTACCCCAAATCTACCCTCATGTAACTGAAGCCCACTGGATCTAATCTTTCCTTCTAGAGCTGCAGAGAACAAATCTTTGCCCTCTTGTGCATTCCTTCAAGATGAAGAACACTAACATTTGTTCCCTTGGTCTTCTCTTCTCCAAATTAAACACACCCAGTTCCTTCAACCTTTTCTTATACAATTTGTTTTCCACAGCTCCAGTCATTCCTGTTGGCCTCCTGAGCATGTTCCAGTTCATCAGGACAACATTCTTAAAGTGCAGCACCCAAAACTGGACACCATACTACAGTGGATGTCTAATCAGAGCAGAATAGAGTGGCATTATTTGATTAGAACCAGCAGAAAATTCAGCTGACAGTAGGGGCAATTACCTCCTTCTCTGGCAGAACTAGTAGGTTCATGGTAGGGATGACATTTGAACTAGGAACCTGCTCTTAGCTTTTTAGAAAAGCATTTTAGTATCTTCTAGCCAAGAGTAAAAAAACTGGTGTCAAGTTGTTTCTTGTCTGTCCACATGCTTTGCCAAGTGCAAATGGAAGACAAAATTTCACCTATTTCTCATTTGTCTTCATAAGAGTGCTATTCACTTGCTCATAGATGGCTTGAAAGGCTGCCTAGATCAGAAAGTGATCATTGTCCATGATCTCTAACAATTTTCTTTAACTAGTCATTTAAATTTACAATTACCTTATCTGTTCCTAAATGAACCAGAGCAGAGTCTGTGAGAGATGACAGAACAGAGAAAATTATATTAGGCTGGGCGGTATTTGTGTGGAAGTGGGGTTTGTATCTTGTAAGGATCCCAGCATAGTGTTGCATGTTACCATGACCCCTTTTCAAAGGAAATCTGTCAGGCAGGCCCAGCCCAGGCTTTGCATATGGTCCAGCTGTCCCTATTTACTCAGGGTACTCCCTATTTTCTGGTACCTGCCCCTGACATCAATGTCTCTTGGAGATAAAAAGATAAAGGTAAAGGTAGTACCCTGTGCAAGCATCAGTCATTTCCGACTCTGGGGTGATGTCACATCACAATGTTTTCACAGCAGACTTTTTTACAGGGTGGTTTGCCATTGCTTTCCCCAGTCACTTTCCCCCCAACAAGCTGGGTACTCATTTTACCGACCTCGGAAGGATGGAAGGCTGAGTCAACTTTGAGCTGGCTACTTGAACCCAGCTTCCACCGGGATTGAACTCAGGTCGTGAGCAGAGAGCTAGGACTGCAAAACTGCAGCTTTATACTGTTTAGTTAATCTGAGTTACTAAAATTACCTTTGTTCAAGGTTTATTTTCCTTCCCAAGATCTCTAAATATGCTGGTGAATGCCTTTTGTCCCTAACATACATGCATGTAAATGAACATACACAACCATTACGGTGCCTCAGGGTACACAACACAACCTACCATTCCATATCACAGAGAGGCTCATTCTGAGCAGATTGTACTGAAGTAAAGTGTATCTTCACCTAACAAACAAAGACCCTCTTCGCTTTCAAAGCCATCCAAAGGGGCAGGGAGAACTTGTTTTTAAATTTCATCCCAGCAGCAGATGCCCTACATGCCCTACCTATTTAAAATATGACAAATTCAAATTTAAGACAAATCCGAAGCAGGGAGCTAACACCATTTGTGAGGAGGAATTTCAAAATTAATGCAAGAGCTGTTTTTTTAAAAACCCAAATAAAATTTGTATTCAAACTGCAGTCACCAGTAGATCTTGACAAATTCACTACTCAGTGGCAGAGAACATTCTATTTTTAAAAAGCTGCATGCTAGGATAAGTTGAAGGCAGCAGGAAAAGAGGAAGACTCAACATGAGAAGAGAAGAGCCGAGAACAGAATGATAAGAAGTGTGCGTTGAACCCATGTAAAAATACTGTACACTGTGGCTCTGTGAAAGGAACTGTGTACTCGAGAGACAGAGAGAGCAGACGAAAGTTGCAAAACTGCCACAAAGGTCTAGATTTGGCAAGTTATCTCATCCTCTCCTGTGGAATTACTGTCTATTTCTACTGGTATGGAATCTTCGGTGACCACAAGCAGAAAATTGGAAATTCCTTTTTTCTTTATTACGTGCATGGCATCGTCTAAAAACTTTTCAGTTTAAAGAGACAGTTTGTTTCAGCATACCACAGGACTACGGAAGCTATTTGTCATGGACTTTTTAAAAGCTGTACTTGGTGTTTACTTATAGTGTGAGAAGATGTTCATATAAATCAAATTAAGATAACTTATTTATCATTTAAAGTATTGTTTATTTTGGTGATTTTTCTCAATATTGTATTAGCCAGAACTGATGGCAAGAATGCAATCATGTTGGTAATGCTATTGAGATACCCAAGCTATTGAGAATCCAGGCTTCTTCTATGCATAGCTTTCTATGCTTTGCAATCAATCAGGTCAAGCTTTCTCCTAACATTTAAACTATGTAACCCTGTCTGGGTTCTGTTTCTTGGTCATGTGAAAATATTGAGGATTTAGAGAGATTCCCAGCTGTTTTGGCTGGAAACAAAACAAAGTATATAACACCATTTGATGTGAATTTGAAGACAAAATAGAAAACAAGTGCTGTTCAAAAATTTAAGAGGGGAAAAGAGAGCTGATGTGACATGGGGGTTAGAGAATTCAGCTAGGACCTGAGAGAACTGGGTTCAAATCCTTGCTCTGCCATGGAAACTTGCTAGGTGACTTTGGGCCTGTTACATTCTCTCAGACTCACCAGCCTTGCAGTTAGTTCTGGCATTTGATTGATAGCAGCAGGCGATCTCCTGCCCCTGCCCTCAAGACCCACCTACCCTCACTAATTTTAAAAGCAGGGAAAAAATGGGTGGGCCAGCATCAATAATGAAGCTCTAGGAATTTCCCCTGATCTCTATGGTATAGATCATAGAGACTGAAGAAATTCCTAGAGCAGCATGGAAGGAGTGACCTCCTAAAATCCACCCTCCTTAGCAAACCACCCCCCCCGTTGTCCCAGAATTTGCTGCAGCAGAGCAGGAAACTCTACTCACAGTGTTGAAGACAGAATAAAGTAGAGTAAGGGACAATGAAGTTCTAAACTGCTTTAGTTTCCCATTAGGGAGAAATGCAAATTATAAATTTAAAAAATTAAAAACAAACAGATTATTTCTTTATGCTTCTTTGTGCAAATTTCATAGTACAATCCTATGCAGAGTTGAAATCAATATGGAGTAACACTATACAGGATTCTGCTGACAATCTTTCAAGCAAGCACAAGCTCACTTTTCTCCCCCCCCCCCCCTCTGAAGAGACGCAGCACTTCCCACAAATCATTCTCCATCAGCCTGAGCCCAATGTTTGCAATTATATTTCCTTTTCCTCAGTGCCAATGGTGTAGAAATAACACTAGTTTATTAAAAAGGGTATTGAGAGAACATGGAGGAAAGCAATTTGAGCAACCTCTCGGCATTAAGAGAGAAATTCAAGGCCTCAGAAGACACAACAAAGACAAGTGCTTTGGCCTTACACAGAGTTTAGAATGGCTGGTTAAGGATTCAGAATGCTGACACCATAAAGCAGAATTAACATTTGAACAGCAAACAATTTTCAGCTTTCTTGGGTGAGTTTACACAAGTGAAATGTATTTACACCACTGTTAATTGCTAGCATTCACTCTGAACCCTGAAGTTAGCTAAAGGCCATTCACATGATTAGTTAACATAAGGAGCTTAGTTTTTCTTCCAGAAAAATACCATTTTCTCTAGGAAAAATAAGCAGAAATCTTGTGCCAACTTAAAGAATAACAGCACAATCCTAAACAGTTATGTCACTTCTAAACCCACTGAAATCAGTGGGTTTAGAAAGTTGTAACTCTGTTCAGGATTGTGCTGTAGCAAAATGTTGCTCTAGAGCTAGTCCAAGTTTCCATGGATTACAACCCATTTCTTCTACAGCTAGTACTTAGGACTGGTTCACTGATTGTCCTGTTCATTTGACTGACACCTCTATTTGCATGGTAGAGGAGGCTTGCCAGCTCCAGAGTGGAAAATAGCTGGAGGTTTTGTGGGTGGAGTCTGAATAGGGTGAGGTTTGAGGAAGGGAGGGACATGGGGTGGGGCGGGTATGATGCCACAGAGTCCACTTTCCACAGTGGCCGTTTTCTACAGTTGAACTGATCTCTGTTGCCTTGAGATCAGTTGTAATAGCAGGAGATCTCCAGCTATCACCCAGAGGTTTTCAAAGACAGAAAACATGTTTTCTATCTTTGCATATTTCATATGCTTGGGGTCCCTATTTTTTGGCAACCCTAATGGTAGAGGAGGGTGGTTATTTATATGTTCTCACCGCATGGACAGTTAACAGCCAAACTAAACACTAATGGATCCTCAGTTGTATAAGTTAGCTGCAAAAAGCAGCTGAGGAAGAAGTCCAACATGGATTGGGGCCCATGAAGAAGATGGGAGAATTCACTCTTTCTTTGTGTTGTCTCTACCACAAAAAAATGACACCCCCCCCCCAAGTTGCTTTTAGTCCCAGCAGGAGGGGGGGGGAAGATACCTGTGCCAATGTTTTTCCTACTAGGGCTAAATACAACTGGGGTGCATTTTTAGATCAGGTAAAGAAGATAGAAGAAGATATTGGATTTATATCCCGCCCTCCACTCCGAAGAGTCTCAGAGCGGCTCACAATCTCCTTTACCTTCCTCCCCCACAACAAACACCCTGTGAGGTGGGTGGGGCTGGAGAGGGCTCTCACAGCAGCTGCCCTTTCAAGGACAACCTCTGCCAGAGCTATGGCTGACCCAAGGCCATGCTAGCAGGTGCAAGTGGAGGAGTGGAGAATCAACCCCGGCTCTCCCAGATAAGAGTTCGCACACTTAACCACTACACCAAACTGGCTCTCCACTAGAAAAGAGGGAGACCCATCATTCTGCTTTCCTCCATTTTGTCCTCACAATAACCTTATGAGGTGGACTAAGCTATGATTACATGACTGCCTGAAGGTCACCAAACCAGCTTCCATGGCTGAGTGGGGACTCAAGCCTACCAAGGTTCAAAGTTGCCAAGCTTTAGTCAGAATGCAGAAGAATAGCCTGGAATTCTTCCACAGTTGGATTCTAATGATGCACTGATATCCAAACTTCAGTTTCTGCATAAGAAATTTGACACCAACCCCAAGAATTCAAGAAGAGATGCTCTATCTTTAAAAAGGGTTCCAGAGGAGATCTGGGAAATTACAGGCCAGTCAGTCTGACTTCAATACCGGGTAAATTGGTAGAAACCATTATCAAGGACAGAATGAGTAGGCGCATTGATGAACACGGGTTATTGAGGAAGACTCAGCATGGGTTCTGTAGGGGAAGATCTTGCCTCACTAACCTGTTACATTTCTTTGAGGGGGTGAACAAACATGTGGACAAAGGAGACCCGATAGATGTTGTTTACCTTGACTTCCAGAAAGATTTTGATAAAGTTCCTCATCAAAGGCTCCTTAGAAAGCTTGAGAGTCATGGAGTAAAAGGACAGGTCCTCTTGTGGATCAAAAACTGGCTGAGTAACAGGAAGCAGAGAGTGAGTATAAATGGGCAGTCTTCCCAGTGGAGGACGGTAAGCAGTGGGGTGCCGCAGGGCTCGGTACTGGGTCCCATGCTCTTTAACTTGTTCATAAATGATTTAGAGTTGGGAATGAGCAGTGAAGTGGCCAAATTTGCATATGACACTAAATTGTTCAGGGTGGTGAGAACCAGAGAGGATTGTGAGGCACTCCAAAGGGATCTGTTGAGGCTGGGTGAGTGGGCGTCAACGTGGCAGATGCGGTTCAATGTGGCCAAGTGCAAAGTAATGCACATTGGGGCCAAGAATCCCAGCTACAAATACAAGTTGATGGCGTGTGAACTGGCAGAGACTGACCAAGAGAGAGATCTTGGGGTCATGGTAGATAATTCACTGAAAATGTCAGGACAGTGTGCGTTTGCAATAAAAAAGGCCAACGCCATGCTGGGAATTATTAGGAAGGGAATTGAAAATAAATCAGCCAGTATCATAATGCCCCTGTATAAATCGATGGTGCGGTCTCATTTGGAGTACTGTGTGCAGTTCTGGTCGCCGCACCTCAAAAAGGATATTATAGCATTGGAGAAAGTTCAGAAAAGGGCAACTAGAATGATTAAAGGGCTGGAACACCTTCCCTATGAAGAAAGGTTGAAACGCTTAGGGCTCTTTAGCTTGGAGAAACGTCGACTGAGGGGTGACATGATAGAGGTTTACAAGATAATGCATGGGATGGAGAAAGTAGAGAAAGAAGTACTTTTCTCCCTTTCTCACAATACAAGAACTCGTGGGCATTCGATGAAATTGCTGAGCAGACAGGTTAAAACGGATAAAAGGAAGTACTTCTTCACCCAAAGGGTGATTAACATGTTGAATTCACTGCCACAGGAGGTGGTGGCGGCCACAAGTATAGCCACCTTCAAGAAGGGTTTAGATAAAAATATGGAACACAGGTCCATCAGTGGCTATTAGCCACAGTGTGTGTGTGTGTGTGTGTGTGAGAGTCTGTGTGTGTGTATATATATATATATATATATATATATATATATACACACAGACTCACACACACACACACACACACACACACACACTGTATATATATATATTTGGCCGCTGTGTGACACAGAATGTTGGACTGGATGGGCCATTGGCCTGATCTAACATGGCTTCTCTTATGTTCTTATGTTAATATTCAAAATCATACTGGGGGAGGGATTAAACGGAGTTTTGAAATACAACACTGAAAATGTTGAAATTTCTTTTGAAATGGGGATTCTTCTGCATTAGTCATTTAGACTTTCCCTCTCCATTTTCACAGAGAATCCAGCCAATGCCTTTGTTCCATTCCTTACTGATGCTTCCTGTCTTTTTGTCAGACCAGATACTTCCTTCCCCATTGCAATTGCATTTCAAGATCTCCATGCTTTTGAGTCTTCCCTTTCCAGGGTAACTGTCTCTTTAAATTTTGTTCTCCTTGCCTCTGTTGCTTTGAAGCAGCTTTCATCTCTTAGCTTAATAAATTACTTTCTTCTTACACTGTTCCTGAAAGGATGTTTAATCAGTTCCTTTGAAGGGGGGGCAGGAAGGGGAAAAGAAGAGCTCTCTGCTTTCCATCTTCATGACGTAACACTAGATCAAATGCTCTGTAGAACCCACTTGCAGCTGATAGTGGAAAAGCAGTCTTTCAGTTGTACAGAAAGAAAAAAAAGTCTTAGCATGGAAGCAACTTGGGCATTCAAATTTGTGAGGTTGTGGGAAGGGGACTGAGAGAAGCAGCACTGTGTGAAATCTTATTATCTCTGCAAGATGCCATGGAAGACATGAAGTTAAAAGACTCTGTTATCTTGTGGGTGGATGTAGAGAACAAAATGTTAGGGCTGTCAGGTTACAGAGATACATGGCTGTATGGATAGGTATCGCCAATGGAGGGGGAGGAAACTGAGGTTCCAACATTTTGACTGGAATAGTTGGTAACATAGGTGCTGCTGTAATTAAGAACTTGGAGGAAATATCAGTGAGTCATGACTATGGAACTACTTGGAAAATCAGTCATGGAATATTATGATCACCTCTGATCTGTTTGGGAGGTCTATACAGGAACAAAACAATCCCACCCCCACCCCCATTTGTCTTGTGTTTATAATGTTCTAATTATCAAGTATGAAAAGATACCTAACCAAATGTTCTGGAAAAACAATGCTAGGGTGGTTTTTTGGGACGATTTAATTATTAAAAACATCAAGGAACAGGGGAACTGTGTAGAACCTTCCCTTTCCTGGAAATCTCTTTGTTCATCACACTAAACCATGGTTTATATGTGAAGCAGCCGTATATTCAGACAGACCACGTCTGTCATGGTCAGTCTTGTCTGTTCTGACTAGCAGCAGCTCAAGTAGTGATCTTTCTCATCACCCGTCTTTTTACTGGAGATGCTGGGGACTGAACTCATGACCATCTGCAAGCAAAACAGATGCTCTGCTGTTAAGCCACCACAGCTCTGCCCCTGCAGGTTTAAAGGTCTTAAGAATGTAAGCTGCCTACTTTGATTTTTTGATGATATCTAAAAGCAGCCAATGTGAAGAGCAACTGAATTGCCCCCAAATATTAGCCTTAAAGAAATAATCACGTGTAGTCTGGAACACAAAACTGGGAATATCCTTTAAAGCTGCCTTACATGAGTCCAATAATTGGCCTCTCAAGATCAACATTTTTCCAGTCTTGATAGCCATGTCTCTCCAATATCTTGTGTGTGTATAAACCGCCATCAAGTCACAGCCAATTTATGGCAATCCCAGCAAGGGGCTTTCAGGCAATGAAGCAGAGGTGGTTTGCCATTGCCTTCCTCTGCAGGGCCTTCCTTGGTTGTCTCCCTTCCAAATACATCCCCTGTTTAGCTTTCAAGATCTGATAAGAATGGGCTATACCATGCCACCTTCCTTTCATCCAGTATCTTAAACCTGTTGCTCAAGATTCTTTACCAGACATGTTACCTGTCATAATTCCTCTCCCCCTTGCTCCTTTAAATAACCTAAGCCTGCCTTTGGCGGGGGAGGGCAGGATACAAGAATAAATTTTATTATTATTATTATTATTATTATTATTATTATTATTATTATTATTATTATTATTAAGATCGTTTAATTGGAGATGGAGAACCCGGGACTTTCTACATCAAAATCATGCACTACCACAGAGTAGCCCTCCCCATGCAGTGTTCCTTTGCTCTCCTAAACAGAGTTGATGCACAGAAGCAAAAGGGGGAAACACCCTTGAAGAGCAACTACAATGCTTTATCAAACAACAATCAAGTAAGTGTAAACTTGCAATCCCCTAGCCCAGGGATGTCAAACTCATTTGTTATGAGGGCCAGATCTGACATATATGAAGAAGAAGACTGCAGTTTTATACCCTGCCCTTCTCTCTGAGACTCAGAGAGGCTTGCACTCTCCTATATCTTCTCCCCCCACAACAGATACCCTGTGAGGAGGGTGGGGCTGAGAGGGCTCTTACAGCAGCTGCCCTTTCAAGGACAACTCCTGCAATAGCTATGGCTGACCCAAGGCCATTCCAGCAGCTGTAAATGGAGGAGTGCGGAATCAAACCTGGTTCTCCCAGATAAGAGTCTTAACCACTTAACCACTACACCAAACATGACCTTGCCAGGCCAGGCCAAGTATGTCATAAAATGTAATGCCAGGTAGCAGAGATATAAACTTTATAAAGGACACAGACAAAGAGATTTTTAAAAAAAATTAAAATAAAACATGCTTAAAACATTAACACTTGTTGGTCTTAAAAGGAGTTTTCTTTGTATCTCTCCCATGAGGTCCAGGCTCTTGCAGTTGCACAGCAGAGCTACTGAGCCAAGCCTCTCTTCCTTCTCTTGGCTAAGGCTCCTCCCCCTCCTGGTCCCCTGGGGAAGGAAGAAGCCAGAGTTTCCTTTGAAGCAAGCTATCCCTCCCCCTTCCTCCCCAAGGGAGGAGCCTCAGCCAATGGAGAAAATAGAGGCTTTGTTCTGAAGCTCCTGTGCAATTCAGCAAGCTTGGCAAAGCAAGCTACAATGCAGAAGGAAGCAAGAGAGAAGGAGAAGGAAGCAGATGACAGCCAATTGCTCAGGGGCCTGATAGGAGCCCTCTGGGGTTCTGATTCGGCCTCCAGACCACATGTTTGGCTCCCCTGCCCTATCCCTATATCCAAACTTATCCTTGTGATAGAACAAAGCAGTAGACAAGTTGTACCTTTAAGACCAACTACTGCTTTGTTCTGTTGCTTCAGACCAACATGGCTGCCCACTTGGATTCATCCCTGTGATGTTAAAGCAATTGACAGACATTTCTTACTGGTTGTTGTGCAGCTGTGTTCCTTTCTTCTCTACAGAATGCCTCTTCTCTCTTCCCCAAGACTCCCAAAAGCATGTATGTATCTCCAAGATTGGCTTTCCCTGAATGGCTCCTAAAGAATGGCTGCCACCCCTCTCAAATAAAGACCCTTCTTTCCACGCCTTCCAAATCCACTTTGTGAAAATATGCCAATGTGAAAAAATTATTTGGCTTGCCTAGCTTTCTAGGCTAGTGTCCTGCCACTTTTTCTTCCTGGGTTGCATTAATTAATTTGCTGGTTTTCTAGCCTCTTTCTTCAGCTTGGAAAGCAGCTGTTTTTCACCAGGCTGCTGGAAATGGCAGTATGAGCTTAACCCCTAAGTATTTACAAAATGTCATCCCAACCTTCACAAAGCAAAGTGCAAAATCCTTCCATGGATACATGAAGAGTCATATATCATCACAGTTTATATTTGAATACTTAGTTTACTAGGCTGTTTTAGTAAGTTAATACTTTATCTCGGGATGGAACTAAAAATGTATGACTGACTGGATATGTGGGAGTAATAATCATTCAGGACTTGGCTATGTGGAAAATGGAGGACTTCTGTGGTGGAAGATGCACTCATGAGGGATAAAAGGCTCCAAATGAGAGTTTGCAAAAAAAAAAATGGCAATCCTTGGTCCCTGCCCTGGATGTTCTAGGCTAGCCTGATCCCATCAGATCTCAGAAACTATGCAGGGTCAACCCTGGTTAATACTTGGATGGGAGACCACAAAGGAAGTCCAGGGTTGCTATGCAGAGGTAGGTAATAGCAAATCACCTCTGTTCATCTCTTATCTTGAAAACCCTATGTTGTTGCCATAAGTTGGCTGTGACTTGACAGTGCTTCACACACACACACACACACACACACACACACTCCCTAGTCTCAACTACTATGTTGCTCTTAGCAAAATATTGAGCAATGTCATCTGGGATGACCAACTGTAGTTGGAAAATGGATTTGTCAAGTGATATGACTTTTATTGCTCCCCAGTAGAAAAAGTAAATGTAAATTACTTTCTATCCATAACACACTTTTTGAGCATTGAGATCCACTTCCCAGATACTCCAAAAAGAGCAGATATCCTTTATTTCCTTTTGTTGCCCAATCCTTCTGCTGTTCACGTATAGCTACCAACAGAGAATCTGGCAGGTTATACACACTTAACAAAGACATACATTTTTATCTTCAGCTATAGAATGGTTGCATTGCAGCACTTTCAGGGGCAGGATTTATTTTACAGGTGAAGATTAGCGTTGCCTTAGCAGGGAAGGCAAAACTCACCCATACTGATGAGAAATACGCAACAGAATGTAAACTTCAGAAGATTATTTCACCATATATTAACAGTTAAGTAACCGACAGCCTGCTTGCTCATTTTTCATACAATAAGAACTGTCAGAAATCTCAGGCTTCTTGAGCATTAGTCACTAAAATGGCACAGCATATACTTAACCAAGTCTGTCATTCCAGAGGATGGGGGAGGAAGAGAGAAGCCAGGCCTAATTAATGACATGGAACACTGTTTTTCTCACAAGCCTGTGAGAACCAGATCACCAGGCTGAGAGGGAAACGTCACAGCTGCACATTGGTGCCTTTGAATGTGGGTTGTGAAGAAAAGCCAGGGGACAGAGCATTTTGAGCAATTTCAACCTCTCTCCCTATGGCTCATTGAGGATCCAAGACCAAAAATGAGCTTCATGTGTGTGTGTGTGGGGGGGGGGGGGAGCCTAGAGATTCCAGTTTATTACATGAAACTGTCTTATATTGAATCAGATCATAGGTTCATCAGAGTGATTCTTGCCTACCATGACTGCCGATTGTATACCGGATCCAGTACAAAGTGCTGGTCGTAACCTTTAAAGCCCTATATGGCCAAGGACCGACCTACCTGAGGGACCGTCTCTCCCCATATGAGCCCCAGAGAGCACTGAGGTCAGTAGGCAAAAACAGACTGAATATCCCTGGGCCAAAAGAAGTTAAACTTCAAAGCACCCGCACTCGGGCCTTTTCAGCCGCGGCCCCACAACTCTGGAACCAGCTCCCAGAGGAGGTGCGGGCCCTGTGGAGCTTAGACCAGTTCCGCAGGGCCTGCAAGACCGCCCTCTTCAAACAGGTGTTCACCAATGACTGAGCTAATGTCTACTGCTAAATTAATAATGTTTACCGCCAATGTTAGTTTTAGGAATGTTTTGTTTATTGATTGATTGGTTTTAATGTGAACTTAATGTTTTATTATTGTACTGTTTCACTTTTAAATGTTGTTAGCCGCCCTGAGCCTGCTCCGGCGTGGGAGGGCGGGATACAAATAAAATTTTACATTACATTACATTACATGACGGGCAGTGACTTGGGTCTCCTTAATCTTATTTATTTTTAAAGCATTTCTATTAAGCATACACATTTAAAGAATGAAGATTAAAACTTGCTACTTGTTTCATTTATACTTCAGCTTTCTCTCCAAAGCAGCTTACATCCTCCTCATTGTCTCCATTTTATCCTCACAACCCTCTGAGGTCAGTTAGTCTGAGATCGTATGACTGAACCGTGCATGGCTGTGGAAGAAATATAAGCCAGCCTGGGGCATTTCTGAATGGCAGTTGGAATTAGCCCTGGCCTCTATTCTATCAGGTCTTTGACTTAGCACCCCATAAACTATATGGCCTAGCTAAGTGCTCTTTTTTTCCAAGCAAGAGTGGATTCACTGATGCATGTTGCCCCAGAATGTATACTTTATATATTTTAAGTCCATGGTACTAGCTCCAAAACCTAGACAGATTACCAGGCTCCTCAGGAACTCTTAACGTAGTATGTCTAAGAGCTTACCAACCTATTTGATAATATACAGATTGCCATTTGAAGAGGTGCCAGAATAGTCTGGGGCTTCGTGCCCTCCAAGATATCACATTAATAACAGACAACGTTCAGGCCTGCTGTGTTTGAGGGGTTGGGTTTTCTCAAGTGTGTCAGATGTTCATCATAGGTCTGATTGACAGCTATATGGGATGTATTTATTTATTTAGTGTTTAGCAAGTATTTATTTATTTAGTGGATTTATAGTCCACCCTTTCCCATAATGGGCTCAGGGTGGATTACAAGTACGATAAAACAGTTAAAAATTCAAACAATAAAACAATCAGAACAAGCAAACAAGATAAAGCAGCCTGGATGGTGTAACACATTTTATAAGTTTAAGGCATAGATGTTATAGATGTCCTAGATGTTGGTCATTCTGGGCAACCAGCCTCCTTTTGGGTCGTGACAGAGCAACCAGGATATATCCTCTATAGAATCACAATGCACTCTATTTAGGCACTTGATTAATGTGATTAATTCTATTATGCTGCATACTATGATTAAAAGTTTCTGCATTTTCAAGATTCAAGAAATAGTTACTAAGGTAAGGTCACTGTCTTGGTTGTCTCTCTCTGCAAGATTGCTCTTGCCAGTCTTAATCCAGCCCACAGAATGTTAGTGGGGTTCCCAGCCAATTTCCTGGACTTTGAAATCCCCCAACAATGGCCATCCAGCAAGCTTTTATGATTGAGAGGGGATTCAAACCTGGGTCTTCCAGAGTCTAGTCTGATGTTCTAACCACTATAATCACAGTTACAGCTGCCTAAGTAGTTTACCTCCCAACAAATGCCCACCCTTCTTTTGAACATCTCAGGACTCAATATGAGTGATAGTAAGAAACAGGGATGCAGGTCCCTGGGAAATTCCTGGATACTTGGGGAGTGAAGCCTGGGAAAGGTGAGGTATGGGGAGATCAGTGGGGTCTAATGCCAGAGAGTCCAAAGCAGCCACCTTCTCCGTGTGAACTCTTCTTTGTTGTCTGGACATCATTTGCAATTCTCAGAGATCTCCAGGCCCCACCTGGAGGGTGTCAAAACTAGGCTGCCCTTTCCATACTGCATTGAAAACCACTCAAAAATCCACCTTTGCCTGCAGGACTGGATCTACATGTTTTTTGAGGGGGGGGGGGGGAAATTAAAAAATGGCGCCCCCTTATGGAGCATTCTATCTCATGGTCCCATAGCATACAATGGACTCCATACCCAATCTGCCCCCCCTTCATCGGCACCCAGGGCAAGCACCCCCCTCTGCCCACCCCCCCTAGATCCGGCCCTGTTTACCTGGTCTGGAGCTGCCCCCTAAACTTTCTGGAATAGCTCTGTCATATAGCCTTGCTGGAAAGGCAGGAGCATCACAGTCCACTCCCTTCCCCCCCCTTCAGGGAGGCTATTTCAGAAGCACGGGGCAGGCTGTGAAAAAGCTCATGCCGAAGCGAGGGAATTGTCAGTAGTCCCTGCTGGGAAGAACAAAGCTGCAGCAGGGGCACATACAGGGAGTTTATCATGGCTGCTTTCATTGATAATTAGATTATGCACTTTCATTGCAATTGTTTGCAAATGGGTTTTGATGAAACTAGAAAATTCAGTTCAAATGATTGCAAAAAATGAATTATACAACACGTATGAAAGCAGCCTGTGTATGAAGGGGGGGGGCTAGATTTGCCGGTTTGAAGGTGCTCCCCCCACTTCAGGGTTATCAGAAAACAGGGATGGGGAATGCAGGGCACTCCATTTTACCCTATGGAGATTGATTCCCATAGGGTATAATGGAGAACTGATCCATGGGTATCTGGAGCTCTTGGGGGGCTGTTCTTTTAGATAGAGGCACCAAATTTTCAGGTGAGCATCTGGTGCCTCTTTTCAAAATACTCCCCAAGTTTGAAAAAGATTGGATCAGAAGGTCCAGCTCTATAAGCCCCCCCAAAAAGGTACCCCTATCCTTCATTATTTCCAAGTGGAGAGAAGACATTTAAAAGGTGTGCAGTCCCTTTAAATGTGATGGCCAGAACTCCCTTTGGCTCCACCCCCAAAGACCCCAGGTATTTCTTGAGTCGGACCTGGCAACCTTGTAATGCCTACAGTGACAAAGTGGAAAAAAAATTGCTCTCTGGGTAAAATCTGGCATTGTTGGTTATATACATTCTATATAACACTGTTTTTGTGTGTCTAAAATGCATAAGTATGGATAGCAAACCAGAAAAAGGGTTTTACAAGCTGTTATGGGACATGCATGGCTGCTGCCAATTCTTGATCTCTCCCCCCGCCCTGCTTTGTCCCCATCTCCCTGTGTCTATTCCTGTAATTCTTTAATAAGATCTCTGGATACAGCATTTCCTTACTTCTTGATTCAGTTCAATGGTTGCCACTTACAAGGATGGGTGGAGAAACACGGAATATGAATACATTTTATTAGACCAGGGTTGCCAATCTGCAGGTGGAGGCAGGGGACCCCTGGTTTGGAGCCCCCCCCCCGCTTCAGGGTCATCAGAAAGTGGGGGGGGGGAGGGAAATGTCTGCTGGGCACTCCATTATTCCCTATGAAGATCAATTGCCATAGGGTATAATGGAGAATTTGTCCATGAGTGTCTGGGGCTCTGGGGAGGTTGTTTTTTGAGGTAGAGGCACCAGATTTTTAGCATAGCATCCAGTGCTTCTTCCCAAAATACCCTCCAAGTTTCAAAAAGATTGGGCTGGGAGGTCCAATTCTATGAACCCCAAAAGAAGGTGCCCCTATCCTTAATTATTTCCAATTGTGGGAAGACATTTAAAAGGTGTGCAGTCTCTTTAAATGTGATGGCCGAAACTCCCTTTGGAGCTCAATCATGCTTGTCACAACCTTGCTCCTGGCTCCACCCCCAATGTCTCCTGGCTCCACCCCAAAGCTCCCAGATATTTCTTGAATTGGACTTGGCAACCCTAAATTAGGCCCTGAGGTAACTCAAGATGTCTACAGATATTCCATTCCAGTCATGCAAACCGGGAATCTGGAATCACATGAGGAGTGTGATAGGTGTACTTGCTGGATAGGTGTACTTGCTGTCTCAGGTGAGCTGGATTTTAATCATGGATAGGTGTTCTTGCTGTCTCAGGTGAGCTGGATAATGTAGGGGTACAGCTTTTATTCATGAGCAGGGCCAGCTCTAGGGCACATGGTGCCCTAGGCAAATGCCTAATTTGCCTAATGGAAGGGTCAGCCTTTTCACGAGTTCCTGCATGAATAAGCCACATGGTTTCTGTGATGAAATGGTCCCACTGACCCTGGGCAGCATCCAGAACTCCAAGGTGTCTAGGCATCAGCAAGTTTGTGCCTGGTGATGTGCATATTCTGCCTGACTTTTTTTTGGGGGGGGGGGCGGGTTTGGTACCACAGTCACCAGCTGGCTGTTTTAGGACCTACCCACTGACAGGGTCAGTGCTCTTTTAAAATAGCATGTTTGAATGATGAAGGTCTATGTCAGGGTTACCAACATGGTGCCCGCCAGCACCTTCTGTGGTGCTCACCAAGTGTTTTTAGAAAGTGGGTAAGGCCCCTGCCCAGCAGGGGTTCTGATTGGCCAACAGATATTTGATTGGCTAGGCAGAATAAAATAATGTTGTTTCAGTGGCAAGTGCTACCACAGCATTGTCAGTGTTTTCACTCCTCTTTCCCAGTGTATTTTTAAAATTACCTCTCTTCTCCTTGGCCCTTGGGCTTTCTCTCTCTGTGTGTAGATCTGCCTCCTTTGGCAGCAAATTTGTGGTTGGCTCTGCCTCCTGTGGCAGCCATTTTGTAGTTGTGCCCACTACCTTGCATCCCAATTCCAAAGGTGCCCAGAGGCTCAAAAACATTGGGAGGCCCAAGTTCAGGGCTTTTTTTTTAGTAGGAATGCATAGGAACACAATTCCGGCTGGCTTGGTGTCAGGGGGTGTGGCCTAATATGTAAATGAATTTCTGCTGGACTTTTTCCTACAAAAAAGCTCTATGTAAAACCATAGTGACATCAGGGGATGTGGCCTAATATGCAAATGAGTTCCTGCTGGGTTTTTTTCTACCAAAAAAGCCCTGCCCAAGTCTATGTGATATTAATCTATCTGGTTAGGAATTGTTGAAAGGAATTAAATTTGATCACATTGCCTTATATAAATTATGCAATGGCACTGCAGAAAGAGTTTTGCTTCTGAGTATAACATAAGTGTGCAAGTACTTCACAATTTCTGCAGTAACCAGCTTTGGCAAAGAGACAGCCATTTGCTGCATTCATTTCTTCCTTGGGCCATTTCCATATTTGTGTGGTGAAACAGCGGGCATTCCTGTATGATCTTTTTTTTGTAAGGTAAATGTTGGGTAAACAAGACTGCATAATAATTTGGAATGTGGGGAAGGCAAGAAAAAGCCAGCTTCAGTTGTGTATGCTGATCTCCTGGAATAGAAGCACTTATGACCCCTCAGAGAAGCTTCTTTAGTCAACAAAAAATTGTGTAATTATACAAATTTGGGTCATTTGCTCCCCCTGGGAGATTATAGAGGGAGCATGGAAGGGACTTAGCTTGTCAAAATATTGATTTAAAAACCTCTGTGTTTTGAGTTTGGTCCGTGTGAGTTAAGTTCTTGCATGATGGAACTAGAGTTTCTGAGGAGTAGATCCCACTAAGTGGAAATCTGAATTGGGGTTGCCTGCCCTGTGGGGGCAGGCAACATTGTGACATCGCTTCCAAGAAACCCTGGAAATGTCATCACATCTCTCTAGAAATCACCAGAAACTCTTTGGTAAAACTATAGGGCTTTCAGAGATTCATACAGAAGACTGACTTCATTTCTCTCTTTCCCCTGGAAGTGGCATCACACAGTTGGTGCGATGGCTATTTTTAAATTTTTCTCCTGCTGCTTCTCTGAGCAGGGGTGGGAAACAAGCACCTGGGGCACGGCATCTCCTGTCACCATGGGGTGGCGGGGGTGGGGCTGGCATGCCTATTCTGAGTAGGCTTGCTCAGGAATACTCTCTTCATAGTATAAGGCTGGACCCTAAGCTGGTGATCTACTGTGGATTTTGTTTGATCTGACATAGCAAAAAAACCCAAATTAAACCTGCTGGCCACAAATCTTGAGTGGGCATACAGGGATGCCTCTGGACAGACGGGCTTGATATAAATACTCAGAGTTTGATCTGGTCTACTGAGCAGTGCCAAGTGTTTACTGTGCCTTTGACCACAGCCCTTGGAATCCCTGAGCTGCAGTGCACGCCCACCATGTTTTAGGCTTAGACTTGATAGAGACCACAATTGGGATGCTGCAAATTTTGCCACAAATGTCTTCCGCATTTGAATTAGCGGCATTTGAAGGTGATGATTAGACCTGACCTAATCACCAGGTCTGTTCAGTTTGGGCTAAGCAAACACAGGCACATGGTTTGCATCATGTTTTTCACAAAACTGTGCATGTGTAAAGATGCTGCCTGTTTAGTAGCCATTAGCTACATATTTTACATAAGGAATACTTAGTTGAACACCAAAGAGTAAGATTTTATTGAAACACAGCATTTTTTTAAATTGATTTATGCGACTTGTGAATTAATTGTGCATTAGATCACTTACAATTGCCTTCTAAGCAGAACAGTTATGCATGAAGGGTAGGGTAGTAGAATTCAATCAGTCTTTGTGACAATATGCATGCATGAAAAGTCAATTGCGCTGTCCTGCATTGTTAGAAAGGAATACAGTGAAACAACCTGCCAAACGCCCACAAACAGATTGATGAACTATTGAACAAATTATTTGGAGACCAGTGTTAACAGAATGCAAGCTGAACCAGTGAATGTTCGAGCATCCCTAACTACAATTCAACATTTGTGATCTTTGACGAGGACACTAAGAGCTTAATGAGTGGACGTGACATAAATCTGGTTCACTTACCTTTAAACAAGTCACTTGATGGGCTGAGTCACAGAAGTGTTTTTCCGAATAATTAACATAGCTTGAGCATGCTGCACATTTCCCTTTATTACTCCACAATAAAAAGGGTTGAGATGTACTTTTTAAAGAAAGTTGTGAACTAGTAAATTATAGCAATAACTCACTACACCATGCACTGTAACAGTCTGTCAATACCTACTTTTAAAGAAAAAGTCCTCCAGTGGCACAGGGAACATGGCAGCCACAGGGGGCTGAGGCAAGGACAATTCAGGGAAAACTGCTGCATGGACACTCTGTTGCCACTCTGAATGCCTCTGCTTTCAAATAAACGCTACATGGAGAATTGCTGCCACATGGGAGCAGCCACTGTGCATTCTAGTATGCGGAACTGGTTTTGCTTCATTCTGGGAAGAAACTATTGGTCTCATCTAGCTTAATGGGACTGTCGATTCCGAATGTACCTTCTGCAAGCAAACAGCATGTTCTGCCACTGAGCCGTGGTACCCATGCCAGTAAAGTCTATTTTTCTGGATATCATGTGCCATGGGCATGCATTCACAGGGTGGCTCAGCATAACAATGCTAATGAAAAAAGGCTGCAGAAATGCTTTTGACTGCAGTGAACCTCCCTGGAGACTTCATTGTCATTTGTGATATAGCTGGTAAAAATATGCCATTGCATGAGTGGATAATAAGGCACGAGATCCTCTGGGCGAAAAGTGCTACATGGTTGCAAATTACTGAGAGACCATTCATGGCATCACTAAAAATAACCTCATGCTTACTGTAGCTCTCACTTTTTCTCTAAGCACATTAAAAGTTTCCGTCTTAGCCCACAGGACACCAGCGCATGCCCAAATCTCTTCTCTTACTCAGAGCAAGATGATGACAGGAACTGGAGAAAGAGAACTGTGCTTCTATTTCTTAATATGTTGGATGAAGAGAGAATGTTGCCAGGTGAGTGAATTGTCTCTTACCCAACACCTGTTGTCAAGTCTGCTTAAAACTCTGGTCAAGTCTGTGCCTAACATTGGCTCAGGAGAGAAGCATCCTGGGTAAAGCTATTCCATTGCTGCTAGCTTGAGCTCTCCTTACCCCCCTCCTTTTCTTTGTTATGTAGCATTGCTTTGAAATGGGAATATGTGAACTGTTTATCTGAGCCTTCTCAGGCCTGGAACCGGGGGAGGTTGGAGCCAGAGACGCTCAAGGCCAAAATGGGCCTGAGAACGAAGTAGTAACATCAAGGTGTGAATGTGCCCTGCATAGTACCCCTCCCTCAAGAATCCCTTTGAAGCGTACCTTATATAATTGTATTCTACTGCCTGATCTTTAGTCTTTCAATCTCAACGTAGTCGAGAACAACGATATCAATAAACTAGTTATTTTGTTTCAACAAAGACTTGTTATTGAATCTGCCGACTTGACACCTGTACCAGAGCAAGAGCTCAACTGAGGGATATTTATCTGCTATGGGAAAATACGCATCTTTCCAGAGAAGCTAGAGCCGGTTCTGGCATTGAAATTGGCATGGGGTGGGGGGGTGGGAAAAGGTTCGAAGTGAGGGAGAAGGAGGAGGCACGGCGGGGAGGCATGGGGGGGCGCGGAGATGCAGTGGGGAGGGGGGAGGTGCGAAGCCACGGGGGGAAGCAAAGGGAGGGAAGGGAATGGATGGGTGGGCAGCAGCTGGCAGCGGGAGCAGCGGTGGGCTGGGGAGAAAGGCAAACTAGGTGCTTGCCTGGGGCACTGGAAAGGGGGTGCGGAGCCCAATTTTGCGCCCCCACCCTCCCGGCACCCTAGGCAGCCGCCTAGTTTGCCTAGCGGGAGGGCCGGCTCTGAGGCCAATGCAGCTACCCTCTGAAACCAAACAACAGGTTGTATTCAACTGTTGTTTTTCATTGGCAGAATGTCATTCTTTCAAAATATCCACTTCCTCCCATAATATAACAAAGGTCTCTTGACCAATATGAGCATAATGGAGAGGGGGAAATGCAGAGGGAAATAAGTCCAGTTCCACAAGCTTTACTTCACTTGTTAGCTGTCTGTAGCATGGGCCAGAATGACCAACAGGGAGAAAAGGAGGCTCTAAAGACATAGCACTTCATTGTAGAGTTGCTAATCCCAGTTGGGGGTAGGAGATTCCAGTTTCTTCTGTGGTTCTACATGAGATGCATTTTTTTTCCTTTTGAAAATGCATTCTCCAGCACTGCTTTATCAAGGAGCAGAATGGTGTGAAAAATTAGGGGAACTTTAACCCTGCCATATTCTCACTGGAAGAAAACACCCCCAAGCAGCTTCTATTTCTCCTGAAGAAAATTTACAAGTGTGTGTATTTTACCAGTGGAGATAAAAACAACTCAGAGTTGATGGGAAACCAATATGGAAAGAAAATGTTTGTTTATTTAGAAAATTTCTGTGCTGCCTCTCCTGAGACCCTGCACATATGAAAGTTTTCCTCCCGTGTGGTTCTGCTTCTTGAGAAAACAACCCCACAGACTTCATTTGCAAAAGAAAAAAACCCTGTGTCAAATAAACCTGGAAAAAAAGAGCTAAGAGGCCTAAAGACAGTGCAGAGGCCTAGGGTCAAAGATGCACAAGGAAGTACATTTGATGCTGCTCTAATGCCCAACTTCATGTCAATCATATGGACCGTGCTTTAATTTCACAAGATTCCAAACTCCAAGTCCTGACAACTGCCAACAAAACATGAAATAACTAAAAAGAATGGCCCAGCAGAACAACAGAAATTACACCACGACTACCAAAGGAGGGACACCATTTTCCTAATCCAAGTACAAAGGTCATTGAAAATACTGTGTGATGAGAAGTCATACAATGCCCTGTCACAGTTCTCCAAGAAATGAATCAAGTGTGATAAAAACCATTTGCAGTGGAGTTTTCTCAAGAGTGCTGAATGCGGTGATTTGGTGGCAAGATTTGAAAATGTGATTGTTATCCATAAATGACTTACTTTTGTCAGCTCCACTTCTAAATCCCGCTAATCTCACTGGGATTTCCGGATATAACTAAACCCCGAGACTCAGAGCTTCCACTATATACCTTGAGCACTTTCTACCCCCATTCTTGTGCATCACAATCAGCCAGGATTGCAGAGTGTTTAATGAGGCAAAAATTGATATGTGAAGAGAAACAGTGCATCATGTTAGCACCTATTAAAAGTGGGATGCCTACATGGATTCGCAAGGTGTCTTTGGAAGATAGTGCAGTTTTCTATACTGAGGGAAAGGGAGGGGAGAAAGTTACTTTTCCCCATTCTCTCCCAAACTATCTAATTAACTTTATTGGAACTATTTCAGTCATAGTGTCTGAGGAATTACTCAACTGTCCAAAGACAAATGTCCATTTCACTAGTGACTGACAAGTGACAGTTTTCTCACAGAGAAGCTTCAAAGGTAGATTACAATGTGAGATTGCTGAATTCATCTACAAATTCAGGACAATGGACTCCAGGGCTGACTAGGTATAATTATCTCATTACAGAGGCTAATTTTCGGCATTTCCCACCTTTGTGCATATAACCTAGCTCTAACCAAGCTGATTATGTTTTGCATTCTACAGCTGCACCCTGACTCCAGTTGACCCCTCCTTGTAATGCCCTCCCCACTCTCCTGACTATATCCTAGAAAATTTTATTAATCTTTAAGGTGCTGCTGGACTCATTTCCCCCACTACTACTATGGACTTAACACGACTACATACCTGAAACTATCCAATGTCCAGAATCTCTTAATACGATATGACCAATTTCAAAAGGGATGTGTCTGTAACAGATGCAAAAGCATACAGATGAAAGTCTTTTTTTTCCAGAGATAGAGCAAGAAATTTGTTCTTTATAAAATACCTGCCACAAGTGTCACAGCTTGTCTCATCAGCTCTTGAGTGTGTTTGTGGGGAGATTAGGGCAAAATCTAGTAGATGGGCTGTCTGGTTATATAAGGATGTAGTCAGGTTTTCAAAGCATGGTGAAAATGAAAAACACATACTTTTCCCTGAAACAACTGCTTCAGAAAGCAGAGAACATGTATTCCAATCACTTCCATCACTCTTAAAATGTTATATCTGCCTTCAGTCTAAGAGTTGTACTGATTGCATATTCTTCCAAGTACCCTCACTCCAAGTAATTCTGTTCGCACATGACACAGAATGCTACCATTCTGACCTGACCCAATCCAAGCTACAATGGTGGCTATACACCATCTCCACAATCAGCACTAAGATGCATTCAAACAGATAAATAAAGGAAGTGAACCAAAGGCTGCAAAACCAAGGCATGCATATGCATCAAATAGTCAAGGAATTAACTTTCAAGAAGGCTATGATGCCCCCATCCACTTCGCTCCCTCAGAGGCAAGATTTCCCCTCCTTTTTTCTTTCCCTTTCTGACTGAGCTACCCTAGTTATGTTTTCTTCTTTCCTGAAGAAATCTGGCTGTCCCACCCTGTCACAGAATGATATTTTGGCTGTGGTCTCAGCCCAGGAACATGAGGGAAGGGTCAAGAGCCCCCTTTAACTTAAACAACTGAAATGGCACTCAAGGCATTTTGAAATCCCAAATCAATAAAATATTTTATTCAACAAAGAGGGGAAAAGTCAGGTGAAATCAGAGGCAAAATTTCTGAGGTAACACAATAAATCGGTATAAGCACAGACTTTAGTTCATATTTTTCAGGCTATTAAGATCTTTCCCAAATACTCCAGTACACTTTCTTTGAGCATTCACTGACTCTTGGGTGAAGTCACTCTTCACTCTTGGGTGAAGTACTTCTTCACCCAAAGGGTGATTAACATGTGGAATTCACTGTCACAGGAGGTGGTGGCGGCCACAAGCATAGCCACCTTCAAGAGGGGTTTAGATAAAAATATGGAGCACAGGTCCATCAGTGGCTATTAGCCACAGTGTATGTATGTATATAAAATTTTTTGCCACTGTGTGACACAGAGTGTTGGACTTGATGGGCCGTTGGCCTGATCCAACATGGCTTCTCTTATGTTCTTATGTTCTTTTAGTTTCCAGAAGGCTGGGCACTCTACCAAGTACTCAAACCCTTTCTCTAAACATACCAGTACTTTTCTTGATTCCCCCCCACTGACTTTTAAGGTTTCACAAGGCAGTTTCTAACTGTACCAGAACAGGGATCATCAGCTATCACCCTGTTTTGACCAGGTAGGGAAATTCTTCTTTCACTAGAAAATCTATCCCCTTTTCTTGAACTGAAAGGGAGTTTTTCCCTAACTACCCTCTACTCTTGCTAACTTTCCCAGTACTCCATGGGCGTTTTCGCACTCACCTTCAGCCAGCGCGACCCCCCTCTTCACCGCGCAGGATCTGCATGGATTTCACACTAAATGCCGCGGAGCAGCCGGAAGAGCCGAAAACTCCCGGTGCAAAAGCCGCTCAAGCGGAAACCGCCAAAAAGCAGTTTCCGTTTGAGCGGCTTTTGCACCAGGAGTTTTCGGCTCTTCCAGCTGCTCCGCGGCATTTAGTGTGAAATCCGCGCAGATCCTGCACGGTGAAGAGGGGGGTCGCGCCGGCTGAAGGTGAGTGCGAAAACGCCCCATGTGTGTCAAACTGCTTTCAGTCAGGGCTGAATTCAGAAGTAATTTCTCCTCAGCATTTAGCTCTCAAGTCTTTCTCTGCTCAGCTGATGCTGACCAAACTGATTCCTTGAAGCAGCCTGTCACTTAAGGCTCTCTGGGTCTGTGAAGAATTAACCCTTCACAGTCCATTACCTGTTTATACAGTATTTCTGACATTTTAAAGTGCAGTCCGTCACAAAGGCATTCTAGAAACATCTACTAATGGCACAGACTAATGGGCAGACATAAGAACGAAGAGCCCTGCTGGATCAGACCAGTGGTCCTTCTAGTCCAGCATTCAGTGTCCAACCAGTTCCTTTGGAGGTCCAAGAACAAGGCATAGAGACTGAGGTCTTTTCCTGATGTTGCTTTTAGGCACTGGGATTTGGAGGCTGAGCAATGACAGAGAGCTTCAAACTCAAAAGTAAATGATCCTTTCTTGCCATCAGTCCACTTTTACTACATAAGAAAATGGAGGCTAATGAATAAGCACAGAGATTAAAACCAAACCCATCACTCCAAATACAAGCATGTACATGCAAACACAATCCCCAGTCCTCCCACCCATGTCTTGCACCTACCCATCCTAGGTGGGGGGGGGCAGTTTCCCCAACTTACGCAGGAAATACATAATTGTACTCAAGGCTTTTTTGTAGAAAAAGCCCAGCATGAACTCATTTGCATATTAGGCCACACCTCCGATGCCAAGCTGCCAGAACTGCGTTCCTGTGCGTTCCTGCTCAAAAAAAAAAAGAAAAGAAAAAAAGCCCTGACTGTACTCACTGCTATAGCTGCCTCTTTGTTGACTTCTGCCTATCCATCTGCAACCCAACCTTCCAAGCAGTCTGCAGAGTAGATAAACTGGCTAGTGGGCAAGTGAAAGAACTGCATCCGCCTATGAATGTCCTCTGCTTCTCTGCAGCTTCACCAGACCTGAAACCTTCCAGTTCTTCCAGATGAAGGTAAATCATGTTGAGTAACAGGAAGAAAGCTTTTGGGTCCAGAACTCTCTTTCAAGTTATAATATTGCTTGGGTAGCAACAACGATGGCTACAGCTGTGCCAGTGGAAACATCCTTGGAGCAGCAAGTACATAGGTGGTGGCAGCATGGGCTTGTCATTCCCCATCCCTAAACTCATGTTGCTACTGAGTTGGACACATGATTGGCCTTCCCCATCCCTAAACTCATGTTGCTACTGAGTTGGCCCCAAAGAAAGGAAGTTGGTTAATCCACTGAGTGCTCTGCAGCCTCCAGATGTTTAAGTTATATAGGCCTGAAAGAGCTGTCTCAATTAGATCACTTTCCTTGCTGCTGCATTGTGAATGCACATGTATGCTTGCATACATGCACTCTGCAAAATAAGATCGATTCCCCACTAGGCTTCTTCCGGTGTCAGAACTCTTTTCCCCCTCTTTATTTTTGTTGATAAAGTTGCTCTCTTTGTCCTACTGCTTGTTACTCTATTTTAAATGTTAACTTTTAAAAATCTTAGACTGATTCCCCACTAGGCTTGTTCTGGTGTCGGAACTCTTTTTGCCCCAACGCTTCTGTCCGATTTTGAACAAGCTGCTGCAAGGCTGCGACTTGCCCCTCCTCTTTCCTGCAGCAAGCAGAAACTGGTTTTCAGAGGATTTTGCTTGCCGCAGGAAAGAGGTGGGCCAAATCACAGCCATAGGGCAGCTTGTGCAAAATCGGACAGAAGCGTTGGGGCGAAAAGAGTTCCGACACCAGAACAAGCCTAGTGGGGAATCAGTCTAAGATTTTTAAAAGTTAACTTTTAAAATAGAGTAACAAGCAGTAGGACAAAGAGAGCAACTCTTCAGTTTATCTTAGAGTTGCCAGCTCTCGGTTGGGAAATACCTGAAAATTTGGGGAGTGAAGCCTGAGGAAGGTGGCGTATGGGGAGGGGAGGAACCTCAGCATGGTATAATTCAGTGCCCCCAGAAGGCCGGCACCCTAGGCAATTGCCTAGTTTGCCTAGTGGCAGGGCCGGCCCTGCCATCTGAAGGCAGTCAACCCTAATTTATCTTATAACTGGGAGGGGGGAGACGAGGGGAACTGTCTTGACTCATGATAGACAAAACTTTGTAGTGTAAATATAACAATGGGCAGGATGATTTCACACACGCCTTGATGAGATAAAATCTATCTTCATTTCAGCTCCTGCCGTGTGCTTTGGCGACAGCAGCTGTTGGATGTCGCTGGGCAAGCCGTACATTTTGTTGATAAAGGTGCTAAATGGACTAATTAACATTCCTTCAAAATAACAACTGCATCCCAGGAAAAATGCCCAGTGCGTTTGTAATTGCGATTTATGATGGCGCAGTTCAGTTCAATACACTCAGACACCAGCCAGGTTTGGCTCTCCCTCGACAGGAACAGGATGCAAATCTATCTTTTATTCCAGGTTTGGAGGATCTTTCCATCCACCCAGATAAAAAGGGTGGGATTGGGAGGCAGCAGTGGGGGATATTATTACTGACTCTTGCGCTGCTACCAGGAATAGCAAAATTCTTCCTTAATGTCTTTAAAATGATATGTTATTTTAAGACTAATTTAAGCTAATGGAGGATTAATTTATCAGTGGGAAGTCTGGAGAGTCCAGAGTAGGAGAGAGAGAGATTGATTCCTAAACCATTTTAGCACATACCACTGACATAAATACAGTTTAGGTGGGAAGAACAATTTGACGGCTTTTGCAATTATTGCCTAAACAAAGCATGACCCATGTAAATGGTATTTTACAGAGTTTTGTTAGCAAAAAAATAGATAGGTCTTTGTCCTCCAAAGAATTTACAATCTAAGACAGTAGATCCAGGTGGGCACCTGTGTTAGTCTAAAGCAATAGAACAAAGTTGGAGACAAGTAGCACCTTTAAGACCAACAAAATTTTATTCAAAATGTAAGCTTTCACATGCATGCATTCTGAATAAAACTTTGTCAGTCTTAAAGCTGCTACTGGACTCCAACTTTAATCTAAGACAATGGAGAGGATTATAGGAGAGCAAAACCAACTTAAATATAAGGTTGCCTGGTGGGAACTTGGAAGATTGGGGGGGGGCGCGTTTGCATCATGTACTGTGCAACACTTCCTGGAAAAACCAGAAGTGACATCACATCACTATAGGAATTGCAGAAACTCTAAGGCAACCCTAGATGGATAACAAGCTGTAATGTAGCAGGAACTGAAAATATTTTCCCTAAACTAATATTTTCCTAAGACTGGAAGTGCATATATTCTGTGGGAGCTCCATTTTCCCATAAAGCCATGCTATACTAGGCTGTACTGCACAAAAGAAAGGAAAGTCAAGAAAAATTGTCCCAATGCAGGAAGAAGCCACTGAATATGCCACATCAATTCCTTTTATTTAAAATAGTTGCAAATTGCAATCTTGCAGATAAGCCTGCAAAAGTTCCAAAGAACAGTCCAAAAACAAAGCCATATAATGCTTTTTCCCTAAGATCAATTAGGATGACCCCAAAACAGTATGCAAGGATTTGATTCTAATAAGGTTACTACCAGCCAACAATTTTTTCATCTGGTATGAAAAACTTGTCCACAAATGATGATCAGAAAAGAGAACCAGCTTTTGGGCCAATTTGCGACAGCTTCTCAAGATTTCCCAGTTGTCTGGAAATCTTACTCCTTATAGCTTACTGCTGGCTATTACAAGCCTGATGAAGGTTAAGAATTCTCATTCTCCTGTTAAAACTCTCCAGGGAGTAACCTAGAGTACAGCAGATTCATTTTCCTGCTAAGATTGTCCCAGGGGCAGGACTGGGCGCCAGTCAGTTGTGCCAACTGCACAGCTGGGAGCAATCCCTGTCAGCTGCCACCCCCCCCCCTCCAAATTAGAGTAATCTGGATGAGCCTGAAGACACTACAGATATTGCCTCAGGTACGTCATGGAAGCAATTACCTTTTCCCCTCTTTGCTTTACCTTTATGATTTAACTCCAGGTCTGAAAGAGCAGAGCCAATAAACCAGTAAAGCAAATTGCTAGCTTGAAAATGATGGATTCATTTCAAAGCATTAATTATTCTTGGTATTTTATGTGCGCTAGGAACTGTGTGTCTTTTACATATTTTATCCTGAGCATATTAGGCCAAATTCTGTTTGCTAGGTACAGTTCATTATGCGAGTGAAAAAAGAAAGGGGAGGAAAATCATGTGAGGCTTTTAAATGGGACTTCTGCTGTTGCAGTCTCATTACACGCTGTAAAATGCAATATACAATACAGTAAAATAATACAAGCTCTTTGTCCTCCTGTGACAAAATGCCTGAGCTCTGCTGTACAATAACTTTAAAGAGGTTAATTAAAAAGGTTTCTCATGCACCTAGCATTAGAAACCAGTGCTGTACTCCCTCTTACTCTTTTTACAACGGTCTTTATGTGATGTTAATGCATTCATCCTGATAAGGCAAGGTACAGTTTATAGAGACAGAGGCACTTCTAGATGCACAATTAAAATATCATAGATGCACACCTAAAAACATAGAAAAGGGCAAGAGTCTGGTAGCGCCTTACGGACTAATGAGATTTGTGGTGGGGTGTGAACTTTTGTGAGTTCTTCATACCCTGCCACAAATTTTGTTAGTCTTTAATGTGTTACTGGACTCTTTCTCTTTTCTCCTGCTACAGTCCAATCCAGTATAAAGCAGCATAATCTTTGTGGCCCTCCATGTCCCAGGAACAGCATTTAGGGGAGATCAGTGGGCAGCAATGGGAGAGGGGAGGCCAAAAAGTTCCATGCTGCTGCTAACATCCATAGTATCTAGTTTGTTGCTTTTTTAGTTTATTTACAAAATTGATACTCCACTTTTCTACCTTCATTACAGTCACCAAGGTGGCTAACAGATCAAAACCCAAATCTTAGTATCAGTTGCAACCAAACAAAAACATGTCATTAAAACAATAAAAACTGAGATAAAATATACATAATGGTAAAAGGTAGTCCCCTGTGTTTCCAGTGGTTTCCAACCCGTAGGGTGACATCACATCACAACGTTTTCTTGGCAGACTTTTTGTTATGGGGTGATTTGCCATTGCCTTCCCCAGTCATCTACACTTTCCCCCCAGCAAACCGGGTACTCATTTTACCAACCTTTGAAGGATGGAAGGCTGAGTCAACCTTGAGCCGGATACCTGAACCCAGCTTCCGCCGGGATTGAACTCAGGTCGTGAGCAAAGCTTGCTGCAGTACTGCAGCATACCACTCTGTGCAACAGGGCTCCTTTTAAAATACACATAGGGTGTGGCCAGACGGACCACTTAAAGCGAGACGAAAGAGCCTTTTTCTGGACCGGGGCAGAAAAATCCAATGTGGCGGTGTTCACATGAACGGTCGTATAAAGAGTTGGTCCCGTTAGTGAAAAGCAGTTGATCGATCACACGGTGATGGTGATTTCTGGAAGGGGGGGGTCCATTGAACATGTGCCCAACAGCTTGGAGCTGGGAAATCAAACATTGCTTCAGCGGCAGGGGGGAAGGGGGAAAGTTTCCGGAATTAACGTTGCCGATCCAAACCAAGGCACTGGCAGGAATTATTTTCCTAGAAATTGGCAGTGACAATGATATCTTGAAATCCTCACATTGAAAAGAAAGATTTTTTTCCTGTTCTGAAAAGTGGGATAACGCCCCCCCCCCGAACCTGTGTTGATTGGAGAAGCAGAAGTGTCATCTCAGATTCCCAGATGATCTGGCAATGCGCATGTCTGCTGGGACTTTTTTTCAAAAACAAGGTGGGAGGCAGTATCGCGTGTGAGCTGTCCAAACAACAAAAAGCCGATCTTGTGTCGCTGTTTTGAAAAAGGGCCAGACTTTCTGTGGTGTCAAATTAATGCGGCACTGATCTGCAGCAAGTCAGAATGACGCTGGATCACGCTCGATTGCCAGATGTGGATGTCTGAACGAACACATTTAATCCGTCAGCGAGACGGAGCTGTGTCGCCACTAAAGGTACGTCTGGCCGCACCCATACAAAACTATAAAAAACAACCAAAAAATAGGGTAGGAAGGTGGGATCACTGAGAAAATTCTGGCCAAAACAAAAAAGTCTTTACCTGTTGGCGGATGATGGAAACAAAACCAAACATTTTATTGTAAGTTTTCAAGAAGACAAACAGATAGAAAACAGAACAAAAAATTAAACATTACAACATGTTAAGTACAGTATAAGTTACTGAGGTGAACATAGTATATAAAGCCAAAACAATAAGCATTAAATAATATCATTAAGACAAGAGTACCATAGACAATTTATATTTACCACAGACATAGATTATCAATCGCATTTGGAATTTCATCTTGTTTTACCAAGTATTCCATTATGTGAAACCAAACTGTAATAAAATTAGATAAGGAAATCTGAGAATCACGATATGATAAGTTATCAGTAAATTTTGCCATAATGTACTGATCCCATAGCTTTTTGTGCCAACCACAATCAATCTGGGTGTAATGTTCTCTTCCATCATGACATATTCAGCACCAATTGAAATGTGTAAATATTTTTTAAGGGTAGCTCCATAGAAAGTGCACTAGAGTAGTCTAATCTAGATGTAACTAGGCTAGAGTTGCCAGCCCCCGCCCTCCAGTTTGGACAGGGCTCCCCTCACTTTTGTGGGTTCCTCTCCATCAGCAAATGCTCCAAAACATAGTGTGATGACATCAGCTGGAAGTGACATTATTGTGCTACCAAGGCTGCATGGCAATGCTTTAGTTTTTGGACAAAACTCTATGGTAAAGTCAGGCTCAAACCATAGAGTTTTGCCCAAAAACTAGAGTGTCACTGTGTGACATGATGACATCACTTCTACTCACCCCAAAATTAAGGGTGTGTTCCTTCAAGAAGAGTGTACCCCCATCCAGAATGGGTGATACTTTAAGTCCCAGGTCAGACCTTCCACTCACCATTAGCATTTCCATCTTGTTGGAATTCTGCTACAGTTGCTTTTGCAGTACATGTGCATAATTAGGGGAAACTGTACCTCCACTGGCCATGGTATCTTGGCATTATGCTGAACATTTAACTATGGGCAGAATTGCTGAATATAACTAGTATATCATATCCAGGGCTTTTTCTGTAGAAAAAGCTCAGCAGAAATTCATTTGCATATTAGGCCACACCCCTCAACATCACCATTGTTTGATGCAGGACTTTTTTGCAGACAAAGCCCAGAAAGAACTCAATTTGCATATTGGACCAAACCAGCCAGAACTGTGTTCCTGTGTATTCCTTTTTTAAAAAAAAAGCTCTGCAACCTTTGACAGTTGACTTACTTGTGTTTATAAATGCCCTAAGACACTGGCAGCACCACCAAGAGTCACCAAGGGCCTCAGGAAAATACTTCTTCTGAATGCCTCCTCCTACTAACCAGACCTTAATATCATAGGAAATCAACCCTAGATCCATAGGCCTACAGGGTAACTAGGATCCAAAATTTTTGGTCTCCACTACCCTTCACCCATCCTAGCTACTGGCTCCACACATTCATGCTGAAGAATCCCAGTGGGGGCATCTCTCCTGATCCTTCCTGTGTCAAGTTGGCCTGGGGAGCAAGGAGAGCAGTCCAGCTGAACACAACCCAATGCTGGCAGGAGTGAGGATGTATACCCAGTTTGGTCATGCTATTACTTCTGGGCAGGCTAGCTAGGCAGGCAAGGTGGCCACTGCTGCCCAAATAAGTTGCACCTATCCTGGCCCTGTTGTCTTTCCATCAGACACATGTGGTAGGGGCCTCTCCAGGGCCATTTTGGGCTATCCTTGATGCTTTCCATGAAATCTTTTATCTCTGCTTTCGGCCACCCCCATCCATCCAGTTTTGCTTGAGCAATAGAATCTTAAGTTGGAGAGACCCAACAATCATTCAGTATCCTGCAGTAAGAAAAAAAAGAATGTTCCTTGTGGTGAGACAATTCCTCATTCTCCAAAGCTGCTAGTGACACTTGGGAATTGTACATAATTAATGGCTTTGGCTTAAAAGAGATATTCCTTTCCCAGGATTACATTCAGAAGATATATAATTTGCACATAGCTAAACTGAGGCCTCGGAGCTGTGGGTCTGCTGCCCTTTATACCAGACATGGATGTGTGATGGGGGGGGGGGGTGGTAGCCTCTTTAGAACAGCATCAGGTGCATGCTGAGGATGGGGTCCCCGTCTTAAGAAATGCATTCAGTAACTTTTCTCTTTGAAGTGATCCATCTCATTTATTGGATTTATATCCCGCCCTCCACTCCAAAGAGTCTCAGAGCGGCTCACAATCTCCTTTACCTTCCTCCCCCACAACAAACACCCTGTGAGGTGGGTGGGGCTGGAGAGGGCTCTCACAGCAGCTGCCCTTTCAAGGACAACCTCTGCCAGAGCTATGGCTGACCCAAGGCCATGCTAGCAGGTGCAAGTGGAGGAGTGGGGAATCAAACCCGGTTCTCCCAGATAAGAGTCCGCACACTTAACCACTACACCAAACTGGCTCTGGTTTATTTAGCAAACCTAACTTTCATGCCCAGCAGGAGTAGAGTGAACAAAATGTGCTCACTTCTGTCTACAATGCTTAGGAATGAACAGAGACTTGAGCCCTTGGGTGTGAGCCTAAGGACTCTTGGCTCTTTGGCTGTTAGCCTATTGCTCGTAGCCACTGCATTTCGACAAGCCAGATACTTTATTCCCAATCAGCTCAAGATAGTTTGTTGTTTTTTTGTTCAGTTGTGGTATTGATGTTGTGTTTTTGTTATCATTGTTGGAAGCTGCTTTTGATCCCTTTGGGGAGAAAAGTGGGATATAAGCATTTAATTAAATATCTAGCTGACATTCATCTAACTGAGGTTTCATGAAGAGCATTGCTTTGAGGAACTAATTTAGGTTAAGAGAGCAAAAAATAACTCCAAGGAGAAACAATCAACTGTTTTCAAATCAGTTTTTTCTTTTTGGTAAAGACAGTATCAAACGACCACATGCCTTGTACAACCACACCGTCAGGTAGAAAAGCCACTCTTGAGTGACGGCTATGTGTTCTAAATGTGAGCAAGCCACATGGACACATCCCACAGACCACATGGTGGAAATAACTGTGATACCGTGATCTTTGCCAGGTTAGAATGTCAGGCTTGTCACTCACAGGAGGAGCCATGAATCACAACATGGGGAATGCTTATTCACAAAGGGTTCACTCGTAACCCAGTTACTATTATGCACTATGTTTAAAAAAAAACAAAAACCCTTCATGTGGAGAAATACATGGGATTCAAAATTGTACAATTCAGTTTAGTCTTCTGGATAATACCAAGCACGGTGGCAGCCTGCTATTCTGGAATCTGGATTCTTGGACTGCTATCCAAGTTAAAATCGATAGTGTAGAGAGGGCTGGGATTTGGGGCAGGCAATCCAGGTGACTTCCTGGAAAGCCATATCTGGGACAGCATCAGGCAGTCAAGTTTCCTCAGCTACTGAAAGAAATGTTTCATCTTTAATTAATCCTGACATGTATTATCAATGTTGTGTTACCATTCTTTTACATGATTTGCAACAATATCAGTGCTTGTCTGAAGGGTGTATGTGATATCAATACTAGGATAAGGGATCATAAAATTAGCAAGTATCAAACGCAAGCAAGTGTTTATATATGGCATGCAGAAATGCAGTGCAAATTTATCATCTTCAAATCACCCATGGAAGTTGTGTCATGGGCTACTTAATGCAATAAAGGTTTGGTATTCCAAAGCTGGACAAATGGAGACGCAAGTGTCTATGATGCTCCTCACCTGGGACACCACTTGGTCTGGGCTAAACCTTGAGGGTAGATACACCTCTCATGTCTCACATATAAGTGGTTACTCTTTTTGTGCCTTTGGTTTCCTTCAGAATATTTGCATCTTTTACTAGGTTGACTTCTTTTTAACACTCCAGAGTGATGGCTTTTTGTTCTTAGGGTCTTCTAGGATTACAATTTATCTCCAGGAGACAGAGATAAATTCACCTGGAGCAAATGGCTTCTTCGGAAAGTGGAGGAGATTGGATTTAAAACCCACCTTTCACTTGGAGTCTCAGAGCAGTTTACAATCTCCTTTCCCTTCCCCTCCCCACAACAGACATCTTGTGAGGTAGTTGGAGCTGAGAGCTCTGACAAAAATTGCCCTTTGCAGAACAGCCTCTGACAAACTAATGACTGACCCAACGTCACTCCAGCAGTTGCATGTGGAGGACTGGGGAATCAAACCTGCTTCTCCCAGATAAGAGTCTGTGCACACTTATCCACTACACCAAACTGGCAGTATATCCCACTGAAGTCCTTCTCCTCACCAAACCCCACCCTCTTCAGGATCCACTCACCAGATCTCCAGGTATTTCTCAAGCTGGAGCTGGCAACCCTATCTGAGACTCATGGATGGTTCATAGGTTCCAGCAATGAGTGGGAGATATTCCCACTGGGCTTCCCAGGTGGGAAGGAACCACCCATATGGCTCCAATATAAAGATAGTATGGGAAGAGTGTAGAAAGATGGTTCCTACACTGCAGTAATGTATGTGTTGGCCCTAAAGGATATTTTCCACAACTGTTTCTCCATCATGAGTTGGCCCAAAGCACTCTAAATACGAATGGTTTCATTATGCATTGCTGCACCATGTTCTAATGAAACATGTTATTGTCATTTTGCCGTTTTGTGAAGCAGCAGGCCATGTGCCTGAAAACAGATGAAATAAATAACAACAGGAGATATACTATACGTTTATAAATATGGAGGGGGGAAAGATAAATAATTACATAACTCTTCCTTTCACATGATATTTGGGGAGGGCCCTCATGAACTTTGGTACCACCCCTTCCTCCTCTAGCCACTCCCCCACATTCACTTTGACTCTACCTTTCTTCTAATCTGAACCCTTGTTCAGCTGGAAGGAGACAACAACCTGTTTTCTTTTGGCTCAGTTCCCCTTGCAGCTGCCACACTCATCATGTCTGCACATGCCCCCTCTCCCAGGAGCCAGAGGACATAGCCTTCATCAGACCTCAGAAGCTAAGCATGGTCAACTTTGATTAATACTTCAGTGTGAGACTACCAAGGAAGCCCAGAGCCACTGTGCAGAGGCAAACCATATCTGTAGGTCTCTTCCCTTGAAGACCCTATGCGGTTGGCATAAGTTGGCTGTAACCTGACAGTGCTTTTTACCACCAGCTCTCTGCTAGCTAACCTATCTCAGTTCAGCATGTGCTCTCCCACCGAACTGTGGCTCCTTTCTTCCTACCATTTCCTATCAAAATTAAACCACAAGGATCTTTGAAGTGCTCGAAGACATTCTGCTTCATCCACAATATACTATTCAATAATTCAGGAGTTTTCTTGCACCACTCAACTCTTCACTTTATGACCTAATTCTGAACATAATGCAATTGTAATAGCACATTCCTCGATTTACCTGGCTATAATTGAGAACTGGTAATGCAGTCGGTTTCAGGGCAAAGAATTGCCCCAACAATGCTTCATTCTGTGGTTCCTGCTTTGTCAGCACTTTGACTAAGCACTGAAGCCATAATTAAAATCATAGCAGTTGCAAAAGTGGCCGGCGCTACTAGTTTTGTGCAAATGGCACTGAGTGTTATTTCCTAGATCCTAAAATAATCCTGGATGATAAATGAGGTTTATGTAGTTGCCAGGCTAAAAAGCCTTTCATTTGAGCTAACAGCAGCACATTTTTCATCACGATCCCCCCCCCCTTACTTACGAAGCTTTTTCTTATCATGAACTAGGGGAACCTTTTTAATGAGCTGCAGACTACTCAGCTGAACACAGTACATATTATGTTAATTGGGGAAACAGGTGTAGCAGGGAAAAGACAATTCACTGAAGCAAAAGGAATAGATGGCAGTTTTTCTCCAATAACAGATCGGACACGAGAGAGCTGGAGGGGTTACTGCTGCAACCAATGAGTCTCCCGGCATTTTGTTCAAAGTTGCAGATTGACCTTAAATGATAGGAAGCTGAAGAGATGCTGCTACAGTCTCTAATCTGGAGACAAATCCTATGAGCATGTTTTAAACATTAATTTAAGAACGTAAGGAGAGTCTTGCTGAATAGGGCCAATGGTCCATATACTCTCTGGGGGGAGAAACTCCCACAACGTAAGTGTGGGCATCTCCCTTAGATCATCTGCCTGTGAAGTGTCCCTTCTCTCTGGAGAGACTGAGATCACATTTCCTTCAGCTGGGCCTTCAGCTTTCTTCCTTCTTGGGCTCTTCTGCTGACTTGTCATTGTCTGCAATTGGGAGGGGGCATTCCCCATTCCACAAGAAGCAGTGATGCATCACTTCCATCTGAGCTGCATGTACTTCCAGTTGGGCTATGGATCTGATATCTGTTCCCAACAGAGATCCCACCTGCTCGCAATAACATTTGTGAGCCTTGTGGGATGTTCAGGGAGGACCTGTTCAGAGAAGGGCTGCCCTATGCCATACACACAACAAATACTACCATTGGTCCATCAAGGTCAGGATGGTCTATTCTGACCAGCAGTGACTCTCCAGGGTCTCAGGAAGAGGACTTTCACATCACCTACCACCTGATCCTTTTGACTGGAGATGCTAGGGTTGTCACGGACTGCCCTGTATTAGGATGGGAGGATAAGTCCCATCAGAGGAAGAGAACAAATTGTGCCCAAGCCCTATCTTGGCAGCTCATTCCCATGAGGCCAAAATCTCAGGGTCTTTCCCAAGGGAGCCTGAACTAGCACTGATACTCTCCCCTCAGCCAGCAAGGCCCTCAATCCTTGTGGTGGCCCCAGCATGGATCTGCCTGTGTGAATGTGACCAGACCTGCCACAGTCTGCCACAGGGCTGAAGCATAGTTCAGGCAAGGGCTTTTATTGTGGGAGGAACTCCTTTGCATATTAGGCCACACACCCCTGATGTAGTAGAGCCCTGTAAGCTCTTGGAGGATTGGCTACATCAGGGGGATGTGGCCTAAAATGCAAAGGAGTTCCTCCTACAATAATAAGCCCTGGTTCAGGCACAATATTGCACACCTGGCAGCCAGCAGCCTCACTCTGCTAAGAAAATACTGAAGGAGACTGATGTTATCATAGGATCTGGGCTGCAGTGCTCTTCATGAGTTTAGGAATTGAGTCAGCTTGCAGGTAAGAAGAGCCTAACATGGGAACTAGTGACACCTGTAGGGAAACTCCCTATATAAGGCTGCAGAGAAGCAGGGAGGGTGGAATTCATTTGTCCGCAGTTTTGTTGACTATCTCACCAGCTGCATAACCTGCTTTGTATCACTTCTTCTTACCTAAACTTTGAGTTGCTTTTTCTCTGCTTTTGGAATATGTAACCTGACCCTAGACTGAAATCTTGGCCTGCCTTCTGACGTTGCCTTTGATTGTGTTACTGGACCCTAGATTGTGACTTTGGGTCTTTGAACAGAGAGCCCCTGCTGGCAGTCCCTGTGGTTACTGGGTCTTACCTCCCACCTGTTGGCCAGAACAAGGGTTGAACTTGAGACCTTCTGCATTCTAAGGAGACTTTTTTATACCTCAAACATGGCCCTTCCTCATGAGCAGTTATGTATATGAACTAAAGCTATGTAGTATAAATGTGTTCCTGCCTGGCTCATTGAAGCCTTTAGGACTGAGTTTGGGGATTTGGGTACAATGGGCAGTTGGATCCAAATCCGTGCTGCCCTGGTCCAATCATGGGCCCCCTGCTGGTTTGAATAATCCAATGACGTCCTTGCGTGGGAACCTTGATGTGTATACAGTTGGCCCTATTGGCCCAGTTCTGCAGTCTCCTAGTTCAACCGTTACTATGCTGTAACTAATAAAGAGAGCTATGATCACTGCAACCTCGTCTCCTCCTTGCATTGAACCCACTATATTATAGCAGTGTTCCCTCTAAGCTGAGTTAGTGCAAGCTAGCTCACAGTTTTTTAGCCTCTGGCTCGCACATTTTTGTCTTAGCCCAGAAAAGATGGCCCCAGAGCAAACTAATTTATGCAGTAGTCAAATCGCTTGCCCAAAACTTTAATGTCAGTAGCTCACAAAAGTAGAATTTTTGCTCACAAGACTCCACAGCTTAGAGGGAGCATTGCTCATGAGCTGTTTTAAGAACTCTGTTATTGATTAGAAAGACCTGAATTGCATATTAGCCAACCATGCCACTGTTTTGCAATATATGGCAGAGGTGGAAATTAGATGTCTCCAGAGGTTCAGGCTTTTGGAAATAGGTGATAATTATTCCTTTTTAATTAATTCAAAAATATTTGAATCAGTAAAACAACCTGCAAATGACTGGAGCTTAAATTTAGAGCCGTCTCCAGGTAACAGTAATGTGCTGCAATCCAGTTGCTGCATAGTATAGTTATTTTAAGGTTATGATGTCTGTGTAAGTTAACATAAGTGACACAGTGGAGCTGTGATTCGAAGGTGCTTGTTAGCAATTGTGAATATAACAGCACAGTGTTAGAAACAGAAATGCACAGGGGCAAATACATCTCCCTACACGTTACATGGAAGTATAAGTATTTATACTGAACTTGATACAGAGTAGGTGCTGCTGAGCCAAGTGGGCAGTGATGTATGCATGCATTTACTCTGCCTTTCCCCCCTCAAAGAGAGGGTAAAGGCAGCTTACAAAGGCAAGTGGGAGGTATTCCACAAACATGCTGAAACAAAGTACGGAAAGGTCCAGGTCTTGGAGAATCACTGCCAGTACATGAAGGCCACGGACCCCCACCTCTCCCTTGTTGAATCTGTAGTCACTTTTGGAATTGTTAGATAGGGGCACCACCACAAAATGGCTATGAGGGTGGAGCCAGCTGCAAAATGACTGTCATGGTGGCAGCCAGGACTGGCTAATTTCTTTGGAGAAGAGATCCTGTTTGGTTTCAATTTCCAAAGACTGGAAAGCATTTGCTGTCTGTATGACCAGAGAGAGGTTGCCAAACCAGAGAGATAAATTCTGTGCTGGATACCTTCCCACATGGGCTGGGTTGTTGATTTTTTTTAGTCTGAGAGAGTGATGTGATGCCATCAGCCCAACGATGATTTTAAAAAAAAAAACTGCAGCTACATTGAGGGACAGTGGGAAGATAGGGTTGCCAGAAGGATGTCTCCCATTGTCTCCTGGCCTGCTGACAGTTTAAGAGATGAGCTAATGGCCACTGCTGACAGTGCTGAGTCAAGTGCCCCACAGTATGGGCTTGTAGTGCCATAAGGGTCACTTCACATGGCTTGTTCCACGGCCATCTTCACTTCCCAGTCCACTTCTGCTATCTTCCATTTGTGAAAAAACCATGCAAAACCTTTCAATGCACTTCATATTGGTCACACAGCCAATTAAAATTTCGTGAAAATGGTACTCACTTTCTGGCATTTCCCTCTGGCATTCAATTTCTATGAATTATACATGTAAACACCTAATCCAATGTTGCTAGGTCCAGGTTGGAAAATTCCTGGAAATTTGTGGGGAGAGCTTGGGAATGGCAGGGATTTGTGAGGGGAGGGATTTCAGTGGGGGATGATGCCAGAGAGTCCACCTCCAAAGCAGCCATTTTTCAGGGGATCTGATTTCTGTATTTAGGAAATCAGTTGTAGTTCTGACTGGAGTTCCAGGCCCCACCTGGAAGTTGGCAACCCCACTTAGCTCATAGTTTGGATAATTATGTTTGAGGCAGGCCATGGTCTCCAGGGTAAAGTGTCCGCTTTGCATGCAGATGCCCCCAGGCTCAGTTTCCAGAATTTCCATTTAAAGGATTGGTAGAAGGTGACATGGGTGACTTCTGCCTGAGACCCTGGAGAGCTGCTGTCATTCAAAATAGGCAATATGGCTCACATGCCAATGGTCTGATTCTGTATGAAGTTGTTCCATGTGTCGAAAGGCATTTCCCAGCACTGAGAAGCTTAATTTTGCTTGTCTGAAACACCTCCCCACCACCACCACTAATATTTGCTTTCATGCTATAATGGCCTCAGCTGCAGAGCCCCATTCAACTAACTCTGGAAGTGTGGGCTGACTTTTCTCCTCTCAGTGAGGTCACTTTTTGAATGGCAGAAATGTCAAGGTATAGTTGTTTGCTCCCACATAAAATAAATGTTCTAGATCCGCAGTAAAAAGTTCTCACCACAGGCAAACAAAAGCAGCCTTTTTAAGGCTACAGAATACCTGCTCTTAAAGGGCTCAATCCACCTTATACACATGAGAATTTTCTAGAAACTGACAGGCAGGAAATACATGCTGCACATTTCTATCTAGCATCCTTGACCAGTACTAGGAAACTGCTAAATCAGAAGAGGAACCCAAATAAAATCCAACAATTATTTCAATTAAATGAAATTCAAATCAACAACAAAACCACTCATAAAATCAATTAATGAGGTGAGGCAGTGCCATGGTAACCAGGATGAAGCTTGAGAAGTTAACTCCAGCAACTCATGTAAAATGGTTGGTAATACACTGTCTCTATGGCAACTAGGAGACAGTGTAAGGTTAGAGTTAACTTTTTGGTTGGAAGATTCAGCTGTTACAGCTAATTCATGCTGGAGTATGGGTAAATGGGTTACCAAGTGTCTTACTAAAAGTTTTTGGAAATGGAATATATAAATATCTCAAAACCACATGAACAACACTTTTCTTAAAACCACATGAACAACAGCATTTCTTTGGAAAAGGCATAGATCTACTCATCACCAGTGTATCTAATTTTCAACAAGGGCCTATCTGTGAATACTTAAATCCAGAGATGGGGCTATGGACAAACAGCACTGATGTTTCTACAAACCTGAGAAGTCCCAGGTTTGCTGGAAATACCTGAAATCTAAAAATACACACACACAATCCATTGGTGGGGTGGGTGGGGTTGAACCCACTAAAATAATAGAAGCAGCACTTGCTGCTTTAAGAAAGGAATGGATCAATTCTCCATTATACCCTATGGGAATCAGTCTCCATAAGGAATAATGAAGTGCTCAGCAGATATTTCCCTCCCCCCACCCAGCTTTCTGATGAGCCTGAAGCTGGGTGAGGGTTTCCAAACCAGGGGATTCCCTGCCCCCACCTGGGGATTGGCAACCCTACTCAGGCACCTCTGTTGCCTTGGGTGGATCTTGGGTGATTTTGGCACCACCTTCCTCACCTTATGTGGCTGTCCACTGCCAACCTAACTTCCACTCACCTCATCCAATTCTTGGGAGGGCAGGGCACTGCCTCCCTTGCCTTATGTAGGACATGGGTGGGCTGGGCACTACCTCCCTCACTTTTCACAGCGCTTGGGCAAACAAATGTCAATCTTTCTCTTCAGTGGCGACCCACAGCTGCCTTGTTCATTTGTCCTCCATTTTATCCTCACAACAATCCTGTGAGGTAGGTCTAGCTGAGATTGTGTCAATCAGCAACCTTCTGTGGTATATTTTGGTCAGTTTTGAATCTCTGAGGTTTATTTTCTGATGACTGCCGCAAATGGACAGATGCACAGACAAGCCAATTAATCTATTGCTATAGATTAATAGTAGCAGCAAGCCAAGTGATTTGAACATATGAAGCAAAGGGGCTTGGATCAATAGGAACATATGAAGCTGCCTTATACTGAATCAGACCCTCAGTCCATCAAAGTCAGTATTGTCTCCTCAGACTGGCAGTGGCTCTCCAGGGTCTCAAGCTGAGACTTTTTATGCCTATTTGCCTGGACTCTTTTTAGTTGGAGATGCCGGGGATTGAACCTGGGACCTTCTGCTTACCAAGCAGATGCTCTACCACTGAGCTACCGTCTCTCCCCACTGAGCTATTGTCCCTTTTGTTATATTTGATTTGGGGACGGGATGTGGAATCTTTGTCTGGAGGCCCATGATGACTCTTGGCAGCTCTGAGAGCAGATAAAAGGTAGTATGGTTGATAGGTGGGAAGCAGAGAAGGAAACAGGGGAAAGTGAGGATATGTTGAGGAAGGAAAGCAGAAGTATTGCGGGAAAGGGAATGCTTGGGCAAATGAGGTACCCCTTGCAAGGTCTTGCAGGTTCCCCACTATGCAACTGACCCTGGCAGCCAGCATCATACAACTGGGCCATAATCTTCCCAGGGAAGAGGCTGCCAGGGGGAGGGAAGGACTAAGGAAGGAAAGCTTAAGTCAGGAGAGGAGATAAAGGTAGGTTGGAGAAGAAGAGAAGGGGAGACACTATGGGGGCTTCCAGGGGAAATGAAAGAGGAAATACTGGGTGAGGAGAAAATGAGATGGGTGAAGGGGAAATGAGATCCTCTGCACAAGTCCTTTTGGTTCCCCTGCTTGCCATTTCTATTTTGTAAGGTTCTGCTTCTGAAACAATTTGGTTGTTAACCTTTCAGAAACAGTTAAAGATAACTAACAGTGCCATTCTAAGCTAATGGATTCAGAAGGGTGTTGTTTAGGTTGGCACTATTACAGTTAAGAGAAAATGGTTTGCCACAGGCTACCAAGGGATACTAATGGATGATGGGGCTTGGAATTCAAGAGACTTGAATGTGAGGATTCTAATTCCAAGTCCTTCTTGGTCATTAGTCTCCCTCTGCGGCCTTCACCAACCTTCCCCCACTCCCTTCAAGCTACTCTGAGCTTCTCAAAGAAAGAGTGGGATTCAAATTTAATAAACAGACTAGTATAAACAATCAGGTCTCATAGCATGAGATTTGTTCAAAAATGATGCATGAAATAAATCAAGCCTCAGTGGATTTATAAGCAGGCATATGAAATCACAGAAGCATGTTATATCTTCAAAGAGCTGAAGTCAAATTCCATTTTTCCACAGAGAGCTCTGTTTTCCTACTGTAAAAGTTGTTTTTCTAAGTCAGTTTCAGAAACATAATGATTTATGATATGTGACTTGCTCTGTTTGGGAAAACAATGCCCACAAGCATCACAGACAGTATTGCCAATGCTGTTAAAATGAGCTATTTATAACACCCCCCCCCCCACACACACACACACACCAATGGCTGGATGGAGATTCTGCCCCCAACACACCAAACGCAATCCAACAGCCTCTCAGATCTTGTTCCATGGGGAGCCTTGCTTTGAATCGCACAACTAAGACTTCCCACTAGGAAGGAATCGCCGTGTTTAATGAAGCTCAACAAAATATAGCCACAGGGAGAAAATACCCTTATACAGGAGACACCAAGGAGAAGGAAGCAGAAGAGCTTCTCAAACGGGAGGCATTGTTTGCCTCACAATGAGATTACCACATCTGCACTGGGAGCACAAAGTGGGTATGCAAGAGAAGTGAGCCCACAGCTAGGCTGCTGAAGGTTGCGAGAGGAGGACGAGAAATGGTGGAGGCGGAAATTGATTCAGAGGCAGAATATGATGTGTTTGCCTCGAGAGGCAAAAAGCAGGTATTGAAAATAGAAACAGAGGCAGGAAAGGCATGTTAGCGTGAAGAACTGAGGATGTGAACCCAACCCCACAATGCTCTTGAGTCATGCTGTACCACTTAGCAATTGTGGATGCATTTCAATAACCAGGGATACATCCATGCATCATTGGAGATGTGCCATTGCTGCACTACAGTGATAAGTGACAACTGGGAAAATCCAGGTGCAAATGATCATGTCATGGAATTATGGAAGGACTATATTTCCCAACAGCTCTGATTCCACTCTGACCCAAGAAACAGTTGCCTTTTTTCTTGAGGGGTGGAGGGAGTGGTTGGAGAAGAAGGGAAGTAAAGGAGAAGGCAGAGGGGAAAACCATAGTGAGAGCTGGAAGGACTCACCAATGGGGCTTGTGGAAGCTGAAGCAGAGTATTTGAACTCCTGGTTTCAGACGGAAGCTCCGGGTAGAGTCTTGCTATAGTGATTGAGTCAGGAGAACTCTGTGAAGAAGGGCCTTCTGTCCAGCCTTTTTTAGCCTGCAGGCACCTTTGGAATGCCGGCACAGGGTGGGGGAGAAACACAACAAAATGGCTGCCAGAGGCAACAGAGCCAACCACAAAATGGCAAGGAATGAGGTCATGCATAACTCTAACAGTAACTTTTCAACAGAAGCTGTGCTTAACAGGATGCCTTTTAAAATGAACATATGGTGTCTTGCATACACACAGCTTATCTTCCTTCATGCAGTGAAGATCTTTGTGGTATGTTGGCAGGTGCTACTGATGCAGCTTTTAAAAAAATCTGCACGGTGATCTCCAGTGCCTTATCAGAAGCTCCACTGGATAAAAAACCCCACCTGCCCCCACCCACTTTCTAAAAACACTTGGCTGCAGGGGCTTAGCCAGGATTGTAAAATTCAGGGCTTTTTTTAAAAAAAAGAAAAAAAAAGTCAGGGGGCACCCTTTTCTATCTACTGTGGGGCTCACTGCTTCTCATAAGCTTTCTTCTGGCAAAAAAAGGGGAAAAAGCAGGCTGCACCCTGGAGGGCCTCCTGGAAGTCAGGGGGCCCTGTCTGGAAGTCAGGGGGCAGTGCCCCCACAGGCAGCCCTGTGGCTACAGGCCTGCTTGGCTGGCACCAGAAAGGTGTTAGCAAGTACCACTGCACTCAGGGTGCTACCAGACGGTAAGCACAAAAGGTTTAGTTAAATACTTATCTTTGGAACCTATTTATTACTTTCCATCTCTTTGGAGCTGAAACTTCCTTGTTTACTTAAGTCATTAAAGTTCTTGTTGCTGTTAATGACATGTCACTATCCTTATTGGAACACCCCCCCCCCCCACGGTTGCTAATAGAAGTGGCAGCACTGAAGTGCCTTCTGCATTGCCTCAAAGCTTATTTGCCCAGGACTGCTACTGATTTGTATAACTATTACAATCACTATACAGCAACAATAGTCCAGTGATAGCAATATCTAACAGCAGTATTCAGTATGCAATGTGTATTGCTTTCATTTAACAGAAACTCAATACAAAGTTATCTGACATCAACAATACTGCAGGTCAATAATGGCTTCTAATAATAGAATCCAGTAGGGAGGAGGAGGAGTTTGAATTTATACCCTGCCCTTCACTCAGAATCTCAGACCAACTTGCAATCTCCTTTACTTCCTCTTTTACAATCTCTTTCCCATCCCTGTGTGGTAGGTGGGGCTGAAAGAGCTCTTTCAAGAACTGCTCTTGAGAGAACAGCTCTGAGAGAACTGGTGACTGACTGACCAAACCTCACAGCAGCAGCCGCATGTGGAGAAGTGGGGAATCAAACTCGGTTCTCCCACATTAGAGTTCATACTCTTAACTGCTTCACCAAACTGCATGCAACTTCTTGGACAACAATTTCAGTGGTTCTGTTTAAGACCAGCAAGTGGGATTGCAGTCATCACAGTTTTTCTTGTCTTCTGGCTAGCTCAGATCAGATATGGGTTCCATCAAATAGAAACACAATTGTAATCCATCTTTCATACAAATTCAGTGCATTTTCACATGACAATAAAATATTTTTTGGTTTCTCTTGCATGATTTAAGTCTCTGTGTGAAGTTCATTAATGTGCGGTAAAAACAGAAGAGTCATTAGGAAAATGAATGCACAGTCTAGCTCAGGGGTGTCAGATGTGCAGTCAGAGGGCCAGATCAGGCCCCTGGAGGACTCCTATTAGGCCCACAAGCAATTCACTGTCATCTGCTTCCTTTTCTTTCTCTTGCTTGCTGAATTGCAAAGGAGCTACAGAGCAAAGCCTCTGTTTTCTCCATTGGCTGACCAGCACATGAAGCAACTTATGTACAAAAGCTCTCAATGTCCAGTCATTTCATTATTTCCCCTGGGTCTTAGGCTCAAAGCATTGACCATGAGATTTCTGTAGTGAATGTCAATAAATCAAAAGTAGGTTTGCAGTTTACAGATACACACCTGAACAGCATACTTAAGATTGCTGCAGCACAGACATTGTCTCCAGATTTTGATGCAATAATTTAGAGCAGGAGGTGTCAGTTATCAGAGAAACTGTTAAATACGTAAAATACTGCAAGAGTGCTAATCTTTTAAGTATATTTTAAGTTTTTTAAAAAATATCTAATTGTGTTTACCTGTGTGCTTTATAAAGTTTATATCTCCACTACCTGGCATAACATTTTATGACACAGCCGGCTTGGCCTGACAAGGTCTCATTTATGTCAGATCTGGTCCTCATAACAAATGAGTTCGACACCCCTGGTCTAGCTAGTATAGGTTATATTTTTAATCACTGACACAGGAAGCATAAAAGGTGCTTTGATCAGCAATTGATGAGCACACCCACATCATCCAATCTGCAGAATTGCATAGCAGGAAGGTTTTGCTAGGCTTGGCTTCCTTCAGTCTAAGGCCTGGTTCACTCATGTGGGGATGAATGAGGTGACAGAGGGCCGAGGAGGTCATATGGATTGTACCACTACAGACTGTAAGTGGAGGATCACATTTTGCAATGCTGCCTTATGTTAAAAACTCCTCACAAACTGAAAACCATCACAGCATGCCAAGAGAAAAGCATAGAACCCTGTCATATTAGCTTTCTCATTGCATTGAATTTTGATTTTTTTAAAAAAAAGAAAAGAAAAGAAAGAATATTCAAATCTGGCACCCACCCCCTGGTGTGAAGCCATATATTCTACCACATTCTGCTGCCTAATTCTCCCTCATGTATGAAACAAGAGAGGGCAGCAACTTACAACAGACAGGGAAGCAAGAGTAGGGCTGAATTCTCTCTATCTCTTGAAGTTTGCCAGCCAGAGCTTTGGCTCCCAGCTTTTAGCATCACTGTCAGAAGTTTCATCTCCTCTTGTAAATTCATTTCTTGAGTCGCTTTTCCTGGCAGACTTGACTCCCCTGATAAATGTGCTTGCAAGGCACTGTCTGGAAAGAAGGGCTGTTGGCTAGCCCCCTGCCAATTTCTCTTTTAATAAAATTGTTTTTACAGGGTAGTGCAGCTTCCCCTTTCTTTCTTTTGTAGTTTATTTTTAAACATAGCCACGGCAATGCCTTTGATATAGGTCACGAACAATGAACTAGTAATGGGATCATGGAGAAGTGATTTACCATAGCCCATTTATTACTGGAGGAGATTGTATCATCGACTTTTAATACTCTTTGCTGTGATTAAGCTACTTTATAGCCAAGCTTCTCCCCTCCCTTTTCCCACCACCGTTCCCAAGATTATTGTACACCCATGTTTCCATTTGCTAGAATATGTTCAGAGAGTTTACTTCAAAAGAGAATTTTGCTGAAGCTTGTTCTTTGAAATCTGGTACAAAACACAGAGCTTAGACCGGCAATCATTTTTAGAGCTGTTATTTCTTTCTTTAAAAAAATAAATAAAATTAATCAGTTTATTGTTATATAACACTAACACACCACAGAAGAAAAACAAATCACACACAAAATACAATATACACTGTAGCATAAGGATCAAACTAGCTTCCATATATCGTCTTCCATCCTTGTCTGTTTTTGGAGCATACTTTTCCTCTAACAAATTATTTATATTCCAGCTCTTTCTGTTTGTCATACTATTGCTATTTTACTCATTATCTGTTTCATAATTTAACTTACAACTTTCAGCCATTCATATAATGACTTTACAAGTTTCTTTACATTCTTGCATGTTACCCTCTTTCAATTTAACTGTTAAGAAATCCATTTCTGCAGTCTCATACAATTTTTGAAGAAATTCCTCTCTTTTTGGTATCTGCTGAGTTTTCCAATATCTAGCATAGACCAGCCTTGTGGCTGTTACAGCGTGTAATAGGAATCTCTTTATTAACTTAGTCACGGAGTTCGGACACATGGTCAACAAGAACAATTCAGGTAAATATTGAATATTTATTTTTAATATTTTTAGATCCAACTGTTAACCTGTCCCCAATATTTCCTGGCCTTATCACATTGCCACCAAATGTGGTAAAATGTACCTTTTACCCTTTTGCACTTCCAGCACTTATTGGGAGTATTCAAAAACATCTTGGACAATTTCTCTGGTGTAATATACCATCTGTATATCATTTTGTACAAATTTTCCTTGAAGATGGTCGATCTTGTTAATTTAATATTTTCTCTCCATAACGTCCCCATTCTGCCAACTCTATGGTATGTCTAATATCTTGCATCCATTTTATCATATTTGCTTTGATAATTTCATCCTGTATTTTAATCTCTAATAGAAAATTGAATTTTTTTGTAATCAATTTCTCTTTAGATCCCAAAATTATAGCATCAAATTCATTCATCTTTTTCTCAAAACCAAATTGTTTGTCACCTTTATATCTGGATTTAATTTGCATTCTTGTCCACCAATCTAATTGCTCATTTTCTTCCATCTTTAAATTCCCTTTGTCATCTAATAAGGACTCATAAGTATATATTTCTTCCCATTGAAATAAGTTGGGGTGTACTGAAGTTTCAACAGGTGATAACCATTTCGGTGTATATTTATAAATTTGGGCTTTTATTCCCGCCCAAATTCTATAAATAGATTTTCTAATTCATGTCTAAGGAATGGGCTATTTTTTGAAGGTGTTTGGTACCAAATGTAAGAATGCCAACCCTTTGGAAGATCTGCTCCCTCCAAAATCAGTAATCTTTTGTTCTCTAGCAACATCCAGTCTTTTGCCCACAACAAGCCACATGCTTTATAGTATATTTGCCAGTTTGGCAGCGCAAATCCATCTCTTTGTTTACTCTCCTGTAAGGTCTTCAGCTTAATTCTCAGCCTTTTGTTTTGCCATATAAAATTAGAGACGATCTTATTCAATTGTTGAAAAAAAAATGTTGGTAATATAATCAGTATCATTTGAAACAGGAACAACATTCTAGGTAGGACATTCATCTTAATTGTCACAATTCTACCTAACAATGAGAGTTGTAAATCTTGCCATTTCTCTAGGTCTGTTTTTATTTCTTTTAGAATCTTATCAAAATTATCATTTTCTAGAGTTCTCATTTCAGCTGTTAGATGAATTCCCAAATATTTTACCCTTTTTTTACATCCAAAACCAGATTTATTTTCCAATTCAATAAGTTGTTCCTTTAACATATTTTTTGCTATAAATTTCGTTTTTTGGTAATTCACCTTAAAACCTGCCACATCACCAAACTGTTTCAACCTTTCTTTTAGCTTATCAATTGAATTGATCGGATCTTCCAATATAAACATTGTCAGCAAATGACTGTACTTTAAAGCTTTCTCCTTTAATCTTTGTTCCTCTTATCTCTTGATCTTTTTGAATAGGGTCAATCAAATATTCTAACGTCATAACAAACAATAATGGTGAAAGTGGGCATACTTGCCTTGTACCTTGTTTGATATCTATTAAATCTGATGGTTCTCCATTGATGTTAACTCTGACTTTCTGATTTGAATAAATGGCTTTAACTAAGTGACCAAAATATTCCCCACAACCAATATCTTCTAAACATTTTAACATGAATTCCCAATTCACATTGTCAAACACCTTTTCTGCGTCTACCATGATAGGTAGACGCAGAAAAAGTTTGTTTATCTGGATGCTCCTGGTAAAAAACAGAGTTTTTCTAGAGTTACACCCTTCTAAGCCCATTGACCTTAGTGTGTTTAGAAGGGGGTCATCTTGTTCAGCTTCCAGATTATGTTTTTTTTAAATCAAAATGCTTTCAAAGATACTTTGATTTTTAGCATTTTGTTCCATAGTACAGCTGATATCTATGCAATTCATGCCTTTGGGAAATATTGTATATCAGGATAGAGTGGGTTGAATCCAGCCAGTCTTGTCATTCAGTTTCCCCTAGTTTATCTCCTTACCACAGCCCCTGTCCCTCGTGGCTCTTGACCATGCAGACACTATGGTCCCAGAATGACCTTTTTTGGTGATCACAAGGGACTCCTCTTGTCATTTTAAGATGCTCAAAAGCTGGTTGGATGCAACCCTGTGTGTACAGAGGCATATATTATGAAGGCTATTGCCTAATTCCTCTTTTTTCTTGTAAATTATTTTTTGTGTGTGTGTATTACAGAAGCACTGCCTCTTTTCTGTATTTCTGTTAATGCTATGTCCCTCTGTTGTTAGGGCTGGGAATCAGTCGGTGGCCTTCTATTTCTTTAACACTTGCTGAGTACAACAAGACAGTGGCAAATGCAGAGTATTATAATCTCAATCAGGTGGTTTCATGAGAAAACTCTGTCTTGAAAAGTCCTCTTGAAAACCGTACTTGCCATCACACAAAGAAACACACACACACATTAAAATAACTTTTTAAATGAAAATTTCAGGTACACTTAAACCAGTGTGTACAGCGTTGCTGGGCTTTGAGAGAACCTGGGGACTTGTGGCAGCACTTTGTGTTTCACAGAATGTATTATGTGCTCCTTAATCATTGGTAACATGCCTGATTACCAAAATGTGGTCCAGATCACAGAATTTCCATAAGCCAATTTCTCCTTCTGTGCCAATTCCTGCTTCTTATGTTAGAGCTCCGACTCCTCCCTAGGGTTGCCAGCTCCAGTCTGGGAAATACCTGGAGATATGGGAGAGAGAGCCTGAGAAGGGCAGAGTTTGGGAAGGGGAAGGTATAATTCCATAGAACCCACCTTCCAAAGTGGCCGTTTTCTCCAGGTGAACTGATTTCTGTTGCCTGGAGATCAGCTGTAATAGCCAGAGAGGTTGGCAGCCCTATTCTCCCATGTTGTTCTGGGGCGGGGGGCCTCTGTCCCCCAGGACCAGATTTTGGGGGATCATTTTCAGTTACAGCAGGAGGTGAGAGGTAAAGAAGTCATATTCCATGCATAGAAATCCCTTCCATCTGCAGAATCCTACTGATGGAAAAATATCCATGCTTGGAGACTGAAAAACAGCTGAAAATCCACTTCTCCAGTAAATCATGATTCAAAACCACAGTTTGAAGAGATTTTTCAAGTTATGGTTTTACTTTTGATGCTGCTGTGGCATACTGCCACCTCCCCCACTCCCAATTTTACTTTGAATGTACTCAAGATAGGGCCTATGCCCATTGTCTCTCGTCATTAAAATATTTCTGCTGCTACCCCAGCTAAAATCTAAAATTACACCCTTGGGTTTACGTCCTTTAATTTGGATAGATTTTAATGAATGAGTTAACTCTAAGTGTTCATTAAGCCCCACACATTTCAATAGAAGTCACCAAATAATATAATAATAAACGCTCCCATTGGGGTAGCTGGTATTGTGTCAATCAGCCTTCGATGATAATGGCCTCATTGCTGTATTTATTGAAATACAACATCCCACCTCCCCTCACCCCCCAGCATGGAACCCAACTGTGATCTCATTTACAAACAAGTTGATTTTAACAAATATGTGTGTTCATCTTCTTTCTCATTCTCACACATAGAAGGCTATGCCTTATATTTCAGCTACCCATTTGTCAATCTGACCCAGCAGGTTCCAAATTGATCAGCACAGGATCGCCTGAAGAGGTATGTCTAAATGGATTGCTTAGCTGGAGGAGAGCTGGGAGATCTGCTATAAGAATTTCCCAGCACTTTTTAAATAGAAAGACAGCATAAGCTTTGTTATCTTACATTCATGGGGAATGGAGGTTGCCCAATAATGAAATATGCCAGTTACTCAGGAGTTACACCTTACATTGTATCTGAAGCTTCCTTCCTGTGCCTCTCCCATCTAGTTTTTAGTTTAGTTTGTTTGTAATTTGTATCCCGCCCTTCCCACCAGGTGGCTCAGGGCGGCTGAACATCTACCTCCGCCCCATGTTCCAAATGCCTCTCATTGTAGTTTCAACTCATTGTTTCTATACTACTGGCTTTCCTCTCTTCTGTCCTCCCTTTTGTCCCACCAAGGGCCCTTCCACACAGTTTCACTCTTCTGTATCCACTTGCTGCCCTTCCCACCAATCCACCCTGCAAGCCAGCATGATGAATCTTAATGATGGCTAACCAAGTTTGGGGGATCATAGAATGATGGATAGCAAAGCCTGGACTGAAGCAGCTGTGTGGGAACCTGATGCAGAGCAGGGCCATGCAGGAGCAAGACCTTGCATTGGGATAGAACTAACACAGAGCTCTGTTCCCTTTTCCTCCCCTGTGGGTTAGTTTGTTGCTGCCAGGTAGATTGGTTGCATTGATGTATGTATGTATATACAGTCTGTTGCTTCCTTATATTGTAAGCTGCTTTGAATCTACATGCAGTGGACAAAAGTGGGGTAAAAGTATCCAAATAAATAACTAAGAGGGAAAGGGGGAGTATCTAGACCAGTCCATGCATTTTTGTTAATTGAAACTGTAGAGATTTGCAGTTGTTATTTTTGTGCTCCCATTGGGGTAGGGACAAAGCTATCTTTTTTCCTTCTAAGGCTAAGAGGGTTTTTTTTTTTTTAATAAAGTGGACAATTGTAAAACCATACAGGGAAAGGAAGGAGTTAAATCCCCCTATCCCACACCCATGCAGCCTAAATCTGAATCAAAAACCCTGCAGCTTCTATTTCTATTTTTGGGGAGATGGAGAGGATTGGATCACGGATCTCTTCAGCATTTTATCTAGCCTTTAACAGTGCAGCCCTAAGCAGAGTTGCATCCTTCTCAGCCCATTGATGTCATTGGGCTTACAAGGGTGTAACTCTGCTTCGGATGGCACTGCCAGACTCTGAATAATGCTGGACCAAGTCTCCACTGTTTGGGGACTGTAATCCCAGGGAAGAGAAGCAGGGAAGGGGGTGTTGTAAGCCAACCAAGCTATGACACGCTGCATTTCTGATGCTGATGGCTCAGAGCCACTTAGCTTCTCTCCCTACAACTGAAATAAAATTCACTTGCAAGAGTTAATCAGCTAGCAAACTACTTGGGGAGCCACAATGGATGATCAAAGCCATTAAGCCATTAAGACAGTTGCCCTCTGCTTATCACAAGCTGCCGAACAAGCTCTTATGCACCTTCAATTATCTTTGATGCTGCCAGGGTTCTCCTGCATGTCGATATTGATATTTTAAAACAAGTAGCTGTTTCAGTAGCTAACTAATGTGACGAGAACTGTGACAAATAGTATCGAGAGGAGCGACAGCAAAGCAATACGAGAGGCTTTGGGTAATTTCTTGGCAAGCTGCGGGCTGGCAACCCTCATGTTTTATCAAAAGCCCCAAGGATATTTGGGTGGGGATTTGAAAAGCCAGCTGTTCCTGCAATAACATGGTTGTTGGAGAGTCCTAGCTTTTATTTCCAAATACTATGGGAATATTTACCCTGTCACTATATATTTTTTTAAAAATGGAATGTATTACATTTTCCTTTACAAATGAGGAACTATGACCTATAACTCAAAATTCATCTTGAACATTATTATCCCACAGACACTTTAATGAAATCAGGCTCTTATGTTGCATGCATTTTGGGCTATCCTTAGCTAAATCAGGATAGTTCAAACTTATCCTGACTGGACTCATAGCCTTCTAAGCCCACTGACTTCAGTGATTTTAAAAGGGCATAACTCTGCTTGGGATTGCACTGTAGAAGACAAGGCATTTCTCAAATAGGGGAATGGCAACAAATCTCCCAAATACACCCCCAATAGAGAAACTGAAGCAGCCCCATGGCGCAGAGTGGTAAAGCTGCAGTACTGCAGTCTGAGCTCTCTGCTCACGACCTGAGTTCAATCCCGGCGGAAGCTGGGTTCAGGTAGCTGGCTCAAGGTTGTCTAAGCCTTCCATCCTTCGGAGACCGATAAAATGAGTACCCAGCTTGCTGGGGGGGGGGGAAGTGTAGATGACTGGGGAAGGCAATGGCAAACCACCCCGTAAAAAGTCTGCCTCGAAAACGTCGTGATGCGACATCATCACAGAGTCGGAAACGACTGGTGCTTGTACAGGGGACTACCTTTACCTTTTTAAGAGAAATTGCTTTAGGTTTGCCAAGTCTAGGCTAGGAAATACCTGGGGATTTGGGGAGTGGAGCCTGAGGAGGGGGGCGTTTGGGGAGGAGAGGGTCTGTTTGGGTAGAATGCCATAGATTCCACTTTTCAAAGTGGCCATTTGCTTTGGGTAAACTGGTCTCCCTCACCTGGAGAACAGTTGTAACTCCAGGAGATCTCCAGCTACCACCTGAAGGTTGGTGACCCTACCTGAATGTTTGACCTGCAGGCAAAGTTAGGATCTTATTCTTCGACACAAGATGAAAATTTCTCTGCAATGTGCTACATTTCTGAGTCAGGGGTCTTGGGAAAGGGCACAAGGACCAAACTTTTACCAGGAAATTTCCCCATATCGTTGTCACTAGGGAACTGGGGCAGTGAAGATTAAGCTGCTTATCTATCCTGCCAGCATCACTATGGAGAAATTGTCCTTTCCCCTGTTAGCTTGTAGGCTGAAAAGCTGCAAACAGCAAAGCTGCTTGCTTTCATTTAGCCTAATTGTCACCAAGCAGAATGCAGGCTGGTGCCAAGGCTCTGTGCTCACACTGCTGGGGTTCCATGGCAACTTGAGGGCAGCACACAAATCCTCATGTTCTCACTTAGGCTATTTTACAATGGTTCCTCCCTCTTTGTGACCTGAAAAGGGGACATCATGTTTCCCTGCCCCCCTATGTATCTGGAGAGACCATGGGTATACAGAGATTTTTTTTTCAGAGGAGAGTGGTCCCATTCTGTACTCTAACGACTGGCATAGAACCAGCCTCTGTATTATTAGAGGAATGATATCATAGATTGGCAGAGCTTTAATTATTACTGAAATCTGTTTGCAAAAGGCTATGAATATACAAGTCCAAAATGCATGTGACAAGGCAGTATTTGGTAACTAATATTCCCCAGCAAACATACATAACGATGCAAATGCACATACGCTCTGTCTCTCTCATGCAAACACAGGCTGCTTCCATTCAGGGCCAGTCCACTCACTAGGCAAATTAGGCATTTGCCTAGGGCACCGGCGGGGTGAGGGTGCTGAATTCAGCCCTCCCCAACCCCACCCCCTAGGCAAATCCCTATTTCCCTTCCCAGCCTCCTCTTCCCTCCCTTCCTCACCATTTCAAGGGGCAGTGGAGTGCTGTGCTTCCCAGGCTCTTTAAAGGCCACCCCCTACCGATCAGCCAATTGGCGGATAAAACAGTGCTGAAGGCTTGCAGCTCCTATGCCAGGTCTCCGGCACAATCATGATCAATGCAGGGTTGAGGGGGCAGCAGCGGCAGGAAGGATGAGCGAGCCGCTGAAAGAGCGGCCGCCACTGCCTCCTCCCCTCTTCCTTTCCCTGTGATCCATGAAGGAAGGGGAGAGGAGGCAGCATGGGCAGCCATTCTTTCAGCAGCTCGCTCATCCTTCCCACTGCTGCTGCCCCCTCAACCCCGCACTGATCATGTCGGAGGCCCGGCATAGGAGCTGTGAGCTTCTGGCGCCCTTTGTTGCGAGCCTTTAAAGGGTCCGGAGAGTGCAGCACTTTACCACCCCTTCCCAGGCATTGAAACGGTGAAGAAGGGAGGGAGGAGGAGGAGGCACCTCGGAGGGGGGTGGCAGGCAGTGACTGCCTGGGGCGCCATGTGTCCTAGGACTGGCCCTGCTTCCATTGTAAGACGGAACTGTGACTTTCATAAAGACCTTTTCCTGTTAATATTATGTTCCTAACAACATTCTCCCAAGTCCAAGGCTTTTCCTCCTTTTTGATGTTTTTTCTTGTGTTTCCCCATTTATTTTGATGTTGAGGATCTTATATCCAACAGCAAGCAAACATTTTGTATTAAACTTGCTGACAAAAAAATGTATTTGTTTAACTGTCATGGTTTCTCCTATGAATCCTAGAACGATGGCTTGGTGGGGAATTGGGATGCCAAGAATTCTCTGTTAGAGATCCCAAGTCCCTCCTTGAACTACAGCTGTCAGAGCTCTCTGGGGAGAGAGAATCAACATGACATCGGTTTAAATAGAAAATGATACATGGAACCAAACATTCAACATGATTTTGGGCTGTGTCTGAATCACTTGAATGTGTTTGTTTGAGGAAACGAACACAACTGCACATGAACAAATATATACTGGTACTGTAACAGATGGTATTTTTAAACATGAAAGCCTTTTCAAATTCTTTAATACCTTATTGGTTGTTGCCATGGGCAAAATGGACAGGTGTTTAAAGATTTTGGCTCAGGTGGGTAGTCATGTTGGACTGAAGCAGCAAAACAAAGTTTACCAGTAATTTCCATTCCATTGCATCTGAAGAAAGCATGCATGCACACGAAAGCTTATACTGTGAATCCAGCTTTGTTGGTCTTAAGAGGTGCCACTGGACTCAAGCTTTGTTCTTTAAAGTTTCTAGTTATTTTTCTTTTGAGCGGAGTGCTAGGTTGCTCAAGAGAGTTCTTTGGACAAAAGTTGCATAACCTACCATGAACCTTTGTGACTCTTACGAGTGCCATTGTGAGTCTTGTAATCAGTTCTGCATATGTGCTAACGTGCTGCATGCTGATGATTGTGCAGGTGCAAATAGCAAGCAACTTATCCATTTGGCAGATTCACCTTGACATACAAAGAACAGGGAAATTACAAGTGGTCCTGTGCTCAAAAGAGTTAGAAGTTTACTTTTAATAAAAGCAGCAGAGTCAGACAAACTGTTAGATTGTGGCAGAAGATCATTAGAACGTTGGTGCACATTAACAATTTCTGGATTTTTAAAGGCCAGAAATATGTCTCTGGTGGCGTGAACATATGAACATATGAAGCTGCCTTATACCGAATCGGACCCTTGGTCCATCAAAGTCAGTATTGTCTTCTCAGACTGGCAGCGGCTCTCCAGGGTCTCAAGCTAAGGTTTTTCACACCTATTTGCCTGGACCCTTTTTTGGAGATGCCAGGGATTGAATCTGGGACCTTCTGCTTCCCAAGCAGATGCTCTACCACTGAGCCACCGTCCCTCCCCTAATCTCCCCTAAAGCGTGGGGGTAGGTTGGCCAGGTTTGGGCTGGGAAATACCTGGAAATTTGAGGCTTGGAGCCTGAGGGGGTGGGCTGGAGGGGCTTTGAAAGGGGATAATGTCACAGAGTCTACCTTCCTAAGTGACCATTTTCTCCAGGTGAACTGATCTCTATTGCCTGGAGATCAGTTGTAATCCCAGAAGATCTCCAGCCAGCACTGGCAGTTGGCAACTCTGTGCAGAGGGTGGGATTGGGACAACCTATTTAAACCACTGCCTGCAGAACATAGCAGTGGTACAGGAAGTAGAACTCAATCAGAACAGAGCAGTGGTACAGGAAGTGGAATCAAGCTGTGCAAGAAGGTGCATATTCAGAAACTTGTCTGCCCTGTCCTGAACTGTTACAAAGGAATATGGTGAAGCAACCTGCTGAATGGCTATGCATAGGCTGACATACAGATCAATGCCCCATTGGAAAAAAAAATGACTCCTTGTTCATGACTGGTGAACAAGATATGAACTGAACTGGCAGATGCTGAAGATCCCTAGTTAGATCCTGTTGTACTGAAATGTAAGTATTCACGGTGGGGCATACTAACCCCTATTTAACTAACAGTTATGTGCTTTTTTATAAATGGTATTTTCCAAATAGTACAGTGCTGTTATGCCACCACCAAAAGGCTGATATGCTGCTCATCATGAATAAAGATGGATTCAGCTCTCCATTCTAAGACTGATGCTGTAACACCACCACCATAAGCCTGTTATGTACTGTCGCATCACTGCCAGCTTATGACAACCCACTGAATCAATGACTTCCAAAACATCCTATCATTAACAGCCTTGCTCAAGACTTCCAAACTGAAGGCCACAGTTTCCGTCTCATGTTGAATCTTCCTCTTTTCTTGTGGCCTTCAAATTTCCCTAGCATTGTTGTCTTTTCCATGCACTGATCTTTATGCCTGTTATATCTGCAAATGATACCAGAGGCCCAAAGTTTCACTGAATTGGCCTCAGTTCTTATGGCTTTATTGTTCTGAATCATAGGACTTCAGCTGCTAGATCGGGATCTACAAATAGGTTGTAGCCTCAGCACCAGCACCAACACTTCTTTGGTTTTTATATTTTTTTTAAGGAAGTAGAAAAAAATCTGCATACATAGGGAACATACCACCATGCCACATTTGTGGGCTAGCATGTTTCCCCAATCCAATCAATCAGGAAACCACGTGGGCTGCAGAGTCCTTGAATCCAGAACCAAGGAAATAGCTTATCAATAAGCTAGGACAAAAACACACACACACACACACACAGATCTCTCTGTTTCAAAGTGTTTATCAGTGTTTCTCAAAGAATCAGGTCCATTACAATAGATTATATACATTTTTGATAGCATGTCCAAAGTGGTACAATTAATCTTTAATTGGTTAATTAATCGTGACCTCATGACCTTGTTCCTTTCTCATTGGGCTATCTCCACACACAAACACACCCCAGTTACATGAATTGGTGCAAAGGTGCCTTATTAGTAATTTTCCAACTTTCCAGCTTTCTAGGGCTGGACATTTTTAAAAAATAAATGCTGGAAGTGTCCAAAGATGGATATAGGCTTGGAGCTCATTCCAGGATGGATCAGGCTTTTCCTAGAATGATAACATTTGCTTTTCTTTTATTGTTATCCTGACCCACAATTTTCTAGGAAGCTTTCGTTTTGTCTTTTCAGCACTTTCCTCCAAGATAATGGCTCTGATGTTTATCTTTCTCCTGGCTTTCCCTTCACTTAGAGGTCTCTTAATAGAAAATGCAAGTCTTAATATATTAATATAAAATGCAGGTCTTAATATAAAATGGGAGGGATGGTGGCTTAGTGGTAGAGCATCTGCTTGGGAAGCAAAAGGTCCCAGGTTCAATCCCCGGCATCTCCAAAAAGGGTCCAGGCAAATAGGTGTGAAAAACCTCAGCTTGAGACCCTGGAGAGCCGCTGCCAGTCTGAGAAGACAATACTGACTTTGATGGACCAAGGGTCTGATTCAGTATAAGGCAGCTTCATATGTTCATATGTTCATAAGAATCAAGCCTTAATCAATATATCTCCATATTCAAGTATGATTCTTTGTGCAAAGCATGGCTAAGTATGGCTCTTAATTGGTTTCTAAGGCAATACTGCAGACTTCAGGTTCATACAGGCTGACTCATCCATCACATTTGCCTGTCTTTGAGCAAACCCGTTGTCTCTTTGTGTTTGCAGTGCTTTTGACAGAACTGGTTATCAGTGGATCACTGACTGAGTAATTTGCTTTGCACCTCCCTTTCCCTCCCAGCTTCTACTAGACCACCCAGCTTTCTTTAAAAAAAACCAACAACACAACTTGTTAATGTTTCCAATCTAACATTTGTGTGGTATTTTGTTTCATTTTTAAAAAATGCCCAATTTTCAAAGAGTTGAAAAATTGTCCCTCTGAATACGCAACAATGGACAATGCCCAGCAGGGCATTCAGCATGGAAAGAGGGAGATCTGGTCAAGGATATTTAAGTCCTTGGAGTCCTTCATGACTCCCTTGCCTTATATAGCTTCCTCTTCCTGGGGAAGAGTGAGGGAGCCACAGGCCCTTCCTGATAACAGAGTTAGTTACCCTGGAGACAGGGTTGCCAATGTACAGGTGGTGACTAGAGATCTTCCACTATTTCAACTGATCTCCAGAGAGCCAGTTTGGTTAGGCTTCCCAAACCTCCCACTCTGGCGGGAGACTTCTGGGTTCGCAGCCTCACCTCCCGCTCTTCAAAACTCTGGAAGCGGGGGTGGGGGGTGGAGGGGGGGGAGAACATACCTTTAGGCTTCATGTTGTAGAGCTCCTGAGCAGTTTGTAAAATGTCTGCCCCTTTAAGGCTGGGCAGGAAGCAGGAAGCAGAAAGGGCTTCTGAGAACAGCCCCTCCCTTTCTTTGCTTTCGTTTCCACAGGAAGTAGAGTTGTCCCAAGGAAAATCTGGTGTGTGTGTGTGTGAGAGGGAGGGGGCAGGGGGCAGGGGATTCCCTAGTTTGGAGGCCCTCCCCCCTTTAGAAAGCGTGGGGGGGACGGAAATGTCTACTAGGCACTCTATTATTCCCTATGGAGAACGAGGGAATAATAGGAAATTGATCTGTGGGTATTGGGGGCTCTGGGGGGGGGCTATTTTTTGAGGTAGAGGCACCAAATTTTTAGTATAGCATCTAGTGCCTCTCCCCAAAATACCTCCCAAGTTTCAAAACGATTGGACCAGAGGGTCCAATTCTATGAGCCCCAAAATATGGTGCCCCTATCCTTAATTATTTCCTATGGAAGAAAGGCATTTTAAAAGGTGTGCTGTCTCTTTAAATGTGATGGCAAGAACTCCCTTGGAGTTCAATTATGCTTGTCACATCCTTGTTCTTGGCTCCACCCCCAATGTCTCCTGGCTCCACCCCCAAAGTCTCCTGGCTCCACCCCCAAAGTCCCCAGATTTTTCTTTAATTGGACTTGGCAACCCTAAGTTTGGTGTAGTGGTGAAGTGTGCAGAGTCTTATCTGGGAGAACCAGGTTTGATTCTCCACTCCTCCACTTGCACCTGCTGGAATGGCCTTGGGTCAGCCATAGCTCTGGCAGAGGTTGTCCTTGAAAGGGCAGCTGCTGTGAGAGCCCTCTCAGCCCCACCCACCTCACAGGGGGGGGAAGGTAAAGGAGATTGTGAGCCGCTCTGAGACTCTTCGGAGTGGAGGGCAGGATATAAATCCAATATCATCATCATCATCATCATCTCCAGGCAACAGAGATCAGTTTACTTGGAGAAAAAAATGGCTGCTTTGTAAGGTGGACTCATTATGCCCCAAACCCTGCTCTCCTCAGGTTCCATCCCCCAAATCTCCAGGTAATTCACAACCTGAAGCTGGCAACCCTACCCTGACCCACAACCCTCATCTAGGCTCCAGCCCCAGGAATTTCCCAACCCAGCGCTGGCAAACCTGTCTGTGACATTCCAGAATGCAGGCCTAAAGAAACAGGAATGTTTCTCCAGAGGATCCTGTAGCTTATTTTTGCATTTTGGCAATTTTCTCCTAAAGTCATAGGTGCCACTAAAATGCAGAGGAGGTGACATAAATGAGCCAAAACCAACAGCAGGCAGCAATTGAAATGAAGGACTGTTTTGCTTATCTGCCAGTTTCCCCAGCAGTATTTCATGTCAGCACAAGATGAATGCCCAGAATGATCCTGGGTAGAGCACTGGATCTCAGTCAATTGGAATTCCTCGTGACACTGCACTGCATGAGAGCGGCAAAGTTTTCGCTCATCGCATAGCGAGGGCCGACAGAGAGAAGATGGATCTCCAGCTCTGACAGAGGGCCGGCTTCTCATTTTGGCAAGCCACCAGTAAATGGAAATAAATGGTGAAGCTATTTCCCCTTTCTATATTGGGCTGTGAGTTTTTTTTCAGGAAATGGGGAGGAAAAAAATAAACCAATCTTGTTTCCAAATATTATATCTAAAACCAGAAGGGTCAACAGAGTGAACTGGTTTTCTACAAAACATGAGCTATAAGAATCTAAGTAGTTATTTCTATGGGGGTGTTTTTAAAGACCCTATGTTTTAATCAGATATTTCTTTGTGAATTCCAGATTCAGTTTATATACTGCCATCAACTCAGGGCATCCAGTCCAGACTCTGACGAGGTTTCCAGTAAATTTTATTTGTTTATTTGCTTTCCTTATAGCCCATCCTTTCTCATTGAAACTCAAAACATTACAAAAGATATGAGAAAAAAACAGAAACAGATTCCTTATTCTGCGAATAATGCAGGCTGTTTCACCTGGTGGACATCACCTCAAAAGAGTGTATGTGAACAGGCATTCACTTATTTTACTCATTTGCAGGGTAACACCCTCAGAATGCTTTGCTTTTGAGCAAAATACATATGTATACCTTTTCCTAATGTTCAAAGCAGCCTATGAACACATTAGAAGCAACCCAATGTAGCAGCAGTTTCAGACTTAAAAGCCAACAAGAGGAACCAAACATTCAGCAAAGTAACATAGCAAAATCACAGCCAACACAACAGATTCTTTGCCTAGCACCCAAACACAGAGAAAATGATAGGTAAATCTCAAAGGGTAAAGAGATAGTGCCATCATTGAGAAGGCTCTGTTCCCAATCACCACCTGCCTTATCTCAGAAGGCAGGGACTCTGATGGAGGTCCTCTCTAGATGTTTAGATGTTTTCAATGGATAGGCAGCAGGCTTTTTTTTGTCAAAAAAGCCCAGCAGGAACTCATTTGCATATTAGACCACACCCCCTGATGTCACCATTGTTTCACACTGGCTTTTTGAGTACAAAAAACCCATCAGGAACTTATTTGCATATTAGACCACAGCCCCTGTTGCCAAGCCAGCCAGAACTGTGTTTCTCTGTGTTCCTGCTCAAAAACAACAACAACACCCTGATAGGCAGGTTTTAGCTTCCATCAACTTGCTTGCATTTTTAAAAATTTTTGAGAAGAAGCCCAGGAATTTATCAGCAGTTCTGCTTCCAAGATTTCAATGGGAACTCCACCCTTGCCTAAACAGCCACTATTGCAGGAGGAAGCAAACACAGCCCATGAACTGATTGGTGCTTTGTAATTAAGAAATAAATAAGACCCTGTAGCCCTTTACTTGAAGTAAGCCTTGTCTCTTGTTTGGTTGTCTTCTCAAGCAACCCCCCACCCCAAAAAACGCTCAAATCCTTTCTTCATTCTCTGTAATAGGAGTTCTGATTAAGAGCGTACAATAATTGCCCTAATATCTTTGAAGGAGCTCAGTTCTCTGTGACGGGGCTCTTTTATTTGTGCTGTAGTTTCCAAGAGGGGCATCGTGTGGGTGTTGCGGGCCGGTCTTGAAAAGTGGCTCTCCATGAAAGGTTTGTCAGATCATTAGATTTTTCAGTGGAAGTTGCTGATTAGCTTGGTTGCTGGGGCAACTACATTTTCTATTTTTGTGCAGGTATTAGAACTAGCAGCAGCAGCGACATATAACTATTAGTTACTTTCCTTTGGAGGCCACTAGTTGACCTGCCAACCTATCTGAGTTTTTTCAATGCAGAGGTGACTACTGCCTATGCTCAAAAGCAACCTGTTTGGTTTCCAGCAGATTTGGATGTGTTTGTTTATAAGGCAAACCAGGGGAAGATGGTGTGTTATGTAACACACACACAAAGCCACACAGATGCAATGAGGGAGCTAAACATTTTTCACTGGAGCTTTTGTTGAAAATGCAGAACTATTGCATAACCCAAACGGCATCATGACCACTGATTTGAAAGGATTCTGGGAACCAACATCTTATGAGATGCTGCCACAAATGAAATGATGGAATAGCACAAACGAGAGAGATGAGAAAAAGCTAGTTTTTTTTCCCCCCATGCATACATGACTGGCTTGTCAATCAGAGACACCTGGAGAAAAAAATGTAGGTCATGAAACCAAACATGTCAGATAGTGAGAACACAAGACAGCCCACAATCACTGAAGTTCATGGATAAGGTGGAAGAAGCAAGGTGTGCAGTCATTATGATCACTGAATGGGGCAAAAGCTATGATTTTGCGACAAAAATACAAATTGGTCTTATGTCAGTTATTATGAGCTTACCAAATGTGTTAAATAAGTCCTGATAAAATGTTTTATTTACCATAATGTAGATAATGTATGATCATGATACTCGTGGATCATGATTTCTGGGTAAATCTCCACCTGGCAACACCACTGTTTGCCATTACATTATGCATGAGGTTGATCTGCATGTGTAGAACTGAGTACAATGATAACTCCATCAGTGTGTATCGGCACAAATTAAAGCTTAGGCTTCATTCAAAGATCATGACACACCTCTGTTTTTCATTATGGGCATGAATGTAGCATGTTGTATTCACATTCTCCTCTCTTTCCTCCATCAAAATGAGATGGAAATGCACAAAGTGAGATGAAAATGCCAGGGAATGAACCTGGGATCATCTGCATGACAAGCAGATGCTCTACCACTGAGTCACAGCCTGCCCTCTATATTCAGGCTGAATAGCTTAAAGGCAAGCCTCACCAAGGCTTTTGGAATTCAACATAACATATATATTATGCTGGCATAACATTCCCTTACATTTAGGGTTTGCTTAGTGGCACTTTTGCTGTAAGGTTCTGCGAGTTATTGGCCCAAACAACCAATTCTCATAGTAAAAGAGTAAAAGGTTTATTGGAATCATATACAAAGCATAACCTTGTGCTCTAGACAGCAAAAGCCAGGAATGATGAAAGCAATAGATACACAAAATTATAGTCAAAGTGTGCACAAAGCTTCTTCCACCAACCAAGCTCTTGTTCCCATGGAAGATAGTACTTAGAGTTAAAGTATCAAGGTCAACGACTGAGTTGTCCTGCTCCGTTGCTAGAGCAATGTGATAGCTAGCTAGCTATGTCCGGAATGCAATCATCTACAAAGCATACTTTCTTCCCCTCCCTCCTGCACATGTCTTAGCAGTTAAGACAGATGTGTCTTCAAGCAACCATAGGAAACAAAAGTTACGGAGTTCAGAAAAAGCAAAGTTCATGTCTGTTAGAAGATATATATAAATATATATATATATATAAGATATATATTTAGGGGAAAGACGGTGGCTCAGTGGTAGAGCATTTGCTTGGGAAGCAGAAGGTCCCAGGTTCAATCCCTGGCATCTCCAAAAAAGGGTCCAGGCAAATAGGTGTGAAAAACCTCAGCTTGAGACCCTGGAGAGCCGCTGCCAGTCTGAGAAGACAATACTGACTTTGATGGACCAAAGGTCTGATTCAGTATAAGGCAGCTTCATATGTTCATAAAACATGGCAGGCTTGTCCTGACATTTGCCTAAACAGTGACCATTCTATTCTTCTTCCTGCTAGTCTATTTTTTCACTTCTTCCAAGCCCACCTTATGTTTTTTGCTATGCCGCTTCCTATAGTATCCCCATTCTTCTCCATAACCAAGCTGTTTCCTCCCTTTTCTCCAATAATACCCTTCAGAGCAATATCTTCAGCATAGCTCCTCCTAAACCACTAAAGTTTTAATTTTTCTGGGTGCTCTGTTACGCAGATATTACTTCCACTACATCCTCCAGACTTTAAAAGAACCAGAACTTTCCCCTGTTCTCCCACCTTCTTACTACCGACTTTTCATTTAGACCATTCCAGACATTTTTGCAGTTTTTTGCACAAAAAGAAAAAGGGCAAGTTGGGAAGTTGTCTAGAAAACTTTGTCAGCTGCAGACCTTCTTTGGATGAGGACATCATTTCTTCCATCTTTTGTCTAGAACCAATGGCACTGGCAGTGCCAGATTAAAAAGTTAGCAGAGGTTCATGGCCAAGAAAACTATAGAAAAGCCTTTTGGGGACAGACAGATAAAAATGAAAGGATGGTACATTTTCCAAGAATAGCCAAGAAAATGGCATTACACAGAAACTGACCTTTATTCTTCTGAAGCAATCCTTCAATAAACTTGTGATTGGGATTTTGAAGATTTGCCAAGAAGATATCCAGGATATCTTTGGTATTTCAGAGGAAGGTTAAAACTGTTATCCAAAATACTCATGATCAGACTCGATGGACTAAGATGAGATGAGAGAGAAGGTAGAGAAAGAAGTACTTTTCTCCCTTTCTCACAATATGAGAACTCATGGACATTCAATGAAAAGGAAGCACTTCTTCACCCAAAGGGTGATTAACACATGGAATTCACTGCCATAGGAGGTGGTGGTGGCTACAAGCACAGACAGCTTCAAGAGGGGATTGGATAAGCATATGGAGCAGAGGTCCATCAATGGCTGTTAGCCACAGCGTATTGTTGGAACTCTCTGTCTGGAGAAGTGATGCTCTGTATTCTTGGTGCTTGGGGGGGCACAGTGGGAGGGCTTCTAGCCCCACTGGTGGACCTCCTGATGTTTTTTTGGGCCACTGTGTGACACAGTGTTGGACTGGATGGGCCATTGGCCTGCTCCAACATGGCTTCTTTTATGTTCTTATGAGAGATGTGAAAATTCATAGGGCTCAAATCCTAACTGGGTTGCCAATGGCATATAGCATCTCAGAATGCTTTGAAAAACATTTCTATCAAGAGTTCTAAACTGGCTGGCTTTTTCCCCTTTGCATACTTATGATTTCTCACATTACTGCTTGGGGACTGATGATGATGCTCAGAAAGTCAGTTTACTGCTTACGTAACCTAGCAGTGCTCTCCATGGTGCCTTTTCCCACACTATGCCATGGGTCTGCTCCTCAAGCTCAAAATACATCTCATCTTAGTTGCAAACAGAGTAAATTTCATTCAATATGGGACTCCTGAGAAAATCCACATAATGAACAGGAGCAATGCGTATTGTGAGAGCATTAAGTCAGAATTTGACTATATCGCTAGTATAAGATCATTCGGTGAGTTTAATTAAGAGATCTTCATTCAGTGCCTTAGAAGTTCTACTCTAACTCCTGTCGGAGTTGGTCATCACTTGAAAAGCCATATTGGCAGCTTGTGGTGTGTTTGGGGATTATTTTTTTGCATACAAAACAAGAGTTCTGTACTTTCACAGTCCACAATGGTGGTGCCAAGTATAGCTTAAAGGTTTTTGACAAAATCCAAGGAGAATGCCTTCTGTGAACCTTACATATGAAGCCATGCTGAAACTGTCACATGTGCACAACAGACTTGGCTCTTGTGCACACCATAGAGACAATTTCAGAAAGTGACATTCAGCTCTGATCTCTGTGTGAGGCTGGTGACGTCTCTGAAGATTACAAGGAATACAGAGTGGCCCTCAGAAGCAGTATATATGTTTCAAGTTCCAATTCCACCTCTGTAATGTCTAGTTCAATAGCCCTTGGCTTCCAATGGCATTAACACCATGCATTTATTCTGCATCCATTTATGAACTCAGTTATAGTTGGGGTTTTATTTAATTTCTTTCCTTTAAAAAAACAGAAACAAGGGGGAAGCTTAACATTCGACAACTAAATAAAGTTTTTAAAAAGAGTCATAATTGCAGGGCTTTTTTGTAGCAGGAACTTCTTTGCATATTAGGCCACACTCCCTAATCTAGCCAGTCCTCTTGGAGCTTACAGTAGGCCCTGTGCTAAAAGCCCTGTAAGCTCTTGGAGGATTGGCTACATCAGGGGTGAGTGACCTAATATGAAAAGGAGCCCCTACTACAAAACAACAACAACAAAACCCTGCATAATTGTGATGATTTCAGGGTGCTAGATAAGTTAAATTAGATGTTATGAAAAGAAAGAAGCATGACATAGGACTACCATTGTGAGTAACAGCCCACTTTGTTATATGTAGTTTTATTTTCAGGACCATCCAGATTAGCTAAGAATTTAAGCAGAAAACTATAGAAATTCAGTGTATTCACCATCTGCCATGAATTTATTACTATGTTCAAGACAACTAAGATAGTTATAATCCTAGCTGTCTCAAACTCAGCAATTAATTTGTGTTAGATGAGCTAGTAAGCCGCATTCTCACATATACAATATTTGTGGAATCTAGAATGTCTAAAATGTATGAAATGTCATAGAAATGTATGATTTTGCAATAAGCACATGCATTCATTACAGAAAGCTGGAATGTGACCAATTTTGCAGAAAGATTTTCCAAACTAAGGCCAGCTCTAGTTTGCAGTTAGAAAGCAGACAAATAATTACCATGCTTTAAACTTTAATCACTGGTTCTGTCATTTTAATACAAAAGAACATGGTGAAATAATCTGTAAAATGACACCTCATAGCAGGATGCATGCATATTTAAAATATAACTTTCAAGCAAGAAACCAAAAATTAAGTTGTTATTCTTGTTCCCATGGCAATAAACTAGACATCCATAGCTCTATAAGTTCTGTGGAAGAGATATTAGTACATCCTCATCCTGTGTGTGTTGACTTCTAAACAAGTCTCAACAGAGCCTACCTGTCAAGCAAGCCCAAGATGGTAAATGCTATGACCTTTGAACGGGTCCTAAGACTCTCGTCGCTTGCAGACCCTGTAGGGCTGTTCCATGCTCATTTCTTTATTCTCATCTGCGAAGAAATGCATTTTTTCCTGGGAGGCTTGAGCTGAGCAAAACTTCCACTGTGCATTTTAAAAGTTTTTCCCCTGTCTGGCCAGAGAATGGGCAGGAGAGGGGCTGTCAGTTCAGTGACGCCTCCTAGCAGGATGTACCTCAGGTCACCATACAAATGCTAATAGATCTAGCAGGAGAGGTTATGAGTGAGTCAAGCTCTTTCCCTTCCTCCTAGCAGGGAACAGAGATTTGGAAAAATGAAATATTAAATGGACTTTTCTGGGAGAACCTTCTTTGGGGGGCTGTAACCCAGACCCTGTAAATCCTATCTGCACCAAATTTGGAGGGCAGGTAAAGAAGAATCAGCAGGAAACCCCTGCAAGTTTGATGTCTCTGCCATGCTGGGGAGTATTCTACTTTGTGAGTCACAAAGCTCACAAACCAAATTGGTTTGTTTGGCCTCATTGGGACCAGGCACACCACAAACCAAACCACATTTTCCTGGCTAAAATATCATTATCTGAAAATCAGTTCAAAGGGGCATGCATACAGAACAGATAACACAACAAATAGATAAAATAATAAAACAAGAACAGCCCCTCAAATTATCCCAAACCAGTACACGTTAACCCATAACTGTGTGCCAAAAATTATCACCACCATAGTTAATGGAATAAAAGATAAAACAGTATATCACAACCATTCAGCAAAAAGCTCTCTGAAAAGAACCATTATCTTCTAAAAAGATAATATTTTAGCTCTATTTGATGGAATAGCCAGTAAGATCAATGGGAGGAGTGAAGCTTGTGTACAGATTGCTGCCAATTCCAAAATCGTATAAAGGGAAAATGTTCCCATACTTCAAAATTTACTAATATCATAATAAATTATACACAATTATTTAGCATTTGTATGGAGCTTTTAACATGGTTGGCATATATTGTGTCAGCAGTACTTAATAGGGATGGGCATGAATCAACTTATGAACCAAAATTTTGGCTGAACTTGAGACGATTCAGACCTCTGGAACCTATGGGTGGGGAAGGTGCATTCCCCAAACATATACCAGATTTTGGGCCATTCAGTTCTGTTGTTCAGGGCCAGCCATTTAAACCCCCCAGCTGTTACATTTAAATGGCTGCCAGCTGTTTCACCTTTTGTTTTTGATCCTTGCCTCTTCAAAGGCGAGGAGCAAAGGGTAAATGAAGCCCCTTTCCAGGAGATCTCCCATTTCTTGCTGCAGCCAGGAGAAAGGTAGAAGGGAAGTCTCTTTGAGGGCAATTCCCACCCTCTTTTTCTTGGCCATGGGAGAAAGGGAAAACCAAACTTGTTTGACTGGTTCAGTTTGTGTGGGCCCTGGCCAGTTCAGTTTGCTTTGTGATCCACCACAAACTGCCTTTCCTAGGGCCATACCCATGCCTAATGCTTAATTCCTTTAAATTAGCGTTTATGCCTTATTATCTCCAAGATTGTGGATAATGTTGAGGCTTAGAAAACAATGGATTGAAGAAGACCACAGGTGGTGCAATCCTGTGGACAGAGGGGAAGAGAATGAATGGGACTACTGAGGAAGTGGAGGACCACAGGGGCAGAATTTTCACCCTAATCATTACAGTATTACAAGTGTCAACTAGTGCAATGATAGATCACTAGCTGTTATATATTTGGAGTCTCCTTTACATCTAATCAAGATATTCCCTAATGTTATAGACTGCAGACTTTTCAAAAACATAGTCCTTCTGTAAATGCAATCATGGAACCTATCTAAAATATTATTTTTCCCTTCCAATATTGCTTTTAAAATACCAGTACTTGACAGCAGAAAAAAAGGCTCAAAACAGAGATATCTTTGTTGCAACAAATATACTAATCCATTAAAATACATTTGACATATGGCTCAAAACAGTTACTGCTCCAGTAATTAAATTAGTACAATTTATAGTCATTTAAGCATTTCAAACAAAAGTCATAGATATCGCAGCTGCAAACCGGTAAAAAAAGATAATCAGGTGTAAAATAGAGAAAATTAGGAGGAGATTAGCCATGAAAGCTTGTTAGTGACTTGCAAACTGTAACATTTATAAAAATGAAGGCTTTTTACATGTGCTCTGCCTTTGAGCTTAGGTTTGAGTAACTCACAATAAGTACATGCAAGGACATTTTCCATGTAAGTGATAACCTTGACTACAACCTCATTGAGTTTTATTCTCTGTAGTATCAAGGAACTTGGTGAGTACAATATTACCACTAGATATGAGTTCAGTAGCACCTTAGAGACAGACAAAATTGGAGGGCTATGTGATGGACTGCACTTTTAAAAGCTTAGAAGTGCTGTGTAAACAGATAAAGGACTGTGAAGGGTTAATTCTTTCTTTCTTTCTTTTTTATTTTAGTAAATTTCTATTCCGCTCTATTCTTCACAGAGCCGGAGAGCCTTGAGTGGCAAGCTGTTCCAAGAGATCTGATTGGATAGCATCATCTGAGCAGACAAAGACTTCTGAACTGGATGCTGAATATAATTCAGTCTGATTTCAACCCTAGCTGAGAACGGTTGAATACTGAAAGTTTCAGAATTCAGCCCTGACTAAGAGTAGTTACTGTAGACAGGAGAACTGGGGAAAGTTGGCAAGGATGACTGAGTAGTTAGCTGGAGATTCCCATTTGGGCTGAAGAAAGCGGATAGTTCTTATAGTGAGAGGAGAAATCCCTGGCCTAGTGAAACAGGGAGTTAGCTCTGAAGAGCGCAGAGATTCTTGGTCTGGTGTGCTTAGAAACTGCCTTTAGAGATCTTAAGAGTCAGTTAAATACTCAAGACGAGTACTGGTGTTTCAAGAGAAGGGGTCTGGGTACTGGAAAGAGTGTACCAGCTTTCTGAAAACCAAAAGAGTTAGAGAATTGTTGTGTCCTAGGCTCAAATGGGAGAACTGTTACTTTTGGAGGGAACTGTTACTTTTGGAGGGAAGCCGAACAAGCCAGAGCTTGAACTCCACACCAGGGTTCCAGAGAAGGCCTAAGCGTGCCCAATCAGGGGAAGGATTGAAACATAAGTAGCCAATCAACATCCAGGCTCATACTGTACCCTGATAGGCCCTTATGGCCCTGTAAATAGCCAATCCATGTAGATAGTTAAGGACCAATCAGAAGGGGGCAAGAATTGTATAAAGGAGCGGGAAGTTTGAACAGAGCTCAGTCTGTGTGTGTGTGTTCCTGAAGTAAAGCTTACTGAAATCACTCTCCGACTCTGGTCTCTTACTGCGCCAACCCCAGTACATTACAAGAATACTCAAAGAAAAAATACTGAAGTGTTTGGGGAAAACATTGGAACAAAAGCCTCCTAACATAAAGATTTATGCCACTGTGAAAAGAAATTCTCACTAGCCTGAAACATAAGAACTAAAATCTGTGCATGTACTGGTTTTACTTCAGAAATTTCAACCCCTGATTTCACCTGACCTTTGCCCTCTATGTTAAATAAAATATTTTTTTGTTTTTGAATTTCAAAACACCTTGAGTGCCATTTAAGTTGTTTAAGATAAAGCAGGCTCTTGATCCTTCCCTCAGGTTCCTGGGCTGAGCCAACAGCCAAAACGTATTACTGTCAATAGGTGGGACAGCCAGAGTTCTTCAGCAAAGAAGAAGACACATTACAGGTGAGAAGGAAATACAGAGGGAAAATCTTTCCTCTGATTGAAGGAAGTGGACAGGGCTTTCATAGGGGGCTATAAGATCTTGAGAGTGAAAGCTCCTGAGGGGAGCTCAAAAGCTGATTCCGCCCTCAATTTTGTTGTTCTCTAAGGTGCTACTGTACTCAAATCTAGCTGCTTTCTTGCATCCGGTTGCTTTTGGCTGGGGAGGTGGCATATGCTAATGAGTTATGCTAATGAGTTCTACCACCTATTTTTCTACAAAATGACCCCTGGATACAGCATTTAAAAAGTGTGGTAAAGTAAGTAAAAGAGACGCTCCACAAGTTGCCAAGCACCAAAGAAATGGAAACAGAATCAGGGTTAGAATCTGCAAAACTAAAGACAGTTCCCAGCTAATAATTTGCTCCAATTAATTCATGAAACTATGAAAGTAGACAGTAGGCAGTATATTCAAATGAATTGTTAAAATCCCCATTTTCAACCTTAAAATATTAAGGCTTGGCCACTGACATCCTTGGACTTTTTAAAAATGTGGGGTGGAAATGTTTTTCCAAGATGGCGGCGCGGGTGGGGCTTGGGTGCTGAGGCTCCGAGAATAAGATCAATAAATTACCGCGAATTACAACAACAAACTACTGTAAAAGATCGCTTATTTACCAACTGAGCGTTTGTCTGGAGGAGCATTGGTGATGAGGAGTGTGGAGGCGACTAGAGAAGGGCCTCGGAGGCCGGCTGAGTGGAGCGTGCGGGAAATACTGGAGGCGGCGGTCGGCCACCGCAGCCACGGTCTGGAGTGAGCGACTGGCCGGACAGCTGAGGCGGAGAGCCGGGGAGTGTGGTCGATGCGGAGCGCGCGGAGGAGGTCGCTGGTGAACGGCTGAGGCATTAGGAGTCAGCTGGAGAGAGGCCTCAGAAGCTGACTGAGCGGAGTGCGCGGCGAAAAGACATGGCAATAAAACAGGAGGTTGCCGGAGGCTGGAGGTCGTGGCCGTTCTAGTTGCGGCCAGGGTGAGTGGCTTGAGTGTCTGGCGGCTGGGAGAGGGAGTGAGAAAGGTGCGGAGGGGCAGAGGAGTAAAGACCAGGCTTTGGAACAACGAGCTGGTGGAAATACGGTGTGGAGGAGCCAGAGGGCTGGGACGCCTGGCCCCGAAGGGGGACAGGGGCTACCCAACCCGGTGGTGAAGGAGGCGCGGACGGGAATGTAATATCAAAGAATGCACTTGATGGTTGCACTGGCATCGTATAAAAGACGATCATTACGGTGCCTTAAGGACTGCCTAACACTGTATGCCAGCACTGAAGCACTTGATGAGCTGAGACTTGATGTCCTACTACCTCTGCACTACTTCTGCGCCCTCTTTTCTGCACTGACACTTTAAAGAGCCTGAGAACATTCTATTTAAAATATCTACCTAGCACTTTAAGATCTACAGCACATCAGTACCTTCCTTCCTCCCTGCACTGACACTTTAAAGAGATCCAGAACACTCTAGCATTTTAAGAACTGCGGCATACCAGTTTATCTCCTTCCCAGCAAACAAACTTTTTGCTCTTCCCACCCACCTATTAGTTATTGTTATTTTAGGTTCTAAAATTGATTATAAATTGATTGACTGTAAATTGAATGACTGATTTTATTAGACCTAAGGGATTATTTATCCACTAAGTGAAGGCGATATAATCAGCAAATTAATTAGAAGGTGGGGGTGGGGGGGAGGGGATGAACTTAATCTACTTAATTTAATTTAAATAATAATAATAATAAAAATAATTTTTTTTAAATTGGCTGAGGAAATTAGTAGGTAATTAGTAGTGGTTAGAATTAATTTATTAGGTGGAGTGGGCGAAGGAATAGAATGCGTTTATGTTGCGGCTGTTGATCTGATATAAGTGACCCGGATTTTTTGAAGATCTTTGATAAGTGATGTCAGGTCAGGGGATTCCAGTGCTCCTGGGGAGGGGAAAGTACAGCGGTGGGAGCAGGCAAAGTTTGAACGGAAGGAGTCTGAGACACAAGAGAGCTCGCTCCCCTTCCAGCCTGTGTCCCATCCCACGGATAGCAGGTAGGAGGACCAAGTGGAAATACTCGCCTCCGTCCCTGGTAATGTGCAACGCCAGGTCCATAAATAATAAAACCTCAGTCCTGCAAGATTTTTTTATCAGGCGGGATATGGACCTGGCTTGCGTGACGGAGACCTGGGTGCGGGATGGGGAGACAGTTGCTCTCTCCCAAGTGGCCCACACTCGTGACGAAGCTACGAGAACATCATATAGGTCATTTATGCGGACCTATGAGATGGCAGTTCAGGCCACAAAAAAGGTTTACTTTGCGTCCAGAATTGCATCTGCGACCTCGCGCCCAGCACAATTGTTTAGTATAATTCGGTCATTAACAAATTTGCTGCAGGGCAAACAAAATATTAGAGAATTGGAAATAGGCTGTGAGGCTTTTGCAAGTTTTTTCGCAGATAAGGTCTCGTTGCTCCGACGCGACTTACCCGCCATAATTGATACAGTAGAAGAACTTGAGGCACCAAGCGCGTCTTTTGGTCCAATTTTGGATTCTTTCACTCCACTCAGCCTGGAGGAGGTCGACAGGATCCTTGTAGCTGTGCGCCCTACGACTTGTAGGTTGGACCCGTGCCCGTCTTGGCTTATAAAAGCGAGCCAGACGTGGCTGCGTGAACCACTACAAGGTATTGTCAACAGGTCCCTAGTAGAAGGGATCTTTCCCACGCCTCTTAAAGAGGCAGTGGTCCGCCCTCTCTTAAAAAAAAACCATCAGCGGACCCGGCCGTATTGGCGAACTATCGGCCAGTGTCGAACCTTCCCTTTTTGGGCAAGGTTATAGAGCGGGCGGTGGCAATTCAGCTACAGGGGTTCCTGGAGGACACTTCTGCACTGGATCAATTCCAGTCCGGCTTTCAGCCAGGTCACGGGACGGAGACGGTTCTGGTCGCCCTCATAGATGACCTCATGCGACATCTGGATCAGGGCGGCTCAGCGGTGCTGTTGTTATTAGATCTGTCAGCCGCGTTCGATACGGTTGACCATCAGCTACTGACTAGCCGCCTTGCTGATGCGGGGATTCAGGGATCTGCCTCACAGTGGCTGACCTCTTTTCTCCAAGATCGGGGACAAAGGGTGGTGATCGAGGAGGAAGTATCCCAGAGGCACTCTCTTAGTTGTGGGGTGCCACAGGGAGCGGTTCTATCCCCGATGCTATTTAATATCTATATGCGCCCCCTTGCCCAGATTGTCAGGAGGTATGGACTGGGTTGTCATCAATATGCGGATGACACCCAGCTTTATCTATTGATGGGCGGCCAGTCCGACTGTACCCCGGAAAATCTAGACCTGGCTCTACAAGCCGTGGCATCTTGGCTCAGGCTGAATCGACTGAAACTGAATCCGACAAAGACGGAGGTTCTCTACCTGAGTCGGGGTGGTCCAAGGGGAGAGATCCATCTGCCGACTCTTGACGGGGTGCCATTAACACCGGTCCCTAAGGCCAGGAGTTTAGGCGTGCTCCTTGAGTCCTCCCTTACAATGGAGGCCTAGGTAGCAGCCACTGTTAGATCTGCCTTTTTTCATCTTCGGCGGGCACGGCAGCTGGCTCCTTTTCTGGAGCACAACGATTTAGCGATGGTAATCCATGCTACGGTCACCTCAATAATAGATTACTGTAATGCTCTCTACATGGGGCTACCCTTGGCGCAAACCCGGAGACTACAGCTAGTGCAGAATGCTGCGGCACGGCTGTTGATGAGGCTGCCACGATGGGAGCACATTCAGCCAGTGCTGAAAGAGCTGCACTGGCTACCTGTTGTGTTCCGAGTTCGCTTCAAGGTGTTGGTATTGACCTTTAAAGCCCTTTATGGTCAGGGACCTGCATATCTACGGGACCGCCTTTCTCCGCATATCCCCCAGAGAGCACTGCGTTCAGGGGCAAAAAACCTACTCTCGGTCCCCGGACCAAAAGAAGCCAGGCTATGCGTGACAAGATCTAGGGCTTTTTCGGTGGCAGCACCAGAGCTCTGGAATGCTCTTCCAGAAGCCATACGGGCCCTGCGGGATCTGTCTGGGTTCCGCAGGGCCTGTAAGACCAAGTTGTTCAAGCAGGCCTTCGATGCTTGATGAAGATGGCTGCCACCGGACATCACACAGAACGCCGGTGATCACTGTTTGGAATTCTAATGCCGCTATAATGTAGGGATTCAGCACTTTAAAATGGTTTTAATAATTTTTAACTGTAATATGTTTTTTAAACTGAAAATGTTAAATTATGGTTTTATATATTGTACTGGTTTAATTGTGTAGATAGTGTGAGCCGCCCTGAGTCCGCTTGCGGAGAGGGCGGGATATAAATCAAATGTAATAAATAAATAATAATTAATTAATTAAATACATAAAATAGTGGTCCAGCATTATTACAATCAGCAGGAATTATTTCCAACAATGCCTGTAGAGGTTTCTAGAATTAACTGGAACAAATTGCTAGCTGGGAACTGTCTTTGGATCTATAGATTCTAACCCTGATTCTGTTTCTGCTTCTTTGGTGCTTGGCAAATTGTGGAGCATCTTCTTTACTTACTTAACTTACTTAACTGCTTCCTTCTCATAATTTTGGGGTAAACTCAGCATAACCCTCAACCCTGGGAGCATCCTGACCTACTAGAATGGTATAATTTGAAAATGTTTCAAGTAAATTTTTTTAGACGGCAAGAAGATCTGGAATCGACCAATACATGGATGGAAGGGTTGGGTTTTTTTGTTTTTTTTAAGTCTGTATACAGATCTCTGAATCCTTGGAAGAACAGCAGGGAGTTAATGAAAAGTTGTTTGCACTGTAGTGTGAAATTAAGGCTGCCTTGCCTGAGAGGCATAGGAGAGAAAATGCAGAGCCAAGAACAGGAGAAAGTGTACTATTCTGTTATGACCTTTAAATGGAGATTGAGAGTTAATTTGAAGCAAGGTGTTCAACTTTAAATTATTAAATAAGCTCCACCAAGTGATAGAGTGGCTTTCAGGATACCTTACCTTTTAGTTTAGCAGCAATTTGCACTCGGTGCAATACAATCCAGTGAGACTACTCTAAAACAGAATGGGAGGGGTGGATATCCAGAGAATGGAGAATGGAGGAATGAGTATCTAGGGGGAAAAGCATGCTGCACAATGTACAGTGCTGAGGTGGACAATGCTGTGGTGACATACTGTTTTGCAGCTGTTCAGAAAAGAATTCAAAGGCAGCCTTGGTGAAGAGTCCAGTCAGCCTTTGTGAAAAGCAAGTCACATTCTGATACTCTGTCCTACAGCTTCAAACCCTTCAGTGTTTGTTCTGCTGCACCTTAACACCAGCCTCTGTTGCCTTTAATAAGATCACACTGAGGTAATACAAAATACATGCTAAACAGCAACTCTTCCATATCTCTGTGCTCCCTCTTCCTCCTCTCCCACCATTGAAGTCAGTGGAACATGCTGTACCTTCTCTCTCTCAATAATCAGCAGCAGCTCCACATCTCTTGTTAGCAAAGCAGCAGAAAAGAATGGCAAAAGTCCACTAGCAGGCAAGTAGCTCCCATTGTGTCACTGAGGCAGGCAGACCCAGTATGCGATAGAGAAGAAGAAGAAGACTGCAGATTTATACCCCACCCTTCTCTCTGAATAAGAGACTCAGACCAGTTTACCATCTCCTATACTTCTCCCCCCACAACAGACACCCTCTGCCATGATGGAGAAAGCCCTCTTCCAGGTTGCCACCACCTAATCTCAGAAGGCAGAGCCCCCCAAAGTGGGGCCTTGGAAGATGACTGTAGTGGTCAGATATGTTCATAAGGGAGTTGGTGCTTCTTCAGGCATGGTGGTCCTAAACTAAATGTGGTCTGAGGTGGGGGAATCACCAAATCAATTGTGACTTATACTGACCAAAAATGTGGCTGCTTGCTTGGATCCTGTCGCAAATTTCTGTCACTGAAAGGGAAAATTGTCACTGATTCCCCTTTCCCACTTCACTGTTTGACCCTCATGCTGTTTCCGAGTGTCCCTGTTCACCAAGAGCAGCAATTGGGGCTTCAGCTGGGTGGGAGGAAAGGAGAAAGTCTCTTTCTGCTGTCAGAAATGCCTTTCATTAGTGTAGTGCTTCACTGCAGGATGTGAGCCATTGTCTGCTACTGAGGTCACCTATCCATTTCTACAGCTGAAGTAAAGTTTGTAGATGCTGTTGAAGATAGGAAAATTGACTGCAGTCTATAAATTAGGCCATACTCTAACAGAAATCGCTAGGCATTGTATTGCAAGGGCCTGAGCCACTGGAAATCTTTCAACTCAGGATATTCTTAACATTAAGTAACCCACTGCATGTCACATGTGCAGCTAATGGGTGGCAGGGCCTAGGTCACAGTCTGAAAGTTGTTGGCATTTCCCAGAAGAGGATGAATGCTTCAATATAGTGACTGTAAAGGAAAACAACTGAAATGTCAGCCATATCTAAGCTTCCGCCAGCTTCTTCTTATAAGACCATCAGCTTATGAATTCTAGTTAGGAGTCAGAGACAGAAAAAGAGACACACATTTTAGGGAGGTTCCTATGGCTCAGCTGGGCTGTCAGTTGTAAAAAAAAAAACATTAGTTGCTGAAGCAATGAGCACAGGGGGAGTTAATCAGTTTAGACAAAAAACTTCAGGCAGTGTACCCACACCTGAGCACTTGCATATACATCTGTTTGGGACTGAAGAGTTACAGAATGCAAGGGAGGCAAGCTTAGATGCACTTAGATGGGAGTCAGGCTAATTGGGCACCAAATAAACACGCACAGCGTCTGGCTGGAAAGGATCCAAGAAGTACTATGCACTGACTGTCATTAGCTTTCTGATTTCACTGAAGCCTTCTGCAGACATTCAATGTGGGTAGAATTTGAGTAGCTACAGGGTGCTTGCATGAGGGTCAGATTTGCCATGTTTGACTGTGACGATCTAACACCAGCCAGCCACTGGATTACTGCAGTTCAGCACCATTGACTCAAAGTCCTGCCAAATGACTAAAAGTTTACATCATTCTCCCCAAACGCTGTTCATGTGAGATAACATTACCAATTTGATCAGAAACCATTAAAAGCACTGACTATTCAGAAAAAAACACTGACTGGTAGGACATTTTAAAAGCATTTATTTATGATTTCACATTTCAGAGAGCTCTGAGAGAGAGCAGATAAGAAGTGCCATAAGGGTGAGGTTTGGCTTTCTAAACAGCTGGGGGAGTTGCTGAGAATTTCTGAGTTTGTGTGACTGTGATTGCTGAAAATTCTGAGTTTGTGGTTGCTGGGAAACTGCTGTTTGTTTGGTTTGAGTGGGCTGAAGGTGATTGTTGCTGATTGATTAGGAGTGACTGTGTTCCTGGGGCAGACTGAGGCCCCACCCTCTTTGCATTATTAAGCTGTGCCTTGCCAGAGGCGCGAGCATTTGGCGCGAGTCGAAAGGCAAGAGCTAAATGGCGAGAGCTAAAGGGCTCTTGGCCTGTGGCTCTTAACCTGGGGGCTGTGTAAGGTCCAGGAACCCAGATCCCGATTTTCCTTGTGTTCCCAATAAGGTAAGTAGACCCTCCAGAAGGAGAGCCACATAAACAAACAGGATTTAAAAGGGGACTGTATATTTTAAAAAAGCTATCATGAAGGTAGAATGACAGCAGGGGGGTGGGCGATTTCCAGTGTTTTGCACTGAGTGTTACATGTATGACTATCTGCCTACAGGACAGAAGTCTTGGGTGTGTGCTCAATGCAAGATCTCCTGGTATTCAGGGAACGAGTTTGTATCCTTGAGGCCAAGGTGACTGACCTGGAGAAGCAGAGACTGTCAGGCACTTGGAGAAGACTCTCAGGGACGTATTAGATGAGCCCCACTCTGAACGTGGCAGCCCCGTTGCTGCCAGGGAGCATGAGGGTTGAGAGGAAACAGGGCACCGTGCTGAGGATAAGGGGAATGCGCCCTCAGAAGGGACCTCTTCTTCAGTTGGTGAGCAGGTAACTTTTCGCACCAAAGAACCATCCCTGGGCAGGGAGAGAGGGGGGTCTTGGTAGTTGGTGAGTCGATCCTTAGGCAAGTAGACAGCTGGGTGGCAAAACCACATATTGACCGTATGGTGACTTGCCTGCCTGATGCGAAGGTAGCGGACATTACGCGTGTAGTAGATAGGCTGTTAGACAGTGCTGGGGAGGAGCTAGTGGTCGTGGTGCATGTTGGCATCAACGATGTGGGGAAATGCAGTCGTGAGGTCCTGGAGGAAAAATTTAGGCTGCTAGGCAGGAGACTTAAGGCCAGGACCTCCAAGGTAGCCTTCTCAGAAGTGCTACCTCTTCCATGTGCAGGGCTGGAGAGACAGGCACAAATTAAAAGTCTCAATGCATGGATGAGACGATGGTGTAGGGAAGAAGGGTTTACGTTTGTTAGGCAATGGGATGCTTTCTGGAACAAGCAGGAGCTGTACAAAAGAGACGGTTTCCACTTGTCCGCAGATGGAACCAAGCTGCTGACGCTTAAAATCAAAAAGGTGGCAGAGCAGTTTTTAAACTAAATCTTGAGGGAAAACCGACAGGAGATGAAATGTCTCTGGTTCGGGAGGACTCATCTCAAAGAGATGAAGGGTTAGCTGTTACTTTTCTACCGGGTAATGGATCAGAGTTGTCCAGTGAGATGGTGACAAACAGTATGGAGTGTCTGCCAAAGTCTCAAGGCAGCAGGAGGAAGGTTGTGGGCCTAACTTGCCTGGGAAATTATAGATGTTTGTATACAAATGCTAGAAGTAAAATTGGTGAGTTGGAATGTTTAGTGTTGGGGGAAAACATAGACACTGTAGGAATTTCAGAAACTTGGTGGAATGAGGAGAATCAGTGGGACACGATGATTCTGGATATAAGTTATATTGGAAGGATAGGGAGGGAAGGGTTGGAGGTGGGGTGGCTCTGTATGTCAGAGAGGGTATACAGTCCAGTAAGACTGAGGTCAAAGAATTAGATTCCTTTCTAGAAATGCTTTGGGTCGAAATAGAGGGCCCAAAAGGAAATTTAACTATAGGAGCTTGTTACCGCCCACCAAATCAAAAGATAGAGGATGATTATAATATGATGGAAGGATTAAAGATAGCAGCTAAACGTAAAAACTGTGTCATAATAGGTGATTTTAACTACCTGCAGATTGACTGGGTCAATATGTGTTCAGGTCGAGAGAAAGAGATTGAGTTTCTAGATGCTCTCAATGATTGTGCTATGGAGCAGGTGGTCACAAAACCTACCAGGGGTGGGGTGATCCTGGATTTGGTCCTAAGTAATGCCCAAGACTTGGTGAGAGATGTAAAAGTGATTGCACCACTTGGGAGCAGTGACCATAACGTTATTGATTTCACCATTTGTATAAATAGGGAGTTGCCCCAAAAGACCAGCACAACCACATTTAACTTTAAAAGGAGTAAATTCTCTGAGATGAGGAGGCATGTGAAGAGGAAACTGAAAAGAAAGGTAAATACAGTCAAAACACTTGGGGAAGCTTGGAGGCTATTTAAAACTACAATCCTAGAAGCTCAGATAAAATATATACCATAAGTTAGGAAAGGCATAAACAGGTATAAGAAAAGGCTTGCATGGTTAACAAACAAAGTAATGGAAGCTGTAAAAGGTAAGAAGGACTCCTTTAAACAGTGGAAAGCTAGTTCAAGTGAGATTAATAAAAGGGAACACAGGCTGTGGCAAATCAAATGCAAGAGTGTGATCAGGCAGGCAAAAAGGGACTATGAGGAGCATATTGCAAAAAACATAAAGACCAACAATAAAAATTTCTTCAACTATATTAGAAACAGGAAACCAGCCAGGGAGTCAGTGGGGTCCTTGGATGACCAAGGGGAAAAAGGATTACTGAAGGAGGATAGGGAAATGGCTGAGTAGCTGAATGCATTTTTTGCCTCCGTCTTCACTGTGGAAGATGAGAAGTGTTTGCCTGCTCCAGAACCACTAATTTTGGAAGGGGTGTTGAAAGACCTGAGTCATATTGAGGTGACAAGAGAGGAGGTCCTATAACTGATTGATGAATTAAAAACTAATAAGTCACCAGGTCCGGATGGCATACATCCAAGAGTTCTGAAAGAATTCAAAGTTGAACTTGTGGATCTCCTGACAAAAATATGTAACCCTTCATTGAGATCTGCCTCCGTTCCTGAGGACTGGAAGGTAGCAAATGTCACCCCCATCTTTAAAAAGGGTTCCAGGGGAGATCTGGGAAATTACAGGCCAGTCAGTTTGACTTCAATACCATGAAAGTTTGTAGAAACCATTATCAAGGAAAGAATGAGTAGGCACATTGATGAACACAAGTTATTGAGGCATACTCAGCATGGGTTCTGTAAGGGAAGATCTTGCCTCACTAACCTGTTACAGTTCTTTGAGGGGGTGAACAAATATGTGGACAAAGGGGACCCAATAGATGTTGTTTACCTTGAATTCCAGAAAGCTTTTGATAAAGTTCCTCATCAAAGGCTCCTTAGTAAGCTCAAGAGTCATGGAGTAAAAGGACAGGTCCTCTTGTGGATCAAAAACTGGCTAATTAATAGGAAGTAGAGAGTGAGTATAAATGGGCAGTCTTCACAGTGGAGGACGGTAAGCAGTGGGGTGCTGCAGGGCTCAGTACTGGGTCCCATGCTCTTTAATTTGTTCATAAATGATCTGGAGTTGGGAGTGAGCAGTGAAGTGGCCAAGTTTGCAGATGATACTAAATTGTTCAGGGTGGTGAGAACCAGAGAGGATTGTGAGGCACACCAAAGGGACCTGTTGAAGCTGGGTGAGTGGGCGTCAACGTGGCAGATGAGGTTCAATGTGGCCAAGTGCAAAGTAATGCACATTGAGGCCAAGAATCCCAGCTACAAATACAAGTTAATGTGTTGTGAACTGGCAGAGACTGACCAAGAGAGAGATCTTGAGGTTGTGGTAGATAACTCACTGAAAATATCAAGACACTATGCGATTGCAATAAAAAAGGCCAACGCCATGCTGAGAATTATTAGGAAGGAAATTGAAAACAAATCAGCCAGTATCATAATGCCCCTGTATAAATTGATGGTGCGGTCTCATTCGGAATACTGTGTACAATTCCGGTCACTGCATCTCAAAAAGGATATTATAGCATTGCAAAAAGTGCAGAAAAGGGCAACTAGAATGATTAAAGGTTTGGAACACTTTCCCTATGAAGAAAGGTTAAAACGCTTGGGGCTCTTTAGCTTGGAGAAATGTCAACTGTGGGGTGACATGATAGAGGTTTACAAGATTATGCATGGGATGGAGAAAGTAGAGAAAGAAATACTTTTCTCCCTTTCTCACAATACAAGAACTCGAGGGCATTCAATGAAATTGCTGAGCAGTCAGGTTAAAACGGATAAAAGGAAGTACTTCTTCACCCAAAGGGTGATTAACATGTGGAATTCACTGCCACAGGAGGTGGTGGCGGCTACAAGCATAGCCAGCTTTAAGAGGGGATTGGATAAAAATATGGAGCAGAGGTCCATCAGTGGCTATTAGCCATGGTGTATGTATGTGTGTGTGTGTGTGTATATATATATATATATATATATATATATATATATATATATATATATATATATATATATATATATATATGTGTGTGTGTGTGTGTGTGTGTGTGTGTGTGTGTGTATGTATGTATGTGTATACACACATACACACATATATTGGCCACTGTGTTGGACTGGATGGGCCATTGTCCTGATTCAACAAGTCTTCTCTTATCTTCTTATGACTGATTGCTATGGTTTGTGTCTGATTCATATGTCTGTTTACACAACTGACTTCTAAGTGGAACATCAGAATAGCAAGGTCTTAATCAGGCTGTCTGAGAATGTACATGTGCAAAAAATCCAGGGCTTTATTTGTAGCAGGAACTTCTTTGCATATTAGGCCACACACCCCTGATGTAGCCCATCCTCCAAGAACTTACAGGGCTCTTACTGCAGGGCCTACTGTAAGCTCCAGGAGGATTGGCTACATCAGAGGTGTGTGGCTTTATAGGCAAAGGAATTCCTGCTACAAAAAAAGCCCTGAAAAAACCAGTTGTATTGTATTGAACTGACACGATGGAATAAGGGTGAAGCAAAGGGTTGATGAACAGACATATAGTCTGTTGAAGAATCATCTGTTCATGATTGCTGAGCAGGATGTCATCTGAACTGACAGGTGTTTGAGCATCCCTATATACAATAGTCATCATGTGGTGGAAAAGAATGGGATTACAGAAGCAAGTTCCAGTTGGTATGCATTCATTGGAACATGCTACTGAGCTGATGTCCATACCAACACAGAGTGCTCTGCATGCAATCAGGAACCCTGGGAAAAGTAGGTTTTTCGGTTGGTTGGAGAGAGAGGCTAGCTTGATCTTGTCAAATTTTGGAAGCTCAGTAGGATCAGCCCTGTTCACTATTTGGATGGGAGACCAGACCACCAAGGAATACCAGCTCACTATGCAATGGCAAACAATGGCCAACAACCTCTGAATATCTTTCCTTAAAAACCCTACAGGGTCACCGTAAGTCAACTGCAACTTGATGGCAACTCTCCCCCCCCCTTCTATTTACCTTCCAATGAATATGGTCATGTTGGGGGCAGAGCTTACAGCCATGTGCATTCATTCCATTCCCACTGAACATCTGAAAAGGGCTATAATTATTTTTACACACTTTCCTTTTTTCCAGCCATATGGTATATTTTCTATGTAGTCAAGCTTTTTCCCCTCCAAATTGATGGAGTCCAGTAAGGATCATTTAAAAAAAAAAAGTGGATACTTTTTTAATGGTTGATCCGAGGTGCATTCAGTGCATTTGAAAGCTCTTGAGAAATGCAAACGTTTGTAGAGGCTGCTTAGGTTCTCTTGGGGTGCTTTTATATCAAGGAGGGACCAACATAAACATGTAGGTTTAAAATTCATATAACCCTGCATGCAATGCTACAATGAGGAGGGCCAGCTAAAATTGTGAAGGGATATTTCAAGGACCTACACAACCCATTCATGAATAATGGTAGAAAGAGGAGGAGGAGCCAAGCTAATTGTCTTACACTACACTCCTATGCAGAGTTACTCATTGATTTCAAGGGAGTTAGAACTCTGTATATGGTTGCATTGTTAAACAATTACAGTAACAGTCAAACATGCAGGCCAGACAGTAATTATCATTCTAAAAGTTCACCATGTTTTACCTTTCCTACCCCAGAGGATTATCTGTAGCACATGATGAAAAGGCCGTAAGATCAGACATACGATGAGAGGTTGTCTTTTTCAAATGATATTGTGATGATGGCATTCATATAAAAAGTCAGTAAATGTAAGTCCACTCTGACCTTCAAATCAAGAGGGGCTGGCATGATTATTCACAGTGTGCTGTGTCTTTTAGGATAATTTTTTGCTCTTATGAAATATTTCTCCCTTCCTTAGTTTGACACACAACATTTATCATCACTCCCACAGCAATGCCAAATTCTATTATTTTAGTTATTCCATCGAGAAGCGTAAAAAGTAACTGGCTTCATGGACTATAGTCTCTTTTAAAACTGATCAGAGATTAGATATTGATTAGTCAATTTTGTCTGGATTTTTAAAAAAGTTTTTTCCTAGGATAATGATTATGTAATTGAGAGGTGGCTGTTTTCACAACCATACGATAATGCCTATCAGAGCTTTTTTTTCGTAGCAGGAACTCCTTTGCACATTAGGCCACATACCCCTGATGTAGCCAATCCTCCAAGAGTTTACAGGGCTCTTAGCACAAGGCCTACTGCAAGCTCCAGAAGGATTAGCTACATCAGGGTGTGTGGCTTAATATGCAAAGGAGTTCCTGCTACAAAAAAAGCCCTGATGCCTGTAATGGACAGCTGGAAAAAAAAACCCCTGAGTTGTGATTTCTTAGTCTCATCAATACCTTCTATGAAACAATCTGTATTTCATTAGGCTTGGAGCCTATAGTTAGCAGGCTCCAGATGGGCGTGGAGACATCCCAGGATTTCCGACTCCAGAGATCAGTTCTCTTGGAGAAACTGGCTGCTTTGGAGGGTGGACTCTATGGCATTATGCCCTGCTGAGCTCCCTCCCATTCCTAGATCCCGCCTTCCACAGCCCCCATCCTCAAATCTGCAGAATTCCCCCCTGTAGTTGGCAATCCTAGTGAAGCCCCCAGAAGTGTGTTCTGGAACTCATTTCCATATTAGGCCACACCCCCTGCTGTCGCCATTGTTTCAAACAGGGCTTTTTTGTAGAAAAAACCTAGCGGGAACTTATTTGCATATTAGGCCACACCCCTTGACAGCAAGCAAGTCAGAACTGCGTTCCTGTGTGTTCCTGCTCAAAAAAAGCCCTGGGTGTGTTCATTTTGTTGGCCTTTTTAAACATCTCAGTGCTTCTGTTCTGTATTCTAGGTTCTTATTATGTGCAATGAAAAGCTGTACTTTAAAGACTCACACATTTTATATGTTTAACAGAGAAAACACTTCTAAGTGCCAGAAAGGTGCAGTTTCATAGCACAATGGAACACGTCTGTTTAGAACAGGGGTCCTCAAACTACGGCCCGCGGGCCAGATGCGGCCCGCTGAGGACGTTTATGCGGCCCTCCGGGTTATGGCAAAATCAGACTGGAAGTGATGTTCGACCTAAACTCGTGTTAGCAACGCACACTTCCGGCACTGGGCTGAGGCGGCGGAGATAGAGTGTGAGGTGATACCGAGGTGAGGTGAGTTCCCAGGCCGGGGTGTGTGGTGTGGGGAAGGGAAAGAGATGCAGAAGACGGAGAACTGACGGCCCGTGGCCTTGTACAGTAACGGCAGTCCGGCCCTCCAACAGTCTCAGGGACAGTGAACTGGCCCCCTATTTAAAAAGTTTGAGGACCCCTGGTTTAGAACTTCACAGCAGAGGCAGCCAGCAGTTGGGGGAAGGGCCGGGGTGAGCAATGAAGACAAGACAACCTAGGCATTCCAAGCACAGATGGGATTTAAGTGGGACAAAATGTGATTATTCAGGTTGGAAACCAGGCAGGTCATCCATTTTTATACCTTTGATGATACCAAAGGAGTGTAACAGGGAGCACTCATTGCTGCAGATGGACAGAGACTTTTCTGTCCTGCCTCACCTAGAAGGCATTCCCTTTTACTATGCAGAGGCATCTTTGTAAAGAATTCTTTGACTGGCCTCGTCACAAGTATTGCAATCTAATATTGTTCCCTTCTGTTTGGTGTATAGCTGCCAGCAGTGCTGTAACATACTGATGGGGCTTGAAGAGGAGATTACAAGCCTATTCAGGCTGAAAGTAGGGTTGCCATCCTCCAAGTCGGGCCTGGTGATCTCTTGCTTTTACAACTGACCTCCAGCTGGCAGAGATCAGCTCCCCTGGAGAAAATGGCTGCTTTGAAGGGTGGGCTCTATGGCATTGTACCATGCTGAGGTCCCTCCGCCTCCCCAAACCCCACCCTCCCCTGGATCCACCCCCAAAGTCTCCAGGTATTTCCCAACACTGACCTGGCAACCCTAGCTGAAAGTCTCATTCCCTGACTCACTAAGCCTATGGGAAAAAACTTCATGTGTTGCATATTGTAGGAATATATGATTGAAAATCAGGGTTGGGGGAAGGAGATGAAGCTGTTCACAGAGTATGCTCTATAACTGGGTTCCCCAATGCCATGGTGCTACTGGCAACTTTCTTGGCATCAGCCTGGTGTTTTTAGAAAATGGGTGGGGTCTTCTGCAGATCCTGCCCAGCAGGGCGCCTGATTGGCTGCCTCCCTCCTGCCTCTTATGTGTGCCTTTCTATCAAGGAGAGGCCAACATAAACCAACAATTAAAAAGACACATACTGTAATCCCCAGTGTGCAGTACAATTGCAATGTGTGGAAGGCTGTTGAGCATTGCTAAGGGACACCTTGAAACATCTGCATAACCCATAAGTAGTGGAAAGAAGAGGAGCCAGGCTAATTATCTTACAGGGCAATTCTATGCAAAGGTACATAAAGGTACATTGATCTTAACAGCTTAAGTAAAATAGTATTGGGAGTAGGGATGCCAGCTCCAGGTAGGGAAATTCCCAGAGATTTGTAGGCAGAGCCTGGGGAGGGTGGGATTTGTGGTAGGCTTCCCAACCCCCCCCCCCCGCCCTGCCGGGGACCCCCTGGATTAGCAGCCTCCTCCCCCGCTCTACAAAAATCTGGAAGCGGGGGGGGGGGTGGAACGGCGCCGTGTCTCTTTCCCTTGCAGGCTTCTCCCTTCCTCCGGGTCACAAAGACCCTCCCACCGCCGGCCTGCTATTCGCTCCAGTCCGGCCTCCCTTCGCAAGGTGCATGCTGGGACTCGTAGTCCTTGCGTCCTCTCTGGCTGCCGGGTGGCATCTCCTCGGGGAGTCTGGACGGCGGGGGGGAGCTCTGCCCCCCGGAGGACCATGTACGTTTCTACCTTCGGAGGCTTCAGTCGCCGATTGAAAGGCTTCCTCTTGGGATGGTGTGTCTGTGTTACTTTGAAGAAGTTGGCAGCAACTCGTGAGTAGAGAGGCCAATCCCTGCTTCAGAGTGGCCAGAAATGGGGGGGGGGGGGAGTCTGCTGAGCACTTCATTATTCCCTATGTGGAGATTGATTCTCATAGGGTATAATGGGGAATTGATCTGGAGGTTTTGGGGGCTATGGGGGAGCTGTTTTTTGAGGTAGAGGTGCCAAATTTTCAGTATAATATCTAGTGACTCTCCCCAAAATACCCCCCAAGTTTCAAAACAATTGGACCATGGGGTCCAATTCTATGAGCCCCAAAAAAGGTGCCCCTATCCTTCATTATTTCCCATGGAAGGAAGACATTTAAAAAGGTGTGCGGTCCCTTTAAATGTGATGGCCAGAACTCCCTTGGAGTTCATTTATGCTTTTCACAACCTTGTTCCTGGCTCCACCCTGATGTCTCCTGGCTCCACCCCCAAAGTCCCCAGATATTTCTTGAATTGGACTTGGCAACCCTAATTTGTGGAGGGGAGGGAGCTCAGCAGGGATGCTATATCATACAGTCCATTCTTGAAAGCTGGCATTTTCTCCATGGAAATTGATGTCTGTGATCTGATCGGTCAGTTCTGGGTGAACACCATGCCCCACCTTACAAGACTCCACAGCTTAGATGGAGTACTGGTGGAACCTTAATGAGGAAGGGCTGTGGCTCACTGGTAAAGCGTCGGCTTGGTATGCAGAAAGTCCCAGTTTCAATCCCAAGTATCTCCAGCTAAAAGGATCAAGTCATGAAAGATCTCTGCCAGGAACTATGGAGAGACACTACCAGTAAGAACAATGGCCTGATTCAGTGTAAGGCAACGCCACATGTCTGGTGAATATTAGCTTACAGGCCACACTGTACCCAACATGAATGTAGGTTGCCAACAGATCAGGAAAAAAAAATGTAATTGGTCATATTTTTGTGTCTTTATAAGCAATTTATAACCCTACTGCTCCCCCATTCTGAGTTTGTATATTTATAAATGGACAGGTATTTCAAAATTACCATTAAGTTTGTGATTTTTTGTTTTTTGCACTAGGGGGAAAATGCCCTCTTAAAGGCCACTTCTGAAACTTTCTGCAGGGACAGAAGAAACAATACCACTTTGAGCTCTTGTAAAAACAACGTTCTTTCTTTTAGTTGAACAATATTAAAATCCCAGACCGTTAGAAAGGGTGTTTGCATTACATGGCTTCCCTACAGATACGACTCAAAGCCAGCTGCTCCTGTGACTCTAGGGATAGAAAGCCACTCTTGGGCTTAGGCTGTTTGTTTGTGATGCACTGCGACAACAGTCTTCTTGTCAATGTTCTGCTTCATCAGTACATATCCTTGCCTCGGCCATGGCCACAAGGCTGCCTGCAAAACTGGACTTGGATATATAGCATTTGTCCATAGATACCTGTAGATAAGCTTTTCGTGTGGAAGGCATTTTGAAACGAAGCAATACGAAAGAAGGAACAAAAACCCAACCCCAAAAATGAAATCGGATACCTAAAGGGTTACATATATTGAAAAAAGATTAAATATAACAGTGCACTTAAATAGTTTATCAAATACAAAATAGGCCTTTAGGCCATACAGGCACTGTGCAGTACACACAACCAGTACTCCATCTAAGCTGTGAAGTCTTGTGAGCAAAAATTCTACTTCCTGAGCTACTGACATTGAAGTTGTGAGCTGCTGCAAAAATTAGTTTGCTCTGGGGCCATTTTTCCTGAGCTAAGACAAAAATGTGTGAGCCAGACGCTAACAAACTGTGAGCTAGCTCACACTAACTCAGTTTAGAAGAGACACTACATATAACCTACAATGCAGAATACTCTTAGTACAAGCACTGATTAGAACCAATAACCTCCCCCCTGCAGGACCACATGCACTTCTGCCACAAAGGCCTGAAGCTATTTCATATTGCATATTTCTGAAGCTAATCCATATTGCATGCTGCAAGGTTTGCAGATGCAGATCAAAGCAAAAGCACAACTGAAAATCAAAGTGTGGTGTGTGTATAGGGTTGCCAAGTCCAACCCCAGAAATATCTGGGGACTTTGGGGGTGTAGCCAGGAGACTTTGGGGGTGGAGCCAGGAGACACTGGGGTGGAGCTAGGGGGGAGGGGGGAAACGGCGCTGGGGAGCGTGGCGAGCCACCCCGCAGCTGCCGCCTCTTCTCCGCTCGCCGTGGCTGCTCCTCCGAGATGGGCTCAGGCTGAGCCCATCTCGGAGGAGCAGCCACAGCGAGCGGAGAAGAGGCGGCAGCAGCGCAGCGGCCTCGCCCGCTCCGCCTCTGGGGTGGAAGTGGAGGGGGGGTGGAGGCGGGCCGGGGGCGTGGCGAGCCGCAAGTCCGGGTCCTAGAAGGGCCTGGATTCGCGGCTCGCCATGCTCCTGGCCTGCCTCTCTCTCCCCTTCTCTGGTTTTGCCTGCTCCTCCGAGATGGGCTCAGCCTAGGCCCATCTCGGAGGAGCAGCTGTGGTGGGCAGGGAGGGGGCGGCTGCGGCGCGGCGGCCTCACCCGCTCCAGGATCGAGCAGCTCGCCATGCTCCCCGGCGCCATTCCCCCCTCCCCCGCTTCTGTTTTTTTGGGGAGCGGGGGAAGAGGGTGGAAATCCTGGGGTCCCCTGCCGGGGCGGGAGGGTTGGGAAGCCTATGTGTGTATCTGTGTTGGGGGTGGGAGTCACTTCTACCAATAACAGGCAATCCTGTTTCACCTTCCATTTTGCCTAAGACAAAAGCCATTGCTTCAAAGGCATCCAAATTGCGGGAAAGTGTAGGCACATGAGCATGTTTTGTTTCCATTTGTTGCACAAAATCCACTGGGTCTGTCCTGCCGAAGGTAGTGTTTTGTGAGGCTAATGCATTTGCAGTGCACTTGAAGGAAAAGACTGAGTTCATAGCAAATGAGATGCTTCCTGTTGGTAATATATTCCTTGTGGTTGTGTGTGGAATGAGGCTGCACAGGTGTAAGTCTGTGGTCTTATCTGTTGGATGGTCTTTGCAATCTCATTAGTATGGAGCAACGCAGCTCTAAGTTGTGAGAGTTTTGGGCTTTGCTTAGAAGGAACCTAGAAGCTGTGCACGGGGGGCGGGAGTATTACTACTCTGCCTCCTGTTCCAAGTTTCAGCAGCTTCACCATGGGCTGCTCTTCCTAGTCATCTATTGTAGTGACATACTGTGCTTCTTTTGACTTTCACTGCCACTGCCACAGGAGGTGGTGGTGGCTGCAAGTATAGGCAGCTTCAAGAGGGGACTGGATAAACATATGGAACAGAGGTCCATCAGTGGCTATTAGCCACAGCATATTGTTGGAACTCTCTGTCTGGGACAGTGGTGCTCTGTATTCTTGGTGCTTGGGGGGCACAGTGGGAGGGCTTCTAGTGTCCTGACCTCACTGATGGACCTCCTGATGACACCTGGGTTTTTTGGCCACTGTGTGACACAGAGTGTTGGACTGGATGGGCCACTGGCCTGATCCAACATGGCTTCCCTTATGTTCTTATGACTTCTAGTTTTCTGTCCATACATTTCAAGTTTGTTTTCCTTAAAGAGGAGTGACAGGAAATTTCAAAAAGACAACAAAACAAAACAATATCTTATTCTATATTTGTACAGCAGTTGCACAGATCAATAGATGTTTTACTGTATGGACCTTTGATTTCATCCCAATTTAAAAAATGGCACACAGCAATTTTGTAAAAGTATGGCTCCAAATACCAATAGCATCCCTGGACTGGTTCAAATTACATATATTTATTAAAAATTATATTCACTCTAGAATTTTTGATGGACTGTTCTAAGACTTTTGGCAGCCTGTTGTCGCTGTTACTTGATATGCTATGAAATCTCCTCCCCCCCCCACAGTAAACATTCTCCAAATAATTGATGGTATCGAATGCACCGGTCTGGCGTGGGATGTTGGAGAGGGGTTGGCAGTTTGGCTGGTGTACTGTCCGCCTAACGCACCAGCCAACGCCTTACCATCACTATTGGAGGCAGTGGTGGGCTGGGCGTTGAGGTTTCCGGGGCTTATGGTCCTGGGTGACTTCAACGTCCATGCTGACGACACAGCCTCCACTCAGGCGATGGACTAGTGTCTTCCATGGCGACACTGGGGCTCTCTCAATTTGTCAAGACTCCCACGCATCAGGCCGGGCACACACTAGACCTGATCTTTGCGTCCGGGATTTTGGTGAACGATATCGCTGTAGAAGCGGTACCATGGTCGGATCACCTAGCCCTTAAGGCCCGTGTGGGGACGCCACCCCAACCACTGTATGGGCGGAGAGCCTATTTTGGCTCGCCCCCGGGGCCTGATGGACCCGGAACGGTTCCAAATGGCCCTGAGGGATCCCTGGCCCACTAGCAATTCCCTCGATGGCCTTGTGGAGACCTGGCAAGACCAGTTATCCAGGGCCATCGACAAAATAGCACCTCGGCGCCCTCTGCGCCCTCGTGTGAGGCTGGCCCCATGGTACACCTTGGAATTGCGCCAGCTGAAACAAGGGCTCAGACGATTAGAGAGGCAGTGGAGACATACTCGGGACAAAGCAATGAGAACATCCTATAGAACGCTTATGAAGTCTTATGAGATGGCAGTCAAGGCTGCAAAGAAGAATTACTTTGCAACCAAGATTGCATCTGCAAATTCACGCCTGGCACAGTTGTTTAGAATAATTGGAGACCTCATAACATTGCCACAAGGCAAACCAAATATTAGAGAATTGGAGATTGGCTGCGAGGCATTTGCGAAATATTTTACAGATAAAATCTCATTGCTCCGCCAAGACCTGCCTACCACTTTGGAAACAGTAAGTGAAATTGAGGCTCCGTGCCTGTCTTCGGGTTTGGTACTGGATCACTTCGACCCACTCAACCTGGAGGAAGTCGATGGGATCCTCTGCGCTGCTCGCCCAACAACATGCGATTTAGACCCTTGCCCCTCCTGGCTGATTAAATCTTGCCAGAGGGAGCTTAGATGTCCTTTACGGGACATCATAAATAGATCCCTCGCAGAGGGGCACTTCCCAACACCTCTGAAAGAGGCGTTGGTTCGCCCTCTCTTAAAAAAATGTACAGCAGACCCGGCCGAATTGGCAAATTATCGACCGGTGTCTAATTTACCGTTTTTAGGTAAAATTATTGAGAGGGCAGTGGCGTTGCAGCTACAGAGGTTCCTAGATGACGCTTCCGTCCTTGACCCATGCCAGTCTGGTTTCCGACCGGGTCATGGGACGGAGACGGTGCTGGTCGCCTTGGTGGATGACCTCCAGCGGCAACTGGATCGTGGCGGCGTTGCGGTACTGATGCTATTAGACCTGTCGGCGGCATTTGACACAGTCGACCATCAGTTGCTAAGGCGCCGCCTCGCCGACATTGGGGTTAGGGGGTTGGCCTTGCAATGGCTCTCCTCCTTCCTCTCAGGTCGGGGACAAAGGGTGGCTATTGGGGGGAGCGATCCCAGAGACACACACTAGATTGTGGCGTGTCTCAGGGAGCAGTTCTCTCCCCAATGTTGTTCAACATTTATATGCGCCCCCTTGCCCAGATTGCCCGGAGGTTTGGGCTGGGCTGCCATCAATATGCAGATGACACCCAGCTCTATCTACTAATAGACGGCCGACCTGGCTCCACCCCAGGGAACCTGGATTGAGCTTTACAGGCTGTTGCGACATGGCTCAGATTGAGTGGGCTGAAGCTGAACCCAGTGAAGACAGAGGTCCTTTGTGTGGGTCGTGGCACTCTAGGAGGGGAAATAGCTCTCCCAGCCTTCGACGGCGCGCCATTGAAACCAGCGCGCCAGGTAAAGAGTCTGGGTGTTTTACTGGAGCCTTCATTATCAATGGAGGCCCAGATAGCAGCCACTGCCAAGTCAGCATTCTTCCATCTGAAGCGGGCAAGGCAGTTGGCCCCTTTTCTGGAGCGTCGCGACCTCGCAACAGTGATCCATGCAACGGTCACCTCAAGATTGGACTACTGTAATGCCCTCTACTTGGGGCTACCTTTGTGCCGGACCCGGAAGCTGCAGCTAGTGCAGAATGCGGCGGCCAGGCTATTGTTAGGGCTCCCGAAATGGGAGCACATACAACCGGGGCTGCGCGAACTGCACTGGCTGCCAATTATATACCAAGTCCAGTACAAAGTGTTGGTTATTACCTTTGAAGCCTTGTATTGCCGAGGACCAGCCTACCTGAGGGACCGTCTCTCCCCATATGAACCCCAGAGGGCACTGAGGTCAGTCGGAAAAAATAAAATGACTATCCCTGGGCCGAGAGTGGTCAAGCTCCAGAACACCAGAGCACGGGCCTTCTCAGCTGCGGCCCCTGCCTTGTGGAATCAACTTCCGGAGGAGGTGCGGGCCCTGTGGAACCTTGATCAGTTCTGCAGGGCCTGCAAAACTGTCCTCTTTAAACAAGCATACACCGGCTGCTGAATTATTATTGTGAATTAAGGACCCGCCAGCATGGTCCTGTTTCAAGGACCTACATTATCATGGGATTATTAAACTGGCAGACCAGCGTCAGAATGCCACCACTGCTGCCAGATAACTTAAATTAACTTAAATCAATTTAAATTAACTTAAATTATGTATTTTTAATTATTAACTGGTTTTTATAATGTTTAAATGCTTTTATTGTTGAATTTAAAGTTTTTATCTATTATTGTACATGTATAAAAGGTTGTTAGCCGCCCTGAGCCGCCTAGGCGGGGAGGGCGGGATACAAATAAAACTTTATTATTATTATTATTATTATTATTATTATTATTATTATTATTATTATTATTATTATTATTATTATTATTATTATTATTATTATTATTATTATTATTAATAAAATGAATGTTGTTTTCCGGCTCAGACTCTACAGACTCCTGAAATAATAGCTTTGATTGTAGAAAGGCACGTAAACCCAGAGATGATCCTCATGCCAGGTAACTGAATGGATTATTGGGCTCCTTAGGGATTTGCCAGTAATTTTCTCCAGCCCCTTGCAATTCCCACAGAATGAGTTAAAGAGAGATTGGAGCAGATGTTACATCCTAGGTCACACTCAATGCTCCCACCTCTGGCATTGACATGCAATGCAGTCATTTCCCAGACGCTCTGTATGCACAGTGTAGGGGTGGAAATGGATGAAAGCTGAAGTGATAAGCACAGAAAAGAGATTCCTTTCCCTCAGTGCTTTTTTGTAAAAAGAGCCCAGCAGGAACTCATTTGCGTATTAGGCCACACCTCCTGCCATCACCATTTTTCACACAGGGCTTTTTGTAGAAAAAGCCCAGTAGGAACTCATTTGCATATTAGGCTACACCCCCTGACACCAAGACAGCCAGAACTGCGTTCCTGTGCATTCCTGCTCAAAAAAATCCCCGCTCACCATATTCTCTCCAAGGAACCAGAGCAGAAAAAAAAATGATCCAAAGAGCCTAGAGAAGACACGATCCACAAAGATATTGTGTTTAACCCACTCACCTCTCTCCTCCTTTGAACTTCTGTTGTTCAGCCAAGTTAGTCTCAATCAACAAACTTGTTCCCTAGCTCACTGCACCCATCACATGCTTTCAACAGATAAGCACACAAAGGGACTCTCGAGGCATAGAACCATAAGAACATAAGAGAAGCCATTTTGGACCAGACCAGTGGCCCATCCAGTTCAACACTCTGTGTAACCAGATGTCACAGGAAGGGAGAAAGAGAGAAGAAGTGGTGAGGGATAAGAAGAACAGTGCATAGGTTAAAGCAAAAGTTTTTACAATTCTATTTCCTTCCAGGCTAGAAGAGCAATGGCGCCCATCTTGATTCACCATTTAGCCAGATGGACATGACCCTTATTTATTTACAAGCCCAGCAGGAACTCATCTGCATATTAGGCCACACCCTCTGACATCATTGTCACACACAGGGCTTTTATAGAAAAAGTCCAGCAGGAACACATTTGAATATTAAGCCACACCCTCTGCACCAAGCCAGCTGGAACTGTGTTCCTGCTAATCCCCCCCGTTTATTTACAAGATTTATACCCACCTTTCAGCCTAGTCAAGGCCTCCAAAGTGGCTAACAACTAACAACACCTGTATAAAAGCACATCACAAAAGGAGTTAAAACTAAAATGTCGGTAGAAGTGCCTTCAAATCACAGTTGACTTTCGGAGACCCTTTAGATCATTTTCTCTCTGGAGGGACTCTGAGAAAAAGGAACTATACACAAACCAAGAGGAAACAAAAGAGCAGCACAACAGCTGACTACACTTTGGGTTGGTGCTAGATGTATTTGCTGGCCCCCTAGGAGACCCGGGCTGCAAGTCAATGATTAAGAACCAAAGAAGCAGGAGCCCTTCACTTCTTACTCTTCAACTCACCCCCTGGCCAAGAGTTGCCAACTGTGAGTCAGGAGGTCCATCAGTGAGGTCAGGACACTAGAACCCCTCACCCCCTAGAGATTTGGGGGGGTGGAGCCTGGGGAGGGATCTCAGAGGGGTATCATGCCATTGAGTCCACCTGCCAAAGATCTTTGTCAGACTGGGAGATCTCCAGGCCCCACCTGAAGGTTGGCAACCATATCCAAGCTTCATAGGCACCATGATAGTTTAGTTTAGTTTATTTGATTTATATCCCGCCCTCCCTACTGAAGCAGGCTCAGGAAGGAGAGGAAAATCTTCAGCAAGATGGTAAGCTGGTAAAGGTGTTCCTCCACTCTTTCTCTCCCTGCTGGTTAAGGTTTAACATCTGATAAAGCCATCAGTCTAAAACATTGTTAGTTCCTGCTGGTTTTCTCTATTAAGATTTGGCATAACAACAATAACATTTTTAAAACTGTGGGGTTACATGAAGTTTGTTTGTAAGTGTACTGCCGTTTAAGAAGGAACTTTATTTCCCCCAATTTCCTTATTGCTGACTGGTGCACAGCTCCCTATGGCTACTTTATGCTGTTCTGAACACTTCATTAATGGATAAGTTTTTTTCTGCGCTTGAAGAACACTTCCTATTTCCACCTATCCTTTCTTTTTAGGCCTTCTGAAAAGCTGGGGTGGGCTAGCCATGTAAGTGGCGAGTAAATCTCTCAGTGTACCACAGGGGTAAAGATTAATTTGTAGAATTTATTTATAGTTTGAGACGCGTTCATCTAACAAAGACCCCTTGCTGAGGTCTGAAGGTGGACAAACAGCCTGGGATCTCATGATATGCTTTGACGTGGGTTGGGTCTGGGGAAGGAATGAGAATGCTTGTCAGGATTTAATTATTGTAATGGAGCCTAGTCAATGGACTCCACATACAAAAGCAAACAGCAAGAGAGGAGGAGCCTCTTCTGAAATGGAGGTGATATAAAGAAGGTCACTTGACTGACCTCTGGAAAGGCTGGTAGGGGGTGGCATCTCCTCCCTCCAGCCTGGCCACCCCAGATACAAATGCCTGGTAGCAACTAAGCAATCCACCATGTCAGTTTGCCCTTTCCAATTTTTTTCATTCATTTACAGCCCTCCTTTCTCAACGGAGACTCAAGGAGAATTACAGTGTAAAACGATGCCGTCAAATAGCATGAGACATCTAATAAGCAATTCAAAAGGACTAGGATTACAGAAATTAGAAACAAGGTAAAAAACATCAATGACAGAAATAGAGAAATTGTCCCACTCACAAAAGTGGAATATTACAAAAGTGTGGGGGTGGGATCCTGATCCACCAGCACTCCCCTTCCCCCCATGGGTGTTCAGTGGAGTGGTTCAGAGGAAATGGCATGGCACAGTCCCACAACATCACTCACAGCTAGGAATCCAGAGGTAACATAACTGCATCACAGGATTCTCTAGAAATTTTCCTGATTGCTATGGACATTTCCAGTTATATAGCTAGAACTGTCATCGTGGCATCATTTCCAGTTATGCAGCTGGAAGTGTCATCATGGCATTGTGAAATGCCCTGCTCACCTGTCTCCATCCCTGCAATCCTTCTTCTGGTTGCCAGCCAACAGATAGTGACCCTGAGCATTCCCCGTTCATTGCAGCTTTATATAAGGGGAGCAGAGAGCTGTGATAAGGGGAAGGCAGGGAAGATCTGCTTCTGTTAATGATTTCCATTTGTCAGAGCTTGGAGATTCAATCCATAACAAACAAGCATTAAAGTATCTTTCAATGTGGTAGATTGTGTTGTATAGAAATGCAAAACAACTGTACTGAATTTAGAATTATACAATTATTCTGAAGGATATCTGGATTTTCCATGGGTTTGCCTGACCTCAGAATATTTCTCAGAGCTGACCCTGAAAGCTGTGGGAGCCAGAGTAAGAAAGGCACTTTTTTGCAGTTGTGCTCTAATGTATTAGTCTGGAGTTTGTGTAGAGTAGACTTCTGATGTCAGGCTTCATTCAGAATTTCATCTTTCAGAGGACATTTCAGAAAGGCTGAGCCCTCTGTGCCTCCAGCAATGTTCATGAGAATGCTAGAGAACTTGAACAAAAATATTCACACCCGCTTTAAGGTGTGCATTTCAAGTAGACTGGATAATCACACAATCACAGACTACCAAAATATCAGGTATTAATAACTGCCTTTCTTGCTTATGCAAGCTTTGTTGATATAGAGTGAAATGTTCTCAGTTTGATCTAAATGGTTTTTTCTGGGTTTTAAAGATAATACTGTTTTCTGCAGCATCCACAGAGTCTTAAACTTAGCTTAATCCTGTTGATATTACAAAATATAGAAAGTGAGTAAATGGGGTCAGGTGGAGGATGGGGGATACAGCAAATAATATGCTCAAAAAATTGAGAACAAAACCTCCCGGCTCTAGAGGCAGATGACCACAGCACTGGACTCGATGGACTGTTGGTCTAATCCAGCAGAACTCTTCTTAGGTACGTATGTTCAACTGCAGATCAGGATGGGATGGGGAGGGGAACACCTAAAAAGCCAAGGGCAGCAAGGTGTTCATGAGAGTCTTGACCAATGTTCCCTCTAAGCTGCAGAGTCTTGTGAGCAAAAATTCTACTTTGTGAGCTACCGGCATTAAAGTTGTGAGCTACTGCATCAATTATTGTGCTCTGGGGTCATCCTTCCTGAACTAAGACAAAAATCTGTGAGCTGGATAGGGCTGTCTGGGTGGGGGTTTCCCTGCCCGGGAGGTTCCCAACCCACCAGCTCACATTGCGCTGGTGGGGGGAACCTCCCCCGACATCACCGGCGCAATGATGTCACCTGGAAGTGACATCATCGTGCCGGCTAGGTTGCGCAGCGTCCACTCTAGGTGTTTCCAGAAAAACTCTATGGGAGGGAAAACTCTATAGTACAATAGGTACCATAGAGTTTTCCCAAATGGCTAGAGTGTCCAGGAAAGCCATACAGTTTTCCCAGAAACACCTAGAGTGGATGCTGCGCAACATCGCTGGCGTGATGACATCCCTTCTGCGTGATTTCTTCGCGCCATGTGCATGTTGCATGCGTGAGGATAGTCCCGTGCCGGAGGCACTGAGGTACTTGGCAACCTTAGAGCTGGAGGCTAAACGTCTGTGAGCTAGCTCACGTTAACTCAGCTTAGAGGGAATACTGGTCTTGACCTCCTCCCAGCACAGTATGCAAGCTTTCATAGATGTGTGAGTGTTGGAAGAAGAGAATGGAATACACCAGTGTGGCTGTTTGGCAGCCACCCTAAACATTCTGACAACCATTCCACATTACAGAAAATACAAGTAAACCCTTTCCCCCAAATGTCTGCCTGTACCTCTGCTTGTTCTCTGCCATGAGCAAAGCATTGGCCCATTCCTACTACCCATCTGAAGCTCAACAGCTGGAATGGTTTGTGCAAAGAGTTTTTTTCAAGCCAGTGAGCTACCAATGGGATGGGATGGGAATGTTGTGCACAGTAATTCTAAGTAAGGATGAAACTGTCTGGTGGAAACCCAGATTTCTGGTTGGATAATAGGCCTGTCAGACACAGATCTGCTGAGATGCTGCCTCCACTCCCTGCACTTCCCTCCCCCTACCCAAGAGAAATGGAAAGTTCAAGATGGCTCAGGAAGGAGAGAGTAAAATGCATTAATGAAATAGCCAGATCTAGCCTCACTGTTTGGGATTCAAAGTCAGGTCACATCTCATTTTGATTAACTTCCTGTTTGTGGTTGCCAACAGGATGTAGTTGGCTCTATGGCTGCCATCTTTGGCTTAGGAGATTTGGAAGCGTAGCCTGAAGAGGTTGGAGTTGGGGGAGAGGAGGGAACTCAGCAGGGATGTAACACCACAGAATCCACACTCAGGTGCTGCCATTTTCTCTGGGAGAACTGATCTGGAGGTCAGTTGTAAATTCTAAGAGAGCTCCAGACCCCACATGGAGGTTGGCAACCTTAGGTAGCTCCGATTTTGATGTATTATGTTTGGGACTGGCCATGACCTCCATGGTAAAGTATCTGCTTTGCATGCAAAAGGTCTCCAGTTCAATCCCTGGCATTTCCATTAAAAGGAGGTGACATGGATGAATTCTACCTGAGACCTCGAAGAGCTATGTCAATGATATATCAATGGACTGATTCAGTATAAGGCATCTTCATATGTCTAAATGTATGACCTGCTATAGAACGCAGAGCTCAGTGTAGTCTGTAGGAATCAAGCAACTTGTTGGATGCATATGCTCAGAATATTTAAAGTAGCTCCTAATTAGAGCATCTGAATGAGACCAGATTTATTGTACTTTTTTTAAACATACTGCAGCAGATACTTTTGTTTTTTCTTACCAGGCATTTCAACTGAAATCTTTTTCAAAGGTTTGCAGCACCTGGCAGAGCACCATTTTGAGCATATGGACCATTTCTGGGCCACCAAGTTAATGAACCATAATCTGATTGGAGTTAGAAGGAGTGAAAATATTTTCACTAGCTTGTCAGCTTGCTGCCATCTCACGCAGGGTGAAATCGGAGTCTCCTGCAGGCTTTATTGCCACTTTAGACAAGGTAACATGGTGATCTTATAGGCGGCACTTCGCACGGAATGGATTCATTCTGAAATGCAATCTGTCTGTGCAACCAAGAAGTCAATGCACCTGTATGAGCAGAGAACCTACGAGTCAGTTCCCATGCAAGATCTGCCTCTGTGGGCAAGGCCAGGGCATGGGCACTCTGCCAAGCATCTTCCAAGATATGCAAGCCAAGATCCCTTTTGTCGATTGTTCACAAAAGTCCATGAAATCCAAGCACTGCACCGGAACAAAATCTGAGTCCAGCAGCACTGTAAAGCACTGTAACAATTGTTTCCAGGGTATTTCTAGATATAAATGAGAATGAGATTCTTATCATCGTTGCATCTGGTATCCTTCGCAACAGAGCAAGGGTTTTTGGTATTCAGTGCTATTCTCATCACCAGCTGTTTCACCGAGACCTCTAAAAACACCTGCCATTTGACTGACCCTACAGAACAGAATTTTTGAAGGATTCTCATATACTAAGCAGCTAGCTGCGTATTAGATGCTAATAACATGCGTAACAGCACTTTGATGTCATTTTTTAAACAGCAAAGCAGCTAAGAGGAGGAGACAATTTATAGGGGATAGGTGGTGGGTAGGCAAGTGCTTAACCCTTTTACTACCTACTGGGAAGGAGGAGGTGGAACTCTCAGAAAGGGTCAGGAGCTGTGCTCCTGTGAGCTCCTGCTGAATCTGAGGCCTGAATAGGATGCACATCTGAAAAGCACTCCAAGTTCTCAAGAACATCGGAATAATACTTACAGAGACTGGGGAAAGCAAATCTATCTCATCTATGCACTGTGTCAAAGCAAGGGCAATGCAAACTGCCTTTCCCAGTAATGGTGAGTATGCTTTGTCTTTGATATAGAAGCTGAGATAGCATGGGGTGGAATATCATTCTTTCAGTGAGCTTTGATGGTTTGATCCTTGCAATCCTGAAGGCAACTAGCATTAAGTTTGTCCATGTCCTATTCACTTTCCCCTGCAGGCATTGGCAGTATTGGATTGCTACATTTTTAATGGATGTTTTTATTTATTTATACTGCTGGTTTGGTGGTTTTATTGACTTGCTTTATTATGTGATTTGTTTTATTGACTTTATTATCTTGAGTGGTTTTGTTTTATTGTTTTACTAGTCTACTGCCATGAGCAGGTCAGGGGAATTAGCATACAAATTTCTTCAATCAGTCCATCACTCCATCAATTAATCATGAACCAATCAGTATTGACCTCAGCTCCAGTGTCTAACTTAAACGGGGCTGGTAAGCCAGTCACAATGGTGCTATACTAGGCATCTGAGTTCCCCATACCCTTATGAGAACTATTAATTGTTCTGATGAATACAGCTTCTTGTTTCTGGCTGCATGAGAAGGCAAGTGCTATGCATTGTGCATTTTGTCCAGGTGATTTCTCCCAGCTCACTTCTTGCAGTTGTCTCTAAAATATCAGCACTGCTTGGATCTGTGAACATGGGCAAATCTCCTTCAGTAATTGCCCTTTTGCAGCTAAGAAGACCTTTGCTGCAGAAAACTGCCCCAGTGACTTACCTCACTTTTGGATGTTCTCATTCTTGTACTCAACTGAAAGGAATTTAGATTCTGTGGTCATCAAAACTGAGCCCTGTGGAGGGCCTTTTTTCTGCAGGTGCTTGGGCCAGAGTTTTCCAGGAGCCCTCTCTCAAGCTTGGTGTCTGAAATGCTGAAGATAATCTTGTATTTTAGTATTAGGTCTGCAGAGGCCCCCAATTCACAGTGCTAAGATCTGTCTCTGACTCGTATGTTAAAGAAATCATGCCTCCAGTCTCATCACAGGGACACTGCAAGAATAGAAACTGCTCAATCACAGGTTTTTGTGAATGCAGGCTCTGCTAGTATGTTCTTTGCTGAGACGGCATACTTACCAGGTATGTTGTTGTATATTTCTAATATAGCGTAACAGTCTAGCAAATTGGTATCCTTTTAATAATTCCCAGTTTTTATTACCATTAGGCATAATCTTTATTTCTATTCCAGTTCTCACCTAAGTTTCTAGTAATACTTAACTTGGAGGGAGATTTAAAAATGCACTGTCATTTCTTTTTAATGCATAATCATAAGGCTGGAAGAGTCCGTGGAGGTCATTGCATAAAGAGAACCTTCCACATTTCCTGAGCTGTGGCAGGTGGGAGGTAAACTTACCTACTCTGCTTTCAATGTGGCCTCTGCTCTAGCGACAAAATACAGGAGACTCTGGGAGCTTTCACACTGACTCTTTAGAAATCATTTGATTTTTTTTTAAAAAAATATATATATTGTGTGTGTGTTATTGCATGTGACACATGTCTTCAGCTGGGTATCCTGAGAAGGGGTACTTTAATTACTAGTACTATTTAAAAGTGAGGACTGATTTACATTTCTATTCTGAGGTTTGTGTCTGATAATGATTGGCTGAGAGTATTCCAGTGATCCCTTGCAAAGATCTGATTGGAAGGGAGAAACTCCATTGCCTGGGAAATCAGGAGAATCAAAGAAAAACAAGATGTTTGCTGCTGACAATAGTAAGCATCCAAATTCAAAACAACAACACTGGTTTTTCAAGAGGGGTTGTTTTTTTTGTAATCCTTAAGAATCCTGGATTTGTGTTTACTATTCTAGAAATCACCATAACAAAATAATTTTCATGTACATTTTTATTCAAGAATTTCAGGACACATACCCTTAGTCCTCATGGTAGTCACAACTCACAGATTTTTAGCCTCCAGCTCACAATTTACACAGTAGCTCACAACTTTAATGCCAGTAGCTCACAAAGTAGAATTTTTGCTCACAAGACTGCAGCTTAGACGGAACATTGGTCACAGGGTCTTTGTGTCATGTAAATCAGCACTCACTATTGCAGGCAAACTTCAAGCTATAAACACATACATACATCACAGAGATAACTCTTGGGGCTGTATTATTTCTACCATATACCACTGCCAGTTTCAGTGGGATAAACCCAAGAGAGTCCTATGATATTCAAAACTGGAATACATACTCCAGAAATATTCAAAATTTGCTGAATTGTCAAATGATACCATTCAGTCTTTGAAAGAAATTTCATTTTGAAATTTCAGATTCACTAATGTGGTATTTCTACACTAGATCCACTGCTTTTTGGTTGGCATGTCTGCATTCTTTTGATTTGGGTAGACTTCTACTATGAATTCTCATTAAATATAATCTGTTAAATATTTTCTTCCTTTGTATATTATCTTTCAGTGACTTCATACAGTAAAAACTACTCCATGTTGTCAATTAAATACAGCCAAATAAATGATACCACTATGTTAAAACTGGCAAATGCTGCCAGATATTAAATACTATTTCATGACAACCAAATATTATTACATATGATACACCAGCAGTTTTCATTCCAGGGAAACTTGTTTGTTTGGAAACTAATCAAGAGCTTCTCAATGAGAAGAATGTCTGAAAGATAGCTTGCCCATGGCTACTGGGTGGTATCCAATACAAGATTTCTGCTTGTGCTAGAGATTTTGGACAAGCAGAAATGCAAAAACAAAACAACAAAAACAGAGTAGTTGTTTATCCTAAGTCAAACTTACTATATCCTCACTTGCATTTCCATTTTTGCAAGAACTCCCTGGTCTAATCTTTTTGAAATTGGGGGGGGGGGGAGAGGTTGAGGAGAAGCACAGATGCTGTGCTGAAAATGTGATGCCTCTTATCACAAAAACCAGGGCCCCCCCAGAGCACCAGATACTCACATATTAATTCTCAATTATACCCTACAGGAACTGATCTCTATAGAATATAATGGAGTGCCCAGTGGACTTTTCCTCCCCCCACTTTCTGATAACTCTGAAGCTCCAAGTAGGGTTGCCAGGTCTGGGTGGGAAAATACCTGGAGACTTTGGGGGTGCATCTGGGAGATGGTGGGGTTTGAGCAGGGGAGGGGTCTCAGCATGGTACAATGTCATAGAGTCCACCCTTTAAAGCAGCCATTTTCTCCAGGGGAGCTGATCTCTGCCAGCTGGAGATCAATTGTAAAAGCAGGCAATCCCCAGGCTCCCCCACCCTGGAGGCTGGCATCCCTAAAACCCATGGATCCCTTGCCCCCAACTGGGGATCGGCAACCCTACAAGCAATTACTGGATTGAAGCCATTGATCTTTCATTGCCATTCAAGGCTTTTTTGAGCAGGAATGCACCAGAACACAGTTCCAGCTGACTTGGTGTCAGGCAGTGTGGCCTAATATGCAAATGAATTCCTGCTGGGCTTTTTCTACCAAAAAAGCTCTGCGTGAAACAATGGTAACATCAGGGTGTGTGGCCTAATATGCATATGAGTTCCTGTTGGGCTTTTTCTACCAAAAAAGCCCTGTTGCCATGTATTGTTGCAAGGGAATGCTAGGTGTTGTCTGGAGGATACTCTTAATTCCCAATAGGTCAATATGAACCAATGCACAAAGGAACTGGGAGGGCTTGATTTCAGAATAGGCCAGTCATGCCCTGTAGTTCATTTGCCTGCTCTATGTAATGAAGAAAGTCTTGAAAATAAGTTTAGATGGCTTTATATCCTCCTGAAAGATGACACCCCATTCCATGGTTAACCATTCTACAGGACTGAACAGAACTCAGTTTATACTTAAAAGATGCCCACAATCCTCTGCAGCATGTAGGAGTTCTGTAGCAGAAACACAGAGGCTGCTCGCCAGAAGGTATCAATTACTGAAGCAAATATCACTCTGTGTGAAATATTTGGCAAATAGCTTGAGCTTCCAGCATGATGCAGAAGAATATTCAGACTCAAAATTTGCTAGTGAGAGTTTGGAGGACAAAATGTGGAAAAATTCATTTTAATTGAAATTATATGATGGTCCCCCCACAATTCAAGAAATATAATGTAGTGTAAACACAACTGCTTTTAATTGTCATAAAGATTCTTACAAATGGAGGGTAACCATGCATTCCATTCATATTCATTCCAATCTAAAGGTGTTTGCCATTGGCACCAGTAGGAAGTGGTTGACCCTCCTTATTGTTAGTAGCATTTCCCACTGTTAAATCTAAATCTGATCTTTGTTCTGGAATTAATCCTAAAACTTTTTTATATACACAATATCCTCTCTCTGTTTCCCCCTCTCTGCTCAGTTTTGCGTCATGGGCATTCATCCTCTAACTCCCTCTTTGCCTTTATATAAAACTCCTGACAGAACTGCTGTCTTCAGCTGCATTCGTTCAAAAGCTGCCTACCAGACGTAGGAGGAAAACTACTGTGAAAGAAAACGAAACATTAAAATGAAGCATTAAAAAACGCATGTTGCAAAACACCCATGCCTAGATATTCTGAAGACTGAAAAGAGAGGAGAAATTTATCTATAGAAAGGAACAATTGTCCAGTCAGATATAAAGAGTTCATGAGTTTTAAGGGACTTCTATGACTGGAAATTATTTTTGAGGTGGCTATGATAAACTTCAGTCTAAAATCACTGTTTTAACCTTGGTCTCTGGCCACCATTTTTAAAAAATGGCAGCCAGGAATAAAGGTCGATATCTTGATACTTATGAGGCTGATTTTGAATTCCTAAAAAACTTTTTAAAAACTGCAACCTCTTGCAAATTCCTTTAAATTTCATCTTGTTATATTTGACTGAACTAGAAAAGTGCTCATTCATGTTAAATTGTTCTTTTTTACTCTATAGTAATACTTAGTCTGCATTTTACAAAATCGCAATGAGAAGACAGTTCCCTGCTTTGAGGAGCTTACAATCAAAAACAGTCTTCTAACGAGCATTTACATTTTTTCTAAATGATGTTAAGACAACTGAAAAGCACTCCAGATGGGCTTACCCTTGAAGACACTCTTGAAACTTTTATGATTATTATCAGAGGTGGCCGACATGACCATGTCATGCCTATTTTGAAAAAAAAAGCTACTTTGGCTGCTAATTTGTACCTGAGTTAAATCCAAGGCACTTATTATAACTGTTAAAGCCCTTTACCACCCATAACCCCCCCCCCAATATCTGAAAGACCATTTCTCTATATATGTCCCCATGTAGAGTCCTCCAGTTGCCATCTTCTGGTAGCCCTCCTGATTCCAAAGTGGTACAATTCAAGAAATATAATTTACTAGGCATCTCCTATTCCCAGGGCTGGCGCGGGGAGTTGGCGAGATAGGCAGTGGTCTGGGGCACCCCCTTGCTGTGGGGGTGGGTGGGCACCCCCTCCATGTCCCCACTTGAGCTGACCCTGACTCATCCTTCCTTTGCTCTGATAAGAGTGAAGGAAGAATCAGCCAGCCCCTGCCCAGCTGCCTCCAAACAGGAGAGGGCTGGGTGGGTGGGGTATTGGAGCATTCTTCCTTTGCTCGATCCGAGTGAAGGAAGAATGAGGCAGCCCCTGCCCAGCTGCTTCCAAAGCAGAAGGGCTGGGCGGGGTGGGGGGCAGTGGAGCATCCTTCTTTCACTTGATCTGAGTAAAGGAACAATGAAGCAGCCCCTGCCCAGCTGCCTCCAAAGCGGGAGAGGGCTGGGCGGGGGAAGGGGGGGCACAATGGAGCATCCTTCCTTCACTTGATCTGAGTAAAGGAAGAACAAGACAAGCAGCCCCTGCTCAGCTCCCTGTGAAGCGGGTGGGGAGCTGGGCAGGGGGGTGCACCACTGCAACGATGTCACTTTGGGGTGACATCATCGCGCTGCATGTGCTTTGCATGCACAGTTGGAGTCGGGGGGGGGGGCGCTGGCACAGGGTTCTGCCTGGGGTGGCAGAACCCCTAGTGCCAGGCCTGCCTATTCCATTCCTTCTCAATAAAAAGGTAAAGGTAGTTCCCTGTGCAAGCACCGAGTCGTTACCAACCTGCTCAGGATAAATTTTAAAACACGGGTGTGGCCCATCCATGAGTAAAGGCAGCTTTCAATGCACTGCTAAGCCAAGTTACACGAAAGCCACTGAGTGCAGCAAACTTAAAACTGTGCTTAGAAATAGGACTGGGCTGTCAGATCCGGCCACAAGGATGAGTTACTGTTTCTCAGTCTTACTATCAGCTCTGATCTTAGCAACATGTTGCTAAGAGTGCAGAGATTTTATACCCAGCAGCTAAGTAACAAGTAAGGACCCAACCATGATTCTAGGAGATACCTTCTCTGACATTCAAGAAAATTTAGTTTGCTGACCAAAAGTTGCAACGCTTAGGTTGCAAATGTAGCTTATTTACTAAGGGTGGACCTGTCCATGGTCCTGTAGCACAAGAGTTTTACTGTGCCGCAGCGAAACTGTTCAACATGGTGTTCAAATGTGGGTAAAAATTCTCAGGAGATCTGTCAAGGGTCCTCGACTTGAATGTTCACAAGTCACAGTAAGTTTGACTGGAAAGCATACCTAGTTACCACTGATTTTGAATGGACACCAGGCTTTTGATATTATCATGCTGCCAAAGTTGCAACTATGAACATGATTAATAAAAGTTTAATTTCAAAAGCCTGCAGCTATATCATAATTACTAGCATACTGTACATTTCTGGAGAGCATCCAAACACATCAAGTGATTCAATCCTTTGTATTTATTTGTTGTAAAACATTTATCCCCAGATGACTCAAGGAAGCTAATGCATCAATTTGTTTCATAAAATAATACAGGAATATTCCTTCAAATATAAATAAAATTTAAAGAATCCATGAAATTCACCAGGAACAGCCAAAAAGGCCAGTTGTTCTCCGCTCTCAATAATAAATATAAAATAAGTATCACTAAATTTTTTTAAAAAAGAATAATTACTCTCAGCATCAACTAAAAGTCCTGTGAAAAGAAAAGCCCTCCCAAGGGCTTGCTGTCCAGTCTTAGTGAGGCAGTACAGAGGGTTTGTGCAACTCGAGACCAAGTCTATTTTCCAGTGGAGACTGGGTGAGCAGAATAGGGCATAGGAGGGCAGAATGAAGGAACGCTGGTCAGAGATGGTAGAGAGGGTCCTACTAGGACCCAATGTACTTTCCACTAAGGAACTGCACATACATTGACATGAGCACATGAAGTTGTTTATACTGAGTCTGACCACTACTCCATCTAAGTTGATATTGTCCACGATGAATGGCAGTGGTTATGCAGGGCTTTAAGCACAGATTTTTAATGTTATCTAGTATTGAATTTGCTTAACTGAAGATACTGGGGTTTGAACCTGGGAACATCTGCATGCAAAGCAGGTGCTGTGCCAATGAGTAACAACCCCTCCTCTTAAATTAATGGAAAGGACCTGGCTGGCTTACAATGCAGGAATTTTGTCCAACAAAGCTGTGAAATGGATGCATGTGGGCAGCTGAATTGGTCTGAAGCAAAAGAACAGAGTGAATGCACAATGGCACCTTTAAGACCAACAAAGTTTTATTCAGAGTGTAAGCTTTCATGTGCATGCACACTTTATGGCAAGTTTATACCCTGAATAAAACTTTGTTGGTCTTAAAGGTACCATTGAACTTTCACTCTGCTATAAAGCTGTGAAATTTAGTTTCTCCCGATATTAGCCAACAACCACAAAATCAAAAGCCCATCTGTACTATATACAAGATTGCCACTATATAAACTTTATGCAGTACTCCCATACAATGCTATTCCTGCAGAACCGTTAACTTTATAGAGATGACAGGTGCATTCCCCAGATACCAAATTCCTCTTTGCTGTCAGTGTCTACAGGTTACAGCATCTCTCTGTACTTCACTGACATTAGGCATACTAGGATCGCACTGCCTCTGAATCTACACAGCTCTCACATGTGTGAGACACAGGAAGTTTCAGCATGCAAGCTGGATTTTCAGGGAACGAATCTCCTGCTGTTCTGTTAGTCACTACACCAGAATGATAATCCAGGATACAATACAACAATTGCAGTCAATTCTGGGAAAGGGGTTTAGATACATGATTAAGTTTGAAGATTAGATAGCAGGGCAGAGAAACAGTGTGGAAGAATTCAGTGTTTGCCATGCACCTATTTCTTAGGGAGCCTTCCTCCCTGCCTTTTCCTCTACAAATCATGGCAGAGACACTATTTAACTTTATTATTCATAGGCTGATGACATCCTTTTACAGAAAGTATTGAGAATTTAATAGCTTTTTAAAAATTTCAGCGATTCAATTTAATTATTTTCATTGATACCTATGAAGTTCTTGTGTTTTTTTTTAAACTTTGATTTGTTACTACTCTCATAATTTGCAAGGAGGGTTGCTTTTATGGTTATTTAATTGTGCACTTTTTTTAGAAGATGCCCAAGAAGTCTTGCACTGAGAGTTTTGTGTTGGATATAAATAAACAAGCAAGTGTGTAATAGCCAGCTGTGCAACTTGCATTTTGAGACAGCTGTTGCTTTTCTGTTAAAGATGACATCCTACAGACAATTTCTGAGTTCCATCTCTTGCTTACACTGCACTGTGACCAAAGTATAGAACCCTGATCAGGGCTACACAGATGAAGTGGGAGGGGCCTGCAGAAAGGAGTAGGCTCCATTCTCAGTCCCTCCCACTGAGCGCTACATGGCAAGACTTTGGAGGGGACAAAACATCTCCTGTTTTAGAAATTGGCGTCATAATGGAAGGAACAGGCTTAACCTGCACTCCAGTGTTCTCCCAAAGAGTGCCAGGGGTGGTGGTGGTGGTGGTCCTGTAGTACATAAGGCCCAGTATAGTGCTTTCCACTAATTAAATTAAAATGGCAGGCTGGGTCTAATAGTTAGTTCTTTTAAAATGCTGGAAAAGGAATAAAAACTATATGGAGAAATAATTCAGAACTACATTGATTTGTTTTAAAGACATGGAATGTCTTTGGTCGTGTTACCCAGGACCTCTGTTTTTGTCATACCTTTAAATGATAAAGTATGGCCCTAATGACCTACATATCTTCTGCGGAACTGAAAGTTGCCATTAACTTTGATGGTTCATTTTCCCCATCTTAAAACCAGCTGCCCATTTAAATCATGTTAGGTTGGATCTGGACTAAATTGTCTGCTAATGGAAAGGGACGACTTTCTGTTGATGTCCCCCTCCTCCTTCAGACTTATGAGGAGCAGCATTTTGGGGAGATCAGTGGGCCACAGCGGGAAGGGGAGTGCAGGAATGTTCTGTTCACCTTCCATTATCAAATAAACAAACAAACAAAATTACAGCACAATCCTAAGTAGAGTTACACCCTTCTAAGTCCCTTGAAGTCAATGGGATCAGAAGAGTACAACTCCGTTTAGGACCATACCACTAGTCTGAATCCAATCCATTAACTCATGAAACATTTTAAAAGTGTTTGTACTACTTTGCCCTGTTCATTCCCAAAAATTGCTGTCTCCTAGTTATTGAAACTAATATTTTACAGACAGGTGACTGAGACAGTCTTTTCGCGAGTCACACGATGCATCCTGCAATTTGAACCCCTAACTCTTGGTTTCAGCATTCAGTCCTCTATCTACCACATTGCTACAGAAATTCCAGTGGGTTATTTAATGACCAACAGTGCCATCCTAAGCAAATATGACTGCCCACCTAAATCTATCCAAAGCAGAGTTTCTCCCTTCTGAGCCTTAATGACCTTAGAAGGGTGCCATTCTGGTTAGGATTTAATTGTTAAGTTACAACTTTGCTAGGATTGTATACTATCAAAGTTATTCTCCAAGAGAAGTGCTTGCAAGAGCAGTCACAGCTTTCTAAACACACTGGTTTCAATGGTCTCAGAAAAGTGTCACTTTGCTTCAGAGATGAACTGCAGGAGAACAAGGTGTCCCGTGTCAAGTAGAACAGACACTTTCAGAAGCCGTGTATTAGATTAATTGTACATGCTTAATTTATCCAACCCACAACCTGTAGTAAATTCTTTATCAAGATAAATGGTCATCTTAGCTATAGTCTTATAGTCTCTGAGCTATATTTTGTGAAAGAAGTAATTTAGTACAACAAATGAAGTTGTTTAGGAACAGACTTCTTACTTTGTCCACTTAAAGTAAATCCCCTCCCTGTCCTATCCTTAGAGAGCCAGTCCAATTATAGGCCTGAGAGTGGTAATTAGAACACAAAAGTGCATCTCACTTAGTTGAACAGATACTGATTCCCCCCCCCCTCCCAGTTTGGTGCTCTCCAGCAGGTGCTTTGAGAAGCAAACTTTCTTCCAAGCACAATTTAGAGCATCATTTGTTCCAAGACAAAAATCCAAAGGATTTCCAGTATACATTCCTTTGAACACCACTCACCTGTTCTTCTGTCAGATTCCAACAAGTACCAAGCCCTATCAATACCAAATTGCTAAGACTGTGAGAAAGATCTCCTAAACAGCAACAGAGTTTCTTGCTACAAAAGACTTTGAACTTTCCTTGTTACCACCTTTCTGCAAAATGGATTCTCTCTTTCTCCCTCTCTCTCTCTCTTTTTGGCAAGAGGGACCTTCATTAGAAGATGACCTCTCAGAGCTACAGAGAAAAGACATGGAAACATTGCGAAGAATAAATATTTTGCCCATACCTATATTTCATGCCAGTCTGCTTGGCAGTGGACTCTTTTAAGGAAATATGGTGCTGAGGGGTAAACGTTCCCAAACTGCGAGCAATAATTGCCACCGTCCGAAATTTGGCTCGGGCTGCATTGACAGCATTTGGATTCGAAGTGTTCTGTTTGCTGATAAGTCTGTCTTCTCCATTCCGGTTCTTGAGGTTGTGCTCTGTGCAAGCGATAGAGACTTGCATTGCTCCTCCACCAAGCCTTTCTTGACACCACAGAGAACTTCCACAGGACCAGGGATCAAGACTGCAGTGAACTAGAGACAGTCAGTCTCCAATGCTTCTTCAAAGCTGTGCTCTGACAGAAGTACCTGGACCTGATGCAGGACAGAAGTGACTAAGACGGCCCCTGGAAGTAACCAGGAGAGAGACAAACCACCAAACTTGCCAAAGCAAAGCGTAAAGCGCAAACTGCTGGCTTTTGCGCACACAAAAAAAGAATTTCTTTTGTCAAGGTTTCCCTCAGTACTTACAAAGATTTATCCATTCAGTCAGTTTGCATTCAGGAAGGAGGCAAGACCTGCATCTTTGCAGTTAACCCAAAGCAGCAGAGCATCCGGTCTGTCTTTACACTGGCTTGCCTCTCGGGTTGCTGGATTTAAATCAATGCAGGCATACTGCGTGATGCATCTTGAACACCCTCTGGACCATGAAATGCTGAACAGGCAAAGATCGGGAGCCCAAGGAACATCTAGTCACAAGCAAGTCTCAGAAGACCAAGGATATCCATCTAGACTTTGTCAGTGCCTGTAAAAAAACAACCACCCAAAAAACCTACACCTCATCGGGATCTCCTCTTTCCCCCCTCACCACCTCTGGCAGATAAAAAGCCTGGCAGAGGTAACAGCGGTGCTGATATCGGCGATGCAGCTGTACAGCAGAACATACGGCGCTCCCTTTAAGAAGCCTGGAGAAAGTGTGAGAGGCTGGCTTGCTTTGCTTCCTTTGTGTGCAGCATAAAGGGAGGCAGTTCAATGGACTCTGGCGATCCCAGTAATTGGCAGCCCTGATAAATGAACAGAAGACGCCTCATTCTGACGGGACAAATTGATGTTAAAGCATGTTAATGATTGTAAGCATCCAGAGAGAGGAAAATGACTTTTCTACCATGCGCTGTCAAATTAACTCATTAATCCCTTGAGCGTGGCATGCTAAACCTCAGCCTTTGAGCCCCGCACATTGTCAGCAGTGTCAGGGTTAATCTCTGCTCCGCACAAACACATTCTCTGCTAAACAGCAATACCCCTCTGCCTGCTTTTGGCATGAAATCCCACAACTTGCTGTACAACCAGGTGGGACTTCAGGACTGAGACAAAAGGTGGCAAACGGGCTCTGATTTGCATGACTGTTGGGCGCATGGAAGCTGGAGGAAAATCTCTTGCAAAACTCTGCATGCACTGGCTCCCTGCCGCACGTGTGCAGCTGCCACCAGGCACAGTGCTCAGCTTTTGGCATGCACACTGTAATTGTTCCGGCCGGGGGTGGGGGTGGGATGTGGATCTTCCAAAATGTTTGCTGTGATATGTTAGCAGCACTGTGCAAACTGATGCTCCGTTATCTTGTAGATTGTAACCCTGCAGGCAGAGCTGTTCATTTTTAATACCATCCTTGTATGGTGTCTAAAACTCCAGGTGCTTTATAAATAATAAAATCTAATTTTCACACTGGACCACATTATGGAAAAGTGGTTTGGAGCTGGATCAAGAAGTCTATATTTTTGCACAGTTTTTTTGCTTGGTTCTCCCATAACACTGTGGCTGAAGGAAATCAACACTCCCTTTAGTCCCTGCCTCCCCAAATAACTCCAGAAGTTTGTGGCAAGGTTGGCTCAGGATTATTGTGTCCAAATAAGACAACAATGGTTTGTTCAGTCCCTGAAGCACCTGGGGCTTTGGCTCATGCTTTCATCCCTGCGCACATGCCAACCAGGACATTTGTAAAACTGGTGGTGACTGTGGCATTTGCACAACCAACGTACCCTTTTAAGAGCCACCCTTACGAGGGATATGGGGCCTTCCTTTCAGATATATGCTCCAGCACAAACTTTGGAACTTGGACAACTGCTGTGTCAATTAAGTGGCAGCCTCTGTGTCTTTCTGCAAAGATTGCTTAGATGGGTGTTGTGTTCTTACATTGTTCCCACATGTCTGGAAAACAGGAATATACAGTGCTGGGTTTTTCTCCTTAACAGCTTTGTATTCATATACAGATGTACCAGAAGTCTACAGAGCAACTGTCCATGTTCTCTGTAGTGGACAGGGCCATACTGGGGAGCAGAAGAATTGACTTGTCTCCTTATTCTTGGTGGTGGAAAATGCCATCAAGTCACAGCTGACTTATAGTGACCTCATAGGGTTTTCAAGGTGAGAGACATTCAGAGCTGGTTTGCCATTGTGTGCCTCCACATCATGACCATAGCATTCCCTGGAGGTCTCCCATCCAAATACTAGCCAGGGATGACAGTGCTTAGCTTCCAAGAACTGACAAGATTGGGCTAACCTTGGCTATCCAGGTTAGGGCTCTCCTTATTCTTGCACCATACAAATGAAGAAATGGAATTTTGCTTGTTTGTTTGTAATTTGCTTCCTTATCTTGTCTCTTAGGCCCTTGTATCAGCTGCTTCTCCAGAGTTGAAGTCCCCGTTGTTTCAGAAACATATGGAAGATACAGTCACAGGAATTTCTGGGATCACACAGTTAACTCCCAACACTGATTTCAGTGCTTCTGATGGAAGTTCACCACAGAAATTGTAAGTGCTAATTCATGTGTTACAGTCCTAGCGGCCATTACAAGAACTCTTTTGATCACACATATGCTGGGAGTTCCAGGCTTCCCAAGCACAAACAGGTCCAATTTAGAACAGGACTTCTGTGCACATAGACAGAAGCTTGAAACCTGACCTGAAGCACCCATGGTAAACTATGGTGGGAAACGTATGTGATTATTACAGACAGCAGCTCCTAGGGCCATTTCAAGTCTGGAAAATAGCCCTAGAGAGAAGGATGAAGCCCCTTCTCCACATGCACTGTGGTCCCAATCCAAATTGAGCATGTGTGATCCACATGTGTGATAGGATTGCCAGGTCCTTACCTGGCACCAGCGGAGGGGTGGGAGCTCTCTGGGAGTGGTGGGTGGGGTGACATCACCACATGTGACATCCCAGACATGATGACATCACTTTCATGTGATGTCATCATGTCAGGGATATCCTGCAGGCTTGTGGCTGTTGAGGTGGGGTTTCCGCCACTGGCCATCTGGTTGACAGTGGGCAGGAGCCCATGAAATTGGGGATCCTCCACTCCTACCTGGGGGTTAGCAACCCTAATGTGTGATCATGGGGACTTTGTAATTTATGAACCGGCCCTAACTACTAAGGGTGAGTTCACAAATGATTAAACCCTTTATGTGTTATCACTGTCTTCCACATTTTTTGAAGTGAGAGAGGATACGTTAAACGTGTCTGGTTGATTATTTGTCAGAGATGCTTTAGGATGATCCTGCATGGAGCAGGGGGTTGGACTAAATGGTATGTATGGCCCCTTCCAACTCTATGATTTTATGAGATGGTTTGCCCCAAACAATGTTTTTCTGCTAGCAAATATGCACAGGGTAGAAAGGAGGGAGTGATGAAGCCCCTCCTGCCATTTGCTGGGTTTGGAAGATTATTTGCCCTCCCCTGTTTATAAAGGGAGTCCCGGGTCACACATTAAATATCTAATCAGACCTTGTATTAGCAGCTGCTTTGAAGATCAGGAAAGGGTTGTCAAGTGGGGGGAGTTTAACCTTTTTCTTCCATCTCCAATCCATGATTTAAAATTCCTGCTGAAATCTTCAATAAGCTCTGCAGTGAGGGAAAATATAGGTAAATGTGCCCTCCACAGCCATTTAATTTCAGGTTTGGAGGGGTATATTACCAGTGGAAAATGAACAAGGAAAAGGGGAGGGGTGTTTTGATTTCAGTTTGGGACTATATCTGCAAAGGATGAAGTAGGCTTTAATGAGAAGTAAACTAGAGTATCAAACACTTTTTAAAAGTAGTTTGTTAAACTGTACCTATTCTTTTTGCTTGTCTGGAGATGGCCATCTTGACAAGCAGTTTTTTATTTATTTTTGGCCCAGCTTCTGTGCATGCTTAACATGATTATTAACACCATTCTAATACTTTCATGTGTCACTAGATTACACACCACAATTGGCTCACAGGCCCAGTTTTGTGACACACAAATCCGACAAACACTGAGGGAAGCTTCTGTGTGGTAATGAGGGAACGGCTGTCTTCTTTCTTCCACAGAAGAGTGTGAACTCTGTTGCCCCCTCAAAACCCAATCTCCAGCTTCCTTGAATACCATTTAACATGTCTGGAACCATGCCAGCTCTGATTCAGTTTCATCACAAGGGCCCAAAATAAAAACATAGGAGGAAGATGTCCCTCGCTAGCATTCTGTGTCAGAACTGCAGTTGCTTTCCTAAAATTTTTAGATGAAAGGGGAATTTTTGTTGGGAGGGGGAATCTTATCCATGAACTTTCTAAATGTTCAAAAGAGGCAGCATCTAAATCCCAAACTGCCTCAGCAATATAAACTGGCCAGTCAAGCAAACACCTCTGATACTGTCATTCATCCAGCAGAACAGTTCCTGACAGAATGCCTGAGGATGGAGGTGGCTTTTGAAGGTGTAAGCCCTGCTGGATAAATGCAGAGAAAAGCTGGAAGTGATAACGAAGGGCTTGAAGGCCTCTTTGAGAGTGCCAAAGAGTGGGAGGATCTAGCAATAGACCCTTTGAAAGCTGTGCTGACTTGTCAAGAAGCAGGAAGCTGCTAGAAATTTTGGAGGGATAAGTGATGGTTGTGGGCGAATGAAAACAGCAGTACCTATATATGTGAAATTGCCTTCTATTACCTCAGAAAATGACCTCTGGACTGTGGACTCCATAGAATCTGCAGGTTTTCCAGGGTGCCAGCAGAAAAGGGTCTCTTCTCAGTGCCTGATAATTGAAATCCTGTCAGAGGAGATGGCAGAGATTGAACCTGGCACCTTTTGAATGCTGTCCATGTGGTCTGCCACAGTGGATGTCGTCAATCCTTCCAGACCTGGGACTGAGATACAGGTGTATGATTGGTAATTATGCGATATCAGAACTATGGGAAAGGACAGAATTACAGCTTCACTTGCGTCAAGGGTAGGGTTTTTGCCCAGCAGAGGAAGAGAACCAGGGACAGGAAACATTGATGAGCATCATGAGATGTACCAGAATGAGGAGCACTAGAGGGTTCCTATCCACAACTTGATGAGCTTGCCTATAGCTTCTCTTGGCATGTGTACAAATAGGAACAAGGCTTGTGGCATCCTTGGTCCCTATGCATGTACATCAGAAGCAGGTCCCCTCCCCATAAAAGGCAGTCATGACCCAGAAGAGAGGGCTCTACAACCCACTTCAACCTATGGACTGACAACCACCACTATACATAACCTGAGTGGCAGTTTCCTGTTCTAAATATTTCAGTATCAAACAAGGCTGTGTGCTCCAAATGTTATGGGAAATGCTTGGGGTCTCCGCTTTTAGATGGAGAAATTAGCAAGAAGGAGACTTAGGTAGAGTGAATTTGGAGTGGAGATCTTATCCACCAATGATACAGAGGTCCAGTTTCAGAAAGCAAGACTTTAAAGTACATATATTTTATAATGTTTACTAGAAAATTATGTAAAAAGGTACAATCGTATACTCAAGCAATAAAATATACACGCTCAAGGGCTAAGAAGAATAGAGGTGAGAGATAGGGGCTTTTAGGGTTTATAATAAAGGCAATACTACCTGTCCAGATGTGTAGATGTCCATTTAGTAATTGGAGATGGAGACATGCACAGCCATCGTGCCATGTCTGAGGGTAATGGGGGGGGACCTGTCCACATGTGGCCAAATTGAACAAGGAGGTATAGCTTGCTCTCATGTTTTATAAGGCTTGGAGGCTTCATGACCTTCCCAGAACTATAATGACACTTGATGGGTGCTGATGTGTCTTTCCTGGGAACCTGAATGGATTTCCAGCTCAAAACAATAGGTGAGAATGACTCTAGATGTCTGCCTCAATGGGTCCTGATGCGTTTAATGTTTGTAATCAATTTAGTCCAGATACTCTAAGGAGGAGTCAGGATAGAAGACAAAGGAAAGGAAAGGTCCCCTGTGCAAGCACCAGTCATTTTCGACTCTGCGGTGACGTCATATCACGACATTTTCACTGCAGACTTTTTTACGGGGTGGTTTGCCATTGCCTTCCCCAGTCATCAACACTTTCCCCCACCCCCAGCAAGCCGGGTACTCATTTTTACTGACCTCAGAACGATGGAAGGCTGAGTCAACCTTGAGCCGGCTACCTGAATCCAGCTTCCGGCAGAATCGAACTCAGGTCATGAGCAGAGAGTTCAGACCACAGTACTGTAGCTTTACCACTCTGTGCCACGGGGCTCCTTAGAAGACAAAGGATGTATGCAATGTGGCAGACATTAGCATAGAAGTGAATAGAAGGAGCTGAGTTGAAGTAAGCAGCCCTGGAGATGGGCCATTAATCAGTAGCCGAGGATTAAGTCATGAGTCATACTTACCTATGAACCCCATTGTTTTTATGCATTCCATTGGGGTGGGGGAGAGACCAGACCAGGAGGATGCCTATGTGGTAACCAGAACAAACTCAAACCATGTCTCACTCCATTTTGCAAGGAGTGTTTTCCCTTGGCCTGTTTCTGACAAGAATCCATTTGGTTCCCAGAATTGGGGACCCCATTGTCTCTCTGGTGAGGTGCTCCCATAGAGGCAGGCAGCACCTCCTGACCACAAAAAGCCCAAATGTTACTGTATCCCACATTCTGTGCCAGAGACAAAAACCAGCCATTTATGTCCTTTATGTAAATAAAGCCAATTTGCATTATGTTATAATTAACCTGCCTCCACTAGCATGGGAGAGAGTAGACAGCTTTCAAGACATGCAAATTCTTCACCCTGAAATGCTGGGAATGTTACTGTGGTGGTTGCTTCTAGAAGGGAGTACAAAAAATACGGCAGTAGCGGCAGCAGTAAGTGGCATCATGGGAACAAACCAGAACAGCATCCACAGTGACAGGCCCCGCCCCCACTCTAACTGCCCTGCTGCCATCCCAGCCCCACTCCTTCCTTTTATGCCTTCCCAAGGTGCTTGCTCTCTCACAGCACACAATGCCCTCAGAGAAAGCTCTTTAAAGGTTTATGTTCCTTCCTTTCCCCTAGCTGCTCTGGACTAAAATACTACAATTTGAAATAGTCCTTCAAAGCTCCACTTTCCCCCAGGTAGCTGTGCGGCAGTGTCCAGATGGAATCTCCACCCACGGTGTCATGTTACCCTGATAGCCAGCCTGACCAGATGAACTACCAGCCTGATAACAAAAGGAGCGAAGGAACACCCAGCTGAGATAAAGCCCATCAGTCTTCAAGGACAGAAGATGCAGGCTCTTGCCAACACACCGGCTGTACCTGGTCTGCCCTCCCCTCCAGCTGCAAGTAATTTGCTGGCATGCAGACCAGATGTAATGGTGGAGGAGGCTGGGCCCAGTGTTCCTCCAACATCCCTTAAGTGCCATTGCCATGAGTGAATATCAGACCTGAGAGCTCACTGCAGTGAGCATCTGATGAATTGCAGACACCTGTCACCAGGTGAAGCAGGAGATGAGTACTTGCAGGGATGTATACCACAATTAGCAGCGGCTAAATAACCCATGGAAAGCCAGTTATAAATCCAGGTAAGGCGAAGCTGCTAATTGTGGACACAATTTGTTCCACAGCTGTATAACCACTGTCCCTGTATCCTCCTGACCCTCTGACTAGAACCTCTGTTGTTCTGAACCCAGATTGGACCCTGGACAACCTGACTTCTGGACCCATGAACTTTGGGTTGTTTCTTGACCGCTCTCCTGACTGAACCCTTGCTGTAAGTGACTACCTGGTGCTCTCTGCCTGCTTGTCCCATGGAGCTTCTGCCTGCTGCCAACACCAGATCCACCAGGGCTAGTACACACAGTTATCTAACAGTTTCCAATATGCTTCAGAGAAAATCAGGTTTATATTTGCTCTAGAGCCAGTTTGGTGTAGTGGTTAAGTGTGCGGATTCTTATCCGGGAGAACTGGGTTTGATTCCTCACTCCTCCACTTGCACCTGTTGGAATTGCCTTGGGTCAGCCATAGCTCTGACAGAGATTGTCCTTGAAAGGGCAGCTGCTGTGAGAGCCCTCTCAGCCCCACCCACCTCACAGGGTATCTGCTGTGGGGGAGGAAGATAAAGGAGATTGTGAGCTGCTCTGAGACTGAAATTCGGAGTGGAGGGCGGGACATAAATCCAGTATCATCATCATCTTCTAGAGTAAAGGGGGGGGGGAGTCAAGCAAATTGTACTTGCCTCAGCTGGATGTTCTTTACTACAGGAGCTTCCTGCTGTCTATGGAAAGAAATATCCTTCTGTGAAGCCCTGAAGAAAGCTCTACCTTTGATCATTTTGGTGCAGCAAGTCTAATATCTTCTTAAGAGCTAGAAACTTACTTGGTTTTTAAAAAAATGAAAACTGGTGGCTCTCAGGATGTTGAATAGACCATGTTAATAGGGTTGCCAGGTCTGTGTTGTAAAATACCTGGAGACTTTGGCTGTGGATCCAGGAGAGGGCAGGGTTTGGGGAGGGGCCTCAGCATGGTACAATGCCAGAGTCCACCTTTCAAAGCAGCCATTATTTCCAGGGGAGCTGATCTCTGCCACCTGGAGATCAGTTGTAAAAGTGGGGGAGCTCCAGGCCCCACCTGGTAGTGGAAACTCTAGCCAGGTAGGATGGATTTTAAGGGGGTGTTTTTTACACTTGTACAGAATCACAAAATACATGCAGAATAGCATTTCAGAAATGGCTCTTCAAGGTCTGGAGTGACTGGTTCAAAGATGTCATTGGGACATTCCATTCTCGGGAAGATATAAGAAGAACTCATGCTTATAAATCCCCCTTAAAAAAAGATAACTGCCAGAATTACAGCACATGCACATTCTATTGTTGGTAGGGATTCAGAAGCACAAAGGACATTTGCATCTGCAATCCCCTCTATTCAGAAAAGGATTAGAGTAGAATCTCAGTGGTATGGAACCAGAGACACATGAACAGCGAATGCAATAAACACCGTACTTCCCTTCAACACAAATTCAGTTTATCCAGCGTGAAACAGAAACAATATACGGTAAGTAGCATAGCTGGGACTGACAGACAGTGAGTTAATAATCGGATCATATATAAACTGACCACAGTACATCTTCACAGCATAAAAAGAGTGTACTACAAGGCAATGTTTTCACAAGCACTATATGCCTCTTTTGGAAATAAGTTAAGCAACATGAAGCACTGTCAGACAACACTTTCTTAAGGTATGCCTGTACTACAGATAAACTGGTCCCATTCCTTTTTTCTGAGCATATTCCCAAGCTTTACACATGAGCATGCCTTTTAAGTCTCTAATTCAAGATCACTGGAGTGAGGATATCTTAAAATAAACAGGGGGCTACTGCACCCTTGGCTACAAACATCCACAGTTCCTTTTCTGTAGAAGAAGCACTTTGTGTTAAATCAGAGAAAGCCTCCTGCAGCCCTTAAGAGAGTCAGGTTTTGTGATTTAAAGACAGCATTTCAAACATTCTGACTCAGATTAAAATTCTGCCTTTACACTTGCCTATACCTTTGTACCAAGAGACCAAACACATGCACGCAAGCACACAAGTGCATGCTCACACTCAAAACCTGCTTGTACGCCAACACAATTAGAAGATGTTAATTGGAAAGAGCCACCCATGGACAACAAGTTCAGGAGGAATCTGTAAGTTGCTCTCTATATCTCCCAATGTTCCATTTTTCATTCCTGCAACTGCTATAATTATGCATCTTTTGTTATACATGATGCTTATCACACTGAACACAGTCTCTATAGTGCGAAGTTGGAGAAAAGAAAGGAAGCAGTAGAAAATTCAGGTGCAAGGTCACACAGCATAACACCTCTTTTCAACCATGCTGGGCAGGAAGTTTATTGTTCCTATAGGACCAGTTCTGTTGATAACCTTCTCCATAAACCAAACACATACTCTGAATCCCTGTTCCAAGTCTTGCCCATTTCTTGCTTCAGTTATAGAGATAAGAATGACTAGAATTTTACGCAGCCCTGGCACTCAAATTTAAAATCCACAAAGAGTGGCAGTTCATGATGCAAACTGGGGAGCTCATTCCAACAGGACATCCTTCTGCTGACATGAAAGTCACTATTTTTTGACACAGGAAACTTCAGTGGGAAGCTGCATGGAGAATTAAATGAAAGTCCAGAGGGTCCTTAAGAATTAACAACATTTATTTCAGCAAAAGTTTTTGTAAGCTCACTTCATCAGATGCATGGAGACATTTGACATAGCTAAATTTATACAGGAAAGCAGAAAAGGGTGGATGGGGGAGAAGTTACATGGAGAACTCAATGTAGAACAAGAATGGCCACATTCCTGAGGCAGAGAAAATGACTGCCATGCTGGTGGGACTAGAAAATCTGGAATTTGCTTCATTGGCAGCCATCCAGCCTTTACTGCAATCTTTCCCAAAACTTCTCAGCAAAGAAAGTTTGGGGAAGATCAGAGAAAAGCTCAGAAGGTGCATGAATGCACCATGATGCCATGGAGAAGCAGGATAAGAAAAGGCTATCAAACTCAGAGGCAAACAACAGATGTGGAAGAGGTCTACACTACAGCTATGTGAATAGTCACTGTGCTTATGTGTTGCATACTGTAAGCCAAAATGCCCTCAAAAGAGGTTGGGGAATTGACAGGTGGACAACTTTGGCTCAAAAGGATCTAGAATCTATATATACAGGATTCAACTTCCAGAAATTCTTGCTATATTTACAGAGGACACTAATTAAGTAAAACAATTATGATTTTATTACAGAAAAATACAGAACACACATATAACATACATACAGACCTAATAAAAACAGAGAGAAATATATAGCGGTAACATAAGAATGGACAAACAGGGCGATAATTACCAATTGTAGTCTTCGAGGAATGCTCCAATGACGACAAACTAGGGAGATGGGGGAAAGGACCCTCAATTGATCCCTCCAAAGTTTTACAAGGGAGATATCAGCGAGTCCCTTTAGCCGACAGACTTTGCTCCTGTGGAGCGAATACTCCTGACTCAATCCAGCATATATTGCTTGATTGTTCTTTTTACCATAACCTCCGCAAAGATTTATTTGGCAAGCTTTCTTTTTCCCCTGATTTGTCTATTCTACCACCCTGTTATTATTTATTGAGTGATACTGAGGGGGTGGTTAGTGAGGCTGTGGCAAAATTTCTGGCTGACATCCTTAAATTTAATTCTGACCATGTTTGAATGCATCTGTAAACTCGGTTTCATTTTGATTTTATCTCCAATGTTTAAATTTTTATATTCTGTGTATTTTTATCTGAATCTATTATGCCATTAAAGGTTTGGTATGGTATGGATCAGGAATTGGGGATGTATCTAAACAGCAGGAATGGGGTACTTACTAGATGCACACCTGTGGGAAGTTGGGTCAGAGGTTATAAGGGCTACCTTGAGCCCCTAGGGGGTAGGAGGTGCAGGGACAGATGACAGGTGGTCAGCTGGTACGCGACCTCAGAAAAGGGGAGGCTCCGCAATGACCATAAGGGCTGGACTTATGCGGTGGCCAATGGCCAGTTTATTAGGGACACCTGATTGGACACCCATATCCAGCCAATGAACAGACTTGGCCCTGGTTACCTGATTGGGCTTCCTGCTAACAATGGGCAAGAAGGGGGAGACTCCAGGGTGACCATTAGGGTAAAGAATGGGTGAGGGTATTGGGGTGGAAGTGATTAACAAGCTATCATACTTATCTATATGTGACAACAGAGAGTCAAATTGATACCTAAGGTGACACCCAATTTATACAATGACTATGGCCCTGAGTGAAGCTGTTCTTCCTCTTCTTTACTCCTCTACTGGCACCATCTTTTGTCTTAGGTTCCATTGGACAAAAGCTTAGGCAGTCTGGCAGGATCCACGCCTAAGATAAGCTTGATTGCCTTATGCATAAGTGACAGCTGTTGAGTACGTGAGCCTCTTGCTTCACTTTTATGGAGTCTGGCACTGCAGGAAGATAGTTGCTGATGATGTTAGCCTACCAACATGGCTTTCATGGTTAAGGTTGGAAGCTACTTGCCCGGACAGTTCCTGTCTTCTTTCATTGCAACGGCCGAGATGGTGCGCACACACAGCGGCTGAAAACCCATCTGTCCTCCTCGCTAGCACTCCTTCGGAGATACAGAGTGCTGCTACAACGCTGTGGCTGTTAGTACTCACATAAGTCTCTTACACTCTGGTAGACAAAACCCACGCTTCCCTGGCAGATGTGTGTGAGTTGAGTCTCCAGGCGCCCTGGCAACCAAACAGGTGATTACAATGTCTGTATATTACTGAAATTAGGGGTCTTTTTCTCACAATACTTTTGAGTTTTACTTAGAAATACCATAAATGATGCCTCCTGAATTTCATAGTTTGTTATCTCCACTGTTAACAACTTCTCCCTTTCTGCTGAGGGCAAAAATCAAAGGTTTATTGGGAATTTCATGTCCAGAAATCCAAGCATAGATCTGATTGGCAGGAACAGAGTGGATTTGAGGAGGGGAAAATATAACAATGTCTAGTTAGGCCCTCAAAAACCACTAAGACATAATTTCCACTTTCCTGGGCATTTTGTAATAGACATCTGGAATTCAGCACTTCTGCAGGAAAGTTTCAAAGGAAGATTCCACAAAGAAAATGGCAAAGTTGGAATTCATACACAATTTTGATTCACTCATGCTTGGAGTCAGCCGAAGCTCTTGTAGGAGTTGTCCTTGAAAGGGCAGCTGCTGCAAGAGCTCTCTCAGTCCCACCTACCTCACAGGGTGTCTGTTGTGTGTGGGGGGGGTAGGTAAAAAAGATTGTGGCACTCTGAGATTCAGGGTATAGGGTGAGATATAAGTCCAAAATCATCTTCTTCTTCTTCAATAAGGACTTGGGGTGATGAGGTCACTACAAAAAATAATTTATTCCTCCAAACTTTATTTAAAAAAAAAAACAATAAACAACACAAATGTTTTGTTGCCCTTCTTATATCTTGCACCAGAAGGTCCATCACAGAAAGTAAGCTTGTGTTCCCTCCCCAGCTCCATTTTCTCTTCCCTGTGATGGCACAGCAAGGCTACAGGTTGCAGAAGGCGAGGGGGCTCCCCTGATGGAGAGAAAGAAAAACTCCCTTTCAAGAGTGTCCCTGCCCTTCCATACAGTTTTATGAATTGGCAAAGTAAGATTAATTTACATAAAGGACCGGCACGTGGGAGTAGGCCAGATAGGCAGCCACCTAGGGCACCACCTGACCACAGCGGCGGGGGCAGGTGCCCCCCCTGCCTCCCAGGCCAGTAAACCCGCTGCCATCCCCACTCAGCCCCTTCCAGATCTGTGTTTCAGCCCCAGAAGGGGCCAGGTAAGAGTGGTAGGCAATGCATTTGCTCACATCAGAGGCATTTGGAGCTGCTCCAAATGTCTCCATTGTGAGCAAATGTGTTGCATGCTATCCCTCACCCCCAACTCAGTCCCTTCGGATCTGTGCTTCAGCTGAACAGGGACGGCAGCATGTTTGCTGGCCTGGAAGGTGGGGAGGAGGAGGGGGTGTCTGCCCCCACCCCTACTGCCAGGTGGTGCCCTAGCAGCCACCTACCTGGTCTACTCCCACACATCAGCCCTGTTTATGTACATTATGTAAATTTATCTTACTTTGTCTACACATACCCCACCCCCATGTGATATTGTCTACACATAGCTGCTATCCATGTTGACCATCCAAAACTGCTATGCTGGGGATCATGGGAACTGGACTCACAAAAGCCATACAAGACCAGGGTTGTAATAAAGAGAAAAACTGAGGGAAAATGAGTGAAAAAGCTGGCTGGATCCAACCCTTAGGAACTAGGCCTAAATGTCTTGAATGAAACTACTAAGAAAAATAATAATAATGAAAGTATTCTTAACATACAGGTCCTCCAGATCTTCAGAGAACAGTACTATGATTTTCCAAAGAAGGTGCCTCCTCAGTGTGATAACAGCTGCTCTAGCAGAAGGCGCTGAGGTAACTACAGTGATGGAGCAAGGACCTGAATAGAAAATGCTTTATTTATTCCCAAAGAAGTTATCAAATGCCAACCCGTGAACTTTTGAAGTTGTTCTGTTCTGTGGCTTGATATTTTTTTTAGATCTGCCAGTTCTACCTGAGCTAAGGGACATGTATACCTACAGCACATCAGAAGAAGGGCCAGGATCCAACTGTGACTAATGCTCTTTCTCAGATGTACAAGAGAACCATAAATAACTTGAAGAAGATTACATTGCCTGTTGATTGCAAGCTGGAACAAACAGTGTTTTCCAACATAGCAGCTTGTAATGATGCCTGGCATTGTGAGAATGCTTAATTTAATTAAATTTTCCTCCATTCAAAAGAATACACTTTGAGAAGGAGGGCTTTCTATTTTTTTAAATTTCAGGTGGGCATAAGGGCTCTTTCTTCTTTCCAAGGCTTTTTCATACCAGTACACTCAAGACACCCCTTTGTCTACCAAAGAAAAAGCAATTAAACTCAACTGACTGATCACTTGGCTAGCTCTTTTGTTTTAAAAAATACAGTGCTATAGTTAATTCCTCCACCAAAAAATAGCAAGCTTAGCAGTTCTTCTGCCACTTTCCATCCTAATGCTACCGTCACTGCTAAATTTTTCAGAAGGCCCAAGTGTTACCTGGTATATAGAATTGCCTCTGCTTGTCCTCACCTCCAAGAAAGGAAAAAGCACCACCTCTGCTATCTATATATCTAATAGTGAACTCTGGGGCCCCCATCTGTGGATACCTAAATCTGTGGATTGGGGCCACACTGATGTGAAACAGATTTCTCTGCAAACTTGGGGAACCCCACAGGTTTGCAGAAAAATCTGAACAAAAAAAACCATTGGGGGCTTAAATCCCCCTCCCAAATGAAAAAAAAAGATTGTCTGCACATGAAGACAATGCACATACCTGTAGGGCAGGTGCTTCAGGCCCTGCTGTGGCAGCAGAGAACACCAAGATCCTCTCTAGGAGCAGCTGTGGCAGCAGATGCCAAGAGGCTCTCTGGTCCGAGCTACAGTGGTGGTCCCAGACTCCACCACCACCACTGAGGCTGGGCCCAGAGGACTGAAGCTGCACCTAGCTTGATGATAGGGAAGCTGCTCTGAGCCCAGAGTGGGTTGCTTAATAGAAAACGGAAGGGGAAAATTTATCAAAGTTAAAAGATATGGGACCCCTGGGAATCATGTACCTTCCTGGGAGCAAAGCAGGGCAAACTAGTGGTTAGGAAGGGTAAGGTTAATAAGCTAGCCTTCCTCTCCTTCCCCCTCCCTGTCAAAATTACACTCACAGTTGTTTTACATAGATGCAGGTTGGTAACCATGAAACAAAATTTGGTTCTGGGTATAAGCGTTGGTGTGCTTTGTTGGTCTTAAATGTGCCACTGGACTCAGACTTTGTTCAGCTGTTTTACATGTTGAAAGAAAGAGGAGGGAGAAAGATCAAATGACATGGATTTTCACCCAGCTGCAGATACGGCAAAGGGAACAGAGAGTTTTGAAAGGTTTTAAGGAATGCAGAGGAAAGAAAACTAGAACCATGGATTACTTTTTTGTTCGTGTCTACTAATAGCATATTGAAGGGGGTGGCAGGGAAGCGGCAGTAAAGACAACAAAATCTGAGTTTTGTTTCAAGACATCTCCCCCACCCTCCAATGAAACAAAAATGTATATAGGCAAGGGATCTATATGTACATGTAAAAGTTGCAACCAACTGGTTCAGTTTTCAAGGCAAGAAGCATTAAGCACTAGTTTACTATTGCTGCCTCCACAAAGCAATCCTGGACTTCTTTGGTGGTGTTCCATCTAAATACTAACCAGGGCTGACGCTGCTAAGCTTCCAAGATCTGATGAGATGAGGTCGGGGAAGAAGAAGAAGGGGGAGGCAGAAGAAAAGAAAGAGGAGTAGGAGTAGGATGACATTGGATTTATACCTTGCCCTTCACTCAAAGTGATTTACAATCTCCTTTCCCTTCCCCTCCCCACAACAGACACCCTGTGAGGTAGGTGGGTCTGAGAGAGCTCTTCAATAACTGCTCTTGAGAGAACAGATCTGAGAGAACTTGTGACTGACTCGAGGTCACTCAGCAGCTGCTTTGAAGGAGTGGGGAAGAAGTGGTTTTCCCAGATTACTGTCCACGCTCTTAACCACTATACCAAACTGGCTCAGGGCAAAGAACTGTAGTACTCTATAAAATACATATAAACATCTCTTTCAGTATTTAGTTTAGCTGTACAACCCTGCTGCATTTAATCTATGAAATGAGTGCTTTGTGGAACTGCAATCTGAAACCCTAAGTATAACTTTGGCACTTGTAATTTCAAACAGTGTAAGCCAGTTTGGTGCTGTTGTTACAGTGACTAGAACTGGGAAGCCTGGTTTCAGATCCCTGCTCTGCTGTGAATCTCTCCAAGTGATCTTGGGCTAGTTGTTCTCACTCAGCCTAATCTACCTCACAAGGTTGTTCTGAAAATAAAATGGAGGAGAGAAGAATGATGCTTGCCACCTTGAACTCCTTAGAGGAAGGACAAGGTAAAAATTTAGGAAACAAAATAATAATTAATAATGGTTGAAGAATCCAAATGCCTTAAAATTAGCAAGCTGGTTAAAAAACAGACGTTTACCTTTATATTAAAAAAAAAATTATGTCAATCTAAGATAGGTGGCCAAGAGCTGGAATGAGATTCTGTTGATTTCCTGATCTGACACCTGCAGTTTCCTTGTGCGGCCACTATTTCAAGCACACAGATCATTTCTTCATATCCAGGCTTCGTTGGGTCCAAACTGTGGAGTCGCCATTCTGACCCCACCAAAATGCACAACGTCTTTAGGGGCATGGTCTGAATGTGAACAGTAGCCTGAGGATTTTCATAACAATCATTGTCACACAGAAATCCTGCACCAGCTGCTGAAACAACATGAGAGCAAGCTCAAATTAATCTTTTGACATGTCCCAAAAACTTGGCAGATGAGAAGGTGGGAGTTACGCAAATGAGATAGTGAAATTGCAAAAAAAGAAACCTCAAAAGATCTTTTGGTTACCAACAGGAGGGAAAATCTACAAGGTATATATTTTGTGATAGGGGATGTTAGACCACCCTCCTCTGTGGACAGGGCTCAAGATGGTGTACATCATATCAATAAATACATTTCTACATCACCATATATCAAATTCAAACCATTTAAAACAAATAAAACAATAACAGCTATGTCAAAATGGCTTAAGGACATGAGGGAGATGAGAGATGGAGGAAGCCAGACTTGGTGGCAGGCCCGTAGCCACGGTGGAGTCCGGGGTGGAGGGCCTCTTTGTTCAAACTCCTCTTTTAATCCGCATGGCCCCTCTGTTGGAATCTGCCAGCCAGTGAGATTCCTGGCCTGCAAGGAGCTGCTAAACAAATAAGCCCTTGCATGGGCTCCTGCTGCCACAGGCCTGGGAGGTGGAGGGGGAAGCGGTGGCCAGCAGCGTGGTGGAGAGGAGCAGCAGGTGACAGCTGCAGGGCTCAGGCGGCTATTGCTGCTGCTGCCATGCGGCTGAGAGGTGGAAGAGGAGGCAGTGGGGGCGTTCAAGAGACAAGCACGCAACCTCTATTTGCCCAGCAGCTTCCCTGTCAACAGCAGCATGCAGCAGAGCTCCTACAGTGATGGCGGAGGTGGGGGCCTTTCCCAGGACACACCCAAGGGCTGCAAGGCACCTGCAAAACCTGCTTCTCCCAGGCAGCTGTGACCCAGCGGTCTTGGCTTTCTACCCGGCCAACTGATGCAGTGACTGCAGCACCAGCTACCCGGCCAAGGACTTGGAGAGTGCCACACCCCTTCCTTGATGGCATGGGGCCTCAGCTTCCCCAAGCCAGCCCAGAACCAAAATCAACATGAACAAGAGAGGCACGGAGTGGAGCACATGTCTGTGTTGGGGAAGGGCTCTTTACATTTTGTAAAAATGTGACATCACTTGACATTATTTCGGGTCCCATGCCCCCCCTCCCAAAATTTTCTGGTAACAGGCCTGCTTCCCACAAAGGGGAAAGAGGAGATAAAGGAGGCCAGGCTTGTTGGTAACCATTGCTGTCCTCACCGTCATACAGGCCTTGCAGAACTGCACCACAGAGCCCAGATGTCATTAGCAGAGAGCATCAGCGGAAACTCTGGCCACAGACGAAGAATACCGACGAACACTAGCACTTTAAGAACTGTATCCAAAAGACTTTCACCTAATTGGCAGCTAAACTCCCACTCTCCACTGAGACAAATAGTTTACATCGCTGGTAACTAGAAAGATTGAATTATTTAGTTAATTAACAACTGATCATTAATTGTTTAGCACTAAGAATTATTTATATATTTATTAGCAGATTAATTTTGAGGGGTGAAATTAGGGGGTTATTTGTTAATGTGCTACTGATGTTTTAAAGTTAGCTAAGCAATTGGAGTAGGTTAGGATCAGGGATTTTAATTAATTAACTTTGAATTAATTAATAGTGAACCAGCAATCTCAGGGATGGAGTAATAGAAGGGGGGGAGGGAGGTTAAGATTAGAATAAATAAGCGAGGAGAGAAGAGACGACAACCCGGTATTAGTGGAGGACATACCGAACACAGGGGGGGGGGGATGTCTGGCCTGGGGATCCCAGTGCTCATGGGAAGGGGAAGGTACGATGGTGGGAGCAGACGGTATGATAAGGGAAGGAGGCGGAGACAAAACAGTGCTCGGCCCCCTTCCAGCCTGCGTCCCATCCCGACAGTGACAGGTAGTGGGGCTAAGAGGAGCCCGTCTCCGTCATTGGTGTTATGTAACGCCAGGTCCATAAACAATAAGACCTCAATCATTAGGGAATTCCTGCTTAAGCAGGACATGGACCTGGCTTGCGTGACCGAGACCTAGGTGCAAGATGGGGAGACAGTGGCTCTCTCCCAGATGACACCCCCGGGCTACTTGGTCTTTCACCAATCACGGACAAACGGGTGGGGGGGAGGGGGGGCGCTACTCATACGGGAGGATTACTCCTTTAGGGCTCTCCCAGCCCCAACGATCAATGGCTTGGAATGTGCCGGTTTGGCGTGGGAAGTGGGGGAAGGATTGGCGATCTGGCTGGTGTACCGTCCGCCTAATGCACCGGCCAGCGCCTTACCATCCCTGATGGAGGCCGTGGTGAGCTGGGCGTTGGAGTTCCCAAGGCTTATGGTCTTGGGTGATTTTAATGTCCATGCGGATGACATGGCCTCCAATCAGGCGATGGACCTAGTGTCTTCCACGGCGACACTGGGACTCTCCCAATTTGTTACCACCCCCACACATCAAGCTGGGCACATGTTAGACTTGATCTTTGCATCCTGGATTTTGGTGGACGATATCACTGTAGAAGCGGTGCCATGGTCGGATCACCTAGCCCTCAAGGCTCGTGTGGGTGCGCCGCCCCAACCCTGTATGGGCGGCAAGCCTATTTTGGCTCGCCCACGGAGTCTGATGGACCCGGAACAGTTCCAAATGGCTCTGCAGGATCCCTGGCCCCCCAGCGATTCCCTTGATGACCTGGTAGAGGCTTGGCATGACAGGCTATCCAGGGCCATCAACGAGATCACTCCCCGGCGTCCTCTGCACCCCCGTAGTAGGCTGGCTCCATGGTACACCTTGGAGCTACGACAGCTGAAACAGGGACTCAGACGACTAGAGAGGCGGTGGCGGCATACTCGTGATGAAGCGACAAGAACATCCTACAGAACGTTTATGAAGTCTTATGAGATGGCAGTCAAGGCCGCAAAGAAGGAATACTTTGTGGCCAGGATTGCGTCTGCAAATTCGTGCCCGGCACAATTATTTAAGATAATTGAGAATTTGACTACTCTGCCTCAGGGCAGACCAAATGTAAGAGAATTGGAAATAGGCTGTGAGGCTTTTGCGAAATTTTTTGCAGACAAGATCTCGTCGCTCCGCCAGGACTTTCCCGCCACGTTGGATACAGTATTGGAACCCGAGGCTCCGTGCCTGTCTTCTGATTTTAGTTTGGATCACTTCCACGCACTTAGCTTAGGGGAAGTCGACAGAATTCTCTCTACTGTGCGCCCTACAACTTGTGATCTTGACCCATGCCCCTCCTGGATAATTAAATCTTGTCAGAGGGAGCTAAGATATCCTGTACGGGATATCATAAATAGATCCCTCTTGGAAGGGCAATTTCCAGCATCTTTGAAAGAGGCAGACCCGGCCGAATTGGCGAATTATCCACAGGTCTCGAACTTACCATTTCTAGGTAAAGTTATTGAAAGGGCAGTGGTGGCACAGTTACAGAGATTTCTTAGACTCCCACCAGTCCGGCTTTCGTCCAGGAGACAGTGCTGGTCGCCTTGGTGGATGACCTCCAGCGGCATCTGGATCGAGGCGGCGTGGCGGTGCTGATGTTGTTAGATCTGTCGGCCGCGTTTGACATGGTCGATCATCGGCTACTGGCCCACCGGCTTGCCGACACAGGGATCAGGGGGTCCACCTTACAGTGGCTTTCCTCCTTCCTTGATGGTTGGGGACAAAGGGTGGCAATTGGGGGAGAGCTGTCCAGGAGGCACCCACTAGTGTGCGGGGTGCCACAAGGTGCAGTTTTCTCTCCGATGTTATTTAACATCTACATGCACCCCCTTGCCCAAATTGCCCGGAGGTTTGGGCTTGGGTGCCACCAATATGCAGATAACACCCAGCTCTATCTACTAATGGACGGCCAGCCTGACTGCATCCCGGAAAACCTGGACTTAGCATTGCAGGCCGTGGCAGGTTGGCTCAGGCTGAGTGGGTTGAAGTTGAATCCAACGAAGACAGAGGTCCTTTGCTTGGGTCGTGGTGCCCTTCCGGCTTTTGACGGTGTACCGCTGAAAGCGGCCCATAGGGTCAAGAGCTTGGGGGTTCTTCTGGAGCCTTCATTATCAATGGAGGCACAGATAGCGGCCACTGCCAAGTCTGCGTTTTTTCACCTTCAACGGGCGAAGCAGTTGGCCCCCTTCCTTGGGCGCCAGGACCTAGCAACAGTGATCCATGCTACGGTCACCTCGAGACTGGACTACTGTAACGCCCTCTACATCGGGCTGCCCTTGTGCCGAACTCGGCGGCTGCAGCTGGTGCAGAACGCAGCGGCTAGGCTGTTGTTGGGGCTCCCAAGATGGGAGCACATACAGCTGGGGCTGCGTGGACTGCACTGGCTGCCGGTGGTGTACTGAGTTCGTTACAAGGTGCTGGTTATTACCTTTAAAGCCCTATATGGCTGAGGACCTGTCTACTTGAGGGACCGTCTTTCCCCGTATGAACCCCAGAGAGCGCTGAGGTCAGCTGGAAAGAACCAGCTGAATATCCCTGGGCCAAGGGAGGCCAGATTGAAGACCACCCGGGATCGGGCCTTCTCTATAGCAGCTCCCCTACTGTGGAACCAACTCCCGGAGGAGGTACGGGCCCTGCGATGTTTAGACCAATTCCGCAGGGCCTGCAAGACCTACCTCTTTAAAGTAGCTTTCACTTAATACCGAGCCAAGAAAGTCCTGCTGGATATGTTTTACGTTTTAGTCACTGGATTTTATGGAAGATCTTAACTATAGCACCATAATGTTAATCTTAATGTAAGTTTTAATGATTTTAAGGATGATTTTATAATTGAAATTGTAATTATTGTATATGGTTTTATTGTACATTGTATTTACGTGTTGTGAGCGGCCCTGAGCCTGCTTTGCGGGGAGGGCGGGATATAAATAAAAAGTATTATTATTATTATTATTATTAGGCAGAGAGTTCCACCAGGCCAATGCCAGGGCTAAGAAGGCCCTGGCTCTAGTTGAGGACAGCCAGATGTCTTTCAGGCCAGGGATCACCAGGAGGTTCCTCTCTTCAGCGTGTAATGGGTTTTTGTTGGGGGGGGGGGGTGGAATACCAGGAGAGGTGATACATGTTGATATATGATATTGACACATGTATGCTAGTGTTTAGAATCATAGACTCACAGAGTTGGAAGGGACCCGGCCAAGGGTCATATAGTCCAACCCCCTGCACAATGCAGAAAACTCACAAACACTTCCCCCTAAATTCACAGGATCGTCATTGCTGTCAGATGGCCATCTAGCCTGTTTAAAAACCTCCAAGGAAGTGAGCCCACCACCTCCCGAGGAAGCCTGTTCCACTGAGGAATCGCTCTAACGGTCAGGAAGTTCTTCCTAATGTTGAGCCAGAAACTCTTTTGATTTAATTTCAACCCAATGGTTCTGTTCCTACCTTCCGGGGCCACAGAAAACAATTCCACACCATCCTGTATATGACAGCCCTTCAAGTACTTGATGGGCTGTTTGAAGGATGGCATCTCAGCAGACATCTTTTAAAGGATCACATCACATCATGGGGAAGCAATTTGAAATTCCATCACCTCTGCTAACTTACATACATAAAGAGCCACACATTTTGCACTGCTATGGCATGTAAATCAGCTGCCTCATAGCACTAGGTCTTTGTCAGTCCAGAGAAGACAATTCGCAGCAGGGTCCCTGCCTGTAAACCAAGAGGAGGATGCTGTTTGGAATACGCAATGCATTAAAGATGAGCAACTGTAATATATGCTCTGCCTCAACATGTCTTGTCAGCTCTACTTATCACTTATTTGTTTGGGTTTTCTTTTTTTCTCTCCCTACAATAGTAAAGGTTTGTATATTAATATTTCCATGCAGGGCTTTTTTGGTAGAACAAGCCCAGCAGCAACTCATTTGCATATTAGGCCACACCCCTGACATCAAGCCAGCCGGAACTGCATTCCTGCTAAAAAAAAAAAAGCTTTGTTTTCATGGAAGACATGGGTGGTTTCTACATTAGGAGGCACTTGTGTGCAGGGCCGACATGTGGGGTTCTGCTGCCTGAGGCAGAACCCTGCCGCATGCCCAATCCCCACCCCCGTCAATCTCATCATATGAGCACGCACCACACATGTGGAATGATAATGTCACACAGTGACGTCATCATGTGCCATTGTTTCTTGGTGCGCAGGGGCCGGAAGAACTCTCCCAGCCCCTGAGTGCCAAGAAACAACACGGCGCCTTTCGGTCCTGGCCCATGGAATACTCAATGGGACTTGCTTCAGAGGCAATGAGGCATGGGGTCAGCTTGCGGTCTTGCTGTAGATGAGCAGGTCGATCCTCAAGCTGCTTAACCCAGTTTAGTCACTAAAAGAAATGCAGAGGTCTGTGCATGAAATCAGGGGAGGTGGGAAATGCAGTTCCATTCAGTCCCCCCTGCGGTTCATCAAGGACATCACCCTCAAGCCCCGATCCCTCACCCAGTTAAGCCATCAGCTTTAGTTTCTGAGATTCACATGACTCCGCAGCTCCGACCCGCATGGGCAGTTCGGCCCAAGGGCTTCTCAGAGCCACTCTGAGTTTCTGCAGAGTCCAATCAAGAGTTACACGGGCTTGTGGATTATGCCCTGCAACTTCTGCCCTCCCCCCCTCCAAACCCAAGCCAGTCCGGCTGCCTCACAGGAAAGGGCCCAAGTCATCTCGTAGGAAAGGCTTTTCCACACTTTCGGGGCTGTTTCAGCCTCACCCTCACTCTGAGTTGAAATTGCTTTCTGAGTAATCTCTGCCGCTCACCCAGCAGGCAGAGCCGCTACCAGACTTGGGGAGGCTTTGGAGATTTCAAAGGGGCGCACCTGAAACGGGTGAGAAGACCAATCCCCCCTTCCCAGACTACACCTCCACACACACATACACACACACATCCCACCATTGGTGCTCTCCAAACTCGGAGAGTGCCCAGGACTGAAAGGCGCCCCATTGTTTCTTGCCACGCAGGGGCTGGGAAAGTTTTTGCACGCCCTTGCACGCCCAAAAACAACGCATCCCCCCAAGAGCCGGCACCCGAAGCAACTGCCGAATGTTGCCTTATGGATGCGCCGGCTCTGCTTGCATTGTTTCCCTGTTGCCAGAGTGGCTGCAGATAAAATGCAGTGGCAACAGGGCTTCCACAGGGCAGTTTTCCCTGAAGTTTTCCTATCCCAGTCTCCTAGCAATGGCCATCCCCTCTCCTGTGGGCTGCTGGGGATTTTTTGAACTTTCCCACCCATGTGGCAGCCAAGGTAGGACAAGCTTGAGGCTTTGTTTGGTTGTGATGAGCATGGGAGGCATGGTCCTGGATTTTTATCTGCTGTCACAGTGCTGTCCAGTCCGCCTGTCTTCTTTTTCTCACTTGGTTCCTCTTCATGTGTTGAACTTCTCTTAACCTTTGGCATGATTGCTTCAGAGTCTGCCTTCACAAGTTGTGTGTCTTGTTTTGATGTTTCATCATTGCACAAGAGCCGGTACTAGTCATCTGCCTTTTCTGAGTCACATGATGCAGTCCCTTCTCTACTGACTCTGCTTTTGTCAGTGAACCACATGTCTGACATAGACTTACAGTTGCCAAGTGCCCTGTGGCTGCCAGCAGGGGACTTTTTTTGTATGTGCTATGTATGAGCAGTGCAATAACATCACCTAAGAGTGACGTATCGCGCCAGGCACGTCACGTGGGGACGTGCCTGGCGCGATACGTAGGAATTAATGGAAAACTCTATGGTTTTGTGTGGGGACGCTGTAGCAATTTGAGGGGCTTTATGTTACTGTAGAATTCCTCCCCCCGAATTGCTAGAGCGTCCCTACATGAAATCATAGAATTTCCTATGAATTCCTAGATCATTCCCACACGACATGCCCAGCATGATACATCACTTCTGGGTGCCGCACATGCTGCATGGCAATGGGACTCTTGAGGGGGGCAGGGATCCCCTTGGTAGCCTCTTCCCTGCCAGTGGGTTGGGACCCACAAAACTGGGGGATCCCCTGCCCCCAGTGGGAACTTGGTAGCCCTCTGGGTACAGCGCTCTATACCCCTTACTTCCAGAATCATATCCCACAAAAGCACTTCAACTGGTTCTGGGATCTATGTTTTGTCTTTTCTCCTTGGGTTCAGTCATGAAGGCCTGCATCCACAAGTGTGCATTTGCTCATCTCCAGTAAAGATCTCAGTTTGCTTTCAACAGTGCCATTCTGCTCAAGTGTAAAGCTCACCAACTTCCTGTGCTGGATATCTTCTTCTGCCCAGAAAGTTTGTGTGCAATGTGATATAAACTCACCACCATTATCCATCTGTAGCACTTGAGGCTTTCTTCCAAACTTGTTAGAAACCATAGCAACATATCTCTTGAGGAATTTGTGAATTTCACTCTTTTGCCTTAACAGATATGCAACTGAGTACCTTGAGAAATCATCCAGAAAGATTAAATCTATTTCCTGCATCCAATGTTTCTTGTACTGGTCCAAGGACATCAACACTATGAATTAATTCTAATGGCTTGCTAATACATTTCTTGGTTCTCGGTAGAAATGAGGGTCTAACTCCTTTTGCTCTTATGCAACATGCACATTTGTTTATATCACTGATGTTACATGGGTTTGCTTCAGTGGCTAGGAGTGCAGAGTGTGCTGTGACTAGATGCTTCACTGTCTATTAGCCACTTATTCTCCTTTGATTCTCCTTCAGCATCATCCTAAATAAGCTTAGTAATTAGTAAAAAAAACCTTCTCCCTTTGTATGCTACACCATACTTTTGACTTTTAAAATTGCCTCTCAATTTGTTTATAGCTTGTGTCCTGTTCCTGTGCATCTTAGAAAAAACTATCCTTAGCTGGTGGCTCTCTACATTCCTTTGTAAAGTGACTTCTTGGCTGGGAGCAGACTAGCAACCTGATGCGGCAGCCTCCCATCCCAGAAGAAAGCTGGCAGAGGGGAAAGCGCCCCAGGGGCAGTCAGACAGCATGCAGCTAACTACCAGAATGGGCCACGAGCACTGAGGAGGTGTGGTCACACCACACAAGCAAAGGGGAGGCGCTTCCCTGGCACTCCCTGGCTATTCAGATGACTGGGAAAGGTACCCCAGAAGCACTTTAGCGATTTGCTACCACTTTGTAAGATGGTAAGGAAGATGGCAAAGGACGAGGTAAGGGCAGGAGTGAGGCAGGACCCAGATGTAGGTGTATGGCCATGCAATTTCAATTCAGATTCAGGGCATTCCTGAAATGGTCCAAATCAACTCTCTGGACTCAGCCCTTGTATTGTGGTTAAACCAATGTGACAATTGGTTTTTCTCCCTTTCTCTAGGTGGGACTTGCTCTTTCAGGTTCTTTCTAGAAATGTGACTTGAGCTGTTTGGTGATTCAAATTTAATAAGCCGCTTTGAGCATTTTCTCCACAATTCTTTTAGTGCCTGATTGAAAGTTTTGCATCTTTCTTTGGGTTTTGACTCTGCACACTCAAGAATGCAGAAAAATCCTCCCCCAAAGTCTCAAGCATAAAATTTGGCTTTTGTTCAGAACTTAGATTAAAGCCACAGATTGATAGATTTTCAAACACCTGCCTCAGTCCAGATACATATTTTCCACAATTTTTCCTGGAATATAACCTTGTTTTGCAAAGTTTTCTTATCCATACTCCTTTGTAATTTAATATTGGTAAACCCAAAAGACTTTTCTAAACATTTAAGCATTTCTTTTGCAGCTTTCATTCAAACATGAAAGTCTCACTGTCATCCAATGATCCCATAATAATGTTCTTGACAATCCCATTTTTGATTATCCAAACAGTCCAGTTCCTTGCCTTTTGGTGTTGGTTTTTCTTCCTCTGGGATTTCAGCAGCTCCTTTTGCTTCAAGGAGTATATGAAATCTTTTAAGTTAACTTCCAAATTTCTCAGCAGTAAGCTTTGGGATCTCCAAATATCTGCTAGATTCAACCGTCCTTATCACAGCAACGTGGAGTTGAAGAATTGAGAATTTGTTTAAGATTTTTTTAAAAAACACAAGGGAATCTGCTAATTAAAGACTTTAAGTCCTTTTTAAACAACTCTGCACCCATAACCTTTTGGGTTAAATGTTAAAAAAATCATTTAACTTGGAAGCACAAAAGCTTTATGCAATAAAGAAATTTACTTACAAAGGTAGAAGCACAACTTACATGACACTCAAGACATTCATGTAGGCTCTCCCGAATCTGGTAGACAGAGGTGTACTGCCTCAGAATTCAGAGATTCTGTTTCTTGTCTTTTAAAGCTTGTCTGTGCTAGGGGCCAACACTACACCTTTGGCTAAGATGCCTCTAAGGATACTTGTTTTAGTTCAGGTAGTAAAAGAGTCTAGTTTCACAGCTCTTAAGGGAGCCTCCCTGAAATGGCAGACCAAAGTGTTCAGAGAGACAACAGGCTCCTCCTGCAACCTCTTGGGTTTTGTAGCCATCTCTCAATAAGATCAGGAGGTGGAGGGCTCCTTCATTCCTTCCAGGCCAGTGTTTCTTTGATTTGTCTGTATTAAAGACCAAGAAAGCTGCTGCCTGCTTTTCATTGGTGCCCTGCAGTGTCTTGCTCTGTGCTCTTTAAGGACAGGTAATTGACAATCTGAGCAAAGGTGCCTGTGTTTGAAGTGACAGATAGATGAATCTCTTGAAATTAGGACAGACACAGCACAGGCCGCTCATGCTGCAAGGATGCAGGGAAGGGGGAGGGGGGGAAGCATTGATGTCACAGGTATGGAAAAGTAATTGCAGCTTCTTTTAAGCCCAATATTAAAATGTGGTTTAAACCATGAAACAGAGTGGTTCTTGGCAGAGTTTAGCCCAGTTTAATTGGATCCGCTAAATGGCATAAATCTTGATGGATGAAATGAAAAGTGTTCTAATCTCTGTGCTGTCTACAAGCTTTAACGGAGACAGCTTCTCAAAGGGAACCACACTGATCAGAGAGAATTTAAGATCCAAAATTTCACATTTCCAAAAGGATTCCAAAATGCATTTTTTAAAAACTTGCCCACCTTTTAAAATTTCCCAAAATCTATCAAGCTATGACATTGCAATTAAGGGGAGAGTGCTCTGTTTCTCTTTGCAATGAATATTTAAGCCTCTTCTTCTGAATAAGTCACCTATAAATCAATCTGCCATGATGGCCTGATGCCACAATCGGTTGTCTTCTGTTTGTTTAGAGCACAGCACATGGAATGCTCTGGCACTAATGCAGAGAGTCACCAGCTGAGCCACTGTACCAAACAGAATGGAATGGGGATACAATGGCATGAGTCAGCATTACTCCACCAGCAACCAATGGCATGAGTCAGCATTACTGCGCCAGCAACAACTACTGTTGCTTAGATAGAGCATTGCAACTTCATGCAAAGATCAAGGATGGCAGGTGAGGTAACAGCCTAGACTGGAGGAATGACATACATATGTAGGAGGTTCAAAGGCCTTTTTTTGTCATTACAGGACCAGCTTTGCCACCACTATCCTGCGCATCACATACATTATCTCCTGATATTTCTGTTATTTAAAAACAGGCTCATAACATTCAGCAATGTAGACTTTTGTAACCAGTGATGTAAGTAAATTCAGAGCTGGGATGGGATATAAACATTCCTGGCTTACAGCTTCCAGGTCAGTTAGGAGCCAAGCTAAACCTCTCTGAAATTCAGCTCCACTCCTAATGAGCTTGACCAGCACCAACTCCTTGCCACACTTTCCTTTAAATCTTGGTATCTGCAGTGTTGCTGCTATTTAATGAAGAATACAGCTGCAGCGCTTGTCTTAGCCACCAAGAGGTAAGTTTTAGGAACAACAGAAGCAAGAGCAACAGGAAGAGATTAGACAGGTCTCCAGGCTCCAGGAGAGAGGGTGCTTTGGGATATTCTGATGACCTCGCCAAGAGCTCCAGCTCAGATTGAGATGTAATTTGATCCTTGTTGTATATGTGATCTGATATATGTATGATGTTCTTACCTGGCTCATTGGAGCTTGTAGGACTGAGATTGGGGACTCGGGAACAATAGGCAGCAGGATCCAAATCCTCGCTGTCCTGCTCCAATCACGGGCCCCCTGCCGGTTTGAATGGTCCAATAGCATGCTAGCGCGGGAGCCTAGAAGTGTATATATAGTTGGCCCCGTTGGCCCAGTCTTCAGTCTTAGAGCACAGCCCTATACTATGCTGTGATAATAAAAAGAGCTATGAGCACTACCACCTCACCTCTTCCTTGCATTGAACCCACTATATTATAATCCTGATTTGAAAGAATTCCAAATTAGCTCATTTTCAGCAAGCCGATTCTGAACTGAGTCCAGCAAAACTTGCAAAGCGGAGCCTGAACTATTATGCATACAAGCTGAAGCAGATGAGCAGAAGCCTCTCATTCTCTGCGTAAAATACATTCCATACCTATAAACTATCAAGTAAAGGAAATGTAGGATTTTCCCTGTATGCATGCTAGCTTTGCATACTTTTTTTTTTTTTTTTGCTGTCAAGTACAGCTGACTTCTGGTAACCCCATAGAGCTTTTAAGGCAAGAGATGTCCGGAAGCAAGAGACTCACATGCCTCTGCATCAAGACGCTGGACTCCCGTGGGGGTCTGCCATCCAAATACTGACCAGGGCTGACATTGCTTAACTTCCAAAATCTGATGAGATCTGGCTAGCCTGGGCTATCTAGGTCAGGGCATACATAGGGAGCATTAAAACCTCATATCCAGGGCTTTTTTTGAGCAGGAACGCAGTTCTGTCTGGTTTGGCATTAGGGGGTGTGGCTGGGCTTTTTTTACCAAAAAAATGTCCTCTGCAAAACAATGGTGATGTCAGGAAGTGTGCAAATGAGTTCCTGCTGGTTTTTTCCTACAAAAAAAGCCCTGCTCACATCCTCATACTTCAGCTTCCACTGGTATAGCCTTGCAACAGGTACATCATATGGGACTTGTGCTTGCTCAGTTCAGCTTACTTTGAAACAATCAATATTGTTTTATGGTGTCAGGGCCACTGGACAAGAAGATATTTTAAGAAGATATTGGATTTATATCCCGCCCTCCACTCCGAAGAGTCTCAGAGTGGCTCACAATCTCCTTTACCTTCCTCCCCCACAACAGATACCCTGTGAGGTGGGTGGGGCTGGAGAGAGCTCTCACAGCAGCTGCCCTTTCAAGAACAACCTCTGCCAGAGCTATGGCTGACCCAAGGCCATGCTAGCAGGTCCAAGTGTGGAGGAGTGGGGAATCAAACCCAGTTCTCCCAGATAAGAGTCCACACACTTAACCACTACACCAAATCGGCTCTCCTTTGGTATGAATCTTTCCTTTAAAATCACATGTTTTAACCCTGTTTAACCATGGTACCTGTTTCAGTATAGCCCATTTGAATCTTTACCAAGCCACATGCACCTGTGTTTTCCAGCTACTCAGAACGGCAAATTGATTCATTTCACTAGACATGCTCAGTATAAAGAGATTCACTGGAACGATTTGTAGCATAACTAGATAATAATTGTTTTTCCAATGGCAGATAGCATCACATCTTAGTAGTTTTATTTCCTGTGTTGTGGGTTCTTTCTTTCTTTCTTTCTTTCTTTCTTTCTTTCTTTCTTTCTTTCTTTCTTTCTTTCTTTCTTTCTTTCTTTCTTTCTTTCTTTCTTTCTTTCTTTCTTTCTCTCTTTCTCTCTTTCTCTCTTTCTCTCTTTCTCTCTTCTTCTCTTTCTCTCTTCTCTCCTTCTCTCCTTCTCTCCTTCTCTCCTTCTCTCCTTCTCTCCTTCTCTCCTTCTCTCCTTCTTTCTTTCTTTCTTTCTTTCTTTCTTTCTTTTTCTTTCTTTCTTTCTTTCTTTCTTTCTTTCTTTCTTCTTCTTTCCTCTTTCTCTCTTTCTTTCTCTCTTTTGTTTTTCTCTCTCCCCCCCCTTCTCCTTCTTTCTTTCCCCACACTTCTCCCCAATGGGAACCCCAAGCTGCTTACATCCTTCTCTGCTTGTCCATTTTATTTTCACAACAACCCTGTAAGGTAAGTTAGGTTGAGAGTGTGTGACTAGCCCAAGTTCACTTAGCAAAGTTCCATGGCACAGTGGGAATTTGAACTGAGTCTCTCAAATCCTAGTCTGGCACTCCAGCCATCACACCACATTGGAAATTCAGTGTTTGGCATTTGGCAGAAGAGATGCATCAATGCGTCAAACTATTGATTGGACTTATGGAGTTATGGAGAGCTTCACCCCTTCTCTCACTGCCAGCAGTTTCTAGACATGGCTTGGATATATGGGCTGAAATATCTCTGTTTCTTATTGTAAATTTCAAGATGCAGATAGCAAAAACCGCAGCATGAATTTTTAAAAAAATATGCCAAGAAAGCTGTTGACGTGCAACAAATACCCAAGTTTTTCCTTGGGGTAAATTAAAAGAAAAATATATTAAAAAACAGAATTCTAATCTGATTTGTTCTCCTCCAAGTTATTCCATAGTTCATATTTAATAGATGAATGGACAGAAAAATCACACTGTGCTTGCATTTGCTCTTCATATAGAAGTTAGTGCAGGGGGGAAGTTAGTGCAGGGGGGAAAAACAAGGCTAATCTTAGCTTTAGAGAGAAGTTGCATTTGAAAATATGCCTGGAATCAGCTGGGCATTAAATCTTTTTTCTAACCCAGTGGTTTCTGTTGTGAATATACAATCGCAGTAGCCTTGATCTCCAGTCTACAGAGTTCTGTTCTCCTGGAGAAAACAGCTGCTTTGGATGGTGGACTCTACAATATTATTCTCTGATGAGATCCCTCCCCTTCATAAACTCCGCTGTCCTTAGGCTCCGCCCCCCAAATCTCCAGGAATTTCCCAAACCAGAACTGACAACCCTATCCTGAAGGCCTCTGTGCTGCTGGAAGGCTTACAGTACAGTAAGTGAATGCTTTTTGCAGTTCCCGTTGTTACAGTAACCTTACTAAAAGGAACTCTGCATGCATGGGGCCAGATTATTTCCTCAACGCTGCAAAAATGGTTTACTTCAGGTGGTTGTGCGTTTATCTGTTAAAACCTTTGTTTCATATTTTTAAAAGCTGGGGTGTTTTTCCATTGAAAACTGTTGTGGGTTGGGGAGGGTTGCCAGTCCTTGGCTGGTAACTCCTAGGAGCACTGGTAGGGTTGTAGGATTGCCAGGTCCAACTCAAGAAATATCTGGGGACTTTGAAGGTGGAGCCAGGAGACTTTGGGGGTGGAACCAGGAGCCAGGTTGTGACAAGCACCATTGAACTCCAAAGGGAGTTCTGGCCATCACAGTTAAAGAGGCCATGTACCTTTTAAATGCCTTCCCGTCATTGGAAATAATGGAGGATGGGGGCACCTTCTTTGGGGGCTCATAGAATTGGACCCTCTAGTCCAATCTTTTTGGAACTTGGAGGCTATTTTGAGGAGAGGCACTGGATGCTTTGCTGAAAGTTTGTTGCTTCTAACTCTAAAAACAGCCCCCCCAGAACCCCAGATACCTACAGATTGATTATCCATTATACCCTATGGGAACTGGTTTCCATAAGGTACACTGGAGTCCCCAGCAGACATTTCCCTCCCCCCCTCCCTGCTGCTTTCTGATAACCCTGAAGTGAGGGGAGGGCCTCCAAACTGAGGGAACCCCTGCCCACAACTGGTCTGTGTTGGAAAATACCTTTGGGGATGGACCCAGGAGAGGATGGGGTTTGGGGAGGGGAGGGGCTGCAGCATGGTACAATGCCATAGAGTTCACCCTTCAAAGTAGCCATTTTCTTCAGGGGAGCTGATTTCTGCCAGCTGGAGATCAGTTGTAAAAGTGGGAGATCTCCTGGCCCCACCTGGAGGCTGGCAACCCTAAGCATTGAGGGGGCTGGGAGTTCAGAAATCGGTGTTGTGCAGTGCTCATAGGAATTTCCAAAATCTCTGTGGTAAAACTTATTGAGATTTGAGGAATTCCTAGAGTATCTTGTGGATCCATTTTAAAAGCAAGTACTTCTTCACCCAAAGGGTGATTAACATGTGGAATTCACTGCCACAGGAGGTGGTGGCGGCCACAAGCATAGCCACCTTCAAGAGGGGTTTAGATAAAAATATGGAGCAGAGGTCCATCAGTGGCTATTAGCCACAGTGTGTGTGTATATATAAATTTTTTTGCTACTGTGTGACACAGAGTGTTGGACTGGATGGGCCATTGGCCTGATCCAACATGGCTTCTCTTATGTTCTTATGTTCTTATGCTCTTACTGTTCCGTTTAGCAGCAATGGGAGTTTGCAGCCCAAATTCACAACACCAGGTTAGAAACTCACGGATGTACTTCTAGGTCACATGGTCAATGACATAAACACATCACTGCATGTCAGATGGATCTCCTTTTGGGGGGTAAGTTCTCACCCCATTGGCCCACTAGTAGCAAGGAGATAAGGCCTGTCAGCAGGGGACCCCTACTTCCATGGGGTGGGGGTGGGGGGCCTGGCAACCCTTCTTCGGGACTGACACCAAAGCTGGGCCATCAGAAATGCGCACATCCAGCTTATGTTTCAAAGTTTTCCTGAGCTCAGTTTGGGTGAGAAGACAGTATGGGTGTAAGAACCCCTTCCACAGTGGGATTACAGAGTAAATTGTGTTCATTCGCAGACACTCTAAATAAACCTTGGGGATCAGTTACATGGCACTCCACAATCCCTTATGGTGGTGATAGATGAGGAGGTTATAAAAAGTATTCCAACAATACTCTGATGTTTAATCTGTGAGTGATAGGCTCATCTGCAGACATTTGTTCAGCACAGCCCAGATACAGGTAATCTGATGGAAATTCAAGCACAGTATGATTTAGTTAGCACATGGAGTTAATGGCCAACATAACACACAAGAGACAGTCATACCAAACATGTTTCTTCTACTAACACATCTTCTTGTCCATGCATGTGATGATAAATAAAGAAGACTCCACAGGTTTGTGTAGCAGTGTGTCTTCCAATATGCCCTGTTTTCTTGAATGCTTGTAATACATGACAAGTGGATTAATACCAGGTTGCAGGGGAATGACATTACAACTGAATTTTATTATTTTAAAAGAAAAGTAGAATACACAGTTCCATCTTTTCTAGTATGATCACTCAGTCTTTTGAATCATGAAAAAATCTTACTTTCTATGACAAATGCAAACATCATAAATTGTGTATATTTTGAATAGTTTTAGAGCCAGACAGAGTTGGTGGGAAGTAAAGGGCTGGATCTAGGCAGCTTTTCCACTATTAAAAAAGAGAGGAAGTGGTCCCTTTGACTACCAAAAATGCTATGTGAGGAATAGGCATGAACAAAAACCATATGGGATGGGGGCCATAGTAAGGAAGACAATTAGGTGAGATTGCTGGGGAAAGATGGCTGGATCCAACCCATAATATTTGGGTCATTTTAATAGGCATTGAGAGCATGGAAACAAAATGATACAGAATTAGATTCTTGCTGTGTCTCTGACCTAATCCATTCTTAAGCATTGTATGCAGTGCCAATTTGCTCTGGATAATTATCGATCTGAGGAACTGTGATGTTCAGCTCATATATTTGTAATTGTTTGCTGCCTTGGGGAACCTAAATTGGATGGAAAGGGGGTAGAAAATATACTTTAAACAAAATTATGCACTGGAGAAAAATAAGTGTGGCATTGCAGAGATGAAAACTGATTACACTGATAAAAGGGGTGTAACTTACTGTAACTAGTGCTAAATCAGCAAATATCTCCATGTTGGAGAGGGGAATCTTTAATATGTAAGCCCTTATTTGTATATTTATGTTCTGCTATCAGGATCTAAACCGGGATGGTGTAATGAGCCGGTTGTCACATTTGGAGCAGGAAGACCCCGCTTCGGATATCTGCTCAGCTATAAAGCTCACTGGGGTAATTGGGGGGACAGCCTCTATTTCTCACCCTAAAATATCTGGGTGTGGTGAGAATAACTGAAAGGGAACTGAAGTTTAATGCCTGGATTTCGTAGTGTTAAAGGTTTGCTCTCATATGATGATGATGGTGATGATATTGGATTTATATCCCACCCTCCACTCCGAATCTCAGAGCCGATCACAATCTCCTTTATCTTCCTCCCCCACAACAGACACCCTGTGAGGTGGGTGGCGCTGAGAGGACTCTCACAGCAGCTGCCTTTTCAAGGACAACCTCTGCCAGAGCTATGGCTGACCCAAGGTCATTCCAGCAGGTGCAAGTGGAAGAGTGGGGAATCAAACCCGGTTCTCCCAGATAAGAATCCGCACACTTAGCCACTACACCAAACTGAAGTATCCAATCAATGTTAGGATATGGTGCAGTCTACAAGGAAGCTTTCCATTCAAATAAATTGGAGTTGTGCATGAGTTATGGATCTAGCCTTGTTGATCGAAAAACAGGTCACCACTCTTGCCAGGATTGCCTCTCTCAGTGACCTCTGGCTTGTAAATTGGCTCCTCAGTTAGTCTCTGCTGACCTAGCCATGTTCAGCCACACCTTCATAATAATCTGATGATTGGACTGCTATAGCACACTATATGTGAGGCTGTCTCTGCAAACATCTCAGAAGCTTTAGTGGGTATCAAACTGAGCAGCAAGACTCCTGGCTGGGATCAGCTAATTGTAACACATAACTCCGGGGCTGTGTCAGCTGCTCTGCTCTGGTTACCTATTTGCTTCAAGGTCCACTTCAAGGTGCTGGTTGTGAGCTTTAAAGTCCTTCATGACCTTCATGCTTATTGATCCATATCTCCTGATCAGGGGGGAGGTTTGTTGAAAAGGCCCAGCAGGAACTCATTTGCATACTAGGCCACACCCCCTGACACCAAGCCAGCTGGAACTGCATTCCTGTGTATTCCTGCTCAAAAAAGCCCTGCTTCTAATATACTCCCAGGTCTCTTATGATCTTCAAGCAGCATTCTTCTGGTGTTAACTCTCTCCTAGGATTGCCTCTGTGGAAACAGCTAGGTCATGGGCTTTTTAAAAATAGTAAATCCAGTCCTTTGAAATGGATTAACAGACTGGGTACTGGCAGGAACCATCACTTTTTGCATTCCCGAAAACACGTAGGGCTATTCTGTTCCAAGGGCCATTTGGTAAGGGGGTAAACTGTTCTGGCTGATTTGACCGCATTTTTTGTTCCATGCATTTAAAATCTTTTCTCACTGGGTGGCTGTATTTGTGTGCTTGCACCTTGGTGTTGTATTGTAGGGTTGCCAGCCTCCAGGTGGCACCTGGAGATTTCCTGCTACTACATTTGATCTCCAGATGACCAAGATCAGATCCACTGAAGAAAATGGCTGCTTTTGGAGGGTGGACTTTATGGCATTATACCCTGCTGAAGTCCTTCCCCGCCCCAAAACCTGCCCTCTCCAAGCTCAGCCTCCATCCCCAAAATCTCCACTTATTTCCCAACCCAGAGCTGGCAACCCCAAATGCTAGCTAACTTGAGGCAGTGGAGATAAGGCAGGGTATACATGTTTAAAATAAATACATTTAAAGCCCACAGCCACTCAAAATCAGGAAATGTTCTAAGGCAGAGTACTTGGCTTCATAGTATACACTTCTGACTGTTGCACTTGACTGAAATGGTGTGGCACTGCTGGACTAACACAAACCTTTAAGAATCCTTAAAGCCTGAATTCTCTATGGTCTCTACAACTATCGTTCTAAACTACCAACCACTGGACTGGAAATGGCCAATATAAAACACCAATCTTTAAAAAGACCTAGAAAATTGCAGACCGGGCCGCTGTAGACCTGCCCCCAATAATTACCTCAAAGCATTCTAAAAGCTAGAATAGTTACACTTTGCTTATGTATAGTAATTGTAGCTGTCAGAATGTTTTTATAAATAACAAACTTGGCTTGGGTTTCATATCGATAAACCTTGCTTGGGTAGAAGAAAGAGCTGGTTTCATTGCCTCTGCTTTTAAAGGTTATCAGCAAGTATGTAGATTTGGAGGGGGGGGGGTGATCTAGATTGTATATTGAATTTCCAAAAGCTTCAAAAAGTCTGCTTTTTCTGAAAACTTAACAATTATGGATAGGGGATGGCAGCCTGAGACAGGATCTGAGACAGAAGGTAGACATAATTGGACCAGTTTCCCACACAGCAAGGCCTTCCAAGGAATCTGCACTGGGACTGGAACAACTGAAAGTAATTGTAACTTGTCAGAGGGCCAGTTGTGAGGTACTGATGTTTGCCAGTGATGTAGAATTGAAAAGTTCCTGTGTCTTTCACTTGAAGTGTTGTGACTAGCATCTCATCAACCCATATTTGGCCTACTGAACCCCATCAATCAGAGAGACATGTACTGCTTATGTTGGTAGTGTACCATAATCTTTCTGCCACTTTATAGCTAACTGGGTGTGAGGAGAGAATGTGTAGTTTCTTAAAAGGAAGTATCAGAGTTCTAGACTATTGACGTGGATACCAAGTGGACTTTGGATGCACTGTGGGAGTGGACATACAGATGGGAATAGTACAGTCACAGACAGTTTCCATTATGATTTCAGAAAGCACTCTCTGATCTGCTTGCTTGGTAAATCTGGCCCTGATTCCAATAGAAACCTTTTTAAAAAGAGCAGCACAACATGGTGGATGGGTAGGGTTGCCAGCTTCAGGTTGGGAGATTCCTGGAAATTTGGGTGGTGGCGTCTGGGGATTGTGGGGTTTGGGGAGCAGAGAGACTTCATCAGGGTATAATGCCGTACCATGCACCTCCAAAGTAGTCATTTGCTTCAGGGGAACTGATCTCTGTCACCTGGAGATCAGCTGAAATCCCAGGAGATCTCCAGCTACCATCTTGAGGCTGGCAACACAATGAGGCAGGTCACATTCAGTGGTTCTCTGTAGTACAAATACACTGTTGTGCACTATTTGTGCTATGCCTATGATTATATACAACTCTCCAACAAGCAGACATGACCCACTACTCCAGACATTGGGCACTAGTAACATAACTAAGTCATAGTACTTTCAGTAACAAATGCAATTTCTTTAAAGGAGAGAGAAGATTTTTGCAATTTCACATCCATTTTGCTGTCATCATTAATAGCCAGACTACATCTCCAGAAACTTGAGATAGTATCTTATGTCTCCATTTGACTCTCTCTTGCATGGTTATGCTGTGTCTTGACACTTAGCTGGTGTATCCATTATGCCTAATTGTCATGACTTTTTGACACTAATCATCAGCATAGACTTGCATTTCTCTCAAATCATAATGTGCTGTTAAGAAGCAAGTACAGGAAAATATGAATTCTAGTGAAATATCTAAGAGCGACATATTCGCTGGTTCTGTTGGAGGTTTTTTTTTTGTTGGGGGGGGGGGGTGGTCAGATTGCACTGCCAGAACACTTGTCTAGAATCATGAAGTTTTCTTCTGTCTTCTAGTATAAAATTTACCTTCGCTGCCCCACCACCCAAATTTATTTATTTCCTTCCTTCCTTCCTTCCTTCCTTCCTTCCTTCCTTCCTTCCTTCCTTCCTTCCTTCCTTCCTTCCTTCCTTCCTTCCTTCCTTCCTGTTATTTATAGCCGAGGGGTGGGGTGGGAAGGGTATCCAGCTCCAGGTTGGGAAACTCCTGGAGATTTAGGAGTGGAGCCTGGGAAGGACAGAGACCTCAGTGGGATACAATGCCATAGAGGCCAACCTCCAAAGCATCCACTTCTTCCACAAGAAGTGATTCCTGGCTTGCTTTATTTGTCCGCCTTGGCTACAATCTCATTTTTACTTCCTTCAGTTCTAGTTCTGTCTAGATCATCCTGTGTAGAGTACCATATAGATTGGATACCCAGTTCCTGACTGGTCCCCTATTACCTCAAACTACCCATTACTTTTTGTATGCTACCCACCTTCCAAGAAGCTCAGAGAAGTCTGTAGTTGGTTCTCTTCTCCCTATTCTATCTCCATAAGAACCCAGTCGAGTAGGATAGGCTGACAAAAAGTGACTGACCTAAGATCACCCAGTGAGCATCACAGCAGACTGGGGATTTGAACCCATTCCCAGCACTCAATCTCTGCCTCTATCTTAGCCTCCCATGTGCCATTCACTGTTCTGCCCAGCTTCATACTCCTATCATAACTTTGGCAGTCTACAACCTAGGACCAGCAGGGTCAAACCAACATGCTACATGCAGCCATGTGTATAAGATGAGCCCTGCTGGATCAGATCTAGGGCTTCCAGCCTCCAGGTAGTGACTGGAGATCTTCTGGAATTACAACTGATCTCCAGGTGACAAAGATCAGTTCACCTGGAGAAAATGGCTGTTTTGAAAGGTGACCTCTATGGCATTGTACCCCACTGGGGTCCCTGTCTTCCCCAAACCCCACCCCCAAAATCTCCAGGTATTTCTCAGTCTGGAGCTGGCAACCCTAGTCAAGTCCATCTAGTCCAGCATCCTGTTTCACATAGTGCCAACCAGCTGCCCTGGAAGGCCAACAAACAGGACATAGAGTTGAAGGCCCTGAAGTTGCTTCCTAGTATTGGGTTTCAGAAGTTTATGGGCTCTGATTATAGAGGCTCCTTTTGCTCTCTTTATGAAAAGTAGCCACTAATGGATGTATATTTTCCTTTCAGCAAGGTATCTGCTCAACGTTGCCTATCCCAAGCTGTTTTATATCACACAAAAAAGCAACCGGGATTGTAATTTTGAAAGAAGAAAAAGCAGCAGAGAGGCAAGTGTGAAGCAGTACATCCTTTCATTGTAACCCTTAAAACTCCTTGTGGTTAAAATCAGAAAATGATTGAGAAATAATACATCCATATATGTGCACAATGGGTCATTTGACCCACAATCTCTTTCTACTGATGCAAGGAGTAAAATAATTCCTCTTGTTCACTTTCTATTTTGCATTAGCAACATTCACAGATGAAACCAAAGTATGTGATGTGCTATCTCTCTTTGGGGTTATGCTATTATTGATCACATGTATGGATTTGTTCAATCTGCCAGCCTTCTTAATTGCATTTTCTGAGGTACAACTTCACTTGCAGTTATGCAAATATGCAAAAATTAATTATGAGTCCTATCAGTTATACATAAGAAATGTCAGTTGGTGCCTTCTTTTATTATTCAATTGATAGTTTTTTTAAAAAATACACAAGGATACCACCAGATGTTTCAAATTAATTAGAAACATAAATTCAACAAATTAATTGCTGTAGCAATTACAATAAGACCAGAACATGATGATTTGTTATAAAACAAATCAAACATTAAACTACCCTCTGAAACATTTTCTCATCAGTGATTGGTTGTTGCCCTAATTGTTACCATCACATTTGATCCTGAAGACCAAAAAAAAAAAAAAAAGGATACTGTATTTGAAGCCAGCAATGAATTGGGAAAAGTCAGTAGGATAATCCACCCATTTCCAATAGCACCTGTTCATTTATAAATAGGTTTCTCATCAAGAGTTTTATGCTTACAATAATGATGAACTGGAAATAAGCAACATCTGTTGTTCAGGACTCGTTAAACCACTTTGAACTTTTGCAGATTGGCTCCGAGGTAGATGAGCATTTCCTTCATTCAAGTCAGCATCCTTTGATTTTTACACTTCAGTTATTTCTTTTTAATTTCCTTTCCTTTTACATATACAAATAAACTACAAAACAGTGACAGCTCCATCTACCTGACACTTTTCAGGTCCAGTGGCCATGATCCCACCACCCAAGTTCAGTCTAGTTTTTCCACATGTACTATAAATTCTAAACTCTAAACAGATATGTACACATTTTTGCACATGCAAAAAAAGCATTTTACAGTAAATTCAAATACTACAAGAGTTGGCAGATCAGAATCTTGAGTATTGAAATGAAACAGTTCAATTAAAATAAAAAAGAATCCAGTTCATTCCTCTGAATTCAAACTCTGGGTCAACGTGAATAGCAGCAGAAATACAAATTAAGACCTACAATCTCAAGATAATAATTCACTTTCCTTATCCAAAACCATTTTAAAAAATCTTTGAAAATGAAGGGGCATTTTCCCACAATGCAGCCTAAGAAACAAACGTCATAACTGAATTATTCCCTTTGTGTCAAGTTTGCACTTCAGTGTTCAGAGCCGAAGTCATGCTGCCAGAATGTTATAAGCTTTGAGGAACCAATAAAAGGTCAGTGTTATAAGAAAAGAATCACTGTGCTCCTAGAATAGACTCCATTGTGGAGAAAGACAGGCCTCAAGCATCCCAAGATTAATCCTCTTCCCACTGTAACATAGGTCTGAGAGGCACTGTTAATCTGAGGCACAATGCCACAAAAGCAAATATATTGCTTTTCATCTGTGTATCTCTGCAGAACAAGCAGCATGCTTCAACTAACAACTGTGACTGTAACCACTAACTCTGCAGCCTTTTGTTGCTGCCTTTAAAAGCCATTTTGGGAAGGGGCAACTGAAAGAAAGAGCAGGATCTTAACTTTCCTCAACTCAGATCTGATTTTGGACCTCTATGCAAATAGGCTGAAATTTCCTGGGCTGCAGTTACCAGGAATAGGAGTAGCCTCTACCCCAATGACTTCCACATGTATTTCACTCCCATGGGGCAAAAAAAAAAAAAAAATTGGTGCCTTTTTGGGATACTGTTGTGGTGAACAGTACATCAAAACCAGAATTAGCAAACGGAGTGTCTTGTCCAGTGAGGAAAACTCAGATTGGTAGGATCACTATGGCATGATGACAGCTCAATATCTAACAATGTGTGGATGCAGCCAATGAAGGATTCCATTGTGAGGGAAACAGTTGGGTTGCTAGACCCCTAGTGAAGGCAGGGGTTCCTACCAGGACCTGCTCCACAGCTGCCAATCAGCTGGCCATTGGGGAGACTCACCAGAGGAAAGAGGAAGATCCAGGCCATGTTGTTGGTGCTGCAGAGGAAGTGAGATAATCACACCAGTGACTTCTGGGCAATGCTCTGGTATTTGGATAAAACTCTATGGTAGAAGCCATTTTTGCCATAGAGTTTTTGCACAAATACCAGAGAGTCACCTAGAAGTTGGTGGTGTGATGACATCACTTTCTGTGCAATGCCAGCAACATGGCTTGGGCCTTTCTCTTTCTCTTGGTAATTTCCCCCCTCATCCTCCCTTGGTTGCCAGGCGGGACCTGGAAACTCTAGAAAACAATGTGTCTCATGATTTGTCTTCCAGGGATCCTTGTAAGCTTCCCCTCTACATAACTAAGGAAAGGGAGTACCTGAACACATGAAGCTGCTTTATACTGAACCAACCTGGTCTATTAGATCAGTATTCTCTACTCTCTACTGGCAGCTCTCTCCAAGGTCTAGGCAGAGATCTTTCACATCAGCTACCACCTGATTCTTTTACTCAGGGACACTAGAGATAGAAGCTTGGACTTTGTGCACGGCAAATGGATGCCCTACCACTGAACCATAGCCCTTGCTGGGAAAAGGGCCAAAGAAGAAGATCTGAAAGTGCCAGTAGATTCGTATGGTAGCAGCTGGTCTTCTTGGTAACCTGAAATGAGGCTGTTTAGAAGTTTTCCATGGATAATCCAAAAGCAATTGATTCATATATATATATATATATATATATATATATATATATGAATCAATTGCTTTTGGATTATCCATGGAAAACTGCTTTTGGATTATCCATATATATATATATATAATATCCATATATATATATATATAATCTGACAATTTCCTTCTCAGTAAGTCAGCTGTATCCCACCCAAAATATTATTGCAGTGGTATAGAGTGTATCGGCAGCTATAACAGAAGCTTGAAAAATGTAGTTTGATTTCTTTGCTTTTTGCGATTTTTCTACACCTCTGGTTTAATTCCACATGCTACCAAATTTAATCATAACCTTTGCCTCCTGCAGGTAAACACTTTGTTCCCATAGTTATCACATTGTCAGACTGTACGAGTGGGAAATTGCAATGAGACATATCTGCGTTCCATGAAAGAGCCTTGACAGTATAAGCCTACTCAAAGAGCCAATGCTTTTCTTTTCATCAAAATGGGTGCTCCTTTGCCAAGCTCCCCCTTTGCCAAATAATGTGGATTTCAAGGGGGGGGGGAAACCCCAAACCCGGATATTCACATCTCTTTTTAGACATATGATATTTGTGCTACACATGTTCTCCATTAGTTTATCTCTAATTCTGAGATAACCTTTCCAGCATTGTGCAGAGAATCATCATAATGGTGCAAGAGGAAATTCAAGATTGCTTCTGCTTTATTCAAATTATGTCAGTTCCTCGGGTCATGTTTGCTTGAGGGTAATAGTAAATTGGTGTGGAACAAGAAATAAAACCATGAGGCTTATCTACAAGGAATAGAACCTATTAGGCCTCTTATCAGGAGAAAGTAAAATATTTTTATAATTAGAAGCAGAGGGTTGAATCCACTGGGCCATGAACACAAGACCTGCAGATCTTTTTTTTTTTTTTTTGCCTTTTCCACTTTTCACTCCAGCTCCTGGTGTTGAGCTGCATTTTGTTCACAGTGGAACAGACAATGGTGTGGATCTGGTGTGCCACTTCTGCAGGCACAAAGACTTGCATGCATGCAGCATGATTTCTCATGGGACGGAGACGGTGCTGGTTGCCTTGGTAGATGACCTCCAGCGACATCTGGATCGGGGCGGCACTGCGGTACTGATGCTACTAGACCTGTCGGCGGCATTTGATACAGTCGACCATCAGTTGCTAAAGTGCCGCCTCGCCGACATAGGGGTTGGGGGGTTGGCCTTGCAATGGCTTTCCTCCTTCCTCTCCGGTCGGGGACAAAGGGTGGCTATTGGGGGGGAGCGATCCCAGAGGCGCACACTTGATTGTGGGGTGCCTCAGGGGGCAGTTCTCTCCCCAATGTTATTTAACATTTATATGCGCCCCCTTGCCCAGATTGTCCGGAGGTTTGGGCTGGGTTGCCATCAATATGCTGATGACACCCAGCTCTATCTGCTAATGGACGGCCGGCCCGACTCCGCCCCGGGGAATCTGGATCGGGCTTTACAGGCTGTAGCGACGTGGCTCAGGTTGAGTGGGCTGAAGTTGAATCCAGCGAAGACAGAGGTCCTTTGCGTGGATCGCGGCGCTCTAGGAGGGGAAATAGCTCTCCCAACCTTCGACGGCGCGCTATTGAAACCCGCGCGCCAGGTAAAGAGTTTGGGCATTTTACTGGAGCCTTCATTGTCAATGGAGGCCCAGATAGCAGCCACTGCCAAGTCAGCATTCTTCCATCTGAAGCGGGCAAGGCAGTTGGCCCCCTTCCTGGAGCGTCGCGACCTCGCAACAGTGATCCATGCAACGGTCACCTCAAGACTGGACTACTGTAATGCCCTCTACTTGGGGCTACCTCTGTGCCGGACTCGGAAGCTGCAGCTGGTGCAGAACGCGTCGGCCAGGCTATTATTGGGGCTCCCAAAATGGGAGCACATACGGCCGGGACTGCGCGAACTGCACTGGCTGCCAATTACCTACCGAGTCCAGTACAAAGTGTTGGTTATTACCTTTAAAGCCCTATATGGCCGAGGACCAGCCTACCTAAGGGACCGTCTCTCCCCATATGAACCCCAGAGGGCACTGAGGTCGATGGGCAAAAATAAATTGACTATCCCTGGGCCGAGAGAGGTCAAACTTCAAAATATCAGAACTCGGGCCTTCTCAGCCGCGGCTCCTGTACTGTGGAATCAGCTCCCGGAGGAAGTGCGGGCCCTGCGGAACCTTGACCAGTTCCGCGGGGCCTGCAAGACCGCTCTTTTTAGGCAAGCCTATGCTGATATCTGCTGAGTTGCTAAGAATAAGGAGCCGCCATCTACTATACGATTATGGAACCATCTAAACTGGCAGAACCAGCGCCAAACAAGTTTACTGCTGCCAGATTTATTCTATGTAATGAATTATGTATTTTAAATATTTTAACTTAATTAACTGGTTTTTATGTTTAATTTCTTTAATTGTTAAATTTTAAAGTTTTATCCTTTGTTAAATATGTGAAATGTTGTTAGCCGCCCTGAGCCGCCTAGGCGGGGAGGGCGGGATATAAATGTAAATATAAATAAATATAAATAAATAAGTACTCCCCTCCTTCAGCGACCTAAAATACCCCCTGAAATCCTGCCCCTGGGTGAAAGAGGACATATAGAAGGGATGAGAAAGTCCTGTGGAAGTCCTTCCTGGGGTTGCTGGTCCTAGGCTGGGAAATTCTTGGTGATTTGGAGGTGGAGCTTGGGGAGGGGAGGGTTCAGTAGGGTATAATGCCATAACCCACCCCCCACAAAGTAACCATTTTCTTGAGGGGAACTGATCTCTGTAGTCTGAAGATCAATTGTAATCATGAGAGGTCTCCAGGCCCCACCTGGAGCTTGGTATCAAGGGTTGCCAGGTCTCCCCTGGCCACCAGTGGGGGATAGGGGTAGAGTTGCCAGATCCAGGCTCTGAAATCCTGGAAATTTCAGAATAGCGCCTGTGGAAGATAGGGAGAATCTGGGATAGAGCCTGGGAAGTATAGGGAGATTTGTGGATGGAGCCTTGAGAGTACAGGGACCTCAGTGGAGTACAATGCCATAGAGTCCACCCTCCAAAGCATGCATTTTCTCCAGGGCAACTGATCTCTGTAGTCTGGAGATGAGCTGCAATGCTGAGGGATCCCCAGTTCCTACCTGGAGGTGTCATTCCTATTGGCAACATTAGTAGTTTACCTGCAGAAACACTATGATGGGTCCACCAACCCACGGTTTTTGGGCTATCTTGCACTTCCTCAGCGCTAGATAATATTATCCAGTTCAGTGTCCACTGTTCCTTTATGCAGTTCATCATCTAAAATGAATCTTCATATTGCTATCAGGACTACCATGTTTTTTCTCTGATTTCAGGCTTTTAAGGGGCCTATGGATTTGATAAGAGCCCCGTGGTGCAGAGTGGCAAAGCTGCAGTACTGCAGTCAGAGCCCTCTGCTCATGACCTGAGTTCGATCCCAGCAGAAGCTGGTTCAGGTAGCCGGCTCCAGGTTAACTCAGCCTTCCATCCTTCCGAGGTTGGTAAAATGAGCACCCAGCTTGCTGGGGGGAAAGTGTAGATGACTGGGGAAGGCAATGGCAAACCACCCCATAAAAAGTCTGCCATGAAAACGTTGTGAAAGCAACGTCACCCCAGAGTTGAAAACGACTGGTACTTGCACAGGGGACTACCTTTACCTTTTTATGAATTTGATATTATGAAAGACCTTTGGTTGGCTAATTGTGTCCACTTCAGATATGAAGGTTACATACATTTTTTCCTACACACTGAGATTATCAACAAGGTGAAGAAGCATCAGTGCGGGAGGTGCTGATTATCTTCTTACACAAGAGGAATGCATGGCCCAGCTGGATCAGAGCAAGGGTCCATCTAGTGTAGCATTTTGTTGCCTATTGGGTCCAACCAGATGCTGCAGGAAGCCAACATGCAGGTGTGGAGAAGCATAACTTCTCTTGTTGTTGCTCTTCCTCCCCCATTAACTGCCATTGGCAGGCCTTCAGATTCTGCAGTGGAAATTGTATGCCAGATCCAGGTAAACAACATCATGGCCAATAATAATTGAGGGACCTATTCCTCCATATTTGTGTGCAGATCCTTTTTTGAAGCCCTTCAAGCAAGTGGACATTATAGGGTTACTAGCCTCCTTGTAGGGACTGGAGATCTTCCAGAATTACATCTGATCTCCAGACTATAGAGATTAGTTTCCCTGAAGAAATGGCTGCTTTAAAGGATAGATTCTGGGATTGTCCCCACTGAAGTCCCTCCTTTCCCTAAACCCTGTCCTTTACAGCTTCTACCCTAGGGTTGCCAGCTCTGGGTTGGGAAATAGATGGAGATTTTGGAAGTGGAGCCTGAAAAGAAGAGATGAGATTGGATTTATACTTCACTCTTCACTACCAAAAGGAATCTCAGAGCAGTTTACAATCTCCTTTCCCTTCCCTTCCCTCCGTTCAACAGACACCCTGTGAGGTAGGTGGGACTGAGAGAGCTCTAACAGAAACTGCTCTTGAGAGAACAGCTCTGACAGAGTTATGACTGACCAAGGTCAGTTCAGCTGTTTCATGTGGAGAAGTGGGGAATCAAACCCAGTTCTCCCAGATTAGAGTCTGTGTACTTAACCATTACACCAAACTGATTCGGGGAGGGGAGGTACCTCAGCAGGATATAATGCCATACAATTCACCTTCCAAATTGGTCATTTTCTCTAGGTGAGCTGATCTCTGTTGCCTGGAGATTAGTTGAAATCCCAGGAGATCTCCAGCCACCATCTGGAAACTGGCAACCCTAATCCAAGTCTGTGTCACGAGACAGCTGCAGTATGTATTGAAAGATCCATGTCCTAACATAACTGTCTGTATCTAACCTGCAGTGCACTGCAGGAAGCACATCTTATAGTGTAATTCTCTGTGTTTTAATTTTCCAGTTGGGGTTTCTTGTTGGATATTTTCCTGAATTTTTATAACCCAATTCAACCAGCAGAGCTAGACTATGTTGCGTTCCAGTCAATTAAAACACTATTTATTATTAATTTGGTTCATATTTATTATTTATGCATACTAAACATGATATCCCTTTCATTAGCTCAAAATATGCTTTCTGGTGGCCATTCCACATACAAAACTTTTGGCCTAGTGGGTCTCTAAAGGAAGTTTACAGCATATATATGGTACTAAGAGTTAATATATTTTAAATTATCTCTACAACATTAAAACAATAACATCATAATAAGATAATAACACACTAAGCTCCCAACACAGAAGTGATTCTAAAGTGCTGTAGCACAAAGCTAGACCTCAGTTTTGACTCTTTCCCTGTAAAGACTTTTCATCTCTTCCAGATTAACATTTGTCTGCGCATACACATCAGGAGTTGGATACTACAAGCTTTTTTGCTGTCACAAGGAGAAGAGATCTTCCCGGGTTTCCTTCTTCACAGTAGCTCAATCACATGGAGAGGTCTTCTTGTCACAGGAGTCCCATAATCCCTATATGGCCGAGGAACTGTTTACCTTAAGGACCGCCTCTCTCCATATGTTCCCCAGAGAGCACTACGATCCAGCTCACAAAATCTCCTGGAAGTACCTGGGCCAAAGGAGGCCAAACTAAAAATAACTAGAGAACAGGCCTTCTCTATAAAAGCACCCCAATGGTGGAACCAGCTGCCGGAAGAGGTGCAGGCCCTACGGGACCTTAGCCAATTCCGTAGGGCATATAAAACCGCCCTCTTCCGGCTAGCCTTTCAAGATGGAGCTTGAAATAAACATCACGCCATCACTAATATTAATAACTGAGATAGCAGCGAGTAGAGATTATTTAGACTGTTTTTAGATTGTTTTAGATTATGTAAAAAATTTAATGGTAAATTGTAAATTTTATTGAATTGTATAACTGTTTTATTGTTCAATATGGCTTTTGCCATACCTGTAAGCCGCCCTGAGCCTGCCTCAGCGGGGAGGGCGGGGTATAAATAAAATTTTATTATTATTATTATTATTATTAATCCATAGCATAGGCTTTTCAGAGATTAAAGAGCCTTCCTCTAGGAACTGCAGAAGAGTTAGTAGGATCTAGCCCCACATTTTCTTTTCTAACTCAAAAGTCCCCTTCCTACTCTTTAAAAATTAGTTAGCCCAACAAAAGCATTTTCAAGAGTCACAGCTCCCTTTCTGCATCTTTCCTAGGTTTGTTGATACATGCACATATTAATTGACCTATTGCCCCGATCTCATCAGATCTCAGGAGATAAGCAGGGTCAGCCCTGGCTAGTATTTGGATGAGAGACCTCCAAGGAATACCTGGGTTGCAACACAGAGGCAGGCAATAGCAAACCATCTTTGAATGGCTCTTGTCCTGAAAACCCCACCGGGTCACCCTAAATCAGCCATGACTTGACAACAATAAATAAATAATGTGTTTTACAGAGAGAGAGAGAGATTTTAAACCCAGGACCTTAAGTACCACTGAGCATTCTGACTAGTAGTTGTTTGCACTGGTGTTTTTTTTTTTTGCACTGGCTTTCTGATTGGCCCAGTTTTGAAGTTGTTTCATTCTCTTTGATAGTGAGCTAATTTACACTGAAATTAACCAGTTTTGAGTAGAGAGAAGAATGTGCATTCAGGGGTCTCTGCCTACTTAAACCAAATCAGCTTTAAATGACAGCATCTCTTAACTTGCTGTGATCCTAGTCAGCCTAAAAAACTAATATCCTGATTAATACCACCGTTAAATTCAGTTCTGTCACTTTCAAAAGATCTAAAGCTGTTTTATCTAAACTGGATTTGACTGAATTCCCCCTCCCTGTGTCAAAACATGTAGAAAGCAGCACTTCCATTCCCAAAAGAATGATGTTTACATGTTAAAAAGTAAATTAGGTGGACAAGAACATCACTGTCCAATGCATTTCTCTTTTAGCTAAATTGACATACTCAAACAGGGATACTGGCTGTTTATCCCGTTACATATACAGAACCCATCTCCCACTAATTTTACACTCCCAGCATGGCGTTGGCCTTTTTTATTGCAAAAGCACACTGTCTTGACATTTTCAGTGAGTTATCTACCACGACCCCAAGATCTCTCTCTTGGTCAGTCTCTGCCAGTTCACACCCCATCAACTTGTATTTGTAGCTGGGATTCTTGGCCCCAATGTGCATTACTTTGCTCTTGGCCACATTGAACCACATCTGCCACGTTGACGCCCACTCACCCAGCCTCAACAGATCCCTTTGGAGTTCTTCACAATCCTCTCTGGTTCTCACCACCCTGAACAATTTAGTGTCATCCGCAAACTTGGTCACTTCACTGCTCACTCCCAACTCTAAATCATTTATGAAGAAGTTAAAGAGCATGGGAGCCAGAACCAAGCCCTGCAGCACCCCACTGCTTACCGTCCTCCACTGCGAAGACTGCCCATTTATACTCACTCTCTGCTTCCTATTACTCAGCCAGTTTTTGATCCACAAGAGGACCTGTCCTTTTACTCCATGACTCTCAAGCTTTCTAAGGAGCCTTTGATGAGGAACTTTATCAAAAGCTTTCTGGAAGTCAAGGTAAACAACATCTATCGGGTCTCCTTTGTCCACATGTTTGTTCACCCCCTCAAAGAAATGTAACAGGTTAGTGAGGCAAGATCTTCCCTTACAGAACCCATCAATGTGTTCATCAATGTGCCTACTCATTCTGTCCTTGAAAATGCTTTCTACCAACTTTCCCAGTATTGAAGTCAGACTGACTGGCCTGTAATTTCCCGGATCTCCTCTGGAACCCTTTTTAAAGATGGGGGTGACATTTGCTACCTTCCAGTCCTCAGGAACGGAGGCAGATTTCAATGAAAGATTACAGATTTTTTTTAGAAGATCCACAAGTTCAACTTTGAGTTCTTTCAGAACTCTCGGATGTATGCCATCCGGACCCGGTGACTTATTAGTTTTTAATTTGTCTATCAGTTGTAGGACCTCCTCTTTTGTCACCTCAATCTGACTCAGGTCTTTCAACACCCCTTCCAAAATTAGTGGTTCTGGGGCGGGCAAACACTTCTCATATTCCACAGTGAAGACGGAGGCAAAAAATTCATTCAGCTTCTCAGTCATTTCCCTATCCTCCTTCAGTAATCCTTTTACCCCATGGTCATCCAAGGGCCCCACTGCCTCCCTGGCTGGTTTCCTACTTCTAATATAGTTGAAGAAATTTTTATTGTTGGTCTTTATGTTTTTTGCAATATGCTCCTCATAGTCCCTTTTTGCCTGCCTGATCACAGTCTTGCATTTGATTTGCCACAGCCTGTGTTCCCTTTTACTTGGACTGGTTTTCCACCGCTTAAAGGAGTCCTTCTTACCAATGCTCTATACTCTAATGAGGTACCTTTGCTGACCAAACCCCACCTCCCCAGGCTGTATCTCCAAATCTGGCAACCCTAAATGCTTTGTCATTTTCGTTGTCTACTAACAGCGGTTGTCCACCATGACCTCACACCTTTTTATCTGATAATGTCACTGCCCCTTGGTTCTGTGTTTGTCTTGATTTCAGTTCTATTATTTCAGTATACTATTTAGCCAACCACAATAGCATTTTCATCAGACCTGCCAACACATCAGCAAATCGTTCTTTTCATGGTATTTAAAGAACCAAGTTATAGAGAACTAGTAGTCCTCATACCTATTGTTACCTAAAACTAATAAAATTCAAAAGGCGGGGTGAAACCCACCATTAAAAATACACCTTCTCAAAAGGAGCTATTATTCCCTCTGACTTTTTGAATCCTTAGGGTGCCTGTTTCCTTGGTAGCAATTACATTTTCTATTGGCATAATATCTTACAGGGTGGATGGTTTGGAGGAAAACACATTTTTGTAATTTCTGACTCTTTCTGGCAATTGATAATACTGTATTGTAGGACAATACCCTATATGGTACTGTAGGGCAATATCCTATCTGGAGTTGCTAACCTTGAAGTGGGGCCTGGAGAATTACAACAGATCCCCAGACTACAGAAATCAGAACCACGCCCCCCACCCCCGCTGAGAAAATGGCTGTTTGGATAGAGGGATGTATTATATTCTAATCTGCTGAGGTCCCTCTTCTCCCCAAACCTGCCCTCTCCAGACTCTGCCCCCAAAGCTCCAGGAATCTCACAACCTATAGTTGGTAACTCAAACATCTAATGGGATATTCACAGGATGGGAATAAACAAGCTCAATGAATAACAGTGTAATCCTACACAAAGTTACTTCAGTGTGTTAATACTGCAGTAACTGTCTATTGAAGTAACTATGAGACACTTCCAAGAAGCTCATACCATCCTTTAGCCCCTATTTACAAGACACAGTCTTTTTTGGGGGGAGGGTCTTTGTCTCCAGCAAAACATTGTCCTTCAAGTTTGCCTTATCACATCTTTTAAATGGAGCTGTCCAACATATGGTAAGTAGTGATGAGGGAGAAAAGGAAGGTTTGAAGTTTGAGAACATTTTAAAATCTAGTGGCTTAAAGTCCTGCATGCTGATGACCTCCAGGATCTCCCCTGTTTTGTCAGCTGGAAGCCTTGACAGGTATGGAGATGGTAAGCAGCTCCCAATATTCCTTTCCTTTCCTCAAGGGCAGAATAAGACAGAGGTTCCTAATGTAGTGCCTGTGGGCACCATGGCATTTACCAGCACCTTTCCTAGTGCCTGTTAAGCATTTTTAGAAAATGCTAAGCAAAACTTCTGATTGACTGTACAAATTAAAATAACATTGTTTTGGTGGTAGCTGCCATCATAGTGTTGGTTTTATTTTCCCTCATATGCCCCTTTCACAGTCTGTTTTTTTAAAAGTACCACTCTTCTCCCCTGCACTTAGGCTTCCTCTGTGTTTGGCTCCACCTTCTGCAACACAGAATGGCTCCACTTCCTGTGGCAGCCATTTTGTGCTTGTGTCTCAGAATTCCAAAGATGCCTTTAGGCTCAAAAAGGTTGTAGACTCCTAGAATAAGATTGCAAGTCTTCTGACCCAGAGTCAGAAGCAGATTTCCTATGAATGTCTGAAGCAGATTTCCTATGAACCTATATTTGTATAGGTTCCCTCTGCCTCAGTCATTACAATGGAGATAATACAAAATAGAGGGAAGTCACATCCACCCTGAAAGGGTCCACTGTCTTGGATGCATCTCCTTTATTCTACACTACTACTCCTTTGTTCTGCATTCTTACTCACAGCTTAGCCCTTAAAGAGGGCAGCTAGGCCATATCTGGATACAAAAAACAGCTTCCAGTGCAACAATACCAACATCTGTTGCTATGTCTGTGCTGGATCTGGATCCTCATGCCAGAATTAGCATCGCTGTGCTAATGAACAAATCCTTTACAGCTGCCTTTTTATAGTTAAATATTTGATAATTACTGCTTAACGCTATAATGCTTCTCACTGTTATGGGTGCTTGTAAAGTTTACTGTTTTAATAAAGCGATTATACAGTTCTTCATATAGCACTGCTCACTGACCAAGGCATAACCCTTCATTTAATTACCTTAATTAATCAAAAGAATAAAAACTGTATGCCTTCTGGTGCTGTTTTGCCCAAAAACTATGGAACATTTGTGGTGGTGAAAACCATTTTTAAAGCATATTGTTTTACTTAAATGGTCCTTCTGAGACTCTTACAGCCTACATGACTGACAGTTGCATTTTATTTGGGGGGGGGGGGGTGAAGTATGTGAGGCTCTTTTCCAAAAATTTTCCTATAGACTTACCAGAATGTTGAAACTCATAAAACACATTTGTAATACCAGGGAACAGGGTTATAGGACAGCAAAAATTGGCACCCTGGGAAAAGACTGATTTCCTGCAGTTTAGAAAGAGACAGTGGGTTGGATCTAAGGACTTCCTTCTCTCTAGCAAAAAGAGCCTTGCTCCTCAAAAAGAAGGCTTTCTGTATCCAAGGAACATTGAGCACTTAAGGAGGTTGTTGTATCTAACCCAAAGTATTTTATTCCTGATGCAGTTTGAGTATAAATCTTTTCAAGAAAAATTCCACTTCAGAAACAAAGCAGTACGTTCACCCTCATGGTCATGGTCAGAGAACTTTGTGTGTGTCTGAAGATAAGGCCACAGACCTGCTTAAAGCCACCTATTTGTTTCATTTATTTAGACTGTATGTGCTACCTTTCCAAAGACCCGCTTGGTGTGGCTCAATGTAAAAACAATGCAATAAAATCATAAAGACAACAGCATAAGAATTAGTGCTAAAACAAGTGAGTTAAGCAATCCAGGAGCATAAAACAGCATTCAGCAGCTGTCACTTCAAGAATGACCATCGGCTAAGATACTCTATTTGCTTAGGTAAAGGTCTCTTAAAAGAGTTTCCTGTGTGGATCTTTTCTTCCAGGGAATTTGATGCAGGTATTTGCCCTGCATTTTTTTGCTGATTGTTCAGCTGGTTGTTTGAGTTTGTGGGGGGGGGGGAGTGTATCTCTCTGCCCAAAATTTTAGCATTTATATGACACAAATATATTTATTTATTTAGGAAAATGTTTATGCTGCCTCTGCAGAAATAAAGCAACCTCTGGGACACTGAGGCAGCGGGAGGCTTATGCAACACCACGGCATCACTTCTGGCTGCATAACTTGAAATGATGTCTCTATTTCAGGACACTGTAGAATTTCCCTGAAACTCTATAAAGTTATAGAGTTTGGGGGAGAATCATTATAGAGAATCATTAAAATGTTATAGAATCGTTAAAACGTTATAGAGTTCAGGAGAGAATCCTAGAACATTCTACAAGGCAGTGATGTCAGTTCCAGTTATGCAGCCAGAATTGATGTTGTGGTATCTAAGGATACCAGTCCCCGTCCCATTCTCCCCACTGCCCTAATGAGTAAAGATAAAGTAAAAACTGTACAATAATATCATTAAAACAATACAAATGATCAAAAACCAGTAATCTAAACTAGCTAGGAGGATCAAAAATAGCATTAAAAACATTCAACAGCCTAAAAGGGTATTCATAAAATAGTTGTCAGGCTAGAAGTAGATAATAGAGATGGCTAAAAAAAATGGAACCACTAATTAAAAAGCATGCTTTTTTAAAAAAAAACACACACATAAAGAACATAAGAGAAGCCATGTTGGAACAGGCCAATGGCCCATCCAGGCCAACACATGACCAAAAAACAAACAAACAAACAAACATTAGGAGGTCGATCAGTGGGCCAGGACACCGGAAGCCCTCACCCTGTGTGCCTCTCCCAAGCACCAAGAATACAGAGCATCGGTTGCCCCAAAGAGAGAGTTCCAACAATATGCTGTGGCTAATAGCCGCTGATGGACCTCTGCTCCATATGTTTATCAAGCCCCTCTTGAAGCTGGCTATGTTTGTAGCCGCCACCACCTCCTGTGGCAGTTTGCTTAAAGTTCTCTTAAAAGAGTTTCCTGTGTGGAATAAACCATATGTTTTGACCTAGGACAGTCAAACAGCTAGCAGGCAAGCATTAAGGGTTAAGTACAAAGGTTAAGTACCAGAATTGCCAACTCCAAGTTGGTAAATTCTTGAAGGTGGCATTATAGCCCATTGAGGTCCCTCCCCAAACCCTGCTGTCCCTCAGACTCCACCTCCAACATCTCCAGAACTGATCTCTGTCACCTGGAGATCAGGTGTAATCCTGGGAGGTCTCCAGCCACCACCTGGAGGTTGGCAACCATACAATCAAGAGATAACCCATGAGGGCCTGAGTTCCTTGACAAAATACCCTTGCCTTCTTAAGACAAGGGATGACAATCTGGAGGGCATGTGGCTCTCCCTCCATCAAACTCCAGGCCCTCAATAGGGATTAGTCACATGACATGAATGATGGAAGGATGAAAGCCTTAATAGCAAACTCTACATAACTACAAACCATAGAAACATCAGAATAATACCCAGTGCTTTGTAGATTCAGGAATTTGGCCTGTTTGAAGCTTGGTTGGTAATTGAAGCTTGGTTGAGCACGGCCTGCCAATAGCTCACAATCCAGTATGCCCACAGGAAACCATGCTCCTTTTGATGCGTAACTGTGCATTTGGTTAACTGGCAATGGATAAGTGGAGAACACCAATGTTAAATATAGGGCTTTTTTTTTTAACAGGAATGCACAGAAACCCAGTTCTGGCTGGCCTGGTGTCAGTGTGTGGCCTTGTATACAAATGAGCTCCTGCCAGACTTTTTCTACAAAAAAGCCCTGTGCAAAACAATGCTGATGTCAGGCAGTATGGCTAATATGCAAATGAGTTCCTGCTGGGCATTTCTACAAAAAAAGCTCTGGTTAAACAAATGCAGTTATGCACCACAAGACACATGGTTTTCATTGAGCTGCACCATGGAAGAAAAACAAACAAGGAGCTGATGCTTGTAGATTATAGAGATGGAAGGGGGGATGGTTTGCATGCCTTTTCTTCATTACAGACTACAAAGGAACTTGCAAGGCAAAGTAATAAATTCTTTCAATTCCTTAATTGGAAGGGGGGAGGATACAGTGGATTTTCCTTTTGCTATTTATTTAAAGCTGCCATTCTTTATTGATGCCACTTAACTGAACTTTCCTGCTAGGCTCCTGCTGAGTTTGGAATTTTGTTTGTGTAAGTGTGTGCTTATTCATCTGTTGCATCTACTGTTGAAATTTTTCACACCAAAATAACAGAATGCTAATTTCATAGGTAATGGGTGGTAAGAAAATCCATGTGTTATTACGGGCTGTTTAATTTAGTATGGAAAATAATGAATTGTTAATAAGGAACACTCATTAAATACTCATAAGCTGGCTTATTTGTACAACGATTTCCCCCCTTTTTGTAATATTAATTAAATGCTGTTTTAATTCTGTTTACAGGCAAATTCTTGAACATACAACTAGTGCTAATACTAATTTCTCCAACTTTGCTTGTATTCTACATTTTTGCTTGATTTCATGTAAAGATGGTGAAATTCAAGCATGGGCAGAAAATTACAGTGAGCCTTCCTCACCTTTCAAGGCTGCTAGTGGCTTCATGGCTTTCACAAATTCCTTGTGTGCGGGTGGGGGGGGGGGGTGGGCTGCATATGTAAATTGCTAAACTGCACAGGTGGGGCCCTGAGAGCTACCAGAATTACAGCTGATACAATTGATCCCTATAGTATAATGGTCAGTTCCCCTGGAGAAAACGGCAGCTTTTTTAGGGTGGACTCTGTGGCGTTATACTCTGGCTGAGGCTCCCCCCCCCCCCCAAGCTTCAACCCCAGATCTCTAAAAATTTTGCAACACAGAGCTAGCAACTGTTAATATCCTACATCCTTGCCTATTTCCTATGAATTCATATTTAAGAAAGTTGCAAGATGTGTTATGGCTTAAAATCATTTATTCTTCCCATTTTATTTTATTTGCATGAACAAAGTCAAGGGGGGAACCTTTGCGGCAGCTGGACAAAAGGCCCTGAAAGGAAACTATAGTACACAACCTGAATAAATTATCAATTCAGATAGGGTAAATTTACCAATCAGAATTATTTGGATACATGAGGTCAGAATTCTGTGACCCTGGCGATTATGCATGTCTGTAAATTAAGACTCTGAGTTTAGTTCCGCCCCAATATATAAGCATATGCAAACATGACAGGATGCATCACTGAGTAGTTTGAACCTAAAGTTAAGTCATCTCATCAATTTCGTCTTGCACAACTTTTTCTACAGACTTCCTTTGGAGGCATAATGGAAGGTACCTGTATCTCATTCCTTTGTCGGTTTGCTGTATCGACAGTCCGTGTATGAACAAAAACTTCTGTAGTAGCTTCTGTTCAGGTTGGCTGCTTAATCCCTCAAGCCAGCACCTTACTGGAGAGCTCATTTTAGTAACCATACTTTCTCTCTTAAATTTTAAAGGTCCTTCGTATGGACTTCTGTATGCTTGCTTTGGGCGGTGGGATATCTGTACAAGCGCTTTAAAGAGATTCATGTTCCAAAGCAAGAACCAAGAGCCAGAGTGTGATTCTCAAATTTTTCAAGATGGCCACATCCACTGGCTTCTCTAGATGGTTGTCACCATGATGCTTCCATGAGAAGAAGATGCCAGTTGTCCTCCGACAGTCAGAGTACACAGCACAATGAAGTCACCCTGCAGTTTCTGTCAACTAGCTCACTTTAGCCAATGTCTAAGATGGACTTTGATCCTTCTTAATTTAACTCAAACCTCACATGGTCATGGACTGATATAAAAGGGGCCATGGGAACAGAATGCCAGCCCTATTTCTCATGCAATTATATTTAGGTAAAGAAAAAATATATTTGTTTGGGATCCAAACCAAGGCTGATGTTTGTGCGCTCCACAGGGTTTATTTAAAGTCTTAAGCTAGATTCATTGTACCATTCCAGATTTCCACACCAAAAACATGTAGTTCTTATACGTTGCAAAAGTACCGGATGTCTTTTCCTCAAGGTTGCTCTTATCTTGTAGGAATTTTGCATTTTCTCAGCACTCGATGTAAGATACGTGTGTTTGTAGGCCACTTTGAGTCCCCAGCCGGAAGACAAATGAGATAAAAATATGTAAATGTCTTACACTGCATCTCAGCTGCCTTCTCTTCAACAAACCAAAGGACGACATCAACTTTCTCTTCAGTACGTGTTCTAACCTTGTCTCAAGCGTGGACAAGTCTGGAAGAGTTGTGTTGTAGTCTGGGCTTTTTTTTTTAGCAGGAACACACAGGAATGCAGTTCTGGCTGCTTGGCACCAGAGGGTGTGGCCTAATATGCAAATGAGTCCCCGCTGGACTTTTTCTACAAAAAAAGTCCTGGTTGCAGCCACCTCCGACTCTAAGGCTTCCTTTCAGTCATTAATCCATCAAACAGAATATGATTAGATAATCAGCTCATTTGATGATGTCTCATGGGTTCAGCTAATCCTTAAATCTTTCGAAAGCAAATCAGCCAAGACTGATCTACATGTTTTGAAAAGATGGTAATTCTGCGTGGCAGAGAGACAAGAGATTTCTGGCAGGAACATCGGGGTTATTCTTGCTTTGCAAGCAGTGGTGGAACAATGTCCTGTGGAATTTGTATGACCTTGCCAGCACACCAGTTGTTATAAGCCTTCATCAGGGTCTTATCTCCAGATTCAAGCAATTCTCCATTATCATTTATAAAGGTCAAAGCCTATTTTAATATTTGCTCTTGAAACCCAATATGTATTTTCGGAGCAGCCAGAGAGACATTGTTTACCATCCTTTAACAAGCATAGGAGGGAAGATCCCAGGCTCCAGAGACCAAACTGCTATTCCAGTTTGCACTATAAGAGCAAACAGGAACATACCATACCTTCCAAAATTAATTAAACTGGATTTCATGACGGTAAAGGGATCGAGAGCATCATGGGTCATTGTTTTCAGGCTTGTCTTTTAATAATAAAGCTGTTCCTTCCCTTTTCTTTTTTAGGAGGTGAGAAGTCTTCACAAAGTGAGAAATCCTGAACATTTTTCATAAACATATAAAACTGCCTTATATGCAATCAAATCATTGGTCTATTTATTTTTATTTATTTTTTATTTTATAAAAAATTGGTCAAATTATTGGTCCATTTATATTCTGCCCTCCCCTGATGGGCTCAAGGCAGCTAACGACAACAGATTAAACCACATAAAATATTAAAAAAACAAAATACACAATAAAATCATTCATACAGTTTAGCCATCTAGCCTACTTGTAGACTTTCCAACCAGTGGCATCTTAGCCAGGTATCTTTGCCTGTCACCACCTACTTCATCTAAAGATATAGGGGATAAAACCTGCAACCTCATACCTACAAAAGATGTGGCCCATAAACTAAAGGATAATGTAAAGGCAGCCTAATAGGGCTGCCAACCTCCAGGTGACACCTAAAGATCTCCTACTGTTCAAAAGAACCCTTTCCTCTTGGTTGTGTCTATGTTTTAGCAGTCATATGGTTCTTTTACTTAGTACATTCCCCCACCCCCTTCTTTTCCTTCAGGGAGCTTAGGGCAGCGGACGTTATTTTCCCTTCCTCTGTTTAATCCTTACAACAATCCTGTGAGGTGGTTTAGGCTAGGTGACTGGCCTTGCAAACTTGATGTCAGAATGAGAATTCAAGCCTTCTGGATCTTTGTCCAGCACCCTAACCACTGCACCATATTGTCCTCTAAAACTCTGAAATTTGTGTATGATGCATAAATAGTCTGCCCTGTACTAGAACTAGGGTAGCTAAGCATAGCCTGATAGTTCACTCTCCCTTCACCCCCCCCTAATTCCAGGGGTGCCGTTGATGTTCTGAACCAGTGCTTAGAGTTAGTAAGGCACTGGATGAATAAACTGAAATTTAAGTCCAACAAGACAGAAGTTCTCTGTGTTGGTAGAAAGGCCAACCAGAGTAGAAAGTCTGACCATAGACTTCAGATCTCCCCTGTACTCCCCTTGAAAAGCCAGGTTTGCAGAAGTCACCTGTCCTTACAAGCCGCACTTGGCTTGGGACCAGCGTTAACTGAAAGACTATCTTTTCCCATACATTCCTGCCTGGGAATTGCATTTCAGTGGTTAACCAATTATAAACTATTTATTGCAACTCTTTTAAATTAAACTAAACTGGAGAGCCAGTTTGGTGTAGTGGTTAAGTGTGCAGACTCTTATCTGGGAGAACCGGGTTTGATTCCCCACTCCTCCACTTGCACCTGCTAGAATGGCCTTGGGTCAGCCATAGCTCTGGCAGAGGTTGTCCTTGAAAGGGCAGCTGCTGTGAGAGCCCTCTCCAGCCCCACCCACCTCACAGGGTGTCTGTTGTGGGGGAGGAAGGTAAAGGAGATTGTGAGCCGCTCTGAGACTCTTCGGAGTGGAGGGCGGGATATAAATCCAATATCTTCTTCATCTTCTTCTTCTTCTTCTTCTTAATGGTTTCAGTAGTGGACCTGTCTCTGACCAAATGTCCAACTTTAATCTGACCCAGTGCAGACCTCAGAACTCAAGTTCACACTGTGTGGGCTCTGCTTCTGATTTGATTTGTGACATCTGTCCTGTCCCCACTTTCTGACTCACAAGCCATCTACACAGCAGACAACAGGTTGCCCTGGCTGTGTCAGTACAGCTGGCATCTTCTGCAATGTGGGACTGTCCTAGCCACATTGTTCCTGCTTCAAGTGAAATGATTTATGATGATCTTACACAAGCTGAAATAATTTGAATGAAGAAGTCAGGGCGGAAATCAGATTACACAATGTTGGGAATCTTAATAGGGCTGCCAATCCCCAGATGGAGGCAGGGGATCTCCTGTTTTGGAGGCCCTCCCCCCACTTCAGGGTCATCAGAAAGTGTGTGTGTGTGGGGAAATGTCTGCTGGGCACTCCATTATTCTCTATGGAGACCAATTCCCATAGAGCAGGGGTGTCAAACATGCATTTTGGGGGCCGAATCAGGCCCCCAGAGGGCTCCTGTCAGGTCCCTGAGCAACTGACTGTCATCTGCTTCCTTCTCACTATATCTTGCTTCTTTCTGCATAACAGCTTGCTTTGCAAGGCTTGCTCAATTGCACACTAATTTATGCAGTAGCTCACAAAGTAGAATTTTTGTTCACAAGATGCCGCAGCTTAGTGGGAGCAGCATGTGTGTGTATGTGGGGGGGTAGGGTTATCACCGTCAATTTTGGGTTGCAAATACCTGGAGAGTCGAGAGTGGAGCCTGAGATGGTGGGGTTTAGGAAGGTGAGGGACTTTGACAGGGTATATTGCCACACATTCCATCTTCCAAAATAGCCATCGTCTCTAGGGGAAGTGGAATAAATGTTTTAACTTATGTAGCTTGGAGATCAGTTATAATTCCAGGAGCTCTCCAATTCCCACCTGGCTGATGGCAACTAGGTGGGAGGTGAACCTTACTCTGCTTGTCTACCATAGTCTCAGATCAAATAGGGCCCCTGCATGTGTGGGAATTAAGTTTCTAGCTGGGATTCTGTGTAAATGTCCACATCTGTGGACACATGAACATTAATCAACAGGTGAACTATCAGTCTCTGTGGAACACATGTGAACCTTAGTGACAACATTCACCTCTTGAAACATGGCAATAGGACTGTGTAGCAGTTGGCAGAACAGTCCCACCTGCTCTATTGGCCAGTGAACATTTTTCACCAGGACTTTTTTGATAGAAAATACCAAGTAGGCCACACCCCCTGACATCACCATATTTTGCACAGGGCTTTTTTGGTAGAAAATGCCAAGCAGGAACTCATTTGCTTATTAGGCTACACCCCCTGACATCACCATTGTTTTGCACAGGGCTTTTTTGTAAAAAAAAGCCCAAAAGGAACTCATTTGCATATTAGGCCACACCCCCTGCTGCCAAGCCAGCTGGAACTGCGTTCCTGTACATTCCTGCTCAAAAACAGCCCTCTTTTTACACAAAAGTTATTTTATCATGTTTTTGGCAATAGTGTTAGCTTCCCCAGAATGGCAATTTTACACTTCAATTTGAATCTTGTGAAAATTCAACACATTACTATTGATTACATTTCTATCAGCCAAATCAAATTTTTTAAAATAAAGGATTTATAGTGATAACAACATGTTTATGCCAAAGATTAATGGGTTCCTGGTATGACTGGGCTTCCTGAACCTTGTTGAATAGATTTTTCTGGGATTAAACATAAAGCTTTTTGATGCAATCAATTTTTAACATCATCAGCCAAATCCCCGCTGAGGATATAAGGACAGGACTGCAGTTTTTTACTTTCATGATCTTCCTTTCTCTACATCAGGGCAGAAGGTGTTAAGTACTATCTACTGGCTCCCTTTCAAATGTGTGCTTCTTGCATGAGATACCTTACAAGAAACAGTTCCCTTTTGGGCTTCAGATTTTATATATAATAAACTGAATGATGTGAAAAATATAGTGAAACTAAACTAGTCACTTAAAATTATGGCATGATACCAGGGCCGCAAGGAGGCCTTTAATTCCAACAAAGTTTAATTCAAGGTATAAGCTTTCATGTACCCACAAACTTCTTCAGATACAATGAGATGGAAGTTACCAGTCCATACAAATAGGTAGAGGATGAGCAGCAAATTAGCATACAACATAAGGAAAATGTTTAACAGACACAAGGACCAAACAGAAATAACAAGCTCAGCTTATATGGTCACTATTTGTTTGGTTTTAATTCGGGGGTGGGGAAACAGTGAAGCAAATAAATATATCAGAATTGGAGATTGATGTGTAAATGTACCCTTCTTAATTGTGGAATGCTGAGAGTAATTAACCTTTTTTATTAATCTGGAAGTGCTACGGCAAACCTAAATAGCGAGGAGGAACATGCTTGCTTCTCCACACAGATCATGTATTGCAGCTCAGGACTGAAAATGAGAAACATTTTTCCTCATAGAAATCACTGCGCTTAAGCATACCAGCTCTGTACTGGATTGTGACCAGAGTGGCTATTATAGGATTTACATCTCAGCCTGTATACCAGGTGCCATTCAGAGGGACAGTTCCTTTTGCATTAGCGCGAGCTATTTATCCCTGTGCCTACAACTCTGCAGTGGTTGTGGCAAGGCATGCACATGCATATATAGAATCACAATAAATATTCTTCAAGTACACTGCTCCATTTGAATGCATTTAAAAGACCTTGATGGTCCTGTTTCTGCTCTATAGCCTTCCTTCCCACCACCACACCAGCACACTCACCCACTTAAATTTAAATGGGCACCCTGCCAAGCCCAACCCAGCAGTCCAACTTTCTCTTTCATTCTTCATATCCAAGAAACCCTTTTGGAACAAACCACAATCACACACCGGCAAAGTCAACAGCCCATAACAAATCTAAGAGCAGAAGATCAAAAGCAGCTGCCACATAGGATGCCTCTGAGACTTAAGGAAAATGATTACCTTTCAGAAAGGGTGAAAACACAACCACTGCACAAAACTGTTACTCATTTATGGAGTTGAAAGGAGTGTTCTAAATACATGAAGGTAACAGGTGTAGAGTGCTTACCTGTGGGGCATTCCACTGGTGTAGGCAACTGTATATTCATAAGATAGCTCACACGTCTTGAGGTAAAAGCTCATCTCCAGTTCCCGCAATAGGGCCAGCCTCCGGGCCTTCTGCTGCATTGGCCCTGAGACATTATATCTGTTGTCCTTTTCCAAGGAAACCTTTGGATAGTTTGATTGCTTCTTCACCCTTTTTCTCACTGTCCCACCACTGCGAGCTGCAAACATCTTTTGGGGGGGCTTTGCTTGTGCAAAACGCAAACACTGAGCTTCTGGTCTGAAGTCATATAAACTGATTTTTTCCCTTCTCTCCAGCAGGTACTTTCATCCCTGTATAACCTTATCCTGGTCACAAAGCTGTAATCAGATACACATCTACAGGGCTTAAACCAGAAAGCAGAACGCTAACCTTTCCATAGGCACATCTGGTAGCAGCTTTCTGAAATACTCAACGGCACCCGTCTTTATATTTGCTAAAGCGACAAGTGACAGAGTTCAGGCTGAGGCATCTGCCTTCTAAGTCCTGCTTCTAAACCTTGAATAGAGGCAGGATAAGGGTTCAGGGTTGAGAGGTAAGGAACTCTGCATATGCTCCAATGCATTTTTTCTTTATTAGTACCCAGGGCTTAGACCTGGTATTGAATATGAGTTCACACAAGCCCCAACACAAAATTTAAGCCCTGGATTGCATGAGAGAGAAAAGCCTGTCTCATAGCCAGAAAATTTGTGATAACATTACAGGGAGATGAAGGAGATTTAATGCAAAATAACCAGAAGCTAAATGCTGGTATTCAAATTTATTTATTGAATATTAGTAATGGTTATAAAATTCTATAAAATGTAGTACCTAGAGCTGGTGAGCTGTCTCAGTGCTTTTGACATGTTGGTGGCCAGAACACTGGAAGGTTTATTTATTACCAAGGAATTGGGCAGAACACTACCTGTGTGTTTTATTGCTTTATATATTACATACACATCCCTTACCTTTCAGTGTGTCCGTCTTCTTTCAAATTCTGACCCAGGTCATGCATTCCTAATCAGCCCTGGCCAGATGTGTGTTCAAAAATCCACACCAAAGCAAGGTGGAGGTGTGATGCCCATAGGGAAGGCTTTATAAACATCTGGCTGCTATATTAATTATTGCTAATCTCAGGACATGTCGATGTTATCATAACCTATGAGCAGGGCTGGCCCTAGGGTGTATGGTGCCCCAGGCGCTGCCCCCCTGCTGCCCCTCCACAGTGCCATGCCCCACCGCTCACATGGCAAGGTAGTGCCTCTTTGAGAGTGATGCTGAAGTGCTCAGGAAGTGCTTGGCAGGGTGAAAAGAGGGGATGCAGCCAACTGTTTCTCCCCTCCCACCCCCCACCTTTCTGTCCCCTCTGGAGCATCACCAGGCAGGATCAGGGTGAGGGGAGTTGTAGGTTGCTGGTGGTGTGGCTGCTGGGCTGAGCACTGGGGAGGCAAGCTTGCATGTGGCCAATGCCATGCCGCTAAGCCGGTCCCTGGCTCACATTACACACTCCTAACCTCAGTGAGCCACTTCCCCTTCAGAGCACTGCTGCAGGATGAGACCACCTTCTTTTCTGCCAGCACACTGGAGTCATTGCAGCGAGGCCACCGTGGGCAGGGCAGGATTCTGTATGCCCCACTGCGCCCACCGTTAGTGAAAAGGGAATGGAGGGAAGAGGGTGAGGGGGGAGAGTGAATCGTGGAGGGTGGGAAGGAGGAAAGCCTGGAGTTAGAGTAAATGGAGGTGGCAACAAAGGAGGAGAATGGAGTGAAGAGGGTGGGGGTGAGTGAATCAGAGGGTGGGAAAGGAGGAAAAGCTGGAGGAAGAGTAAATGGAGGCAGCAACAAAGGAGGGGAATGGAGTAAAGAGGGCTAGGAATCCTTACTCAAGACGGCACCGGCAGGAATCCTCAGCACCATCTTAAGTGGGGATTTCTAGCTAGTGCTTGGCAGGGAGCCTTTTTAAAAGAAAAGTTAGGTGGAGAGGGCCTAATTTGGCACCCCCCAGGGCCTGCGCCCTAGGCAAATGCCTAATTTGCCTAGTGAAAGGGCCTGCCCTGGCTATGAGCCAGCACCATGAGACCCACAAGGCAGCTGGGCCCTCTGACTGGCCCAACCTTGATATAAGCATGGCTGGTCTGGAAGTGATGTGGCACTGCTGGTAGAGGGGGGCGGGGTCCAGGCCCACATCCCACTGGCTTCAAAGGAGAAACCAGAACCTTCAGTTGTGGGGTGGGGCAAATGAAGACGGGGGAAAGGAGGCAGGCCAGCTGGAGGCCAGGGTGGCTATGCAGAAGCTGGCTAGTAGGGAGAAAAGGGTGATAAACTAGAAGGGCTTGTTGGAAAACAGGGCCTTTTTTTGTAGGAGGAACTCCTTTGCATATTAAGCCACACACCCCTGATGTAGCCAACCCCCCTGGAGCTTACAGTAAACCCTATACAAAGAGCCCTGTAAGCTCTTGGAGGATTGGCTACATTATGGGGATGTGGTCTAATATGCAAAGGAGTTCCTGTTGCAAAAAAAAGCCTTGGCTGGAAGCATGGGGCATGGAGTGGGAAGACACCCCAATGCAGCGAAGGCTCTGGGGGAGCACAGAGCACCTGCACAGGCAAAACAATGTTAATGTGAGTGGTGGGCCAAGGGAGAACCATCCAGGGAGAACCTTCCACAAGGCAAACAAAGCAGCCAAAGGCCCCAGCAGCCGAGGCCACTGCCAAGCCACACAGAGTGTGGTGCTTTCTTCCCATGGATCCTGAACTTTTATTCTTAACTCCGTAAAAAGAAAAGGAAATATAAATTGGTTTTTTTTTTTAGTTTCCTGTTGCCTTAAATACGCATCGGCAAACTAAAGAATGCCTCACCTTATCCATCAGTACCCGATTAAATCTGGGGAACTGCAAATCTAATCAATTAGCCTGCAGGATAAAATGCAGAGAAGGGTTAGTGGCAAATGGTAAAGTACTAAAACCTTGGCACAAACTGTTAAATTGCCCTGGAACGAGAACAAATTGTGTTAGTAATTCTTTGTTTTGATAATATTACAGTGTTTGCTTTCTAAAGCTCCCTTGGTTTTAACATTTCCGATTAGACTGGCTGCTTTATCTCTCTGGCTTAATGTGAGCAAAGATAAACAGGGAAAGGTGAGGGGGGGGGGAAACCTGGATTTTCGTATCACTTTTTGTGAAGCTTAGCTCCTCTATACCCCCATAGGGACTGCTGGTGGAGCCTCTACATGGACTATACAGCCATAGCTACCCTGCAGTTCCTCCTCTCAGCCCCATCAAAGGAGGGTTTTCTTTTATTGTTGTTGTTGCCGTCATCAAGTCACAGCTGATTTTTGATAACCCTGTAGGGTTTTCCAGGCTAGGAATGTTCAGAGTAGGTTTGCCAGTCCTCAGGTCCCAGCGGGGAATTCCCTGGTTTTGCAGGCTCCTCCCCACCACCTGCCAGATGGCCAGTGGAGGGAAGCCCCACCTCAACAGCCACCATGTGCCTTTCCACCTCAGAAGGCTTAGAAGAAGCTTGGACCAATTTAGTGTAGTGGTTAAGTGCGTAGACTCTTATCTGGGAGAACCTGGTTTGATTCCCCACTCCTCCACTTGCACCTACTGGAATGGCTTTGGGTCAGCCATAGCTCTGGCAGAGGTTGTCTTTGAAAGGGCAGCTGCTGTGAGAGCCCTCTCAGCCCCACCCACCTCACAGGGTGTCTGTTGTGGGGGAAGAAGATATAGGAGATTGTAAGCCACTCTGAGTCTCTAATTCAGAGAGAAGGGCTGGGTATAAATCTGCAGTTCTTCTTGTGTTTTGGAAGATGTGTGTGCCTTTAAATCTGAGCTAGAGGAAGCTGTATGGGGGCAGGGCTAGCAGGCAGAGTGACGTGGGTCTTCCTAGTGTGTCTGTGAAGCTGCAAAAAAGAAAGGAACCCAGTCCCTTCATTTGTTTTGCATTCATTTCAGAAGTCTGCACAATAAAATAGATAGTAAAGAGTAAAACTAGAACCTTTCATTTCTCAGTAGTATTAGTCTGAAGATCTTGGTTGAATTTGAGCAGATAGTTACAGTTGACAACTCTCATGAGTAAATTGCCCCAGTGAAATCACAAAAGTGTGAGCTTGAAAAACTGTGTTTATTTTGTCTGCTTTGTGTGTGTGTGTTCAGTTTCATTTAGTGGAAGTGCAGCTGCTGGGGAACAAGAACTTGACAAATGAATTCGGGGAAACTGCACTGCTGTATTTATTTATTTTAGGGAATGCAAAAGTCTCCTGGCCCCACCCCCAAAGTCCCCAGATATTTTCTGAGTTGGACCTGGGAACCCTAGTTCAGAGGTGGCTTGCCATTGCCTGCCTCTGTGTCAGGTAGGGTTGCCAGCCTCCGGATGGGACCTGGGGGGTCTCCTGCTTTTACAACTGATCTCCAGCTAGCAGAGATCAGCTCCCCTGGAGAAAATGGCTGCTTTGAAGGGTAGCCTCTATGGCATTGTACTCCCCTCCCCAAACCCCACCTTTTCCCAAAGCCACCCACAAAGTCTCCAGGTATTTTCCAACACAGACTTGGCAACACAGACTTGGCAAACCTAGTCAGGCCCTGATATTCTTTGGAGGTCTCTATCCAAATACAGCAAGGGCTGACCATGCTTAGCTTCTAGAACTGGATGAGATTGGGCTAGCCTGAGCTAGTCAGGGTTTTCTTAGATTTTGTTTAAAGGGAATGATTCAGGGTGCTCAGGAGTCATGCTTAGAAGAAGCAGACTGGGAGAGCCAGTTTGGTGTAGTGGTTAAGTGCATGGACTCTTATCTGGGAGAACCGGGTTTGATTCCCCACTCCTCCACTTGCACCTGCTGGAATGGCCTTGGGTTAGTCATAGCTCTTGCAGAGGTTGTCCTTGAAAGGGCAGCTGCTGTGAGAGCTCTCTCAGCCCCACCCACCTCACAGGGTGTTTGTTGTGAGGGGAGAAGATGTAGGAGATTGTAAGCTGCTCTGAGTCTCTGATTCAGAGAGAAAGACGGGGTATAAATCTGCAATTCTTCTTCAATATCGTGTTCAGGCCTCCATTTTAATGAGGGGCTTCCTGATTTCCATTAGTGGTGGTGGAAAGTGCCATCAAGTGGCAACTGCCTTATGGCAACCCGCAGAGGATTTTCAAACCAGGACTTCCTTGATGGTCTTCTTCCATCAAAGTAGTAAGCAGGGTCGATACTGTTTAGCTTGTGAGCTCCAGCTTGATCTTACTCCATGTGAAATAGCCTTTCTAAAATTAAGAACACACGTGCCATCCAACTGCACAGAAGACTTTGAAAGGCAGTGATTACTGTTAAAAACACGAAGGTAAATACATCTATACTTTGTTTTAGTTCTAAATAGTAATTGTTCACTTTATAAAAGACCATTGTCAATGCAGATGTTCCTTTCATGTTATCTATTTAGGTGGGTAACTCTATAGCACCATTGAGGTGACAATATCTTCCCAGCCAACCAAGGTAATCCCAAACCAGTCTATGAAAAATGTAGAATTGAGGTACAGTAGATGACTTTGCTCTCAACATAGTGATCTCACTGTCTTTAAATATTGATACCAGAATTCTTCCACCGTATTTCCATAACCAGTTCAGTTTCGTCCTGGGCAGTCAACCAAACTGTTAGTGCGTAAGCCCAGAAAACAGAAAAGTGAACTCCCATTTGGTTTTGGGAAATGCTTGGGGGACTTTGGCAATATAATTGAAGTAACAGGGAAGCCAGCCTCCAGGTGAGACCTGGGGATCCCCTGGAATTACAGCTCATCTCCAGACTACAGAGATCACTTCCCCTGGAGGCAGTGGATCCTTTGGAGGGTGGACTCTATGGCATTGTACCCCACTGAAGTCTCTGTTGTCCCCAGACTCCATCCTCACATTTCCAGGCATTTTCCAATCTGAATTTGGCAATACTACTTCCCCCACCTCCCACGCTTGGCGAAGGGGGATCTGGCAACCCTAGTTGGCAACCGAACTTCTTTCCCGTGCCATAAAGGAGTGATCAGCAAAGGCATGTACAATCAAGGCTGTTGTGTATATCAAGGTTATTTTCTATTAATAATTTATTGGATTTTGGATATAGGACTGGCTGCAACTTTTGTGTACTGCCTCTTTAAGAAGCTATCCCAGCAGGCCTCAGTGCAAGCAGGTGGGACAGGTTCCTCTTGTCTGCTAGGAACCTGCTGGAATGCTGGCCTGCACAAGCATTCAGAACCAGGCCAAGGCAATCCTGGGCATAATGGACATCGTTATATTTTCTTTTTTTCAAGCCAAGTCATCTGCTCTGAAGTTTCAGTGTTAACCAATAAAGCATTAGGTTAAGGAAGCTGGGTATTTGGTGTTGCTGCACTATGCAACAATAGGGTTGTCAGCTCTAGATTGAGAAATACCTGGAGATCTGTGGGGTAGAGCCTGGGGAGGACCTCAGTGGGGTATAATGCCATAGAATTAGGGTTGCCAGCCTCAATTACAACTGATTTCCAGCTGTCAGAGATCAGCTCCCCTTGAGAAAATGTCTGCTTGAAGGGTAGACTCTATGGCAGGGGTGTCAAACATACGGCCCGGGGGCCAAATTGGCCCCTTGGAGGGCTTCTGTCAGGCCCCCAAGCAACTGGTTTTTGTCTGCTGCTTCCTTCTCCCTCTCTATTGCTCCCTTCTGCATCTCAGCTTGTTTTACAAGACTTGCTGAATCACCCAAGAGCTACAAAGCAAAACTTCAGTTTTCTCCATTGGTTGAGGCTCCTTCCCCTCTGCATCCTCTGGGGAGGAAGGGAAAAAGCCTGAGCTTCCTTTGCCAAGTTCCCTGAGTGCCATGGGAGAAATACAAAGAAAACACCTTTATGACCAACAAGTTCTAATGTTTTAAGCATGTATTAGTCATGTTTGTCTGTATCCTTTAAAAAGTTTATATCTCTGCTACCTAATCTTAAATAGGTACACACATGGCCTGGCCTGACATAGTCTGGCCCAGCCCAATAAGGTCTCATTTATGTCAGATCTGGCCCTCATGAGTTCAAGACTCCTGTTTTATGGCATTGTACCATGCTGAGGCTCCTCCCCTCCCCAAACCCCACCTCTCCCAGCTCTACCTAGGCTTGCCAATCCCCAGGTCCCAGCAGGGGTTCTTCCACTTTCCCAGGCTCCTTCCTGCCCCCAGTCAGCTGGCCGGCGGGGGGACGCGCCACCCCCACAGGACCATGTGCCTTTCCACCTCCAGAGGCTTCAGCCTCCAATTGAAAGGCTTCCTCTTGGGATGGTGTGTCTGTGTTACTTTGAAGAAGTTGGCAGCAACTCATGAGTAGAGAGGCCACTCCCTCGCTTCAGAGTCGCCAGAAACGGGGTGTGTGTGGGGGGGAGGGAAACGTCTGCTGAGCACTTCATTATTCCCTATGTGGAGATCAATTCTCATAGGGTATAATGGGAATTGATCTGGGGGTTTCGGGGGCTCTGGGGGAGCTGTTTTTTGAGGTAGAGGCACCATATTTTCCGTATAGTATCTAGTGTCTCTCCCCAAAGTACCCCCCAAGTTTCAAAACGATTGGACCAGGGGATCCAATTCTATGAGCCCCAAAAGAAGGTGCCCCTATCCTTCATTATTTCTTATGGAAGGAAGGCATTTAAAAAGGTGTGCTGTCCCTTTAAATGTGATGGCCAGAACTCCCTTGGATTTCAATTCTGCTTGTCACACCCTTGCTCCTGGCTCCACCCCCAAAGTCCCCAGATATTTCTTGAATTGGACTTGGCAACCCTAGCTCTACCTCCAAGGTTTCCAGGTATTTTCCAGCACAGACCTGGCAACCCTGTGATAGAGTCCACCTTCCAAAGCAGACATTTTCTTCAAGGAAACTGATCTCTGAGACCTGGAGGCCAGTTGTAATACTGGGGGATCTCCAGCCACCACCTACAGGCTGGAATCCCTAAACAACTATGGCTTCTAACGTATGGTGATAAAGCTGACATGACCAGCATGAATTGAAAGACATTAAAATAAAGAGCTTAAATAAGGTCTATTGTAATCTGAGAATTTCAACACATTTTCTGTTCTGCTTGCCGTAGTGGCCAATTCCTTATGCCAGTCTTCTGCTGGGAATAAGGGAGGAGGGGGGAACTGCCTTGGGTTTCCCTGTAAATAAAAGCACAACTCCCGCTAACAGAAAGGAGGCAGGATTTAGTACCAGTCATTGATGCAGTAACATGATTCCTGAGAATGATTCAATGGCTGCCAGAAGCAAGTTTTGTTAAGTACAAATTGGCCCCGGTGCAATTTGTGCATTTCGTTCTAGGGAATATCATAAATACAATTATACAAGAATCAATGTAAACATATACTTTTTGAAGCTTGTTTTGTACTGCCTAGAACAAAACAACATTTAAACCTCCACCCCCGCAAGGCATCACAGAGATAATCAAATACTAAATACCAACCTGTGAAATGTAGGCTGACTGTGCAATACTTTGAGCTTACCTTTTAGTAGGTTGATTAAAAAATGCTTATTCACAGAACACGTCATTTGTATAGTGACTCAAATGTAGTAAATGCCACGATATGCCAAAAGAAAAATATCAGTAGAAGTAGCTCTAAGTTCACATTGACCCCGTCAGACACAATTTAAAAAGTCTAACTTTAAAATACATTCAAAATCCAAGCCTGGGATAACAGCTCAGTATTTTTATGTAGATCTTGCACAGTTTTAAAAAAACAGTAACATTCTTCACTGCCCTGACCTGGATATCTCAGGCTAGCTTGATCTCACCCAATCTCATCAGATCTCAGAAGCTAGGGAGGGTGAGCCTGGGCTAGTATTTGGATGGGAGACCTCCAAGGAATACCAAGGTCGTGACATGGAGGCAGGCAATGGCAAACCATCTCTGAATGTCTCTTACTTTGAAAACCCTATAGGGTTGCCATAAGCCAAGTGTGACTTGACAGCACTTGCCAACATTCTTTATGACCAATGTAAAAGATTATCTTATCTCAAAATGAAATGCCATGAGGTTAAAGCAGGGCTGTCAAACTCTCAGCCCATGGGCTGGAACTGGCACGCCCAGGCCTTTGATCAGATCTGTGGTGACAATTCCCCCCCCCCTCCTGTCCTCACTCTTTGAAGCTCAGAGGCTGCCAATGATGTTCCCAGCTCTTTCTGCCTTGTCTTTGCTGGCTTAAACTGGAAGCTCTTCTGGGCTTGCAAAGCTGCAAGGAAAACATGGAATGGATTTTCCATTAAGGTCTCTGCTCTGGTCTACACAGAACCATTGAAACCCATTTCTCTTTCACCAAGATGGTACAATAAAAGACATTCCACTTTCTGGCTTACCATACGTGTTGGACACACAATGAAACATTATAGCGGTTTTAAAAATGCAGATGACATCTCAAATTGAACACAAGTGGTCTTAAGTTGAGATGAAGAGGTGAGCATGAAGTATCCCCAGCATTAGCTGAGCTGTTCTGATCTCATGAAATGTTTATGAACATTATAACCATTTAGATATTGCAATTCCTTGAGGGAAAATGTTGAAAACTATCTAGTTTCTGGTATAGAAATAAAAGTTCAGAGTAGCTTGGGAAAAACTTGCAAAAGCTGTAGGGAGATAACAAATGAGTAGCTGAAGAAGATAAAGGCTAGAAAGAAGAAAAGGAAAAAGGATCTGGTAAGGAACTGATCCTAGAGACAAGGTGGCTATAAGATTTTGAGAGTCAAGGCTTCCTTTGTTTGATGTGTCGCTTACTCTTTAGTTATTCTGCTTTAACTTCTGGTTTAGGGATCATGGACAAAACTTCTCTCCCTGAGGAGTATTTTGCTTATTTAGAGAACAGATATGGAAGTATCTCTGCTTTCAGCAGTATGAACATTGCCAAGGTTACCTTGCTCACCTGCTTTAACTTGCAAGGAACACTGTTGCATGAGAGCAGCTCTTCTTTCAAGGTAAAAAGATGCATTGTTCAGGCTTTGCTTAGGTGGGGGTTGGGGACTGCGGTTGTCTTATCAAGATTCAAGAATTCATTGTCGAACCGTCTTGAATGCCAGAAGGTGTCTGTTGACTGTAGTATTTTTTCGATCACTGTGAAAGCAGCAGTCAGCTATTTGCTTATTTTAAACCTGCTTTCCATCTTGTCATCCTGTGCTTTGCTTTTAAGGAACATATGGATGAAATTAAGTAGGTCAAAGCTGAACACAAAGCAGATGATTATAGGGTGTATCTCAGAAATTTGATAGAGGAGATATTGTATAAAGATGTGAGTCCAGAAGCTCCTAAGAGACCGACAACATTTTCCAGGGTATAAGCTTTCATGAGCCAAAGCTGAAAGCCTATACCCTGGAAAATATTGTTGGTCTCTAAGGCGCTCCTGAGCTCAACTTTTGTTTTGCTGCTACAAACTCACCCAGCTACTCACCTGAAACTGTCTTAAAAATTTGAATCAGGTAATAAATGGATGGTTGAAAAAAGAATAAAGACCAATTAATTTGGAATCTTGCATGTTATCTCCCTACAGCTTTTGCAAGTTTTTCCCAAGCTACTCTGTACTTTTATTTCTATACCAGAAACTAGATAGTTTTCAACATTTTCCCTCAGGGAATTTAAATAGTGGGAATTCTGTCTGAAGGTCTTAATGGAATTTGGCAAAAGATCTTTGTGATCTGGAGCTTTATTCTCCAAAGTCACTTGGTTCTGCACAAAGTATCTTTCCAAATAGGAGAAAGCATGAAAAATCTGCAACATTTTTCACGAACTGTGGAACATTAAGATGTCCATGAGATATTCGCTCTGGTGGCACAGCGTAGCAGTGAGATGGAATAGTTTGCTATCACCAGTATTCTTTCACTTCAGAGAGTCAGTCTTATCTCTCTTGCTGTTCTCTCTTGCACCATTCCTTGCCCACACCCAGGGCTTTTTTTTTTAGAAAAAGCCCAACAGGAACTCATTTACATATTAGGGCACACCAGGGCTTTTTTTGTAGCAGGAACTCCTTTGCATATTAGGCCATACTCCCCTGATATAGCCAATCCTCCAAGAGCTTACAGGGCTCTTAGTGCAGGGCCTGCTGTAAGCTGAAGTCCAAAGAAGCTTCAGGGTTAAAATAATTGTATAAATGCCAGATCCTTGCCTCCACCCCCTGCTAAATTTCACTTTGAACCTCTTTTAAAACAACGCCATAAGCCAATTAGATTCAAATCTAGTAGCATCTTAAAGACCAACAAGAGTTTCACGATATACGTTTTTGAGAATCCAAGTTTGCTATGTTCAATATTTGTCAGATATCTGGCATCTCGTATCTGACAAAAGGATCTTTGACTCTTGAAAGCTTATACTCAGAAACTCTGGGTGATCTCTAAGTTGCTATCTGAATTGAATCTGTTCTACTTTAGACCAACATCTCCCCACAGAAACTTAAGCCAAGGCCACCACATCAGAAGGAAGAGCATATCATGAAACTTCGACAGTTTGGGCATTCACTCAAAAATCTACAAAAGCAAAGGCCAAGATCCCAGGACAAAGTAATGCCTTGTTAAACAGTTCTTTATATGGCTTGAACCATTATGAATCTTTGAAGTTAAGTTATACACATTAGCATTCAGGTGTTTGCAAAGCAGATTTAAAAGAAAAAAAAACCATCAGCACATTTATAGCACAATCCAGAGGGGGGAGCGGAAAGTCTTTTGGGAGCAGACGAGTTGTTACGTGGGTGCAGGAAGGGTTTGCACCAACGTACGACCAGCACCGCCACAGTGGAGGGGAGTTGTGTGGGTGGGGGGCAGCCCGAGTGCTGCTCCAACCAAGGGCAGCGGCACCTGAGGGCTGTGCCCGAGCATGGGCGGAGGTGAGGTGGAGCGCGGTGTTCAGGCAGAGGAGGGGGTGGAATTGGGGGTGTGGCCAGGCTTAGGCAGCTTCCTGAGCAGTTTGGCTCATGAAAGGCCCCCTTGAGAGGCGTAACGTTACACTGGCAAACATAGCGGCATGTCCCATAGGCACTCATTGAAACCAAAAACAAAGGTCGCCTCCACTGCTGCAGAAGCTCGCAAACCCCTTAGGGAGTGGCGTGATTGCCTCACCAATCCTCTCACGCCTCGGCCTGGCGAGCCCCCTCCCTGGCACCCAATCGCGGCTCCCCCCTCCTATAAATACTTCCGCTCTGCCTCGCACAACTCAGTTGTTAGGGACAGGTTTGCACGGTGGGCAGCTGTCGGCGAGCTCCCAGCCATACAGACTTAGAGTGAGGGACAGGCAGGCACATTGGTGATGGGTTTTGCACCGCACAGTTGCTTTGACAGTATCTTTGACTTGCGAGGGGGAGACAGAGGTCTCTCCCCTGGGGCTAACTGCTTTTGTTTCCAGGTCTCCACAGGTTCTGGGCTCCCGGAGGCTCTGCATGCGAGGACTGTCACCCATGGCTGGGTAAGTTCCACTGCCCCCTGTCCTCCTCCTCCCCTCGCTCTCAACCACTCCGTGTGCAAGCGTCTCTGGCACTTGAACCTGAGAGTGGGCTGCAGCAGGGGGCATTTGCTGAGCCCACTCCCCTGTGCCTGCTTCCTTCCCTTGGTCTGCTCTTCTGCATTCCCAACCCCTGGAAGGGCACGGTGTGTGTGTGTGGTAGCTGGCCCGATGCGGGGAGGTGGGTCAGAGACTGTCCCTTTAAGAGAGCGCTCGGCTGAAATGCAGCCTGCTCTTCCAGCTGTTGCCTCTGCAGGTGCTCTTGATCTCTGTCTCTGTTTTGCAGGTGAGACTCCAACACAGAGGCTTCCGTGTGTGTTGCTCAACCCCCCCCCACTCCCTCAGCTGCTTCTGCCTGCCACTCGGAATGGAGCCCCACCCACAACGAGACTCCAGGGAGACTGTTGCACTCTGTTCCAGGAAAATAAAGTCTGAGCTGTGCCCTTTGTTGTCTCTCCAGCTTGGCATCAGCTGCGCATTCCCAGGGCAACCCCCCTCCCCGTCAGTGCCCTCTCCGAGGGAATGCCTGGGAGGTGGGCAGACTTGGTTTTTGGAGGGGGAAATGGGCTATGAGCCGCCACACTGCCCCCCATATGGCTGGATAGGGGAGGCGGGGTGCTGCCCCTCAGCCTTCCCGGGCTGATGGCCTACTCGACCGCACAGGGCTGTTGTGCGCTGGGCACTTGGGGGGGTGCTGAAGTGGATGCTTGCCCAGTGGCTCTCACTCTGAGTTCTACAGCCCCCAGGGGAGGTATTTCTTGCACATAGCAAGGGGCGGCAGCAGGGCAACCCTGGGGGGGGGCTCCAGGGGGTGTCTTTTGGACTTGGTCTGGCTGTTCCCAGACACACATTCCAGCCGCTGTCTAGGACAGGGAACTCCTGCACTTGGCACTTCCTGCTTGTCCGCGCATGCCTCTGCCCACCAGCCTGCCATTGGCAGAATCTCTGACAGCGGGAGGGAGTGGGGAGATTGACGGCCTCTCAGATGCAGGCTTTCCGCCTCCTCGCCCGGTCACGTGCAATGAGCTGGCCAATCCCATGGTCCCGCGCGAGGCTGTGCCTCCCCCACCTTCGCCTCGGCAGTGGGCCAATGGCATGCGCCTGGGCGGAATCACCATGGCGACAGGTTCTCTCTCGCTCATCGGGCTGCTCTTCTGCCTCCAAACGTAATGTCTCCCCTTTGGAAGTCAACGAACAGCGCCATAGATCCGCCCATGCCCAAGCGGCCAGCCACCACGTATGTCTGGATTGGGCTGCTCATCACTCAATTATGATTTACTGTCAGAACTTCCTTTGGCATTTGCCTCCCCACCCCCATGCAGGCACTACTGGAGCATCTGATGCCCCAAGAATTTCAAGTTCAATCCTTGTATGGTATAAATCTTGCTTTGGGCTTGGCCAACTGAACTGAAGGACTTCCATTAAGTAACAAAGACTCTCGTAGCACCTTGCAGACTAATTAATTGTATTGTGGTCTCCTAAGCCAGATATCTTTCCATCAGATGCCTAAAGGCAGGTGCACCTTGTGCCTGCTTTTGTATGCATGAAGTGCCCACAGGAGCTTGTACTACAAGGCTTGTTAGATGTTGCAGAATAACATGGCTGCCCCTCTGGCATCAAATGAGTTTGAAAATAGACTGGACTTCTGCTGTGCAGTTAAACAGAGATTTGAAACATGGAAATCAACAGGTGAAACTTTATGGGATGGTGCTAAGCATCACCAGTTGCTAACGGCTGCGGAACAACCAGCTGTTAAAGGAACAACTGCAGTGGTTGGCTCAAAGCTGGCAACTGTAATCCTAAGTAATATCTTACATGGGTGCAGGGCTTTTTTGTAGCAGGAACTCCTTTGCATATTAGGATACCCCTCCTGATGTAGCCAATCCTCCTGGAGCTTACAGTAGGCCCTGTACTAAGAGCCCTGTAAGCTCTTGGAGGATTGGCTACATCAGGAGTGTGTGGCCTAATATGCAAAAGAGTTCCTGCTGCAAAAAAAGCCCTGACAAACTACTACATCAAACAGATGTAGTGACAAACCACTACATCAGCCTGAATCTGAAATTCCACACATTCTCAGTCCAACACATGTGTTTAAGGTTGTCAACAGTAAGCGCTACTAAACAAAGTCCATTAATTCCATGCCTTCTCAATTCTCATGAAGATAGGCTGTTCTATCAATAGTTTATGCACAATCTGACACAACACAGCAAATTCTTGCAGTGACCAAGAACAAAGGACAGTTGGGCCTTCTCTCCTTTGTTACTTTTGTCAGCACATTGATTTAGAAAGCAATGCCTGGAGTGCCCTCTACTGGCATAGAAATCAAAATGTTACAGTTAGTCTAATGGTTGTCATGTCAATAACAATTTTCTGTCAGGACCTATTTTCTTATAAAACAGAGCTGAGTATATTACTGGTGCACAGTAGAAACCTAGAAGTGGTTTTAGCCATTATGTACACATAGACATTCCTGGAACTATTGTTTTAGCATTCCCACTTGTACACTCAAAATATTCTGGAAACTTAGATCCAAACACAAAAGGCCCAGACTACCTTTAGGGAAGAGAGCCCCATGGCACAGAGTGGTAAAGCTGTAGTACTGCAGTCGGAGCCCTCTGCTCACAACCTGAGTTTGATCCCAGCAGAAGCTGGTTCAGGTAGCCGGTTCCAGGTTGACTCAGCCTTCCATGGTCGGTAAAATGAGTACCCAGCTTGCTGGGGAGGAAGTGTAGATGACTGAGGAAGGCAATGGCAAACCACCCCATAAAAAGTCTGCCGTGAAAACGTTGTGAAAGCAACATCATCCCAGAGTTGCAAAGGACTGGCGCTTACCTTTTTACCTTTAGGGAGCCTTTAGAGTGCTGAGGTCCCCAATACAGCACCCACAGGGGCTGTGACACCTGCTGACATCTTTCCTGGCACCCACTAAATGTTTTTAGAAAGTGTGTTGGGTCAGGTGGGCTTTTGGCCAGCAGGACCTCTGATTGGCTGTACAGATTTTTAAAAATGCTTTGGTAGCATCTGCCACCTCAGTATAAAAATCTTCACTACATTACAGAAGATAAGCTGAGTGTAAGCAAGAAAATTCTTTTATATAATCTGTTCATTTTAAACGTCATCCAGCTAAGCAGAGTTTCTGCTTGAGATGTTGAAGAGTTACTATTAGATTTATGGATACACTCAGTCCCTAGTATTTTGTAGTTGGCTCTACCTCCTGTGGCAGACATTTAATTAGGATTGCCATGTCCATTGGACAAATAGGCAGGGAATAGGGAATGCACTTACTGGGAGCGGGGAGGGAAGATGCTGGAAATCAACACAATGTGCCACATCTAGGACTCTCTTGTTTATGGGAATATTCTATGGTAGAATTAGCTTCTTACCATAAAGTTTTGCCCCAAACCCAGAACATCACCCCCTCCCTGACATCACCGACATGCCTACATCACTTCTGGGTGATATAGGTATGTTGCCTTTGTTTTCTTGCCTGTTGGGGGGAGTAATTTTCCATGGTTCCTAATAGACCTGATTTCCCTCAGTTCCTGCCTCCTGTAATAGCCATTTTTTGGCTGTGAACACTACGCTGCGATAAAATTCCAGTTAGGACCCCTGCACTAGGACCTGTGAGCCCTAAATCCCCACTGTGCCACTAGGCTTTCCAAGCCCCCCACCCTGGCGGGGGCCCCCCGAATTTGCAGCCTCCTCCCCCGCTCTCCAAAAATCCGGAAGCGGGGGAGGTGGAGGGGGGGAGAACATACGTGTAGGCATCATGTTGTTGTAGAGCTGCTGATCTGTTTGTAAAATGTGTGCCTTTAAGGCTGCGCAGGAAACAGGAAACAGGAAGGGCTTCATTGGAAAGGGTCAGTAAAGTTTCCATGAAGAACAGCCCCTCCCTTTCTTTTGCTTTCGTTTTCATGGCAAGCAAAGTTCTGCAGGAAGAAGATCTAGTAAGTATTTGTGCATGTGAGAGAGGGAGGGGGCAGGGGATTCCCTGGTTTGGAGGCCCTCCCCCCCTTTAGAAAGCGTGGGGGGGAGGGAAATGTCTACTGGGCACTCTATTATTCCCTATGGAGAACGATTCCCATAGGGAATAATAGGGAATTGATCTGTGGGTATTGGGGGCTCTGGGGGGCTATTTTTTGAGGTAGAGGCACCAAATTTTTAGTATAGCATCTAGTGCCTCTCCCCAAAATACCCCCCAAGTTTCAAAACGATTGGACTAGAGGGTCTAATTCTATGAGCCCCAAAAGATGGTGCCCCTATCCTTAATTATTTCCTATGGAAGAAAGGCATTTAAAAAGGTGTGCTGTCCCTTTAAATGTGATGGCCAGAACTCCCTTGGAGTTCAATTCTGCTTGTCACACCCTTGCTCCTGGCTCCACCCCCAAAGTCCCCAGATATTTCTTGAATTGGGCCAGTTGCACGTGCTCTCTCTCAGCTGAATCTATGTCACAAGGTGGTGGCTGTAAAAATAAAATAGAGGAGGGGAGAATAGTATAAACTGTTTAAGGAGACTAGCAGAGAAAGCATGAATGATTTGATGGTATGATGGAATATATAGTATAGGGGAAAGTGGGGGGGGGCCAACAAATGGAATCAAGAACTAAAAAGGTTAGTTAGGGAAAAAGTCAGGGGCCAATGGCTAAGAACATAAATATAGAATAATTACAAGTAAAAATACATTTATTTATTGCAGAAACATTTAAAAACATATAAGGTCCCATCTCAAGACTCAGAACATAATGAAAGTGGCAAATTCACAAGAAGAAAACCACTTATGACCTAAAATGCTTTGGCCCAATAGGGCATTCCTCAGAGTTCAAACTCTGTAAGGTACACAGAGGCTCCAATCAAAGGTACACAGAGGTACACAATCAAAGGAGAATAAAGAAGTTGACAGGACCAAAAAAAATAAAAAAAAGAATTATGATAAGGAAGGAAGAAAAAAATGTTATTAAATAACAAAATAAAAGGATTGTCCAATTGATTATTACTGAAACTTCATTTTTTTTGTATTAACTTCTAATATGAAATCAAGGGACAGGGAAAATACGACTTCTTTCATGATGGTTGTGTTCTCCCCTTCTCTTTCTCTGACCTCCCTGGCTCTTGCCATTTCTACCATGACATCTGACTTCTCTTTGTGCCCAAGGTAGGTAGCATGTGCTGCTGCCATAACCAAATTTATATCTAAGTTTTTCATATCTTAAGTTGTTGCCTTTAAAAAAATGATTTATCACCTCCTCTCATCTCAAGATCCAGGAACAAAATCGGCAGTAACCTGACAGATTTAAATATCTATTTCAACAAAGGAAATCTCTGCTCTCTTCCTAACATTCAAACTCATAAAATCCATCTTAAGAGGCTGTTGCTGTTTTACCACTTTCCTTGAATGCCAGAGCTGAAGTGGGTGTTTTTAACACATCCTTCAAGACTAACAGATTGGTGACACTCACTGCCCCTTTCTGAAATCACTTTCTCATCCAAGATTTATGATGCTATGCTAGGTGCAAGTATGGCTCATCTAACAATAAACTACAGATGCTCGGTGGACATGCAGGCATCCAAATTTGGAATCACTTTTGTTTCTTTGAAATGTGTCCCTCATATTCATTGATTCTTTAAGTTTATTTGGCCCTCTGCTGGCAAGGAGTCTCAACAGCATTTTTTCTCAAAACCAGCTATGTAGTCTTCTAGTACTAAAGCTAGATTTTTCATAATTCCTGGTAAGAAACTGCCCATTTCAGCACCCATTTAAAGTGAAGCCTAGTTCATACAGAGGGTTAAACCAGAGGGAACACTGGTAATCTGTGCTTGGTCTGGGTTTGAAGTTATACTTGATGAACAAAACCAAAGAAAAATACTAGAACCACAAGGTCAAATGAAGAAGAAGAAGAGGAGGAGGAGGAAGAAGATATTGGATTTATATCCCACCCTTCACTCTGAATCTCAGAATCTCAGACTGGTCACAATCTCCTTTACCCCGCAACCCCCGCAATCTCCCCCTCCCCGCAACCCCCTGTGTGGTAGGTAAGGCTGAGAGAGCTCTTACAGCAGCTGCCCTTTCAAGGACAACTCCTACGAGAGCTATGGCTGACCCAAGGCCATTCCAGCAGCTGCAAGTGGAGGAGCGGGGAATCAAACCGGGTTCTGCACACTTAACCACTACACCAAACTGGGAGCCATGCTGGTCTGAAGCAGCAGAACAAAGTTTGAGTACAGTGGTACCTTTAAGACCAACAAAGTTTTATTCCGGATATAAGCTTTCGGTGTGCATGCACTCTTGTTCAGTTGTAGTTACTCTGAGGAAACAAGGCAAATGTGAATACCTCCTTTGTGGCATACATGGAGTTGAATCTCTTTGTTTTAGCCAATGATGTAACCCAAGGTTTGGTAATGGCACCACACACTAGGATGAACATTTTTGTTTTATCTACATGATTTTCACAATAGAAAAGAGGCAATAGCGTGGACAGAGAGGAGGTGAGTTTGGCGCAGAGGGAAGATGGGGAAGAATTCCAGTATTAAGGTGAAACAAACAATGTGTTGGTGTTCCAGCTCCAGTCCCAGAGGAACACATGCTATTAACTGTAACAGCTTGAGCAAGTATTTCCCTTCTCCCTTGTGAGAAATGACTCCTGTATTATTCTTGCAACAAACTGCACTGAGCAAATTAATTAGACAGCATCTGGTTGTAATTGTCTTCCAGCAATCAGAGCAAGGAGGACAGTTGCTTCCAGAGTCATTCTTTGGAAGCATACCATTGGCATACTCATCTTTTTTTTAAATTTAAAAGTGTCTGTTTCCTTATAATGAGTGAACATCTCTGATATATTCTGTTGTGTTCGTAATATTTATTTGCAAATATACAAGCAGAATGTATTGGAAACAAGTGGATTCCTAAAAGTGAGCTGCATACATCGGCTTCCCCAAAGAGAGACTAGTGACCCCAGTTCAGCTGTTTCTTCTTGAATTAATGTTAATATTTCTCTCATGCAGACATCTTGGTTAGGTAAGCCATTCAGGGGGGAAAACCCTTCCTAAACATTAGCTCCCACTTGAGGAAACATAATATATCCTCTTTGACCATTAGGAGCCCATCAGCTTAAACTAATGGTGCCTGCTTAAACTCCACCCCCCTTGGCCCGGTTATTTTTACACTTCTCCTTCGTGGCTCACTAAAATTTGGGGGTGGAGCCAGGAGACAGGGAATGATGTCCAAAAACTCTTGCAATATTTTGTTTAGGAAAGGTAGGAAAATAGTGGGATTTTGCAACGCAATTTTAAAAATAAAACATTAAGAAAAAGCACAAGGATTACATAGCAGAAAACTAAAAATATAAAATGTTCTTAGCCTGGGAAAACATGAAATGGCAGGGCATTTCAAGCTTCTCTCTCTGCCCCCCAGGAAAGAAAAAGAAAAGAAAGGAAAGGAAAGGAAAGGAAAGGAAAAGAAAGGAAAGGAAAGGAAAGGAAAGGAAAGGAAAGGAAAGGAAAGGAAAGGAAAGGAAAGGAAAGGAAACGAGGAAGGAAGGAAGGAAGGAAGGAAGGAAGGAAGGAAGGAAGGAAGGAAGGAAGGAAGGAAGGAAGGAAGGAAGGAAATGGCAGCACTGGGGAAACATGAAATAGCAGGGCATTTCAAGCTTCTTCTTCCCCTCCTCCAGCCCTACTCAGATTAGCAATGGCAAGATAGGAAAGAAGGAAACGGGGAAAGACTGACAGAAAAAGAGAGAGAGAGAGGAAGGAAGGAAGACGGAAAAAGACTGACTGACAAAAAGAGAAAGAGAGAGAGAAGGAAGAAAGAAAGACAGGAGAAAAGAATGACTGACTGAGAGAGGAAGGGGAGTGGGAAATAAAGCAAATAGGGAAAAAAGACTGATAGAAAGAATGAATGAATGAAAGGGAGGGAGGGGGAGAGAGTTGGAAACAAATAAGAGAGAAAAAGAAAAAAGAAAGAGAAAGAAAATAGGAAGGAAGGAAAAGGTAGGGAAGAAGTGAAAGAAAGGAGGGACAAAAGGAAGAAAGGAAAAGAAAAGAAAAGAAAAATGGGATGGGAGCAACTTACCTTTTAAACTGCTGACTCTGGCTGCTCTGCAAGCCAGGGGAAAATCAGGCCTAGTTTGCCCCCCGTGCCTCCCCCCGAGGCATCGCACCAGCCCCCGTACCCCCTCCTCCCTCCCTTCCCCATCCCAGGTCAATTTCAGACTGTGTAAAGCCCTCTGTTCCCCTCTCCCCACCGACCACAGCAGCGGCAGGGAAAACGGTGTGCGCCAAACGCTGACTCATCACTCAGGCAGGCCAGCAGCAGATCAAAGGGACAGCGTCTGAAAAGGGCGCCATGGCTGCTTCCGCCCCCCCACTTCCTGGATGTGTGGGGGCGAGAGCTGCCATGGTGCCCTTTTTGGATGCCGTCCCTTCGATCTGCCGCTGGCCTGCCTGAGCTATGAGTCAGTGCTCAGAACATGCCATTTTCCCCGCCAATGAGGTGGTCGGCAGCGGGAGGGGGACAGAGGGCCTTACACAGCCTGAAATTGACCTGGGGTGGGAAAGGGAAGGAGGAGGAGGCATGGGGGCTGGCATGGGGGCGTGGGGGGATGTCGGTGAGAGGCCTTGCAACCCAGGATTGAGGCCAGCATGGCTCGGGGCTAGGTTGCAACTTACAACCCTACCATTGGGAAACGACGCACTAGGATATTGTTAGGGGAGATGAAAGGACAGGACATGTTGAAAATAAGAGCAAGTTGAGAAGTTTCTCAAAAACATTTTGTTAACATTAGGATTGTATAGAGGGCTTTAGATTCATGTTGCACCTGTTAATTTGGCAAATCATGGGCAAGTCAATCCTTCAGTGCATAGGGCTTACTGAGACTTACTATCAGCTATCTAGCAATCTCTGGCTTTCATCCACATCCTTTAGATAATAAAAGCCCTACTGTGGTGGAAAATCTGAGGATTTTCATTGGTTGGATGCGGGCTATGGAAGATTGGCTCACACTCTGTCTCTGGCATGCCATTGGATGATTCTGCTCTCCCCTGCCCACCACCAGCCCCATCAGGAGAGAACCCCATCAGATGGCCACTGACCTCTGAGGGAGACCGTTCTCTGCTGACAGGTTCTCCTGGGGGCTTACTGATTACTACTGCCTCTCCTCAGAGCCTGTTGTAGGAAGTCTAGGACAGTCCGTCTCCTCCCACCCACCCACCCACCCACCCACCCACAAACAACACTGCCATGAAGCAAGCAGTGAAGCCAACAGTAAACTGTGAGAGACATGGTCATCAGACAAACAGTAGCAGTTACTTCTCTTCAGCTGACACAAAAGGAATGTTCATTCATAGCAGGGAGGGGGCAGTTCAACAGCAGCAGATAAACTGACACTATACAATGCACCAAGCCCCCTTTCCACCTGCAAACTGCTCTTTCTAGTCAAATTAGAGTACAGTGGGATCATATGATAGAATGGACTCCATTCTATCCTATCAGCCCATAGGACAGAATGGGCTCATAGTATAGAATGAACTCCAATCTGCCCAATGGGCCCATAGGACAGCATGGAGTCCATTCCACACACACACCCCTTTCTGATAACCTTGAAGTGGGGGAGGGCCTCCAAACCAGGGGATCCTCTGCCCCCAACTGGGATTGGCAACCCTAGAGTTCTGGCAATGTAAGCCATCTTTATGGCCAATAGTGGCATAAAGAGTTGACTACTCACCTGACACATCTGCTGCTCACATACATTTTGTAAGATTATTTTCCTTGAGCTAGTATTGCTGAATGGAACTATAGTCACTGGCAGTAAAGAGATGGGCAGTTTAGGGTTTGTAGAATCTTTCGGGATCAAGTGCCGTGTTCTACTGGAGAAAGTTTTCCTTCCAGATGGGCAGTTTGTTTAAGCAATATTAAAAAATTCAAAGCTATTTTCATTCCAGATCACCACACAACTTCTGGAGTTTCTTCAAGTGCAGTTATTTATCTGTTGGGTTATGCTCAGAGCTGTAAATAATGTCCTCCCCCTTCATAGCTGGATTTCAGAGTCTAGTGAAGATCATTTATAAATAAGGACCTTGATAAATCAAGCTGACCTCAAAATGATTCAGTTCCTAGTGTGGAGAGAAGGCAGTGCAAAATTTACAAATATGATTTATTTACCCTTGTTACCAATCTGAAGTGTGATATGACAGTCCATCACAAGTGTCTTCACTTCGTTAACAGTACTAAACCTTGACTGGAAACAGGGTTTGGAATTTAGCACCTGTGTATTGTATTTAAAATATTTCTTGCTTGGAATGTTTAAATTGTCTGTTCAGTAGAGCTGCTGCACTTCATCTCCTCAACCAGCCACCTGATTGTTTGGCAAGTAGTTTTGACACAGCTCCAGTGTATAGACTATGGGCCACATTTTTCAAGACAGCAACCATAAAATCACCTGGGCATCTATTCTTGCACTGTGGAATGTGGCAGCAACTGAAGATTTGGAAGGGACACTAGAGGAAATGTGGTGCTGGAAAGTGCCATCAATTCCATCAGCAGATGGTGATCCCCTTGAGTTTTTCAAGACAAGAGATATTCAGAAGTGGTTTGCCATTGCCTGCCTCTGCATAGAGACCCTAGAGAAGGGTGTCAAACAGGAGCCAAATCAGGCCCTTGGAGGGCTGCTATCAGCCCCTGAACAACTGGCTGTCATCTGCTTCCTTCTCCTTCTATCTTGCTTCCTTCTGCATAGCACTCTGATTGTAAAGACTCCCCATGGACTTCCCCCCCCCTGGAAATACTGAGGGAGAATGTTCCAAAGATCACTAGTTGCCTTGTTCATTTGTGCTTAGGGTGAGAAGAAGAAGAGTAAGTTTTTATACCCTACTTTTCTCTACCCTAAGGAATCTCAAATCTCAGCTTACAATCACCTTCTTTTCCTCTCCCCACAATGGGCACCTTGCGAGGTAAGTGGGGCTGAGAGAGTTCTGAAAGAACTGTGACTGGCTGAAGTTCACCCAGCTGGCTTCAGGTGGAGGAGTGGGGAATTAAACTCAGTTCTCCAGATCAGAGTCTGCTGCTCTCAGCCAGTATACCACACTGCATGAAGAGCAGGTGAACTTTTTGTATTTACTGATGATATAAGACTGGGTGAAAATAGGTTTTAAAAAATACAGGTGGTAATGCAAAATAACCCCATTAGTCATTTTTTCTTCACTGATGATGTATATTCTTCCCAAAACATAAATAAAAGGGAGCTATAAGCCCATCAGAAGCACAGTACAGCTGCAACAAACTAAAAGAAATTCCCAAGCATATTCTCATAAATTGAATTTGCTTGCAAATCTTTTGCTTTTAAAACAACATTCCCAGTGATGGATGCTCATGGGTTTGTTTTCAAGCAAGATACTAATGCTATTTATATTCTTGGTTAACAGGAACATCATTTCTGAAGCTCAGTTCACATGACAGCTTTTCCCCGGGATTGCATCATCCCAGTTCAGATATTCCTAAGAAACAGTAGGAGAGCTTCCATTTCCTCTCTCTATGGTTCCAGGGCTCATATAAAGGGGAAAGCACCATAGATTTTTTCTCCAGCTATTGCCCAAGACAGGGATGGATCTACCCATGGGAGGGTGTACATAATCCTGTTCCACCTTTGTAGATCTAAAAGCATGAGATGAAACCCAAGCCATTCATGTTTTGTCTCTCCATCTGTGTTGTATGGAGCAGGTGAGTTCAATCGCTGGCACCTCCAGTTAAAAGGATTAGGTAGCAGGTGATGTGAACATTCCCATCCTGAGACCCTGCAGGGCCACTGCTGGTTAACATTAGGGTTGCCAGCCTCCAGGCAGGGCTTCCCAGAATTATAACTGATCTCCAGACTACAGAGTTCAGTTCTCCTGGAAATAATGGCAGCCTCAGAGAGTAAACTCTATGATAGACCATAGATTCCAGGTGACATCCTTCCCCAATTCCCCTTTTCACAGGAATCACCTCCAGATCTCCAGGAATTTCCTAGGCCAAAGTTGGCCACCCTGGTCAGAATAAATAATACTAGTGAACGTGACTCAGTGTAGGGCACATTCTTAGGTTTCTTAGAACAATGAATTGTAAAGAAACTTTATTCTACAGTAACCTGGTGCACACAGCGGCTGCACTTACTCACTGAAGGTGGTGGGAGGAAGTGCAGGTACGTGCATGCTGCTGCTGCCCCCCTGCCTCCATGTCACCTGTAGGGTTCACCTTGCAGGGGGCTGGGTGAACTCTGCCTCCCCATGATTAGCAGTGTTCGAAAACATATCTGATGGTGGGGAAGGAGTGTACATACAGCCACTTCCTTCACTCACTCCCATCCTGCAGAGGTGAGTCTGTGCAGAGGCAGGGGGTGGGCCAGCATTCTTGAGCTGCCCTACTCAGTGAATGCATGAGTCCGTCATGTGTACCAAGCTTGTGTGTCTGCTGCATGAACGTTCCAAATGCCTAACATGCGAAATGAGCTTTCCGTAAGAACAATATGATTGAGACCCTTGGGGGATGCACAGTTGCTAGCCCACAATGACATCATGAATTTGAGAACAGTCTATTCCAGCAAGAGCGAGCCTGCATTCAGACCTGGGGAGCAAAAAAAAAAAAAAAGCTGCTTGTCTTGATGTTCTGCCCCTTTAAACTACTTTATATGATTGTTCATGCCTCCTGTTTTGATTTCTGGCAAGTGTTGCACCATTCCCACTCAAAGGCTTCAGGTCAGAGAAAGGGGGGGGGGGGGAGAGAATCAATGTTGCATGAATCATGCAGTAAGTTGTGGAGGTTTACCATGCCAGTTCTTTGGCCTGGCTGTTTGTTGTAGTTCTCTGGAGAGCTCAATACTGTATTGTCTGAATATTACTGTGGGGGGAGATCCTTTGTTCTCCGCGTGGCCGAGTCTCTCATTGTGTTTTGCTTTGTGCTGCCCTTTCTACAGGGAGAGACGAATGGTAGACTAAAAGTCCTGAAGATCACAGGTCCTCATTAAAATTGTAGCTAGTCCTCCCCACACTGGTACCACTGTTCCAATCAAAGCAGTTTCCAGGACACCACCTGCATTTGATAAGTAAAGAAGAAGAACAGGGAGGGAAGCTACTGCTGCCGTGCCAGTCCTTTGTGGACCAGAGCGCCATGTAACAAAGAGCAGTGCCAGCCCGTAATTCTCTTGATGGCCCATGGAATTAGAGAAGTAGACTACGCTCATTAAAGCCGCTCAGTTGATTATTACAGCAATTTACAATTTTGTTGTGCTGTTGCCATCCTCGTTGCTCCCAGTGGAACTGCCTGTACTTTACAGCAAGACCAATGCAATCAGCAGCAACCCACAGTGTAAAAAAAAAAAAAAAAAGGCGGGGGTGGGGGGGGGAGAGAAAAAGACAGAGTACATTTCTACATGAAGCCAATGTGAGGACCTTAATAAGGACAATATGCTAGTTCCTTTACAGCCAGCTGACAGGACCTAGGATAAATGCCCTGTCCTTTATGTTTATACCATAGTGTAGCTGGGCAGCTACAAAGCTCTTGGGTAAATAAATAAATCATTTTTAATTAAGAGACGTCAAGGGGAATTAAGTTCTCTGCTGGGTGGTTTGCATCTATTATAACTTGCTGAGCTTTGAGGCTACACTGGCCTAACTGAAGAACCTGGGTTCAATGGATGAATTTTCAGTGAGTCAACTTGGGCCATGTCAAGAGTTCCACCTAGGCTTCCCAATCCCCAGGTCCCAGCGGGGGATCCCCCAGTTTTACAGGCTTCCCCCCCGCCCCCAGCCAGCTGGCTGGCAGGGGGAAGCCCCATCCCCACAGTCACCATGTACCTCTAGATCTCAGGCAGGTTTAGAAATCTGCAAACAAGTCCATTTTTAAAATGTGTGCCTTTAAAGTTGAGCAGGAAGCAGAAAACAGGAAGTGCTTCATGGGAAAGGGTCGGCACTTGGCAACAGTTTCATCAAAGCACAGACCCTCCATTTGTTTTGCTTTCGTTTTCAGAGCAAGTAAAAGTTGTGGAGGAACCAGACTCAGTAAGTGTTTGTGTGTGAGAGAGGGAGGGGGAAGGGATCCCCCAGTTTGGTGACCCTCCCCCGCTTTAGAAAGCGTGTGTGTGTGGGGGAAATGTCTACTGAGCACTCTACTATTTGCTATGGAGAATGACTCCCATAAGGAATAATGGGGAATTGATCCACGGGTATCTGGGGCTCTGGGGGGGGTGTTCTTTGAGGTAGATGTACCAAATTTGCAGCATAGCATCTGATGCCATTCCTCAAAAGACCCTCCAAGTTTCAAAAGGATTGGACCGGGGGGGGCAATTTTATGAGCCCCCAAAGAAGGTGCCCCTATACTTCATTATTTCTAATGGAGGAAAGGCATTGAAAAGGTGTGCAGTCCTTTTCAATGTAATGGCCAGAACTTCCTTTGGAATTCAATTGTACTTGTTCCAACCTTGCTCATGACTCCACCCCAATGCCTCCAGGCCCCAACCCCAAAGTCCCCAGATATTGCTTGAATTGAACTTGGCAATTCTAGCTCCACCCTAGGCTCCTTTGGACTAAATGCAGATCCTAAGGAACTTTTTAATAGCTCTCAGATCCTGTTAACGTTCTTTCTTTCAGCTACAGCTGGTAGCTGAAACACTCTTTTTTCTGAAATGAAATTGGAGACATCCTTCACCCTGACACCTGATAAAGACAGTTACATGTTTTAGCATATGAATGGGTTGGCTCCACCCATTCTCCAGAGAGCCTTCCTCCACTCTAAGGGACCTTCCTCCAACAGAAGAGCCTCCTAAGTTGGGGGAAGCCTCTTTAAGTGGGAGAAAAGCCTCAGACTTCATTGAGTGAAAAGCTAAGCTACCTGCATGGGGGCAGGATCTCCAGTAATGTTGTGATCAATACTCCCGCTAAGTTGTGTAGTCTCGTAAGCAAAAATTCTGCTTTGTGAGCTATTGGCATTAAAGTTGTGAGTGAGCAATTTGGCTGCTGCATAAATTAGTTTGCTCTGGGGCCATCCTTCCTGAACTAAGACAAAAATGTGTTAGCCAAAGGCTAAAAAACTGTGAGCTAGCTCACACTTAGGCTGATTCCGCATTAGCCTTTGCTCCGGCTCCGATGTTGTGTTTTCCACAGGGCAGATGTTGGTTTCTGCATATTTTGACTTGGGGCGGCAGTTTGACCCGCCTCCAAAGCGGTGTCACCCTGCATTTAGGAGATGGTCATTTTGCAAAAAGTTTATTTTTGATGGGAATTCGGGGTTTGAGATTTATGTGCGCAACTCAGGACAATGCACTGTCAAACTTACGCGTCAGTAGTACACACCCACATAATTCCACACCCAAGATTCCGCCCAGTTATTATGTCCCTTAATTTTACTCCCTTTGAAAATTACCCTCCATTATCCGATAAAAAAAATTATTTTTTTTAAAACAAAGCAGGTTTCGTGTTACAACGCTCCAACATATAATGATGTAATGTGATTTTCTTCTTTTACTGAATAAATCCCTCACTTTCACCCGCCCGTACTCTTTATGGTATTCCACGTGATTTTGATAATATGTCATTGGATTGTGATTACAGGGATGATTAATGCTGCCCTCCATTATCCGGGAAGTACTCCGCCATGCCATTTGTTTGTTCACAAATTTCTTTCCCCCTCCAACTGAAATTACTCCATACTATTATACTTTTTTTTTGCCAATAATATCGTTACAACACAACAAAATAAATAGCAATGTTATGCAAACTACTTTTAAGATGTGCGATCGCCACCTTTATTGTTCCCCCGCTCGCCGTATGGCCTCAAATGGGAATTTGATTATGTTTATAGCTCTTTGTTGATGTTCTGGGGAAAATATTTTTGATATCCTCTCCCTTCAGGCATCTGTTTTTAATTTGTTATAGCTTTTAATCATCCATCATGCACGACATGCAAGCATGCAAACAGCGCTTAGAAGATAATTAAATAAAAATGGTGGATCGCCAACTCAGATTTCCTGGGGCTTAGATAAACTACCAATGGCGGGGCAAAAGGAAAACATGTGACTTTGCCAGTATTGTGCCCCTGGTATTATGTTGTAACGCAAAAAACAAAAACGAAAAACGATTGCGTTGTAACGCAAGCATGCATGCGTGTAAAAAAAAAAAAGGAAAATGCATGGATGAGTAAGGAGGGAGGGGGAAATTGCTCCAATTGTGGTGGAAACTCTGGGAGCAACAGTAATGCGGAATCAAAACACACAGAACAGATTGGGAATTGAATCCGGGATAAATCCTCTAGTCCAGAATCGGGAAATCACACCCACATAGAACAGCCCTGCAGCGAGAGGGAGGCAAATGCCAAATGCAGACTTAGTCAAACGCAGCTTAGAAGGAACACTGCTTGTGATATAACAAGTTATGTCACTTCCAGTCCAATCAGTGTGTAGATGCAGTGCTCTAGCATTCACCTCAAAACTCCATTGTTTAACTTGGTTTAACCATGGAGTTTGGGGGGGATGCTAGACTGTTGACCCATGTGGTGATGTTACTTCTGGGTCACTTAGGAAATGACATTACTGTATTGCTGGTAATGATGATCCTTTCCCATTTGGGGGGAGGATCATCATTGCCTGCCCACCAAGCAGCAGTGGGGGAGGAAGGCAGGAAGTTTCTCACCTAATAGGGCTGCCAGTCTACAAGTGGTGGCTGGAGATCTCCTGGAATTACAAGTGGTCTCCGGGTGACAGAGATCAGTTCCTCTGGAGAAAATGGCTGCTTTGAAGGGTGGACTCTATGGCATTATCCCCCACTGAGGTCCTTCCTCTCCCCAAACCCCATTCTCCCCAGGCTCCATCACCCAAATCTCCATGAATTTTCTAACCCAGAGTTGGCAACCATTTAAGTTTAGTACAAGCTAAGCTTTGTCTTTGCCTGGCAGATGCACCCAACAGGACCCTTCTTATGGCTACTACAGAACCAGAAAGCCCTCTTGAAGCCAATGCAATGACCGGTAGAAAGTGGACATTCAAACACCCTAGTAGGTTTATACAGTTTGTGCCGGGAACAAACTCTTTCTGGGTGGAGGGCATTTCTATCAGGTACATTTCATGTTCCTAATAGTGAATCATTTTTCCCCTTCATTGTTCCTCCCACATTCAAATTAGCTATATTAACTATATTAAAAAACAAGCATGATTTAGGTTAAATCTTAATTGGTTATTATCTGAATACCAGAAAAAGGAAACATTCATATTAAGTAGGGTTGACAGCTCTGGGGTTGGGGAGATAAGGGATCTCAGTGGGGTTTAATGCTGTAGAAGAGTTCACCCTCCAAAGCTGACATTTTCTCCAGAACTGATCCTGGTTGTAGGCTTCCCAACCCTCCCGCCCTGGCGGGGGACCCCAGGATTTCCACCCTCTTCCCCCGCTCCCCCAAAAAATGGAAGCGGGGGGAGAGGGGAGGAAACGGCGCCGAGCCGCGGATCCCACTGCAGTTTCTCCTCCGAGATGGGCCCAGGCTGAGCCCATCTCGGAGGAGCAGCCAAGAGGCGGCAGCAGCGCAGGGGAGGGTGAGACAGGCCAGGAGCATGGCGAGCCGCGAATCCGGGCCCTTCTAGGACCCGGACTTGCGGCTCGCCATGCTCCCGGCCCGCCTCCACCCCCCCTCCGTTTCCACCCCAGAGGCGGAGCGGGCGAGGCGGCAGCGGCGCGGCGGCCTCTTCTCTGCTCGCCGTGGCTGCTCCTCTGAGATGGGCTTAGGCTGAGCCCATCTCGGAGGAGCAGCCACGGCGAGCGGAGAAGAGGCCGCCGCGCCGCTGCCGCCTCTACTCTGCTCACCGTGGCTGCTCCTCCAAGATGGGCTCAGGCTGAGCCCATCTCAGCAGCCACGGCGAGTGGAGAAGAGGCGGCAGCTGTGGGGCAGCTCGCCACGCTCCCCGGCGCCGTTTCCCCCCTCCCCCTAGCTCCACCCCAGTGTCTCCTGGCTCCACCCCCAAAGTCCCCAGATATTTCTGGGGTTGGATTTGGCAACCCTACCTGGTTGTCTAGAGATCCAACTGTCATAGTGGGAGATCATCAGGTGCCATCTGGAGGCTGGCAACACTACTGGAGATTTTGTGGGTAGAACCTGGGGAGAGGAGGCTGCGAAGAAGAGAGACCTCAGCAATGTATAATGCTAAAGAGTCTACCTCCAAAATAGCCATTTTCTCCAGAGGAACTGATCTTGGTTATTTGAAGATCGATTATAATAGTGGAAGATTTCCAGGTGCCACCTACATTTGGCAACCCTACAAAAGGTTATGTTTGGTGTAGGTTATCATAAAGTCTTCAAGATTCATTCTTTTGGAAACAGTACTCTTCCTTAGTGCAGACATTTCCACATACCTCATAAAAGACACCACTGCTTTTTAGAGGGATTCTGTGATATTTAGTACTAAGGCCTGGATAGTGTCAGACATTGTTTTGATGAAACAAGTAATGTCAGTGGAGCTTAAAGCTTGGAGCCTCTCTCCAGTTTGTTCCCTGGGAATGCTCCTGGAAAGAAAATACTAGACCAGAGTTGCTTCTTTGCCAATGTTCCACCGAGATTAAGAACAAGTGTTAAATTGCTAGGTGTACCTGAGGTCAAGAAATGATACTCTTTCCCTTGAGGCTATACAATACTGTTAGCAAATTTCCTCTGTGTATGCTTATGGCACAGGACCAAAACAGATAATTGTCCATAAGCACTGAAGCAAGTTTTAACTCAGACCAGCAGCTTTCTTTAAAGATGCATTGCAAACAAGATCCTCATTTTTCAACCTGATTTTTAAAGATAAAACACCTTACTATGTTATGTTGTGTTAAGGGAATGAAAAAAGAGATGTTTTCAGTTCAGAATATTTTTTAAAAATGTTATTAAAGCAACTATTTCACACCAGCAATTATGTTTTATGTATGTGCAGGGCTGGGAAACATGTCCATTTATTTCTTTGAGTGGCTTTGCATTTAAAATTATAGATCACAGCAAAGGGGTCACTTTGATCACCCTTCTATTAACACTCCGTCAGTAAGCATAAAACAAAAAGGCCCACCTTCAGAAACCTGGCAAAACTATCCTGCCTACACAGCTGATAGTAAGAGTGGTGAAGCTAGGGTTGCCAATCCCCAGTTGGGGGCAGGGGATCCCTCAGTTTGGAGGCCCTCCCCCCACTTCAGGGTTATTAGAAAGTGAGGAAGGGGGCAGTGGGAAATGCCCTGTCCTTTATGTTTATACCATAGTGTAGCTGGGCAGCTACAAAGCTCTTGGGTACATCAATCAATCATTTTTAATTAAGAGATGGCAAGGGGAATTAAGTTCTCTGCTGGGTGGTTTGCATCTATTGTAACTTTGCTGAGATTTGAGGCTACACTGGCCTAACTGAAGAACCTGGGTTCAATGGATGAATTTTCACTGAGTCAGCTTGGGGCATGTCAAGAGTTCCACCTAGGCTTCCCAATCCCCAGGTCCCCAGCAGGGGATGCCCCAGTTTTACAGGCTTCCCCCCGCCCTCAGCCAGCCGGCCAGCAGGGGGAAGCCCCACCCCCACAGTCACCATGTACCTCTAGATCTCAGGCAGGTTTAGAAACCTGCAAACAAGTCCATTTTTAAAATGTGTGCCTTTAAAGTTGAGCAGGAAGCAGAAAACAGGAAGTGCTTCATGGGAAAGGGTCGGCACTCGGCAACAGTTTTGTCAGAGCACAGACCCTCCATTTCTTTTGCTTTCGTTTTCAGAGCAAGTAAAAGTTGTGGAGGAACCAGACCCAGTAAGTGTTTGTGTGTGAGAGAGGGAGGTTGTTTTTTGAGGTAGAGGCCCCAAATTTTCCTTATAGCATCTGGTGCCTCTCCTCAAAACACTTGCCACATTTCAAAAAGATTAGACCAGAGTATCCAATTCTATGAACCCCAAAAGAAGATGCCCCTATTTCCAAATGGAGGGAAGGCATTTAAAAGATGTGAGGTTCCTTTAAATGTGATGGCCAGAACTCCCTTTGGGGTTCAGTCCTGCTTGTCACAACCTTGCTCCTGGTCCCACCCCCAAAGTCCTCAGATATTTCTTGAATTGGACCTGGCAACCCTAGGTGAAGCAGAAAGGGCCACCAACCCTTGAATAAGCATAGTTTGGGGTTTTACAACCAACTAAACACATAGGCCATGGAATCATGTTAGTTTTGCAAAAATCCTCGAATCCCTATTTAAATTATTGCCCGACATGGAAGTTGGCAACCCTATTTTGAAGGAAGGCTGGCAATCCATAGAGAAGACCAGGTGACCCTTCAGCAACAAGTTGCCACACTAAAGAAAATTAGCAGGTCTGCTAGAGGTCCATCAGTAGCTATTAGCCGCAAGGTATAAATGGAGCTCTTTGTCTGGGGCAAGTGATGCTCTGAATTCTTGGTGGGGCTTCTGACCCCACTGGTGGACCTCATGATGGCACCTTGTTTTTTGGCCACTGTGTAGGGTTGCCAAGACCAATTCAATAAATATCTGGGAATTTGGGGGTGGAGCCAGGAGACTTTGGGGGTGATCCAGGAGACATTGGTGGTAGAACCAGAAGCAAGGTTGTGACAAGCACAATTGAACTCCAAGGGGAGTTCTGGCCGTCACATTTAAACTTGGAAACTTGGAGGGCATTTTGAGGAGAGGCACTGGATGCTATGCTGCAAATTTGGTGCATCTACCTCAAAAAACAGCTTCTGCAGAGTCCCAGATACCCACAGATCAATTCTCCATTATACCCTATGGGAATTGGTCTCCACAGGGAATAATGGAGTTTCCAGCAGGTGTTTCCCTCCTCCCCCTGCTTTCTGATGACCCTGAAGCAGGGGGAGGGTCTCCAAACTGGGGGATCCCCTGCCCCCACCTGGGGATTGGCAACCCTACCACTGTGTGACAGAGTGCTGGACTGGATGGGCCATTGGCCTGACCCAACATGACTTCTCTTATGTTCTTATATTGTCTGTATCCTTCAGCAGCACCTAGTTGGGTCTTCAGCATCAGCATTCCAGACGGTGGGGATCATGGGCTGCTAATGGCATCCTCCAGAAAAGAATGGCCTGTTGTTCCTGCCTCTGACAGGCCTGGTGGTGTTGGGAGCCTCTGCCTGGCATATAGTGCTCTACCGGTCACTCTAGTCCAGTGCTTTCTACTTGGATTGATGGCAGCTTTGCAGGGTATCAGACAGAAATCTTTCCTGGAGCTTTGATACTGGAGATGCTGTGGTTTGAACTTGAGTCCTTGGTGTATGTAAAGGATGTGCTCTGTTACCAAGCTGTAGTTCATTCAAAGCAGAACAGGACTTTTTCCTGCCAAAACCACACACAGGACAAGGGGGGAGCTTCTAAATTCCTTTCTCTCCAAATAAGATTGGGAAGTGGGACAGTATGGAAGCAGTGTTGTCCTCAGCAGGACTTTTTTTGTAGCAGGAACTCCTTTGCATATTAGGCCACATCCCCTGATGTAGCCAATCCTCCAAGAGCTCACAGGGCTCTTAGAACAGGGCCTACTGTAACCTCCAGGAGGATTGGCTACATCAGGGGTGTGTGGCCTAATATGCAAATGAGTTCCTGCTGCAAAAAAGTCCTGGTCCTCAGGGTACATCACTGAATATATTCATCCAGTTCTTGGCTCCACCTGCTTTGGGACCTACTTCCTAGAACTTTGTGGGCATCCCCCTTTAAGTTTTTTCTTGTTTAGGAGTCAGAAAGTTGAATGCTCGTTTTTGAAATTCTGATATGACTGTATTATACTTCTCAACTCTTCCCTTCCCAATGAACAATTACTTTTAATTTTTTTTAAAAGTGTATATATTTTCCTTGAAATGACTGGGTGTTGTTGTTTTGTTTCATATTTGTGTAGCAGTTTTGAGGAAAGGAATTTTTTTTAAAAGCTGGCAACAACTGGGAAGTTTGTGCAAGTCAAATTCTAATTAATGTAGATGGCAACAGTGTAAAAATGAAAATTCTGAACCTAGAAAATAACTTGAGGATGTAATTCAAATAAATGAAAAGGTACAGAAATCAAATTCCTGTTGCAGAAGAATGTCCTGTGTTTCTGTCTTTGGAAGAAAGCATAAAAAACTGGCCTGGCCATTACTAAATAAACTGTTGTGTGGAGCTGATGAGAAACTGAGATTCCTGCTTTGGATAAAATTAGTTTTCTCCAGTGTGAGGACATAACTACTTTTGATCTTCAGCTGAGTTTTCCTCAATTTACAGCAGTGATCCATTTTTCTTCAGACTGATCTACAGTAACCTAGACCAGGGAATGCATAGTGGTGACCTAGTTAGAAGACAACATTGAATGCTGCTAGGTTGTCCATCATGAGCAGTAGAAGAAGAAATTGGATTTATACCCTGCCCTTCATTCGGAGTCTCAGAGGCTTACAATCTCCTCCCCCTTCCTCTCCCCACAACAGATGCCTTGTGAGGTAATCTTTTTCAAGAACTGCTCTTGAGAGAACAGCTCTGAGAGAACTGTGACTGACTCAAGGTCACACCAGCTGCCTGCATGTGTAGGAGTGGGGGATCAAACTCAGTTCTTCAGATTAGAGTCCACCACTTTTAACCATTACACCAAACGAGCTCTCACTGTAGCTGGCTACAGTAGATTGGGCCTACCTTTAAAAAACTCATGCTGGCATACTATGAAAGGTGGCTTTATGAATGAGAGGAGAGAAGAGGACCAATGAGGTGGTCATTTAATTGGGCCCTGCTTGCTCAGCCTGTAAATCAGAAACAAAGCAGACTTCTGAGCTAATCTTTTCGGCTTTTGTCTAGCTTTGGGAAACAGAAACATTCCCGATGGAAGGTGCATGTGTGGACTGCATTTCCAGCTGCCAGACAATCTGCTTCTACCAATTAAGTTGTCAAGGAAAGACTTTTCACAGACAAATCAATAGTTGTTTCCCCCTGTTTGAATCGACTGAAAGTGAATACAATGCAAAGTATATAAGAAATGAGACACACTGTTTTTAGAGATGTCAGCATCTCACTGACTCTGTTCCCTGTAGAAACATCAACAGAAACAGATGTAAATGGAGCTGGAAAAATCCTGTTTTCTTCATGCCATGAACTAACTTCATGGCATTGGAAAAACTACAGTAGGATGATGGCATGTTCCATTCCAGCAAGGCTTTTTTTGTAGCAGAAACTCCTTTGCACCCCTGATGTAGCCAACTTCCTGGAGCTTACAGTAGGCCATGTACGAAAAGTCCTGTAAGCTCTTGGAGGATTGGCTACACCAGGGGTAGTTCCTGCTACAAAAAAAGTGCTGTGTTCCAGCAAGGTAAAAGTACTACTGTTTGTCCTATCAAAACTTATAATCAGTTTTCACCAATAAACAAGTTTTCACTTATTGGAAAGGGCAATGTCTGGTGTACAAGAAGACGACCCTGCAGGAGGCAGCAAGAAGACAATTAGTGAGGTCAGCACCATCTTTCCTGTTAAGTGTTATTCCTCGTCTGTCTACAGATGGCTACTCTTAGGGCAATTTTCTACTTCTTCTTGGAAGTGCCACACTCAGTCTTCCTCTCTCTGTCAGCTAGAGATGAGGAACCTATCTCTGTCTCTCTTTCCTATCAAGTATGTCAATTCCGAAACCAACCTTTTATCTTCTTTTTAATTAGGTTGTGCACTATTGCTGTGTTAGTTGCTCTGCCAACACCAGTTCCCCTTCATTTTTAGAGCAGAATAAATTTTCAGTTTCAATTTTTTTTTAATACATTTTATTCATCCCCTTTCAGGAATTCTTTCTCAGTCTTCATTGACTCATTCTTTACCTGTTGCATTGAAAGTTTACATGATGATTCCACTTGAGCCAGCAGCACGAACAAATTAATATACAAATCTGCCTTATAAACAGATAGTTGGTACATCTTATAAAGTGGCTTCTATTCCGACTGGTTCTTCAGGGTTTCAGACAGAGAATAGGCTTTCACATTCACATAGATTGAAGCAGGGACCTTCTGCATGCAAATCAGGAACTCTACCACTGAGCCACAAAGCTCCCCATGAAGTAAGCCAGATATGGATTCAAATATGTCCTGATTCCAGCACACTACTATACTAAGGTGTGCTGTAATTCTTAGTATACTAAACTAGGATTCTTGTCACATGAACGATGACATTATGTTGCCTCGTTTCAGGGATCTTATACATATATAAGCCCTAGTCAAAATAGAAGATGACAACTGTAAGGCTACTTGAGGTGACAGAATAAAAGCAAAAGAAAAAAAACCAAGACCACCCAAAATATTACTACCATCTGGCCAAATAAGAAGCTGTCCAGAGCTCTGTCACAGTCAACAGATACCAACAGGCCACATTATCTCTTTTTTTTTTTTTGCCATAAATTCTCAGCTGACTTATGGCAGTCCCATGGGGTTTTCAGGGCAAGAGATGTTCATGGGTGGTTTGCCATTTCTTGGCTCCACATCATGACCCTGGTGTTCTTTGGTGGTCTTCCTTCCAAATAGTGACCAGGGACAACCCCTGCTTAGCTTCCAAGATCTGATGAGATCAAGCTAGCCTGAGCTATCCAGGTGAGGGTCACATTATGCATAGGGTCTTTGATTACAAATTCTGCACTAACTTCTAGATAGATTAATCACAAAATCGTAGTCCTAAGACTTGATCCTATTTTAGCAGGCCAGGATGGATACTAGTAGAGACCTGAGACTGGCTAGAGAAATGCTGTAAAATGCAAGAATATTACTAAACTAAGCTTCTTTTAATCCTAACAAGATAGCTGCTGTTCTCAAGCAGAAAATTAAGCACCGCATTATTTCATAAAGTTTGAAGGAGCCAATGGACATCTTGTCTAAACGCTGTTCAAAGGTGGGTTATCATCTGCCTATCACCACTAGACACTTCATGCACATCGGAACATGTTATGAAGAAGGAGTATGGGAGGGCTCACAGCTCAGTGGTAGAGCATCTGGTTTATATGTAGAAGACCTCAGGTTTAATCTCTGGATCAGGTAGTAAGTGATATGAAAAATCTCTGTCTGAGACCTCAGAGAGCCACTGCTAGATAGAGTAGACGACACCAACATGGATAGACCAAGACCAATTTCGCACTAGGGCTTGTTCCGAGTGGAGAGCCCTTTTGTTCCCGGGGCTTCTCTCTGTTTTCGCATGAGTTGGCGTGCCATTCCCAAGTGGCAAGCAGAAATGACTTGGAAGGGGATCCTGCTTGCTGCAGAAGAGCGAACTTGCAGCTCCGGGGCAACTTGCGTGTAAATGGAGAGAAGCCCCAGGAGCAAAAGGGCTCTCCACCCGGAACAAGCCTCATGCAAAATTGGTCCAAGAGTCTGATTCAATATAAGGCAGCTTCATGTGTTCGTTCATATATGTTCACTTCAAGAGATGATTGCAGAACATTTGCTCCAGAAGTATGTGAACTTTGTTCAAGAAACTGGCAAGAGATCATCAGCTGAAAATATATGTTTCCACTGAAGCTCCAAATTGACAGAACACCACATGAAGCTGTAAGTAATTTAATTTATTGTAAAATATTACAGGCACTCTCGTGCTATTAGTTGTCACAGGCTGAGATGGTTACTTTTTGAAAGAAAATGTTTTTTTAACTGCTGGCCTATTACAGTTGGAATTTATATAAATTACTATGAAAATAAAAAGCTCCTTGGGGAGTACCGTGCATTATTTTGTCAGCAAGCAAAGAGGTATGCTGTATCTGTGCTATTCTGCAAGAAGCAGAAGATGCAGCTTCCATAGGAACCAGGTATGTTTTCTCTCAATTCAGAGGAAGAAAAGATGCAGAAAAGCTAGTGGAATTTGCAACAGGCAAGAGCTATAAAGGGTCTAATCCTCCAGAACTGTGGAGACTGTAGTGTTGTTAACTTCACTGGTGCATGATGCAGAGGTTGGTGGTGCGCTCTTGTCGTTGGTGGCAGCTTTGCCATGCACTATTTCTTCTGTGTTCCTTAAAGGTTTCAATAAAATGATGTAACATTTTGGCACAAATATACACCCCAACAAACCAAAGCTGGAAGCCAGAATTGCAAATATCTCCACAGCCACTTTGAACTTCCCTCTTGTGCTTAAGTAGGCCGGGACAAAGGAGATCCAGACAATGAAGAAGACCAACATCCCAAAGGTGACAAACTTGGCTTCGTTGAAGTTGTTGGGGAGCTTGCGCGCTATAAAGGCTGTGAGAAAGCACTGTATGGCTAAAAACACATCAAACCCAAACATGACGCACAAGAAGAGTATGGAGCCCTCGTTGCATTCAAAAATGATTCTAATATTTTGGAACTGGGTGTTTTTATACATACGGGGTGGGCTAAGTATGAGGTAGGCAGTACAGATGCCAACTTCAGTTAGGACGGAGAGGAGAACAATAATTTTTTGGAAAATTGGCCGGAAGAGCATTCGAGCTTTCTCAGCAACTTTTGAATTTTTGGCCAGGTGAGTCAAGAGAAGTGTGACAGTTTTTCCTAAGACACAGGAAAGACAAAGGGAGAAGCCCAAAGCAAGGGATACCTGGCGGGACTGACATGACCAGTCTACTGGCTTACCAATGAAAAGGATGGAAGTCATTAAGGTTATGACAAGAGAACACTGAATGAGAAAGCTCAGCTCTCGATCGTTGGCTTTCACAAGAGCTGTTTTCCTGTGTTTTATGTAGACTCCAGTCACTGCCAGGACAACACAAGCACCAAATACAGCTAGTACAATTAATGTGGTTCCTAAAGCATCATCATAACCCAGAAATTCCACCTCTTTATGTACACATCCACTTCTGTCAGCATTGGACCAGTAATCCTCCGGACACGGGGAACATTCCCTTGCATCTGCAGATGAAACAATAACAGAAAATATCTAAGTGCCGTCAGGCTTAATATGTGCTAAGATTCAGCTCCAGTAAGTGTTTTCAATGCCTATGTTCAGTCCTAGAAGAATAGAAGAAAGTGCTAAGACTCACCGATAAGGGAACACAATTTCTAAGCAGATCTGACCCTAAACATCCCTGTAAGTAAGCACTGGTCAGAGATTCTTAGGGCAGAACCAGGAACTAGTGTGCAGCTTCAATTTGTATGCTATACCCTCATAAGATTTGCTGCTGGAGCTTGGGAATTATGTAGTAACATCTGTTCTGCAATCTTAAACCAGATTCAGAAGCTACAAGGCAGAAACAGGACAACCCTCTGAGACCACCTGACCATGCTTAAGAATTTCATGAAAATCATGCGCCTTTTATTCCAAAGGAGAATGGGATGATATAACCAATCTGCAAAATGTACTAATTATCAAAGGCAGAATAATTCTTTGCATGTGGCATCATCTCACAGGATAGTACAATCATTTGTAGCCCAATAACAGGCTTTTGGGTCCATTTCTCTAGTTCTTAGGAATGGGCTACCAGAGAAGGTAAGCAGAGCCTCCTCTTCCTCCCTGGTCTCTAAAAAAGTCTGCAAGGTAACAGTGTTTCTGAAAAAATTGTTAATTTGTCCTAGAACATTGGTAACGCACCATTTTAAAATCAGAGTGTACTTTGTCCAATGTATTGAGTGTAATTGAGTGTATTGAGATAAGACTAGGATGGGCGGCACGTGTAAGAGCCTAGGTGCTGAGGATCTGAGGAAACAACATAAAACAACAACATAACAACATAAAACAAAAGCATAAAGTCTGTCGGTTTGAACTTGCTTATTAGATGGGGGAGAGGAGAGTGGAGAGCTTGCTTGGAGGTGCGACGGGGCAAAGGAAACAGCTGGAGAGGGGCCCCAGAAATCAGCTGAGGCTGGAACCAGCCGAACCGAGCAGAGCGTGCAGCGGAGGATGCTGGCGAAGGACGCTGCTCTGCGACTGAGATGTGAGGCTGCAAGAGGCTGCTGGAGGCTGTGGTTGCGGCCCAGGGTGAGCGGTTTGGCCGGGTGGTGAGGACAAAGAGCCAAGGGAGTGAGCGAGTGAGGAGCCGTGCAAGAGGCTGCCATTGAAATCGGAGCCCGAGTCGCGAGAGAGGTGGGAGTGGCGAGTTACAAGAACAAAGTGACCGGGAGTGGGGGGGGGGTGCAGAGGAGTGAAGACTGGAGCTTCAGAACAACGAGCTGGTGAAGAACTCAGTGTTAGGAAAGTCCGTGCAAGAACCAGGGGGTTGGGGCACCCCAGCCCTGGAGGGGGACGGGGCTGGCCTAACCTGGTGGCGAGTGTGACATGGAAAGAAATGTAATATCTAAGAAATTACACCTTAGTATTTGCATTGGCACCTTATAAAAGACGATCATTGTGGTGCCTTAAGAACTCCTTTAACACTGCATACCAGCATTTTGAAGCACTTTGATGGACTGTGATTTTACATTCTGTTACCTCTGCAACACCTCTGCACTTTCTGCTCTGCATTGGCACTTTAAAGAGACTGAGAATATCCTGCATGCTAACTCTGTCTAGCACTTCAAGAACTTTGAGCGCGCTAGCACTTTAAAATCTGCTCTCCAACTAATAAATTATCTGCAGCTGTGGATTACAGTGCTAAAAGCTGAGGATCCCACCCACTTATTATTATTATTTGAGGTTTTTTGATTATATTTGGACCTAATTGACTGTTTACCCACTAAATTGAGTTGAGATATAAATTTGGCCAATTTTTAATAAGAAAAAAAAATTTAGTTGGCTGGGATAGTTAGTAGTGGTTAGAGTAAGTTTTTAGCTAGGTCACAAGTCGCATTAGTAATCAGTAATTAGAGTATTAGGTTGAGTGGGTGGGAGGAACAGAATACATGATTGTATATGTTGTTGTTGATTGAGATAGGTGACCTGGTATTCTGTAAGATCGTTGGTAGCTGATGTCAGGTCAGGGGATTCCAGTGCTCCTGGGGAGGGAAAGTATATGGACATATGAAGCTGCCTTACACTGAATCAGACCCTTGGTCCATCAAGTCAGTATTGTCTACTCAGACTGGCAGCGGCTCTCCAGGGTCTCAAGCTGAGGTTTTTCACATCTATTTGCCTGGACCCTTTTTTGGAGATGCCAGGGATTGAACCTGGGACCTTCTGCTTCCAAAGCAGATGCTCTACCACTGAGCCACCGTCCCTCCCTCTAGCGGTAGAAGCAGGCAAAGTTGGAACGGAAGGAGACTGAGACACAAGAGGACTCGCTCTCCTTCCAGCCTGTGTCCCTTCCCAAGGATAGCAGGTAGGAAGGCCAAGTGGAAACACTCACCTCCGTCCCTGGTATTGTGCAACGCCAGGTCCATAAACAATAACATCTCAGTCCTGCAGGATTTTTTTATCGAGCAGGATATGGACCTGGCTTGCGTGACGGAGACCTGGGTGCGGGACAGGGAGACAGTTGCTCTCTCCCAAGTGGCTCCACCTGGGTTCTCTGTCCTTCACCAGGATCGGACTAGCAGGCGGGGGGGAAGGGTAGCCTTTTTCATTCGAGAGGATTGCTCCTTCAGGGTGCTTCCGCCGCCAAAGATCAAGGGAGTGGAGTGTGTGGGCCTGGTGTGGGATGTTGGGGACTGACTGATGTACCGTCCGCCTAACGCACCAGCCAGTTTCTTACCGTCCCTGATGGAGGCTGTAGCAGGCTGGGCATTGGAGCATCCTCGACTTATAGTCCTGGGTGACTTCAATGTCCATGCCGAGGACGTAGCTTCCACTCGCGCGACGGACCTAGTGCTTTCCATGGCAGCACTAGGACTCTCCCAATATATAACAACGCCCACGCACCAGGCTGGGCACACACTAGACCTGATCTTTGCGGCGGGAGTTGTAGTGGATCAGATTTCTGCCGAGGCAGTGCCATGGTCTGACCACCAGGCCTTGAAGGCTCGTGTGGACATACCACCCCTTTCCCGTTTAGGTGGTGAGCAAGTTTTAGCTCGCCCGTGTAGCCAGATGGACCCTTTGCGACTCCAAATGGCCATGCGGGATCCCTGGACCTCTGGTGACTCACTAGATGAGCTAGTGGAGATTTGGAACAACCAACTCTCCACGGCCATCGACAAGATCACTCCCCGACGTCCTCTTCATCCTTGTTCAAAATCTGCTCCATGGTATACCATGGAGTTGCGATCAATGAAACAGCAATTAAGACAACTAGAGAGATGATGGCGACATACTCGCGACGAAGCTACGAGAACATCCTATAGGTCATTTATGCGGACCTATGAGATGGCAGTTCAGGCTGCAAAAAATACCTATTTTGCATCCAGAATTGCATCTGTGACTTCGCGCTCAGCACAATTGTTTAGTATAATTCGGTCACTAACAACTCTATCACAGGGTAAACAAAATATTAGAGAATTGGAAATAGGCTGTGAGGCTTTTGCGAGTTTTTTTGCAAATAAGGTCTCGTCGCTCCAACGCGACCTTCCTGCCATAGTTAGATAGATAGATAGATAGATAGATAGATAGATAGATAGATAGATAGATAGATAGATAGATAGATAGATAGATAATTTTATTTGTATCCCGCCCTCCCCGCCGAGGCAGGCTCAGGGCGGCTAACAACATCATACAAATTTCAATTATACAAAAAAGCAAAAAACACAAAATTACATTTAAGCATTAAAATTCTGATTAGGTTTAAAATTAGTTAATTAAGTTAATAAAAGTGCTAATACAGTAAAGTTGATACAGTAAAAGAACTTGGGGCACCGAAGTCGACAGGATCTTTTTGGCTGTACGCCCTACGACTTGTAGGTTGGATCCATGCCCGTCCTGGTTTATAAAAGCTAGCCAGATGTGGCTACGTGACCCACTACAAGGTATTGTCAACAGATCCCTGGTAGGAGGGATCTTTCCCACACCTCTTAAAAAAACCATCTGCAGATCCAGCCGTATTGGCAAATTATCGGCCGGTATCAAGCCTTCCCTTTTTGGGTAAGGTTATAGAGCGGGCGGTGGCAACTCAGCTACAGGGATTCCTGGAGGACACTTCTGCACTGGATCCATTCCACTCCGGCTTTCGACCAGGTCATGGGACGGAGACGATTCTGGTCGCTCTCATAGATGACCTCATGCGACATCTGGATCAGGGCGGTTCAGCGGTGCTGTTGTTATTAGATCTGTCAGCTGCTTTTGATACGGTTGACCATCAGCTACTGACTAGCCACCTTGCCGATGTGGGGATTCAGGGGTCCGCCTTACAGTGGTTGGCCTCCTTTCTCCAAGATCAGGGACAAAGGGTGGTGATAGGGGAGGAAGCATCCCAGAGGCACTTTCTCAGTTGTGGGGTGCCACAGGGAGCAGTCCTATCCCCGATACTATTTAATATCTATATGCGCCCCCTTGCCCAGATTGTCAGGAGGTATGGATTGGGTTGTAATCAATATGCAGATGACACCCAGCTCTATCTATTGATGGGCAGCCAGTCCGAATGTACCCCGGAAAATCTAGACCTGGCCCTTCAAGCCATGGCTTCGTGGCTCAGGTTGAGCCGACTGAAATTGAATCCGACGAAGACGGAGGTTCTCTGTCTGAGCCGGGGTGGTCCGGGGGGAGGGGTTCATCTGCCGGCTCTTGACGGGGTGCCATTAATACCGGCTTCTAAAGTCAGGAGCTTGGGCATGCTCCTTGAGTCCTCCCTTACAATGGAGGCCCAGGTAGCAGCCACAGTTAGATCCACCTTTTTCCACCTTCGGCAGGAATGGCAGCTGGCCCCGTTCCTGGAGCACAACGACTTAGCAATGGTGATCCATGCTATGGTCACCTCAAGAATAGATCACTGTAACGCTCTCTACATGGGGCTACCCTTGACGCTAACCCGGAGACTACAGCTAGTGCAGAACACTGTGGCATGGCTGTTAATGAGACTCCCTCGATGGGAGCATATTCAGCCGATGCTGAAAGAGCTGCACTGGCTTCCTGTTGTGTTCTGAGTTCGTTTCAAGGTGTTGGTGTTGACCTTTAAAGCCCTTTATGGTCAGGGACCTGTCTATCTGCGGGACTGCCTTTCTCCGCATATTCCCCAGAGAGCACTGCATTCAGGGACAAAAAATCTATTGTCCATCCCTAGACCAAAAGAAGCCAGGTTGCATACGACATGAGCCAGGGCCTTCTCGGTGGCAGCACCAGAACTCTGGAACACTCTCCCAGAGGCCATAAGGGCCCTGCGGGATTTGTCTACATTCCGCAGGGCCTGTAAGACCGAATTGTTCCAACAGGCCTTCGACATTTAACCGAGAGAGAGCTGCCACTGGACATCATATAGAGCACCATGCAGAGTACCAATGGTCACCAGAACCGCTATACTGTACTGTATTAATACAGCACCATGAAATGTTTTAAATAATTTAAATATGTAATTATGTTTTATCGGTTTTTAATGGAAGTGATGTGATGTGAGCCACCCTGAGTCCGCTTGGAGAGAGGGCGGGATATAAGCTTAACGTAATAAATAAATAATAAATAAATAAATAACAGACAGAAGGGGTGTGTGTAAAATGAAAGGCCAGAAGGCCTAGCAACCCATGAGATAGTTGTTAAGACTGGGAAATGCAGTGATTAGCATACAAAAAGCCAATCACAATGGATAGGTCATCTACTTTCCCGGGAATGACGCAGGAAACTTATAATATTTCATACTGAAGGGAGATGGTTTATCTTTGTGGAGACAAATGGTAAAAATAGAGATGAACATTTACCCACCTTCTATTAAGACGCAAGATATATAACTGTTTGGTTATCTTCCTGAGTTAGAACCTGGGCTAGGGCTTTTAAAAATTCAGGACATGCACCTTGTTATGACTATGGACAGGTGCAGGGCAGCACATGTGGGAACTCAAGCCTGTTTTAGGATAGGTCAATGAGAAACCCTTGCAGCTGGGAGAGAAAGAGTTAAAAGGTTTAACATACTTTGTAAAAGTGGCACAGGCCAGGGAAAGTTGGTCTGCCTTGACCAACTCTATTTTAGAGCTCCAGCTTTTCTTGTGTTCATTTCTTGGAATGGAATGCCAAGGTAAAACCACTGACATGTACAAGTTAGTTAGTCCCTTGGTTCTTGTTTCTTTTATATTCATTTCTATACAGAAAGAGGTGCTGGAACTCTTAAGGCGGAAATAAAGAAAAACATTAACTTTTGTTATGTATATGAATCTATGTGTACCAAATGGTGTGCCAGCCTGGCTCATTGGAGCTGAAAGACTGAGCTTAGGGACTGAGGAACAATGGGCAGGAGGATCCAAATCTCAACTGCCCTGCTCCAATCACAGGCCCCCTGCTGGTTTGAATGACTCAATAACGTGCTAGCGTAGGAACCCAGTGTTGTATATAGTTGGCCCAGCGGGCCTCGTTTGTCAGTTCAGTTAGTGCAGCCACCACCATGCTGTACTTAATAAAGAGCTTGTTATCACTACCACCTCGCCTCTTCAATGCCTAGAACCCGCTATATTATAACATTTAAACATTTTTTGAGAATTTTGTTTCCACTAAGAGGTTCTGGAACTCTGTTCCACTGCAATCCCCCGGGGGAGGGGGGGGGAAGCCCTGCTTCTATAACATTTCTGATGTTCTGATGGGTTTCCTATGTTTCTGTGTTCTTAAAAATTAGAACTGCTTGTTAGTCAATAAATAGGGTTTTTTTTTTCTAATTTAAAAGAGAATGTGACCAAAAATTCTTACTCAAACTGCCTGGTTGTTCATGCATAGACTGAAACTCCTGAAAATGTTTAGACTGAAACTCCTAAGCGGGCTAGAATTAATAATCCAATCAGTAGATGGTGCTATTATGTTTGCTTACCAAGTGTCCCATAAGTTACTATTTGTTTATTTAGAAAAGTTATTTGTGACTCTTCAGAGACCTGCTCGAGGCAGCTCATGAAATAAAACCGGATAAATTTTTAAAAACCATCATTAAAATTAACGTTTAAATATTGAAAATTTAAAAATTACATCATTAAAATTATTAAGCCATTGCCAATTTAAAAATTACATCATTAAAATTATTAAGCCATTGCCAACACAGCCAATAAAAACCAAGATTGTAAATCAGCATAAAAACCCAAAGCATAAAATGTTTAGCAACCTAAATGATCTGAGAACTGATCAAAAGAAGATTGTAAAAACAAATAAAAAGGTCAAATCCCTAATTAAAAGCCTTGGTAAAAGGGAATGTTTTGGCCTAATGCCTAAAAGACAATCAAGCAGGTGACAATTTAGTCTCAAGGGGGAGAGTATTCCACATTTTGTTGGAAATTCAGCCATGTGATACAGGGCCAGATCTAGGGGGGGCAGAGGGGGGTGCTTGCCTGGGCGCCGAGGGGGGGGGTCAAATTGGGTATGGAGCCCATTTTATTCTATAGGCCCATAAGATAGAATGGGACCATAAAGGGGCATCATTTTTTAATTTTGCCCCCCCCCCCCTTAAAAAACACATAGATCCAGTCCTGGTGATACTGTGTGTGCTTTGGAGATTATTTGCAGTAATTTAATAAAGCTTCTGTCTTTAAGCAAGTTTTTAGTGTCTTAAAGAGGAATGTGGCAAAAGGGTCCCTTCATGTTTGATGTGGTATTAAAGCCGCCCTGAGCCTGCTCCGGCGGGGAGGGAGGGATATAAATAAAACTACTTCTTCTTCTTCTTCTTCTTCTTCTTATTATTATTATTATTATTATTATTATTATTATTATTATTATTATTATTATGTATATTAAAGCAAGCATAAAAAAGCAGATGAGAACTGGCCTTCAGATTTCCTCTTGCCTGTTGCAGAGCTTCTTCCATTCACTTTCCTTCTAGTTGACTGCCTTACATTGGACTCATTCTCTTTTCCCTTCTCATCTAAGGTTCTGAGTCTCCCTCTGGGGGTGGGTTCCCCCCCTGATTTCAGGGCCTCCAGCCCACCACCCCAGACCTGCCCCCAAAGAGCACTGGCATGCCGTAATGTGCCCAGCACAATGGCGACACCTAAAAGTGATGCTATCACACTGGGTACATTGTGGGGAGACACTCTAGCATTTGGGGGAAACTCTATGATAATCAAAGAAGATCCCCCCCCCCACCAGGAGCAAGGTAAGACCGGGGAAAACTGTTCTCATCCGATAGTTATCCTTGCAGTTGCAATGACGTTTTAAATTTCTGCATTACTTAAGTGAAGGCTCAGAAGAAAAAGAGAGAGAGAGAATACAAATCATACTGCAGAATATGTCCTTCTAATCTCTTCTGGGCCAGATATCAAAGTCTTCATGCTGGTTAGTTCTTGATAGAGCCCCTGGAATGCCTCTGCCTGTTCTTTCTTTTTGTGATCAGCTTAAACATTTAAAGGCCTTCCTACCTGTTTTGTTACTGAACTGTCCTTCGGCACATTTTATGCAGTCGTAACAGCAGGACGGTTTCCCTTGCTGGATCCCCTTTCGATAACCAGGTTGGCAATTGTCATTACATGTGGAGCGTGGATTCTGAAATGGTAACAGGTTAAGGAATGTTTAAGGAATCATCCAGAAAGCAAGTAAACACACAAACCTTTGGTGCAGTACTGCTAAATCGGGGTATGCATTCAGATCTAGATCTATGCCAGCTGAAAATATATCTGAAAAATACGTTATGTATTTTCAGGGGAAATTTGGCATCCCAAAGGTATCCAGGATTTTTCAGGAGGACTGGGTGGGGGGGGGGGAATCCCAGAAACACCTAGATATATTCAGGGATTATTGGAAAGATTAGCAAAGTTGCAAAAAAAACAGCTGCTCAGCTCCTGTGCTCAGCTGCTTTTCAGGCTTTTCTGCTGTCCCTTTAAAGGACGGTGCATTTAATGGGACTGCAGAAGAAAGCCAGAAAACCAGCTGAGTTGGAGGGCCTGTTCCAGCTGCTCAGATGTTTCTGACTGTCTTATGCAGTTCTTTTAAACTTTAAAGAGACTTCATAAAACAGCCCAAAAAACAGCTGAGTGGAAGGCAGTGCCTGCTTCCCCTGCTCAGCTGTTTTTTGGACTGTCTTGTGCAGTCTCTTTCAAGTTCAAAGAGTCTGAACAAAACAACCCAAAGCAGCTGATTGGCTGGAGCAGGCCCTCCCTGCCAGCTCAGCTATTTCTTGGTCTTTCTTCTGCAGCCCCTTTAAACAGGATGTGTTTAAAGAAGAAAAATTGCAAAACAACTGAGTGGCGGGAGCAGTCTATTCCTGCAGCTTTGCCTCTGGTGTTTCTTTTTCTTTTTTTCTTCTTGGATCTATTAGACCTGAAAAAAATTGGGATTTCAGAAAAATCCTGGATCCAAATACTTGACTGGTATCTGGATCCTGGTATTTAGATCCTGGAGGATCCAGTAGACCTGAACCAGAAAAATATTGCATATTCCTACTGTTAAAATGGAAATAAACTGCAAGTAAAACCTCAGGCAAAACAATGTTTATGCTCAAATCTGAATGTGAAAAACCTCTGCCTGATACCTTGGTAAGCTGCTGCCAAGTCTGAGCAGACAATTCTGAACTTGATAGACCAATGGCCTGATTCAGTTTCAGACAGCTTCTTATATGTCTGAGATATGGTAATGATTTTCTCAAATCCACCCTATAGTTCTAACAGTCCTTGTTGTCTATCTACTCCAGGCTGTCAGCTTCAACCATCCATATCACTTTCCCTTATCTCATAACACCAGTTGGGAAGGAGCAAAGAAAGAGGATGATTGTATGGAGGTGTTCAAGCATGTATTACTTGTATCAGAATGACACAGAACAGTCTGTTTCTGGGCAGGGTGGGGGCTTGATCTTTGGCCTTGATGCTACTTCTGCTGCATGTATACACACATTTCCCACATGCACTTACAAGCAATTCCCTATTTCAGGCTTAAGTTGATAAGTATACAGACATTTTCAGGGACAACTGCAAATGCAAATGAGCTGTCTCTTGGTCCTAAAAAAGGTAAAGGTAGTCCCCTGTGCAAGCACCAGTCGTTTCCTACTCTGGGGTGACGTCACATCATGACATTTTCACGGCAGACTTTCTTACAGGGTGGTTTGCCATTGCCTTCCCCAGTCATCTACACTTCCCCCCTCCCCCTCAGCAAGCTGGGTACTCATTTTACCAACTTCAGAAGGATGGAAGGCTGACTCAACCTGGAGCTGGCTACCTGAACCCAGCTTCTGCTGGAATCGAACTCAGATCATGAGCTTCCTGCAGCTTTACCACTCTGCGCCACAGGGCTCTTGGTCCTACAGACCCAAACATAAGCCCAAATATAAGCATTGGCTGAAGCATTTCGTAGAGCATAATTTATTAGCAGCTAGTATTAGATATGGAATCTGTATTCCAAATCTGAAGCAAGAGGGCAAAAAAATGACCTAAGCTTTTTAAAAAATATATTTACAGTAATTACTGTATGCTGTGGTTCTCAAGAGAGGGTTGCCATTTGTACTGGTAGATGGTAGGAAGAAGAACACACATCTTTCATCCTACTGCATGAAAACTATGAACTGGCAGCAATCCTATATATCTTACGAGAGTGATGTAGATAAATGTGAAATGGGTGGTCATGGTGGCACAGCCTGTCAACCTCAGGACATGTATATAGAGAGAAAGAATTCACTTACTGCTGATGCTGGATTATTCCAGAAGATAGAATCATTGTATACCACAAACTCAAAATTTTCCTCTGAAGTGCTGTCAAACTTTCCAACATTCACAAAGGCAATTTCACTTGTGCCATTCATCTGCCAGTTCAGAATATCATAAGGGGTATACACATCACCTTTCGTATCTATGTTTACATTTTCATCAAGCACTGTGAAACGCATCTCACTTTTCATGTAATACATTAACTATGAAAGGGGAGGCAAAAATTAGGTTGCTGCAAACTAATCACACAGTCACAGTCATACTATGCCTTAGACTTAGTATTAAATAGGACATAAAATTGGATGAACACATCAATTGTCAATGAAAAAATAAGATCGATAGATAACTTTCAGTGGGGCCTCATTTATGCATACATCAGTCCAAAAGCTGAAACCAAGAATAGGCAAAGCAGATGTTTCTACAAACCTGAGTAAAGCTTCATAATGAAAATGTTGGAATCAACTGTCTTAGTTCAACATCATAAGCACTATGCCACACTGGCTCTCTTGCATTTGATTTTTGTATCTAGGCTTTAATAATTCTGTAAGTCACCTTGTGTGATTGGGATAAACAAACAAAATATCACTAAACAATGTGGAAGTTTTCCCTGGAATGTGTTTTCTGACACTTTGTCTGTGCTGAATTTAAAAGGTATTATACAATTTGTAAGCATGGTGTAGTGGTTAAGAGCAGTGGGCTCTAATCTGGAGAACAGGGTTTGATTCCCCACTCCTCCACATGAATCTACCAGATAACTTTGCGCCTGTCACAACTCTGTCAGGGCTAAGGCAGTTTTGATTACATTTGAAAGTTTTCTCTCAATGCTGAAAGTAGATACTAATTTGAGACATAAGGTAGTAACTAGACTTGGGCATGAACTGATGCACAAATCATGAATTGGGCTGATTTGTGGTTCATTCTGAACCATTTTGGCCCTTGGTGATTTGTTTGGTTTATTTTTGCAGTTTGTTTTTCCAGACAGCCTGGCACTGATTCAGTCAATTCCTAGACAACGCTTTAGGTGGACTTCTGGGAGCTTTAAAAACACCCATAACAGTTGTCCATAGCTTGATTAGCAGCTCCAGGAGCCAGTCACAGAGGTCGTTTTCGCACTCACCTTCCGCCGGCGCGACCCCCCTCTTCACCGCACAGGATCTGCGCGGATTTCGCACTAAACGCTGCGGAGCAGCCAGAAAAGCCGGAAGCTCCCGGCGCAAAAGCCGCTCAAACTGAAACTGCCAAAAAGCAGTTTGGCGTTTGCGCGGCTTTTGTGACGGGAGCTTCCGGCTTTTCTGGCTGCTCCTCAGCGTTTAGTGCGAAATCCGCGCAGATCCTGCGCGGTGAAGAGGGGGGTCGCGCCGGCGGAAGGTGAGTGCGAAAACGACCAGAGCTCCCATTCTGCAGCATAAAAAGAGAAGAGTGAGTTGTTGTGAGAGCTGAAGCTGAGCTTTCTTGGGGGCATCTGCTTTAGGGAAGCTATAACTCAGACATTCCTAATCCAGTGTTCACTAAACTTGGAGGGCAGGTGGAGGACAGCCTGCTGAAGACTCCCACACCAAACAAACCAATGAACCATGAACCGATTCTGAAATCAAAGGAATCACAAAATGAAATGAACCACCATTTCCCTGGTTCATGCCCATTCCTAGTAGTAACCCACAAACAAGGGAGAAAAACAACTTGGAATTCTATAAGGAATAACTGCATCTGGCACTTTTTACAGCACCTTCTGTTTTGTACTGTTTAGAGTAGTTTTGTGGCCTTTTTAAAAAGCTAAAATATACTGTAATTATTAAAGTACTTTCATAGAAGAGAAAGAGGAATTCAATATGGTTCTCTGCTCCAACCTCTGACATCTCTCACTATCTAGTATATGTGACTGCTAATTCTGTTGATTTACAATGGGACCCACACCTATCCTTTCTACATCTATTACTCCCTGTCTGTATTAGACTGAGCTTTACACTTGAGATGCATAATGTAATTTACACCAAGGCTTGACTCCCTGCCAACCTTCCCCATAAGCTCACTCCTTCATATATCTATCTGAATAAGTGGGCTATGACTCAATGAAAGCTCATATAAAAATAAATGTTAGTCCTTATGGTGCTGCTGGACTTTTGTCTTATTGTTTCCCCTTGCAACAAACAAGTGCATACCTGCCATGGTTCAAATTCATCTATTGAGGCACACTTGCTATCGGTACCTTCAAATGGCCCAGATTCAAGGTTACAGATGCTTAATAGATGAAGACCGTAAGCAACAGCATAAACAGCTTTATAGACATTATACGTTATCCTAAGTTCTGAAACATCCAGGTAAGTGTTGTTAAGTTCTTCAAGTTTCTCCTCTCCGGTGCAGAAGTGATCAGAAGTAAAATTAACTCTGTTTTCATGGCCAGTTACATTTTTCCTGTTGTCGGTGTTATATGGTATGCTGGCGTTAGGCCAAGTGCAGTTGAATGCAGACTGCCAAAATTCAATGGCCAGATCATCATTGGGATCTCTGCCCGGGTGTATGTCGAGAAGAAATTCTTTGAGCCCAGGGATGTAGCCCCTTCGTACTCCAAAGCCTATGGCCCCGCCAAGGAGAGGAAAGTATTCTGGCTTTGCAATTAAGGCTGAAGTAACCCAAGCCTCACTTGCTATCCAAGTTTTGCTGCTGATATTGCTAATAATAAGCTCTTCCACTAAAGGATGAAAGTCAATATCAGAAGAGTAGACCACAATGACTGTGGCATTGGTGTCTTTTATGGTGGTGACTACCGTTTGTATTTTTGTCCTGGAGTAGATTTTAGGAATTGTTTCTGAGAAAGCGATGCAGATATCTCCAGTCTTGCCTAACTTCTCAATCTTCTCTTTAAATGCTTTTACGCCATATTTGCCGTAATCATCATCTGCTGCGATTGTTCCTACCCATTTCCAACCAAAATGCTTAACTAACTGAGCCATCCCTTGAGACTGCACGTTATCACTTGGGATGGTGCGGAGATAAGTAGGGAACTGATACTTGTCGGAGAGAAGTAAGGAAGATGAGGCATAGCCGACCTAGAACAAATAAGCAAAAATAGTGGATTGAAGCAAGTATTGCTATCTGATATGCTCTTTAGTTCTGTATATCCTTTGACACCCAAGGACTTGTTTGCACTCTCACGAAGGCAGTGGAGATGGTGGTTGGAGAAGGAAGTAACCTCACACATGGATAGCATGTGGCTGTGTTGGAGGAAACAATGTAGATAGGAATGGATAGCTCATTGTGTCAGAGTGGCCAAGACTCAATTCAGGAAGTTCACTGGTGCAGAGTATAGGAAAAAGAGATTGAATTGTTCGTCCATGTACCAGCATGTCCTGATTCCTAGGCAGTCATTTGTTCTCCCAGATCTAGCATGGCTATAAATGCTTTCAGGCCCAAGGAACAAACATAGGAGAAGGACGGGTACGTTTTACTAGGGACGAGGAGAGTTTTGACAGGTCCCTCCCCCCCAAAAAAAGCCACCATTAAGGGATAAGGGGATAGGGCTGCCAGGTCCAGGTTGGAAAACTTGAAATGTGGGAATTGAGCCAGGGGATGGCAGGGACCTTAGGGTACAATGCCATAAAGTCCATCCTCCAAAGCATCCATTTTCTCCAGGGGAGCTGATCTCTGTAGTCTGGAGATGAACTGTAATTCCAAGGGATTCCCAGGTCTCACCTGGAGGCTGGCATTGCTAGACCAAGATTTGGCTGGGAGGGCTGACATGGGCAGAAAAATATGTTCTACTTGTGACATTTCAGAAATAAAGCAACATTTTTTTTCTTTTGTGGCTCATAATAATGGGTGTACATGTTGTAACTGGAGAATATGGCCCATGTTAGAAGATCAAACTTTGTCCGGAGAAATTATGCATAGGCTCTGTTCAAGTCCAGACAACAGCTAGACTGTGGTCACTTCTGAGGAACTCCTAGGACACAATAATAGCCCTGTTCAGATGACATATGTAGATAGCCTTCAACACACATACAGGGGGAGTGGGAAGACATATACCAGCCCCATCCTGGCCTATGCGCAGTTTATTTAATATTTATTTGTTTCGGATATTTCTGTGTCAGCGCTTCACAGTCCTGCTTGAGGAAACTTACAATTAAAATAATAAATCAGTAATATAAAACAACAAGCCATTTAAAACAAGCCCAGGGAAATAAACACAGGGGGAAAGTCCATAAAACAGACCTTAGACCAGAAACTGACCAAAGCATCTGGAAAGATAAAACATATAATTAAAAGCTCATGTACAAAAAAAAAAATGTTACCAGAACACAAACATATTCTGGTAACATATTTTTTTACCTGAACGTTTAATGTCACCTGCATGCATTCAGACTCTATGTGAACAGGTTCTATCTGGGAAGTTTAAAAAATAGTTTTCAAGTTATGGTGATGGAATCTGCACATGTATACTTTGTAAAGACTTACCATTTGCTCAGTAGCAGTGGGCAGTCTCCTGCAGGTACCCTTAGTCCCTTATCCTCAATAATTTGAGGAGCAGGAGAAAACATGGAGGGGGGAATGGTCATATTGTAAAGACTGGTTTGAGAGTATGAATCAGAGCTCCATTGCCCCTCCCAGAAGTGACATCACATCCTCAGTGTCACTCTAAGAATTTTCCCAATCTCAGTGGTAAAGATCAGTTTATTTAATATTTATGTAAAGACCACAGAGAATGGGGAATTTGCTAGAGCAGCACAGAGAATGTCACAGTTACCTCCAATCCCACCATCTCAGGTAGTGCCCCTGAAATCTAACATTTGCCAGCACAGGACTGGCAACCTTAACTTTGTATGTGCACAAGCATTATACTCATGTTCTGTCAGCCATGTGTAAGCCAAGGGTGGAACCAGTGTGCTTGTTTTCACACAGCCCCTCATCATGCATTATGGAAAGGAAAGGTCCCCTGTGCAAGCACCAGTCATTTCTGACTCTGGGGTGATGTTGCTTTCAGAACGTTTTCATGGCAGACTTTTTATGGGTTGTATTATGACTACCCTATATATGTTAACTGAAGATGGTTGTTCAGTTGCCTATGTCCTGGCATGGTCATAGATTTGCATCACTGTTCAAAATCATGACCCAAATGACTGCATGACTGCAGTGATCTGGTATACACAATTTTGCAGCCACAAGAATTTGTTGTGTTGCTGTGCCCTTACATTCGAGAGTCTAAAATACCATATAAATAAAATTAATTTGTGAAAATAAATTTCATAGGTTATCAGCATATAAATTTGCCTTCAGCTGCAGACAAAACACAGGAGATTTTCTAACTTATCCATAGTGTATACTCAGCCAAAATCTGCAATAATATAGGTATATTTACACTGAAAGCTCATGTCTAATTTATACTAAACTGTCATGGTATCCTTTCAAAGAATGCAGGGAATTACTGTTGGGTGTTTCATTGTGCATATCCACTGACGCGTAAAGTGAATTGTTTTTACATTTCTGGCATCTTGTTTGATCTTTTACAGTTAAAATCTGATGAGATTGACGATACCATAGGAAAATAGTAAAGTCCAAGGATTCTTGAGGAAGCAATGGAGAGAGTTGATCCACCAGCTCCGACGACTGCTGCAAGAGGCGCCCCACTACTGCATCGGAAGACAGGGGTCGTTTCATTCTGCCCAGTAAGGAAAGCCAAAGAATTCTCAACTGTTTTGGACATTGTATAGCACGTATCATAGATCTGGTAGCCCAGAGTAATGTTTGGTAGAATGTCAGGATTTTTGTTAATGTGCTGTATGGCAAGTATCATGGCTTTGACCCAGCGGTAACCTCGGAAATTAAATCTGCAGAAGCAAAAGAACGTGATTGCATTCAGAACTGTTTGCCATGATGTTGCACATTTCCCCACATTTATCAAAGTCTATTCATACAAGTGAATACACTATAACCAGACACTATAACCAACTGTGTCCCTTAGGCATGCATTCATATGTGTAAACATAAATGTGTGAATATACAAGTTTTTGCTATTTCCTTTTGTTCATGAGGAAACTTTCTCCATTTTTTGCAATCATGGCACTTGCTGTATTAATAACTCATTCCACAGCCCTGCAAAATGGACTAGGTTATTTTTCCTTGTTGCAGATGAGGGAGTGGAGCTGAGTGTGATTTACCTAAGGTCACTCAGAAAGTTCATATCTCAGACTTTACCCAGCAAGTCTCAGCTTTCATCTGCTTTCTACAGAGATGCATAAACAGGGGCTGTTTGCATGGTCAGAAAAAATACTTAATGAGCATTAAGGTTATTTTTCCTTGTTGCAGATGAGGGAGTGGAGCTGAGTGTGATTTACCTAAGGTCACTCAGAAAGTTCATATCTCAGACTTTACCCAGCAAGTCTCAGCTTTCATCTGCTTTCTACAGAGATGCATAAACAGGGGCTGTTTGCATGGTCAGAAAAAATACTTAATGAGCATAGCCTAAGTAAGGAGCAATTGAAATATATGAGTAAAAGGAAGTGATTGAGTTGTTGACATAAGACCCTGATTCTCTCTCCCAGTGTGCCATTTGTAGTAGCAGAGAGATCTAGAGCAGGTGTGGCCAAACTGACTTGAGAGCCACATGTGGCTCTTTCACACATATTGTGTGGCTCTTGAAGCCCCCACCGCCCTGTCAGCTGGCTTGGAGAAGGCATTTCTCTCTTTAAACCACTTCGCCAAGCCAAGCCAGCCAGCAGCTTGGAGAATGCCTTTAAAGTTGCTTTCTTTCCACCTCTTCATCCCTCCCCATCTATTTTCCTTCCTGCCTGCCTGCCTGCCTGCTCTCAAACATCTGAAATTCATGTCTTGTGGCTCTCAGACATCTGACATTTATTTGGTGTGGCTCTTATGTTAAACAAGTTGGCCAGCACTGATCTAGAGAGTTTGTGTGTGCCATGCATATCTTCTGGGTTCTGAATCAGCACAATCAAAATCCTGTGCTGGCTAAAGCAAGAATAAGTAGGAATATAGACGATCTGCTAGCTGCCAGATCCCATACAAATGATACAGTCAGTTCAGCATGAATATACCCAACTGGCAATATTTTGTAGCTGGCATGTAATAATGTTGAACATTTGACATCTGACAACATTTGAATGATAAAAATAACCGGATATTGATTGAAGAAGTAGGAAATGTTCTGCTCATTTCTGTGAGTCTAATGTAAATCCCACTGAGTTCAGTGAGTTTACTCCCAAGTAAGCTTGTATATCATTGCAGGTGTAAAGTAATGTCATCAGTGAATCTGTTGTACAGAGAATCTGGAGGGGCATAGATGAGATCAGGTTTCAAAAGGGGACAGAAACAATTTTCTAAATTATTCTGTGACAGTATCCTAGAATTCTTTCAGGTCTTGTTCAAAGTTCATGTTCTCCTGTGCAACATTTTCATTTGGTGGAGCTCACAAAAAGTCTGTCCCTGAACACTGGAAGCAGACCTATGGGTGAACAGAATGTGGTAAGCATTTACACCAGAGCTTCACTATGTGCCAAATTCAGCTTGGATATGCTCAGGATGTAAGAATAATCATGCTAGGTCAGACCAGAATCCCATCATTCTAATAACAATGTCCAAATACACATTTCAGGAAGGATCATTAGCACAATTAAATCTTGCAGGAGACCCAAAATGTATCCCATTCATGGTTAGAATGGAAGAGCTACTCAGTGCTTCCCTTCATAGAGACAAGATTCCTTAGACCCTTGTAAAATACCTTCTCCAGAGGAGAATATTCTCTCCAGCTCCTTATGACCATGTTTCTGCCTCTAGCATCTTTGTGCTGCTCCTCTCTAGTTGGGTATTTCCCTCTCAACAGCAATGTGGATTAGGGTTGTTAACCTCCAGGTAAACCCTGACATTCACCCAGAATTACAAGTGATTTCCAGGCTACTTAGATCAGTTACCATGGGGAAAACAGCAGTTTCAGAGGGTCAAGTGTATGGTACACCCACCTAGATTATTGGTGAAATCCCTCCCTGAATTCCCCCCTCCACAGGCACTACTTCCAAATTCCCTGGGATTTCATGGGCCAGGGTGGAATTAGTTTTAGTGAGGCAGCAAGATTAGACACATGGACAGTCTCTATTTTGTTACTTTCTTTAATACTAGTAACACCAGGGCTTTTTTGTAGCAGGAACTCCTTTGCATATTAGATCACACACCCCTGATGTAGTCAATCCTCCAAGAGCTTACAGGGCCTACTGTAAGCTCCAGGAGGATTGGCTACATCAGGGTGTGTGGCCTAATATGCAAAGGAGTTCCTGCTACAAAAAAGCCCCACATCTATAAAGCTACAAGGGGGAAGGGGAGAGCAGGTGGAGTCTCCACAGGTGGCAGCAGCCATCCCCCTTCTGCAACTTACATTCAGGGAATCTAGTGATATTGGCCAAGCAATATAGGGAGTGAGGTTGGCAGTTATTTTTTTTTAAATACCAGACCCACCAAGGTGCAACCCCCTCCACCCAGAGCAAACAGTGCAAAATATACAGAGCAAGAGTCCAGTAGTGCCTTAAAGGCTAACAAAATTTGTTGCAGGGTAGGAGCTTTCATGAATCACTGCTCACTTCTTCAGATACAGAGCAGTGACTCACAAAAGCTCATCCCCTGCCACAAATGTTATTACTCTTTAAGGTGCTACTGGACTCTTGCTCTTTTCTACTGTTCAGAAAATAGTAAGACATATAAGGAAATGCTCATATGCAATTTCCAGGCTCCATTCAAGCTGAATCAATTTGAATAATAAACACATTTGAGACAGATCATCTGCCAGGGGAAAAAAAGAGATGAAATCAAACATATAAACAGTGCTCCATGAATTATTCACCATATTGCAGCAGAACAACACAGACATCTCTCTCTGAGACAGTAATTGCAATATACTGTTTAAATATCCCCTACCTACTGCTTCAGCAGCTAAAGGAATCCCTGGAGGAAGCAAAAGTAAATCTACTGCTCTCCCAGTTTACACAACAGGCAGCTGAAAAAGTAAGACCACAATTTTTTATTCCGTTTTGCATTTGGGATGTATGCAGGATTATCTGGTGATGCACAGCAACTTGGCTGCTATTTCTTTTGCCATCATTGGTGCCAGAAGCTTTGTTATTACTTGAACTACAGTGAATTCTTTGCAAGTTCTCAGCACTTCTCAGGCCAGAGCTGGCCTGGCAGCACTAACCCAAAGTGTGTGTGGGAGGGGGGAGTAGGGTCATCCGCTCCAGATTGAGAAATCCCTGATGATTTTGGAGTTGGAATCTAAGGAGGGCAGGGTTTGGTGAGGGAGGGACTTCAGCCATGTTATAAGGCCATGGAGCCCACTTTCCAAGGCAAACATTTTCTCCAGGAGAACAAATCTCTGTCACCTGGAGATCAGTCATAGTCCCAGTAGATCTTCAGCCATCACCTGGAGCTTGGCAACACCATCTCCTCTTCTCCTTTTTTCAACTCACAGCAACCCTGAGAGGTAGGTTAGGATGAAAGTATGTGACTGGCCCTACATCACCTAGTGAGCTACTCCTCCCTCAGAGACCAAAACAGCCCTGGAAAGGGCTATGCCAGAATTTTACTAACAAAAACGGAGCCTGGAATACTTTGGATGCCTAGCAACAGCCACTGAGGGGTTCTGTTTCTTAAAGCTATGGGGTTCCTTATCTAATTTGGGGATTTTTTACCCCTTCTGCTGTGTAGTTTTTAAATTTCAGATTTTTCTGCAAACCTGGGACATTTTTCAGGTTTCTAATGTTTAATATTTAATGTTTAATTCGATTTATACCCCACCCTCCCCGACGAGGCGGACTCAGGGCGGCTTACATCCGAGTCATAGGATGCTATGATCACCGTCATAAAACAATAAAACTATTTAAATAGATAAGTTAAGGGGGGAGTGGCTTTGACCAACATCCGGTCAAGAGCCTTTGCCTAACGCTCGCCCAGCTGGCTCCAAAGTTATATTCTTTTTACCTCTTCAACTATATTTTTTGAATCTTTGAGTGATGTCTCCTAAAGGGGTGAAGCAGGGTAAACAGAAGGGAAAAAAGGCGTTCAGTTTTTAACTGACTTCTTGGAATTGCCATCCACCTCCCACACAAGGTTGGAGTGATACGAGGAACCAGCAGGAGAATGTCCTCTCACATTGAATTTATTGACGCAGGCAATGTCTAAGTTAAGACAAGAAATACGAGAGGACATAACCTCTATATTACAACCATTGTGTCAGCGTCTGGATGAACTAGAGGATTCTCATAAACAAGTTACCCAGACAGCACAAGAAGCTTTAAAAAGAGCTCAAGAGTGTGAAGGGAGAATATCTGAAATAACATCAGATGCATGGATGAGGGAACGGGTTTTAACAATAGACTTTCATAACGGGAGCTGTGTTTAAAGTTTAGAGGTTTTAAATCTGATGTGGAAGCTGAAATTGACTTATATGTTTTTATGGCAAATTGGCTTGCTGAAGCAACTCACCTGGAGGCCGAAGTTCTCCCACTCATTCAAAAAGTATATTGTGTCGGCAAGGTATGTGAAGACAATTTGTCTTATACTAGAGATATTTTGGTGCAGTTTAAGGACTATCGAATGAGGCAAAGAGTCTTTGCAGAGGCCAGGGAGAGGGGAGGCTTGGACTATCAGGGGTTAAAGATTCAGGTCTTAAGAGATTAGGAAACAATTGGACTTTATGGATTCGAGGGCATTATGGAAAAAACAAACCATGGTAAGAAATGAGTTTCAAAGAGATTCAATAAACTCCGTTAGGAGACTGGCTAATTATCTCAAGACTAGGAAAGAAAAGCAAAAGGTGGAAAGTATAAAGATACAAGGAAAGGTCACGCAGAACCCGAGAGAAATTAGGCAAGTGTTTCAAGAATTCTACAAAGAGTTATACGCTAGGAGGGATATAACAGAACATATTGAAGAAAGTGGAGAAGTGTTGGAAGACATAGATAAAGAGAGTTTGGAGAAGGAAATAACAGTTCAAGAAATAGAGGAAGTTGTGAACAATTTAAAAGTGGGTAAATCCCCAGGGCCAGATGGCTTTACTGCAGATTTTTATAAGGAGATGAAGGAGTTACTGATCCCCGAATTACAACAAGTGTTTAATGCTATATTGAAGGGAGGGAAAACTCCCGACTCTTGGAGAATGGCTGAGATAACCGTAATATTAAAACCCCAGAAAGATCCTCGGGAAGTGGGTTCATATAGACCAATAAGTCTACTTAACCAGGACTACAAAATATTCGCTAAAGTTTTAGCAAATAGGTTAAGGAACATATTACCTTATATAATAAAAGAGCATCAATATGGTTTTGTGAAGAATAGGAGTATTGCACATCCTATAAGGAATATATTTAATGTATTGTACCATAAACATTCTGGGCAACTTGCTTTACTTAAATTAGATGTATACAAGGCATTTGATATGCTGTCCCATGAATTCTTATGGTCCATAATGAAGAAGTGTGGGATTGGGCCACTATTCTTAAAAGCCATTCAAGAGGTCTATAGGGAGGGGTCAGCAGTGGTAAGAGTAAATAACGAACATACGGATCAGCTCCCAATTGAGAGAGGTGTGAGGCAGGGGTGTCCACTTTCCCCATCCCTGTTTATAATGGCGATAGAGCAACTAGCAGAAAGGATCAGGAATTCAGGGAGAATAGAAGGCTGTAGAATGGGGAAGGAGGAAATAAAAATCAATTTATTTGCAGATGATATAATCATGACAATATCTAACCCGAAAGAAGCCATTAGGGAAACGAAAATTATTTTAGAGGATTTTGAAGCCATGTCAGGTTTAAGAATAAATATGGGAAAGTCTGAAATAATGTTCTTTAATGTTGGTTTGGAAGAAAGGAAAGAGATTAATAGGATAACTAATATGGGGATGGGAGTTAAGAAATTTAAATATCTAGGGATAGAAATTTATAAAAATATTAACAGGATAGTGGAGGGAAATTATAATAAAATCTGGCAGAAGATAGAGAGGGATATGCAGCAGTGAGGGAAAAGGACGATGAGCCTGACCACTAGAATAAAGAGTGTATCGATGTTTTCGATGCCAAGGTTGTCATACCTTTTTCAAACGATACCATTGGAGTTAGATAAGCAAAAAATGACTAACTGGAACACTAAAATAAGGGAATGGATATTTGGTAGTAGGAAACTTAGATTCCCCCAAAAATTGGCATATAACCATAAATCGGAACTTGGATGGGGAGTCCCAGATATAGTCAATTATTATGAAGCATTTCAGCTTAAGGCATTATTAGAAATAGAGAAGGAAGGGGATCAGAAATGGATAAGGTTTGAGAATGAAGCTAATAATGGGGTAGGAAAACATGGCATCTTTACGAACATGGGGGCGAAGGAACTTAATTTAAACATGGGACCAAGGAAAAATGGGCTAAATGTTTGGAAGAAATGGCAACCGAAATGGCTGAATCGGGTATCTAGATGGACGCCATTAGAAATGTTGATGGAAGGAGATAAGGAGCATAGGTGGAGCAAACTACTTAAGGCTAAAGGATTTAGAAGGGTAGAAGATTTGTTAATACTAGATAAGTTAAAACCATTACATGAGTTTCAAGAAGTCGTAGGAATACAATACTGGCTTAAGGCTACAGGATTGTATACTAAAGTTAAGAAGGAAGTTGAGAAGAGTAATTTAAATGAAGAAGAACCTATGGAAAAGTTTTATAAATTAATGGGTAAAACAAAAAAAGTATTAGTAGGCATCCTATACAGGAGTATGAATTCAGGCAACGAAGGAGCAATAAGCTACCTTCAACGGTCATGGAGTTTAGAAGGCCAAATAATGAAACGAACAGGGGAGAAGATAATGGAAGGTTTAAAAAAAGTTAAGATACATAAGGTTAGAGAAATGGAATTGAAATTTTTCACCAAATGGTATAGAACTCCGGCTACTTTAGCCAATATGTTTCCTGGGTTGAGCCCTAAGTGTTGGCACTGTAAGAAAGAGAAGGGATGGTATTCCCACATGTGGTGGGAGTGTCCTGAGGCCAAGAAACTATGGGATATGGTAGTGGGAATGATAAAGAAATTCTTTCAGGTAGAGCCGAGAATTAACTTTGAACTAATGCAGATGAGTTTATTAGGGAATGAAAAAATAGGGAAGAACAATCAAGATTTACTAAAAGCAATGATATCAGCAGGTAAAGCGGTAATAGCGGCAGGATGGAAGGATAAAAGTAAATGGAAGGAAAGTACTTGGCATAACTACCTCTTTGATTTTGTCCAATCAGATATAGCTGCTATAATGTCGCAAGAAGAATCATGGGAAGAAAGAAGATCAAGAATTAAAGAAAAGTGGCGGACCTATCTGAAATGGGCGAAGGAAGAAAGGAGAGTGGACATTCAGTGGAAGCTTCAAGTCCTTTGTCCCTGGCTGGAAGAAGAAAAGGATGTATAGACTAAGGGGGGTGGGGTGGGGGAAAATGTAAATGGATATCAGAAACCATGAAGAGAAACGGATAATGTATAATAATAATAAAAATATACATAGAGAAAAAAAAATAAAGATTCAGGTCTTTCCGGATCTCCCTCCTGAATTTTTAAGAATCAGAAGAGACCTCGATACAACAGCCAAACTGTGGGACTTAAAAATTAAATATAAATGGCTACAATCAGGCAAATTATACGTCCAAAAAGGCTCCACTTCATATACAGCATATGACGCAGCCTCGGGTGAATTATTACACTCCAAGTTAACTCCCTCTTCCCCTGCATCGAGAGTAAACAAGAGAAAGGAATGCTCTCCTCTCGTCTCTTTAAGGACAACCCATGCTTGTACTGAGGAAGATCATGTAAACTTGGAAGAAAGTATAGATTCTATCTAAAAATAAACTGAAGCAACAAGAAAATGGAAAAGTTGACGAAATTTATAATTTATATCTAAAGACTTTTCTTTCGGAATTTATGGTTGGGTGGGGTCAGCTGGCGCGAGCATTTGGGTAATTTCCCTCCATAGCTAATTCAGTCCAGGTGGAAGGAGGGAAGTATCTCTTCTAGACCTTAACCCTTGAGGTCTCCAGGGACTGAGATATTTTGTTAGAACTTAATTTTATTGATTTTTTTTTTAGAGTAGAAGGAATAATGAAGTTATAGAAGAAAGAAATATTAAATGATTGTGGTATTAAACTTTAAAAATGTGTTAGGGAAGATAGTATTGTTAAGCTTAATTATTCCTCTACTAAAAAAAATAATAAAAAATATAAATAGACATACATATATACACATTAAGAAGTATGGAATGGTAATACATGAAGTAATCTCCAAAGAGATAGATCAACTTTAGTTTATGTTAACTCAGGTGAGATGTTATTAAGTTGTGTTGTTTTTGATTTGTTATTGTTGTACACTTTTCTGTTGGAATAGGTATGAATTATAATGAGTGTATAATAAAATTTTTATTTATATGCAAAAAAAATAGATGTTAAAACCCATAAATTAAAACAATATACACAATATATACATCTAACACATTAGTTGTTCCTCATCGTTCCAGGATGGCGGTTATTCCAGAAATCTCCTATGATAGGTTGAAGACCTGCCGGAAGAGAGCAGTCTTACAGGCCTTGCGGAACTGGGCAAGGTCTCGCAAGGTCCTAACCTCTTCCGGCAGTTGATTCCACCAGGACAGAGCTGCCACTGAAAAGGCCCGATCCCTAATCTTGCCTCCCTCAGCCCGGGAATCACTAGGAGATGTTGGAATCCAGATCTTAGTACTCTCTGGGGAACATGTGGGGACAGACGGTGCCTCAAGTAAATGGGTCCTCGGCCATACAGGACTTTTAAAGTAATAACTAGCACCTTGTAACGAATCCGGTACACTATTGGTAGCCAGTGCAGTTCCTTAAGTGCTGGCTGTATGTGCTCCCACTTGGGCAGAACTAGTAACAGCCTAGCAGCCGCAATCTGCACTAGCTGGAGTTTCCAAGTTCGCGACAAAGGCAGCCCCAAGTAGAGGGCATTACAGTAGTCCAATCTCGAGGTGACCATTGCATGGATCACTGTTGCCAGGTCGCAGCGATCAAGGAAGAGAACCAACTGTTTAGCCCGCCTCAGAGGATTGTAGAATGATTGTCTTGCCTGTTCACATCTCTAGTCAACAGATTTAAGTATCCTCAGATTTAACTGGCTTGGCTATTATTATATACCAGGGATGGCCAAACTTGTTGAACAAAAGAGCCACATAGAATAAATGTCAGATGTTTGAGAGCTGCAAGAGATTAACGTGGCCAGTCTCGCTCTGGTCTGCCAGCTCCCAAGGTGGAAAGAAAGCAACTATAACTTCAAATGCATTCTCCAACTATTTCTATACTGGCTGGCTTAGCTTGGCTTGGACAAGAGATTTAAAGAGACAAATGCCTTCTGAAAGTTGGCCGGCAGGGGCTTCAAGAGCTGCACAATATGTGTGAAAGAGCCACGTATGGCTCCTGTCCTGAGCTACAGTTTGGCCATTCCTGAAATATACATCTTTAGTACACTGTTTTAATTGTTAGCAATCTTTAGTATGCTGTTATAATTGTTGGCCACTTTATAGCTCCTTAGTGGCAGAAATGCAAGGTATAAATGTTGTGGGTAAGGAGGACTTTTTTTGAGCAGGAATGCACAGGAATGTAGTTCCGGCTGGCATGGCATCAGGGGGTGTGCCCTAATATACAACTGAGCTCCTGCTGGGCTTTTTTGTATGCTAAGCAATGGTGATGTCAGGGAGTGTGATCTAATATGAAAATGAGCTTCTGCTGGGCTTTTTCTACAAAAAAGGCCTTGTGTGTAAGTAAATATAATACCAAAGAAGCTTAGCATTAAGAAAACAATAACAGAAAATGTCTGCTTTGAAAAGTGGACTCTATGGTATTATGCCCCACTGAAGTCTCTTCCTTTCCCAGACTCTACTTCCCAAATCTCCAGGAATTTTCAAACTTGGAGCAGGCAACCCTAGAGAAGAGCTACCTTAGTCCCCACTGTGGAAAAAGGTGTGATATAAATGAAAATAAATAAGAAATGTAGCCGAAGATGGGAGGCAGGTAAAAGGTAGGTTGGTGATTGGTTGAGAAGGAAAGAATGAGGCAAAGAAAGGACATAGGATAGGATATGGGGGTTGCTAGGAGGTAGGCTTCCCAACCCCCCCGCCCTGCCGGGGGACCCCTGGATTAGCAGCCTAATCCCCCGCTCTCTAAAAATCTGATAGTGGGGGTGGGGTGTGGAACGGTGCAGTGTCTCTTTCCCTGCCTGGCTTCAGGCTTCTCCCTTCCTCCGGGTTGCAAAGACCCGCCCACCGCTGGCCTGCTATTCGCTCCAGTCCGGCCTCCCTTCGCGAGGTGCATGCTGGGACTTGTAGTCCTTGCATCCTCTCTGGCTGCTGGGTGGCGTCTCCTCGGGGAGTCTGGCCGGTGGGGGGGGGAGCTCCGCCCCCAGAAGACCATGTGCGTTTCTACCTCCAGAGGCTTCAGTCGCTGATTGAAAGGCTTCCTCTTGGGATGGTGTGTCTGTGTTACTTTGAAGAAGTTGGCAGCAACTCGTGAGTAGAAAGGCCCATCCCCTTCAGAGTCAGAAATGGGGGGGGACACGTCTGCTGAGCATTATTCTCTATGTGGAGATTGATTCTCATAGGGTATAATGGGGAATTGATCTGGAGGTTTGGGGGGCTCTGGGGGAGCTGTTTTTTGAGGTAGAGGCATAAAATTTTCAGTATAGTATCTAGTGACTCTCCCCAAAGTATCTCCCAAGTTTCAAAACGATTGGACCAGGGGGTCCAATTCTATGAGCCCCAAAAGAAGGTGCCCCTATCCATTATTTCCTATGGAAGGAAGACATTTAAAAAGGTGTGCGGTTCCTTTAAATGTGATGGCCAGAACTCCCTTGGAGTTCAATTATGCTTGTCACACCCTTGTTCCTGGCTCCGCCCTGATGTCTCCTGGCTCCACCCCCAAAGTCTCCTGGCTCCACCCCCAAAGTCCCCAGATATTTCTTGAATTGGACTTGGCAACCCTACTAGGAGGTGGGGGAAAGGTAATAATGTGGGGAGGGGGAAACAGGGGAAAGCAGGGATGTCATTTCCCCCGTTGGGGGAAGGGGATCCCCTGTTTTTTCAGGTTCCTGCCTGCCAATGGCCAGCTGGCTAGCAGGGGGAAATTCTGTTCTTGAACACAAAGTGTTAACATCACATGGAAGTGACATCATCATGTCAGTGATATTTCACAATGATGCTCTGGTTTTTGGGCAAAACTCTATGGTTTGAGAGTAGTTTTACCATAGAGTTTTGCCCAAAAAAGAAGAGTGTCACCATGCAGCATCACTGACCTGATGACATCACTTCCACTCCCAGAAAATCCCTCTCCCTCCCTTGCTGGTGCAATCATTGGACCTGACAACCCTAGGGGAAAGTGATTTGTCCTCCACAAGACCTTAAGGATTCACTACCATACAAGGGGGCCATACAGTGCCACACAACTGGGCCTTAGTTTTCCTAGTAGACTGCAGTGAGGTAGCTGAAGATGAGGGAGGCAGATAAAGGTAGGTTAGCTGTTGGGTGGGAAGGAGAGAAGGAAGCAGGAAAATGGTGTGGAAATTGCTCATATGGGTAGTCTTTTCTTTCTCAAATATCAGAATGGGTACTATGAAATCAGCAGGATACAGTAGGAAGTAATATTAACCGCCTAGATGAGGATATCAATTACATATTGAATAATGTTGGTACATCTAGAATCTGATTTAGTTAGTTAGTTTATTTGATTTATATTCCGCCCTCCCCGCTGAAGCAGGCTAAGGATGGCTCATAGTAATAAAAATAATAAAAACAACATTGATATAAAAACATTAGGCTAAAAATAACATTTAGGTGCTATTAATTGGGTAAACTAAGTTTCATTTAAAATTTTCTCTATTTCTCTCTTCTATTCTTGATTTTGTTGACATTGTAACAGGGTTCTTTTTTGTAATACACTGAACTTCATTTGGTAAATATGTTTGCAAAATATAATTTTTTTAAAATGAAAAAGCTAAAAATACAGATAAACAACAGAACAGAAAATAGGAAATTAAAATTTATCCTGACATAGATAGCCCAAGCAAGCCAATCTCATCAGATCACGGAAGCTAAGCAGGGTAGACTCTGAGTACTTGGATGGGAGACCTTGGAATACCAGAGCCTGGAGGCAGGGTCAGGCTTTATGCAGTCATCTCTCTGAATAGGGGTCAGTCACCAGAGGTCTCCATGACTTCCAGGAGCACACACTCACTCATCACTCACACACACCCATGCACATAAAGATACGCAAAAAAAGGTCAGGAAATTAAAATTTATGGCAGGAAGGAGGTATCATTGAGGGAACACTAGATGAAACAAGAAGGTCTCCCCTGATATCAGTGGGTAGTACAGCTGCCCACTCCAGGTTGGGAAATTCCTAGAGATTTGCAGGTGGACCATGAGGAGGGGAGGGGGTGTCCTCAGCATGATACAAAGCAGTAGAATCCCCCCACCAAAGCAGACATATATTCCAGGCACTGTTGAGAACTAGGTTAGCACAGCGATTGGTCTGTGATCTGCAAGATACCAACAAATCTCACCTCTTTGAGCCAGTTTGGTATAGTGGTTAAGTGCATGGACTCTTATCTGGGAGAACCAGGTTTGATTCCTCACTGCTCCACTTGCAGCTGCTGGAATGGCCTTGGGCCAGCCATAGCTCTTGCAGAGCTGTCTTTGAAAGGGCAGCTTCTGTGAGAGCTCTCTCAGCTCCACCTACCTCACAGGATGTCTGTTGTGGGGGAGGAAGGTAAAGGAGATTGTAAGCCATTCTAAGACTCTGAGATTCAGAGTGAAGGGTGGGGTATAAATCCAATATCTTCTTCTTTGATAAACTCATTAAGTAGTCTCTTGCTCGAGTTCAGCTTCTATCTGCAATACAGCATAGTTAAGGATTTTCGCCTTCCTTTCTCTACTTGGTATACATGCAGAATACTTACATACAGATTAACATGAAAGTAGCCCCACTGGCTTCAGTGCATTTATTCTTGTGTCAATCACAGGCACTTCAATCACAAATGGCTACTCTCCTGTAAAACTGCATATAAGGATGTTTACACTTTCCCCATGTATTTCAAGGATGAGAAGCAAAGCAAACTAGGCTGAGAGTCCAGGAATCTCTAAGGGGCTGCTGAAGCGCTAAAGTGTGAGATTGGTTCAGTGAGGTAGCGCTCACTATAGGACATTTTTTTAAAGAACCCTCAGAGGAAGATCGTATGGCAGCAAAAAAAAAGACATTGAGGAAAGCTGCATTGCAGGAAGTGCTACAAGCAATTTAAACAGCACAACACAGCAGTTCAGAAGCGCAACAAAGGATTGAAGGTGGAAGAAAGCCATATATGTTAATAATGTGTCAGGTACCAATATATAAAATTTTTTGCCACTGTATGACACAGAGTGTTGGACTGGATGGGCCGTTGGCCTGATCCAGCATGGCTTCTCTTATGTTCTTTAATAGGATGCAACCAGGTTTGTATGAACTGGTCAATAAATTCCGCTAGCAGCTGGTTACTAAAATGGGTTCTCTGGAAATTACAGAAATAAACCATTAGTGACCAGTTACTGAATAGAATAGAGAGGCAGTCTGAAAAGGGGCTATATATCTGAGATTTAATGCTCTTTCATACAGGCTCTTTAACCTGCTTTGGTTTCTGAAGCCAAATGGATTTAAAAAAAAAAAAAAAAAAAGGTTTCACACACCTTTATGGAAAATTACTATTCACTCACAATTAATGAAGACTTAATCCAGGTTTTTCAAAACCTGTTTTGCTCTAAGTTTTGTTGTTGCTGCAGCACTGCTGAGTCACAGCAGACTGTCAGCTGAAAGGTTTGTCATGCTTTTAAAGGCTCCGCCTCTGTTTCTCTTCCCCCTTTGGCTATTTTTGTTTGGATATAGATACAGATGTTCCTACACAACAACAAATGGCCCAAGCAACAACTAAATTCCATTCACAAAGGGTGTCTTGCAAGCTGTTTCCGGAGAAGGAAATGAACACGCAAGCTGAATGGCCTGAGAGGGAAATAGGGTTGCCACCCTCCAGATTGGAATCTTTACCTACTCTGTAAGAATACGAAGGTGATATTCCTCTGTTTATATTTTGAATGGTGATTATCTTGTTACGATTTGAATCATTTGACCAAGAACTTGTAAGGATTTTTATATTGCCAAGGCTGACTGTAGTCTATACAGGCACTGATAATATATCAACATGCTAATAGATCTGAAGAAGAATTTTTGAAACAGAAAGGACACCAGACACCTGTTTTCACTTTAAATATTCAGATTGTTGCATTGGATTATGCACATTATTAACTGTTGTAAAGATTTGTCTGCTTGTCTTTTCATGTCCCAAATTTTTGTGGGTCATGCATAACTATTAATACCTATGTGCTACATTGTTTTGCAGATCATTGTACATATATTTGAGAATATATTGGATTTTATTATCAAATTGTCAGATCTATTATTCTAGTATGTGGTGATTCTCTTGTATTTGCCATACCACGTTTAATCCTTTGTTTGCTTTGTATCCTCCAGGTGGGGCCTGAAAATCTCCCAGAAGTACAAGTGGTCTCCAGATAACAGAGGTTAGTTTCCTGGGAGGAAATGGGTGCTTTGGAGGGTAGCATTATGCTACACTCGTGTACCTGACCAGGCTCCACCCCCAAATCTGCAGGAATTTCTAATCTGTGTTTACTAGTCATAAAAGAAAAGCCCCTGTGGATCATACACCCACATACAATAAATGATAAAATATCAATTCACAATGTTCTACGGTATCACAAACCAGATCTCCCAGAGTAACAGAAGTGGCATTTACTTCAACAAATTAACATTACACATAGGCCTTTTAAAAGCTTGGGAAACCGACCTGTGGCTCATATGGGGAAGGTTGTGCATGAGTGAAAGGCAGGGGATCAGAATCTAGATGGACAAGAAAGTGAAATCCCTGCATCTCTAGTATCATTCACATGCTCAGTGGGAAGCGCTACCAGCGCAACGCATGCTTGGCTGTTTGCTCACTCCCTTTCTTCATTCCTTGCTGGTGTGCCTACTGCTGCCTTTCTGGCCACGTGTTCAGCATTTCCTCCTGAGGGCATGGATCTTTTAAAACATTTAACTGTGCATGCACACATGCTACTGTAGCCAAACTTTTAAAGCATTCTCAGCCAACGATTTTTTTTTCTCCAGTAATCTACGATTAGCGTTAAACTCATATCAGTAGACTGAACCCACTGGTTAAGGAACCCCAAAAATTCAAAAGATGGAAAGTCTAAGCAATAGCGGAGCTTGTACACCAATGAAAGGAGGGGATGATGGAAAGTGCAAAGTGGGCAAAACGACCTGAATGTGGGCATGAGAGTGGCCTCCAAGGGACAAGAAAAGGAAGGGGGGGGGGGGGGAGGAAACCAAGGGAATCTGTATGCTTCAACAATCTGTATTATTGAAGGTCAAGGGTTGAGAAATTCTTGGAGATTTGGAGGCCAAAGCATAGGGAGGACAGGATTTGGGGAGGGGAGGAACCTCAGCAGGGTGTAATGCTTTAGACCCTACCTTCCAAAGCACCCATTTCCTCTGGGAAACAGATCTCTGCCACCTGGGGATCAATTGTAATCCTAAGAGATCTCCTACCACCACCTGGAGGTTGTCAGCTATATCCTCTAACCCAGGGTTTCCCAAACTTTTCTTTCCCATGGCCCAGTTATTTTTACACTTCTCCTTCATTGTCCACTAAAATTTGGGGGTGGAGCCAGGAGACAGGAATTATGTCATTTCCTGTAGTGTCCAGGACCAAGTGATGTCACTTCTGGGGCACACTGAACCAAAACTCCACCTTTTCCTGAGATGTCAGTTCCAGGGCACTCCCCCAAACCTGCCTCTTCTTCGGAAGTAAATTCATTTTCAGAAAAATCTCTCTGAAACTCATGCTGAGCCAAAATGGGGGTGGAAAGTGGGTGGGCCTCTTTTTCCACCCCCACATCTGCATGCACCTATCTGTTTGTGTGTTCTTCTCCAGCTTGCAAGTACTCCTAATGCCATTGTTCAATTGCCTGCACCACCTACACATCACTTCCTCAACAGCATTGGCCAGTGTATGCAGTTGGGAGTGCTGTTGCCATTGCCATCAGGAATGGCAGCACTGTGTACCACCCACACTGGGCCCTGGCAGTTTCTCTAACTCAAAATACGCTGACACATTTAGTAGGCCCTTCCTTCAGTTGCTACTACTGGAACCCTGCCTCAAGTTACATCCAAGCTTGCTTGGTTTCAAGAAAATCTTTCGACAGCTATTTTTCATACTTTTCTTTGGTTGAAACATGGGGAAATTGCTGTGAAAGGTAGCAGACAATTGTATTGCAATTAATGAATTAATTTCAAGTTATATGAAGTTCATACAAGCTTTTCTGCAGTTATCCCAAAAAGGATATTTATGAGGGGCTTGCAGCTTTTTACTGGTTGTGTTTCCCATGCCTTTAAAAGCAACCTGTTGTGCAGATACTTAGCCAGTGAACTACTTTCATCCTTTTTGATATCTACAGAAGGAGTTTAATTTTGGTGTCAGATAGCTGTTAAAAGCAGGACCAGTAAAATCGTGCCAAGTTCATAGCACTATCTCTTCCAGTGCAGTAATCTCCAATAATCTCTTTCTGCCCCACACCTCTTACTCTCATTCACTCACACAGAAATCTCATAGAAGGCCACCTGGCTACAACTGGGGGTGCCAACTTTTCATTGGCAGAGCTCATATGTCAGCAACAACAGTATGATGAACAGAAAAGTTTCATCCAGTAAAAATGGATGGAGAGAAAGAGAGAGAGAGAGAAAGAAGGGGGGGGCAAAGAAAAAAAAAAGCCTTCCTTACCATCAGATGACCCCAGCCAGCAAAAATTCTGCCATGGGGTTGTTTGGTAAAAAAAAATAGCTACTGGAATGTCCACTCCCCACCCCTCCTGGCTGAAAAACACACACACACCCTTCTTTGCTACCCAGGCCCCCCGGGGAAATCTCCCCAAAAGAACATACTGCAAGGCACATGAAAGCTCATACCTTGAAGAACACTTCATGGGTCTAAAGTGCCAGTAGATGGTACCTTTTATCTCAAACACTGGGAGCAGGGGAGAAGGAAGGAGAGGCAGCCCAGCTGTTCTCTGCACAACACAGAAATGGGGCGGGGCTAGTTTTGCAGGGGCCGGAGCTAGCTTTGGCTTTTCTTGTCACCTGGTAGTGAGGCTTCCATGGCCCAGTACCAGGTCACAACCCTGCAAATGGGAAACACTGCTCTAAACCCATCTGCCTTATGTTGCATTAATTTACTCTGCAAGGGCATCTCTTTAACTGATATAAAAGCCAGAACAGTGTCTATTCTCTTTATATCAGAAAAAAATCATCTCCTTAACAATTAAAATATCCCTCAGCAGTAATGAGGTAAGAAATATATATATATTGTATAAAATGAGGTAATATTTCTTACCTCATCACTGCTGAGGGATATTTTCATTGTTAAGGAAATGATTTTATAAAATATTTTATTTATTTATTTATTTATTTATTTTAAAAGTTGTACAAAATGGGAGTCTGTGTTCCCTTAGGTGAATTAATTCAAGCCATTTAAAGTGCTTTCCAAATCTCCTCCCATACTGGTGAGCACATGTGAAAGAACACATAGACATTTTTAAATGCATGAGTATCATTTTGGTGTTGAAATATAGAGAAGTCTTGTGGCACTGTAAAGATTTTTTTTTAAATTACAGAATAAATATGCACTGTACCGAGTTCCTAAAGCAGTAGGTATGCAGGATTGGTCATGCAATAGCATTTAACATCCCCCGGAGGCGCTTTACTACCCAAGATATGGTGGTTAGAGTGTCATCCTGGGATCCGGGAGAACCTAGTTTGAATCCTACGTCTACCATGATAGTTTCCTGGCTGACCTCAGGCCAGTCAACCACTCTCAGTATAACTTGGCTCACAGGGTTGTTGTAAAGATAAAATGGAAAAGAAAAGAATGATGCCATGATTTTGGTTTCATTGCTTATATGCATGAATTTACCTCCAGGTACACTAAAGACAAAATTTATCTGCAATTTGGATGGACAATTAACCAGGAGAGAAGCCTGAACCCTAAACAGTGACAGTTCCAGCATCTCCCTCTTAAAGTGTTAGCAAAAGACAAGAACTGGAATAAAAAGAGCAATTTTGCAGGGACTGACATCAGGAAACCAAAACCATCTTTTGTAAATAAGGACTGCCCGTGTTTTTTACACTGATAACTTGGTTTACTTGAAAACTCAACAATTCAAAAAGTGCAGGCAGTGGGAAAAACTGTTCTAGGGAATGAAGAGAGGCGTTAAGAGAGATATCACTACAAGTGGTGCACACACCTCTCTTGCCATTGATCTGTTTGCAGGGTTTGGAGAGCTTCCAAAACTTTCCAAAGCAGTTTAACCAGAAGTAAAAATGCTGTGCACTCCACACACACAAGGATGCTTGTGTTGTCCCACTTTAAATTCTCTTGCAGGCTGTGACTCTGGAAATAAACCCATTCTTTGCCCATTTTGTTCCAACAACAAAACGTACACCCACCTACCTATGCTCACCACAATTATCTCCCCAGCGCTGATGATGTAAGAGGGAAAGTATCTTACCCCTCACACTGTGGTGACATGGGTGGCGTACTAGTGGGGTCTTCTTCCAGGATGGTCCTGAAGTGCATTGGGAACATCCCTCCAATGACATGGTCAGCATTTTCAGCTTCTACATAGCCCCGTAAATCGAATTTCCCAAGCAATCTGCATTCTTCTTCCCCTTCAGGTTTTTCTTCTTCGTTAGCCGCCAAGCATGGCAGAGCAAACACAAATAATACTAGGAGCACCCACAACTGTGTGTGGGCCATTTTAATCACTGTTGTTTCGAAAAAAAGACCAGAGGTTTTTATGAAGCCTCTCGCATGTTTATTATTCAGCAGCCTGTGAAAGAGCAGGTGAATTCCCAGGAGATGTATGTAAAGTACTTCTCTGCTGCACAGCAGTCAAGAAAGGAAGAAGAGCATCTCATCTGCAAAATACAGAAAGGACAGGAAACATTCTCCTGATATTTTAAAATATATTAATATTGTCCCGTCCCCCCAGTGCCACACAATTTACTTCCTCAGCCCAATAATTTGTTAAAAAACATATCATTTTACGTGCTTTCATTTTGTTGTAAAAAAAAGGACAAAGCACTTGGTTTCTACTTTTGTGCAGCTAGTTAGGCCTGCTACCAAATGAATAACAACAGCAACAACAGCTATTATTTAAGAGCTAACAATTGAGCTGTGCTGACTAGGTTCCCAGTCTCCACGTGGTAGCTGGAGCTCTCCTGGGATTATAACAGCTCTCCAGGAGACAAATATCAGTTCACCTGATGAAAATGGCCACTTTGGACAGTAGTTGGGGCAGAGAGAGAAAAAGAAATATCTTTTGGAGTCTGACAGAAATGTCTACAGCTCAAAAGGAAGCACAGGCTGTGTTGCGGACTTAATTGGATTACATGATGCGACATGCAAAATATATTTCGAGGTTTACCAGAGGCTACCATAAAGAGCCTGCAAGCACTAAGCAATACCCTGTAGTTTGAGTTGTACTGGCCTATCATCTATTGTGCCTCCCAGAATTAATCTACAGCTCTGCTAATATCATATTTTCCTTCCCCTTGTGCCTTACAAGAGGAGCTGTATGTTCCAATTAGTGCTGAGCAGACATCTGATTATGTTCTCAAAGGGAGAGTGGCCCTTTTGCTGCTCTAGCCCATTCACCTTTAGCACATTACAGTCTTTTTATTCCATCTAGAAATGGGCAACACTCATCTGATTGGACAGATCCTAGAAAGAAATTGGCTGGGGGAGGGGAACGCAATATTTTTAAAAACTAGTGCTACATCTTGTCTAAGACTCAAAGTATTTTGTTTCTGGGACAACTAAAATCCAAAACACCGGCACAAGAAAGAACTCCTTTCTCATCATTTTGCCTCTCAGCATTGTATATCTGCAAAATTGCCATATTCTTTACTGAAAGGGGTCCTTTTCAGCATTATAATCAAGTTAATATGGTGCTGGATTTATGTGCAAGCTAAGGAAAGTGCAGTTTAGAGCAGGGATGTCAAATTCATTTGTTATGAAGGCCGGATCTGACATAAATGAGACCTTGTTGGACTGGGCTATGTCAGGTTGGGCTGGGCCATGCTGGGCCAAGCCATGTGTATACCTATTTAAGATTAGATAGCAGAGATATAAACTTTATAAAGGACACAGACAAACACAATTAAATATTTTTTTTTAAAAAAAAACATTAAAACATGCTTAAGACTTATTAGTCTTTAAGGTGCTTTCTTTGCGTTTCTCCCATGGTAAACAAGGAACTGGACAAAGGAAGCTCTGGCACTTTCCTTCCTTCTCCAGGGGACTGGAGGGGGAAGAGCCTCAGCCAATAAAAGGAAGAGGGACTTGGTTCAGTAGCTCTGCAATTGAGAGAGCTTGGGAAAACAAGCTCTGCCTTCCACCCTGCACCTTCCTCCCCGACAGAGGAGTCTCAGCCAATGGAGAAAATAAGAGGTCTTGTTCTGTACCTCCTCTGTGATTGAGCAAGCCTTGCAAAACAAGCTGTTGTGCAGAAGGAAGCAAGAGACAGGGAGAAGGAAGCAGATGACAGCCAGTTGCTTGGAGCCCTCCAGGGGCCTGATTCAGCCCCCAGGCCACTTGTTTGACATCCCTGGTTTAGAGCCTCAAATGATGAGGACCCTCTAAACTAAAAGAATTACTAATTTACTCCCCCTGCCTTTTTGGTGCTGCTGTGAGGAGAGGGCGAGGGTTGCCATCTCTGGGTTTGGAAATAACTGGAGATTTGGGGGGTGGACCCTCGGTTAAAACAATTTTATTTGGTAATATATGGTAACAAATTATATTTCTTGCATCATTAATAACTTCTATCTATCCCATATATTACTTTCTACCCATCCCTCCCCCCGTTACTTGACCCCCGCCGGTGTTATTTACTTAAAGTTCTAATGTTTAAAGGTACCCTTAACTAATAAAAACAAAAATTAATATTCTTCTTTTTTCTTAAGACTTAATCATTATCAACAATTGTCCAATGTCCTTTTATTTTCCACTCTTTTTCTACATATCTTCTGAACTTTTTTTGCACTCCATCTTAAAAACTTCTAAATCATAGTCTCTTAAAATTCTTGTTACTTTGTCCATTTCACTCCATGTAATAACTTTTACAATCCAATCCCATTTCTCTGGTATTTTTTCTTGCTTCCACAACTGCACATATAATGTCCTAGCAGCTGAAAGCAAGTACCAAATTATAGTTCTATCTTCTTTTGGAAATTTTTCCATTTGTAATCCCAACAGAAAAGTCTCTGCAACTTTCTTAAATTCATATCCCAAGATCCTAGAAATTTCTTGTTGAATCATCTGCCAATACTTTTTTGATCTTTCACAAGTCCACCACATATGGTAGAAAGAACCTTCATGTTTTTTACATTTCCAACATCTGTCTGGCATCTTATTATTCATCTTTGCCAATTTTTAGGAGTCATATACCATCTATACATCATTTTAAAACAGTTCTCTTTAATACTATGACATGTCAAAAGCTTCATGGAGTTATTCTGCAGTTATCCAGATCTAATACCGGTCTTGTATAGCTTTAGATTTTCAGCAGTCTCAAAGAAGGTTAGGATCCTGTCAAGCTTATGTCAAACAAATGACTCTGGAAACTTCTGCAGATGATGAATATGCAACTCATCTCCAGAGACCCCTCAAAGGAGCCCCCCCCCCTCGGACTCCCTTTTAGCCAAGGTAAATCTCCTCAGTTTCCTGTGCATATCTTGGACTGATCTGACATATCTGACTGAGAAAAGTAGGCAGTAGGCATTAAATTGCCCTCCACTACCCCGAACAGAAGCCCCAGCCTGCTCCCCTTCTGAGAAGCAATTCAGCTCGGCATTTTCCAACCCTGGAAGTCAAGGGGGTGGACCCTGAGGATGGTGGGATTTGGGGAGAGAAGTGACCTCCCCAGGGCATAATGGCACTGAGCACACTCTCCATATTGTCCAGGGGAATGGACCTTGCTGGTCTAGAGGTTGATTGTAATAATGAGAGATCTCCAGGTACTACCTATAAGGTGGCAACCCTATTAACTTGGCATAGCTGAGAGTCTCATAATATCTCAATTCAGCCCTTACTAATCTTGAATTGTCCTTTGCAGTCAAAAAGCACCGTGATGTGGAAATCTGTTTTTTAAAAATTCTATGCTTCTGTCTCTTGTCCAGCCATTGAATCCCTACTGATGCGCTGATAGCCCATTTGGCTGAAAGAGATGTATAGGCTGCTTTTTTGTTGACAGGAACAGTTCTTACTTTTAAGACTTAGGACTTGAAATACTTCCTTCTTCTCAACACTAATGGGAAACACACAGTTCCCTTGCAAGGCAGAGAGCAGAAGGTTCTCCAGTGAAGATCCTCTTCCCAAGCCCCGCTCTCTGGATCCTTACCTGCAGAGGTGAGGCAGGTAGCAAACAGAAACAGCTTTTTCTGCGGTGACATCTAGGGTTGCCAATGACCTTCCTGTCCCTTTAATGGAGGGTTAAGGTAATGCTACTTAACTAATAATGTTATTTATGTCCCTCTTCTCCATACATCCAATTCTGAGGCAGTCAAACCCTGTATGCCAGTACCAGAAGGTAGCATCAAGGGAAGGCCTCAGCCTCTATGCTGTGTTACTGGACACCCAGATAAACTGGTTGGCCATTGTGTGAGGCAGGATGCTGGGCTAGATAGATCACTGATCTGATCCAGCAGGGCTGTTTTTCTTATTTTGTTCTTACCAAGTTTCTATTAACAGGACAGGACTCCTGCCCACAAGTGTGTTGACAAATTATCCTATTGGCCTCTGTTGAGACTCATGAGGCAAATACTTTATTAATATTTAAACACCAGATCAAAACATTTCTTTTTACTGGTGTCCTGAAAAAAGAAAAATGTACTGAGAGAGGTATTCTTATATAATGGAAGTACAATTCCTAATATTCCGATTAGAACAATTCCTTTCAACAATTTTACAGCTGAATTTCACACCAACTGGATTTCACAGACTGTGTTTTGCAGCCCTCTGACCTTGATGTGATCAGCGCAGAGGTAAACATGGCCAAATCATGCCGCAGCAAATGAAACAACCTAATTTGTGGCAAAGCTCATAAGACTGCTGGTGCTGAACTCCAGATGCCTCCTGGAGCTCTTCCTCTATTACAATTGATCTCCAGATGACAAAAATCAGTTTCCTTGAAGAAAATGGGCACTTTAGAGGGCGGACTCTATAGCATCATATCCTGCTGAAGTCCCTCCCCTCCCAACCCCACGCTCCCCAGGCTCCACCTTCAAATTCTTGAGGTATTTCCCAACTCAGACAGGCAACCCTATCAATGTGGCACAAAGGAGACCTCATTTAGCTGAGAAGGTTATATCTGGCTGTCATGTATCATTGCTTCTAGCGTGTGGCTGATAGATTTTATATTTTAGTAACGTGTTTGTTTTAATGGCTGTATTTGTTTTCCATGTGTCAAACTGATAAGCTGTATTCAAACTTTTTGAATAAATATAAAAGTAGAAATGACAGACATTTTAGTCAAAATTCTGTAGGTGGTGTTTTAGTAATATGTTGTTTACTTTGATTGTATGCTGATTTTCAGCTTGACGACAATTACTGTTCTACCAGAATATAAAGCTGTAAAGCTCCTACCAAGGAGCCCCTCCCTCCAGTTTGCAACTGCAACTAAGAAAGCCAGGAAAAGGCTGCTCCCCCATTGTAATTTCAGAGGGGTAGCCACGTTAATCTATTGTAAGGAACCAAAACCGGAATCCAGAAAGAAAACTTTTTCTGTCTTTCCTTGCATCTGAGAAAGTGAATTCTGACACACACCAGTTTGTGCTGGATTAAATGCTGTTAGTCTTTAAGGTGCAGTTGGGTTTCTTTAAAAAAAAAAAAATTATTGTTTTCTTTTGTTCCCACATTGTGCCAGGGCTCAGCTCTGCATTAACTATTGCTGTTGCTGTTTGTTTTTCTTTTTCAAAATGTAAATTATTTTGAGCAGGGCTTTTTTTCTGTACCAGGAACTCCTTTGCATATTAGGCTACACCCCCTGAAGTAGCCAATCCTCCAGGAGCTTACAGGGCCTACTGTAAACTCATGGAGGATTGGCTACATCAGGGGTGTGTGGCCTAGGGTGGCCAGACCGTCCCGGGCACCCGGGAAAGTCCCGGTTCTGGCCCCCTATTCCCGGCTCCCGGGCTGGCTATACCGGGACCATTAGAGGTCCCGGTTTAGCCAGCCAGAGAGCCGGTGGGCCCCGCGCGCGGGCGGGAAAGGCGGCGAGGGAGGGAGCGTCCCTGAATGTGTGCAGGGCCCCTGCGCACGTGCAGGGACGCTCCCTCCCTCACTTGCCGCCTTCCCCGCCCGTGCACAGGGCCCAGCGGTGGTGGCGGAGGCCGGGGAGGCGGCGGAGAGGTGACGTCACTTCCTGTTTCCGGCGGCGCACCCCTACCTTCCCCCCCCCAGGTGTCCCTGGCTGGCCTTCAGACATTATGGCCACCCTAGGCCCTAATATGCAAAGCAGTTCCTGCTGCCAAAAAAGCTCTGGTTTTAAGAATATGTGTGTGTAAAGACAGTATATAAAAACAATAGATAAGGTGCCTGATAATACAACAAAAATTAGGTGAATTCGTGAGTTGTAGCTAGAGTTTAGGAGCCCTGTAGCACAGAGTGGTAAGCTGCAGTACTGCAGTCCAAGCTCTGCTCATGACCTGAGCTCAATCCTGACGGAAGCTGGTGTCAGGTAGCTGGCTCATGGTTGACTCGGCCTTCCATCCTTATGAGGTCGATAAAATTAGTTCCCTAGTTGCTGTGGGTAAAGTGTAAATGATTGAGGAAGGCAGTGGCAAATCACCTTGTAAAAAAAGTCTGCCATGAAAACGTGAAAGCAACACCCCAAAGTCAGAAATGACTGGTGCTTGACAGGGAATTACTTTACTTTACTTTGCTTTACTTTACTTTAGCTAGAGTTTAGAGATGTGAGCCTCAAAGAGGGACCTGGGGATCTACAGCTGATTTGCACACTACAGAGCTCAGTTCCCCTGGAGAAAAATGGATGATTTGGAGGGTGGAGTCTATGGTGTACCTCACTGAGGTCTCCCCAAGCTCCATCTTCAAATCTCCAGGAGTTCCCCAACCTGGATCTGGCAGCCCTACTAAGATTGCCAGCTCTGAATTGAAATTCCTGGATATTTTGGGTGCAGAGTCTGGGAAGGGCAGGGAGGGGGGGAGAGGGGAGAGACAACGGTGGAGAATAATGTTGCAGTGTCCACCATCCAAAGAAGCCACTTTTTCCAGGGGAACTGATCTGTTTTACCCAGAGACCAGTCGTAATTCTGGGAGATTTCCAGCCACCACCTAGAGATTGGCAACCCGAGTTGTAACTCAGATGAAAAACAAGAAACTAAAATTTCAAGAAATCACAATTTTAAATAGTATTAGTGATGAGTGTCAAACAGAGTTTGCCTGTCTCTAATCTCATTGGCAGGAGAGCTCATTCATTTAAATTGATGCTGCTATGTAAGAATTACTTTTCTCTGAAAAATAATTCATGATTTGTGCTCTTCTTTCTCCCCATGGTGAATTCAAACTTAAGTTTCCTTGAGTTCTGCAAGGGGAAAAGGCAACTTAATAAATGTTGTAAATAAATAAATTCAGAGGGGAAGGATGGATTCAGCCTCACTTTGCTTCTGAGGATGCTGTTTAAAGAAGGGATTTGGGTTCAGATGATTACTTGGAGGCTCAACATAATTGGACTGGAAACGAGGGATGCTGCAGACTTCATAGTAAATGGGTTTGATAGGCCAGCAGATTATGTTCCACAACCATAGTCACCCTTGAACCAAATCTCGATTCTGTTCACTTATCCTCTATCTGCCAGGTTTGCCTGAACATATTGAACACATTTGAACATATGAATCTGCCTTATACTGAATCAGACCCTTGGTCCATCAAAGTCAGTACTGTCTTCTCAGACTGGCAGTGGCTCTCGAGGGTCTGGAGCTGAGGTTTTTCACACCTATTTGCCTGGACCCTTTTTTGGAGATGCCAGGGATTGAACCTGGGACCTTCTGCTTCCCAAGCAGATGCTCTACCACTGAGCCACTGTCCCTCCCCAAAAGGTAAAGGTAGTCCCTGTGCAAGTGTCAGTCATTTCCGACTCTGAGGTGACATCACATCACATCACAACATTTTCATCTACACTCCCCCCACAACCTCAGAAGGATGGAAGGCTGAGCCAACCTCGAGCTGGCTACCTGAACCCAGTTTCTGCTGGGATCAAACTCAGGTCATGAGCAAAGCTTGGACTGCAGTACTGCAGCTGACCACTCTGTGCCACGGGGCTTCTACCTTGCCACGGGGTTTCTACGGGCCTGTCAAAACAGTTTTACAGCTGTGTGGTGGCTGCAACAAAGAGGTTTCATTTCAGGAGCCAGAGAGCTTGATGAAAAAATAGCTCAGGTCTGACCAAAAAAAGTCTGTGAGCCAAATGCTACAAGACACCCCCTCAAGAAAATATGCTTAGAGTTAGCGGGGATTGCTCTTTTCAGTCTATCCTACCTAACTGGGTTGTTGTGAAGATAAAATGAGCTGTGTGTTGTCCTGAGATCCTTCATCTATGTATATGTGGGTGTGTTTTTTGTACAAAAAAGCTAAACTATATAAACACCATATGACTTGCCACTACTTGTTTTTACCTTCTAGCAACAGAAAACACCTGAACCCAGAAGGATACGAAATCCATTGCAGGTATCAGGGGACCAAGCCAATGAAGGCAGAAGGCTATGTTCTTTTCCTATCACAGCTTTGATCCTAACTTAAAAGATTCCTTCCTTTAAAATAACTTCCTTTTGGCTACTTTCAGATGGATGTGTCTGGAGAAACATTACACTGGGCAAAAGCAAAACATTTCCCTAGGAATATGGGCTGTCTGTTTATTAGTAGTGGATAGCTGTGGACATTGTATCTTCTATTTTCCCATCTACCTTGTCTGTCATCTGGAAGAGGTGAAAACATTCTTTCTTCTACCTGCCTAACACTTGCAAAGCCCAGGTAATAGGACAGCACAATTAACCTGGACCTCAACTTATACAGAATCAGAAACTGCTCCTAAGAGACAGCACAATGATTGGCAGAAAGTGGAAATGCTGCTTATTAAAAAGGCCAGTAGGGATGATTCTGTGGCAGGGAGTCTTTGTGTTTGACAGCGTCCTGTCAACTTAGTCACATATCTGCTGACACTGGGTAACTCTCTCCCAGGCCCTTTTGCCTACAGTGAAACTCTCCAACCACTCCAGTATGGTGGAAAGAACACAGAGCATTTCCAGTCTGTGTGAACAGGCATTTTGTGTAGTGCTTTATTTAGCTTAATTAAAATTACACAATACATTGACAGAAATATAGTAAATTAAAATAAATATTTGAAATAACATTCCACGGAGATCTTTATACTCCGTGTCATTACATCATCAAGCAACTCTTGAAAAAAGTAAGCCTCATTTTGGGCAGGAACTCACAGGAGCAAACCTCCCGAACCTCTAAATTTTAATTGTGCTCTTTTTTTCATACACCCCTCCCCCCAACCCTTCCCCCCTGCTTCAGGGCTCCATTGTTCAAATCCCCTTCATCTTAACACCGACTCCTAAACTCGAGCATCCTTTACTTCATAAATGATTTAGAGTTGGGAGTGAGCAGTGAAGTGGCCAAATTTGCGGATGACACTAAATTGTTCAGGGTGGTGAGAACCAGAGAGGATTGTGAGGAACTCCAAAGGGATCTGTTGAGGCTGGGTGAGTGGGCGTCAACGTGGCAGATGCGGTTCAATGTGGCCAAGTGCAAAGTAATGCACATTGGGGCCAAGAATCCCAGCTACAAATACAAGTTGATGGGAGAGACAAGTTGACTGGCAGAGACTGACCGTGAGAGAGATCTTGGGGTCGTGGTAGATAATTCACTGAAAATGTCAAGACAGTGTACGATTGCAATAAAAAAGGCCAACGCCATGCTGGGAATTATTAGGAAGGGAATTGAAAACAAATCAGCCAGTATCATAATGCCCCTGTATAAATCGATGGTGCGGTCTCATTTGGAGTACTGTGTGCAGTTCTGGTCGCCGCACCTCAAAAAAGATATTATAGCATTGGAGAAAGTTCAGAAAAGGGCAACTAGAATGATTAAAGGGCTGGAACACCTTCCCTATGAAGAAAGGTTGAAACGCTTAGGGCTCTTTAGCTTGGAGAAACGTCGACTGAGGGGTGACATGATAGAGGTTTACAAGATAATGCATGGGATGGAGAAAGTAGAGAAAGAAGTACTTTTCTCCCTTTCTCACAATACAAGAACTCGTGGGCATTCGATGAAATTGCTCAGCAGACAGGTTAAAACGGATAAAAGGAAGTAGTTCTTCACCCAAAGGGTGATTAACATGTGGAATTCACTGCCATAGGAGGTGGTGGCGGCCACAAGCATGGCCACCTTCAAGAGGGGGTTAGATAAAAATATGGAGCAGAGGTCCATCAGTGGCTATTAGCCACAGCGTGTGTGTGTGTGTGTGTGTGTGTGTGTGTATATATATATATATATATATATATATATATATATATATATATATATATATATATAGCCGCTGTGTGACACAGAATGTTGGACTGGATGGGCCTTTGGCCTGATCTAACATGGCTTCTCTTATGTTCTTATATTCTTTACTTGAATTGTTCTAAGATATTTTCTTCTTGGGATGGCTTTTGGGGTTGTCTCGTATGCTTGCAGAAGGATGGAAAGTCTGATTTTGGGCTGTCCATAGAATTTTAATAAAATTGTGCTAAGGTATTGCCATCTTCCAAGAGCTGCATGCAAGAAAATAAATATGAACATATATTATGTGTCAATTCCTGTTAGTGCTTTGAAATAGGTCGTTTAGCCAGAACATCCGCTATATTAAACCGTGGCTGATGGTAACTCATTTTGATGTTCCATAGACAGTCATTTTACATCCAGTTGATCAGAAAATGTTTAATTTGTCAGGAAACATTACTTGCCATATTACTTCTTTCCAGACATATCAACACAGTGCTATTCTTCATTTGGAGCACAGGGTGGCAGTAAAACCCTAACTTGATACATGGAGAAAAATGTAGCTGGGGGCTTTCTATATTACATCTGATTACATAAAACAGTTGTCGCTCTTGCATGGTGAGGGACTGTTTCCTGTATCATATTCTATGTGTGATGTTCCCTAACAGCATGTGAAAGTTTCTTAAAATAATGCTTGCAAAGGTCACCAAAGATAGTGTGCATATTTGAGAAATTTTATTTTAGATTTTTATATCCCACTTTTCTCCCCAACAGAGACCCCAGAACAGCTTTCAAGCTTGTTAGTTGCTCCTCCAGTCTATCCTCACAACATCCCTGTGACTGAGACTGGTCCAAGATTACCCAATGAGCTTCAAGTTCCACAAACTTCTGCCCAAGGTTAGAATACAGCAGATTGTAGATTATTAGCCCCGCTATTCAGATCTGAGTCTTCATTCATATTCCAAACATGCTGAAATTAAAAGATGTGTTCCATAAAAATGCCATCCACACATTTCTAGCTCAAATATTATAGAAATCCATGTAGTTCTAGTTAGGGCTGCAAAATGCATTAAATGTGTTTATTAGACTAATTGGTTTAAAATCTTGTGATCTAGGGCTTTTTTTGAGCAGGAATGCACAGGAATACAGTTCCAGCAGACTTCTTGTCAGGGGTGTGGCCTAATATGCAGATGAGTTCCTGCTGAGTTTTTTCTACCAAAAAAGCTGTTGTGATCCATTTTAAATAGTGGCCAAATCCTCACACAGCCTGTGCAAAACAATGGTGACATCAGGGGTGTGTGGCCTAATATTCAAATGAATCCCTGCTGGGCTTTTTCTACCAAAAAAGCTGCTGTGATCCATTTTAAAAAGTGGCTAAATCCTCACACAGCCCAGTTGAGTTTGCCTTCCCTGCCATCCTTGCTGTGTAACTGCTCCATTCAGCAAGCAGTTGTTTAAATATATGATTAGCTCATTCACAAATTATATAAATCAGTCACCAACAAATGCTGTGTTGAATAGAATCCTACCCTTTGGTGTTTTGAGTAATCCATAGTGACACTAATGGCCAACAATCAGTTTGAATTGGCTGCAAAGATGTGAATGTGTGAAAACCTGATGCAAACTTATTCAGGGGGTGCTCATGACTCCTTGGCCCGAACCAAACACACCAAGTGATCATCTAAGGTCTGATTGCCGCCTTTGAACACAGTGAGCCTGACTGTCAAATGCATTTACAGTAAAATATGCAGCATGCCTGATCAGAATGTGATTTTTTCATCCCCAAAGATGTACGCCATCAAACAAGATGAATGGCAACCATGATACTAGCAAGGGCAAGCTAATACAAAATCAACATTGCAGACATGTTTTTCCTAAGATGGAAAAGGAGTATTGTTTTTCAGATGTAGTAGACTTTGCTGTGTGTGCTGCAGTATGAATTTGATATGGAGTAAATCATATTCATCTAGTAGGTTAGTGTCCAATGTAGGACACTACTGCACAATTTCCTATGAAAATATTACATTGATATGTCGTGAACAGTCATGCACTATCATATATTGTCATGTGTTCTTGTTTTTTATTTTGTTTTGCAAAATGGGACAAGCAAGTGATGTGAGCATTGTAAAGGCAAGCCAGGGCAAGAAATACTAATGAGAGATGGGCCCCTCAAATGATTCTGTTTCGACTGCCTTCTCCTAATTAGCACTCAAGGATTGATCAATCTAGCATTAGTGAGCTATATCAGTTAGAACATCAGACAAGGATTTGAGGAAGGCTGGGTTCAAGTCCTTGCTCTCATCCTAACCTATCACATAGGGTTATTCTGAGAATAAAATGAGAAGGAGAATCGCATACACTATTTTGAGATCTTTGAAGGAGGGGCGGGGTTAAACTATACAGGATAGAGCTCTATAATGCATCTTAATCCTGCTCTTTCTCTAAAGATCTCAAGGAAGCCTACACAGCTCCCCCCCCCCCCAGCCGGCTACAAAACCTTTAATCTGTAATCAACTTCATTTCAGTTTATTCTAACCACTGAGATGCTGCTGTATTTTTCCCACAGGGAAATAATGAACATAACAACGTAAGAGAAGCCATGTTGGATCAGGCCAATGGCCCATCCAGTCCAACACTCTGTATCACACAGTGGCCAAAATACACACACGCGCACACACACACACACACTGTGGCTAATAGCCACTGATGGACCTCCATATTTTTATCCTTTCCCCTCTTGAAGCTGGCTATGCTTGTAGCCGCCACCACCTCCTGTGGCAGTGAATTCCACATGTTAATCACCCTTTGGGTGAAGAAGTACTTCCTTTTATCCATTCTAACCCAACTGCTCAGCAATTTCATTGAATGCCCACGAGTTCTTGTATTGTGAGAAAGGGAGAAAAGTACTTCTTTCTCTACTTTCTCCATCCCATGCATTATCTTGTAAACCTCTACCATGTCACCCCGCAGTCAACGTTTCTCCAAGCTAAAGAGCCCTAAGTGTTTTAACCTTTCTTCATAGGGAAAGTGTTCCAAACCTTCCAAATGAAGTCAGCTTGTTACCCAAATATGTGGTATAATTAATTGGGGGAAGTTAGCTTTACTGGAGACCAAGCGAGAGGAAGGTAGCTTGGGATCTCAACCAATGTATACCAGGATTTTGCTTTAGAAAACTCTCAAATAAACCAGGTAAATGATCAACCAAAAGGCTTTTTATTAAAAAGAAATAAAAGGGCTAAACACACACACTTAAACACATACAAGAGCTACCTAAGAGGAAAATCAGGGAGGAAAAAGAGAAAGCTTTTTTGGGGGGGAAGGGTAATGTTTACCAATCTAGACAAAGAGCTGGTAGAGAGAGCTGTGAAAATGACCAGCATTTCATAGAGAGGAGAAGACCCATAAGGAAAGGGGGAGGGCTTAAGTTTTGACATTGAGAACACCCACACACAGCTATGGTGCAGCGTGCTATATTTACACCCAACAATATTCTGTGGGGCTGAGTTGAGTGACTGCTCCCCAAATGAACAAAGGTTTGGGGGAGCCTTTGATGGCTCTTCCTGAGTTGCACTCTAGCTGTTAATATTGCTTGATGACCCTTTGATCACAGGATGGGAAACTTATTGGGGTTGTTGTTAATTGTTGCTAAATTGGGGTTAAAGGCCTGGATTAAATCAAAGTGAGGTGATATGTTTTTCTTGGGAAACCATTGGGGTGCATCTTCCCAGGGTGCGGGGAGGGTTGTTAAGAACTGCAGGTGAGGAGGGGGGAGTATGACCGGACATGCATGTCTTTCTTGTGAGATTCATGATCATATCTCTGCTTGGATCTATCAGTAAAGATGCCAGATCTGTCCTACTTCAACCTGTTTTCAAAGTGCCAGATTGTGTGCCATTTTTTCCAGCAGAGCATTTCTGTTGATCCCTTGTCTTGATATTCTTTAAGATAGGGAGAGGTGATTAGTGGGTCAGCCACTATGGTTCACCTTCCAAAAATAAGTTCCTAGGCTCTTGCTTGGCAGCAACCATTTTGTGTGTCCAAGTTGTTATTTTCATTTGTAGGCCAGGCAGTGCCCTGAACATATGATTTTGGGGAGATATTTCAGAAGGGCATTTATCTAAGTGCAAACTTAGGGTTTGCAGGAGGGTGAGTCTGACTGCTAAAAAGCTATTGCAAATAATATGTGTCAACTCATTTATTTAGATATTCATACCCCATTTTTCTTCCCAGAGGGAACTAAAGTGACGTACAACATATTTATCCTCTATTTTCATAATTGTTTTTGTATAAATCAATGTTCTTCGTTGTTATCTCTATTCCAAGGTACCTAACTTTGGTTGTGACTTCACAACCTGTCACCTTTTGTAGTTCGTTTGTTTTATTTGGTTGCATGTTTTTACAGAGGAATTTCGATTTCTCCTTATTTATGTATAATCCTGCTAGTTCTCCGTATTCTTTTATCTTAGCTAACAGCAGTGGTGACACTTGAACCGGATTCTCCATTATGAACACTATATCATCTGCAAAAGCTTTATATTTATAAGAGAATCTTCTAATTTTTAGACCTTCTATTTTTTCATCTTTTTGAATTTGTTGTAACAAAATTTCAAGAGTCATTATAAACAACAATGGTGATAGCGGGCATCCTTGCCTTGTTCCTTTACTCACTTTCAATTCTTTGGTAAGGTCTGCATTTATACACAATTTTGCATGCTGATCTGTATATATTGCTCTTGTCATTTTTATAAATTGTTCCCCTAAATTAATTTTTTCCATTACCGCAAACATAAAGTCCCAATTTAAGTTGTCGAAGGCTTTCTCTGCGTCAACAAAAAATAAGGCCACTTCTTTTTCCGGGTGCTTTTCATAGTATTCCACAACATTAATAACAGCTCTTACATTGTCCCTTATTTGTCTTTTAGGAAGAAATCCCGCTTGGTCTTTGTTTATAAAGTTGGTCAGGTATTGTTTCAGTCGCTCTGCTAAAATTCTTGTATAGATCTTATAGTCATTATTCAACAATGAGATTGGTCTATAATTTTTTACGTTTGTGCTATCTTTATCTTCCTTAAGAATCAGAGAGATTACAGCTTCCCTCCAGGTCTTTGGGATTTTCCCTTCTTCTCTTATCGTGTTTAACAACTTCAACAGTTTGGGTGTTAATTCATCCTTGAGAGATTTGTAAAATTTTGATGTGAATCCATCTGGCCCTGGAGCTTTACCCTCTTGCATTGCTTTTATTGCTGCTTCTATTTCAATTTTCTCTATTGGGTCATTTAATATCTTTTTCATATGTTCCGTCAAAGGTACCACCTGAATGTTTCGTAGATACTCTTCCACTTTTTCTTTACTTACATTCACACCCTTGAATAAATTTGCATAGTATTTAAAGAATTCTCTTTTAATTCCTTCTTGATCCACTACTGTTTTCCCATTTGCCATGATTTTATTTATAGTCTTATTTTCTTTCCTTTTTTTTAATTGCCAGGCCAGGTATTTACCAGGTTTGTTTGCACTTTCAAACGATTTCTGTTTCAAATTTTTTAAATTCCATTCTAATTCTTTATTCAGCAAATGTTTAACTTGGGATTGTAATATCGTAATTTCTTTTATTAATTTTTTCTTCCCTGGTCTTTTTTTTAAGTCCTTTTCTTTTTTATCTATTTCATTTTGCAGTGCTGACAGCCTTTCTTCTCTTGCTCTTTTGTCTTTATTATTCAATGTAATTAATATACCCCTCATTACTGCTTTATAAGTGTCCCATACTGTTGGATATTCCATATCATCCGTTTCATTTATTTGGAAGAATGCTGCAGTCTCCTTTTCTAAGAATGATACAGTGTCTTTATTTTGTAGTAAATCCTCATTAATTCTCCATCTTCTTGATTTTCTTTGCAATTTTGTTGACCAGCATATTGGATTATGGTCCGCCCAAACCTTTGGAAGAATCTCAATTTTTTTTGTTATGAGGCCCAAGCCTTGGGAACCCCACAACATGTCAATTCTGGAAAAAGAATTATGCCTTGCTGAGAAAAATGTATAGTCTCTTACCTCAGGGTTGAACTTTCTCCAAATGTCTTCTAGATTTTCCTGTTTAATCAACTCAAAGAAAGAATTGGGCAGCTTCCCTTCTTTATCATTCTTCTTTGGACTTGATCTGTCAAGGTTATTTTGTATTGTCCCATTAAAATCGCCCATCATCAATACCTGGTCATAAGTCTCTTCGTCCATTTGTCTATTTATGTCTTTAAAGAATTTGTCTTTCGCTCCATTGGGTGCATAGAGTCCTAGTAGTAACGTTTTTTTCGCCTCTATCGTCACCTCAACAGCAATGTATCTTCCTTCTTTGTCTTTAAAGATTAATTTTGGGTCAAGTTGTTCTTTAATGTAAAAAACCACCCCTCTTTTCTTTTGCTCTGCTAGTGAAAAAAATTCCAACCCCAAATTTCTATTCCACAAAAATTTACTGTCCTTGCGTTGTATATGAACTTCCTGTAAACAAATTATATTACATTTTTGCTTTTTAATCCAATGAAATGTTCTCCTTCTTTTCTGTGGTGAATTTAGTCCATTTATATTCCAAGATAGTAATTTGTACTCCATTATGATGTTGGTTCTTTATTTTCTTCAAAAAAGCTATGCATCTCTTGTTCGCTTCTTATTGTAATCCTTTTGCCATTTTGTTCAAATCCAAGACCCTCTGGTATTATCCATCTATATCTTGTGCCCTCTGCACGCAACTGATCGGTTAGCTTCTTGTACTTTTTCCTATCGCTGATCACTTCTCTTGGTAGCTCTTTCATTATTTTAACTCTGCTCCCTTCTATTGCCCAGGCTTTTTGGTACCCTTTCCTCAAAATTTTCTCTGCCACTTCTTTTGATCTTAATCTTATGACGATGTCTCTTGGCAGACCTTTATTTTTCACATAAACTGAGTTGACTCTGTAGGCACCCTCCAACATACTCTTAAATCTGTCAGGGTCTTCTTCTATGTACTCAGTGATGATATCCACCATATAGCCTTTTAAGTCTGTGTCTTCTTTTTCAGGTACCCCTCTTAGACGCACTTGTGACTCCAGCAACTTACAGTCGTGTATTATGACCTTTTCTTGAATTTTTAGCAAGGCAGAGGCCTGTGTATCCACTTTCATCTCTACCTCTTTCACTTTATTTTGAGTCTCTTCCTTAAAATTCTCTATCTCCTTCTTAAGGTCTCCAACTTCTTTTTTAATATCTTTTTTTATTGCCAAATGCAATTTGTCCATAGCTTTTAACATTTTTGCCTCCAGAGCGTCAAATTGAGCCTGCATCTTGTCAAATGATTGGGCTCTTGCACGTGTTGTTCTTTCTACTGACATATAAAAAATCACCAAACCTTAAAAAAATCCCCACATAAAATTTAGCATCCAATCCAATAGCTTAGAGCCAGTTCTTTCAGATGAGACTAGTTTCGTTTTTCTCCCTTCTTCCTGAGCAAAGATATTGAATTTTAACAATTTTGACAGTTTTTCTCCCTTTTAAAATGGCAATCGTTATTTCTCTATGGTACAGTTCCAGCCTAGAGAGGTCTCTCTTCGTCTTTCTTGATCTGAGTCTTGGACTCAATTCCTTCCTAGTTCAAAGGTCGGATGTCACAGCTCTTGTTGTCCTTATAGGCTCTGATTTATTGTCCAGCCCCTTTTAGTTTCACTTCCTGTCACAGCTTAGACTGATCTCGTGTCTAGTCTCGCAGTTTTTTGAGCTGCATGAAGAAACCGCAACCACAAAAATTCACAACAATATGTCCTTTCTCCAAAATATCTTTGAAGGCAATTGTGGTGTAAGATGGACAAAGATTTGATGAAATGGAATAAACTCAACTTGTCCTTACTGGGCAGGATAGCTGCAATCAAAATGAATATTTTGCCAAGGATAATGTATTTGTTTCAAACCATCCCGATTGTAAAAGAAGCAAAACAATTCAACAAATGGCAAAGGAAAATCTCTGATTTCATTTGGGCCGGAAAGAAACCAAGGATAAAGATGAAGATCTTAACGGATGCCAAAGAGAGAGGAGGTTTTCAACTTCCCGATCTAAGACTATACCACGATGCAGTTTGTTTGACATGGATAAAAGATTGGATAATGCTGTTAGATAAAAAACCTTTGTGGTTAGAAGCTCACGGAAATAGATTCGGCTGGCATGCATACATGTACTATGGGAAGAATAAAATGGATGGTTTTTTCTCTCACCACTATGTCAGAAATACATTACTAAATACTTGGATAAAATACAAGAAATACGGGGACGAGAGAAAACCATTATGGATAGTGCCAGCAGAAGTAATAAAAATAACAGCTGATTCTGAAGAAAAAAGAGAAATGTCATATAACCAACTGCTTAAGATTCAAGGAGACAAAATTGAATTAAAAACCTCAGAAGAGCTAAATAACAATTATGATTGGTTTCAAATGCAACAAATTAAAAGTTTGATGGAAAATGACATAAAATCAGAGGGGATTAGACGAGAACAAACAGAACTGGAAAGAGTCCTGTTAGGTGACAATGAAAAATTGATATCAAAAGTATATAAGTTATTATTGAAATGGTCTACAGAAGAAGAAGTAGTAAAGTCTCAAATGGTCAAATGGGCAATTAATGTGAATAGAGAAATACAAATGGAAACATGGGAGCACCTCTGGAAGAACTCAATGAAGATATCAACTTGTCAAAGCATTAAGGAGAACTGTTTTAAAATGATGTATAGGTGGTATATGACTCCGAAAAAATTGGCTAAGATAAGTAAGAAAATGTCGGATAGATGTTGGAAATGTAAAAAACATGAAGGTTCTTTCTTCCATATGTGGTGGACATGTGAAAGAGCGAAAGAATTCTGGAAGATGATACAACAAGAAATCACCAAAATTTTGGGCTATGATTTTAAGAAAATTGCAGAGACGTTTTTACTTGGATTACAATTAGAAAAATACCCAAAAGAAGACAGGACTTTAATTTGGTACCTGTTATCAGCTGCTAGGACTTTGTACGCGCAGCTTTGGAAGCAAGAAAAAATACCAGAGAAATGGGAATGGACCATGAAAGTTTTATCGTGGTGTGAAATGGACAAATTAACCAGAACACTAAGAGACTATGATTTAGAGATATTCAAAAGGGAGTGGAGAAAATTTAAAGGATATATGGAGAAAACTTGGAAAGTAAAGAAATATTGGACATTTTTTTAGTTGTAAGAATATATATACGGAACTTTGAGCAATCAGAAGTGCCTTTAGTATGGATTTGAACTTATAACCTCGGGGAAGTCAACATTGGAGGGAGGGGGGATGGAAATGTCATATGGGTTAATGTGAAAAAAAAAGAAAAAATTAAGAAATAGATAAGCTTTGTAACCATATGCTACCAATAAATTGTTTAAAACACAACATATTTATCCTCTATTTTATCCTCAAAACTCCCACCCTGTGAAGTCAGCTGAAAGCAAGAGAGTGACTGTCTCATGGTCATCCAGCAACCTTCTGTGGTAAACCACAGGTTCAAACCTGGCTTCACCCAGCCCCTAGTCTTAACTCTCAAACCACTACACCATTCTGACTCAATCACCAGTCTTGAACTTGTATTCCAAAAGTTGTTGAAACTGACCCATCTGCCTACTTTGCCAGCATAACATCCTGCCTCAGTGGCAAAGATATGTGACACATTGAGTGCTTATTCATTGGCATCAGAAGCTTAGGGTCACATAATTAGTTGACTTCTAGCTGGATCAGCCAAAGGCATGGGGAATATTTGATCACAGCACAGAATCAGCAGAGAGACCAGGATGGAGTAAGCCTTTGGAGAATGTACTTGCATCCTTAATAAAACAGCACATTCTCTTCCAAAGACTGCACACCTAATTACAACATATTTCAACAAGACATTCTGAAAGGGTGCAGTGTCTTTTCCTCCAGAATGTGATGCTCATGCTCAAGTTATATGCTTCATGTGCAGTCGTTACAGGGCTGGATGTAACTGAGAACATTCTGAAGATGGGAGAAAAGCACTCAACAGAAAACTCAATACATATTTTATTAGTACTGTTATTAATAAACTGCTTTAATGAAGCAGCACAAGAAACCTCTTGAGAAAGGGGCAATTACTGCACCCCCCATTCTCACAATCTGCTTGTCTTTGTCCACCACAGCTGCCAGCACTGCTTTCAATCAAAGCAATGGAGGTCAGTGTTATAGGGACTGAATAGATACAAGCAAACATCATCTTTCTCTCTTCATTCAGCTTAAAGAACCAGTACTTCCTAAGCCTGGAGTTTGACAGCTGCTATAGCACTGAGTTCTATGAACAACAGCTTGGGGATCCACAGCTGAGGCAAGCAGTGGACATGGTGGGAAAAGGGCCAGTAGAATGTGAAGGGGATGGGCAAGAGATACTAATTATTTTCTGTGCTTTATATGCTGCACTTGTTCCCCACCACCACCCCAAGTGAGTGCCTTACAATGGTCAGCTTTCATTCCAAGTTATTCAGCTGCCAGTGCTCTGCCATGAGGTTTGGCCCAAGGTCATCAAGCAAGGTTATGGCATGGATCCAAAGGAGTGTTTATGGAGATGGAAGAATTGCTGGCTTTGGGTTGAAGCTGTCCCGCAGGAACAGCTTTTTCTGTGTGTGTGTGGGGGGGTAAAATTTAAGCTGTAGCAGTAGGGAGGGAATGTGAGAAAGTCATGTTTCCATCTGTGGAAACAGCCATGAAGAAGAGCTGGTTTTGTACCCCGCTTTTCTCTACCCTAAGGAGTGTCAACATGGCTTACAATAGCTTTCCTTTCCTCTCCTCACAACAGGCACCTTGTGAGTTAGGTGCGCTGAGAGAGTCTGAGGGAACTGTGACTGGCCCAAGGTCATCCAGCCAGCATCATGTGGAGGAGTGGGGAATCAAACCCATTTCTTCAGATTAGAGTCCACCTTTCTAAACCACTATACCATACTGGCCATACTGACCAGAACTGTTCAACAGCCTGAACTGGCTAAGAATAGTCTATCTGCTGGCCAGTATTTAATAGTGCTGCCTAACTTTGGGGCAAATGACATGCACTTAGTTCTAAAAACAACAAAGTAGCCCCTGACTGAATGACTAACTAGAAAGGAAATATGTTGCAAAAGTCATAGGATCATAAAGCTTCCCGTCCACCCAAACTATCAGAAACAGGGGCCAGTCGGTGTGAGATTATCACAGAGCACTATTGTTTTCTTCTTCTAGTCTCTGAGAAATTAGATTTCCTGATCTGTTTGAATCTTGTGCGCTGAAAAATGCAATTCTAAATTTCAATATTTGAAATCTATTTGACCCTGTTGGTCAAGCCCTTTGCACTACAATCTTGAACAGAATTACAACCATCTAAGCCTATTGATTTCAGTGGAATTAGAAGGGAGTGACTCTATTTAGGATTGTACTGCTAATGAATGACCTCAATCATTTAGATTGTGAGCCATGACAGGGATGGAGAAGAGAGATTTATGTTATTTATGGTATATCAGAGTTACACTCATCTCACCCCCTGCCATTTTTCACTTTTCCACCCACTGCTAAGCACAGTGCTTCAACTGAAGCAATACATCTCCTTAGTGCTTGGAAAGCCACTGAATATCAAGCCAGCCTTGGTCAATTTCTTGAGCAGGCTAGAGAATGATGGAATGTTGGCAACAGTGAGACAGGATATGAATGTGCAAGTCCATGAACAAGATTTTGGAAAGCGCAGCCACTATTCCTTTTAAGAACAAATATAAAAGGGAAAGAAAAAAATTATTAAAAAGAACCAAGTAGCTCAAATTATGAAGATGTTTAACAGTACCAAGCAACAATTCTATTTATGTTCCTAGTTAATTTTCAGGCTTACTCTGAGACAATTATATCATCAGATGGAACATTGAATAATGTTCTTGCTGTAACTTAAATTTATTATAATTCAAAGGGTGGCACAGCATAGAATGCACCTCTAATTTTGTGGTTATCCTCATGACAACCAAGAGTGTTTTGCTAGATGTTCTCCTCTTCAATGTGACACATGTAATTCAAGGGGAAATGAAATTAAATATGTGGGTGAAAAATCCTACAAGCCAGTGTTATACAGAAATCACTGAAACTGTTTTAAACCTGTAGTTTGTGATCAGCTTTGGGCACCACATTTTTAAAAGGACATAGATAAGCTGGAATAGGTCCAGAGGGGGGTGACGAAGATGGTGAGGGGTCTGGAGACCAAGTCCTATGAAGAAAGCTGGGCGTGTTTTGCCTGGAGAGGTGATATGAGCACTAGCTTCAAGTACTTGAAGGGCTGTTATATAGAGGATGATGCTGAGTTGTTTTCTGTGGCCCCAGAAGGTTGGACCAGATACAATGGATTGAAATTAAATCAGAAAAGTTTCTGGCTCAACATTAGGAAGAACTTCTTGATAGAGTGGTTCCTCAGTGGAACAGACTTCCTTGGGAGGTGGTGGGCTCTCCTTCCTTGGAGGTTTTCAAGCAGAGGCTAGATGGCCTTCTGACAGCAATACAGATTCTGTGAATTTAGCGGGAGGTATTTGTGAATTTCCTGCATCGTGCAGGGAGTTGGACTAGATGACCCTGGAGGTCCTTTCCAACTCTATTATTCTATGGTTCTATGATCACCCTCCGCCATCTCTTTATATACATGAGCCTTTTCTGAGCCTAAACACATTCACTTGGAAGTAAGCCACACTGATTTCAATCATGATCCCATAAGTTTCAATGTATTTTCATCCAAGTAAATCATAGCCTTCAGTAAAACCTAGAGCAGAAGGCTGTTTAGGATTTATTTTTATCCCAACTTTCCTAGTGGCTTAAGGTAGTTTACATATGAATGAAAATATAGTTTAAAACCAAGACATTAAAATCCAAACTATTCCCTCCTGGCAAAAGATACCAACATTTGAAATTACATTAAAAGCCCTGGTAAGTAACACGGTCTTGCAGTGCTTTCTGAAGCTTTCTAACAATGCTACTGTGCTCAACTCCTTAAGAAATCCATGTGACAAATGGGGAGCTGCAATGATCTCTGGTTAGGGGTGTACACTTGGATATTTTGCAGCCAAAATTACTCCTGAATTTTTCTCTTTCAAGTCAGCTTGGGGATATCCAAAATAGTCCAAAACACTCCTGAAATTTTGTGTGTAATTAAATAAAATCTCTCTTGAAATTTTGGGAGCATTTTGGGGTTGGAAGAAACAGCAGGAACATCAACAGTGGGGAGAAAGAGCACTTCAACTAGACAACGGATGGCCAAACTGTGGCTCGGGAGCCACATGTGGCTCTTTCACACATATTGTGTGGCTCTCAAAGCCCCCACCACTCCATTGGCCAGCTTGGAAAAGCCATTTTTCTCCTTAAATCACTTCTTCAAGAAAAGCCAGCAGCTCGGAGTATGCATTTAAAGTTGTTTTCCTTCTACCTCCCTCTCCCCCATCTATTTACCTCCCTCCCTTTTGACTCTCAAATATCATGTCTTGCAGCAGAGAGCCAGTTTGGTGTAGTGGTTAAGTGCACAGACTCTTATCTGGGAGAAACAGGTTTGATTCCCCACTCCTCCACTTGTACCTGCTGGAATGGCCTTGGTTTAGCCATAGCTATCTCTGGAGTTGTCCTTGAAAGGGCAGTTGCTGTGAGAGCCCTCTCAGTCCCACTCATCTCACAGGGTGTCTTTTGTGGGGGGAGAAGATATAGGAGATTGTAAGCCGCTCTGAGTCTCTGATTCAGATAGAAGGGCGGGGTATAAATCTGCAGTTTTCTTCTTCTTCTCAAACATGTGACATTTATTGTATGTGGATTTTGCGTTAAGCAATTTCTGCCACCCCTGAGCTAGACTGTGGTACTTTTTTTTTTAACACTTAAATTTTTATTAATTTTTCTAAACAAAATATTCATAGACATTAAACATAATAAACAATAACACAAATACATAAAAACAATATTATGAGTACTCTTACAGTCTTCTATTAATTCATAGCTAAGCATTTACCATCCATATTTCAAATATATTATCTTTCATTGTATCATCTTATATTTTTAAATTAAGAAGAACTTCAGTAGTACGAGAAGGTTATGTACATTTTTGGAATGCATTTTTCAAATTCATCATCTAAACTGATATAGTTTAAAAAAGGCAACCATTTTTCAATAAAGTTATTGTCTTTCTGCGGTAATTCATTCACCCTTATCTGTATAGCTAGTTTATCTAATGCTGCTATTTCCCATACTTTGGACATCCATTGTTGTTTATTAGGAGACACATCACTCTTTCAATGTCGTGCTATCAGAAGCTTAGCCGCCATGAGTAGTAAAGCTGCCAACTCTTTTTTTACTGAAGAAAGTTTTAAATTTGGCCAGTAGTTCAGAAGGATTGATTCCGGGGTAAAAGGAATATTACCATCAACAATATTGTCTACTATTTTTTTAATCTCCTTCCAAAAATTATTAATTTCTGGGCACAGCCATCAGCAGTGTAGAAAAGACCCTTCCTGTCTACATTGTTTCCAGCATTCAGGGGTAGGTTTTATATGGGACAGAAATAACCTTTTGGGCGTTAGGTACCACCTTGAGAAGAGTTTATAATTCTGAAGTTTTAATTTAAAGGAGTAGGTACTATAAAGGGGGGACTCCCATATAGTTTGCCATTGTGCTAAAGTAAATGATATACCACAATCCCTTTCCCAAGCTTTTTGTTGACTAGTAATTTTGGACCAACTTTTAAAATTAAGAAGACTAGAAAGAATTGAAGTTAAAGTTCTAGCTTGTTTGGGACTTCTTTTTAACAGGTTTTCATAAGGTGTTAATGGCCTGTCTATTATATCTATAATTCTAGGATTATGTAGGACATAATGAAGTTGCTGATATTGAAACCATGGTATAGTTATGTTATATTGGGTTTCTAGTTGCACTTTAGTCAACATTCGTTTGTTTTTAATAATGTCTTGAAATTGATATATACCAGCCTCTCTCCAGACTTTAAAATCATTTGTAGCACGACCTGGTTTAAACCAGGATTGTCCTAGAAAGCTTGCCATTAAGTGAAATAGACAGTATTAGAATTTTTTTGTATTTGTCCCAGATCTTTAATGTTAAGGATAAATAAGGATTGTCTTTGGAAATGAAATGTCTATCATTTGGAGTATTCCAGATGGCTTCCCGTAGTTGGTCCCCTAATAAATAGGATGCTTCGATGTTTACCCAAGCTTTATCACAGCCTTTCATTGCATACCATAATATATTTTTTAAATTAGCAGCCAAATAGTAAGCCTCTAAATTAGGCAAGCCTAACCCACCCTGTTTTGTTGGTAGAGTCATTAACTTAAACTGAAATCTAGGCTTTTTATATGACCATTTAAATTTAAAAATAAGGTTTTGTTTATCCTTGAATTCTTTAGAGGGAATATAACACGGTAAGTTATAGAATAGAAATAAATATCTAGGAAGTACAAAGGTTTTAATCATATCTATTTTTTCCAGCAAGGTTAGATTAAGCTTACCCCATTGTTCCATGCTTGATTTTATAGAGCTATCAAGAGACTTATAACTTACGGTATAAAAGTCTTGTAAATTCAATGGTATTTGAATTCCCAAGTGTCTAAAAGACTTTTGTATCCATTTAAATGGAAAAGCCTTTATTAATTCCCGTCTGGAGGTTGGCAGCAAAAAATAGGATATAATTCAGATTTCATATAATTAATAGTAAATCTGGACATCTCACTGAACTTTTTGATTTGATGAAGTAATGAGCTAATTGATTGAAAGGGGTTAGTTAAAAAACTGCATTATCTGCAAAGAGACTTAATTTATATTCCTCTTCTCCTACTTGAATACCACTAATTAATTTGTCATTTCTTATAGCAAACACTAATGGTTCTATTGAGAGGGCAAATAAGATGGGGGATAAGGGACATCCCTGTCTTGTGCCTCTAAATAAATTAAAATATTCTGATCTATAATTATTGATATAGATCTGTGCTTTTGGTTTAGCATACAGAGATTCAATGGAGGTTAAGAATTTTGGACCAAAGCCCATATGTTGTAATAAAGTAAGTAGATATGGAACCTCCACTTTGTTGAAGGCTTTCTCCGCGTCAATGGCTAACAGAACTGATTCCACTTTTTTTGCTTTCCTACAAAAATTAAATCTAAAGTTTTACGGATATTTTCTGTGAGGGTTCTAGTGGGAATAAAGCCCGATTGGTCGCTATGTATGTAGTTTGCAATTATTTTATTTAATCTGTTAGCCATTATGGCTGAGAATATTTTAAAGTCATTATTTAAGACAGAAATGGGTCTGTAGGAAGTAGGGTATTGTTTATTCTTCCCTGGTTTGGGTATCACTGTAATTCTAGCCTCTGTCCATGTAGTAGGCATAGTTCCATTAACCATTACTGAATTACAAGTTTGTACTAGGGATCTAATAACACAGATTTAAATTTCTTGTAGAATTCAATGGGTATACCGTCTCTACCCAGTGCTTTATTGTTTTTGATGTGCTTTAAAGTTTCAGATAGTTCAGATTGTGTTATTTCTTGCTCTAGAAATGAAAGATGCTCAGGTGTTAGTTTGACATTGTAGTTTATAGCATTAAGGTATTCTTTAATTTTTGCTCTATCAGGTTCCTCTGATTTATATAGCTGTTGGTAATAATTATAAAAAATCTGAATTATCTCTTTAGATTTATTAACAAGTTGTCCTTGAGGGTTACGCATATTATGAATAAGATGAGATACCTTTTTTCGGATGGTCCTCTGTCTAAGCAACCTAATGGACCTTGGTGTTTTAGTAAAATATTTCTGATTAAGTATCATTAATTTTTTTTGTATTTGGAAAGTCTCTAATAGTTCTAGTTTTTTACGCTCCTGCTCTAAATTTCTTAACAGTTTTTACCTCCTTTTTTAGCATATTGTAGTTCCAAATGCTTAATATTACTGGTTATTTCAGATAATAATGCTTGTCTCTCTTTTTTATAGGTGGATGCAATTGCTATTAACTGCCCTCTTATAACAGCTTTGAATGCGTCCCATAATGTCTCCTGTGATACATCATTGGTTGAATTAAATTTAAAGTATTCCTGTACTGAAGCTGTTATTTTTTCACATATCCCTTCATCTTGCAATAACAATTTGTTCAATTTCCAATGATATCCTTGTGTGTCATCATTTTGGGTGGAGAGCGTACATGTTATCCATGAGTGGTCTGAGATTATGCGTGGGCCAATGTCCGCCTCTTGTATCTGCTTGGCTAGCCTTTTAGTTACAAGAAGATAGTCAATTCTTGTATGAATTTGATGTAAACTAGAATAAGTGTATTGTTTAACTTCCGGGTTCAATAAACGCCATATGTTTACCAGATTAAATGAATCAATCATATTTGATAATTCAGTGATTTTTGCTGCTTTTTTCCTGTTTTGTGTGCTTTGTCCATTGTAGGATCCATTATATAATTCAGATCTGCACCAATTACGGTTTCACCAATTTGAAATTCTGCTAGGAGATTAAGAGTGGCCTTTATGAATTTTTTCTGGTTTACGTTTGGGGCATACAAGGATGCTACTGTAAGTGGCTGACCTTCTAGTTCCCCTCTAACAAAAATATAGTGACCCTTAGGATCAGACTTTATTTTTTGGCAGTGAAAAGGTACTGATTTTGAGAACAGAATTGCTACACCTCTGAATTCTGAAGTCCCTGCAGCCAAATAACTTTGATTAAACCAATTAGAGGATAACACTTTTTCAGTAGCATTTTTTAGATGTGTCTCCTGAAGACATACTATATTTACCCTTTCCCTTTGCATAGAGCTAAGAAGCCTTTTGTGCTTTACAATGATATTAAGACCTCTACAGTTCCAACTAAGAAGTTTGTACATATGTGCCATCTTTGGTGTGACTTAAGAGTGCTCAACTGTATTATAACCTAACACAACTTAACAAGAAAACTACAAATGTGATTTCCCTAAATAGGGATACTTCTCAGAATTTCTTCCCTTTATAAAGGGGAGAGAAAGAAAGCTATAAAGAAGCTTCCTTGTCTGAAAAGAATATCTTACCTAACCTAACCTACCCTACCCTACCCTATGGGAGGCTTAGTTCAATCAATTTAATTTTGTTATATATATAAAAAGAACAAACAAACCAGTTACTTTGTTAAGCCTTCTATTTTCCCTTACTCTTAAAGAAGTATTACTACTGCCTATATTAACCTATTAAGAATGTTGTAAACTTTCATATATTTTCCAATAACATCTTAAGTATATCAATACTATATAAGACCCTATAAAACATTCTAATAAAACACATTCACATTACTAATGTCCTTTAAACATTGTAAGTATAGTTAAACTTTTGTTACCACCTACATCTATGACTATACTTAACAACTGTAGTAATTGAATAACACTAATCTATCATAACTATATTTTCTTTTCTATAAATTATATCTATACATGTTTTTATTCTTAATGATATAAACACCAACCTACCCATAGCAATTTAAGTTACTAATCAGTTACGTGCCTTTTTATAGAAGGGGATTGAGGGAAAGTAATGAGAGATAAAAAAAAATAAATAGGTATCGAAAATATAGAAGACCAAGTCCATAGACAAAATAAAGTAAAAATATGAAAAAGAAGGAGTTAGGAGGGAGATTAAACATAATTCATCATTAATTTGTGTTAATTCATTCCAATTTAGCACAAATTATTTAATTACCTAATTAATTCATTTCTAATTTATATATATCTAAAACACTTTAGTCAGATAATTATACTGTAAGATAATTTCATGTAATATCTGTACCAGTTGTCTTTATGAATTTTATGCATCCATAAATGGTTCTATTTCTAGTAATATTCACACCACCCAACCCTCTCATATCACTTTTATTTATTATCCATTCTCATATGCCTTTAGAATGGGAGGGTTGGATGAGAGAGAAAAAGAAAAAAGAAAGGGGAGGGGGGTAAGGGGGGAGGAAGAGAGAGGGAGAAGCAGAGATAGGGGAAATTGAGCTTGAAAAGGAAATGAAAATACGGAAAAGAAATGGGGGGGAGAAAAACCTTTTATCATTACCTTATATCAATTCATTTCTTTTTTAGCTTAATTTTGTAATTACCCAATTAATTCATTCCTAATTTACACACACACACACCTACACATACATATATACACACACACACACATCAGGCACTTGAACTAGTCAGATATTTATACTGTAAGATATTTTCCCATCATATTTTTAACAGTTGCTTCTATGGGTTGTAGTATATAACAATTTAAATTAAAAATAAAAACATGAGAAAGACTTCTTTTGTGTCTTCCAATCCTATAAACTCTGTTCATTTTGTCAGTGTTCCAGCTGCAGAAGTACAATCATTGGTAATAGATTCTTATTTTTAAAGTCTAATATTATTGAAAGTCTTATCCAAAGTCTGTAGGTGGTAACATATAATAAAATAAAATATATATTTATGTTGCAGAAATCACATTAAGTTCAGTCCTGTTGTCGTTAGAAAAAGACTGTTAGTGTCTCACTTATCACTTATCCTCAGGGGCCTTAGTGGATATCTTCATTTCTTCTTCTGGAGTCAGTACAATCCCCAAGTCTTTCAATAGCTTTCTTCCCAAAGCGATATCTGAAGCCTCCATGAGAGAGTCATTGTGAAAGACGTATATATCTGAAGATGCACTATAGCTGAATCTCACATTAGATGTAAAAAGCTTATTAGCAAAGAAGGTAAGAGTTTTACGTTTTTGAATTGCTTCTGGGGGGAGATCTAGTAGGACCTGAATCTTCCTTCCCTCATGTAAAAGACCTCCGGTTCTCCTGGCCTCTTTTAAAATTTTGTCCCTTGATCTTGGGTATAAGAATTGCACCAAGGTATCCTGAGGCCCAGCTCTTCTCGCTCTAGCCAAGGCTCCCAGTCCATAGGCTCTAACAATGGCTGGGGCCACCCTGTCTTCCGCTCCAATCGCCTTTCCAATCTACACAGACACATAACTTGCTAGGTCTCCTCTATAATCAATGTCCTCCTCCACCCCTTTTAATTTAATATTACACAATCTCCATCTGTTCTCTACAATTAAAAGTCTATCTGCAAGATTTTTTTCTGACCTTTGCAGGGTTTGTACTTGGGATGCCGCTGCTTCGCCGATTTCAGTTGCGTGTTCTGCCATTTTGTTCATTTCATGCATTGCCGCTTTTAACTGTTCTATATCTTGTTTAATCGGTTGCAGGACATCGTCGACTGCTTCTTTTATATACATACGTAGGTCATCTTTAAGTTCCTTAAGATCTTGCTTTGTAAGAGTATTAGAATCTTGTTTTATCTGTTCTTTTCCTCCGCTGTCTCCTTCGTTAGCCACCGGCGCCATTTTTAACTGCTCTTGTGTAGAGGGGGGTTGGGATTTCCTCTGCTCCTCCGGCCAAAAGTATTCTTCAACCGTTGTTGATCTTAAGTTTCTTGCTTTCTTTTTAACTGCTGATTTCCTACATTTGTTTTTGTTCATATCTCTCGGTCCGATCTGTGGCAGTTCAATTTAGTGCTGGGAAAGTGGGAGCCTGCTCAAAAATACGCATCCACCATTGTTAAGCGATGCCCCGCCCCCTCGACTGTGGTACTTTGGTACTCCTTCCTTAAAGATCCAGTGCAATGGGGGAGGGGGCTGTGGCAATGTCATGGCCCAATTGGGGCATTCTCTATCTCTCTCCTCCCCCACTGCTCATGCTACACATGGGAAGGGCATTGTGTTTTAATTCTGGGTATTTTTAAAAGCATGATTTTCAGGTTAATATCCCTGTCAAACGCAATAATGTCCCTGAAATGGATTTCTAGAATGTTAGCACTCTCAGCTGTTCCAGATAATGAAAACCATGCCCTTACCAATATCCCCAAACAAAATGAAGACATATGAAGTGCACACCTGTAGGTTTGATTGGTGCCAGGCAGGCCAGCTTGAGTGGAAAAACAGACATTAGGGGTCAGCCTCAAACTGTCGTTGGCACACATGGACATATAGGAAGAAATGGTCTTTAAGATATTTGGGTCCTAAGCCATGAAGTGCTTTCAAGGTCATATCCAACATCTTGAATTGGATTTGGCAACAAACTGCCAGAAAATGCAGCTGTTTTAAGATGCAGAAGGGATGTTGCCATTAGCAAGCCCGACAATAATCAGGCTGACATATTCTGAGTCAGCTATAGTTTCTGGGTTATACTCAAAGGTAGCTGAATGGAGAACTCACTACAATAATCTGTGAGGTTACAGAAGCATGGATCAATAAGGCCAGGTAGTCTCAACCTAATAGAGGTAGTCTCCTCTTTCCTCATGGGTCGGGGACAAAGGGTGGCGATCGGGGGTGAACGATCCCAGAGGCGCACACTAGATTGTGGGGTGCCTCAGGGAGCAGTCCTCTCCCCGATGTTATTCAACATCTATATGCGCCCCCTTGCCCAGATTGCCAGGAGGTTTGGGCTGGGCTGCCACCAATATGCGGATGACACCCAGCTCTATCTGCTAATGGACGGCCGGCCCGCCTCCCCCCCGGAAGACCTGGATCGGGCGTTACAGGCTATCGCAACGTGGCTTAGACTGAGTGGGCTGAAGCTGAATCCGGCAAAGACAGAGGTTCTCTGTGTGGGTCGCGGCGCTCCAGGGAGGGAAATATCCCTCCCGACCTTCGATGGTGTGCAGCTAAAGGCGGCGCAGCAGGTGAAGAGTCTGGGTGTTTTACTGGAGCCTTCATTATCAATGGAGGCCCAGATAACAGCCACTGCCAAGTCAGCTTTCTTCCATCTGAGGCGGGCAAAGCAGTTGGCCCCTTTCCTGGAGCGTCGGGACCTAGCAACGGTGATCCATGCGACGGTCACCTCACGATTGGACTACTGTAACGCCCTCTACATGGGGCTGCCTCTGTGCCGGACCCGGAAGTTACAGCTAGTGCAGAACGCGGCGGCCAGGCTGTTACTTGGTCTCCCAAGATGGGAACATGTGCGGCCGGGGCTACGCGAACTGCACTGGTTACCGATTGTATACCGGGTCCAGTACAAAGTGCTGGTTATCACCTTTAAAGCCCTATATGGCCGAGGACCAGCCTACCTGAGGGACCGTCTCTCCCCGTATGAACCCCAGAGAGCACTGAGGTCAGTAGGAAAGAACAGACTGACTACCCCTGGGCCAAGACAAATTAAACTACAGAATACTCGCTCTCGGGCCTTTTCGGCCGCAGCCCCACATCTCTGGAACCAACTCCCAGAGGAGGTGCGGGCCCTGCGGAACCTTGATCAGTTCCGCAGGGCCTGCAAGACCACCCTTTTTAAATTAGCTTATGAATAACTGAAAATCCGCCATCAGCATCAACTAGAAGAGTGTCAAGGATAGCGTCATAAAATGTTTTAGTTAATTGTTTTAACTCAGGCTTTTAAGGTTAGTTTAATGTTAATTTAATGTTTTTAGTGTAACTGTTTTATTGTTGGTGCACCATTGGTCACCGTATTGTTAGCCGCCCTGAGCCTGCTTCGGCGGGGGAGGGCGGGGTACAAATAAAATTTATTATTATTATTATTATAAAGGAGAGAGCCAGATACAGATGGTAAGCGCTCTTGGCCATTATGCCAATCTGCTTTTTGAATTGCATGGACCCAGGTCCATGAGCATCCCCAAGCTCTTACCCTTCTCTGCAGAAGTCAACTCCACACCCTCTAAGACAATAGACCCACTCCTTCAAGAGCATCAGCCTTCCCAACCAGCCTCAGTGCTTTCTTGTATGGAATCAGCTTATTTATTCAGCCACAAGACCACAGGCTCAAAGTCCTGGTTCAGCACCAAGGTGGACACATCTGGAGACTGAGATAATGAAATATAGAGCTGACACCAATGCGCCAAACTATCTCAGTAAGCGACATCATAGAGATATTGAAGAGCATGAACAAGAGAGTAGAATCCAAGGGGACAGGGGGTTGGTTACTACTGGGGTTCTGGGGCAGAGTAAACTGCTATGTGTAAGTCCCATTGCTGCAGTACTATATCAGCAGCTGCATCAGCAACAGGGAAACCCTACAAGTCCATCCTGATGCTGAAATGACTGTCATCCAAGAATACCTGGAGCTGGGCTGCCACTATACATTTGGACACTGGCCTATAATTGGCCTCTTCATCCTTAGCTAAAGTTTAATAACTACCTTCTTCAACCCTCTACAGAGAACTCTGTCAGTCAGCAAGGCGTTAATGATTTTAACCAACTGCTCAGATACCTTTTCCCAGCATGGTTTTAGACACAGGTTAGAAGCTCTCACACTGGCAGGATGAACCTGAATCCATCTGCAACAAAAGACGATTTCTGACACCTGAAGAACCATATCGATTCTCAACTTGGCTACCAAATTGGAATGGTAGAAGAAAATTTATCTCCAAAGAGCCTCACAAAAACATCACAAGTAGGAGTCAAACCACCACCAGAAAGGTTGGACTTTGGTGGTATCAAGTCAGAAACCACTTTGAACAATTGAGCTGAATGAGATTCAGTTGATGTAGTGGTGGCTGCCATCACTGCCACTTAATAGGCTCTGTGGTGTGCTCTGCCTGATTCATCCAGAGTCTTCTGCTAACATTGATCTCATTGTCTCCTAATCTGCTACATAATGGATTCATGTAATTATCACCCCACACATTTTAACATTATTTGCAGGTACTGTAAATCGGATCTGATTAAGATAAAGAACATTTAAACAAACTGAGAGCGTGTGAGGAATCATGGGAGGTTATCATTAGGAAATCTTATCCCTCCCCTCATATTCTCTCTATGCAGGCTTCTACTTTTTTGCCCCCCTCCCCCCCAATATATAGAGATGCCTACTTTATATGAGGACATCCTAATTTTGCTTTTGTGATTGGTAACGGATGCTTTATTATTAGAAACAGCTATATCTGAATTACTTGAGTCTATGTTCATGAACATGTATATATAAACTGCAACTTATGATTTAAAATTTCATCAGGGCAAGGGAGATATTTGTTTTGAGCATCTCCAAAATACGAAATTTAGAACTTTACTGTCTGAATTTATAGCACATTTTAAAGTTCATTAGTAGAACTGACTTTTTTTTTAAATGCTTATTAAACTATGTCACTTCTCTGGGTATTATTGACTGGAAAGGGCTGGGGTGGATTAAGTGAAGATACAATAGGACCCTTTCCAAATGATCTATTTATTAAGCAAAAACTGACGTGTTACACATTTCTTGCACAGCCCAAATATCTGTTCCTGAACTTCGCACTTTTAAATGATACTGCAGCTGAAGTATTAGGGGTGGGGTGGGGGAGGAATGTAGCATTTCATTACTATGAAAATGTTAAAACTCCATGATAGAGGATTTGCTTAGGATCTTCAGTTAATGCCAGTTCTGCATTACTGTGTTCTTAAGCCTGATTACGTTCACAAGTCCACAGCAATTGCCCACATGACTGTCTTGTAGTGATAACTCCAAGGGGAATCTGATCATTAAGAGCAGAAGATTAAATACTTGCCATCTCTAATGCTTCCAATCAGATCTTTCTCTTGGATCAGTCTACATTGTTACATCCTCCATACAGTGAGTGGCTGACATTTGCCAATCACGTGGAATTCACCTCCCACTGAGTCTACATGGAATGACTCCTGAGAATACATGGAGTGACTTTCCTGGAAGTAAACCTATTGCACAGACTTCCATGTACTATGTATTTCTATGTACATCACATGCTGTAGTGTATAATAAGGTTTCAGTGTGGAAGAGGTCATAGGAAAACAAAGGGTTGCCAAACAACAACAACAACAACAACATTTTAAAGAAATCACACAAATATCCAAATGGGTCACTTTTATTTGTGGATAAAAATTAAGGCTCACAGTACTTTTATCATTTACAAGCAGAAAATGTTTTTTTTTTGTTTTTTTAAAAAATGAGAATGCTAGGAATTATTCCCTATACAAATTCCTTTGAAAACGTTGACATGTCTTACTGAAGACTAGAGGGTGAACAACAAGAGCAACTGCATTCATAAGCTACATGTTACATTCCCTTCTGGGCAACAAGAGGACAATCGTCTGTGTATCTGTATCTGGCTGAGAGTATATGAATTAACACCATGGAATACATTCAAAACCTGTAAAGATGGCAATCGAAAGGTATGCTCTATCTCCCTCCCAAAGACAATGTGTGGATCACCAAGCAAAGAAAAGCCTGTTCCTTACAACACTGCAATTTAAAATTTTAACAATTCACTCACAATGTACTGACATGTGCACCAGGAGTTACTTCTGGTTGTGCCATAATTTCCTTTATGAAATTAGGAACCCTTTGCCAAACTCTTACATTCACTAAATTTCTTTTAAATAAAAGTAAACCAGTAATACAGTGGAGACCCTATCTGCACATCTGTTAATGTTAAAACACAGATCCTATCAAGGTTTTATTGCGTATGCACCCAACGCTGCAAATGTGAAAGTAGTATTCAAGCTAGCTGCAAATGTTACCATCCACAGTGGTACTGTGCAATTAAATTGCTGGCATTGCTATTGTTATGTGTTATTATTCTCCTTTTCTTTGTTGCATCATATACAATAATGATGTTACATGTTATATAATCTCAAACATTAAGTTAAAGGCAGCATTTTAAATTTAAACAAGCGCTACCATCAATTACTATAACCTCAGGTTTGAGGCATGGTAAATAGACCAGGAGCCATCCCAGTGCCTAAAAGTCCAGAGGAAGCTAAACACCATTAAGGTTCCGAATTCACACTTCCCAATTAAGCTGGATCACACCCATTGTCCACCATGAGTTGGAGAAAAACCATACATCATCGGACTACTCCACTCCAAATGTCTAAACCAGCTCACCCAGAGCACTCATACACAGGCTGCAAAATCAGGAAAGGCACAGCAAAGTAGTCAATACACTACGAGCAAACCTCACCTTCTCCCAACTCTCTTAAAACACTGGGAACAAATGTTTCATATTAAATACATGAAGCCCAACAAATTTCAGATAGGCCAAAATGGACTTGTAATCACTCATCCTTTCTCTCTTCCCCTCCCCAATTCTAAGCAGACATTGTACCAAGTTAACTGGTGTGTGTGGGGGGGGGGGGGTTGACCATCAAGGAGGGACCTGGCCCAGATAATTCTTTTCCAGGCGGGACTTTGTAATTTTCACAAGAATGGCAGCTTCATCTTGAATTGGAATCACTTGGCTGCCAAATTTTGCATAAAGCAGAAGCTGTTTCCATCACCTTTTTGTTAGATTGTAAATAACCTGCAGTGAGTTTACAAGCAGCCTTTGCATAGCAAATGGTTGCCTGTATTTAGGTAATGAGTGCAATTATATTGGGCAGCTTAACATCTTTATTACAAACCATGACTACTAAAATTGCACTGATCTGTCACTACACTGCTGAACGAGGAAGGTATGCAGAATGGGAGACAGTAGAAACATGCATCCCTAGAGTAGGGTTATCTTCTAGGAATAAAAAAGTGCTTTTCTATTACTACACTGACAATATGCTGCTAGAAGCAGCTCTATGTGAGTGCAAGCTATTTGTTAGCTATCCCTTAAGTAGTGGTGATGGTAAAACTTATTTATAATCAAATTGGCTTTCAGGTCCAGCTTAGCCAATCAGTATAAATATTTTAATACACCTTGTGAAAGATTTTATTAAAAGCAACATTTCCCATGCCTTTATAAAGCATTTAACAAAACTGACAGAAATAGCAGAAACAACTGGTAAGAATTTTTTTTAAAAAATGGAATAAGGTCACAAAGATTATGATGGTTACAAAGCAGATTTCTAGTCACCCAGATTTTGTCTAAGCAACAAGACACTTTTTCAACTGTATACATAATTCATATCTGTCTCTCTTTAATGTACATTAAATATAGATGTCACTCGATGGTGGGAAACTGCATGCTTTTACATTCTTAACAAAACCTATTTTTTAAAAAAAAATGTTATGGAGGAGGGAAATAAGGGCAAAAGAAAAAGGGGGGGGGGAATGAAGCTGTTAAATGAGCTGTTTAGGACTTCCACGCTTATTGCCATGGGCTTAATACTCCAAATGATATGGAACAGGGTTTACAATACACAATGAACAAATACACATTAATTCCACAACTCAACAATACCCACTACTCCATTTGGCAAAATATTTATTTATAATAAATCTGTTTCAAAAGCAATTGGTCACTTTTTTTTCCATTTTACATTATTAATAAGCTCTAACAATGGTTTTGGTAAATGTAAATAAACTGTCTCTTTTTACACAGTATACAAAAAAATTAAAAAGAGACAATGAAATAACAGTAACAGTAAAAACACGTGGTGGGCGGAAAAAAACAAAACAGGAATAAGACCCCAAAAAACCAAGGCAAAGCAATATGAAATCTATCTGCACAAAGGCAACACTGCCCTAATTACCCGTACATATCCTCAGCCCCACTTACCTTATTCCCCCGCCCCACCCCCACATCATCACTCTTAATTTGCAGATTATTTTCCAGGAGAGAAGAAAAAAAAATCACATGTGATGTAGCAGCAGCTCCAGTCACTCTTTTCACAGTACTGCATGTCAACACTGGGAATGGTTTTTCTGATATAATTTAAAACTGCATACAGTACTTTCATTGAGGGAGAAAATAATTACTCCCACTCAGTTGTTCCTGGTGGTTTTGAAGTCAAGTCATACATCACCCGGGAGATGCCAGGAATCTTCTTAATCTCTGTCACCATCTTCAGCACAACCTATGTTTAGAAACAAGCAAACAAAAAGGATGGGGAGATTCATGACAGGGTCCTCATTTATAAAAGAGGGAGGCTCATGTCTGGATTGTTTTATAAACTATGTTATATAAAAGTAGCATAGTTCAGTCAGCCCCCCCAGAAAGGAACACACACACAGAGACTTTTTAGGGAGGGGGGGTTCAGTGAGCACCAAAGAATTAGTAGAGGAGATGTCACCATTTATTACAGCCCCTGACTCACCCCAATTTCCCTGCCCCTTCCTTAGCCCATTCATTTGCAGGACAAAACTGAGAAGCAAACTTAAGCACACCTACTTAAGCTTGTACCATGAAACATGGACTTCCACATAAACAAACAAAGGCTAGATCATCTACTTTCCATGGTTTCCGGGTTCAATCCACGGCATTTCCAGTTAAAACAGTGAATAGAACAATACACAATGTGAAAGACTTGAGACCCTGGAGAGCTGGGGCTACACGTATTTATTTGCTAAGTGCAAAAGCATAATAAACTCATGCTTTAACAGAGCTGTGTGCAGACATATGTTTTCACACACAGAATATTTATTTATTGAGGGTGTTTGAATTCTGCCCTTGTTCAAGCAGCTCAGGGCAGCACACATTATCCTCCTTTCTGCCATTTAATACAACACCCTTGTGAAGTAAATTATGCTGAGAGAGAATAATTGGCCCAAGGTCACTCAGTAAGTTTCGTGGCAAGTGGGGATGAGAATGCAGGACTTCCCAAGCTTAGATGCACACTGTAGCCGGTACAGTGTTAACAGACTACAAAAGTTTCTTTGCAGATTCTTGACTGGCAAAAAAACAGTAATCAATGAACAAGGCACATATAACAATTCACTATTCAACTAGTAGGTATTACTTTAGTAGGTATTCAACTAGTAGGTATGACTTTAGTCAATGATGTGTGATAGCTTTCAGCTTCATATTTTTTCATTGTAAATGAATTGAGTCTCCAATGATATACTTTCAAACAGCCTTTCTTCAAGACTTGCTATACAAAAGGGATTTCTTTCAATGTTAAATGACAATTTCAGCACTTTAAACTCAATGTCTTTAAAGAGGGACAAAGCCTTAAAAATCAGCACAGGAAGAACAAGGGGAGTGGGGGAGCACCATTAATCTTGTTTCTTTTTACTTTACCTCTTCTGGTATCTCATTTCCAGGAGTTGCTGCAATACCAGTCATGAAGTCACTAGTTATAAAGGTCCGAATGACAACTGATCTTTGACAGGAAGGCTGCTTCTGTAGGGGATCTCGATCAAAATGCAATGGTGTTAAGATGACTGGCATCTGGCTGATTTTTCCAGCATAACCTTCAGAGAAAGAGGAAGATGGCTACAATTAATAAAGCATAATACAGTGCCAGGACAGACAGTGCTCCAAGTATTGCACAAAAGCTGCCTTTGTTTAGAGAAAAATGTGCAAAAGCAAGGATAGAATTTTAAAATATTCATGTCATTGCACTCTAATATACATTCTTAGCCGCTAATACTGAAATTGTCATATCCTAACAAATTCAGAGGCAGGTTTCTATAAAATAAGGATCAGCTGTACTAACCTTTGTTTGGCGGTTTGAAGAATATGGAACTGATACCAAAACAAATGTCTGTAATGGTTTTGAATGTGAAAGTTTTTTTTTTCCAGCAACACATTTTACTAATCAAAACGCACACACAGCCACTTCCAGTGGGGAATCTTGTGCTAGTCTGATGCAGCAAAAATTAGAAAAGCATTTTGTGGCACCGTAAAGACAAAAAAAGATTTATTGCAGAAGACTCACCAGATTCCCTGAGAATATTATGAGCCTCAAAATCAGCTTGCCGCAATGTGCTAAGGACTCCTGTCGTCAGGAAAGTGGGAGTAACATCTGTGGGAGGTTCTTTGACTGGTGGGCCAAAGACATAGACAACTCTAGGAAAGCAGAAAATGGAACAATGAACTGTTTGTTTTATATCTAAATCAATAAAACATAGTCCCAAGTGACTGTCTCTCTATTCCAGCAATGCATTTAAAGATACTGTCAGACAACGTGATGGTATTATAAGCTCCTTGATTTAAATCAACCATGCAAAGGATCCGGGTACATTGTTCAGCTATACACTGGGCTGCTTCAGATGTAACGTCAACACAATCTGCAGGTTCCTATTATTTCAGATATGACAAACTCTAATATGTGTGGTGGTGGTAGGGAAATGGTTCATTTAATTTATTTTACTTCATTTATTATCCATCTTTCTCACTAAGCCTCAAGGTAGATTACAATATTGTACAACAATGTAATAAATACCAGTACAATATAAAAATGCAATAAAACTGAACCAGAGTTAGAGAACAATGAAAACAGTATGATACATCCAATGAGCATTGCAATATAGGGGGAGGGGGGGAAACTGCCTAAAAGGCAAAAAGGCAATTAAAAATAGAACGATATCACTTTGACAGAAAGTGCCCTTTCTGCAGATTTTCTATTTCCTGCAGATTTCCCTATTTCTTTTATAAAAAACGCCCCAATGAACAACTCCATGTTTGTGTACTCAGAAACAGTAGTGGGGTGGGAGTCTTCTGACTGTGTCAGGTTTGACATTCCACTGGATGGGAGCTACAACAGAGAACGTATGCATATGCACACTTAATTAACTCTGAATATGAGAGGGGAGGAGAAAGAAACAGTGTGACAGCATGGAGCTCATTCACATCTGAACCATGACACATTTTCTAAACATTTGTTACTTCCAGTGTAATCCTATGGATAGTTATGCCCATCTAAGGAGTGCACTTGTTGGGGGTGGGGTTCTATTTAAATTGGACTGATACCTTGGTTACATTCACATGAAAAGTTTTGCAAATAAGAGGCTTGATTCCTAGGACCAAACAATGAATATAGAGCATATATAGTGGGACACTTCTATGTTAAATAGTATTTTTAAAAGGCATTAATATATTGTTCTATTGTTCTTTTTCCCCATATATATATATATATATATATATATATATATATATATATATATATATATATGAAAAGCACCTTGTATATTTATATATATATTTGGCTATTGGGAGTGACACCCAATTTTTCAGAATACTGGAAATCTTATCTCAAAAAATCCCAGAAATATTAAGGCCAACATTTGAAGGCTCCCAAGCCTGTTTTTCTTCAGTTTTACAGGTTTTCTGGACAATGGGAGGGAAGGATGGCCAAGGAAGGCAGGTCGCCTAGCCAATGGGAATAGATTTTAGGGAGATCACTGGAACTGTTTGCCTGTCATTATGATTCTCACAAAGTAACTCTGATGCTTGATTCCATTTCAAGACTAGTTTTTTTTTTTCTAGTACTGCAAGCTTTTTTTAGTACTGCTTGCTTCTGCTGCTCTGGACTTTGCCTTGGATTTCTGCTGTCCATCTTGTTCTCTGCCAGTGGACATCTTTAGGGCTGGTTTGCCCATAGTGGACTTTGTTTTAAAATATTATTTCAAAATTTTGTTTCGTTTTGCCTGGGCATGTTGTAGTGAAGAAGACACTTTTAAAGCCCTTTCTGATTATTTTAAAATAATTAAAAATAATTGTTTTGTGCTGTTTTAAAGAATTTTCCAGTTTGACGTTGGTTCTGTTGGGCTTGCATAAGCCCTTGGTTCTGTTGGGCTTGTTGGTTCCATTTGCATTTAGAGGCTTTTAGCCAGTGGTTGCTTATGTGTGGTTGGCTACTGGCTTCTTTGCCCTGGAGAAAATATGGATTTCTCCCAAAAATAAACAAAGGAGACAAATACAATGGGTGGAGAAACGGTAGCTTGGATCCTTTGACTAGGCAGGATTAGGTTCCCTCAACTTTGGTGACATTTTCTTGAAAAATAGCTACTCCATTCTACTGGAAAGAGCTGCCCCCCACAAAATTTCAGAATTCTGAAAAATCCAAATACAAATTCCAAAACAGTATTGGAAATCTGAATAATCCTGAATACTGATATAAATATCCTTCCCCAAATCTGAAATATTCTGAATTTTTTTCCAGACACATATCCTTATATGTAAAGAAATTCCTTCAAATAAAAGATAGGTAAATAACTAAATAGCAGGGTTTTCTTTTTTAATTACTATGTGTGTGTGTATATATATATATATATATCTACCGATTTATGTTGTGACACATGCGTGGTATAAGTCTGGCTAGGAACATAAGGGACTCCCAGTGTGGAGCATCTTTACTGGATATGCCACACACGTAGCTGTAGGAACGGCAATCACCCTGGAAAACAGCAGGCAAAAAAGTCAACTGTTAAGAAAATAATTTAAAAATTGGGTTTTCAACGTTATTTAAACAATGGCATCCCAAATTTGGGAACTATATTAACTAAACCAAATGATGCTCTAACTCTGTAATCGCATAACTGTAATTCTGAGCATTTAACTGGCTGTGTGTTACCCAGGACAGTTTTGGAAAAGCTGAATTAAGATGCCATATGTAAACACCATGCTACTAGCTTCCATCAGCAATGAGTAAAGGCATAGTCTCCAACAGCCTTTAACTGCTACTTCTGATCTAGCTATCTGAACATCATGCAACATGGTGTGGCTGATACTACTGAAGCTTAATAACGTATACAGTTCTGTGTCTTCAAATGAAATTTCCAACCCATACTCAACGGACTATTTAGAAATATGAAATCCTTCACATCTATAGAAACAACTATACCTCAAATCATTCTGATTTACTTTACTAACCTGGACTCCCACAGTTTTGATTGGCAGCAAGAAGGCATTCAATGAATGTAGACTTGTGATTTGCATCAGTTTCTCCTGGTCCTCATCAGTTGTGCAACTTTTGACTCTTTGCAACAGTGTATGTGGCTGGATAGCAAAACAGAAAGTGATACATAAGCATTTCAAGGCTTAGCACTCATGTTACATGAATTGTGTCTTAGCAGGAGTCAATATTCCCCACAGATCCTGGAAAACAGAAATTCTCAAACAAAGAGGCCATGTACACATCTAGTGGGTGGACTAGGCAGACCAGCATCTCAATACGTTGGAGTGAGCACATGAAGCAGATTTCTACTGAATCATACATCTTAACTCTGTGCTGCCTGCTCTGACTGGCAGCGGCTCTCCAGGTTCCTGGGTAGAGAAATATCTTTCCAGATACCTGCTACCTGAATGGAGATGCCAAAGACTGAACTGAGAATTTCTGCAGGCAAAGGAGGTGCTCCTCCTCTGAATCACAGCCATTCCCCTGAAGTCAGCTGAAGGTGTAATTACAATTGTTTCTATATTTATTCATTTATTTGAAATATATATAGCCAGGTTTTTTTTTTTTGTAGCAGGAACTTCTTTGCATATTAGGCCACATTCCCCTGATGTAGCCAATCCTCCAAGAGCTTACAAGGCTCTTATTACAGGGCCTACTGTAAGCTCTTGGGAGTATTGGCTACATCATTAGTGTGTGGCCTAATATGCAAAGGAGTCCCTGCTACAAAAAAAAGCCCTGTATAAAGCCCATACTCACAGCCAAAACTTGCCCTCAAGGTGGATTACTATAACAAATGACAGCAGATTAAAATACAAATACTGATAAAAACAACCAGAAAAAAACCTTACAGGGCCTTGGCAACAATAAATGTACAATAAAATCAGCTAAGTACCTTGTAACAATAGATAATCATCATTAGGAAATATACAGCAGAAGAATAAACCCACACATGGGCAAATTACAACCACTCAAAAGCAATGCTGGGGGAAAAATTTCAACCTGAAAACAAAAACTCAAAAAAACCCGGTACCAAGCAAATGGACACAGAGAGGGCATTCCACAACCAGGGCACCATGACTCAGATCGTCACATCCCTTCTAGCTGCCCATTTCATTTTAGTAAGTTGGGTCGGGCAGGAGCGCTTTAAATGAGCTCAGTTGGTGGGAAGGCTCAGATAAGTGCATGTGGTCTTTTAAGTACCCTGGATTCCAACTGCTCAGGGGTGTAAAGGGTCTGCAAACAGACAGGCAGCCCATACAATTTGTTAGAACTGACAAAGAATGTTCCTTGTAACTATTATCAGTGAAAAGATGGGCTGCTATCCTTTTACTAAATTAAGCTTCCAAATGGTCTTCAAAGACAGCCCCCGGTAAAGCACTGCAGATCCACTAAGTACTGTACAAAATATAACAAAGACATGCCTTGAAAGCAGGTGTGCTGTCTAAATAACACAGATACGAAAGATAAGGGGTAAGGAAACAAGCTGATAACTTTTAGAGGGGAAAAATGAAGAAATCAAGATGAAACAATGTAAGGTGGGGGGAATGAATTTTGCAATTTCTGAAAAAAGAATGTTGTTTTTATTTTGATCTCAACTATTCACATCCTGAATGTGTTATAAAGTGCCTTGTTGAAGTCTTAGGTGGCATTCTAATATATCTTTGATTTGTATATTTTCCTATATGCTGAGCTGCCCCAAGTGCTTTCGGGCTAAGGAATGAGATAAAATTTGATTAAATAAATTCAATAATAACAAATGGTACAAGAGCAGAAACTGATTAACATTGCACTGAAATGAAGCAATTAAGGCCTTATGAAGTTCAGCAGCATTCCAGGGTACCAACCAAAGGTCTTTTGCACCCCTTGCTTCCTGCTCCTTTTAATTGGAGCTTCTGTGGGCTGAACTGGGGACTTTCTGCAAGGAAAGCAAGTGATCTGTCACTGAGTCATGGCAACTTCCCAGAAAAAATATTCAATAACACTTGCTGTGCTCTTTCTTAGAGGGCCTTATTCTAGCAAAGCATGGCAAAATATAGAAGCAACTCCCCTAAATAACTGGAACAAAGGATAATTTTGCCATATCCATTACTATGTTCATATGTGAATGTGTAGCCATTAAATAATTTATTCCTGACCATCTCATCTTCTAAAAATCAAGTACTATTACTTACTTTTTTAACACTAGCAGAAAAGTCTGCTATGATTTTCAAAATGTTGTTGGTTTCAGGGAAGTCTTTGCAAACATATGGTTCTTCAGCACATATTACCCGAATTGCAAGGCCAGGACCTGAAACATAATATCATATAGCACCACATGACAGTAACCCATATGTAAATGATGAAATTTTATTTCACTGAAGCTAAGTAATTGAAATTATGAGCATTATGACTATTCTGGTTGGTAGTGAATGGCTTAGCAAATGACACGAAAACTGTAAGTTAACATCTGCATTACTGACCTACAGTCTAATTCAAAAGAGCTTCATGAACGCTCTTATTATGTTACTTGGAATAAGGCCTGTTGTAAGGAAAAATACAACAGGCTCTATAGAGAAAGAGGCTCTGGGTGAGTGCCCCCCTCCCTGCTGTCTTCCCATCTACCCATGGTGGCCGTTTTCTGTAGAGAAATTGCTCTGACTTCAGTTTTCCATCTCCTCCCTGCCTTCCTGCAGCCTCTATCTAGAAAAAAATACAGCCTTTCTTCACAGTAGGGACCAAAACAGCTTACAACATTCTCCTCTCCCTCTTTTTGATCTACACAACAACCCTATGAGGTAGGTTAAGCTGAAAATCTGTGACTGGTCTGAAATAATCCAGTCAGCTTCCACAGCAAGAACTTCGGTCTGGCAGATCCTGCTCTGAAGCACTGACTCCTATGCCACACAAGGCTGTCATGAGGGGCTGCTGCTTAACAGTAACAAGCAGCCAGGCCTAAGGCAGCCAACCTCCACGTGGAGCCTGAAGATCTCCTAGTATCACAACTGGACTCCAGACAACAGGTAACTCTCCCAATGGAGAAAATAACTGCTTTGGAGGGTAGATTCTATGGTGTTATATTCAGCTGAGGTCTCTCCCCTCCCCAAACCCTGCCCTCCTCAAACGTCACCATAAAATCTCCAGGAATTTCTCATGAACCTGTAACTGGCAGCCCTAGTCAGGACTGGCCCCAAGGAGTTCTCCCTCAAAGGGCAAAATAGACCTGAAAAGGGCCTCCACCCACTGCCTTTTACTGACAGAACCAAACTTGGTTGCTTTTTACTGAGAACAAAGGTTGGTTGCCTAGCAACAGCCACAGTCTAGCAGTTTCCCCAGTCCTCATCTGTTCTGGGGCTGCAGTGGGTGGGGGAGAGTGTAGTCAGAGAATGGTATGGGGAGAAGGACTGACTGGCAGTTCACAGGCCAATCACTGATGCACACACCACAGCCAATGGGAGAGCCAGATTTGGCCAATTCCATAGGGGATGGATATATATATATGTGTGTGTGTGTGTGTATACATAACACATACACATATATAACTAGAAAAAGAGGAAAGGCCTGCTGTTTCCTTTCTGACCTTAGGTTGGAATGTATGCACAACAGTGAGTTCCTGACTGTTATTAAATATACACAAAAAGGAAAGACATAGATTAAGCCCAGCAGGCATTGTTCTTCCTCCTTTCTTTTCTTTTTCATCAGTACTCAGGCACCTCTCTTTTTCCTGTTATGTTATGTTTTTATTTTGTTTAATCTTTAATCATTTAGGGAAAGTCTTAACATGCTAGGAGAGGCCCTAACATTATGTTTGGTTCTTCTGGGGGCTCTGGAGAAGGTCAACATGTACCTCTCTCAAGCATTTATCTGTTTTGTCTGTTTATATATAGCTCTTTACACAGTGTTCAGACTTGGTGGTTCAGGCAATCTTTATAGTAAAATTCACTATTATCCCCTTACTACAGATGGATGGCACTGACATTGCCCTAGCTCTGGGCCAAAGCAGTTTGAATAGGTACATCACATCTCAGGCTCTTTTACCTCACCAGCTTACACAGGAATCAGAGGAGAAAAAACTTTTATAATAAACTGCTATCAGCAAATGTTGTTAATCCTTCTTATATAACAGCACAACATAAGGAGCCCCACTAGACCAGAGAAGTGGTCCACCTAACGCAGCCTCCTCTGGATGTTGCATCTCAGCACTGGTATCCAGCAGTTTACTGCCTCTGGAGGAGGAGGTTCCCTTGAATCATCATTGTTAGTAGCCATTGACAGATCTTTTACCTGGGAATGGATGTCTCGAGACCAGCTCTTCAGGCAGACCCAGTTCTCTCCCAAGCACCCTGACTTCATCCTTGTGGAAATCCTTCAGTGGTTCTATTACTTTGCCCTGTAAGGAAAAGAGCAATCTGTATTTAAGACCCCTCTTGGAAGCCACTACAAACTAGAAGAAAGCTGCTTAATGGGCAAAACAATTTCGAATGTAATGCAGCCACATAAAGCTATAATTTAAACCATGCTTTGAATGCCAGTTCAATGAAGTATCACATGAACTAAGGTAACAATGAAGTGATTCAAAGAACTCAATAAGGAGACTTAGTAATTGCTATCATGTGATTGTGTGTGTATCACATACATTCACATCTATATGCATGCCACAACATTCAATAGTTGTTTTGGCCTCCTGCCATCTAAGCAGGCAACAACAAACTCTGGCTTGCACTTAATATTGAACCTTACATTGTGCTGCAGGTTAAACCTTTTTCATTTATTCAGTCTAAAATGCCTTCAAAGTGTGGCCATATATATATATAAAAGTCACCAATATATTATTTGAACATGATGTCCCAAATGCCCAGCATTACGCACATGCGGCCAGAAATAAAGTGCACCCATCCCTGTGTTTACTCGTTTATATAAAATATACTTCTACACCCATTTTTCTCCTGTCCTGACACAAGTTGAAACCTAGGGCAATTAATAATATATAAATTAAAAATTAAAATGGCAATTACAACACAATTAACAAAACAGGAATATATAACCGGCAGAGGCTGTGACCGTCAAAAACATGGATTCTTAGTCTTTTGTGCTCTCAGACTCCAAACCACTACTCAGCTGACTTCAGATGCTATCTTAAACAACTTGGTTTGGCATCCTTTCTGGGAAGATATGGCAGCTCTGGAAGGCTGTTTCAGAGCACAAGGGCCATGACTGAAAAAGTTAATGTCTGGGCCACAAGCGATCCTACCCCAGCCAGGGAGGGAACTTTGAAGACCACAGGGTAGAGACGCCACATGGCACATGTCAGAAGAGGCAGTCACTCCTGTGTTTAGTAGTAGATAGAATTTATGTGGACATAGGCCTGTGTTGCTTATCAAATTCCATTAGCTTTTGAGAGACCTTGAAAAATTAGGTTCTGGTTACCTCTTCCCTCAGCTTTCTAATGAGTTCTGTGTCATTGTGATGAGTCTTGATGACTTCAGCTTTGCCACTAGCAACAACGGAAGCACTTTCAATGAGATCAGGCCTCAAAGTTCCCTGAGCGAGGAAGACTTCTTCAGGTTTTAGGTTCATTTCTCCAATAACTTCATTTGCAATCTACAGTAGGGGAGGGGATGAGGAAGAAGACAAGAAAAGTATATTGCTCTGTTATCAGATATCTAAACCTGTAAAGTATAAAGCAGGCTTTGTTTACCTTCATGAATTGCAGTCCTAACTCCATTGATGGAATATCTGCAGTTACTCCTCGGGGGGTGGGGGGATCTAACCTGACTCCATAAACATCTGCTCTATTTGAGCTTACTCTTATTGTAACAGCAAATTTTGCCATGGCCATGAACTACACAACTAAAACAGTGACTTGCCCATAAAGAAATGTAAATAGAGAGGAGTTTGCAGAAAGGATCTCTGCTGCCTATCCCCACCTGCTACAGCCATCCAATAAGCCCTTGGAAATCAAGATCCTTGAGAACAGCCTGGAGCCGCAAATGGAGGAGGGAAAGTATGTGAGCGGGAAGTGACTTGAGCCTCTACATGCAGCCTCACTGTGCCACATTCCTCATGACATATTCCTGGGGCTCCCCCCGACCCTCACAAGTGGCATTTAGGTCCTAGGGAACTCCAGTGTGAAAGGGGAGCTAACAAAAGATCCCTCCTGAGATCTTTGCTTTGTTTACGCTCTGTTCTTAAAAGTCAAGCCAACACATTGCACGACAGTGCAGTCTTATTAATTTTTCACTATAGATATACTACTACTAAGCTATGCTAATGAGAGATGCTATGCCGGAGTTCACCACTTCATATCTCAAAACTGCCTTGCTCCTTATCCATGAAAGCATTACAAGGAGAGCTGCACTTGCAAATGCTCTTCTCTTGTAAGTTTAAAGCAGTCATTTTTCAATGTGTGTGTGTGTGGGGAGCCACCAGTGCAATTGCAGTTCAACTTTCATCTGGCAGGAAACCTTTGCTATGCCTATCCAGAGGGATTCTCTGACATGTGAAAGGTAGCTAGCTAAGCTTCAAGTGCTCCAAATGAACTTGGATAATGTGAGCTTTCTATCCTCAAATAGCTTGATTCATTGATGCTTAAACCCAAAGAGGAGGTGGGGAGCTCGCCAATCTCTTATGCTAATGTAGAATTTTTCTTTAGGCCCTCTCTTCTTTATGTAAAGATAGAGATGAATGTTTAGCATTTTATTCACTGTGTTACTATCACATTTTCTATTTGCACTGAAGTGTTAATGCAAACCTGCTCATCATTTTCAGTTGATACTGCAATAACTGTGTCTTAAGAATTTGTTCCAGCTGCAACACAAACCTCCTTCTAATAATGTACACAATCATTTACAGCTATTTAAGAAGCAGGAATGGGTTCAGGGTTAGAAAGAAGCCTAAAGAAAAATGCTGCAAGTACTACTGATTAAGCTGTTCCCACTGCATTATAACAGGGCATTTTGAATTTACAGAATAGTGTGGATAGTTGGTGACCCCTACTGGACAAAACACTGGACTTTATTTGAAAGCATGTTTTATTTAACTAGTATTAACAAGCTAACTTTCCTGATAGCATGTAAACATACAACTATCAATACTGGGCTTACAGTATAATCCTATGCACAGCTACACTCTTCTAGGCCTAGTGGTTTGAGCTCACTGCCATGAGGCAACACAAGCCCAGAGGCTGCTAGAACAGATGGTGAAGGGGGGTGGAGGGAGATGCAGAATTGTTCTAGTTAAGCAGCAGCATAGAATGGGTAATCCTGGCTCTCATGTTCAGATGGAGCACTTGAAACTACTGGATTTTCACATCACAGTTCATGTTCCAACCAAATCTCTGATCAAGAATAGATTCACAATGCCAGTATTTATTCAGAAAATGTATATGATGCCCTTCCAGAGAACCTTCTAGAGACTGTTTACAAAGTAAAACATTATAAAATGTCTAGCTCACCAGTTAAGATCGGCCGCACAAGCACTGCCCTCTGTGATTCCGCTTTCAGAGGTAAAGCAAGTGGCAGCCAAAAAACAGGGTTTTTTCTGTAGTGGCACCACACTTGTTAAATACCCTTCCCCTTGAGCCTCATCAGATGCCTGCCTTTGTTTTCTTTTAGGCACCAGGCCAAAATATTTGTTAACTTAAGGGTTGATCTTTCTTTTATCACTGTTTTAGCCTGAAAACTGTTGTTTTAACACTGTCTGTTTTTATTACTTATATTTTTATGTTTTTGAGAAGGGCTGTAGCTCAGTGTAGAGAGTCTGCTTTACTTGCAGAAGGTCCCAGCTCCAATCCCTGGTATCTTCAGCTAAAAGGAGCAGTGAGTAGGTGATGTGAAAGACCTCTGCCTGAGACCAGAGAGCTGCTGCCAGTCTGAGTAGACCAGGGGCGGCCAACGGTAGCTCTCCAGATGTTTTTTGCCTACAACTCCCATCAGCCCCAGCCAGCATGGCAGATGGCTGGGGCTGATGGGAGTTGTAGGCAAAAAACATCTGGAAAGCTACCGTTGGCCACCCTTGGCGTAGACAATACTGACTCTGTGTATTGCCAAGAGCAGAAGAGTTGTTTTTTATACCCTGCTTTTCTCTAAGGAGTCTCAAATTGGCTTACAATCATCTCTGTTTTGAGAGAACTGTGACTAGCCCAAGGTCTTCAGATTAGAGTATGCCACTCTTAACCATTATACCACACTGGCTCTCAGGCAAAAAGGTTCTTTTCCATGAAAGGATCCAAGGGCAATAAGCTCACCAGTTGCGAAGGAAAAGGGCTTTACTGAACTCTTCATAATAATGAGATATCAATAAGTCACAAGAATAAACAGAGAGTATACCCAAGCCCCTGCTGCTAGAGGAACCTTGGCTCAAGCTAGACCATGGAACAGCACTGAGCACACCAGCCAGCACCTGGAGTTTGCCTGCTGTCATTCTTCAAGGTTCTTGTACCAGAAGGAGCATGAGTATATTCTTCTGTTTTATTCTCGTGACTTGTTAATATTATTATGAAGGTTCAATAAAGTACTTTTCCTTCACCACTGATGTGCTTATCGCCTTTGAATCCCCTGGCTGAAAAGCTTTTTGCCTCTTGGCAATACACCCTGATGGACCAAGGGTCTGATTCAATATAAGGCAGCTTCATATGTACACATATACTTATACCAGGCTGAGGATTTTTAATTGCTGCATTTCAATTTGAACTTGAACTAATAGTTTTTTTTAAATTATTTGTACTTTGTAAGATACCTTGGCCAAGTTCCTGGATAAGCGGCATAAAAATGTTCTAAATAATAAAATCACAAAATAGCATAAAATAGTTTAAAAATAACAAACGATCAACTCCCTTAATTAAACAACTGGGTAAAAAGAGAGTTGGCCTGTCACCTACACTCAAAAGTAGGATAAGTGCCAAGCAAGACTCAAGGGGAAAGGAATTACACAGGTGAGGATGCCATCACTTAAAAAACCCCACCCTTCTTTTGTTGCCACTATCTGCAGCACATATCTGCAGCACAGAGAGCAGGGCTTGTGAAGAGAAATCTTAACTAGCGGACTAGAAGAGTTGGATTTATACCCCGACCTTCACTCAGAGCGGCTTACAATCTCCTTCCCTTCCTCTCCCCACAACAGACACCCCCTGTGAGATAGGTGGGGCTGAGAGACCTCTTTGAGAACTGCTCTTAAGAGAACAGCTCTCAGAGAACTGTGACTGATCCAAGGTCATCCAGCTGGCTGCATGGGGAGGAGTGGGGAATCAAATCCGGTTCTCCCGATTAGAGTCTGCTGCTCTTAACCGCTACATCAAACTGGCTCTCTACTGGATTTAACTGGTACATTGAACACCTTTGTGACAAAGGTGTCACCAGCATCTGGCACCAGAAAAATGAGATGGCTAGCCTAGGCCATTCTAGTAAGGGCATAATAAGGCATTAAAAAGTCATAATTTAATATAATTCTTATGAAAAACAGAGTATTCATATTAATGGGAAATGTTTATATAGATTTGCTTTTAGGTACATTAAAATTAAAACTGCTACTGCTTAAAACAGATACCTTCACAAAAGTGTCACCAATAATTTTTCTTTTTTCCTCAGGACTAGTAGTCATATTCAATGTTTTACTGATCCTTTTTCGTGGAGTTCTGTCTTCCTCAGAGATAGGCAGGGTTGTCGTACCATTATAGAATGAATGAGCCGCATTTACCACTGCACAACATACAAGATTGTTTTTGATGAGAGAAATTCCAAAGATTTCTAAGATGCTCTGAAAATAATTCACTCAGGCATTCTTTTCTACTAACAGCATCTGGCACTAAAAAAAAAAATTATTCTAGCAAGCCAGCAATTTGAAAACATAACTGAAAGACCTATATCTGCATTAATTGCAAACTATGACATACATATGTTTATACATTCAAAATAGCAATATAACAATTTAAACTGTAACCAGCCATTACACGTGATATAACAGATATTACAGGACTCTTTTCTTCTATGATCTTATGTCAGTGTTCCAATAAGAGCAGTTTCCCTCAGCTCCAGGCATGAGCAATCAATGCCTGCTCCCTAGAGCTGAGGGAAAGCCAAAAATCTAAGTTCTAGAATTTTCTGAAGAGAAGCACAGCGCAGGTGCAGTAATCCCTAGTGTGTGGCCTGCATAGAGACCACAAAAATGATCCAAAAGCAACACTGACAGAGAAGGCTTAAAATATATACAAACATGGAGGAGTGGAGATAACTGGTGTTGAGTATTTGCAACTACAGTTATGTGCAATGTTCCCTCTAAGCTGCAAAGTCTTGTGAGCAAAACGTCTACTTTGTGAGCTACTGGCACTCACAGATGTTAAACCCACTCTCAGAACTTCAAGAACAGAATGGAGAGGGGAATTGCTGAATTACAAACTATTATGAAACTTGGAACAAACACCTCCCCAGGACTGAACAGAGTTGTTGTTTTGTTTTTTAATCTCATTACATATGCTAAACCCACTTTCACCAAGTATGGTGATATATCCACAGTATTCCAATGTACTTCTCGTTTAGGATAGTGTATCGGAATAATGCTTTTGTACTGACATACTCAAACAAGGGATATTGGCTGTTTATCTCATTACATATACTAAACCCATCTTCCACTATTTTTAATGTATTTTTTCGTAATAGCAAACTGGAATGATGAATATATTTGTTACATGTTAAAAGGTAAATTAGTTGGACAGGAAAAACTTCTGGGAAAGAAATGCCCTCATTTTGACCCAGGTTTATTAGCAATAGAATAATTAACAGGCATTCTCACATTCTGACATGTTACCGTTTTATGGTTTCCCATGCTAATGCAACCCAGATCAAAGGTTTTCTGAATTTGTTAATTTTACTATTCTGCTGTTGGATTTTAACTTTGTACCACTTTGCATTCCAAACCCCACCAGCTATATGTGGCTCTGCTTACTGTACCTCATTCCTCGTCTGAAGAAGTGTGCATGCACATTAAAGTTTACGTTCTGAATAAAACTAAGTTGGTCTTAATGGTGCAATCAACTCCTATTTCGTTCTACTACTTCAGACCAACATGGCTGCCTACTTGGCATTAAAATTGTGAGCTACTGGCATTAAAGTTGTGAGCTGCTGCATAAATTAAGTGTACTTTGGGGTCATCCTTCCTGAGCTAAGACAAAATGTGTGAGCTGGAGGCTAAAAATCTGCGAGCCAGCTCACACTAACTCAGCTTAGAGGGAACACTGATTATGTGTATTCAGATTCCCTTTCCTTTCACTTGGGGATAAGATCTACAGGGAAGTCAAAAGAGGTTAATTTTTGAAAAGAGTTTGGAGAGATGAGAGAATGGTAACAAGTAGGTGTTCTAGGGGAGAATTTCAGGAATAAAGATGAAATTACTTAAGAGAAAAGGTAAACAGTAAACAAACTAAGTGCACAGTTGAGTAAATTTCTGGCATTCATTTTCCAAGAAAACTCCTTTTAAAACCCTCTTGGGTTAGGGAGAGACTGAAATGAGATGAACAGCCAATAAAATTATTGCTTTTTTCGATTTTCAGATGAATACAGAAGTTAGTACCTTTAACTTGGATTCCTAACTTCTTGAGTGCTTCCTCCACTGACTGACTCTCCCTCTTGCGCATAAATCCATTATCTATGTGCACTGCTATAACTTGATCTTGGTTCAAAGCGCGGTTCAGTAAAGCAGTACATACTGTTGAGTCCACACCTCCACTGAGTAAAACCTACAATGATTGAGATAGAAGGAAAAAAATTGCATGTATTTCTTTTTTCTTTTTGCCTAATAGAATGAATTATAGGCTATTTCTCAATTCTTAATATTTAGCATATTATGTACTGTTTTTGTAAATTGTTTGTTATATGCATTCAATGGTCTAAATTGGATCTTTGTATGTTAGATTTATATTTTTATTTTTTATTTTCCCTCTGCTCCCTTTGTATTGGATTAGATTTAATAAAATAAAATGTACTTAAATAAAAAACCCTACAATGATTGAGATAGAAGAAAAATAATTGCATGTATTTAGTAAATACAAACATGCCATAATATTTCATATGCATTACTGCTTTTCACAGTCTGCGACATCACCAAAGTCATAAATACACTTAGGTGACTGTGCAACAAGGCAGGAAAAGTAACACACTTTTTAAAATGAACATAATTTAAAGCAATATTTTTTAATGAAGATTGCACTTGTTTAAAATAAGTGAAAGTTAAAGCATCAAATGCTGTAATTTTTAAGAATGTGGATAAATTTTTCAATATATTTAAGAACTTCCTTACCAGGACCTTTGATGAACCCACTTTGTCTTTGATTTCCTGAATGCACTCCATTTCTCTGTTCTGAACTGTAAAGGTGCCACTACACCCAGCAATTTCATAAAGGAAGTTTTTCAGCATTGCTTTTCCATTTACTGTAAGGCTAACTTCAGGATGGAACTGTGCTCCATACAGTTTTTTAGATTCATTTGCTATGGCTGAAGAAGCATTAAAAACAGAAGAATTATAACAATATGGAACACTGAGATAAAACGACTAAACTGAGGCTACTGTACTTATAAGAAGACAAGGGTCACTGAAAAAGACAATAATACTTCGAGAAGTTGAAGGCAATAGGAAAAGAGGAAGATCCAAGATGAGATGGATTGAGTCAAAGCCACAGTCCTTACTTTGCAAGACCTGAGAATGGCTGTTAACAATAGGACATTTTAGAGGACATTAATTCAGAGGGTCATCATGTCAGAAGTGACACACACACAAGAATTTATATATGTATCAGAAAGTCTTTCATATGTAAATTCAACCACTATAAAGGAATTAGAGAATTATTAATAAAAATGTGCAGTCTCTTCTTGAAAACCATACTCAAGCATACTTTCATTGAAAGTTTACAAAACAAATCCTAGCAAAAATAGGTCAAAAGAATCAGTTGAAAATTATCAAAATAATTTTTTGTAATCCTGAAACAACAGACTGATATCTAATCTTCGGTCTGTTTCCTTAATACCTTACTCAGTTTCCACTTTCTCAGTTCCCTGGGGAGAAAAGAAGTATAAAATGCCCAAATAAATGGGGATTCAAGAGGCCACAAACAAAAGATAAATAGCTGCTTGGGCAAGGAATTGAGCACTACAAAGCTCAAATTTGTTAATCTAAGACAAACAAGCAGCTGCCGGTTATGATCAAGAGTTAGCTTGCACATACCGAACAAAATCTCTGGAGACTATTTTTGTTAATAATACAAGGTTCTACAACAAAGGAATTGCATCTGTGAGTGGTAGATTAGATTGCTGCTTTAAGAATCAAGTGGATTTCCCCCCTGTTCTATCACAAACAGATTTAAGTTAAAATAATACTTGAGAAATCTATAAACTGAATATTTTCATTTATCTGCTTTCATAAATCAAGGTGTTTTTTTAAAAAAAAAAAACCTAGTATTTTTAAAGCCAGTTTTACAAAAAAAATCATAAAGCTTTCTGAAAGCTAAATTCACAAAATCCAACTTTTATGACTTTTGCAATAGGTTCCATAAGTGAAACATTTGATCAAGTTCTGAACTGTGAAACCAAATTCCAAATGTACTGATTCCAGCTTATGAAAATAAATCATTAACTTCAAAAGCTGCTTTGAATTTGACATTCATGCAGAATGACGAAGCATGTCTGCCTCCCTTTCACACTGCTACTCTAATTTAAATACTGAAGATTCATTTTTGTGCAATTTATCACTGGAAACTAAAATGATACCCACATTCTCTGTTGCAACTGGGTGGGGGTAGCAAACAAATGTTTTCCAAATCATATTTTTTTTGGAACCACCAAGTTTACAAATACACAAGTGTGTTGCAGATTTTGATCAACACATTCTCTGTAAGGATGTACTGTCAACATAAATTAAATGGTAATGGTGTACAAAATACATACCTGCTATAACATTTCCTGACTGCGCAACAACTTTGAATCCATCAGCTACCTTATCTACACTATCTCCATGGGTAAGGAGTACAACCTCTTCCTTCTGCAGCCCCCTGAGAACAAGATAACCAAATACAAGAGTAGCATTATTTTAAAAGCCATCAGCTAAAAGTGGTAAAAGCACTATTATACTTGCAACAAAGTCCTCTTTTCACCAATTAATAATATTCCCATCACCACCACGTAAGATTGCCAGCTCTGAGTTGATAAATACTTGGGAGATTTTGGCGGTGGAGCCTGGGGAGGATGGAATTTGGCGAGGGGTGGGGTATAAATGCCAGAGTCCACCCTTCAAAACAGCTATTTTCTCCAAAGGAACTGATCTTAGTCACTTGAAGATCAACTGTAATAGAGGGAGATCTCCAATTGCCATCTGGAGTTTACCAGCCCTATCATTACAGATTGAAACTCTTTGCCAAGCTAAATGTTCCAATTTCAAAACTATTAGAGTTTACCAGTGCCATTTTAATCTCCCTTCCTTTCTGTTTTTACTTACAAGTATATGCGTACCTGAACAGTGAGCAGGTGTTATCCAGAGTAATGTTGAAGACTCCATCTTCTCGAACATCTTTTTTGTGAACCGTACCCCCAAATACCTTGTTCATCATCTGTCAAAACAGAAAAGCTAATTGAATTACTACAGTCTACTTTGATTGCCACACTCCTATTTATTCCCTTTGCACTATCACTGTGTGAACATTCACCAGCAACTGGCCAAAGTATTTAACCTGTAAGAAACACAGCAGAACTTCTGATAATTTGCATCAGCATTGCAAACAGCAATGAGGTTAGTCACCCTGCCTTTGCTCTGTTCATTTGTACTGCTTCTTTCCCTGCCCCCCCCCCCCCAGTGCAGCAGTTTGGTTCACAGTCTCTCCCCTAGCTTCAACAGGTTCCTGGTACTTTAAGGCTGCAGGATGCAGGCGAAGGAAGAAAGAGATTAACATCAACATCTTCTATAATGTAATAAGAGCGCTTTCACTTTGGCAAAACTGAGCAACCTGATTGGTTGGGACTGGGTAGGACTGTGATGCATCAACCTTTGGCCCATCAAACTATCAATCAAGAGTATTTGCATGCCACTGGCTGAGTCCTCTCCTCTCTCCTGCCCAAGTGGATGTTGCTAGTTAGCAAAGCTGATTCTGTTAGTAAAAGGCAACCAACTTTCGTTCTGACAGCTACCGGCTCTCCCTATTCTCCTATTGGCTGAGCCACCTGTCACAGTGATTCACAAAGGAGAGAGAAAAACCCTTCCCTCGACTGATTGAGTGAGGAGGAAAGAAACAGCCAAAGAAAGGCTTCCCTTGATTGGCTGAGGACTCCTCCCTATCCTCCTCTGGAAAGGGGGGGAAATGGTGTCCTGTGGCAACAGACCAGATACAGAGAGAGAGATGTGGAAGGCAAGTGAGACATACAGAGAGATTGAAGTCCTGTGCTTAAGACCAACAACATTCTCAGAGATAGACTGAAAGGTATCACTACAGGCCTCTGAGGGAGAACTCATTGGCGCCAGTCTTGATTACGGCTGCCAGTTCCAGGTTGGTGGGAAAATCCTGGAGATTCTGTGGTGTTTGAGGAGGTCATAGGAGTTAGGGTTTCAGAGTTGGGTCTGCCAGACACAGGTTCTTGCTGTGGAGGCTGGCTGGGTGATTTCGGACCAGTCACAGACTTCTAGGTTAACCTGCCTCACAAGGTTGTTGTTCGGATCAGAGGGAGGGAGAGAATATGTAAGTTGCTTTGCCCACCCCGTGGACTCCTTTTCCTATGTAGAGGCTGCAGGGAGGGGGAAGGCGATGGAAAGCTGAAGTCAGAGGGGCAGATAAAGGGAAGGAGATAGGGTTGCCAACTCCAGGCTAAGAAATTTCTGGAGATTTAAGGGGTGGGACCTGGAGAGGGTGGGGTTTGAGCAGGGGTGGGACCTCAGACAGGTACAATGCCATTTCCTCCTAAGGAACCATGGTTGCTAATCTCCAGGTGAGGGCTGTAGATCATTCAAAATTACAACTGCTCTCCAGATGGTAGAGATCAGCTCCCCTTGAAGTGGAGGGGAGTGAATGCCTTCACTTGAGTGGGTGAGGAGACAGCAAGGATGGGGGAGCACTCACCCAGAGCCTCTTTCTAGAGCCTGCTGTATTTTTCTCCACAACTGGCCTTATTCCTAGTTATAAAATAAAAGCCATGATCCAAACAGCAGACAGATTTCACAAGAACTACTAGGGCAACACTGAAGTTTCAATCTTTGGCTTACTTGTTTGGAAGGAGAACTTCCCTGAATTCATTGAATTTTAACTACTCAGCAAACTTACGCAGATACCTTGGAAGGGCAGGTAATTACCATTTTCCATAGTTTCAGTAAGATTTTGCATTATCCCTCAACAGACATAGCCTCCTCTTTATTAGCCTCCCCAAGATAGGGGGGACAATTCATATTATTGTACGGTGAACTATGCAGCACTGTCTGGCCTCATCATTGGCAGCAGGCTTGTTAACACAAACAAATGCATGCCTAGAAATTTTCTATGCCCTAATTAGTTCTTTTACATTTGATCCCAGGGTGTCACTGTAATCAAGCGGCTTCTTTTCATGTGTACTGATGGAATGCATTTTACTACCACATAAATCTAGTATGTGTTTCACCATAGTTAGCACAATGCTACAATGTGAGCCATGTACTCGGATCTCCTGGCACATATACTCTGGAGATTTCCCAAGCATTTCCTCTGGAGGAACAACAACTAAATTCCCATACCACTTTTAAATTCCCCTGGTTATAAGAGGGCAATTTTAAGTGAGACTCACAGGAAAACATCTGGTACATATTTTTTGTCACCACTGAACCTAGGGGACATTCGTTTCTGTACATTTAGGTCTAATTTGCACAAACAGTAAAGGAAGTGGTAAATCTCTTCCTAGATTATAGTATTTCAGAATTCAGGTGAGGATTCATATCACAGAATGTTCTCCCATATTAAAAAGCAAACCAATCCCTGCACATGGAACTAGAATTCTAGGTTATAGTACTTCTATCTGGCTCTTACTTTTTCTTGGTTCAAGAAATTTCTGCATGGAGAAGCAAACTATCATGTGAACCCATACCTGCAATCTGAACGACTGCAGCTCAAACACAGGAGTATCAATGAGTGCCTGTGTACAATTAGTCATGAAAGTAATGTAGATATATGCCTGCATTTGACATACAAATAATTAGTATCCCAGACTTCTGAAGCCCAGTTCCTTAGTGAGCTGTATTATAAAGTAACCAGATGACACTATTCCACTTCTCTTATTACAGTCTTCATCCAGATGCGAAAAACCCACTCATTATTCCTTCACCATCACATCATAATGGAAGATTATCTATCCTACTCAGACCACCAGTAGATCAGTCCTTTTCATCTTGGATTACCAGCTTCACAGAGATTTCCTTGCACATGTAAACATGACTATGACAGTTAGCAATTTAAAAGCCTGCTTTATTATTATTTCTTACTATACTGCATTTGAACCCCTCACAAAGCCTCACTATTTGAGGGAGTTGTGTTTTGATGATGCATTCATTATGCTTGACTGGTTCCACATTGTTACTATATACTTTAAGTAGTGGCGTTTGAGTTTGCAGTGATTAACAGAATTGGCACACCACCAACTTGTGCAAATTTACAGAAAGAGGCAGAGTTCTAGAGTGGCTAATTCTGGGTTTGTGTGCAAGAGAAAGATGAAGAGAAAATAGCAAACAAGCTGTGATGCTTCCCTTTATGGATCAACAGAGGTTTGTCATGACTTCTGAACACAGACGTGATTTCTTTCTCTTGTCTCTCCTTGCTTTCCCAGAAACCTGGATGTCTCCAGCTGACACCCAAACTCCTGCTACTCTCTCTTGTAGTTCATTAGCCTTTTCCCAACATCCACTTCCTACGGAGAACAGAGGTGGCTTATCTTCTTGCCAATTCCACCTTTTGCCCCAATTCAGTTGCTGCATGTTTTTGTTTTGTAATACTTTATTTGCTTCTCTTCTTTGTCCTACTCTTCATTATCTTTAGTCACCTTCTTATGCTGGTTTTGCTGCTCTGGCAGTGCTGCTAAGTAACTCTTTCTGACTTCATATGTTATAAATTCACACTATCATACAATTCATATAGTTTTATTTTTCTGCAAAGGGAATCACACACCCAATTCAGTCATCTCCATTTTCACTGCTTATTCAAACTCTCTTTAATCTTCTTTCTGGTCCCACTCTGCTTGTTCTTTCATCCTCCTTGTAATTTAAACTCTCCCCCAATATTTTACTTATGTCTGTTATTCACTTTTCATTATATACCCCCCTTTTTCTGGCTGTAAAATTCCTGCTACCATTTATTCTCTCTTTTTTCTCCTGTGCCTGCCTTTGATCTTGGTTTTTTTTCTTCAGCTAAACTTATCACTTATCTTTTTGGTTCTCTGTCAGTTTTACTGGTCTTTTTGGTTCTCTGTCAGTTTTACTGGATTTGGGGTGCGATTCTAGCTTGCCTCCTCTTAGTGCGCTCTGGATAACACTAAAGAGCTAAAACTTCAGGCTGCCAGATAATTGTAGGCTCTCCTGGCTACTCTGGACATTTGGAAACAATCAAACAATCTTGGGACGACTTGACAAGGGGTATAGGAGACTGCTTCTGAATCTTCCAAATGAATATTGAGGATATAAGCAAGTCTAAATGCCAATACCTGTCGCAAATCTTACTGGCCAATAAAATAGATTTAACTCTTGTTCAATAAACTCATCTTGATAATGAAAATCAAGCCCTCCTCAAAGTGAAAATTGTGAGATATGATGCTATTGGCATCACATACCATCATACCTACAGCACAGTGATTTATGCCTGAAGCAACACTGAACATTTGAAGCTGGTACTGAACAATGTCCACAGTGACATCCACACAATTGTAGTAAAAGTTGGGGAAGTACATATTGTCAATGTTTAGAAACCTTTTACAGTTTCAAGGCCAGTACATGTCCTATCAACCTACCCTCATCCTTCTGTATATGCCAGTGACTTTAACAGCTACCACGGAAAGTGAAGATACACGGTTAATGATAAGAAGGGTGAAGCACTTGTCAACTGGGTTGAAGAACACGCCTTACATCTTATTTTCGACACTAAAGACAGAGGCACCTTCAGATTAGTGGCATGGACTAGAGAGTCTAACCCTGATTTTACATTTGTTTCATCTGACCGAAGAAGTTAGTCCTTGCTTATATCCAGACATGTTCCTGAGGCTTTCTCACAGTTTTCTCATGTTCTTGAGGCGTTCTCACAGTCAGCATCAACCTGTAACCCTCAAGCTAGGAATCCAAATACCAGTTAACAGTTTTTTTTCCAAGATCATGATGGAACTTTAAGAGTGTGAACTGGAAAGGTTTCAGAGAAGATCTGGGTCCCTCCAGCACATAACAACTACTGCTGATTCATTGGAGTTGTTACACCTACAGCCAAAAGCCACATTCCTTGAGGATACTGGAAAGACTATATTCCAGGCTGGAGCAATCAGAGTGAGAGGCTGTATCAAAATTTCCTCAACAGAAAAGACCCAGAAATAGCAGTTTAAATACTCCATGAACTCGACGCTGCTTGTAGACAAAATGGACCAAAGCAACTGCAAATCTGGATTTCTAGCTTCTGGTAGGAAAGCCTGGTGCCTGTTGAAAAAACCAGGTGTAAACCCAACTGTGCTCTGAGAAAATCTGAAGGTAACATCAAATCAAGATTAAGAAGTAACTCCAAATTTTGAAATACACCTTCCCTAAAGACTGTGAGCTGTCAGGGATTTCAGTGCTGATGAGATTTCCAAGGAGCGGAGGGCATCAGGCTTTGACTGCTTCCATAATGAGTTCTTGATGAACAGTGGCACACTCACTAAAAAATGGCTTGCAAAGTTTCTCACTGACATCATAAGAATAGGAAGACTCTCAGAGGAATTCGAGAAAGCAAAGATAGCTGCTATTCTCAAACCTGGAAAACCAATACACCTGGCAGAAAGTTACAAACCTATTTCCCTCCTGAGCTTCTGTTATAAACTCCTCAAGAGGCTAACACTGAACAGAATCAGTGACAGAATTAATCAACATGTCCCTATAGAGCAAGTAGGATTTAGACCCCATTGTAGCTGACAAGACCAGGTTCTCAGCAAGGCAGGGTATTAGTGCTGATATCTTAAGATGCCTCTAAGATATCAGCAGTTTTCGTAGATCTAACTGCTGTTTAAGACACAGTCTGGAGAGACAGTCTGCTGTATGGGTTTTTACAAATTAGTCTACTGTACAGGTTTTTACAAATTTTTCCCTGCAGAACACTATTTCAACTCCTAAAGAGCATGCTGAGTGACAGAACTTTCTGAGAAATTAAGAGTCAGTCAATCTACAATCTACAAGCGGAAGAAACTGGATAATAGTCTGCATACCCATTGAAGTCTTGAGAGAACAGATATGGATTTAAGCAAGGCACAAAATCCAGTAAGCAAACTACTCTAATCAACAGCCTAGGATGAGGATCTCAAAGACATCCTATAGAATAAGTATACCCATTGTATCAACTTGGTTACATATTTTATACTATGATATGTTTCCTGTGTGTAACTCTGCCATATGATAAATAAATGCTGCTCCCTTCCCTCTGTCCCTCACATTGTCAGGTTTCTAGTGTTCCACCTTCTTATTTTATGTAAGCTGTTCGCTTTCCAGTTTTTAAAATACTGTACGTCTTTTCATCCCCCCAGTGGTATGATTTTCTTCTGTCCTACAGTGTCAATGTTATGATGACAATATACAGTATGAGGTATTTCTCTAACTTCCTTCACTCTCTTCTTACAAATATGTTACAGTTAATTTTTCTTGAATGTTTGATCATTACTTTAAAATACCTCATGAAAGAATTTATTGTATTTGCTCCCTAAACCATTAATTTCTCTCCACTACTACTACTACTACTACTACTAATAATAATAATAATAATAATAATACTTTTTATTTATATCCCGCCCTCCTCGCACAAGCAGGCTCAGGGCGGCTCACAACATATAAATGCAATACAATAAAATCATACATAGCAATAAAATCATCATAAATCAATTTACAGATTATATTAAAATTAACATTATGGTGCTATAATAGGTCTTTCATAAGTTCAGTGGCAAAAAACATATCCAGCGGCACCATCTTAACTTAGTATAGGTGAAGGCTATTTTGAAGAGGTAGGTACCACAACTGTAGCCAGAAGGGGGCACAGGGTTGGTGCCCCCTATAGAATCTGCAGTACCCCCACCCAATCTTCACTAATCTTTCAATTTCTTGGAATATTGGGGCTTGACACAAAGATTGGGTGGGGGTGCTGCAGGTTCTATAGGGATCACCACCCATGTGCTCCCCCACTGGCTATGACCCTGACTGGCAAGATAACTGAAAAGAGAATATTAAAAATTATTGAAAACTAAGAAGCTTGCCCCCCCCCCAAAAATAGGATAAGTTATTATGGGCCATAATAACAAAAAAGGTACACTGACAAGGTAACTCATCAATGTTCTCTGAACGTGCCTATCTTCTTTCTTGCTCTAGTTAAAATGCCCCACCCCATATTGCTAAAACTTGCCACTTTTCCTCTATTTTATGGCAGGGGTCCCCCAACCATGGACTGCTACCATGGACAGGTCCACAGCCTGCTAGCAACCAGGTCATGGAGCAAGAAAGAGGCATTGCACCATCCCTACCTGCCCGGGACCCAGGCAGACGAAAGAGGCAGCATGGCCTCACTCAGATGATTGGCGGGGGTCATTAAATAGGAGGGGGAGGCAGATTGACCTTCTGCTGGCTGGCTACCTAGGGGGAGGCAGCATAAAAAGCCCCAGGCTCCCCCCCATTTAAAGACCCCCATGGTGTCTGAGTAGGGGGGAGCCTGGGGTGACTGCCCCCCCCATACCGGTTCGTGGAAAAATGGTCTTTCACGAAACTGGTCCCTGGTGCCAAAATGGTTGGGGGGCACTGCTCTATGGGATGTCTTTGAGATCCTTATCCTAGGATGTTGATAAGTTTGCTTACTGGATTTTGTGCCTTTTAATTTAAATCCATATCTGTTCTCAAGACTTCAATTTTTCTTTCTTCTTGCTTTAAACATATCACATCTCTCAATTTTTTCTTCATTAGTTTCCTCTTATTAAACCTTTTTTTGATGTTAAAGCACTTTAATAGTCTCTTGCACCTTGCCAATATTCACTGCTTTCTTTCTATTGTCTTTGTTGGTTCCTATATTAATAACACTAATCTTCTTACCAGGCCTGCACTTCCTTGCATCATTTACTGACTGCATGCTTCTCTTTCTCTGGTTCCCTTACACATAGAAATGTCCCCTTTGAAAAATTTGGCAGGCCTCCTTTGTCCACACTTAATAGATGATTAAAAACGCATTTATATCTTATATTCCATTCTTCATGTTCTATTTTTATTGTTTTATGTTAGACCTATTTGAGGGAGTATAACTTTTTCTTCCTTTCAGTCTTGTGAACTAAACCTGCAAAGTCCTCTCCCCACCATTTGCCCATTCATGTCACTTCGTATGTTTAAACTGGATCATCAACATTGGGGCAGGAACACATCTATTTTATTCATTTCAGCACCTTGTAGGCTTTCGTACTTCAATAAACGAAGCAACAATGATGATGATGAAAGAAAACTTCTTTTTGCAAGAATTAAAATTGTCCCTAGTATCTTGATAATACTTCCAGACCACAAATAAATGTCAGAGCTTAAATAAAGTACTAAAACCTAAGCACTTACTGCCATAAAAAGGCTGCAGTAACCTCTTTTTCAAAATTATGTAAGTATTCCAGACAAATAGCCACAAGACTCAGACATTCATATATCACCACACAGCACACCTCTGTGCATAACATACAGCAGTAACCTCTGCAGAAACCTTGTGTCCACACATAGGTGGTACCTTGCTTGACCAGAGTAACAAGTTAATGGACAGGGAGAATTTAAGTACTACATACGATCTGCATACAAGAGGGAATACATCATTTCTCAGTTTCTTCAAAAATAAACTGTCACCATTTGCTTATTTCTACTTCCAAAACTTATGTTTCACACATTTTATTGCTATAGCCAACTATGCATAAAATAAATCAATGCCAGTAGTTTGTTCTTAAGCTGATGACATATGACAAAACTATTAAAACAATATTTGAAGATTTGTAACTAGCACCTGCATGCCATAGCATATTCCAAGAACTGGTCTGCCTATTGTAAATATTGCTGGGTCGAACCAGGGTGCATCTTCTGCATAAACAGAATTTGGTCCTCCAGATATGATGATAGCCCTGCAAAGGAAACAGATTTTTTAAAAGTAAGTTCTTTAAAAACAAACACACACCACTTTAACAAAAGTTATTTTAAACTTCTACTACCAGAGAACATTTATCAAGGCAACAGAGCAAGCTTCCTATTCATATTCACATCTTGATCCATAAATGTCTGCCATACTGGCATAACAAATGGTCCAGACAAAACAAAAAAAAAGTTCATTTGCACAATTTGTTCTTCATGCAAGCCATCATACAAACTACTGGCTTTAAAACACAGGTTTTCAAAATAAGCTAATACGTAATTATTCTAATTTCATTTTAGCTTCTAAAGAAATTATATTTGATCTCATTTTTTTTAAAAAGATTATTCTTTGTCAAGTATAGCTAGTATCTGGAGGTATTGACACTACACTGTAGAGCTCCAACATACATTTTACAGGTAGCCTTTGCCACATTCAGTGCAATGAGATGGAGTAGAGTTCCAATTAAATTAAGTAAGCAAATGTTATTAGGATGATAGCTGAGATTTCCATAGCCTTCACTGTTATCATTCATGACTATTTGACTTTCACAGTGGAAGAACCTCAAAAGAAGACGAAAGAATCATCAACTCTGATGTCCAGTTTATACCTTATCTAGCAACATAAAGATTATCCATCTGCCCACATGATTATGGTAGATCATGTCATTAGACACCGTATGGCAGGCAGATAAACCTTCCCACAAAGCAAACAGTAGCCATTCTCCTCCAGTTTATGCTCCAACAGAATCTCAGATAAACATTTAATTAACTGATATAATTTATGTTCCATACAACAGACACACTCAAGATGGCTTTCAAAAAATGTTAAAAATTAAACCACTTAATACACAACTGAAACACTACAACAGATCACTATAACAGAGCACAAATCACTGAATTCTTTGCCACAGTGACTAAAGGAAACGTTCATATTAAGAAGCAGTAAGCTGGTGAATGAGTGCTAAGGGGCAATATATGGGGAGGGGCTCAATCTCTATGACCTGCTGTCTGTTTGCTCTCCAGAGCAATTGGTTGGGATGTTGGACTAGATGGACCAGTGGCGCTTATTTTTTTCCAGTTACGTTCCACCTAAAAAAGACTGTCATCATCTAAAAAAGATCAAAGCTGATAATATACACCAACCTCGCCATACATAAGATCTTAAAACGTGGAATCATATGAAAATATCCTACCAAGTAATACTTTACACATTTATTTGTCTTTTAGACTGAGGAAAATAAGACAAAAGAGAAATATTTTCAATAAATAAAATCAGTGATTTGACCTATTTAAGATATTGCCATGTTTTATTGTCCTTAATACTTATTAAAATTGATTTCAGGTTTACCATGCTGTTACTCAACAGCTTATGAAATACTGTAGCTTCTGTTTGCCGGGAAGTGTACTTACACTGTTCAATAACAAAAACAAGCAGTGCTCTGCCTCCGCAGGCACATGGATCTATTGTCCACACACTGCTCATTTCGAGACTGATGTCTCACTTAAACCAGAAGTTACACAGGCTTGAAACACAATTCTTGAGGCAGCTAAGAGATCAGTACAAGCTTATCTTTAATAGGAGAAAATCTCAATGGGTAGGAATGAGCTTTTCAGAGAACAGCAGAGGAATTCTGACTTTCCTGAGGGCTCTAAGGGCCTATTTATACAATGAACTGAATCAAGTAGCAAAGCTTTTCCTGGGCAGGATGCCGGGGGTTGCATGGTTTGTATATTCTCCCATGAGGGGGAAAAAAACATTGTAATGCTGTACAAAGAAAAACAGCATGTCAGAGAAACGGGTTCTAGCTTACCATCTCTCTGATGCACTAACCTTAAATATACAGCCATTCCCTGACACACACCCCCAACCAAAACCCCCCCTTGAATTATTGCTGTCCTCAAAAAAACCTTCACTACTTGGGTCTCCTGAAACTGACCCTTGGGGATTTCTACATATGCCCTTTTGAAACTCATAACTCCACAGCTGTTGCCTGCAGTGTTCTCTCTAAGCTGAGTCAGTGTGAGCTAGCTCACAGATTTTTAGCCTCCAGCTCACAGATTTTTGTCCTAGCTCAGGAAGGATGGCCCCAGAGCACAATAATTTATGCAGCAGCTCTCAACTTTAATGCCGGTAGCTCACAGCTTTAATGCCAGCAGCTCACAAAGTAGAATTTTTGCTCACATGACTCTGCAGCTTAGAGGGAACATTGGTTGCCTGCTGAGCTCACTCCTACCCTACACAAATTCTCTACTAAATTTACAATCAAATGGTGAAGTGTTTCCTCCAACAGTGTCAATTCAAGCTATGTGTAGACAACTGTGTATTTAAAACATTCACTACTATTTCTCACCAAGAATGTAAGTGCCATATGAAAGAGCCTTATGGAAACCAACCAGGGAGCTGGAATAGGTGGGCAGAACAGCGGTTAGGCAGTACAAGTCATTGTTTTCTGCCTTTCTTTTTTGCTTGTCTACTCTAGGTTGCTTCTTGTCTCCATGTTTGTTCATTGGCAGTATGGCTGAGCTAAATGTTCACATGAAAATATTTTTAACACAAATGGGGGCTTTTGAGAGGCAAAGTATCTAATCTCTTGCTCATGTCCACCCTTGCTAGTTTTCCTGATCTACTGATCAACACTGTCATTTTATTATTTTTTTACATCAGAGCTTCCATCCCACTTCCTGATTGTAAGATCCCAGCAAACTGCGAACCACACAGCAGGAGGGCATAATGATGCCATGAAGAGACTATTTCTAAAGCATGATATCGCACAGGGAGGGCAGGGAGCACAGGCTCTCCCTTGTTCCTAAAAATCTGCTGAAGAGGCACATTTTTGCAAGTTGAGAAACTGCTCCTAAGAACCTCAAAAACCTTTTTCCTACTAACAATCACACTTTATATTAATATAAACAATCAATGAACCAAGAACTTTTGTGACCGAGCAAATCATATGAGTGTATAGACTAGAGTGAATAGACTGGTGGCTTTCTCTTTAGAGGTTTTAAAAGAGAGCCTAGATGGCCATCTGACAGCAATGCTGATTTTGTGAACTTAGATAGATTATGGGAGGGAGGGCAAGAAGGAATGCATCAGTGCTAAATTGTAGTTTTGCCATCTTTGGGGCATGGATAATTGGGGGTGGGGGGGAGCTATCTGTGAATTTCCTGCATTGTGCAGGGGGTTCGACTAGATGATCCTTGAGGTCCCTTCAAACTCTGATTCTATTCTGTCATTCTAATATGGAAATTCTAAATTCCTTAGCACTATTTTCTCTGTTTTTTGGATTCCCAACACTGAAAAAAAAATTCATTTCTGGTCATATACATTATTTAGTTACTTACTGTCTGTAATGTTCCAGTTGATAACCAGAGATTAAATGTTAAATATCTATTAAATGAAGCAAATCTTTGTTTTTATTTATATCTTGCCTTTCTTGCCAATGGGAACCCAAAGTCCCTCTCCTCCATTTTATCCTCACAACCCTGCGAGATATGTTAGGTTGAGTATGTGGCTGGCCCAAGGTCACCCAGCAAGCTTCCGTGGCAGGTGGGGATTCAAACCTTGGTTTCCCAGATCTTAAGTCTGACAATGCAACCACTACACTATGCTGGCTCCCAGGCTGTTTTTAAATCTCTGTTAGCTGAATCTGCTTCCGAATATGTTTTTATATAGTCATAATTCAAGTTTGCTCAAGACATGCATTTGATTGTATTTATAACAAAACAGAGACCGCAATATCAATTTTTTCTAAGAAAGAAATCTCTCAGAAGAAAGGCATACAAAAGACATAATCTTTCCTGTACATATATTGGAAGCGAAAGCAACCGTTGTTATACAATCTTGAAGAACACAAACAGGCATGTTTTAAAGGTGGAAAAGACTTGGTCAGTTAAAGGACAGAAGGAAGAAGATAGAGAAAACAGTGCTGTGATGGCAACCCTATTACATTTTTTCTCTGTTATCCTTTGTTCCTGTTTCATTAACAGGCCAATAACATTAGAGTGGACTGGACATTGTAAATAAAGTGTGCGCTCCTGCAGGAGCAAAGCACAGTCATACTACGGACTCAAGAGATGTCTGTATTCCAGACCCACCACCTGAAGACATATTCATTGCATTACTATTCTCATTGAAATGCAGTCTGTATGCCTACATTAGTCATCTATATGTACTAGTTTGCCACTTCACTGGTGGAAGCTCTTCTACTAATGGAAAAAAGAACAAAAACACAAGTGGTACTTGACTTACATGAAAGCCAAAGACCAACTGATGCATAGTTCTAAAGAAACACCACCCATAGAACTGTAACTCTGAAAGGGAAAAAATGCTGCTGCCCCTGGAGCTGCTGTATTTGCAGATTTCTGATCAGCAGAGCTTTCATGGGTGTTGGAGAACAGCAATGAGAGCTTGCATATCACTGCTGCCTACAGTCAGGTGCTGAGTTATCTGACAAGCAATCTGACTGAAAATGGATCTAGAGAACATGACTACAGATCTCTAGCAACCTAGAAAGGAGGAAATGGACAAAGCCAGGTTCCTGTTGCTGATCTTCACTCTGACCTAGACCACCTCCTTAAGTTTACTATCTGTATGCCACTATACTTGGAAACACATGTGAGTATGGCTCACGGTACTTAACCCCAAACCACTAAATTCTTCCCTGTCACCAAAGCCTGGGGCATTCCAGAACTGTAAGAACTTTTCCTTTGGACATTATGGCAGTCAGTGCTGAACCTCCATGTAGATAACTCAAGGCTTCCAAAGTACATACTGAGATGAGAGAAAACAAAATATTAGAATAGTGATTTGACAGCCCAGTGACGTAAGGTAAATAAAGGCACTGTCCAAGTCCTATTCCAAAAGTACCTTTAAAAAAAATGGTCAACACAGAGATAAATCTTACCGGAATCCCTGTTCTTTGATGGCAAATGCTGGCGTTTCCAAAGGGAAGATCTCCGACTGGACAAACAATTCTCTCACTCTGCGATCTATCACTTTCCCATACTGAGCTCCAGCATCAAGTATGACTACAGCTCCCTCGTAACGGCAGAGACCATCCTTGAGATCTTCTCCGGTATTCTCCAACTGTGAACATTATTTAAATAAGCACTTTATCATAAACAGATTATCAGAGAAAAGGGAGGACAGAAAATCAAAGCAAGTCTTTTAAAATGAGCACTAGCTGGGAAGTTAATTATTAGCAATGCTTGGGATAGACAGCATCTTACAGTGTCTTAGTATAGACACAGTCTTTCAATGTAATTAATAAATCCCTGTAAAGAACTTATTGTTTACAATGTTTTATTTTATGTTGAAAGTGTCTATACCAATTTTTTTTTTTAAAAAAAAAATTATTATAGCACCCTACATAGTAACTAAGAGGCCCATGGCGCAGAATGGTAAAACTGCAGTACTGCAATCCTAAACTCTGCTCACGATCTGAATTCGATCCCAGTGGAAGCTGGGTTCAGGTAGCTGGCTCGAGGATGACTCAGCCTTCCATCCTTCCGAGGCCGGTAAAATGAGTATCCAGCTTGCTGGGGGGAAAGTGTAGAGGACTGGGGAAGGCAATGGAAAACCACCCTGTAAAAAGTCTGCCGTGAAAACGTTGTGAAAGCAACATCACCCCAGAGTCAGAAACGCCTGGTTCTTGCACAGGGGACTTCCGTTACCTCCTTTTTTTTTTTATACACAGTAAGTAGTGAATATATGAGAAACCACTCCAGAATAGCAAAGTTCAGCAGATCATGTTTACTGCAAACAATACTAAACATGAAGTTTTTAATTCTTTTGTGCTTCCCTAGGCCTTCAAACCACCTTTCCATTTGCTAACCCATGCCCTGGAAGGACAGGACAGGTATTTCTGGAAGTTGTGCACAGCAAATCTGAAGAATCGCTTTTGCCTTACAGCCAAAGTACAGAAAACAACAAAAATTTTGCCTTATACAGATTCTTGCTATGATACATTGTGGAAGCCAAACTTCCACAATGTAGCAAGAATCAGCAGCTATCATTGCCATAAAAACACTGCCAACTTCTGCTTAGCAGTTGGTAAAAGATTGGAGGTTCACAATATTCAAAAAGAATGAAGGAGTTTGCAGCTTAACAGCTCTTTAACAGTCAAATATATGCCTATAACCTCCAAGCAGTAGTGTGTTTGTTTGTTTTTGCTGCTACAGGAAGAGATGACATAAGCTCAGGGAAGGGAACAAGTATGGTCAGCAGAGAGCAGGCTTGTAAATAGCCATGCCTCAGGCAAGTTTCTAGACAAACAGGTGAGGAAGTTTCTGTAAAATAGACTTTATTGTACAAAAAAACACTGTTTACCAAACTTTCCTCCTGCCAGAAAAGAATGTTAAAACAACTGAAACATATTCATTTGTTTATTTTATTATTAAACTTATATCCCACCCTATCCTGCAAGTGGGCTCGGAGCAGTTCACAACACGTACAAAATATTATAAACTAGATTTTAAAACAAGACGGCAATTAAAACGAAGACAACTGTTTCAAGGCAGTCCATCATGCCTAGTTAGTCAGATAATAAATTACTGTGAGCAGGGGAGGTCGAGAGGGTTGAACGTCCGCAGCCTCAGCCAAAGGCCTGGTGGAACAACTCAGTTTTACAGGCTCTGTGGAACAGTAATAAGTCTAGCAAGGCCCTGATCTCAGATGGAAGTATGTTTCACCAGGCCAGAAAAAGCACCTTGCCCTGGCTCTGGGTTGAAAAAGCCCTAGCCCAAGTTGAGACTAAATGAATGTCTTTCAGACAGGGACTACCAGTAGATGCTGATGTGCAGAGCATAAGGCTCTCTGGGACACATATGGGGAGAGACAGTCTCATAGGGATGCTGGTTCTCCAAAAGCAGACAGGTGGACTTCCGAGGGGAACCCACTCCACAAAGTTAGGGCTACTGTAGAAAAAGTTCAAGAACAGGCAACAAGTTGTTCTCACCAGCCTGGAAGATGGCACAAGAAGTAAAGTGTAGAGAGGCAGAGGAGGATGCTTTTTCAGGTTATACCATGAATGACTCACTGCCAGCTAGGTTTGTTCAACCCTAGCAACTCTTTACACTTGGCCAAAACTTGAACAGGCTGTATCTGCACCCTCATGCAGCATAACAAGCGGTGCTCATGGAGGCTGTATCAAAATGCAGAACCCTGCCCACATATTACACCACTAAGCGCTTAATGCAGAAAGCGGTGTGGCCTGTGCAAATTTCCATAATCCCCACCCATGTAGTAAAAAGGCAATTGTGATTCAAAGCATGCCAGAGCTGTATTGCAAAGCCTTCTAGAACTTATCTATGCACCAAACAGAAGATCAATATGGCTCTTTAGCATGGAGGGCATTTTCAGACACTAGAGTGTATTATGTTTTATTCATCCTTTAATAATAAATGTTTAAACCTTCTGGTTCTGATTGAAAGATTTTAGTCATTTATTTAAAATGGCTTATAAAACCATCTTTCTCCTAGGAATCTAGGCCCAAGGAGGGTAACAAAATTACACAGAATTAAAGTGATAAAAATACAATTCAGTCTTAGGCTGAATTTCTAGAACAGCTGTCATCTAAAAATTGCACACTGCTCCCCTTCTATGAAACTGCAAATGTCCTTCTAAAAGGTTCAGCTTTTTAGGCCTTGCTCATCAGTTCAGGAAGACTATCAGGGCAGAAGGGGAAAAACCCGAAATCAAAACACATCTGACTCCACTCCATTATAAGAGGGACTTATGTAATGAACTTGTGTCTTCAAGCTCATCTGCCAGTGATTCAGACAGTGAAGTTGATAAAAAGGCAAAACGGAAAAAACAGGCAGCCCCTGAAAAGCCTGTAAAGAAACAGAAAACCGGTGAAAGCTCCAAAGGTGCAGCTCCCTCCAAACAAAGTAGCAACAGAGATGAAAACATGTTTCAGATTGGTAAAATGAGATATGTCAGTGTGAGTGATTTTAAAGACATAGAATAAATGGAGCTGCAAGGCATGAACATTAGGTGTTTGAGGGAGGGAGGGAGCAGGGCCGTAGCCAGTATTTCATGCTTGGAGGGGCCTGCAGCACCATTTCTTGTGGGGGGGGGCAGGGGGCCACCTGGTTTGGCCCTAAATCCTTTCTTTCCTTCTCAAGTAAAGTGAGAGCCCCCCCCCCCATTTTCTAACTAGCTGCAAGTAGGCTTCTTCCCCTGCTTCCCAATCTGAAGCCCCTACAGTAGCAATGCTGCACTTGTTCAAAGCAGCGGCAATTGGTGGTGAACAAAGAAGGCAGACTGGAGGCCCTTCAATGGAGAGGCCATACAGATAGAAGGGGGGGGGGGGTTGAATGGAGTGGCCTGGCCCGCTCTGGCCCCTACTGTAGCTATGGGCCTGGGAGGGAGAGAAATAGAAGGAGGAGGTAGAGGTGGAAAGAAAGCAACTTTGAATGCATTCTCCAAGCTGCCAGCTGGCTTGGATAAGTGATTTAAAGAGAGAAATGCCTTTTCTAAGCTGGCCAACAGGGTGCTGGGGGCTTTGAGAGCTGCACAATGTGTGAAAGAGCTACATGTGGCTCCCGAGCCACAGTTTGGCCACCCTGCTTCAGGGATAAGTAGGCCTTCAGCTAATGATTTTTTTTATCTTGACCGATTCCTCACTAGTAGTTGCTCTGTCCCCAGGCTTCTGCTTTCTCCAACTCAAGTGATTGATTCCCAGTTGCTGCACAGATACATTTTGATACGCAGCTCCCTCAATTTCCCTTGCAACTTTCTGCTCTTGTTTTTTAGAGATCCAGAAGCTGCGAGGGGAAGTGGAGGGAGCTGCAGATAAAAATGTACCCCTGCACAGCAACTGGTGAGGAACTGATAGCCTGAATGGGGGAAGGCAGACAAACTTTACTACCATGGTAAATACAACTCAATTGTACACTAAGTGATTGTTCATAGAAAAACAATAACTCGCACTGGGTCATTCATGCCATATAAAAAATACAAATCTTTGAAACATATATAGAGTTTCTCTTCTAGGGTAAATAACACCTCTGTGAGACCAGGTCATACAAAAAAAAGAATTTAGGGGATTAAACTACATCTTTGACCACTTCTACAATTCAGATGCAGTTGAACATATGAAGCTGCCTTATACTGAATCAGACCCTTGGTCCATCAAAGTCAGTATTGTCTTCTCAGACTGGCAGCGGCTCTCCAGGGTCTCAAGCTGAGGTTTTTCACACCTATTTTCCTGGACCCTTTTTTGGAGATGCCAGAGATTGAACCTGGGACCTTCTGCTTCCCAAGCAGATGCTGTACCACTGAGCCACCGTCCCTCCCCTTCCTGCAAATGCTATTTTTTAAACATTTAAAAGATACCGGCAATCTGATCACAGCCTTGTCTAGTTTGGCCCCAAGGGACATATCCCAATTAGAAGAGCACCTGAAAGGGAAACTTTAAACTGTCCTTTTAAACTCCCAAGTTTAAAAAGCAACTTAGGAAGGAGAGTGGATACCTCAACTGCAGAGACAGGCATGAATTGGGGGGTGGCAATACAGGACACATGCACAAGCAACAGCTTCACTACTGCCAGTCGTATTTTTCGGTCCATTGGACGCTCCGGACCATAAGACGCAGGTGCCTGGCTGGCAGACAAGGGCAAGATCGCTCCCTCCGCCCCCACCGCAAACCCAGCACTTCGCAGGGAGCGATCTCGCCGCTTGTCTCCCAGCCAGGCACGCAGGCGCTGGCGTGCTTCCCCCGCGCCTGCGTGCCTGTCTGGGAGACAAGCAGCGAGATCGCTCCCTGCGAAGTGCTGGGTTTGCAGTGGGGGCGGAGGGAGCGATCTCGCCGCTTGTCTCCCAGCCAGGCACGCAGGCACGGAAAAAGCATGCCGCCCCCTCCGCAAACCCAGCGCTTCGTGAAGCGCTGGGTTTGCGAAGGGGGGGGGGGGTGCTTCCTCTGTGCCTGGCTTCAGCTGCTGCTTATAGCAAGGGCTGGGATCGGAGGCAGCCAAGCCTCCGATCCCAGCCCTTGCTATAAGCAGCAGCTGAAGCCAGGCAGACAGGCACAGAGAAAGCACCCCCCCCTCCGCAAACCCAGCGCTTCGCAAAGCGCTGGGTTTGCGAAGGGGGGGGGCTGATTCCTCTGTGCCTGGCTTCAGCTGCTGCTTATAGCAAGGGCTGGGATCAGAGGCAGCCAAGCCTCCGATCCCAGCCCTTGCTATAAGCAGCAGCTGAAGCCAGGCAGACAGGCACAGAGGAAGCACCCGCCCCCTCCGCAAACCCAGCGCTTCGCAAGCGCCAGCTGTGGAGGGGCCGGCGTGCTTTCTCCCTGCCTGTTTGCATGGCTTCAGCGCTGATGCTTAAAGCAAGCGCTGGGATCGGAGGGCGGAAGGAACGATCCTGGCGCTTGCTGTAAGCATCAGAGCTGGAGCCAGGCAGGCAGGCGCGGGAAGCGCCGCAACGGAGGCAGCGGATCACACTCCCCCCCCCCCCGAGGAAGGTACGTATGGTACCTTCACTCCATAAGACGCACACACTTTTCCCCCCACTTTTTTGGGGGGGGGGGGAGTGCGTCTTATGGTGTGAAAAATACGGTATTTCTAACCTAGAATGTAAAGAACTTGGGGGGGGGGATCATTACAGGGATTACTATCTAGGAAACAAATGTGAGCTATCTGAGCCCTTCCTCACAAATGTTATTGGAAGGAGAAGAAAACTTGAGATGGAGAATGCTTAACCCCATCGAAGACAGAGGTCCTGTGGCTGGGCCAGGGGGATGCAGGGTTGGTATGCCAACTCCTGGCATTTGATAGTGTGCCATTAACACCTGCATCATCTGTCAGAAGCTTGTGGATGATCTTGGATGCCTCCCTTTCAATGGAGGCTCAGGTCACAAAAGGTTGTTGAATTGGCACTTTACCACCTTTGCCAGGTTAAACAATTGGCTCCCTTCCTGTCTTCCTCTGATTTAGCCACAGTGATCCATGCAACAGTTACCTCCAGTTTGGACTACTGTAACTCACTCTATGCAGGGCTTCCTTTGAGTCTGACACAGAAATTGCAGCTGGTTCAGAATGAGTTCTGACAGGAACATCTTTCAGAGCACGTATGCAACCGGTGTTCTACAAGCTGCACTGGCCCCAGATTGAAGACTGGATCAGGTTCAAGGTTTTGGTGTTGGACTTTAAAACCCTAACTGGTCTGGGACCAGCATACCTTTGGGGCCACCTTTCCTGGTATATCCCCCAAAGAACGTTATACTCTAGTGATTAAAATCTGCTGGTGATCCCTGACCCAAAGTGGGGAGGGACAGTGGCTCAGTGGTAGAGCATCTGCTTGGGAAGCAGAAGGTCCCAGGTTCAATCCCTGGCATCTCCAAAAAAAGGGTCCAGGCAAATAGGTGTGGAAAACCTCAGCTTGAGACCCTGGAGAGCCGCTGCCAGTCTGTGCAGGCAATACTGACTTTGATGGACCAAGGGTCTGATTCAGTAGAAGGCAGCTTCATATGTCCACATATGTCCAGCTGTCCTCAGCCAGGGCCAGGGCATTTTCTGCCTTGGCTCCAAACTGGTAGAACACTCTCCCAGGAGAGATCAGAGCCCTGCAGGACTTGTTACAGTTCCACAGGGCCTGCAAAACAGAGTTGTTCTGCCAGGCATATAGCTGAGGACAGCAACAGGCTCTATCTTGATGGTTTCCATCTCGGACCGGCCTCCTCCCTTTCTTCCTCTCTCCCCTCCTCCTTTCCTTCTCATCAGATAACTATACCGTATTCCTCCCCTGAGATTTTACCCCATTATTTAGCTGTTTGGGGGGATGTATTTATTTATTATGTATTTTATGGTATTTATTGTGATTATGTATTGAATGTTTTTACAAATTATGTTACCCACTTTGAGTCTGATCTCCAAGGAGAGTGGGATAATAACAATAACAAATATTATTATTATTGTGTTAATATTATTATCATAATTATTCAAAGGGTCTGGGAACATTTGCTCCTTATATAGGACTGTTTGCTTGAAACCTGTCACATGTGGGGGTGTCCACAAACAAGCACTCATCGACTGCTCACAGAGAAAACATTTAAACCATGTCATATTATTGATCACACGAATGCATTCTAAGTGCTTTCACAGAGTACAATGACCAGTAGTTGGTACAGCAGGATTGTGTAATGAATAGCATTTCAAATACTAGTGAAATTAAGTAAGCAGGAAAATCATTAACAAGCTAAGAGCTCTCTAGCATGTGAATCAGAAACCTTCTTTCAGGAAAGAACACTGCAATGGTGAAGGAAGAGGTCAGAGTAAAATTACAATAGGCCCCTTTCATCCCTTTTCAAGCTATCAGATTGTGTACATTAATTTAAATCACAAGAGTGTACACAGAAAGAAATAATCTCATTCAAGAGAAGTAAGCCACTATCTGTGGCTGATCAACCAAATAAACCAATTACACGAGAAAATATTTTACAGTCATCTCATGATTTGCTTTGCTAGCAAATTCTAAGAATGTAAATTTGAGGGAACCGGAATACTAAAAGCTAATTATAGAGTGATTAAAATGTGGAATTTGTTGCTAGAGGATGTAGTGATGGCCTTTAAAAGGGGGCTAGAAAGTTTCATGGAGGATAGATTTATCAGTGGCTACTAGCCATAGTGACTGAGGGAAGCCTCCATGTTTAGAGGCACTAAACCCCTGAATTCCAGAGCCAGGAGGCAACATTAGGAGCCTTGGCCTCCATGCCCTCTTGTTGGCCCTCCAGGGGAACTGGTTGGCCACTGTGTGAGATAAGATGCTGAATTAGATGGACCACTGGTCTAATCCAGCAGGGCTCTTCTTAAATGTTAAATAAAGATGAACGTCCACTTCTCTGTTAATTTAAGTGGAAGGGAACATCTTCCTTGCTCTGGCACTGAAACATCTCTGCTGGGTCAGCAGAAGCATCAGCCTGCATGCATCACTGCTGTATTGGGGGAAAATGGTTTTGTGGCAGTAGTGTGCTGAGCAAGAGGCAAAAGGAAGGGCACAGAGGCATCTGAGGGGGAGGAAACAGACTCATAATGCCCATCTTGTGGCCTTCAGAGCTCTGCACTGAATAAGAGGACCATGTTTCAGTGCCACATGTCGTGCTACTACATTCCACATGTGAAAGCAGCAGGTAAGAGAGCGACTCCCCAAGGCTGGAATTTCTTTAACGTCAGTCACTAAATTTAAAGTTCAGCTATAGAAAGGCTGGTTCAGATCCTGGCTTCCCCTTTTGCTTTTAAAGTACTCAGAACTGATTAACAATTCAAGACAACACATTCCCAGCACTAATCAAAGTTCACAGTCTTAAAAACACTTTAGTGAAAGCAAGCCCAATGGGGAAAAAAATTGGATTTACTACTGAGTAGACTGACTGATGATTGTTCCTAAACACTCCAGTGACCTGTTGTGTTCAGGAGTAACTTTGTGCATGCACACTTCTCTATTCAAAACAGTATCCAATGTGTTAGCTCAGAGGATATATGGTAGATATTGAAGGCCATTCATACCAGTTGTGATTCTTTACCTAATGCATTCCCAAACCCCAGTTCCCATGTTCACAAGATTATTCATTAAATAATTCACAAGATTATTTTACTCCATTTACTATGGAAAGTATTTCTTATACTTCCCTTATACAGTGACAACCAGTACTTACCTCATCAGGAACGTCACTTGTCAAACTTTTCACCTGCCAAGGCTTATTCATAACAAATACTACCCAAAATGTGGAGCTGACATGGTAAAATAACCTCCCTAAATCTCCATCAAGAAACTAGTATACATGTCTCCCCACCTGCAAACATATGTCCCTCTTTCTTCAAATGACCCCAGAATCCTTGGAGACTCTGATGGACAATGAAATCTGAGCTTCCTTAAAGGTGACATCAAGATAAAATGAGGGACAGAGAATAGGTAAATCTTCATTTGTTGTACTGAACTAATTGGGCATTCAAGCTCCTTGTCCATAAAAAAAAGAGAAGAAGGTATAAGAAGAGTCCTTTCCTTTCCTTTAATTTGATTAAAGCTTCTTGGCTAAAAGTCTTGAGCAGTCAAAAACCCATGGATCAGACTAGTCCATCTTCCTGTTTTATGCTACAGCCAACCAGTTTCAATGGAGGACCAACTAATCAACCACATACAGTCCAAAGCCTTCCCCTTAGGCTTTCTCCTAACACTGGTATTCAGAAAGTTTGCTGTCTCTGTTTACGGAGGTTCCCTTTACAACCCATGGTGATATAAACATCTATAATGTCCCTCCCCTTAATCACCTTTTTTCTTAAACTGAAGCCCCAGACTTTACTCATAGGAAGGGTGCTCCAATCCCCTTAATAATTTTGGATGCCCTTTTCTGTACTTTTTCCAGTTTTACAATATCCTTTTTAAAATATGGCAACCATAATTACTCAAAGAATTACAAAAGAGACTGCACTATCAGTCTATATAGGGACATTACAATAATGGCTGTTTTCTTTTCCTAATAATCCACACAGTGGAGTTTTCCTTTTTCACTGTTGCAGCACACTGAGTCGACATTTTCACTGAGTTACCACTCCAGCTCAATGATTCCTTGCAATCTCAGTCTTGGCCAGATGACTCCATCAGCACATATTTAAAGTTAGGATTTTTCGGTTCGAGAGCCAGTTTGGTGTAGTGGTTAAGTGCACGGGAGAACTGGGTTTGATTCCCCACCCTTCCACTTGCAGCTGCTGGAATGGCCTTGGGTTAGCCATAGCTCTGCAGAGGTTGTCCTTGAAAGGGCAGCTGCTGTGAGAGCCCTCTCGGCCCCACTTCACAGGGTGTCTGTTGTGGGGGGAGAAGATATAGGAGATTATAAGCTGCTCTGAGTCTGATTCAGAGAGCAGGGCGGGGTATAAATCTGCAATTCTTCTTTTTCTTCTTCTTCAATGTGTATTACCTTATACCTACCTACACTGAACTTCATCTGGAATGTCTTTGCCCACTCACCCAATTTAAAGAGATCTTCCGGGAGCTCTTCACCATGCACCTTGGTTTTCATTATCCTGTGTTAATTTGGTATTATCTGCAAACTTGGCTACTATACTGCTCACCCCAATTCCAAATCATTTATGAAAAAAATAAAATAAATAGCACTAGTCTTGAAAACAAGACAGCCAGCACGGTGTAGTGGTTAAGAGCAGCAAATTCTAATCTGGAAAACCAGGTTTGATTCCCCACCCCTCTTCCACATGAAGGCTGCTGTGTGATCTTGGGCCAGTCAGTTCTCTCAGAACTTTCTCAGTCCTACCTACCTCACAAAGTGGCTGCTGTGGGGATGGGAAGGGAATGTGATTATAAGCCACTTTGAGACTCTTTAAGGAAGACAGAAGTGGGGTATGAAAGCCTACTCTTCTTGTAGTAACCCACTGCTCATTTCCCCTTCATTGCTAGAACTGTCCATTATTCATAATTTCTGCTTCTTGGAGTTTAACCAATTTTAAGTCCATCTTCTTATCCTGTTACTCTGCTAAACTTACTCAGAACTCTCTAACAACATAAGAGAAGCCAAGATGGATCAGGCCAATGGCCCATCTAGTCCAACACTCTGTATCACACACAGTAGCCAAACCCAGTTGCCATCAAGAGTTCCACCAGTGGGGCCAGAACTCCCAATGTTGGCCCCCAAGCACCAAGAATACAGAGCCTCACTGCCCCAGACAGGGTGTTCCCTCTATACCTGAAGCTAACAGCTACAGATGGACCTCAGCTCATGAACTCCAAACCAGGCAAAGTCTGGTCTGGACTTCGGCTCAGGTCTGTGCCCATGCATAGTTTCTAAATTTACCTGAAACAGACATTGGGTTAACTGGCCTGTAATTCCTTAGATTCTTGGACCTTTAAAAAAATGATATATTTGTTATTTTGAGTCATCCACCACATAGGCCAATTTTAACAAGAAGTTATATTTTGGTTAGCAGATCCAACAATTTTGCATTTGAGTTCATTTAGAACCTGAAGACTTACTGGTTTTCATTTTGCTTAGTAGTCCTAGAACTTCAACTCTCATTACCTCAATTTTATTCAGTTCTTCAGATACCCTTCCCAAAATCAGCAGCTCTGATGTGGGTATGTGCCCTATGCTTTCCACAATGAGAACAGATACAAATAATTCATTCAGTTCCTCTACCATCATCAAATCTTCCTTAAGCAATCTTTTTATTCCTTTATAATTCAAAAGACTTAACTACCTCCTTGGGCACTTTCCTGCTCTTGTATATTTGAAGAAATGTTTACTGTTTGTCTTAACCTCTTCTGCAATCTGCTTGTCAAATACTCTTTTTGGCAACTTACGTTTGCAATGCCTGAACCTGTGCTCCTTTCTGTTCCCCTAATTGAGATGTTTACCTTCCAGTTTTAACAGGAAGCTTTTCTAGCTTTTATGGCTTCCTGAAATTGCGTTGTTAATAACTACACAGGCATCCTTCTAAACTTGGTGGTACCTTTCCTGCCTTGAGATATCCATCAATTAGTGCAGTTTTCTAGCTTATTTGATTCTGTGCCCTCTTTAACACAGAGAGCAGACTCCCCTCAACATATCCCTCTTGTCTATAGTTATTTTCAAGAATAGCTGCTTCTCATTGATTTCCCTTGTTCCGCTAAAAGTATTAAAGAGAAGTTGCAGTATGCCAAGCAACCAGCCAGGTCTACTTGAGAGGTTTTATTTTCTGCACCTTAAGAAAGAACCAACTTTCCCCTTTCTTAACATTCTGCAGGCCTGCCTCTCCTAGTATCTCTACACATGGCTTGAAGAAGACATACTCTATCATACCTTTTCTGTCTTTTCTTCTGATCTGAAGCATTCAAAAGATGCCAGTGCTCCCAGAAAAATACAGTGGTAGCGCCTGACTATAATGTTACATACTGCATACATAAAATCATACTCCCCTGCCCCAATCCTTAAAACTACAATTCTGTGCAAAGTAGATTTAATATGCTCAGGTGCACCTCTGTCTGTAAATGGAGGAGCATCTGTTAGGTTCCTCATCTTAAGAATAACTGAGCATGCCTTCTAACAAAAAAAGAATTTGTGTGCTGAATGATTAATGTCAAAGTAAGGGTTTGGATTTTTTAAAAAGATGTCTTCGGTGGAAATACTGAAATATGGGATTAGCATTAGACTTGACTAAGGGTGAACAAGCTGAAGTTTAAGGCGGACAAGACAAATGGTATTGACCTGAGGTGGGTGTTGTACCCCTCTGGAAAGCTCACATCCAAAGTTTGAGGCTATTCCTAGGTAGTCCAGGGGTGGCTGCCGCTAGAAGTGCTTTTAATCATGCTGATCAGTTCACTAGCTGTGCCCTGTCCTAGACAGAGGAGGCTGACCACAGTTAAGATACAGTTACACACTCTACATGGAACTAACTGCCTTTAAAGAACATTCAGAAACTACAGTTGATTCAAAATGCAACTGACAGAATGCTGATGGGGGCAAGCCAAGGGGCAGTTTCACCTGGACTGACTGCCAGTTTCTGGGCCAATCAGCATTCTGGGCCAGTTTCTGAACCTTCAAAGCTCTACTAGACAGTCATGGGTCAGGATGTTGTAAGGATTACCTCTCCCCTACAATCCCATCCACACCACTGAAGTAATATGCTAAGATCCTGCTTCATATGGTCCTTTTGAAATACAACAGGTAGCTGTAAGAAAGCCTTTTCAACAGCAGCTCTGTGACGGTGAAGTGCCCTTCCCACTTACCACATCCCCTTTTTGTTTCTACTGCATGCTGAAGACATTTTAAAGTGAGTCTTTAACTATAAACTGTTAATTCTGCTGGCTAACTATAATTCCACTGTTACTGGCATATGAGTTCATTATATTTGGATTTTGCTGGCTTTTCTTTTGTTCTTGTGCTTTTCCCCAATGTCCCCCTAAAAAGCTTTATGGGCTGAAAAATCATGATGTTTATCTTCTTCTAATGGCTTGTCTTTTTTCGTACATATTTTTGTTTGTGTTTATTGTTTTGCACAGTTTATTTGCACATTTTTATATAAACTGGGACCTACAATCCATATGAACAAGTAAGGCTGGGCTAGAAATACTTTTAATAAAGAGTTTAGGTACAGATTCTCTGGGAAGGAACCTACTAAAACAAACTTGTAGTTTTGTGACAACTTAAAGAACTAAATTAAAGAATGAATTAAAGAACGAAGTTGCAAGACCTATGAGAACTATCTTGACCAGCATATTCTCAAGAATAAAGAGTAAATCAGGAGAGGTAGACATATTATTTTAAATAATTGTGTAGAGAAACACATTTGTCCTTCAGTTTGGTATGGACAAAAAGATATTTGTCCCCAAATCAAATGTTTCTTCCACCAGTATTCATCAATGCATTAAGTTTGTGACTAGACCATTCAACCATTGATTCAGAAATATATGACAATTCATTAGGTAAACAAGCCATGGACAATCTTGTTGGGCTCATGAGCTCATGCACTCTCTCCTTCCTCCTCTTTCACCTGGCACAATAATAAAAAAGACTTTTACTTCTGCAGCAACTCATATAGATCATTGATTATACAAGAACCACAAACTGTGGTGTGTTCCCTTCTCTTCAAGCCAGGAATCCTAACAGGGATATAATCCTGACCTGGACTCTTGGTCTATCATGAACAGTGGTTCAGATGCATCAACAAACTGTGACTTTCCATGGAAGCGAAAACCATGCATTATCACAGTGCATGAGGAGATGAAAAAAAGGGGCAAGCAAGCACTTGCACATGAAGACTGCTTCACAATCCTTCAGTTCTTTTCATACCGGCTCTTTAACCCACTTTGAAGGTAAATGGATGGCTTTTAAAGTTTCATGGGCCTTAATGACAGAATGCTGTCCCGCAGTTAATGAAACCAATCCTGTCTTTCCTTCCAATAACCTGTTTTGATCAGATTTGTTTTTGTTGCACTTTATCCTTAAGGTGTGTGAAATCTTTTTTAAAATCTGCTTAACAAAGTGGGTTAAAGAGCCTGTATGAAAGAGACCTTTATGCAAAAACAAGCCATGAGCCAGATCCAGTATAGTGTGTTTACAGTGCAAGGACTTCCACACAAGAGCTCCCCACTTCCTGCAGAAGCCTCTCCCCTTTCTCAGCTTCTCCTTTCCTGCAGCTCCCCCCTTCCTGCAGAAGCCTGAAATGCCTCTTGAAATCCTAAAGGAGTGCAGGAGCAGAATTTTGGGTGCAATATGTGCTACTGTCATTATGTCTCAGTTATGCTACCAGTATAATACCTCAAGCAGCTATTTTATTTGTCCACAAACTACCAATAGATTCTGTCACACTGTATCTATTTGTTGACAGAATATAACCTTTTTTAAATATCAGATTTAACTTTGTCCAACCTTAGAAAACTTTAAACTTGTAAAACCCACAGTATTTGAGAGCGAAGAAGTGACATACTACAACACAGAGAGAGGTACCATACTATTAAAATATAAGAGAAAATGTTCCTTGTAGCTAATAGAAGGAAGAGTGTTTTACAATTAAGTTCTTGTGCTGAATAAGCTAGCTATTGGACACCATGGAAGCAAGCACAGAAGCAATTTGATCAAGCAGTTAAGCGTCCTTGCTACCCAACAGTCCAAGTGCGTATGATGATGGTTATCCCTGTTCTTGTCCCACCCACATCCCAAGCTCAAAGAGCAGTAGGAAGACAAGCAAGCTTCTGAAATCTCTTGCAGTAAAGACACAATATGCACACCATACAAGCATCCTTTAAAACACTCCTACTCTCTGAAATTGCACATAGATTTGAATTCACACTTCACACATAAGAATGTATTCAAAAGTCAGTATCGGAAAATACTTTTTTACCACCTCAACAAGCACAGTTAAAGGGGTGTTAAGTTCTCAGACTATCAATGTAAACCTATGCAGAATTACTCCAGTGTAAACCCAAAGGAAACAATGCACTTAGATTGGAATAATTCTCCATAGGTTAGTACTCTAGGGCTGGGTTCAAATCCCCCACCCTGCATGAATTTCACTTGAAGTGCAGTCCTATGCAGAGTTATTCCAGTCCAAGTCCACTGATTTCAGTTTTCAATGACTTAAGACTGGAATAACTGTGCATAGGATTAAATTACCTTTGGCCCAACTCTCAGCCTACCTCACACGGTTGTTGTGAGGGTGTGACAGGAGAGAACAGTGCACTCTGCTTCGGCCTCAGGAAAAATAAAAAGGTTACTTAGAAAAGAAAACTCACTTTGTTTGGATACAGAAAGCAGCTACTGCTTTAAAGGGAGGGGGACAACTAAACCATAAACAAGCACCAGGTTTTCTTCCGCCTTTGGGAGGAATTCAAAGGGAGGCTTTCTACAGCTCCTTTCTGAACTCCAAGCCCCACCACGTGCTGGAAGTGGGCCGGCGCTCGCCTGCTCTCCCACCCTGGCAGGAAACACAAGGGCTCTCGCCCCGGCTGGCAAGCAGAGCACGGCCGCCCCATGTGGGACAAGCGGCTGCCGCGGGAATGTGCCTGAAGGGGAAGGGGAGGGACTACGGAGCGGCGGACTTCGGGGCCGAGCTCTTGCCGCCTTCTTCCTCCTCCTCCTCCTCTCCGGGTGCCCGCGGTGGGGGAGGCGAGTGCCAGTCAGCAACCCTCTTCCCTTCCTTCCTTCCTCCCCTCCCGTTCCCATATGCCCGGCGTGGAGCCTCGTCCGCACCTCCTCCCGCGAAGGAGGGGAGAAGGACTGCGATGGCCAGACGAGCCCAGCGGGGGACCCTGAGGGGCTAACCGCGAAGAGGAGAGAGATTCACCCTCCCCACAGCGCGCCCGCCTCCGGCACTCGCGCAAGCACACACAAAGCACCCCGGAGGAAGCGGCCAGGCCATGAGCGCGGAGAAGAAACGCGAAGGGAGAGGGACGGCGCGGCTGCCTCCGAGGAGGCGCCTCTTCGCCGCCCGCCGTCACCCTCTCTCTCTCTCGCCTTGCCTTGCCTTGCCGTCCCTCCCGCCGGCGCGGCACTGACCTTGGCGTCTCCATTGCACAGAGCCATCAGAGCCGGCCGGGGGAAACACAAGCGGGTGGCGGGGGGGCCAATCCAAAGATCGCTCCGCGCTCGCTCGCTCGCCTGCCAGCCGCCGGCGCTCAGCAGAGGGGCGCTGTGAAGCAACGAGGTGCGGAGAAGCAGGCTCCCGCGGACGAGCTGCTGCTCTGCCGCCGCCGCCGAGATGAGCTAATCCTGCCGCTCCTCCCCGCTAGGAGGAGTCGGGTTTCGGGGGCCGCCTTCTTCAGCGGGCCCCACAGGCGGGAGGGAGGGAGAGAGAAGCAGGCAGGGAAGGCGAGGCAGGCGGCGACGCGCGGGGAGCCCGCCTACTGACGACCGGCTGAGGCGCCAGGAGGCCGCCGGAGGGGTTACTGTTGAGGGAGAGGGACGGACGACGAGAGAGAGAGGGAAAACAATCTCCTTCAAGGGAATGGTTGACATCAGCGAGAGAGGAGGGGGAGGGTGGTGTGGGAACGTGTGGAGGTCTGCGAGTGGGGAAAGCCCATAAAGTTCATAAATGCTCCCTCACCTTACTGGGGCTTTTGGGAAAACAGTAAGAGGGGCTTCGTGGGGTTCCTCCCTCCCCGCCCCCCAGCAAAAGCAGGGAGACCGCGGAGTAGAAGCCGTTTAGAAAGGAGGGAAGCTCGAGCGCGTTCTCGGGGTTGGGGCTGCATGAAAAGTGCCTGCCTCGGATTATGCTCTTCTCAGTTTAAAGCCTTTTCAGACGTTCCTCCAGGTAACACGTGGAATGAGAAACAGGATCGGCTGCTGGTTAGTCTTGAACCCCGAGAAGCTTTCCAACACCGAAAGTCAGGGCCAGGGTCGCAGAGGCAGTCCAGATCGCCTTCTAGGATGGATTGACTGACAGTTGAACATCGGAAGCGGTTTATCAGAGGGAGCATTTCAAAGAGCAGTGGTTTAGGTCAGCAGTGCTGGTCTTAGGTATCATCTGCTAGACAGAACAACAGAAAGTTTCTTATTTTTTCCACTCCAGTGACCTTAAGAACAGGGATTTGGAATAGAGAATGCCATTTCTAATGTGTCTGTGTATTTCAAAATCACTGCAAGGAGACAACTAGTATATCGGAGAAAGCTGGCCTACAGCTCAGATGTGCTAAGAATTAGTTTCCAAAGACGCTTTTGGAGAACATTATTAACTACTGTTTGAAGTGGTTCTACCACAGGATTTACCATCTCCATTCCCTTGCATTCATAGGTCTGGGGAACAGTGTTCCCTTTAAGCTTAGATAGTGTGAGCTAGCTAACAGTTTTTTAGCCTCTGGCTCACACATTTTTGTCTCAGCTCAGGAAAAATGGCCCCAGAGCAAACTAATTTATGCATTAGCTCACAACTTTAATGTTAGTAGCTCACAAAATAGAATTTTTGCTCAAGACTCCACAGCTTAGAGGGAGCATTGCTGGGGAGTATTTAAAATCCTGAAATAGATGGGCAAGAAGGCCATTCTTGTTAACCTTCACACATGCTCAGGGTCTCATTTAAACTGGCCCACAAGGTGAACACTATTTCCTGCCAGCACAGCAGCCACTCAGACTTGAGATCTTTAAAGTCTGTTAGCCTAATGCCTGAGGACTCATCAAAATGACATGCTAAGGGTATTCTGTGTCACACAGGCAAATTATTGTCTTCCAGTGTCATGCTTTAATTGGGGAGGGAGGGAACTGGTCCACATAAAATCCATGTAATGCCTTTTAATTAGGACCAACAAAATCACCACAGAACAATATGCAAGCTTTCAAACTCACCAGAACTCTTTATCAGGCTGGACATTACAAATTTTTTAAAGATACAACTCTGCACAATAGATTTTCCAGGCCATGATGTTAAGGTCTGGTCTTGCACATACCCTGTGTGAGATGCAAGCAGACAATTAGCTGAACTCTGCTGCTTACATTAAATGGTTTAAGTTGATCCTAAGGCCAACAAATGCAAGAGAAGGAGATGTTAGAGCCCCAACATGATAACTTAATGTACCACTTCAGGGGAATAGCTGTAAAATGAGGTGCTATTCTGGCAGTGTTGTTATGCATACATCTTTAGCATGCCAATGCAAAGCATGCTTGGACTACAAATCTCTGGCTAAAGTTGTGTATGAAATTCAATGAGATGCTGGCTGTGTGAAAAAGGATGCAGATGTACCTGCCAGCAGGTTGCTGAAACCTGGCCTTAGCCTGTATAGAAAAGAATTTGCTCATTGTCTTCTGTGACAGATAATTAAGAACTTGGTCTGGGAAGGAAGTTGGAATGAACTACAAAGCCCTAATGCCCAAGGCTTAGCCTTTGCTTTCTGTGGGGTGTATCTGACTTTTCAGGGGTGTCAAGCTCATTTTGTTATAAGGGCCGAATCTGGCCCTTATTGGGCCAAGATTAGGTAGCAGAGATATAAACTTTATAAAGGACACAAACACAATTAAAGATCTTTTTTAAAAACTTGAAACATACTTAAAACATTAGCACTCATTGGTCTTAAAGGTGCTTCCTTTGTATCTCTCCCATGGAATCCAGGGAACTGGGCAAAGGAAGCTCTGGCTCTTTCCTTCCTTCCCCAGGGGACCAGGAGGGGGAGCACCCTCAGTCAATAGAAGGAAGAGAGGCTTGGATCAGTAGCTCTGCTATACGATTAAGAGAGCCTGGCCAAGGGAGCAGCCTCAGCCAGTGGAGAAAACAGAGGCTTTGCTCTGTAGCTCTTGTGTGATTGAGCAAGCCTTGCAAAGCAAGCCGATGCAGAAGGAAGCAAGAGAGAGGGAGAAGAAAGCAGATGAGAGCCAGTTGCTCAAGGGCCTGATAGGAGCCTTCCGGGAGCCTGATTCAGCCCCTGGGGCTGCATGTTTGACTCCCCTGATCTACTATGCTTTTCTTGGCACCTCTGCTTCAGTGACACTTCTCAAGCAAGGCTGCTGAAGGAGGTAAAATACAGGAGCACAGTCCTGGATAGGAGATGTTCTTCCTGCTGAAGGAGGCAAGCTTGAAATGGCTTTTGAAGATCACATTCAGCCTGAAAACCAGCTGCCCTGAACATTTTCACAGCTTCATGACGACATATACCCACAGTTCAGGGAAACAAAATGTTTTAATTGTAATATAACAACCTTGTTTATTTTAGGACTGGCTTTTGATTTTGTTGCAATATACTTGTACTTTGTGAATGATAAGGGGAAATATACAATTATGTTTTCAGTTAATGAAACTCCAGGGGTTTTTTGCATTCTCAAATTAATTATGTGAGCACTTTGATTACATTAGTTTGATTTTTAACAAATTGCTCAGGCTTGAATCATTTCTCAGATTAATAAAACTGAAGTTCAAGGTTGGTTGGTCCCTCAGTTTGCTGAGCAATCAAATCTAAAATATAACTTTGAAAAGCAGCTGAACTTACTGAAGACAAATAGGACATTACAGCTGCAATCATGAAAATACTTACAAGGCAGTCTCTTAAACCTCAAGTGGACCCATGAGGTCTCCGTATTGCTCCTTCTGAATGCTTACACTTCTTGGCGTCAAAGTCCCAGCTAAATCATACTGAAGTCTTTCGCTGCTTTCATGAGAATGCCTTAAATCATTTTTTAAAAAATGTCTGTGTTATGATTCTTACACCTATTCCATACTATATTTTCAAACCTTATCGTTTTTTCTAGTGTCAGACTGTTCTGAGTGCACATAAAATAAAGGCCAATTGAAAATATGTTCAACTGGCTTCCAGGTGAGTACAGTCTTACATACAGTTCTATCAGGATAGCATAGGCCCCTTTGAACTCAGATGATAGCTTCCCCCTCCCCTCCATAAACACAAACCTTTGGAATTAACTGCATCAGTGTAGTGGCTCTTAAGTAAGCTTTTCGAGTTTAAGTCCAAATTGGGAGAGTGGAAACTTTTCACAAATAATTCACAGGCTTGAAAGGGGGTGATACTTTAGGTAAGGAAGTATCAGTACTGCAACAGTATAGGTAGGAAAGTATATTACCTGGCAGCCCAGCCAGAAACAAAGCTGTCTTCTTCGAACACCATTAATGTAGCCACTAGCCAGTGTCCTTGTCCCAGTGCTTACTCAGAGTGAAAGCAATGCATTACAGGAAGCATTGCTCTTGCTCTGAATTGGTTTCTGGCTCATGCTCAGTATGTGATCCCTAACTGACTAAGACGCCTATTTCTAGGGATAAGATGCTGTCTGGAAGAATGGTATTTTGCAGCTGCACAGAGGCGCAAGCAAATAAAGGTGAAATAAATTACTTGCTGGGAAATAGTTTTTCTTCCCTGAGAGCATTATGTTCATGCTGAAAACGATTGTGTGCATATGTTCATCACAGCAGAATTATAAAAACAACATAACCGTGGAAGAGGCTTGAAGGGTGGAGCTGTGCCCTTAAGATTGAGAGTCTAGATGCTTTGCTTTCCTGCACTAAAGATGATGATTGGAGGTTTATGCACATTCCTTCTAGATTCATCAGGAACAGGATGATCATCCACTGGATTATTCTGTGATTGCTGCCACATTTATAGAGGCATTCAAATTAGGGCTATAGTCTTCATTCTTCATGTTTAATTAAAGTCCATTGAATTTAGTGGGTGTAAAGTGCAGTAGGTAAGTGATGGAATTTTGATTTGGATGACCCTGTTTCAAATTTCTCATCTGGCGTGAATTCACTCAATAGCAATCAACTCAGTATGAATTTCTGATTGGTAATGTAGGGATAGTAATGCTGATGTACCCTAAAGGATTGTTTTAAGGATTTTATTTCAATATTTGTGAAAGCGTTTCAGTACTCTAAAACATCTATAAATGATGGTGGTGTTGATATTTTAGCTATGGAAGAGGTGGTCTCTCATGACAAAGATTATTTTTAAATATCCACAAACTCAGCAAAAATTGTGTTGTGAAAAATGCCTGCTGTGGTTATAGTCCTATCCCATACAGAATGAATTCATGTGTGTGATAGGCAATGTGCATGTGTATGATAGGCAAATGTGAAAAACAGAAAAGCAATCCTATATGCATGTGTGGCGGCAGGTTTCTGAACTGATAGGCCAAACAGAAAAATTGATTTGCAATTACATTTAATCCTTCCTGTGCCTTACAATGCATGTGTCATTTGGCTTTAGCTTTTTGGAGATGATATGAATCCTGAGGCTTCCAAAACAATTATATCAGGGCTCCCTGAGGTTCTGTGGACAGTGTTCAGAGAACAGTGGCTACTCAGAACTGCTAAGTATTTTTTAAAAATGTACTATTTAATGAGGGTCACAGATGTGGGAGGGCTGGGTATGGGGAGGGGAGGGACTTCAATAGGGTATAATACCATAGAGTCCATCTTCCAAATTGTGATTTATTTGTGAGGCAAGCCAGCCTCAAATCTTGCTTTTATGCTTTCTCTCCCCCCCCCCCCACAGTCTCTTTGTAACTGAATATTTCCTGCTTGATGACGTCTTTCATCTAATTCCAGTTTATTGTAAAGTCTAAATTCAGGGACCTCGACAAAATGGACTTTTTCACAAATTGGGGTTGGTCTTGACTATGTGTAAGGTGTTGGTCTTGTTTGGTCACCCGTAATTGTTTGATTGTGTAAAGTGTAAATACACTGATTACTTTTTCACTTGCCTTTACAGAGCTTAACCTTTGGGTAAGTGGAGAGGGGGGAAGGATTCCCCCTCTCAATTTTTCACATGTTTGCATAACTAAGCATTTAGTTGTTTTGACATGGCCAGGAAAAATGAGATCACCAGAATAAACAAGTGTGATCTTTGTTTTACCAAGACTTAAAGAGCCCTAGCACATTCTGACATTCATCCTATATATCAAATTGTCCATTGTGGTAGTAAACCAAACATTGCTCCATTAGAAGTCTCCACCTGCTTCCAATTTGCTTTGCAATTCAGTGAAAAACACTGCTTTTAACTTCTAAACCATTAAATAGCCTCAGCCAGAGGACCCCAACCTTGTTGAACCATTGGAAATTTTTCAGAATGTGGAGAACAGATATTGGTCACCAAAAGAAAACGTCTGCTGTAAGGGCTTGGGTCCCCTCACACAATGCTAAGAGGTTCCACAATTGAGGCAGTTGTTTCCAAACTGGTGCTCCCTGCAGACGCAGAGGGCTCTTTTGAAGCACTTCCTATTCCAATGTAAGTGGAGAAAACTCAAGATTAGTTCTTACCTTTAGGCAAGTGATGCTCTGGGGGAAAGGCATGTTGGGGACCACTGGCCTAGGCTAAGGACAAGAGTCTCTGAAAGACAATCTTCTGTAGGACCGTGCTACTGAGCCCCTCCTTCAAGTGCTTCTCCCCAGTCAGCGATTATGCTGGTCATCATGACCAGGAAAAGGCCTTTTCTCTTAGGATGACTCATTGATGAACTATTCTCCCTAAAGTGTACTTAATTCATCCCATCAGTGGTTTCTTTGACACTACTTTAAAGCAGTCCCGTTCTTCTGAATGGTTGAGGGATAAATTTGTTTTGCTGCTCTGTCTCTGTTGACCTTTTCTGATCTTTGCTTTCTGATGTGTTTTGTTGCTGCTGTTTATATTGTTGTTTACAAGGCAGGGGCTGTGACTCATTCCTAGAATATATATATTTTGTATATAAAAGGTTCCAATGTCTGGCATGGCCATTAAAACAGTCTCAGGCAGCAGGTGTTGAGCAAGAACTTTCTTGGCTTAAGATACTGCTGAAGTGCTTCCTGTCAGAGTAAACAATACTGAGCAAAATCATCAACACCTGCCTCAGGAACTTCACATTTTTGCGTTTTTATATTACTGTTTTTTATTGAAAGGTATTTGGGGTGGTTTGTGAAAAAGATCTGTTTGAAAATGTTTTAAATAAGAACTGCAGTGCCTTTCCAGATAGTGATCCACACCAGCAACATGGCTGCCAGTGAAAGCAGTAGCCCCAAATAATTTCTTCTCTCCCCATGATGTTACCATATATGTGGCATGCTATTGAACTGTGAAGTTCCCTACCTATCCTCTCCTTTATCCACTGCCAATTATGGGCATGGAACTTTGCAATGTAGTGGTAGGTCATCCATTTTGTACTACTAGATGTTACGGGGAACCAAGGGTCTCCTGGAACTTGTGGACCTGGCCTGAGTTTCACATGTGAATGCCTTTCCAAAGAGATCATCTTTAGGGTCCCCCCCCCCTTTAAAAATATTCCCAAGTTAAAAAAACATTTCCAAGAAAGACTTTCATATCTTGTAGAATAGTTCTTCTTTTCCTTGGCTGTCAAATTTTTCGTTGCTGTATATGCATAAATGTATAGCATTCCATGCAGAGGACACCTGTGTAACACTGTGATCTCTCATAAACTGAATGCTAAAGTTATAAACTACAGAGTGGAGGAACATAAAGAGATTGGCAAAAGAAAAATGAAAAGAGAACAGTGGAACTGGCAACTGCTGTATACCACATGAGAAACACTTAATGTGTGTATTGTATGAGGGACAGAGACTTAGCAGTAACATAATTGAATGCCAAGTGAAAATAAATGTAGGAAGATAAATGAAGATGAGATTATACTAATCTAAATAATTTCTTACTTTTAATAAGTAAAGCTGTCTTTGACTTAACTAGTTTATATCATCCACAAGAGATTAGTCACTACATAAGCATCTTCATTTATTGCCTAAGAGCTTCTTCTTAAGTTATTTTATTTTTCTCTTTGCAAAAAAAAATTCTCCCAAAATAATAGCCCTATTAGGTCCTGACCATTTAATTTACATTGCAGCATGACTTAGAGCCTTTATGTGATGCTAATACTGTATATCCTAATGGTTATGATCTGTGAAGTTTAGGGTTGCCAGGTCTGATTCAAGACATATCTGGGGACTTTGGGGTAGAGCCTTTCCCATCCCCTAAATAAATAAATAAATATACAGCAGTGCAATTTCCTGGAATAGTCTTCATTTCCTCATTCTCTTTTTTTACCTTCCCTGGCAGCTGCACTTCCACTAAATGAATGTGAAATTTGTCACACCCCAACAAAGGGGACTTGGAAGCATTTCCAAGCATGGCTTTTTAAGAGACATGCACACACACTCACAAAGCAAAATAAACAGAGTTTGCAAGTCCATACTTTTGTAAACTCACTGGGGCAGTTTACTCACAAGAGTTGTTGAATTCAACAACCTGCTGTATTTCAACCATCTTCTTCAGACAGGTACAGGAAAGGACAGCAGCCTATGGGGTGGAGTTTTCCTCCACTAAGTTCTAGCTAACTCTTTCTATCCATTTTACTATAGAAATTACTTCAGAAGTGAATGCAAAACGGGGACTCTGCTCTCTGCCTTTCTTACAGCTTCACACACTGGTGGCTCTGCCTGCTCGCTCTTCTCCCTGCTTTCTGGCTGCTGAAATTTAAACACAATTTAAACACTCCAAAACACAAACAGTTGCAAGTATCTTCTAAGCCTGCTGAAGTTTAAAGGCACATGGTAGCTGGTGGGAGGGATTTTTTCCCCTGCTGGCCAGCTAGCTGATGGTGGGGAAGAGCCTGCCAAACTGAGGACCTGAGGACTGGGCAAGCCTAATGATGTTCCCAGTTCAAACATCACCACCATTTGCTGGAACTTTCTAGATAACCTTATACAAGCCAGTCCCTCTCAACTTCTGTCCTCCCAGTCTGTAATATAGGAATAACAATACTATCCTTACACCAAGATAATGTATATGCTATATAAATGTTAAGTATTACATGGGAATCCGCAAAAGCTCTGGGAATGGCTTGGTAAGGGAACACTATGTTTCCAACAATGCCTCCCCCCCCCCCAAAAAAAAAAAGATTGAAAGGTGTAAAGGCCAATATGGAATACTTCTTCCATATTTTCTTCTGTACCAAATGTAGCCTTCTGTTCTTTTACCTTTATAAAATTTTATTAGAATGAAGTTTCTAATAGAAACTTTCTAATAAAAGTTTCTAATTAGAATGAAGTTTCTAATTTTTATTTTATTTATATTCCACCTTAGCTTGGAAGTGGGCTCAGGACAACTTACAATACATAGAAATACAGTTTTAAAAAGGTAAAGATAGTCCCCTGTGCAAGCACCAGTCGTTTCCGACTCTGAGGTGACGTCACATTATGACGTTTTTACGGCAAACTTTTTACGGGGTGGTTTGCCACTGCCTTCCCCAGCCAAAAAGATTATAACATAATACTAATGATGTGTTTTAAAAAATTTTTAAAAAGAAGAAAAACCCAAAATACTATAAAAAGTTAAAATTCAGCTCTAAACAAAAAAAATTCACAAGATGGAGACAACATAAGTAAAGTGCTCTCAGAGATTTTCCTTTGTATGTGTGCTCAGTTGCATTGGTTATTAGCAAGTGGCCAAATTCCCACCAGTCAATACATAAAATATCTCTTCCTTGTGCAATGGGTAGAGAAGGAGAATAGATGGATGGGGCAGGTGGGTAGGGCAGCAAGGCCAATCTAATATGGTGTCCACCACCTCAACCAAAGGCCTGGAGGAACAACTCTGTTTTACAGGCCCTGCGGAATGATTGTGAGTCTTGCAGGACCCTGATCTCATTTGGTAGACTGTTCTGAAAAGGCTCTGGCTCTGGTTGAGGCTAAGCAGACACCCTTTGGGCTGGGATCACCAGTAGATATTGATCTGAAGACGAATGCAAAATTCTCTGGGGGACATAGCAGGAGAGATGGTCCTGCAAATATGATGGACCCAGACCGCACAGAGCTTTAAAGGTCAATACCAAGGCCTTAAACTTGATCCAGTACTGAACTGGAAGCCAATGCAGCTGGTGGAGCACAGGTTGTCTATTTGCTCCTACTGAAGTCCCTCTAAGGACACACTCAGCTGCATTTTGGTTTTCAGATCAGTCTCAAGGGTAGCCCCACATAAAGTGAGTTACAGTAGTCCAGCATGGAAGTGATCAATGCATGGATCACTGTAGCTAAGTCATGGGGGGGGGAGATAAGGGGCCAATTGCTTGGCCTGCCAAAGGTGGTAGAAGGCTGATCTGCCAACGTCCATGATCTGGGCCTGCACGGAAAGTGAGGCATCCAGAGTCACACTCAAACTCATTGTTGACACTGGCGCTAATGGCACTCCATCAAGAGTGGAGAGCTGGATCCCCAGTCTCACTTCCTTAAGGTTCAGGTCCTCTGTCTTAGATGGATTTCATTTCAGTTGACTCTGCTTCAACCAGTCAGTCATGGCCTCCAGTGCCCTGGCCAGAACCTTTGGGGCAGTACAGGAACTGATGATACCCCAGGCCAAACCTCCAGACCAGCTGGCCAAGAGGGTGCATATAGATGATAAATAACATAGGGGGAAGGATTTAAATCAGTTTAATGTCTGAATCTTTTTTAAAAAAAAATCCCTGACATCATAATTTTGTTCCAGAATTTTCCAATTTGTTGTTAGTAATATTTTTAAGAGCTGAAAGTATGAATTTGTGTTGTTCAAAGAAAAGAATATACTGGTCCTTGCCATAATGGCTTACAATCCCATTTATGCTGAAGTGGGCTGCTCAGTTGAGTTTTACAAGCATATTCATGTCTGTTGAAAAGCATTACCCCATTTTTGATTATCTTTTGGGAGCCCACAAAGAAGATTCAAAAATGGCCATGAGAATGATTACTGCATACTGATGGAGCTTAAAGCCTTTTAAGGTACATTACCCCCCAAACTACAGGATTCTAAAAAGAATTGTGCACATCAGATCATAGTACCATGGGTAAAAAGAAGAGCTTCAGGGAGCAAAATGGGAGGGGGGATGAAAGAAAGCAACTGAGGAGGAGGAGCAGTGACTGCAAATATTTATGAACAGATTTTCCCAAAGACCAAAAAGTAAGTTTTTTTGGTGTGTGGATCTTTTCACGGTCCCTGAATTTCACGGTTTGCATAAAAATCGACATCACAAAAATGTGGTACCACACTCTTGTTTAATGGACATGTTATTAAAGAAAATGAGGAGTTACATAATCACTGGAAATCAAACCACACGTGACCCTGGACATCTGTGACTGGTTTCTCTAACATCTAACTGGAAAGCTCATAAAGCTGTATCACCTTTCCCCATGTAATGATTCCTATGCAACTTCCTGTGGAAATTAAGGGGCCATTTGTCGTTATCTTATGGCAGGGTTTCCCAAACTTTTCTTTCTCGTGGCCCAATTATTTTTACACTTCTCCTTCATGGCCCACTAAAATTTGGGGGTGGAGCCAGGAGACAGAAATTATGTCATTTCCTGTGGTGTCAAGGACCAAATGATGTCACTTCCGGGGCACACTGAACCAAAACACCACCTTTTCCCGTGATGTCACTTTCAGGGCACTGCCCCAAACCTGCCTCTTCTTTGGAAGTAAATTCATTTTCAGAAAAATCTCTAAAACTCATGCTGAGCCAAAATGTGGGTGGAAAGTTGGCGGTGCTCTCTTTTTACCCCCACACCTGCATGCACCTATTTTTTTGTGTATTTTTCTCCAGCTTGCAAGCACTCCTAATGCCCATGTTCAATTGCCTGCACCACCTACACATCCCTTCCTCAACAGCACTGGCCACTGTATGCATTTGGGAGTGCTGTTGCCATTGCCATCAGGAATGCCAGCACTGTTGTGCAGATACTTAGCCAGTGAACTACTTTCATCCTTTTTAACATCTACAGGAGGAGTTTAATTTTGGTGTCAGACAGCTGTTAAAAGCAGGACCAGTAAAAAGGTGCCAAGTTCATAATACCATCTCTTCCAGTGCTGTTGAAATATACCGCAGTAATCTCCAATAATCTCTTTCTGCCCCACATCTCTTACTCTCACCCACTCACACAGAAATATCATAGAAGGCCACCTGGCTACAACTGGGGGTGCCAACTTTTCACTGGCAGAGCTCCTAAGTCTGCAACAACAGTCTGATGAACAGAAAAGTTTCATCCAGCAAAAATGGAAGGAAAGAAAGAAAGAGAAAGGGAAATAATGAAATGGAAGGAAAGGAAAGGAAAAGAAAAGAAAAGAAAGACATGGAAAGAAAGAACATAAACATAAGAACAGCCATGTTGGATCAGGCCAGTGGACTACCCAGTCCAAAATTCCCTCATACAATGCCCAAAAAGCACCAGAATGTCCACCAGTGGGGCCAGGGCACCAGAAGCCCTCCCACTGTTGTTTCCCACCCCCAGCACCAAGAATACAGACAGAGCATCACTCGCAGGGAAAGAAAGAAAGAGGGGGGGGGGACAAAGAAAAAAAAACCTTCCTCACCATCAGATGACCCCAGCCAGCAAACATTCTGCCCAGGGGTTGTTGGGTTAAAAAAAAAAAGCTACTGGAATGCCCACTCCTCTCCCCTCCTGGCTGAAAAAGACACACACACCCTTCTTTGCCACACACCTCCCCAAAAGAACATACTGCAAGGCACATGAAAGCTCATACCTTGAAGAACACTTCATGGGTCTAAAGTGCCAATGGATGCCAGCTCTTCTCTCAAACACTGGGAGCGGGGGAGAAGAAAGGAGAGGCAGCCCAGCTCCTCTCTGCACAACACAGAGATGGGACGGGGCTAGCTTTGCTGGGGGTGGGGCTAGCTTTGGCTTTTCTTGTGACCCAGTAGTGAGGCTTCCGTGGCCTGGTACCGGGTCACGACCCTGCAAATGGGAAACACTGTCTTATGGGATCTCCAGAGCTGTATTCCACTGTCAATACAACTGATTCATCTCTGGTCATGTTAGTTTCCAGTGGTATCTTTAGTTCTGTGGGAGTACCTTTAGAAACAAGTTACTTGATGGAATCCATATTTGTAAGCACATTTCTGCAACTGCTGGCAACCAGATTCATGAATGTTATCCATTCTTTCTGGTTCTTGTATCCCATCTCACAAACATTGATTTTATATAAGAAATTACATTAGTGGCTATTGTGTTTCCCAAGGGACAGAAATCCATCATAAGAAAGTAAATCTTTCCTGTCTGTATGAACAGATCTATGGTCACTTAAAAATCATGGTTTCTGGTAAAAATTTGAGGCATTTATGGCTTCTTCTATGTCAGCATCAACACTGGGCCAATATAAACCATCCTGCTTTTTTATACTTTTCTACACTTAAAATCTCTCTTTGTATCATGTTTTTTATAATGATTTGGGCACAATTAATCTTTTAACAAAATGCCACCTGGTAAAGTTTTTCCTTAAACTGGTAAAAAAAGAGTATGTGAATATCAGATCAGTGATTGCCAATGGCTTAAAAAAAATTTTTTTCTATTTTTTATCTTGATTTTCGGACCTGTAAAATGTCTGAGTACATTTTATCCAAGACTGGAATTAATTTTTGAATCAGATTAATAGCCTCCATCTGTCCCAGTAATCTGTCTTTCTGTTCTGTCAAAAGCTCTGGATAATACATCTGCAATCAATAGATCCTTCCCAGGGTTGCTTTCTATAGTTAGGTCATTAACTGCATTCACTAGAACAACCTCGGAGGTTTGTCTGTTAGTCATTTATTTTCTATTGAAATCAATAGTCTAAGATAAGTTTTAGCGAGCAGATAGCTTTCATAAATGAATAAATGCATTTTCTTGCACACATATGCCAAAATGTTTATTTCTATTTGCGTGCATATGTTTCATTTATTTATTTCATTTGGCTTCTAGCCTGCCCTCACCCACACAGCAGGCTCAAGGCAGGTTACAACAGTATTAAAAACATACAACATTTATAATGAAATATATGGATTTTATTTCTATTCTGCCCTTCCCACAAATAAAACAATTTCCAAACAGTATTACCTTATAAAAACCATAAGAAGTGCCAGCAAAACAATGTGCTGAATTGGATGAAGTTCCCATTGTTATATATCTGCAGATCTAAACAGTACAAGGGAAATGGGAGATGGGGTGAATAAGCAATTCTGATGAACCAAAATGCTGCTAGACAAAGCTCAGCTAAATAGGGCAAATCAGAGCAGGGGAGGCCATCGTAGTTGGATTGTCATCACCCTGACCATAGGCCTGGTGGAACATCATTTTTTTTCAAGCCCTGCAGAACTGCATTAGACCCCTTACAGCCTGAATTTTATTAGGCAGAGTGTTCCACCTGGCTGGTGCCAGAGCCAAGAAGACTCTGGCTCTGCTCAAGGCTAGGCAGACATCTTTGGGGCTGGAGATGACCAGTAGATGTTGAGTGGAAGTGCGCAATGCTCTTTGGTGGCAGTACAGAGCTGGTCCCACAGATAAGTTGGTTCCAATTCACATAGGGCTTTAAATGTAAAAACCAAGACCTTGAACTTGATCTGGAATTCTGGGAGTCAATGCAGCTGGTGCAGCACCAGATGTATATGTACTGTCAGGGGTGTCCCTGTGAGCATACACCACTACATTTTGGACCAACTGAAGTTTCCAAATCAGTCTCAAAGGTAGCCCTGCATAAATCAAGTTGCAGTAATCCAGCCTGGACGTGACCGTTGCATGCATCACCTAGTTTGTGGGGGGAAAGGTTGGGATCTGTTGCTTGACCTTCCACAGATTAAAATATGCAGTTAAATGTTGTGCATACATAAACCACTTGTCTTCAAGGATCCCATATTTCTGCATTAAACAGCCTCTGAGCCTTGTTCGGAATATTTCCTTTCCTTTCCAATTTTGCCACCATTGAAATTTGGAAATGATTTTAAGGAGAAGGTGAGAATGTTTGAAGTCCGATGGACTGTCAGTCTTTTGGAAGCATGAACCACCTTTGTACGCTTGCTACATTTATATGTTTTCATCATCCAGTTGTTCTGGTTTGACAAACAGTTCCAGAGCTTTGTTAAAACTATGAGCAGTCTTGATCACCAATGGAATATCCAGGTAGGGATCAAATGTATCAGAATCTGCTTTGCAGTTCATGCACTTAGGGCTGTCAAACTTATTTGTTATGAGGACCGGATTTGACATAAATGAGACCTTGTCGGGCCTCATAACATAATGTCAGGCAGTGGAGATATAAACTTTATAAAGGACACACAAACACTATTAAAGATTTTTTTTAACATGCATGCAATATTTTGTTTATTTAACAGTCTTTGATAACTGACACCTCTTGCTCTGAATTATTGCATCAAAATCTGGAGACAGTATCTGTGCTGCAGCAATCTACAGTATGCTGTTCAGATGTGTATCTGTTCAGGTGTGTATCTCTAAGTTGCAAACCTGCTTTTGACTTATTAACATTGATTACAGAAATCTCATGGTCAACGCATTGAACCTAAGACCCAGGGGGAAACATGAAATGGCTGGGCATTGAGAGCTTTCATACATAAGTTGCTTCTTGTGCTGGTTAAGAACATGTGAAGGCACCATGACACAGAGGGCTATGTGTTTTTCTACAAAACTATAGTCTTCCCCGGAGAAATTACTACAACTCCTATATGGCAGTGCAAGAAGTCAGCAATGTGTAGTGGTCAGTATCTATCTATATTGGGAAGTCAGAATCCCCAGTCTAAAAAGGAAATGTGCTGGGTGAACTTTGTCTGGACACACATTCTCAGCCTAATCCACCTCACTGGCTTGTTGTTATTCCTCATCTAAACAGTTCACATTGCATTCCTACTGAGAAAGACTGGATCATATAGGCATGAACACAGTGAAAACCCAGTTGCACCCAGGAAAGTCCTGTCATAATGAGCAAACAAAACTCTCTTTCTCTGTGGCACAGCAAAAAGCTCATACCTTGAATAAAAGGTCTTAAAAGTGCTTTGTATCTCTCCCATGAAATTGAGGGAACTGGGCAAAGGAAGCTCTTGGTCTTTTCCTCCCTTTCTCTTTCTTCCTCCTCAGTGGACAAGGAGGGGGAGGAGTTTCAGCCAATAGAAGGAAGAGAGGCTTGGCTCAAAGCAAGCTCTCCCTCCCTCATTCCTCTCCAACGGAAGAACCTCAGCCAATGGAGAAAATAGATGCTTTGCTTTGTGATGCAGAAGGAAGCAAGAGAAAGGAAGAAGGGAGCAGACAACAGTTAGTTGCTCATGGGCCTGATAGGAACGCTCCAGGGGCCTGATCCATCCCTCAGGCCACACATTTGACACACCTGCTCTAGATCTCAGGTATCCTCCAAATATTTGATAAATGAGAGTAGTGGCATGTGTGTATCAATCCAACTTGATGCTTTCTGCATAGTATCAACAGTATACTGGAAGAATTCATGTGCATCTTCCTAACTTCCAAAACAGGAATGCTTTACTATTCATCTGAGGTCATTGATGAGAGCCATCAGTTTGATGGTGTTGCTAGAATTGGAAAGGGCTAGGTTGATGTGAGATTTCATGATACATATCATACAGAATCCTTGTTGGTGACAGTTTTTGGAGGGTTCCAGAGAAAGCATGTAATTGGTTGTGGGGAGGACATATAAGTCAGACTGCAGAGCAGAATTGACAAAACATGTATCACCATGGTTTTGGAGACCAGTTTTGACTTGGTGCATTTTTTGCCATTTCATGCACAGCTTCTCTGATGGAAAGAGGATCTTCTGTGGTGGAGTGATGTCATCACTGAGAAGTCTTTTGAGCAGAGGATTTGGATTTATCTGGAACTGATGAACTGGAATACAGGGCAGCTCTTGGCAATAGTTTCAAGGAGATCTTGCATTTCAGTGCTTCTAGAGAAGACACAGCACTCCATCCTGCAGAGCCTGATTCCCTCTCTCCAGAAGCCAGCACCAGATGTTGTCAGGCTATTGGTTTTTATATGACTGTATTTAATCCACCGTTATAAATCACCCAGAGCCTGACACTAGCTGGGATGGTGTCCTATTAACATTCTTCAATTTCAGATTTCCGGATGCTGCATGAGGAGAGGGGGAGAACCCCATAGAGGTGGAAGGTATACCAGCTTGGCAACTGTTGCTGTCCTAAACAAAAGCCCGGCAGAACACCTCTGCCTTACAGGCTTTGCAGAATTGCTAAAGATTTTTCAGGGCCCTGATGTTCCCTGGGAGAGAATTCCACCAGGTCGGGCCAGGACTAAAAAGGACAGTCGGACCTCTTTGGGGCTGGAGATCACTAACAAGTGTGTTCCCAGTCCACATCCACTGGTGTAGCAGGACTACACAGTGGTTCATTACTCTTTGACACGCCATTTGTAGCTCTTTGCACTGTTCACTAATGTAACACCACCCCATGTTTGAAGGGAAGTAGGCAGAGCCATTGCCAAGTGGGCCTTGTGGCTGCTAGGTGGATTCCACTGGAAGAACTGGAGGATGGATAAACTGTGGGCCTCATGCTAGGAATGGCATTAATGTGCGTATTCTCTGCAACAACCCCCACCATTCTCCGTGGCCTCTGTGCTCTAACCCCAGAGGTATCTGCCAAAAGGAGAGCAGGCTGGCTGCAGAGAAGAGAGAACAAAACCACCACCACTACCATGGCAGTCACCCAGGAAAGAAGCAAGCCAGCCAGCTGTGGGATGAGTGGTAGTTTTTCTCCCTAGTAGGGAGAATGCCCATGGCCTGACCCAAGCAGGTCCATGAAGTAGGAAGCCTGAGCACCCTTTACTTCCATTTCTGCCCTCTTGATCTTTATCCTGCAGAGCATGCATACGATGGTCACATGACTCTTGTTGGTAATTATGAACATGGCTCTCCATGAGCCATGCAGTGAATACCAGTGTTTTGCAGGAATGTTTTCTGACTCTGGGTATAAACTTCCATATGAAATTAACCATGTTGAGGATTTTTTTCATCTGAACTAGTTCTGTTAACTTTTCTTCAGTTTCCAGCCACTCTCAAATTCTTTATTTATTTTTAAATAGACTGTATGACTATAAGAAACTACCTTATACTGAGTCAGTATAATACCATGTTGCTCACCACAGCGCTCGAGGATCTCAGGCTGATAAGACTTCCAACATTTGTTACCTGAGATTCTTTTTTGCCTGGAGGTACTAAGGATTTAATCTGAGACCTCTTGCATGGAAAGCAGGTGCTTCCTCTTCTTTAAAGACTGCTGGGACTATGTTTTATGTCATAAATGGCACTGAAATCAGGAAAATCCAACAAGTGATGGTTTATTAACAGTTCTTTAGGGTTACAGAAGGTGAGCACTTCGTCGTCTTTCTTGCAATTCTTGGAGCCTCTGTCTACTGCACTCAAAGGGTGTAGGTTGATCCTGGAGGGCTGGGAATAATTAACTGAGCGTCACCTGTTGACTCAGGGCTGGAAACTGTCAGTGGCTCTGCAGCAGCTGTTGGCCGTAACTCCTACTCAGCCTGCAGTTTTCCTACTTGCTAGCTTCTGCTGGCTCAGAGCTGGTTGTAGGTGGCTCCTCTTCTGAGGAGTCCTCACTGGACCCTGACTGACCCACAACACTAACGGCTTGCCAAATCAACTAATTCTGCCAGGCTCCTCCTGTTCTCTTTTGTCACAAGTCCTTGTTCTCTCCAAAATCCTGAATAAAATGTGCTAATGTAAATGTAATTAACTGTGAACAATTCTTAAAGCTAGTTTCAGAGGGTAGCCTTACTAGTCTGCAGTAGAACAGCCAGGTCTGAGTCCAATAGCACTTTAGAGGCCAACCAGATTTTCAGGAAATGAGCTTTTGAGTCAAATCTCCCTTTGTCAGATAAGCTCACACCCCAAATATTTTGTTCATCTCTAAGATGGTACTGAGCTTGAATCTAGCACTTCTTAAAGCTGTATCACCACACTGGTCTTTGGTACAAAAAGGACTACAATCATCCCTCAAAACAATGCAGGTTGATACCATATCATTCACATGCTTAATCTTTTTGCAGAAATAACAGTATGGTTGGGCACAAATTGGGGAGTGAATGAAGCAGGCTTAATATACTAAGATTACCAGGAAACATGCTTAATATACCAAGATTAATTAGGAAAAAATAATAGTTCCTGGGATGTGCTGAGGATCCTGGGGCATAACTGATGAGAGTGCAGATGAAGAAATCCTAATAAAGGGGGTGGTGCAAAGTGCCGTCAAGTTGCAGCCAACTTATGGTGACTTCACATGGTTTTTGATGCAAGAGACTAACAGAGGTGATTTGCCACTGCCTGCCTCTGCACTGAAACCCAGGACTTCCTTGCTGGTATCTCATCCAAGGACTAACGAGGGCCAGCCCCACTTAGCTTACAAGATCCGGCTAGCCTGGACGATCCAGTTCAGGGCAAACAAATATATATTATCAGGTCAATAAATACAATATGGTTAATCATATATGCCGTTTACTCTGGATTATAGCACTGGAATTACAAAAAGCAGGTACTTTTGGGACTAAAAGCATTTCAGGTTAAAGACATGCATTCTATTCGTGCATTTCTGTGTTTACTCACTAGAGGCTGCTGGTTGTCTTATTTTCAGAGATGGAAAAAATCCTCTCATATTGTTTCCTTCCCCTTCTTCCAAAAAAAGCTCAGTCAGAATACACTATTTTGTCTCCATTTTTGTCTAGATGATGAAAATGACCCCATTACTGTGTGTGGTCTGTACATGTACATGTTAAGACATGTTTCCCATGTGACTGAACCTGCTTCCCAAAATGGACTCAGAATAACACAAAATAAAAATGGAAGAGAAAGCTCTCTTCTACTTTCTCACTTCCTGTCATGGCAGGAGCTGCTGTAGGTCTCAAACCTGGACTTTTTCCACCAGACAGAATCATCAAAGAAAGTTCCTTGACAGGAAACCAAAGTACAGTCTCAGGGTCAGAGCAATAGTCTTGCAGTACAGAAATATTAAGGAGCCCACAGATACCTGTACCCAATCCCATCACTCACAAGATATCTGCACTGTGCAGCACGTACCTCAAAGCACAGAGGGCTAAGAGAGTGAGGGAGAAAGAGATGAAACAGCAAAGAGAGTGGAGGGAGATACTATTCTGCATGGGGTAGCTTATAGTGTTTTGGGGTCTAAAGATCCACAAACCAGGGATTTAACATTCTAGAAGGGAACACTTGTCAAGGGACCCAATCAAAAGTTTATGGGCAACAGTTCTTGTGGTAAATAAGGGAGAGCATGTGAAACAGGACTAGAAATGACAAGCCAGTCAGGACGCAGTTGAAGCTGAGCCGAGCCTGAGTTGGCAGGCAGAAGGGCAGCTCTTGCTAAAGGGAGCAGAGAATCATAGAACAATGCTTTGGTTTTCATGGTTGGAGGGAGGCAGGAAAAGGCCAAGTGAAACCAGAAACCTTTACATTGTCAAGACTAAGACCAGAGAACAAGGAATTGTGCTTTGGATTGAAATGTTTAAAAAAGCAGTCACAGAACTGACCATGCCTAATTGAATCATTCCTCTCTAGGCTTGCCTTCCTGTGCTGACTACTCCTTTCTGCAGCCAAAAAACTGGTCATTATGTTCTGTGATTAGCATTCAATTCTGCCTATTCAACTATCAATCTAGCCTCCTTTGTCTTGTGTGCACCTCCTCTGACAGAGGCTTACCTGTGTGTTTCAGTAAACAGCTCTTAGGTACTGGTGGGTCAGAATTTTCTAAGACGGCAGGACAGGTGGTCTAGTTACAGACCAAGGGCAGAGACTGGGGCCAACAAAATGGAGGCCAGATGGTCTTGGCTGTGCTGTAGTTGAATTGGTAACTGGTGGCTTTTGGTGCTTGCAATAGATTCAGGTGGATAGCCGTGTTAGCCTGAAGCAGCCAAACAAAGTTGGAGTCCAGTGGTACTTTTAAGACCAACAAAGTTTTATTCTGGGTATAAGTTTTCATATGCGTGTGCATGAAAGCTTATACCCAGAATTGAATTTTGTTGGTCTTAAAAGGTGCCACTGGACTCCAGCTTTGTTTGGCTGCTTACAACAGTTCATGTTGACAGAATAAGAACCAAGGGTAAGGCCACAAGACTGAAAAAAGCTAAGCACAAGCAGGGCTCATTTTGTAGAAAAACAGGCGGTGGAGCTCATCCAGGGATTGTTATGCAGCTGCACATATTATTCAATAGACAAGGAGGTGAAACTCTCAAAAAGGTTCAGGAGCTGTGCTCCTGTGAGTACCCACTGAATCCAAGGCCTGAGCACAAGTCTAAATAAAGGGATTTTGTCTGTGCAGGCAGAGGGAAGGCATGGCTTCAGAACCTTTAACAGTTGCACGAAAGGAAATTTCAGGACGTGAACTTTTCTCATCCCTACAAGCAAGTTGCACCCTGAGACCCTGTTGGAGGGACAGCAGCCCTACCCACCTTTCCATTAGAGCCTATTTAGCCGCCTCAAGCAGTTCTTTGGAGGAATGCCAGGCCCATTTTCTGAATAAAGAGTCATAAACATTGATTTTTAGTCTTCCGAGTGAGATGGAAGAGGAACAGCGTTGATACAGAAAGGCCAAAGACCAGAAATTGTGTCCGTGGCTTTTGCAATGCAAGCCTGCTGTTTTCTCAGCTTTATAAACTCTAGTGCCAAGCAAGGATTTAGCTGAAACGCTGCTGGACAGCTCAGTACTTAAATATCTTTTCGAACAAAGAATACCTAGCACAGCCCACACAGCAAGGCACTGATGAGATGATTCCAGAAAGCAGCAGTCACCAAGGGAACGCAGTTGGGACCTTCCCAGGCTCTACCCCCACAAATACACTCTGTGGTAATTGTAATCCATGGATACAAAGCTTGAGAAATGGTACTGCAAACCACTTATTCTGGATACATTCCATTAAAGAACTAGAAGAGAGCCAGTGTAGTGTAGCATAGCGGTTAGAGTGATCTGAAGCAAGGAGCTCCAGGCTGAAGTGTCCTCTCTGCCATGAAGCTCCAATTCTTAACCTAACCTCCCTTATAGAGATGCTGTGATAAAAGGGGGAGGCAGAATGGGAAATTAGCATCAGCCAAAACTCCTTTGGGGCAGAGTGGGATAAAAATAAACCCACTACTCCCCCCCCCTATTGTGTGTGTGTGTCTACATGTGGAAGCCAAGTTGACCTCTGGTGACTAACCCCTAATGGGGGCCTGGAGGATATTCAGAGAGGTGACTGAATAAAGCCTGCCCCTGTCCTCTTGTCTCCCATCCAAGTACTTGCCAGAGTTGACTCTGCTTAGCTTCCAAGATCCGGCTTGCCTGGGCTATCGAGGTCAGGGCTAATACACCCCCTACCTTTGATAAGGATGTATTTCATTTATGCCCCACCTTTCTATGGAGTATAAATTCTTCTCCTGTCCCCAGAACAGCTCTGTGAAAGTAGGTCAGGTTGAGAGTGTTTGACTGGGCAAAAGTCACCCCGTAAGCTTCCATGGCACAGAGGGAATTTGAACTGGTTCTCCCAGATCTTAGTATAACACTCTAACCCAGAGGTGTCAAACTCATTTGTTATGAGGGCCAGATCTGACATAAATGAGACTTTGTAGGGCCAGGCTGTGTGTGTCACAAAATGTAATGCCAGGTAGTGGAGATATAAACTTTATAAAGGACAGAGACAAACACAATGAAAGATTTTTAAAAAACTTAAAATATGCTTAAAAGATTAGTGCTCTTGCATTTTTTTATTTAACAGTTTCTGATAACTGACACCTCTTACTCTGAGTTATTGCATCAAAATCTGGAGACAATGCCTTTGCAGTAGCAATCTTGAGTATGCTGTTCAGGTGTATGTAAGTTGCAAACCTACTTTTGATTACAGAAATCTCATGGTCAGTGCTTTGAGCCTAAGACCCAGGGAAAACATGAAATGGCTGGGAATTGTGAGCCTTCATACATAAGTTGCTTCATGCGCTGGTCATCCAATGGAGAAAATAGAGGCTTGGCTCTGTAGTTCCTGTGCAATTGAGCAAGCCCGGCAAAGGAATCTATGATGCAGAAGAAGCAAGAAAGAGGAAGAAGGAAGCAGATGACAATGAGTTGCTCATGGATCTGATAGGAGCCCTCCAGGGGTCTGATTTGGCACTCAGGTTGCACATGTGATACCCCTGCTCTATTACATGACCCTGTCTCTCATGACTACCTAGGTTCATTGATTTTCTGGGAATTATATCCATGGTTAACATTACAGATATAGGAATTTGTCAGCTGTTTCAAGATCCATGGTTAGTTGTGATTCAGTGCTATAAACGTTTCCCTGAGAAGGGATTCTTGTATGGGAAAACACCTTTATAAACTTTAGATTCAGGTAAGTAGCCATGTTGGTCTGAAGCAACAGAACAAAATTGGAGTCCAGTGGCACCTTTAAGACCAACAGTTTAATTCTGGGTATAAGCTTTTGTATGTGTGACGGAACCGGCCCGATTCTGCCTTCAGACCCGGTCCCGTCAGCTCCCTATTGAGTCGCCAACTCCTGGAGGGAGCTATTTCTCCTCCTGCCCCTTGGGCTCGCTGCCACCACCTGCTCAGTCCCGGGGTTCAGATTGAGAGGAACAGGACTCCCAATCCCCCTCTCCCGCTATGAGGCCAGGCCTCAAGGTCCTCTGCCACCCTGTACTTGGGTTTCACAGAGACCTCAGCACTTCTTTGGGGCACCCCTGGAGGATTGGCACCTTATCCAACTGCACGCCTTCCTCCTTCCCCGGGGCCCCCTTCTTAACACAGCGTGGTCTAAAGCGGTCTGGGGATCTATGTGGTACAGAGATTGACTGCCAGTATTTAAAACAGAAAAAACATTTATTTAAAAGAGAAAAAGATAGGGAAAGAAAAACAAAACAAAAACAGTTGCCTTTAAAAAGTTAGCACAGCACAGCACACGCACAGCATAACAAAATAAAGGTGGTTTTTAAACGCATCGTATTGTCCCTGGTCTACACTTGCCCTGTCTATGAGAATGACTTACTTGGTCTGACTGCCTGGGGCCTCCCAGGCAGGAGCCTCCATTGCTCACCACATGCTCGCTCGAGCGCTGGCTTCCAACTCCCCTTCTCTTCCTGCTAACACACATGCCAAGAACAAAAGCACTTCCTGCCTCTCTAGGAGATTTCCCCCCTAGCGTTGTTGGTTTGGCTCTGGAAGGGAGGGGGGGAGTGAGGGGAAGGCTACAAAGCCTGCTGAGGGATTTACTGACCCCTGCCAAATGAAGCACCACCCCTGACTAAAATGGCGTTTCTCCACAGTATGCATTAATTAAACTTTGCTGACTTTCAAGGTGCCACTGGACTCAAATTTTGTTCTTTATAAATGTTTTGGGAGACCAGGAAGAGAATAATTAAGTGGTGTGTTTCATAGTAAATGAATAAGAATACAAAATCCCACAGGGGAAACTCTTTAATCAGAAACAACAAGCCTTCTGCTGTATATAATACAAAGTAAGACAACAATATCATCCATCACAAACTTGCAGTTCCTGTGCATGAATGAACACATTATTTCTACATCACACAAATCTAGCCTCCTGAGTTAGACTGTCATGTTTGTTTACTGGCTGGATTCCTGTATCTTCAAAAGCCACATGTTAACAGAAAATGCAATGTGACATTTTATCAGTCAACTTCCACATCAGGAGAATGCCTTATATCTGTATTTATTAAATATGGGTCTGTCAGGAAAACTGGCTGCCAATCTGCTTGGTAAAGCAGATGTACATGCAAATTTGCAGTGGTTTTGTCCTGCAATCTTAACCAAAAGTTACTTGGAAGTATACACTGCTGAAATCAAGGGAACTTATTACAAAATAATATTGACTTCAGGTTGAACTTTCTCTGTGCTCTAAACAACTGGAATATTCCTGGAACCAATCCAGTGTAGGAGACCAGGGTTCAGATTTGTATGCAGCTATGAAACTCACAGAATGACCTTGGACTGGTCTTCTCTTTGTCTAGTCTGCCTTACAGGAAAATTGTGAGGATTAATAGAGGCAAGAACCAAGTGTGCCACCCTGAAGTCCTTGGAAAAAGAGCAGGACTAAAATGTGACAGTAAGCATGACTAGAGTTGTGAACGTCACAGACTGGGAGAGGGTGAACAAAGAGAAAGCTTTTAGGTGGAAATAATGAACAGGTGAGACACATGAGTCTGCCTTATACTGAATCAGACCATTGGTCCATCAGGATAATTACTACCTACTCAGTCTGACAGTGGTTCTCCAGGATTTCCAGCAGAGGTTTTTCACATCACCTCCTACCTAATCCTTTAAACTGGAGATGCCAGGGATTGAACCTCAGATTGCTAGGTTTACCACCACCCGGCCACTAGCGGGGGCAGCAGGGCTTGGGTGTGGAGGAACCTGGGGAAGACAGGGACCTCAGTAAGGTACAATGCCATAAGGCCAACCCTCCAAAGCATCCATTTCTCCCCAAGAGAAGTGTAATTCTAGGAGATCCCTATGCCCTTCCTGGAGGCTGGCATCCCTGGGAGAGTGCAACGAAAAGGTTGCAAGCTCAGTCAGAGACGGTTACTTGGGCATGAGCACCGACGAACTAAGTTGGATTTGCTTCTGGGGAAACAAAAGAACCAACCATACACGCATAAGAAAAAGATGTAAAGGACGGCAGCTCACAGAGTCGGAAAATATCGAGCATTTCGCTCTTTCTCTGGTTCTACCAAGCCCCGCAGACGACGCACGTTCCTACGACTCGACCTTAAAAACGACTAGCACCAGAGACAAGTCAGCGCTGCCATACAACTTACATTTCCGGCTTCCATGTGCTTGTCTCACTTTGCATGGACCGGAGCACAATACCGACGCTCAGAGGCTCTCTGGCCTCCAAAGCTCTATGGCGCCCCGTGCTAACCCTTTGCATCTCTTGCCCCTTGCCCGCGCTGAATTGGAAACCGGAAACGTGAGTCATTGATTCCGAAACCCTTTTGCCCGGCTGAGCCCTATTTTCTCAGCCGGCCAATACTGTCCTTTGATAGGGCAATCTCTTCATGACGAAACCCCTTTTCTGCCAATAGGATAGGACCACGGCTACCTGGAATTTTTTTGGAGGCTTAGCGGACCTTATGGATGAGTTCTTGTTTCCGGTAGGGAAGCTTTTACAGGTGGACTGGCCCGGATTGCGAGGGACGAAGGACTGAACATTCTTGCTACTTGAATTCGGGACTTGGGTGAGGCGAAGGAAGTTCTGTGACAACGAGGAAGAAGCCGCTTCGTCCTTCTAGCGCTGGTTCGTTTCCCAGCCGAGGTTTGGGGAAAGCTTATCAACTCCGAGCGGCGAGGTTTACCCAGCAGCGGAGCCTTGGCACTATCGCATCGCCTCGTATTCTTCGTCATCCCAGGGCTGTGTCGGTCTCAGCTGTCCTTGAAAATGACAAGGGCCGGAGACTAGTTTCGAAGCAGGGAAGGCTGCCACATGGACAATTTCCCTCTCTTTCAGGTGACCTGCCTTTAATGAGAAGTTCCCCTTGAGGGCTTGGCTGCTGCTGGGGCTTGGCGAGGCAGCTTTGGAGGTGTGAAGCAGCTACTGTGGAAGGACAATCTGTTCCCCAAAACAACGGCGGCGGATTACGTGTGTGACATGTCACCAACTATCTCACTCAAGGACAGTAGTCGACAGCGCCGGCCTGGAAGCTACCAGCATCCTCTGGATGTGATGAGGAGTGAATCTCCACCCTTGGACCTCTATGAGGATAGCCATGCTGAGACATTTGGTGGAGATGACAGAGAAGCTCTGCTTCAGGAACCAAGTTCTAGGCCCATTGGGTCTCCCCGAGGCTATCGGGCCGAGCTGGGCAGTATTTTGCTTCTCCTTTTCCTCTATGTGCTGCAGGGTATTCCTCTGGGACTTGCGGGCAGCATACCCCTCATCTTACAAAGCAAGAATGTTAGCTATACAGACCAGGCTTTTTTTAGTTTTGTTTTCTGGCCCTTTAGCCTTAAACTGTTTTGGGCCCCCATGGTGGATGCAGTGTACTTCAAGAGATTTGGTCGCCGCAAATCTTGGCTTGTGCCCACTCAGTACATCTTAGGTCTTTTTATGATGTACCTTTCCCGGCAGGTGGACTCTCTGCTTGGGGAGACAGAAGGCAAAAGCCCCGATGTGATGGCACTTACTGTGACTTTCTTCTTATTTGAGTTCCTGGCAGCCACTCAAGATATAGCTGTGGATGGCTGGGCATTGACTATGTTATCTAGGGAGAATGTGGGCTATGCGTCCACTTGTAACTCTGTGGGCCAGACAGCTGGTTACTTCCTGGGGAATGTCTTGTTCTTGGCCCTTGAATCTGCTTCCTTTTGTAACAAATACTTGCGCTTTGAGCCTCAACCACGTGGGATTGTTACGCTTTCAGGTATCACCTGTTAAAATGCAAATATCATGAGAGCACCCTATATTTCTTTTGCAAGGTTAACTGTCAACCCTGTTGAATGTTGGTCACATGTAGAATTATGAGAAGTGATGAGAACTCCTAACTTGGGCAACCTTGGATAGAGCCATGGTGCAAAATGGCTATATCCCTGAGTAGCATTTAGCCTTCAATACTGTCATACCATCCCAGCTTGGTAGGGTCATAGTTTGTCAGATCTTTTAATATGTTCTTTGTGGAAAGGCCAGCTTGGTATAGTGGTTAGATGGGTGGTCTCTTATCTGGGAGAACTGGTTTTGATTCCTCACTTCTTCACATGCAACTGGTGGGGTGACCTTGGTTTAGTCAGAACTGTCCTGCTCAAGAGTGTCTGTTGTGGGGAGGAAAAGGAGATTGTAAGCCACTCTGAGACTCCCAGGGAAGGGTGTAAATCCAGTCTTCTTCGTCTTAAAAAGTAACTGAAGAGGTTTTGACATCTGCTTTTTTGCCATTTTTCATTTCTTTGAAAGGTAGCAGTTCTGCACTTGCATATTTCTCTTCATGTTATTGTGAAGCTGTTGTAATATTTCATAGGTAAATGTTCATTAAGGAGCAACGTAAGGTAATTGCTCTTGTCTGAGCTTGCTTACTTATTGCTAATGAGAGAAGAAAAATACTTTTCATGCGCAAGGTGCAACGTCTTAAATCCAGTAGTTTGATGTTTTCACTTGTTTTAACCATTTAACCTGCTTCCTGTGATTTTACTAAATTTATGATGGCCAATGGCTATTCACAATAAACTACTACTGTATAGAGCAATTAGAGCAAACTGTGAAATCTGCGAACAAATAATGTTGAAATGCAGTGCTGTCATAGAAAGGTCTAATACTAATTGGGAAAGCAGTTGCAGTCAAGTCAAGTTTCAGAACTGGAAGTGTGGGGTGATGAGTTAAGTCGTTTTCTCAATTTCTTCTCTCTCCTTCTCCCAACTTTCTGTTTATCTTATGGACCATTGTATCAGGCAGAGAAAGGATATAGCCTGGCCCACTTTGCCAAGGCTGGCCCTGCATCAAACTGAGCTTCAATGAGATCATAGCAAATGGTTCCTCCACTCAGTGTACTCTTGTGTCTTCCACATGCTTCCTAAACCTGGCTTCTGAGGGAGGGGGGGGGTGCGGGAATCTTTCAAAACTCTCTTCAGGAGACATGGTGCCCCCCCGCAATGCCTTGTGGTCCCAGTTGATGGAGTCCAAGCCACTCAGCGCCAGGGTGGTAGATCTGTTTTGCTCATGCCAAGTGGTAGAACTTTGACTTTTCCAGCATGAATTTGTGACAACCATTCACTGTTAGAGGAAAACATAAAGGCTCAGGGACTCAGCTGGAATGGAAGTTGTACCTCTTCTTTATTCTTATTCTAATGTTTCAAGTGCAAAACAGGTTTTTCCTCTTCCTCATTGTGTTTCAGACTGCAGCTGAATGAAAGGTATTGAAAACCAAGTTGGCACTTGCTTGCTTAGCTCTCTAAAGCAGCATTAATCAGACTATAGTGCGCCCAAAAGTTGGGAACTGGCCATGTATTTTTATAATCAGTTTTCAAACAGTCGGAAACAAATGTGAACAATGGCTTATGTCATGTGTTGGACAGACTTCAGAAGTAGAATTTATATAGCAAGCTGATCCCTGTAGAAATAGTATGGTTTTTTGCTACTGACAGCTTTCTCAAGTAGAGGAAGTTTACTATGAAGTAAGCCCCAGTACATTAGTTGGCATTTACAACCAAGTAAGTGGTTACAGTCACCAACTAGCTTGAACTTGTAAGGAGCTAAGCATGGTCAACTATGGTTATTACTTGAATGGGAGGCCACCAAAGAACTCCAGGATCATGGTGCAAAGGTGGACAGTATTAAACTACCTTTGCTCATCTCTTGCTTGGATAACCCCAATGAAGGGCTGCCATAAGTCAGTTGCAACCTGACTACATTTAATTGTTAAGTATGCTTAAGACCAGAACCTTGGAATCCAGTATTCCTTCTCTTCGATTGTTGTGCAACTTTCTGTGTTTTAATCTCTCCTCCCTTAACAAAATTAATTGGCTTCCTAATAATCACCCTACCATATGTCATCTTATTTTCTTTAGTAGTTTCATTAGTATCTCCATCTTAATCTGCTTAGTTAAAGGGATCTGTGTATATCGCTAGCAATTTCAATATTTTTCCCAATACTAATTAATTCAGTTGGCAAAGCCGCTATCTAATGTAATTTTTGTAGCCTTTGAAAATCAGTATTTACATAATTAGATTATGGGGACACTTCTGCAGCAGCATTGTATTAGCTTTGAGCTTTGTTTTAATCCTAAATCTGTCCAATATCAGTGCACCTGCATCAACTCTTTTCTATTATTGTATAACAGTTGCAAGTGTGGTCAGATTCCAGTAAATACTAAGGCCATTTATATGTGTAACAGGAAAGCTGAAACTTCTCAGGACAGGCAAAACCCTTAAAATATCAGAGGAAAATGCGAACAGACATAGTGTCTTTTGCTTTTGTTGTTGTTCAGTCGCACAGTCGAGTCCGACTGTTTGCGACCTCATGGACAAAGTCACGCCAGGCCCTCCTGTCTTCCACCATCCTCCGAAGTCTGCTCAAATTCGTGTTTGTTACATCAGTAACGCTGTCCAGCCATCTCATCTTTTGCCGTCCCTTTCTTCTTTTGCCTTCTACCTTTCCCAGCATCAGGATCTTCTCCAGTGAATGCTCCCTTCTCATTTGGTGGCCAAAGTAGTTGAGCTTCAGTATTTGAGCCGAAGGTGCCTTTTGCTAGGACCAAGTAGAATCATAAACTGTGAGCTGGCTTGCAAACATCACAGTACTCTTCATTAGGCTTGATATTAATGTAAAAAAGGGCAGGGAGAAAAATATAATCCTTGGCCCATAAAATTTGTGTATTTGAATAATAACCCCTTTTTTCCTTAAAACAATACGGTCGATATGACCTGGTCAAGGCCAATAAATAAGGTTCAGGGCTAAGCCAGGCTTTGATGCAGACATCCCTAGTGAAGTCCACCATTCCATTCACTGCATCTTTCTCATGCAAGGCCTTGCACAATGTAGCTGTTTTGCTACAACTCCAGAGTTTTGTGGCCTTACACTGTATGGCATGTTTGTGGTTGATCCGTATTGTTTGTTTTACTCTGCTTGGAGGTTATACCATGCTGGAAATAGTGTTTTAGTCAAGCTTTTGGTGCCCGAGAGAAAATAAATGGCTTTTTCCTGTGGATTGATAACACAGAATTCTGCATAGTTTTGGTGGTCATTTGCTACCTTGTAAATCCAGTGGGTTCAACTTATGAAGGTTATCAAAATGAGTTGTACCTGGGATTTCTTGTGTGAACTGAATGGGAACTGTACATTTGAGGAGAACTGACCCTCCAGAATGCTTGTCTTGATTCTTCTGACATATACAAATTATGAAGGCTACACTTTATTGTGATTTTTCATTGTATGCATTTTGACTTGTGCATTAATGCAGCTTGTTAACATAGGCATTGTACACATCGCATAGAGTTGGGTTTTGAGTAGCTATGTCTCTTGCATATATTGTGAATTTTTTGTAATTTTTTAATATATGGATTGAATTGCTGAGCACTATTACAGTAATTTTTCTTGTGAGTTTTTACATTCTGTATACTGTAATCCTTGTTATATCCACATATATTAGACAGCAAACAAAATCTAGCTTTCTTTTGCTAAATTTTGTTTTTATACTAGGTTTTATACTCCCGAGCAGGTTCTTCACTTGTGCTGGGCTGATTTTTATTTTTTTAAGTTATTTTATTTTTATTTTGTGAGATTCCTTGAGAAGTTCTCTCCAAAGACACCATATACATTTTCATTAATTTGCTTAATGAGCCTCTCTGGAATTAACTAGGGTGTGGATTACAGCCTAGAATAGAAAGGTAGCTGGAGATAGGGATCATTTTTGAAGAGGATTTTCTGTGTTTAGATAGAATGACTGACTTACAACTGATGGATGTTGCTGTCAGTGTATGTTTTAATTAGTGTGATGTTGGCAGAAAGTGTCCTTCATGATAGAAAAAAACTGAATTGTGAGTGGAGGTTAATGTTTGTTTTTTCCTCCAGATTTCCTGTTTTTCTGGGGTGCCATTTTCTTAATAACCACCACCTTGGTTGCGCTCTTGAAAAAAGAAAATAGGGAAGTAAGCCCATCAAGAGAAGAAACAAAAGGCATCATGGATACATACAAGCTGCTTTTCTCCATCGTCAGAATGCCAGCAGTTCTTACATTCTGTGTCCTGATTTTAACAGCAAAAGTGAGTAAGTGGGTTGTGGATACAGACTACCTCTACAGGTTTCTAATTCATTAGCATTTGAATTTATGGACCATTCCCATAAGTAGCAAGTAAATAGTAATAATGGGGCCTTGTGGTTGCTGTGCACTTGGACTTCTCAAGAGTTGTGCTGCTGTAATGATCTCGGTGTCATGTTGGTGCAGTTGCCTGTCTCACTACGGGGAGGGATGGTGGCTCAGTGGTAGAGCATCTGCTTGGGAAGCAGAAAGTCCTAGGTTCAATCCTTGGCATCTCCAAAAAAGGGTCCAGGCAAATAGGTGTGAAAAACCTCAGCTTGAGACCCTGGAGAGCCGCTGCCAGTCTGAGAAGACAGTACTGACTTTGATGGACCAAGGGTCTGATTCAGTAGAAGGCAGCTTCATATGTTCATGTGTGCTGGGCATCCAACCAGTTAATATTGGGTAATGACCTTTGCAATAGGAACTTGCGGTTGATTGTCAGCAGAGCACAGCTCCACGTGTCAAGCCCTGGATACCCCTGGCCTTTGTATTAATACAGCCAATGTTTGTACCATCTTTGTTACATATATTTGTATGAGCAACAGAGTGGCTTATGTAGCAGTCTCTATGCATCTTCATCTGTTTTAATGTTGCAGTTTTTGTAGGGACTCACCAGTCTAAACACATCCTTGTGGACTACAGATGGTGCCTTTTGTAGATTTATCTACTAGAATATCTTTTAAACAACATTTCCCAGAAATTAGGGAAAATATAGTGCTGGAATCTTTCCCTGAATAATATCGATAATTGCTTGCCTGTGACAAGTAATGACTGTGTAACGTGGCATATTCCCACAGTCCGGGCTTTATAGTTGTTTAACCTTGGCAGAGAATATAAGCCCAGTTGCTTGTGTTAAATTCACTCAAAGAGGGCTGTGCTACTTCCCTTTGTCTTACCGTATCCTTTCCCCAGATTTGGTTTTTGGTGGGTGGGGAGTTTCCTGTTCATTCTGCATAGTGCTTGCCATTTCTTCTAGAGGTAGCCTCAGGAGATCAGTGGTACAATTTGAAAATCTTGCACCATTCTCCTGTCCCCTTCTACAATTCTCTGTATTTTCTTATTTCTTCCCCCATTTTTTTTCTATTAGTGTTGCACAGTGCAGGGTCCACAGTGTGTCACTTGTGAGCACCATGGTGTCCACCAGTGCTTCCTCTGGCTTTTCAGAAAATAGGCAGGGCCTTCGTAAGTAAGGGTTTGTTATTGGCTGCCCTCATTCAAATTAAAACTTTTTCCATGGATGCAATAGCAGCAGCAGCTGCTACTGTGGAGCATCAGGACTAATAAGCATCCAGGATTGTGGTTCCATTACACATTCAGGTTTTTAAAATTTTCCCTTCTCTTTCTCTCTCCCCCACCCCTGTTTCCTGTTATTCGCCTTCTGCAATTCTTTTGCAAAGTGAGGAGGGAGAGATCCATGGCAGCTGGGCACCCCATGGCAGCCATTTTGACTTTGGGTCTTCTTCCCGTGATGGCCATTTCAGGGTGATGCACACTACCCCTCTTAAAATTCCAAGGGTGCCCACAGGCTTGAAAATGTTGGGGACCCCCGGCGTACTGATTGCTACAAGTACTAGGAGACCTAGGTTGGAATCTCCATTTTGCTGTGAAACTCACTGGGGGTTACTTTAGGCTGGCTTCTGCCCTCCCCCCTTCATATTCTCTCCTGGAGCATTTTCAGTCTTCATCATGCCATGTTCTTAGCCTTTCTCTCTTTCTATTGTGGGGTGGGGGGGGTTAATATACAAAGGCATAATTGTTTTACATAGCTGGGGAGTCTCCCACGTAGGTAGAAACCCCTACCGTGTCTGTGGGTGCCCTGATCTTGTAGCTTTCATTATAAGCACAGGGCTTAGCCAGTTTACTCATGGATGCATTAACAGTACATGCTCTTGTATTGCAGATTGGCTTCTCAGCTGCAGATGCGGTTACAGGACTCAAACTGGTTGAAGAAGGAGTACCTAAAGAACACTTGGCTCTGCTTGCTGTTCCAATGGTTCCCCTGCAGATCATATTGCCTCTGATCATCAGCAAGTACACAGCTGGCCCGCAGCCTCTGAACACATTTTACAAAGCCATGCCGTTTAGGTAAAAAAAGGCTTTTCAGTGTACACTTGTTCATACCTTGCATCATCTGTCAGTATGAAACTATAATTTTACAGCCTTTAAAACACTGAGATGCCGTGTCAAGATTTTAATTGGTAAACATTGTGTGGTGATTATAGACTTGAAATCCCTCCGCCTGTCAATTGCGATTTCTCATGAAATGAGGTAGCTTTTCTTAATTATATCGCACAAGAACTCTACTTGATCAAGAAAGCACCTATGACAGAACATTCCCGCCCCCCAAAAAAACATCTTTCACCATCAATCTTCAGCTGAAATAGGTTTACCTTTAATATTTATGCTGGGAATAATTTGGGACTACTGGGTATGTTCTGTTTGGCCTGTGAAGCTGATTCTATTTAGTGATTCAGGCTGAATGGGCTTATCAAGATTTTTATCTGAACTGTAAAAGTTCTCTTTGTGTAAGGGGTTGAGCTAACATCTGTCTTGTGTTGCTTCTCTTTCTTGAGTTTTTAAACTAGAATCCAGGGTGTCATGTTTGCAAAGCTAGAATGCATCCTTGGAGCCTCATACCAGTGATTTTTACTATGCATTGCTATTTGAGAGCAAAAATAGTGTTTGGCCAGAGCAAATCAAGTTCCAACAAGGCTAACATGCATAACAACCAGGAGGATTTAGATGGGTCCAGTTGGCCAGTGTTAAGCTCTTTTCTGATAATGTATTTTTTTTTAATCATAAACCCTGTTAGATCCTATTGCTGCAATACTGGGGGCACGGTGTTGTTTATTGAGTCGAGATGTTTCCTCTCATCCCTCTTTTGCCCTCTCTCCCCCACAGATTACTGCTTGGGTTGGAATTTGCCTTCTTGGTTTGGTGGACTCCCAGAGTAAAAAATGAAGGAGGATTTCCCATTTATTATTATATTATATTATTGCTGAGTTATGCTTTGCATCAGGTAATGTTACTATAATTTTTCTGTCATGGGTGTAGATTTTTCTGCATCAGTGTAATTGGGTTCATTTTATAGCGATTTCTTGTTTCTATGTGGGTAATATATTATGCTTGGGAATTGTTCAAGAATGCAGACTGTCCTGTCTGTTCCTCGTTCATTTTTATAGTTGCTGTTAATTCCAGGCTTCCCTAAATTATTAGATAGATTTTGCTGACAACCATCAAGAAAACATGCTATCAAAAGTAATTGTATAATATAAATTCCTGCCTTTGGATGTATTGTTTATTGAGTGGAGAGAGAGCCAGTTTGGTGTAGTGGTTAAGTGTGCCTACTCTTATCTGGGAGAACCAGGTTTCATTCCCCACTCCTCTACTTGCAGCTGCTGGAATGGCCTTGGGTTAGTCATAGCCCTCACAGAGTTGTCCTTGAAAGGGTAGCTGCTGTAAGAGCCCTCTCAGCCCCACCCACCTCACAGGGTGTCTGTTGTGGGGGGAGGAGATATAGGAAATTGTAAGCAGCTCTGAATCTCTGTTTCAGAGAGAAGGGCGGGGTATAAATCTGCAATCTTCTTGTAGCTTGTTGAACTCTCTAAAAAGAATTTTGAGTGACCAAATTACCAGAGATTTTTGAAAACCTAATAGAGCACATATTATGCCCAAACCAGACTGACTAGGAGAAGCATAGATTCAGGTGAGGTAGCCATGTTGGTCTGAAGCAACAGAACAAAATTGGAGTTCAGTGGCACCTTTAAGACCAACAAAGTTTTATTCAGGGTATAAGCTTTCGTGAGCAAGTACACTTTGTCACAGCTAACAGAATGAGATCTCAAGCTTAACTCTCACTAGGTGGTCTTAGCCAAGCCACTTTAAGACTCACTCTTCTCCCCTGCCCACCCTGAGAGGAAGCACAGGTAGCTCCTGATTAGCTGGTTAGTATTGCCTTATTGGATATAGTTGGGATGTACTATGGATCATAAAGGTAAAGGTGCAAGCACCAGTAATTTCCGCCTCTGGGGGACGTCACATTGTGATGTTTTCACAGCAGACTTTTTACGGGGTGGTTTGCCATTGCCTTCCTCAGTCATCTACACTTTCCCACCAGCAAGCTGGGTACTCATTTTACTGACCTCGGAAGGATGGAAGGCTGAGTCAACCTTGAGCTGGCTACCTGAACCCAGCTTCCGCCGGGATCAAACTCAGGTCGTGAGCAGAGAGCTTCGACTGCAGTACTGCAGCTTTACCACTCTGTGCCACAGGGCTCTTATGCTATGGATCATAGAGACACATTTAAAACAGCAGTCCTTCGCCCGGTTCCTGGTTCCTCACCCCAATAATGCTTACCATAGAAAATGCTGTGACATCATAGAGATAGGGAAAAGGAAATGTGCAATACAGTGATATCACATTCTGTATGTTGTTTACTGAAGATTACTGAAAAGAGGGGCTCTGAATGCACAGTTGGTGTTTCAGGTTGCAAGCCTTTGATCCAAGTGCTACCTAATTCTATATCTCTCTTTGTTTTGCCCCAATAAAGTGGTTGCAAAACAGCATTTATTTTATTTCTGCCTCCTATTAATGTAAAATAATCTATGTGTACCTGTTGGCATAACTTCTGAACCCACAGCAGCTCTCGGACAACTGGAACCCTTTGGCAACTCACTGTTCTTGACCAAGTTCCACCATATTTTTAAGGGAGTAGATTTAGGAAAGCTAGCTCATTTGGGTCATTTCACTAGTTCTAATCCTAAAGCAGAATAACTACTTTTTAAAGCATTTTGTTGTTAGTTTGTTGTGGGGAGATGGGACTTGCAAGTCCTATTTCTGCCCTCATGGAAATGAGAAAGCAACTCCACCATCCCACCTCATCTGCCCCGAGTGCCTTCTGCCCCATTGTACTCCTAGGGTCATTTTGATTTGTTCTCCCAGTTCTGCTGCTACCGTCAGCCTGATTATTTGGGCACCTTCAGCCTGGACATTTGAGCCCAGGCACCTTCTGCATCTGGCTGCTTAAAGGAGTAGCTCCGCTTTTTCCCCCCTCTCCTTTGCCCTTTGTATTTGCTAGTGGAGGGGCTAAGTGTTCTGACTTGAGCACTCTAGGGGAGTAGGAACCAACTGCTTCTCCCTTTCCACTCTTGGTATGTGTGCCTGAACAGAGACTTTATCGTGGAACACAGAATCCGAACAAACCTCATTCAGAATGTTAAGAAATTGAATAAGAAAATAAAAAGTGTGCACATCGTAGTTAAACAGAACAGAATGAGCAAGGATCAAATTAAAAAAGCGATAAAAACTGGCATTTCGTAATCTGTGAGGTTGTGTAGAGTGCTAACCCTTAATACACATTTTGGAATGGGCAAATTCTGGGGATTTCAGTTAATCTACTGTTTAAGCATTCTGTCTTTATTATGTTTGTGTCCTTGGTGGTTCTTCCCCTAGATTACACTGTACAGCATGTATGTTGCTGTAATGGCTTTCAATGCCAAAGTGAGTGACCCACTCATTGGTGGAACCTACATGACCCTTCTAAACACAGTCTCAAATTTGGGAGGAAACTGGCCTGCCACAGTAGCTCTTTGGCTTGTGGATCCACTTACGGTGAAAGAATGTGTTGGAATTCAAGGGCATGACTGTGGAACTGCAGCTGCTACTGAAGTAAGTTAGAGGAATAGTAGGTTTTTCATTCAAATGCTAGACTGCTTAAATATGGGGACTCTTTTAACAGTGCCTTTCTTTCAGATCTTGCAGGCAAGAGCTAGACGTATTAGTGAAACAGACATTAATTGTGCTTACTGTTGAAAAATATAATCCTGCTGTACAAGCTACTTTCTGTTTTTTGAAAGCTTGCATGCTAATAGCCCTTGCTCTCAGGGCTTTTTTTGAGCAGGAATGCAGTTCTAACTGGCTTGGCACCAGGGGGTGTGGCCTAATATGCAATGAGTTCCTGCTGGGCTTTTTCTACCCAAAAAAGACCTGCTTGTTCTATGTATTTTATGGGAGTTTAGTATATTCTTAGAACTTTGGCTGTGCCTCCACCTCTGGCAATAGCATGGCATGGCCCTATTGCATCCTTGTGGACCCATATAATGGCAAAGCTGGGCACAGCAGCTCCTGAACAAGTGCATGAACCGAGGAGGGCTTATGCAGCCCAACAGAGTGAAGAGAAAGACTGAGGCATTGACATTGGGAAGGGCTGCTGGCACTGGGAGCGAGAGGTCTGTGATGGGAGGGGGATTAGGGGTGGATGGGACCTTCATGCCAAGCTCAGGGTGGCAGCCCACCAGGAGCTTCCCTAGTAACTTATATGGTCAATCCATTGGGGGGAGGGCACCCAGTGAACTTTTCAGCAGCTAGTTGGTCATTTCTTTTGTTTCTGGTTACTTCACTTGGTAACAGTGTCTTAAACAATCCTGCAAGCTGTTTGACATTCAAAACAGTTAAAAACCATGGTCAGGGCAATCAGTTTTTAAGATACTGCATTTTTATCTCAAATGTGACTTGTTTTGGTTGTGCATATTTTAATATCTTTTTTGTTGTTGTTTCCCTCTTTGATTTTGTTGCAGCTTTGTACAAAAGAAGGTGGTTCATGTGTAATTACCCTTGACGGTTATTACGTGGAGTCTATCACATGTGTTGTTTTAGGATTTGCTTGGTGGCTCTTTCTTGGACCAAAATTTAAAAAGCTGCAGGATGAGCGACCAACTTCTTGGAAATGCAGGAGGACCAGCTAATGGAAATCACATACCAGAAACACTAGCAAAGTTTTGGCTTAGTCCTGGGACAAAGACGTCTTTCCTAAAATGAGTCCACAAGAGAATAAACTGTGTGGAAAAACAGTCAAAGTACACATGCCAAATAACTTTGCAAAAAAAGACAAAAAGTAAAGCCAGGAAAGTAATATATGGATCTGTGATAAAGTTGACCCTCCCCATGCAAAATTATCTGTAAGGTGAGAAAAAATCACACTCAAATAGCATTTTCAGACTATGAAGCTGTTTTGTCTAAAGAAAATCAGTGTCATCTCTTAGTGTAGATCTGTGGATATGATGCACTTTCACCTTACAGTAATTTAATGTAAATGAAAATGTACTGTAAGCAAGCTATAGAGAAAACAAATGGTACAGCACAAATTATTCCCTACTAATACTTTGTATGATAGAAAACAATTGAGTATCAAAGATTCTCTTGAGTATTTTCCTGGCTTCTGTAAGCTTTAAAGATTCATTCGAGGAATATTTTTTATAAAGGTAAAAATGTAGCTTTTGAAACATGTACAGACATTTATTTCAAGGCACTTTTGAGTTTCAAACAGAATTTTTTTTTTCATTGCAGAGTTGTTATGAGGTGGAGTGAATTTACTGGGCGTTATGAGGGTGGTAGCCAGTAATAAGGCAGGAATCTTATTAAGCTGCCGAAGAAGCAGCTTCCAGAATATTAAAAGTGAATGTGAAGTCAGTGTAGTCAGTCTGTATGGGTGAGATCGCAGTTTTTCAAGATGTGAGCATACCTTTTGGTAGGTTGTATGCAGAATCCAAAGAACACCAGACAAAGGAGGTATTTCACTTCCACAAAATTCATTGCATGATAATGATGGATTTGGATCCCAAGGCTTACTTCAGTTAAGTGAGTATCTTCTTCTGATGAAGGTAGGGTTTCACTTAGAGTAGTAAATATTTATTTGGATCCAGCATAACATAAGGTAGTCATTCCTAGCCAGTACCCCATAATTCCTATAAAGGTATTGCTGCATGACTATTAAGAGGAAATGGTCTCTTTAGTGCCTTAGAGATGTACAGCATGTTGTATTTCAAGTGTAAAGGGGGTGCTGTGCAGTTTGTTGGACGTAAGTGGTGCATCTTTCATGATACTAAAATACCTTCCAAAGGTATAAGTGGTTAGTGTGACTCCTGCACAGGATTGTGTGAAATACTGGTATTGGAGGCATGTTCTGTAGCTGCTTCACTAGTTATTTCCATAGGTGACTTTTTGCTGGAATATTTGTGATTCAAGTAAATCAGGGTCCCCTACAGTGCAAGTTTTCTTTTACATCTTCCTTCAGTGGCACATAAAACTTAAGTTCCTAACAGGAGGTAGCTAACACAGAGCTCCTAAGTACTCTTAATTGAGTATAAGTGCCATTGAAGTTATTGGGACTTGTTTCCAAAGAAACAGGTTTAGAATTTGGGTGTCTGATGCTATCAACATTTTTCTTTAAGACTCCCAACACAGTGTGACCATGTCCCAGATGCCTTCTTACCTCATAGCTTCCACAGCCCATCTGAAGAGCACACCAAAGAAGCAGCGCTCAGTTAAGCAAGTTGTAACCTAAACTTGGTTAGATAGGAATTTCTGGACTGAATCCAATTTCAGTTAAGGGATTCAGCTAGAGTTTTGCAGTATTAACTGCAACCATCAATCTATTATCAGCTTTTTGAAGCAGTTCTCTTTGGGATGGCAGGATGTTGGTATGTTCCATTGGTTGAACCATACATTTGGTCTTGTAATCTAATTTTCTATCCAACAAGTTTTGCTGATCCTTTGTTCCTGTACAGCTTGATCTGTAAACTTTTGGTGGTGACGCTTGTGTGCATATTGTGAAAAAGCATCATACGTTCTCTTCCGCAGATCAGGTGGCTATACAGGCTTGGTAATGGGCTGTATTGGATTCCTTTGTCAACCTTAGACTTTGAGCGTCTTGGCTTTCCCTTTCCCATTATGTCGTTCCAACATAATGATACTATCTTGTAACATAGTTTGGATAATAGTTTAAATAATCCTGTTTACTTGAATGGAAAATCTAGTGTGCTCTTCAAACATTCTCATTTTCAATAGTAGTGTACAATAAATTGATTTTTGTCTGCCTTAAATTCAATATCTTCTGGTAGCCTGGATAAGCACAAATGAAATAACATTTGTTTTAGTTAATTACCATGTATTTATTTGCCATTCCCTTGATTTTTGGCGTCACAGCATTGATAAAAACCTCCGTTCTTAATGCAAAATTTTATCTAGGCAGCATTTGGAGGGGGCTACTTCTGTGGATTATCTAGGTTGCAGGATACGCACAATACATTTCTGGTTAGCCTTTTTACATTTTACGGTTTTGTATTATTCTGCCTACCATGTGCCAAGATAAAGATAAATAAAGGTTTATTCATTTTTTTAAAAAATGGCTGATGCTCTGGAGTAAATTCTGTGAATATATAATTAAAACTAAAACCCAGAATCAATAGCAAAGCGCAATCCAGAAAGTCCATGAGGCAATAAGATTTTCCAGGTTGGCTCAGCATTCCCAAGGAAATTTAGGCTTGTCTTTCTTAAATAACAGTCTGCTGTGTCTCATATTAAAACAAACCTTTTGGCTAGGGGGCCCTGCTATATGATGGGAAGGGGAGACAGTCTTACAGGGCATTCCCATGTACTTGTGCTCAATTCAGGTTAATAGCTCTTTGGATTCTGATGGGGGGGTAGTAGCTGTTTTCAGCTCAGCTTAATTTTTTTCAATTGATTGATCTCATCTGGTAGGTAACTTTCTAAAAGCCACAGTTGTTGATTCTTTAATCTGGTTGTAGACACAAGAAACTGTAGTTTTAAAAATCCTATTTAGATATAGGTATGCTATATCACACATGCTAAATAATGCAGTTTCAATCCACTTCAGAAACTGCTTCCAAGTGGATTTTGCTATTTCACCCAATGAAATCCAGTTTCAAAGTGCATTGAAAGAAGATTGAAAGTGCGTTATTTAATATGTGTGGAAGCACTTTCTGTTGAAGGCTGTCTAGAGTGCACTACATGAAGATGCAAATGAATTAGGCTAATATTGGTGGGGGGAAATTTTCTAATTAGAGTCTGAAAGACATTCACTAAGGCCTGATTTCTACAAGGTGTTCACATAACTGGAATAAACGATAACACAATGTAGTCTTAGCACTTAATTGCTTGTCAGGTTAATGAGAGATCCTAGATAGCAATTCTGAACATTTCAGCAATTTAGTACAATTTGCTTATTAAAAGTGAAACGTGATCTTGCTCCACTGGTGTATTATGATAGATTCCTTATGCTGGAAGAAAGGCATGCTGAGCTGTGATAAGAGTATTATTTGATAACTGCAGCTTGAATTTATTACCCAGTGCTGTACTTAAAAACATTACCTTGACCTTTGTTGGATTTTAAAAGCTTAGCTACTGTTTCTGGGTATTTGCTTAGCTGTAAAGTCGCTGGTTATTTTTGAGAGTGCTGTTTGCCTGGATTTTAATTCCTTGGGAATTCTATTTGTATCTATGAAGTTTCATCAGACATATCCACAGTGGTATTGTATAATATATACTATTACCTTCTTTTGAAGAAGACCAAATCTCAAGTTACTTGACGTGAATTAACTATACAATCAGCTTCCTTTTATAATACTTTCTAAGTAATTCACTACTTGGAAAAAGGCATTATAATATTTGCTTAAATGGACCATATGAATAGTTGGCATTACTGAGAAATAATTCAGTTGTGACCAGGGACTCTCTGGAATTATTACTTCTGGTGGGGAATAGAGGTATAATGTATATGCTGAACTATTTTTAATAAATTTGGTTTTTATATCTGTTACAATATGCTGTAAATTAAAACACTGCTAATTTAAAAAACAAACAAGTTCTGTTTACTTTGAAGCGGCTATTAATCGTATTAAAGAACAGAACAAAAATGCTGGTTCATTGACAATTAAATGGCCAGCTTCTAACAGACAACATAACGATGTTTAACATCCTGTTTTACCATAAGTGTTTGCTTCTACCATCAATTTTCAATGTAAAGCTTTAAAATTATGTAAATCCTTGTTAATTATCAGAGCACAGTATGGTTTCTTTGCTATTTAAAGTGCTAAGTTCATGGAAATGCCTTATTAGAAAGTCTTGGAAGTTCTCCAGTTTGTTTCAATAAAGCAATATTCCAATTGTATTTGTTTGTATATTTTCTTAGAAGTCTGGTTGAGTTTGATCAACATTATTAAGAAGAATTTATACACTGCTACCATGTAATTGCTCATAGCAATCAAATCCATAGAATCAGAGAGAGGTTCTGCATTTTTCTGTGCCTTCTCTTCTTCTTTCTGCTACCTCAAGCACTGTGCTTTCAAAATAGCTTATATCACTCTGAGATAAAATAGATGATTACTTGACTGGGAATATCTCAGTTACTTGTACTGTTGAACTGGAAAGAGAGTTGAAGGACTGACATATAGTTAGTGAAACAGTTGTGAAATTAGTGAACCAAAATCCTGTTGTTAAATTAGCATGGGCAGGACTTTTTTTGAGCAGGATCTCACAGAAATGCAGTTTCAGCTGGTTTGGCATCGAGGGGTGTGGCCTAGTATGCAAATGAGTTGCTGGGCTTTTTCTACAAAAATATCTTCACAAAACAATAGTGATGTCAGGGGGTGTGGCTTAATAAGCAAATGAGTTGTTGCTGAGCTTTTTCTACAAAAAAGTCCTGAGCATAGGTGAGCAGAGGACCCTAGAATATTGCAGGTTTTTAAGGCCTAAGGCATTGCCTGAAACATTAGAGCACTTGTGATTGTGCATAAACTCAAGTCACAAAGACTGTGCCCTACAGATTTTGATATACAAAGGGAGAGTATTTGCTTTTCTACACAGAGAAAAAGCATGTTCCTTATCCCATGGGAAATGTGGCATGCATTTATTTTCCCAGGTACATAGAGCAACATGTGCCTATGAGTTCCTGCTGGGCTTTTTCTACAATGGAGCCCTGTATGAAACAATGGTAATACCAGGGTGTGTGGCCTAATATGCAAATGAGTTCATGCTGAGCTTTTTCTACAAACAAAGCCCTGGAGATACATGTTATCAAATTCAAGTTGTCAGCATATACCCCATATCACAGCATCCTTCCTATGAGTGGTGCACACAAAAGGCACACACCATAGTGATCTCAAATGTTTAGTTAAGATCTGAAAGATAACAGCCCCTACTTAAAATGCTTTACATTTAGAGTTTCTTCCCTTCCCCTGGAAAAGAGGCGCTGGAACAAGAAGCACACAGGAGCCCTTCAAGAACTTTTAAACATTTTTGGAGAATTTTGTTACCATGAAGAGATTCCAGAACTCCATTCTGCAGCGTTCCCACAGGGGAAAAAAGCCCTGTTTACATTGATGTTGATCTCGACCACAGTTCACAATCTTCGGTGTAAGTGGCTTGTTTATGGGAAGGCTATTTTTGTCTGGGAACAATAGTTGTTTTGAAAATCTTGCAAATATTTCTGTGATGGTCACTTAATGTTTAAACCTTGGTGTCTCAAGAGCGTCCGTGGATAAGGCTTAAATACAACCGCTGTTTCTCTCTGGTAGCTAAAAACCCAGTAGGACTACTGGGTTTTAGGAATACCTAAAATAACGAGTGTCTTTGACTAACTGCAATCGCGGGGTTGGATCTGAATCCACTATTTGAGAACTTTTACTTGGTTAAAAGGGAGACGAGCACTCTGCCTTTTTCAGTGAAAGCTGTGAATCAACTCAGCTGCCACGTAACTCCTCGATTGGCCAGTAAGTGGCGCTGCGGCCTGGCCGGATCGTCAGCGCCGGCAGAAGAAGGACAGGCTGCGTCTGCGACTAGGCCATGGCGGGGCAGCAAGGCAGAGAGCCCGCGAATTATATCGCGCGCCTCTCGGAGTGGGCAGACGCCCACCTCACCCTCATCCGGGTACGTCGAGGGGACGATTCAGAGGAGGGAGCGTGACAGGGCGGCTTGGCGCTCTTTCGCCGCCGTCGCGGGGGGGAGGCAATGCGAGTGCTAGAGGCGGGCAGCCCGCCCTGCTCTTGAGTTAGGGTGGCCTGGCTGCAGTCCTGTTCTGGGGGCGTCATTAGTGCAAAAGCTTCTTGTTCGTGTCAGCCCTGTGTCCTCGCACTAAACAGTAGTGTCAAGGGATGGGCGCTCTAGACATGTTCAGAGGCACACTGTTCATTGATCCAGGTAGATTTGAGTCCAGGAGACCAACAGGATTTGGGGGGTGTAAGCTTTGGAGAATTAAAGCTCTCTTTGTTAAATACCCCTAACGAAGGGGCAGTATCTGATAAAAGGAGCTTTGACTCTAAAAAACCTTATACCCCCCCCCCCCCCCCGAATCTTGTTGCTCTCTGAGGTGCTTCTGACCTCAAATCTTACTGTTCTGTTGCAGACTAGCACTGCTACCCTCTGAAACATGGATCCAGGATTTTTTTTTCTTTTTTCGCCTTTAATTTTTTAATTAACGTTTTTATTATATAATCCCAAAAATGTAATACAATTAATAATGAAGCAAAGGGATATAGCATATCAAATATATGATATGTTAACCAACAAATGTGTAACATGTATATAACATTAGTAAAGTGACTAAAAGAGTCAGAAGAGGTAAAACTGATTGTATTAAACAGAAAGAGACAGTTATTATATCCCATCTCATTCAGAGATTTAATTATATATCACAACCATGCTTGAAGCTGAGACCAGTTGTGGGATGAACTGTTGGTAAGATGAATACTATAGTAATGTAAACTATTTTCCATTTAAAAAAGAGTATCTAGGGAAGTTAAAAGATCTATTAATTCGATCTGTGATGTTTTCCACAATATATTGGCCCCAGACCTTATGGAACAGTTGTCTAAAGTAGGGGCCAATGTATTCCTCCAAAGAGATTGGCCTATTTTGGGACACCTCTGGGTGGAAAAGCAGGGTAGAAATACTGAGCCTGAGCTTTCTAAAACAGTGGCTGGGGACAAGCATGGGAGACAAGGTTAGTTCTGGACGGTGTCGCGCTCCCACCCTGTGCTGAGCAATTGGCAAAGTGCCTTTTGGGGCTGACTGGCTTTCCTTTATGCCTTTCTTTAGATAAGTTATATGTGTCAGTTAACAAAGGGTGTGCTCATTGTGTAGTGGCTGAAGAAAGGTTTTGTCACATGAAGTTAAACACCCTACTGTGGGGGTTTGGAATATTAACTGTGAAAAAAACATCTTTAGGTGGGCAAATGTGGTTTTTTTCACTTTGCAATATAACAAGTCAGTCATTCTTTAAATACTAGCATTTCCAGGTGGGAAAACATAGGACAACCTCTCTAAAACACCCTAAAAGAGCAGACAGATGTTAAATTGGCAGAATCAAACAGAATTCGGAAAGCAAACTACTGAATGTGTTCAGGGACAATACGGTGTTCACTATAGTCATAAAAGGATACACGCAGTCAGACAAACCTCCTATTGAAAAGACCCTCTGTTGTGCAGACACCTGTCTTCAGGTAATCAGGGACCACTGAAGAGGGCTTCCGTTGAAGATATAAGTGGATGGGTAATTTATATTTATTCCCAGTTTGCTGGGCAAACACAGACCATAGTTTATTGGTTTGTATTTGACAAACAGATAGTTTTCCATACAAATCTAACTCTTTTGTGACACGGGGGAGGGTGTGTGTGAATTTGAGGCTCCCAAAGGATTGTGAACATAGAAGCACATCATGATTTGGCATTTCTTCTAAACCATGTCCCTGATGCTGGTGGCCAAGATTCAGGCTACACAATGTGAGTAATTGGCTGAAGATTTAAATGACTCATGAACTCTTTCTTCTACAGAATATCAGCACAGGAATGGCAATCACTGGAGTAATTTTACTTGCAAAGAGTGTTAGGTTGGTAAGTTACAAATGGATTTCAGTAGTTCTTCATCAGATGTCTACAGAAGCTATGTGTTATAATAGAAGTTTAGTAATGAACGGTTGGCTATTTTACATACTTTATATTTTTAGTTAAAATAGAGCATGTGTGTTGATACGAGCGGAATAATTAATTATTTAGGTTTCCAGTCTGCCCAGTTTCTAGAGCTTGAGTTGAGCTGAAATGCATTGAGCTGATGAAACTAAAAATCAGTCTAATGGCTGTTTACAGCTTTTGTCCTGTACACTCAAAGTCAGCTGAAATAAAAAACTTGCTTTGCAGAAAAGCTCCAGCTTTCTAAGTTGCCACTAGTCCTTAAGCTTGTTGAGAGCATATTTCTCCATATATGTCAATCTACACAATTGCTCAAATGTTGAGAGCAAAGTTTTATCCAGATATACTGTGGCAGGCAGATAAAACAGGCTGAGACATGGAACAGTGGCTTTTTGATAGCGGCCCCTGCAAAGAGGCTTCCCAAAGCCACTAGTCACTTTTTTCAGACACAAGTGTAAAAGCTTCTTGATTAAATAAGTCTAAAATTAATCATACTCTTTTATACAATAGTATAATTAATAGAAATCCTGATAATTGTATTTTCAAGACCCCGTTAAAGTCAGCTGAAGAACATATACAAGTCTGCAGAGTCAAGCATAGTTGCTTAAGACAGTTGTCCCCACACAAACAGAATTAGCTGGCTGCATTCTGGAAATGGTTGTTTTGATGAGCATTTTGCATCAGTACAGTACAGGGATTATTGTTTTGTAGAAACTGTGTTCATGCCCTACCTCTGCAGCTAATAAAATGTTCTCTGCTCCCGTCCTGTGACAGGGGAAGAGTCTCTCCTTGGCACTCAGTTATTAATCAAATCATTGTGGAAACAGCATAGAAGGATTTTTCATTTGTTTGTAATGATCACATGTCTCTTCTTCCCATTTGATTTTTTCCTTTGTACATTTTAAAAACCTAAAGAAAAGACTAGCTGAAAAAATGGCAACAGATGTCTGAATTTGCGACTTTGCCTAGTTGGCTCCAAGGGAGCTTTACTGGAAGAGACATTGGGAGAGCCATGCTCAGGACTCCACTGTAGTAAACAGCAGCCATTGGGGCTTCCAGTTTGATTGGGATGCAGCACAGAAAAACTGCTTCCATATGGAGGTTTTTCTCTACCTTGGCTTCTGAACCAGAGCACACTTTTTGGAGGTTTCACACATGACGTCATGCTGTAATTGTCCTCCTTCCAGGTTATCCCTATTCTCAGTATGCTGTTTCCTAAACCCACTTTACTGTGATTTATTTCTGAAATGGCATAAATAGACCCTGTTATAGTAATAGCTTGCAATCAGAGCTCTCAAAAAGAGTACCCTTTGTCCCCTGTTCCCTTATGCTTGAATCTGTCAGTGCCAACAGAAGCAGCCTGGCCATGGGGTGAAGCTGTAGAGCGACTGGTGTAAAAATGTGACTTGCATACCCAATGAAGGTTTATTTTGGAAGAAGGTGCATTCTGTCCTGAATTCTGTTCTGTCTTGATGCTCTCTGCCATTGAAACCTTTATTTCCTGCCATGTGCTAGGTTCCTTCTGTTGGTATATTTACCTGCCCTGATTAGTAACTATCTTCTTCTGGTTTTCTGCATCTCACTGGCCTTCCCTTGTATCTTTCCACTTACTTAGATTGTGAGGGTCTCTTTGCTTTGTTTAAAATGTACAATGTCAAGTGCTTCCCCTGGGAAGGTGCATGAACCCCCAGAACAAACTTGAGTATGTAGTGTGTCTTAACAATGTTAATTTGAATGGATGCTAAATCCATTCTGCTGCCACAAACATGGTTTTTGAGCATTTTTGTACGAGCACAGATAAACATGTCAGTCAGTTAGTCCTTGAAGCACCAGATGGATGATCACAGTTCTCAGACATGTTCTGTTCTGCTTATTTATGGGACCTTCAGGCTTGTTGTTTGCAAGACACATTTCTCCAAAAAGACCTTGCAGAGCAACAGGAGTGAAGGTTTGGTAAAGAAGCTAAATCAGGGCTTAAATTTCCCAGTAGTACAGACCAGATATGATAGATGCAGTATAGTTGTGGGGCACTATGATGGTAGGCTCTACTTAACTGGTCCAGTTCCACCAACTCTTCCATCTGTATATTGTTGTTTCAAAGCTGGGTTCCCATAGTACTGTGAACCACATTCTGTCTCTCATACACACACTCCTTTTTCTTTTGGTGATGGTCTGAGGTGAGGACCAGCTCTCTCGGCATTCATCTCACTTGGCTGATGCAGGAAATAGAACAGGGTAGGCAGCCTTTTGGTGCAAGGATCAAGGGTAAAAAATGCAGCATTTACCTGTGAAGATGTTGATAATGTGCCAGGAAACATAATGGGGATGGAGATGGGAGACAAGGGTTATGCAAGACTAGATGTGCTTGGAGCAAGCCAAACCCCTGCAAGTGTCCTATTACTTTGCCTTGGACTGAGTTTGGTGACCATACAGATCTTGTGGGGGATGATTGTCCTCTGCTGCATTACTGGCCCCAGTATTGCTGCCAGTGCCTCAGTTGCCTAGATGGAATTCTGGTCTGGGTATGCCACTGTAGGCATATGTGCCAGGGGGTGGCTACCCTTGAGGCAAACAGTACATGAAGCAAATATTTAAAAGTTTGCTCTTCAAAATAAGTTGTGAATGCAATATAAGTTTGCAGACATGTACAACAAATTTGCATTGTTGTAGAGCAAGGAAAACAAGTAAAACTGCCTCAGTCCAATGGCCTATCAAGGTCAGCCTTGCCTATTCTGACCAGCAGTGGCTCTCTAGAGTCTCCTGCTGAGGTCTTTCATTTAACCTGCTAGTTCATCCTTTTAACTGGAGATGCCAGGGATTGAACTTGGAACCTTCTACAAGCAGACCAGAAGCTCTATTGCTGAGCCACACCCTGTCTATTAATCGTTTAGTTCCCTGGGTGGCAACCCAGATGTTCTCTGCATAATGTGTGAAATAGCCCAGTTAAATAAGATTGAGGAAGAGGATGTTTTCTTTTTTCTTGGGACATGATTTTGTTTATTTTAAGTGTATAGCCCATCCCAACAGTTATACTACTGTTACAAAGTTCTGCACTTATTTTTTTTGTTGTTTCTCCTTCCCTTTTCTGTGAATAGACAACCAAATTCTCAAATGCTTTGGAAATACCAATAGAATTTATAGAGAAGAATGTTAAGCTACGGGGACGGTTACACCAGATAACTGAGCAAGGATTAGAAATCGAACATGTTCCCATTATCCTTCCGATAATTTCATCACTTCAGAGGAGATGTAAGTAGGATTAAAGAGAAGGTTATGCCAGTAATGGAATTCATTTAAAATAGGTTTTAAAGCATCAAATTGTAAAGAAACAGCTTACAGGAACAATTCTACTTTTTTCCTTCCTCAAGAGACAGCTGTTCTTTCTGTGGTAGTTAAACCTTGTAAATGAGGCCTGCCTCTCCTACTATAGAATTTTTGTGTTTATGTGCTCTTTAATTTTTTATTACCCCATATAGCACATCCTATGGAAGTAATGTCAAGGAGAGCCAGTTTGGTGTAGTGTTTAAGTGTGCGGACTCTTATCTGGGATAACCGGGTTTGACTCCCCACTCCTCCACTTGCACCTGCTAGCATGGCCTTGGGTCAGCCATAGCTCTGGCAGAGGTTGTCCTTGAAAGGGCAGCTGCTGTGAGAGCCCTCTCCAGCCCCACTCACCTCACAGGGTGTCTGTTGTGGGGGAGGAAGGTAAAGGAGATTGTAAGCCACTCTGAGACTCTTCGGAGTGGAGGGTGGGATATAAATCCAATATCTTCTTCTTCTTCTTCCTTGTGGGGGATTTCCACTGCATGCTGAAGGTTAAGGAAAATAGTAAAAAATGCAAGAGCCTTAGGTGTTATGTTTCTGTCAGGCACACCTTTATGCCTATTTAAAATAGTGAACTGCAAAACAGTACGAAGTTTCTGTTTCATTACTTCTGATCCTCTGACTACATTTTGAAAACTGAATTAGGCTTCAGGGAGGGTGTCTGTTTCTAGTTCTCCTATTGACAGCAGAGTAAGGCTATGCAGCCTGAATAGGCCGGACTAGCTTCAGGGTCGGTAATGGTTAGTACTTGGACAGGAGACCACTAAGAAAGGCCTGGGTAGAGGTAGACAAATGGCAAATTACCTCTGCTCATTTCTTGCCTTGAAAACCCCATTAGGGATTACCCTGAGTCAGCTGTGACTTGACAGCACTTAATTAAGACGAAGCACATTTTACAATGAAAGTATATATTGTTGGGGTGGGCTTTCCTGTAATGAGTTGAATGCCTGCGTATTGCCCTTGGGTGGAGTTCCCTCCACTCAAAAGAAGCTTCCCCACTCCCATTTCATCTTAACAAATGCATTGGGCTAATAATACCATTATTTACCAAGTAGTTCTTAGATCCAACAGTCTGTAGGGAATTATTTTAAAAAATCTCACTGAATAACTAAGAATGTTTTGAAATCTTCTTTGTAAACCTAGGATATATCCAGTTGCTGTACATCTTCTTAGGTATAGTAAGTCAATAAAATATCTGTAATAATTCAGTTTCAAAAAAAACACCCAAACCCTTTGTTTTCTGTGTCGTAGGGCATACAGATGGTTTACTGCTGGTCAGGCTTGCTGGTGTGGAGCTAACACCAGATGGTACCGTCTGGTTAAAGAAAGAGTTAAAACCCTCCCAAATGATGTGGTTCCAGCTTCTTGGAAGGAAGGATTCAATACTTGATTGCTATGTGGTGGTCAATAAGGTAAGTTAAGACACAGGAGCAGTGGGTAATCTTTCTTCCATTTCTGTCTGCTTTAAATGCTTATAAATCTGATTGCTTTTCTTGTTGCTTTTAAAAATGGTCACAAAAGATGCATGTCAATGATCCTAATGTCCTTTCTGACCAGGGCAGGTTTTCAAGCATCTGTCTGAATGAAGAAATCCTGAGACAAGGGCTTGGCAGGGCTGTTCAGGTTGAAGGACTGACTCATGAATCCCGGATATACTGGAAGCTCCACAAGAGACTACTCCAAGCTGAACTGAAAGCCATGAAGAGAAATAAAGGGATCTGGAAAGAAGCAACATTATTTGAGAAACTTAGAGAGCATATAAATAACAATAAATACATGCAGAAGCTAAAACAGTTTGCAACATGGCTAAAAATTCGTCTCTGAAACCAAAAGGTTTCATTTGGGGGAAGAAGACACCAGATGGACAAGGCAGTGACTTGTTACGTTTTTCCTTCTGCCACAATAGTATTCCAAGCTGATGTCTGACCATCTGTTGGTGACTCCTGTCTCATGGGAAAAGAAGACAGAAAATATCACAGAAACATTCCTGGGGGGGGGGGTGGTGAGAGTGGGAATAGTGGCATATGATCTGGTTAGATATCAGATTGATGTGGTGTGAATATGAGATTTTTTAAAACAAAAAGAAGCGCACAAGGCTAGGCTATGTAATGGCCCAGTGAGAGAAGAAAAAGCCTCACTGAACAGAGGGAGAGATATAAATAATAACCTACAACACCACAGATTTCTAGGTGCTGTGCAAAAATGAAAAATAAAACAAGCTTAACTGTTAAAGTTGAGGAAGTGTTGTCTGTAGACAAGGCTTTGTAAAGAAAAGTCTGTCCTCTGAAGTGCTTAAGAATATGGACCTAACTTTACTTTCCAGAAAGTAATTCTATACTAAGCTGCTTTGGGCATTGTGGAAAGGTGAGATATGAGTATTTTAAATAAATAAGTACAAGCAACCTGTAACAGGAGCATGTGGCACACCTTCCTAGCAAGATTGCACTTAGATCCCAGGGCACTTGACCCTCTTAGCTTGTGGCAGCCACAGTATATGCATAGAATCTGCTTGTAATGGCATCAGCCTTTAGCTTGGTGGTAATGTAAGTAACTGTCATCGCCTTGCCGCTCAACCCTGAAAGGCGTTTAACTGTCAGAGCTAAGTTCAGTGTGTGGGAGCATCATGTACAGAACTTTGTTGCTTTTGGCTGATGTGGGTTGGAAAACAACGCTAGCCGAGTAAACAAAATAGCAGCTCTCCCTTGGACATGCTGTATGGGTTGGCCCTCCAGTGGCCATGCTGCAATGTTGTTGTGAGAGTATTAATTGTGCCATGCTAAAGCTGCACACATCAGTTGCAGCTCTTGCTTTCTCTTGGATCTTCCCATTTATGTTGCTAGGTTAATGCCAGTACTCTTCCAGAAGAAATGTAGGTGGTGATAACTCACCTAAGTGTGTATTAGAGCTTATGTTTGGCTTGGTCTAAAGCTTGTTTCTCATGTGACTGTATTGGAAGCTGTCCGTTGTGATTCCATAGTTGAAATCTGTCTCATGGTATGTAGAAACTAACTTCTTTCCTGGGGTGCCGTTTTGTGTGGCACCCCTTCCTGGTTGCTGACATTGCAAAGCAAATCTTACTCTTTTCAAAGGGACTAAATAGCTTGCAGCGAAAGTACATCTGATATTCGGTTTATGGACAAACTAATTTTAGATTAAAACTTTCCAAAGTACACATATTTGGAAGCAAGTTCCCTTGAAACAGAAGACTTGCATCTAAGGCACTGTGTACTGGATTGAAGTGTAAGTTTGTTTCTGTCTAGACCTTCTTAATGTACTCCTGCCAAGGTTAATTGGCCCAATCGCAAGATCTGAGCACAGGGGTATTTGTGTTTACTTTGGAGAACATTATGTGCTTTGAACCATTTATTTATTACTTAGCTGGAACCTAGGAGCTTGATGATTAGGTTACTATTTTAATAATTGTGTCTAAAAATCTAGACAGTAGTAACGTTCTACATGGAAACTTAAACCTTAAAAACAAAGCAACTCATTCCAGTACTTCTGCTTCTGTTCTGTGGCATCTTTGCAAATTAGACCCTTTCAAAGTACCATATTTTGTTTTAAAGATTAATGCAATCCTACACAGAGTTTTGCTCTTGAAGCCATTGGACTTACAAGGATTTAACTCGACTTAGCACTGCACTGTTTATTGCTTCTTTTTCAGTCAACAGTAATTTTTATTGTTTCTAGTAACTGAGCTCATTTCTCATCTAACAGTATCAGAGCTAAAAACACATGGTCTGTTGGCATTGTGGCTGGAGCTTCCCTTGATGATGGCAGATGGAGCTCTGTGAATGTGCAAAGTGTGAAATTGCCAATAAGGGAGCGCCCATGTGTCTCTATTATATTAATAGCATTATATCTAAACACTGTAGCTGTGACCTCCTCCCCACCCCCCCATCCACTTCCCTCCCTCCCTCAGAGGCACTTCCCTTCGTTTTCCTTTCCCTGTCTGACTAAGCTGCCTTAGTAACATGTCCTTATATTTTTGGCTAATGAGAGTTTCTTAAGCTATTAACAGTTACTTAAAATCTTTTATGTTGAGAGGCTTTCGCTCCAGTTTTCCCAATCACTGTAGTACACTTTCTTTGAGTAGTCTTTGACTCTTTTGTTTTCCAGAAGGCTGGTACACTCTTTCCAATACCCAAACCCCTTCTCTTGAAGCACCAGTGCCCATCTTGAGTTTTTAACTAACTCAGGTCTCTAAAGGCAGTTTCAAATTACACCAGATTAGGGATCTCTGCACTCTTCAGGGCTAACTCCTCATTTTGACTAAGTAGGGAAATTCTTCCTCTCAGTATAAGATGTGTCCCCTTTCTTTGGCCCGAATGGGAATCTCCTAACTACCCACTCATCGCCAGCTTTCCCCAGTTCTCCTGTCTGTGTTAAACTGTTCTCAGTCAGGACTGAATTTCAAAACGGACTGTACTTGACTAGTCTCGGCTAGGGCTGAAATCAGACTGAATTCTCCTCAGTATCCAGTTCAGAAGTCTTTCTCTGCTTAGCTGATGCTAACAAATCTATTCTCTTGGAACAACCTGTCACTCAAGGCTAGGTGGCCATCTGACAGCAATGAAGATCCAGAGGCTAGATGGCCATCTGACATCAATGAAGATCCTGTGAATTTAGGGGGAGGTATTTGTGAGTTTCCTGCATTGTGCAAGGGGTTGAACTAGATGAACTAGAAGTCCCCTCCAATGCTATGATTCTATGAATGCTCTCTGGCTCTGTGAATAATTAACTCTCACAGTTCTTCACCTGTTTATGCTATACTCCTAAGCCTTTAAAAGTGCACTCTCTCACAGTAGCTTTCACCTTGTCAAGGGAATGTATCAAAAAGTTGATGGTATAACATTCTGCAACTCATATTGCTTATGAGTTAAAATAATCTCTACTGTGTATATATGAGTGCAATTTAAAAAAACCCCCACGGATGGTGAGGCATTGAAATGGATCAAAAGGAGCCCCTAATACTTTGGCACAAGGCAGTTGTAATACCACCCCAGCCTTTGGCTGTATTATGCCTTTTAGTAGACAATCCCTCCCCCCTTAGCTTGCTGGCAACTTCTCCAAGTGTTACAGCATTAACCTAAGTAGAGCTGCAGCCTTCTAAGGCCCTTGAAGTCAATGGGCTTAAAAGGATATAACTCTATTTAGGACTGCACTGCTAGTCAACAAAAGCCACAACAGGGGCTTATTTTGCAGAGCAGTTGGCTAAATTTCTCTGCCTGGAGGAATGTGAGCACCTCACAACTCTATGGTGTCCTTGTGGCTTCAAATGAGGGCTGGAGCTGTTCTTCAGCAGAAGTTGGGTTTCCAAATCCAGCAAGAAAGGGAATAGGTTCCTTGAGAGAATTTTCTCTTCTGTTCATAGAAATGGCTGCTGTTGCAAGTAGGGAGGAATGGACTCCAACATTAATTGCCTGGAAAGGTTTGGACAGTTCTCTTCCACCCAACAGCTGGTCTGTGCTGATCCACTGGAGGAAAGCAGAACAAAGAGTAGCCTTCCATAGTACTTTGTTCACTGCCCATCCTTTGTAAGCAATTAGAAGCAACAGCGCTGCCACCGCTTGTTCATAGCATGTATCATTATTGTTTATGCCAGAAGTGATCCCATAGTCTGTTCTGTGATTCCTTCCTTGTTTTGCATTGAATGTTTTCTCTTGTAATGACATTGACTAATGCAATTTCAGGCAAAGTTGTTATCTTAAAGAATTTGTATCTGCCAGCATTTTATCCATAGGAGTGATTTTTTTTAAAAAAATGAAATAATATTTTATATATGCTGGGGTCCTTTAAACATCAGTGAAATCTGAAAGCAACACGAAAAGGTATTTCATTTGTGTACACAGACTTTGTGTACACAGAGACACAGACTTTGAAAGGCTAGATCACTGTAATTATTTCGCCTCGTCTCTGAAACTCTGAAAGCCTCTAAAAGTTGCCCAAAGGTGAAGTGGCAGGTCAGGTCAGAGGATCCCCACCCCCTGCATAGCACTAGTCCTGATGTAACAGATGGAAAATTGGCTACGTTCTCCTCCCTTTGCTAGCAGAAATGTTCTTCCAGGGCCCATAATATTTTCTAATAATGCTGCTGAATAGTGACCCAGGAAGAGACCATAGCCTCTGCCTGCAGTAGCTTGCAGATGCCCATGGTGGCATCTTTGGAGGCACACCAAGGCTACAACTGCAATGCATAGACCATGAATCTCATCTGACTACTGATCCTCCCCCCCACCAGTTTCCCTTAGGTGACCATGGTGGCTATTGCAAGTGTACTGACACAAGGACCGCTGCTGCTTGTATATTTTCTCCCCTCTGAAAGCAGGGCAGCCATTTCACTATGTAAGCGCGATATGTCCCAGTTTTTGTAAAGGAAGCCTTACAATTAGTAGCTTGCTGATAAGAGATTCAGGATGCAGTCCCCCAGAACCATTGCCTGTGCAACTCCCTTAGAAATAAATTAATTCAAAAATTAATTTGGGCTAATGTACAGAGTCTATCCTGTTATCTTCTGGTTAGTATGACCAGTCCTGCTGATAGCCACCATGGCTCCATGGTTAAAAAATCCACCTGGTTTTCCCATATGACCCTGATCCAAATCAAATTTTGTAAGTAAAGAAATCACTTTGCTGGATGTTTCCATGGATCTGTAATACTAATATCTGCACATCCATCTATCTGTCCATTTGTGGCAGCTGTAAATAATAAGAAAATAAAGCTGGAAATCTCAGAATTGCCCACCAGCTTCAGGATGCTCATTAGAGTTTCAGGGCCAATGAAAGGAACTAGGTTATCTCCAGATTTCCCCCACCACCACCACCACTATTTACAATGGAAGGTAAGTTCTAACTTTTGCTTTATATTTTATTCATTTATACCCTCCCTTTCTCCCCCAACAGGGACTCAAAGTGACTTTACATCATACTCGTCATTCATTTTATCTTCTATTCCTCATTCATAAACACTAAAGTAGATTAACATTCTGTTATCATGCATGGAAAAGTGAGGGGGGTCTTCTACTACTTGGATAGATCCTGAAGAGATACTAACTCTCCCATTCTGTTCATAATATTAACAAATATTTGCTGCTGTGCTACTGTTAGATACATTCCAAGTTGCTGACTAAGATGGATGAGAAGGAATTGAGACCAAGACTGACACATAAAAGAGGTTGTGGAAAGTGTGGGAAAGAGGAGGAGAAATTAAGGAAGGATTTTTAAAATTTTGCTACAACACACTAACTGCCACCCCTTTGAAAGATCTGGCTGTGCAGACAAAACTATGGAGGTAACCATAGGCTGATGGATATAATGACCTGGGAATAACTATTTTGTCCTGGCTGGCCTGGCCTTGCTGTAATGCTGGATTGGTTGATGGCTTTAGCAGCATCTAATCATTAAGCAAGACTTTCCGTCAACCTTGCAGTAAATGTTATAAAGGCCTGGCCAGCAGAGCCTGATTATCATGTTTACTGTTCTCAGCCTTCCTTGTGCCCCTTGTGGTTGCAGTGCAGAAACGCATTAGAAATAAAAATGCAGCATGACATTGGCTTCAGGGGCCCTCCAGCTGACCTAACCCCTGGGAATCTTGCCCCCACAGTCCCCTCACCTTGTCAGCCATCTCCCATGAAGACTGCACTCTTGGGGAGATAATAGCAAACTGAGGGATGAAATGATGCTATGGTTAAAAGTGGGTAGCAGCATTGGGACCCATACTGGGGAGTGACACAGGCGAATGAGGTCCAGATATGAAAAGTCCAGAAATGGTAATGGAAGGTTTCTGGCCATATGAAGATTCTGAGACTGAGTTCATAGTTTCGTCTATATATGATCTAGTGAAAATTTCAATATATCATTAGAACAAAAATTGTTCCATAAGTACTACCAAATTCAATTTTTATTTACTTCATATATATCCCACTTTTTCCTAATAGGGACCCAAAGTAATTTGCATCATTCTCCTCTCCTCGGTTTTATCCTCACAACAACCCAGAGAGGCAGGTTAGGCTGAGTGTGTGAGTAGCCCAAGTCACTCAATAAATTTCCATTGCTGAGTTGGGGATTCAAGTCTGGGTCTCCAGATGGTTGTAGAATAGTAGTTTAACCACTATACCATACTGACTGACCATATATATTTATAATCAGAAGTATGGCATTGTTGTATTTCTCCAGAGTCCACCTGCTATTATGCCCACAGTTAACCCTGCCCTGAGGTCTTACCAGATATTAATCAAAATCATAGAGTTGGAAGGGATCTCCAGGGTCATCTAGTCCAACTCCCAGCACAATGCAGGACATTCATAAGTACCTCTCCCCTATACACCCAGTGACCCCTGCTTCAAGCCCAGAAGATGGCAAAAAGAAGAAGGTGGGGGGAGGACTCTTCAAGATCCTTGGCAGAACTGGCCTGGAGAGGAATTTCTGCTAGACCCCAAAGTGGCAAATGGCATTTCCCTGGGCATTTAAGAAGGGGCCACGAGAACTAAGAACTGATGAAAATCCTCCTGCCCTCATTCTCATGATCTGCCCAAGTTCACAGAATCAGTATTGTTGTCAGATGGCCATCTAGCCTCTGTTTAAAAACCTCCAAAGGAGGGCAGCCCACCACTTCCTGAGGAAACCTGTTCCATTGAAGATCCGCTCTAAATGTTAGGAAGCTCTTCTTAATGTTTAGTCGAAAATTATTTTGCTTTAACTTCATCCCAATTGTTCTAGTCCACCCTTCTGGGGCAACAAAACAACTCTGCATCATCCTCTATATGACAACCTTCAAGTACTTGAAGATGGTGATCAGTCATGACCTGCCTTACAACTGGTCTTATGAAAGTCACAGATGGGTTAAGGTAGGCCCTTTGAAACCTCTCTCTTATACACCTGGGAATGGTCAAAACTGTAAGCTCTTGAAGCTAAGCAGATATAGACTTGATCACTCTTTGGATAGGAAAACCTTGGCGCTTTGTGTAAGCCGCTAGGAGCTCTCTAAAGAGGATAAAAATTATAATAAAAGGAAATACATAAGGGAACGCTCAAAAGGCTCCACGGAACACTGGCATAGCCATGTTCACTTCCTGTGGCAAAACAAAACAGAAGTTCAGTTGCACCTTTAAGACTGGCAACATATTGCCAGTATGAGTGTTCAATAACCTCGGTTTTGAGATACAGTGGGGAAAGGCATTTACCTCACTTTACTGCCCCCTGTAGTTTTCTGTAACATTGAGGTAAAACAGCTTTCTTCTCACTGTAAAGAAGTGAGCTGTGTTTAACAAAGTTCATTCTGGAATAAATATGAGGTGCCATGCTCTACTGTATAGCAGCTGTGTTCCCAAGTACCAGTGCAAGGAAGTTGCTTATTTCAGTGTTGAAAACAGATCCCTGATCATCAATGTTTAATTGTTTATCTTCAAAACAATATCTGGAATTGGAACTTTGGGAATAGATTATCAGAAATGCAAGAATGTGCCAGCTTGTCTTTACAATCTAGAGCCTGATATTTGATACTGTTTGAATTTGAGCTACACATTCCAACAAATTGGTTGGGTGCTGACGGCTTATCACATCTGTGCTTCAGTTGACTACAGAGGGAAATGAGGGAAAGCATAGGTTAATCAGAATGTTTGTTGGGTTTTTTGGAATAGAAAAGCTTTATTGGTAAAAGTTCAAGGTACAAAGGTGGTAGTACATCAGCAGATGCATAGCATATACCAATATATAGTGAGGAAGTGGATACATACAATGTTAACCATTAAAAAACTAATTACAACAGTAGTTGGCATGACATTAATATAGCATGGTGTGAGTCATTAGGGTTTCTGCTGTCTTTTGAGACTTTATCAATAAAGGGACGCCATTTACACACAAAGTCCGAGGAAGCGGTCCGGGAGGAGCAACGAGGATCTAAGTCATAGGTGAGCTTATCTAAGACAAAATAATCCCATAGTTTCAGCCACCATGCCTGTCTCGAGGGAGGGGTTTGTTGCTTCCAAACCAGGGCAATTGCAAATTTAGCTGCCACGAACATATGTGAAATTAGTTCCTCCATGTGCTCAGGAATGCGTGAGGTGCCTACAAGGTTCAGGAGAGCGTACTCCGGCGTGAAAGGTGGGGAGTATGAGGTGAGGGCATGTACTTCTTGGTAAATTAGCCTCCAAAAGCTTTGTATAATGGGGCAGAGCCACCAGGAGTGAAAGAATGTGCCTCTCTGGCCGCAGTTCTTAAAACAGAGGGGCGAAGTAGAGAAGGAGTGTGATAATTGCACCGGGGTCTTATACCAGCGCGTGAGAACTTTAATGGCTTGAAGTTGCACGTTCATTGCCTTCGTTTTATATATGGAAGAACTCCAAATAGCCTGCCACTGCTCTTTGGTTAGCTCAGTACCCAGATCTCGGTGCCAGGCCCCTTGATAGGAGTGTGGTTTTATGTCAATGGAGTGAAGTAGCAGTTTGTAAATTTTCGATATCAAACCTTTAATAGGGGCTGAGTCATTAAACAAAATTTTTTCAAAATCACCAAGATGAATCCGCAAGGGAGGGCTAAAGAGATGAGTATCTAATAAATGTCTGAGTTGCAGGTATTCAAACCAAGAAAGTCAAATTTCAGAGTTTGCCTCTAAGGTCACTTTATCTTTCAGTATCCCCTTGGAGAGGACATCAACAAAGCGAGTCAGCCGCAATTGTCTCCATTTTGAGAAAGAGTTTTTATACAAACCTGGAGTAAACCAGGGTTGGCCGACAAATGTGGCTAGGGGGGAAGTTGGAGGGGCTAGCAGATTGCAGTGTTTGCGCCAAACTTGTAGGAGAGAAGCTAGAAAGGGATTCGAGGAAAGAGAAGATTTAACTCGTCTAGAGACACCCCAGAGCTCCTCCTGAAAAGAAGAGGTCTTGAGATAAGAATTTTCAATCAGCTTCCAGTCCGCCACATAGGAAGGCCTGTAATATTTTATCAAGGTAGAGAGGATGATAGCATCGTGATATCTGGAGATGTCAGGGACCGCTAAGCCTCCCATCGAAGTAGATCGCCTGCAAGACGCAAAGTTGAGTCTTGGCTTCCGGTGTTGCCATACAAATCCGTTCACTTGAGCCTGCCATTTATATAGCAAAGGGGCCGGGATACATAAAGGGACAGCGCGTAAATAAAACACTATCTTGGGTAAGATCAAAGATTTTACTAGATAAATGCGTTCCAACAAAGTGAAAAATTTTTTGTCAGAGAGGGTTAGAAGGGAGTTGATAGAGTCAGAGATTTCAGTCTGGTTGATGGAAGAAAGGGTATCAAAATTTAGAGGGATGTAAACTCTGAGATGCTTCCAAGATTTTGTGACCCATTTGTATCTATAGTGTTTTCTGATAAAGGCGATAGAAGCAGAGGATAAAGAGATGGGATGTAGAAGGGATTTATCAAAATTTATAGTGAGGCCAGAAGCTGCGGCAAAATCAGACAAGTGAGAGTGGATTGCAGGGAGCGATGAGGAAGGACTGATGAGGTATAGAGTTATATCGTCTGCGAAGAGGCTTAGCTTAAAAGCTTTAGACATTACCGGGACGCCATAAATTCGAGAGTCATCCCTAATTTTAATAGCAAGGGGCTCAATTGCAAGAGTGAATAGGAGAGGTGAAAGAGGGCACCCTTGGCGAGTACCTCTGGACAATGTAAAGAAGTCAGAGTTAAGATTATTAATCCATAGCAGGGCTGAAGGGGAGTCTATAAGATTACGAAATTTGGGACCAAAATTCATTCTCTCAAGTAGGGAGTGGAGATACAGAGGCTTGACCGAGTCGAAGGCCTTCTCTATGTCTATAGATAAGATGCAGGCATCACGAATGGCCTTAGATTTGCAGTGGTGAATTAAATTCAGCGTTTTTTGGGTGACGTCGGTTAGGTCACGATTAGGAATGAAGCCTGACTGATCTGGAGCGATATAACTTGCTATAAAGCTATTTATCCGTTTAGTTAAGATACTAGCAAAAAGCTTGTAGTCAGTATTCAGGAGGGATATCGGTTGGTAGGATGTAGGGTCTAATTCATTCCTTCCCTTCTTGTGCAAAACAATAATCTTGGCAAGGTTCCACGACTGTGGAGTAGAGCCAGTATCCAGGATATGGTTAAAGAGGGACAATAAATATGGGGAAAGTGAGGGGCCATGGGCTTTGAAAAATTCAGAGGTGAAACCATCAAGGCCCGGGGATTTATTTGTACGCAAGGATTTAATGGCTTCAGCAAGTTCCAGTTCATCAATGGGATGGTCTAGATAGCTTCTATGAGGTTCTAGTATCGTGGGGAGAGAGTAGATAGATTGAAAGAAGGTAGAGATCGATTCTGAGGATGGGTTTTTGGATTGGTATAGGGAGGAGTAAAATTGCTTAAAGACTTTCAAAATGGATTTTGAGGAAGTGCATAAAGTACCGTTGCGGTCTCTAAGACCCTTTACATCTAAATTAGCGGCTTGATGCTTGGCTTTCCATGCCAAGAGCCTTTGGAATTTAGGGCCTCTGAAGCAATAAGCCTGTTTAGTGAATAATAAATTGCGTTTGATACCCTGCGTTTCCAAAGCTTCTAGCCGTTTCCTTTCTTCTTGTAGATGAAGGCAGATTTTTTTGTTACACGTCTGCTTATGCTGAAGCTCAAGGTCTCTAATTGTGGCAGTCAGAGTGTTAATAAGACACTGTCTTTTTTTCTTTCACGCAGCAGTTAATGCAATGATCTTGCCTCGCAAGACAGCTTTACACGCGTCTCAGATCGTTTAAAGATGGAGATCATCAGAAAGATTATGTCTAAAAAATTCTTTAATTTCAGAATGTTTTTAACATGGACCTAAACAACAAAATGGACCTTAAAAAATGATTAAGAGCCCCGTGGTACAGAGTGCCACAACCTGAGTTCTATCCCCGGCAGAAGCTGGGTTTTCAGGTAGCTGGCTCGAGGTTGACTCAGCCTTCCATCCTTCTGAGGTTGGTAAAATGAGTACCCAGCTTGCTGGGGGGGAAATGTAGGTGACTGGGGAAGAAGTCTGCTGTAAAAACGTTGTGAAAGCAACATCACCCCAGAGTCGGAAATGACTGGTGCTTGCACAGGGGACCTTTCCTTCCTTCCAAACAACAAAATGGTGAAAAAATATATAGCAAGTGGCATGAGGTGAGGAACATGCTGGAAGAGTTTTGAGCAGAGAACTTCACATTCCTTATTCTTAGTAGTGGCAAGGGAGGCAAGGGTTTTTTATCTGTATAGAAAATCCTGGTTTTTAAAAGGGGGTTTTAAGGTAGGGTCTGAAGATCTGCTGCTTTTACAACTGATCTCCAGGGGGCAGAGATCAGCTACCTTCGAGAAAATATATCCTTCAAAACCTCACTGGTTGAATTATCACTCATACACAAAAAGTGTGTAAACAAACATTTAGTGCACAGTTTATAATAAGTCCATACAGCAAAATAATACAACGAACACCCAAGCAATGCTCCCCCAGACTGTTTTCTAAAGTCACGTCTCAGAGACACTGCCTTTAGCCACTTATTGCAGTTCAGAATCTGGGTGGAGACAGGGGCGTCGTTCTGCACCACTTCTCACAAAGAGATCAAAAGACCGTATTTCCTAGATTTCCTACGGTTTCGTTAGTTTTACCCTTCATCAGTCTTCTCTCAATGCTGTTTTAACTGGAGCCACAGTACAAAGAATTCAATCACAGATCAATGCATACATGCTCAAGTCTCTGCTACCAGCTCTCCAGTAGCAGAGACTTGAGCATGTATGCATTGATCCGTGATTGAATTCTTTGCATTGAGAAGAAGCATTGAGAAAAGTTACACCAGCATTGATAGAAGACTGATGAAGGGTAAAACAGCATTGAGAGAAGACTGACGAAGGGTAAAACCAATGAAACCACAGAAAATCTAGGAAATACGGTCTTTTGATCTCTTTGTGAGAAGTTGTGCAGAACGACGCCCCTTTCTCCACCCGGATTCTGAACTGCAAGAAGCGGCTGAAGGCAATGCCTCTGAGACATGACTTTAGAAAATAGTCTAGGGGAGCATCGTGTGGGTGTTCGTTGTATTGTTTTGCTGTATGGACTTATTATAAACTGTGCACTAAATGTTTGTTTACACACTTTTTGTGTGTGAGTGATAATTCAACCGGCGAGGTTTTGAAGGATATATTGTGCTTAATACACCGGTACCTGTGCTATTGTATGCCCTCAAGAAAATGGCTGCTTCGAAGGGTGGACTATGTGGCATTATACTATGCTGAGGCCCCTCCCCTCTCCAAACCCTGCCCTCTCCTGGATCCACCCCCAGAGTCTCCAGTTATTTTCCAACACAGAAGTGGCAGCCCTAGGATTGGTTTGTGTGAAGTGCTGGCATTTTCCAGAATCAGAATCCTATGAAGGGTGAAGGAGTTCTTATCTGTCAAAGCATTTATTAAGTGCTGTCAGTAAATAGGGTTGCCAATCTCCAGATGGTGACTGGAGATCTGTTATTACAAGTGATCTCCGGATGACAGAGATCAGTTCACTTGGAGAAAATGGCCACTTTGGAAGGCGGACTCTATGGTGTTATACCCCACTGAAGTCCCTCCCCTCCCCAAACCTCACCCTCCTCAGGCTCCACCCTGAAAATCTCCTGGTATTTCCCAACCTAGAGATGGCAACACTAGTGTTCAAAGTACTTCATGTATGTGATTACAAAAATTTTAAGAGCCATGGTAACAAAGTTAATATTATTACAAGTGAGGAGGACCTGTAAGATTTCCAGGGGGTTCCTTTATCCCTCTTTTCTCTCCCTCTCACTGCTGTTAGGCTTGTTGCAGCTCCTGGCTTCAGTTCCCAGGCCTGCTGTGGCTTCTCTCCTCACCCCCCTCCCCAGCTCTCACGAAGCATGCAAGGCACAATGACATCACCTGGTAGTGACGCCATCGTGATGGCGCACTTTGTGCAAGTGTTATTTCTTGGCTCTGATCACTCAGAGCCAAGAAAGAATGCTTGGTCAGCCCCTTGCCCAGCCCTCTCCGGCTTCAGAGGGAGCTGGGCAGGGGCTGCATCCTTCTTTCTTTGCCCTGAGCCATCAGAGCAAAGAATGGCATGGAGTATCAGGGTCAGAGGGGACAGGGAGGGGGTGCCTGCCCCTGCAGTGAGGTGGTGCGCTAGGCATCTGCCTACCTAACCCACTCCTATGCACTGACCCTGCAAAGGAGGTCCTGCCACAAAAAAAGTCCTATTTTCCCCACACACACACATTGTTACTGTTGCCTAGCCCTAGAAGAAGTAGGTGTGTTGTCTGGACATGCAGAGAAAACACTTTTGGTTGGGGGGGGGGATTTAACTCCCCCATGTCTTTTTAATTGTTTTCAGATTTATTTTTTTGCAAAGCTGAGGTGTCCCCCAAGTTTACAGAAGTATCTGTTTTCTTTGTCTGTGGCCCTGATCCATGGATTTAGATATCCACATATGAGGCCCCCACTTTGCTATTAGAATATAAGGTTATTATCCCCATTTTACAGATAGAGGATTGTGAGTAATACACACACACACAGGGGGCTTTCTAAATGCAGCAGATTACATTTTGATGTCCACTTTACTAAACCAGCTTACAATATATTACTTCTTTAATGCTTAATTTTTTATGGTTCAGCTCTGCTTTAGGTATGGCCTTAAATAATGATTTCGGCGTTAAGAGTGAAATGAAATCCTGACCTCATGGCAAATTGTTGTTGACTTCTATTATTCCCAGGATTTCAGTACCCCCTCTCCACTTTTTTAAAAAGGTAGTTTTTCCTTCTTTTATTGTCTTTTTTTGTCTCCTCTCAGAAAGACTCTTGACTATTGTTGCCCAGGGTCTGGAACAGCTGATTAACGTTACTTTAATGGGGTATAGGAAAACCTTGTATGCAGCAGGTACTCTAGAAGTCTCGCAATTTTGTTAGGATAATAATGCTACAAAATTCCAATGGAGAACTGTTTTCCTTGTCTCTTTTGTTGGCATTTATAGGTTGGAGAGGGGGTGCAATTCCCCGACCATGTCACATCCAATTACCTTTGGATAAAGTTTCTTCATCTGGGGCCCACGATGCTTTACTATGAAATTGCAGTTACTTTGGTTGAATTGAATAACATCAATGGCTTGTTTCTATGGTTTCAGCCAATCTGTTGCTGAACAGTGATGAAAAGGTGAAACTTAAGCTGGTTGCTCCTAGAGGTCACAGTCCCCCCCCCCACTCCACCTCCCCTCCTGAGCACTGTCTCCTGACAAATCGGACTGACAAGAATCCCCTCTCACAGCCCCAAGAGGAAAGAAGAGAGACCAGAAAACACTTCAGAACTTCCCCATTTCTTGGGATTTTTCAGAATTGCTTGAACATTAGTAACAAAGAGCTGGTGTAGCATTGCAGCTGGCAGCACATGTGTTTGGAAGGGTGTGCTTTGAACAATATCTCAACTTTGAATTCTTTGTAGCCACAATCCTAAGCACCCTTACTAGTGATCCAGTGTGGTTAAGAGTATAGGACCAGGAAGTAAAGGTAAAGGTAAATCCCCTGTGCAAGTACCAGTCGTTTCCAATTCTGAGTTTTCGTGGCAGACTTTATACATGGTGGTTTGCCATTGCCTTCCCCATTCATTTACACTTTACCCCCAGCAAGCTGGGTACTCATTTTACCTATCTTGGAAGGATGGAAGACTGAGTCAACCATGACTCCAGCTTTCGCCGGGATTGAACTCGGGTCCTGAGCAGAGCTTGGACTGCTAGGTGACCAGTTTCTTATGTGGAAAACTTATGAGGCATGTTGTCCAAAAGTCCATATAGCCGAATTCAAAATAAAACAGCAGTGCATACGCCCTGGAAGCACTCAGTGGCAAGAGTCAACATCAAAGAGCCGAAGAAAAGGCACCAATAAAAAATTAACTGGATGCTTGGGCAAAGATAAGATTGTCTTTCACGTGGCACTAAAAAAGGCTGGGCTCTGCCAGGCAAATTGCCATTGGGAGGGCACCACAGAAAAGGGCTAGTGGTGATCTCATGACCCTTGTAGACTTAAAAATCAGTAAGGGGTGTCCTACTGAACTCAGTGAGACTTATTTGGAAACAAACCTGCTTAGGATTGCAGTGCTTATGGAACTGAATTCAGCTGGCATATCTCTGAAAAACCATGTCATTCTTTTTTGTCTCTAAACTTTCTGAATCACCCACAATTGCATATGTATCTGCAATGATTATCCCCTTTCACAGGGTGCTTCTCAGGTTTACTGAGACAATGTATGGATGTGTTTTGAAGCCTACTCGAAATGCCCTCTATAAATATGCAACATAAAAATATGTTATGCTTTACTCTTTTGCAAAAACGTGATGTAAACTGCCACAGTTACACCCCTCATTTACAAGGAAGAACGGGCTGAGTGTTTACAGGAGTTCTTTCCCATTGATAATTTTTGAGAGCTTTCCAAGCAATGCCTTTCTCAATGGCCTGATCCCAGTGTAATTTCTCTGGGCCAAGTGGCAGTTGCTAACAATGTGCCCCAAACTTTCTCGGCTCTCCCTTATTGGAGGAGAATTTGAAATAGGTGAATGAAAAGCTGCTTAGTTCTCCCAGCAGACTTTGAACGGGCAAACAATAGAGGCAGGTTGAATTGGGGAGGAAGCAAAAATATGCTGGAATTCCTGGTGCTGGATCGCAAAAAGCAGCTCTGGAGTTCTTAACATGAAGTACAGCCATAGAAAGGGGAATCTTCCCTCAGTTTTTAAGCATGCAAAATGTAACTGGAATGCTGTTGTGTGAACAAAATTACCCTTTTTGTTGCAAATTTAACAGAAAGATTATAGCTAAAATTAAATAGGAAGTTGCAAGCAGCCAGAAACCAGATTTTTGCGGCAGGTGGAGTGTTTTGGGCAGCTGCTATTTGGGAGCCAGGACTGCTCTTCTGAATAGTGTTACCTACCTGCATGCTTTCTTGCTTTCCTATAATCTATATGTATTGATTGGATTAATATCTTGTCTTTCAGCAGAAAAACTCTTAAAGGTGATGCAAAAAAGTAGATCTGTCTTTTCTCTCACATACAATTTGTAACAAATGTCCCCAGAATTTCTGACCACTTCGGGAAGTAGAAGGCTGCATGCATAAAACAATCCATACAGATCACTATTTATCCCCAGAGATATTAAGATGATGAAACCCAATCACAGCAACTGTGTTATGTAAGCTTGTGCACTCAGGGAAATTTACAGTCCCAATTTGCTGCACTGCATGATCAATGTAGAGTCATTTTTATAAGGGTGTGGAGTCCTTGTAATATCACAAAGGATGCTTCCTCTGTTGCCCTCATGGCTGGTGACAACAAAATGTGTAGGGTCAAACTGAATGCTCAAGTGCATTGCAAAATACACATTGACAGTATCCAGAGTGTGTGGAAGGGAATCAGGCAATTCTATAAAAACAACTTTCTACACCCCTGTTCTAGTATGCTTCATGTAAGATCCCTAAAGAGGTCTCTTGTAGCACTTTAAATACTAACAAATTATGCTAGCATCAGTTTTCATTGACTAGAGCCCATGGGATTCTATTCCACAAAAGCTCACACTAGAATATAAACTTGTTAGTCATTAAGGTGCTGCAAGAGTTGTGTTTATTTTCACTGCAAAGAACTAACAGACTGGTACTCTCTGGATTCCTTTGCCTCCTAACCACCTCATCCTCAGCTAATTCAGCACTTCTTTCGCAGTAGCACTTGGAGAGAACTTTCTTCAGTTGAATAAATGAAGTTCTGACTTATACTTACTGAATCAAACCCATTGTCCATCAAGGCCAGTATTGTTCAGTCATATTGACAGCAGTTCTCTAAGGGTTTCAGGCAGAGGTCTTTCACATCACCTACTGTGGTCCTTTTTAATTGGAGATACCAGGGATTGAACCTGGGACCTTCTGCATGCAAAGCAGATGCTCTGCCAGTGAGCCACAGCCCCTCCCTTGTACTCTGCATATTGGTTGTTTACCAGGAAGGGCAGGGGGAAGGAGGAGGATGTTCTGGGGAAGAATAGGCTTGGGGAATAGATGGGATAGGTCATCATAATTAGAAGATTAAAGATCAACAAGGGTGAACATCTGGGTATGAGGTATGAGCAGGTAAATAGTGATCTAGTGGGATTCAAGAACTACTGCATGATTTTGTTATGTAGGTGGAGTTGGGGCAACTCTATTCTTATGCTGGGACCAATACTCCCTCTAAGCTGTGGAGTCTTGTGAGCAAAAATTCTAATTTGTGAGCTACTGGCATTAAAGTTTTGAGCTACTGCATAAATTAGGTTGCTCTGGGTCCATTTTTCCTGAGCCAAGACAAAAAAGTGTGAGCTGGAGGCTAAACAACTGTGAGCTAGCTAACACTCACTCAGCTTAGAGGGAACAATGGCTGGAACCTGTACAACCTCTTGGGAATATATCCTCTCACTGCAATAAAAAGGAATGCTTGCACAACTCGCAGATTAAATGAGCAATTTGCACTTATAGTGAACAACTTATGTTAGTGTGTTTATTGTCCCAATATAGATTCCTGATTTTATTATGCATTTCAGCATTGGCTTTCTTTTTTGCTATCAGTTGAATGGGGAGAGTCAAAACATGTACAAAATTTTAAAAAGCTTTTTTATTTCATTATGGGCTTTCCTTCCTCCTCCACAAAGTGTATCTTGACTTGATAGGCATAATCATTTGGTAAAGAACCTTTAGGTTTTACTCTAAAACAGTTTCTCTTTCTATGTACTATATTAGTTTAACCAAAGAAATCATTAAACAAATGCAATTAATAAACCAGCAACTAAAATCATAATTCATACAAAGTTCTATAGCTCTATAATTCTTTAATCTAGTGATGACTGAAACAATAAGCTAGAACTGTATGGTCATTAAATTTGCAAATAAGATATCATTTATTCAAAGTTTAAATCATTTCACCTTTATTTATGAATTAGTGTCAAGGAATTTGGAAAGAACCTTAAGGTTTTACCCTAAGGTAAAAAAAATTGAAAAAATTGATATATCACTGCAGCTCTGTTGACTATCAAACAAAACCAACATATTGTGAAGTTTATAGGTGTGTGCCTGATTGTTTTAGAAGTCTCGAGCCCAAAGGAAAATTTGAAATGAGGCTAATACATAGTGTTTTGTTCAGATATATAAGCAGAAAATCTAGATGACATATTGATAAGATTGAGGGACATATTAATAAGTCATAGGTATGCAGCTACTCCTTGAGATGGTCTTAAGATGTACAGGGAAGTGAGTGGAAGACTAAAGATCTGACAAGGGAGTATCAGTAGAAAATGTACATCATTGAAAAGAGATTTACTTTGGAACTGTTTTAAGCCATTCCTTATGGAATGAACTCAGAGAGCTCTAGTTCAAGACAAAATATAATCAGAGAATGGTCTGTCCCATGGGGTTCCATAGGGCCCACTCCTATTTCCCCTGCGTTTAATCTTTGTGCAAAGCCCTTGGGAAAGATCATCTGTGCTTTAGGAGTTGTGTGTCCTCAATATGTCAATGACACCCTGTTCTATCTTTCTTTGTCTAGACCTCCTGACGCTGCTGTTGTTAGCAATCATGAGCCAGTGCCTGGTTGCTGTGGTTAAATGGTTAGCGGTGAGCAAATTGAAACTGAATCTTAACAAGATGGAGGTGATTCTGGTTGATGAGGTCACAAGGGTACTGGACTTCCAACATGTGAAGCAGTTCAGCTGATCCTGGGTGACAGTTAAGAATATAGGGGTTGTACTGGACCCACTATCATTGCTGGACGCACAATCTAATTCAACTGCAAAAAAATATTTTTCCCATCTCCATTTAGCAAGGACGCTGGCTCCCTGTCTTGATCCAACTGTTCTTAATAACCTTGAGGCTGGACTTTTGTCAAGGGCTCTGCGTGGGGCTTCCCTTGAAGACTACTCTGAAACTTTATCTAGTACAAAATGCCACAGCTCAATTGTTTATTTTATATTTATTTAGATTTTAAATTTATGAATCACCCAATCCCCGAATGCACAGGAGTTTTTAACAGGAGTTAAAAACATCAATATAACAGTGTTAAAATCAACAAGTCATAGAATCACAGAGTTGGAAGGGTCATCTAGTCCAACCCCTTGCCCAATGCAGGAAATTCACAAATACCTCCTCCCCCCACACCCAGTAACACCTGCTCCACACCCAGAAGGTGACAACCCCCACCATCACCTTCAGGATCCCCGGCAAAACTGGTCTGGATAAAAATTGCTGCCTGACTCTAAAGTGATGAACAGCATTTCACTGGGCATGTAAGAAAGGGACACGAGAACTAAGTATTTCCTTATTAAATAGTCTCTAGATGGTCTCTGATTTAGTCCTGAACCCACTCTAGACTGTGTTGCCACCTTCAAGCAGGGCAAGGAGGAGGCTGAAGTGAAAAAGATGGGGGAAAAGAGGAGGGTGCTGGCCATGATGGAAACTGTTGCTGTCCTCAACCCAAACCCAGCACTGCCTTACAGACCCTGCAGAATTGCATTAAGTCCTTCAGAGCCCTGATGGTATTCAGCAGAGAGTTCCACCAGGTTCCACCAAAAAAGCCCTCGCTCTGGTTGAGGATAGCTTTGTGGCCAGGTATTACCAGTAGATTGTTCTCACTGGAGTGTAACACTCTCCTGAAGACAGTCCCAGATAGGACTGCCAAGCTCCAGCCAGGGGCAGGGGTTCCCCCATTTTGGAGGGCCCCAACCTGCTGGCACAGAGCAGGTTGCTGGGGGGGGATCCCAGCCCCCAAAGAGCCCCATTGTCGCATGATGTGCCCTGCTCAATGACATCACCTGAAAGTGACATCACACCAGGCACAATCTAGGATTCACAAAAAAACTCTATGGTACCACAGAGATTTTACTGCAAATCCTACAGCATTCCCGGCGTGATGTGCCCAGAGTGATGATGTCACTTCTGGGTGACATCATACACAAGAGGAGTCTCCCGCCGCAGCAGGGAAGGGACTTGGCAACCCTATTATCAGAGGAGGTAGTCCAAAAGGTACACAGGTTCCAGATGGTTCAGTGCCTTAAAGGTCAACACCAAAACCTTGAACCTCACTCAGTACTCCACCAGGAGGCAGTGTAGCTGGCACAGCACAGGTTCTATATGGTGTTCCTGTCAGGACTCGTGCCACCGCATTCTGGATTAGCTGGAGCTTCTGGATCGGTCTCAAGGACAGGCCAGCAAAGAGTAAGTTACCGCATAGACCTGGCAACCCTAACCATAGTGCCCACAGGAACTATATTCAGGAACCCTGCCTTGGGTTGCCATGTTGGCTGTGACTGGAGGGCAAAGAAAAAAAAGACTTTGCAGATATATGTTTTAAAGTTGTGTATGATTCTGCGTGACATTAATTAACTTGTTGTTGTTCAGTTGCACAGTTGAGTCTGACTCTTTGCAGCCTCATGGACCAAGTCACACCAGGCCCTCCTGTCTTCCACCATCCTCCGAAGTCTGCTCAAATTCATGTTAGTTACATCAGTAACGCTGTCCAGGCATCTCATCTTTTGCCGTCCCCTTCTTCTTTTGCCTTCTGTCTTTCCCAGCACAGGGTCTTTTATAGTGAGTATTCCCGTCTCATTTGGTGGCCAAACTATTTGAGCTTCAGCTTCAGCATCTGACCTTCCAGGGAACAGTCAGGGTTGATTTCTCTTAGGAATGACTGATTTGATCTTCTTGCAGTCGAGAGTCTTCTCCAGCACCACAACTCAAAAGCAATTGGGGATTGGGCGATTCATAAATCTAAAATATAAATAAATATAAAATAAACAATTGAGCTGTGGCATTCTGTACTAGATAAAGTTTCAGAGTAGATTTCAGGGGAAGCCCCACACAGCAGAGCTCTTGACAGTAGTCCAGCCTCAAGGTTATTAAGAATAGTTGGGTCAAGGCAGGGAGCCAGACTGCTTGCTAAATTAAGTTACCATTTCTAACTACTGAGATCCCAGAAGTTAAAGCGAAATTTTGTCCAACATTTTATGTCCAATGTTTGTTGAAATATTCATTTTTCCTGGCCTTCGCATATTCTGGAAAGGCGCATATGAAACAATAATAGAGTAACTCTCATAAACTACTTGCAAGCTGTAGAGAAAGGGCAGAATACAATGTAAATAATATACTAAAACAGGGGTGGCCAAACTTGCTTAACATAAGAGACGCATAGAATAAATGCCAGATGTTTGAGAGCCTCAAGACAAGGAAGGAAATAGGAGAGGGAGAAAAGGTAGAAATAAAGCAACCTTAAATGGCTTGGACAGCTGATTTATAGAGACAAATGCCTTCTTCAAGCTGGCCAATGTGGTGGGGGTTCGAGAGCCACACAATGTGTGTGAAAGAGCCATATGTGGCTCCCGATATCTTCAGATATCTGAAGAAGTGTACATACACAGGAAAGTGTATACCCAGATAAAAACTTTGTTGGTCTTAAAGGTGCCATTGGACTCAAAGTTTATTCTATATAAACACACTTGTAGTCAGCTTTATAAAACAGTATGTCTCTTCTGCTGGGTTATTGACTATAGGCACCATGTGCACAATGTATATTTAGTGTGTAAGTACAGCTCAGATACTCTGTGTATACAAACTTGGCGCAGCGTTTCAGACAACCGGTGTTAATTGAGTAAACTCGACATGAAGCAGTACACCAGCAATACTCTGAGCACGTCCAGAGTATTTTTTGTCCCCCCTGAAACCCTCCATTCAGTCTTTACATGTGGGCTTAGGAGCCAAGCCTTGCCTTGAGTGAAGGTGGCTTTCAGGGGAGCTTTGAGGCCCCCTTTAAAAAGGAAATTAAGCTCTAGCCACGTAAGACTCTCGCAGGAGCCAAATACCGGCCAAACGAAGAACTCCCTTCCGGCGGACTCCACGCCGGGTTTGTCAGGCGGTCAGCGCGCCGTCGGGGGTGGCTTGTGTGTTTGAATGGGAAAGCAGGTTGTGGCGGGCGGCGGCAGCCCGAGCGGAGCTGGTGCCGGGCGAGCCGCCTCGTAGGCAGTTGGGCAGAAAGGACCCGGGACGCGCCTCCGAATGAGGGTGGCAGCAAAAGAGGTGAGTAGGCGAGCCCTGGGGAGATAGAAGGGGGCTTGTGAACTTTGGGTGGGAGGGAGGAGGAAAGCCTCGAGTGGGGCTCCCTCCAGGCAGTGGTCTAAGGTTCGAGCACGGGAATAATCCCCCGTATTCATTTGGTTGAGACTTCCCGGTGGAGAGGGGTCTCCATCCTGCTGCGCTGCGCGTTTTCTGTGGCCAGCAAGTAACTGCAGCGGGATCTCCGGCGCTCCAAGCACGAGTGCTTGAGGTCGCTTGAAGTGGGTGGGTGGGTGGAGGGCTTTGCTCTTTCCAGGGGTGGGGTGAGGAAGAGGCGGCTCTGGCGCGAGTTCTCCAGCGCCTTTGGGAAAGCCGAAGGGCAGCAGCCGAAAGGGTGGAGGGGCTTTATTGTCTTCTGCCGATTTCCGCAGATGATTCCTGGCTCTTGCTGGGGAAGGGTCATCGCGTGGCCTCGTGGGACGCGGGAGCTCCCTCTGTCCCTCCTCTTAACCCCCCCCTCCTCCTCCTCCTGACACCATCGAGGGAAACGCGCCTCTCTCCCTCCCTCCCTCCCACCCAAGTCCCAGTTCGTGGCTACCCCTCGGCAAATCCCGGGTCTCGTTCCTTTCTCAAAGTACTGGAGACTTCTCTTTGTGCTGCAGAAAGACAAGTGGTTAGACTCGGAACTTCCAAGCGAGAGCATCTGTGTTGGGTAGGGCGGACATCTTACTAAAATGCTGTCTTCCTTGATCCCCGGGGTAGTGTACGGGTTACTGTTGGAACTAGGAATGGAGAGATCAGGGTACAAATCCCCGCTCTGCTATGAAGTTGCGGAGGGAGGTGACTTTGGGATAGTCACCCTTTTTCAGTTTAACCTACTTTACAGGGTTGTTGTGAGGATAAAAAGCTCTACCTGCAGTTCCAAGCTCCCTTAGAGGACAAAAACGCATCAGGCAATCCATTCTGAAGTAAAGGTCTCTATTCTTTGTTTTCAGATGCTAGCTGCGAGCCTCTTAGAGGTATTCCCTCCACTGTGTGAGAGAGAAAAGGGTCTTTCTTAAGGCAAGACTTGCCTTCTGCAGTTTTAATAAATAGTTACGTAAATATTTGACTAGGTACTAGGGGCATTTGTAGGGTTGATTAATAGAACGTAATCAATTAGTGGATTGCCATAAGTGCTTTTTTTATAGCCCCGCTTTTTTAGATGTGACCACAGATGCTCATAACTTTTTCTAAGATAATAGATGACTTTCCTGAGACTAAGGGCTTTTTGATCATTTCAAAAACTGGACCAGTTGGCGCTTTGCCAGCTTTTGTGAGGCTTCATACAGTGGCAGGAGCAGTCACTGGCTTCCAAAACCTTTCTCTTTCAGCTTGCTTTTAAGACAGAACCTGGCTAAATTGACCTGTAGCCATCTAGCCATCTTATGCATGATTGTGATCTATAGCACCTTATAGCACCTGTTTTATCCATTTTAATTAACTTATGTAACTGAATTGTATTTTAAATTGTTGTTTACATTGTATTTTATCCAAATCATGGTATTCCATGTCTGTGAGCCGCCCTGAGCCCGCCTTTGGCGGGGGAGGGCGGGATATAAAAATAAATTTACTTTACGTACTTACTTACTTTCACCCTGAGTTTTTACATCTGCAAAATGGAAGAAATTAGTTACCCACCACACAGATTTGTTGATAGGGAGTGCTTTGCAAACTATTAAGTGCCATTAGAGTCAGGTGGGTAGCTGTATTAGTCCGAGTGACAGGATCTCAGTTAATTACTCTCAGCGTCACACAGTTAAGGATACATCTGCCTATCAATCTCCGATTTTGACATATTTATTTTCTTCACTATGTTTTCACCTTAATTAAATCCAAACAAATGGTAACCATATAAACAAAGCTTGTTATTATTTAGTCCTTGGATCTGTTAAACATCTTCATTATGCTGCATGCTTACTGCTCACCCTCTGTATATATGTATTGACTGGTAATTTCCATTCCATTGTATCTGAAGAAGTGTGTGTGCACACGAAAGCTTATACCTTGAATAAAACTTTGTTGGTCTTAAAGATTCCATGGGACTCAGACTTTGCTTAGAAAGTGCCATGTGGTGAGACTGAATCCTACTTACTTAGGAGAAAGCACCATTGATTTAGATGGGAATTGATCCCAAGACAGTGATTTCCATGAGCTTGTATGAAATGGATTGAATAGTCAAAAATGTTGAAATGCTGAGGATTATTAGTATTATTGATATTAATGACAGTGCTGCTGTGCCTAAAAGAAGTTAAGCAGCAGTGTTTAATATGGTACTCTTGAGTAATTCTACTTGGGTGTAATATTACAGCAGTTTCACATGTGTAGTTTTACAGTTCTTTGTAAGACTTATGAATGCAATAAAGAGCCACTTCATGGTCACTTTTTTACATAGAAAGCACTTGTATCCTTTTTGTGCCTTAAATTAGGTGCTCTTAGCTGTGTGTCAAAATAGGCTGTGTGATAAATGCATACTTGGTGGCAATGTTCCCTCTAAGCTGCAGAATCTTGTGAGCAAAAATTCTACTTTGTGAGCTACTGGCATTGAAGTTGTGAACTACTGCATAAATTATTGTGTTCTGGGGTCATCCTTCCTGAGCCAAGACAAAAATGTGTGAACTGAAGGCTAAAAATCTGCGAGCTAGCTCATGCTAACTCAGCTTGGAGGGAACACTGCATGGTGGTGGTCATTTTTCCTGCATCCGAAGCTGGTGATGCGCTAAGCAGTCCTCCTGACTGCAGGCTTAGTTTTTGTCTTGATTTGTATATTGAACTTTTTAAAACTTAACGTTTGAAGATTGGTTTTGCCAGCAGTTTTAACAAGTTGATTCTTTATGAATCCTATGCACATTCTATGGAATGCAGTGAGACTTAGGTCTAAGTAAGCATGTATATCTGAGCTGCAAGTAGCACTTTTTTTAAAAAAAGGCATGTCCTAGAGACTTGTTAAATTCTTTTATCTTCCCACTGATAGCATAGGCAAAAATGAAATGTTTCAGAAGTCACTCTCCTAACTCTTTCATTTTGATTATGCATAAAGAAAACCAGAAAGAGATGATTATTTAGGTGTAATAGGATTGCCCTCTTTCCTAGAGATAGGTTGAAAGTAATTTCCAAAGACTTTCCTTCTGCAACGTACACTTATGTATTAAACAGATGAATCAACGTATGGGAAAGTCAGAACAGAAGGTTACTCTTTGAAGAGTGCTTGATAGCTTTTCCTGTTGGCCTTCTGTTTTTATCACCCTTCCACCTTAAGGCTCTGGCGAGCTGCCTCTAGAGAGCTGTTAAAGGCTCTGGCAGCCAGTTGCAGTAGCCCTATTTCCTTGACTTTCAAACGGAGCCTTGGTCCCTGCTAGCAAGGCTTATTTACCAACACAGTTTCATTTGGTGTCTATCAATACGCTTAGGTGCCTGGGTCAACACTCTTTGCAGAGTTTTTGAGCTTGGCTCAGCTCAGCTTCCTCCTCTGAGCTTCTTTCAAGTAGCTGGTACAGTCTTGTTAAGCACTGTGCTTGTATGGAAATCAAGTATCAAAACTTCTGTTGGTGGTCTCTCCTCCCTCCCCCCATGCACTGATTTGCAAAGTAAGTGTTGCAGGGTTTTCAAATGTAGTTGGGAGTTGTGGTCGTTGATGGTTTCCTGGCTTTGTGACTAAGTGCAGAACCCTATCGGTTGTGGGAATCACTGTGGTTGAACTGGAGAGTGTTTTTGGCATGGACACATTGTACTCCAGTTAAATCATTTATTTATTTATTTTCCTAAACTGTACAAAGCCTCTGCATCAACCTCCTAATATGGAATTAAGTTGTCCAAAATATCTGGCTTTAGTGAGAACCCTGAAAGTTTTGGGGACTGCAGTCGATTTTATGGACCAGATTACCACTACTTTGACAGGATCTGGATTCCCAGTTAATCCAGAAATCAGACAATTAGGTGGAGAAACCTGAAGTGGGGGTGGGGTGTCTGCAGAAACAAAGAGAGGAGAGATTAGTGCAAGCTAATTTGTAGGCTACCAAACTGATATTGAAAGAACAATGGATCTAGAAGTACTTTGTCAGGTTTTTTAAAAACCCTTTATTTGCACATTGAAATAAGTTATTCATGTGCAGCCATTTCTTAATGTTTACTTCAAAGTAAGTCTATTTGGAATTGCAGTTACCTAAGATAACATTGTTTTCCAGGAACTATATTGGCCTTTTCTAAGTCAGATACCTAAACGTTCTGCAGAGGCTTCATTCTATGACATAATCACTTTTAGCCTCATTCAGAACTACTTCAGATCACTTTTTTGCACATAGCTCAGTTCTGTTAGTTTATATCAGGTGTGAGTCATTAAAAATGGCAAAAGATGAAAATCCCTTGATAGGTGCTATTTCTTGAATTGTAACTATGGAAACATAGTGTTTATGTTATAGCAAAAGAAATACTAGCACTGTGAATGCAAAGATGAGGCTTTGTAGTGGAGACAGAGAAAGAAATACATTTTCTAGTGGTTGATTGTGTTCATTATTTGTTTCCTTTTTCTTTATGAGTTTGGTCAAAACTGGAATATCTCAGACTCCCAGTCCCACCCCCATTGGTTTTTCATATGCAAAAGTTTACTTTGTTTTCTGTTCAAGGAAGGTCTGAGAACTGCAGAACTTTTCTAAGAATCTTGTTAAAGCCATCTCAGCAATGAACTCCGTGCTCTGAGTTCAAAGGAGCAGTAATTGTTCAGGATTTCTCAGGTTCCCAATGCCTTTGCTTTTATGCTGGAAAAATTTCCTTCATTGAAATCAGTGGGAGTTCATCCACTGTCAAACAGACAAGACATACCACAGAACAATAGTGAGATTTGGCAAAATAATATAAATGATATGAGGGAAGAATGATGGGGCTGATTAAAGAGCATTTCCCATTACTTATTTTTTGTAGTGATGGGATCAGCTGGTGGCAATGGGTCTCTCCATGTAGGAGTCATTATGTTAACAATGCCAGCTCAGCTTGAGAGGTTGCCTAGGAAATACAGCAAATGCCTCTGTCCTTTCACCCTTTGAGGCCTACATTCCAAGTTGACTGTGGTCCAAATATACCTAAACTGGAATGTGTGCATGCACATATGTCTAAGGAAGCATACTGTCTCCTAGGAATAGTGACGTGTTTAACCACAACTGCTTTTAATGGTAGAAAGTTACCCAAGCATGCATTGATGCACAAGTGTCTTTTGCATAAATGGGCTATGGGAAAGGGGGGGGGGCTGTGGGATACAAACAATGTGATTAAAGATGGCCTTTTAAATATATAGATACAACCCAGCTATGTTTATCCTGAACACTGGGTTCCTGCACAGTTTACATTTATTTTCTAGACTTCAAATGGCCAACTTTGGCAGGTTACCTGGACAGGAAGCATAGAAATTTTCTAAATAAACAAACTTCCATTTGAGCAGGGGTCTCCAATGCAGTGCTGATGGATCTCATGGCACCCACCAACATCTTTTCTGGCACTTGCCGATAATTTTTAGAAAGTAGACAGAACCCAGCTGGGAGCCTTTGCCCAGCAGGGCTTCTAACTTGCTGTAACTTTTAAAAAGCGGTTTCACCAGCAGTTCCTACTACTGTGCTGATTTTATATTCTCTCTTAGCTCCCTTACCCAATGCATTTTTTAAAATTGCCCTGTCCTGTATGTATGAGAATGGATCAGATTTTCTTCCTCACCTTAAACAGAACTTTCGTCTGAAATACTGAAGAGCTATTCATGTCCTCAGTTGCTGACATTTAGTAGTTGGCTCTGACCCCTGTGACGGCCGTTTTGTTGTTGTGCCCACCACCCTGTCTTAGAATCCCAGAGAGTGCCTGCAAGCTCAAAAAAGGTTGGGGACCTAAGGATTAGAGTATTGGACTGAGCAGAGTATTGGCTTAGAGTACTGGCATCAGTTCCAACCCTGAGACTGACTGATGTGAAGATAAAATAAGGGAAGGGGGAGAAATATATAAGACACTCATGGTCCCTTGGAGGAAGTGTTGAATTTAAAATCATGTTAGATAACAATTTCTTTGTGTTTAAGCATCTCAAGGAAGGATTGGAAGTATATTTTGCCACACAAGTCAATCCTCTTAGTAGTGGTTAGGCTACAATAAAGCTGGTACCAGTCAGCTGTACGACCTTCACAGTGGTACAGCATATGTATTTGGGTATAGCTGGGGTATCGCATGGGAAACTGAAAGAGTTATGTTAACCTTATGGTATGCAGTAATTCTACAAAATATAAGTTGTCTTTTCAAGGTTTTTTGCCAAGACTCAGTAAGTGAACTAGCCACATCTGGGCCCAAAGTCAGATTGGGGGGAGATAGAAGAATAAGAGAAGATACTGCGTGGTGGTTTGGTAAAAACACTTAAAGCAAATTTAAATCAGCTTGCACTGTACATTTCATTACCTCTGTCTTACAGTGCAGTACACAGAAGTCTCATGTTCTCTCTGCTGATACAAAGAACCATCTTTGTCTAAGTGGCATTCTTCTTTAATGTGGAATAAGAAGTAGAAGAGTGACCAGAGCTTTTGTAATGACCATACATTCTAACCAGTTTTTTATTTGCTGGCTGCGGGACATGCAAAAGTAACCTAAGCGTTGCATGTGAACTCAGTCCTGAGGCATTTTTACACCTCATAGTGATGTTTCCTTGTATTTGTGAGGGGGAGATCATCCTGTGTAGACTGAAAAGCAAAGCATCTCCCTCATGCAGGCATCAGTTAAGATTAATGACCTCTTTGCATGTCAGTGAGCAATGTACACCATGTATGGAGAAGCACGGCAGTTTCATTGATTAGCTTGTGAATTTCAATTTAAGCCCTGGGATATATATTGCATGTGTAGTTGACCACATGATCATCCTATGGAAAATGTTAACCTTTCATTGACATAGTAGATACATTAGTGTTGTGATGGGCTACTGAACCCACTGTGTGCTGCTTTGTTGACCTAAGCTCTCTTGGCTTTCAGGGTCTTTTCCGGCCTTATTGCTTAATGTCTTGCAACTAGGGGGTAGCAAGGCTCTTTTGAGGACCACCTACATGCAGAGTTTGTGCTCAGCTGCTGGACTATGATTGTTCAATGCCATGTATTTTATTACGACAAACTGTAAATGGTTGCAGTAGAAATCTGGTTCCCAAAGAGCGAGGTAGATCTCCTGGAGCACATTTTTTTTAAGACTTAAGTTGTTCTGTAAACCAATCCAAACTGTACAGAGTGTATATTTTAATGGGGTTCTATTTTGGAGGGGGGGATTCAGTAAACAAGAACTTTGAATTCAGGAAGGGCCATAGCCAGCAGGGGGGCACAGCACCCCCTATTGATTTTGAAGCACCCCTGTGACCCCCAACCCAGTCTTATTTATTTTATTTTATTTACTTTAAACTTATATCCCGCCCTCTCTACAAATGGACTCAGGGCAGCTAACAACAACCAAGGATTGCATATTAAAATCACTAAAACAATATAAAACTAAAAACTATGGTGCTTCTCAGATCAGTCACTAAAGCTTCCTGGCTATGGCCTTGCATTTGGGCAGGATAGAAATTGCCATGAGCCAAAGTGACATAAATGAATCCACCACATGCCACAAAAACCTTAGGCAACTCTTGAAAATTTCACTCGCGAGAGATTCTGATTGCTCGTTCTTCTGCCAATTACACCTGCTTCTTCATAAAAAGTTACCTACTGGATTAATCTGTCTACTCTGGCATCCTGATTCCCTCAGTGACAGATTGAAGGGGCACAGAAATCAAGCCTTTGTATGCAACCCTCTTCTAGTTTTTGGAAATATGTAGCTGTTTTATGGACTGTCATTGGCAGACTTATCCTCCTTCACTTTAGTGTGCTGTCTGTCATTTTGGTGTAGTGGTTAAGTGTGCAGACTCTTATCTGGGAAAACCGGGTTTGATCCCCCCTCCTCCACTTGCACCTTCTGGAATGGCCTGGGGTTAGCCATAGCTCTCATAGGAGTTGTCCTTGAAATGGCAGCTTCTGTGAGAGTTCTCTCAACCCCAACCACTTCACAGAGTGTCTGTTGTGGGGGAGAGAAGATATAGGAGATTGTAAGCCGCTCTGAGTCTCTGATTCAGACAGAAGGGCAGGATATAAATCTACAGTCTTCTTCTTAAATAAATAACATATATTGCATTTTCATCTCCCATTCCTTCCTTATGCCATGATCAGACTACTCTGTACCAAATCCAGGGTCCTGAAATACCTAAAAGTATTGCACAACAATGGATACCAAGTGGGAGGTTGTTAGTCTTTATTGTGATTTAATCTTCTTTTGTAAAGGAAGTGGAGGTTCTCCTCTGTTGGGAGTATGTGTGGAGACGCAAGGAGAGAAATGTACTATTCATGGGAGGACAACTGAAGTAATGACAACATGAAGGAAATTGAGTGATGGAAAGGGAACTTAGTGGAAACGGAAGGACCAGAAGAGATTAAGAGAGGAGTGGGGGTAGAGTGTCCAGGAGCTGGAGTGGCTGAAAGAAGATAATGAAAGTAATGAATCTGAGGGACACTTGGCAGAGAATATGGGCTTCTGAGGAAAAGAAGGGTGGAGGAGACAGGGAGTTAAAGGGAGGGTGTCAGGAAAGTGGAAGACAAAGCAATGAAAACCAAGAGAGTGGGGTGGGTGCTGGTGAATTGAGAGTCCAGTAGGCTGAGAAGCTGAAAAAGCAGGCAAGAAGATCATGAGGGAAAGGGGGACAGCTTTGAAAAATTGATTCCTTCTCAGTAACCAGCTGGCTGTTTGATTGCTGGTCACTAGTTACTTGATAGCTGTGTTCATGAAGATATTAAGGTAGCCTCACAAATTCTATTAAATTAGAGCTGTCACAAGAAAACTGTTATTTAAGCTTCTTCTAAGGTAGCCAAGAGAAAACAGAGACAGATGGCTTTCCTGGTGGAGTTCACTTCTGTCCTTACCCCAGGGGTAAGCAATAAAAGGAAGTAGTAGGCTGGCCATATGTCCTGTCACTATGGTTTAAGGTCCCAGTGGAGCAACAGGGACCCCAAGGATGCAAAAGATTACAAACACAAGGTGGAGGAATATGCTACTGTCTGTTGTACCAATAAGGGTTGGTGTTTTGTGTGTTTTCCTGTTGGCTCTGTTAAGATTCATGGAGGGGAAGAGAGAGCTGCATCCCCCCTCCCATCTGTGCTCCCTGCAAGAGAGGCCAGACAGTTGGATAGCTGGTTGTTAAATGCTTGCCAGTATGTGACTGTTACTACTAGGCATGCAAGCTTTGTCCAGAAACCAGGTAGTATAATTACACTTGTCCCGGCTGGGACTGTCTCTGGCAGCTCCGACACCCCTCCCCCCAGCACAGGTCTCCTGACTCTGAGGCGATGGCTGCCCAAGGGGCAGGGACCCAGACCAGGCGGGGCATGACATAACATACTGCATTAAAGCAGCAGTCCATTCATTCTTTGCAGGGGCAAACAAAAGCAGCATTGCCAGTGTCTTGACAGACTGCAAACAAATGTCCTCCACCAGTAACCTCTGCATACTGCAAACTAGTACTCTTTGATGAAAATGTCAGGAAATAAGTTACTCTGATGCTGTCTAGATGAATGAGCGTCACTGTTATTGGCCATCACTACCTTGGAAATTTAATATTATTTTGATTGCCAGTGGTGAGTAAGTGTTGCTGTTTGGCCACTCTGTTGCTGCTGTGATGGCTGTGGGGCAGGCATTCCCTATGCCCCTGCAGTGATTGAGGTGAACTGCATCTGTGATTTGTTCTCCCTTCGAGTCTGAGTCCTGCCTCTTGAGAAGGCAGACAGATAGAATGATGTACATAGCCTTTGTAGTTTTGCTTTATGGGCACTGTGTGTCTGGCTCTATCTCTGCTGCCAGTTTGGAGAAGAGGATGGAAAAAAGTGCTGGGGATGAGTAGCTATAGCCAGTGTTCCCTGTAAGCTGAGTTAGTGTAAGCTAGCTCACAGATTTTTAGCCTCCAGCTCATATATTGTGTTTTTAGCTCAGGAAGGATGACCACATAGCACACTAATGTATTCAGTAGCTCACACAACTATAATGCCAGTAGCTTACAAAGTAGAATTTTTGCTCACAAGACTCTGCAGCTTAGAGGGAACATTGGTTATAACAACTGAGAGGGCGTCCTCCATAGATCAGCGATATACTAGCTGCAATTATTATTTTTTGTTGTTGTTAGCACTTATTTTCCAAGTTGGTTCCTGTTGTTTGGGATTGATGGGTAATCACACATCACATGATTGAATTTTGCATGTGTAAGATGTCTTTAAGTGTTGGCCAGTTTGCAGTCTGGACACTAGAATGTCTAAATGCCTGCCTGCCTTTTAAATCTCACATTGCATTGGGCAAGAAGCATCCACGAATGCTTTCCTGACTTATCCACTTGCCCTCCTGGCCTTCTGCAGTGCAGCATACTAGTTGTGCTGTTTTTAGCCAGTGACATTGGTTGTGTGCAGGGTGGCAGTAGGACCATGGGGGTGAATATTTGGGAAGGACTACTTGCTTCCTGTTGCACTGAGAGATTAAAAATGCATCCAGACAAAACAAGAGGTGTCACTAGGTGAGAACATCAGGTCCTTGAAAGCTAACCATGTCTTAGTAGATTTGAAGTGTAGGATAATCAGGTCACACAGTGGGGGTCTGGGGTGTGTGCTGTGTATTCAGTAGGCTGCTCTCCTCTTCCAGAAAATAAATGATCTGTGTTTTTATATCTTCCAGTGTTTACTGAAATATTGTCTTTGGGGCTGCCCTTGAAGGCACCTTGGAAGCTCCAGATGGTCAAAAATTCACCTATGTGGAGGGCTGAGCATATTGAACCAATTACTGAGGCTGCTTTTTTGCTTCCGTATATGACATTCAAGTTGCCGGTTAAGCTTTACAGATATTCACAGATAACAGGGGTTGCCTTTCTCTATAACTGAGTCTGCTCACAGGGAGAGCAGGATAGAAATCTACAATAATAAATAATAAGCAGCATCCACTGCCTTCGCAGGAGATCAGGGCTTGCCTATGATGTGGTACTACATCTCCTTCAGCTCCTCCTAGGAGAACGTCCTTTTCTGCAGTGACCCCAGTGCAATGGAAAGATCTTCCTGTTGAGTTAAAGTGACTATGCAAATATTGGGCTTGGTCACACAGCGTGTTGAGTCCATGTTAAACTGACCCGGTTTTGTCCCAAATATCTTGTAATGGATATTATTGATCAGACTGTCATACTTCAGTTTGAATCACCCCATGGTAAAATCATCCTCTGCCATCCACACAACAGCACCATGCAGTTATTTTTTTTGTTTCTCCCGTCATTATGTGCATAATCGCATAATGCCACGTGCGCAGAGGTCAGAAATTTTTATATGTGGTTATGCGCATATTGCTGAGTAGTAAAATAAAATGGCTACCATAAACCGGATGTCTGAGGCTCCTTTTGCTTCGGCACAGCCTTCAGACATCCAGAAGAAGTTGGTTGAGAACTATCCAGACAGAGAAAACTATGAGTTGAAACCGGACAACTCAAAAAACACCGCAAAGGAGCAGGTAACAAAATAATCTGGATCGGAGAAGGTTTTTGGGGGGCCCACAATGATTGACTACCAGGAGGCAGATGTTGCTGTCTGATCTGCTGGTAGGAAACAGCAGCAACAACTGATCAAACTATGCATCTGAACAGGGCCATTGTCAGTTAACTGCCTGTTTGACCAAGTTGAAATATGACCAGAGATTTCATGGAACCAAGGAATTTCACTGTATGTGTGGGCTATTTATACTCTTTAGAATGAATGTTTCTTTATATGTTTCCTAATATTCCCCCATCCAGGAAGTGGGAAGGGGAGGAGTCAGTGGCAGCGGGATCATGCTTTCAGGATGCTGATCCTGGCAGACTGTGTGTCTCAGCCCCGCGGTGCATTTTTACCTGCGATTGAGTGATCGGCTGGGGGGGGGACACTTTAGATATCCAGAATGCAGTGCTAGAGCCGGTTCCGGCATTGAAATTGACATGGGGTGGGGAAGGGTCCGAAGGGAGGGAGGAGGAGGCATGGGGGGGGGAGCTGTGGCGGGTGTGGAGCCACTGTGGGGAGGCAAAGGGAAGGAAATGGAGCGGCGGGTGGCAGCGGTGGTGGCTGGTGGGTAGGGGAGGCAGGCAAACTAGGTGCTTGCCTGGGGCACCAGGAGGGGGGGCAGGGAGCCCAATTGCCCCCACTCTCCTGGCACCCTAGGCAACCACCTAGTAGATGAGCTGGCCCTGGATACAAGACCACCAAGGAAGTCTAGGGTAGCTACACAGAGGCAGGCAGGGGCAAACCATCACTTAATGTCTCTTTCCTTTAAAATGCTGTGGGGTCACCATAAGTCATGCAACTTGACAGCATTTCATATCATCTTTGTTTTCTGTGTTACTAGTTTTTAATTTAATATATTGTAACTTCAGGCTCTACCAGGACGTTCCAGGATAAAAGCCAAAGAGGAAAAATTAGTCATTCATATATCTAGAATCTTTAGCCTCACATTGTTCAAAGGTAATTCATTATAATTTTTAAAAGAAATATATAACTTCAGTGGCTTGGATGCTATACCTTGATTCCTCTTGCACTTCGTTCTCCTGTTGCAGAACCTGTTCCTCCTGTTCTAGGCGCTTTGAGTACATTAAAAGAAATTGGCTGATATGTGGAGGTTTTTAGTACCCAGAAACAAATGCTGGGCCAGCAAATGACCACCTCCATGGTGGAGGAAGGCAAGGCATATGATGCAAGGCATTGTTTCACAATAACAATTAACTACATGTTTTGGTGTTCAAATGAATACCCCCCACAGTCCTAATAAAGTTTTGTTTGGGGACAGCATGCCTGAAGGATCACTTTCCACTATTCTGTGCAGTCCATTGGTTAAGATCTGCCTCTCGAATCCTGCTCTCTGTGCCCCTGCCTTCAGAGGGAAGGTGGGTGATGACAAGAGACAGGGACTGATTCCCCACTAGCCTTGTCCCGATCTTATGCTCCTCTTCTCTGCAGTGCTTCTGTCCAATTTTGCACAAGCTGTTGCAGCACTGCGACTCACCCCACCTCTTTCCTGCAGCAAACAAGATCCTCTGAAAACTGGTTTCTGCTTGCAATGGGAAAGAGGCAGGGCGAGTCAGCCCCACTGCAGCGTGTGCGAGATTGGACAGAAGCGTCATGGAGAAGAGGAGCATGAGACTGGGACAAGGCTAGTGGGGAATTGGTAAGGATATTTTTCTGGGGTTGCACTTCAGCTTTGGAATGCCCTCCCCATTGAGACTTGCTGAACATCTATTTTAGTATTTTTTAGGTGCCAGGTCAAGACACATCTGGACTTTTAATTAGGTGTTTTTTCTCACCAGCTTTTTAAAATGGTCGGCTTCTGATCTGAGGTTTGTTCCGTGGGTGATTTTTATGTTTTTGTTCAGGGACTTGTTTTATATTATTTTAAATGTAAACCACCTTGAGTAGGACTCTAAAGAGGCAGCTTAAGAATATTTCAAGTAAATACAAACATGAATATTTTTAATATACATGGTCATTATTTGACTGGTAAACCAGTCAATTTTTTTTTTTACTTGTCCACTGGTCACTCCTATACTGAGATGTGCGGGAGATCCTGTCTGCTTTTTAAACGAGTTGTAAAACTTCCATTAACTTTGGGTGAGTCTTGGTGGTTTTTGAGGGGTTTGGGGTTTTTTATGATTCCTATGAAGAGTTGTGAGTTCACAAAAACCTACATATGGAAGAGTGACATTACATAGTGTGTAATGAAAACTAAAGTTGTCACTGAAGCTGCCAAGTGAATAACGTAATATGTACTAGCATGGGCTACCCAGCAATGAAAAGCATTGTGCCATGTTCACTGGATATCTAAAATTCATGAATATATAAGACTTGCAGATCAATTGTGGCATAAGCTTTTAGATATCACAATGTTCCTTTTTAAATTTTTACTGCAGCAGTTGAACATGGTTATTCCTCTCAAAACAACACTGCGAGAGCCCAGTGAAAATAGTCTTTACATCCCAAGTTCAAAGCCAATTCTCAGGTCAATAACCACATGAAAATGCTTTATACGGAGTCAGACGATTGCTCTGTCAAGGTCAATATTGTCTCCTCTGAGTGGCAGCAACGCCTAAAGGTCTCAGGTAGAGGCCTTTAACGTCAGTTGATGTCAGATCTTTTAAAAACTGGTGATACCATTGAATCTGAGACCGTTAGGATGCAAAGAAGATACTCTGTCACTGTCAGAGCTCCCCACTACCCTTCAAAGATCTTTTATTTTTATTCTTTTTTTAAAAAGCAGTACTTGGTGGCTCTTTGCAAAGCAATTTAACAAAAGTCTAGCAGCTTGCATAACGGCCAGCAGGAAGTATGTGTGGAGTTTAAATATTAACAGGATGTGTTGAGCATTGTATTATACAGAATGTAATGCCATAGAACCGTTAGCGATATAATTTGATTATTGCTGAAGCATAATGTATGGCTAATTATTAACAGAGTTATAAGCTGTTTTATCACACTACTAAATCTTTCATACCGTTCACTCCATTAAGGAAAATGGATGCCCTTTTTTTAAAACTGTGGCATGGCCTATTCATCTATATCAGGGGTGGAGAACCTTTTTTCTGCCAAGGGCCATATGGATATTTATAACATCATTCGCAGGCCATAAAAATTATCAACTTAAAAAACTACTGCGCCAAGGGAGAATGATTCAGGCCAGCAAAATTAATGTAAATTGTTTTTCTGTTTGTGGGGAGAGCCTAATCTGGCACACACACACACACACCCGGCCCGCCGCCCTAGGCAAATGCCTAGGTCCAGGGCTTTTTTGTAGAAAAAGCCCAGCAGGAACTCAGTAGCATATTAGGCCACATCCCCTAATATTAGCTTATTAGGACACATGCTCATTAGCATATTAGGCCACACCATCTGGGATAATCAAGTGCAAACTGAACTGTGACAGTAACTTTTCCAGGCCAGGCCCCAGGGAGGCTGCCGCACAGTACATCTGTGGCTTGTGATCCCTGCCTGGCCCTGGGGAGGCTGCTGCACAGCGCGGCTGGGCCCCACGATCCTCGCTGGCCAGCCAGACCCCAGGGAGGCTGCCACATGGTTCACTTCAGCTCAACAATCCTCAAGGGCCACACCAAGTGACCTCGAGGGCCACATACGGCCCTTGGGACAGAGGTTCCCCACCCCTGATCTATATTGTTACAGTTTCCCCATATTTTATAACCGCATCATGAAGACTTTAAATTGGATTGAAACTAGTTTAGCTGTAGCTTTGAATCCATGTGTTTCTGGTTGTAGGCTCTCTGTGAGAAGAGGAGAGGAGAAATGCTTACTTTCTCCTCCTGCCTCAGAGATCCAGAAGAGCCTGGCTGAACCATTGCAGGTTTGGAAGAAGGGGATGGGAGTCACTGGGCTAGGAACTGAAATGTGTATTAGCCCAAAAGGTGGCTTGGACAGAGAAAGGATTCTTGGTTTTTGGCTAGAACCACCATGGCCTGCTCTAAACTGAGTTGCCATCTTCAACAGGAAAAGATATGATGGTCCCAGTTTCTGGGGTTACTGAAGGCCAAATTAGACAATGTTGTGTCCCAGGAGATGCCATCACCATTTTACCTCTGGAACTACAAATACTGTGAGGGTGCAAGAGGAGGGGTTCCTGTCTCCCTGTGGGGTATTTGGCTCATGATAGCATGTGTGGAGGAGGAGGGGACACAAAAGCCCCTCATAATTTCTCTGCTCTGCAATACCAAGCAGGTTTAGGGCCCCATGACATTTGAGGTATGAAGAAATTCTAGAGGTAAAATGGCAACGTGATCCCTGAGGTGCTGCCTGGGATGCTGTGTTGTCTACTTTGGCCCTGAGGCCTGGCTTACATATGCAGCTGAATGAGATGGTAGAATCCTGAGGTGGAAGTATAGATTACAAGGTAACCCCCTCACCAAACTCTTTGGTAGTTAAAAAAAAAATTGACATACCGAGGAGAAAACTTCAGACCATCTTGAACCCTGATGTGCTAGCATTCTCTTTTTGAGTTGTTATTAATATATAGGGCCATTCAAATATGTCCTCTCCTGCAGTCTAAAGTGGTACAGTCCATTATGTTCTCTCCTCCCAATATCTCATATGTACCTCATTCTACCACATGGGTTCCCAGGTCCATCCTGGCAATTGTTGGGGATGGGAGACTTACCAGGCAAGGGATTGGGGGACTTACTAGGAGAGGGAAGGAGGCCCAGGTGACGTCGCCGGTGATGTGGCTACATAACTTCTGGTTGGCAGTGTGAAGTTGTGGTGGCATTCAGGTATTTGGGTAAAAACTCTATAGTAAAAATGGAAAGTGATTGGGATTTTTGCCCAGCAGGGCTTTTGGTTGGCCATTGGAGACATAATTAAAAAAAAACAACAACACTGCCACCACAGCGCGAGAATCTTCAGTGTGTGACTGAAGGGAAGCTGCAGCCGCCATTTTGTGACTGGTTGTATCTCCTGCAGCAGCTATTTTGTGGCAGCCATTTTGTGGTTGTGCCCACCACACTATGTCAGAATTCCTAGTGTGCCTACAGGCTCAAAAAGATTGGGGGCACCTGGATTAGTTATTTTGTGACTAGCAGTTTGTACTTATGAAAAGCCTTTAGCAAACCATTTACCAAAAGTGCACCATTTTAAATAGGATGTATATGGTATGCTGTTTTGTGTTTGTTATTGTCAGCTGGGCTATACAGACTTGGGCTTTAAACAATGGCAGCAGAGGGGAAAGGAGTCATAAACAACCATCTGTGCCAATCAATGGGATTCCCTGCTGGGCAGGCTATAGATTTGACTGGTAGAATTGAAACAAAGGGTGTGTGTGGGGGCGGTGTGTGGAAGTGTTGGGGGAAGATGAGATCAGTTATCTCTTCATTCAGCAAACCTCTTATTTCAATGCAGTTAAACTCTGTGACCCATGGAGAACAGATGAAATGAGGAGTATTATAGGCGCCTCCTCCCTTCTGGGTGACTGTATTCCCCTCTGCCCAGTCTTTGCTTACAGCATCTTTGAGATTATGTATGTATTGCAGCCAAGCATTTCTAAAAATGGATGGTTCCCTGAAACAGTCCAGTGGGCTAATGAGCCTGTCACTCTCAGCAGGTTCACCACATACCTTTTACATCAAACATAATAGCTTAGTAGTCATTTAATGGCATACTGGTTCTTGGGGAACAAGAGAGATAAAAAACGGTACGTTTTGTCCTGTACTTTTTGTTCTCTTGGTCTGAATGTGCAAATATGTGTGACTGAAAAGCTTCCTTGCTCTTAGACAAACCAAAGTTGCTGAATGAAAAAATATTGTATTGAGTGCTTTATACCTGTGCAGGTCTGAGCCTAAAACAAATGAATAAGTAAATCCATCTTTTGTTTGCAAGCTCTGTGACCTATCAATGTATGTATACCAGTCAGTGGGCACTTTCTGAGTTTTAAGAATGTGGAGTACCATAGGGCATAACCACAAATAGTGTCTCATGGAGTGTTGGGATCAATCATAGCAGGCTGGAAGGCTCAAGGCTTGGGATCCTTTGTATTCCGTTTTAGTAACTGGTTTTTAATATTTTTGGCCCTGTCATGTCAGACAGACCCATTTTAGTAGCTGTCTGCCAGGGGAATTTATTTACCTTTTTCATACAAATTGCATCAGGAAAACTGCTTTTTTTCTGTTTTTTACCCCTTTATTGCACTTCTGAATTGCTTTTTGAAATGCCCATAGCGCTTCCTTTCCTCCCACCCTTTTTCACCATGCTATCTTCCTTGAACATTTAAAAATGTCCTAAGGTGAGTGTTATAGCGCTAAACTGTAAAAGCACTGAGTCAGTGGGATCAATGCATCTCAATGGTGCTGCTATAGCACTTCAGAGCTTCAGTGGTTTAGTGCTCTAATGCTCACCTTAGAATTTCTTTTTAAGTCAGAGGATGATAACCTCGGGAAAAATAGACACTATTTGGAATGATCACAGAGCTTCAGAGACAGCTTGTTAATGAAAGAAATTTGCTATTTGAAACCCCCATCCAAGTTGTTTTACTTGAAATCGGGCCAACAACAAACAACATACAGTTAGAACAATAATTCGGAAAGGTCCTAATTGTCCTATTATGATGGAGGAAGCTATTAATTGAATAGGTATTCCCTGGCTCCTGGTTTCTCTTGAAGCACCTTCAACTGCATTTTTTAAAAAAGCTGTCACATTGCAGCTGATTATGGCAACCTCATAGGGTGTTTAAGGTAAAGATCAAAGTTCATTGCCTTCCTTAGTGTAATGACCCTGGTATTCCTTGGCAGTCTTCCATCCAAGTACTAACCAGGGCTGACCCTGCTTAGCTTCCAAGTTCTGACAAGCCTGGATTATCCGGGTGAGTGCTGTACTGGAGGAAGAGGGAAGAAAGCCAGGAGGGGCTTTTTGCTTTGAGAAGAGATGCTTTATCAAAGCAATGCATGGACATCTAGTAACCATTGGTGGGCATCATAGCACTCACGATTACCACTTTGGGGCTCATTGGTATGTACCATATCCCCACAGTGACTCTTTATGGCTGTAAACTGGCATTAGAAGATGAACAACCAATAGTATTGAGCTGTTTTTTTCTGTTTTGAGAGGTTCGATGCTGGCATCTGCAGTATGGTATTCTACCACTCTGGTGTATTGATCACATGTCATAATTTTCTAAGATAGAGTTTTCTATCATGGTGATTATTGCATTGAGGAAATGAGGAAAGTACATTTTTGATGGCAAATGTATATTGCATACCATAATGTAAAATGTATGTTACATGTTGTTATTGTCTCTTTCTCTTCACTGTCCTTATACCTATTGTCCCTTGCTTCACCTTGAGAGTCTAGAAGAGCTGGCAGAAAATTCCTGTGTCTGTCCTCCAACCCATATCAGCAATACAAGACCAGGGACTGAGCTGTTGTCACAGCCTCACCTGGACCTGGGAGCAAAAGAGATTGTGTGGCCATGATATTGACACCTGTGATTATGCCAGTTTCTTTCTTCATGAAAAGGCCAATTGCTTGTGAGTCAAGAACAGATGGAAGCTAGACCCGTGGAAGCAGGCATTCCTGAGGTGAGGTGTCACTGCTGCAAAAGCCCTGTCTCTGATTGCCATTCACCTCATCTCTGCAGTGAGGGTATAGAGAGCAGGGCTTGTGAAGAGGACAGGATTTTAGTTGGATATGACGATTGAGGAAAAGGGCCCAGAGCAGTGTTCCCTCTAAGCTGAGTTAGCATGAGCTAGCTCACATATTTTTAGCCTCCAACTCTCATATTTTTGTCTTAGCTCAGGAAAAATGGCCCCAGAGCACAATAATTTATGCAGTAGCTCACAACTTTAATACCAGTAGCTCACAAAGTAGAATTTTTGCTCACAAGACTCTGCAGCTTAGAGGGAACATTGGTCCAGAGTTGTGCTGATCATTGGCTAGCAGATAGTAGAAGCCTATAGAAGGATGAAAGCTCTTCTTGATATCTTGCTCATATGATCATGAAGGCTTTACGAGGGCTTTGAGCACTTTCAAGGCTAGTGTGAGTGAAACAACCCTCCTCCTTTCTAGTTTGGAACAAGGAAGAAGGGGGCCTCATCTCTGCAATTGCACTAGAACTTAGATGCGTCACTTTCAGGCAGGGCTTTTTTTGAGCAGGAATACACAGGAACGAAGTTCCAGCTGGCTTGATGTCAGGGGGCGTGGCCTAATATGTAAATGAATTCCTGCTGGACTTTTTTTTACAAAATGCCATGTGTGAAACAATGGTGACATCAGGGGTGTGTGGCCTAATATGTAAATGAGTTCCAGCTGGGCTTTTTCTACAAAAAACCCTCTGGTTTCAGGTCTTCATGAAACTCAATGTGACGTGTGACCCCCTTCTCTTGGGGCAGTGGCAAGATCTTTGCAAGTGCAAATTTTGGCTGGTTACCAATAACAGCTAAAAATGGCAGGCTTTTGAACTGAGAGTAGTTTTCCTGGAAAAGGTGAGCTAATAAATAAATGTCAGATCTGTGTTATCTTGTGTGATTTGTCTTTTCCTTTTCTGTGTAGGATGGTCACTGGCATTCTGTTACAGACATCTTATCCCATCTATTGAATGGCAAAAAAGCTAATTAGATGTGCTAAGATGCCTTCAGTATTTAATCATTGACTTCTGTGGAGAGATCCTGGTATTGTAGCTAGTGTAAATCTGGCTGTGTTTCATCTTAACCCTTGGACTACAAAGGTCTTGACATACTGCAACAGAGAAGTTAAATCACACTCCCATAGGAGTATCTGGTAATGACATCAAAGTACTTGAGTTAAGTGGATGCAAACCTGTTCAAAAGCTGTTTTCAACAAAAACTGTAATACACAGAGTGGATCTAGCTCAGTTGGTGGTCATTTTATTTTTTTTTTTATTTTTTTTTTGAAAAGGCAGGTTTTATTGAACATTTCATAATTCCATTTACAGACAATTCGAAAAACAAAATCTTTTCCCGCCACTTCTTCTCCCTGCACCCCCCACCCCCACCCCCAATTTTAATGTACATTGTTATTATTTCACTAGTTTGATAAAGTAATTGAATGATGCTTCATTGCCCTCATTAAAAATGAATGGAGGAGCAATTTTAGTTTGTCGCATTTGAGCATGTCTTGGGTTACCAGTCACTAAATGGTGACTTCCAGCTCTGACAGGGCACCCCTATGCAGAGTTATTCCATTCTAGCCTTTGGTTTCAGCGGAATTAGACTGGAATAGATTGCACTCTTGTTTACTTACACCTGGGATCGCCACAGTTTTCTTTAAAGAGAGCTATTTCTGAGTAATGAAAAACATCCCAGGCTACTCCTCTCACCTCACAGCATGTTACCAAGTTTTGTTGTAGCCTAGAAACAGAACATGAACTACGAAGCTATCAGATAAGCTGCACAGAGAAAAATCCTATGAAGGATATTTTTAAAGAAAGCCCTAAAATATATCTTTGAGTGATCTTTTCATGTATCTTCTAGGGGATGCAAGGTGCTACTTTGCCATATCTGTTAGAGACCCTGGTTTATAAATTGTATTTTAGTCATAACTTAGAAGTTATCTGAGAGCCCCAGGCAAGATTGTCCATTTTTTAATCCTATATTACTGCTTTGATGGAGAAAGATGGTCACCCATAAATAATTTTAAGGTGCTCAGCAAGGGATTATGGATGAAACATTGTGGAGTTCTTGTGAACTGGGGGAATCTAATCTTACAACAACTTCCTTGGCACAGTAGGCTTTAAATCATAGTTGTGTAAACAAGCCCTGAATGGTATTGAATACCTTTGCTATAAGGTTGCCAGTCCTTTACCAGGAGGCTGCGCTTTTTCCTTTATTAGTTCCCAGAAAGAGAAATTTAGATGTCAAATATTTTATGTTCAGCTGAGGTGGCACAGGAAAAGAAATTCTCCCTCTTAAGTACGCAGTGTCGTTTACACCCATGCTTGTAAACAGAAGTTAAAAATTTTAAAATCACATCTATTAATTATAGAAGATTAGTTATAATCGAACAAACAATTCCCCAATGTACAGCATTGCTGATTTTGCATATTCTTTGTGGAGAACACAAAAGACGTGCTGGATGGGCCCTCAAGTTTGATGAACCTTTGAACACATTTGGAGTTTTGAGAGCAGGTGGTGGGAACTACAAGAAAATGGCTTCAGTGGAGTGGATGCTACACTTAATCTTAGCCAAAAGGCCGAGAAGTGATATGTTTTGATGTTCCAAGCCAAGTGTCTTCCTTTCATCAAAGCTGCTGTTTCCAAATGGATACTCCCTGCAGACCCAAAGGTGATATCTCCTGGGCTCTTTTGAAACATCACCTACTCCATTGAAGTGGATGAAAGAGACAATTTAGCTCTTTGCTCTGAGCAATATGGTTTTGGGAAAGAGGAAATAGATACCAAGATACAAATCAGCAGACACCATGTTAGGAATTTACTGTATTGAGGCCTGATGTAAAGTGATACCATAGTGTAAATTAAAGCAAGCCAATGAAAGATATTTACTTGATCAGCTAATGCAGGGGTATCAAACTCATTTATTATGAGGGCCGAATGTGACATAAATGAGACATTCTTGGCCCAAGCCATGTCGAAACCTCCGAATAGTTGATATTGAAGGTTACTTAGAGCTGCTGTGATGGTAACTAAAGGAAAAGGACTGCGGATTCTTGTGCTGAAGTTCTCACTATATGAACCTCTGTGACCTTGGCACACTCACTTTCTTTCTGCCCAAACTAATTCACAGGGTTGTTGTGAGGAACAATAGAGAACTGGGGAATCACACATGCCACCCTTCTTCCAAGCAGTGTACTTGTGCAGTGTATCTCTCCCATTTTAATCCTCACTGCAGCCCTAGAGAATAGGCCAGGCAAAGAGAAAATGTTGATTACTCAATTATTCCCACCCATCTCCCGCCATGGCTGTTAGGGGATTTGAACCTGGGTCATCTAAACTATAGTTCAGCACTCCTAATACTACACCACACTGGTTCCTAATGCTATGCCACACTGGCTCCCAGCTAGACCCTTGCAGTGTTTGAATATCACAGAATTCTCTTACTTACATAGATATAATGTATGTCTCTTGGAGTTCATTTGTAGTAAATTTTATTCTTATTGCATGGCAAAGTTATCAAAAGCTAGCTCTTCTAATGGGCATATTTAAAGTTTAGCGCAATTTAATGCATGCATAATATGACTGAAACATTTCTTATCACTTACCATGTGACTGATCATGAAGAGCCTTCTATAGAAATCACCACTGAATTGGCAATAATTTTGTCTAGATTAAGCGCTGAGCCTGCCTGCCTTCTAGGGAGTAAGAAAAGTGAGAGCTGATTTAGATGGTGATATTCATATGAGAAATAATCACACAGGGATGGGATTTACCCCCACCAAATGTGGGTGTAAATGAGTATGAGGGGAAGGCACCTAAGGAGACTTAGAAATGTGATGTCTAGGGCTATTTTTGTAGGAAAAACCCAACAGGAACTATTTTCATAAGAGACTATACCCCTGATATCACCATTGTTTCATACAGGGCTATTTTTGCAGGGAAAGCCCAGCAGGAACTTATTTGCATATTAGGCCACATACCCCTGATGCCAAGCCAGCCTGAACTGTGTTCCTGTGCATTCCTGCTTTTTTTAAAAAAAGCCCCAGTAATGTCTATTTCTTGCAGTGACATTACCTAAAGATTCCGACCAAGTTTCAAAGGCTAGGTATGCTCCCCCCAATTTAATCATTAAGATATTTAGGGCTGGTTGCTGTAGTTAGATTTTTATATTATATATATTATAGATTTAGATTATGTAAAAATTTAATGGTAAATTGTATTGAATTGTATAACTGTTTTATTGTTCAACATGGCTTTTGCCATACCTTGTAAGCCGCCCCGAGCCTGCCTCGGCGGGGAGGGCGGGGTATAAATAAAATTTTATTATTATATTATTATTATATCTTAATACCTTTAACTACCGATTGTTATGAGTTATTATGAGCTCCTACTTGGGTCCTACAATGTAGTTTCTTGTTGGGACTTGCTACAATGTATTTCAAGGTTGAAATATACTGAAAGATTGAAATATACTGCTTGATAACCGTAATAAACCTGAACTTGAACTTATGTCTCATAATACCAGTACAGTTATTAACTTTATTAATAAAACCAATAAGGTTGAAATCACTAAGCACTCTAACCACTGCACTAGGATGGCTGTCAGACTAGGATATGGAAGACTTGGGCTCAAGTGTATGTTGTGCCATCAAAGCCCATTCGGTGAGTTTGACCAGGCAGTCTACCTTTCAGCCTAATTTGTTTCTCAGAGTGGTGATTGTAAAGATAACATGGAGCTGGGGAGACCATTTATAAGCCATTTTGGGTCCCATTGAGTGGAAAGTCGGGTATAAATGTTAAATAAGGATTTATGCTTTATTTTTGTATGTATGGATAATACAAATAAACCATTTAATTGTGTCACACCTAGGGTGCAGTTGCACTGCAGAGTGGTAAAAGACAAATCAACAAGAGACAATAAGACCCTCTTGGTGCTTTCTGCTGGAAGCAGGCCAGAATTTGGTTTCAGCCACCTATTGCTCTAGTTTAGCTGGTTTGTTCAACACACTGTAGTTCAAGCTAACTACACTTAGAATGGTGATGTGTGAATGCAATCACAGTGTGATGCAGTGATCAGTGTGCACACAGGGCACCCCCCAGGTTTAAATTATCCCTGATTGACGAACACAGCTTTGTAACCCTGGACCAATCACCCTCATTCAATTTAACTTCAAAAAGTTATTGTGATGATAAAATAGAGAAGAGGTACAGTGTGTATGTTAAGCATCTTAAAGAAGCTGGACAGAAATGCAATTAAACATAATTTTTGCACACAGCAAGATATTTAGAACTAGATGCTTCACCAGGCTGTTTCATTTGTGGCCTAGACATGTAAATTATCAGGACTTTTTTTGTAGGAAAAAACAACAGGAACTCATTTGCATATTAGGCCATACCCCCTAACAGCACCATTGTTTCACACAGGACTTTTTAATTAGAAAAGGCTCAGCAGGAACTCATTTGAATAATAGGCCACACCCTTGATGCCAAGCCAGCCAGCACTGCGTTCCTGTGCGTTCCTGCTCAAAAAAAGCCCTGTAAATTATACATGTGGGAATGAGCTTTTAGCTTGTGCCCTTTCCCCACCGCAAGGTGTGTCATCTGAATGAGAAACAGTTGTGTGTGAAACGTGAATGGGGCTTGGTCTCTGGAGTGGTAGGTGAATCTCCCTGAGGAATGATCACATGGGTATGGGGAAGCTGTTGCCTTTTTTTCCTCCCTAAATGGGCACACTGCAATGTTGTTTATCCTTATCATTTCATCTGTAGGGTTTTTGGATGTCTTCAGGGTTTTTGTTTTGTTAACAAGCCTTGGTTAGATCCAGCCAGCTTTTCAACTGGTGGAAAAGGGACTAGGGGTCCACTTTGATCACCAAAGAAGGCTGTGCTGGAGATCACAGGGCCTGCATGGGCAAAACCCATGTGGAACTATGTGGTGTGATAGTAGGGTTGTCAATGCCCTGGTTTGGAGACCCTCCCCCCACTTCAGGCTCATCAGAAAGTGCGGGAGGGAGGAATGTCTGCTGGGCACTCCATTATTCCCCATGGAGACCAATTCCTATAGGATATAATGGAGAATTGATCCGTGGCTATCTGGGACACTGTGGGGCTGTTTTTTGAGGTAGAGGCTCCAAATTTGCAGCATAGCATCCAGTACCTCTTCTCAAAACACCCTCCAAGTTTCAAAGGGATTGGACCAGGGGTCCAATTCTTTGAGCCCCCAAAGAAGGTGCCCCTATCCTTCATTATTTCCAGTGGAGGGAAGGCATTGAAAAGGTGTGCAGTCCCTTTAAATGTGATGCCCAGAACTCCCTTTGGAGTTCAATTATGTTTGTCACACCCTTGCTCCTGGCTCCACCCACAAAATCTCCTGACTCCACCCCCAAAGTCCCCAGATATTTCTTGAATTGAACCTGGCAACCCTATGTAGAAGAAGAAGAATTGAAGATTTATACCCCCCCCTTCTCTCTGAATCAGAGACTCAGAGTGGCTTACAATCTCCTGTATTGGGTGGCCAACGGTAACTCTCCAGATGATTTTTGCTTACAATTCCCATCAGCCCCAGCCATTGACCACCCCATCCTATATCTTCTCTCCAACAACAGATACCCTGTGAGGTGTGTGGGGCTGAGAAAACTCTCACAGCAGCTGCGATTTCAAGGACAACCCAAGGCCATTCCAGCATGTGCAAGTGGAGGAGTGGGGAATCAAACCCGGTTCTCCCAGATAAGAGTCTGCGCACTTAACTACTACACCAAACTGGCTCCCTATGTAGAATCATAGAATCAGAGTTGGAAGGTACCTCCAGGGTCATCTAGTCCAACCCCCTGCACAATGCAGGAAACTCACAAACACCTCCCCCTAAATTCACAGGATCTTCATTGCTGTTAGATGACCATCTAGCCTCTGTTTAAAAACTTCCAAGGAAGGAGAGCCCACCACCTCCCAAGAAAGCCTGTTCCACTGAGGAATTGCTCTAACGGTCAGGAAATTCTTCCTAATGTTGAGCTGGAAACTTTTGATTTAATTTCAACCCATTGGTTCTGGTCCTACCTTCCGGGAGCACAGAAAACAATTCCACACTATCCTCTATATGACAGCCCTTTGAAGATGGTGATCATATCACCTCTCAGCCGCCTCCTCTCCAGGCTAAACATCCCCAGCTCCTTTCCTCACGGGATGCTCTCCCGAACCCTCACCATCTTCGTCGCCCTGCTCTGGACCCATTTCAGCTTGTCTATATCCTTCTTAAAATGTGGTGCCCCAAACTGAACACAATACTCCAGATGAGGTCTTACCAGAGCAAAGCGATACCATCACATCACGTAATCTGGACACTATACTTCTGTTGATACAGCCCAGAATTGCATTTGCCTTTTTAGCTACCGCATCACACTGTTGACTCATGTTCAGCGTATGATCCACTAAGACCCCTAGATCCTTTTCACACATACTACTGCTAAGACAAGTCTTCCCCATTCTATAAATATGCATTGGATTTTTCCTACCTAAATGCAGAACTTTATATTTATTCCTGTTAAAATTCATTTTATTGGTTTTAGCCCAGTTTTCCAGCCTGTCAGGGTCATCCTGTTTCTGTCTTCTTCTGTGTTTGCAACCCCTCCCAATTTAGTATCGTTTGCAAATTTAATAAGCATTCCCTCTATTCCTTCATCCAAATCATTGATAAAGATGTTGAACAAAACAGGTCCAGGACAGATGTCAACCAGTTACAGATCCACCTAACGGTAACAGGATCCAAACCACATTTTACCAACTTGTCAACAAGGATAGTATGTGGAACCTTATCAAAAGCCTTACTGAAATAAAGATTAATGATGTCTGCAGCATTCCCCCGATCCAGCAAGGTAGTCACTTTCTCAAAAAAATCAGGTTAGTCTGACATGACTTGTTCTTGAGAAAACCATGTTGGCTTTTAGTAATCACATCCATTCTTTCTAAATATTCCAGGATCGACTGTTTGATGATTTGTTCTAAAACTTTTCCAGGTTTAGACATCAAGCTAACAGGTCGGTAGTTACCTGGATCCTCTTTTTTCCCCTTCTTGAAGATGGGGACAACATTTGCCCGCCTCCAATCTTCCAGCACCTCCCCTGTTCTCCAAGAATTTTCAAAAATAATAGCAAGAGGCTCAGAAATTAAATCCGCAAGCTCTTTTAGAACCCTTGGATGCAATTCATCTGGCCCTGAGGACTTAGTTTCATTTAAAGAAACTAGGTGTTTATGTACTACCCCTACCCTGATCCTAGGCTGGAAGTTCATACCCTCCTTATATGTTCTGTTTTTGCCATGTTGAGCACCGTTCCCCTCAGAAGAGAAGACTGAGGAAAAGTAGGAATTGAGCAGTTCTGCCCTCTCTTCATTACCTGTTACAGTGTCACTTTCTTGCCCTCACAATGGGCCTACCATGTCCTTGCTCTTTTTCTTACTCTGAACATAAGAAAACCCTTTTTTGTTGTTTTTAGCATCTTTGGCCAGCCTAAGCTCATACTGAGCTTTAGCTTTCCTAACTTTTTCTCTACAAGTACTGGTGATTTGTTTATATTCATCCTTGCTTATAAGGCCCTCCTTCCAATTCCTAAAGGAGTCTTTTTTTATTTCTCAAGTCTTTAGCGAGCTGTTTATGGAGCCACTTCAGCTTCTTTAGGCTTTTTCCATTTTTTTCTTCTCATAGGAATCGTCTGTGATTGCGCTTTCAGTATTTCACTTTTAAGAAACTCCCACCCCTCCTGAACCCCCTTCCTCCTAAGTATTTCTGACCATGGGATTTTACCCAGCATAGTTCTAAGTTTATCAGCGTTTCCCTTTTGGAAGTCCAACCTATAAGTCTGACTATGTATAGCTTTCCCCTTCCCTAAGACTGTAAATTCCAAAATCACATGGTCACTACTGCCCAGGGTGCCCACTATTTCCACTTCTTCAATCAATTCTTCCTTGTTGGTGAGAATCAAATCCAAGATAGCAGATCCCCTTGTTTCCTTCTTCACTTTCTGGAAAAGGAAGTTGTCAGCATCTATTTGACTTTTCATTTTTAGCAGAGTTGGAATTTCAACAGATGTCTGGGTAATTGAAATCTCCCATGATCACTGTATCCCTTCTCTTGGAGAATTTTGCAATCTGCTGTAGAAGTATCTCATCCAAGTCCTCTGCCTGACTTGGTGGTCTATAGCAGACCCCAACAATAATATCGCTGCTGTTTCTTACTCCTTTTATGTTTACCCAGAGACTCTCAACTGAGCTGCCATGCGATTCAAATATTTCTTCACAAGTATATACCTCCTTCACATATACTGCTACACCTCCACCCTTTCTCATTTGCCTGTTCCTTTTAAATAAGTTGTACCCCTGAATCCTAATATTCCAGTTGTGAGTGTCCTCCCACCACGTTTCAGTAAGGCCTATTATGTCATAGTATCCTTCATTAGAATTTCCAGTTCCTCCGGTTTGTTTCCCATACTCTATGCATTAGTGTAGAGACATTGGAATCCAAGTTTTATGCATTCCGAGGGTTTGGTTTCCCTACAAGCCTGCAAGTTAACACTACCTAGAAGAAGACTCCGAAGAGTCTCAGAGCAACTCACAATCTCCTTTATCTTCCTCCCCCACAACAGACACCCTGTGAGGTGGGTGGGGCTGGAGAGGGCTCTCACAGCAGCTGCCCTTTCAAGTACAACCTCTGCCAGAGCTATGGCTGACCCAAGGCCATGCTAGCAGGTGGAAGTGGAGGAGTGGGGAATCAAACCCGGTTCTCCCAGATAAGAGTCCGCACACTTAACCATTACACCAAACTGGCTCTCCCAGTTTAAGTTTAAAGCCCTCCTTATTAGGTTAGCAAGGCTGTTACCAAACACCCTTTCCCCTACCGCTGTAAGGTGCAAACCATCTCCTGATAGACCACCATCTTGAAAGCGTAAACCATGGTCCAGAAATCCAAATCTTTCCTGACGACACCATCGACGTAGTCATTTATTTGAAGTATTCTTCAAATATGTAGTAGGGAGATGGAGTGGAAAACCTAGCTGTATCAAAGCCAGTGTTAAAATCATGTGTGACTGAAAACATTAGGGCTTTCTTTGTGAATCTTGCTTTATGTTCTTGATTTTTTAAAAAGAATCCACGAGCATCTACTTTTTTTTTCTTTAAGAAACTTCCTTTTGGAAGATAGGTGGTCTTTTTAATATTTTATTGGCAAACTCTCTTTTCAATAGATACCTGAAACCCCCTGAAATGTATATCTTTGCAACTTGGGTTTAAGATTATCTTTCCTAACAAGTTCCTGCTTACAATGCAGTGGGTTTTCATGAGGCCTTATTCTAATGAGGAAAAAGTCTTCAAAAGCAAATTGAATAAAACAATCTGAACAAAGGGTGCCTTGTGGAGAGAAATCTAATGATCAGCTTATTTAATGAGTTATATGCTTGTCTGTGGAAATAAGTTACAATTGCTTGTATTGTTTTTTTTAGTTGGTTGCTGCACAATAGAAGAAACTGATAGATGCTCTGAAGGGTGAATTGTTTTTGAAGGGGCTTTAGCTTATTTGTTATTGGCTCTTGAATTTGCTGCTTCAGATAGATCTTGTGTTTTCCAGCTTTGTAAATTTACTTATAAAGTACATTTGTCTTAGCTTACGTTATTAACAAGAAAAACTTCACCACTGTGCTTGATAGGGCACAAGCCAAGTTCTGTAGATGGGGCTCGATCTTGCAGATGCTCTACATGAAGAAATATGATATATTTTTTAAGTCATATGTAACATGAGCCCAACAACTACACGTATAATAGCTCACACTACAGTCAAAACTACTGATAGGGCTGTCAACCTCCAAGTTGTAGCTTGAGATCTCCTGGAATTATAACTGATCTTCAGGTGGCAGAGATCAGTTCACCTAGAGAAAATGGCCACTTTGGAAGGTGGACTCTGTGGCATTATATCTCATTGAAGTCATACCCCTCCCCAAACCCCTTCCTCCTCAGCCTCCACCCCCCAAATGTCCAGTTATTTCCCAGCCTGGAGCTGTCTGTTTGTACTTAGTATCCAGAACTCAGGGGTGACACTTCGTTGTCCCTTTAAGACAAAATGGTGATTGCACATATTGAGAAGAAAGGCTGAGGGACTTGGGAATGTTCAGTCTGGAGAGGAGGAGGTTGGGAGGGGGGCATGATTGCCCTCAAGTATTTGAAAGGCTGTCACTTAGAGGAGGGCAGGGATAGGTATTGTTGGCAGCAGAGGATAGGACTTGCAATAATGGATTTAAATTAAGGGCGGGAAGGTTCTGGCTGGATATTAGGAAATACTTTTTACAGTAAGAGTTGTTCAATAGTAGAATCAGCTACCTAGGAAGGTGGTGAGCTCCCCCTCACTGTTAGTCTTTAAGCTGCATCTGGATGAACACTTGTCAGGGAAGCTGTAGACTGATCCTGCATTGAGCAAGGGGTTGGACGACATGGTCTGTATGATCCCTTCCAACTCTGTGATTCTTTGAGTCTATGATCACATTATGTCCTTGTTTTGTATGTGTGGTAAAACAAGACAGGAATGAAAAGGGTTCCAGTAGAGAGTTCTGTTGGTGGGCACCATCACTGACAGGGTTAGAGTGACTAGTAACTGCAACAGTAGCCTCAAGTGTAGTCTCTATCCCCTCAAGTGTAGTCTCTATCTCCTTCTCTCACAAATGCAGAAAGAGAGTCTGTGTTGCTCTTCTTGGTCATGGTAGAGTTTGACAGAAGTTGGAAACAGCTTGTATATATCTTACACATAGGAACACATGCTACTCAAGGGGTGCGTGTGTGAATTCCTGACCCCAATGCTGCTGATTCCCAACATGGCTCGGTGGTGGTGGGAGACCTGCTGGACTTGCTGACCTTTTCTTGGAATGAGAGCTACCTCTGACCTAGATGGCCCAGGTTAGCCCAGTCTTGTCAAATCTGAACTACTAAGCAGGGTCATTTCTGGTTAGTACCTGGACAGAGACCACCAAAGAAGTCCAGGGCTGGTATGCAAAGCAGCCAATGACAAACCACTTCTGATTGTCTGTTGCCTTGAAAACCTTATGGGATCATCATAAGTGGGCTGCATCTTGATGGTGCATTCTTCCACCACCTCTGAGTAATGAAAGATACTCCATGCCACCCCCCTCCCTAAACATTACCAAATTTTGTTCTGTGCTAGAAATGTGAACTAGGAAATCACTGGAAATCAGTGGACAAAGGAAAAAAACCCTAAAAGCAGATCTTTTCATTATCTTCTCCTGTATCTTCCTGGGGCAGCATGATTTACTCTGCCATATCTGATGAGCTTATAGGCTACCTGATGGAGCTTCCTGCATTAGATACCTGTATGCACTGAGGTTGCTTGAATCAGGGTGATTTTTTAAAGCCTCCAGATTTAAAAAAGGAAAAGAAAAGCAGTAAATCCCTGTTTCTGAGGATCTCTCTTTTGGTCTGCAAGCTTTATCAAATTAAACTTTTCATTTGCATTCTAGCACACAAGTATGTGTGTATGAGTCATGCCACTCCCTTTCTTAGCCCTTTTTCGAGGAGGTGTATTGTATAGAAGTGGTCCTTTGGTACTTTTATGATGGGCTAATTGTTAACCCCTGGGGTTACTAGTGCACAGACAATAGTTACTGAAAGATTTTTTAGTTAAGCAGGACATCTCCTTTTTTATTTGGTATAAAGATAGACACAGAATAATCTCTTTATTGGGGATAATGCCATTAGGTTATTCTTCTTTTCTACTTAATGACCACCTTCACATTACTGACATTATCTCCTTAATTTTGCAGGATAATTGTCTTTGATGCTGAGAAGGAAGTCTCCTAACAATGAGTTCCTGGAACCTGGATAAGAGGAGCTGTCTGCAGTACTGCAGGCATTTCTTGGTAGACAATGGCGTATTTCATGGTAAGCAGGGTGTTATCTTTTCTTTTGCTGGCAGTGTCCTGTTTCTTTCTTCCTGTGCGTGCAGCTGAAATTACACATTTAGTGCCTTCCTAACCCAAGGGGTGCTTATTCTACCTGCAGACAACCAGTTTAGAACTAGATTTTAGTATGCTGATGTGAATCTTTAATTCACAGATGTGTTACACAGTTTTAACAGAAATGCAGTGAGGGTTATGGCAAAATCCATTACCTAGGTGAAAGGTCTTGTATTGATAGATGGCATCTGACAGGATAGATGGCTATCTGACAGCAATGCTGATTCTGTGAACTTAGGCAGATCATGAGAAGGAGGGCAGGACATCAGTGCTTAGTTCTCGTGGCCTCTTCTTACACACTCAGAGAAATGCTGTTCACTGCTTTTGGGTCAGGCAACAATTTTTCTTCAGGTCAGTTTTGCCAGGGATCCTGGAGAAGGTTTTTTGGGTCCCTCCCATCTGCTGGTCTTGGAGCAGAAGTCACTGGGGGTGTGGGGGGAAGTATTTGTGAATTTCCTGCATTGTGCAGGGGGTTGGACAAGATGACCCTGGAGGTCCCTTCCAACTCCATGATTCTATGATATCCTCGTGCGGTCATTCAGACAGCTCTGGTCATTCAGACAACAGCACTTTAAAACTGAGCTCCCATTTCAAGCCAAGTGGACAGTTCAGCATCAATCCAGTTCTCCCTCAACATTGTCATTTAGCCTAAAGGCAATCTAGTAGAGACATCCTTTGGCCAGGTCTTTTATGCCAGGATTATGTAGTGGATGCAGTCTAATTGAAACAGTACATGAATCCCTATCCCTGATGGACAGCAGTGCCTTTAGACTACCAGAGTTTACATTGTGCATTAGCAGTCTCAGCCAGTGCCACTTGTGATGTTGCGCCACTTTTTGTTTTTGCTCCCTGCCCAGGAGGCAGATCTGGCTAAGGCTGGTGGAATTAAAAAATCAAATTGAAGACCAAGGGATGAGTTACTGTAGTATATCTCCATCTCTGTGCCTCTTCCCACGCTCTGCATCCAGATTCCACTCAGACCTCTCTCTCACTGGTGGCATCCAAGTCAGTAGGCGAGAACTTTGGTACATTTTATATTTTAAATTCCACAAAGCAGCAGTTTTCTGATATTCTACCAGCTGAAGTGGGTATCCTGTATTCTGGTTACCTAAACCAAAGGTCACCCATTTTATTTAATCTGAGCTCCTTCTGAGTAATTAAAAATATCCTGAACTATTCCCTTACCCTGCCCATTACCAAGTTTTATTCTGTCCTAGAAACAAAAAATCATCTTGGAAAATAATCCAAAGTAAAGCTACCGGTTTAGCAATGAAGAGGAAAATCCTATTTAAAAAATCCTAGAGTAGATCTTTTCTCAGTCTTCTGGGGATGCACAGCAGTTGACAGACTACTGATGGCCCAGGAGCTACCTGCTTGAGACCCCTGTCCTAGATCCTACCCATGAAAGCAGGGATGGCAGTTGTAGGAAGGGCTACGCTTGAGCACATGAAACTGCCTTATACTGAATCAGACTCCTGGTCCATCAAAGTCAGCATTGTCTACTCAAACTGGCAGTGGTTATCCACGGTCTTAAGCAGAGGTCTTTCACATCACCTACTGCCAGATCTTTTAACTGGAGATATCGAGGATTGAACTTGTGACCTTCTGCATGCCAAGCAGATGCTATGCCCTTAGTGTTTTCAAGATTAAGACTGTGAAAAGGGAAAGTGTACTAAAGCATATTTGCCATAGGGATTTTTGTGCTTCCTAATAACTAGAGATATGGATGCTCCTGATGACTAATTGTATGTAGCTTCAACAATAAGGGAGTATCTGCTGCTCCCTTCCCTAAATGGAAGTGTAGATTATGGGGGGTGGCTCAGAATCCTGAATTGAGAGCCCCATCTAAATTTAGGTGCCTGGATTTTGCTTCTCTTGTGTGACCATATTGTCACAGTTTAGGTCATTCTGCTGGTGCTGGGAATGTCCACTTCTATCATGCTATGCGGTATTGTATGCAAAGGGCTGGGGACAACTGGGGCCTATGCATCCTGCTTTATCTCAGGAGACATCAGCCAGCCAGAGGCCTACACCACCATGTCTTGACTACTATCCTGTGCTTGAAAACTGGGGAAGAACTGTTTGGCCTTTTCTCTACAGCATCTGATGTTCCTGAGATTTGGGTGGGTGGATGAAACCTGTACCTACCTCACCTGCTGGCAAGGATGGTGAAAGAGTAGACCTGATGGATTTCTTGCTACAGAAAGTTTGGTGTTTAGGCTGTTTTGCAGTATTGCACAGGATGACACCTGAGTTTACTGCCAAGTGTAAACTTGATATGAAGTTGTGGTGTATTCTAGTTTTCACAGTAACATACCTATCAGGTAAGCAGCCGTGTATAAACCGCTCATGTTTTTGAAATACATTGTGCTTTCAGATGCACTTCTTAGTTAAAAATACATCTGCTTCAGGTATCACCTTGCATTAATCAGTCTGTGTGTGGCTTATACAGTGGAGTGAGGCACAATAACAGCTCTTTCTGAATACGGTGGGAATAAACCGAGTGAAGTGGGAATGAGTTTTTATCTCTTCAGAGAGCAGTGCACCATCTCTGCGAGCTCTTGACTGCTGCTGAAGTTGTACATTAGGGGGCAGTACAGGATACAAAATCAGCCACTTCATTTCTTTGGGTATGTCTGGACCCATCACTTACAACTCTGCGAAATGTTACATAATTAGATTTTTGTGTCTGGAGATATTGTTAAATGTAACACGTTACAATGTTGTGGCACTTATAATAGTAATCAGAAAGCTGCAAAATGGTACTTCAGCTTCTGGAGCTGAAATGAGAACCATCTTTTACAATTACTCTTTCACAGGCTAGCAGTTTCTCCAGTCTGAGCCTTTTGTAGGGCATAGGGCTGGCTCTGAATGTAAAGTTGCGGTGCAGTGAGCGATTATACCAGAATGGTGTTGACTGCCCATACTTGAATCTGCGGCAGTTCGTTCTCTTTCTAGTGAGGAGGAAGTGATGAGAACAGTGAATAGTAGGGAGAATCCTGAACACCACATATCTATGAATTGGGGTTCAAAAGCTCTTTGGTCTGCTGAAATTGAAAGGTATGTGTGCAGTTTCCTTCCTCCAGCTTGATATATTACCATTCTGAGAATGTGCCATAGTTTATAGATGTATCTGTTGACTGTACAACTTGGCTATGAGCCAGAGGCATGGCATACAGCTTGACTGAGAAAGCCATCTTCAGTTTAAGAAGAAAAGGAAAGCTTTTTTCATCTGCAACTGTTGTTCTCATTTCATTAGTCCCAGTTCTTAAAAACATAAGAACAAAAGAAGAGCCCTGCTAGATCAAACCAACGGCCTTTCTAGTCCAGCATCCTATCTCACACAGTGGCCAACATGTTCCTCTGGAGGGCCAACAACAGGGTACAGAGGCCAAAGCCTTCCCCTGTTGTTGCCTCCTGGCTCTGGGATTCAGATGCTTACTGCCTTTGAATGTGGAACTTCCCCTCAGTTACCATGAGTAGTAGCCACTGATAAACCTATCCTCCATGAATCTGTCTAATCCCCCCTTTAAAGCTGTATATTCCTGTGGCCATCGCTACATCCTCTGGGAGCAAATTCCATGTTTTGATCATTCTCTCTGTAAACTATTTCCTTTTGTCTGTTCCGAATCTTCTTTCATGGGCAAGTACTTGAATCGGTGGTAGTGAATATGTTACTGGCCTTAGACAAAAACCTGGTGGGTAGAGGAAGTTGATTATTGCAAAGGAGAGCATGTCAGTGACAGAATGTATGAGCAGGGAACCCAACTCAAAGACTTCAGCTCCTTCCTGTAACTACCACACCTGTCTGGGTTCAGGTTTTTCTTGACCCAAGCTAGCCCAATCTTGTCAGATCTTGGAAACTAAGTAGAGTCAGCCCTGGTTAGTAGTTAGATGTGAGGCTACCAAGGAAATCTAGGCTTGCTCTACAGAGGCAGGGAATGGCAAACCACCTCCCTTCGTCTCTTGCCTTGAAAACCCTTCAGAGTTGCCATTAATCAGCTGTGACATGATACTATTTTCCCACCAGCACCTTAGACAGTGATGGCTCTTAGTAAAATATCAGAAGTTTTCAGAATCTAGAAATGACTGCCAGAAAAATACTTGAAAATGATGTGCATAATTCTTGCAATGATGTCCATTTTCAAAGCTTGATTCCAGGGGAATCACCTTCTATCTTATGGGTTATTTTTAAAAACTTCATACCTCCTTCAAGGAACTTGTCAGTGGTGTACATGGTTCTTATATCATCTGTACAACACCTTTCTGAGGTAAGTTAAGTAAGATTCAATGGCTGGCTCAAGGGCTTTCAGTGAGCTTAAGATCAGAGTGGAGATTTGAACTTGAATGTCCCAGATCCTAGCCTGATACTTTAATCAGTATGCCACACTTGAATTACTCTACTCCCTGACCCTGGAATATTAACAAATCAGTTCCCTTGACAAAGAAGTTGTGTAGTGCAGCTGAACTGTAGCCCGTGAACATTTGTGGCATGAGACCAAGTGTGATTTTAGACTGTGTGTACGACCAGTGTTTTTTTGTAGAAAAAGTCCAGCAGGAGCTCATTTGCATATTAGGCCACACCACCTGGCCTGGGAGCACATGGCTGCTGCATGGTGGGTTGGGCCAGCCAGAGCCGTGGCCAGCCCAAGAGGAGCTCTGCTTCTGTGGGCTCCAGCAGAAAAAAAGCCCTGCATATGACATTGTTGTAAGTAGTATCTTTAACTGAAGCAATTCCACTGAGGTGCAGACAGCACTTATATGGATTTGGATTTCATTTCCTTTTTGGTTCCTTGTTTTCCACAGAAGATACCCACTTTCATGCTAATTCTGATGCTAATATGGAAGTGTCTTTAAAAAAAGCCACATCTCCCTCCCCCTCTTTTTTTTGTTCTGAAGCTAGCATTACAATTAGCATGAAATAATTGAAATTCTTATCAGCTTGGAAGCGCACAGTGTCACCAGGCTGGAGGTACAAAGTTGAGAATATTAGAGGAAATAATGATCAGATCTCTCTCATATACTGTGAGCAAAATAGGAAATGTTTGCAGTTCACTAAACAGAGATCTCTCCTCTGTCCTTAGCTGATCTTCCAGCAAACACGCTTTGGTGTTTCAGTCTGAGAAGTAAACCATACTTCAGCAGACAGGCATGTATTGTTTCTTCTGTATCTCCTTTTTCTTCTTGTTAAGAACTCTTAAATATTGGTGCAACTTCAGAAGCATGTAAGGAGGGGTTGTGAATATGACTTAAAGAGGAATTGGCATGGAGGACAAACGTATTTGGAGGCCAGTTCCCCGTCACTGCACTGTCTTAAGCTGTAATGTCCCTTACAGTTTAAAAAGGATTCTTTTTGGGGTGGGGTGGGGGTTGTACATGGAGAGCCTGCAATCTGTGGTGTGTGTCCCCTCTAGGTTTGCCACTCAGGTGAACGGCAACAGGTGGCCGTAAAGGCAATTATGGAATATCTATCATCATCTGTTATAGCAGGTGTATATATATCACGTATGTGCACACTAGATATATGTGTACGTATTATATTATCTAACCTGATGGTCTTTCAAAAAATTATTTTATTCTTCCTCTCTTTACAAGCCTCTTGAGTTCTGAATGTTGTTGATAGTTCAGTGTGCCTTTTACGGACATTGCTATCTATATCAGTTCTAAATGGATGCGCTTGTAAATGTGACTTATTGCAGAACTTCAGCCATACTTGTGGTTTGTTGCTGCGGTTTGCTGGCTTGGCTTGGGTCCATTGGTGGAGGTTTTCATCAGAAGAGCTGACTTCCTCCCCTTCCCTTTACTGCAGCAGAATATCACTCCTTTCAAATGTTGCTCCTGGGGGATAGGGGGACTTCTAGGAACAGCATGAAGGGGGCGTTGGAGGTCTGCTGTGAGATGGAGGGGGGAAATCAGTGAAAATCACTCCCCTTCCTTCTGAGCAGAAAGTCTCGATCCAGCTGTCTGTTATAGCCTGGACACACTGGCAGGACTGAGGCAGAACTCTTTTCCTTTTCTCATTGCAGTGATGATAATGCAGTGTTGTTAAATTTCACAATAGAATATTGGGCACAGCTGGGGCCTGGAAGAAGTGCTGTGCAGAAATATTGGTCTTGTCCTCTGCTTGGTGCTTAATTCTGAAAATGGTTGTCTTTGAATAGTTTTTATTTTGTTATTGAAACTAGTGTTTCTGTTGTGCTCTGAGCACAGAGTCAGAGAGCTGGATAATGCCAGCTAGCAACGTGTTCTGTGCATGGAGGCAGCTACTGAAGCCCCCCTGGGAGGGCAGATGTGACTGTTATGTTCATCTGCACTGAGCTCTCCCTGCTCCCAGCTCCGCAAAAGATATGAGGCAGATTTACCTATTTCTTTAGTTTAAATAATGGTTGTGTTACTCATCTAATTCAGGGCCCCCCAGTGTGGTGCCTGTGGATGCCATGGTGCCTGCTGACATCCTTTCTGTTGCCCTGGAAGGGTTTTTATGGTTGCCTTGGAAGTGGGTGGGGGCAGGTAGGGCTTTTGCCCAGCAAGGCTTCTGATTGGCCCCTGGAAGTTTGATGGGCTCTGCAGATTTTTCAAAATGTTGCATTGGCAGCAGCTGCCACCACAACACAAGGATCTTCAGCGTGTGCAGGTGAGCTGGGGCAGCCATTTTGTGACTGTGCTCACTGTACTGCATCAGAGTCCCAAAGGTGCCCATAGGTTCACCTTTGGGGACACCTGGTATAATTGGAAAGGAGCCATGATTATTGATCATGGTTTTTGAGACGAGCCCTTTAAGTATTTGGTGATATAGTTAGATGTTTGGGAAAATTCTGCTTTCCCCTCTCTTTGGTATCTGCCCAGTATCTCACCAAATACACTTATAGTTCTATCATTTCCTCAGGTCTGAATAGGGTTGCCAAGTCCAATTAAAGAAAAATCTGGGGACTTTGGGGGCGGAGCCAGGAGACTTTGGGGGTGGAGCCAGGAGATATTGGGGGTGGAGCCAAGAACAAGAATGTGACAAGCATAATTGAACTCCAAGGGAGTTCTGGCCATCACATTTAAAGGGACAGCATACCTTTTAAAATTCCTTTCTTCCATAGGAAATAATGAAGTATAGGGGCACCATCTTTTGGGGCTCATAGAATTGGACCCTCTGTTCCAATCGTTTTGAAACTTGGGGGGTATTTTGGGGAGAGGCACTAGATGTTATACTAAAAATTTGGTGCCTCTACCTCAAAAAATAGCCCCCCCCCAGAGCCCCCAATACCAACGGATGAATTCCCTATTATTCCCTATGGGAATCGTTCTCCATAGGGAATAATAGAATGCCCAGTAGACATTTCCCTCCCCCCCACGCTTTCTAAAAGGGGGGAGGGCCTCCAAACCAGGGAATCCCCTGCCCCCTCCCTCTCTCTCACACACACACACACACACACACACACACTTACCAGATCTTCTTCCGGAGAATTCTTGCTGTGAAAGCGAAAGCAAAAGAAAGGGCGGGGCTGTTCTCCCAAGCCCTTCCTGCTCCCTGACCAGCCTTAAAGGAGCAGACATTTTACAAACGGCTCAGGAGCTCTATAATGAAGCCTACAGGTATGTTCTCCCCCCCCTCCACCCCCCACCCCCCGCTTCCCACTTCTTGAAGACCGGGAGATGAGGCTGCAAACCCAGGAGACTCCCGCCAGAGCGGGAGGGTTGGGAAGCCTAGGTCTGAACTACAAGTTTCATTTTCACTGGCTACTCTCCAGGTGCTGATGTTCAGATGTGCTGTATGCGTTCTGTGCTCAGAACAGGGTTTTTTTGTAGTAGAAACTCCTTTGCATATTAGGCCACACACCCCTGATGTAGCCAGTCCTCCTGGAGCTTACAGTAGGCTCTGTACTAAGAGCTCTGTAAGCTCTTGGAGGATTGGCTACATCAGGGGTGTGTGGCCTAATATGCAAAGGAGTTCTTGCTACAAAAAAATGCCCTGGCTCAGAACAAAATCCCTGATCAATGTGGGCAACTGGGACTGGGATTATGGCACTTTCTCAGCTTGAAACGTCACAGAGGGAAGGGGGTATTTGCCCTGTTGGGAATCTTAGGTGCAGTCCATGGCTACACAAAACTTCCCAAATGAGGCAAAGTGGTTAGGAGGTGGGATATGTAGTGCAGTGTCTTTCAAACATTCCACCCTTTAGGTAGCACTTGGTATCTACTTTTGTTATCAAGAAAGCTAGCACATATTCTGTAGAACCTCCTGCACATTGCAGAAGCTTAATGTCATTGGGTGTGCAGTCAGTTCACTGGGGCAAGCTTATTAGACCTTTTTTTTTATCCCTGGTGAGAGGATTGCACCTCACAGGATAAACAGTAGCAGGGACTGACAATCTGTCTTCCATTGTCTGGCATTATTGCCTTGAGCCTGCTTTGGTGGGAAGGGCGGGATATAGATAAAAATAAATAAATAAATTATGGATGCTCTTGAGGAGCATCTCTGAAGATCTCCTCCCGTTATCTGAGCACTGTTTGAAAACTACCACTAGAGGCCTTCTACGTCTCTCTAGGAGCAGCCATCAGGCATCTTGATGTGTATGTAGGACGCAGCTTTCCTCTGTGTATTATACCTTGTTTATGCAGTGAATAAACATTCCAAGCATGTTACACTCAAGTATTGCATGACTCCAGAGTCGCCTGAGGGTTCCTTGTCCTTTCTGTTGTTGTTAGGAGAAACTGTTAATAGCTCTATTTGCATGAGATTAATATTCGGATCTGCTTATGTCAGAAATTTTTGCTTGCAGCCCTTCAAGCTGTAGCTGACGTTGCCTGGTACTCTGGGGAGACTCTGTATGCCCTGAAGCCAAAAATGTCAGTCTTTTCCCCACTAACAAAGGAATGCAGTAGATGTGTGCGTTTGTCTATCTGTACAGAGAATGAGGACATCAAGCCAGGCAGAACTCTGATTAGAACGCATAATTGTAGTCAGTACTTTTCCATCAGAAAATCGTGGCTGTTTGATAAAGACACTCAGAACTCAAGCAACACTTTTGAATGTTCAAAGGACTTCTATCCTCTCGGTAGTCTTTACAGGTCTCCTGTTAAGGTAGGTTAGTATTGCTGATGAAATGCTGAGTATGACTTTCCTATGGCCATTGAGAGGCATCATGGTATAGTGGTTAAGAATCATATGCATCTAATCTGGAGAGCTGGGTTTGATTCTCCACTCTTTCTCCATATGAAGCCTGCTGGGTGACCTTGGGCCAGTCACAGTTCTCTCAGAACTCTCTTAGCCCCACCTACCTCATTAGGTTTTCATTGGTGAATTCATGGCAGAGATGAGAGTGAATGCCTCCCATCCCAATTCCTATCTCAGGTTCTCAGCCATGACTAACTCATCCCTTAGAAATGTCTTCAGACTCCATCTCTGGATATCATATCAGTGCAAAGGAATTGCACCCCTAGATTGGGTCAGCCATAGCTCTCGCAGAGCTGTCCTTGAAAGGGCAGCTGCTGGGAGAGCTCTCTCAGCCCCACCCACCTCACAGGGTGTCTGTTATGGGGGAAGAAATTAAAGGAGATTGTAAACCGCTCTGAGACCTTGATTCAGAGAGAAGGGCGGGGTCTTCTTCTTCTAGATGTTCCTCATGACAGCTGGTTTCTGCTGGTGCCATACCTTTTTTGTTCACAGCTGTTTAAACTTTGTGTTGATCTCTAGCTGCTTTTACTGGGGAGGGGCAGAAAGAAACTTCCACTTCTTGGACTCTTCTTCTTCTCTCTTTTTCTAAAAACCTCCAGATGTTAAACAATTCAGTGTGGATTCATTATAGTTAAACTTTACCTCCTACCTATCTAGTTTGTTTTCCCCAATTCTCACAGACTGGGATAAGCTTCTGGTGCCTTGTCTATCATTGTATGACCTTTTCTCAGGCTCATGTTATAAATTCTCTCTAAATTGGGTACTTAGAGTGGTACATGGTGATTAAATATTGTTGTCTTCTCCAGTTATTTCTTGCAGAAGTGCTGCCCTCTGTTAATCAGGCTCTTAAGCAAAATTAGGCTTTGAAAGGGTTTTTTTGCCCCTGATTGTGTAACCGTGAAAGAGAAGGGCTAGCGAAGCAGAAAATTAGAAATTATTGTGAGGCTGCAAGTCTTAGTGCTAACAAGCCACATCCCCGTTTGTTGATAAATGAAGAACTGTAATCAGAGAGGTTACACTGTACAGTTTTCTAACTTCTTCTTTTAGAATATCTCCTAAGCATTTCAAACTTTTCGCCTGCTGCTCTGGCACACAGTACAGATAAATCCACACCAGTGGCTTGTCTGCAGGAATGTTGCCTGTTCCACAACTAACATACCACTGTTTGTTGTTTGATGTTAAAGAAAAAAGCAGTCGTTATTTGCTAAAGCTTCCTTGTCTGGTCACCTAGAGCCAATGTTTTTTCATTATGAACAACTGGTCAAGTAGCTATTTAGAAGCCCAAGATAGGATTGAAATCTTGAAAGACTAAGGCTTGGATCCTAAACTTGGATCCTAAACTTCTGTGCTGCTTGCAGGCGGCACTTCTGCTTACGCAAGAGGAGGGCAGAGTTCTGGATGACTCTGGTCAATCCTGATTCAGAGATAGGCATGCACTTAAGAAACCCTTGGCATCTGGTTAGCTTTCCTGTACCAGATTATTTAATTCCTAGCCAGAGGTATACCTCAGTCACACTATAGAGTCACTATTTGACAATCTCTGTTTAGATCAGGGGTGGCCAAACTGTGACTTGAGAACCCCATGAGGCTCTTTCACACATATTATGTGGCTCTTGAAGTCCCCACTGCCCTCTTGAACAGCTTGGAGAAGGCATTTGGCTCTTTAAATCACTTCTTCCAGCCAAGCCAACCACTAGCTTGGAGAATGCATTTAAAGTTAAAGTTGCTTTCTTTCTTTCCCTCTCTCTCCTCCCCCTTCTATTATCCTTCCTTCCTTCCCTTCCTCCCTTCCCCCGTCAAATATGTGATGTTCATGTCTCTTGGACCTCAGATATCTGACTTTATTCTATGTGGCTCTTATGTTAAGCAAGTTTGGTCACTCTTGCCTTAGATTCGAAGGTTGTTATATGAAAGTGTAATTGTTGTGTTCCTTAACATAGATTAAAGTAACAAGGCATTATACCACCCATCCACTGTTATTACATAGATAATTAAAGGTGAACAATCATATGAGTCCCTAAGAGTCCCCAAAAGCAAGCAGGTCACAGCCAAGGTGCCGCTTCTGAGAAGCTCTCAATCATTGCAACTTCCTGTATCGATAGGATTTTAAAGTAATCTCCTAACAATAGCTAGCTTTCCCACTTTGTAATGGTGCACAGTCTTGGCCAGGGATGGCCAAACTTGCTTAACATAGAATAAGTGTCAGATGTTTGAGAGTCACAAGACATGAATGTCAGGTGTTTGAGAAGGAAGGAAGGAGGAAACAAAGCAAACAGATGGGGGAGAGAGGAAGGAGAGAAAGGTGGAAAGAAAGCAACTTTAATTTTAAATGCATTCTCCACGTGAGTGCTGGGGGCTTCGAGAGCCATGCAATATGTGTGAGCCACTTGTGGCTCCCAAGCTACAGTTTGGCCACCCCTGGTCTTGGCTGGCTCATTATTTCATAATTGCAAACACCATACAACATTATGTTTACTTAAAATAACTTCTTAGAACAGATCAAAAATGTTTGTTCATTCATGATACTTTTTATCGTAACAAAGACTATTTAAAAATAATGTTCACATTTTTTGCATACAACCTTCAACTAGTACTCCCATCCTTGAATCATATCTTCCCTTCTGTGAAGTATAAAGGTTGGACATGCTTACAGTTCTCAAGTCCTTCTGTGTCTGGGCCTCAATAAATTGTATCTATTGGTAATGGATTAGATGGCTTCTAATCTTCACAGGGCCATCTAATTGTTTCCACCTTGTCGTCTTCTTACAGATTTTCAAGTCTCTTCTGTTTGGATCTCTAGACTCCCTTCTTGGCAGGCTTCCCTGAGAGCCAGATTTGTTCTGATTCTGTGTGCCACAACATTTTCTGTGATCTTTTTGGTCAAGTCTAGCAACTGTTCTGTCCATACCTGTGATACCAATTTTGCGTCTCCTCCCTCTCCCCATTGTAGTCCCCTACTTTGTCCACTTGATGTTCCTGAAGGTCTGTTGATCCATGGGGGAACATTGCCAAGGGGCACAAATGGCTGCAATGGGAGGGAAGAGGGAGGAAAGCTACTTAGATCCATGCAGTGTTTGATGATTATATTGCTCCTACATTCACAGTGTTAGGCTGCAAAAAATATACAGTAGCATTGGGGCAGCTTAAAGGCTAACAGGCTTTTATTCCAGTACAAGCTTTCATGAGCTAGGACCCTTTTCATCTGAAGAAGTTGGCTCTAATCTAAATTTATGCTGAAATAAAATCTTGTTAGCCAATTAAGTGCCACAAGATTCTAATTTGTCTTTTTGCTGTGGCAGAATCAACCACAGGTGCCCCACTGGAGAAATTAGATTGGTGATTTGTATGAGGCTTGCTGAGAGTTTTTTACTTACCTGTTAGGGGTTTCCACCACCAATTAAAGGGGGCTGATTAAAAGGTATAAAGGTTGCTTTCCACAGGAATCCCAGGATTTTATAGTCACATGTCTTTTGCCTCCATATTGGATTACTCTTTTAGCGGCTGTGTAGTTCGCCATAAAACCTCAACTTTCATTAATAATAATGTTCTTGTCTGTGCATTTGAGGCCTCCCCCACATTTATTGCTCACAAAGCTAAGGGTGTGCCTTTAACTGCAGATCTGATTCAGCGAACCTTGCACCAGAATGCTAATCCAGTTAGCATCACCGTAACACCTTAGGACAAGGTGGGTCGGAAGAAATGTTTGATTTTTAGTAATTGGTGTCTCCCAGCAGCCAAGGGGACAAAGGGTAATTATTTTAATGATATCTGAACTGAAATAGGAACGGCAGCCTATGGTATGTCACTTGGATCATCATTGCACAATTTGTGGTACATATTTGGTTTGCTTTAATGCAGTGCTGAATTGCCAAGATAAATATTTCTGTTCTTAAAGGCTGCTTGGCAGTCTCTGTTGAGTAGCTTCCTCTGTGTGCTGCTGTTGACAGCAATTTCAGTGAAAGCGAGCAAACCTGGGAGGAGGGAGATAGCATAGACAGCATATGCCTAAGCAATCCAGCCTTGTCCACTTGGACAGGTGTTGCAAAACAGGATTGCTGTTCTTATCCTCCCACCCCACCTCCCGCTTTCTAGACAGGCTAAGCAGAATCTTAGAGGCTTTCTTCATGTAAGCAACTGCTTCATATCCTACTTTGATTGACAGCCTTGAGGATTTGGCATAAATCTTACATAAATCAATGTTTGGGTTCTCTCCCTCCCCACTTTCAAGATGAATAAAAGCTGGCAGTCTTTCTTCTCCTGTGGCGACAGCATATGCCGTTTGAATTTTTCTCAGTGTTTTAATTGGGGTTATTTGGTTTCCCCTGCTGATCATGAACCGTCTTCTAGGTTTGAATGAGAAATCTCAGAATCTTAATTCCAGTGCCTTCATTCAGTGGTGTCACAAGACAGAGGTTCTTGTGGTGGGCAGGATCCCTTCCAAGGAGCCCTTCAGCCTCACACGTGCTCTTCTTTCCTCCTTAGCACTGTGGCAGGCATAGCCCTTAGCTGCCTGACATCAATCTGGTTTTAGGGCTTGATTGGCAAGGCCCCACAGCATCCTCCCTAGCTCTCAGACAACTCCCTCTTTGGTCTGGGCACATTCTGGCGCATGGCTAAATATGAAGTGTGAAGGACCCATGCAGACTTAACAGAACAATTAATTTATTAAAGAAATACTGCAACAATAGATGGAATAAACCAGTTGCAAAAGCAAAGTATATGCACATAGGCTATGTTACAAAGCAGGATATGTTACAAAACCCTCCAGGAAAAGAGGTTTCCTGGAAAGCAATAACATTTCTCTAGTATGACTTATCTGACTGGTTTTCTACCATTGTTTTAATAAATGAGCCGCTTCAGGTCAGACTCCACCTCATCATGATCAGCTCCCTCCAAAACTATCCTCATGCTTCTCAATGGAGGATGCTCTAGGTAGGAATCACCTGAAACTCTGTAGCTTTTACCATAACATTTCTGGTGAATCCTAGAATGCCCTGCAGGGTTGCAAAGTCCCCCGGCAACTGCTGGTGGAAGATTTTTAATCGCATGCAGAATGATGACATAACCCAGCAGTGACGTATCATGCCGGGCATGTCACACAGGGATGCTCTAGGAATTTATGGGAAACTCTATGGTTCCGCATGGGGATACTGTAGCACAGGGATGGCCAACGGTAGCTCGCCAGATTTTTTTTGCCTACAACTCCCATCAGCCCCAGCCAACATGGCTGATGGCTGGGGCTGATGGGAGTTGTAGGCAAAAAACATCTGAAGAGCTACCATTGGCCACCCCTGCTGTAGCCATTTGGGGGCAAACTCTATGGTACCAAAGAGTTTTTCCTCAAATTGCTAGAGCATCCTCATGCTAAACCCTAGAGTTTTCTGCAAATTCCTAGAATGTCCCTGTGTGACGTGCCTGGCATGATACGTTACTTCCAGGTGCCGCACACTCTGCATGGTGATGGGACTCTTTGGGGAATGGGGATTCCCCAGGTGGCACCTCCCTGCAGGCTGAAGTCCCCAGCTGCTAGTCTCTAGTTATAGGAAATGATCTTTCCTGAGCCCAAGTATAGTCAGATTACAAGCAGCAATAGAACCTATCTTACTTTCCCAAATGAAATTTAGAGACTGGGTGGAGGAGTTAGTTGTAGCAGGTGACCAAACATGCCTTAGATGGTTAAGGAAATAGTAAGGAAAGCAATTTGTTAAGGCTACCAGGGATAGGCAGGCAGGCTACCAAGTACAGATGCTTAGATAGACACAGCAAGAAAATCTGGGCCTAGTTTGACCTGGATGAGAAACTGTAGCTTGCCTGATTTTAGAAGGCTGATGTGGTATTTCCATTTTACCAACTCTGCTGTTAATATGTTACATCAGCATCTTGTATAAAATTCAGCAAGTTGCATAACATTGTGCCTGACAACTTAGAAGAAGAAGAAAACTCCAGTGGTTGTGTCACAGGAAGGGTGATGTTGCTCTTGAATACCAGGACGCAAGTGAGGTATTGAATAGAGATCTGTAATAAATTGATCACACTCCATGTACAACTTTCTGTGACTCCAATACTGTTGAATGGAACATGGTTCAAAATTCCAAAGGTCTGGTTAACTAGAAATTGCCCTCTAATTTTCAGCATGAGTTTTGTTTTATGATCAGTTTGTAGCCATAATCTCCACTGTGTACATTGAAGTAGAACAGCCACAATAAACAGACACAAAAGTTTAAGGTTACTCTTGATTCTGCCAGTTCAAGACAATTCTTTATGGAGAAGGATCATAAATAGTAATTAGTATTGGCATTAGTAACAGAGGGTAGCTTTGGATGTTACAAGAAGCACCAGCAAACAGGCAGAGGGGGAAATTTGTACTTCAGTGTACTGTGCTGCTATTATAATTTCCAGAGGGGAACTTGTGTGGGGAAGAAGAAGAAGAAGAAGATATTGGATTTATATCCCGCCCTCCACTCCAAAGAGTCTCAGAGCGGCTCACAATCTCCTTTACCTTCCTCCCCCACAACAGGCACCCTGTGAGGTGGGTGGGGCTGGGGAGGGTTCTCACAGAAACTGCCCTTTCAAGGACAACCTCTGCCAGAGCTATGGCTGACCCAAGGCCATTCCAGCAGGTGCAAGTGGAGGAGTGGGGAATCAAACCCGGTTCTCCCAGATAAGAGTCCGCACACTTAACCACTACACCAAACTGGCTCTCCACAGATTTAAGTATAGACACAGATTTACATACAGCTTCTATGTTTGTACAAAGTCAACTCTGTCAATGTTTCTGAAAACACTAAAAGCCAACCAGGTGGATGGTGGGTTGCTTCTGCTGCTATTTCCCATGTGGAGGGCTGTTTGCAAGCATATCTCAGAGTACATAGTGCCATGTAGCTTCCATTCAGTAAGGTGAGGTTCTTGTCTCCGCACTACTTATTGATTGGTAGGGAAGGTAGTAAAATTTGCCTCAGAAGACTGGGTCATCATCATGTAGGGTTGTCAGGTCTGAATGCTGCACCAGCAGGGGGTGGGAGGGAACTTCTGAGAGTGGGGCAGAGTGCCACAACATGCTGACATCACATGGCAATACTTTTTGGGGGGGGCAAAAATCTATGGTAAAAGCAGCCTCAAACCATGGAGTTTGCTGAAAAACAAGAGTATCCCCATGTGATGTCCTCGATGGGCTGATGTCACTTCTGTGTGACTTCAGCACATTGCATTTATTTCTGGTGACATCACTGCTTGAGGGTGGGATTTCTTCCCACCAGCCGGTTGGGCAGAAGCTGCAAAATCCCAAAGGATTCTCCAAGTGGGGAATGGCAATTCTCTTGTCGTGTGATGGCATGCAGCCTACAGTGCATTAAAAATGGCCACTGCATAGTTGATGGTTATATATATCCATCTGATTTCCAACATGGAATAAAAATTAGTTTATTTTTGTTGCCATCCTGTCAAAATTGTTGCCAAACACATCAAACATCTGTCCATTTCTGAAAGAAAGCTTTTAGCAACAGTATGTAGCCTTGTGTGCATGTACATATATGAAAAGGCCTTGCTAATCATGAGGAGATATGGTTTCCAAATACTGAGGTTATTTTGAAGATTTTACTCTCCTATAATTTGGTGAATGTACTACTAGAATTCTAGATAAGGCTTCACTTAGGATAAAATCGAAGATATTCTTCACTGTCGGAACAAAAGAAGATAATTTTCGCTATAGCGAGAAAAGTTGAGGCAGCTTTTCCCCTTGTGTAGCTATGATAAGGAATACTGGATATATTCCGGCAAAATGAAATTTTCTGAAATTAGTTTATAGATCCTGAATAGTTAAAAACATGCAGTCATTGATGGCTTATAGTATGTCACTCAACAGAATATGATTATCTCAAGACTACAAAAGAGGCCAAAAGTACCGGTGGCTTATTGTGCTACTTCACTTGTCAGATGCACTGTAGAACACAAGGGCTGAATGAAAACTGGGTAGCTGGGGACCTATTTATTTGTTATGTGGAGTGGAGTCCATGTGGGATACATCTGCTTGTTTCTGTGAAACAGATTGATGGCTGGTGCTTCTTAGAACTCCCTGGAGTGTATAGCTACCCTCAGCTTGCAGCCTGGATTGGAACAATCCTGGGAAAGCTTTGCTGCTTGGTTTTTGTTTTTCTGGCCCTAAGGATAAGCAACTGCTGTTGAAATAGTGTGGGTAGCAGTGTGTTGGTGGTCACTAGAAGAAAAATGACTGAGGACATACCAGACATATCATGCCCTTTGCAGGTACTCGTAAATGTTGCATTCATCTGGTAAGACCCTGAGAAACTGAGAGGGTGAAGAGTTGCTGCTGCTGTTGCTGTCCCTAAGCATGTTGTCCTCTGCTGCCTTTGCCCCTTCTGAGTTGGTTGAGACCCACAGGTTGGAAAACACTGCAGTAGTCTAGAACACTTGTCTTGTGTTGATGACTTGGGATCAAACTGGACTTCAGCTGTTGCCTTGATTAAATCAACACTGAGAGCTAGTGTGCTGTAGCGGTTAAGTCTGTTGGACTAGAATCTGGGAGGCTCAGGTTCAAATCCCCACTCGTGCCATGGAAGCTTGCTGGGTGACCTTGGGCCAGTCACATTCCTTCAGCCTAACCTACCTCACAGGGCTGCTGTGAGGATAAAATGGAAGAGAGGAAAGTGATGTAAGCAGCTACAGATCCTCATTGGGGAGAAGGGAGGAGTATTAAGTAAATGAATAAGTCCACTGATATGTCTCTGCTAGGACTGACATAAGACCAAAGAGAGATGATATCTGTTCACATCGACGGTGCTGTTTATTACCCAAGATGAAACCTACATATTGATCCTTTGATTAAAAAAAATCCATTAAAATTATACTGTAGTCAGATCTGGCAGGCCCCATGTTCTAGCTGGCATGTTTTCCCGTCTGCAACCTGTTGGAGGGACAGCAGGGACTCCTTGCTGGCAATCTGATGTGTGCCAGGTGTCTCTACTGAGGGAAAAGGAAGTAGATGGCTTCATAGTGCCAGTCCAGCTGCCAACACACTCTGGAGATCTTTTGTGCAGTGTATACTCCTGGCTTCTGTTCTTAGATTTTCCAAGGTTTCTTGAAAGATGGCAGGGTAAACACCTGACGGGATTTGTGCTCTCTGTCTGGCTTTGCAAAAGAGGAATTCTAAGTAGCAGCAGGTGGACAGTTCATCTCTAAGTATACCCAACACCCCCCCCCAAAAGGACCAGCTGAATTATATATTTGAATGAAACATTTTGAGATACTTCCAGAATAAAAAGTGCATTGATTGCTATAATACCAGATTGATTGAGAGCTGAATAGAACCTTAGAGACACCCACTCAAGGTTGTTTAAGTTTCTTATTTGTTTAATAGTGGAAAGTATGAACAGGTGCCTGGAGATAGTTTTGGGGTAGATGAGTGCTAACAAGCTGAAACTTAATCCCAGCCAACCAGAGGTGCCACTGATGGGCAAAGGTTTGACGTAGGAACTGGGATGGTTCTTGTTCTGGATGAGGCTGCCCTCTGTCTCAGTGAGCAGGTTCATAGGTTGGGGATGCTCTGGACTTTGCCCTCGTGTTTGATAAAGAGTTGGCAGTATGGACAGGCACAAATTAAATTATGAACCAGGTTTCATCACAAACCAGGCTTTGTGATCCCACCTAGTTCACAATCTGACTACAAACTGCCATGGTTTTTGTGGTGGTTAAGAACATAAGAGAAGCCATGTTGGATCAGGCCAACGGCCCATCAAGTCCAACACTCTGTGTCACACAGTGGCAAAAATTTTATATACACACATACACTGTGGCTAATAGCCACTGATGGACCTGTGCTCCATATTTTTATCTAAACCCTTCTTGAAGGTGGCTATACTTGTGGCCGCCACCACCTCCTGTGGCAGTGAATTCCACATGTTAATCACCCTTTGGGTGAAGAAGTACTTCCTTTTATCCGTTTTAACCTGTCTGCTCAGCAATTTCATTGAATGCCCACGAGTTCTTGTATTGTGAGAAAGGGAGAAAAGTACTTCTTTCTCTACTTTCTCCATCCCATGCATTATCTTGTAAACCTCTATCATGTCACCCCGCAGTCGACATTTCTCCAAGCTAAAGAGTCCCAAGCGTTTCAACCTTTCTTCATAGGGAAAGTGCTCCAGCCCTTTAATCATTCTAGTTGCCCTTCTCTGGAATTTGGTTTGTGGCCCCAAGTGAAGGGATGGCTTTCCCTTTACTCCTGGAAGACTGCCTCTTCTGTGGTGCAACTCTGGGAGGGAGGGGGGAATTTAAAAATTTCCTTCCCTTCTCTTGAGCTACACCATCTGGGCAGATGCTTTCTCTTCAGTCCTGGAAGCTTGCAGCAGCTGCAGTGCAACTCTGGGAGGGAGAGGCATTTAAAATTGCCCTCCTTTCTTCTTCAGAGCTGTTTTGCCTTGGTGCATGCCTCCACAAGTGAAGGGAAGGCAGTCTTCCTTCATTCCTGGAAGCATGCCTCTGTTGTGGTGTGACTGTGTGTGTGTGTGGGGGGAGGCATTTAAAAATCCCTCTCTCCAGAGCGTGCCTCCCCAAGTGATGGGATTGTAAATTGCCTTCCCTTCACTCCTGGAAGCATGTTGCAGCTGCAGTACAAATCAGGGAGGAAGGGGGAGGCATTTAAAAATACTCCCCTTCAAGAACCTTCATGAACCTTACTTAATTGGTTCAGAAAGTGGAGAAGTTCATGGAGGTTCATGAATCATGGTTTGTGTGATACGGCATTTATATCCCGCCCTGAGCCATCTTTGTGGGAAGGGCGGGATATAAATAATAAATAATAAATAAATAAATAAATAAACCTCCATTTTCCTGGTTTGTGCCCATTTCTAGTTGGTAGCTTTGGCCAGGGGTGCCTCGCTTTGGCTGATGAGCCAGCTGCTGCCTTTCCTGGGCAGGAAAGTTCTTACCACTCTGGTGCATGCCTGATAACATCTCGGTTAGATTACTGTAGTGTGATCTTTATGGGACTGCTCTTGAAGACTGTATGGAAGCTACAGTTCGTATATAGAATGCTGTAGCAAGAATACTGGCTGGAGTGGGTTGGAAGGACCATTTCACTTCAGTCTCGTTACATCTATTCTAGCTCTCGATTTACTTCCAGGTCCAATTCAAGATGCTGGTGTTGACCTTTATAGCCCAGTGCAGCTTGGGGCCACCATACCTGAAAGACTGTCTACCCCCCTATGTTCTGGGTTTTTGATTGACAGGTAGACTTACAACTAATTTATGATTGAAGTACTGAGCCCACTGCAGAAACAAAGGAATGTTCCCTAGATGGAAACAGGAATAGACACTGCACAAATGGATCACTGGATGAAACCTACGGTGACTTTCCAGTCTCTGGCCCATGTCATTGCATAGTATAGTAAGTGTGACAAAGGCAGCCCTCGCAGGTTTGTGAGAATGCTGGATGCTCAGTTTTAAGAGGTTTACATTAAATTTACTTGCTTACATTAAATTTAGGTTTAAGTTTAGAGCCAGTGTGGATTAGTGGTTAATGTGTCAGTCTGCAATATGGAAGGTGTTGGTCATAGGGCTGCCAGCCTCCAGGTGGCACCTGGAGATCTCCTTCTATTATAGTTGATCTCCAGGCAACCAAGAACATCTCCCCTGGATGAAAAGGTTGTGTTGGAAGGTGGACTCTGTGGCATTATATTCTGCTGAGGTCCTTCCCCAGCTCCATGACCTCACCCCCCAATCACCCGGTATTTCCCAGCTCAGAGCTGGCCACTCTTGCTCAGATTCACACTCTGTTGTGAATCTTGTTGGGTGACCATGGGGCAATCATGTCTCTGATGGAAGCCTATATCACAAGGTTATTGTGAGGCTAAAATGGGAAAAGGGAGAACTATACTGGAAATCATTGATTTCTATCCACCTTGATCCGTGGTGACTATTGTGATTTTCTCTCATTTATCACTTGCATTAAAGATTGAGGAATATATTTAGGTAAGGAATGGCTCTGCTTGACAAAAAATTCTTGTACAGGAAACTGAAACCTATATAACTGCTAGCTAATGAAACATGGAAGAGCAAGTATTATGTCAGGGATGTAGCCTGCCTAATACTGATTTGAATGTTCCATCTATTCCTCTACCATCTACCGTGACCGGTAATGTTTCTGAAAGCTCTCAAACAGGGATCTTCTACTGTTAGAGGTATATTTAATTCAAGATTCAACATAGGGTTAAGTCTGTAGGATTTACTATTCTATTGCTATATTGGTTGAGGTCTAAATCTTATACAGATTTGTATGAATGCATTCCTGTAATACAGAACTTTTCCATCCACAGATACTTTTGTCTGTGGTCACTAATTGTGGGAGAGTCTGAGGAAAGAGGACAGAATCAGTTTTGTTTCTAAACAATGTGAGAAGATTTTGAAGGTTTTGGATTTATATCCCGCCCTATACTCTGAATCTCAGAGTCTCAGAGCAGTCACATTCTCCTCTACCTTCCCCCCCACATACAACAAACACCCTGTGAGGTGGGTGGGGCTGAGAGTGCTTTTACAGCAGCTGCCCTTTCAAGGACAGCTTCTATGAAAGCTATGGCTGACCCAAGGCCATCTCAGCAGATGCAAGTGGAGGAGTGGGGAATCAAACCCGGTTCTCCCAGATAAGAGTCCGCGCACTTAACCACTACACCAAACTGGCTGAAGGGAAGCATGAATCTGGCAAAAGAGTAAGTAGACAGGGAGAGTAGCAGCAGTAGGAGACCATGGACACTGAGAAATATGAGCACAAATTGCTCAGTTGTTCAGACCAGAGGCAGAAGGTCTCATAGAAGTATTTCTAGCTAGGATCAGGAGAAGCCAGTGGGAAGATCTGGGCAGGGGACAGGATGTGAAACTTAGTAGAAAGTATCTAAGAGGATGGGATGACCGGTCATCTACTTAGGCCAGCATATGGTATGAGAGCAAAAAAATCACAACTTCTGAAGTCAATTATTCAAAATGTAGAACAAACAGTAGCACCTTTAAGATCAACGAAGTTTTATTCAGAACGTAAGTTTTTATGTGCATTCACACTTTGTCAGATGATTAAATGGGGTACAGTGAGCAGTGCTACATATAGCTGGTGGGCAGTGGTTAAGCATGCAAAATAGTACAGTTAGAATCCAATGGCAAAATAGTGAAATTAACACATTGAAAGAATAACATTTCATCGTCTGACAAAGTGTGCAGGCACACAAAAGCTTACATTCTGAATAAAACTTTGTTGGTCTTGAAGGTGCTACTAGACTCCAACTTTGTTCTGTTGCTTCAGACCAACACAGCTGCCCACCTGGATCTATTCAAAATTTATTAATTATGTCACTGTTTTCCCCTATAACCAGTTCATAAGATGGGCAACCCAATAGGGATGAAGCAAGATTTATCCTATTGCTTATGGTGTTTCATGTATCTCAAACTGGAGGCAAGAAGACAAGAAATGTTGTGTCCATATAGATTTGGCCACAGCTGTATTCAGAATATGTCTCTAGATGGAACATTCATCTGACCCAGTACAATTTTCCATCAATATGAATAAAAATGTTCAAACTGCAAAAGTCGAAGTGTGTGTGCACAATTGGTGGTATCCAATGTGAGGGACTTTTGAGAAATTTCTTTTCTGGGCTGGGTTAGCAGTGGAGATCCATGAATTAGATGCTAATAGAATCTGTATCATTTTTTAAAATTTATTTTTATTTTTTTGGTATTTTTGTGTGTGCGCGCATGCACATTTGCACGTGGAAGTCAGTGGACCTCTGGTGACTGACCCTTATTGGGGGCCTGGAGGATATTCAGGCAGGTGGATGAATAAGCCTGCTGTCCTTGCCTCCTGACTGGATATTTCAAGGACAGTCGCTCATCCAAGTACTAACTACAGTTGACCCTGCTTATCTTTTGAGATCTGATGGGATCAGGCTTGCCTGGGCTATCCAGGTCAGGGCAGAGAAGCTATATCGTAAAGTGCATTTATTTTATGAACTTTGTGATGGGTAGAAATTCAACAGGTCATCTCACCCTCTGGTGCCAAGAAGTGACACTCATTGAATTTCTGCCTGTTCATCTCACCCTCTTGTCCTTTGTGTTTAGAGCACATAGGCTCATATAGATGAAAAGGAAGATAAACCTATGTGCTTACAATTGTGATAGTTGGGTTTTTTTTGCTGAAAGTTAGATAACCTTACTTAAAGTACGGATGGCTCATTATGTATTTTCAGTATCCCTCCCAGCACATTTAGTGCCTGCCTCATGTTGTTAAGAACCTCTGTGGAAAGCTCTGAGTAAGCTGTAGTTCCTATCTGTTTCTTTCCACTTCATGAAATCCCTCAGTTAGAGATGCTGAGACTTTTTTTTTAAGTGGGATTCTGTTTTCTTTTCATCTTCAGCATTCAGCTTGCATCACTCTTCCTTTAAAAATACAAAATGTGGCAAAGGGGGTTATCTTCTTCTGAGATGCAAAGGCATCCTTGACTCAAAGACCACCCCCCTTTTTCTTTTTTTTTAAAACAATGCTTCATGCACAGTCTGTGCCTGGAGGATTTAATCATTGCACTGTGCATGCATGTCTCATACCAAAAGTGGTCACAGCTCCTGCATTTCCACAATAACAGCTGCACCAGCCAGAGCCTTCCAGGTTTCCCTTCAGACTAGTGCTCTTTTCTCCCCTCCTGGTGTGCAACAAAGTTGCTCAGAATTACCTTTTTGGATTTTTAAAAATAATTTTCAGTCTTCCTGAATTCCTGATATGGATAACAGAGACTTCATCGTGTGTGATCATGGCCAGGATTGGCAAAGTTCTTGGATACTTCTAAGAATTGCATTGCAAATATATGATCCCTAGAGATGTGAGTGAATTTTCCTCCAGGGAGGATTTCTATTCCGTCTGCCAATAATGCATCACAGTTACAAATTTAATGGCAGATCTCAAAGTGTATAAAAATTTAAGCCCGGAAAAAGGTAAGAATTTTTGTAATGAATGTTAAAACTATACTGTTGAATGGTTGTAGTACAAAAAGCTTTTAAGTCTTTGGGAAATGGCATGAATACTTAATCCTCTGCCTTCATCTTGTGTGTTAAATTGCTTAATGAATATTAAGTTACCATTTGTATTGGACATTTACAGCAGGTTGTGATATGATTATTGATGTGATTTAATATTTCAGAGATGAAACACTGAGGTAAGGATGTTTTCCTTTCTCCTTGATGTAGGTCAGAATCTCAGTCCAAGATTTCTGTGCTTGCATGTAGAAAGAAGGTATTGCTCTGCCCCCCAGGTTTGTCCTAAAAATTATTCCTAAAAAATCGGGGAGCTTCCACGTGCACTATGGCATTAGTGTTTGCAACCTGGAGGAAAATCACCCTCCCCCCCAAATGAAAATGTTTTCCACTCACTGTGATCCTGGGGTCCTATTGATTTGATACAAATGTTAAGAATGATTGCTCTTGTATGGATTGTGCAAACATGTCAATACTTTGTTGTATGTAATCTTGAATGAAGGATTTGATACTTGTTGACAAAAGAAAGTCTGGTGAAATGATCAGCAGGCATTTTTGATGGGAAATGGTTAATGTGTGTGATGAGCAACTGAAACATTTAATGATTTGATATACAATGATTCTGCCTAATGATACATATTGTGTGTTATGGCTCATTAGCAATAAGATGAGGCACCAAGCCTGGAATGTTAAAATCACAATTTTGCTTTTAGTTAAGTACAATAAGAGATAATTTCCACTGCAATTAAATGTCTCATTGGCTGTGGCTGAGTCAGAATTGGGCTCTGGGTTCCATAAGTAGTTGACTTCTTTTGTTGCAGAACATTGGTGAGATTTCTGGTGTTTGCTGAGAACAACTTGTCAACCTCTTGGATCCTCCCTTGCATTTAAAAACAATGCTACCGTTCTAACAAAGCTTTGTAACTTATATGGAGGATATTGACTTCAGAATGCAGATGTTAATTCTTTTTGGAATTTTTTATCCATTGGCTTCTCCGTAACATTGCCTTGTAGCTTTGGTCAGATGAGGGTGGGCACATTACCTCTTCTAGTGAGGTCAATGGGTTGGGCTCCTTGAAGTTCTAAGGCAAAGAGTATTGACTATATATATGTAACACATGAAGGTGGGTGTCTATGGGAAAGAACTCGACCACAACTCTGGTAAAGCATGGGTTTTTGTGGCCCAGGTGGAATCCTGGCATTTCTAGTTGAAGGATATTGGGTAACAGAGAACTTCTGCCAGTCATAAAAGGAAATGCTGTTAAAATAACCAACAGTTTAATTTATAAAATCTCTTTGTACCCTGGTATACATACACAAACAGGTACATGCATCTTTCTAATAGATGACTACAAATTTGAAAATAGCTACTTGCCTGATCACCTGAGATGAGTAACAGTGTGTTTTCTTGGCCACATTGAGGAAGCTTTGCAAAAATTGTATCCTTTTTTCAAAGTGACAGTTGACTGACATAGCGATGTGTGGGGTGAGTGGGCTGGTAAAGTTTTTTTTGTAGGCTAGTAACTTTCTTAGATCTAGTTGCAAGGCTGGACAGTGGCATGAAAGAAGAAAAAGGTTTAGTTATCCTGGGAAATAGCCTCTGATTTTAAAAAGACTCTTGAAAATTCTTCTCAAAAGATAGGGCGAAACGTGCACCATGTATACACAGATATGTTGTGAGTTCAGGGCTATGGTCAGAAGTGCTAACTCAAAATGGACACATCTCTGTCAAGATGCCCTTTAGAAAGGAAGCACCAAGGATTTAGTTCATCTGAGTTCCAAGTACCCTACTTATATTTTTTTGAAATCTCTTGTGTTTTGTATACAGAATGGGGTGATTAATTTTGTGCATATGCTGAAATAAAGAAGGCATTATGCCAGCCCATCTGTTATGTGTGCAGCATTTTCTAAGGTAACAGATATGTAGATAAAAGTTGAACTGTTGACTAGGTTTAGCTGTGCAAAGGGCACTGTTCTTTAGTAGTTAAAAGTAGCAGAAAAAGAGAAGATACACAAAGCAGATTCAGCTGCGAAAGTTAACTTTTTGTACACAGCATAGCTTTAGTGGCTTAAAAAAATGTGCACCTTCTGATAAGTAGATAATTTTTTTTTATGTTGCTTCCCCAAATGTCATATCTACTTTTCACTAAAAAAACAACCTCGAGAGCCTAACTGCATGTCCCTCTGATATATATATACACACATCTGTGCTTGTACTCTGTCAGTGCGCTAGTCACGGGAAGGCAGTTCACTTCTTGCTTGTTGAAAAGAAGAGGCTGTTCAGTCACCCCCTCCACCCCAGTCTTCTCCTCAACCACAGATCAGCTCGCAACTTTCACTCACGTATTCTGCATTATAGTGTTAATGAGATGAGGTGGACAGTGCTCACCCCTTGACAGCATCTGTTCAGTCTCATGTGTATACAATCAAGAAATGCATGTAATTCTGATCACATTCCAGGGCTAGGGCATGTGCCACATTTGTGTGAAAATCAGAATGATCAGTTAGTAATTTTATTTTGAAAAACCAATCTTCCAGTCCTTGTGGTTCCTTCAAAAAGGAAATAGCAATATAATTCACTTGCGCAAGAAGTAGAAAAGGTCTCAATATAGCTCCTGATCAGAGTCTAGCACTGCTGCACTAAGCAGAGAATTCTTAGTTCCTTTCTATGATATTGTAACTTAGAGGTCGCCAAACCTTTGCTTATTTATTTACTTCATTTCTACTCCTACCTTTTTCTCCATTGGGGACCCAAAGCAGCTTATATAATCCATTTTGAACATGTTGAACCTGCATTCACTTTTGGAATTTGATAAGTGGTAGTGGGTACCTGCCCTGCCCTGAATAACCCAAGCTAGCATGATCTCATCAAATTTTGAAAGTTAGGCAGAGTTGCCCTTGGTTTATATTTGGATGGGAGACCACCAAGGAAGTTCAGTGTTGTGAGACAGAGGCAGGCAATGGCAAAGAGACCTGAACATCTCTTGCCTTGAAAACGCAATGTGGTCGCCAAAACTTGCTAGCAAAAAGAAAAGTGGGTACCATTGTAAAGTGATGGAGTGGGGGAAGGGCCATCTGCCTGCCATTGGGGTGTGGCACAAGATATCTGTTAAAAAAGGGAGCATCAGCTCTTTGATTTTAGTTTCCAAAAACATTGGAGGATTTGATTCCTTTGCAATCACAAGACATGGCCACGCCCAGGAATATAAAGACTGTCTTGCAGTTCTCTGTTTCTTTCCTGGTTCCATTCGACCTTGAGATTCTTCTCTACCAAAACTCTAGGAGGAAGTAGATGCCAGGGGAAATACTGGTGGTCACCACAGTGGGAATCACTATCTTAACCACTTTGGTCTGAAGCAGCAGAACAAATTTTAAGTCTAGTGGAACCTTTAAGTTTTATGCAAAGTATAAGCTTATACCTTGTTCTCAAACTTTCTTCTGTCTTAACCACTGTAAGCTGATATAAAAATGATTCATATTCCATTTCTCTCTTTCCTAGGTCTAGTAATTCAGTAGTTAAAATGCTGCTAAAATCAGAGTAGAGATGTTACATAAATACTGTAGAAAACTATGGTGGTTTGGTAGCACTTGCTTTTAGCTTGCTGGGTAACCTTATTGTGAATTGTAATTGAGAAATATGGAACCTTTGCTCACATTAATCACACTGTGCCCCCTTACACCCCCCCTGCTGCGTTTTGTACTGCTGGATGTAAGTTCCTTGTGGCAGAGACCTGTCTTTTTTGCTTAGACAAGAATAATGTGCCTTGGTAATATTGTGTAACAATGTGCATTTGAAACTGCTTTAAAAAGTTGGACTGGGGAGTTTTGTTTGGTTGTCACTAGTTTGATGGGTTTTCAGAAGTTCACCTTGGCTTGTGAAATACTTTCCTAGAGTTTTGTGGGATGAGAGAAAGGGAATGGGGTGTAAATGATTTGGGATAATGAAGAGAAGAGGAAGAGATTTATACTGCACCCTTCACCAGAGTCTCAGAGCTGCTTAGAATCTCCTTTCCTTTCTCCTCCCCACAATAGATACCTTTTGAGTTAGGTGGGGCTGAGAGAGCTCTTTTGAGAGTTGCTCTTGAGCAGAACAGCTCTGAGAGAACTTGTGACTGACTCAAGGTCATCTCAACAAGTGCAAGTGGGGAATCAAATCTGATTCTCCTAGATTAGAGTCTGTGTTCCTAACCACTGCACCAAACTGATAATGATTGCAGAGGGGCTGTGGCTCAGTAGTAAAGCATCTCCTTCGCATACAGAATGTCCCAGTTTCAGTCCCTGGCATTTCCAGTTAAAAGGGCAACAGGTGGTAGGTGATGTGAAATATATCAGCCTGAGACCCTAAAGAGCTGCTGCTGCTGTGTTCATTTCCCAACAAGGAAGCAAGTATTCCATACTAGGTAGAAAGAGAGTAGGTTTTTATACAATCTCCTTCCCTTTCACTCCCCACAATAGGTGCTTTGTGAGGTAGGTGGGGCTGAGAGAGTTCTGAGAAAACTGTGGCTCAGCAGGCTTTGTGTGGAGGAGTGGGGAATCAGACCCAGTTTTCCAGATAAGAGTCTGCTACCCTTCACAGTTACACTATGCTAGCTTTGCAAGTGTCTCCAGCAAGTGTTTAACTGTGTGTACCACAGCATTCAGGTGATATGTTTTCTTTCTGAGATGTTCTTGTAAGCCCTGTGCTTGAGTGCTCTTTCCAAGGCAAGTGCTAGATCCTTGGAGCCAGAGTGTGGCTGATTCGAGGCTCTCTTGGCAACCAGATGTCTTTAGGTAGCAATTATTTATTTACATTATTTATTTTGCTCCTTTTTTTTACTGAGACTCAAGATGGATTACATAGTGTTATGTTCTTGTAGTCAATAGGGTGAGACATCCAATAAGCAATGTAGTGGGATTGCAGAAATCTGGAATAAAGGTGCTCCTTTATTGTTATGAATTCTAGAACCTGGAACAATCTTGAGACAATGACAAGCATTAAATGTATACCAAAATCAAGTGCATATGCTCATTGTAGAGAATTGGGTTTTGTGACTTCAGAAGGCTGGCAGGTAACTATGTTCAGTGCCTTCCAGCAAATATGGAAAACTAGTGCAGTAGGAAAAATATGCTGGAAATTCACTCTGGTATGCTAGATTTCTGCTTACAGTGAGGTTTTTTTTAATGTGGGGAAGCACTGAAATAGTATTTCCTATTTATATTCTACTTATATAGTGTAGCATTTTCTCTATCACCTCAGGAGCCAGTATAAATTAGTTGTCAAGGCACTTAAATTATCAGCTGGGAAGCCCCAGGTTGAAATTTATGCCAAAACTGGTCTCAGGCAAACTGCTCTCTTGGAGCATCATTAGTTTCCTCATCTGTAACATTGGGGTGATGATAATGACTGGCATGACAGAGTTGTTGTAAGGAACTGAACACAATAATGAATGGAACTACTTTAGAGTGGTGCAGGAATATGGGAAAGCAAGGAAAGGCAAACAGATTCCAAAACAACAAGCTGTGTTAATGTGAACAAAAGAGGGATGTTTTGGGGGGAAGGATTTGCTGAGGGCACATGTGTTATGTTTGCTCACTTTTAAAGGACATACTTAAATCTATTATCTGCCCACTTCTCCAAGAGGATTGTATTTTGCTGCAGCCAAGGACTATATCTTTATGTTGCCTCTGCTTCCTGAGGTGAAGTAGCATTCTGTGCTGGGAAAGTGAAGACCTGGCTCTGTTTCTGTCTTGTTCACACAACCAATATTAATCTATTTTAGAATAGGTTTGAGCTTCCCTAACCTTTAATTTCTCTCTCAGCATGAACTGCAAAGGAATTGAAAGTGGCAGTTCAAAGCCAGTGCTCTTGAAAAACAGATCCTGGTGAAATCAAAGGGGCTTTCTTCCAAGCAGGCTCCATTAGACCTTAATCCCCTTTCCTTTCTGCTCTTCCATCATCATAACAATTCTGTGAATTAGGCTAGAACGAGACTGAGTGCTATCCAGTGAGCCTCAGAGTTGAACAGGGCTTTGAGGTTGAGAGTGGTAGGATGGGAAAATTCATTATAGCACACTGGTTTAGTTCAAAGGAAGTAACTCTTATCTGAACATGTGTTTACACAGCCCAGGGCTGGGGCTCATCTCACCTATTCCAGAGATCAGATACAGAGCAGCCAGGTTAGTTGGGAGATCTGGTCTGAAGAACAGCCAGCAGTTCAATTTGATTTCTAATTGCTTTTTCATAAAAAGGGATGCCTGTAGCAGGCTCATGCACAAGGAACACTGATTGTACTGAATACAGGACAGCACTTGAAGGAGATGGAATTGCGGTACTGAATAGTCAGCTACCTGAAGATTCATCTGCAAGGCACAATAGCCCTACAATGTTTTTAAACGTATTTATTTTCAGTGTAGATAGTGAGAAAACTGATAATCCATGTTCTTCATACAAACTCAGCTAGCACCAGGGAAGATGCTCCTGAACATTGTAAAGTTACATGGCAAAATCTGAGCACCTATGGTTAAAAAATACTAATAATGCAGCTTTCTAACTACAAATGCAATTTCCCCAAACTTTTAATCTGCAAATCTCTTTAAAAATCCTGTGGATTTATATACAGATCTGATCGGACAAACCTTTTAACCATGGCATGACACTGTGCAAATAGTGAATTCATCCCAGATGACTTCAAACCATAGACTGGTAAATGCAATTCTGATAAGGGGTTTAGTCCCTCATTTACTAGGGAACCATTTCTTATATTGGAGCTGATGTAACTTTTAACAAATTGGCAGCATTCTGTCTCTTGCATGAGGAGAGCTCTTTTCATTTTGATTTTTAAAAGCCCTATTCTTTAATAATTGTGTTAGTTGTTCTCTTTGATACCATTGATTTAATAAATAACAGACACATTTCTGGCTATATCTTCTTTTTCATCAAATTTGGATGAAATTTTCAGGGATTTTATTGGGCTTTGTCAATTGGTTTTTTTAAAGCAATCACTTCATTGATATGGCTAAAAATGATCCTTTAATCCTGATCATGTTTGATATTTTTGTTAGGTACAAAAGCAAGTTTTACTGTGACACTATGAAACTAACTTTAATTCTAATTTAACATCAGTAAAGTTTCTCTATATATGAATAACAGAACTGTTCTTTTCGGTTTGTATCATGGAACACCAGTGTCAGCTAACAGTGTCTCCTTTTAATTAAAAAAATGAAATTAAAACATCAATGAAGCAAAGCAACAAACTATTGGGAAAAATCAGTTTTAAAAGACGTTTTTGCTAAGGAGGAGAATTCTTCAAATATCTGCAGTTGTAGCAGGTGGCCAGTAGGAGCAGCTTTCTTATGTTGCTAGGTTTACCCTGGACTACGGCATGGGTAAAGTGCAGGAAGTTCTCATTCCTGCCCTTGCAGATAAATGAAGAAGAAGAAGAACTGCAGATTTATACCCCGCCCTTCTCTCTGAGACTCAGAGTGGGTTACACTGTATCTTCTCCCCCCACAACAGACACCCTGTGAGGTGGGTGGGGCTGAGAGGGCTCTCACAGCAGTTGCCCTTTCAAGGACAACCTCTGCAAGAGCTATGGCTAAACCAAGGCCATTCCAGCAGGTGCAAGTGGAGGAGTGGGGAATCAAACCCGGTTCTCCCAGATAAGAGTCCACACACTTAACCACTACACCAAACTGGCTCTCAATTGGAAATTGAAATTGGAAAAGTGAAAAAGTGAATCTACACAGTGATATTCTTGGCTTTGCAGAATATCTGACTATGGGCAATTAATAGGTAGTCAAGTGACTAGTTCACCAACTGTACAGTTGACTTTTACCCTAGGAATCCTCCCTGCCAAATTTCAGAGATAAGCCAAAGGGAAACAGTTATATTGGAAATTAAATAAAAGAGAAAGGTACTTACCCAGTTGCCGTGTATTTCCAAGGGCTTTCTGTGTGGTACAGCAGGCACAGTAAGGCATTTTGCTGCCCCAAGAAGTTATGCACTATACATGGTAGGCAGTTGCTTGAATTTGGCTTGTCCAGGCACAGAGGCAGAAATTATGATTGCATAAAAAATAGCACACTTGAATTTTCACCTTGCATGCAACCTTCATGTTGAAAATGAAATCGATGACCTTTGAAACCAAGCAATGCTTAATCTGAGTTAGGATTCATCGGTATAGTGAGCAGTGTCTGACCCAGGTTCAAATCCCCATTCTGCTATAGATGCTTGCTGGTGATCATTGGCCAGCCATGCATTTTCAACCTAACTTGCCTCATAGGGTGGTTGTGAGAATCAAATGGAGAAGAGGATAATGATGCAAACCATTTGGGGTTCCTATTAGGAAGAAAAATGGGCTATAAATGAAATAAGTAAATGTGTAGGACTTGGCGCCAATTTTGTAAAGTCTAGTTAGTTTCTTCTTTCTGCAACAAAGACTTTAGCAGATATGCTATGCAATGTAAAGGAGCCTTCTGCACTTCCTTTTCACATTTCATTGCCCTTAAACACATGAAATAAATGCCTCCCACTCAGCATGTATGGTGTATCTTTCTCCTTGCCATTGAGTAACCAAAATGCATTCCCATGCACATCAGTTCCCCCATGTGCACTCATGTGATAAAGGGACAAGGCTTCAAGGTGGTTTCTGGGAAGTTTTGAGCTGTGTACTTTTCTTTCTGGTAACGAAACCACTCAAGCTGCTGTTCTTGTTCTGAGGTAGACATGGCCGTGGAGATGATTGGGCGGTTGCTGGCTGAAGTGGCAAAGAGGCTGTTGGGAGAGAGAAACGGGAAAGAAGTTCAGTCGAGGTCTTTCAGTAGGCAGGCAGGGCTCTTGTACTGTCAGCGTCCCTTGATTGTAATGATTCCCCAGGACTTTTCCCCTCTAGCCAGAAAGGAAATCTAAACAGACTTCTTGACAGCTATTATTAGTGCTGCTTTATGAAATGGCAACTTTAAGAACTCACGTGTCTTTCAAATGGGACTGCTTGAGAAATGGTACATTCAGAACTATTACCAAAATTTTATTTTCTGTTTTGCTCCACTTACATAGGAGCAGAGCCTTCACACTCTATTTGTGGATGAGAATGTAATTCTTTCCTTCACCACAAAGCCTGTTGAAGATTTTGAGCATTTTTATTAGACGAATGCCTGGAAACAACCACTGCAGATAAGGAATTGAGGACTGAAAGATGTCCTCCCCTCCTCCCTCCACTATTACTTGTGCTTTATCCTTTTAGCATGTCATAGGTACAAGTTTAAATGAAAGTAAGATTAAATACAAGTGTTTGTCTAGTATATTTTCATCTTGCCCTTGCTCCACAGAGTTTAAGGGCAGCACACGTGGGCCTCCCCTCATCCATTTTATTCTCACAACAATCCAAAAAGCAAGTTCTTAGTACAAACTGAAATAAGGCAACACATGCTTCAAGCTGGCCAAAAGTCACAAAACAGATGGCAGTGTGGGGATTTGAACCCTGAGTTCCCAGATCCTTGCCACTCCATCTGCAATTTATCCTGTCTGGCAGATTGTGGAGATTTCTATGAGGAAAGATTTCTTTGAGGAAACACTGAGGGGTTTGAGAAAGTTCCGTCTGGAGAAGAGAATGTTATGGGGTGCTGGTGGTGTAATGATTTCAATTTATATATGTGCGTTTCTTTTCTTTAATTGTTGGTAGGTTGCAGTAGAGAAAGGGGGTGAAAGAAGCGGTATGAGTGAGTGAGGTGATTGGTTGGTGACTAAGTATATAAGTGGAGCTAAGAAGTATGTGTGGAGAGAGAGAAAAGTCAGTCAGCAGTTAATTTTCAGCAGAGTAACAGCAGTTAACAATCAGTTATGGTCAGTAAGCAGTCTACAAAGTCTAAGAAGCAGTCTTCTGATTAGAATCCCACACTAGTGCTGTGAAAGGCATTAAGATTCTAGAGAAGAAAAGTAGAATACTTTAGAGAGCATATTAGGGGCTAGATAGGGAGCTAAAACCTAATATTGTTATAGTATTATAAGAGTGTGAGAGACAGAAGCTAACAGAAAGTTGAGTTAGGAAGAGAAAGGAGGATTTGAGAGTGAGAAGTGTGTGAAGTGAAAGAGTGACACCTCAGACAGAAGCTATTATTATTCACTGAAGAATTAAGCTATAAACATCTTGAAACCAATATGCTTATTGTACAAATAAAGTTTTATTTTGTTTTCTATTAACCTGGAGTCCTATGATATTAAATTATAAGAGTCTCATCCTCAGGGCCACATAGTCCAATGAAGAAGTCTTGCAGCTTGGGCACAGTTCAGTTGGCAACATTAAATAAAGTATTTTAAATTAAATTCCTGGTAGCAGCATTACATACATTAAGAGGGAAGTTGTGACAGAGGGACATGATCGCTTTCTTTAATCTGAAAGGCTGTCACTTAGAGGAGTGTAGGGAGCTGTTCCTGTTGACAGCAGAGGATAAGACTCACAACGTGAGTTTAAATTATGGGTGGAAAAAACAAGCTGGATACTAAGATTTTTTTTTTACAGAATGGGTGCATTCAGACGTACCATTAGTGGCGACACAGCTCCGTCTCACTGAAGGATTCAATATGTTCATCCAGACATCCACATCTGGCAATTGAGCGTCATCCGGGGTCATCCCGACTTGCTGCAGATCAATGCCACATTAATTTGATAGTGCAGAAAGTCCGGCCCTTTTTCACAGAAGTGGAACACGATCGGTTTTTCCCTGCTTGGACAGTCACGTGCGATACTGCCCCTTGGAATGTTTACCGCCCCTCTCACTTTTTTTTTTTAAAAGCCCCAGCAGACATGCGCATTGCCAGATCATCTGGGAATCTGAGGTGACGCTTCTGCTTCTCTGATCAAAACAGGATGGGGGGGGGCGTTATCCCACTATTCAGAACAGGAAAAAAAATTTTTTTTTCAATGCGGAGGATTTTTAGATATCATTGTCACTGCCAATTTCTAGGAAAGTCCCCTGGTTTGAATCGGCAACGTTAATTCCGGAAACTTCCCCCCCTTCCCCCCCCCGCCTCTGAAGCAACGTTTGATTTCCCACCTCCAAACAGTTGGGCGCATGTTCAATGGACCCCCCCCCCCCAGGAATCACTATCTGATCATGCATGCCAAGAAAAGAGTGTGATAATATTGGATGTCTGATTGCTCAACAACAGGATAAGTCGCATCCTTGGGTGCTCGTCTGATTGGCCCTGCATCGAATCAATATTCAGCGGTTCAAATCTGAGCGCTACACACCTGCTTTTAATGTGATATGTGACTGCACCCTAAGAGTAGTTCAGCAGTGGAATTGGTTGCCTAAGGAGGTGGTGAACTCCCCCTCACTTGTAGTCTTCAAGCAGCAACTCGACAAACTCTTTTCCAGGGATGCTCTAGGTTGATCTTGTGTTGTGTGGGGTTGGACTGTATGGCCCCTTCCAACTCCATGATTCTATGATTAGGGCCTTTGTTAGATAATTGTCCCTCAGCTTGTTAACTAGCCATCATAATTGCCTTCATCTGCCAGCAGTACCCTAGCCAAAGAAGAAGAGCAAATAATGCATTAAAAGTGGAACAATTGATTATTTGGTGTACATACTCAAGGGATAGCATGGCCTGTTTTAGACTCACATAACTGGCAATTGGCAAGGTGGCAAATAAGGCAGGCTGGAAGTCCGTTTGTCTTACAGGTCTTGGTTTAAGGAGATGGAAGTCCATCAGGCTGGATCCCACTAGCTTTTCTGCTGGCACAAGGAGGAGAAAGGACCGCTGTTGATCTCCATATGCTGGTTGGTGATCATGAAACCTGTGTGGGCAGAAGGCCTCATGGGATGGTGTTGCAGTGAAAACAGTGATCAGGCAAGGTCACCTTTCTTCTCTACTACACACTGGTGGAAAGGCTAGTAGGATCCCAACCCAAAGAAAGATTTATTGGTTTATGTGTGAGATTTTTCTCACAAAGCAAGTGTGTGAAGAAAGGGAAGTTAAATTGCCTCAAGGTTAAAATGGCAGTCTATGAATATGCCAGTTCAGACTGCCATGAAATGAGAGAGAGAGAGAGAGAGTGGGCCATGTTCAGAGGACTCAGGTACAATCTTCAATCTGAACCATTAGACATCTCAGCAAATGGTTAAATTTCCACAGGAGTTTGCTTCTTCTCACTGGCTCTTTTGCCCTCTGCTGCCACCTCCATTGGCCATGCCTTTTCTGTATTAATTCACTGAATTTTATATGCTGCTTTTCAGCTGTTTCAAAGTGGTTTATATTGACAATGGGTAGCTGTGGAGAGAGGCAGGCCTGAAGCTCTTTCACTGGTCTTTACTGCCAGCAGAGTTGATTCAGGTTGGAAAGTGGGATCGGAGTGTAGCAGTTTTGTGATTTCATTTTATTGGGCTTTTGTTTTCAGCTTTGTAGCAGCTCCTGGTGATGTTGGCTGTGTCTAAGGTGGCATGATCCTCCTTGCTATATAATGGGGACCTGATATGGATTCTGTGACAATGTATTGCTGCAAAGAGGCCATATAGATGAGAACCAATTACTCACTAGCAGTTGCTCTGCCCCTGGGCTTCTGCTTTCCCTGGCTCAAGTGATCAATTCCTCACCAGTTGCTGTGCGGGCACATTCTGATCCGCAGCTCCCTCCAATTTCCCTTGTGGTTTCTTGCTTTCCAGAAAACAAGAAACCACGAGGGAAATTGGAGAGAGCCACGGATCAGAATGTGCTCACACAGCAATTGGTGTGGAATTGATGGCTTGAGCCAGGGAAAGCAGAGGCCCGGGGGTGGAGCAACTGCTAGTGAGGAATCAGTCAATGTTTGAGTCAGCAGCTAGGGTTTGTGGTCCTTCCAAATCTTATTCTTGGTGGCAGAGGCATGGTAACTACTTTTCCATATTAACTTCTCCACTTCATCTGCTTGTGAGTGGAAATCATAAGTGCTGAATTGCCTTTGAAGTGAAGATGAACTAGAGGCTTAATTAGAGGTCATGATGCTTTGTAGTTCTCCCCAACACAAGAACCTGCCTTGGTTTGTCAAGATCAGTTCTGTCTACTTTGACTGGCAGAAGCTCTTCGGAGTCTGAAGTCCATGGTCTTTCATATTACCTGTTACCTGATGCTTTTTTAGCTGGAGATTGAACACTGGATCTTTGGCATCCAAGTGAATGCACTTCTACTTTGCCACGCCCCCCTTGCCTAAGCCTTGCACAAACTTTCTCCATTCTTGGGTTAACTGCAGTTGTATGGAAGGAAGGAGTATACATGCATCCTAGTAACTTAGATCAACAGACTACTTGGGGTCTATTCTTTAATCAGATTAGGGGAAAAATTAAAATGTTTTGTGTGCTTTCTTTGATTTGTTAGTGCATTGAAGTAAGTGAACAAATAACTTTCCAAAGAAGCAAAGGGAGCTGGAGTGCAAGAGGTTTATTTCACTGGGAGGTATGACTTTGTGTGCTTGCTTTTAGTGCTATTTGTTTCCAAAGAAGAAGAAAGTGTTAGGCATAATATATGCTAAAATCTGCAGCGCTTCCCAATGCCTCACATCATTCTGGCTGGATTTCCTGCTTACACAGGGGCTCTTGAAAAGCCCGCAGAAGCTGGAAGTGGAACAGATCCTGTGTGGATTGAGCCTGTAGAGATCTTAGTTCCAGATTCTGCTCCCAGCATTGAACCTCTTAATTAGGCAAGTAGATATACTTTATATATTTACTCTTTAATGTTACTGTAGCATAAGACAGTCTGTGCCTGACAAACTAAGAGCTGTTGCTATAGATCAAAAACCCTGAAGTCTCTTGAGTGAGTTTACATGAATGATAGAAGCTGATGCAGGAAAAGCCAGCATCTTTTCTTGTTGTTCGATCTAAATCATTGAGGGAGGCTGTGGGGGAATACACTCAAGGTGGGAATACAAAGTCCATTTCTATGTCTGGGGCTTCTCATAGGATACTCAATTAGCAGAGTGTAAGGTGCCCTTTAAAAAGAACTTCTCTTGTGGCACAGATGCAGTTACCAGTGTGTAGGTCAACAATCCTTGAGAACATGCAGTCACCAGTGTGCTTTTTTAAGAAAAAGGTACACAATTATTAATTTATTTTTAATTAGCAGCACTCAGGAGAGAATCCTTGACTTTCCCCCTGTTGATTGCTTAATAACCAGGTACTCCACTTTTTTAGGTCCCTTAGGAATATTCTTCATCCGTGAGGTTTTGCTGCACATTTGCAAGATGATACATAAAGGTGATGAAATTCTGAGTTCTTCTGCTCTATATGCAGGTGAATGATTTTTTCTTCATGCAGTCACAATGCTACCAAAATCTTTATTTTAAAAAAACAAATAAACTAAACATTAAGGTTATGTAAGCCTGCAGTTTGTACTATAGAAAATGTCATGGATATGGGAGAATGTTGAAACACGGCTAGGTTTTCTTCCTCCTTCTGGCACGTAGGAAGCAGTGCTGTTGAACAAGTGCAGTGTGTCTTTTCCTTGTAAAGGATTGCTTCATCCTCTCTCTGAATATGCTGTGTGGAATCTGGGGCTCTGTGCCTCAGCTAGTCTGCATATTGAAGCAGGAGCTCTGTAGCTGCTGAGCTGCCTGCGGAGTGGGGGACAGCCACTTTTTTCTTGCTTGCTTCCTGAATTCTTATTCCACCCTTCCTCCAAGACTTGTCTGTCTATATGTAACTGGTGTATCTGGATTTTTCTTTCTTTATGCTATCTGTCACATTTTAAAAACATTTTTATGCCACCTTTGACCCCTGATAGGGTTTCCAAGGTGGCAAATTTAAAAAAAAATTAAAACATTTCAATGTTTAAAATAAAGACTGTATAAAACAAATAAAAATATGTAATCACATACAAGCTAAAAACAGGGTGGAGGGCCAAACAGTTACCAGGGTATGCCAAACAAAACAAAAAAGTCTTCACTTCAATTGAAGACAATGAGAAAGAGAGAGAGAGAGAGAGAGTTCTGAAGTTTTGGCGTCTCAACTGTGAGAAGTTCCTTTCTTGGGTTGCCACCTGACTAGCTTCAGATAGCAGGGGCTCCCAAAGCAAGCCAATAAATGGTTGGAAATTTCCAGTGCTCCTTTCTTAACATTTGAAACATAAACTAGTAACAGAACCAACACAGCTGGTAAAAAGTGCCCCTATTAATGTTTGGTTTGCCTCATTAACATGCAGCTTGCATCATACACAAATTAAGCTGCTCAGAGTTGGGGGAATGGCAGTCTCTAGTAAAGAAATTCTTTTAAGAACAAACACAGGATCTGTTTGATGGTGACTTTTTGTTAAGTTTGCCTGAGAACTCTAGTTCTTTCAAGCACATGGTTATAGGAAAGGAACTTGGCTTTTGTAGAAAACTACCAGGGTTCTTAGAGAAACTGGCAAATGGAAAACTACCAGGGTTCTTAGAGAAACTGGCAAATGGAATTGAAAAAGAGGAGTCAGTAAAATATACCTGCAGGTTTTTCAAGGCTCACCAGCCACATGGTGAAAACTGTTCTCTTTGAGCGTTTAGCATCATCAAGCTGATTGATATGTTACCTCTTACACTTGTTCACTCTTGCCGGAGAAGTCAGAGGTGTTAAGGTTCCCTACTGAAAAGCTGTTCCCCTTGTCCTTGCAATGATTAAGCTGTGTAAACTCATTAGCCATGTTTGTTTAATACATCTACACTCTGCTTGGGATAATGAAGCAGCAGAGTGCTTACAATGAGCCTTGGCAGCTAGCCACATTCAGTGTTGAGTGCATGTGTCTTCCACATTTGATAAGGCTTGCTACTGATAAAGTTTCCTAAGTTTGCAGTGCTAGGATGCCACTTGTGGATTGGGTGTCTGGTAGTTCACAGAGCATTTGATGGTGACTAGGGAAGTCCTACCATTTAAATGTCACTTTGGCTATAATCTTGCTGACTGCCAATTTTCCCTTAGCCTTCGGCCTTCAATACATGATGATAAAAGTTTACAGGCAAGCAGAAGGAGCATTCCACCACTGGAGTACTCCTCTTCTCTTGGTGGAAAGCTCCTTGCAAAAAGGAAACTTTGGGTCATAAGAGAAGCCATGTTGGCACAGGCCAATGGCTCATCCTGTCCAATACTCCATGTCATGCAGTGGCCAAAAACAATCAGGAGGGCCACCGTGGGTTGAATCCTATGCTGTCTGTAAAGTGCTTTGAAAATTGGAAATGGACTATATAAGTGCTGTGCATTAGAGTAACCACCACTATCACACCGAGGAAATGATCTCTGAGGTAGAAGGCAATGCAGCCTATTACAGGAAGGTGATGGCTGTGGATTTACTGACTACATACTAGCCATTGCTTAACAAGAGTGTGAACTGATGTTCTATTAGAGCAGAAGGGTGTTTGAGTACTTTATGGTTGACCTAAGTGATTTATTTGTTACACAGGCTAGTGTAGTAGCTGTGCAGTGCAACTACATTATGTCACCACTGAAGAACAGTTTGTTGGCTTAGTAAAAATTGTACTACAGTGCATGCAAAATAGCAGCTTGAGGAGGAGGATGGCAGGGGAGATGCTACCCACAATGGTGGATGAACATTAGAACAGTAATGGAGTGAGGACCCCTCTGTTTGAATTGCAGTGAGATCACAGACTGTGCACAGTGTCCTTCAACGCTGAAAAATTGTTCATTTTCCCCATAACGCTTCAAATGATTCTAAATTGCATCACAAGTATTTTTCACGTTATGATCTTCTGTTGTGTTTCCTGCAGCTGTTCCTCCTGCTACATCTGTCATCTACTTAGTTGAAAGAAATATAGCATTAACAAAAGATACACTATCCTTTGTTGAGCTTGCTAGAGTGAGGGAAGCTGCGTAGTTTACTGCCCTTCTATTCTAGCCTGGCCATTTTATATTGAGTCCTGAAGCTGAACAAGTTAGTGTTCACTGAGTGTTCAAAATTGGATCTCAAATAACATGGTATGTTCTAGCACTGATGCCTGGGAATTGTAAGTTAAACCAGTAATTTCTTGGCAGGCAGCAATGTGATGAATACCCTCATCTGACAAATAACATTTTTGGAATAATGCCATCTGCCCAAAAATTCATTCCAACATTTCTTTCTTTCTTTCTTTTTTTGAATTTTAAATAGTTTATTAAAATCTTAAAGTAATACAAAAACAAAATAAAATAAGTGAAACTCAGAATTACAGTGCAAAACTAAAACAAAATAGAGCAATACATACATAGTATAACCATACAAACCATCAGACACTCAATAACAAACAAAATTCAAGTATCTCCTTGGCAATTTACAACATTGGATTACTTTGGGAAGCTACATATTGAAAAAAATGAAACCATTTCTCTTCAAAATTTGATTTATATGATAAGTTATCAGATGTAAGAATTTGTGATGCCAACTTATCTGAAACAAGGATATTCCATATTTTTATAAACCACTTTCTAACTTCATTAGGGTTTGTAGAATCTTTTGGGATCAAGTGCCGTGTTCTACTGGAGAAAGTTTTCCTTCTAGACGTTTCGTTCTCAGCTGCGGAGAACATCCTCAGTGGCGTTGCAGCCGGAGCAGGCGCTCAGACCTTCTTGGCTGCTGTGCATTGAGTGGGGCCAGGGCTGCTGGAGAGCTGCTATTTGTAGGCTGGAAGGGGTGTGATGAAAGGGCAATTGTTTTGTGGATGTGCCCATTGTTTGGTGGGGCTTCCTGGAAGGGTAGTGATAAGGAAACTGGCTGTTGAATGTGACCATTGTTCTGTGTTAATTGCTGGGAAGGTTGGAAGGGGTTTGAAGATAAGGAAGATGGTTGTTGACTGTGCTGATTGTTCTGTGGAATTTGTTGGTTGTTCTGAGACTTTCTGCAATTTATAGTCTGTAGGGTGTTTTGCAGAGCTGGGTACCAAGATTGGTGGATGAAAATGCCTTCTTCCTTTCTGTTAAAATTGTGCTGGTGTTTGTAAATCTCAATAGCTTCTCTGTTCAGGCGGGTATGATTATCATTGGATTTGAATAAAGCAAAATTGTTTTTAATTGAGCTGCCAAATAATATGTGTGCAAGTCAGGAACTGCCAATCCTCCTAGACTCGAAGGCTTCATTAGCAAATTAAAACTGATTCTTGGAAACTTTTTATCCCATATAAACTTTTTCCATTGTGCTTGCCAGACTTTAAAACAATTAAATGGAATTAAAATAGGTAGGTGCTGAAAAAGAAATTTTGGAAAAATAAGTGAGCGAATCATTTCAATTTTTTCAAGCAACAAGAGATTAAATTTACTCCAATCCTCCAATTGAGTTCTCACTGAGGTTGTAAGTACTTCATAGTTATATTTGTATAAATCTGAAAGTTGCAAAGGTATTTTAATACCCAAGTGTCTCCAAGCCTTGGATACCCATTTAAACTGAAACTTCCCGCTAATGTACTGTTTGATTTCATTAGATATACATATTGGAAATAATTCAGATTTATCTAAGTTAATTCTAAATTCTGAAATCACACTGAATGATGAAAGCTGCTGCATAACTGACTGTAATGATGATTCAGGATTACTCAAGTATAATACTGCATCGTCCACAAAGAAACTAAGCTTGTAACTCCCTGAAAGTGTTTTAATGCCTATTATATCAGGATCCATTCTTAGAGCATGAGCTAGTGGCTCTAATGAAGTTGCAAAAAGTATTGGAGACAGGGGCAACCTTGTCGCGTACCTTTGTTAAGAAGAATATCATCAGATCTAGAATTATTAGCCAAAATTTGTGCTATGGGAGAATGATATATTGCATTAATGGCACATAGAAAATTGGGACCAAAGCCCATATGTTGCAAAACATCTTTCAAATAAGAGATTTCCACCCTATCAAATGCCTTCTCAGCATCCAGAGCCAAAAATACCGAACTCAAATTCTTAGACTGGCAAAAATGAATCAGGTTCAAGGTCTTACGTATTTTATCATTAATTGATCTACCTGGAATAAATCCAGACTGATCCTCATCTTGTTTAATCTGGTAGCCATGATTGTGGAGAATACCTTAAAATCATGGTTTAAAATTGATATTGGATGGTACGATTCAGGGTACAGTCTGTCTTTATCTTCCTTTGGAATCACTACAGCCCTAGCCTCTTTCCAAGAGAGTGGCATTCTACCCATAGACAACATGGCATTACAGGTTTTTAACAGTGGATTTAAAACCAACGACTGGAATTTCCTATAGAACTCCACAGGGAGACCATCTCTACCTGGAGCTTTATTATTGTTTAATTTGGACAAAGCCTCTCTCAACTCTGACTCTTCTATGGGTAGTCTAAAAAAACTGCATGATCTTCAGTCAGCTTTGTATCAAAATGAATTTATTTCAAGTAATCCATAGTTTGACCAACACTAGAAATTTCTGATGTATAAAGCAATTTGTAATATTATGAGAATGCCATTGTTATGTCCTTCAGCGATGTGTGAATAGTCCCATGAGAAGATTTAATAGCATGCACTCATCTAGAGGCTTTAATTTTTGAAACCCGATTCTTTAGCCACCTAATAGATTTTGATGTTCTAGTAACATATTTTTGTCGCAGAAATAGTAAATTTTTCTGAATAGATGAAGTTTCTAACAATGAAAGTTTTTTCCTTCCATCTCTAGCTTCCTCAAGATTTTCTTACCTCCAAATTTTTTATGTCTTAGTTCCAGAGACTTTATCTTAGTTGTCAACTCTGAGATAACTTTTTGTCTATTTTTTATAGGAAGATGCCAATGGTAGTATCTTCCCCCATATTACTGCCTTAAAGGCATCCCATATAACATCTTGTTCAACTCCACATTTCTCATTAAATTTACAGAACTCCTGTTGTTGCAGTAATAATGAATTCAGAGACCAATTAGGACCTTTACCATCGGAGCTTCTCCTTGAGAAGTGACAGGAAACCCAGGAGTGATCAGAGAGATTGTTTCCAAATTCTACTTCTTCTATTTAATTTAGTAGATTCTTAGTGGCTAGCAAAAAGTCAATTCCAGAATAAGTTCCATGAACTGTGGAGAAGTACGTATAATCTCTCATGCCTGGATTTTTGACTCTCCAGGTATCACCTAAGTTATAGTGATCTAAAACCTTACCCAGTTTTGAAGGTTGCTCAAATGCTTTCCTACTCAATTTAGTCTTATATGTCTTGTCCACTCTAGGATCAACTATTAGATTTAAGTCTGCCCCAATTATTAAATCACCAACCTGGAACCATGCTAATTGGTCTAAAGTATCCTTTATAAATGTGATTTCCAACAAATTAGAAGCATAAATAGAAGCCTCAAGCTCACCTGAAACAAAAATGAATCTGCCTTGCGGATCAGCTTTAATTTGTTTTGCCTTGAATGGAGTATTCTTAGAGATGAGTATAGCTACTCCCCGTGCTTTGGATGAACCTGGTGCCTGAAAGCTTTGAGTAAACCACTTAGATTTTAAGATGTTTTGAACCTTTTGTTTAAGATGTGTCTCCTGAAGGAATAGAACATGTGGATGTTCCTTTACAATAACATTAGAGATTCTGCATACCTTAATGACATTGTTCAACCCACTGCAGTTCCAAGTTATTATTTTGTAAGGTGATGACATCATACACTAAAAACTTAGTAGTCTGATAAGGATCAAAATTGTCTATGATCAATAAATAATAGTTTAGTCTTGCTCCCAAAGTAACTGAAAAAGGAGAAAATATGGAAGTAAAATTAGCTAAATAAACAAACAAATAATAAAATAAAATCCAAGATCCAAATATAAAGCAAAATAGCCCCTTAATGGAGCTGGGTAATCAGAAGGCCCCCAAGAGAAGAGTCACTCAGGGATGCGTAGCAAACACTCCCTGTCCGGAAAAAAAAACACATTTCAATTATTGTGAGTATTCTTTTGTTCCTGAGCAGCAGGCTCGTAAGCTGACAGAAAGGAAGAACAGTTGGTTTTTATACCCCTCTTGTCTCTACCCTAAGGAGTCTCAAAGTGGCTTACAATCTCATTCCCTTCCTCTCCCCACAAGAGACACCTTGTAAGGTGGGTGGGGCTCAGAAAGTTCTGAGAGAACTGCAACTGGTCCAAGGCCACCCAGCAGCCTTCATGTGGAGGAGTGGGAATCAAACCTGGTTCTCCAGATTAGAGTCTGCTGGTCTTAACCACTATACCATACTGGGAGGGGCTGAAGGAAGGAGCCATCAGGTTCCCAAGAATTGAGCACGTAAGCGGTTCATTTTGCTAATGACTGCCTCTGAAATTGTACTGGAATACAATGATGCTGCTGGGAAAGCTGAACCATATCTAGTAGTGATGGAATCAACCTCTTCTCTATGTTTTAACTGCCTCCTGTTCATACAGTTGCAAAATGGCTGACATCCGCCAGCACAGATAGCTTTTAAAAAGAGAATTAGACACATTTATGGAGAATAGGTCCATTAATGGCTATTTTAAGGTAGTATTATGGAGGTTAGCCCTGACCTGGTAGCTCAGGTTTGCCCAGCCTCGTCAGATCTCAAAAGCTAAGCAAGGTCAGCCCTCATTAGAATTTTGATGGGAGACCACCAAGGAATATCAGGGTCATGATGCAGGCAATGGCAAACCACCTCTGGATGTCTCAACTTGACAGTAAAAAAAAAAAAATGAAGTTATCCTTCTGCGTTAAATACCAAAGTTAGTAGCTGCTTTCAGATGTCAATAACAAAACTGTCCTGGATTCCTCCTCTATCCTCCTTTCCCAGAGATGGTCCAGTTATTAACAAAAGCAGAGACAAAACTTTAATCAAACCCTGCAGAGAGTCTAGGCCAGGGGTGTCAAATGTCTGGTCTGTGAGCCAGAACCAGCCTACCTAGGGCTTTAATTAGCCCCCTGAGACTCTTCCCCCCCCCACCAGTTCTCACCTTTCGAAGCTCTGAGGCTGCTGAAGTTCCCAGCTCTTTCAGTTCCCTGCCTTTTCTGCCTTGTCTTTGCAGGCTACAGCAGGAAGCAAAGCTGCAAGGAAAGCATGGAATAGATTTTCCATTAAGGGCTCTTTGCCCCAGATAGATAGAACACAGAGAGCTTAATGGAAAATCCATTCCGTGTTTTCTTTGCAACTTTGTGCTGCAATGTGTTTCAATGGAGTGGAGATTGTTTCACTTTCAGTGCTCCTATACAGACAGCTGAAACTCATGCTTCCTGGAGTTGTGTCTTTGCAAATAAAGGGTTGATGCTTTGAGCCAGCTTGTCTCTGCTAAATGGAATTGACCTAGTGAGTACTCTAACCTGGGAACCCACAGTCAAAGACTGAAGAGCCATTGCCACTCTGAGTAGACCTCAGTTGGTTTTTATACACCCTCATAGTGAGGGTGCCAATGGTTCAAGCAGTCCGCTCAACTTGTAGGCAAAACATAAGTAAATTTATAGAAGTAGAATCTGCCTCCTGGGCCCAAGGAGCCAACCAGAGTCAACAGGGTGATGTAACCTTCCACTCAGTTGCCAGGGAGACTAAGAGTCAAATGCTGGCTAATTCAACCTTAAGTCTCAGGCTAGATGCTTGCCCACAGCTGTAAAGAATTCTCTAATAAAGGGGTGGGGAACCTTTTTTCTGTCAAGGGCCTTATGGATATTTATAACATCATTAGTGGGCCATAAAAAATTATCAACTTAAAAAACACTGCTCCACCGAGAAAATTGATACAAATAATTGCTTTTCTATTTGAAGTCATGTGTAGAGAGCCTAATCTGGCACATGCACACACACACGGCCTGCTGCCCTAAGCAAATGCATAGGTCCAGAGCTTTTTTGTAGAAAAAGCCCAGCAGGAACTCAGTAGCAGACCACATCCCCTAATATTAGCATATTAGGCTACACCATCTGGGATAATCAAGTGCAAACTGAACTGTGACAGTAACTTTTCCAGCCCCTGCAGCAATTCTGGCCAACCAACCAGGCCCCAGGGAAGCTGCTGCACAGTACATCTGAGCCCTGTGATCCTTGCTTGGCCCAGGGGAGGCTGCTGCACAGCATGGCTGGGCCCCACAATTCTCGCTGGCCAGCCAGGCCCCAGAGAGGCTGCCACATGGCTCAGTTTGGCCCAGCAATCCCCGAGGGCCACAGCAAGTGACCTCGAGGGCCGTATATGGCCCTCGGGACAGAGGCTCCCCACCCCTGCTCTAATTGGAAGCCAGCAGGTGATAGCAATATCAGCGTCCACAAGTACTGGTGATTTCATTAGAAGGCTGTTCTCTCTCAGTGAGAGCATACTTTCAGAGTTGTTTTCTCAGCCAAGAAGCCTAGCAGGCTAGGCCAAAGTTATAGGCTGACCCAAGTTTGCAAGGAACTCTTAAAAACAGTACATAAAACTTGTTTGCTTGAGGTGAGAATGAGCTAGGAAGTTCTCAGGCTTAGTGCACAGCTGGGAACTTGAAGATTTCCTGATTCAGAACAAATTACACATGGTTTGTTGTAATGTTTGAATTGGTCTTACCAAGTAGTACCAATATGTTCTGGTCTTACCAAGTAGGCTTCTAAATCAGGATCTAAATGTGGTTAGGATTTTTGTTTATAAAACAGGAGAAGAAACCGGTGTGCCACATTGATGTTGGAACAAACGAGGGGTGGCCAAACTTCCTTAATGTAAGAGCCACATAGAATGAACATCTGATGTTTGAGAGCTGCAAGATATGAACGTTAGAGTTCTGAGAACCGCAAGACAGGGAGGGCGGGAGGAAGGAAGGAAGGAAGGAAGGAAGGAAGGAAGGAAGGCAAAGAGATGGGGAGGGGGGGAAGAAGAGGTGGAAAGAAAGCATCTTTAAATGCATTCTCTAAACCACCAGCTGACTTGGCTTGGATAAATGATTTAAAGGGAGAAATTCCTTCTCCAAGCCAGCCAATGGGGCAGAGGGGGCTTTGAGAGCCACACAATATGTGTGAAAGAGCCACATGTGGCTCCCGAGCCACAGTTTAGCCACCCCTGAAACAAACTGAACCCAGCAAGTTTTCCATTTGCATGCAAGCAGAGAAGCATGTGAGCCCTTCTTTGTAAAAACACTTGAGTTTTGGGGAAAATATATTCTTAGCTTCTGATACGGAAAACACTTTTAATTTTTGACACACTTTTAATATCCTGTTATCTATAAATTAAACTGGTCCCAGATAGCCTTGAGACATACTGATCATTTGTTTTTTTCTGAAACAGGCAGGTTTGGCTCAAGGCTTTATCTCACCTGCCTGTTGAGCTAGCTTAATAAAGGTTGTTAAGGAATATTTCTCTCATGATAGACTCCTCTCTTGCTGCCCCATTCACCTTTATGAATTAAAATCACACAGGAAGGGCTAACTTCAAAGCTAAGGTCCTCACAGTTGGGACTGATATCTGAAAGTCGCAGCGAGACCTGCTCTTCAGTCCTAACTGGCCGAGCATTCCAAAGCAATATCTTACATCCAAAAGCACTTTTTTTAAAAAAGTTTTTTTTTCTTATGGAGTGTGGTAGTCAGAAATTACACATTTTAAAGGGGATGTTCTCCTGGATGGTGCTAGGTATGTAAATATACTGATGCTATGAACTTTCTAAGTATAGGTACCAGTTTTGAACTTTCCATCAGCACAGAGCCACAGTTGAGAAGTTAGGAGTTATTTTTTCTTCAGATTTGCAAAATGTGTCTCTTATCACTGATTATTTTTTCTTAGTATTAAAAAGCTATCTTCTTTAGCTGTTTGCTAACTAGTGAATTTCTGCGAAGTATCAAGGAGCCATCTGTGGTGATGTCAAGTCATAGTCATCTTATGGTGACCTTGTTGGGTTTTCAAGGCAAGAGACGTTCAGAAGTGGTTTGCCATTGCCTGTCTCTGTGTAGCAACCCTGGTCTTCTTTGGTGGTCTCCCTTCCAAGTTCTAGCCAGGACTGAGTTCTGACAAGATCAGGCTTGCCTGAGCCATCCAGGTTAGGGCAATTTCTGCAGTATGTTGTATCGGGGAGCCTTCTATTCATTTAATATTACTGGTTTGAAGAAGACTGGGTACTGGTGAAAGTTGAGAAGTCCTGTACCAAAAAACATTAAACACCAGCTCTCAGAGCACATCTTCGTAAGCATTTTCTCCCAACATGGTCCTTAGAGCTCAAAGATTACTGAAACTCTGTTGTAAGAGAATGCAAGGGTTTGTGGCATGTGCTTTACATGCAGAAGCTTCCACATGCAAACTGTGGGGAAAATGTATGAACTTGGAAATAAAAGAGAAAATGTCTGTCTTTCACAAACAGTGATATTTGGTTATACCTTTTGTAAGAAGAAGAAGAACACGGTTATACCCCGCCCTTTTCTCTGAATCAGAGTGGCTTACAATCTCCTTTATCTTCTTCCCCCACAGCAAGCACCCTATGAGCTAGGTGGGGCTGAGAGAGCTCTCACAGAAGCTGCCCTTTCAAGGACAACTCCTGCGATAGCTATGGCTGACCCAAGGCCATTCCAGCAGCTGCTAGTGGAGGAGTGGGGAATGAAACCTGGTTCTCCCAGATTAGAGTCCACACACTTAACCACTACACCAAAGTATTGTACAAAGTATTGTACTTTGCTCACATTATAAGACAAAAGTCATTGGAAAAGACAACAATCCTAGGAAAAGTTAAAGGCAGCAGGAAAAGTGGAAGACCCATCATTAGATGAATTGACTCCATCCAGGATGGCATGGCCATCAGTTTTCAAGACCTGAACATGGCTGTTAAAATTAGGGTGATTTGGAGGTAAATAATTCATAGGGTTGGCATAAGTCAGAAGTGACTTGATGGCACTTAACATACACACACACACAAAAGAGGCTTAGAAGGGAGTAATTCTGCTTAGAGCGGCACTGTGAGTAAAGTGTTGTAACCAAGCTGTGGTAAAGGGATACAGAATGATTGCAAGCAATAGGGTAACTGAAGCATTGTTAACAAAAAACAGATGCGCACAAAAAGAAAGCCTTGTGCCCATGCTTTCAGAAGCAAAACTCCATCTGGGAACATTGGTAAGGTCTTTTAAGTTTTGTTACATAATAGGTCAGAAGCTTGTGGGGGAAAATCAGCCAGCCGTTTCACGATAGGAGTGGTAAGCAGAATTATGCTCTAGATATTAGTGCTGCCTGAAAGGGATTTAGTTCAAATGCCCTCTTATGAGCAAAAGAAGCAAACAAGGTTTACTGTGGAATGCTGGGAGAGCAAACAAGATTTTGTTACTGGAGAAGAAATTGCTGCAAGAGATTATGCCCTCAAGAATCATCATAAAGGTTGTGCTTTGAATCCTATGCAAACTGCAACCTGCCAAGGTGAATGCAGCACACCAGCCATGTTTTAAGTGCTTGGCAGTCCTTCTGCTTTGCAGTTCCAGGTGGGAGACAAAACCCGATTGTGAAACCTCCTGGAAAACCAAGAGACCTGCCTAAATGATGTTTGTTTGGGTTGGTGAGTAGGAGTATAGTCAGGATTATTTTGGTTGCGGGACTTTTTAAAATTTTGGGGGGGGGGGCACTCAAATTTTTAAGAACCCCCCCCCCCCAACCTAAAAAAACCCCTGGCTACACCCTGGAGAGGTGGCCTCCCCAGACTCAGGGTTTTTTTTTTTGTTTTTGCCATCCACTGGCTGTGAGAAGTGCAGAGACCCACTGCCACTCACTCTGCTGTCCTGCTCAGCTGAACAGGAGGGGAGAGAGAGGCAGGGCTGGCAGGCTGGGTCTTCCTACTTGCTCAGCCAGCCAGCTGGGAAAGCACGAAGACCTACTGTGGTCACCTCTCGCCTTTCCCTTCCTGCTCTGTCAGATCAGGGGCCCCGAGTTGGGGGGCCTTGACAGGAAGTTGGGGGGTGGGGCAGTCAGATGCCTCCCCCCCCCAAAGCTACAGGCCTATTGGTGAGTCACAAGGTAGGAAGATCTGTTTGGAAGCAAATGAATGATAACTGAATGATATCTTTTGAAAATTCTCAATTCAAAACTCCTCACCTAAATGTTGCATAGTACAAGATTCTCCTCCATTAGCTTAACAGGCAGTGTAGATGACCAACCAGTTGCAGAGGAGGAGCAAGGCGGTTTCTTTCTCTGGTGTCAGAAAGCACTCTTTGCAAACATAGATGATATGTTTCACACATCAACAGTGATTGAAAGGGGATCAGTTGTGGGCTCAGTTCATGTTACCAGAGTTGTGGATCTGCTGCCCAGAACTAAATCCTGTGCTTTATCAGTAACATTTTAATATACACATCACATGACTTTGGGGGGGAGGCTATCACATTGGAAAGTAAGCATTTTTGCTCGACTATCCTCCAGGGGTCTGTAGCCATTGGATTACATTATCTGATTATGGATGCGCTGACATTCTTTATTGCATTTTTTGAATCTTTGTGCCTCCAGCCTTCATCTATGTTGTTAATGCCATTTTTAGGTATTTAATTTAGGAGTATGGTTTATCTCCCTTTTTTATAATTACACTTGCATTGTTTTGTAGTACTTTTTATGACTATCTAATCTTCCATGCAATCAGATAATTGTAACAATTCCATAAAAGCCAGTAACTGTAAAACCTTCCTTTCCCCTTTTTGGATTGTAATTTTAGAGGTTATTTTTTAAAAAAACAAAACATGCACACAAACACAACAGGCCTTTAATAGAGGAACATTTTTAATCAGTTTGTTAAATCAAGTTTTATTTCTAAATGTAATTATGCCACAAATAATTTTACGGGTTCTGTTACATACTTGTGTCTGGTCATATGAGTGAGGAATTCATGAAGCTGCCAAGCATATGCCCATCTTGTTTCTTTCTCTTTTTTCTTGAGAGAGATGTTTTTAGTGCAAACCACAGTCCCTGATGAATCAAAGGTTTATACAAGTAGACACTGCGATTATTGTTGTGTCCTGTTACATTATCCCAAAGTTGAGCATGACTGCACTGAAGGACTGCCAGTATTGCAGATTCTAAACAGTGAGCAAATATAGTTGTTACATGGTGTGTACCAGGAGCGCTGTGTATGTCACCAGATAGAAACTCAGAGGGGGTTGCCTTAGCTCCTTGCCCACCACCCCAAACACCAGCTTCCTTCATCTTTCAGCTGTTGTTGCCCAGACACTACAAGGGTATTGGGTTTTTTTTTTTTGGGGGGGGGGGTTCCTACCCCATTTTGTATTCTGGGTTTCTGAGGGCTCCAAGTTCCTACTAGTTTGGTGGCACCTTTGAGTCAGGGCTGGCCCTAGACTATCTGGCACCCTAAGCAAAGCTAACTTCTAGCACGCTCCCCCCCCCCCCCGCACTGATAATGTCACCAAGTCACATGAGGGCACCCAATTTAGCACCCCCAGAAGGCCGGCGCCCTGGGCAATTGTCTAGTTTGCCTAGTGGTAGGGCTGGCCCTGCTTTGCATCTCCAGCCAGTGCTGCAATTCAGATATAAGCTGCTTCTTGTGGGACAGTAGAGGTTGTCCTCTGTGCTTCCTTATATATGGAACTGAGGCCCTATCTTCCTTCCTTCCAGGCTTTCATAGCTGGAATGGCTAGTGCTGGTGGTTCTAGATTGCCTGTTGTCAGCTTTGATTGCCTCTCCTCTTTCCCCCACAGTGACTCACTTCTTCTGAGGCTCAGCATGGTGTGCGGTGTGTGTGTGGCCAGGCAAGGGGTTAACAAACTGTTGATCTCTGGTGGGAGATAGTAGTCAGTGGGAGATAGTGGGAGATAGTGTCAGACTTGGCTTAGTACAAGGCAAGACTTGGCTTAGGCTCAAAGCCCTGCTACTGGATGCTTTTTGGCCAGGTTCCATTTGACAACCAAGCCTATCCACTTAACTGGGTTATTATAAGGATGAAATTGAGTAACCCTTTTGTCCACTGCCCTAAGGTGTGAGATGTAAATGCAGTAAATAACTGAAACCATGCACATTCCCAATACTGTATTAATCAGGAACTTAAAAATGGTTCAGAGTGTCTGTACTGGATGAGAAAATGACTGAAAGCACGCAACGTAATTCTGGATGAAGTTCTTCCTGGCAGTCATGTTTGAGTTGCTTTAGAACTCTCTGGAATCCAAAGATCCTGCCGTTAAGGAGTGCTGGGCTTCTGTCCTTCCCATGTTTCCTTAACACATGTTAACTCTCACTTTTTGTTCATCTAATGCTCATCTGCACACATGCAAGCTGCAAACATCTCTCTTCCTCCCTCCCCAGCTGTTCCTGTGATTCTCAAGAAATCTCTTGGTGTGAACAGTCACAGAATAACAGAATTCTTAAACCTCACATATGCATCTTACATATGCACACCAGTGGAAGAAAAAAAATAAAACCACCAGAGATTAGGTTATGCATATTCCAAGTAGTGTGTGGTTTTTGCCTTGTTCTTTCTTTTTAGTAGGAAACTTTTATTTGTCTAATGAAGGTGTGACTGCTGCGCAGCTCATATTAATAGCTTTCCGCTGTAAATACTTAGCACTGCTGAATGTTTTTTATTTATATAGTTTTGGATTTGAGAATTAAACCAATCATTCAGTATGCTTGAATACTTGTCCTTGTTTGGTGCTAAAAATGAGCTACTGGTTATTTGGCTCAGCCTTTTCAGATTGTGGCCCCTTTAGGAAAAGGGTAGTCCAGGGTAGTTTCTAGCTGCTCTGGCCCATGGTGATTGAAGTGGTACTCAGTTGAAGTTGACTGGTTCAGTTCTTGGGAGCTGCATCTGGAAATCTGAAAAACTAATATTTACTGATATTTTTTTTTGCTTTCTTTTTAGAAGTCACAACTTTCTTAAGAGAGTACTATGTATTTGTAGCTGTTAAAATATGTTCACAGTTCTATCTGATAGATACCCCACAATTACCTATCAAGTAGCCAGTTTCTGTAAGGTGATGCTCAGGTTACGGAAATTGCATGGTAGTTAGAAATCAGGAGGTTACTAGATTTTAGATGAAATCTCAAAAGTGTTTTTAATGCTTTATTTAAGTATTTTAAAATCCTGGAAATGTTGTCTGTTTGCATTCTCCTTTTGTATGTTTGGTTTAAGGACCCCAATAACAATAAACAGCATAAACCTTCACACTGAGATGTGAGAAATACATTTTTTCATGAATGTGTATTGACATTCTTCTTCCTTGCTTTTAGGGGCATGCCATCAAACCCCCAGGGACTTATATAGTCACTTGACTTATTTGTTACTGGACCAGGATGATCCCCTTGCACACTTAATAAATCGCAAGTGTGCCTATTTTTAAACACTGTAGGCTATGCTTTATTCAAAGGAAGACATAAACTGCTTAGAAACAGGGCTTACACTGGAAGTGGCTGCAGAGGGGTCAGTGTGACAGTCACGTTATTCGAATGAGTGCGTAATACTGAGTGTCCATCCCAAGGCAATGGGGGACATTAAAGACTTGATTGTACACAAGGATAGATTACAGATGAAAGGTGGTACTGGCTGCTGCAGCTGTATGGATTAGAGTGCTTTTTGAACGCAAGATCCACGTGTGGCTACTACTCAGCCTTACAGCTTAGGGGTCCCAGCCCGGCAGCTTTGATTTACTCAGCTCTGGGAAGCATCGCTTGTCAGATGGAAGGATAAATGTTGCCTGCCTGTCGTAAAGCTTTCGAGCAACATCTGGACTTCTCATGCTCCAATGGCTTCCGTCCTGGCATCAAAGGTGTACCATGTGATGGGAAGTGTAACAACTTCGCAGGGGAGCCACCTGGCCCAGATGGGTTGGTATCAGTTTTAGAGATCTGGGCTCAAAGTCTTTTTTTGGTGAACAGGGAAACAGAAGATGGGGATCCTGTTGGGAAGGAAGGCTGTAGCAAGCTAGTTATATGGAAAATTTTGCTGGCAATTGGATCTGTTTTGCGTTAAGAGATTATTTGAAAGTGACAGAGTAATGCTATTTGATTAATGCAGGCATCGCCATCAAATGGATGTCATTTTGAAATACCAAATATTGTTTTTTATAACAGACGCTTCAGCGCAATGGCAGGATTCTCTTTTAATTTCAGCTGTCATTCAAAGTAGCTTTTCTGATGGCAGCTTGGTCTTATGTAAGTTTACTAGGAAATACATTGTGCTTAATTCACTGAGGTAAATATACAGAGGTCGGTAGTAGCTGTGTGGGGAATCCTTGTGCAGGTTTATTTGGACGTAAGTTCTACTTTGACTGGAAGGAGACTTACTCCGTGATAAATTTTCTTGCCTTTGTTGTTGAGCCTTTGTTGTTAAGATGAGGGTTGTGTGTCCACAGGGACAGGAAGGGAACAGGTTTCAATGATCATGGTTATTTTTTTGTGAAAGTAGAATAAGATGTTTTGTAGTTAGTCCATTTTTGGTAATGTGCTTTGAGAGTGGAGGTATAAATGGCTGTTGCAGACTTTTCAAAAGTTGAAAGATTTGCTTATCTTTAGCCTGGAAACATCTGTAAGCGCAGCTAGAATGTAGCTGTTGTTCTGTTGAGTCCAAGTGAAAAGTGTCATCTTTAGTTCAGTTCTGGTCCTCAGTCATATTCTACTATTAACTGAAAGAAACATAACAAAATTTTTTTTGGGGGGGGGGGCGGAATTAAGAGAAATAATCATAAACTGCATGTGTGAGGCAGAGAGAGGGTTTATAGTATATTGACAGTGGTCGTAAGTACACATGCGGGCTGTGAGCTACTGTTTAATGTACAACTGTCTGCAATATGACAGTTGGATTAATTCGTGCAAATCAGTCTGTCTCTGTGTGTACTAACACACAAACCTGCTGCAAAACCATTTATTTTTATAGGTGCATGTATTTTATACTGCATGTCTTCCTTTTTCTCTGTTTTAATATTATAACTATTTGAATATTAACATACAGACTCAGCCTGTTTGTGGACTAATGGCTTTTACCTGTTGTTTAGTGTTGTTTGTTTGCTTAGGCCAGTGCATCCAAAGTGCACGCATAACATTAAACCCTCTCAGCCACCCACAGCTTTTGAAAAAGTAATCTTTAGAGTAGTAGGGAGCAAGCTTTTCAACTAGTTGTTTGTCATTAGGCTTAGATGACCAGCTCAGATATACAGAGCAACAATTAACATGCCGGGGCTATTAGTGATCTTTTTAGCCCTAAAGACCTTTTGTATTTTCCCCTAGTTATATGCTCACTTTTTAAATTTGGATTTGTAAAGGGACTCTGCTCTCAGGCAGCTGTTCCCCTGTTCCCTTATCCTCTGTGAATATCATTACTATAGGAGTGCATATGTCAAGGTCACTTTATGGGATAGATCCCCACATATTGTTGTAGGTTATACCCGAACTGTTGAGGGCAGTGGCTATAAAGGAGTGGATTTGGCAGTCCTTTCTGTTCATACTTGTAGATAAAGAGGAAATTTTAGTTTAAATTATTTTTTAAAATCCCGTAGTTACTCTGGCTGATCAGTATAGAGAACTGTGTGATTTTGTGAATGTGAAATATTACTTGATCTAAGAACCTGGAGAGACTCTTGAACCACTGAAAGTTCAGCACAAATTGTTGTGGTTGAAGAACTTGTACCTGGTGGAATTGTTCTTTCTCTGAAAGGTGCAGAAACCTTTTTGGGCAACCCAGCAGCTGTTAATAATAATAATAATATATTTTATTTATATCCCGCCCTCCCCACCGAAGCAGGCTCGGGGCGGCTCACAACATGTAACATGTTCCAACAACAAATAGAGCACAACGTGTTCCAAAACAAATAGAGCAGAATCCAATTCTTTCTTCTTTAGCACACAGTTTGACCTTTACCAAAAGCGGCCCCGTGGTGCAGAGTGGTAAAGCAGCAGTACTGTAGTACTGTGGTCAACTCTCTGCTCACGACCTGAGTTCAATTCCGGTGGAAGCTGGATTCAGGTAGCTGGCCCAGGGTTGACTCAGCCTTTCATCCTTCCGAGGTTGGTAAAATGAGTACCCAGCTTGCTGGGGGGGAAGTGTAAAAGACTGGGGAAGGCAATGGCAAACCACCCTGTAAAAAGTCTGCTGTGGAAACGTGAAAGCAACATCACCCCAAAGTCGGAAACGACTGGTGCTTGCACAGGGGACCTTTCCTTTCCTTGACCTTTACCACATCACTCACTCCATCATAGCCACAGTTTATAACAAAACTTGGTTGCAAGAGAAAGGGCTGAGCCTTTTGAAAGTGTCTGCAAACAAAAGAGGGAAATTATACTTTGTGAATTGTTTTTCTGTAGGAGGGATCTGCCACAGAGCGGTCTGGATATATGGCTCAGAATGGAACCCAAACATGACTCTTTAAAAAAGAACATGAAACTTTTAGTTGAGGTATATTGGAGAGGTAGGTAACATGCCAGAATGTGAAGAGAATAGCAGACCAAAGGGAAATGAAAGAAGTGAACAGTTGTCAGTAACCCAAGTGTTGCACATGCACAGATATATGTCTGGGCACAAAAACAATAATGCAGGATGATCCTGTGTATATTTATCACTTACTTATCACCTCCTCTGTGTCACTTCCTAATAAAGGACTGACAACCTATGCTTGGGCAGCAGAAACTTTTTAAAATTAACATGCGAATTATTAGCAGTCTTGCACTGTATACTCTCAGTTACACCAGTGGGTGTAACAATTTTTAATTATTTTTTTTGTGCTTTTAGGCCATGTTCTTTGATAAAAACTCATCTCACTAGGCATTTTGCCATCCTTTACTACCCACATTTAAGGGGGAAACACTGTTATATCTGTGCTATGTAGGTGGAACCTCAGTTTGAGTCCTTAAGCTGGCTTCAATGGAGTTTCCTGTTCTTTGTGAAGAAGGATGATGTAATTGTGTTGGTTTATTATACAGTAAAGTTTTCCGCACTTTACTCATAGAATATCCTTTATCCTAATTGATGTTCTGAGGGTGCTACTCTATCTCAATAGCTTCTCTTCTAGATATATTATAATAGCCATTAACTTCTGCAATTACTTCTACTATATCAAACAAAAATGTTGTGATTTTCTTCAATGGCATGCTGGGCAATTGCTGCTTTTTCTGGTCGTTTCAGTCATGTACAGTATTTGTGTTAGTCTTCCTTATAGTTACTAAACAATCAGTCATCCCAGTATAAACCCTGTCACACTCTCAGGGGATCTTATATACTCCAAGTGCTTGCAAAGGGTGAAGTTGATCTTTAACAGATCTCAGGTGTTGACATATTTTTTGCGTAGGTGTAAATATTGTCTTGGTAGGACCCCCGGGGCGCAGAGTGGTAAGCTGCAGTACTGCAGTCCAAGCTCTGCTCACAACCTGAGTTTGATACACATAGAAGCTAGGTTCAGATAGCTGGCTTAATGTTGGCTCAGCCTTCCATCCTTTCGAGGTCAGTAAAATGAGTACCCAGCTTGCTGGGGGTAAAGCATAGATGGCAGGGGAAGGCAATGGCAAACCACCCTGTAACAAAAAGTCTGCCAAGAAAATGTCATGAAGTGACATCACTCCATGGGTCAGTAATGACTCAGTGCTTACACAGGGGACTACCTTTACCTTTAAATATAATAATAATAATAATAATAATAGATTTTATTTGTATCCCGCCCTCCCCGCCAAGGCGGCTCAGGGCGGCTAACAACATTCCATACATTAACATAAATAGGTAAAACTTTAAATTTAATAGTTAAAAAATTAAACATAAAAACCAGTTAATTGAGTTAAAATACATAATTTAAGTTACATTAAATGTATCTGGCAGCAATAAAACTGTTCTGACGCTGGTTCTGCCAGTTTAGATAGTTCCATGGTAGTATTATAGATGGCGGTTCTTTTATTCCTAGCAACTCAGCAGTCGATATCAGCATAGGCTTGTCTGAAAAGGGCGGTCTTGCAGGCCCTGCGGAACTGGTCAAGGTTCCGCAGGGCCCGCACTTCCTCCGGAAGCTGGTTCCACAGTGCAGGAGCTGTGGCTGAAAAGGCCCGTGCTCTGGTGTTTTGGAGTTTGACCTCTCTCGGCCCAGGGGTGGTCATTGTCTTAATGCCTTTCCTTCAGGATCCTAGAGATTCTATTTGTTGTGTTCTTAATATGTTCGGTGGGGTAGGGCGGGATATAAATCGAATAAAATAAAAATAAAATAAATATATGAAAGCAGGGCTTTTTTTAGCAGAAACACACAGGAACGCAGTTCTGGCGGGCTTGGCATGAGGGGTGTAATGCAAATGAGTTCCTGCTGTGCTTTTTTGTGAAAAAAAAGCTCTGTATGGAAGGAATGCTTGAGCTGACTTTTAATACCTTCACATACTGGCTGCAAATTAGATTGAAAAAATATGGCTCTAGGTCTAATGACTCTTTGGATATCTTTCTTTTTGTAGTTGTTTGCTTGAAGTATGGTTGACAGATATCCCAATTCTTGTAGATGTTCTGGTTTGGCAATTTCTTCTGCTCTGTTACAAGAGTCTTGATTACAGATCTCTTTTGAGAGGGATGATGGTTTGAATTGGCACTAAAATATCTATCTGTGTGAGTGGGTTTATGATAGACTGTGTGTCCAAGATGTCCCGACACCTTCCATATGATGAGCACTTCCAGAAATGGCAACTTTCCTTCCTTCTCGATAGTAATTCAGATGTTATTATGTAGGTTAAGTGCTGCAGAAATGCTTCTAAATTCTCTGCTCCATGTGACCTGATTGTAAAGATGTCATCAACACATCTAAACCATTGCCCTCCAAGTCAGAATGAAGAGTCGGACACAAGGTATTGGTATAACTAAGGGCCACTTTATTAAATATAATAATAAATGGCAAGGGCAACTAGAACTGCGGCCTGGTCAGGGCCAGGGGTCTCAACAGACTGCTCCCCTGCCATTAGCAGGCGAGAGACACAGCCCCCAGCCAGAGCTGTGTGTCACAGCTCCTGCCAGGCCAGCCCGGCAAGGAGGCAAGCCACAGAGGGCCCAACCACCAGACGCACATCTCAATGAAAGGCACCCTCTAGTCGAGGCTCAAGGACGGTCTGCATTCTCCCACCCAGGGTCATCAAACCCAAAGGCGGATCCTGCCAGACCCCTAAATCTCCAAAAGGGAGATGCTTTCTGGTCCTCCCCTAGCCGCATGGTACCATAAACCCAGTAAAACCTGCCACTACTAAGGCCAAGTCTCTACTTAGGCCTTAGCACCCACTGGGAGGCCCAAGGCCACCCATATCCCTTGCCGGAGATCTCTCAAGAAAAGCATGTTACCTTTTTCAGAGAGATGCACCCCATCCCCTCTGTAGAGGTCAGGAAATTTCATAGAAATATCCTGGTGAGGCAGATAGTGGCCCAACCCCCCTTCCAATGCCTTCCTAATTTCTTCGTTAGCTTTGTAATGAGCCTTCTCTATACCTGCAAGATCCCAAGCACTGCGCCAAACAAGGCGGGGAATCATGGCTGACCAAATTATAGTGGTTCTGGGCCATCTCTCCCTAATGTGCCAAAAATCCTCTCGGGCCTGCGAGACTAAAGCCTTGCTTTTTACTAGCCCAAGATCATTCCCTCCCAGGTGAATGATTAACACCTGAAGAGGAGGGTCCGAATTCCCATGGAATAACAATGGCAGCAGGCCAGGCCGCTGAAGACCCCAGTGCCCACGCCATTCGATAGTAACATATTGACTGAGTCCCAGCTGAGAGCCGACCAAAGTTCTCTGAGCCTGATGTGTGGCCCAAAACACATAGCTGGGTCCACAGATGAGAACTCGGCTCCTCTGGCCAGGAACAACAGCATCTAAAAAGAAAAAACAGTCAAACTAGAAACAAGAACCATAACATTTCAACTACAAACAAACAAAGCTAGGAACTGAGCAGAGGGCGAACATAAGATTTATAGGCTGATGATCACCAGCAGCCCAGGCTCTGAATGGAGGAGGAAGGATATCCCAGGGCAGCAGCCGTAGAGGCCGCCCCAATTCTAAACGAGTGGGTACCAAACCGCACCCCGGACAACCCCAGCTTAGCTAAAGCCCGGGAAGTCACAGCCCCAAACTGATGCTTTGTCAGTGGGCTGCCATTAAGGTGACGAAACAAAAACCCATAATTGGGCCCCTGAACTGCCAAATAAGCAGCCAAAGCAGAAACTGGGCACAATTCAAGCTCAGAGCATGTGCCTAGCTCCAACACGGTCTCTTTGCTGGTCAGTCTTACAGCGTCGAACGGTGATGACCGCCTTACCCTCAACTAACCTCAGGTCCCGTAGCAACAAAGCATTACCAGAAACATCATTTCTGGAGCCTGCCACTAACTCATTAACTCTAAGGGCCTCAAAACAGCCAACCAAGGAAACAGCATGGAACAGCGTGGACTCAAAATAAGATGCACACACTGTGCTCCAAACCCTCTTCAAGCCCTTAAGAATCAGAGGGGAAATAGGCTTCCTAGTATCGAGATTAGTCCCAGCCTCTCTGGCCCATCCCTCCAGCATCTTTCGAAGCTGAAAGTCTGCTGTTTCCTCCTTGTATCCCAATGCCTTGCTAGCAAAAGCCAGACCAGACAGGTGTCCCCTAATGGATCGCACGGCCCATCCCTTACCTTTTAGAGAAACACGGTAGTGGAGCAAGTGCTCCACCAGAAGGGGCCAAAAGATGCGATACCCTACCTCTGCCCTAAAGTCCTCAAACTGCCTCACAGCACATTTGTAAGACTTCCTGGTGCTAGGCACAATGGCAAGGCCTATCGCTCTGCAGGCCTCGACTCTCCAATCAGCCATAGCTCCTGGGGCATTGGCGCCGGCTCGCGATCGGCATCTGGGGCAGCTGACGAAACCTCTCCATCTGTTTACGAGAGAGAGCATCAGCCACCCCGTTGCTTACCCCAGGAACATGCTTGACGCATGCAATCATGCCAGCATATATAAAAAACCCAGGCAGCCAATTGGCCCAAGTCTGGTCCACTTCTTCAGTTTCTCTTTTTCTTTATCATCCAAATCCTTCTTATCTTTCTTCTCCAACTCTTGGAACAGGAGGGAGAAGATATTGACATACTTCTCCTTTAGGATCTTATCTTTTGTTGCAGGCAACAAATGATCACCCAAAGGTAATGCCACATCCCTGAAAGGTAAGGCCATAAAGGGGACTGCCTCATAGGGAGAAGGAAAGCCCCAAGCCCCCCCAAAAAGAACCTGCAAAACCCTGTTGCCCAACTACTGGCCAATTTCCCACAGTTCCAATAGGCACCAGCGCTGACCCTGATCCAGCAGCCTGATCCAGCATCCCCTGGAGATGGAACTGATCCTCTGTCTGAACCACCAAGACCCATGGCGCCTCCTGCGATGTTTCCAGCAGACCTGCCCTTGAGAATAGACAACATATCTGCCTGAAGTGCCATTTTAGAAACTTTTCCTGATCCTACACCTTGTGAGGGAGAAATACCAGACACTTGCTCCAGTGCCAACGTTCTTTGCATAATAGCTGCATTGACTTCTGACAGAGTTTTGATACGCGTAGGGAAGTGCCTCTGTTGAGTAGGTAGTAAAGTGCAACTCCAGAACACTGTGGTAAAGAAAACAAAACTCCAAGACAGCCGAGTAATCAGTTGTATTGGGTTAACACGTAAGAAGCAGTCTCAGGCAAGCCAATGGGTCATACACATTAAAGTCAGTCAGTCCAATATACAGTACCAATTCTTAGTCCAAGTAGAGAAGTCAGAAATCCAGTCCATACATCAAATTCAGTAGCTAAGCAATCCTTCAGAGTTTCAGTATGCAAGCAAGATGTTCCTCCTTCACACACAACGTCTGCTCCTTCTCTCTCTCCATCAGCATCATCAACCACACCCACACAGGGCTAGGCTTTTTACTAATATAGTACAGCCCACCAATCATAACACTGATTGTTTTCATTAGCTGCACCTGAGATTCTCGTGACTCCTGTATAGCTTAGTTACATAACAAATGATTCAGCAGTTTTTAGTTGTCTTAAAGCAACTTAACACTGACAACTTCATCCTCATCATCTATTTTATTTATTTACTTTAAATTTCTATCCTGCCCTCTCCGCAATAGGACTCAGGGCGGCTAACAACATTCATATTTACAAGTTAAAACGAATAAAACATAGTTACAATTTAAAACCATTTCGTGGTGCTGTACCACTGCAATATAAGCGAGTTCTTCTTTTCTGATGGTGATCACATAGTAACTCTATAATGATGTGGGGTGACAGTTCTCTCCTGGCTAGATATCAAAGGCCTGTTGGAACAATTCAGTCTTACAGGCTCTGCGGAAAGTAGAAAGCTCCCGCAGGGCCCTTATGGCATCCGGGAGAGCATTCCACAGTTCTGGTGCTGCCACCAAGAAGGCCCTAGCCCGTGTCAAATGCAACCTAACTTCCTTTGGTCCAGGGATGGACAGTAGATTTTTTGTCCCTGAACGCAGTGCTCTCTGGGGAACCTGTGGAGAAAGGCGGTCCTGCAGATAGGCCCCTGACCATAGAGGGCTTTAAAGGTCAATACCAACACTTTGAAATGGACTCGGAACACAATAGGTAGGCAGTGCAGCTCTTTCAGCACTGGCTGAAAGTGCTCCCATTGAGGGAGCCCTATTAATAGCTGTGCCACAGCGTTCTGCACTAGCTGTAGTTTCCAAGTCAGCGTCAAGGGTAGCCTCATGTAGAGAGCATTATAGTGACCTATTCTTGAGGTGACCATAGCATGGATCACCATTGCTAAGTCCAGAAAAGGGGCCAACCCACTGAAGATGAAAAAAGGCGGATCTAGTAGTGGCTGTTACCTGGGCCTCCATTGTAAGAGAGGGCTCCAGGAGCACACCTAAGCTCTTGACCTTAGGGGCCGGTATTAGTGGTACCCCGTCAAGAGCCAGCAGAGGGATCTTCCCCCCTGGACCACTCTGGCTCAGATAGAGAACCTCCGTCTTCATTATTTGAAGAAGATAATGGTGGTGGAGGCCTTTTTGGCAGGGCCTTAGGGGCCTTTGGCGCAGAATGCTTACCCTTGGACTTTCCCATCCCTTTCCTACCAGATTTTTTTTTTTTTGCAACGCCAAGGGTGAATAAAACTACACCAAATTAAACCAAAATGGCCCTTTGTTAAACAGCACCTAAGCACCTTTGTTAAACAGCACTCACTACTGACAAACAGCCCCGGGAAGCTGCTATTGCCTGTCCCTGTGAAGCTGCCTTATACTGAATCCGACCACAAAATTGCTTCCCTTTCACAGTTCCCTAAAATGGCCACTGTCCCTCAGAAGGGGAAGCAAATATGGCCACCGTCCCACAGAAGAAGGGGAAGCAAATATGGCTGCCTCTGCCCAGAACAGGCCCACCAAGCACAACCTGGGTAATCGAAAATCCAACCCCCTCCCCTAATAAAAAGAAAGGGGTTACCAGAAGTAAAAAATTGGATATGTGTGTGATCAAATACCCCCTTAATACCCTTGAACTCTGATCCTAAGCAGGGTGGGGGACTACCAGAAGGAAAAATCGGGCATGTGTGTGACCAAACACCCCCTCACCATCCTTGAACTGTAATCCTAAATGGGGTGGGATTGACAATCCACCCCCTTGTAGGGGGTGGGGGGGAATGATTACAACATCACTGGGGAAAAAAGGCAGGGGAGGTAAAACAAGCCATTAGATGAAGCTCCTCTCCCTCCTGCCGAAGCACGCCGCACACGCTGGAGGCAATAAACAAGCCCCGGTCTCCAGGCCAACGCCGCCACCCTCAACAGAACTGCACCTTATCAGTGATCCTGCCTTATCAGCGATCGGATCGCTGACAAGGGAAACTGACAAGGCCCGAGGAGGAAAGAACGAAAACGCTCTCCCTAGCCCTCCAATCACTCAGAACAACAAGAAAAGCACGGAGCGATAAAATAACGCTCCCGCTGTTCTCCTCAGTCCCCGGCACTGAAATTGACGCAGCAAAAAACAGGAGCCAGCAAAAAACATCTGGAGAGCTACCGTTGGCCACCCCCTGCATTATTCCGTTAAAAATAACTCAAAGTCAAGCAACAATGAAATAATTGAACGTCTTCATTTTTGACATGTAGGTGGGGCAGCTGAAGTGTGTCTTCTACCTGGACTTTGGTGAAAAGTTACTCTACATTGAACTGATCAATATATCTGAGTTAATAACCCTAATAGTCTTGAGAATCTCAATAAAATACTTCAAATTCTTAATGTAATGTTAAGTATTTCCCACCATAGGAGTAAATAATATAGCTAGATGTTGAGCTAGTTTGTATGTAGGAGAATCTACGGGCTTTCTCATGCTGGATTTTTGTAGACCTCTTGCTTCAAGTTTTGACAGTTTGGCTGTTTAATTATGAAAGAACTTCTTCTTTAAAATGAAGTCCTGAAAAGATGGAAAATCTTCCCCCAAGTGACCCAGTTCATGCTTGCTTCTCTGCTAGGAGTCAAGGCAAAAATGGATTGTTTTGAATGAAGGGCCACTTAATTTAAAATGTTTGGCCTTCTGAAATGTTACTGATTGGACTTGTCTGTTGCAGCTGGCAAGCACTTTCTGTATGATATATTACAAGTTTAAGTACATGACAAATAGCCATGGCTACAGAAGTTTACTTTTTAGCATACTTCTGTTTGTTTATTAAAGCAGTATCTGAGCATTACTGTCTTAATACTTAATACTGATGGAAGCCCTGCTGTTTAACAGATTGTATATATTTTGAGAATTAACATGCAGTCTTGACAGGAACGGAAGTGAACCGAACAGAATCTGAAGTCGTAGATGAGAACCATAATATGTCAAAATGTAACATTTGTGTTATAATTCAGACAGCTGGTGTCAGTACCTGTACTTTTTGGGTTAGCACAGATACCCCCAATTCTTGGACATCAAAATGGGCCTAAAGTTTAGCAGACATGTCATGTAGATTTCACTTCAGCTATACACTTATCTGTTGTACATCTGGAAAGCCACTGGGGTATGCCCAGTTTGCTGGGAAAGTTATAATGCGCCTCTCATGGAGAAACAATGGTCAGAATGCAAGCACGGTCCATCTGTATCTGGAACATGTCTAGAAATTTGTTTCATATAGTAGATTCTGCACTTGACTAATGCAAAGACTTACCCATCTGTGCCTGAAGCTGTGCTTCCCTATCTTTGTTTTATCTTTCCAACAACACTGTGAAGTAGGTTAAGCTGAGAGAAAGTGACTGTCCCAAGGTCATACCAACAACTTTCATGGCAGGATGGGGGATTTGAACCTAGGTCTCCTATACTCTTTTCCGATTCTCTAACCACCATACTACACCCATGCTCTCCTACTTGCAGTCTTCACAGAGCAGCCACAGAACATATGGCAGCAGTTTGTGCCCACCTGCTTATTCCCTATTATCTAGGAAGGACTCTGAGATTCTGTGGAAGGGGACAGAAGGGGAGTATGATATCTCTTGGCAAAAGTTCAATGCAGTACATATGAACATATGAAGCTGCCTTATACTGAATCAGACCTTTGGTCCATCAAAGTCAGTATTGTCTTCTCAGACTGGCAGCGGCTCTCCAGGGTCTCAAGCTGAGGTTTTTCACACCTATTTGCCTGGACCCTTTTTTGGAGATGCCAGGGATTGAACCTGGGACCTTCTGCTTCCCAAGCAGATGCTCTACCACTGAGCCACCGTCCCTCCCCTACAGGAGAACTGAATGTGCCCTTTGCCCTGTTTCATTTGTGAGCTGACAATGCAGTTGGTATGTGCTACTCTTCGCTACTACCAGCTGTAATACATTGGGACCCATGTCTCTGATCATATTGCTAGAGATGCTGAAAAATCTGTCAGCAATTCTAGGGCTACCCATTCTGTTTTTTCTCTGTTGTTATGACTGGGAGGGGACCAGAATACAATATATAATAGTGTGTTTGTATACACATTTGCAGACAGCTAAATATCCCATTATCAGTCACAATACATTTTAATCAGTTCTGACACTATTCTTCTTCAGTTTATCCCCTGCTTTCCACATGCATTTTTGTGCCTTTAGTTTTTGCTTCAGTTTTTTTGCAGGCACCCCCCCCCCCATTTTTTCCAGTTCTATTGAAACTACTTTTATCTCATTCCTTTTCTGGAAGCTGATTTGGAGTCACTTATTTTCTCATGCATAATGTTTCTGATGGTTTTCTTTGTCCCACCCACCACCAGCTTGCTTTCTGATGATTGGACTGTCACCATCAGCAAACCACTCCATCTCCCCTGACTTGAAGATAAGGTTTTTTTCCAAAAAAAATGGTATTGATATTTTAGTGCTTTAAAAAAAAAAACCTCACAAACCATGGGGATGTGGTGACACTACCAATTATGCTAAGCATGCTTTCTTGAAAATCCTGATGTTTTAAGGCCTGTGTGGAAGAAAATAAACTGACTCCATAACTGCAAAAATGCAGAGGGATGACACGTGGAAGGACCATGCACCAACTGATTTCAGCGCTTGTGGATCAACTGCCAAGAAAATCAGGAGCAAGTTGGGCATATGGAAAAGCCTAATATTTTGGAGCGTTTTCCCACCCCCCCAAATCTCCAGCACTGAATATATTCAGTATAAATTGTGAAACCATATGGCCCATTTTCTGCCAAAAGAAAATGGGCAACATATTAAGATTTGGTTTCAAGACTTGTGTAGTTGTGCTCAGGAGTTTCCAAATATCTGTTGGGTTTTGGACCATTTTCTTTGGGTAGTAATGCTGCCTTATTCATTTTCAAAGGTGGTTTGCCTTATAGCATGGAAGAAGGAAGAGATCTCTTGTATGCATAGTACTAGTAATATGGCTTTTTGTTTTTGGATCCAGGCAAGAAAAGCATCACCGCCTGCCAGAGAATTGTTGTGCATGAAATTAAACTTTGATATCAGTGAGAGCAGGCCTTGAATTCAGCAGGAGTTCACAGGAGCACAGCTCCTGAACCTTTCTGATGGTTCCCCCTCCTCACCCCACACCTTGTTCATTTTATAGTAGGTACAGCTGCATAACAATCCCTGGATTAGGGGAGCAGGCAGCCATCCAGCCACCAGGAGCTTTGCTACACCCCGAGCAGCCCTCATTAACCCCTGGAGAAGCCCACGCCACCCCTTTCTCCACTTATGTGATTTTGGGGAGTGGGTGGCTTGCTGCCCTTTTGACAGTGGCCGGCCAAGGAGAGCCCCAGGTGAGCGAGGCCTGCTTGGGCTGGCTAGAGATCTAGCCAGCCCAAGCAGGCCTCACTCACCTGGGGCTTTCCTTTCTTGTGTGGGGTTGCTTTTGGCTGGTGGGGGGGCGGAATATGTTTATAAATTATGCTAATGAGCCCCACCACCTGTTTTTCTACAAAACAACCCCTGAGTGAGAGAGAGGGTATTACATGTTGCTGTCTGACTGTAAACTGGAAATGTGGCCATGAGAATGCAGATTTTGGTCATGTGTTCTCATCGTGCATATTAACAAGGTATAGATTGCCAAGTGATCCAGAATGTTTATTACTGGGCTTTTGCTAGAAGATGTTCAGAAAAAAACACAAATGAACAGTTCTTGATTTTCTGACTGCAGCACAAAATTGGGGTGGGGGTGTGTGGAGACTTCAAATATTTAATCTTGTATAATTAAAGTCTGGGAAATTGTGAGGATTATCCACGCTAACAGAATTTGTTAAACTAAAAGATGAAAGGGCCAATCAGGTCTATTTTTCAGAAAGCTGGAAGCCCCTTTTTTATTTTGGGAATAAGAAATTACATTTAAATTTTGATATATTAATTATGCAAGTTTCTTATGGTCATAAAGTGTCTAATGGAATCCAGCCTATAAGATATTTGGGTGAGCAGGCAGTTTTAATTTCTGGGACTTCTAGTTAAGATTGCATTGATTAATTTCTTTTAAAGACTAAATTAACTGTTTAGTAATTATGACCGCTCTAGGTTGGGAAATATCTGGAGATTTTGGGGGTGGAGCCTAGGGAGGGTGGAGTTTGGGGAGGGGAGGTACTTCAGGAAGGTATAATGGCATAGAATTCATACTCGAAAGCAGCCATTTTCTCCAGGGAAACTGATCTCTGTTGTCTGGAGGTCATTTGTAATCGCAGGAGATCTCCATGCCCCATCTGAAGGTTGGCAACCCTGACTATTATGGAAGTTTATAGTTTGCTTATTTCACTGATTTTGATTATACATTTGTTAGTCTGTTTGTTTTATTGAATATATAAAAGAATATGTTTTAAAAGTTGCCACTGGAATCAATGGCACTTAATTTTGCCTGGATCATGCTTGTGATTTTTTTTTAAAAGTTGTTGTTAGAAATGCATGCATAAGTTTATTTGTTTTATTTTATTAAATTTATATCCCACCCTCCCTGCAATGGGCTCAGGGCAGGATAAATATTAAACACAAACAGTTTGCAATACACAATAAAAATTCAATAAAACAAGGATCTAATCAATAAAAATAATACAACAGGATACAGAATTGTAATATTAGTATAAAAATAACTGTAGCAAGTGGTTAAAAGATAAATTCGCAACAGAAGAATGCAATATGACAGCTTCAATTGGCAGTGAAAAGGTACAATAAAAATTCACATCAAGGGTCAGAATTTAAGAAGCAGATAGCGTAATGTCTAAATGCCAGTCAACCGGATATCCTGGGCAAATGGCCAAATTTTCAGTATTAAGTATTGGATGTTAATGAAAAAATATCACAACATATTTTATTGAATTGCTATTTCAGGATGCCATTTTTATACATGAGTGTTAAAAACTGTCTGCATTTTCCAAAGATTAAAACAGAGTGTTTTTTAATATCTCTGGTTTCTGGACTCCAAAAGCACTATAAAAGTTTTGGATTTATGAAATCCAGTTCTTGGGTGTCTGATATAGGCCCCATCAAGAATATTTTGCTGTTCTGGAGAATAAAATGAATTCCTTTGTAGACTAATTATAATTGTATAATAGCTTTAATTCTAATATTGTAAAAGCCTTCACCCCCAAATTTTCTTCACCTAAAGTGAAAACTCATGGAGATTATGTAATACTTACTTTGTCAATAATGCTGTTGATATCCTAAATAAAAACACAGCTGAGCAAAAATAGATATTTTAGTTTTCATTTGTTTTAATTTCCTTTTTTCAGTTGAAAGATGTATGAGTGTAATGCAGTCTGGGACTCAGATGGTTAAACTGAAGAACGGAGCCAAAGGCCTTGTGCGTCTTTTCTACCTTGATGAACACAGGACTTGCATCAGATGGAGGCCATCTAGAAAGAGTGAAAAAGCAAAAAGTAGGTTCTATCTTTTTGTTCATGCCTGTTTGGATTCTGTGTTGTATTGCCCGCAACTGCCTTCCCCCTTTCCAGCCTTAACTTTGGTTAGGATTTTAAGACGTGTTGGTCCATGGTTCATATTATGTTAAATCCTATTTGTTGGACTCTCATATCTTTATCCTGCCGTTTCTTCAAGGAGATCAGAGTGGTCCTCATGGTTCTTTCCAACAGGTTAGGTTCAGCTGAGAGAGAATGAATGGAACCAGATTAACCAAATGAGTTTCTTGGTAGAGTGGGGATTTGAATTTGGGATCCCCAGATCCTTCTTCATCACTCTGCTCACTGTACCACAGATGATAAACAAGTGTAAGAGTGCTCATGGATGTGGATCTTTACTGCATTCTCCCTTCCTTCCTTGAGAGCCAGTTTGGTGCAGTGGTTAAGAGCACAGACTCTAATCTCGGAGAACCAGGTATGATACTCCACTCCTCCACTTGCAGTTGCTGGTGTGACCTTGGGTCAGTCACAACTTTTCTCAGAGCTGTTCTCTAAGAACAGTCCTTGGAAGAGCTCTCTCAGCCCCACCTACCTCACAGGATGTCTGTTGTGGAGATGGGAAGGAAAAGGAGATTGTAAGCCACTCTGAGACTGTGAGTGAAGGACAAGATGTAAATCCAACCTCTTCCTCCTCCTCCTCCCCTCTCCCCCTTCAAATGCTGTTGGTGGAGGTTGTAGCGCCAGAAGGACAAACACCCACATAGCCTGGGAGGCTGCATTGAGGACAGGTAAGTTGAAAAAATCTCCTACAATCTTCCTTTTCTGTTGATAGGAGAAAAAGGAATGGGTGATTTTGCCAGGTTTTCTAGGAATGAGAGCAGGTACTCCACACTTCAAGGAGCAGGGGACAGAACTGGCTTCCTTCACCTTAACTCTTCCAGTTGCCACTGGTTGCTATCACCTTTCTCAGAAAAAAAAAAACGCACTGGCAGGGTTGCTGAGAACCAGTAGCTCAAACCTAATTTAGGTGAATGCATAGCATCAAAGAGGTACAGTCCTAATTGCAGTCCTCATAATTGCCTCAGGTATAAAAGTGAACTCTTTTTCCAGATTTCAGCACAGAGATGCTGAGATGCCACTCTACATCTGTGGGCAGTAATAGCCAGTAGTAATTACCAACCAATTGAGAGAAGTTCAGATTTTATGTGACTCCGCTCCTTTTCTATTTCTGTGGGCAGTTCTAAAAGCTTTTCCAGGCTCTTTTCCTCCTCCCCTGTTCTTCTTAACTAATTTTTTTTTGCTGTCTCCATTGTGAAGTGTCTTCCAACTGAGGAGTGAGTTTGTTACTGGAGCTTGTGTCAGGGTTTCTGGAATTGTTGACCTATAGCATCAGCAGCTCTCTGAGTCCTGACCTTGTAGTCCACGTACAGTTAATAGAAAACTATTTGTATTTTAAAGTGTAGCTGGTAAAGGTCTGAGAGCATTGTTCTGAGGATGACAGAGCACAGAAACCTCCAGAGGGCATGTGAGGTTTACCATATGCACACTAAAGCATGTACTGATGAGGGAACCATAGTGCTAGAGTATTCTTGATGAACTCAGAAATGAATGAGTTACAATTTAAAGAGGAGGGGGAATTGGCTTGGAAAGCAAGGACCCCTCCTCTCCCTGACTCTGAGTTTCTTCATTTTTCTGGGTTCTGCTTTCTCTTTTGCAGTTGTAATTGATTCCATTTACAAAGTCACCGAAGGCCGGCAGTCAGAAATATTCCACCGACATGCTGAAGGCAACTTTGATCCAAGCTGCTGCTTTACCATTTATCACGGGAACCATATGGAGTCTCTAGATCTGATCACCTCTAACCCAGAGGAAGCTCGGACCTGGATCACTGGACTGAAATACCTGATGGCTGGGATAAGTGATGAAGACTCTCTTGCAAAAAGACAGAGGACTCATGATCAATATCCTTTTGAGGTTCTGTTCCGGCCTTCAGGTTGCTGGCTTTCTTTGTTCAGGCACTGAGGCATTTCTTGAGGTACAGTGTCTGCTCTGTTTCATGTATAACATACAGACTTTTTTTGTACCTTCAAATATGTCTTTTCATTTGCTGGTTGAGTAATGCCCTCTCATGTCATCATGTAACATTTTTTTTAGTTTTTACTCCCGACAAAGCCTACCATATTGATTGCTCATTTACTTTTTTGTTAATCCCGCAAAAACTCAGAAATAGCTTTTAAATCAAAGCTTGGAGTTGTGATGAGTGGTCAGGATTTCCTGACAATTGTCACCTTAATAAGAGTGTGGTATTGTGGCCATCCATTAGACCAATGTTATTTGGATGTTATTTTTCATTGTCAGAAATAAGGATGGTGTGTGGGGTGATCTACATTAGGATTGCCTGTCATAAAATGTCTTGGGTTGTGACAAGAATCTATCTGAGTCAACTGAACCTTTGAACAAAGGAGCAAATAGAAGCCAGATCTGAGTTAACTGGATTACAGGCAAACTAATAAAAACCAACTAGAAAAAAACCCAAGGAAGGACCAAGGAAAGGACCATTTTTGCCTCTTATAAGCTAGGAAACAAACATGGTAAAACATATTCCAAAACTGGAGATTAAGTAAAACACTTTACAAAGAGAGACATTTGGCTCCACCAGAATGTTTCCATGGACAGAACGAAGGGTGGAATTCTAGCTGGAGCTCCTTTACATATTAGGCCACACACTCCTGATGTAGCCAATCCTCCAAGAGCTTACAAGGCTCTCTACATCAGGGGTGTGTGACCTAATATGCAAAGAAGCTCCTGTTAGAATTCCACCCCTGGACAGAACTATTTCTTCCCCTCTCCCTTTGGTGGAGGGGAAGAAATGCCCCTTGACGTCCAGAAAGCTTTTGATAAAGTTCCTCATCAAAGGCTCCTTAGTAAGCTTGAGAGTCATGGAGTAAAAGGACAGGTCCACTTGTGGATCAAAAACTGGCTAATTAATAGGAAGCAGAGAGTGAGTATAAATGGGCAGTCTTTGCAGTGGAGGATGGTAAGCAGTGGGGTGCCGCAGGGCTCAGTTCTGGGTCCCTTGCTCTTTAACTTGTTCATAAATGATTTGGAGTTGGGAGTAAGCAGTGAAGTGGCCAAGTTTGTAGATGACACTAAATTGTTCAGGGTGGTGAGAACCAGAGAGGATTGTGAGGCACTCCAAAGGGATATGTTGAGGCTGGGTGAGTGGATGTCAACGTGGCAGATGAGGTTCAATGTGGCCAAGTGCAAAGTAATGCACATTGGGACCAAGAATCCCAGCTACAAATACAAGTTGATGGGGTGTGAACTGGCAGAGACTGACCAAGAGAGAGATCTTGGGGTTGTGGTAGATAACTCACTGAAAATGTCAAAACAGTGTGTGATTGCAATAAAAAAGGCCAGTGCCATGCTGGGAATTATTAGGAAGGGAACTGAAAACAAATCAGCCAGTATCATAATGCCCCTGTATAAATCGATGGTGCGGTCTCATTTGGAATACTGTGTATAATTCTGGTCACCGCACCTCAAAAAGGATATTATAGCATTGGAAAAAGTGCAGAAAAGGGCAACTAAAATGATTAAAGGTTTGGAACACTTTCGCTCTTTAGCTTGGAGAAACGTCGACTGCAGGGTGACATGATAGAGGTTTACAAGATTATGCATGGGATGGAGAAAGTAGAGAAAGAAGTCCTTTTCTCCCTTTCTCACAATACAAGAACTCGTGGGCATTCAATGAAATTGCTGAGCAGTCAGGTTAAAACGGATAGAAGGAAGTACTTCTTCACCCAAAGGGTGATTAACATGTGGAATTCACTGCCACAGGAGGTGGCGGCGGCTACAAGCATAGCCAGCTTCAAGAGGGGGTTAGATAAAAATATGGAGCAGAGGTCCATCAGTGGCTATTAGCCACAGTGTGTGTGTATATATATATTTGGCCACTGTGTGACACAGAGTGTTGGACTTGATGGGCCATTGGCCTGATCCAACATGGCTTTTCTTATGTTCTTAAATTCTGCTCCTGGGGGGACACAGAAAGAGCACTGAGGAATTTGGTCTACAGCAGAAGGGAGAAGGTGAAAAAGTCACACTCCATAGGGGAAAATTGTTCTAGTTGTGCTGTGGTACATCCCAGCCGTAATTTAGTTTAAGGTTTTCTGACATGGGAGAACCAGTTACCCAGACCCAGATTTAGTTGCCTGGGAAGGGGGTGGGAGAGGGATTGAGAAAGCGTGGACCTTGCTTTGTGCATAATTCTGGTTTCCATACTTCAGCTTCAACTGTCAGAAGGCAGAGAAACACTTACCAACCTTTTGAGGCAAATTACAAGCTCCATAAACTCCTTCTGCACTTTCTATATTTATCCCTGACTTTTGGAGAGGCTGCGCGTGGCTGCCATGCATTTGTTTGTACTGAAATGTTCCTTCAAGCCTTGTTTGCGTTATCAGTTCTGGCAGATGGGAGGCCGGAGGGTGAAAGGGCCCCTGTAACAGTTCCAGTTGGAGTGAGAGCATAACAGAAGCCACCAGGGGACAGGGATTCACAAAGAGGGATTTATCTGCTAGACGGTTGAAGTCTGAAAAGAAAAGAGAACCAATGGGACAGAGATTCAGTGCAATTAAACGGTCAACAAGAAGAGGAAAACGTGAAAGTGGGAAAACTGCAGGGCTAGAGAAGGGAGAAAGAAGGAGCAGTTAAAACCACCAAGGAGATTAGTTGTCTCTGTGAGGCAAGGTTAAAGATGACTGGATTTTTAGTGGCAAGAGAAAGATGACAAACAAGAATACACAATAAACATTCTGAAATAGTATTGAAAAGAAGGAAGGGGGCTGTGGCTCAGTGACAGAGCATCTGCTTGTCACACAGAAGGTCCTAGGTTCAATATGGCAGGATTTCCAGTAAAGATTGGGTTCTGTGTGATGCGAAAGATCTTGTCCTGAGAGATCACGGAGAGCTGGCTGCCTCCAGTACTGGCAATGCTGGACCAAGGGTCTGATTCAGTAAAGGGCAGCTTCATGTGTGTGTGTTGAGACTGGGATTTTTCTCTCATGTATTGCTAGAATTTTTCAGGGGCTCAGGTGTCACCTAAAGAAGCTCCTCGTATGGGGATTCAGGCCATACGAAAGTGAGCATTTCTTCAGACAGCCCATCATTAACTTACATAATTCACTAGCTGATCACATGCCCACAGCCAGTAGTTTAAATGATTTTTAGAAAAAGGATATGATGCATTTGAACAAGGTTTTAGTGAACATTGGCTAAAATGGAGCCCTTTTTGTTAGAAGTGGCATACATCTGATTTCTGGATGCTGGGATCAAATGGCAGGGTTTGTGTGTCTAGTTAAAGTTGACAACTGAATGCTGGTCTAGCCAGACCCTTGGCATGCTGTAGCAAGATGGCTGAATTGACATAGTTGAAGAGGCCTTATGTGTAAAACATAGAGTTGCTAATGGTACATTAATTATTACTGTTATATCATTCCAAGTTCATTTTATACCAGGGTTTAGGAATTTCCAGGCACTTTCTTTTCAAAAATGGCTTGCCACAAGGGTGGAGTGAATTTAAAAAGGCTAATGCATGGTCCAGACCAGATTTTCTCTGTAATAGTCTGCAATGACCTATGAATGGTGAGGGATTCAATAAGGCTGAATTATCATTTCCCATTGTTTAGAGCAAGATTTTTGCTGCCTCAAACACTCAAGCTCAATTCTGCTGGCAGAAGGGTCAGCAGAACATGACCTTTTGATCAAACTCAGTGTAAATTTCATAAAAACCCTAGAAATGCCCCCTTCCCCCCACCTTGTTTTACATTTGTAAAGCAAGAAGAAATAATTGTAAGGAACCTCAATCAGGATTCTGAAGAGGTGGCCTAGAAATATTATAAATAAATATATAACACCGTCTTTGAGAAAATGCATCACATGTTGAAAGCTCGCACACATTAAAAACTTTTTCCTTAAGTTTTGTGCACTTGGGTGAAGCAGACCTTTGAGGAAGCAGACAAGAATGGTGACGGTTTGCTAAATATCGAAGAGATCCATCAGTTGATGCATAAGCTGAACGTCAGCCTACCCCGGCGAAAAGTAAGACAAATGTTTCAGGTGAGCTTCTGTTCTTTCCCTGTTTGTCAGACAGTTGAAATAGGAACCTGAAGTTACCAGCCACAGTTAATGAATAGACATGTCCCTATATGTAATTGTGTTTCTGGACAGGCAGGCAAGAAGAGCAGGCTAATCATGCCATATCATGTTAGTGTTTGGCTCTGACTGGACTTTTAACATCTGGCAGTGTCCCTCCCACAAGGAATTATAACATTTAATGAGATCTTGGTATGTTTGGTAATGAAGCCAGGGCTTACTCATAAGCAGACCCAGTTCCCTTTGGGGCATTGCTTGCATTTTGTTATGCCTCTTTCACCATTTGTTTCACTGAAAGTAATTGGGCTCCTTCTGTCATTGTGGAATCAGAAGCCAGCAGCTTTCCAGTAATATGGCCAGCACAGATTAGGATTTCCTGAAGAAATTCCAAAACTCCTTAATGCGTTTTTAAAGCTAACTGTTTTCCTTCAGAAGTAGCTTTTAAAAATAAGACACATTTTCTTTTAGAAAGGATTTCCTTGCCTGAGTATTCCTCCCCCCTCCAAATCCTGGAGTTGTCACTTCATTCAAGCCACTGACATCTGCATGCCCCCTGCCCTGTTTCCTTGCGTTGACAGCTTAGGGTGTATGGGGAGTTGCAGGCTGTACATGGGTGACATGGTCTGCATGAGTGGAAAACTATAGCTTATTTGTGTGTATCCTTCAACCTACAGTGTATGTGTGTATGCCTATATAGTTGTGCTGCTGTGCATCCTGTTTATTTCTAAAATCCTCAGCTAGACATACCAGAAACTTCCTTGCAGACTTATTCATAACAGATGAGTTGAAGTTTTTGGACATCTGCAAAACATTGCTGGTGCACAGCCTCTTTCCTGCTTTGCTAGGGTTTGTTTGGCTCTTTCTTTGAGTATATATTTAACTTTGTAATGTAGCAAGAGAGCCACATCATCTTGGGTGTAATGGTGATGCTAATAATGGTGCAAGGCATATTTCAGAAGACTCACAGGGATAAAGTATGTTCTTGTTAACAAGCACTACAAGCATTTGCATAGCCAGAGGCATCTGTTTCTCTATTCTGGCAAACTGGAGCTGCTTCCCGCACCCCTGATGCTTGCCAACTAATCCTTGGGTTTTCAGTACTATAAAACCTCTTGGAGATAAGTTGGAACCAAATAACAATGTTGTCTCTTTATGCTCTTGACAGCCTACAGCTTAGGACACTTTTCTGCTTGGCTCCAATAAAATACCAGGCTCTGTGTTCTTTAAAGAGGAATGCTTCTGCAGAATTCTGAAAGCAGTTTTTTTCACATAGTGATGTTATTATCAGTGCATTCACACTTACTCCATCACCAGTCTAGAAATGGGTAAAGGCTTCTTCCCAAATAATTCCTTTACTGGCGTAGTTATTGTGCCACCAAACAATGTCCAAACCTAGAAGATGCAATTGTTGAGTAATATAATAAATACAGCATTGGTGAGATCACTGCTTGCAAGATGTGGTGGCATCCACAAGCAGAGCCAGCTTTAAGAGGGGACTGGATAAACATACAATGCAGAGGTCCATCTGTGGCTATTAGCCACATAGCATAGATGGGTTGCTGTGTCCAGGCAGTGATGTTCTCTATTCTTGGTGCTTGGGGGACAATAGCATCAGGGCTTCTGGAGTTCTGGCCCCACTGGTGAAGCTCCTGATGGCACCTGGGTTTTGGCCACTGAGTGACACAGAGTGCTGGACTGGGTGAGCCTCTGTCCTAACATGACTTCTCTTACATTCTTATGAAAATGCTTCAGCAATGGAGTGTATTTTGTAGGATCTGGTAATAAAGTCAGAGGTGAATTCAAAACCCTCAAACCCCTTGCTAGAAAGAGTCAAAAGTATTACTGTTAGAAAGTAGTTCCAGAAGGGCAGTCATTGGTCTGTAGTAGAAAGTCAATTGGTAGACCTGGCCTCCACTTCCCCATTCATGTCTGCTAACACCTTAAAGATTGATCTCATTTTTTCAGAGTGTAAGTTTTCTAGAGTAAAAGCTCTGGTGAGGGAAACTTTGACTCTCAAAAGCTGATATCTGAAGAATTTTGTTGGTGCTACTGGACTAAAATCTAGCACTTCTATAAGGATACTTTTTCCTCTTTGGTAACTTCAGAGGGTAGCCATGTTGGTCCACAGCAGAAGATCTGGATTCAAGTTCTGTTCTCTCGGCTTGGCTTCGCGAACGAAGATTTAAGAAGGGTGCAATAGTCCACGTCTGCTGCAGGCTCGCTGGTGGCTGACAAGACCAATGCGGGACAGGCAGGTCCGGCCACAGTGGCTGCAGGGAAAAGTCTGATTTAGGGTTGGTGCTGTAGCAGTGCGATTCTTCCTCAATCTCCTTTTGTCCTCAAGACCAGCTATGCGTGCGTTCTCAAAAGAAGAAACAGCCTGGTGGATGGTGTGCCTCCATGCTTTGCGATCTGAGGCTAGGTCAGACCACTGGTGATGGTTGATGCGACAGGTGCCAAGGGATTTCTTCAAGGAGTCCTTGTACCTCTTCTTTGGTGCCCCTCTATTTCGATGGCCGGTGGAGAGTTCGCCATACAGGGCAATCTTGGGAAGGCAAGTTCTGTAGCACCATAAGAGACCACAAAAATCTTGGGGTATAACCTTTTGTCAAAAGAGCTTTGACTCTTGAAAGCTTATACCCTGAAAATCTTGTTCGTCTCTGAGGTTCTGTGGGACTTGTATTTATCTGTTTCTCTCTTCATGGGGCTTGTGTTCAGCTCCTCAGCCCTCAGTAGGGAAAGCAGACTTGCTCTCAGTTACTGTGGGAACCTTCATATATAAAAGAGAATGTATTTTGGAAGAACTGCTGTGAAATGTTTGTAAATCCCAAGCAAATCCTCTTAAGCAGATGCTCAAAGCTTTCTTTTTTTAAAAGCAAACCCCATAATATCATACCATAAGTACTCTTTCTTCCCTGAGGACTGCCTCAAACAGCAGTCAAGAATGAATTCAGTGTTGAAATTTTGTCTGCAATAAGTCCTGCTGTTGTGGTGGTCCGGAACACTTTGGCAACAGGAGTGAAATGGTTGCAGCTGCTTTTTTATGTTGATTGAAGATTCAGGCATGTAGCGTTATGCTGATTTCTTATCATGAGCCAATTAGACCTTGAATGATATAACTGGGAGGGAATCGGATGCTGTTTACAGAGCTAAGAAACCTCCGCAGTGAAGCCACGGCATGACTTCCCATTGAAATCAGTAGATCGCGGCATGACACCTCTGTCAGTGTAGCTCCTTATGCTGGCCTCCTCCTGTGCTTAAGTTCTTTGGAGTAGGGGAGAAGCATGTGGCTTTGAGACTGCACCATTATACACATTTAATTGGAAGTACATCACATTCTGTGAGATTTACTTTTGCATATAAGTGCTTGGGGTCATGTTGTAGGTCAGTGTTTTTTTTAAAAAACTTCAGCAGCTGTAACCCCATTTTGATTTGAATTTTTTCATGGACCCTCAAGCTTTCCCCTTCTCTTTTGGTAGTGTATGCCATGCCCAGGACAGTCACTTTTCCCTGGGTGTGAGGTAAACCATGCATGCCCTGTCAAGGCTTCTAGTCAGAATGATATCAGCTGCACTTTCTCTTCCAAAAAGAAATTTTAAGTAAAATCCCTACAAGGCCAGGGATTGGTTTTAAAACAATTTTATTGATAACATATGGTTACAATGTCTAATTATATCTTTACTATCTCTAACCCATATGATATTTTCAATCCCCCCTCCCTCCGTTACTAGACTCCTGCCAAGGTTGTATACTTAAGTTCAATTATAAAGGTACCCTTAACCAATCCAACAAGGCCAGGGATTGGGAGGGGGTATAGCTAATTCCGCAATTTAGAAGGCCCTGACCCAAGGTCTGGTCAGTTTTACTCCTCTGTCGGAAGGGACTTTGTGACAGAAATATTAAGAAACTTCCTTATTGCTTAATAACTTCTAGGTAGAGGCCAGTTGGACAAGGGTGAAAGGGGCATAGGATATCTTTCAGAGGTGTCCATAGAAATAGAGAAAGACCAGTACTGTATAAAACCTGCAGTACTCTCTCACACACACACTCCACCCACTTCATATTTATCTCTATGATAAAATTCTTCTTTGTTGGGAAATGATTTTTTTAAGTTCAGTTTTATACCTGAAAGAGTTAATGTCTGTATAGGACTAGTGTCTCCTTGGTATCACAGACCCTCTTGGAGCTATTCGTTCTCAGTACAGCAGTCAGTCAGGGCCAAACTAGATGTGATGGTGTCCTTGTTGCTGCCAGGAAGATGCTGTAGCAATTTTAAAGTGACTTAAGACTGCTGCAGCGGTCTTGTTTAAACCACTGTGCCTTATTAGGTGCTGAAACAGCCCTAGGGGAGGTTGCAGCAGTTTTAAGTCACTTTAAAATGAACATTGTTCTCATGGACCTTACAAACCAGGAGGCTGGCAACTTCTTCAGTATGTCTTATTTATTTATTTATTTATTTATTTATTTATCTGAGATTTATATTTATATCTCAGATTTATATCTGAGATTTATATTTTGCAAATACTGTGAGCATGGATGCATGTTGTATAACCAAATATTATTCCCTGTTGAATATTTGGAAGGCTGTTTCCGCCCACATTTCTCAGCCCACCAGTTGTCCAGCCCTAGAGAAAGGAGGCTTTCTTGGTGATGGCACCTTGTCTTTGGAATGCACTCCGCCTTGGTTTTTCGATGAGGTGACATTTTGAAGCATTCATCTTATGATGCTAGGCCAGCTGCAGTTAGGGAAGCTTCATTAAGGTTGGCACAATCTCTGAACTGGTTTGTAATTGGCTGGCACACCAGAATCCGAAGGTGGTCTGCAAATTTTGGTACCCTCTGTTAGTGATTTGACTTGACCAATTAAAGTTACATCCATCATTTTGCCAACAAGAGCTTGGAGCGAGTTCAGGAAGCTGAGAGGATGGAAGATGAAAGCAGATCAGTGACATTAAATCATGGCATGTGTTGGTTGTGGATTCAGGAGCTCAAGCCATTTAATTGGTGCAAATTATGGCTTTGTAAGAATGTTTCAACTGGAGGCTGTCCATCAGTATTGTTTCCTATAGTGAATATTTTGTCCTGCTACTTTATTCCCATTCACCCAGCATAGACATTTGGTTATGCTTGTTCCTCAGGAGGCTGACACAGATGAGAACCAAGGAACTTTAACCTTTGAAGAATTTTCCGTGTTTTACAAGATGATGTCATTAAGACGTGACCTCTACTTGCTGCTTCTGAGCTACAGTGATAAGAAAGATCACCTCACCATCGAGGAATTTGCTCAGTTTCTGAGAGTAGAACAAAAGGTAGGAAAATTAAATACAGGAAATGGTTTTGTTCTAATGCACAGTATAAAAGGCTTCTTCTGGCTTCAGACTTTGTTTTCTGCTTTATGGGTTTTCAGGTTCTCACTAATTTTCTGCTGACACACTTTTAACAATAGTATCAATATACTTTTTTCAAAGGGAGAAAACAGAATCTTTAGCAGACTTCATACTTGTATCTAGCAACCTGAGTGTCTTTAGACCCTTATATTACTTTGATTTTAAAAGGGTTCCTAGCCATTCAAAGCAGAACAGCAGGTGACGCAATCTGTCTTCAGCGTATAGCTATCTCGTACTTATAGGAGTCAAACGCTCCTGATTCTATTTTGTCACTGTTGACTTCATCCTGTTGCCATTTTAGATGCTCATGTCTGAGTGCCTGCAGACCCTTTTTCTAAAACTGAAGCACAGGCAGCCAGCTATTGGCCTTCCACAGGGATGAATCGCCCAGACTGAAGGAATGCAGTAGATCTTGGAGGCTTTAAAGCAGACAGTGGCAGAGGATTAGCTGTGAAGGGGGGCGGTCACCTGATTCCCAGGGCCAGGATGATTCTGTGCTGTGTCTCTCAAACCACTTGCATTTCTTTCTCAAGCAGTGGACCTGGTGGGACAGGAAGTAAAAATCTAGTAGCTTGCTACTTGACATGTGATTGGAAGAAATGTTCTTTCTGCATTTTAGCAGCTACATTAATCACAAGTGTCAGAGGAGGAGAAGAGATGGACTTACAGTAACAAAAGGGGAAAACACCAGTCTGAAATTTTTTTTTGCATTTTCACTGTCTAAATCAGGCCGTTTTTTGTAACAAAGAGAGAGGAAATTTGTGACTGTGAAAAGTTCACTAAGTGCTTCACAACTATGCCTCAGGGCCACAGGCTATATACGCGTTGCCCACACCTGTTATAAATAATTGGTATTTTGTTTCACACTCATTCCAGTTTCAGCTTGTCATCTGTTGTTCATTACCAGTCTATTTGTCAGCGGTCAGCTGCACAGGCACTCTGTCCGACAGAATCACAGTGCTGTAGGTGTTTTTTGAGTGTACTCATGTGAGACAGGTTTTTTTTTTTTTGTATCCATTACTTCACCCTGGATCAGTGGCTTTGGAAACACCTGCTATCCATTCATGGAACAGCATGCATGCTCAGCATTGTGACCTCCTTCTTAGAGACAAAAATGGGTTCGAGGGGAATGGGGTAGCTCACTAGACCTTGAAGTTCTGCCAATGAGTAACAGAAGATGTATGAGAAGTACAAAAGAGGGACAAAGCAGGCTCTTTAGTAATAAGAAGTCACTGGAGCTTGAAGGCTGACACCACCAACATGTTAGTCCAGGGAAGGTTGTAAGGCAGGATGGGCAGAAGCCTCCTGGCTGGCAGCAGTCACAAAATTGTGATTTAGGATTAGAATCAGGAGATGGAGCCTGGCAAAAACAGTCCATTCATTTAGCAGTGTTCTAGCTGTTGTTTGTTTGCTTAGATTTCTCCCCCCATGGGGACTAAAAAAACAGAAGCATATAATTTAAATAAACAAATACCAAAGAGTTCAGTACACCACATTTTGGGCCGAACCTGGAGCCATTGAGCTGACTAACTCAGGGCCATGGTCTAAATGCTAAGGACCAAAGTCACTTGGGCTGTTGTCCTTCTGCTCATGCCAAGAGGCTCCTGCTTTCTGGGCATACGTGCAACAGGAAAGGAATCAGCTAGCAGATGTGTTCCCAAGGATTCCCAGCCAGTGCTCAGAGGCTATGGCTGCTTCCAGGCATAAACTGTATTTGCATGCAAATCCCTGAGCAGTTCATAAATGCTAAGAGCTGTGTGGCTTGAACCATGAACCTCAAGGCCTGACAGCTATAACTTAAGAGTTGGTGTTCTTCACAGGTACAGAAAGGAAGAGAACCCTGCAACATAGGCCCCTTGCGATAGATAGACAGACAGACAGACAAGCCAGGCACCAGAATAAGCACAAGGAACCTAATTTTGTGGTCTTCTCTGGTGAAGTATCTTATTCTGCCACATTTCAGGCTCCAGCAAATACTACATCTTAAGCCGTTGCTCTAGTTCTTAGCTCTAACACCTGTCCTCAGAGATGCTGTGTTGAGGAAAACACAATGTAATACTGAATTAGAGTACAGTGGTTCACAACTGTAGCCTGGTTCTGACAGATAATAAATAAAAACTGGAATTTGCATATATTTTGGTTTCAGGAGTGTTCAGAGCAGTTAGTTTTGGTCCTGGGGAAACCAGCCCATCTGAACACATACTGACTCAGACAATTGGTCCATCAAGGACAGTATTATTTACCCAGACTTGTAGCAGCTCTTCAGCATTTCAAGTAGAGATTTTACATGTTGCCAACTACCTGATAATTTTTTGACTGGAGATGACAAGGTTTAAGCCTGGGCCTTTTTGCATGCCACACAGATGCTCTAGCATTGAGCCTCACCCCCTCCCCAACCCATGCAGGATTATACTGCTTTGTGTTTCTGATACCAACAAAACAACAGTGGCCTTTGCCAGATGCCTGTTTTAGATGGCATGAATGTGAATAATATATTAATGTGTTGCAATTTTTTTTAAAAAAAAACCTGTTGCTATCAGTTTCCCATTTAGTTCCTCCTTTGAAACCCAAATCAGTAAGATTTGTTATTTACAAAAACATCTGTAGGTCACAATGTACAGCATGACTTCGTAATAAACTGCATGACCATTGCTGATTGTTTAAAGGAAATATTGATATAAAAGCCAGAGGGCTGGACATTTTGTGAAGGAGCCAGTAAAGGACAGCTACAGATCAGTAAATCAATCTATCAGTCTATATTTGGTATGATCATAGATCAGCCAGTCATCAGCACATCTACGTACAGGAAATTTTTGAAGCCACATAATGAGTTAAGTTCAATAGGATAGGCATAATTTCTTAGATTCATATATTAACTAGCTTCTTCCTTGTTGAACAAACTGAGGTGCAAAAATTGACTGCCTTGGAGAGGATTTAGTTAGAACAATCTGCTAAGAGGAGGGAAACATAAAATTAACCAGGTCTGCCTGAAAATATTATAAGATTGGAGTTATGTGTGTTTGGATGTTCCTATACAAAGAATAGTACAATAACACATGATTGACTATTTCAACCCTGTCCAGTTGACATAGGCAAACACATTGAGAGTAAGGGGATACATGTATATTTTTCTCTTCCACAAGAAATGAAGGGAATATCATCTTAGTTTATTACAGTTTCAAGACCAGAATACAGTATAAACATAATATGAAAAAATAAAAACAGACATAAATGAAGGGAATAACTTTTAAGGAACCTGGGTGATGGCTCTTTGCTATTTAGGGAATTCTAAAACATAGAAATAACTCTTACTCAAGCAAGGATTTTACCATGATTCCATACCACCAGATAAGACTGTGTGTGTGCTCTGTCTACTTGAAGGGGCTTAATCCCAGATTTGCTGTTTAATTATATCTTTGGTTCCCATAAATCCAAGATAGCATAGGGCTGGACGAGTAAACTCACAGAAAGGTAGCTTCTCCTCAAGAGCTCTTACCCAGCATGAATGAATATTTGCTGAAAGAATTAATAAAGTTAATCCAGAAGGGTTAAAGTTTAAACCAAAACATATTGCCTGATACCAGCCTCGTGCTTCAAACAGCACCAGCCCTGACTCTGCTTTAAGGAGGACTTTAGGAACCCAGTGTCGAACCCTAAATATGGATCTAAGAAATTTAGATAGTATTGCCTCCAGGGAATAGAAATCTTTGTATAAACATATTGTGTGACCACTGCCAGTATATGAATTGAGAAACCACCTTTCCTGAAAGACTTTGCATGAGGAATATATATGACCCTTTTCATAAGAAGGAAGGAAGGAAGGAAGGAAGGAAGGAAGGAAGGAAGGAAGGAAGGAAGGAAGGAAGGAAGGAAGGAAGGAAGGAAGGAAGGGAGGGAGGGAGGGAGGGAGAGAAAGGAAGAGAGAGAGAATCTTAGGGTGGGAATATCAGTGTGGGCCATTTAAGCTTTCCACTAACCAGTTGACTAAAAAACTGTGCCAAAGTATTTGGTAAAGGCCTGGATTGTGGTCTTTTGAAAAATTGTTAATTATTCCTCCTTACAATATAGTCAATTCCTAGGAGGGCTCTTCTAAGCCCTAATTCAGAGTGAATATAATATAGCCATGTCATCCTTATACAGTAATTTGGGAAATGGTCCATTTGGTAATCTAGGAAGGTGGAAATCTGGGCTAGTAAAGGCTTGAGCCATTGGATTAATATCGAAATTAAATAACAGATCAGTAAAGGTTTAGCTGGAGACAGGGCAGTGGGGAGTTCCAAGGGAATTTATTTATTTATTTATTTATTTATATATTTCGATTTGTATCCCATCCTTCCCACCAAAGTGGCTCAATTGTCTTGTACCAGCCACTTCCACCGTCCAGCGGATTCCTAATATTGTAATGTCCAATCCAAACCTTTTCCCATTTGATATGGAGTACATTCCTAAAAGAGGGTAGCTTTCTTTCCATGCATTCTGTGGTTTCCTTGCCCTTCTGGTACCTCAAACAAGGCTTAATAGGTGAAGACAGAGGTCTCTTCAGCAAATGGAGGGTTGGCTCATGTGTACAGCCCACTGTGTGTTTGAATAGTCCAGGTTACTTGCCCCAGGAGATCTGAATCTAATGCTGGTTGCTCCCCCGTCAGCTGTCCATCAAGCTAGACTGCAGATGCCTCAGAGCTATGCATAGCCTCTGTTTGCACTTCTTCTGATTCAATACCTGGGTTTGTGCACTCAGCCAGATATGATATTCCTCAGAGTCAGAATCCCAACAGTCAAAAGGGTCTGTGACCGTCTGTGAGTGCTCTCTGTGCACCTGTTCTCTGCTGTAAGTGGAGATAGTTGCTTTTTTGTGTTCTCTCCTCTGGAATAACATCAACAGGAAATTTTTAAAAAATTATTCTGTGGAAGCTATTTTTAGGGCCTTCATGTTATAAAAAAGACAGATCCCTGCACTCTTACTACAGTTATGCTAGCATTCAAGAGTATGTCTCTGCTTGTTTTCAAGCACTACAGAAAAGGTGTTGCTCAGTCAGTCTTTGTTACAGCTCACAAGACATACAGAAGCAGAGTTAATTAGCCACATAAAATCTCTGTGCATGTCAGTTGTCTTAGTATATCTAACGTAATCCATTTTAGTATATCTAACAGCTATGTGTAAGAGTTTGAGTAAATTATACACAGTATGTTATTTTGGCCTGTATTTTCATTGCAGAAAACAGAAACTTAGCTACAGATACAGTAGTTGTTTGATTGATTCCCACCAATAAAATTTTAGGAGCTTTCTGCTCAGATAATAGGGGTTTTTTTAACCTACTAACACAGGTTCTAATAAATACAAGTGTGTCTGTATGTAAAATCTGTAATTAGCATAATATAACCAATGGTTCAAATCAGGGACAAAATCTATAATTAGATGGAATGCTTTTGTGTCTTCCTGTCAACAGTGCAGGTGATAACATGTTAAATTTAGCTGATGGAAACTCATGGGAGTATTGTACAGTTAATGTTGATAAATAACATGTATATTGATATTGGATCATTGGAGCTTAATTGAATAGAATGAAGAGCACACTCCATGGGCTTACAGAAAAGATGGAGTCAGTTATGTTGGAAATGTGGGGACCTATCCTTTGATGTTGTATCTGAAGTGCTGCCTCAGAAGTCTGATTTTATGTGGACATAAACTTGGACCAGATTAGAGTTAACTTGACAGCAACGTAGGCATGTGTTGTATCATGCCGTTTTCAAGAAACATAGGGGAAATAATTAAAAATGTTAATTGTGGCCAGTTTGTACTGCATGAGTATTTGCTAGAAATACTATGACAATCAAACAGAAGTTTTCCTTGAGTTTGGTAATCAGTGTTTCACCAATGAAGAGTTCTTAATTATGTTACCCTTTGAGATGCTGATCAGTTTCTTAAATTTGCTTAAAAGTTTGGGGGTTTTAAGCCTCTGAGCTTCCTATTTGATGTTTCACTTGAGTTTCTGAACTGACAGAATTTCATAGTTTGTGAACACATCTTTTATAAATTCAGAACGTTAAATGCAGTTGCACTAATTCAAAATGGAACAAGAGACATATTGATCTTCCCTTCCCACACAGTTGCACTTCAAATCCCCAGTAAGTTTATTTCCATATCAATGGTACACAATCCATCTTTCATCCTCCATCATCTTCTGAAATGAAATGGCTCTTTCTGAGCAGCTTGTTACTGAGGTTTCCAAACTACAGCATTTACAGTGCAACTTTGCGAAACAGAGATCTGTGGTTATACAAAGTAGGAGTCCAGTAGCACCTTTAACACCAACGAAGTTTTATTCAGAATGTAAGCTTTCATATGCATGTATAATTCATCAGACAATGGAATGGGGTACAGTGAGCAGAGCTACTTACAGGTGGTGGGCAGTGGTTAAGAATGCAAAGTAGTACAAATCTAGAATCCAATGGCAAATTTTGTACCACTTTGCATTCTTAACCACTGCCCACCAGCTATAAGTAGCTCTGCTCACTGTACCCCATTCCATTGTTTGATGATGTGTGCATGCAAACGAAAGTCTACATTCTGAATAAAACTTTGTTGGTGTTAAAGGTGCTACTGGATTTCTACTTTGTTCTACTGCTTCAGACCAACATGGCTGCCCACCTGGATCTATCTCTATGGTTATACAGTTAAAGTGAATCATTGGGCTCCTACTTGTATCTTAGCTGGAGGAAGAAAGGGTCTCTAGCCCTTTTCACCCCCATTGTTTCCTCCCCCATCTGCTATTAGTCCCTACTGAGGGGAAAATAATGGGTATAAGGTTAGTACTTTCCCCCTACCAAGTCTAATAGTGGTTCTTGGGAAATGATTTCTACTGAGAAAAAAAAAAGTAATACTGGGGAAAGGTACATTTGGAACCTCCCTCCAATTGCTGTTTGATTTTGAAAATACCATTGAGAGATTCAGTGATAACAGTTCTTTCACATCTTATCTTGTGCATTTATTGAAGACTTATTAAACCATTTGGGCTTAGTTGATAGCTGCTCCACAAACGGGAAGTTTGAAGGACATTGCTGGTACAAAACCACAGGTTATACTGAATACTGGTTATACTGAATATTGCTTTTGAAGCACCTTAGGATTCTGGGGAACTGTTGTGAACAGAATGTGAACCTGCTCCACCACTTTGGCAAATATTACTGGTCTTACCAAAATTCTTTTTGCCTTCCTTGAAATTCTTCAGATGCTTGGCCTGTGGGAAACAAACCAACAAACTTGGTCTAGAGTCTGTTTTAACTTAAATAAAAACAAGCTGGAGATATGGAGGGGAAATATCCTGAAAAGATCCAGATAGTTTTGTCAAAGATTGCTTTTTGGCTTACCACAGCATTGTTTGAGAACATTTATCTGAAAGGTATTCTCCAAATTTGATTCTAATTACAGTGCAGGAAAAATTTTGGAGGCAGCTCTCGTTGCAGGAATTGGTTTGGTTCCTGCCCTTGGAATGTTTGTAAAATAGGTATTTATATTTGTAATTCTCTAGAAAGGAATCAGCTGTAACATCAATACTTGTATCATGAACTGAGGCCAGAAAAGATTTTAGTTTCAGTGAATAAGGACAACTGGATCTGCAGAAATTAGATGTATTTTTTTTCATCCAGAAGGGCTGACCATTACCAAGTAAAGCTGAGCACTGTTGAGTCCCATTGATTTCCATAGGAGACCTTCAATTAGTGCTCAGTGAATGGGATTTAAACTGAGTTTAACTTTGGCTGGGTTTTGCTTATTCTTGTAAGATTCTTGGTAGGTTAGATTGACAAACCTCTTTATCACAATTTGTAAATATTTGAGCAGGATGCCTTGTGATGAGTCATTGGATTCTTTCATATTATCAACCTGATTCATGTCTCACTGCAGCTAAAGTACTTGAAGCTAAGACTACATTTGCTAATTATAGTAAATGGAGTGATGACATAAAACCAACAAAATTAGGTCATTGAAACCCTGGATCTTTACAGTTAATGCATGTGCAACACTGAGATTATCAGTTGCAACTAAATGTAGTGACCACAATTTGGAGTGTGTTTAGGTCTAATTACAGTCATTATAGATTTAAGAGACCACAGTTTCTAGGCAGGTTTGAGTTCTAAATACTTATTAAGCAAGGGCCACAAAACAAGTCAAGTGTTTAACCTTGGCATTTGGGGAAAAAAAAGTACTGATATAGTGAGAGAGGTTGCTGTTGGTAAACAGAAAACTCAAAGCTGAGTTTTAAATGCATAAACTATCTTTTTTTATGTGAACCAAACTGTGACGGACAGGGTGACAGACAGACAGTCCTGCCTCAAGAAGTGAGACAGCCAGCCCTGCTGTTTCACACCTGAGCCTATGGAAGAGCTGCTCCAGCACTTAATCACTTTTAAAAAGGAGGGGAATGGAATGCTGGAGGGAAACAGGAGTGGAGTTCTGTTCAGCCTCAGGGAGAGTGATAGTTTGGGTCTACTTCAGCAAATGGGAGCTCTGCATGGTAGTTAGGGTTGCCAATCCCCAGGTGGGGGCAGGGGATCCCCCAGTTTGGAGGCCCTCCCCCTGCTTCAGGGTCATCAGAAATTGTTGTGGGGAGGAAAATGTCTGCTGGGCACTCCATTGTTCCCTAGGGCAGTGGTCCTCAACCTTTTTGGCACCAGGGACCAGTTTTGTGGAAGATGATTTTTCCATGGACTGGTGTGGGGGGGGGGAGGGGAGAGATGGTTTCGGGATGATACAATTGTGCACTTTATTTCTAGGAAGATCACAAATACAACCCCCCTCCCCACACACCATTTTTTCACTTTTTTACTTTAAATACAAAAATACTTAAAACATTAACAGTCTCGCAAAACTTTGTTGCTGCTGCCCCAGAGCTGCCTGGAATGGGGAAGTCTACAAAACTAAATTGGAGCAAAGAGCACTCTACACAAGCATCATAGTGCTCCCCCAACCCCGTTCAGGTGGCTTCAACTTTCCTTTGCAAACAGAGGGGCAGGGAGGAAGATCAGCTCTTGTGCAGCCTGGTTGCCAACAGTCCATGGACCGGTACCGGAGGTTGGGGACCCCTGCCCTTGGGAGACTAATTCCCATAGGGTATAATGGAGAATTGATCCATGGGCATCTGGGGCTCTGGGGGGCTATTTTTTTGAGGTAGAGGCACCAAATTTGCAACATAGCATCCTCAAAACACTCCCCAAGTTTCAAAAAGATTGGACCAGGGGATGCAATTCTATGATCCCCCAAAGAAGGCTCCCCTTTCCTTCATTATTTGGAGTTCAATTGTGCTTGTCACAACCTTGCTCTTGGCTCCACCCCGAAAGTCTCCTGGCTCCACCTCCAAAGGCTTTGAAGGGTGGAGCCAGGAACAAGGCTGCGACAAGCATTATTGAACTCCAAAAGGAGTTCCAGCCATCACATTTAAAGGGACCTCACACCTTTTAAATGCCTTCCCTCCATTGGAAACAATGAAGTATAGGGACACCTTCTTTGGGGGCTCATAGAATTGAACCCCCTGATCCAATCCTTTTGCAACTTCGAGGGTATTTTGGGGAGAGGCACTGGATGCTATCCTGCAAATCTGGTGCCTCTATCTCAAAAAACAGCCCCTTAGAGCCCCACATCCCCACAGATCAATTCTCCATTATACCCTATGGGAATTGGTCTTCATAAGGAATAATGGAGTGCCCAGCAGACATTTTCCCCTCCCCCCCCCGCTTTCTGGTGACTCTAAAGCTGGGGGAGGGCCTCGAAACTGGGTGATCTCCTGCTCCCACCTGGGGATTGGCAACTCTACACAAGATCCTTGTACTGTGGTAACATCTGCTGCTTTAGCAACATTTAAAAAAATCTGCACAGCCACCTGCCTGCTCACTCTAAAAACACTTGGTAAGATTTAGAAAAGGTGTTTTGGGGAACCATGGCACCCACAGGCACCACGCTTGGGGGGCCCTGATATAGAGTATCTTTGAAAAATATATTTTCTTGCCTTCTCAAATGGTATAGTCTGTTCTACCCCAACCCACCCCTGCACTTCCTACTGCATGTATTGACAAGTTCTGACTTTGGTGTGGAAAACAGAGTTCCTGTTGATGTGAACCAATTTCTCTCCCTTCTTCACCTTCTCAGGCTTTCATCGGGGTGAGGAGATGACATTATTTGATCTTGGCTGGCTAATATTTATCAATAGATGCAAAATTATATTTTAATATGACCAGTGATCCAAGCATATATGCTTTTATCTGACGTTTAACTAAAACATCAAGATATAATAGTGCTCTAGAAGTTTCTGACAGGGTTTGCTGTAGTCATTGCCATCTTGCTCAGAACAAAGAGGGAAGGCCTGCTCCACTCTTTTAATGGATATGTTTTTATACACAGCTAGAAGGCAGGATGCTTTTGCTGTTCTGACATTCTTTATTTGATGAGGTGCATATGCTAATATGGAGATACAGTAGTAATAGTAAGAATTTGTATGAAGTTTCTTTCTAGGGAATAAGTGATTCAAAAATAGAAGTGAATGCTGAGATTTTTCCCCTTAAGCAGGAAACAAATGAAAACTGAGCACAAAGGGGATTTAATGACTGTTATAAATGAAGTCAATTTTGGTTTCTAGAATCTGAGATACTCACAAAAGGATTTTTTCCTCTTTCGTATCCATCACAGTTGTGTGATAAACATTGTACATTAAAATGCCATTGAAATCAAGCTGGGATAAGTGATGCTTATCATGTGTTTTGTACTATACCTGAAAAAAAAAATCCTAGCACAAAAAGGCTTAATGGTTTTTGTTATCCATTTTTATCTTGTTAATACTTCTGCCCATCAGTCACTCCAAATACAGCATCTGGAACATCAGAGAATCCATTTGTGTCCTGAAATCTAAATAATAAATGAATAACATTACAGTCCCAATCTAGAATCCCATATACACTGGATCCCATATACAACAGAAGCTCCTTTTTCAGCATGGGAAAGGAAAGGTCCCCTGTGCAAGCACCAGTCTTTTCCGACTCTGGGATGACATTGCTTTCACAACGTTTTCATGGCAGACTTTTTTATGGGGTGGTTTGCCATTGCCTTCCCCAGTCTTTTACACTCCCCCCCACAGCAAGCTGGGTACTCATTTTACCAACCTCGGAAGGATGGAAGGCTGAGTCAACCTTGGGCCGGCTCCCTGAATCCAGCTTCTGCTGGAATCAAACTCAGAGTTCAGATCACAGTACTGCAGTACTGCTTTACCACTCTGCACCATGGGGCCGCTCCTTTTTCAGCATACTTCCTCCTAAAAAGGGACAAACTACTTTGGGTCTTATGTATATACTCATACCACATACTGATCATGTGAATGTAAAACACATATGTCCACTCTGTGGTTCCATATTTATATACTCATGCCACATACGAAACATGTGAATCTACAACACGTATGGCCACTCTGTGGTTCCAATCTGCTAATCTGCAGGATTGTTGAATCTCTTTATGAGCATTTCCATATCTTTTTTTAATTTTCTGTTACCAAAACCTCATTATAAATAGTTCACAGAACAGCAAGGGTATGATAGGTATATATATTTGTGCTGACAATAATTGAATGCAATAAGAAACTTTTAAATAGATCATAGTACAAGAGAATAAAAGTTAATGGCTTATTCCTGTAAAATTAAATTATTGTATGGCATTGTGTGTGGTGTAGCCAGGAGATCCTAGCAGCCTGAAGCTCTAGCTCTTTTTTAAAGCATTGTGCAGTGAGCTAGGCTTATTTTTTTTTGGGGGGGGGGGCTGGGAGAGCTGTGACCAACCTAAGGTCACTCAGCTTGGTTTCAAGAGGCGGAGGGCAGAACTGAACCTTGTTCTCCAGATTAGAGTCCATTGCTCTTAACCGCTACACCATACTTGCTCTCCAGCCTGTAAAATTAGAGGCAGTTACATAGCTCCCCCCTTCTGATTGCATATACAACATGAAACAGAGAACTGGTATGGCTTTCAGCTGTGTTTTTGGAAGGGGGTCAGTGGATTGGATCCTGTTTTTCCATTCCATTAATAGTAGCACTAGCCCTGACTTGGATAGCTCAGGCTAGTCTGATCCCTTCAGATCTCGGAAGCTAGGCAGGGCCGTTCCTGACTAGTATTTGAAAGGGTGACCTCAAAGGAATACCAGAGTCTTGGTTTAGAGGAAAGTAATGGCAAACCATCTCTGAAATGTCTCTTCTCTAAAAGAACTCACAACCTAGTGGTGCACAACATCAAAAGAGCTAGAACTTCTGGTTGCCAGACAATCTTAGGGTCTCTAAGATTGTATGTCATACAATTAATAGTAGTAGTAGTAGCAGCAGCAGCAATAGTAGTAGCAGTTTTCTTCACAGCAAAGAGCCTTCCACTTCTTGAACTGCTGGAAGGCTCCCTGCACCAGAAGAAAACACTGTCTTTAGTGGAATGGATCCATGAGATCCAACCCAGCATGGTGGAGTGTATATGGGGAAGCAGTGTGATTCATCCATAAGAAATATTCAAGTGAGGGCTATTACTAAAACCCCATTTCCTGACAGCAAAGTAGCTGTTTAGACCAAATATGGTTGTAGTTGTGATTGCTAATTCCCTGCAGTGTTATTCTCCCTGTTTTGAAATTCTGGATGCTGACCAAAAGCACAAATCCCCAGCTTTTTAAAAGGTCATGGAAGAATGCTGTTACTGACAGTGGTATTCATGGTTGGCTGCATGCAGACTGTGGCCATGGGATTTCCAACTAGATACTGGGGCCTGCAGTAGATTTTGACAAGTTGGTCACACAGTTTGAAAGATGAAAAAGTATATCATTGTTGTCTTTGGTGCAGATGAGTAATGTGACGACGGAGTATTGTCTGGACATCATAAGGAAGTTTGAAGTTTCAGAAGAAAACAAGAGTCAGAATGTTCTGGGCATAGAAGGTAACATCTTTTACTGTCAGCTGATCTAGATCTAGAATCAGTTTGTATTGCTGTTCTATGCATCCAATTAAAATTCGGGGCATTTTAAATAGATGTGAGAATATGGATGTGCCAGAAATTTATACTGCTACCAATAGAATTGGTTTTCAGTGCAATCTCTGTTTAGCTATGGATTTTGTGATCAAGATAGTAAATATATGCATGTACTTCTTGTTCCTAATGCAACAGCTGGGTCTTCATGTACATTGCTTTGTATATAAAGCAGAAATCCTGTCTATCAGCTGTTTGGGTGGTAGCAAGGGGTGGGTCTGGATTAAATTCCTTGTTCCTTGCCAAACAGCAGGTTTCAGCTTTTTACTAACGACAACATGTGCTCAGCCTTAGCTGATGGAACAGAACTTGCTTATATAGCTCTATACTAAAACATTTTTCAGATTCCAGACACTAAAAGATGGAATCTAATTTTCAGGATTGTCGTTTAGTTCATCCTGAAAGCAATGCTGACAACCTGCATTGTCCTGTTTGCTAGTGGAATGATTTTGTTGATGGGAACTGCACTAGACAGTGTTGCGTAAATCTGCACATTGGAATTGGCACAGTGAAGCTCTCTAGGGTCGGAGAGAATTTTTCTCACTGATGTCTTTCCTGAGAGCTCAAAGAAAACTGGCTGTCTGAAAACAAGCTTCAATAGGCTTAGGAAGTTCTGGAGATTTTGTAGTTTATCTTGTCTCTTATTTTATTATAGAAGCTTTTGTATATTGTTTTGTTTGAATCGCTTCTCTTTTGTGTGGGGAAAAGTTCTTAATGTCTAGTGCATTGATCTTCAGATGGTCAGTCGAGATCCATATGAAGGTTTTAGGAATCTTACAGCCAATATTTTTTCTTTGTTGTTTGAGTTTCCCTTTTTTAAAAATGAAAGGGAGGAAAAGGATGACGCTGGTAAAGGAGGATATTCCCCCTTCTCTTTTTGTTGTGCAGAAGGTGTTGTGAGAGGTACAGACTTCTCATCTCTGCATGACAAGCTGTTTTACAAAACGTCCTGCTTTTTAATAGTATATGAAAGATGGCTAGCTTTCTTGCATCTCATTGCCCCAGGGACAGAAATTGGTTCAAGTGGGCAGCCGTGTTGGTCTGAAGCAGTAGAACAAAGCAGGAGTCAAGTGGCACCTTTAGACCAACCAATTTTTAATCAGAACGTAAGCTTTTGTGTGCTCTCTTAAGCACACTTCATCAGATGAGGGGCTCAGGTATTGATCAGATCACAACTTTGATTCCTGCTTTGTTCTGCCCTTTATGTTGTTGGCCTGGGAAAGTTTTTAAAGCTGCTGCATTTTTTGAAGTTACCAAATTTCTATTTGAAGGCAGTTACTGTGCCTGGTAGTCACAGAGCATCAATTCACATTACTGGTACAGGAGATTATATTATATTATCAGATTATATTCTGAATTAAGTGGCAGAGGAACATTGGAGTCAATGGAAATGATTTTGGAAGATCTATTCATGCTTCTTCTGTTTCCTTTTTCCTTTCCTTCTCTTTCCTTTTTCCTTTTGTTCCACTGAGGAACTGCTCTGTCAGGAAGTTGTTTCTAATGCTTAGCCAGAAACTTTTTTGATTTAATTTCAAACTGTTGGTTGTAGTCTGACCTTCCGGGGCAACAGAAAACAATTCTACACCATCCTCTAAATGACAACCCTTCAAGTACTTGAAGATGGTGATCATATCACATCTAAGTCATCTCCTCTTTAGGTTAAATATGCCCAGCTCCTTCAACCTTACCTCATAGAACTTGGTCTCCGGACCCGATATCATCTTCGTTGCCCTCCTCTGGACCCATTCCATCTTCTCTATATCTTTCACTTCATGTAATCTGGACACCATACTTCTGTTAATACAGCCCAAATTGCATTGACCTTTTTAGCCACTGCATCACACTGCTGACTCTTGTTCAGTGTATGGTCCACTAAGACCTCTAGATCCTTTACGCACATACTACTGCTAAGACAAGTCTCCCCCATCCTATAATTATTCATTGGATTTTTCCTATTTGTTATTCATAAAGTAGTAAATTAGTAGATTTTTAAAATAGGGGTGTTAGTAAGACATGGGTTAATGACCTCCATTTTTAACAGCTAAGCAGTTTGTCTACTGATGATGAATGTGATCCACACCACTGGAGAGCAGATGTGTTATAACAGTTAGAGTGATGAACAAGGACTGTGAAGATTCCCATTCAGACCTTCAATCAGCCAAGGCTGATAGGGTGACTTGGGGCAAATCATGCACTCTTGGTCAAGCCTATCTCACAGGGTCCTTGTGAGGATAAAACTGGGAGGTTGGGTGATACTCATATGCTGTCCTGAGCTTCTTGGAGAAAGGGTGACATAAAACATCATCAAAGAATGATAAAGCCTGTTTATGAACTATCTAATTTTGCACTTAATATGCCTCTGTGCTTTTTCTTAAAGGCTTTACCAACTTCATGCGCAGTCCTGCTTGTGATGTGTTTAACCCCCTACACAGCGAGGTGCATCAGGATATGGATCAGCCTCTTTGCAATTATTACATTGCTTCTTCTCACAACACATATCTAACTGGAGACCAGCTACTCTCTCAGTCCAAAGTTGAGATGTATGCCCGAGTCTTACAAGATGGTTGCCGGTGTCTTGAAGGTGTCCTTTCTCTCTTAATTTGGGGTGGATATTGTCAGAGGTTTGACATTAAATTTATGAGTTAATTCCTCCGGATAGCAAGCCATTGTCAATTATCTACATGTTGATAGATAGACTTAAATAGGTGTGTATTAATATTTTACCCGTGAATGCTGTAAGTTGGAAATGCAGCACACCCTGGACTCCAGGTTGCTTGGAAACATCACAGAGGAGGTTTGTGGGCCTTCTGAGGTACCTGGATGACCACTTGGAAAACAAGATGCTAGGCTTAATGGACCATTGGTCTAGTCTTACGGGGTTTTTATTTATTGAAAAGCTGACAAAATTGGATAGCCTGGTTTAGAAGAAAGATGCTTGAGAGAAAATATACTTCAGTTCTTTAAGTATTTATGCAGCTGCCAGGGTGAAAAAGGTATTTTTTTTACCCTGTCCCTTGAAGGAATGTAGGAAGGGAAATACCTTATTAGGTCATTTTGACAAAGTAGAAAAAAGAACTGCTTAACCACTACTCTGTCCCCCCATGTTCTAGAAGGTATGACAGGCAGTACTGATTATATTAGAACCATAATCCCAATGCAACGGCTCCTTTGTTGCTGAGTCTTCTCTTGGGCAGTTCAAAACCTTGTACATGCATGGGAACACATTTTGTGGCAAGGATTATTATTTTTTCACTAAAACACTTGAATAAAATGAGTGATTTCCCACCGAATTTGATAACCTTTGAACATACTCCCCACCTCGCTTGATATAACATTCTCTCTATGCTCATATAAAGGAAACCCCCATCCCCCCAAAAAAACTAGTACAGTCCTCTGACGCAGCGTATCACTTCTTTCTTTCGGGCCTTCTCCTCTGTGGCCCCGAGCTTATGGAACCAACTTCCAGAGGAAATGCGGGCCCTGCGGGATCTTGAACAATTCCGCAGGGCCTGCAAGACTTTCCTCTTCCGACTGGCTTTCGATGATGTAGAAAATTAAGTACTAATGATACCGCCATCATAATAAAGAACAAATAGCAATAGCATTAGCACTTTTATAACTGTAATTAATTTTAAATCTATTAGAATTTTAATGTTGAATGTAACCTTGTTTTTATACAATGGAATGTTACTGTTACTGTTAGCCGCCCTGAGCCTGCCCCGGCGGGGAGGGCGGGATATAAATAAAATTATCTAATCTAAAATTATCTAATCTTCTTTTTCAACATCATTGTTGGTCAGTAGAAAAATATTGTTGATTATGACATGTACACCTAGGAATTTTGCAATTAGGGGGGAAAAGCCCTCCAAGGAAGGCTCATGAGCTGAAAATATACATTTCATTAGAATGCAGTGTAATTCTTCAGAGGGCTTGCTTAAATAATACTGCCTTCAAAGACTACTGAAAAAAGCTGAAATAGTTCTTAAAATAGCATCTGCAAAGATCACTTATATGCAAATCTAAAACGTTTTCCAAGAGCAACTGAAATAAAATATGCTTTCTATATGCTTTGAGTGAATTCCTTTTGCATTTCACCAATTTAAGCAATAATACTGATGATTTAAAATAGTAAAATGACTTGAAAACTCTGCTTACAAAGCAAACTGTCTTCTTAGATTGGGCAATCACTCCACCTCCAGTCTGCCATGAAAACGTCCTGATGTGATGTCACCTTTACTTTAAACTCTGTTTAGGACTACCTTTTGAGGGAGCTGCATTTGCAAATGGCAACAGTGAGAGATTCCCAATTTGCAAATACAGAGTTTAAAGTAAAGGTGACATCACATCAGGACGTTTTCATGGCAGACTTTTATGGGGTGGTTTGCCATTACCTTCCCCAGTCATCTACATTTTATCCCCAGCAAGCTGGTTACACCCTTCTAAACTGTATATATATTCCACTGTTCAGATAAAGCTTTCTCATTCATCTTGCTGCCTCATCCGCCTCACAAGGTGTTTGTTGGGGAGGAAGGTAAAGGAGATTTTGAGCCACTAAGATTCAGAGTGAAGGACAGGGTATAAATCCAATATCATCATCATCATCTTTCTGAATACATCTTTTAAAACTCTGAGATTGAAGTGAATGGGGCAACTCCATGGATAATGAGACCTTCCAAAGGATTTGTGGATGCTGAATTTGGAAAATGTTTAATTTCTAAGAACATAGCCTGACTAAATAAATAGTTATTGTGCAAGTACAAGTTGGGCAGATAAGAGTACATAAAAATCTATAGCACCTTGAGAGTTAAGGAAGACAAGATTTATAGAGAAATGGAAGAAGGGGAGGAGGAGGAGAAGATGATGATGATGATGATATTATTGGATTTATATCCCGTCCTATACTCTGAATCTCAGAGTCTCAGAGCGCTCACAATCTCCTTTTCCATCCCCCACACAAGAGACACACTGTGAGGTAGGTGGGACTGAGAGAGCTCTTACAGCAGCTGCCCTTTCAAGGACAACTCCGACGAGAGCTATGGCTAACCCAAGGCCATTCCAGCAGCTGCAAGTTGAGGAGTGGGGAATCAAACCTGGTTCTCCCAGATAAGAGTCCGCACACTTAACCACTACACCTAACTGGCTCTCTGAAGGAGTGATTGGCTGCAAGATCAGACTGCCTTAATTAGGGCAGTGGGAAAAGCAGGTGTTCTCAAAGAGATAGCTTTCTTCCCATCTCAGTTTTACAGTATTTTTATATAACTCAATCTCATTGGTTGGCCAAAAGGATTTTCCTAGGGTCAGTTTTGTTCCATGTATATTCAGCTAACATTGGCCAATAAAGCTTTCAAACAGTAGGCAATCATCACATTTACTTTACTTTTTTTTTTTAAATCTAAATTCTTAATGTGCGCAGCCCCAATAATCTCCAGCTGAGTAAAAGGCCAGTTAGGTTTTTGCTCAGCCTTTTGTCATACTTTGCTAATCATGCTTGCTGGTAATAATAGCATAGCACTCAGCTTTAATCTTTTGCCAGCATGAGCATGGTAGATTATAGAAGATGAGACTTGTTACATGTAATAAGAGAATGTCCATTTGCTCAGCAGGACTTGCACGTACCTGATTTCTTATGAGCACTTGGAACAGCTCTGTCTTCCCCTTTCTAGGAAAAGAGGGCCAACTGAGTCCTGCCAAAGGATATATGTTTAATGTACTGCCTTCCTGTCTTAACAGTTGATTGTTGGGACGGTCCAGACGGAGAGCCTGTTGTGCACCACGGTTATACTCTAACTTCCAAAATCCTCTTTAAAGATGTCGTGGAAGTGATCAACAAAAATGCCTTTACCAAAAATGAGTAAGTGTAATAGTAATATGGACCTTGGACACACATAGCAGTTTATACAATATTATTTCCTGAGTTCAGTACAATCATTGCTTCCAGAAAATAGACGAAATCCTGTGGGTTTTTGGCCAGCATTAAGCTTATGTTGTCAAATTTTAAAAAATATTTTAAAATGTTTTTTTTTATTCTTTCAAGGCAAAAGCAAATTGTATCCCATTGATACAATCACATTTATTTTATTTGGATAGTAGAAATGGATACTAACTAGGAATGGGCATGAACTGCATTTTTGCGGTTCATTTCAGTTTGTTGTTTGTGGCTGAATACAAACTGATACAATACAGGAGGTTGGTTTGCAAACTGAACTGGTTTGTAGTAGTTCATGACCCCTGGCTTCTGCTCTCCATCAAAAGCAGGGGGGAACAAAAGCAGGGGTTTAAATGGGGCTATTTAAACCCCGCTCAGTTGATATTTGTGAAAAGTAGAAATCAGGGGGTTAAATGGCTCAGACCTTACATTTTATGGAAGTTCATGGTGGTTCTTCAGTTTGTGAGAATGACAAACTCGCCAAAATTTGTCACAAACTTATATTTGTGAGCCATTTCGTGCTCATCCCTAATGCTGACTTTTATCCTGTGGTCAGTAGGAGAGGGTCCATTTGCGCAGGTTTCCACTTTGTCCCTTGCCATGCTATTCATGAGAATGCTCCTGGGCTCAAGGAGCAAAATATTAGTGGTGTATGGTGGGAAAGACTATTTTCTAAATTTTGCAGGAGTCATGGTTCATTGTATACAAGGCTTTATGTTTGAAGATGCAGTACAGAGAAAATGAAGTATACTGAACACTCTCTCATCTTGTAGCCAACTCCTGTGCATGTTTATATGGAAATTAGACCCATTGAATTATGGTGGATGTTCTAATAAGTTGGCTGCCATAAAAGCTTGAAGGCAAATTTAAGACTGGAGCCCTGAAATACAATAGTATTATTGCTTTTTGGAAAGGCAGTACTGCTAAGGCCATGGATGAAGCTGCAGTAGTGGCTAATAAAACAGGAGGGAGTTTCTTCACTGTACCTTTCTTGTATTAACCACCATGGCTGCTTCAAGAGAAGCAGTGACCAAGGAAGCCAGAGTTATTTTGACATCTCCTAGCTGTGTGAGTCAGAGTGGGTCCCTTTCCCTACTCACATTTTATAGCAGTAAGCCTGGTTAGAGAATGAGGGATGGGACCAAGAGAACAGAATGCTCATTAGAGACCTGGGAGGATGTCTATTGATCTTCAGTATATTCAGGCATTAAAGCTGAATGGAAACAAGTCCTGTTCCTGCTCTGCCCTTGTAGAAGGAGAAAGCAGACCTGTGAAGTTGAGTTTCTGGAAGTTTCCATTTTTTTTTAGTCTTCTGTTGAGAGACATGGGCTACTTAACTAATAGCCAGTTTTTACTCTTGCTTGGTAGGGTTTCCATCTCATAAAAAATATAATGGCATTAAAGGATTGTAGAAATGAAGTTTCTACACACAAGTAGTAGCTGTTATATAAAAACACACAAGATACAGTTACAGGTGAATTTTTGACACCTTATGTTTCCCCCCCCCCCATTAGGTTTCCTATTATATTGTCTATTGAAAATCACTGCAGTATTCAACAGCAAAAGAAAATTGCTCAGTACCTAAAGGAGATTTTTGGTGACAAACTGGACTTGTCTTCTGTGAGCACTGGGGATTCCAAGCTGCTTCCAAGCCCTCAGAGTCTGAAAGGCAAAATCCTAGTCAAGGTAAATGGCTACAGAAAATGACAGAAGTTTGTCTTCAGATTGTTGGCTGTCCTTCTAATGCTTTTCTTTTTGTGTTCCAAGTTGTAATGAAGTGAAAATGTAATGTCAGAATATAAAGGCAGCTGAGAGTTGTCAGCAACTGTCACTAACCATCCTTACCTCTGATAGATTTGGTTGGATTTTTTTTAACTGTATCAGGAAGGACAACAAAACTGTTTTCCTGTCATTTGGAGCATGGCAGAGACTATAGTGTCACACAAGGTGAACTGGAAGTTTACACATGCCTTTAATTTACTTGATTTCATGAGATTTGTACTCTGATCCAGTCTGATCCCCAAGATCTGCCTTATATGGAATGATTGCAAAACTACAGTTTAAAGTGTGACTGCTTCCATTCCTTCGGATCCCTATAGCATTATTCTGAGGCAGCGTCTCTCCCCTGCTCCCCATTACATCATTGTTGGTCACACACACCCTTTTCATTTCATCTCATATACCTGAATGGTGGCAATTGTTTGGTCTCTTGCCAGGCTGCATGCTCTGTATTCTCCCCCCCCCCCCCCCCGCCATTCCAGGGCAGAGATGTTGGAGCCAGGTTCAGTAGCTGTGCTGCAGATGAAATGGCATGTCACAAATCCCATGAGCAAGTTGTCACTGGATGTATTTGTTTCACTGCAGCATAATCCCTAGTGATTTTCCATTGTTTGTACACATGTTGGAAACAAATGTGTGTGTTTGTTGGAAGGATGGACTGCAGGGAGTATTGACCATGTGAAGCTGCCTTAATATACAGTCAGACTCTTGCTCTGTTAAAGTCAGTCTTGTCTCCTCTAATTGGCAACAGCTCTCCAGCTAGATAGAGGTCTTTGGGTAGAGATCTTTTGTGTCACCAGTTACCAAATTACAAGCTGGAGATATGAGGGGTTGAAACTGGGTCATTCTGCATGCTAAGCAGGTGCTCTGCCACTGAGCAACATCCCTTCCCCGGGTATTCCCATTCAGCTGGCAAGAGAACAGGCAGAAAAGTGTTCACTCCTACTGTATCTGAAGGAAGAACCATCAGATTAGACAGCCCATGTTGAGAGGAGGTTCCTCCTGTTTCTGGGTCTGCTTTTTTCAGATAGCAGGGCTTATCTGCAGTTCCTGATTGCTGTCCTGAGAGCAGAGCCAACTTGGTTAAGCTGTCTTCAAGTACTTTCTACCTGATGCTTTTGGGTAGCATGTGGAAACTTAGACCAAAGGCAAAGTCTACCTGTTTTAGACTGAAGCTGTCTCTTTCTGAGCCTCTTCTTCCATGGCTATTGCCTAAAACATTGCAACAAGCAAGACATAATTCTATCAATGCATCCATTTTCTATCCTGAGGCCATCTTGTTTCTTGGTCTAGGAAAGGTTCATCAGGTAGCCACAATGGGTGCTCATGAGGGAATAACAACCAGAGCATATATGCCATGCACAAGCAATTTTGACTCTAGAGGCATACAGGAGATGATGGAGACTGGAACTGGCCTGTACTCTTTGTTAGCAGCACCTGTGGAGGGAGAGTTGCTCTGTCAGGAGTTCTTGCAATGGATAACCCCTACTGCCCCAACCCCCACCTTTTTGGGGGGTCAAAAATGAAAATCAGGAGTACTGTCCTAATTGTAAAACCCAGATAACTCTAGTGAGTATGATGGGGAAATGGTTGGACTTTTAACTTACATTTGAGAAGACGAAGAAGAGACTGCAGATTTATACCCTGCCCTTCTCTCTGAATCAGAGACTCAGAGCGGCTTACAATCTCCTGTATCTTCTGTCCCCACAACAGACACCCTGTGATGTGGATGGGGCTGAGAGGGCTCTCACAGCAGCTGCCCTTTCAAGGACAGCTCTGCGAGAGCTATGGCTGACCCAAGGCCATTCTAGCAGCTGCAAGTAGAGGAGTGGGGAAGCAACCCGGTTCTCCCAGTTAAGAGTCTGCACACTTAACCACTGCACCAAACTGGCTCTTCAGAAAGGGACAAGAAAGGGAATTCCTCCCCAGACTGTTCAGTAGCCCCATTCCCAGGTTTTGATTGGTGCTCCTCAGCCTTCCTCCTCCTGTGCAGAGATATGATGGGTCAATGAATGGTTTCAAGGTTTTCCAAACAGATACTATGTAAAAACATCCCTTCCCTAATTGATGCAATGAAAAGGAAACACCCTAGAACCCCAGAAGACTGAAACAGAGACTGGTATTATTGATCAGGCGAGGAGGAAGGCAACATCATCCAAACCCATGAACAAGAGGTGCCTGGTGGAGAGAGAGAAATAAACGGTGGTGCTGTTCTCAATGGCTGTACCTCCACTAGCATTTGTTTCTACCCCCTATGCCAAGATTGCATGGAGGATTCAAACTGGACTTAGATCCATTGCATTGTTACACTGTTGATAGGAAGCCTATGCTCCTATTCCCTCTGTTTTGAGTCCTAGCAATTTTTCTGTAATCATGGTAGAAAGGGATGTTAGTGCATGGAAAAGCTGTCTAACGCAAGGGTGTCCAGAGGGTACGGTGGAACCCTTATGGTTCCTATCAGTGAAGGCTGAGTTATGCCTTCACCATTATGTTGTCTTTAAGTGCGGTGCTTCACTTTTGTTCATGTTTACGGAAACAGGTGAGAAGGTGCACCATTTGAGTAGAGGACTAAAATTCTCATCTATCCCAACCATTCAGAATCCTATCTGTTCCTATCTGTGTAGGATTGATTCCTGTTTCTTGGTTTTCACTAACATGTGACAAAATGTTGCCAACTAACTTCTATTGAGATAGATATTGTCAAGTTGGTCCTGTACTGCTAGAATGTAACATTGACTTCACCTGATGCTTTTTATTTCCTCCTCCTGTTTTGAACAGGTGATATTTTATTAGTGATATAATGACTGTAAAACATATGAAATGAACATTCTCTGTAGTTCAGTGCTGTTTGTATCTGTATTGGGCAGTAATCAAAAATCACTGTTGTAGGTGAGCACTCTCTGTGATATGTGCTTTTAATTTCCTGAGCATCCGTCTCTGTCAGACCTTTTATTAACAACACACATCACAGCTGAAGTGCTCCTGAAAGAAAGATTTTGTCATTCTAAGTTGCATTATTGATCCAACAAAGTAATCTTGTACAGTCAGTAAGTATAAAAATTAACTGGTGCTTCAAGATAAAGCCCCATTAAAGCACTAGAGAAATAGAAAAATAAATGCTAGGTAAACAAAGGGTAAAAGAAATACCAGTCTCGCACGTAACCATTTGCTTTGGGCAAATATTCCCTCCAGAAAGTAACCAGAGCTTATCAAGTGGATGTAAATAACTAAGGGTATGTGCAAGTGGATGGGCATGTGATTTTTGTGGCTCTTTCCTGGCCCTCTGTTCAGTCACCCTCCATTGGGAGGGCAAGTAGGTTTGTCTTGTTCCTGCACTGTGTATAGTTACATAGTCACTCTGAACACAGATATGCAGGAGAATTACTTGATCTTCTTCGTGGTCTCTGTGCATCACACTTGTGGGATGTACTGCGCCTGCGCTGGTCCCCAGTCGGTATCTGTAAGAAAGCCCGGGAAAGATTTCCGCGGACGGCGCCACTGGGCATGCGCCGGCGTCCCACTGCGCAGGCCCAACGGCGCCACCGCGGCAATCCCACCAGTTCCTTTCTGACCGCTGCGCGAAGAGCTGTGTTTTCCTCGTGTTCCCGGTCGGTGAGCTTTGGGTTTTTTCTACCCCTTTTTCCCCGAGCCTCCTGTAAATATTAGCCTGTTTATTGTTTTTCCGTAGTGTAGTAGTTAGTTAGTTCCATAGTTAGTTAGTTTAAAAAAAAAAAAAAAAAAGTGCGTTTTCGTTCGGGTGCGTGTCGCGGTGGGGTTTCTTGTCCTCCGGGACTTCCCCCCCCCTCGCCCCTAGTTTTTTCCTCCTCTCAGAGGATTCTGAGAGGATTTTTCCCAGCGACCGCTGTCTATGGACAGTCGCTGGGGATTTTTTAAGAGGTGCCAGGCCTGCGGCAAGAAAATCGCCCCTCCCGACGGCCACTCTTTGTGTCTGCTCTGCCTCGGCGAAGGACACCGCGTGGAAGCCTGCCCGCATTGCCTCCGCTTTTCGAAGCAGACCAGAAAGAATAGAGCGGCTAGGCTCTCGGCCGCACTAACTGCCTCGGCACTTCGCCCTCCGAAGCAAACGGCGTCTTCCTCGGCATCGGTACCGAAAATGGCCGCCGCCCAAACCCCGAAGGCCCCATCGGCCGATGCAGCCCCGGTCGACGTTGTCCCGCAGAAGGAGCAGCAGTCGGCGAAACGGCCCCCCGACGAGTCGGTCGAGAGGCCCCAGAAGAAACGACGGGAGGATTCGGGACATGAATCCTCTAAGAAGGCGAAGAGCAAGGAGAAGCGGAAACGGCCACGCTCCCCTCCGCCTCCCCCCGATGTGTCGGCACCGATCGGCACCGACCCAGTGAGAAGGGTTCCCCCCTCTCCTCTCCGCACCCCCGCTACTCCAGGGGCTAGCGCGAGAAGGCAGCGCAGCCCTCCGACACCAAGGGCTAGCGGCCATCGACCACGCAGCCCTCCAACTCCGCGGGCTAGCGGCCATCGACCACGCAGCCCTCCAACTCCACGGGCTAGCGCGCATCGACGTCGTACTTCCCCGACGCCTGGACCCAGCGACCATCGGCTGCAGTCCTCGACACACGACGTGGAGATCGACCTCACCCGTCGGTCTCCATCGGTGGCGTCTCGTCAGCGGAGCTTCGACTCGGCATCGGACGTCGAGTCTCTCCCACCGGTCGACGTGACAACGCCTGCGGCACCCAAGCGCGTGAGGCCAAGGGAGCCTTCGGTCGAGCCACGCCACTACCCATCGATGCCGCATTGGGAGCACCATCGATGGCAGTCGACGTATCCCTGCTGCCCCCAATATCATTGGCATCAGCCACTCGACCACCCGGACTGGGAGCATCAATCTGAGCTATCCTCGCTCTCCAGGACATCGCATCGGTCCAAGCATCCCCAGGGATCGGGCACGACTCCTCTGGACAAACGCGTCACACCGACGGAGCCTCCGCGCCGAACACCGACACCGACCCGGTCGCCGCGAAGGGAGCCATCACCGCGCCTATCGGAGCGCTTGGGCCGAGGAGAGTCCTCCCCGTCGGGGTCGGAAAGCGACGAGGAGAGAACCTGGGAGCCCTCACCGGACCCCAACACGTCAGAGGACCTCCCAGTCTCGCCCTCTGAGGACCTACGCTCCTATGCGGAGATGGTCAAAAGAATGGCAGCGACCATCTCCCTCCCCATCTCTCAACCCAAGCCAACCGTGGACGATAGTGTTTTTGATATCGTCCAGAAGGACACTTCTCCAGCCGTCTCCCTCCCAATGACAAAGGTCATGCTCCAGGCGCTCAAGGATCCGTGGAAGAAGCCATCCTCTGCACCGGTGTCTTCAAGAAAATTGGACCACATGTACAAGGTCCAAGAGGCGGGGGCTGAATTTCTGTTCACACATCCTAGACCAAATTCAGCCATCGTCTCCTCTTCCTCGAGGTCACGTAAGGTGCACTCTACCCCCCCTGACAAGGAGGGGAAGAAACTCGACGCCATGGGGAGGAAGATCTACTCGGCGGGGTCCCTCGGCGCCAAGGTATCGAACTATACGGCCTGTATGGCCAGATACCAATACGCCATGTGGGAGCAGCTGTCCCCCCTCCTGTCCTTCCTACCGGAAGACAAGAAAACCACTGCCAAGGCACTGCTGCACGAGGGCCAGAAGGTCGCAAAGCAGCAACTAACAGCAGCCAAGCACCTAGTGGACGTTTCAGCTGCGGCAATCATGTCCGCTGTCTCCATTCGCAGGCACTCCTGGCTGAGATCGACCGCCCTGCAACAAGACACCAGGGCGCTTATCGAGGACCTGCCATTTGAAGGGGACGGACTCTTTAGTTCCACCACGGACACCGCACTGCAGGAACTAGATAAGAACCTTAAGATCTCTAGGAGCCTTGGGGTGCAGCCACTTCCCAGACAACCCAGAGCCAGACAGTGGAGCAGGTCCTGGTCGAGAAAGACTCCGCATAAGCCATCTTCGGACCAACAGTGGCGACCACGCCCTCCACAGCCCGACAAGCAGGCCTACTCGGGCAACAACAGAGGGCGCTACAGTGCCCAGCCATCAGGCAAACCGAAGGGCACCCGCCCCGCCAAGCAGGGGCTTTGACTTTCCTGCACCACGCGTCGTTGCCACCACCCAGCCCACCATCCGCCTTCGCCCTTTCCTGCCTGCCTGGGAGCTGGTCTCCTCAGACAGGTGGGTCCTCTCTGTCATCCAAGAGGGCTACAAAATAGACTTTGCTCAGATTCCAACACAGTCAGTGGTGATCACCACCCCCCCATCCCCACCTCTGCTGGCGGAGGTGGACACCCTCCTACAGAAACAAGCCATAGAGAAATTACCATCGGAAACCAGGACGGGTGGTTTCTACTCCCGCTACTTCCTAGTCCCAAAGAGAGATGGGGGATTAAGGCCCATCATGGACCTCCGGAATCTGAACAAATTCATCCTGTATCGAAAGTTCAGGATGTCCACACTGCAGTCCATCCTGCCCCTCATCAACCAAGGAGACTGGATGGCCACCCTAGACCTCAAGGATGCTTACTTTCACATCAGCATCCACCCAGAGTTCAGAAAGTTTCTCAGGTTTGCAATAGGCTCACAACACTTCCAGTTCACTGCCCTACCCTTCGGGCTCTCCACGGCACCCAGGGTGTTTACAAAGATGATGAGCGTCGTGGCCGCCTACCTGCGGCTGCAGGGGGTGATAGTCTTCCCATACATAGACGACTGGCTCCTGGTAGCCAATTCAAGAGAAAGTCTGTCTACCCACATCACAGCCACACTGCATCTTCTCGATGCCCTGGGCCTGCAGGTCAATCTAGAAAAGTCAAATCTCACTCCATCAAGGACAGTGCAGTTCATAGGGGCAGTGCTGGACACAAACCTCCATCGAGCTTTCCTCCCCGCCCAAAGGGCAGAGGACATCACCAACTCAGTACAGTTACTCCAGAACCAAGGCTGGGGCACAGTAAAGCAACTTCAGCGAATGCTGGGACTGATGGCAGCAACGACAAGCGTGCTTCTTTACGCGAAACTGAGGATGAGAGACCTACAGCTATGGTTTCTTCGCCAGTTTCGCCCGAACAGAGACTCACCTCGAAAGAGGTTCACTATTCCCCTTATGACGCTCCAATCGCTCCAGTGGTGGGGATCCAGAGACAATATCTGCCAGGGAGCTCCCTTCCACCTCCCACCGCCCTCAGTGACCATCACCACCGATGCCTCCCAGTGGGGCTGGGGCGCCCACATGGAAGGCCTGTGTGTGGGGGGCCAGTGGCCTCCCAAGCTGGCTGTGCACCATATCAACTATCTGGAGCTACTAGCGGTTCACTTTGCCCTGCGTTCCTTCCGCCCAAAGTTGACAGGGAGGACAGTGGCGCTACTCACAGACAACACCACCGCTCTGGCGTACATCAACAGGCAGGGTGGGACAGTGTCCCGCCGCCTCTGTGCGTTGGCGATAGAATTGTGGACGGAATGCATCCAGCACGACGTCTTCGTGAAGGCCGCACACCTCCCAGGGGTCCTCAACATTCAAGCGGACTCTCTGAGCAGGGGGGGGGCCTCCCCGCACGAGTGGGAACTTCAGTGGCGTTTCCTACAACCAGTTTTCCAGCTCTGGGGGTACCCACAGCTGGATGCCTTCGCCACGGCAGACAACAAGAAGTGCCCTATGTTTTGCTCCAGAGGGGGTGCAGACCCTGCATCCCTGGGGGACGGGCTCCTCATTCCGTGGGAGGGCCGCTTCCTCTATCTGTTCCCTCCTCTCCCTCTGCTGACCAGGGTAATAAACAAGTTAGCGAGGGAGAGGCCACGCTGTATCCTGGTGACCCCCTGGTGGCCCCGCCAGAACTGGTTCGCCTCCCTACTGACCATGTCGGGGGGGAACTTCTACCACTTTCCAGCGGAACCAGACCTCCTGTCGTCCCAACGGGGGCGGGTGCTACACCACAACGTGCCACACCTGAAACTGACGGCGTGGCGCATAGACCCTTAGAGTTCTCGGGTAGGGTCCAGGAGGTCCTGTTGAATAGCAGGAAGACCTCCACCAGGGCATCCTATGACAGGAAGTGGAAGAGGTTCTCGGACTTCATGGCTGGCCGGCCAGTCGCACCTAGGGAGGCTGGCCTGCCGGCAGTCTTTGATTTCTTGTTGTCCCTAGTAGACGCGGGCTTGGTGTTTTCCTCCATTAAGGTCTACTTGGCAGCCATTTCTGCCTTTCACGAACCTGTGGCTGGGTACTCTGTTTTCGCCCATCCCCAGTCCAAGAAGTTCATGAAGGGGCTATTTAGACTGCATCCACCGTCCAAACCCCCCACCCCACTGTGGGATTTGTCAATAGTCCTAGACAGATTAACCAGGCGGCCCTTCGAACCCATGGCCTCATGTTCCCTGCAGCTTCTGTCCTGGAAGACTGCCTTCCTAGTGGCCATCACCTCCGCACGCCGAGTGGGGGAACTCACGGCGATGCGTTGTGACTACCCCTACCTAGCCTTTAGAGAGTCTGGCGTCTCCCTGGCCCCTGATATCAACTTCCTTCGTAAGCTGCCCTCCCAATTCCACCTCAACCTGGAAGTGTGGCTCCCCGCCTTCTTCCCTAGCCCCTCCTCGGACGAGGAGCGTCGGCTTCACTCCCTAGACGTCCGGCGTGCCCTGCTCTTCTACCTAAGCCGATCCAAGTCCTTCCGTAAGGGACAGCAGTTATTCGTTTCCTACACCGCACCCAGAATGGGTGACAAGATTTCTTCACAGAGATTCTCGAAGTGGTTGACAGAGACCATCAAGCTCTGCTACCTCCTAGCAAAGAGGCCACTGCCTGGACCTGTACGTGGCCACTCCACACGAGCGATGGCGACATCGGTGGCGTTCCTGAAGGGCGTGCCTCTGGCTGATGTCTGCAAAGCTGCTACCTGGTCGTCCCCGCATGCTTTCATGAAGCACTACGCGTTGGACGTGCATGCTCAGCAGAGGACCCGGTTGGGGACTGCGGTGCTACAATCTGTCATCTCCGGTTGACTGTCTTCCCACCTCCAGGTATGACTTGCTTGCTAATCTCCCACAAGTGTGATGCACAGAGACCACGAAGAAGATAGACAGGTTGCTTACCTGTAACTGTAGATCTTCGAGTGGTCATCTGTGCATTCACACTACCCACCCTCCTTCCCCACTGCTGACGGTCTCCCTTCCCGAGGGGCTTTCAGCAGTCAAGAAGGAACTGGTGGGATTGCCGCGGTGGCGCCGTTGGGCCTGCGCAGTGGGACGCCGGCGCATGCCCAGTGGCGCCGTCCGCGGAAATCTTTCCCGGGCTTTCTTACAGATACCGACTGGGGACCAGCGCAGGCGCAGTACATCCCACAAGTGTGAATGCACAGATGACCACTCGAAGATCTACAGTTACAGGTAAGCAACCTGTCTTTATTAGAGGATGAATGAATCACTACTGTTTGCTTAACATCTAGAACAGTAACTCACACAGAAACATGTGTGGAGATTCTTCCAGTGTGGGTGATTTGTTACTGCATTTTCAGATATAAGGAAGGCCAAGCTCGAATCCAAAGCTTGAATAAAAAAAAAAAAGTTGACAGGAAGCACACATTTTGAATCTCTATCAGAAGTCTGGGGAATATTGGGCTGGAACTAGCTGGGTTTGATGCAGGAAACCCATCTTCAAAAACCCACTCCATGTTCAGGTAGCTTGGAAAACCTTGGACAACTCTCTCCATCCGACCTACCTTAGAGGGTTATTGTGTGGCTGAGAAGTCATTCTGTAAGTTCCTTGGAGGAATTGTGTGAGACTAGTGTAATTTTTAAAATGGTTTAACACAGAATTGTCAAAAGTGCAGACAAAGATATGTGCTAATCAGGAAAGGGTCAGCAAATGAATTTCATATAGAGGAGGGGACAACAGGAAAAGCTGCTTTGGGTCCCTGTTGGAGAGAGACAAGTGGGATATAAATGACAAATATGTATATACTTGTGCTTACCTGCTTTGTGAAGCATATTTTTCAAAGGCTCATTTTTCCCCCTCACTGACATGGGTGCCTTCCTTGTTTTTGTCTTTTTATTGCTTCTGATTCAGAAGTTTCAATGGTCAGAACTCAACAGTGTCAGCCTTAACCTTCTCGTTTTTTGGAACAGAATAGCCTGCCAGAGGTGAAAATAAAACAGCCTCAGCTCCTTTGACACAAAGGCATGCTGACAAAAAGTGCTGCTCAGACCACAGCATTTTTTTTTTAAAAAAACTTGATAAGGTAGGATGCAGGACCATTGAAAAGCCTATCTCTTTATGAATTCTACCTGTCAAAGGCTTGTGTTCGAAAGGCTTTGTTATTCTTGCTATAAAGGTGTCTTTGTGCCTTTTTTTAAAAAAATGACCCTGTCATACTCTACTTGAGAAATATGAAGACCTTGGAACTGTTAAACTGTGGCTGAATAATAGATTTTTAAAATGATTATTGAGCCTTTTAGATATCACCAATACATTATAAAAGCCTGTCAATCCTAATGTTCATATTATTGCAGTTTGTTGTCAAATAAAAGCAAGCCTAAAATTAAGTCCAAATACCTGGTTAACAGGTAGTGTTTAACCATGGATTCTTGCCTTAATTTTGGCTAAGGTCCCAAATGTACAGAGTGAAACCAAGGTTTAGCTAGCTGAGCTAATTCTGGAATGTGTGTTAGAGAATGCTGATAGGATCTGCTGGCCAGTTAGTTACCAAAGAGGAAGAGGCAGAGCAATTGCCTTAATTTCAGATTGCACAGAACTAATGTTTAGCCATAGCTACTGAAAACCTACTTCAAACCATGGTTTCATACACTGGTTTGAGACTGATTCTTAACTAGTACTCAGATACTCAGGGGTAATGTTTTAATTAGAGTTCCAGAAAGCAAGCCATGGTTAGACATAATGAGCTATGTCCCAGTTTCTGCTAATGATGGAGACTTTCTCCAGTGCAAGAAATCTACCTCCAGGAGAAGAGGTGTTTCGTATGGGTGAAAGGTTTCTTGTTTTGGAAAAAAAGACTCCACAGGTAGCAGAACAAAATACAGAAAGGAGGTCAGGACCATGCCCGTGGTTCTCCCCTCCTGCATTTTATCTCCATACCATTCCTGTGAGGTGAGACAGAATAGCTAGCCAAGCTTAGAGTGAGATAGAATAGTTAGCTAAGGACATCCAGTGAGGCTGGACTGGGACTGGTCTCCTCAGTTCTAATCCAGAACTCTTAACTACCACAGCACTTTTAACTACTACATTGGCTGACATCATACGATCCAGCGCACTTTGCTGAGATTGTGTAGGGCCAGAGATTGGAATGGGCAGTGTTCTTACTCAGGTGAGTGGAACTAATGTTCCTGGTTAGTGAAATAATGTGAATTGTGTGTAGCAGATGTGGTGGCCTACAGAAAATGTTACCTCCAAATTTGTGGAGACAGGAAAAAAGAGTAGAAGTACTTTGGATAAAGATGCCCACAGGAGGACTTCATTGATTCAGTCAGAACCCTGGACAGCAACCCAATTTAGTTTTGGTAAGTGAAGGAAACAAAATTAACTTTCCATACCAGGTTTTCCTTTCTTGCTCCTTTAATGTAATGGGGGTTTCAGGAGCTGTGAAAAGAGCTTGGTTGGGCAAGTGGTGGAGTGGTAATTTCTTCCCTTTGGATATAAGTATGGTAGAAAAAATTGAGGGTGCAGTTGGAGTTGACACAGGAGTCAAAAGGACTCAGAGAACCCAAGAAAAACAAAAAGGAAATAAAAAGTATAAAATGTATAAGCTAGGTATAAAATGTATAAGCTAGGTGGATAAGTTCTCTAGCAATCTAAAATATTGGTGATAGCCCTAAATGTTCAAGCTCTTCCATATGTCGCCAGCATGAAAAGGTCAAAAACTCACAGGAGTAAATTGGGCGGAACTGAACAGGACAAGAGAAAGAACAATGGCTGGGATCTCTTTCTATAAATTATTTGAACTCTCAAGCTCAGTTATCCAATTGGCTTAATTCCAGTGGGAAACTGGGTGTACATATATGTGTGACTCATCCCCTGACAGGGTTCAGTGATGATTCAGGGCCCAATCTAAAAGTCTGGGGGAAGCCATTCACAAATCATTCTGCTAGCTGTCCAGGCTGTTTTGTACCATCAGAACTGTCAGATTTCTGGGTGCCTGTGTCGTCTCTCTTCCCTAATGCATTATCCACCTCCCCACTGAGACTTGCTGCCAGCCAGCAGCATCCTAGAGTTATGGTGACACAGACAAATGGTTTCATTTTAAACACAGAGGAAAGAGATTTAGGGAAGGGTGCCTGTCCCCATCACAGCAGGGTGTTGAGCTGTCTTTTTTTGCATTATGCTATAGTAATAAACTGGTACTAAAAAATTCCCAGAGCACGTGCTATATTATATAAAGTGATCTTCTAGTCTTCTAAATGGAACCCGCATGTTTGTTTGCTTTTGTGCTTGCAGGCCTGTTGTGACCCATTAGTGTCACAAACGTTTAACATACTAATTTACAAGAATGCCAGCAATCCTTAGGGCTTATCTGTCAGAAGCAGAAAAACAGACAAATTTGTTAATTTTGATGCTGCTCAACAGATTCGGAAAGAAATCGTGTTTAGGTAGATAGCAAGCCATTCTTACTGTATAGCTCAAATGAAATTCTTAAAGCAACAGAGAAATCTTTTAAAGGTTTTATATATTATCAGCGTTTTATTCATATTTAAACTGTAAAAAGTCTGTGGGGTTGACACCAGAATGGAAAGATGTTTCCCACAACACAGTATGCAGCATTGTCTAAGTTATTCATAGACTGTTCAACTGAAAGACTTGACTGCCCATAACATAAACTTGGAAGTGATTATAAAGTATTTTAAAGAGGTATTTCGAATTTGCAGCCTTTTCCAATAAAGATTGATTGTTAAAGTCATGTGATTTACCTGTCTAGGACTGTACCACTTCAGCCTGGATTCTTTCCCATATTTAAGAAGCCCAAAAAACTTCCAAGAAAACAACTGCCTCCTCCCTGATGGTTTCTGTGTTCAGGGATAGTATGTGGGGTAGAGTGTTCAAACATGTAATTTTCCAACTGCAGTATGAAGTATATGGTCACAGGAAAGAGGTGTACGCTATGGTATTTCTAGACGTGCTGCCTGGTTCTTAAAAAGAAATAGCTAGCTAGGAAGCAGCACTTGCAAAAACAAAAAAACATCAACTATAGTAACAATAGTGAATTTCAGGCTGCCATCGTTTAATAATGTAATACTTTTGCATGAAATGTTACGTTGAGTGTTTTTTTCTCCCAGAAATATCACTTCTAAGGCTCAGAAAGTAACACTTTACTCATCACTATCAAGATGCGATATAGTGAGGGTTGATTCATTAAAGCTTATGCTGGAATAAATCATTAGCCATTTAGGCGCTAATGAATTTCTGTTTTCTTTTGCCACTACCAGACTGAGAAAGCAATCCTAAGCAGGTCTATGTAGAACTCTACTCAGGTCTATTCCATGGGGGCTTATTCCCAATAAAATGTTCTTAAAAATGGCACCGTAACACAGCTACCCTGCTGGAATTACCACCAAGACTTTGTATGTATGTTTTTGACTCAAATAAGTATTTAAGATAAGATAAGTTTATTTTTATATCCCGCCCTCCCCCGCCGATGGCGGGCTCAGGGCGGCTCACAGACATTCCAGACATTCTAAAGGGTTCTATGGGGATTTTCATAGAGGATCTGGCAGATGGTTTGAGAGGAGGTTCTGGTTGCTTATAAGACTGTAAGGACATGTTCACAGGCTTCAAATAGTTAAAAGAAGTCCAAATAAAGAGAGGAAATGCTTGTTTTAATGTACTTCTGAAGGGGCAGCTGTTTTGTAATTTCTGCTGTCATTAAGGCATGTCACTTTCCTTCTTTACAGGGCAAAAAGCTCCCCTTTAGTCTTGGTGCAGATGCTGAAGAAGGGGAAGTTTCTGATGAAGACAGCGCTGATGAAATTGAAGATGACTGCAAGTTAAAAGCTTCCTATGTAAGTATGTTTTTAATGGCCTCTTTTAAGGCGTGGGCATCAACACACTTGGGGGGGCTGTGGCTTAGTAGGAGGGCCACATGGTTTACATGCAGCAGGTGCCTTCAGTCCTTGGTGCCCTGATGTGGAGATCTCAGGGCAGCAAGAACTAGAAAAGGCCTCTCTCTGCTGGAAACCCTGGTGAGTTGCTGCAGGTCAGACCACTCCAGCCTGCTGGTCTAGTGGAGCTAGACGGAGCAATGGCCTGATTTGGGAGACAGCATCTTCATTTGTTCGTATTCATTTCAGACAGCTTAAATGCAAACTGGAGCATTTCTGGTCATATGGTTCATCCCCACACATTCCTCATCCTCCTAGTGTTCCTGTATTGTCTGCTCCCACTGGCAAGGTCTAGGTTTTAAGTTCCTCTGATAGTGACCTTTGATGAAATTTTGTAAAATGGTGTTGAATTAGCACTATTGTTAACAAAGCAAGTCTTTATATTTTCTTCTTGTGCAGCTGGTTCTTCAGTTTTTCTTCATTTCCTGACTGGGTGCCATATAGCTTGATTTTATGGTCTGTGCTTTCAATATCCCCTCCCCAAGTTATTTTCTTCTTCTTGCCATTCCATTTGTGTTTAACACTTCCTTGCAGTAATGGATTTTTAATTTCTTACAGTCAGTGGCAATGCAGCATTGCTGTTTCATCGCAAAACAGATGTTACGTTCCAGTCCAGAGGAAGTCATACTTGAATTTCCCACATGTGCCAAAATATTTTTATAACAGTATGGTACAAATGAAGTTTATACTCTGCTGCTGACTGTGGTCAGAATGTGACTTTGTGAATTTGGATGGTGGTTGTTTTTAATTGTTCATGTTGCCCTCAGTGTAACTCTTATGTTTAGCAATATATTTTTGAAAGAACTGTGTTTTCCTCCTTTCCCCTTTAATGATATCTCTATTTTGAAGAGGCTGCATTTTTTAGAATGCCACACAATGCTAGATAATTCTTGTGAGGTTGCTTCATACTGAGAGAGATGATATAGCTTTGAATATTTTATTTTATTTTATTTTATTTTATTTTATTTTATTTTATTTTATTTTATTTTATTTTTTATTTTATTTTATTTTTAGCCTGCCCTTCCCATAGAACAGGCTCAGGGCGGGTTACATTATAAAAACAGTCAACAGTAAAAACTGGATACTGGAAGCACAAGGGAAAAGAAGTGCATGCAGCTACCCAAGAAGTCATATCTGCTCAGTGTTCCTTCTGCATGAAAATATTGGCTTTTTTTGATAGTGAAAATGTGCAAATGACAGGGGAAGCCAGGAAATGCTGCCCAGAGAACTCTTTTACTTAAGTGTGCAAACATATAGCTCATCTCCAACCTACCTTGCTTCGCATGTGTAAGGATGATGCAGTTCCTCCACCACAGCACAACTCCTAGCCATATCACTGCTGTTTGCCATATCACTGCTGAGCCTCACTTTCAAAAGCTTTGTGGTGAAGTAGTCAAAGCAGCAAGTGTGTGTGTGTTTGACTGAAGTCATCATTATTAGATCTCCCTACTAAATATTATCCCATCCTTTGTTTTGGTGTCTGACTTGACTTTTTGTGTGTGGAGTCCTAAGGTCCGTCTGTTTGGCTTTAGCAACTAGCAAGCAGACCTGAGAGAATGTAATATTGATAATATAGGCTTCATTCTGGGAAATCCAAGCCCCCTTTTAGTCATTCGATAAGCCTTTCTGCTTCTTGCTTTCTTCAGTGTCTGTCCTGAGAGCTGGGTGGTGGTGGTCATTTGGAATGGTCTGAGGTGTTGTATGGGGAAATGTTACTGAGAGGAAGTTAGTGGAAATTGGAGAAAAATCTTTCTCTCCCCTTCCTCATTGTGTAAATGGAAGTTTCATTCTGATTCTACAAGAGGTACTCTGGATCTAAGCTTGTATTGTATATCTAAGGCAATCCCCAGATTTATAAAGGGAGATGACTGAATATAGGGCATAATACTTCTGTTGCTAACTCAGGAATTCCAGAGGAACCTGTCGGGAGAACCAGAGTACTTGGGTGGAAACATCTGTCCTGCTTGGTTTGCTATTTTAAAATCACTCAATGTTTGCATTGGGAATGTCTAATGTATTTCAGAGTAATGGCACTACTGAACACCAAATGGAATCTTTTATAAGGAAGAAACTTGAATCCTTGATAAAGGAGTCTCAGATTCGGGATAAAGAAGATCCTGACAGCTTCACTGTGAGGGCACTGTTAAAAGCAACTCATGAGGGCCTAAATGTAAACTTGAAACAGGTGAGATTCCCCCCCCCCAGTCTATTTCAAGTCCAGCAATATTGAGAATTGAGGTGGGATTATTACTTATTGTCAGTTTGTTCATTTTTGCTTGTTTTATGATCATGTTGCAGTCACTCAAGATTTAAAAAAAAAAAAAAACACCTCAAGTGAAATTTGTTGGGATATGGCAAGATCTGAATTTCAATCATTTTAAGGTTAACATATTTGTTTTGATTCTAGCACAGATCTGACCTGGAAGTATAACCTGGCTCAGAGTCAATCCTGTGTGTTAATTGGTGTGTTTGATAAACTGATTGGGTGGTTTTAATTTATCAGTGTTTCATTTGGCTAATGAATTAAGTTTCTTCCTGTCAAGATTGTAGAAAAGAGGTTAACTTCCTATTAGCCTCAGCTACCTCCCTCCTATCTGCCTGTACTCCTGCTTGTGCTCCAGTACCTGTTGCAGCTGCCGCCATTGTTTTCTGCATCAGCCTATTTGTAGAATAAATATGTAGTTTTTAATAACTTTGTTCTTTTCTTAGGACCATCCTGTTCTTTTCTCTTCCTAATAGACTTAGATAAAGAGCTTCATTTTTAAGTAATAGTCCATGCCTCTGTGCCTTATTTACCCAGTGAAATTTGTAAATTGGTTCATGAAAGCTACAATTTAATTGAGATTACCTTTTCTTTCATATAAAGATGCAGCGCACATTTGTGTTTACTAAAAAATTAAGAGAATTGAGATATTTTGGAAGTAGAGGATTTTAAAAACATTTTGTTTGTTTGTTTTGGAATCTAGAACTATAGAAAACTCATTTTAGTTATTATCCATGAAGGTTTATGTGTCCTATGGATTTTTAAGAAAAACATTTTGGGGAATAGAGATCAAATATCACTGGTGGCTGAATATAGTTGTTGAATACTGTGGCCTTTTTAATGGCTGATTTATTAAAGTGCTTAGTTCAGATACAATTTTTAGACCTTAACTACAATTCAGCATAACTTCTGATCTGGCCCCTCTTGTTTTGAGATTGGTTTGCAGATCAGAATTTAAACCTTATGGTTTGAAGTGAGCTTGATTACCATGGCTTGGATTCTATATATTGTTTCCACTGTGCCCTTTTGTAAGAGGTGGTGCTGCTCTATGGAGAAGCTTAGAGCTTTCAGTTGTACAAAATCAGGATCTCTCAAATCAAAAGAATAATACCCAGTGCCAGAGGAACTCTCACGCTCATGGCTTGTGTCAACCAACTTGGCTAGCTATTCTTCACTGCCAGTATTTCATTTCTAGAGCCTGGAACACTGTTTATCCACGTATTCATTTTTTTGTGGTTTTATACCACACTTTTCTTCCCAATGGGGATCCAGAGTAGTTTACAACATCATTTTCCATTTCAGCAATACAAACTTTACTTTGTGAGGTAGATTAGGCTGAGACAGTGATTGGCCTGGGTTCACTGTAATGGATGGGCAAAGGTCCTGCCCTTTTCTGTCAGTCACCAATCACCTCTCTCTCTCTCTCTCTCTGTGTGTGTGTGTGTGTGTGTGTAGAGTGGATAACAGCCAATCAAGGTACATGGATGGCTGAAGGAGACAGATGGGAACGAAGAGAGAGGGGAGGGATATATTATTCTGTCTGCTCTTGTCAGACAGGGTCTGAGTCTTCACAGAAAGAGAGTTCCTGCCTCAGAACCTGGTTTTGAGAGTGAGCAGGCAAAAACAGTGAATGTTTTCAAATGAAGTGGAGCTTCCAGAGGGGTTGGTGGGAAGAAATCCTTTCTCAGGGAACTTTGTATGTCTCAGAGCCTGGTTTTGAAAGAAAACAGACTAATTTAAGAGACAGTGCTGTTTCAGAGATGTAGCAGGTTAAGTTACTGAAATTTCCAGAAGGTGCTCACACCTATATTGTAACATTCTTCAAGTTGGGAAAAGGCCAACGATTCACCTGTGGTATCAAAGTTTGACTGATAACTGCTATCTGCACTCCTGCCTTGTTAACTGTAACATCATGAACACATATGTATGCATGACGCTGCCTTATACCAAAACAGACCATCAGTCCATAAAAATCAGTATTGTCTACTCAGATTGGCAGCAGCTTTCCATGATCTCAGGCAGAGAAAGGCCATTCACATCACCTATTAGCTGATCCTCTTAACTGGAGATGCCAAGGATTGAAATTGGGACCTTCTGTGTGCCTCGCAGATGCTCTACCACTGACCCATGGTCCCACTTTGTGAGTCCAGCGAATGCAACCATATGCAAGCCAAGAAAGTTAATAATAGTTACTCTTTTCTCCCCTTGTTTACTTCAAGTCACTTAGAGTCTGTGTATAAGGTGGAGGCTGGGGAAAGGAGATTTGTAAGCTGCTCTGAGACTCCTTTGGGTAGCAAAATGCGGGGTATAAATCCAAACTCTTCTTTTACTTAGTGGAACACTCCTGTAACATCCAGAAAGAAGCTCTTACATCACCAACCTACTGTCTGCATTTGTGCTGTTAAGTTCCTCAGTGCCACAGTAGACTCATAGCATATAGCCATCAATATCAATGTCAATATCTGTTTATTCACGGCAAAAGCCAGCAAACTAATACAAATGATCAAGTTAAATTCATTGTAGCTGTCAATTCTACCATGTTTACTATAGAAATACAAAGGGTTTTTTTTCTTTTAAAATGTACACACATAATAGTAGAATCATTAGCCTCTATGTGCAGATATATCCCCCCACATATTAAGGAATCATTATTACATATGTATGCACTGTCAAGTCACAACTGATTTACAGTGACTCCAGCAAGGGAGCTTTTCAGAAGCAGAAGTGGTTTGCCATTGCCTTCCTCTGCAAAGTCTTTCTTTGGTGATCTTCCATCGAAGTTCCAACTCTTCATACCCTTTGAGATCAGACTACGCTATGCCACCTTCTATCCCTAAAGAGTCATCATTAAGGAAAACAAATGGTTATTAGATATCAGATGGTTTTGGAAAGTTGTTCCAAAAGGAATTTGGGTGTCCTTTTGGAAAGTCATATGCAATCCCTAATTTTTCTTTAGGGACACTTTTATAAGTGTTCCTTAAATATTTAATTTTCCTATAAAAATTCTTAGTAATCTCAGAGAAGATTTTATTAATATCCTGCAGGGATAGATTAAAAATAGTTCACCATAGCTTGTGCTGTACGTAAAAAAATACAGAGCTTTCTTCCAGCTTTTGAAATGGTACTGTTATCTTCTCTTCTGTGATGTCAGTGGCTACCATTGGGTTTTTTGCCCCAAGAGTTCTGGTCAAAGGTAACTTTTCAATAAAGAAATCTTTAGCTGAACACCTGCTGTTTGCCTTGCCTCTATTTCTTCTATGCCAGCTCACATCATGGGGTGTTTTACTTTTCAACAACCAAGTTGTTTTTCAAAACCAGGTCTATTTATGTATTCCACATTGTATCTCTTCCTAGGATAGAGTCTTTGTTCCATTGCTCACAATTTATACTGACCGCCCCCCCCCCCCAAAAAAAAAAGAACAGAGCATTTTTCTGCTTACTTTCATAGTTTATAAGTGGAAAGAACTCATGGTTTGAGAAATGTGGAATGTGGATTGACAGACAGATGAAGTTTCCAGTGCTACACTGCTATTTGTAAAGCAGTCCAGTAGAAATCTCCAAAGAAAAGGTAGACACATAATATGGTGTTTTGTTTGCTTTTAAACTGGGGCATAAGTTTTTATACAGCTCTTGTGATGCTGTAAACCACTGGAAATTAATTTGAGGAAGAAGACGACATTGGATTTATATTCCACCCTCCACTCAGAGTCTCAGAGTGGCTCACAATCTCCTTTATCTTCCTCCCCCACAACAGACATCCTGTGAGTTGGGTGAGGCTGAGAAGAATCTCACAGTAGCTGCCCTTTCAAGGACAACCTCTGCCAGAGCTATGGCTGACCCAAGGCCATTCCAGCAGCTGCAAGTGGAGGAGTGGGGAATCAAACCCAGTTCTACCAGATGGTATACCAACACCACTATACCAAACTGAGAGGCAAGAGTTCTACAGCCTAAGCTTGGTATATGGCAGTTATGAGGGGCAGACTCCAAAGGTCATCAAAGGAAGACTTAACATTGAACATTTGCTGGTGGGAGGAAGAAGCAGTGGTGATTTGGAATGTTTTATATTCCTTTTTTATGTGAAAGCCATCAAGAAACTAAGAAAACTTTTGGGGATGAGGGGGAAAAAGTGGTTTCCAAGATGGACTTAGAAAGCAAGAATGAGCCCAAAAGTTATCTAAGCAGGCCAGTCTTGCTAGCCCACCCTCTCTGTCCAACAATTAAATGGAAGCTTGCTAGGTAGAGCTTTGCTGGTGAGTCAGGTTGTGATTTACTGGCCAGTGGGATCTGGCAATGCATTCTAGATATCAAGCTGCTCAGTTGAAATCCAGTAGGAAGTAAACAGGCTGAAGCATGACATACAGTGGGAGAAAAGCTGTGCTTGATAGCCTAAGCCATGGCAGCCTGTGCATCTAGACACTCAAACCATGCTTTGTATCTCAAACTTCTGGCATAGGCTTCCCAGTCCCCAGGTCCTAGCTAGGGATCCCCTGATTTTGCAGTCTCCTTCCCACCCCCAGTCAGCTGGCCAGTGGGAGGAAAACCCACCCCAACAGCCTCCATATACTTTTACTCTTCAGAAGGCTAGAAGAAGGTTGGAAACTGCTTGCTTTTTAGAAGGTGTGTGTGCCTTTAAATCTGTAGGAGCAAGTCTGAATGCGGGTGGGGTGAGTTGGCAGAAGAACATGGCTGCTTCCAGTGAACTGCTGGAAAGGAAAAGAAACAACAAATGGAGGATTTGTTTTGCATTCCTTTCAGAAGTCATTTGTACAGTAAAAAAGAGACTAAAAAGTAAACTAGAACCTTTGGTTTCCCTGTGTTAATCTGAAGAACTTGGTTGAATACAACCAATTTGGATGATTACATTCAACAACTCTGTGAGTAAATTTCCCCAGTAAGATCACAGAAGTGTGGGATTGCAAACTGTTTATTTTGGGTGTTGTCTCTGTGTGGGTGTATATGAGGAGGGGGAGGGAATGTGCAGCTGCTGGGGGTTGAGGAAATGAAGACCATTCAGGGGAACTGCACTGCTGCATTTTTATTTATTTATTTTAGGGAACGTGAAAGTCTCCTAGCTCCACCCCTAAAATCTCCTGGCTGCACCCCCCAAAGTCCTCAGATATTTTCTGAGTTAGACTTGGCAACCCTATTTTGGCATGGCATCTGAACTTTACCACTGAGCAGTTTTTCATATGTTGCTTTTTCATATTTTAATACATTTCTTGTTAGTTATGCCCTAGGTCCCATTCTCAGCTACTTTGTGGTGTATAGAACTGCCTTCCCTCAAATTAGCCCTCAGGCCCTCTTCCCTTTGGAATTATTGGTGGTATTGCCTTTAAAACACTGTCCCTCAGAATATTTTCACCATCAGGTGCTTGCTCTTTTATCTTAGTTGCAGCATGTGAGTTTTCTAACTAAATAAATAAAGGTAAGGAAGGGAAATGAAATGAATCTTTTAAATGCTTATTTGAAATTAATTTGCATATAAAGAAATAAATGTAGCAAAACGTTTTCCACGTCACCACCAGTTTCAATGCTAATTGTAAGCTAAACAAAAATAGTCATTACTTCCCAGAAATATCAATCCTAGAAGTACCTCAAGTCCTTGCGGTTCTCAACCCTTCACAGTATAGAGGAAGTCACAGGTGATTTTCCTGTGAATCATAGAATCATAGAGTTGGAATGGACCTCTAGGGTTATCTGGTCCAACCCCCTGCACAATGCAGGAACTCACAAACACTTCCCCCTAAATTCACAGGATCTTCATTGCTGTCAGATGGCCATCTAGCCTCTGTTTAAAAACCTCCAAGGAAGGAGAACCCACCACCTCCCGCGGAATTTCAATAAACATCTGATGCACTAGGTAATAATCTACATACAGTCATTCTATCTAAATAGCTTAAAAGATTCCATTCTGTTATTTTTTAAAATATTTATTTGAAGATGTAGCCATGCTTGGATAATTAACATCTGAGAGAAGCTGAAACTCAGTGTCCTGTCCTTGACCTCTTTGACATGGAGGAGATTTTGTATATAAAGAGATGTTTCAAAGAAATATTACTCTATATCATGGAGCAGAGCTTATCAAGACAGAGATTTCTCCCCTGCAAGCAGAAATTGGAATGGGCTTATATATGCTTGCTCCCGCAAGCAGGCATTCATGATGCTGTTATTCTCATGTTCATTCACATGTGCTTCATACAGCACATTTGAGTTCTTTCTGCATATTATTCTGCCTTGAATTTAAATGCAGAGAACCAGTTCAGGCATTTCAAAGAAACTTTGAGAGAGGAAGGTATGACTGACTTGCATGCCTTTCCCTGTTCTTCTAGATCCCATCTGCAGTGGGCATATATCCATTTCCCATGTGGAAAGCATCCTCATCTCCAAGAGATTCCATTCCCCAGTATGTTACCTTAAACCTGGCCTGGAAAATAAATTTGTCAAGCTTGACTAAGCCCAGAAACAAGAAGGCAGTCTCTTGTTCATCACAAAACAAAACCTAATAGAAATACATTTCAGCCACAGGCTGCATATTGCGTAATGAGATGAAGTTTGTGCTGTGAATAGCTGAGGGAATATTTTTCTAGTGCGTTTTCAGCTCTGCAGACAGATGAAGGGATGTGATGTTCTGACAGCAACACTAGATCCTGCCACAGATCATCAAACTGATGACCCAGGGGATCATTCCTATCATGAATCTCAGGTGGCCCAACAAACATTGCACCTGTCTCTGTGACTGTAGGCTTTTAAATCCACATTCATTTTAGGGGGTTTGAGACGGTGAGGGTTGATATGTTTGTCCATGTGGATAGCTTCCTTTTGATTCCGACGCAGACTCATATTTCTGTTTCTTTTGTTCTTTTTACTTATTGTGCGACCATAAGCCTGCAATTAATTATTACACATAGATCGCTTTCTTTATTGCAACCACAGAAGAGTCCTTGCCTGTGTGATACTGCAGGGGTAGCATATGCTTCATTCAGAAGAAACTATTGTACCAGGTGCAAGCCTGCCCGTTACTGTTTGCCTGTACAATGCAGCATGTTTCCCTGGCTGCATCATTCAAAATCTGCAGAAGGAACACACACACTCACATACAACTCACAAGGGAAACTTAATTCATTATGAAAGCCTAATGCAGGGGTGTCAACACATTTGTTATGAGGGCCAAATCTGACATAAATGAGAGCTTGTTGAATTTTTAAAAAACATTTAAAATTTGTTATGGCTGGTTATTGTAATGGTAGTGCTGTTTTTCTTTAAATGATGCATTTGTTCTATAGCTGTTACCAGCCTTGGGTCCTGGTCTTCTGGGAGAAATGAAGTGTACTTCACTGTTTGTCTCAATAGTGGTTGACACAAGTGGAAACAGTGTGCAGAAGTCAGAAATAATGGATTGGATCCTGCAGGCCAATTCCACTAGCAGTGATCCTTTCCTCCAATGTATGGCGATTTCCCTTAATGGAGGTGGCTGTTCCATTGGTGGGAATGATCAGCATATTGCTATAATTTAAATGGGCAGAGACCCTCTGCTGCTACAGAGTCACCATTTCAGGTAGTCTGATCCTCCATTCCCTGTATCATTAATATTGTTACCTTGATACTCTTTGCATCCTGACCTGGATAGCCCAGGCTAGCTGGATTTCATCAGAACTTGGAAGCCAAGCAGGGTTCGGCCCTGGTCAGTATTTGGATGGGAGACCACGAAAGAATGACCAGGATTGCAGTGCAGAGGCAATGTCAAACCACCTCTGAAAGTCTCTTGCCTTGAAAACCCCATGTGGTCACCATAAATTGGCTGTGACTTGACTGCAAAAAAATGCTCCCCCACAGCAAACACCATTTATATAGTGCATACCTGCCATTTATTTCAGCCGGCTTTGATTTCTGGGTTCTTGCCTAGCTGTACATCATAAAAAGTCTATTTCATGCAGTGAAGAATGATATGGATAATAGATACTTTTACTAAAAACTGTTCCTAATTCCTAAGAAATGTTCATTACTTGTTCTGTTTCCCCAGAATTCAGATTTGAAAGACATAAACAAGAAGTCACATACTAAACTAATGAGCAACTTTGGTAAACATAAGGTAAGTGAAGCTAGAACTTTTAACATATTATTTGAATGGTTTGAATACATAACCAATCCCAGGAAGAAACTTCAGAAAATCTGCAGCTTCAAACAAATGATGAATTGTTCCATTGTGATGATAAACTTGCATGTGTGAATAGTTAAAAATACTAGGCTCCCATTTTTTGCTTGATAGAGTTCCTCTAAGTGACTTTCCCAAAAGTCCCAGTGTGCCAGTTAGAGCTGATGTGAATATTAATGATTTTTGCTCCGCTGCAAAGCCAAAAAGTACATGTTGCTAACCACTGTCCCAGCAAATTCAACAATGCATCATTCTCCTCTACATTATACAATATACTTAGAAAAAGACAGTATATTCTGTGAAGTCACTTTTTAATGGGGGATACAGTGTCCTATTATGGATAATAAAATGCATGTGGTGATGCATACTTAGGAGGAACCATAGCCCAGTAGCAGAACATATGCTTTATATATGCAGAGTCCCAAGTTCAGTTCCTGGCATCTCCAGCTGAAGGGTCTCGGGAAGTATGTATAAGTGGGGAAGAAGAGGAGGAGATTGGATTTATACCCCACCCTCACTCAGTCTCAGAGGGATTTACAATCTCCTTCCCTTCCTCTCTCCACAACAGACACCCTTGTGAGGTAGGTGGGGCTGAGAAAGTTCTCCCAAGAACTGCTCTTGAGAGAACAGCTCTGAGAGAAGTTGTGACTGACCCAAGATTATATCAGCAAGTGCATGTGAGGAGGGGAGAATCAAACCGAGTTCTTAGATTGTAAAGTCTGCACTCTTAACCATTACAACAGACTAGAAGAATTTTCTCTTTATGAGACCCTGAAGAGCAGCTGCCCATCAGAGAAGACAACACTGAACTAGATGGAACAGTGTTTGGACTTAATGTAAGACTGCTCAGGAGAAAAGTGAAATATAAATATAAATATTTTTAATATTTTAATTAATTAAAAAGCTTAGTATAGTCATACTACCTGCAGTGCTGCAATAATGTATTTGTTTGGGAAGTCAGAAATATGTACAAAAACCAATTGCCAAGTCAGAAATATGTACAAAAACCAATTGCCAAGGGTTAGGCTTAGGTTATGACTTCAGATGAGGAAACACTAGTTGTGGTGATGCACACAGTTCTTTCCCAGTGTTTTCAGCATAAACTTTCTGGCTAGCTGCTAGTTAACAGTTTCAACTGAACAGTAACTGAGGGTGGCAGAGAGCTGCAAGAGAAATCCGACTGTTACCAGTGGCAGATGTCAGCACTGATAGAGCACTCTAAGTGCTAATTATTAACACCAATAATAAAGCAGATATTAGCAGTACTACTGTAAAGAATGAAAAGCCCATTAATTTTCCTAACTGTTAGAGGGAACTTGGTGGATACATCTATTCCTGGCCCTGTTCACACACTGTGCTCATGTCTTGCCTTGTCACTGTGTTCTCCAACTGCATTAATCGCTCTCTGCAGTTCCACTCTGTCATTGGCCTGTGTGGATTTGATTTAAACTGACATATAACCACATCCAGGGAACTGTTAGGTTTTTAGTGGCTGCTCAACTGTGATTATAACTTTTTTATGTAATATTTCGTTTGCACTTTGGAACTCCTGCTTTGCACAGGTCTTGTTCAGTTAGGGATATTGGAAGGAGAATTTATGTTTGAGAAGTTCTTGTATGTGATGAGACTAACTTAGAACTTGCTTTTTTAATGTAAGCTGCAGAGCCTGATGTGCACACATTAAATCATATGTAAAGTTCTTGGGCTTTCAAGGAATCATAAGGAAAATTAATGAGTTATATTATTCATTCAGTTTCACAAGTCTCTCACAGCATTGCTAATGGGCACTAGTAGTACCAACTGAAATTCCCAACACACTGATGAGATAACCAACGTTATATAGCCAGAAAGATCCTTATTAGAGAAATCAGCTTGTGAAGTGACAATCACTGACTACTTTGAAGACTGCAAAATATTTTAATAACACAATCACTTCAGTTAATTAGCTTAATTAGACCTGTTTTATTTTCTTCGTATTTGTAAGAAAAATAGAATGAATATTCTTAATTGCACTGGCAGAAAGGGTTAGAAGAGACTTAATGGCAGCCTCATCCTTAAAATACTTTGATTTTGCATGTGTCCAGCTACATCAGGGGTCCCCAGCCTTTCTGAGCCTGCAGTCACCATTGGGATTCTGGCACATTGTGATGGATGCAACCCCAAAATGGCTGCCACAGCTTAACTTCAGTCACACAGTGAAGACCCTTGTGCTGTGGTACCAGCTGCTGCCAAAGCAATGTTTTTTTTTAAAATCTGCACAGCCAATCAGAAGCCCTACTGTGCAAAAGCCCCACTTGACCTCATTCACTTTCCTAAAAAGATGTCAGTGGGCACCAGGGTGCATTAGATACCCTTGAGCTATATAGATATTTCCTAATCATTTTAGTGTCTTTCTCTATGTGTACACAAGTCTTCATTTGAGAATTTTTAAAAATGTTCTTGCATATTTTAATAAATTTCATAAGATGATGAAAGTCACTTTAGCCTAAAATCATTTTTTTAAAAACACAGCAACCCAAGCACTCAGAGGTCTTTTTGGCAATGACTTTCCAGATCATGCTGCAGCTTGAATGCTGTGTTTCTCTGGCCTTTCCAAGGGGTAACCTTAATGTTCCTGCACTAGAGCCACAGGGTTTCCTGGCACATTCCAAGTTATGCCATGCAATTCAAACTTGGACAACAGCTTAAAGGAAAGGAAGCAAAGAATATTTTGCCCAAATGGCAGCAAAAGATGAAGAGCAAAACATCCAAAATTCTGGTCTTCTTTCTAAGAAGATTGCTACAAAGAGATCCCTGAAAGTGCAAGGGCAGTCCTTGGTGAAATTTCAGGAGGAGTCTGACCACAAATTATTTTATGGCACTGTATTATTTTTTGCTTCTCTCCATGATAATAGGAAGCAAAATATAAAGTATGCCAGGTGGGAAGCTTGACTCATTTGCTGTTTTATTTTTATTTGATTGTATTCTGCTGTTCTTCAGCAAGCTCAGAGTCACTTACAGGAGGCTCCCAGTGGTCTCCCATCCTAGTCCCATTTAACTTCAGCAGTGAGCCAGCACTGGGTAATCCAAGGCCATTCCTTGGACTCTGTATAAATTGCAGAATTCAGTTGTTCTTGGCTCTGAATTGGTCTACTTTTTGAAAACCCAGAGACCTATTGGTTGCTATTGGATATGGCAATTGAGCAGCTGAGAAATCCAGATTCAACCAACAACAAAAAACTGTGGAAAAATAACGAAAAATTAATGAAAAATGCTTCAAAATTGTAATAGAGAATTAAACACCTCAACTTCACACATTTTCACATATCATTACATATAACAGCATATAATCAAAAATGCAAAGTATAAAGTACAAGGAATAAATATTCAAAAGGGCTTGCAGTTAGTCCATATCCAGTTTGGAATCCTTGAAAACTATTAATTAAAGTGCCAGTGTCCAATGTGCTGCAATTGCAGATAATTCTTGTTCTTCAGCAAAGAATTTATGATGTTAAAACATTGCTTTAAACTTACTTTCTTTAAAGATGTTTATTATATAGTGGAAGGTCATTTTTTGAAGCATTTTTCATTAATTTTTTGTTATTTTTCCACAGTTTTTTGTTGTTGGTTGAGTCATTCTCTGTGGAACTCTAGGCTTTTCATTCAACGAGAAATCTAGATTGGCAGAAATACTCATTAAAAATGATGAACTTCTGTGAGGGTTGTGGGGTGCAGTGACAGTTTAGAAATTTATTTATTTTATTCCACTTATATCCTGCCCTCCCCACCGAGGCGGGCTCAGGGCAGCTCGCACAGACATGCATGTGCATAATTCAACGTAATAATACAGCATTAAAACCATAAAACATAGAGTAAAATAGACATAAAATACATAATGTTTTGGTGCCATGATCTCACATTTTCCAATTTTATAGTTCTCTGTATAGCAGATCTTAAATTACCCTCTCTGCAACTACTATACAGCCGATTGTTGGTGGTGATTCACATGTTGCTATAAACTGTAGTGGCCAACAGCCTAGTTCAGAAATGCCTGGTGGAAGAGTGCAGTCTTACAGGCCCTGTGGAGCTGTATGAGCTCTCGGAGGGCTGTGACCTCTTCCGGCAACTCATTCCACCAGCTTGGGGCCACTACAGAGAAGGCTCTGGCTCTAGCTGGCATGAGCCTGGCCTCCTTAGGGCCGGGGATTGTAAGTAGATTTTGTGATCTAGACTGAAGTGCTCTCCAGGGAACATGTGGGGGAAGGTAGTCCCTCAGGTATGCAGGCCCCTGGCCATATAGGGCCTTAAAGGTAAGAACCAACACCTTGAAACGAACCCGGTATGCAATAGGCAACCAGTGCAGCACGTTCAGCACAGGTTGAATGTGTTCCCATATAGGAAGGCCCATTAACAACCTGGCTGCTGCGTTCTGCACCAGTTGAAGCTTCCGGGTTCAAACCAAGGGCAGCCCCATGTAGAGGGCATTGCAGTAAGCCAATCTTGAGGTGACCGTGGCGTGGATTACTGTTGCCAGGTTGCTGCATTCGAGGTAGGGAACCAACTGCCTTATCAGCTGTATATGATAGAAGGCTGATTTATCAGTTGCTGCCACCTGGGCCTCCATATTTAAAGAGGAATCCAGGAGCACCCCTAAGCTTTTGACCTTGGGCACTGGTGTAAGTGGTGCCCCGTCCAAGGTCCCAGTAGTAAGACCTCGGTTCCCTGCCACAACTTAGGTACAGGACCTCTGTCTTCATCAGATTCAGATTCAGTCGACTCAAGCCACAGCTTGAAGTGCCATGGTCAGATCTTCCATGGAGGAGTTGGACTGGCCACCCATCAGTAGATAAAGCTGGGTGTCATCCACATATTGATGACATCCCAGCCCAAACCTCTGGGTGATCTGGGCAAGGGGGCCCATGGAGATGTTGAACAATATCGGGTATAGAACTGCCCCTTGTGGCACACCACGCACAAGTGGGTGCTGACGGGACAGTTCCTCCCCTATCGCCACCCTTCGTCCCAGACCCTGAAGGAAAGAGGAGAGCCACTGTAAGGCCAGCCCCCATATCCCAGCATCGGCAAGGAGGCAGGTCAGCAACTGATGATTGACCATGTCAAACGCAACTGATAGATCTAGAAGCAGCAGTACTGCCAAACCACCTCCATCCAGATGCCTCTGGAGGTCATCCAGAACCGTCTCCGTTCCATGGCCCAGGCGGAACCCAGATTGAAAAGGGTTCAGTACAGAAGTGTCATTCAGAAAGCTCTGTAACTGCACTGTGACCGCCCTCTTGATAATCTTGTGACAAGACCTTATCTGCAAAGAAACTTGCAAAAGCCTCGCAGCCTATGTCCAATTCCCTAACATTTTCATTACCCGTGGAAGGGTAGTTAGTGACCGAATTGTTCTAAACAATCTCCTTACATATTAATTTTGGGTGGACTTAATTTAGTAAACTTCATTATCCTATGCAATTTAATTTAACATTTCATTATCTTATACATTTAATTTAATATACTAAAATTAGATTTCAGTAACAATTCATCCGGTTAACAGCAGTTTGTTAAAAAGGAGGCTGATTTTACAAACCCCAGCCTCGTGGCGAACGATTGAATAAAAAGCTGGGTTAAAACATCCAGAGTCTTCCAGGTGCAAGTTGTAAAGTGCAAAATATGTAAAGTATAAAGTACAAGGTGCAGTCTGGGTGCAAAATGCAGATTTTGTGAAGGTTGGAACAGTTTAATAAGCCACAGTTCATCCGGGTTACAGTTCCTTCGACACAGAGCACCACTCTCATTCACCACTCTCACTCACCTCCGCACAGCCCAGTATAATGTTACTACCAGCTGGACAATTTGTTGGCTTTGTGCAGCCCTCAGGGGGCTCTGGGGGAGCGGAAACTTTTCCTGAGCTCCTCTCGCTGCTTTGCTGGGGTCTGCAACAGCAACGGCAATTGCTGCCACTGCCAGCTGTAGAAAGGAGCCCAGCTCACGAAATGCCTGCAGCGGGGCCGGGCTGCGTCATCACTGTGGGGAACCTACCAAGGCCAGCTCCTCTTCCGCGGCTCAGTGGTCCTCACCAGTGGAGATAGGCCATGGTGGCAGAGGAGGTGAGTCGCAGGCTCGATTTCGTCTGCAATTTTGAGTGTCTCGATGGTCCGCGTCGACCTCCTTCCACCCCAGAATGTCATGTCACCACATTTGCCATTTAATCCTGGCAATTCGACCCCATACAGGTATTTTAGAGGGAGAAGACAGTGGGAGCTCTAACGCCAGAGCTCATCATGTACCACTATCTTTGCATTGTTCAATATCCCATTTGGATTCACATCAGGAATTCCCTCTTGATCAAGGCAGAGCCAAGAAAGTCAGTATAAAAAAATCCTTCATCCAGCTGCAAAGCAGGACCTTTTTACTATCTGAACATGGAACTCTTAATGTGCTAGGGACAAAATTAAATTTATGTATTATCTCCCAAAAATTTGGTAGTATGTTTCATCATATATGATTAATAATATTACAGTGATAGAACAAAGTAGGAGTCCAGTAGCACCTTTAAGATCAACAAAGTTTTATTCAGAATGTAAGCTTGTCTGAAGAAGTATGCATGCATACAAAAGCTTACATTCTGAATAAAACTTTGTTGGTCTTAAAGGTGCTTCTGGACTCCTACTTTGTTCAATTGCTTCAGACCAACATGGCTGCCCACCCGGATCAATATTACAGTGAGTGTTTTTATAGAAATCATATTTTTGGGAACTGGTTGCTCTCTTGCTGCTGGTTGATATTCACAGGTGCTTTTGAAATGTGAGCCAACTGTTTTAACGCTAGGCATGAGCCAGCTAAAACTAATATTTTTTAAGTGTTAACAGTCAGTGAGAAGGTTAAGAATTCTGTCCTCTTGAAATTAACAGGATTTGTAAGTATTACTTTGGCCGGGATTATGGCCTTTGTAAGTAAAATTGAGCACAGAGTTGCTAATGGTCACTGCTATCAATGTTACTGTTCAGCCCTTTTTAGTTTCACTAGAAGTTATATGAGCACTTCCTCCAGAATCATAGAGTGCACTGCTTAGTATGTAGAATGTCCAGGTTTAATTCTTAGTATGGCAACTTAAGGAGCCATGAAGGACAATAAGAGAGCTTCATTCATACAGAGAAGTGTTCACAATGTTGATGTTTTTGGCTTCTCAAGCAGAAGGCAGTTAAACCAAGGTCCAAATCTCATAGCACATCAGATGATGAGGATTCTCAACAAAACTGTTCTGGAAGGGAATCTGGACAGCTCTGCAGGTAGGTATTCATCGTCCCTCCCCACTCATCTCACTACTAAATACATACAATTGCATTTATATCATATCAGTGACACAGATGCTTTTGTCAGTAGTATGAAAGGAAAGCAGATAGTTAAAACTATGGAGGATTAAACCTACTATCTTTTCCCCCAGCAGATCAAATCCAAATCAGAACTACATGTGCCTGAAATTGTTTTGGGAAGATCAGGTGATGGCTGTCTTAATGTCTCACCTGTTTTGACTTGAATTCTCTTGGGACATCAAATGCTGAAATTAATTTTGCTGGGGCAGCCATACTTCAGCAAACTTGCTAATGACCCTTTTTTTTTTGGACTAACAATTACTTTCAGAATAAACAGTGGCATTGCTGGAATTTAGTTGTGGGTGAATGCAAACCAAGTAAATAGTACATCAGATCCTCTCTAAATTCATTATGGTAGTAAATATAATAAATAAAGCAGAATACAAAATTACTTTTCAGGTTGTCCCTTTCAGAATTTTCTTGGGCACCTTACTTCCACTAAATTGTATAACTGATTTATGTTCAGATGCTTCTGTTTCTAATGGACAGATATAGATAGAGTATGCATGTGAATGATATACAGGGTTAAAATAAATGCAGTGTCTTAGAAATGTGCACTCTTTCTAGCTAGCCTGTTTCTTTTCTTTATCTATGTGCCCTCTAGTCAAGTGCCCTCTAGTCAAGTAATAACTGAAGTTATATAAGAAAACACTCTTATTCTTGTCAGTGGATTCTTCTGGGCTTTTTTGAGAGTAAGCATAGTATGGTAGAAGAAGGTAGCTTACCATTTTGTCTATTTTTAGGAAAATCATCCCTTTTTTCCACCTATTAGGTTGGGTCGGCGGAGAAAAACAATGAAGCTGTGCCGTGATCTTTCTGATTTAGTGGTGTACACAAATTCTGTGGCGGCTCAAGATATTGTTGATGATGGTAAGCCATTACATAAGTTTCTTTTCCTGATGGAATTATATCTTTGTTCTTATGTGAGGAATATAAACACTAGGAATTTCTTCTACAAAAGCAGTTTTTGAATGTTAGTTGTACAAAAGTATAGCATTGCTGTTTGATAGCTTCATTCATTCATTCTGGTTTGACTTGCATTGGAGAAATTCCCAGTAGTTTGTTCCCAAAGGCAGGAGTCTGAAAATCACTTATACTGATGAGTTCATTCTGTGGTCTTAGAGATGATAATGGAATCTAAGCAAGCATACTCTGGAGTGAGTTGTCTGTGAACTGCAATCACTGTCCTATTTTCAAACTCAAAATGATGGTCAAGGGCCATTTTGAGGTACTTCACACTATCTGTCACACTTTGTTCATCTGTAGATTGAAAACACAGAATGTGTAGATTAGTAATATCTATATTGGCCTGTATGATCCCATAGCTCAAGCTACAATAATCATGCATATGCATACCAGTTGGTAGTGGGAAGTACGGTTGTCATAGCTGACTTAAGGCAGGGGAACCCCATAGGGTTTCCAAGGCAAGAGACATTCAGAGGTGGTTTGCCATTGCCTTACTGTGCATAGCAACCCTGGAATTTACTGTGGTGCTCTCCCACCCAAGTACTAACCAGGTCTGATGTCACTTTCTGAGGTCTGACAGGCCTGGGCTGACTAGATCAGGGAAGTAAGATGGAACTGTTTAAACAGGCTTTTAACATCTAACGGTGGCAACCAGTACTCACTACCCCACAGCACTGATGCCCTATTCCAACCCAAACAGAAATGTAATGCACTAAACACCCTCTAATAACATCACAGTAAAGAGTGCTAATCAAGAAATAATAATAATGCCATCTAGGGATTAGAACTGTATGCGTTTGAGATGTTTTAAGGATTTTATTGCGATTTTATTATGATTTAATTATATGTTATTTTAATTGCTGTTAGCCACCCTGAGCCTGTCAGGGGAGGGCAGGATATAAGTGTAAATAAATAAATAAATATACCAGTTAGAGAGAGCCAAATAAAAATCTCTGATGTGGTTGATAGTCTTTCCTGTGGCATGCATAGTATAGTTCCCTCCTCTTCATCTATCAATCACAGGGTTTCCCCATCTTCTCTTTCAGAAGTTGTTTAAATTTTAACCCTTTCTCAGGGTTACATGACCTCTTGTCTTTTCTTTTCAAATTTGAAGGAGGCCCTTATGTTATAAAAAGAAACAATAAGTGTTTCCATGCTTCAGCAAACACCACTGGTGAGGAATTCAAAATGTAAAAGGGATGTGGATCCAGCCTCTCCCATACATCCCAAGCCAGAGAGGCTACCCAGAAGGAGAGGCAAACAGCTGTGAATTTTTCAGTTACATTTCTTAACTTAAAGGTTTGCATATGGAACAGCATTTATAAAAAAAAACACCCTTGCCATATGGAAATTAGAGCTCCTTCATGCTAGTGCAGAACGCAGCGGCCAGGCTGTTATTAGGACTCCCAAAATGGGAGCATATACAGCCAGGACTGCGTGAACTGCACTGGCTGCCAGTTACATACCGGGTCCAATACAAAGTGCTGGTTATCACCTTTAAAGCCCTATATGGCTGAGGACCTGCCTACCTGAGGGACCGTCTCTCCCCATACGAGCCCCAAAGAGCACTGAGGTCAGCAGGGAAGAACATGCTGACTATCCCTGGGCCAAAGGAAGCAAAATTACAGAGTACCCGGGCACGGGCCTTCTCTGTTACAGCCCTGTGCCTTTGGAATCAGCTCCCAGAGGAGGTACGGGCCCTGCGGAATTTAGACCAATTCCGCAGGGCCTGTAAGACCATTCTTTTCAAGCAGGCCTTTATAGACCGCTGATAAGATGGCTGTTTAATCCACCAACGATTTTATCTAGTGATCTCTGCCATTATATAAATGTACAGAATAACATCAGGAAGACCACCGCCGTTTAAATTATGGAACGACTCAGACAACTTTTTTAGATATTGTTTTTTAGATATTGTTGTTTTAAATTACTGTATAATTTAAATGCTGTTTTAAACTTATCACATATTGTATAATTTTATTGAAGTTGTTGTTAGCCGCCCTGAGCCTGCCTAGGCGGGGAGGGCGAGATACAAATAAATTTTTATTATTATTATTATTATTCATGTGTTAAGCGGAACTTTGCCTTTGTTTCCCTCCTTAGTTTGAACGTGTTCTCTACCTCTTCTGACTGCTTGCTCTGGTTCTTAAACCCAACCGACTTGCCTTTTGTTTGCTCATAATATACCTTCCAGACCATTCTCCACAGGAAGTGGCATTGCTGCACTGTAAACAGCTTTTTTAGTTGCACCTTTCCCACCTTGTCTAAGAGCCAACAAGCAGCTTTCACTTTGTGGAAATAGCATGTTTCCACTAGGCAGCTTTAAGCCCAAGGAATTGACAAGATTCTGCTTAAGGGCAGTGTTTAATTTGTCTGGGTGAGGCTGTCTACATAAGGGTGAGTGGGAGAAAAACAACATAAATATCAAATGTCCCAATATTGTGAATAGGGCTACCAATGTGCTTTCAAAGCTTGTTTCAGCTGAGACTGCATGGGTAACGGCGTTTGGAGTTGAAACATAAGGCGACAGACCTGTCTGTCCTACACAAATAGTGTTAGAGCACTAGTCAGAAAGTGTCTGCAAAGCCCACTGACTGATTTTGCAAAATGCAATCCTGTCTAGGGGAATTACGCATTTAAATTATATGAACTGCATCTCCTGATCTATAGTCAGAGCCAATACTCCCTCTAAACTGTGGAGTCCTGTAAGCAAAAATTCTACTTCATGAGCTACTGTCATTAAAGTTGTGAGCTACTGCATAAATTAACTTACTCTGGAACCATTTTTCCTGAGCTAAGACCAAAAATATGTGAGCCAAAGCCAAAAAAACATTGAGCTAGCTCACACTAACTCAGCTTAGAGGAAACACTAGTCAGAGCCACCATGTATCTTACAATTTAGCACAAGCACAGCAAGAGTAAAATGTAGAATTCTCCATCCTTGACATCCTGTGGTATCCAATCCAAAGGTCCATTTCTCTTAACCAGAACTTGAGTTCTTTGGTTTAAAATAATGAGTCCTCTGGAACATGATGCATACACAGTCTTTCTTGTATATCCAGCGGGGTTGAGAATAGCTGTCTCAAGCTGACCTGGATAGCTCAGGCAAGCCTGCTTTCTGAGACCCAGTTTGGTGTAATGGTTAAGAGTGGTGGACTCTAATCTGGAGAACCAGGCTTGATTCCCCACTCTTCTCCATGAAGCTGCTGGGTGACCAGTTTTCTCAAGAGCTCTCTTGACCTCACAGGGTGTCTGTTGGGAAAGGAGATTGTAAACTGCTCCATGACTCCAAGTGAATGGTGGGATATAAATCCAATCTCTTTGTTTCTTTGTCGGATCTTGGAAGATAAGCAAGGCCAACACTGGCAAGTACTTGGAAGGGAGACCTCCAAGGAATACCAGGACACAGAGGCAGGCAATATCCTAGCCTTACTAGGGGTTGCCAGAAGTTACAATGACTTCCAGGCACACAAGTACACACACACACACATAAATACTAAAAGAGAGAGAGAGGGAATAGCCATCTCATTGCCTTGAGATGTGAAAAGTTTGGCTGCACTCCTGAATCATAAGTATTCAAATCAAATCCAGGGAAACCAATGTTGTTTTTTAAAGGAAAATCACTTTTTCTGAACTACCGATTATCTGAATATTATTCCATATTATGATTCTAGGAGGAAGCATTACACTATATATGTGATCTATTTGATATGCAGCTATAGATTGTGACGGATTTCTCACTAGCATTGCTCCACCCCCAGGCATCTGTTTTCCCCCTGCACAAGTGATCAATTTCCATCAGTTGCTCTGTGGGCACATTTTGATGTGGGGTTCCTTCCAGTTCCCTGCATGGTTTTGTGACACTGTCTTTCAAGAATTACAATGACGGTCAGAGTTGGAAAATGGCTGTATAAATATTTATGAATACGATAGTGAACTTCATGTCACTTATCTGAAAGGAAGGCAGTGATTTTGTGATCATTTTTGTATCCCTAGAGTGCTACCATTTTCAGTGATTAACTGGGCAACAGAAAAGAATCTGGTGGGGGACGTATCAGTTGATTATCTTGTCATCTGTATTGATGTTCCTGTTTTGTTGCCTTATGCTGCAACAACATATCACAGTAAAACAAAAAAGTCAGCATGATTCCCCTGCTATCCATTCAGTAAAAACAGTTGGCTTTAGTTGGCCTCTCTGATAAGACAAATCTGGCTGGCTGTGTCTCATTGTTACATCATGTTAGCTCTGATTGGCTAGAATCTTTGAAAAACGCATTGTATAAATGCATGAAAGAATTAAAGGAACAATTTTTCAGGAACATTTTTGTCTATCTGAAAGTCTGTTTTGCCCCAGAATTATTCCTCATCAAAAGGGTAGCAATTAGAATGCTTTTAGATTCCCATACCCTTCCCCCCTGAAAACAAGGGGGAAATGTTTTGATTTATTTGGTTTTTGATATACCATACGTTTCCAAGGATTTCAGTTAATTCTGTATTTGTAACAGATACCTTCTTTAAGCCAGACATGGGAATGAAATCTGAAAATTTAATTTTTATGGTTATAACCCTTTCTTAACAATTATTTCCTTTTAAATGTGCAGGAACTTTTGGGAACGTGTTATCCTTCAGTGAAACAAGAGCTCACCAGGTTCTGCAACAGAAAGTAGAACAGTTTATGCTTTACAATCAGAAACAGCTTACCAGAATCTATCCATCTGCATATCGAATTGACTCCAGCAATTTCAACCCTTTACCTTATTGGAATGCTGGCTGCCAGCTGGGTGAGTACCTTTGATTGGCATGACATCTGCAGGGCTTTCTGACAATTTTACTTTGGCATCTTGATGCTGGCTCATCACAGAGCTATAGAAAGTGGGATTACGATCATGCATCTCCAATTGGCCAAAAACTTTCTTTGGTTCTGATCACCACCGCTTCAATGCAGTGGGTCCGGGTCCGTTACAAAGTGCTGGTCATCACCTTTAAAGCCCTATATGGTCGAGGACCTGTCTACCTTAGGGACCGTCTCTCCCCATATGAACCCCAGAGAGCACTGAGGTCAGCCGGGAAAAACCTGTTGACTATTCCTGGACCGAGAGAGGTGAAGTTGCAATGTACCCGCAATCGGGCCTTCTCCTCTATAGCTCCGAGCCTATGGAACCAACTTCCAGAGGAAATGCGGGCCCTGCGGGACCTTGGACAGTTCCGCAGGGCCTGCAAGACCTTCCTCTTCTGACTGGCTTTTGCTGATGAAAATGGAAATTGATAAGGAAACCGCCATCATAAAAGCAAACATAAAGTAAACATAGCATTAGCACTTTTATTAATTTAATTTAATTTAATTTTAAAACTTAAGCAGATTTTTAATTAAATGTTCATGTTGTTTAACTGTAATTTTATCTATCTGTATAGCTAAACTTGAATTGTGTTGTTAGCCGCCCTGAGCCTGCCCCGGCGGGGAGGGCGGGATATAAATAAAATTTTGTTGTTGTTGTTGTTGTTGTTGTAGCTGTGCCTTTGGTCTGCTGGCTCCTTGGAAAGAGCAAGCAAAATAACCAGAAATTGATAAATCCAACCTTGGGAGATCAAGGAGCAGAATGCGCTCTCCTATGCCTTTTTGGTCTGAAGTCTCAAGGAGAGTTGTTAGTGTGTGGGAGAAGCAGGTGGTTTACTATGTTCTTTGACACTGAGCCAAAACAGCCCCAGTGGAGACACTGTTAGCATTTCCTGCTACTTAGATCTGTTTAACACCAAAAATCATCGTCAAAAGATGGGAAAATATATCAAGTTTACTACTCATAGAACCTGTTACTTTATGTTAGATGTCTGTGAAATTTAATAATGATTAAAAAAAAAATCTTACCAACTCCACAGTGGCATTAAACTACCAGTCTGATGGACGTTTGATGCAGTTGAACCAAGCCAAATTCAGAATGAACGGCAACTGTGGATACATCCTGAAACCTCAACAGATGTGCAAAGGTAGTGCTATGCAGTGTCACAGATACTGTAACACTGCTACATTTTTATTATTTTATAAAATTACAATTTGTTAGTATAATAATGGCAGTCCTTGGATAGTTATTGCATCATTCAGAAAAGCCAGTTAACTAAGTAGCAGAGGATTTTTGTTCACAATCACTGCATTAGATAATTAATGTAAATGTGCTGCTTGCAATCTTGAACTGTATGCTTGAAGTACTTGCTGGCATCTAGACCAGCCGCTAGACACCCAAAGAGATAAATATGCTCTAATGCTCTGAAATTCATAAAGAAAAAGTGTAAAGGATGGAGATTATTGCAGTTAGTTCTAATTTATCTCAGCCTCCATCATTGCTGGATGAATGTGGACTTTATATGTGTGTGCATAAGACATTGTTCTCACATATTTATCCCCCTTAGGTACATTTAACCCATACTCAGGAGATCCACTTCCTGCTCTCCCTAAGAAGCAACTTATACTTAAAATTATCAGTGGGCAGCAGCTACCAAAACCTCCTGATTCCATGTTAGGAGACAGAGGAGAGGTAAAATATATTGGTGATGCATGCATGTGATATTGACCAGTATGGGTGAATGCCTGATTTTTGGTATATGAGTATGCACCTAACCTAATAGCGGTTAACTATTTTCATTTGAATGTTTCCTCTTTCTACCTGCTATTTTAGCCACTATTTTACATTTCTCATTAATTTGCAACATGCCTGTTGCAAATATACTGTGTATTATGTCTTAATAATTTAGGGATATATTCCTAAAGAAAAAGTATAAAAAATCTAAAGACAAATGGTTTGGCTGTGAGCAAGAAACCTCTCCTTTCCATTACTGTAGCTAGAAAACCTACATTGTCCTTAAAATATTTCCTTTTTTGAGGGGCACAGAACACTTGACCCTACTACCTCATTAGTGCATTTTCTTTTCACTGTCTTGACATTTTCAGAGAAACCTGGGGGATGAAAAGATTTGTTAATAAAATTTGCTGCTCCAGTGAAGTGTGGCAATTATGGACTTATTTAAGCTTTTTGCTCTGGAATATGTATGGAAAGAGTTATGTAAGGTAGGCTGTGGTAAAGATTTTTTTTTTTTAAAAAAATCCTGATATTCAGGACAGTCTGTCAGAGAAGTGGAACAAATTGCCTATATAAGAAATTGGGGAAGGGGGGGGGGGATCTTTTAAAGAAGCACCTGGATCAAGACCCAATAGAGTTTTATGTCACTCTATGTTTCGCTGGACTAAATCCTGTAATTTCTTGCAACAACCCAACCATACCAATCTATGCTTATTCAAATCTATTTTTATTGACTACTGGCTTTTAAACACAGACGTTGTTTCACTTCAGGGAAATAAGTTCTAATGAATTGTATGCAGTTGTTATATTATCTCTCTTTTTAAATTTGCATTATGTATTGTTTTGTTTCTTTAAGAACTTAAATTGAGTCTGCTTAAGCAGACTAGTGGCACATCTGGTCCAGCATATTGTTTCATGCAGAGACCAACCAGTTGCCTTGGAGGGCCAAACAAGCAGGGCATTGAGGCTGAGCCCAGCACTGGTATATACAGGTTTGCTGTCTCTGTATAATATGGAAGTTCCCTTTACTCACCATGGCTAGTAGCCATTGATGGACCTCTCTGCCATCAACCTGTCTAAATTCCTCATTAAAGCCATTTTTTTATTCTTGCTAGCTACATTGAGTAGGTGATTGGAAAGACAGAATATAAATTTGATAGATAAAGAAATGATACTGAGTGGTGCCATCTCAGATAGGGCACTTTCTCAGTCCTATGCAAGATCATTTAACTGGAATGATCTAGAGATGCAAAGCACGTGTAGATGATGATATTTGTATTATGTTTTTTAAATGTCTTATTTATGCTTTTAAAGGATATTCAGTTGGACAGGCACAAATCATAGTCTTCTGCTCATCTATTGCTTGGAAGCAGATATGTCCTTGTTTTCCCAGAAGTCTTCTGAGACCCTTAAAAAGGCACTGATAGAGGAAGGGAACTCATCCCATAAGCCACATTGTTTGGGGATTTGCAGAAAGGAGGAGAAACGAAGACCATGTCTTCTCCCTCTTCAGTTCACAAAACAGCAGTAGGATTCAACCCATAAGCAATGAAAATGGTAGCCATCACAAGTCATAATAATGTCAACTTCAAATACTTGAAACAGCAGGACAACAGAAATATTCCAGGAACTGAGCTGCTAAAGAGAATGATAGCTTCTCACCTAACAAGTACATTTGAATGCTTGGATGCCTTCCTAGTTTGTTCCCAGGATCCTGTTGATAATTTGTACTCTCTTTCTATAAAAGACACTCGATTGGTAGGTGATTATGGGGGTCATGGTTGACTTTTCCAAGTTTAGACCACAAATTGAGATTATTAATGTCCTGCTTGTAATATTATTTTAAAAATGAATATTTGAGGTAATTGGATTTTTTCTTCTGTTTTTAAAAATGTCTTGAACAGATCATTGATCCATTTGTTGAAGTGGAAATTATTGGGTTACCAGTTGACTGCTGCAAAGACCAGACCAGAGTAGTAGATGACAATGGTAAGAGATGAGGCCTGCAGTCTCTTTGTGCATTTGTTGCACATTTGAGGGCTTGTCTACCAATTAATTTCTTGTTTCCTCCAAAGTCAGATCTGACAATAAGACAGAACCCAAGGCTCCTATTGATATTAATGTTGTTCCTAAGACCTGGCCTTTCCTTTTTTTTGTTTTTGTTTCTTGCACCTTGTCAAATAATACTGTAAAAGATTTATTAACAAACTAGAGTTAACCGGCGTGCTCAGAATTCAGGGTCCTGGACATGTTGCTCATGTGCTGTCCTCTTGCTGCCAGGTAAAACCTGTGTTAACCAGCATGTTTGGTTAACTAGAAACCCTCAGACTTGTAGATACCCATTAACAGAGCATTCTCCAGCCTATACTGGAACAAGCTTTCACATAACAAAAGGGCTACAAGTACCATGTCACAAGAATCCCCAATGATGCTGTCATACGGGGAATCATAGCTCATCAGTGGAACCCCCCATAGATAGAACCCTCCTGATAATACCTCTCAAAGAGCATTGTACTCAAATGACAACAACTTGCTGGTGATCCCTGGGCTGAAGATTGTTTGGATGTCCTCAACCAAAGGCAGGGCTTTTTTGACCTTGGCCTAGTGGAACTCTCTGCTGAGCAAGATCTGAGCCTTGTGGGACTCAATGCACTTCTTCAGGGCGTACAAATTGGAGATGTTCCTCCAGGCCTATGGCTGAGGACAGTGACAGTTTTAAACCAGGCTGATTTTCTCCTTTTTTCATTCCATCTTTTCCCTTCCCCCTCTTTCATTGCCAGGATATGAAGCACTAATTGTGCTGTCTTTAGGTGCCATCTTATTGATTACGGAAAATTTTAGTGCTGTTTTAAATGTTTGTAAAGGTTTTTAACTTAATTTATTGTTGTTCTCCCTTTGAGCTCTGCTATGCAGGGGAGGAAGGGTTATAAATCAAATAAATAAATAGCTGCAGCCTGCCCAAGGTGCTTTTTATGGAATCAATGGCTAAAAAAATCTACTGATTATAAGAATAGTTGCAACTAAGCTGTGGGGCTAGAGTCTATAGACAATGGTTCTTCCTGAGAAAGTGTTATTTTTTTCCCTTCCTGATGGGCCCTGCCTTTTCTCACAGTGGGATCCCAAAACAGTTCGCATCATTCTCCATGTTATCCTCACAACAGCCCTGTAAAGGAGGTTAGGCTGTTTTTGATCCAAAGTCACCCAGTGAGCTTCCATGGAAGAATGAGTGTTCAAACCTGGGTCTCCCAGATCTTAGTCCAGGACTCTAATCACTTCTGCCACACTGCCAGTGAATGCTTTCTGGGACACAGTCAGAGTACATTAGGTGCTTTTTAGAAGGTAGGAATTTGTCCTGTTGAAATCAGTGAGACTAATTCAGAAAGCACCAGTGGGACTAATTCAGGAAGCCAGTTTGGTGTAGTGGTTAACTGCGTGGACTCTTATCTGGGAGAACCAGGTTTGATTCCCCACTCCTCCACTTGCAGCTGCTGGAATGGCCTTGGGTCAGCCATAGCTCTTGTAGGAGTTGTCCCCCTCTTGTGGGAGGGGGGGGGGGGAGTAAAGGAGATTGTGACTGCTCTGAGACTCTGAGAGTCAGAGTATAGGGCGGGATAGAAATCCAATATCATCTTCTTCTTCCTTCTTCTTTCTTCTTCTTCGTCCTTCTTTTATTATAGTCATAGGCAGGGATGGAGCTGCTTTGCATATCAGGCCACACCCCTCTGATGTAGCCAATCCTCCAAGAGCTTACAAAAAAGAGACTTATAAGCTCCAGGAGGATTGGCTACATCAGGGGGTGTGTGGCCTAATAAGCAAAGGAGCTTCTGCTAGAATTCCACCGCTGGTCATAGGAGAACTTAACTCTGAATACTTCAGCTTGGTGGGATACAGTTGTCCCTTGTTGCTTGACTGTCAGGTTAATTGGTGCTGCACTATTTTAGCCAGGCTAAAATAAGAAAATAGTTGTTTCATATGGATGCAGAAGCTCCTATGGCACTATATTTCCCCACTCACTTCAGCCAAGCTGCTCCTCCATGGAAATAGAAAGGAAGCTCCGTGCCTGTATAGGGCTGCAGATAAACTTCCAGTGTGCTTGGATATTTTGTCATCTTCCATTTAGCTGCATCATACTCTCTCATCATTCATGACTATTAAATAATGGCATGCATCCTTTGGCTGGCAAAGATTCCACAAAGAATTTCACAGGAATTGTCCGAAGGCTAAAAGAATGTTAAGCATGAGTAATGTATACAAAGCCTCATATTCTTTTTAGCAGATAAAGATCAGTTCCTTTACAATGAAGCAGAAGAGCCAGCTTAAGGTCCCTAGATAAGGTGAAGAGAATTTGCTTCTTACCAAGGGGTTGTAAAAAAGGGCTATATCAATTATTCAGTGTTGAGTGGAGTTGAGAAGTAAAGATACTCAAAAAAGGTTTTTTTGCCTAGGTATCAGGATACTCAGAAATATCTGACAGGCAAATATAAAGTCATTTGTCAATTGGCTATTGATTTTTCTTTCTGGTCAATGGCAGACAAGACACAGCTGCAAAGCTTGGTTGAGTATGGTAACCCAGAGGGCAGGCAATAGTCTTCTGGTGATTGTCATCCCCCACCCCCCGCCGCCACACACACACTCTAAACTTTAATAGTCTTTGCTGTGATCAAAATATGCTTCAATAGGAAGGCAAAGGACTCTGCTTTACAGTACCTCTCTCTTCCTTTTTGCCTGCCTTTCTTCATTACTTATCCATTTGTATAAAGAAAACAGAATCTGGAGCTTTTTGGAGTGTGTAGGGCATTTTTGTGATGCTTAGCTGCCTAAAAGTGGCCTGTCCATAGGAATTTGACTTGTGTTGATTCCATTTTAAGGTTTCCTGTTCCACTACTTTCCCCAAGCTGCAGTTTCTCAGAACTGTTATATTAGCAGGAGAAAGGACACCACCTCTCCAGTCAAGCAGCTCAAACCCCCCACCTGTGAAATTCTTAAGAGCTGGGAAATCTGAGCAGTGCCATTAGCTGCCCTCACAATGGCAATCATGGATGTTGCCCGATTCAGTGTTTCATGATGATGCTTGATAGGCAAGGGCCACAGTTTTGCATATTTAGATTTTTGATTGATCTTTTATTGAAAAATTGATACAATGTTGATGGATGAATAACATAATTTGTGAACTGTCCCTGAGTCATTTTGCATTGCAGCCCCATAGTTAAGGAATGTAGTAATGTTTAAAATTATTAATTTGAATTTTAAGGGATGAATATCAAATTCTGCAGAGTTTTATGGACCTGCAGCGAGCTTTAACAAATGGTTGAAATTTCCTCAAGGTTTTTTTTTAAGAGAAAGGGCAAGGCATTTCCAAATTTTACTTTCTTTGTGGTAGCAATATTCTACAGCTGTTACTTGGCACAGAAGAACCTAGATCCCTATTACACTAAGATATCTCCTGGAATTTCAGGATAGCTTTCCTGGATAGTTTGTTCATTGAATGTCTAATAGATTAATGTAATAAGAATATGCACAGATGGCTACAGCCCCTGTCCCCCCGAAAAGCTCATGTGTGCATCCTTTACATCTTAGGTTTTAATCCTGTTTGGGAAGAAACTCTCACTTTCACTGTCCATGTGCCTGAAGTAGCATTAGTCCGTTTTCTGGTTTGGGATCATGATCCAATTGGACGAGACTTTGTTGGACAAAGAACTGTAGCTTTCAGCAGCCTGTTACCTGGTTAGTATAATTTTTTTTCCATGTGTGTGCGTCCCTTCATTAAACCATCTTTCTGAATGTTTCTATTGTAACGAAGCCTTATAACCTTTGTAAAAATGCCCTCTTGAATAATTCAGTTTTGCACAGTTTGTGCAAAGCCTTCCTGACCGCATCAAGCAGGCCATTCCATAAGGTAGTGGCCACAGCAAAGAATGCACAAGTACAGGCAGTTGTGGTGGAGCATAGGGAGTGAGGTGGTTCTGCAGATAGGAGGGCCCAAGGCCAGGAAAGGCTTTGCGTGTGATAACCAAGAATTGAAGCCAGGTAACCAATGGAATGACTGCAGAATGCAACTAATGAGCATGGTTAGCCTAGCTCCTAATAGTAACCAAGCTGTGGCATACTGGAGTCATCAGAATTGACTTTGAGGAGAGACATATGTAGAGTGCATTGCAGGTCAGCTGTGTCAGCATAGGAGACCATCTTCCAGGCTAAACTAAGTTGGTAGAAAGTATTTTTGTGGCTGTATTAACTTGCTTTTCCAGCAGTAATATTGGATCCACTACATGCTTGACTTAGTCAGTGAGGGTCAGCTGACATCGCTTCTCGGTCTTTTGGCTAAGACCAAGTGTAGTATCTGAAATTGGGTCAGCTGAATTCTATTAAAGGTGGGAATTGCAATTTTTCCTTCTTCTCAAGTGTATTGGACCAAAAAAATTAGGGATTTTTTTAAAAAAGGGGGAGGGGATCCTAATACAATACCAGCATTGGGATCTGTAATTTTTCAAAAATCTTTTCAGGTCCAGTAGATCCAAACGGAAAAATATTGATAATTGTTTTCACCTTCATTTATTTAATAATTTAATAAATAATAAAGCCACTAGTGCTATCTCTGTCACATAGCCCACCTTGAAGCTAGACTGAATTGGTCCAGAGCACACAAATTATCCAAGAGTTTCTGCAGTTGTCAACTATTAGTCTGTCAATCACATTGTCCATAAAAAGTAGATTTGAGGCTAGGTGTTGATTGGCCACATCATTTTTCTGCACTTGAGATCTGAGCTGGGAATAATGAAGGCATGAAGTACATTGGAGTTGGAGGCTGAGACCAAACAATCAGTGATGTTTGGTAGACTATATGACCTGAATGGAAGGAGAAACTCTCCCTTTCTAAAAACAGGAGCTTATGAGTGAACATTATAAGATAAAATAATACAAGAAAGTAAAGTTCTAAAACAGCAGCATAAGAGTAGTTGATCATGGTACATGTGTCCATAAAATAGTTGCAGAAGACTTTGCAGTTTGTAAGTGATGTATTAGCTTCGGATTTTGTGACTTCCTTTGCCATACTGAATCCAGTGACTCTTCTGGTTAGTCTTCCTGTACCTATGGGTGGCATCTTGGTTATCTGAAAAATGCATGTTACTATTTTTTACCCACTTTCACTAGGCTATCGTCATGTTTACTTAGAAGGACTGACTGAAGCCTCTATATTTGTCCACATAACAATCAATGAAATTTATGGAAAGGTAAGGGGAGTGTATGGGTTGCCCTGTGTGTGGATGTGTGTTGTTAGAAAACACTTTCTTGAAAGATTGTCTAATTGGTATGCATTTGGACCATAGCTATGGTTATAAAGAAAGCTCTTCCCAGAGTGAGTGATGAAATTTGGTGTCCCATGAAAATCACACAATAAGATAGCTTCCAAAACTATCCCATATTATAAGGACAGTAGAAGAAAAAGCAAGGTATTAAAGGAATGTGGCATTTTAAAAAGGGGCAGAACTTTTAAAGAAGGTGCATCTAACAGGAGCATAAAGTAGGTGTTCTCCAGTTCACTTCCTTCATTTGAACAGCCAAGAAAATTTATATTGTTCATCTAAGACAAATCCTGGTTGCTCCATGTGTCCAGTGCCCTCCCTTTGTGCCTCTGTGTGTGGCCATTCTTGTTCTTCACACATCCTCCATTGCATGAAGGAAGATTCAGTTGGGTTAGCTGTGTTTGTCTGAAACAGCAGAACAAAGTTTGAGTTCCGTGGCACCATTAAGTTTTATTCTGGGTATAAGCTTTCATGTGCACACAGCTTGTATCTGATCAAGAGTGCATGTTGTTCTTACATTTGCCAGTGTTTGGTATATGAAGAAAGTTATGCATATTTTGGTATTGATTCTTTTAATAAAGTTTGATTGTTAAAAAAAAAAGAGTGCATGCGCACGAACGCTTATACCCAGAATTAAATTTCGTTGGTCTTCAGAGTGCCACTAGACTCAGACTTTATTCTCCATCACAGTCAGGCCTGAATTTACATGTAAAGCAAAGCAAACTAAAGGAGCTTACTTGTGAAACACTGCACATGGTAACCTCTTTTTTTTTGAAGCAGGCCCCTGGTCACTATTGAGGTAGAGAACAATACATTGTGTAGCATTTGTCACAAGAACAGGGGTCAGCCAGTTTGCTGTTGAACAAGACATTTGAAAAATAAGTAAGAAAAAATTCGAAGGGCTTCCTTTTTCAGTAGAACACGGCACTTGAGCCCGAAAGATTCTACAAACCCTAATGATGTTACCAGCCGTGAAAACCTGAAATCTTTGATGGCTTCCTTTTTGTGGCTCTTCCCTCCTGCCATTTACACTGGGCACTACAACTTTAAAACCTGCTATTACCTCCTGTTTGCTTCTTTAGTTTAATATCCAGTAGAACTAATTGGAGTTATGTGGAATATTAACATCCTTATAGGCTTTAAAATATCTTTTAAAATAAGAATATTAACATCCTTATACGCTTTAAAATATCATGTATCTTTACTTCTCACTTCAAAGATTTTAATGTAGACCATGGTACTTATAGCGGGATGGTTGTAGCTGCTTTAGTGCACATTGGTGATTAAATTAGCTGAAAATGCCTACCTGTCTTAGGCTCCTTCCAAGCAGGAGTACAAAAATATCTCCCACTTTGGAAGCAACAGCAAGTTAAATTGGATATGAAATAAAGAAGAATTTTACCCACACTCACACGCATTGCTGTACTGCTCACTGCTGCCAGTGTTCTCCTACCATACTTGTTCTTCGCCATTGCCCCTGTAAAAGCACTGGTTCAATCAACATCAGGCTGGGGTTCCCTGTGGACCAGGCCCCCTCTTTCCCCTCACATTCTCTTTGCCTTTTGAGTTGTGCTGTGATGCTACAGAACAACTCAGCAGAGTGATGGGATCAGTGGGGTGACAGATGTAGCCAGATTGCTCTCTCATTCAGGCCTGTAGCTTTCACTGAAATGGAAGCTTGGGTGAGGGTACTGCAGATTCTATTGGAAGAACTGCCCCTGTGCCCGCCCCCCACTAGCTACGGCCCTGCTCATATCCAACTTCCCTTGACCATGAGTTGTGATCAGAACGAGCATGAGATCATGTGAATATTCCCCTTGCATATGTGGCCTGCCTGCATTTTGTGCAGGGAGAAACCTCATGTAGAAAAAGCCTTCCCACTTTGGAATCTGACCCTAATTTTACAGCCTACTTCATCAGATATTGGTTCCTTACTAGGAACTCCTGCATGCTACTCGGGAATCATCTTGCTAGATCAAAGTAGGAGCTTTCTAAGACATTGGGTTGAATCCAGTCTAAATTGGCAATTTATACTGATACCCAATTGCCACTGCACCCCCCCCCCCCCATGTTATTCCTCTGTTCCCCAGGAGCAGCATTTCATGGAGATCTGTAGGCTTCAGTGGGAGGAGGGAGGCAGGAAAGTTGCATTCTGCCATTGGGAAATTTAATTTGGATCCAACCCAGTGGTTTGATAAACACCTCTTTTGCAAAATGGGACTGCTAGGGTTTTTGTTGCTGTTGTTGTGCTGAACACTGTATATTTAAAGTCTTTTTAAATAACTGACAAACCTTGGGTTTTCCTGCAAGCTAATTAAAGCATAAAGACCAACAATAAAACTTTCTTCAAATATATTAGAAGTAGGAAACCAGCCAGGGAGGCAGTGGGGCCCTTGGATGACCATGGGGTAAAAGGATTACTGAAGGAGGATAGGGAAATGGCTGAGAAGCTAAATGAATTTTTTGCCTCCGTCTTCACTGTGGAAGATGAGAACTTTTTGCCCGCCCCAGAACCACTAATTTTGGAAGGGGTATTGAAAAACCTGAGTCAGATTGAGGTGACAAAAGAGGAGGTCCTACAATTGATAGACAAATTAAAAACTAATAAGTCACCAGGTCCGGATGGCATACATCCGAGAGTTCTGAAAGAACTCAAAGTTGAACTTGTGGATCTTCTAACAAAAATCTGTAATCTTTCATTGAAATCTGCCTCCGTTCCTGAGGACTGGAAGGTAGCAAATGTCACCCCCATCTTTAAAAAAGGTTCCAGAGGAGACCCAGGAAATTACAGGCCAGTCAGTCTGACTTCAATACCGGGAAAGTTGGTAGAAACCATTATCAAGGACAGAATAAGTAGGCACATTGATGAACACGGGTTATTGAGGAAGACTCAGCATGGGTTCTGCAAGGGAAGATCTTGCCTCACTAACCTGTTACATTTCTTTGAGGGGGTGAACAAACATGTGGACAAAGGAGACCCAATAGATGTTGTTTACCTTGACTTCCAGAAAGCTTTTGATAAAGTTCCTCATCAAAGGCTCCTTAGAAAGCTTGAGAGTCATGGAGTTAAAGGACAGGTCCTCTTGTGGATCAAAAACTGGCTGAGTAATAGGAAGCAGAGAGTGAGTATAAATGGGCAGTCTTCACAGTGGAGGACGGTAAGCAGTGGGGTGCCGCAGGGCTCGGTACTGGGTCCCATACTCTTTAACTTGTTCATAAATGATTTAGAGTTGGGAGTGAGCAGTGAAGTGGCCAAGTTTGCGGATGACACTAAATTGTTCAGGGTGGTGAGAACCAGAGAGGATTGTGAGGAACTCCAAAGGGATCTGTTGAGGCTGGGTGAGTGGGCGTCAACGTGGCAGATGCGGTTCAATGTGGCCAAGTGCAAAGTAATGCACATTGGGGCCAAGAATCCCAGCTACAAATACAAGTTGATGGGGTGTGAACTGGCAGAGACTGACCAAGAGAGAGATCTTGGGGTCGTGGTAGATAACTCACTAAAAATGTCAAGACAGTGTGCGTTTGCAATAAAAAAGGCCAACGCCATGCTGGGAATTATTAGGAAGGGAATTGAAAACAAATCAGCCAGTATCATAATGCCCCTGTATAAATCGATGGTGCGGTCTCATTTGGAGTACTGTGTTCAGTTCTGGTCGCCGCACCTCAAAAAGGATATTATAGCATTGGAGAAAGTCCAGAGAAGGGCAACTAGAATGATTAAAGGGCTGGAGCACTTTCCCTATGAAGAAACGTTGAAACGCTTGGGACTCTTTAGCTTGGAGAAACGTCGACTGCGGGGTGACATGATAGAGGTTTACAAGATAATGCATGGGATGGAGAAAGTAGAGAAAGAAGTACTTTTCTCCCTTTCTCACAATACAAGAACTCGTGGGCATTCGATGAAATTGCTGAGCAGACAGGTTAAAACGGATAAAAGGAAGTACTTCTTCACCCAAAGGGTGATTAACATGTGGAATTCACTGCCACAGGAGGTGGTGGCGGCCACAAGTATAGCCACCTTCAAGAAGGGTTTAGATAAAAATATGGAGCACAGGTCCATCAGTGGCTATTAGCCACAGTGTATGTGTGTATATAAAATTTTTTGCCACTGTGTGACACAGAGTGTTGGACTTGATGGGCCGTTGGCCTGATCCAACATGGCTTCTCTTATGTTCTTATTGCTAAACCTAAGGTGTCATATAGCTCAAATCTATGAGACATTGTGGCTTTGTTTACTGGCTAAGAGAAGTCATAGAGCAGAATGACAAAATCCTCTCTTATTTTCTTCGAAAGGCTGCAGTACTAGTATCTTAATTTATTTGCTGTTAACTGTACATTCAAGGAATTCATTCTGAGAGAATGCAAGTATCCATGGTTTGCAGATGAATAGGAACTTCATGTTCATTCCATAAATCATTTATGTCTTGTTCCACTTCTTGAACTGTTTTAAAACAACACACCAGTGTCTGGTGACCCTACTGTTTTTCTTGACAGTTTTGTTATTCAGGAAGCAGTGGTGGGCAAGTTAGCAGGAAGTCACTTGGAAACATGGATTAATTGATGTAGCTAAAAGTTTTCTCCAGCCTTCTTGGCTTGTCTGACATATTTATCAAGAAGACTTCCAATGCAATCCCAAACAATGAATTAATCCATTTGGGTTTAGACAGATGTAGCTGTGTTTAGGATTGCCCTGTGAATGAACTGAAAAGCCCCAGACATGTCAACTGTGCAGTGCTGCTCTGCTTAGCATTACCCCGTGAATACCTCAGTTCAAGCAATTATTATCCCATTCTGTGTTTTGGAAAGTCAGCCTGCATTTATGTTGTGCTTGCTCATCTGCAAGGAAGCTAATTTAAGGACAAACACTTCTTAGTCAATTTTCAGCAAGAAGATTTAATAATGCTGCCAGATAGCTTTGAGTAGCTTTGAATCATGAGCTCTTCATGCCCCAGTAACACAGAGCTGAGTCGGCAACATGAGTCTCTGTGTTTTCCCTAAAACAATACAGTACAGATCATGGTGGACATGGTTTGCATTGTATGAAACAGGGTTTGGCTGCTTGAATGAACCAAATGCCACTGTTTATGAGCGTTTCCCCCAGTGTTTCTTCTCTACCTGTCTTGAGGTAGTGCTGCTATTGTTGCAGTGCCTTATGACTTTGACTAATTGTTTTGTCCTTGGCATCTTCTTGATTCCTGTTATGCTGTATGGTTGCTGTATGACATAGAGCTTATCCGATTCAGATCGTGATTAAAACAAGAATCAGATAAATGGATATTGAGAAGGAACAGATAATCTTCCGATCTCTAAATTAGAAGAGGGGGTCAAGTAAAATATACAGATGACAAAAAAATGAACCGTTTATTCATAGAAGATAGGGTAGGTGATTTCCTGCTTTTTCTATAAAAGGCATCCTCATGACCCACTTTGGATCTTGGCTGTCTTGTAGTTAGAGAAGAGCATTTCAATTGTAGGAAGATAAATCCAGGCCAAGGAGATAAAAACCCTTTCCTAGCTGTAAAAAAATGGATCATTGGAAGGTTATGTGACGTTTTCTTCTTCGGCTATTTTGCAAGGGACTAATAATTCCTGGGAATGCTACAGCACAGAATATTTACTAGGGCAATATCTGTTAGCCCCTTTCAACATTTTGGGCCAATTTGGACATTTAATGTTGGGATAAACAGAAGTATTAATGCCTAACCCAGTTACAGTCCCTTTCCAGCAGCAATCCATGTGAGTATAGCATTAGTTGCTGGGTTTTTTTAAAACTGTCATACTCAAGGAAATAATTAAAGTGGATGCAGTACATGGGGATGCACCAATTTAGACATTACTTTGCCTCAGCGAATTCTTGGGGTACCCATTGTTAAGGAAGCTGCAAAAACATTTGAACCAGCCCTGTAATTCAAAGACCTATCTACAGCAAAAGCTTGAAAAATCATATTGTTTTTTGTGACTGATTTGCAAAAAAATTAGTCCGACATGTTTGCTTTTTTTTTTTTGCCTTTCAGTGGAGTCCCTTAATCCTCAACCCCAGTTATACTATAATGCACTTTCTAGGAGCCACAAAGGTAGCCTTTATTTAGCATGCACTTCTGCATTTGCAGATATCTTTGACGGAACCATTCCCAACCGCATGATCTGTAGCTGGCGTGTCACTTCATTTCACATCAAGATTTTGACACCTTGAGCTGCTGCTTTGAAGTGGCCCATGTCATAAAACTCCATGCCTCTGGGCAGGGCAGCCTTTCACCTCGGGGCATTTCTTGCAAGCTTGTCATGTGTGATTAGGAAGCCTCTCATAAAAGGTCCTTTGCCATCATGGCAGGCTGCCTTCCAGATGAAGAGAAACACTTTCACATGCATGCATGAACTCATGGTGAGCTGTGCCTGTATTTTCATAAACAGATTTAGATGTGGGTTTGTTGTGCATTGATAGTTTTTTTTTTCTAATTTGCTTGGGGTTTCTTTTCATTTGTTGGCTCAGATAACGTATGTAAGCATCAGTTTAGAAATGCATTTCTGTAAAACAGGATGTATTTCCAAAAATCTGCAGTATCTCCCCCCCCCCCTCTTTTTTTAAATTTCTTAGAGCAAGCAGCTGATAGGACTCCGAGGGCTTTTTAACAAGAATTCCAAACACAGTTCAGTGGAAAATGGTGGTCACCACGTTCGAAAAAGATCGATTGGGGAACGAATTCTCCGACGTACAGCCAGTGCCCCGGCAAAGGGCAGGAAAAAGACCAAAATGGGCTTTCAGGAAACCACTGATGTTAAAGAGAGTGTATCTGAGGCAAGAGATTCGAAACAAAGGGATGGAGTTTTAAGACGCACCAGCAGGAGTTTGCAAGCACGTCCTATATCCATGCCAGTTGACAAATACCTTCTAATGGGTTTACAATCGGAAGATCAAGAAACTGCTGCAGATGCTACTTACGCTGGAAATACCTCTGGTAAGTGGCCTCTGATTAGACTTTCAAATGCTTCATTTTGAGAAGTGTTCATAAGTTCATTTCTCTACTCCTCTAACAGTCCTATGCTCACACTCACTTGGGAGTCAGTCCAGTTGAACTTGTTAGGACATATTTCTAAGCAAACGTGCATGGTATTGGGCTGTATGACAAGCAACACTCCAAAACTCACATGAACTACAAAACAACTTAATGTTAAATGTTTCCTTACCTCTCTACAGTCATACAGTTCATGGCAGGGAAAACAGTGATGTCAAGGTAGCTAACAATCTAAAACGTATGGGATAAAATAATCTTACCGAACCATTAAAATCAATCCTCCTCTCAAACATACAGAATTAAAACAGTTTTTTAAAAGTTTAAAAACAGAAAATACGTACAAAACAGTTAAAATAAATACAAAACATAAAAACATTGGTGAGGAAGGGATCATTGAGGGAATGCCTAACAAAAGAAAAAGGTCTTCACTCACTTGTGGAAGAGTGCAACAGAAGCAGACAGATGAATCTTTGTGGGGAGAGGGTTCTAGAGCTTTGGTGCCATGACAGAGAAGTCCCTCTCTGGGGTTGACACCCACCTAATCACAGAAGGTGGAAGCACCTGAAGCAGTTCCTTCAATGATGATTGTAATGGTTGGTCAGGTTCATAAGGGATCAGACAGTCCTTCAGGTATGTGGACCCCAAACCATATAGGACTTTGAAGTTTGAGACCAACATCTTGAGTTGTGCCTGGAAACAAATTGAAAGCCACGGTAGATGGGCCAAGACTGGAGTGATATGGTCCCTATAGCCCGCTCCAGTCTGCATCCTGGGTGAAGCATTCCATACCAGGGGTGGCCAACGGTAGCTCTCCAGATGTTTTTTGCCTACCAATTCCCATCAGCCCCAGCCATTGGCCATGCTGGCTGGGGCTGATGGGAGTTGTAGGCAAAAAACATCTGTAGAGCTACTGTTGGCCACCCCTGTTCTATACAATGTAAGTTTCTGAACACTTTTCAAGCGCAGCTCCATGTAGAGCTCATTGCAATAATTTAATCTAATTGCAACCAGGGCATGCACCACAGGATCTTTTCTGCTGAGAAAGGCTGCAGCTGGTGTGCCAGCTGAAACTGGTGAAAGTCGCTGCTGACCACAGCTGCCACTTTTTTTATCTAATAGTAGGCCAGGGTTCCAGAGCATTTCCGGACTATGGACTTTTTCCTTAAAGGAGAGTGCAGCCACATCCAGAATGGGTGATACCTTGGCTGGAGAGCAACAGATGAATGAAGGAAAATATACACTTAGTCCTGTTCATGTGGCTTCTAAAGAGGAACATAGCAAATCAACCCATTGGTCACTCTAGCTCAATATTGTTCACTCTGATTGGTGGAAATTCTCCAAGACCTCTAGCAGAGGAATTCTGCCTTCCCCTCCAGACTCTTGAGATTTTTTTTTTAGCTGGAGAAGGTATTAATTTATCCTTAGATCTTCTACATGGAAAGCATGTGTTGAACTCCAGCAGCACTGGGTCATGTCACTTCCATGCCGCTGGGTGTGTAGGATGAGAATTCTTTACAGCATTTCCTGCACATCTGTGTTCTGGATTTGGGCTAGTTTCCAAGGGGAGACCTTAATTAAGTGGCAGCCATGAAGAATGCTTTGTCATGAGCTTGTCATATGGACTTGGTCCAAATGGCACAGGTCAAAGTAATGACACTTACTTGATTTTAAAGGTTGCCTGATTAGCATCTGGTTGTTTCTGAAAAGATTGGCAACTGAGCCATTTGTTTGTTGCCAAAGAATTTAATATGGTGAGTAAGCATTAACCCTACGTGTTCCTTATACTTCTCCTTTTTTGCTTACCAAACATTTGCACCTGAAAATGTCCCTGAATTTTGAAACTCAGTTGACTGCAGAGAAGCATATGAAGTTGCAAGTGGGATTGTAATGTGGCAGGACTTTTTGTAGGTAACAACTGTTATAGACGATTGTCTGTGGGTGTGCAAAGTGCCACCAGTATGTGCTGAAAGCATTGTTTTATCCAGTCAGCACTGTTGGGCAGTTGTGGGGACAGCTGAGCCATTTGAGTTAATGTTTCAGAGCTCAGCAAGATTTTGACATTGGCAAGGATCCTAGCTTGCTAAGAGGCTGCCCTGTAATATATGTTGCATATACTTTGCGCATAAACTCATAGAAGATGTGGGGTAATAGGCCTTGCAAGCACTCTGTTGGCCCTCAGGGGTTGTGCAGTTTATTCAGCTGACCCAAGTCCCAAGCCAGACTAGATTCTAAATGAGGCAGTCACTTCTCCAGCTTTGTTGCACACCACCCATGTAAGCTTGTTTAATTACCTGTACCTAGAATCTTTTAAAAGTCTCTTAAAGACATTTATTCAAATTAAGTCATGGACAGCTGTTCAAAATTACATGGAATTAAGGGGACACCTCAAAAATCTGACATGTTAAAAGTAATCCAGATTCAGGCAGGTGTTTCCCCCCATCTCTTTGTTTTCTTGGCAAGTGTGGACCAGGTTAGGTTTTTATGTGGGTGTAGACATTCTTGTAAAAAAAAATTTAAACCTTGTGTTTTCGTTCAATAATGACAAACAGAAAAAAGCATATAGGTTGAACAAAAATTGTCTACTATTGAACAAAAAAGGGGAAAATGAGCAGTAAACACATCCTCTCTCCCTAGGTTTCAAATTTACCACTCTATGATGGTGAATTAAGAGGTGGGCAGAATAATCTTAAAGTTACCTCATTTCTCTTTAGAGATGTTTCTTTCCCAGCCATTCCTGGCTTCTTTTCATTGAGTCTTCCTTTCATATCTGTTCTGAAGTTCTCATCTCTCCCACCCCCCAACCCCAACTCAAAGTCTCCCCCCTAACCTCTCCCAACAAAGGACAGATTCTGTTCTTTAAACCCTTTGTGACCCGTCCCATCCTACTTGATGGGAAACTACTAGCTTTTGGGATGCTCCTGGAGGTACAGGATGAGATGAGATGCAGGTTATGGTGCCATAGAAAAAGTTCTCTTGGGTACCAGATGGCCCACAGAATCCATATTAAATATTTACCTTAAGTTGTGATATTTACAAAGGTACCTGTGGGCAAAGTTTTATTTTACCACAAGTGGGACTAGAGAATTTTCTCTTGAGCTTCCTGTTTTCATTAAAGCCCCCCAAAGCTGTACCTTAGTGGCTTAACAGTCTTTTGGTTGACTGGAGAGTTTCTGTTAGTGGATCTGGTATTCTTGAGATTCTGCTGCTCAGGAGTAAGTAGCCTGCAGTGAGCACAAAGGTTACCTTTTTACATGACAATTACCAAACTATGTAATCCAAAGTAATTGTTAGATTTGAGCAATGTAGACAGAAAAATACCTATATAGATATACCCAACTGTAGCTTTGTGCTGGCTGAAGAAGTCTTTGCCCCCCCCCCTTGCCAGATTTTTTGCTAATTCCTCCATTTTATTTTGCCCCGATTCTTATGAGGAGGTCTCAATTCACAGGGGCAGAATTTCAGCAACCTCAGTTTGCTGTTCAGTGGGAGAAGTGGTGGGACATTTCAGTTCTTCAAGCTTCATTCTTCTTACAGTTCTTTGGGCAGAACTCAACTCACCAGTCTATGGATTTTTGAGGATTTCCAATCTTTTGAGGAATGGGTGGGATTAGAAATCCAGGAGCTTTTTAAAAGATCCAAGGCCATAATGCATGGAGTCCATCTATCAGATATGTAATTGAAGCATACCTCTTGTTTGCAGATGGTGTTTTAACAGAGCTGTTTTGTTCTATCTTTGTTTGCCATGCTTCTTTATAGTACAAATCTGAATAGGAACACAGCTGAAGGTAATGCCATATGTCCAAACTATGGTACTGCATTGACATTCTTTACAACAAATATTACATCATGCCCTTGATGTAATAAAGCATTAAAGAAAAGCTTCAATGACGTGCCTGCAACTATATTTTTTCCCATTTCTTCATATCACTCGGATAATTTGTACTAAACTTGCACAACCCCATAATTAAGTCTTTTCACGTATTGTGACTAATTTTTACATTTTCCATTTGTCTGTCTCGAGGCAAAATAGTTGTAAGTGGGTGAGAGGAAGAGAGAGAGAGAACATTTCTTCTAACCAATATTTTTATTATCATTTAGCAGAAAATAAAAATAATGCAAGTGAAGATCAAACGAATGTAAAAGAAGCAGTCTCTTCTTGCATTGAGAAGGTTTCATCTTCTACAAAGTTTGCATCTCTACTCAAGCAGAATGCTCCTACAACTGGTGACTATGCCACTTCACCTTTATTTGAAAAACCAGCTTGTCTAGACTTTGCAACTGGAATAGCTGAAACCTATTTCTCCACTGAGTATTGGAAGAGTAATATTTCCAGCGAGACTGTTCATCCAAAGGAGGAAATTGAAAAAGAAAAAAATGAAGAAACACATTGTATCGCTCAAAAGACATTGAAGGATGCTGGACTGTACAAAGAAGAGAGCAAATCCACAGCAGAAATTCCTGTTCTTCAAGGAGAGCAGGAAACTAATAAATCTCATACAATTGTGAATAGTGCTTTAAGTAGTTTAACCAGTGCATCTACAGCTACATGCGATTATGTCAGTGACTTTCATTCCACACAAGCCATGCAAGATGGTGACATTTCATGCCTCATTAATGAGGTCTCTTTGACTAATGAGAGTGATGTGGGTAGTTCTGTCTCAGGTCTGATAGAACAGTTTGAAGTTACAAATAACCAAACTAATTTAACAACTGATTCAGATTCTCCTAGAACAAGCAACAAGACCAGTAGTATGAAGTCTCCACTTCTATCATCTATATTACCCAGTGATCCAAATACAGCTTTTGACCCCAAGGCTACCAGCAGAACATCTGATGTGCCATCACATTTAACATCAGAAATAACTTCATTGCCCAGCCTGGAAACAACAGAATGTTCTCTCTTTACAATTATCCATGAGGCCTCTCTTTCTCCAGCTTCCAACTATGAAGCAGTGGGCAATCTTTCTTGTAAAGACAAACCACACTGTATAGAAGGCACTTGTGCAGTGCTTTCTAGCATTCCACCTACTGGTGCACTAATAACAAACCCAAAAAGGAAATGTGGGACAAACTGGGAAGCTATTGGTAATAGCTGCCTTTCTGACAGCTCAGACTTGGAGGACACAATAGCTGTCCCTTTCACATGTGTGAATTCTACAGGCAGTAGTCTAATGGAAGTTGATGGGGAACTGCAAGATCTCTTGATAACTACATATGAATATAAGAGAGAAGATATGAGCCAGCTTGCTTCTCCTTTGAAGCTCAAGTCTAATCAGGACATTGTAACTTACAAAGATAGACTTGTCCAGAATATAAACAGTGAGGGACTCTACGGTGCTCATGTAGGTAAGGATTTCAAGTTTAGGAGTGAGAACAGTCAGCGGTTTCTCCCTTCAGAGTATCAAAGTGTTGCTCTTATGTACAATAATTATTTGCCAATGCCAGATGCACAAAATGACTCCTTAGACATCTCTCAGAGACCTAGCATGGAGACTACTCCTACATCCAGGAATGCTGTACCTTACACTTCTCCCACAGCTCCAAAACAGCCAAGTCCTTGCAAATCCAAGAGTCTTGGAGACTTAACTTCAGAAGATATATCCTGTAATTTTGAGAGCAAGTACAAGTACATCAGTAGAGGTTTTATTACATCTGGCATGAGAGATAAGATGGTGGCAGCTCTGAAGGCAAAGAGACCACAGTCTTCGGATTCGCTGACTGAACAGCTGCGAAAACTGCTGTCTTTTGACCAGGAAGATGGTTGCCAGTCATTTTGTTCTAAGCAGAATGATGACTGTCCTAAAATGTTGGTTCGAAAATTGTCATCTAGGAGTCAGAGCAGAGTGCGTAACATTGCTAGTCGTGCCAAGGAAAGGCAAGAAGCCAACAAGCAGAAACTTTCCAATTCTAGTAGCAATGTAACGGGAGTAGTACTTAGAAATAAGCCCTCTGTATCTCCGCACACGATCAATAGGCATTCCACTGGCTCTTACATAGCAAGCTATCTGAACAACTTCAGTGCAGATGATCTGGATGGCCGAGGTATCCCTGAAGGTGCATGTACATCTTTGTGCTATGGGTACAATGACCGGTTTTGTACAGATGACTCTCTTCTGGAAACCAAGCCAAGTGATGATGATAAACCAGAAATTTATTTCCTTCTGAGACTGTAAATTGTATAAATGTATATCTTCATTGTTTACAAGCTTTCTCACTGAATGAAGGGTTATCAGTAAACAGTGCAGCCATTAGCATTTAAATTGCTCAGAAATGCATTTTTGCTTGTTTTGAGTCTTGTCATGAATTAATGTCTCCATTTCTATCAAAGTGTGTGTAAATAGAAGCTGTTAAACATTATGTATATGTGCTTCCCTGTTTTAAAAATGATACACAAGGCATTAGCCAAGGTGTGGTTGTTTGCATGCAGTCATGATGTCCTGTATTTGAAACATATATACAACCATCAGTTACAAAACAACAACAAAAAACCACCACCCAGTTGCACTTGATGCGGTATTTTTTTCCTGTGTATCCAAATAATGTTGCTATGTTTAGGGCTTTATACAAGGGTTGCCTTATGGCCACTATGATTTTTTTTTAACCATTACTTAATTATTTCGTCACTGGAGAAACTGAAAAGAAGGTGCCCTAGAAAAATTTGCTGTTAGCTACTCACTTCTGTATGTACCAGATGATCATAATACTGGAAAACTTAGGAAACTAAATGGTGTGTACTGATAAAAGCAGAAGCAGGACCCATACTGCAGACTTATGCTCTATAAAGTAAAATGAAAAAGATATGAAAATAAAAAAACCCCAAATTTTAAATTCAGCATCTTTTATTCACATTCTGAATTTTCAAATGCAACTTCTAATTTTTAAAGAAATGTAAAAAAAAAAAAACCCACAGAAAACTTAAAACACCTTAGTTGCTGTTACAAGGAAACACTGCCAATATAAGTGATACTGTTTAATTTGGTGCATATATGGAGTATATGATAGGCACTTGGATTCTTACATGAAAAGGAACTGCCAGTCTCTCTTCAGTGTTGCAGTTGCATGTGCATGGAAGACAGTGCGCCTCCGCCCCTACTCTGAAGTGAAAGGAATTATCAGTTACTCACACAAAGTTCTATAGCGCATATAGATCCTTGGGGACTTTTGTTATGTATTCTGTTTTAGTTGGTTGCTGGATTTTTTTTTCACCTTTGCTTTTTAGGAGTTCCAAATCTGCACTGCATCACTAAAACAGCCAGATGATAAAGGACTAGTACTGATTTTTATTAACCCTGTTATCTGCCTGCCCTGTGGACATTTGGTTGACTTTAAACTAACATGCTGGATAAAATGCCCTGCTATACTTTAAGATAGCTGTCCTAGATGAATGCCTTCTAAAGTGCTATGGAGGATTTGTCTTCTTCACTCGGTTGCATGACTGTGCAAACAAGTGCATTCTGCTTCTGTGGAAAGAGTGTTTAATCTTGTCATCAACAATTAATTAAGGACCAGCCATTTTTCTAGGGCTTTCTCTTTGGGCTAGGAGATAATTGCATTCTGTGACTATATACAAGACAGCACTTTAGCAGCCTCTAGTGACAGACATTAAACAATGAAATCTAACAACCCAAAGGAAAATCTGATTATTCCTGCGTTCCTCTCTTATCAAAAAGGATGCTAACTTTTTTAAGCGTACAGGAGTTTATAGTGGTCCAGTGCAAATGAAACCTTCCCTTGTCTTTGAACTGCAATACATCAGTCTTCCTTTTTTCTTGTTGCTTCCATGGTTAGTGTCATAATCCGTATCAGCATTTACCATGATTAATACTAGCCAGGATTATCCGTATCACCAGAGTGTGAAGCCTGAGTTTTGAAACAGGCTTGCCCGTTCTGGTTGCTAATGAACCTGTTTAATATTAGCCATGGTTGAAGGTGATTCAGATGTAACACTACCCCATAGTTAAATCATTCAGGGAGGGTGGATTTTGTCGAGAAGAAAAGAAGGATGCTCACAAGCTGAAAGGCAGCCCTTTATACATATCCTAAAACACACTCACAATTCAAAGAACAGTTATCTTCCTGACACTTTTTGTCCTATGGCAGTTTTAACATTTTTTTCTGGTGTCCTTTACTTATTCATCTGAGAATGGGCATCATTGACACAAAGCAGTTTTTTTCTAAGGGAAGATGTTGTGTTCTGCGTTCCTTCTCTATCTTCAGTTGTGTATGTAATTGAAATGACAGTGACAAAGTGATACACAGCTAAGCCACGTTGGTCTGCACGTGACAGGAAAAAAAGCTAGGCTTTTTAATCATCCTTTGATTTTGAGACAAGGGCTTTTTTCAATTTAATGCTGGAAAAGAGTGTGATTTTTTTTTAAACTGTCCAAACTATACCCTGCAGGCTAGAATAACACAGTGTTGTCTAGGAGGTTGTTTTGTTTGTATGATACATTTTTGTTCATTGAAAAAGACATGTATCTCTTACCTCCTTTTTTTGTAATGCAGGATATTATTTGTATCCATGAAAGAGCAACATTAAAAAACATTTTTAAGCACCTAAGTGCATGGTTGTTTTTTTAAAAAAAGACTAGAGTGGTGCTGGCAAGTAAATGGCAGCTTTTAATTGTAGTCTTTTGTCTTGCCATTCATATATCCTTCTCATGGAAAAGACCCTTCCTGCTTTACAAGAAAGACAGTGGTTCTTTCTCATTCTTTGCAGCCTCAAAAGTATTAGGTTTTCTTTATAATAGAGTCTAACGGGCTTTACATACCATTGAAATATATCCATGTGTTATCTAACACTTGCTTTGGGGGGGAGGGGGTGGACTGTGCCACAGTTAGTTTTAAGTTAGTTTTACCTCAGAAATGTCAACCCCTGATTCCACCTGACCTTTCCCCTCTATGTTAAATTAAAATATTTTGTTATTTATGATTTCAGAATGCCTGAAATGCTGTTAAAGTGGGCTCCTGATCCTTCCCTCAGGCTCCTGAGCTGATACAACAGCTAAAATATACTGTGACAGGTTGGGACAGCCAGAGTTCTTCAATAATGAAATCACATTACTAGGGGGACTCAGTCAGTAAAGGGAAAGAAAAATGGAGGGAAAATCTTGCAAAAACAGATTGCCTTAAGTGATAGGCTGCTCCAGGAAATCTGATTGGGTAGCATCAACTGAGCAGAGAGAGGCTGCAGAATTGGATGCTGAGGAGAATTCAGCCTGATTTAAGCCCTAGCTGAGAAGAGTTGAGTACTGATAGTTTCAGAATTAACCCCCACACTGAGAACAGTTTTAACATAGACAGAATAACTGAGGGGAAGTTGACAAGGAAGTTTGGGAAGTATGTGAAAACTCCCATTTTGGCCAAAGAAAGAGGATTAATCTTCAAGTGAGAGGAGAATTTCCCTACCCAGTCAAACAGGGAGTTAGCTTTGAAGAGTGCATAGATCCCTGGTCTAGTGGTTAGAAACTGCCTTTAGAGACCTTAAGAGTTAGTTTAAAACTCAAGACAAGTACTCACGTTTCAAGAGAAGGGGTGTGGGTACTGGAAAGAGTGTACCTTCTGGAAAACAAAAGAACCAGAGAGTACTCAAAGTGTACTGGAGTGTTTGGGGAAAACTCTGGAACAAAAGTCAACATAAATATTTAAGTCATTAGCCTAAAACATAAGAATTAAAATCTTCACATTAATTGGTTTTACCTCAGAAATTTCAGATGTAGTTCTTGAGTACACAGCCCTATTTCAGAATAATTCTTTTCAACTCAACCCCCCAAGTTTAATTTAAATGCAATATCCATAATTAGGACTATTTAGGTGATAACAGATGGCCGTTTTAAGCCACCCTGGGGACAGGAGGCAGGTGGATCAAAAAAGCACTTACACATGTGCACATTTGCCTGTCGTTCCCATCCAGCCCACCTGGGGCTGGATCAAAGGCGCCTCGGAATGGGGTGGCTTTGAGGCACTTCCCGAGCTGTCTGGAAGGCCAGGAAGCACCAGGGGAGCAACCAAGAGTTGCATGAGCACTCTGGAAGTTCCTCCAGGATGCACGCAGCCCATCCCTGTTCCAGGGGCATGCCGCGTGCTATCTGGAGGCTTTTGGTCTTCTTTTCAGCTGGCTTTCGTTAGAGTCAGCCATCTATAATCACCTTTTGTGTTCTTTATTAAAAACAACAGACGACAACAACTACTACTACTACAGTGTAAGGTAACCCAAACTGTATTGCAATAGATAAGCTGAATTTGGTAACCTTATATGAGTTATGCAAATATGATTTCTCTTTTTTGTACTATTCTGCTTGTTAATTCCTTCTGCTTATCACTGTAATGTGGACTGGGAAAAAAAGAGCTACATGTAGTCGAGCAATCTGGCCACTGGAAATCCATACTGAGAACCTCTCTGGCTTTGAATTTTTACTAGGTATTGCTCACAGTTCTAGAACCTAGCAGCTTGGTTTGGTTGTTTTTTTTTTAACTAATCAATTTCTTTGCTGATGGCCAGTATCATATTGCAGATTTTCAGTGGGGCAAACAATACCTTACTTCAAACTCAAGCTCACAATCCAGCCACATCGCCTCCCTGTAAGATATTATTAAAGTGCATGCAGGTAATATTTTTTTGCACACCACACAAGCAGCAGCCAAAGATGTGGAGTGGAGATTGTGGTAGCATGTCATGCCACGTTGCTCTTTTAATGGAATGTTACCAAAGATGTGGTTTGGTGGTAACTACATAATGGAGTAATAAGTAGTTCAGCTCTGTGCTTTGGCAGAATCATAGGTTCATGGTCTCTGTATTACCTTTATCAGAGGTGTCTGCACCTACTGTATGAAGTTTGGGTGGTTTATCAACTTGAACATAAACTAATGGCTTGAACTACTTATGCATGTATTTTGTATAGAACTACTGAAGGCTGTGTCTCATTTATGTGACTAATAGTAAGCTCGTTGATTTCTGCTTGGCTTGAGCACCAGTTAGCCTCCTATTTAGAATCACTTTGGATGTGAAAGTGATCCACATAATTCATCTCATGGAAAAAATACAATGTATACAAATCCTTTGTAATAACAATCTGGGACTATAGGAGCATAACGGAAAGCAAGTGATGGTCTAAAACAAGTTTGTTCTGGCTCTGAAAAGGTACAGTTTTTAAACTAACTTGCATCTCATAAGATTTATTAATTCTAGAGGGGTTTCTTGCTGGATTTCAGCCTCCAACATCCTACTTTCAAATCCTACTTCAGTCCTGTATCAAAAGCTTGTAAATTATCTCTCATTTCCCTGTTTTCCATAGAAATGACAATCACAAGATCGAGGTCTTTTTTTTCCAAACATGCCAATCCGATTTTTAGACTGCATCACTGTTATCAGAGCTTGTATAATTAAAAGCTCCTCCATGCAAACCCTAAAAGAGGTCTACCTTCTTCCTATAATTCTATCTGAACAGAATGTTTTGTATGGAAGAGTATTTAGTCACATGAAAATCTGAAAATAATCTAGCCTCAGGCACTCTTTCTGTTAGATCTACGCTCAAGATGAAGAGATGTTCTTTCACCTGTGATATGATATACACAGGGTCGCTTTGTAGCAAAATAGGTGTGGAGCTCATTAGCATAACTGATTAGCACATGCCCCCCCAGCCAAAAGCAACCCTATGCAAGAAAGGAGAGCCCCCAGTGAGTGAGGCTTGTTTGGGCTGGCTAGAGATCCAGCCAGCCAAACAGGCCTTGGTCGCCTGGGGCTCTCCTGGGCCGCCTCCCCCAGTCAAAAGGCCAGCAAGCCACCCACTGCCCAAAATCATATAAGAAGTGGAGAAAGGGTGCTGTGGGCTTCTCCAGGGGTTAATGAGGGCTGCTGGGGGTGTGACAAAGCTCCTGGTGGTCGGCTGCCTGCCTGCCCAGCTGCTAGCTCTCCTAATCCAGGGATTTTTATGCAGCTACACCTACTATTCAGCGGACAAGGTAGATAGGGAGGAAGAGGGGAAACTGTCAGAAAGGTTCAGGAGCTGTGCCAAGTCTGCAGCATTCTCCTGCATGAGTGAGAAGCAATGGTGTCACCCGAAAGTGACGTCATTATGTCGGCGATGTCGCTTACCGCTGCTCTAGGTCTTTCTGGGAAAACTGTTTTTTCCAGATGCTCTAGCCATTTGGGAGGGAAAAACTCTATGGTATCTATTGTACCATAGAGTTTTTCCTCCCAAATGGCTAGAGCGTCCAGGAAAACCATAGAGTTTTCCCAGAAATGCCTAGAGTGGCCACTGTGTGACATTGGGGGAGATTCCCCCCGCTCGCCCAATGTGGGCTGGCGGGTTGGGAACCTCCCAGATGGGGGCTTGGCAGCCCTACTGTGAGCTCCTGCTAAATATGAGGTCTGGATATACATCAAATACACATTGAAGGCAATACAGAGGTCACACATTTCTGGAAAGAAGCAGCCCTATGATTACAGTCAGGTGGGCAGCAGTTAATGGGCAAAATTCAAAGAAAAATTTACTGATATTGGGTTGGATCCAACCGTCCTCCAAATAGCCTTCCTCCATTCTAAGGAGCTTTAAAAGAATTAGGTAAAATAAAGTGGCTTTATCAACAGCTGCCAGTCAGTATGGCTAAATAGGACCACCATGTTTAGAAACAGTGTACCACTGAACAGTTGCTTGGCAGAAAGAGTAGAGGACAGTTCTTGTCTTCAGATCCTCACTGCAGGATTCTTATGAACATCTGGTTAACCACAAAGAATATCTGGATGGAAACAGGATTCTGGATTGGATGAAGCATTGATCAGATTCAGTAAGATTGTTGCTGCACACAACTTGTTCTTATGCTAGGAATAGATTTAAATTACTTAGATTCTTACCTGTAGCAGCTCTTTTGCAGTAGCTTCCTAGGAATAAATGGAGTTCTTTAAAATTCAGGACCCAAGGGGTGGCATGTGATGCATCTATAAGCATGTTACGGTTAGGAAGCCCAAGCATCCTTTAATCTTGGCAGAAATGCAATATGACCAAAAGTGAATCAGAACTAGAAAACCACAGGCTAAATCAAATCTGAAAGTAATACATATTTGTAATAATGATGCGGGGATGTGAAACTGAATAGCAGTTTAAGAATAAAAATTATGAAGTTCTGAGAGTAATTGCTTTACTGGCATTCTTAACAAAGAGAAAATGAAGAAGGGAGACTGTGTTAGAACTTGAAAATATGAGTTCATCTTGAGCATATCTGAGCAATTAAGTATTCTGTGTAATTTGTACCAGTATTTTGATGGGACGTCTTGTACTTCCAGAAATAAAAAAAAGTTCCAGTGATTAGAATGCCAGCTTCCAAAATCATTATGTCAAGGTTTGTTTGTTTAAGGTAAAGCAATTCCTATCTTTTCTATAAAACTGAGGCAAAAAAATATGTTCTGTTATTTGCCAAAGGCCACTAGCTACTGGACACACGATTGTAATGCCTGTTTAGATGTATCTAGGAGAGAAACAATTTGGCAGTTACAGGTTAACAAAAACACAAGATTAAAGTGTCCTTTTTCTCCCCTGGCAACAGATCATCTTGCTCAGTTTGTAAATAGGTATTGCAAAAGCCCAATGAGTCTCAAGGTCCCTTTTTCTTTATAAGGTCACCTTCTATAAAAGTTTGCCCCTGGAATTAAGGTTGCTAGGTTCCCTCTTCCCAGCTACTAGTGGGGATGTGGGGTAGGGTTGGCAGATCCAGGCTGGGCAACTCCTGGAGATTTGGGAAGTCTGGGAAGGGCAGGGACCTCAATGAGGGACAATGCCATAGAGTCCACCCTCCAAATAATTTTTGCCAGGGGAACTGATCTCTGTAGTCTGAAGATGAGCTGTAATTCTGGGGGATCCCTAGGAGGCTGGTTTCTCTACCCGAAACTTCCTACCACTTGAGAAAATGGGCTGCATGACACTGCGACTGCAATCACACACGCTAAAAAGTTACTGTGCCAGTTCACACAGTAAAATCCAGTTGGAAAGTGCATTGAAAGTGCATTATTTAGTGTGTGTGATCACAGCCAGTATATTTTAAAGAGGTAAAATTTAGCATTCTCTGTAGACGATTGTGAGAAGCAAGATAAATGAAGGCATTAATTCTGTGTAGGTTGGTTATTTTGGTATCATACCTTTCAGAACTGCTGTTGTGCAGAATGGAGATGCAATTCCCTCAGCATGACCCCCCCTTTAGAGGTGTTAATTAGATCTTCTTGTCATGTTTCCCACTGCACCTTCTTTGATTTGATCTGAATTTAAATTAATCTTTCTTTGGCCATCTTCCACAGTTAGGATTGGTCCTTTGCCCACTCTGGGTGGCCAAGGATTTCTCTTTGACCAATTATTTATTTCCAGCTCACCTCTCTTTGTAATACATCCCCATTTCTATCCTCCTGCTGCTTGTAACTTTAAGCACAAGTAACTACAATGAAGGTACACTTCATCCGTCTGATAAATTGTGTTCTGGAGTATGCTGGAGTAGATCTGGTTACTCTTCAAGGGGCTGCTGGATTTTCTCTTTAATTTCTGTAAAGGTTTTTTGTGTCCTCTAAGGACACAAAAAGAAAGTGTGCTGTCAGAGCCTGCTGTCTCCTTAGTGCCTGCCAGTGTGCCCACTTGCTCCTTATCCAAATGCAAGAATCATTCCCAACTTCCCTCCACTTCATTGGAGTAGGAGGTGTTTCAGGAGGCATGACCTTTGAGTCTAGAGGAAACATCCATCCTGAAACAGCTACATTCATCACAGGAGCATGGAACTTCTTGGAATTTTTGGAACTTCCCAGAGTTCTATGAGTGGTTCCACTCACCATGGCAGCCATTTAAACTTTGTTCAAAACATTATGTACAAAAGAGCCACAGTTTGGCCACCCCTGCAATAGTACTTCCATGGGACTTTTCCAGGTTTGGAAAGTAGAACAGGAGGGAACACTGAAGCCTGATAATGTGACCATTATCCTGATCTCTATCAAGCACCTCACACACAAGAATTGAGAAGAACCAATCTTGTGACTGTACTCATCTGGCACAGGGTAGGGAATTGATCCCAGACACCAAGTATGTGCTCTGTGGCTCTTTCTTTCACCGGAACAAAGTTTGAGTCCAGTTGCACCTTTAAGACCAACAAAGTTTAATTCTGGGTATAAGCTTGTATGTGCATGCACTAAAATTAAACTTTATTGGTTTTAAAAGTGCTGCTGGACTTGAACTTTGTTCTGCTGCTTCAGACTGACACAGCTACCCACCTGGATCTTTTTCATTCTCTTTCTGTGTACTGCATTGGCCAAGCACCCAGAGCTTCCTCGAACCAATCCCACTGAAAATTTGCTGGTATTGAAAGCTCCAAAGATGTAGAAGTTGTCACCATGTATTTCATACCAAAACAGCCATTCTTAGAATGATGAAAGTATTGATGATATAGCATTTGCCTCTCATAAAGCAAGGAGGGAGTCTGGTCTGTATCCTGCATATCATTTCTCAGTTCTCTGCTCTACAGATGCTGATCTGGAGCAACAGCTGTTTTTGAAGAGCTAGATTTATTCATCTGCCTTTGCAGAGCTTGTTAACTCCTGTGCTGCTTGGGTGATTAAGTTTCGGGTTTTGCCTGTCTCCTCGCTGCCCTGAAAAAATGAGTGCACGATTTAGATTGAACTCATAATCATGCAAACAGAGGAGGCTGATCCAGATTAATTACACTGTACATCTAAATTTAACTTAGGATCCTATTTATTGTGGTGAGGATAGAATTATAACTCAATATGGAATTGTTTGTGTACTGGGTTTTATGTCTGAAGAGATTTTTCAAAAGGCTATACATAGCCATTATTCAGTCACTTATTGACAAAGACTGCATCCATGAAGCACTGGGAATTAAGGCATAGCAATATTTCAAAATTGGATTTTCCAGTGTGGGCAAGTTGGTCCCGTTGCAAAGGACTGCTATCAAGTGACAAAGTTGGCCACCCCAGTAAGAGAATTTGGGGGAAGGGGCAACAAGCTGTTTGGGATCCTGATCATAAGCAACATCACTTCTGGTGTGAAACCGGAAGTGATGTCATTGGCATTGGGGTGATATTCTAGGATTCACTCCAAATTCCAGCTTCATGCTGAAAGAGACATCACACACTGGCACAAATGCCAAATCTCATCCCCTTTCCCCTTGTCTAGAGTTAGTAAGAAACAGGTGCCCAAGCCAGGATGTTGCCTAAAATACTGGACACCTCCGAGCAACAATAGCAACAATATACAAAGATGTGGGAATGTAGCCCTAATGAAAGCGATATGGTTTACAACATGACACATCTGTTCATCATCATGGTACCTGTGCAGTCACATCTGGGGGCTGTGCATGTGCAGGTCTGCTGTAGAGTGGATTTTATGAAGCTAAGAACACCTAGAGGTACTTCATCCCCTTCCCCCATGCTATTTTCCACCTTTTCCAGCATGATATAGAGGAGGCAGAGCATCCTTCCCTCAGCTCGCTCTCTCTTACCACTGAGGGAGTTTCATTCACAGGAAACAGAACATTCCTTACATGTTAGAAGGGCCCTTCTATTTAAAAAGAGCAAAACCCTTTTGAAAAGATGACAGTAGGCTCCAACGAGGGCAAGAAATTGTCAGCCTAATCCATGGACAATCACATGAGCTGGCACTAGTTGACTGCCCACTGCAGATCCATGCCCATTCTACTTGGGCACAGTGTACATCAGCAGCTTTTGGCTATGGGTCTCTCCACTGACTCCATCTGCTGCAATGTGGTCCTTCTCCTGCATCTTTTCAAGACACTACATGATGCATGTGTATGCCACTGGAGTGGGAGGAGTGGTCCTACAATCTCTGTTCAGCTGAGAAGTCACACCCATCTTCCTAAGGCTAGTAAATCCACTCTCACTTCTCTCACATGGGACTGGACATCAATGTAAATGGTTACACTTACCTGTAGCTGTTGCTCATTGAGTGGCCACAATCCTTCCCCCTACCCCACAGTGTGGTCTTAACTCATCCTGGTAACCTTTACCTCACTCCAGTGGTGGCAGAGAGGAATTGAGGGAAGGGCACTCCAACCCTTCCATATCACACTGGAAAAGGCAGGAAACAAGAAGAAAATGGAGCACCTCTAGGCAGGGCCTTTTTTGTAGGAAAAAGCCCAGCAGGAACTCATTTGCATATTAGGCCACACCCCTGACATCACCATTGTTTCACGAAGGGCTTTTTTGTAGGAAAAGCCCACCAGGGCCTCATTTGCATATTAGACCACACACCCTGACACCAAGCCAGCTGGAACTGCATTCCTGTGTGTTCCTGCACAAAAAAAGCTTTGCCTCTAGGGATTCTGAGCTTCAATCCCCTCTCTGCAGCAGGCCTGTGATCTTTTGATGAACGATAGTTACAGGTAAGTACAATCCTGTTTTCATTTCTGTAAGTGCACACTTTTGCAATATGAATTATACCCAACATTTAAATCAGTTGCTCTTAGTTTCTGGCTCCTTTCTGCGTAAGGAAGTCAGACTTTTTGAATACACAACTATGTAAAATTTCAATAAGATTAATTTTGTGGGCTAGAAAACTTGGTGATTAAAATAATCTGGCTTTATACAAACACAATGCAGATCCTCGCTGAAAAGCGAATGAGGAACAAAGCCAGGGACGATATCAGAGTGGTGGTTTATTTAAATGACTGTGTTCATTGAACTCCTGGCACACTCTGAGGTTATCCTCTTACATAACTATTAGGAGGACATCAATTACTGCATTATAAAACTAGAAATTTATCCATTCCCTCAGTTATACACGTATACTAAAATTACCATCATCTTGAATTAGGGTTGCCAGCCTCCAGGTGGGACCAGGAGATCTCCTGCTTTTACAACTGATCTCCAGCTGGCAGAGATCAGCTCCCTTGGAGAAAATGGCTGCTTTGAAGGGTGGACTATATCGTATTGTACCATGATGAGGTCCCTCCCCAAACCCTGCCTTCCCTCAGATCCACCCCAAAGTCTCCAGGTATTTTCCAACACAGACCTGGCAACCCTACCTATTGGAGGTAATATTATCTGATGGGTGAGTTATTTTTAATGAATTTTAATATCCTAATTTTCTTTGTATATATTTGGGTTCAATGTAAGCCACCCTGAGCCTCGCTTGGCGGGAAGGACAGCCTAACAAATTAAAATAAATAAATTTTTAAAATGGTCATTGTTACTTGAAGTCATTCTAAGGCATAAAGTGAAGAGAAAGAACAGAGGAAAATATCTCTGTGACTTTTTCAGTTATCCTATGGCCACCTAAAAGCATAGAGAAGGAACAGGCTCTGAAGAACACTCAGATATAATAACGCAGAGGATGTGTCTGTTTGTAACACTTGTGTTTTCAAAGAGAAGGAAAACTCTAACATCAAACCCGGGCAGATAGAGCTCGTTAATGTAACACCTACCACCTGGAGGACTCACTGCCGGCGTCCCGGCTTACTGGGCCATGGCAGATGACCCCCAGGTGAAAGGATGGAGCCAGTACCGCGCACACTGCGCTTCACCTAAAAAATTCCTCTGCGCAGGCCTGAAGGGCATATCCACACACACAACCCACAACGCATCAAGTCCTGCAGCGATAGGCAAGGGGCGAAACGGCAGGTGGAAGGTGCCACTGGAAGCCGCAGTCCTGATCCTGCATGTAGGCGGTTCAGGATATTGGTCGCCTGATGCTAACCCGGAGACGAAAGCATCTTTCGGCAGCACCCTGAACGACCAAGCAGCCTTATCTAGGGACAGCACTGCTTGCTCCACACGGAGAGGGGCCTAGAAAAGGTGGCCTAAACAAAGCTCGTCTCCCCCACCCCAGTTGGCTAGCCGCGGTCAACGGGCATCCTTACTTGCGGTCGAAAAATAACAACAAAGAAAAGGCATGCACCTGCCTCACAAAGTGTGCAAAGACTAAAGCTTGCGTGTTGGAACATCAGAACCATGCTTGACACAGTAGGCAGTGGTCGCCCTGAACGACGCTCTGCTCTAGTTGCCCACGAACTTCTCAGGTTGAATATCGACATAGCAGCTCTCAGTGAGGTCCGTTTCCCTGAGGAAGGTAGTCTTCAAGAACACGGTGCTGGCTATACCCTCTACTGGTCGGGTAAGTCAAAGGCTGAGAGCCGCCTTTCTGGCGTTGGCTTCATGGTCAGGAACTCCATTGCCTCCAAACTCGAAAACCTTCCAACAGGTCACTCAGATCGCATCATGTCCATGCGCCTCCCACTTCAAAACAAGCAGCATGCAACACTCTTCAGTGTGTATGCCCCAACCCTTCAAGCAGATCCTGCAGAAAAGAACAAGTTCTATGCTGATCTACGCAACCTCGTACGGAAGACCCCTACAGAGGACAAGGTGATCATCCTTGGCGACTTCAATGCCAGAGTAGGTAAAGACTCGGAAGCCTGGAAAGGAGTACTTGGCAAACACGGCATTGGCAACTGCAATGACAACGGGCGCCTCCTGCTAGAATTCTGCATGGAGCACCAGCTCACCATCACCAACACTATCTTCCAGCAGAAGAACAGTCTGAAGACAACCTGGATGCACCCACGGTCCAAGCATTGGCACCTTATCGACTACATTCTGGTGCGCCAGAGAGACCTTCGAGATGTCTTACACACCCGAGTAATGCCCAGCGCAGAATGTCATACGGATCATCGTCTTGTACGCTGCAATCTCCGTCTTCACTTTAAACCCACACCCAGGAGAGGAGGTATCCCTCGGAGGAAGTTTCAGGTTGGCAGCCTCCAGTCAGCCGAAGTTAAAGCTGCCTTCCAGGCAAAACTCCAGTCAAGAATTGAGGACCTCAGTTGCCCCACAGACCCTTCTCCAGAAGCACTCTGGGAACACCTAAAAACTACCGTCCTGCAGATCTCTGAAGAAGTCCTCGGGTTCTCCACAAGGAAGAACAAGGACTGGTTTGATGAGAACAATCAAGAGATCCAAGAATTACTGGCAAAAAAGAGATCTGCCTACCAAGCACATCTTGCTCAGCCCTCCTGTCCTGGGAAAAAAGCAACCTTTCGCGCTGCATGTAGCAACCTCCAGCGCAAGCTTCGAGACATTCAGAACGAGTGGTGGACCAAGCTTGCAGAGAGAACCCAGCTGTGTGCAGACACTGGCGATTTAAGAGGGTTCTACGAAGCCCTGAAGGCAGTATATGGTCCATCATATCAGGCTCAGAGTCCCTTGCATAGTGCAGACGGCCAAGTGCTCCTCACAGACAAGGCATCCATACTGAACCGGTGGTCGGAGTATTTTCAGGTTCTCTTCAGTGCCAACCGCGTAGTTCAAGATTCAGCAATCCACCTCACCCCACTTCAACCGGTGAAAACAGAGTTGGATGAGATCCCCACCCTAGAAGAGACTGTTAAAGCCATCAAGCAACTGAAAAGTGGCAAGGCAGCAGGAGTTGATGGAATTCCACCAGAGATCTGGAAGCATGGGGGCACAGTACTACATAGCTCACTTCACAAAGTACTTGTCACCTGCTGGGAACAAGGCAAATTACCACAGGACTTTCGCGATGCAATCATCATCACCCTATACAAGAACAAAGGGGAAAAGTCAGACTGCTCCAACTACCGGGGGATAACCCTGCTCTCCATCGCAGGCAAAATCCTTGCCAGAATACTCCTGAACAGACTGGTGCCCACCATTGCAGAAGAACTCCTCCCAGAGAGCCAGTGCGGCTTCAGAGCTAACAGGAGCACCACCGACATGGTATTTGTTCTCAGGCAGCTCCAAGAGAAATGCAGGGAACAGAACAAGGGTCTGTATGTGACTTTTGTCGACCTTACCAAAGCTTTCGATACCGTTAGCAGGAAAGGCCTGTGGCAAATCTTGGAACGTTTAGGATGTCCCCCAAGGTTCCTCAGCATGATCATCCAGCTACACGAAGACCAGCGAGGCCAAGTCAGACACTGCAACGACCTCTCGGAGCCCTTCCCAATAGGCACAGGTGTAAAGCAAGGCTGCGTTCTCGCGCCAACTCTCTTTACGATCTTCTTTAGCATGATGCTTCAAAGAGCCGCAGTAGATCTAGATGAGGACGATGGTGTCTACATCCGCTATCGCACCGATGGCAGCCTGTTCAACCTGAGGCGACTAAAGGCACACTCCAAGACAATGGAAAAACTCATCCGAGAGCTACTGTTTGCTGATGATGCTGCACTCGTCTCCCACTCGGTATCAGCTCTGCAGCATATGACGTCCTGCTTTGCAGAGGCTGCCAAGCTATTCGGCCTAGAAGTTAGTCTGAAGAAGACAGAAGTTCTCCACCAGCCTGCACCCCAGGAAGATTATCACCCTCCCTGCATCACTGTGGGTGAATCAGTTCTGAAGACAGTCCAGCAGTTCAGCTACCTGGGGTGCATCATCTCCTCAGATGCCAAGATCGACAAGGAGATTGACAACAGGCTGGCAAAGGCAAACCGTGCATTTGGCCGACTGCACAAAAGAGTGTGGAGCAACAAGCATCTGAAAAAAGGCACAAAGATCAATGTTTACAAAGCGGTTGTGATGACAACCCTCATCTATGGCTCCGAATCGTGGGTTTTATACCGTCATCACCTGCGACTCCTTGAGCGCTTTCATCAGCGCTGCCTTCGCACCATCCTCAACATCCACTGGAGTGACTTTGTGACCAACACTGAAGTCCTCAAGCGGGCAGAGGTTACCAGCATCGAGGCACTGCTGTTGAAGACGCAGCTGCGCTGGGCAGGGCATATTTCTAGGATGGAAAACCACCGCCTTCCCAAGATTGCCCTGTATGGCGAACTCTCCACCGGCCATCGTAATAGAGGGGCACCAAAGAAGAGGTACAAGGACTCCTTGAAGAAATCCCTTAGCACCTGTCACATCAACCATCACCAGTGGTCTGACCTAGCCTCAGATCGCAAAGCATGGAGGCACACCATCCACCAGGCTGTCTCTTCCTTTGAGAACACACGCATAGCTGGTCTTGAGGACAAAAGGAGATTGAGGAAGAATCGCACTGCTACAGGACCAACCCTAAATCAGACTTTTCCCTGCAGCCGCTGTGGCCGGACCTGCCTGTCCCACATTGGTCTTGTCAGCCACCAGCGAGCCTGCAGCAAACGTGGACTATTGCACCCTTCTTAAATCTTCGTTCGCGAAGCCAAGCCGAGAGAGAGAGAGAGAGTTTTCAAAGCCTGCTGCTTCACAGCCGACTCCGCACTTAGCACTTGCCTCCCTTCTGTATGTGGCTCTTCATGGTGGCTCTTTTCCCTGGATTCCTCATTAGTATCTCTGAGCAGGGCTGTGTATTCCCTGCTCACTCTCTGCCCCAGAATGATAACAGGACAAAGGCTAATTTGGAATTGGTCCAAGTGGGCAGCCATGTTGGTCTGAAGCAGTAGAACAAAGCAGGAATCAAGTGCACCTTTAAGACCAACTAATTTTTATTCAGAATGTAAACTTTCGTGCGCTCTCTTAAGCACACTTCATCAGACGAAGGGATCAGGTATTGTGAGCTGAAATACAAGCAGTCTGGCACATGGTCACATAAAACAGTGTGGCTAGGCCATTTGGTCTGAATAGCCATAAAAGGTAATAAAATTCTCTGCCAAATGGTGTTTTTGTAAATCTAGGTGAATCACAAAAGGACATGTATATCCAACTTGTAGTCCACCCAATCAACTTATCAACATCAATCTATACATATTAAACATCATTCTAGTCTGCCATTAGAAAACAATGTATAAAATGCAAATGGGTTGAGTATATGTAATGAGAATTGTATATGTAATTTGGAATTGGTCACAGACTAATGCAAACCATTTCAGACAGCCTGTGGTCTGCTCCTACACCACAGTGTAAGTATGTATGATTGACAGGATGGATCTTAGCATGGCAAGCAGCTGAAGAATGGGCCATTTAACAGCTAATGGGCCATTTCATCAACTTAAATTGTTTTACTGCAGGGTACCTAAAGCCCTAGGAACCATTCCTCCCATCACAGTAGATCAGGCCTGAATCACTGAAGATAGATTTGTCATTTTTCTCTCCTTTCTCATATTTCCAAATTTTTCTTAATTCCTGCAGTATGACCAAGGTAACATCCAACCTGCCTCAACCAACCTGCCTCACAACTTTGTTTCCTATTTTTACCAGTTGTTTCTGGAAACAACCTTCATCCAGAAAGGTTAGGCATTTCAGAGGAAAATTTTGCCCCCATTGACCTGCTCAGAAGACATTTGTTTCCCCTTTCAAAACTATGCACATGCTTTCATTTTTGACAGAGCGCTACACTTCCATATCTGCTCTGGTGCTCTATTTCTTTTAGTTCCATAGGGATGGCAAGTTATCACTGACTGCAGGGTATGTGTATTTTTCTTACAGTTCCACAAAGTGTTCCTTATTTTAGAGTTCTTCAGTTGATAACAAAAGTTTATAAAAGTTCCATGAGTCTAATTATGTGTATTTTAGGGAGCTCTGAACTCGCTAGTAGCTTCTAGAGTTACCAAATAGTAAAGGTAGTCCCCTGTGCAACACCAAGTCATTACTGACCCATGGGGTGACATCACATCACAACATTTTCATGGTAGACTTTTTACAGGGTGGTTTGCCATTGCCATACCCAGATCTACACTCCCCCCACCCCCCCCAGCAAGCTGGGTACTCATTTTACTGACCTCAGAAGGATGGAAGATTGAGTCAACCCTGAGCCAGCTATCTGAACCCAGCTTCCACCAGGATTGTGAGCAGAGCTTGGACTGCAGTACTGCAGCTTTACCACTCTGTGCCATGGGGCTCAGAGTTACCAACTACCTTGAGAAAAAAATATCCCACAGATTTAATAGAGTCTTATTTTAATATTAACTTCTGTGCCATGAAAAGCTTCTCCTATACGTCTCCATACATTAAGCCTAAACCTCTGTTAAAGGGACAGGACTTTACTCTCTGGATCTGTTGGCAACCTGACCTTAGAATGCCTTCATATCAGTCTGTGTTTCCTGTCTGAGAAATGAAACAAAAAAATAGCACACTGCTGTCTGAGCGGTCTGTAAAAACACGTTGAAAAGGCTCAGAAACAGTTATTAGGTTGACCAATACCAAGGGCGATAATGCTACAGTAGGCCTTTTCATGTGTTACAGTACAACCTGCATGTGCATGTGTATATCTGTTAGTAAGAACGACCCATAAAGTGTTCACTTTACAAATTAAACTGGGGATCAGTACCTGGGGATCAGTAACAAATCTAACATTTTATTATTCTCACAAATATATATTATCTCTCTCAGTTGCCAAAGTAATGGATGGTGGAGTTGGTTCATTGCTGGGTGGGCTGCATACACAGGCTGGGGTGATTTATATTTTTTATCTCATTCTAGGGGCCCTTCATATTGTGAGGTCCTGTAGCTTACCCAACTTATTCCCAAGGCCGTACTAGAGATAAAGCACATGCATGGCCTGCAGAAGATTGCTAGTTCAGTCTCTGGCATCTCCAGCTGGACGTGTTATAAAAGACATTACCTACAGGCAGGGCTTTTTTGAGCAGGAATGCACAGGAACGCAGTTCTGGCTGACTTGGCATCAGGTGTGTGTGTGTGTGTGGCGTAACATGCAAATGAGTTCCTGCTGGGCCTTTTCTAAAAAAAAGCCCTATGCAAAACAATGGTGATGTCAGGGGGTGTGGCCTAATATGCAAATAAGTTCCTGCTGAGCTGCAAATAGTTCCTGCTGGGCTTTTTCTACAAAAAAAGCCCTGCCTGCAGGAGATCCTGAAAAGCTGTTGCCAGTCAGAGCAGACAATGGACGAATAGCCTGACTTGGTTAGGGCAGCTCCATGTGTGAGAGACTTAGTCCTCCTTGCTACTGCAGGTAGAGAAAAGATTTAAAAAAATGGGTTGGAATTGCCAGTCACAGCTTTTTGGGATGAAGCACAATGCCCCCCTCCCCCAGATTGCAATCTGCCTTTCTTTCTAGATCTGTCACATTTTGAACCAGCAAATCTGTAGCAATTAGCTGTTGTGAAAAGCTTCACTAGCTGATTTCTGCACCCCAGCTTTGTTTTTCACTTTCCACTTGGCAACCCTGCCTATTACTGTGTGTCATGGGTGGGATCTCCTTTGCCTATAAAGCAAGGTCTCCAAGATTCAAGACTATAATGCAGATCTGTCCCTTCTGTCAGTCTTTCCCCCATCTGAATTAGATGAAGCCTTCCCCCTCCCCAATGTGAACCTTGGCAGAATCATAATATGCAAAACTGAACCAGATCAGAAGGCTCCAGTTCAATTTAAGCTGTCAAATTGTGTCTTGGCACAGGCTGTTTGTATATGTGCAAGACGGAATCATTTGTATGCAACAGCCGTGTGTCTGAACAGATGTATTTGACAGCTAGAGCATATTGTTTCACACCAAATTGCAGCATTATAAGTGGAAATCTTGTAAACCTGGCTCCTGTTAGCTTAAGCACTCTATAGCAATATCGCCTCCACGTCTATGGCTCATTACATGCACTGGAAATTTGGTTTGTGAGGAAGGGAGGTACTGGGTTCTCTGCAGAGCACTGTCATTTCTTCATGGGAGGAGTGTTTTATTGACATTCTGGAGAAAAAAAATATTTTTCTTGCATATAATAAGCCCTTTTTACACAACCATATAATCTATATTTGGTGGGAAGGGAACGAGTACATGCTTGCGATTCCTGCCCCTCTCCAGTTCCCCATGCATTCAAGTGAGGAGCCAATTCTAAACAGCCTATGTGCATATAAATGCAACATGTAGAGAAAGCATATGCAGTCAGGGACCCTGACTTTTGCATGGCTCCCAAACAGACAGAGAGGGCCTACATATGTACTTTCAAGCGGGAAAGAATATGTGTAGGTGAGAAGCAGAGAGTCCCCATCATCCCTGCAGCATTTGAGTATTCAGGGCTTTTTTGAACAGGAACACACAAGAACACATTCTTGGCATCGGGGTGTGGCCTAATATGCAAATGAGTTTCTGCTGGTTTTTTTTTCCTTTTAAAAAAAAAGTCCTGCGGGTATTGTCAAGCAAGGAATAAGAACCTCAGGTTATCACTGTAAACCATCACCCAATGATCATAACAGAAACTACCCCAACTCAGAGGTATCAACTGACACTGGATTTGATCCTGCTGTCCTTCATTTATTTGTGCCTCCAGCACTGATCCCGCTGTTCCCTTTTAACCACTGACACAGCCCTTCTTGAGTAGATTGCCAGTGAATCATACTGTCTGATTCAGTACAATTTCATATTAACTGTGCCCTATCCTCTTAAGTGTGACCCAGTCTCCGGGCTTCACCCTTTCCCATCATCCTCTGACTCAGGTAAGCTACAGCAGTCTTTAGCTGGAGAGTTCAGTAAAGCCACATTGATAAGCCTCATAGCTTCCTCTGCTCATGTGTGAAAATATATTTCTTCAAAGATTTCTTCAAAGCCTGATGTTTGCTGTCCCTTTCCTTTGATGGGGAAAACTAGGTTCAGCCCCCACTTAATACAGAAAACCTACCTGAATGGATTGGAGGGACAAACGTCCCCCACCTAAGCAAATGGCAAGAGGCTAAGCCTGTAATTTTTTCACTGAAAAGAATCACTGGCTTGGAGACAGAAGAGGAGCAGGTTAGAAATATTCCCTCAATATCAAATACTAGCATGCTGCCCAGATTCCTTCAGCAGCACTACCCGTTTCCTTTGGTCACCAGTTATCTCACACCAGAGAGCCAGTTTGGTGTAGTGGTTAAGTGTGCGGACTCTTATCTGGGAGAACCAGGTTTGATTCCCCACTCCTCCACTTGCGCCTGCTAGCATGGCCTTGGGTCAGCCATAGCTCTGGCAGAGGTTGTCCTTGAAAGGGCAGCTGCTGTGAGAGCCCTCTCCAGCCCCACCCACCTCACAGGGTGTCTGTTGTGGGGGAGGAAGGTAAAGGAGATTGTGAGCCGCTCTGAGACTCTTTGGAGTGGAGGGAGGGATATAAATCCAATATCTTCTACCTACAAACTCTGGGGAAGGGCTGTGGTTCAGTGGTAGATAGGGCTGCCAAGCCCCTGGTCTGGGTGGGGGTTCCCCTGCCTGGGAGGTTCCCAACCCACTGGCCCACATTGGGCCGGTGGGTGGAACCTCCCCCAATGTCATAAGCGCAATGATGTCACCCAGAAGTGACATCATCATGCCAGTGACATCGTGCAGCGACCACTCTAGGCATTTCCACGAAAACTCTATGGTTTTCCCGGATGCTCTAGCCATTTGGGAGGGAAAACTGTGATACAATAGGTACCATAGAGTTTTTCCTTCCTAAATGGCTAGAGCATCCAGGAAAACCATAGAGTTTCCCAGGAAGTGCCTAGAGAGGCTGCGAGTGGCGGTATGGCGTGATGATGTCACTTCTGGGTGACATCATTGTATCACACGTGCACTTTGCGTGCACACAACAGCCCACTGGGGAGCAGAGGCGACTTGGCAACCCTAGTGGTAGAGCATCTGTTCAGCATGTGGGTTCAAAACTTTACAGCTCCAGTTTAAGAAGATAGAAGAAGAAGATATTGGATTTATATCCTGCCCTCCACTCCGAAGAGTCTCAGAGCGGCTTACAATCTCCTTTACCTTCCTCCCCCACAACAGACACCCTGTGAGGTGAGTGGGGCTGGAGAGGGCTCTTACAGCAGCTGCCCTTTCAAGGACAATCTCTGCCAGAGCTATGGCTGCCAGAGCTATGGCTGACCCAAGGCCATGCCAGCAGGTGCAAGTGGAGGAGTGGGGAATCAAACCCGGTTCTCCCAGATAAGAGTCCGCACACTTAACCACTACACCAAACTGGCTCTCTCTTTAAAAGAATCTGACAGTAGGTGATGTGAAAGACCTCTTCCTAAGACTCTGGAAAGCTGCTGGCAGTCTGAGTAGACAGTACTGACCTCAATGGACCAAGGGTCTAATTCAGTATAAGGCTGCTTCATGCGTTCGCCTCCAGCTCTGTGGGCTGCAGCACCCTATCATCCTCCTGTTTGCCCATTACTCTAGTCCACCAGCGTAAAGCATCCACATCACTCCAGTGTTGCCTCTTTCTGCAGGCCACAGGCCGCTCTCATCCTCTTTGCATCCTTGCTTGTAAATGCTGGCAAGCTGCCAGTCCTAGAGCATCCAACCCTTCTTGTCATCTGCACTTTTAATTTAAATGGACTCAGGGAGAGGCTGATGTCAAAGCACATAGGAATAGCCTGGGGGAAGCCAACTCTTCCTTTCTCTGCTAAGAAAGCAGTTCAGTAATTTGTGTGGAGTGTAGCAGGAGAGCTACAGCTCAAGTAGGAGACCTCAGATGGCCTAACATGGCTCCTATCCTTCGCACTCAGCAGCTCTGGCTTAGTCTGAGAGCAATGTTGTTCTCTTTTGGTATGTCCTCTGAATGGCCACTTGAAGATTATAAGAGGCCACTTCAGAAATTTGTACTTATTTGGGACAGTGAGACTGTAACATGTCATGGTCAGATGAAGGTCTGGGAGAGCCAGGTTCAAATCTCCACTCTGCCAGGGAAGACAGAAGGTAACCTTGGGCCAATCACACACTCAAAGCCTAACCTACTTCATAGGGCTGTTGTGAGAGCAAAATAAAGGACAAGATGAGGAGAAACAGCTGTGAAAAGAAAATAACACTGGGGTGTTTTTTTTTTTAGAAATCTTACATTCAAAAAAATGTTAATTTTTTGTTAAAGGAGAAACTTTATCGAAGTAGTTTTCCATTGGAGAACTAAATAAATGAAGTAAATGAATAAACCTGATTTAAGTACCTAATTCTCATCAGTGATGGTTTCATTCTAATCAGAACAACATTTTATTGTGAATGTTTGGAGAATGAGAAATTCTCCTCATCGAAGCAGCAAGGAAACATGTTACTGTTGCTTTTGTCTCCGTTTCCACTGGGACTCCTCATAATCCAAATTACTCCAACCGTACTCAAACTTAAATCCAACTGACTGGGAATGACCCTTCAGTGAACACTTACAAGATCAGGCAGCAAATCAACCATTTGATATGTTAGGATTTCTTCTGAGTCACTGTGGTCCACATATCAATTCTGAAGGACTTCTGAGATTTCAGTCTGTGAAACAGTGGCACTAGCTAAAAATTAAGCCAAAATTCCAGCCATTCACACTCAAGGCCTTAAATCAGCTAGCTGTGCACCATACTGGACTATTAAACTGCACTTGGTCTAGAATTTTTATTGCATCCTGCACTTTCTGAGATTATCATAAACTGAAACGTCTCTGGAAGAAATTGCTGTGCTTTGATGTCCTTAAGTGTAGGGAAACTAAGGCAAGCACTCTCAGGACCTTTTCTTTTTCCTCATTTAGGCATCTGAGGGAGAGAGTTTCCTGCAAGCTTCTGATAACAGTGAAAGAGGTCCACAGGATAGGCTTCTCTCCAACATCCTGGTCCCTGCCAGCACTTCTGCATTATGCAAGCATATAAGCATATGCAAGCATATAAAACCAATTGCTGCACCATCACTCAAGTTGATTTCATAGGTCCAAAGCCAAATAAGAACTGGGTAAGTGTTGGGTAAGTTCTGGGTAAGTTCTTATTTGGCTTTGGACCTATGAAATCAACTTGAGTCCAGGCAAGCTGGTGATTCTGGACCATCATTAGCTGTTATCATTTTCGGTCACCATTCTTGACAAGGCCAATTTGGAAAGCATTGCCTCACTTGGCTAGTGTGAATTTTGTGGCTGATACCAGGAGGCTCCATGGCGAGGCTGTTAAGACCATTACAGATATTGTCTTCACTGTAGAAATCAAGCAAGCAAGCAAGCAAGCAAATTTTATTTTTATATCCCGCCCTCCCCCACCAGAAGGCGGGCTCAGGGCGGCTCACAGACATGACAAGCATGATTCGGTTAAAATAGACAGCAATGGTTTAAATAATACAATTACATGAATTAATAAAGTTTAAAAATATAAAAATAAGAGAATAGGAGATTAAAAGATATAAAAATATAAAGTAGGTAGAAATAGGTGCTATATTTCTGTCGGTCATAGTTTACATATTGTCATACATCAGTTCCAATTTCAACATAAAGTGGCTAAAATTACGATAGTTAGTCAGTTTGGTCTGGTTTGGAAATGTTCATAAAGGTAAAGGCTATAAAAAGGGAAAAGATTGTAGAAAATATTATGATTGAATGGTTGTTACAATGGCTAATACCGCAATTGTATAGTTTCTCAATGACAGTTTTCCTTTAAAAACATTCATTACAGAACATTCATTCATCACAAGGTTTTCACTCTTTCACACACAAACCCCAATTTAGGTGCCACTTTAAGCAAACCCATAATGATAGATTCAATCACAATTCCCAGAAAGCAATATCATAACAATGCATTTTGGTACAGAGCACTATTCATATCCGTTATTTATTTAGTTCTCTTCTGCCTTTCTATTTTTAAAAAGTCCATAGTGCTTACAATAGATACACACAATCAACCACTTAAAATAATGGATTAAAGATCCAACTGCAGTAAAGAATACAGCACTCAATCAACTATCTTTAATTAATTGGTTTCAAATGGGATTGTTCTTAGCAGAACTATTATCCTCACCCATGTACTCACAGAATTAGTCAAATATATAGTGCTAAATTAAGACTGTAATTTGTGCCTATGCCTGGGTCAATTTTTCTACTCTGTGGTTTTTGTATAAACCCCCAAAATAGTACCTGACAAATATTTGGATCAGCCACATTATTACCCTTCTTCAAGCATTTTACTTGGAGTCAGGAGGGCAAGACATTTGTGTCTATAAGAACTTTAAGCTTTCTAAAGATTCTTGAACTTTCTTGCCAATTCCACATTGATTGATTATTTCTAGCCCACTGGATTACAGCATATGAACATAACAGGCCTGCTGGATTAGAGCTGTAGTTAAGGTTACCAACTCCATTTTGTGGAAATTCATGTAGATTAAGGGGAGGAACCTAGGGGGCAGGGTTTGTGGAGGGGAGAGACCTCGGCAGGGTAGAATGGCATAGAGTCTACCATCTAAAGCAGCCACTTTCTCCAGAGAAACTGATCTGTGTAGTCTGGAGATCAGTTGTAATTCCAGAGCAGGAAACAAGCCAGATAAGTAATAAAAGGATAAGTAAAAGAAAATGAGATGGTAGAGAATATAATTTTTTTGCATATCTGGAAGTTGTGGGCCATGTACCCTGGCCACTATTGTCAGGCAGAGGGTCTGAAGAACTGAATCAAATTGAGGTGATAAGAGATGAAGTTCTAGATCTATACGGAGAGATGAAAAAACAATAAATCTCCAGGTCCTGATACCATACACCAAGAGTTCATAGAGAATTCAAATATTAGATTATTGAACTCATTTTGGTATACATAGTATAGAATCAGTATTCATAATTCATAATTAAAATCAACCTCTGTATCAAAAGAAAGGAGAGTAGCAACAGTACATCAATTTTTCTAAAAGGGGTCCAGAGAAGAACCAGGAAAGTATAGGCCTGTTAGCCTAATGTCTGTCCCAGGCAAATTAGCAGAAACTAATCAAAGATAGAATTATTACATGCATAGAGGAACAAAACCTGCTAAGGAAAATCAGCAGGGCTTCTACAAAAGGAAGTCCTTACTCAACAGTCTTTTGGAATTCTTTCAGAAACCAAATGAGCAGGTAGGTAGTGGTGACCCAGTAAATAGGGATGGGCACAAACCAGGAAAATGCAGTTACATTGAATTCATGGTTTGTGGCATGCTCAGTTTGCGAACCATGAACCATCATGAATTTATAGCCACCAAACGAACTGGTTCAGTTTGTGATCCTGCAAAATGTATGGGGTCTGAGGTACAGCCGTCTGTTGAAGGTGCCCTCAGACAGCACTTTCCTGGGGAAATGATAGGCAGTCATTTTGACAAGCAACGGTTCAGGAGTGTATAGAACAGATCCTGTGCAAGCTAGAGACATCAAAGTCACAAGGTCTTCCCCTGGATCTTCCTCTTCATGCCCTCCAAGTTCTGCCCCTTTTGCTTTGAAATTTGGCAAACATTTAGACTGAGCAGAGACAGTCTGTCTGGAAATGTACCCATTCACAAACAGGCACGAACTGCCACTAACAACTTGAAAGCCATGAACTTGAGTTCTCAAACACAAAGCAGCCGAAATTCATCACAGACTATACTTCATGAGCTGGTTTGTGCCCATCCCTACCAGTAAACATTGTATAAGGACTTTCAAAAGGCTTTGGATAAGGTACCTCACCAAAGACTCTTGAGTAAGCAGTCACAGGATAATAGGATGGGTCCTCTTATGGATTAAAAATTGGTTAAATGAGAGGAAGCAAAGAGTAGTAATCAATGTACAGTTGTTGCAATGGAGAGAAGTAAGCAGTGGTGTCCCAGAAGGATCGGTGTTGGTGCTTTTTAATATGCCCTGTTATTGTCCCTCCAGAGAAACCAGGTAATCACTGTATGAGACAGGATACTGGACTTGATGGACTATTGGTCTGATCCCATGGGGCTGTTCTAATGCTCTTATGTGACCTCTAGAAAAGAACAGACAAGCAAAAGAACACAAACTGGACAACTAGCTTGCTGTATCTGAACTGGCAAAATGTTTTATTTTTTTCAATCAGGAAAGAAACAGAGCAGACTTGGTATGACATCTAGTATTATGTGTTAGTGTATTTCTTTTTACAAATATGTCAGGAAGAACTGAAGATTTGCTGGTTTGGTAGGACAATAGGAACCATATCATAGCTGCAAGAACTGTTGCTAAGCCTTTTCTTAATTCATTGCAATTCTCAAGCAAAAAGAAAAAAAGAAAGCAAAGAACAGAAGATGTCCAGTGTTGTCAACTTTTATGGTAAGTCTGTTTGGTTGAACAAAGGAGGGGCAAAGCCTAAATAATAATAAAGTGTTCTCAAGTTTCAACTGATTTATGGTGATCCCATGAAGGTCCACGTCAAGGTTTTCAAGGAAAGAGATGAAGAGAGATGGTTTGTCATTGGCTGCCTCTGCATAGCAACCTTGGTCTTTCTTGGTGGTGTCCAGCCAACCATTGACCAGAGTTAACCTTGCTTAGCTTCTAGCTAGTCTGGGCTACTTAGGCTGCTGTAGGACTAAAGGAATAGAAAATCAGTAGCAATATTGTAAGAGGAAAATAATAAATAAATAAATAATATATTTTTAAATTTATACCCCGCCCTCCCCGCCAAGGCAGGCTCAGGGCGGCTTACAGGACATGGCATAAGCCATGTTATAACAATAAAAACAGGATAATACAATTAAATACAATTCACAATTAAACATTAAAAAATCTAAAACAGTCTAAAACAATATAATTTAGTGGTGCTACTATCTCAGTTGGGTTAAAGATGGCGTGATGCTTATGCCAGGTTCCATCTCAGAAGGCTAGTAGGAAGAGGGCGGTTTTGCACACCCTACGGAATTGGTTAAGATCCCATAGGGCCCGCACCTCTTCCGGCAGCTGGTTCCACCATTGGGGAGCCTTTATAGAGAAGGCCTGTTCTCTAGTTGTTTTTAATTTGGCCTCCTTTGGCCCAGGTACTTCCAGAAGATTTTGTGAACTAGATCGCAGTGCTCTCTGGGGAACATATGGAGAGAGGTGGTCCCTAAGGTAGGCAGGTCCTCGGCCATATAGGGCTTTAAAGGTAATAACCAGCACCTTGTAACGAACCCGGTATGCAATTGGCAGCCAGTGCAGTTCCCGCAGCCTAGGCCGCACATGTTCCCACTGAGGTAGGCCCATTAACAGTCTGACCACTGCATTCTGCACTAGCTGCAGTTTCCGAGTTCAGCACAGGGGCAGACCCATGTAGAGGGCATTACAGTAGTCTAACCTTGAGGTGACCGTTGCATGGATCACTGTTGCTAGGTCACCACGTTCCAGGAAGGGAGCCAACTGTCTCGCCCGCCTAAGATGAAAAAAGGTGGATTTGGCAGTGGCTGCTATTTGGGCCTCCATTGTCAAGGAAGACTTCAGTAGCAGTCCCAAGCTCCTGACCCTGTGCACTGGTACCAGTGACACACCGTCAAAAGCTGGAAGGGAGATCCCTCCCTCTGGACCGCCGCGACCTAGGAAAAGGACCTCTGTCTTCGCTGGATTCAATTTCAGCCCACTCGACTTAATCCAATCTGCCACAGCTTGCAATGCCTGGTCCAAATTTGCAGGGACATCGCCAGTTCGGCTGCCCATCAATAGATACAGCTGGGTGTCCGCATACTGGTGACAACCCAGCCCATATCTCCGGGCAATTTGGGCAAGGGGGCGCATGTAGATGTTAAATAACATCGGAGAGAGAACTGCCCCCTGAGGCACCCCACAATTAAGTAGGTGTCTCCAGGACAGCTCTCCCCCAATCGCCACCCTTTTGCACACATACATTCACATGTACGCAGTCCAATGTCCATATGCAGGGCTTTTGGTGTAGAAAAAAGCCCAGTGGGGACTCATTTGCACATTAGCCCACACCCCCTGATGCCATGCCAGTCAGAACTGTGTTCCTATGCATTCCTGCTGAAAAAAAACAACCCCGCCCACCCCCACCCCCCCGCTGTCCATAAGAGTTAAATTCATTAATGCACCACAGGTTCTCTCTAATTTTCAGTAGTCTGTGCTCACATGAGAATCCTGAGGAAGGAAGATTAGATTTGATCTATTCTGATTTAAAAAATGGAAAAAAAATCCTTTCATGTTCAATGTGCCACTGAACCACCAACTTCTGTTATAGCTAATTTGTCTCTCCATCAACAAAGGACATAACAGATAATCTCCTAAAGAAATTCAATTTATTGTTGTTTCCTGCTTTTGCAAATTGACACAGATCAGCAAAATAAGTCCCTCCATTGTTTTATACATACATAATGAGAAACCAGGAAGATTTTATATCAGATCTGCATGTCACTCATCAAATTGCCCATGAAACGAAGGATGCTACCCATAAACAAAACTCCCTTAATGAGAACCAGTGGGGTATAGTGGCTAAGACTGTCAGACTAGAAACTGAAAGATCCACTTGTGCCATGGAAGCTTGCTGGGTGACTTTGGGCCAATCACATTCTCTCAGTCTGACCTACCTCACAGGGTTGCTGTGAGGATAAAATGGAGGAGAGGAGAATGATGTAAGCAGAGTATAAATGAATTAAATAAAAATTAATAGTTATTTGCTTTGGAAGTTGAGAGGAATGTGTGTGTTTGGAACACAACTTTGGAAGCTGACAAAGGTGCAATCACATTCCTTTTGCTGGTTTCAGAGAAAGGCAGGTAAAAATGTTCTAAATGAATAAGGGTAGACATGTATGAGCTGAGGCTTACTAGCAGTGGAAACTAATTAACAAGGTGAGACGTGAAGGTTACTGGAAAAGCCAAACAATTCTAAATGGATGCCCCCAATTTGTTAGACTTGCCAGAAGAATTAAAGGCCCATAATATGAAGTCATTCGCGGTGTATAATTGAGGGAGTGGATAAATTTCTTGTTTTATAATGCAGTAATTGATGTCCTCCTAATAGTTATGTAAGAAGATAACCTCAGAATGTGCCAGGAGTTCAATGAACACAGTCATTTAAATAAACCACCACTCTGATATCGTCCCTGGCTTTGTTCTTCATTTGCTTTTCAGCGAGGATCTGCATTGTGTTTGTATAAAGCCAGATTATTTTAATCACCAAGTTTTCTAACCCACAAAATTAATCTTATTAATATGTGAGCCCCCTGGGTGAAAAGGCCCTGGCCCTAGTTAAGGACAGCCAGATCTCTCTCAGGCCAGAGACCACCAGAAGATTCTTATTGCTGGAGAATAGCACTCTTCCTGGGGCTTATTGAGAGGTAAAGGTAGGTAGACTTCTGTGCACTGAGTTGTTACTGACCCATGGTAGTTTGCCATTGCCTTCCCCAGTCATCTACGCTATTGAGAGAGATGATCCCAAAAATATGTAGATCCCTGACTGCTAATGGCCTTAAAGGACAACACCCAAACCCTGAACTGGATCCAGTGCTCCACTGGAAGCCAGTGCAGCTCATGTAGCTCTAGTTAGATGTGTGCTGTCTGAGGGGTCTTTGTAAAGACCCACATAGCCACATTCTGGATAAGCTGGAGCTTCCAGGTCAGGCACAAAGGTAGGCCAGCATAGAGCGAATTACAGTAGTCGGGGCAAGATGGGTAGGAAGCCAGTTCCCTAACTTGGTGTAGTTGGTAAAATGCCAGCTTGGCAACTTTGTGACCTGGGTCTTTGAGAAATGTTTATCTGTTGTAATCTGCTGTGTCCTTGTTTTGTTTTTTTTTAAAAAAATCTTTGTATATTTGGATGTAGACTCTTCTGTTTGAAAAATTCAGCACTGTCTGCAGCGCTTTTTTCTTACCATGCACATGTATGTATACATGCTACTTCCAGGATAACACAAGAATATGGAATTGGAAGCCAGAAACCAGAAACCAACACCAGCCTTATGGCTGAAAAGCCATTATGGTGAAAAGCATGCCTTTGATCATGTGCAGAATGCCTTTCCCTTCCCACAGGGTAGCTGCTATGAGAGCCACTTTAGTACCTCTAGAGGACTAAATGAGGGAGGGTCTGTAGGTGAAGCATAGACATTTTTTAAATGTAAGACTCTTGAGCTGTTTTCTGTGTGACCTTTTTCACTTGCAAGATTCTGGTCCGCTTAATAGTTCTACAAACAGAAATAAAGGCCTGACCTGCTTTCTGCCAAATTGCAATTGTATAGTGGTGGTTTAATATCGTGCTGCCATCTGGAATCCAGTTGCTAGCAAATCCACATACATTATATAACTTGAATTGGTTTATACAAGAAGAAGGGGATATAATATATCCCTAAGCCTTTTAAATTGGGATAAGTACACTGCCAGGAATGTGTTCCTATTATCTAGCCTTGCTACATTTGGATAAATGCATGAGCATTGTTTACAAAGAACTGTGGCATTTTAATGCCTTACCAGATCATTCCTTATACTTTGTTTGCCAACATGACCCCCCCCCCCCTTTCATTTTAATGTTAAAAGTACAATTGCTAGGACTCCTGCCTGCTTGGAAATCACCCTATTATAACTGGAAGCCCTTTCCTGCAATCCAGTCGGTACTATTCACAGGAGAATCCTGCACACACACAAAAGTCTCTTCCTGTATAATGATGATGATGATGATGTTATTTCACATAGTGCACTGCAGTAGGCCTGCAAACTTCCAGGCAGTAACTAGAGATCTTCTGGGATTATAATGGATCTCCAGGCAATAGAAATCAGTTCCCCTGGAAAAAATGAGCACTTTGGATGGTACACTCTATGATATTATACCCCACTGAAGTCTCTCCTGAAAGCCTGCCCTTATCAAGCTGCACCCCACAAATTTCCAGGTATTTTCCAGCCTGGAGCTGGCAACCCTACACTGACAACAGTATGTTGGCCTATGCTCTGATTATGTGTGTGGTGTTGGTCTGTAAGGGTTGAAGTGGAGGGGTGTGTTACTGGAATGTGTGTTTGTGTATGTTCCATCTGAAACAAGGATGTACAGAAAATTCCCATTAGTATGAGTTGTTGGTTTTTCACTCAGCTATGTTTGGAATTTAAGGAAAGACCATCTGTACAGCCTAATAACTACTGCTCCTAAAGTCTGTTTGGATATTCATAGTCAGGAAGCAGTAAAATGAAATGTGATTCTGCAGCAAAAAAACAAGTACTTCATGAAACTTTGCTTCTGTGATGACCATGAAAATTGGGGGAACAAAACTAGGGTGGCCAATCCACAGGTGGGGGCAGGGGATCCCCAGATATGGAGGCCCTCCCCCCGCTTCAGGGACATCAGAAACCGGGGGGGGGGGAGGGATACGTCTGCTGGCCACTCAATTATTCCCTATGGAGAGCAATTCCCATAGGTTATAATGGAGAATTGATCTGTGGATATCTGGAGCTCTAGGGGGACTGTTTTTTAGAGATAAAGGCACCAAATTTGCAGCATAGCATCCAATGCCTCTCCTCAAAACACCTGCCGAGTTTCAAAAAGTTTAGACAGAGGGTCCAATTCTATGAGCCCCCAAAGAAGGTGCCCCTATCCTTCATTATTTCCAATGGAGGGAAGGCATTTAAAAGGTGTGCAGTCCCTTTGGAGTTCAAATATCCTTGTCAAAACCTTGTTCCTGGTGCCACCCCCAATGTCTCCTGGCTCCACCCCCAATGTCCTTAAATATTTCTTGAACTGGACTTGGCAAACCTAAACAAAACCCGGAATTTAAACAACAAAATGCTGACCAAATCTATCTGTCCTGTTATTCTATGAGAACTGAGAGGATATCTAAGAACACAAAAATTGGGAGTCATTGGCTCTGGGTTGGAAGTTGTCCTTCAGGAATCTTATTTACTATTACAGAGGGACCATGGATAGGCCTCCAGGTATGCCAGAGTTCCATAGAACAAAAACCACTGTTTTTGCTACAATTATTTTCAACTGGAAGGGGATTTTTTGGAGGGGGGAGGGGTTCCTTATAGAAATACTTGCTTTGCCTTAATCTAAAACCATTTAAACATAGCAATCTGTTTAATTAAAAAAACAAAACAGAAAATCCAGTAGGAGTACATCCTTTCCCTTTCCCTCCCAAATCTATTTATTGTCATGGCAAAGGAAAGAAAAACACAGTCTCTTAGGCAAAGACTTGAAAGGGACAAGTTCCTGTTTCCATGAAGCTTTAAAGTGGAGCTGTTAAGTGCCACAGAAAATGCCATCATTAGTGGTAAGACTTATGAATCATTAAATCATGAGATGTATGCTCTGTATTAATATTTCAGTACTCTCCGATAAAGATATAAAGACGCATGTGACAGGGCATGAAAACTACATCTCCTGTGTGATGTATGGTATTCAAAATTGGCCATAATTATGTATGTTATGAATATACTTAGTTTTCATCTAGAGTAAATCATCCTCTGGCATTTGCGGCATTTTAATTTTGAGACTTACTGATTTTAAAAATAGTTAACAGGAAAAAATATATCCCCTGCCAGCTCAGGGAATGTTATGAAAATACTGTGGGTTTAAATGAACCTGATGCAGGGATTCTTAGGCATGAAAAATGTGTAAGAAGCCCATAGGATGGAGCCATCATAGAACATCCATTTGTGCTCAAGATCTTGTGCAAGTGGAAATGCAAGAAAAAGACTGTGGTAGCTGCTTGTGCAAAGTCAACATTATAGTAACCTCACTTGTGTTTCAGCTTGGCCAAGATCTTACGTAAGCAATTTCTGAGCACTATAGTATATAGGGAGGAAACTGCTAGGAGCACAAGTTCCCCCACAAGCAGGAACTGAATTAAGTCCATTTATGTTTCCACCTGTGCATTGCTGGATTTAAGCCAATGAGTAGGGCTGCCAGAACTCTCACTATGGCAAGAGACCGCCGCTAGCAATTCTTTCTTCCTGTCATTGGTCCTTCAGGTGATAGAAGAAAAAAAATCACTGGCACGTGTGATGTTGCTTCCGAGGAAAACCCCAAAGTGATGTCATGTTGATATAGGAATCTTTGGAAATGCTATGGTTTTATCATAGAGTTTCCACTGATTCCTAGAGCAACATGCAGGGCTCTATTTGTAGAAAAAGCCCAGCAGAAACTTGTTTACATATTAGGCCATATCCCTGACATAACCATTGTTTTACACAGGGACTCATTTGCATATTAGGCCACATCCCCTGGTGCCAAGCTGGCCGGAACTGTGGTCCTGTGCATTCCTGCTCAAACATTTCTTAATCCATGTTATTTGCAATTTGCATATGATGTTTGTTTTAATCTTCTTGCATATATATCTGACCTGTCCCACTCAGCAATGCTAGTTGTGTATTTGTGTGCAGGGGGAAGAGCCTAAGGGAGGGGGAACACAGGAGTAGTTTATGCTGCAATTTCATTTTGCTCTGAGAAAGAGGTCCTTGGTTGCCATCTGCTGGTAGCTGTTCCTAAGAGTTCTGCAACTTGTCTAGCCAACACAAACAAAAGATCTGTGACCCAGCATCTAGGGTAGCCAACTCTGAGCTCGAAAATTCCTGGGGATTTGGAGGTGGAGCCTAAGAAGGGCAGGGTTTGGGGAGGAGAGGGTTGTTCAACAAAGTATAATGCCATAGATTCTACTCTCCCAAGCAGCCATTTTCTCCTGGAGAAATCAGGGGAACTGATCTCCATTGTGTGGAGATCAATTGGCATTCTGGGAAATCTCCAAGTCCCCCCCTTTGCATGTGGCAGTTGGTGGGCCAGACCTTTCTCCCCTTACTGATGGAATGAGTTTGGCTGCAAGACAAAGTAGGGAGAGAAGAGGAAATGTGACAGATCCCTCTTCCTCTTCTTTTCCTTCCATTAGGAGGAGGTGACCAAAAAGTCCTCTCTCCCAGCCCTGTCCATTTCTCTTTCTCCCTCCTTATAGTCTACCTGCAAGAAAGTTGCCACCCACTTTTGAGATATGACTCGTTGCATTAGGATGCTGTTTCCTGAGAGGTGGGAACTTTGTGTGACTGGATCTGGGAGAAGTGCAGAGGAAGGAGCAGGTGTGTGTAATGTGTGTGAAGAAAGAATGGTTTGGAATTTCAAAGAGAAAGGAAGAGAGGCAGATGGAAAGAACTGTAAGCTGGTTGAGAGTGATGTATCTTTTGTTGTGGGATCTCTGTCTGTGGATCTGATATTGGGTGGAATAGCCAGTCCCTTCCACAAAAAGAACCTCAGGGGAAGGAAGTTTTTGCAACAAGATTTAAAGGTTGCTCTTAGATGTATTCAAGATTAAATTGCCTTTCCAAAAGGTATAAATTCAGAGCATTTTTATAGCACTTTGTTTAATGAATAATCCCATGTGGTGCAAAACAGAGGGCGGGGGAAAGATGCATTTGCCCTGCCTGTTTGAATGAAATGTGTCTCTTTTCTGATCCATAGCATATAACTCTTACTACCATGAGCTATAGACTGTGGGCCATGGTTTTCTAGAATTCTACCCGTGCAACATAATGGAGCAGAAGTAGTCAGCTCTTCAAACAGATCAGGAGTTTAATTTTTGAAATTCATTTATTTATCACTAGAGGGTAGTAAAGCCACTTCTCATTCAAAATTGCCTCTTCAGGCTAATATCGTCTTATGAATCTTTCTAGATGAACCTTCATAAATTGGGAATGCGCCCAAAGAAAACTAGACATTTCACAGTGCTGAGCTTAATGGGGTTAAGTTCCCAGTTCATAGTTGGTCCCTCGTAATAACAAAGGGACCTATCCTCATTGAAACAGAAGATATTATGAGTGTGCATAACTCCCTCTGGTTTTTACCTTAAGCATTTAAAATCATGTAGCTGTGAATATAATACTGGCAACTTTAATTCTATTTAATTCTCTTAAAATGCTAGCTTCCTTTCTTAGGTGATGTGACCCCCCAGGGTTTCAATTTATGAGCCAACTTTACTGATAGTGAAACCTTTGTTAGGCATTTGTTGATAAGAATCCAGATAATAGGAAGTAGGAGGCAATACAATTATATTATAAAAGAAAATGCCATTTAAAACTATAAAATCTGAATTTAGTATAAAATCAAGGATAGACTTAAAAAAAGATCCTGTCAATACTTAATTTCTTCCCAAAGCCAATAAACCCATCCTACTCAGTTTATTTCCCAACAGCGAAAATAGACAAGGAATAATAATATTAATTGAGACATGATTACAAGTAGAGTAAGTGCATATTTGTTTAAAGTTTAAACAGCACAGATCTTACTTTCCAACTTTGCTGAGAATTCTCAGCCTCGTTTAGTACCAATACTGGAGGGAGGGGGAAATAAACTGAAAGGGACAGGATGGGATGGGATTGGAAGAGTGAAACTGGAAAGGGAGGAACAGGTAAGGCAAAAAAAGCAAGGTAGAGGAGGGAAGGGAGTATCAGGGAGGTGGGGAAGAAACAGAGACTGCCAGGGAAAGAGATGGGAAAGGGGATAAGGTGGTGGAGAGGAGGGAAGCGGAGGGGGCTAACTTTACTTAGTGACATCTGTATCCCAAAGTTTTGACTTGTCCCTCATGCAAGCTATGCACATTATGAAAGCTTTGCCTGGGCTAAGCCATCTCAGAATGCAGGTGAGACCTCACATGATGAAATGTTGCCCTGCCGCCTGCTTCTGGAAAGCTCCCTCTTACCCCCCACTAGCAAGAGCATAGGACCTGGCTATCCTGAGGGAACATCCCTGTAACCTGGAGATGAGTTTTAATTCTGGGAGAACTCCAGGCCTGGAGACTGACAACTCTAGAAGTTAGAACTCTTCTCCCTGTCATGCTAGTTTTCCATATGCAAGTAGGGTTGCCAAGTCCAATTCAAGAAATATCTGGGGACTTTGGGGGTGGAGCCAGGAGACTTTGGGGGTGGAGCCAGGAGACATTAGGGTGGAGCCAAGATCAAGGCTGAGACAAGCATAATTGAACTCCAAAGGGAGTTCTGGCCATCACATTTAAAGGGACGGCACACCTTTTTAATTCCTTCCTTCCATAGGAAATAATGAAGGATAGGGGCACCTTCTTTTGGGGCTCATAGAATTGGACCCCTTGATCCAATATTTTTGAAACTTGGGGGGTAGTTTGGGGAGGGGCACTAGATGCTATACTGAAAATTTGGTGCCTCTACCCCAAAACACAGCCCCCCCCCAGAGTCCTAGATACCCATGAATCAATTCTCCATGATTTTCTATGGGAATAAATCTCCATAGGGAATAACAGAGTTCCCAGCAGACATTTTCCTCCCCTCCCCCCGCTTTCTGATGACCCTGAAGCGGGGGGGAGGGCCTCCAAACCGGGAGATCCCCTGCCCCCACCTGGGGATTGGAACCCTATATGCAAGTAACATGTTGGGTAACATCCTAGATGCAGTCCATCACCTCACTGTGAAGTAGGATTTATCTATAGCAGGTTAATTGCTTAGAGGCTGTTTTGGGGGCAATCAAGCACTTGTGTACAATCTAAGTTATGCAACAAGGCTTCTTGTAGATCTTAAACAGGCATCACAACTGCTCTACCAAGGCCACACGCTAAATCCCCCTTCCATTTCCTGTCGTACCATACTGCATCTCCCAGAAGGCAGTGCTTCCAACCCTCTTGTTACAGCAGCTCCTATCTCTAAGACCACCACATATTCCTTAATAGCTATTTTATGGTATGGGCCTTGGCAGCATTCTGGCAATCAAATGAACACTGGACATCCACAGACTTAACTTTCTCCCTTCTTCTTCCTCCTGTTAGATACCACAGCTAGGTAGGAGACTTCCTTGTCTAAAGCTAACCACCATTTGTCATTAAGTCCAAACTGAGTGTGCTCATAAATTGTACTTTGTTCTTTGTATACATACCAGCTGTAGTTTAGCATCCCAATTTGTACGTAAATAATAAGTTACCATTTGCTCTATTCAGATGTGCATCAGGATAATCTTGCTCCAAGTAACAGCTGTGGCTGCTCCTCCTCCCTTCACCTTTGACTTCGTTTGCTCACCTGTCCTCTCCCAGACAGCAGTAAAGGCAAGAAGAAGCAGTGACCATTATGCACTTACTTGCTGATAGGGTAGAAAAAGGGGGTGGGGAGAGACATTGTTGACATGTCAATGTTATTTTGCTAAAACCCAGAACTGATGTCACCAATGCTCTAGAATTTTGTTGAGCTGTGAGATGGGCAGTATCCTAGAGTGTTGGTCATATCCATTTTAGATTTAGGCCAGAAGTGACTTCACCACATCAACATCTGCTCCCCCCATCTTGAAAGTCACCCAGGGGTTGCACGCATGTCCTGACAAGACAACCCTACTCACTGGCCCAGCCCCATACATTTGATAGGGAATGCAGGTGAATGAATATTTTTTCTTCCCCTCCCCAATATTAGGGGGTTGTCTTGACCCTATGTGATACTTCTGTTACTCTACTTGCCAGTGCCACTGGTTTGCCTTCAGAGGCAAGGAAACTCACTAGAATAATAGAATCTTAAACTCATATAGTTGGTTTCTATGATTCCATGATTCAAATATAGAATGTCAGTTTGGGGACAGGGCTGGACCAGGATTAAAGATCAAATACAGAACTGGTTGCTCCCTCCTAAGACTTCAATGGGTTTAGAAGTGTGGGACTCTGTTTAGGATTGCACTGTGAGTGTGGCTGCCATGGTAAGCTGTATTAGATGATGTAGATGGGAATGAGAAATGCACCATGCATTATCCAACTGCGTTGGCCTTTTTAGCCAGCAAAGTTATGCTTCCCCCCCAAATCAGGTTTCTCTTTCTTCAATGTCAGTATGAAAACTATTAATGTTAATTAGTTCCATATCCCTGTCTCTTGACATTAATGAGAATTGCATTTCCAGGTGTTACTCCCACCTGCCTAATTAGAATCAAATGAATCCTCTCTGGCAAACTGTAGACAGGAAGGAGGGACATTTGCCCTTGTACTGGATGGAATGACAACCTTGGCTCATGAGTATTTCCTCCTTTCCTGAGATCCTCAAGTGGGCTGTGGTGAGAACTTTTAAAAATAGAGTGGGCTCTAAACCCCTCCCCTGCCTGGTTTTAGTAGGATGATTTCAGTATTTTTCTTCCAATCTGCTTGGTTTATGGCATTAAAGCTATGCTGGGGAAAATACCCTTTAACAACAATAGAGAGAGCGTGACCAGGTAAGCTGCAGATGAGAGCAGGCTGAGCTTTCTTTGCTTCTGAGCTTCATTTTGTAAAAACCTCCCCACCCCACACTTTGGGCAGATTTGGGCATGTCCAGTTTGGATGACAACAAGAGGATTGTCTTCCCCCAAAATCATCCACTTCCCCAACTAATATCAAAGACGTCAAGAGATTTCAGGTCCTCAGCTGTTCTCTCATACATTGCTCTTTCTTATCACTAATCCTCTGCATTTTGTCCCAAGCAGTGGGGGTGGGGGTACTATTACTGTTAGAATGGGAGCATTAGATTGTGTCTCTATCCACTAACACCTCTGCAAAGCTGGTGAGATAGATAGATAGGAGGAGGAAATCCTGGTACTCACCCCTTATCCCCCAGCTCTACTTGCCTATAATTCCCTGTTTTCCTTGCTTGGCATATGTGCTGCCTATAATTGGCTGTGGCTGAGTGTAGCCTGACCTGCATCCTCTGTCTCCCCACCTTCTTCTACAGTCCTGCCTGGCTACCAACAGGCACAAGCAAAGTGTTTGCTGTTGTGTCTGGCAGGTATGTCCCTTGATAATGAAACAGCTCATGCAAGAAAGACTTGGGCTGGTACTGTGTACTGTTAAGAAGAGATCTAATTGGTACCTCCCATCTCCTTCTCAGCATTTTTTACTTTCACCCTGTCCTGTGTTTATATAGAATCAAGAAAGACACCCCAAAAACCACTAACATGCTGTGGAGATAGCCGGAAAGGCCCGCAAAGTTACACCAATTCTGTTCCTCAGGAAAACGTGCTAACTGGTGTTCTAGTAAGATGTTTGTTTGTTTAAAACATTTCGATTAGGGGTGTGCAGGGAAAAATATATATTTTTTTCAGGTGTATTTGACCTGAAAAATAGCAATGTTTCCTGATAGTTCAAAATCCCAGTATCAGTATGGTATTGTGTCAAGCCCCGAGATTCCCAGTAATGAAGTCCTTTGTTTTGTTTCAAATAGACTGGTTTATTTAGGAATTCAAAGGTGCCCCAAGGAACATGGTCCTTGGAAATATTGAGATACCAGAGGTTACATGGGCATATATAGGGTATCATAAAACGTTTCAAAAGGCGCTTCATTCAAATCTAAGGTTCAAAGGGTACAGCAGTGACTATCCATTTAACTACAAAAGCATTCTTACAGCACAGCGTGAACTGATAAGGAGCCTGTGAATTTTAGGGAGTGCATCTTTCAGACACAGCATGCCTTCCCTGGTAACATAAACATTCTTTTGCCAGATGGTAAGGCATACGTGATTTCTGGGTTGTAAATAATGGAGGAGAACCAGAGTATTAGCCTGACATTTGTTCAGCCATCTTATAAAACAACTGGGCTTGACATATTGTGATTCAGTAAATATTTGGGAAACCTGAATGTATTGGGCTCCATCATACCTTATGAGTACTGTTCCCATGGGGCATAATGGAGAATTGATTTGGGGATATTTGTGGCTTTGTGGGGGCTATTTTCTGAGGTAGAAACACCAAATTTGCAGCATAGCTTTGGGTGCCTCTCCTAACCCCCCCCCATCCCCAAGTTTCAAAAAGTGGGTGAACTCGCCGCTTTGGAGCTGACTTGCATGTGGCTTGCATTGAAAAAGCCATTTAAAGGGACCATTCCCTTTAAATGGCTTTTGCAATGCAAGCTGCACTGTGCATGAGTCTGCTCTGAAGCAGTGAGTTCACCACAGAAGAAGCTGTCCCTAGGATCTGCAAGCAATTTGGAGGTCTGTCACTGCTGCATGCAGACCTAAGAGCAGGGCTTTTTTTGAGCAGGAACACACAGGAACACAGTTCCACCTGGCTTGGCATTAGAGGGTGTGGGCTAATATGTAAATGAGTTCATGCTGTTTTTTTCTACAAAAAAAGAGAGTCCTGCCTAAGAGGATCAGCTGGTGGGAGCTAAGAACTCTGCCCACTAGCCATTAGGTATAGCTGAGCCTGAATAAAAGCTATGTAGTATTCAAAACATATTTCTAGAAGCAGTCAACAATGGTTTAGAAAACTGTCCCTTAAACAGAGATCTCTTAGCATTGGAAGGAAATTAAATGCTTCTGGACTGGCAAAGAAAAAGCGAATTCATGTCAGCATGTTACAGTTTCATGTAGTGGGGACCTACTGACCACGTGTCTTGGGAATAATGGCTGCCTGTTATCATCCCAGCACATGCAGTTGCCATGTTGACTGCACATGTAAAGAGGCAGTGTGCACATACCATGCCCATGCATACAACTGCTGTACATATGAATGCAGCTTCTGACATATCCAAAGGTCATTTTGCGGGTACTAGAACTATATGGGCATTGTGCCCTTATTCACATAATATGTTGACTACACATCTTGGGAGGATCTGTGCATGGAGGAAGAACCTTATAAGGAAAGGCTGAGGGCCTTGGGAATGTTCAGTCTGGAGAAGAGGAGATTGAGGGGGACATGATTGCTCTCTTTAAATATTTGAAAGGCTGTCATTTAGAGGAGGGCAAGGAGCTGTTCCACTTGGCAGCCAAGGATAGGACCCGAAGCAATGGGCTCCAATTACAAGCGGAAAGGTACCAGCTGGATATTAAGAATTTTTTTTTTTACAGTCAGAGTAGTTCAGAGGTGCAACCAGCTCTCTAGAAAAGTGGTGAGCTCCCCTTCATTGGCAATTTTCAAAACACGACTGGATGATTATTTGTTGGAAATGATCCTGCATGGAGCAGGGGGTTGGACTAGGTGATCTGTATGGCCCCTTCCAACTCTATGATTCTAAGATTGGTAGGTGTTTAGTATGTGTAATTGTCACATCTGAAAGAGGCTAATATCAGAGGTTGATGTCCAAACTGCTGAACACCCCAACTCTGAACTCCATCTAGTTATGTCAGTGCCTGTTTTCCTGTGAGCATTCATGTATAAGTAGTTATGTATCCATCAGTTAAATGCAGGGCTTTTTTTGTAGCAGGAACTCCTTCGTATATTAGGTCACACACCCCTAATGTAACCAATCCTTCAAGAGTTTACAGGACTTTTAGTACAGGGCCTACAGTAAGCTCCAGGAGGACTGGCTACATCAGGGGTGTGTGTGGCCTTATATGCAAAGGAGTTCCTGCTACATAAAAGCCCTGGTTAAATGTCTATCTAATCTTACTTCCTTTGAACTCAAGGCTGTGTATAGGGAAGTCATGGCTAGACCTTGTTTCTGCAGAGTGGCTGCATATTTTGTTTTCAGACCATTTCCTGGTTACACCATGTTCAGGAGCTGAGTGAATCTAGCAGCAGTGACAGTGGATGCTCAACACAATGAAGAAAGAACCTTGATTGAGAGAGATTAATTCAAAGAAGTCAGATATCACAAAAAAAGATTCTACGTATAGCACACCCAGCATGCTCAGGTCCAAACAGGCCTAGACAATTAGTATTGAGTGCCCTGCTCTGACAAAAAAATATATTCATGCTCCTACTTAATGGGTGATATCCAAAGCTCTTAGCAGTCTATAGCAAACACACCATTTCATTCTCAGCTTTAAAGACTGGTGGCACTAACACACAACAATGAAGCCTGCAGTTGTCGGTGTATGATTTATTGCATTCTGGATGTGCTGCTCTTTTTCCTGAATACCAATAACAATAGTTGATTCTATGCAGTGCTAAATGCTTTCAGCTGCCTTTAGCTGAGTGGGAACTGAAGCTACAGATTTCTTGGCAGGACCCAGTTCTTCAATTTATGCCTGTCTAAACGGCTGCATTTGAACAGGGTTCTCAGTAGCAGCTCTGCTGTGAATTTTAATGGGCTGCTTCTGTTCTGGTTAACGATTGCTGATGCCATCCAGGGCTTAATTGCTACAGTGAGGACCAAACCACTCATTATGCTGGAGGTTCATGGCTGGAAGTGGTATCCTGAATTCCTGCCTCCTAGGAATGTGTTGGAATGCATAGTAGGAATGTGTTGCAATTGTTTGATAACAAGCAAAGTGCATCTGCATTCAAAATGCATGTCGTACACATGTTGTACACATTCAAAAGCACTCACATCTTTAAAAGATCCTAGAGCTGATTACAAGCATTATTAATCAGGGTTCTGAAGCCAAATCGTGATATAATCCCATGCCATTTTTAATTTTTTTTTGTATATTTTAGGGGTGTGTGCAGGGCTTTTTTTTGAGCAGGAACCCACAGGAATGCAGTTCTGGCTGGCTTGGCATCAGGGGGTGTGGCCTAATATGCCAATGAGTTCTTGTTGTGTCTGTTCTACAAAAAAGCCCTGTGTGTAACAATGGTGACATCAGGGGGTGTGACCTAATATGCAAATGAGTTCCTGCTGGGCTTCTTCTACAAAAAAAGCCCTGGGTATGTGTGTGTGTGCACCTGGAAGTCATGTTGACCTCTGGCAACTGATCCCTACTGGGAGCCTGGAGGATATTCAGAGAGGTGGCTGAACAGAGCCTGCTCATGTCTTCCCAACTGGGTATTTCAGGTAAGTCTCCCATCCAAATACTAACAACAATCAACCCTGCTTAGCTTCTGAGATCTGACAAGATCAGACTTGCCTGGGCTATCCAAGTCAGGACATCCCATGTCAAAGTTGTAGAAGCTTTGGCTTGGTCAGAAAAACACTCAGTAATTTAGATCACTGGTTGTGTTATCCCTTGTGCTTCTTTGCCACCCCAAAGGTCAGCATTGTGGTGGAGTGGGCGGGTAGGGGGCTGCAAGAATGAAAGTGGTAACTCTTAGTAACTATATTGCCTAGCAACCTAACAATTTACAATGCCATTTGTGTTCTAGAGAACTTGGGGCTGTTACTAGGAAATCCAGCCTGTTGTGGCTGTTCATAAACTAACTGTCAGGAAGATTGATTTATACCAGTTATGTCAGTGCCAATCAAAAGAAAAGTCATTCAGCAGTTTGTGGGGGGGAAGGAAAGTCAAAGACCAAATGTTTTATCATGCTTAAAATCAGCAACAAATACCTGGATTACATTGACATTTGTAATTTGCTACTTCTACCTATTTGTTGCTTTAATGGATACACCTTTCCAAGAGTCATTTAGCTTGGCACCATTTAACTCAAAAGCAAATTATTTATATGCACTGTTTAGTTTAGCAAATGATGCACCAGACTGAATATTTTAAAGGCAGTGACATTTTGCAGTGTCTCATTTTGCAGATGTCAGTTAAAGTCAACTGTCACTCCTCCTGTCAACCCCCCAAAAAAATGCTGGCCATCTTTTAAACACCTTTTGGCATCTTTATAAAAGGTAGGCTGTCACAGTGAAAATGAACTGACACCCCATTAAACATGAAGTACCAAGTCTAGACATACCTCTTCTGTTCATTCTAAATTGTATTGAATATATCTTGTCATAGTATGTTGTGCTTCCCGTCACTTTTAGAATATCTTAAAATTTTATGTATAATTTGGGACTCACTTTGCTAAAGGTTCTTCGGGTTTGCTTGTTTTTCTCCTCATCCCTTAAACATTCTTTTCTTTCAGTGTACTCCTAAGAATATTTCCTGGAACACTTTCCTCCACTAACTAGACCGAGGAAAATCCTGAGTAGAATTCTGAGCCTTCCTCTCTTTCTCACTCTCTGCATTTCACCTTTCAGACAATGGAAGGCAAGGAACTGTCCAGAGACTAAATTAGGCATCTCTGTAGCATTTAAGAGGCTCCCCTCACTTTAGAGTTTTGATGGCTTTTGATACCATTGATTGTAGTATGCTTCAGGGCTGCCTTTTGAGACTGGGGTGGTTTTTGTCCTACCCGGAAGGTAAGTTTCAGAGTGTTTTGTTGGGAGACAACTGCTACTTGACCTCTTGATCTCTGGCCTACATGGTCCTATAAGTTTCTATACTGTACCCAGAGGCCATCTGGAGATATGAGTTGTGTTGTCGCCAATATGCAGATGATACTCTGCTGTCTTATGGTTCCATCAGATACCAGGAGAACTGAGGAAAAAATGAACCTGTGCTTGGAGGCTGAAACTGCACTTTGGCAAAATGCAGATGCTAGTAGAAGGAAGGATTGATCCAGGAACTGAGGTGTCTCCTCTCCTCTTCTGGATGGGCCTGTACCCCCCCAAAGGAGCAGGTTTGTAGAATGGGGTGGTGGTGGAACTAGAGAAAATGGCTGCTTTGCAGGGTGAATTCTATGGCATTATGAGGTCCCTCCCCAAACATTGCCCTTGCCAGTCTCCCCTTCCAAATCTCCAGGAATTTCCCAACCTGGACTTGGCAACCCTATTCTGAATGGATCAGGGCTTTTTTGGTAGAAAAGGCCCAGCAGAAACTCATTTGCATATCAGGCCACACTCCCTGATGTCACCATTGTTTCACATCGGGTTTTTTGTAGAAAAAGCCCAGCAGGAATTCATTTTACATATTAGGTTACATCCCCTGACACCAAGCCAGCCGGAACTATGTTCCCATGTGTTCCTACTCAGAAAAAGCCCTGGAATGGACAATTCACTTGCAGGCTTATATGCTTGGCTTGATCTATGCATGTGGCCCATTTTTATGCACACATAACACACACAGAGACAGGTCTGACCTGGATGGCCCAGACAGGCTCAGGCTCACTATATCTAGGGTTGCCAAGTCCAATTCAAGAAATATCTGGGACTTTGGGAGTGGAGCCAGGAGCAAGGGTGTGACAAGCATAATTGAACTCCAAAGGGAGTTCTGGCCATCACGTTGAAAGGGACTGCACACCTTTTTAAATTCCTTCCTTCCATAGGAAATAATGGATAGGGGCACTTCCTTTTGAAACTTGGGGGGTAGTTTGGGGAGAGGCACAGGATGCTATACTGAAAATATGGTGCCTCTATCTCAAAAAACAGCCCCCCTCAGAGCCCCAGATACCCACAGATCAATTCTCCATTATTTCCTATGGGAATAAGTCTCCATAGTATATAGTAGACTGCCCATCAGACATTTCCCTCTCCCCCGCTTTCTGATGACCCTGAAGTGGGGGGAGGGCCTCCAAACCAGGGGATCCCCTGCCCCCACCTGGGGGTTGGCAACCCTAACTATATCTCAAAAACAACAGGATCAGCCCTGATTAGTTCTTAGACAGGAGACCACCAAGAAAGTAGAGGGTTGATATGCAGAGGCAGGCAATGACAAATCAACTCTGAATGTCTCTTGCCTTGTAATTTAAAATGCTATAATTTCATTCAGAATAATAATAATAAAAAAGTGTTGGTGGCACAGTTGACCGTACTGTCACCTAATCTATGAATTTTTATTATTTTTCTCCTAGGGAGCCCAGAGATGTTAATAGATAATACCATTAAACATAATTTAATTTATTTTTCATTACAGCACAGACTATGGCTGCATCAAAATGTACACTAAATGAAAATTGCCTGATAGGGTTGCCAACTTCCAGGTGGGCAACCCAGAGAGATCCATGGAACTAGATCATGAAAAGGAAACAATTATAACCGGGGGGAAATTACGAAAGCCCAGTGAAATAAATTCAATGTACATTTTGAACAATATCATAATATATTCAGAAAGAACAAGGTCACAAAAAGGATAAATCCATCAATAATTCACTGTAATACCAATCCAAAGTATAATATATGCAGTCTCACAAATGTCCAAATGACGCTTATGTCTTCTCTGTACACCTCCTGTTGCAATGAACATTTAAGGTGCTGATATAAAGTGCTTTGTGCTTGCCCTATTAAATTCAGTAAAGTGCTGACAAAAGTCTCGTGTGCAATTCCTTAGTCAATTTTAAATTCAAGTAGATATCATGGATGTATAGAGTAGCCTCTGAGAGGTACGCCGGCATGTGAAGCTGTTCCCCAGTCCTGCTTTCTCAAAGAGTCAAAATACAATCCAATTCTCAGTATGGACAGCATACGGCAGCACAGTTTTCTCAAGCACAATTTCCTGGAGAAGCAGGACTGGGAAACAGCCTCACATGCCAGTGTACCTGTCAGAGGCTACCCATGATTGGTCTCTTTTATTACTATTGCATGTTCTAGACAAATGTATATGTAGAGCTAGGGTCCTAGTTCTAGGATGTATAGTGTAGGCATTGACCAAGCAGGCTGTTTGGGAAGGGTCCCTTTGTAGGCACCACTGGATTAAAAAGAAATCAGTAATTGTAAATTGCAAATCTGGATTATGAATGTGGCTACAGACAGTGTAATTTATGGTTACTGTTTGATGTACAGGAGATGTTGGGTGTGATTTGCAGGGAAGGAATCAATCACTGCTTTCCTTGCTGGAGTCTGGTAGCACCTTTAAGACCAACAAAGTTTTATTCAGAATGTAAGCTTTCATTTGCATGCACACTTCATCAAACAATGAAATAGGGTACGGAGAGCAATGCTACATGTGATTAAGCATAGAAAATAATGTCAGAATCTATGCCAAAATAGTATAATTAAATTGAAAGAACAACCAGTTTGGTTTAGATACCAAACTGGTTGTTCTTTCAGTTTGTTAATTATACTATTTTGTCATAGATTCTGACCTGGTATTATTTTCTATGCTTAATCACTGCCCACTAGCTATATGTAGCATTGCTCTCCATACCCTATTTCATTGTTTGATGAAGTGTGCATGCACACAAAAGTTTACATTCTGAATAAAACTTTGTTGGTCTTAAAAGTGCTACTGGACTCCAGCTTTGTTCTGTTGCTTCAGATCAACATGATTGCCCACCTGGATCTATCTGCTTTCCTTGCTGTGAACAGGAAGCAAATATAGGCAGGCCTTTTTTCCCAGCCACCCTCTACTTGCCCTATTGTTCTTCTTCCCATGTGCCAGATGGTAGCCTCCCATTGCCACCTGCCTTTCATAAAATTCCTAAAACAACTTTTGCTATGTCCTTAAACTTTTTGCTGATTAATATTTTGGAGCTTTCACTGAAAGGGACTTATCAAAACGGCTGCAGGGACTATTGATGCTGTGTCCTTGTTCAATGCCACAAGGGCTGGAAAGCACCCAGTTTGCAAAGGTCAACACGTCTTGTTAGGAATACATTGTTCGTGGTAGAGATTATTTCCACTAGATCAGGTGTGTGGGGTATATAATTAGCTGATACACAGCAGAGAGGATTGTTATGGCACTGGCTTCTCAGCCAAAGAAGTTCATGCACCAACAACTTTTGAAATAAACATTTCTGTGTTACAAGGAGGACAGCACCATATATCTTTCTGCAGTGCCCTGGATCCTGTTTCTCAAAGGTCTATTATCGCTAGTGCCAAATTTAACAAAAGAGATTTAAAGCCTTGCTTTATCCTCATCTCCTGACATGTCATAATACTCCGGGTAGTGTCAGTGGTATGCTTAGCATGAGAAAGTAAAACAGATCCAGAGATGGCTTACGGATTTTCTGAATATATTCAAACTTGAGAAGCATTCAGTCTTTCTTCAGGCCATTTTCTGAGGGGGAGTAATCATGTCAGCGTGAATTGTTCTGCAATGACAACAGTGACTGGATGACGCCATGGAGTGTTGATAAGCAACACATGGTCATACCTGGAGATTCTGTTACTGCTTGGCTGTGATCTGTTTGCAAACTGAAGTCCTGTTTGCAATGTGGAATTAAGTCTCCAGCTCTTAGATCAACTTCCTAACAGTTCTGCTTAAACAACCAAAATGGTAAAGGATGTATTTGCAAAAAGGCCTCATCCTGGCCTGTTTATTATCATTTAGCCTTTTTACTGCTTCTGTAGCCAAAATGCCATGAAATGACTTACTAGAATTAACATTTAAGGAGTAAAACCAACTTATAAAACCATAAGAACTGATCATAAAGATTACAAATCCCATCACAGCAAGGAATTATGCAGCAATTGTTAATAATCATCAGTGCTATCCTAATACATGGAAATATTTCTTTAAAATAATGGTCTTCATCTTTCCCCTATAAATTGGAATTGGCCAGGCATATATTTCTGGCAAAGAGATTCCACACGTGAGGTGCTGCTACTGAGAAGTCTTCTCACCTTTGTACTGTACCTCAGATGGTACAACAACCTACAAGAGGACCTTCTCACAAGATCTTGAGGTACAAGCTATGGGAACCTGACGATAATGGGGGAAAGACTAGAGAGCCAGTTTACTATAGTGGTTAAGTGTGTGGATTCGTATCTGGGAGAACTGGGTTTGATTCCCCATTCCTGCAGATGCACCTACTGATGTGACCTTGAGTCAGTCATAACTTCTCACAGAGCTGTTCCTCTCAAGAGCAGTTTCTATTAGAGTTCTCTCATCTCCACCTACATCATAGGCTGTCTGTTGTGGGGAGGGGAAGGGAAAGGAGATTGTAAGCCACTCTGAGACTCTTTCAGGTAGCAAAGGGTGGGGTATAAATCTCCTCCTCCTCCTCCACTTCTTCTGCTTCTTCTTCTTTTTCTTTGGGCATAAGCTTTCCTGGGCAAAAGCCTACTTCATTTAGTGTATGCAGCCGTATGGAACTTCCCAGTCTCAAAATGACTAGTGCATCAGAATCCTGACATTCTTGTTTACATGGAGGAAAGCTACATGTGCATGCAGAATCTAACAGGACAAGCAGCTCTTTCAGACCTCTATAGAGGTCTGCAGATCCATGTGTCTTGCTTACCTTTTGGTAAGAGCCAATGTTAATAATAATAGCAGCAGTCTGATATTTCTCTGGCAGAGCAGGAGATTATAACATCCCTTCCCCCAAAGTCTGTCAACAAGTCAGACAATCCAAATAAACATAATTAAAATAAATAACTCGAGATACAGGGTAGAATGCTTGATCTCAGTAGCCAATGGGGGAACAGGATTTTTCTGTCCAGGCTTCTTGACTGTTACTATCTAAAAGTACATTTCATTAGTACATCTTCTGAGACTCTTTGGTCTGCAAGATGAAAACAACACATCTGTGATTTGCATAGGTTCAGATAGATTTGGAACAGCTGCAGGACAAGAAAATCCAAAAGCCTCTTATGGAGAATTCACTGGAACTCTGATCCAGTGAAGCTATGAGAGCTGTGGGAGAATATACTGCAGCTATTGTGTGTATGTGCCATCAAGTTGCTTCTGATAACTCAGCTTAGAGAGAACAGTGATGACAACCCTATGAATTAATGACTTCCAAAATATCATATCATTAACAGCCTTACTATGGTCTTGCAAACCAAAGACCATGGCTTCCTTGATTGAGCCAACCCATCTCATGTAGGGTCTCTCTCTTTTGCCACTGCCTTTAACTTTTTCTAGCATTATCATCTTTTCCAATGAGTCTTTCCTTCTCATGATGTAACCAAAGTGCAATAGCCTCGGTTTAGTCATTTTAGCTTCTAGGAAGAATTCAGGGTTCATGTAGACTGCCATCTCTGCTTTAAGCGGGGCTGGCCTTGAAATATCTTGGAAATGTCAGCTAGTGTAGAATGTCTGTCTGAGGGTATATAGAGAGCACATTGCATGTACGTCGATGGGTGTGCTGAGCTGCCAATGAATTCCGAAGAACACTTAAATGTGTAAGTGTTTTTAAATCTCAACATAGCCTGGGTACTGTATATTTGAAGGACTATCTTCTCTCAGACAATCCTCCCTGCCCACTTTGAATAACTGTAATTCCAACCACAAGAATGATAAAGGTCAGAGTTGTAACTTTTGGGGAATCAGTCAGGAGTACTAATTGGTTTGGAGCCACTAAATCCCAAATTTGCTTTGAATGTTTGTGTTGGGCAGGACAATGGGATTGTGTGCCATGTCCCTCATTCCATGTGTTCAGATGAAATGTGCCAAGAGCTATAGTACTGTATGCTTGTAAGGGCTGTCTCCAGGCAGATGGGAATCCTGGAAAAGCAGGACTCCTGGTCATTTGCAAACAGTTTCACAAGTGTACAGATGCACACATACAGACATTTATTCAAGTACAGAAGGTCAGGAGTGGGGCAGTGCATGCTATCCTGCTCCCCTGATCACACAATCAATGTAACCTATATACAGGAGGACTTAAATTTCATCCAGAATTGATCTGGTACATTTCCTAAAAGGAGACATGTGATTTAGTGCTACAAAGACAGATTGTGCAGATCTTCACTAGGGGAGAGGTCTTTTTAAATGAGACAGAAAAGCAAAATGATAAGGAAGGAGAAAGTGAGCCAGCCTTGGTTCTTGTTCCCGCTGCTGGTCATCACATCTGAAGCAGCTGTCTAGAATCTTTTCCCTTTTTTCTTCCGTGATTGGAATGGATAGTTTCACAGATATCCATATCATGTGACAGTTTCTGAATTACTTGCAGTACAAAAGCTGACATCAGATTTATCTCAAGCAGCCAGCAGTCTTTAGCAGTGACTGAGGGACAACTCTTTCCTCTCCCCAGTATTGCAAATCCCAGCTAAAGTATCTTTTTGCATTTTGTGCTCAAAAGCCGTGAAACAGGATTGTGATTAAATCCGTTTTTCTGGTTATCACATAATCTTGCCTGAATTTAAGAGCTGTTATTCCACAAAGTGTTGTTGACTGAGTTTGTAGCAAATACAATGTGATGACTTACCAAATGCTGACTCTCATTAATCCTCATTTAAATGACTTCAATGAACTTGGAAGGGCACAATTCTGCTTAGAGTGGCGCTGCTAAGTTCTTTTCCTTCTCCATCTGAGAGCTCTAAAGGCAACAGTATTCATTAATATCTGAATGCACATCCCTACTAAGACAATAGTGCTTGCTATGTTTTAATTTACGAAAGTGTTGAATTCAGCTTCAAACGCTAAATCCTGTGCAAATGAAAATGCCGTCACCATGTTGGGGACCCCTGGTCTATGTACTGGGTATACAGTTTCTTCTTATGTAACAAAATAGTGGGTCTGAACCGGCTTTTCCACTAAAACAACAAAACTAAGCTACTAACTTCTGGCAGTGATTTTCAGTTTGATTTCTTTAGTCACTGAATGAAATTGTTGTGATACAAGGAAAACATTCTGCTAGAGCAGGGGTGGCCAGTGGTAGCTCTCCAGATGTTTTTTGCCTACAATTCCCATCAACCCCAGCTCGCATGGCCAATGGCTGGAGCTGATGGGAGTCGTAGGCAAAAAACATCTGGAGAGCTGCCGTTGGCCATCCTGTGCTAGAGTATTACATTCCAGAGGGACAGCCATATTAGTTTGTATAGCCTAAGCAACAACGAGTCTTTGTGGTTTATCTGCCAGAATAAATTTGTTTGAACATTGACTGCCAACGCCAGAACCTCACAAACTTCATGTGCAAATTTATTCCCATTATTAACAAGATGTTTCATCTGGAGTACTTGGATTGAAGGTAATTTAGTCCGTTAAGCATTGAAGAGGCCGACTGCTTTAAAATCGTTGCTCCAGATTATCTCGTTTGTGACTCACTTTTCTTTCTGCATACTGCAAATCTCTTCTATGAGATACTACAGTTTTTCTGCTGAATAACTTTCCAAAGATTTCCAAGGAAGGGGGAAAAAGGGACAAAACCCCAACCACAATACTAAGAGCACATCTCAGTAAGAACACATTTGTGACAGTTTTTTAAAGTGTGCCATGTTTATCATGGCAATCAAGGCCGCAAAGAAAACATACTTTGCGGCTAAGATTGCATCTGCAAATTCGCGCCCAGCCCAATTATTTAGAATAATTCGGAACCTGACTACATTGCCTCAAGGCAATTCAAAAGCTAAGGAATTGGAGATAGGCTGCGAGGCCTTTGCGAAATACTTTGCGGATAAGGTCCAATCGCTCCGCCAGGACTGCCCCGCCAATTTAGAGGCAGTAAGTGGACTCGAAGCCCAAGGTGTGTCTTCGGATTTAACTCTGGATTGCTTCGACCCGCTGAGCTTGGAGGAAGTCGACAGAATTCTTGGCACTGCACGATCCACGACTTGTGACCTGGACCCATGCCCCTCCTGGCTAATTAAGGCCTGCCAGGAGGAATTAAGATATCCTATACGGGATATTATAAATCGATCCCTTTCAGAAGGTGTTTTTCCAACACCCCTGAAAGAGGCATTGGTCCGCCCTCTCTTGAAAAAACCGTCATCAGACCCGGCCGAATTGGCACACTACCGGCCGGTCTCAAATCTGCCCTTTTTGGGCAAGATTATCGAGAGGGCAGTGGCGATGCAGTTACAGGAATTTCTGGAGGACGCTTCCGTCTTAGATCCATGCCAGTCCGGCTTCCGCCCGGGCCATGGGACGGAAACAGTCCTGGTCGCCCTCATGGATGACCTCCGACGACAACTGGATCAAGGCGGCTCAGCGGTATTGCTGTTGCTAGACCTATCGGCTGCGTTCGATATGGTCGACCATCAGCTGCTGACCCGCCGCCTCGCCGACGCAGGAATTCGGGGGCTAGCCTTACAGTGGCTCTCCTCCTTTCTTGACGGTCGGGGACAAAGGGTGGCAATCGGGGGGGAGATGTCTCAGAGGCACCCACTTCATTGTGGAGTGCCTCAGGGAGCAGTTCTCTCCCCGATGTTGTTTAACATCTTTATGCGCCCCCTTGCCCAGATTGCACGGAGGTATGGGCTGGGCTGTCATCAATACGCAGATGACACCCAGCTCTATCTACTGATGGACGGCCGGACTGGTGATGCCCCAACAAACTTGGACCGGGCATTACAAGCCGTGGCTGACTGGCTCAGGCTGAGCGGGCTGAAGCTGAATCCGGCGAAGACTGAGGTCCTTTGCGTGGGCCGCGGCGGGCCGGGAGGGGAGATCACCTTACCGGCCTTTGACGGTGCGCCACTGGTACCAGTGCGCAAAGTCAAGAGCCTGGGAGTGCTACTGGAATCCTCTCTATCAATGGAGGCCCAAGTAGCTGCCACTGCTAGATCCGCCTTCTTTCATATTAGGAGAGCGAGGCAGTTGGCCCCCTTCCTGGAACGCACCGACCTAGCAACTGTGATCCACGCAACGGTCACTTCGAGATTAGACTACTGCAATGCCCTCTACATGGGGCTGCCCTTGTACCGAACACGGAGGCTTCAGGTAGTCCAGAACGCGGCGGCCAGGCTGTTGGAGGGACTACCACGGTGGGAAACTGCACGGCCTGGGCTGCGGGATCTACATTGGCTACCGGTTGTCTACCGTGTTCGCTATAAGGTGCTGGTTATCACCTTTAAAGCCCTATATGGCCGAGGACCTGCCTACCTAAAGGACCGCCTCTCCCCATATGTGCCCCAGAGAGCACTGAGATCCAGCTCACAGAACTTACTGACAATCCCTGGGCCAAGAGAAGCCAGGCTGAGGGCCACTAGGGAGCAGGCCTTCTCGGTGATAGCCCCTCGTTGGTGGAACGACCTTCCGGAGATGGTGCGAGCCCTGCGGGACTTGAACCAATTCCGCAGGGCTTGCAAAACATGTCTCTTTCAGCTGGCCTTTGAGATGGAACCCGACTAATTTGATGAATGGACAACTAGTCATCTTGTGGATATCACGACTACAGCATTTAGCACCTATTTTATTATATATTTAACTTTTAAATAATTTTACTGTAATTGATATTTAAAATTGTTTATGTTGTTTATGATTCATGGGATTCCCATGCCTGTCAGCCGCCCTGAGCCCGCCTCGGCGGGGAGGGCGGGATATAAAAATAAAATATTATTATTATTATTATTATTATTATTATTATTATTATTATTATTATTATTATTATTATTATTATATTTCTACCCTAATCTATTTCTAATTCAAAGTCATAACATTCCAAAGTCTTAGTGAAGCTAAGTTCATTTAAGGATTTTAGAAATAAAAATCACTTGCTCTAGGGATCTGTGAGAGCTACCAATGATTGGCAGAAAGGCATCAGGGGAGTTTGGACTTCATTCCCTCATCCAGATAGGAGGAAGATAATGTGGGTGTGTTTGGGAAGGGTGGCTTCCATGGCCGCATTTTGCAAATGGAGATTCTTCTATGTAACACAGAAATAGGTAAATGGCATAATCAGGGAAAATTTTTAAAATCACAGCTGCCTCTTGAATTTCAATGGAGCAGCTCTTGCACAAGCACCAGTTTCCATGTCTGGATTTCCCTCAATGGACTTGGGCCATTGACTGGCATGAGAGATACAGGGCCACTAATCGCAAAGTGGGGTTTTCAGTTCTCAGAGAATTACAGCTGTCTCCAGAGATCAGTTCCCAAGGAGCAAACGGCAGCTTTGGAGGGCACAAGTTGCAGTATACCATAGACTCTAGAAAAACAGACATCCCCACTGAGCTTCTGCTCCTCCCACCTGCAAATCCAGGAATTTCCCACACTGGAATTGCCAAGCGTATTGAGTTTAACAAGTTAATGTGCCATGTTATTGTTTTACAATTTGAACATATATGAACATATGAAGCTGCCTTATACTGTATCAAACCCTTGGTCCATCAAAGTCAGTATTGTCTTCTCAGACTGGCAACGGCTCTCCAGGGTCTCAAGCTGAGGTTTTTCACACCTATTTGCCTGGACCCTTTTGGGTTGGAGATGCCAGGGATTGAACCTGGGACCTCCTGCTTCCCAAGCAGATGCTCTACCACTGAGCCACCATCCCTCCCTGGCATAAAACATTTGTCAAGACTAGACTTGATATACACTTCAAGTTTTGTTAATCTTTAAATCTCAGTAACATTTCATTGAAGGTCTAATGGTAGTTTATGTAGCTATCACTTTATGCAATAGTAAAATGCATCCTAGCAAAAGCTGCGTAAAGAATGGCATACAGGAGCATCAGAACTTGTCTGAATGATTGCTGAAAATATTCCAGATTTTATTGTGAGGTGTTACAAGAAGTAGAGTGGACTATAAAGCACCAGCCCCCCCTCCCCTGTTTCTTTTTCAGTTCCTGAAAGCAGATAATGAAGAACTGTCACTGGTGAGGGAAGCAGGTGCAACACATTCCAAATATTGCTCTATTTAAAGCATTGGAAAGCACAGGGATGCAAGGGCAGTGTCAACCATTAAACCAGTTCTGTTTAGACATACAAGAGAGGGATGGCAGAACCAGGTATGATGAGAAGCCCAGTCTTTTAGAATTCTAATTCATGTTTCCATAAAATTCCTGTGTAGGAACTTAGCCTGGTGCTTTTCTGCTTTACATTTGTTTTCTATGCCTTGCATTTTTTTTTTTTTTGCATTTGCGTTTGCTCTGTTATCCCCGCTGTTAGAAACCAAAGCTGTTTCCCTTTGGATTACTGAAACAGACTTTCTCTTCCCACTGAATCCCTTTGATGGTCTTGTCATTTTTATAAGCATCCTTTTTATAAGCATCCTTTGTAGAGCTGAGGTACTTTTTCCTCCTTAGGAAATATCTCTTAAACTGCAGTGGCAATGAAGTGAAAGAGTGACACCCTTGAAGTCAATGGGCTTAGAAGGGTGTAGCTCTTTCTAGGATTGCACTATTAGTTTGCCGATGGATGCATTCTTAAATTGCTCATGCATGCATTCTTAAAATTGTGTTGTGGCTTAAAGAGAGCTAAATAGCTGTAAATATTTAAGGGTTTGAAATAAGACCACTGTGTGCATGGCATATACATTTCATGGGAACAGGAGAATGGGTGTCGAATTTTGCTTTCTTACATCAGTTTTGGCTATCAATGGCATGAAACTAACAATGGCATGAAACTAATAGTGCTCTCCCCCCATCCCCCTTTGTGTGTGGGGATAGGAAACAAGAAGGAAAGTTGGCATTTATTGATATGTGCACTTTATTGAATGATACAAAGTCCCTAGTCTTCAGTAATATTTGAATATGACAGCCCTGGAGATCATAAAACATTTGCAATCTTTGTTTTATTTTAAAAGTGGGCAAACAGAATATAGTGCAAGCAGGTTCCTATAGTCAGGTAGTGCAAAGACATTTAAAGAACAGGGCTGCATTGAAGGGTTCTTGAAAAATCGGGACAGACAGTCTGGACATCAGGATTTGTGCTAGTAAAGCTGCAGTCCTCAAAAATGATGTGTTTGCTTGCAGAGTCCATACTCCTTTCAGTCAGACACTCCATGCATTTTCTTCCTGATGAATTTGTAATGCAAAACAAACATAAATATTTTGAGTGCACTTTCCTCCATGCAGCTGGCATTTCTGCAGGGCCTATAGAATGGAGCTGTTCCACCAGGCTTTGGGTTAAGGTGGTGGCCACCACACCATCTGGCTTCCCTGCTCAAAACAGTCCCACTCTTTGCCCACAGGACAATTAATATGATGCAGAAGCAATTCTACCTGAGCTGTCTTTTCCAGCTATGGGGTGTAATGTGGGATAATAATTATGTCACCATCATGATAATTTTAATTGATATTTTAATTATTTTCTAATTCAAATTTAATTTTATAGTTAAGTGGTTTACTTGTTGTTATCTGCCCTGAGCCCATATATATAAAATTATTCTTGATATATGCAGCCAAGGAGAGAGAGAGTCAGAGAATGATCCAGATTGAGACTTACAGCTACATATCCTAGGAAATGCTGATGCAAAAAAGGGGGGGGGCATGTGATGTGCATCAGACAGGCATTCAAGCAGGCCATAAGGCACTGTGGAAGGATTCTATCCCTAGTTTTAGGGCAAAGATGCAACAGACTAGCATTAAAAAAACCTTTCCTTTGGGGGTATGGAAAGGCAGCATGTATATGTGTGGGGGAGGTCAAGCATAGGCCCAGTGTATGCTACTGAGGCAAAATGGGGTTGGCCCCAAAAAAGAGAGACAAACTTAAAGCAGTATGGAAGTAGAAAAACTGGTCTTGGAGTTGAATGGTTCCAGGAATGGACATGAGTGATCTGTGAGGTAGAAGTCATGACAGCTAAGACCCAGCTGAAAGGAAATCTGAGAATTTTTTTTGTGGCAAGAAGCCCCTTATAAAATTAATGGAGGTTTCTTATTGTGGTCTGATCACTTCTAGGCTTTTGGGTGAAAAATGGACTCCGATCTTCCAATCTCATCCTAGAGTACTCTGAGCTGGTGTGAATTAATTAATTATGTTTCCTCTTTCCCCTGGTGTGGCAGGAGTTTTTTACTTTTTCTGGAGCCATCTTAGGGAAAGGAGTGTGAGGAAACAGGCCAAAATTAGTGTCCAAAGGGAAAGATGTGAGGTAATGATAACAAAGCCAAATGTTTCACCTAAGGTGTCCGCTGTTCACAGTTCTCTTTGTTTTATTCCTTCAAGTGCTACTCAGATCTTGGCCATACAGAATACTGATCATATAAACAACCCCCAAAACTCAGTGGCATCAATGGGAAAATTCCCATCTACCTAAAATAAATTGTTCAGTAAAACCAAAGGAGTCTGCTAAAGGTCAGAGTATGCCTGTGAAATTTCTGATTGGGATTGCAGATGGTCCCTGGCTTCCAGTATTATTGCCTTTTTTTTTTTGTCTTTGTCCTGATGTACGGTAATTATCTTCCTATAGAGGTTCATCAGAACCTGAGTTCAAATACACAGTTCTCCATGGGTTTAGGTAGAGGTCTTCTATATTACCTACTACCCAAACTAGAGAGATGCCAGGGACTGAACCTGGGACTGTTTATATGGAAACCTGATGCTCTACCACTGACTCCACTCTCTAGGTACCAGGGGAAATCCCTTGATTATGGAGAGCCTTCTGCTTAGTCCAGGGATGGCCCAATTACGTGGCTTCCATTATCCGCTCAGGGATTGGCAGTTGGCATTGGATGTAATAATAATTTTTGTCCCAACAAGACATCTGTGTATCTCCAGAGAACTTTTGTTTTCCAGGTTGGTCTAATGATGTATCTGATCAAACTGGCAGTTTTATGAAATTAATTTTAATTGAGAGGCTCTGATATTGAAAATGAACATGTTGCCAGCTGTTTCAGCTCTTCAGAAGAATGACTAGCAGGAAGTAATCAGTGGAATAAACAAAGAGTAAAATGCAAAAGTGATCTTGAGCAAAGTTGCAGGGAAGAGCATTTCCTTGGAGTATTTCTTCTGGAAAAGTGCACTCCTGACCGCCCTCCTTCCTCTTGTCTGTGTGCCAGCTGCTGGCCTGCTGGCTTGTAATGATTCCCTTGAAACAATATCTCTCCCAGCCAGCTGCTCATTGCCTCCTGACATATGGCGGGCATAGCAGTGTCTCCGACCCTTCAGTTTTCATTATCTTAAATCAACTAAATTGGATCTCCGTTAACGAGCATTTGTTACAGCTCTGCTCTTTTAGAAAACTTCTCTATGGCCTATTAAATGGGATGAAAATGAAAGCTTTGTATATCGCAAAGGAACTCTGAAGTCACCTTGACTTTCAGAGACATGTGGCACCCCTGAGGGTGTATTTCTGGGAGCCCAGACGCATGACACCCCTTGCAGGATCCTGTCATTGAAACCCTTATTGCAATAGCAAGAACAGTCCTTCTGTTTTTCTTCATAGGAGTAACTGTGACAATTGTTCACTTATACAGAGGAAAGCAGTGGCTAAGTTATACACAGGGTTGCTATTGTGGAGGAGGCTGAAACTTCTCCCTCCCATGTTTGGCCCCCAGCCACTAAGAATCAAACTTGCTCCCATCACCATAGTCTCTCCTATATGAAGATTTGCCACACTCTGGTTTGGATCTATCATGGCATTTCCACAGGCAGAAGAATTTTCATCTGTGGATCACAGTGTTCTCACTTCTCCTTCTTCTTTTTCCTATAAATACATACATGCATATACATGCACACATATAAATCTGTTATGATAAATTGAGTGGGTACACGCAAACATGCTTGTATTTTCAAGTTTCTGTACTACAAGGAACTCTAAGTTCAGCTCTTTGCTATAAGTACACAGACAGATATTATCATTTGTATCATTTTTATGGCCACTGTGTGACACAGAGTGTTGAACTGGGTGGGCCATTGGCCTGATCTAACATGGCTTCTCTTATGTTCTTATCCGCTGCATGGTATATCATTCTCTTGAGGCTGGACAGATTCACAGCCCCCCAAGAACAGTGTTTTCCCTCTAGGCATGAATGGGAATTGCTCCCATGAACAGAAAGGGTCATAAGATAAGAACATAAGAGAAGCCATGTTGGATCAGGCCAATAACCCATCCAGTCCAACACTGTGTCACAGTGGCCAAAAAACCCAGTGCCATTAGGAGGTTCATCAGTGAGGCCAAGACACTAGAAGTCCTCACACTGTTACCCTTCCTAAGCACCAAGAATACAGAGCATCACTTGCCCCAGACAGAGAGTTCCAACAATACACTCTGGCTAATAGCCACTGATGGACCTCTGCTCCATATGTTTATCCAATCCTCCCTTAAAGTTGGCTATGCCAAAGACACCATTGAGTTGAGCCTTAAAATCTACTGCTTGTCTTTCTGTCTTGCTTCACAGAGCCCACCTTGGATGTTGTTTCTTGGAGATACTCGAGTGTGATGGAATGTTTGGAATCAGACATGGCTAGTGGAACAGAACTGAGCAAAGCAGAATGATTCCTGATCATAGTAGGGTTACCAGGCCTCTGCTTGCAACCTCCGGGAGATTTCTGGGGTGGAAACTGGGAAGGGTGGTGTGTGACCCAGAACTGATATCACTTCTGGATAATGCTCTAGGAATTTCCTCAAAGTCTTTCTGGTAAAACCTTAGAGATGTGTTGGATTCCTGGAGCATAACCTGAAAGTTACATCACTTCCATATCAGACACCATCCTCCTACTTTTTTTTTGTGAAGCTATGGACATCCCTGGTGGTGAGAAGCAAGCAAGGCAGTGGGTGAATCTCTTGCTGAATGTCAGCAAATAATAACTCTAAGTTTATAAATCATATGTATGGATTTGCCACACTCTGGTTTGGATCTATCATGGCATTTCCACAGGCAGAAGAATTTTCATCTGTGGATCACAGTGTTCTCACTTCTCCTTCATGTAACTGCCCCAAATGACCCCTGAAATACTGTTTCTTGGGAACAGAGAGAATTTAGAGCTACAGTGAGAAAGGAGAGGTGAAATAGTCGTTTCCCACAGGTAGAAATTCTTCTGTACATGGAAATGCTGTGTTGGACTGAAGCCATAGTTTATACTACGTGTTGTGTTCTAAATGTTAGGTGTCCAATCAAGAGGCAGTATGGTTTCAACCAGGGGCACAGTTTAATAAATTCACTTGTTTCTCTGTCCAGAGCTACTGTGAGTACAATTTCCTTTCTCCTTGTTCCTGCCTACACCAGATCCTGGAGTGGACAATGGCAGTCTAAAACACTGGCCTGGACTGAAGGAACAGCGTTGTCAAAACACTGCACTATGCAATCTTACCACAACAAGTCGGCCCCCTCCCAGCCGAACGGCAACGCTGCTTTTAGGCTGGGGGCTGGGTTTGCCCTCCCAGAAGGAGGGAAGGCTGGCGTTTGGCTCCCCGTCAACGCGGGAAGCTGAAGGGGCGTGGTGTTGGGGCTATAAAGCCCCGCCTCCGCCTCAAGCAACGCACTTCTTTCTGGCTCTCGGCCCTCCCTCCCTCCCTATGCAGTACAGGTTTTTACCAGTCGCCTTATTAGGGGCCAGGTAGGAATTTTTTCATTTTCACTGGATTGGCATAAGTGGATCTGTTTTTCACCTACTTTATACTGCTAGCTAGTGTAGAGCTTGGGGAGGAGTTGTTAGTTCGGTCGCTTGGCAGGATAAGGTATTGGCTATAGTATTTTAGGGGAGCACCTATGGCTCTGCACCAGTGGGTGCTGGTGGTCTGTACAAACTACAGATGGGCTTTATGGCTCAATGCGGGGAGTGCAGATCACGACAAAGCCTCACCGGGGCGGATCCTTCCAGTGGGTTGGATGCCGGCCTAAGTGGAGGTGGAGTTTGGGCCTGGCTGCTCAGCACCAGCCAGATGATATTCGGCTTGTGCTGGGGGCAGGGTGGCTCGCCCTCCCAGGACAAGGCGGGGTCCTGGGTTTGACCCCAGGGCTTGTCCTGTTAGGCCTAGACCTCTCGCTATTCCAGCTCGTTCAAGTTATGTTTAATAAAGCGGCCCGGTTTTCATCCAACACTGTGTCAGCCTCTTCATTCCGACTGGGGGGGGGGGGGCAAGTGCTTATTCTGAATGAAAAAGTGAAAACTGGTCCTACTAAATTACAGTGGCTATTGCTTATAGCGGGTGGCCAAAGTTGCTTAACATAAGAGCTACATAGAATCAACGTCAGATGTTTGAGAGCCACAAGACAGGAAGAAAGGAAGATAGATGAGGGAGGGAGAGGTGGAAAGAAAGCAACTTTAACTTTAAATGCCTTCTTAATGATGTCAACTGGCTTGGCTTGGAGAAGTGATTTAAAGAGAGAAATGCCTTCTCCGAGCCAGCCAACAGGGTGGTAGGGGCTTTGAGAGTCATGCAATATGTGTGAAAGAGCCACAGTTTAGCCACCCTTGGCTTAAATTATCAATCTCTTCTAGCAGACAACTTTTGTCAAAAGCATCCTGTCTGTCAGAAACCATATGCACTGTGTTGAGCACAAGTATGTCAAAAAGCCAGTGATAGACACAGATTTACCTCGTTATAACATTTGATTTTAATGGAAGAGATTTCCAGTGCAGTCCTAAATAGAGCTTTGCCCTTAATGGGCTTAGAACAATGCACCTCTACTTGGCTTGGCAGCAGTAAGCCTGTGGTTAACTTTCTGATGGGCTATATTGAGACATCACTTTGAACTGGTGTCAGATAAGGCTGTGCCTGAAGTTTGTTGGTTGCCAAGGCTGGGCACACAGTCGCTGTTCTGATTCTCTGCAGATTTTGGAATTAATTTTTGTTGCAAAGGCTGAATTTTAGAAGACATTTTAACATTTCAGGAAAGTATTTTGTTGTGTGTCTAAATGACATGACTTGACACCTGAATACTATTTTTACACAGGCTTATTCCCAACATGTCACATTTTCAACAAAGAAAATACAAATTCAGATGTCTTCCTTTTGCATGCAGAGTACCTGCCAATTTTCAGCGCTGTGACACTTCATTTCTGAACTCATTTCTTGTCGGGGCAACGTGCTGGAATCAATCCTATAATCAGTCTTTCCCCCCTTGTCTTCATTTTAGGTTATTACTGCCTTAATAACCTAAGTCTTACAGAATTTTATGCTTTGCCTGTGATTAGACACCAGAGACAATAACTGTCCTCATCCCACCTTGTAAATGGAATTGTTGCTTTGTCTCTTCAGGGCCAATCCCATATTCCCGTTTGGTTGTACCTGTCCTTCTTTTGCTTGGCTGGCTTGCAGGCTGCGCATTAATGGTGTACTATGTCTTCTCTTAAGAGAGGGTGAGTGATTGCTGTCCTACATTTAATGTAGTGTGTATTGTGCACAACTAGCATCACTGTTGTACAATTCATTAACATTTGTTTTTGTTGTTCAGGGAAGAAGTCATTGCAAAAGAATCTTCAATCTAGATGAAGACATCTATTTCTTTCTTTTTTTAAAAAAGAAATACTAAAGCAATTATGTTTTCCTACATTTCCAGTGCCATCATAATATAGACACTGGCATGCTGAATATCTAGCACAAGGATTCCAAAGTGGTTTTGTAAATCTAAATAACTTTGAATTAAAATTGCACTGGCATTTGGTGGTGGCACCTTTTGTCTTCTGGCTGTTTTTAGTTTGTCATCCATAAAAATAGATATTTATGTGTTCCATGTATTCTATAATACTATAACAATCCAGTTCTGGGAATTGTACATTAACTGCGTATGTTCTGTTATCGCTGAACAACCAAGTTGCCTGATCATTCATACTTAGGCATTGCAATCTTATGTAGGGTTACTCCAGTCTAGTCCCACTGGTTTCAGTGGGCTTAGATTGGAATAACTTTGCATAGAATTGTACTGCCTATTCAGTTGTTACACACACTTCCAGTTACAAACACTTTGCATAAAATTGTACTGCCTATTCAGTTGTTACACACACTTTCAGTTACACACACTTTGCATAGAATTGTACTGCCTATTCAGTTGTTACACACACTTCCAGTTACACACACTTTGCATAAAATTGTACTGCCTATTCAGTTGTTACACACATTTTCAGTTACACACACTTTGCATAGAATTGTACTGCCTATTCAGTTGTTACACACACTTCCAGTTACACACACTTTGCATAAAATTGTACTGCCTATTCAGTTGTTACACACACTTTCAGTTACACACACTTTGCATAGAATTGTACTGCCTATTCAGTTGTTACACACACTTCCAGTTACACACACTTTGCATAAAATTGTACTGCCTATTCAGTTGTTACACACACTTTCAGTTACACACACTTTGCATAGAATTGTACTGCCTATTCAGTTGTTACACACACTTCCAGTTACACACACTTTGCATAAAATTGTACTGCCTATTCAGTTGTTACACACTTGCACACACTTGGGTCCCAGCCAAGTTGCATGATAATGTTTGTCAATAGCATTTATTTTAAATTCTTTCAGTTTTTTAAAAATCTGGTAGAAAAAAGATGCTGATGCAAGCTTTATTTGGTTCCCAACCTTTTTGCTATGGCAATTCACACATTCAAATTTAGTTGGTATACAACTTAATTTATTGTCACATGAATTTTGGACAATAGATTTTCAACAGCCATTGTTTTCATGTATTGTAACTGCAAGCAGGGCAGGTAGGCAAACTAGACAATTGCCTAGGGCACCGGCCTTCTGGGAGCACCAAATTGGGCACCCCCATATGACTTGGTGATATTATCAGTGCGGGGGTGGGGAGCAGAAGTTACCCTTGTCTAGGGTGCCAAACAGTCTAGGGCCAGCCCTGACTTCAGGTTTTTCTGTTTTATAACCATTACTTAAGTTATCCAAGCAAAAATTTACCTGAGACACCTATGGATGTGGAGTTTGTTGAAATCTTGATTGCACTTATATAAGTTATTCAGCTTTTTAATGCAGATATAAAAACACAACTGTCTGATTGCGGGTTAGAGTGTCATGAGCCATAAAAATTATAGACACAGCAAAAGGATCTTGTTGAACCTTGAAGGCTACCAGATCAATTTATTCTTTGGCTATTAAAATCGAATTTTGAAAAAAGCCCCAAGAACTAATGCACCTCTTCCACAACCCTGTCAGAATGCACAATCCCAGGCATATGTCTATATTTAACAGGGCTCATTTCCAGGTAAGTGAGCATAGGATTGCTTTGTAAGAAAGCCACCTTGAATTAAATGGTATTTACTTCAGAGAAAACCCACAAAAGCAGGGAGGATTTTGCTTTATTTAGACATCCAGATCTGCTTCTTCTCTAAAGGAGAGATGGAGAAAGCAAAATATGAAAAAGAGATTGTGGGTTTTGTTGGGTTTGCTCCCTATTTAGCCAAAAGCTTCAGATCTCATATCCAAAGCTCCTTTTTCTTACAATACTGTTTTAGAATTGAAGGATCTCTCTCCTCTACCCCAATATTCCATTTATTTTCAGTGGAACACTTCTTCTTTTGGGAAGCATTTCTTCGGATCATCAGCTCAGACCAGATCCAGAGTCCCCACTTTCTGTCTATTAATGGCTTGTGTGAGGCTGGTGTGAGGGAGGGGATGGAGCCAGCATGGTAAACTCATGAAGTACAGAACTGGGGAGCACATCCAAGAGATCCTTTTTGGAATGAAAAATAATACACACTCATATGACAAGCATACAGGAAGATAATTCTATTCCTTCACTAGTGCTATTACACTGATCTATTACACAGTGCCACTACATCAGTGCTACTACACCTCACCCGGTGAAATGCTTTCAAAAGTTAACACTGTAGCCAGTAGCTCATGAATCAACAAGGCAGACATAGTGATCTGAGAACTTAAATGCAGTGCTAGTTTCATGTCTAACAGCTGCTAAGTGTTTACCAGCCTCCTGGATAGGCGCCAAGCAGAACCCCATAATAAGCAGTGGCAAAGAAGCAGCACATCTGGAACAGGCTGAAGGAGCAGCGTGAGAACCTATTCCTAGGGTAGCCGTGTTCCCCCTGGCCACATTGGGGAACTCCTGGAGATTTGGGGGTAGAGACAAGGATCACAGTGGCATACCAAGTCACTCAAGAGTGAACTGCTTCCCACCCCTGGGTAACCCATCCTGTTCTGAGGGCTTGGTCTGGATATCAATTTGAAAACACAACCACAGTCCTTAAATCAGTAAAATAAAATACCCAATTAATACTAGTCTTTCTCCCCTCCCTGCTGCCCCAAAAAGCAAAGCAAATCCTATTAGGGATGTAATCCTCTTTGCCATAGCTAGGTGCTTCCTGTGTCTCCAAGCAGTGAGAAGTTCTAGGGGGAGCTGTTCCCAGGTTTGGTAAGACTGATGGCATTTCTGTAACTTCATTTGCAAGTATACAAGTAGAGCAGAGGCAGAAGCAAAGTGGCATTCTTAAAAGGCTGCACCATCTTCAAGTACTTGAAGGGCTGTCATCTAGGGGATGGGGTGGAATTGTTTTCTGTGGCCCCAGAAGGTAGGACCAGAATCAATGGTTTGAAATTAAATCAGAAGAATTTCTGGCTCAACATTAGGAAGAACTTCCTGATGATCAGAGCAGTTCCTCAGTGGAACAGGCTTCCTTGGGAGGTGGTGGGCTTTCTTTCCCTGGAAGTTTTAAAACAGAGGCTAGATGGCCATCTGACAGCAATGCAGATCCTGTGAATTTGGGGGGAGGTGTTTGTGAATTTCCGGCATTATGCAGAGGATTGGACTAGATGACCCTGGGGGGTCCCTTCCAATTCTTTGATTCTAATGGCTACCCAACTAGGAAAGAGAGAGGCAGAGTGCTGATTCACACAATACAAAGTCCTTGTGTGTGCTCCAGGAGTTCCATGCCTCCCAGGCATATCTGTACCTTCTAAAAGTATCCCATGGTTTTGAAAATTACTTTTATAAGTTGGCAGCCTATTCATTTCATCATCCATCTTGGGTGCTGTGATTTCAAACCAGATTCCCATAATAATTGGAGGGTTGCTATCATAGCATCTCAGCAGAACAGCACCTTTGAATTCATGGTGCCCTCAGAGCTGAAGATTTCTTTCATGGTGTATTATACCATTACTTATGTTCTCAATGAAGGGTGAAATTTATTTGGAGCCATTCATCAAGTGAAAATCACATTTTGAACATCAAATATTTGTGACAGAATGGACAGACAGAGCAGCCAGGTTTATGATGGCCATTCCAAAGATGAGTAGAAATATTTGCTGAGATGAATTCTGTGAACTGTAACAATGTGACATGATACCTGAACCTCATAGATCTGGTAGGCGGTGGGGTTTTTTTTTAAATTGCTCATTGTTTTCCATATGATTGTTTTAATGACCACAGTGGTTGAAAAACAAATTATACGCCCAAATAGGATTGTGTCCTACCACTCTGCTCAGCTGAGTGCAACTAAGTGCTTTCTTATGTCAGCATCACTGGTCCTTCTATTTCAGTTCTGTCTCTTCTGATCAGTGGCAGCTCTCTCTGCCTAGGATGTTTTTATCCAAGGAACTCAGAGCAGCATCCATTGTTCTCTCTTCTCCATCCCCTCTCCCCTCACAACTAGGGTTCTCAGCTGTGGGTTGGGAAATTCCTTGAGATTTGGGCAGTGGAGAGGGTGAGGTTTGCAGAGAGGAGGGACCTCAGTGGGTTAGAAGAATAAGAAGATATTGGCTTTATATCCTGCCCTCCACTCCAAATCTCAGAGTTTCAGAGTGGTTTACAGGGCTGGATTAAACTCTGTGGAGGTCCCTAGGCAGCCAAAATCTTGGGGGCACCTTCTTAAAAGCCCCTTTGACCATGCTGTGGGGGAGAGGCAGAGAGGCAAACCTGGTGATGACACCAGCATTAGCCACACCAGGCAAGTCGGGTAAAGAACGGCTAAGTTGCTGGCTGTATGTGCAGGCTGGGAGGGCTGCAAGCAGGGGAAAACGGGGAGAAGCCAGCCCGGGGCCCCTAAAGGCATGGGAGCCCATAGGCCAGTACCTACTTGGCCTAATTGTTAATCTGGCTCTGGCAGTTTACAATGGGCGTTTTCGCACTGACCTTCAAGTGGCGCGACCACCCTCTTCACACCGGAGGATCTGCGCGGATTTCGCACAAGAAGCGCCGGAGCACCCAAAAGAGCCGGCGACTTCCGTCGCAAAAGCCGCTCAAACAGAAACCGCCAAGAAGCAGGAAAACGTTTGAGCGGCTTTTGCGACGGAAGTCGCCGGCTCTTTTGGGTGCTCCGGCGCTTCTTGTGTGAAATCCGCGCAGATCCTCCGGTGTGAAGAGGGTGGTCGCGCCACTTGAAGGTCAGTGCGAAAACGCCCAATCTCTTTCCCTTCCTCTCCCACAACAAACACCCTAAGAGGTCGGTGGGGCTGAGAAAGCTCTCACAAAACCTGTCCTTTCTAGGTCCTTCCAACAGCTGCAAGTGGAGGAATGGAGAATCAAACCCAGTTCTCCCAGACACTGCACACTTAACCACTACACCACTCGGCCATAGAATCCAGCCTCCAAAGCAGCCATTTTCTCCAGGGGAACTGATATCTGTTGCTTGGAGAGAAGTTGAACTCCCTGGAGATCTCCAGCTACCACCTTCAGGCTGGCAACCCTACAACACTCCTGTGAGGTCACTTAGGCTAAGAGTGTGTGACTGGGTCACTCAGTAATTTTTATGGCGCATCGGGGATTTGAATCCAGGTCTCCTACAGCTGAACTAATTGTTATGTTTTTCAACACATCCACCTCATTCTCCCCACAGCCACACAGCAGCTGCAGCTGCCTTTTAAAAGACCACAGGAGCCTCATTCAGCTTGGAACTGCAGGGTGGGGGAGAGAATGGGGGCCTGCTTCCCCCTGCACCATTTTCCTGAGCTGAAGCAGCATCAGGGTGGGGAGTTATTTGCCCCAGTTTGGAGCATCCTTTGCATGGACTACTTGCTGAAAATGTTATACTTTGGCTCCTAGTTCATAGTCTGCCATAAATCTTTTTAGGATCATGTTACCAAGGTGCATGCTGGCAGCCTATGGATCTTGCTCAATGGGAGCATGTGCTTCCCATGATCTTCCCAGTATGTGAGGTCACTGTTTTGCATGAATAGGACAATAAACATTTATCCTAGGTATGCAGCTTTGATACATGAAAGGTAACTCCTGCCCCCCCCCCCCGCCTATTCCAAGATTTATTTTCACTCATGTCAAGGCTGGTTCTCCAATACAAGGCTGCACATGCATAGCAAAGACATTTATTGCCCCTGTTCACATAAGAAGAATTGCAGATTTATACCCCGCCCTTCTCTCTGAATCAGAGACTCAGAGCGGTTTACAATCTCCCATAGGGTTGCCAAGTCCAATTCAAGAAATATCTAGGGACTTTGGGGGTGGAGCCAGGAGACTTTGGGGGCGGAGCCAAGAGACATTGGGGGCAGAGCCAGGAACAAGGGTGTGACAAGCATAATTGAACTCCAAGGGAGTTCTGGCCATCACATTTAAAGGGACAGCACACCTTTTTAAATGTCTTCCTTCCATAGGAAATAATGAAGGATAGGGGCACCTTCTTTTGGGGCTCATAGAATTGGACCCCCTGGTCCAATCATTTTGAAACTTGGGGGGGGGTACTTTGGGGAGAGGCAGTAGACACTATACTGAAAATCTGGTGCCTCTACCTCAAAAAACAGCTCCCCCAGGGAGAGGGGGGAAGAGAGGTCTAATTACTGAGCCATAACCCTGCCCCCATATTTCCATCCAGTTTGGGTACTGATCAATGTTCCCTCTAAGCTGCAGAGTCTTGTGAGCAAAAAAACTACTTTGTGAGCTACTGGCATTAAAACTGTGAGCTACCGGTATTAAAGTTGTGAGCTACTGCATAAATTATTGTGCTCTAATGCCATCCTTCCTGAGCTAAGACAAAAAATGTGTGAGCTGGAGGCTAAAAATCTGTGGGCTAGCTCACACTACCGCAGCTTAGAGGGCACACTGGTACTGATGCCAGTCTCCACCTTTCATCTCCACACACAAAGCCTGGACAAGCCCGAAGAGGCCGCCAGGAAAATGATCCCTTCCTTCCGTTCCAGCCTTAAGATAAACAAACAGCACCTTCGAGGAGGGAAGGGAAGAGTCCCCACAAGAGACCCAGAGAAAAGGAGGCAGAGGAGAGGGAGAAGGGAAGGGCCAGGGCTGGTCGTACCTGCGGCGAAATGGAGGGGGCTGGATTTCCTGCCGGCCATGTCTCTTCCGTTCATGTTCTCCGGCCGCACCAGGCGCTTCACGCACTCCACGTCGCCAGCCCTCCCTCTCTCGCTCCCCTCTTCCTTCTTCACAGCCCCCCCCCCCCACTTTCCTCACAACCCGGGATGGGGCATGGGGGTTGAAAAAGAGGTGTCCGCGGGGAGGGCGAGAAGATAAAATAGGAAGGGGAGAGGAGAAGCTGCTGGGATCGGGGCTGGGTGGGAAGGGCCGCCATTCCCCCTCGCTTTCCAGATTTTTTGCTAGTGGGGGGAGGAGGCTCCAAATCTGGGGTCCCCCGCCCAGGCAGGGGATTTGGGAAGCCTAATCTCCCATATCTTCTCCCCTCACAACAGACCCCCTGTGAGGTGGGTGGGGCTGAGAGGGCTCTCACAGCAGCTGCTCTTTCAAGGACAACTCCTGTGAGAGCTATGGCTAACCCAAGGCCATTCCAGCAGGTGCAAGTGGAGGAGTGGGGAATCAAACCCAGTTCTCCCAGATAAGAGTCTGCGCACTTAACCACTACACCAAACTGACTCTCTTAACATGACAACTGTGCATATTATGAGGATTGCAGGTAGCAGATGCTGCTGTTATGTGTGGTTGGTGGATCCGGGTATGTGTAAAAGTCTGAAAAGGACTAAAGAGTGGGGAACTGTACTGCTATATCACACTGGCTCTCCAAAGCAGGTGCTGGCTCTACTGTTTTTTTTCTTTATTTGCTACATTTTTATCCCACCCTTACTCCAAAGAGCCCTGGGCAGAGTAGACCAGTCTCCTATCCTCCATTTTCCCACCACAACAGCCCTGTGAGATTGTTGATGCTGAGAAGGCATGATGTGACTGGTCCAAGGGCAGCCAGCCAGCTTCCATGGCAGAGTGGAGATTTGAACCTGGGTCTCCCAGATACTAGTTTGAGGCTCTAAACATTACCCCAAGTTGGTTCTCCCATGCAAGTTTCTGCACTTGTAAAATATCCTTGTGGATCCACCCCCCCTGCCAGTTAAAGCCTTGCACATTCTCAAGAAGAAAATCTACAAGTGAAACAAATGTTCTGCATTGTGTCCTGAGCTTCTGATATACTTACTTCCGGATTCCTTTGCCGTTTGCATGACTTCTGTATCGATAGTGTTGACAACAGTCTGCCGCTTGGTGGGGCTGCATGTTTCTTTCTGATGCTATGATTTGCAGAGGCCTGTTTCATTGGTAGCCAGTAGATGGCATTGCTTTTGCAGTTCAGGCTCTTGCTCCACAGCAGCCCTTGCAAAACACCCAGAAGCATTTCATGTTTCTCAGCGTAGGAAATCTGGAGGGTACAATTAAAACCACAGAAGCTGCAACAGAAGTGTGTGATAAAGGAGGCAACATATTTGGTTCAAGTGTGCCATGCAGTCCTCTGCTATGTGCCCAGGAAAAAAAAATGAACAAAATGAAACCATGACAGCCCATCAATGGAAGGGATACAGGAATCAACAGCCTTTCTGATGCAAAGTGATATTAAGTTCCATGAGGGAGATCTGTGACCAGTTCTTCTGATTTTTTAAATGCAGCTTCTGGGGTAAGGGCCAGTGCTGGGGGCCACCCTGTGGCTTGCCCCCCCCTCCACCCTTGTTGTAGTGTATTGTGTTGAACCCAAGAACCACGCGGCCGCGGAGCAGAGGCGACTGGGGGGAAGTCCCCAGGCGACTCAGCACAGCGCGCGAAAGGCCCCGCCAATCACCATCAGTGACGGGAAGTTTGACTGGCCAGGATTGGACTGGCCAGCTTGGGAGGTCGTGCCGGGTACATGTATATAAAGCGGGTCCCGGCCCGCGTGCGCTCGTTCTGTTCGGTGATTTGCTGTTAATAAATCGAGTTGCCTTCTCCATGTCTCGTCTCCTAGTACATCACACTTGTACTGCCACCACCGCCATCCTGGCTGTTGCTTCCCTGCCCATGGTGGTGAGGAGTGGTGGCATGACAGAGGCCTTCCTGCTCTCCTCTCATCATTGTGGGCAGCCCCACAGGAGGGGGAGAGTTGGGTGCATGCCCCCAAGTCCTCCGCCACCACTGCTGCAGCCCCACCCCATGTCACCCAGCCCAGCCATGATCATCACCACCGGCTCCTTGGACACAGTGAAGTGCAAGATCCGGGCACTGCAGCAGGAGGCTGATGAGGCCAGCAAGTGTACCCAAGCCCTCCAGCACGACCAGGAGCAGGAACTGCACGAAAAAGTGAGCCGACTGCCTGCCTCCCTCTTGGCACTCCACTTCCTCCTTCTCCAGCTGGCAGCTCAGGAGGCGGGCAGCAGCTTCCTTGCTGGGCTGGGGGAAGGAAGGCAGGTGGTCTGGTGTGCTGGTTCTCCTGGCCTTGGCTGGCTGGGCACCAGTCCTGCTGCTGTTGTGGCACTTGGTCTGGCCCATGCCCTGTGTCGCCTCTCCTCCTTCCTCCACAGGCAGCTGTTCTGGGAGCTTCTACCACCCCCAACCCACTGGACTCCCCCCCTTCCTTGTTGGACCAGCAGCAGACTGGAGGGACCAGATGATAGCTGAGGAGGTGGGGAGGGAAGGCAGGTGGGCGAGGGAAGAAGGGAGGCGAGGCTTGCCCAGAGGGGAGGAGAAAGAGGAGGGAAGGAAGCTGGAGCCAGAGCCATGCACACCTGCACACCTCTCCCTGCCCTGTGTGGGTCCTTCCTCCTGCAAGGCTGGGTACCCCTGTGGCCAGATGCTGCCCCAGGTGGCTGCCTACCTGACCTACTTGGTAGCGCTGGCCGTGGCTGGGGTGTGTGGGTAGCATTACCAAACCCAACTTAGGAAATTCCTAGAGATTTGGGGGTACAGACTGGAAAAGGGCAGAGCTTGGGGGAGGGAAACAGAGTTCAACAGGGTATAATGCCACAGACTCCACCTCACCTGTCAGCTGCTATTTTCTTTAGGGGAGATGATCTCTACAGCCTGGAGATCAGCCATAATTCTGGGAGATCTCCAGACCCTAACTTGAAGGCTGGCAACCTTAGAGGCAGCCAGCCAATAGATACTGTTCAGAACCTACTGGATTGCCTGGAAATCAGAGATTTTTCAGCCTTCCCATTCAGTTTTGGAGGCTGGGGTAGGGATTGGTTTGGACCACAGCTGTGGTGGTGAGGTGGGTGCCAGAATGTGCTGGATGTGGTGGGAAAGCACAGCCTGAGGAAAGTACCCCTTCCATAGTCCCTCCTTCTTAGTTGGGTCTGTTCTCAGAAGAGCCCACACAATGTCTCTATTATAACTGAACAATTTGTGTGCTTGCTGGTGCCTCTAGTCCCGCATGCGGCAGGCAGAATTGTATCTAATTACCATCTTTGACCCTGCATATTTGGCATTGACTTTCGGCCTCCTCACACTCCTAACTTTCTTTCAAGGCACTCTTGGTTCCTTTACTCCCTCCTGAGTCAGGGCTGGGCTGCCATTCACATGAGAAGCCCCCTGATTTCCAACTATTTGACATTTATAGAAACTTTGTTGGTGGTTCAATAGAAGCTGCCACGAGGTCCATTTCTATCTTGTCTGAGATTAACTACTTGGCAATAGCATTTTCAGCATTGCATCACATGCATTCAGTCATAAACTAAACTAGAAATATGCTCAGTGACATCCACCCGAAGTAAAATTAGATGGAGATACACCTGCAGGGCAGTAGGCCCTCTTAGACCTGATGCAGAGAGGCAAGAGACTGTGTCTTCGCCCCATGTTTGTCCTCCTATCCATCCTCTGGTGCATGATCACAGTTGAAAAGCAAATGTTCCTGGCTTGCAAGGTCCATTTCCCCCCGGAGTTGAGTACTGGATACATTAATATTGCTGATGTGCTCATGGTTTAAAATACTTGTGAGTGTTTTCATGTCTGAACAGTTGCTGGCACTCAGAATCATGTTGCTGCATGTTCAGGACCTACTGGATTGCCTGGGAATCATAGCTTTCTCAGCCTTCGCATTCAGTTTTGGAGACTGGAGAAATTCATGCTGGGGAAGACTGAGAAACATAACTTAGAGAGGAAGGATAGGCCTGAGATGAACCTACAGAAAGCTAAGGCTTGCAGCTTGGGCACCTGTTGCATGCACCTTTGGGTGTATGTGTCATCAGATCCTTGGGGAAAACCCTCTGGTATTTTCCAGTGTATTCAGCAAGGACGATTAAAAAAATGTAGACAGTTTTGGGTTAAGTAGGAGAGTGCTTGCTCATCCCTAGTGTGCTGGATTGCCAACACTATCCGAGAAATTCCTGGAGACCAGGAGCAATGCCTGGAGAAGGTGTAGTTTGGGGAGGGGACATCTCAGTAAAACTTTGATTTCATGTTCTGTGATGTCATGTCCAGGTCAAAGGTTAGCCGTTCCAACTCCACCCTCTCCCACAAGGTCAAATATAAAATTTAATGTTACCTTCTTGTATCACTTCCCTCTGCCTTTCCCGCTCCCACCTTATATTACTTGTAGGCTTCTGTACGCATGTGATATGTAATAGTAACCCTTTGGTCTGATATATTTGTGTGAGCAAAGCTGGCTGCTGTCCAGTTATGTTCCATTCAATCTAAAAAACCCCAAACAAACCCAGAAACACCCTGCCTCCCCCAACCTTTTTCTCCATGTTAAGGAGAAATTATAACTCTGAAGACCCTTCAGAAGAACAGCAGCCCCAGCATCTCTGTCTCAAAAAGCCCAGCCAAGGAGAAACCTCACTACTGGTTGTCAGGGATGATGTCAGGTGTGCAGTGGTGGAGGATCTGGCAGAAGTGATAGTGAGGGAATAATATGCAAAGTCCTCTGAGCCCATCTCCGCCACTCCCCTGGAGTACTGGTCATGCAAGGCTGCCATCTGGCTCAACCTCTCTTGTGTGGCCATGAATCTCCTCTCCTGCCCAGTGTCCAGAGTGATTGGGTGTTCTTCCACCTGGGAGACATTCTCAGTCCCTACCTCTCCCACTTGGACCCATCCAGAGTAGACAAGTTGGTTTTCTCAAGGTCACCTCCATGTGCTGTGCTACTCCTCTCTAGCCCTCTCTAGACCTCACAGGGTAAGAGCCAGGGTTCCTGTTATCCTCCTGCATGTCCCCCCATTCCTTTTCCTCTCTGGGTGATCTGGCTTGCACCATTGGTGGTTGGATGGGAGGATAGCTGCCTCTGCCAGGTGGGGGTGGGCTCCCTTACCCAACACCTACTTCATGAAATAACATCTGTCACATAACACTACACCTGCCTCTTGGAAACATCAACTCCAACAAACAGCTGCTTATATTAGTTAGCCCTCCTTTGATTACCCCTCGTCATTGCATTTGTACAACTCAGAGCAGGGGATCTTTTATCTGTATAATGGTAAATCACCAGAAATGTTATCTAGGCATGGGCTGTGACCAAAGGAACTATGTGTTTGGACTTGAGGAGACCTGGGAGTGTTGTGGGCAAGCCTTGCTGGGTCCAGTTCTTGCCTGGGATGCCTGCCAACCTATCCTGAAGTTTCTTTGGAGAGCCCTTGTTAGAACTTTAGGGATGTCTGTTCCATCCATCCATCCATCCATCCTCATCCTCTTCATCATCTATCAGTCATCATCTATTTATCATCTATCTATCATCTATCTTCACTACTCATACAGCTGTTGTCTTAAGCAGAATTTAAAATAAAAATTAAAATAGAAATGCAAAGTTGACTCGACATGTGTTTCCATTCCTCTGCACAGTAGAATTCACCATGGTTGATGGGTGTGCTGTGGACCTGTGTATTTCAGCCTGGGGGAGGGCTGTGAGAGTTGTGGGCACACTTCCCCTGCTTGTCTGGTGGGAATGGGATACCTGCCAAGCTGTCATGTGGTTACTTTGAGGTGCCCGTCAGAAGTCTTTTCATGTCTGCCTTTCCATCATTCCAAATCTGCCTTTTGAGACTTGAGGGGGGGGGGCTGTGAGCATTGGGGGGATGTTTGCCTTGCTTCCGGTGTCAAGCTGGGGGGGGGGGAGGGGGAGGGACTCAGCCCAGGTGAAGTTTTCCTGTGAGTTTGGTATTAGTGGCTTGTTTCTGAGCTGTTCCATAGGCTCCTGTGACTTCAGTGTCTTTTCCAGAGAGAACCCTTGGGAGACCTTATTTGAGGGTCTGTAACTGGGACCCCAGACATGTAATCTGCCCCAGCTTGGGGAGATTGTAGAGGAACAGGTGACAGGATGAGGTTCCCTGTGCATTTGATGTGTGTAGCTGGCAAGGGGCCCATTCTATATACTTTTGAATTTGTACTTGACACCCCCCCCCCCAAAAAAAAAACTTTCCTGGCTTGACTTTAGTCCTGTTGGATTTGCACTGCCACGGTAGCATTGGTTCTGCTGGGCTTGCAAAAATGCCCCCTATTTCCAGTTTCTACTGCAAGATTCTCTGGTTCGACATTAAAAAGGTAAAGGTAGTCCCCTGTGAAAGCACCAGTCATTTCCGACTCTGGGGTGATGTTGCTTTCACAACGTTTTCACAACAGACTTTTTACAGGATGGTTTGCCATTGCCTTCCCCAGTCATCTACACTTTTCCCCCAGCAAGCTGGGTACTCATTTTACCGACCTCGGAAGGATGGAAGACTGAGTTGACCTGGAGCCGGCTACCTGAACCCAGCTTCTGCCAGGATTGAACTCAGATTGTGAGCAGAGCTTAAGACTGCAGTACTGCAGCTTTACCACTCTGTGCCACAGGGACAATGACATTAGTCCATTGTAAACAATGGATGATGGGGCACCTTCTTTGGAAGGGCATAACTCTGACCTTGTAAATCCAATTTGTACAACTTGGAGGGAATGTAGAGGAGAGTTAGCTGGAAATCTACTGAGAGTTTGGTGTCTCTAGCTTGCACAAGATCTGGTTTATACTCTCCTGAACGTCCTGAACCTGCAGCTGTGATTTTCCTAGAAAGCACTCTTCTTGAAGCACCTTCTTCGGTGAGCCATAACTTGGACCCTGTAGATCCAATCCTCACCAAACTTGGGGGACTCATAGAGGAGAGTGAGCTGGAGAATCTCAGCAGGTTTGGTTTCTCTAGAATGCTGGGGGGAATAGAACGGCTGATGATTCTAGCCAGAGGAGAAGAAAAGGCAGGCGGCATCACACCTCACACCTAAAGATAGAATTCAGGAGGACAAGGCAAGAGCAGTGCTACCTTTTGGGACATGAAAAGAAAGGAGGTCTGAAAATGGGGGGCAGAAGGAGAGATTATAAAATTCCTGGTTGTGAGGAAGACATTCAGCCTCTGTTTTACTACATTCCATTCTTACACCTGGGCTTTATCTTATCTCCAAGAAGCAGCATAACCGCATGCTGCTGAAATCAGAAAAAGGGAACCTAAAAGGCTGAATATGTAATAGGTTATTTCTAAATGCTCAGAACATAAAGAAGTAAAGAGCCTATCTTCATTTACCATCATGGATTATGTACGGTTCAGAGGCAGAAGAATGTATTTATATCATCTTTTCTTTGACCTTTGCTCAGAATGCTGGGCTTGCAGAGGATGTGTACAATTATTATTCTCCTTTTTTCTTGTTCAATGCAGTCAATCTTGTTTATGTTACTCACATTAAAGCCCCTGCTTGATCCATGTGAATAAAAGAAAAAAAATGGCAGAAAGGAGAGGGGGTAGCAGTTAATGCTACTTGCTTAGATCATCCAACCAGTTATGTAGTTACACTTGGCAATCAAAGAGAGAAACAGCGAAAACGCAACTACCAATCATAGCCTTTAATGCTACTGGGCAGAGATATCTGTAGGCTAATGATTCACAAATCCATAGGCTACTGATTCTCTTGGATTATTGACTTGCTGATGGCAGTAATATCCGGAGGAGGAGGAGGAAGAAGAAGAAGAAGAAGAAGAAGCTGGATTTATACCCCACCCTATATTCTGAATTTCAGAGACCCAGAGCAGTTTACAATCTCCTTTACCTTCCACCCCACAACAGACATCCTGTGAGGTAAGTGGGGCTGAGGGAGAAAGAGAGAGATCAAAAGGTGGGGTCAGACTGGGCAGGAAACCCCAAGAAGACACTAATTTCCTCAGTCAACATTCTCACTCCACTGTGGGCAGAAACAGGTATTTGTGAGACCGTATCCCTACAACACATGTTCAAAAAGCTTTGAGTTCAGTACTCATATTAGAACCCATACACAGAGTTAGCAAACATGTATTAATTAATCTGAGCCTGCTTCAGTGAGATTGGCAGGATATAAATCCCTAAATTAAATTAAATAAATTAAATGGAAATGATTGATGATTGTGTTTTATGATGATGCAAGCGAAAAGAGAGAGGGTTGATTTAGAATTCAGCCATCCCAAGATCTTTCCCTCAGGGATTAGTTCTCCACCCAGCCCACATGAGCTGAACCAACCAGTGTTTGAGCATTGCTACTAACTGTGCAGGATCGCTTGAAGGTAACACCTTTCTGAAGTTCAGTGGAAATTCTGTTTCCAGGGCTGCAAATACTGGAGAGGACTCTGGTGGAGAATTCTTATTTTCATATGCACAAATGCAACATTCTAACATAAATCCCAATTCAATAAATTATTCTTAATACTCAAAATGGTGCATGATATTTACATCGACACAACCTTTCAGAATTATCTACAGTTTATTCTTTCTGATTTATTTTCTTTTTTATTTAAACATAATGACGTTATCACAAAGAATCAAACTGTTGGATGTGGAGATAGGGCATCTTCAATCAGTCTTTGCAAGGCAAAATAATTTAGGAAGAAGGAGATAGACTCCAATACTAGGCATGTTTGGTCAGATAAGTAGATCTCAATGTATTCGATGGGATGTACATAAGTATGCATGGGATGCCTTTCTTAGTGAAATAAGAATGATTTCATCACAGCATGAAATCCAGAATGGAGGTCATCTGAAAAGTAACACTGAAGTTGCTAATCTGAATATTTGGCACAGTTGATGAGACTTGCCTTCTATTTTTAGATTCTATTGAATTGCATGGCTGATTTCCAGAAAATGTTTAAAGTGTAGATGTTTTCATCTTGGTCCTCATGAATCTTTGGTCTCTTGCTATCTTGACCAAGAATAAATTTGCATATATGGCCATAATAACAATAAGGGGAGGCCAAACTGAAAACAACGAGGGAGCAGGCCTTCTCAATAATGGCTCCCCATTGGTGGAATCAGCTACCAGAGGAGGTGCAAGCCCTGCGGGACTCCAATCAGTTCTGCAGGGCTTGTAAAACTGTCCTCTTTCAACTGGCTTTCAAAGTGGAATCCTGAAAATGACATCTAGCCGTCTTGATATATATGTATTGTACTGTAGCACCTTCAATTTATATTGGTTTTAATCTATTTATCAAACTGTGTTTTAACTGTATTTTATTGTATTAATTGTATTTTATTGTAATTATGGTATACACCATGTCTTGTAAGCTGCCCTGAGCCTGCCCTGGCGGGGAGGGCGGGATATAAATAAAAGTTTATTATTATTATTATAACAATAATAATAATATTTAATTTGTATCCCGACCTCCCCGCCGAAGCAGGCTCAGGGCAGCTCATGTGGAGGTTGCTTGAAATAGCTCTGTGTGAAGAGTGTGACCACATATAAGTACTACGCCACTGTGGATTTTTCTTTTTCTGGTTCTATGCAGTGCTTTTTTGCAGAAAAAGCCCAGCAGGAACTCATTTGCATATTAGGCCACACCTCCTGACATCACCATTGAAAAAACCCAGTGGGAACTCATTTGCATATTAGGCCACACACTGACACCAAACCAGCTGGCACTGTGTTCCTGTGCGTTCCTGCTGAACAAAAAAGCCCTGGTTCTGTGTGGTAGTGTTAAGTCACCTTGTGATACTCATGGTTATTGGAAGGAAGTTAAAATTGGTCTCCATGTAGTAACTTTTTTTTTTAAAGAGCCTAGTGGCATCTGAAGAGCTAAGACCTTTTTATAATAAGCTTTTATGAACTTGAGCTTGCTCTGTTGGATGCAGCAGCTCAGGCCCGCAAAAGTTTGTATTATGATACATGTGTTAGCCTTACCACAAAACTCTTCCTTTGTTTTTGCAATTTTTCTCTAAGTTCAATAGACTCTAAAGGTAACTCTGTTCTCGATTGCACTGTTAGTCCAGAACTCTGCCTACTACACTGGGGTGACTCATTTGATTACATGATAGACATTCCTGAGAGCCAGTGTGGTGTAGTGGTTAAGTGTGTGGACTCTTATCTGGGAGAACCGGGTTTGATTCCCCACTCCTCCACTTGCAGCTGCTGGAATGGCCTTGGGTCAGGCATAGCTCTCGCAGAAGTTGTCCTTGAAAGGGCAGCTGCTGTGAGAGCCCTCTCAGCCCCACCCACCTCACAAGGTGTCTGTTGTGGGGGGAGAAGATATAGGTGATTGTAAGCTGCTCTGAGTGTTTGATTCAGAGAAAAGGGTAGGGTATAAATCTGCAGTCTTTTTCTTCTTCCTTTTCCAAATATGATGATCTTATATAAATACAAGACAGCCTACTTTTCTTCTGCACATATAACAATCCAGCAGATGCTATGTCAACATTTAAGAGTCTCTTGGATTTTCAATTGTTGTGGTGACATTTTCATTCAATTCATCCATGTGGATTCTCTTAATGGTTTGAGTCCTAAATTCCATTGTACTAATGGTGGTGTTTTCATTCAGCCAAATAGCTATTTCTCTACAAAAGACACTGCCCTCAGGATCACCACAGTAAAACTGAAATCTCCTATTGGAAAGATAGTGCTTCAGATATTCCAGCTCTCAACTGAATATTTTTGCAAGTGTTTGTGGAACAGGCTATGTGGAGAAAGAGAGTGGACTTCAATGTGTGATCTGTCTTTTTGTACAGGCCCTCATGGGTGAAAAGGAAAAAAAAAGGTCTGTTTAGACCCAACTACTGAAACACTCAGCGCATGAGGCAACTATCACGTTCCTTTGGTTTTTCTGCTAGTAGCTTGCTTGCCTTAAAAAAAAAACACATTTGACCTCTACTTCACAAGTTATAAAGAAAATACTTTGATTAGACTCCATCTTGATGTTTATAACATTCCTGACTAGTCACAAATCCTGTTTGCAGGTGGCTCAGCTGTTGCTCTAGGATTACAAGTCTTCCTGGCACCACCTTCCCTTCTTCCAGTGTGAGGCCTTACTTCTGTCTTTTCTGGGTGACATAACCACATTACTGAGTGACTCGTTACTCTGTCCAGACTATTGATGAGAAAACATGTGGCTTAATTCATGTCATTTAAAAAAACCCAAAACAATGGTTGAGGCAAAAACTTTGTGTGTGTGTGTGTGAGCATATGCATGTGTGCACACATGTATGGGAGGGTTTATATGCAATTCCTATTGTCTAAAGAGACTAAAATATAGTAACTAAATTTAAAAGGACACCTTATGCAGCAATAGTATTTCCATCTTCTAGAGAACATATTTTCATTTGAAGTGCTTAGAAAAGGGAGACAACAGATGTAGCCATATCTTCTGATTACCTTAATTGCTGGTGCATTGAATGATTTCAGCACTAATCTCTTAATTAAAGATAGTATTCCATCAGACTCTTTCAGGCTTGAGCCAAAATCTTGAGTATAATTAAGCAAAACAGGGATTGACAGATGCTTAACATTACCCAACAAATTTCAGAGAATATTTTAGCAATTTACTGGTTAATTAAAAGGGGGAGGGGAACCTCACATTACATATAATTCTGTAAATCTTTTGTGGGCAGATAGCTTTTTAAAAATAAAATTCAGCCACTGGGCTTGTGACTTGAATCACTTGACTGATTTTACTTTTTAAATAACTTTGGACAATTCCTGAATTTTAGCATTTGAAAGCAATGTAAGTGTCTAGTAAGTGGGGATTTTATGTATGCAACAGCAGTATCCAGAGTTGTTTGTGCTGCTATATCCTCCACAAGGATCCACATGGATGATAATAATATTAATATGTATAAGCAGCAAATCATTGGTCAGGGTGTGTGATTCACAATGTACACAGAGGACTGAATGGTGGTGGAGGAGGTGCAGTGGCTTCTCCTGCACATTGTGAAAATGCAACACTACAGTTTGTGTTGTTCTTCAGTCACGCAGTTGAATCTGACTCTTTGTGACCCCATGGACAAAGTCACGCCAGGTCCTCCTATCTTCCACCATCCTCCGAAGTCTGCTCAAATTCATGTTTGTTACATTAGTAACACTGTCCAGCCATCTCATCTTTTGCCGTCCCCTTCTTCTTTTGCCTTCTGTCTTTCATAGCATCAGGATCTTCTCCAGGGAGTGCTTCCGTCTCATTTGGTGGCCAAAGTATTTGAGCTTCAGCTTCAGCATCTGATCTTCCAGGGAACAGTCTGGGTTGATTTCCCTTAGGACTGACTGATTTGATCTTCTTGCAGTCCAAGGGACTCTCAAGAGTCTTCTCCAGCACCACATCTCAAAAGCATCTATTCTTCTGTGCTTGGCCTTCCTTATGGTTCAGCTCTCACAGCCATATATTACTACTGGGAATACCATCGCTTTAACTATATGGACTTTTGTTGTTTATTATACTGCCCAAGTTCGCCATAGCTGTCCTCCCAAGGAGCAAACGTCTTTTAATTTCATGGCTACAGTCACCATCTGCAGTGATCCTGGATCCCAGAAATGTGAAGTCTGTCACTACTTCCATGTCTTCCCCTTCTATTTGCCAAGGTCTGATGGGGCAAGATGCTGTAATCTTAGTTTTTTTTGATGTTGAGTTTCAAGCCTACTTTTCTGCTCTCCTCTTTCACTCTCAACAAGAGGTTCTTTAGGTCCTCCTCATTTTCTGCCATTAGAGTAGTGTCATCTGCATATCTGAGGTTGTTGATGTTTTTCCTGGCAATTTTAATTCCGACTTGTGCTTCATCCAGGCCAGCATTCTGCATGATGTACTCTGCATATAAATTAAATAAGCAGAGTGACAATATACATCCTTGTTGAACTCTTTTTCCTATTCTAAACCAATCAGTTGTTCATTATCCTGTTTTGACAGTTGCTTCTTGACCCTTATACAGGTTTCCCAGGAGACATGTGAGGTGGTCTGGTACTCCCATCTCTTTAAGGACTTTCCACAGTTTGTTGTGATCCACACAATCAAAGGCTTTAGTGTAGTCAATGAAGCAGAAATAGACGTTTTCTGATACTCCCATGCTTTCTCCATAATCCAGCGAATGTTGGCAATTTGATCTCTAGTTCCTCTACCTCTCCGAACCCCAGCTTGAACTTCTGGTAGTTCCCGATCTACATACTGCTGAAGCCTTGTTTGTAGGATCTTTAACATGATCTTGCTGGCATGTGAAATGAGTGCAATGGTGAGATAGTTTGAACATTCCTTGGCATTACCCTTCTTTGGGACTGAATATAAACCGATCTTTTCCAATCCTGTGGCCACTGTTGAGTTTTCTAAATTTGTTGACATAATGTGTGCATCACTTTAATAGCATCATCTTTTAGGACTTTGAATAGACTGGGATACCATCATCTCCGCTTGCTTTGTTGTTAGTAATGCTTTCTAAAGCCCATTTGACTTCACTCTCCAGGATGTCTGGCTCAAGGTCATCGATTTCACTGTCATGGTTGTCCGGGACATTGAGATCCTTCTTGTATAATTCTTCTGTGTATTCTTGCCACCTCTTTCTGATCTCTTCTGCTTCTGTTAGGTCCCTACCGTTTTTGTCTTTTATCATGGCCATCTTTGCATGAAACGTTTCCTTGATTTCTCCAATTTTCATGAATAGATCTCTTGTCCTTCCCATTCTATTATTTTCCTCTATTGATTTGCATTGTTCCTTCAGGAAGGTCTCCTTATCTCTCCTTGCTGTTCTCTGGAAATCCTCATTCAGTTGGGTGAATCTTTCCTTTTCACCTTTGCCTTTCGCTTTCCTTCTTTCCTCAGCTATTTGTAAAGCCTCATCAGACAGCCACTTTGCTTTCTTCCATTTCTTTTTCTTTGAGATGGTGCAGACTGCTGCCTTCCGTAGTGTCACAAACTTCCATCCATAGTTCTTCAGGCACTCTATCAACACTAGTTCCTTAAACCTATTATTCACCTCCATTGTATATTCATAAGGGATGTGATCAAGATCAAACCTGAATGGCCTAATGTTACTTTTTTATAAATAAAAAAATACGATAGCAGTATTCAGGGCTTTTTTTGAGCAGGAACGCAGTTCTGGCTGGCTTGGCATCAAGGGGTGTGGCCTAATATGCCAATGAGTTCCTAGTGGGCTTTTTTGTAGAAACATTGTTTGTGTGAAACAATGGTGATGTCAAGGGGTGTGGACTAATATGCAAATGAGTTCCTGCTGGGCTTTTTCTACAAAAAAATCCCTGGCAGTATTATTAATTCAGTTCAACAATTGTTTGTATCAACTGTTACTCCATCTGTAGAACCAGAGAATGCTTTTGAAGGTTAATCATGTCTGATCTGAAGCACAGATGGGACCATGTTTTGGTCTCATCTCAATCAGGACTTCACTAGGTGGTTTTATACTAGACAACTCTCAGCTTTAACCCAGTAATAGGCAATTCAATCTCAAGGCAGTTAACATATGTGTTAAAAGACCCTGAAGGGATATTCCTTCTTTAGTTCCATTTGTTAAATCCTCATCTCCACAATAGGCTTTTCTGAGTCTCTGCTCAGGCTCTTAATGCATAAGTCATTATTGTTACCATCTCTTCCAATACACAGATAGCAGAGGTGTGTGAGAGCCACTGTATACCAAGGAACGGTGGGGAATGTGATAGGACAGGTAAATGGAGGTTCCCTTTATCCTCCATCAATCTGTCAAACCTCCTTTCAAAGCCATCTATGCTTGTGGCCATCAATGAGTCCACTGGAAGGAATTCCACAATTTAACTACTCATTGCATTAAAAATGTCCTGATTCAGATGCAGTAAACCTCTGAATACCAGTGCTAGGAGGCAACATCTAGAGAAGCCCTTGGCTCCTATGTCCTGTTTGTTGCCTGTCCAGGGACAACTGGTTGACTGCTGTATGAAACAGAATGCTGGACTAAATGGTGCATTGAACTGATCCAGCAGGGCTCTTCTTAAGTTCTTACTCAGATCTGACTGAAAAAGATCTGTGGGTGGCATGAGGAAGCTCATCTTCTGATAAAGGGAAGGGATTTCATGACCTATTCACTACAAAGAACCAGATGCTGGAGGTTTCGAAAAATAAAAAATGGCTGCTGTAAGCCAACGATTCTGTAGGTGCTCAAGGAGTACATCCAAATGCAGTCAAATAAATAGTAACTAATACTATGTGCTCCTCTGAAAAGCAAGAGTTATAGTCAATACAGAGCATATGATTCAAATTTAATTATTACAATCTTTTATCAGATGACAAATTTGAGAAGTAGAATGTGCATAGGATCTTGAAATGCTCAGAAACAAAACCACTCAAAGTCATCTGAGGTATCTGGTATTTATTTTGGACATCTCAGCATTTTGCAATACCAGAAGCAAAAAGGTAGCTGGCCACCTGAGGAAAGGCATTTCAAATCTGTTGCAACAGATTTAAAAGATGTTTTAGTAGTAAGGTAAGTAAAGAAATTTTAACTCTTGTGTTTGGTGTATAGATCCCAAAGTTTGTAGATCTGGCCTCTAAGTTTCATATCATAAGGATTCAGTCTGTTCACTCTATTAGAGATCTCTGTTTTGAGTATAAATTGGTTGAATAGTTTGTATTCTGATACCCCAGTGATATGGCCCGAACCACATCCCATGTAGTTCAGAATTAAATATAAAAAGTGTGATCTTGTATATTATTACAAATCTCCCCAGTCCCCTAAAAGAGCAAGCTTTGAAAGAAAGCAGGAAAATCTTAGAAAAAAGTGTGAAGAGGTCTTTGATGAAAACCATTGTGATTACAACAAATGTTTTAAAAATTACACACAGTATCATTTTGGCTGAAAAGTAGCAAACAGCAAATTTGGTCAATAGATAATCACTTAAGTAAATTGCAATTTGTCTTTGGATTTTTCTCATGTTAACGGTTGCACATAAAATGAAAAGAAACAGAAGAGGCCTTAGAGTGGAGTCCACAGAACACATGCATCTGGCACAGGCAGAGGTCCCTTGCTTCATGGATAATGAAGACAGAAGAGAGAAATCTTTCACTCCACTACCCATCTCCCATTAAGACAAAAGCTATAGAAGCAACAAGAGAGAGGAAGGTTTACTTCATGGTTTTTCCCTGTTCCAGCAACATGGCAGTGCAAGGAAAGGTAAGGATATTTTAAAAAGAGGGACAGATCAGGGCCCATATATATGCCCCAACCCCCACATGAAAGATCAATCCATGCAAGCCACAAGAGCGTGTTGCTGTTGTACCTCTAGTGCAAATCACCATCTGTATTACAATACTGCCCTGACCTTGAGGCCCAGGCTACCTGATCTCATCAGATCTTGGAAGATAAGCACGGTCAGCCCTGGTTAGTATTTGGATGGGAGGTCACCAAGGAGGTTGCTGTGCAGTGGAATGCAATGGCACACCACCTCTGTGAGTCTTTTGCCTATAAAACCCTGCAGGGTTACCATAAATCAGCTGTGACTTGACTGCACTTTACATACGCACACATTACAATACTAATCTGAACCCTGTTGCTGCCTAGGTGCATCTCTTGAAGCCAGGAGAGATGGACATCTACATCAAGGGCCACCAGTTGTTATACATGACTACTTATCTTACAACTGGTTTGGGATCATAGGTTGTAAAGGCCAGTGGTAGGTCATCTAGGCTGCAGGTTTGATCCTGGGCATCTTCCATTACAAGAGAGAGATAAGTGGTGTGAATGACCTCTACCTGAAACCCTGCAGAGCCACTGCCAGCCAGAGCTCACTAGACTGACCTTGATAGGTGAAGGATCTGATTCAGTATAAGGCAGCTTCACATATATGTTTACTATTTCATGAAGATGTGCAGATGTCAACAAGGTTTGGAATGCATTGAATTTGGAATGCTCATAAATGTTGAATATTTAGGCCCCAACAGATTTCTCTTTGTTCATTCAGTTTCTAAGGCCACCTCTGGAAAACAAACATTTGGTAAAGCACATGAACCGTGATAAGAGATATTAGAGAATCCAACACTTGGATGTAAACTCTTGACTCATTCTTATGTTTCCATGTCGAAGGTAACATCTTCCTTGGTGTTCCTTTCTGTCTGATTAGAAATATCAGTGCACATTCCCAGGGCAGCAGGTTGTTAAGGCTGTGATGCTAAGTATACTTCCATGGAAGCAAGTTCCATGGAGTTCCACGAGACTTGCTTTCAAGCAGTTGTGTTGAAGAACGGGGTAAAACATAAAATAAAGCCTGCAGGTAAAAATGATTTTCAGAACTAAACTATAACACCTTAAGTGCAGGAATTTTATGTACGCAGTGATTTATAGTTTCCCGAGTTTAGTCAGAATAATAGTTGGCACTGGCTATCTTTGCAGTCTGTCTTTCCTTCCGGAGGCTGCATTTGCTTTGGTGCTCTCAATGTTTCTTTGTTGTTCCTTCTGTGGCAAATCCACTTCTGCCACCCACAACATGTTCCAGATCCCTGGGAAGTTTTGTCCTTTGGGTTGCATTGTTCATTGTTCTGTCACCAAACACGGCACTTTTTCTTAGGATCCATGTAGTCTGTGTTGGTGCATTGAAAGGCCTCTGAAAACTCTGGAGTGTTCTGCAATGTCCCCAGGACCCTTTAAAAGAAGACAAACACACTTTGGTATCACTAGTTTGCTTTCAAATTAGCACTTAATAATGTCAGACTTGTGTGCATATATTCATTTCCCCTTGTGGCATTCTTTTGTATGTAAGGATCACGATATAGAAAAGCAAAGAAGCCTTTTAATCAAACTTATTTGGTCAAGATTTATTTCATTCACCCTTTCTCCAAGTTCAGGGTGGTGTACATTTTACCCTTTCTGCATTTTACCTTCGTAACAAATATGAGCAATCTCCCAAAGCTGGTTTAGTAAAAGTTACATAGAACAAAGGAACTCACTGTGGCCTTCCTACACTGAATGGGTATCAATGTGCTCCAAAGAAGAGCAATGTCCATCATCCTGCCTACAATGTTAAGATTCACCTTATGTCTTGGGAGAGCTGTAGTGCTTAGGGTTGCCAACAAACTGGAGAAAGAAAATGTCCTGCCCCTTTAATAGAGACTTAATATGTGGAAGTGGGTATGTGAAGCTTTTCATGGCTGGAAGGTAGATCACATCATTAACATCCCATTAAACCTCCATTATGACTACAGGACATTTTTTCCAGGTTATTGTCAACCTTAATAGTGCTGTGAGAATGAGTCTAAAAGACACAGAGAAGCAATTTAGAGTTCTTATTATAGCAGGGTGGAAGATAAGCTGAGCATATATCATTTGTACTACACTACAACTAAGTCATGTGGGAGAAGTCCATGACACACCTCCTTCCCATATTAATGTCATCATGCCTCCTTTGACCTGCAGAAATGAAGGACTGAAAAGGAGCACCCTGAAATCCTTTTACATAGTTTAGAATGCCCAATGAAGGAATGCTGGGTTTGGGGAATTAAAAAATGAAATATGTGCTGCACTAGTTCCCTCACAGTCTGAAGGAGCCCTCAGATCTACCATAACATGAACTTTTGTAGGCAAGTACTGTTTTTTGGTTCATCTTTTAATTGGAATCACACTATTTTACTTTAAAACACTGACCTGAAATTGCCCGGGCTGTGTGAATCTGTTTTAATGGCATTGACAGCATATTCCGGCCTGAACGTTCCACACCATACCTTAAAATAAAACCCAACAGGATTACTGCAGAAAAGGAATAATTTGAGAGAAGTGTTTGCTTTATTGCACTGAAACATATGCAAAGCTGCAACATAAAAACCCTCAAAACTAAGAACGAAAAAACATATTTCAGTTCCTGTAAGTTATGAAGTCTTTTGTTAAAAAAAAAAAATAATGCACATGGCCACACGCAGCTCCACTTCTCAGATTCACCTCCTCAATGCATTCATGCACTTAGCTGTGATTAACTTCATGTGACAGGCCACTCTCCTCTCAGCTCTGCCACAAAGGCTGCTCGACTTAGCAATTCTGCCAGTTCATATTAAAAGGAGAAAAGCCAGCCTGCTGTTTCCAACTTACTGTGAAATTGTAACTCAAAATAATTTCCAAAGCTTTCAATCAAGTGGGGTATAATACCTGGGCAAAGTTCAGGAAAAACAGCTGCTTGTGGCTGAAGTCAAGGCCTGGAAGCAGTTTCTCTTTCCCATTCTTTTTAACAAAGTTTTCATAGGCCTGTCAAATAAGAAGAGGGAGAAAGGTTAGGCCTTTCTAATGTCGATATCAACCTTGACCCTGGGTGAGAACTGAGGACATGAGGCTGTCCTGGAGCTGCCAAGTTCCTGCCAGGGGTAGAGGATCCCCAGATTTGGTGGGCTTACGCCCCCCCCCCCCGGCAGGGAGAAGGCTGCTGGGATGGATACCTGTCCCCCCCAAGAGAACTGTCACCATGCAGTATGTGCAACTCCTAGAACTGATGTATTGCACCGGGCACGTCACACAGGGACGCTCTAGGAATTCATGGGAAACTCTATGGTTTCATACAGGGATGTTCTAGCAATCTGTGGGGAAACTCTGTGGTATGCAGGGGACTTGGCAACCCTATGCTGTCCAGCTGATCTGGCCTATGAAAAACAATAGGAGGCTACGGAGCCAGGATGATGTAGTGGTTAGGGCTGCACTGAGGAGACCCAAGTTAAAAACCTCACTCTTGTCAAAACTAACTTGGGGGGCACCAGGTCAGTCAGGATCTCAACTTACAGGATTTTTGTGAGGGAGGGAAGAAATTCTGGCATGCTGACACAAGTCCTTGGGGATATATAAATAAACATGGTACATAAACTGCAGGAAGCTGATAAACCCCATGAATTCAAATAATGAAACTCTGGGTAAAACCAGGTGAAATGCTGGAAAAGCCTGACTGGATCTTTTTATTGGTAAATAGGAGTTGTAGGGGATGTGGAATGGTATAATATAGCCTGATCTCATCAGATCTTGGAAGCCAGGCAGGGTTAGTACTTGGATGGGAGACCACCAAGGAAGAGTTTGCAAAAGAAAGCAACGGCAGACAACCTCTGCTTAATCACTTGCCTTGAAAACCCTACAGGCTCACCAAAAGTCAGTTGCAACTTGATGCCACTTCACACACACACACAGAGCAGTTGTGGGAAATCATTTTTAATTTTTTTTATGTGCACCTGTATTGTGCGTCTGCACCTGGAAGTCATGGTGACTGACCCCCATCGAGGGTGCCTGAAAAAAGCCTGCCCCTGCCCTCCCTACTCCTGGTGTTCCAAGGTGGTCTCCCATCCAAGTACTTGCCAGTCAACCCTGTTTAGCTTCTGAGATCTGACAAGATGTGGCTTGCCTGGGCTACCTAGATCAGGGCTGTTGTGAGGAATCATGACTCAGACAGAGCTTGTGTTCCAGGAAGACAGGTTAGCACTCTTCCCCTTCTCCTCTTTCCACATTTTCCTGCAGCCCAAAATCAGACATCCTGCATGTTTTCCTCAGCTGTGCAATTAGCAGCTTTGCTTGAGGCTGAGAAAGCAGTATGGGAGAGAGTTAACACCCTGCCCTCAGCCTGGATTTGGACTGAGGCTCCCTATAATTGTTCTTTGCTGATTTTTTTTTTAAATGTTGGAGAGCTGATCACAGACACTCCAGCATCTTTCATGTGTTTAAGCTCAGCACTAATTGTGAGTGCAGAGTTATAGGGCTACCAAGACCCTGGTATGCCCACATGTGATGCTCTAATTTGGCAAACTGATAATGCTGTTCAAAAGATGCCCTTGGCTAATCTAAGAGATCTCAGATGTAATAGTTAGAAACAGCAGTGCCACAACAATTCCAATTTCTAGCATGTGAGGAATCCGATTGTTATAGGAAAATAACCATTGGGACCATTTAATTGTAGGATGTATATACCATATAGTGTCTCAAGGAATATTTGTAATCAAGCTAGGGTTGAGGAAAAGCTACTATACATTCAACATACATTTGGATCATTAGTAAAAACTGTTTCCTTTACCCATTATAATCACCTTGCGCTGGTACGAGAAATCAAAATGGGATATAAGAAAGAAGCACAGTCTTGGGTATCTTATGCCAGTATAGTTCATCTCAGTTTACTGGGCTTTATGCTGGTGGGAAAATTCCTTAGGAATTTTCAGCGGAAGATAAAAGAACTTTAATCTCTGTATGGGCAGCAAAAACATTATGATCTTTACTGGAACGCACTTTGTCCTGGACCTTTGGCTAAATTGCCTAGGCGTTCTGTACTTTTGAATTAAGATAAAGAGACTATAGGGAAAATGTTTTTTTCCATTACCACATCTGAGAAAGAGTCTGAGGACTCACAATTTCATCAAAACTGTATTTAAATGTCAGAACTTCTCTGCCACTGTTTTGCAGAGCTGAACACCTCAAGGAAAGTTAGGGAACAAACCTGTAAAAACTCTCTGTAATTCCTTAATCTCATCACAAAACCCCATTAGCCTCCTCACAATCCACCCCCCCCAACCAACATGCTAAGCAGTACAGAATTCTGCCTCTTTTGCAGTCTTTTATCCATGAACTGAGGAACATTTCAAAGATCTTAATATGTGGGTGGGAAGCGGATGATGGGACTGTGCCCTTCTTTTGACTCATCCAAGGCTACGTTATCTTGCTTGTCATTTTGTCCTGTTCAGGATCCCACAAAACCATTTTTTCTCACTGCTTAGAAGGGTCAGAAGTAGAATACTATACTGTGTTAGTGATTTACCACCACAAGGGGTTAGAAATTATGAAATAATGGAAAATGGCTTTGGCTTCCTTTGTTTTTCCTCTTAATTTTGCCTCTCATCTTAAAAAAAAATCAAAGCAAATAATACATATGATTATATAGCATCCCAAAATGGTATAGTTCTTTACAAATTATTGTTTTGACTATTTTTTTCATTGCCTCTTATAATAAGTCAATTTTGTTAATAATGTTATATTCCAGGGTCACCTATGCCATTCCTTCTTTGGTGGGAACTCTCCCATCAATGACTTCCATTTTGCAGTGATATTTTGTAGTGATTTTCATTTTGCTGTGATGTTTCTTAGTAACACATTTTAAAATTTATCAGGGGAAGCATGATATTGAGAAATGTGTTTCTTTAATAACCAAACACAGCTGGGATCTTCAGGAAATTAACAAGGCTCACAGTCACAGAATGTAGTTCATGATCATGTCAAACTAATGACTCTTCTTTGTGTATTACCCATAACTTACCTTTTCCTGATGATATGTGGTGAATGGCTCCATATTCCATGTAGACTGCACTACAGTCTTACCTAAAATCTCTCTCTCTCTCCTTCTCTGTGTGTGTTTGTGTGTGTGTGTGAAGTGTCACCAAGTCACAGCCAGCAACTCCATAGGGTTTTCAAGGCAAGAGATGAACAGGGGTGGATTGCCACTGTTTGCCTCTGCATAGCAACCCTGGCCTTTCTTGATAGTTTTCCATCTAAGCACTAATCAGGCTGACTCTGCTTAGCTTCCAGGTAGGGTGACCATAATGTCTGAAGGCCAGCCAGGGACACGTTGGGAGGGGGGGTAGGTCCCATCGTTGTGGGGCCCAGGGGGCCGGCGCAGCGGCACGCCGAAGCAGCCTGTCACTAATAACACAGGTCGAGATGCAGGACAGGAACCCGGAAGTGACCGACAGGCTGCTTCAGCGTGCCGCTGCGCCGGCCCCCTGGGCCCCACAACGATGGGACCAATGCCACAGGGACGGGCTCGAAACACTCTATAACCCCTCAAAAGAACAGCAGTCTAGCTCGCTTCCCCCGAGCCCTGCCGCCATAAGCCTCAAGGGGGCTCATTTTGCGGCATCTCCCGGCGGGAGGGTGGCACCCGCACGGGACACATATCAAATGAAAGAGGGGGTGCAGGGCTATCAGAAACAGCCGGCGGAGGGAGTCACGAGACCACCCCACTGGGGGATCCACACCCCGAAAGTGATGAAGGTGGCGCAGACAGAGCCAACAGAGCCAACAGGACAAAATAAATAGGCTGCATTATGCAGCACAGTTGAGAAAGTGCCTTATCCCATATACTGATGAAGTAAATACAGGATCTGAGAACAAAATTGCACCAGAAGACACAAACACAAAGCTCCCTTACACTGAATCAGTGCTTGGGTCCACCAAAGTCAGTATTATCTACTCCAGTCACAAACACAAAGCTCCCTTACACTGAATCAGTGCTTGGGTCCACCAAAGTCAGTATTGTCACATAAGAACATAAGAGAAGCCCTGTTGGATCAGGCCAGTGGCCCATCCAGTCCAACACTCTGCGTCACATAAGAACATAAGAGAAGCCCTGTTGCATCAGGCCAGTGGCCCCTCCAGTCCAACACTCTGTGCCACATAAAAATATAAGAGAAGCCCTGTTGCATCAGACCAATGGCCCCTCCAGTCCAACACTCTGTGCCACATAAAAATATAAGAGAAGCCCTGTTGCATCAGACCAATGGCTCATCCACTCCACCACTCTGGTCACATAAGAACATAAGAGAAGCCCTGTTAGATCAGGCCAGTGGCCCCTCCAGTCCAACACTCTGTGTCACATAAAAATATAAGAGAAGCCCTGTTGCATCAGGCCAGTGGCCCCTCCAGTCCAACACTCTGTGTCACATAAGAACATAAGAGAAGCCCTGTTGGATCAGGCCAGTGGCCCCTCCAGTCCAACACTCTGTGTCACATAAGAACATAAGGAGGGAAGGAAGGAAGGAAGGAGGGAGGGAAGCGGAGGCCGCGGGGAGGCCTTCGCTGGTCGGCGCTGGTCCCGGAAGGCCTTCCAGAGGCTCTGGAAGGCCTTCCGGGACCAGCGCCGGGTGCTCCGCGGCGTCCCCGCGGCCTCCGCTGGTCCCTGGAGGCCCTCCAGAGACTCTGGAGGGCCTCCAGGAACCAGCGGAGGCCGCGGGGAGGCCTTCGCTGGTCCCGGAAGGCCTTCCAGAGGCTCTGGAAAGCCTTCCGGGACCAGCGCTGGGTGCTCCGCGGCGTCCCCGCGGCCTCCGCTGGTCCCTGGAGGCCCTCCAGAGACTCTGGAGGGCCTCCAGGGACCAGCGGAGGCCGCGGGGAGGCCTTCGCTGGTCGGCGCTGGTCCCGGAAGGCCTTCCAGAGCCTCTGGAAGGCCTTCCGGGACCAGCGCCGGGTGCTCCGCGGCGTCCCCGCGGCCTCCGCTGGTCCCTGGAGGCCCTCCAGAGACTCTGGAGGGCCTCCAGGGACCAGCGGAGGCCGCGGGGAGGCCTTCGCTGGTCGGCGCTGGTCCCGGAAGGCCTTCCAGAGGCTCTGGAAGGCCTTCCGGGACCAGCGCCGGGTGCTCCGCGGCGTCCCCGCGGCCTCCGCTGGTCGGCGCCGGCTCGGCGCTGGTCCCGGAAGGCCTTCCAGAGGCTCTGGAAGGCCTTCCGGGACCAGTGCCGGGTGCTCCGCGGCGTCCCCACGGCCTCCGCTGGTCCCAGGAGGCCCTCCAGAGACTCTGGAGGGCCTCCAGGGACCAGCGGAGGCCGCGGGGAGGCCTTCGCTGGTCGGCGCTGGTCCCGGAAGGCCTTCCAGAGGCTCTGGAAGGCCTTCCGGGACCAGCGCCGGGTGCTCCGCGGCGTCCCCGCGGCCTCCGCTGGTCCCTGGAGGCCCTCCAGAGACTCTGGAGGGCTTCCAGCGACCAGCGGAGGCCGCGGAGAGGCCTCCGCCACCGCCGCCTTCCCCGCCGGCGCCCGCGGCCCACCGCCTCCGGGGCTGGCTAAACCGGGACCTTTAATGGTCCCGGTATAGGCAGCCCGGGAGCCGGGATTGGGTGGCCAGAACCGGGAATGTCCCGGGATCTTCCAGATACTTCCAGGATCTGATGAGATCAGGCTAGGTTGGACCATCCTGGTCAGGGCTTCCAAAGTATAGCATGTTTAAGAGCGCATGAATACATCTGTACAAGCCCAGTGTTTTATCCCTTGTTTAACTTGCTTTTTCTCATGGCTATTCCCAATAAAATGAACCAGTTTACATTCTATAAAGGAGCAAAAAAATTTTTTTTTCTGTTTCAACATTTTATTAAGTTTCAAACAAGGAGGGGGTATAGGGAGGGGAAAAGGGAAGGGAAAAGGTTGGGGAAAGGTAATTTAAAAATACATTCCAGTTTTTCTTTGTTTCTCCATCTAAGTATCAAAATATTTTTCAAGATGTATACGTTTTTAGGCTTTGACTTAAATATTATTGTACCTACAACTGAATCAAGCATTTCCTTGAATTATTCCTCCCCAAAAGCTCAATGTTAAATTAAGAACAAATGGAATGCACCAGAAACTGCTGTTTAGACTCAAAAGTGGAGTAATTGCACCACAATTCTTTGCAGTTATGTTGAAAAAAAAGCAACACTGGCTTCCCATTGTACAGGATATTCTGTGCAACCAGTTGCTGGGATACTCCATGGTCAGTATGGCTGCATTCATTGCATGGCCATCCTTTGATGTACCTGAAAAATGCTTATCTCCTTAACTGCAGCCAGCTGCAAAGACTCACTTTCTCTAATGTGAAAAAAGTATCTGGAAAGGCATCAGAGATCATGTAACAAAATTTTAGAGATGAATAGTGCCATCCTGAATAAAGTGATTCTCTGTAAAGTCCATTGAAGGCAATAGGTTTAGAAGGACATAATTTTGCCTAGGACAGCTCTGCTAATAAACAAGCTCTGAGCAAAAACAATGCTGACTTATGGTCTTCTTTTGTCTGCCTACAAACTACGACCTTTCCAAGCAGCATTTTAATGAATATGTTCCAAGAACACCAATCCGAACTGTGAAGACAGAGAAAAATGGACATTTCTCACCTTGTAAGCTTGTCTAATGCCACCATTATCTGCAATGTTTTCTCCAAGGGTATTGATTCCATTCAGCTGCGAAGAAAATGGAAATGTTGACTAATTTCCCTGGAGAACAGAACTATTGCTTCCAAGAAGCTCTAGTTTCCTGGTGTTAAAATCAAAGTGGTCTATTGAGATCATTGTGATATGAAGCCTGTGGAACACTTATTAGTATTAGTGGAATGCTAACAGCGGCGTCCTAACCAGAATTATACCCATCTGAGCTCATGGACAAGTTCAGCAGGAACAAATTTTGTTTAGGACTGCAAATATTTAAAAGTTATCAGAATGCCTAAGGACTGGAAACTACCAACCAAGGGTAGATCCTGATGATAATGTCTGCTAGCAGAAGGGAGGGGGTCATTCATGCCAGTTCCTTCTACCAACTGCAGACCTCCAATTTACCCCTACGCTGTTCTTGGGGATTCCCTGTCCCTTGGAAGGCCCTTTCTGAAAGGACAGTGGGCTCCTGTGTGGGGAGACAGGCAGAGAAATTCTGTTCCATTGAGGAAAGTGCCTTATGTTAACAGATATTAAAGTTGGGATCCTATCACTTACACTTAATTGATCATATTACAGATCTCTTTGGGTATTTCATGTATATCTTGATGTCAGTTCAGAAAATAATATCAAGATATCCTACCAAGGGTAGGGCTGTGGAAACTGATGTATGTACACATGATCACTTGCACACATACACCCACACAGACTAGGCTTGTTAGCTTCAGGTTGGTAAATATATGGAGATTTGGGGAGTGGAGCCTGGAGAAGCTGTGGTTTAGGGGAAGGAGGGACTACAGTGGGGTATAATGCAGGGATGGCCAAGGGGCCAGAACTGACCAATCCAGGGCTCTTATCTGTCCTACAAGCAACTGATGCAAGGGAAGGAAGGTAGGGGGCTGCTCAGTTGGTGGAAACAAGCAGACACACATGGTGAGGTGTGTGTGGTTGAAGCTTTCAAGAAATAGAAAGGAAATGGCTAGGAGGTGAGGCAAAAAGGCTGAGGTAAAATAGCGGGGGGAGAATGGCATCAAAGACAGAGAAAGAGGAGGTGTGATGTTTTTTCCCCTCCTGCCTCCTCTGACTGCAGTTCAGTGAGGATTGGTGAAGCTATTGCATGGGGGGCAGAGGTGAGTGGCTAGCACTGTCATCACCATACCAACCAGCCTCACTTTTTTCCCCCAAGCAATGACCATGAGGGGGCTTGGTGAGAGAGAGTGTGCAGAGTGGTGGTTTGTCAGGGCCAGGGTCAGCAGGGGAGGAGGTGGCCCAGCATGTGGACTGGGAGGCAACTGGGTTGTCTTCTTGCGTGTGTTGCTCAGAGAGAAAAGAAGCCCTGGTCTCTGGAGTGAGTAGAGGACTGCATGTCTAGACAGACACAGAGCTGGGAGGCAGGGTGAGTGTCAGGGAGGGTGGGGGACAGTGACTTCCTTTCTTCTCGCCACCTGTTTTCAGCTCATGGGGGAAAGGGGATTGCAGGAGCCAAGCTCAGATTCCCCCTCCTCCTGTGCCAAGACCCTGTCACCTGAGGCTAGTCACTCAACCTGGCCCACCTCACAGGGTTGTTGTTGGTGAAGATGGAGCAATGGAAGGAGGAGTCCAGTGTGCCTCCTCAACATCCTCAGAGGTAGGACAGGGGAAAAGAGGAAAGAAAGAGTGAGAAATGGTTCATAGTTGCTGCATCTGTGTGTATAGTGGGGGTGTGTGTGCTAAAAACCTACTTTATTTACTTGCAAGAAGTACAATATATACAAAAAGCAACTAATTTGTACGGTGTGCAAGATTCTCCCCCACCCTTTTATGGTATCTAGAGATCATTTGTCATTAAAGGAGAACTCCAGGCCTCCTCTGGATGTTAGAAACCCCCTCCCACGGGCATCTCCTGCTGCCATTTGCAATGCCACTTGGTTCATAATGAGATGTTGTACTGGTGCACTCATGCATTCCTCTGTCTTGCTAAAATACCAGAGCAAACGAATCTTGATACAGTTGAGTGTACAATCAAATCAAGACTGCTCTTTTTGCAGGGTAAGATCTATATTGCACATCTACGGGGAAGGTGAAAGTAGACCACAGGCCCTAAAAACTGTGGAAAACTTCAAATGCAGGGATCTGTAAACATTTGGAAGGAATGACAGAAGGATTTTAACGCCTTAATTCCCCTTCAGAAACTAGACTAAGTGACATGGGATTCCAAAAACTGAGGGGAAATTCAGATATCAGAGATTTTCTGAAGTTTCTCTATTGATTTCTTGTGTTCTTTCAGTGGATTCTGATACAGGTACACCTAGATGTGAAAACCATCTAAATGTGAGCTTAGGGTGATATATGCCTTAGGTTCTATATAAGGAAGCATTCTGGAAGGGATGTGTGTATATGTTCAATGTTAGCAGATGTTCGATCTCACAATCCCACCTTCCACATAACATGTGTAGTGAAATAAAAGCATGTACAAAACCCAGTAAAGATAAACCATCTTTTAGATTAAGAGAGAAGATGACGTACATGTTGTCCTCCAGCTAGATCCCATGTGAAGTTTCCATACTGGTACACAATGCATTCAGACTGTTCCTTAAACCTTTTCGCAGAGGCTTCGGTCCACCAGTCTACAAGGTCTCCTTTCTCATTAAAATTTCTACCTGAAATAACATATGCGCTTAAGGTACATGCATTGGTAGTTATGAATACACTGAAGATATGAAGGTGTCTTATACTGATTTAGACAGTTTTCTATCAGGGCTCCTAAGATGAATTTGCTCCAAGTATGCTTGTGCAACTTAAAGTGTCACTTCAGCATTCAGCATTTCCCTGGAGTACAATTGGTTTATGCTAATATGTCAGTGAATATCCAGTTTGGGTAAAGAAAGTTTTGGCTACCCTCAGCAACACACTCTGCCATATTACAATACACAGTTCAATACACAATACAATATCTGATGAAGGATTACAGATATTTACCTTTCTTTTGGTTTAATTTTATTCCCAGTTAGCTGTTTGATGGCTTCAGGGAAAGAAGCATTTGGGCCATTCATAGTGCAGTTGGTTATGCCTTTCTAACATCACTGGAATAAATGGTCTCAGAATGGTGTCAGTCTTCTTAGGACTGTACTGCTAATACCCTCCGGACATGCTGTTCAAGCTTAGAAGTAGTAAATATAGGCATCTAGTGACTGGCAGGGATCTTCCCCATCTCCTGATCTCAGCACAGAAGTTGGCTCAGGACAGACATTGGCTTAAGTGTCTCAGCAGCCTTATCCTCCTGGAAGTTTGCAGGGAAGCAGGAGAAGAGGAACGTATTTGGCACCATTTGCTGCATTGAAGTTTCAGTCAGCTCCTGCCGGACCAGGATGCTAGAGTTGTTTTTGCAAGGATGTTTTATCTGGCTGATGAAAGAACTTCATGGGTGGTCTCACGCTAGCATGACTTCGGGCTAACAAAAATTTCCAAGAAGTGGATGAGTGAGTGATTCACCCTGCTTTTGTACTTTCAAGGGAAATGCACCCACTTCCTGTATTTCCTCAATCTATAGGGAATTTATTACATAATCTTTCCCTGCTGCATTTATGCACATTCCATATCAAGTTTCAATATAAATGCTTAAAACAAGAGTCTCTGTGTATATATGCACTATATATCATAGCTACAATAATACCTAGGGGCAAACATTAGTTATTTGTCTCACCATTGTCATCAAAGCCATGGGTGATTTCGTGACCAATGACCATGCCGATGCCCCCATAATTCAAGGAGTTGGGCTGGGATGCACTAAAGAAAGGTGGCTGCAAAATACCTGCAGGGAAGACTGCAAAAAAGAGAGGACACCACAGGAAGTACTTCAGTATTTTGTATGCTTGTCATGCCATATAAAATAAATGGTCACAGTGAACATTGTAAGCCAAAGATCTAGCTGAAAGCTCAGGTCAGCATGTGAAATTCATGCCTCCATCCCAAACAAATGCCACAATTTCTCAGACATTGTACATATACACAGTGCAGCATAGGATGTACTTCAGTATGGTGCAATGTCAAGGTATGGCTGAGTATGTTGGTCTTGTCTGCATTGCCAATTTTGTGGGAAAAGTCCACACAATCAGCCCAGTCCAGAAGGTCATATCATGCACACTCACTTCTGCAACATGGCATGACACCACATTGTAGCACTCCCTTGTTACTCTATATAGAATTATAGAACCATAGAGCTGGAAGGGACCTCCAAGGTCATCTATATTTGTTGGTGTGTAAAGGACAAGTCAAATTCCAATGTCACTCCCCTGTCTAACCTTTTCCCCTGAGCACAGCAACCCCTCATGTTTGTATGTCCTGGATAAGGCTGTCTTTTTCGTCTTTGGCTATTCTTCTTCTCAGCTCCAAGTTTCTTCCTTCCCCATTGCTTCAGTGTCTTCCACTCATCTGTCCTTCAGTGTCCTGCCTTTTAGTCCACTGACCACTCTTTATTTCTTTCGGACACACTCCTTTCTGGAACTCCTACTGTCTCTCAGTTCCCATGAGTTTCTCCTGAAGCTTCAACCTCAAACATCCAAGTTTTGGTAAAGTGAACCTTTAGTGCTTCTCCATAACCACCAAACTTTCAGAGGAGTAGATCTGAATGTTAAAACACTTAGCTGGTCTGACCCATGCCTAAGATCATGCTGACCATAAGTAGTACTGTGTCTTACCAGAAATTTGGCTATATACCAATTGGCTGCTTATGTGTGTGTGGGAGAGTTGGGTAATGCATCAAAACAAAGGCATTTGTCTATGAAGACTTCATATTGTATTAACACTTTCCTCACACATGTATGTAAAACTATCATGAGTTGAAGCTCATTCTCAGGCTTCCTCTACTGCACATGGGTTGGGAAGCAACAGTGTATACAACACAAATAAATACATGAAACCACATACTGAGCCTACTTTTCAATTTGATGAATTGTTTCACTTTGTTTTATAGCTCTCGCAAATGTCAAAACATGGTGATGATAACTGCATTAAAGAAATGTGACTCTAAAGACTATGATATTTATTTTAAGTTTCTTCACACAAAAAAAGCCAATACTTATTTCATTTACCAAAATTGAGCGATCTTGGGCAATATGTGAGTTCTAAACTATTCCTAAGGGGGAGGGCCCTTCCTGGCTAGCAAAAACACTTGCCCGTATCAATAAACAAATGTAGTTGTGACTGGGGGATTGCAAGTCTTTTCCAGGCTGCCCATTTAAAGCTTGCCAGGAAAAGAATCCAACTGTCCTAAATTCTTGCCATTCAAGCAAGACCACAATAAATGAATGTGGGCACAGAGCCATTGTCTATTAATGGCAGAATAAACAATCTCACTAGTTAGTTTCTTCATTTAGCCTTGGTTTTGCATCTTCATATTGCTCCCCTCCCCCCATCATTTACAACTGTATAAAGGTTTGCAGTGCCATTCAGACAGGTTCTATATGGTTTCTGCTTATTCACACTGGGTGTTTTTCTTCTCCTCCACAAGCACCAATGGACCCTCCCTTGATCTCAGTCATCCTGGGGATGAGGTTGTCACAACACTCTCATGATTACAAGTGACAAATTCTGCTTGGTTTTCCTTCGAGAACATACATATTGCACAGAAGAACACAAGACAGCTTTTGTAGTTGTTTTTAGGACCCAGGAAAAACCAAAATTGCAACTCCCAGTAGGCTGCCATCTTGTTGCCCCATGCCCCTTGGTGCACCAGTTACCAAGGTTATTGTTTGTTCATTAATGTCCAGGAAAGAAACTCTGGCTACAGCTTGATCTCTTAGGCCTGGCCCATTGTCCTGGAGAGACCATCTCTAACTTAACTTTCAGATAGAAACAACAATTCTGTCTGTCTGTCTGTCTCCCACTGTCTCTGTCTCTCTCTGTCTCATTCTGCTCATACAGCTATCGCCTTAAAGAGAAGAACAACACTATATAAGAATAATATCCATCTCAGCCAAAAGAGACATGCTAGTTCAGGGTGAACTGTATTTTCTGCAATGTTAATTAACTGTGAAACACCGTCTCAGAATACAGTTTCAAGCTGCCACTTTTATTTCTGAAGAGGCTGCTGAAGAGATCAATCATGTAGAAAAGTGACATCATTTTTACACCAGGGTAATGGGAGTTAAGCAGATGTTACTTTAATCTAGTTCTTACCCAGACTGACTGAATGCTTAGCTTCATATTAGAGACAATATTGCAAAAACAAAATAATTGAACATTTAAAAAAAAATTCTGAAAGGGTGATGAGACATTTAATTTTATCACAATACATGTCATTGTGCAAGCATAAAATGATTACTTTTTTGCTAGGGTAAGGACTGCAGTATAATTACCCTGTATTTTATTGCTATGCCCTACACTCAGAAATTACTTCTAAAAATGTGGGTGGCTTCTACTTGGCCGGCACTAGAAATTCTGCTGGTTATATTGTGAGATCTCCTCTTGAGGCTCAGAAGACTGCTTTCAGAAAGAGTTCTGATATACATCAGAAAGGCTATGCCTGTGAGCAGACTGACTCAAGGACTTGTGGTGTATCGTGTTTGTATGCAGTGTTAGTTCTCAAATGAAAAGAAACAGAACTACCAAGAAGCCACATGAATGATTTTCATTCTCTGATTAATGTTTGTGTGTGTAGGGCAGATATAGTTAGTCAAAAGAAAAGCTTTCTGCATATGCTCCCCTCTATTTGTTACCACACATATTTCAGGGCAGGGCTCTGGTGCCATATCTGAAGCTCAAAGGACTCATTGGGCTGGACCCAGGCAGCATTTTCAGTCTATTTCATCTAATTCCATTCCTTACTACAATCTCTGTATTAGAAGGTTTTTTCCCTTCTTGCACAGCCTTTTTGTGGCCAAAGGGGACTACTTCCTTTCTTTTTCAGCCATGGAAAACATGGTAGGATCCAACTAGTTATATGGAGTTCTGTAATTTTTATTTATTTATTTTTATTTTTTATCTATTACAATATTTTTATCCTGTCTTTCTCATGGCTCAAGGTGGCTCTTTCATCTATGTCTTCATTTAACCTGGAGGCGACAGGGGGAGACTGCGATGGACTTCACTGAGCTTTTTCTTCTCTAGTGAAAAACCAGTTCTTCATTTGCAAGAAAAAAAAGGCAGGGTCCCTGCAGACTTCCCAGATCCTTCCCACTCCTGCTTCTGAAGAAGCAGCTTAAGAAGGGGGAGTTTAGGCAGTGGAAAAAACCTGGAGGTGGAAATGCTAAGCAGACACTTTTTCCTCTGATCAGTTGCTGCTCTTCCAGGGTTGCTTTGGGTTAAAAATGAACCTGAGATGAAAAAAGCACAGAATCTTTCCATAATGTGTTTGAGCCTGAGATCCACTGCGGTTAAATGATAAGAATACAGTAATATTTATATATCCTCTTTTGAATGAGTGAATAATCTTTTAATGCCATTCTTTTCTAATTCCACAAGTAATGATATAGCTCACTATTATTCCTTATGCAAAGGATTATTTAGCTATTGTTTGTCCTAAGGAGCGATTAATCAGGGTTTTTCTACTCTTCCAGATAGACTTCAAAGAATGTAGTCTTACAGTTCTACAATTACAGTGGTTGCGGGAATTTCGAGACGGTATCTCCTCTAGGTTAGTTAACTTGACATCAAATAGCATGCACTCTTGTGAGCTCCTTTCCTTTCTCTGATCTCTTTTACACCTTGCTGAATCTGTCAAGTTGATATTTTCACAGTATTCAGTGGAAGCCAGAATGATCAGATGTTTACTCTTCACAAGGAGATCAGTATTTGACTGCTGTCACAGGAGCAAACACCAAAGAAGCCATATACCAGAAGAGCATTTTGAAGCACCATAGAAGGGCAACATTCTGTGAGGCAAGACCTCATGTTGCAGGCTAAGAACATGAACTGGCAAAACTGAACCAGCTGGTTATGACATGGTAGGGACAGAAGCAAATTATTAACCTGCTGACCAAGAGTTAAAAGGTCAATTCTTGGCCAAATCAAGGCACACACAAATTCTAAGCTGTGTGACAGCATGACCTCATCCTGTGTTGTAGGATTGCCAGCTTTAGGTACGGAAATTCCTGGAGATTTGGGGATGGAACCTGAGGTCAGTGGGATTTGGGGAAGGGATGACCCTTTGCAGAGTATAATACCATAGACCCCTCTAGCCATTTTCTCCAGGGGAATTGCTCTCTGTCACCTGAAGATCAGTTGTAATTTTCTGGGCAATCACCAGGCCCCACTTTCAAGATGGCAGCCCTCCCCTGTTGTTTGGCAGTGTTTCTTCGAGGGGCTTAGCTTACCAATCTGATTCCTGTTTGCTGAATAAAAGGCATTGACTACAGCTGCTCCACTTATCCACCTATGGGAAATTCAAGAGACAGACATTAAGTATTAATGATAGTCAATTGGAGGGGAAAACAATAGGTGCGAATCTTGTCAAATCTGACTGAACATCTTGGTATGTTTCATGCTCAAGTACCACTGTGGTGAAAAGGCATTGGTGTAAGAGAACCTTCTATATTCTTGTGCTGTGCTCTTTGATATCAATATATTGACTTGATTTAGCCTCCCAGCACCCCCCCCCCCCCGATCTTCATTCATCTTGCCATTACACCAGCTCCACCAATATGCAGTCTGCACAACTTCACTTTGGATAATTTTATGCTATTTTGTGCTGTATACCACCATCTGATTTTATTCTACATTACTATTTTGATAATTGTTTTTAAGCAACTAATCTATGGTATTATTTTAAATGTTGTTGTTACCCACTCTGAGCCTTGGTGAGCAGGGGATGGCAGGCTAGAAGACTAATAAAATAATAAATAAATTTAGTCTGTGATTTTGCAATAGTCCCTGGTGGAAGGAGATCCCCTGATTTTGCAGGCTCCTGCCTGCCACTGGCTAGCTGGCTGGCAGGGAAAGCCCTACCCCCAAGATCCATGAGCCTATGGGATGTCTCCGACATGATGATGCCACATGGTGATGCTCTGGTATTTGGGACAAAACTCTAGAGTTTTCCCCAAATATCAGAGCATTGCTGCATGACTTCTGCATGATGTCATCACATCAAGGATGTCACATGCTGTGATATTGCCTCACCCACTCCCAGAGAGCCCCCACCCACCATTGAGGCCAGGTAAGGACCTGGCAAGCCTATTTTGCATGGAAAAAGAAAACAACCAGAGTCAGGAAATGTAAAGGGCTCAGACAAGGTCTTGTAAGAAAAAAATGAAAACTGAGGAAGAACCAAGTTAAATTATTGCAAGGGAAGCTACAGCCATCTGGACACGATAGTTAGTTGAGCTGCTTGCTTGATTCATCACTGGCCTCTTTCTACAGTGCGTCTGCTTTCTGCCTTGAGCAGATTGTGTCCTGGATTCCATGTGTTGATCTGCGAGGGACTGGCAAGATAGCCCTTTCATGAGTGGCTGAAGAAGATGGCCTCTAGTCCCTTCCACCTGTTGTTTACTGTGTCATGTCCAAATGCGGCAGGTGAACAATGGAACTTTTAAATGAGAACCTTGTTCATTGTGCTGCATGTTCAATTTTTTTGTCATTGATTTCTTTATGGAGCATATTGCACCCAGTATGGAATGTATGAGAACTGAAGTGGTGGAATGTATGAGAATTGAAGTGGTAGGCTTAAGGTTACAAGGCTTTACAGTGGTAAAGCATGTCCTTTGTATGTATCAGGTGCCACCTTCAATCTACAATACCTCTATGTCAGAACTTAAGAACTCCAGGCAGATCCCATACTTAGTTTCCAAGCTAGGATTTTATTAGAGAGAACTAAGAACTGTTAGATACAAGGTACAAGATAACAGTGATGGCGAGAGCCAGCACTGGCCCAGTTTTATATAGTAAAACAAACAACCCACAAAGCTTTAATTCACACCGTTACAGGCACATCTGTCTTCCCACCAGTGCTATCAGCAAAGACGTTGCCTCCTTACTCTGAAGGCCACACGATTCGGCTTCAAAGGGTGTCAGTGTGAGAAAGTACAGAGATACAACATTATTCAGTCTACAGCCCCCAAATACTTTGGATACCATCGGGGCAGGGTTAACTACTACTCAGGCACTTCAGGTTAAGAAAGGTTACAATATGGGGTCGGTCTGGTTCAACGCTCAGGTCCACTCTATGCATACTTGCCAACCATCAATTATACTGGTTCTACATTAAGCTGGCAATAATAAAGTTACAAGTTCTGACATACTGCCCCCCCTAAGCGCCCTCCCCCGGGGGGTGGCGGCTTGGGCTTGTGCGGGTACAGCAGGTGAAACTTTTTTAACAATTGCGGCGCAGCTACGTTCTGAGACTCGACCCATTCATCACAGCTCGGGGGGAAGTGCTTCCACCTGATTAAGTAATACAGTTTCCCCCGTTTGACTTTGGAGTCCAGGATTTCGTGGACTTCATGGTGACTCTGACCCCTCACTGTCGTCGGAGGGGGCGGCGGAGCCCTGGGATGGAAGGACGTGGCACCAGGGTCTTTCCGTAGTAAGCTGCAATGAAAAACAGGATGGATTTTGCTTAGAGACTTGGGCAGCTCGAGTTCTGCAGTCACCTTATTGATTACTCGTTTGATCCTAAAAGGCCCAAGAAACTTCAACGCAAGTTTGCGGCAGGGCTGAGGAAGGGGGAGGTTTTTTGTGGACAAAAAGACAGTGTCTCCCACTCTCAATTCCCATTCAGGAGAGTGTTTTTTATCAAACTGTTTTTTGTAAGCCTTTTTCGCTTCCTCCAGGTTCTCCTGAATTCCCTTCCAGCTCTCCCGAAGGCCTTCCCACCATTGTTGGCACGATGTGGGTTCTGAGGGGGTGGCAGGGAGGGGGAGCGTTGGGAAAGGCTTGCCCTCATAGCCATTTATGATTTGGAAAGGAGAGGTTTTAGTAGAGCTGTGAAGGCTGTTGTTGTAGCCGTATTCAGCGAATGGGAGTAGGTCCACCCAGTTGGACTGTTGGAAGTTAATGAAACAGCGGAGGTACTGTTCTAGAAGGCTATTAACCCTCTCCGTCTGTCCGTCCGACTGGGGGTGGTAGGCTGAGCTGAGGCCCTGCTCAATACCCGCAAGTTTGCAAAACTCCCGCCAGAAGTTGGCAACGAACTGCGTCCCGCGGTCGCTAATGACCTTGTCTGGGAACGAGTGTAGGCGTACAATGTGTGTAAAGAAAAGTTGGGCAAGTTTTTTAGCCGTGGGGAGCTGCTTGCAGGGGATGAAGTGGGCTTGTTTGGAGAATGTATCGACCACTACCAAAACAACAGTTTTGCCCTGCGACGGCGGGAGCTCCACAATGAAATCCATAGACACTACCGACCAAGGCCGGGTGGCTGTTGGGAGGGGCACTAGGTGGCCGGGAGGTTTACCCCCTCTTCGTTTAGCCATCAGACAGGTGGGACATGAGAGGACGAATTCGGAGACGTCTCTTTTGAGCCTAGGCCACCAAAACTGTCGGGTAAGGAGGTTGAGGGTTTTGACATAGCCGAAATGGCCCGCCAGGCGGCTGGAATGACAATGCTCTAAAATCTGCTTGCGGAGGGAGGAGGGCACATAGATCTTTTCGTTGTGCAACAGGAGGCCGTCCTCGCTTTTACGGAGGTTCGGTGGTTGGTCTGCTTCCCGAGCAGTCTCCGCAACTAACTGAGACAAGAGGTCTGGCTCCGGGGGGCCGATCCTCTTCCCGGAGCGGGTGGTGACCCCCCCCGCGATGGCCGAAGGGGGGATAAGGGAGTCCACCACCTCCTCGCGGAGGCTCTCGTGCTGTGGCAGGCGGGAGAGGGCGTCCGCCAAGAAATTCTTGGTACCTGGGATGTGTTTCAGTACAAAGTCGAATTTGGCGAAAAACCCAGCCCACCGGATTTGTTTTGCAGTCATTTTGCGGCGCCCGGTCAATGCCTCGAGATTTTTGTGGTCAGTCCAGATTTCAAATGGGACTCTGGCCCCTTCAAGCCAGGAGCGCCAGGTTTTCAAGGCAAACATGACTGCAAAAGCCTCCTTGTCCCACACTGACCAATTTTTCTGCTCGTTCGAGAACTTTCGTGAAATGTAGGCGCAGGGGCGCAGAACCCCGTTGTCCCCCCTTTGCATTAATATGGCTCCGACGGCGGCGTCGGAAGCATCACATTGAACCACGAAAGGTTTTAACTCGTCAGGGTGGGCCAACACGGGCTCCGAGGTGAAGAGGCGTTTCAATTCTGTAAAGGCTTTTTGACACTCGGGCGTCCACGTTAGGCGCGCGCCCGGCTTTTTTGCCTCTGCCCCCTTCCCCTTTGTTTTAAGGAGCTCCGTAAGGGGTAACATGATGGTGGCGAACCCCTTTATGAAGTCGCGGTAAAAATTTGCGAACCCGAGAAAACTTTGGAGCTGTTTGCGGGTTCGTGGGGGCTCCCAGTCTAGCACCGCTTGAACCTTTGCTGGGTCCATTGACAACCCTTCCCCTGATACTCGGAAGCCTAGATAGTCTAGTTCAGTCTTGTGAAATTCACATTTTGATAGTTTGGCATACAACTTGTGCTTGCACAGGGTGCTCAACACTTTTCTGACTAGTGGTACATGTGACTTGAGATCTGGCGAATAGATAATGATGTCATCAAGGTACACCACCACCCCCTTAAACAGGAACTCTCGCAGAACCTCGTTGATAAAGTTCATGAATACCCCAGGGGCCCCCTGTAGCCCGAAAGGCATAACCAAGTACTCAAATTGTCCTAGCGGGGTATTGAACGCGGTCTTCCACTCGTCCCCCTCCCTGATGCGGACTCGGAAGTACGCGTCTCGGAGGTCGAGTTTTGTGAATATTTTCCCTGTGGCCACAGTATTCAATAGGTCCTTAATCAATGGGATCGGGTAGGCATTAGACATCGAAATCCCGTTTATCGAGCGAAAATCTGTGCAAAGTCTAAGCGACCCATCCTTTTTCTTTCTGAAGAGGACGGGGGCGGCATGGGGGGCTGTTGCCGGTCGTATGAACCCCCGCTTCAGGTTTTTGTCCAAAAATTTGCGGAGTTCCGCTTTCTCCGCCCAACCCATGGAGTACAGTTTCGCTTTTGGCAGTTGCTGCCCCGGGATCAGTTCGATTGCACAGTCCGTGGGGCGGTGAGGTGGTAACTCATCCGCCTCCTTCTCACTAAAGGCCAGTTTTAAGTCCCGGTATTCTTTGGGGATCGAGGCGACCTCCTCGAGGGTGAGGCAGGCTCGCTCATTCCGGGGAGGCGGATGCGGCCCCCATTCGGGGCGCCAATGGTGGTGTTCGCACCTCCAGTCCGGGAATCGGACGATCTGCTCCTCCCACCTTATGTCTGGCTGGTGGCGGGCGAGCCAACCCGAGCCCATCACCACATCAAACGAGCAAGAGGGGGCAATTACAAAAGTTTCGATCCCCCAATGCTCTTCGGTCCCAACGGGGACCGCCTGCGTTTCTAGCTTACATGGCTCTCCCCTCATGGGCCCCCCGTCCATCTGCTGGAAAAGCATGGGTAGCGGGAGGGGGGACGTGGCTAATCCTAGCGCCTCTACTAGGCGGGGGGTGATTAAGTCCCGGTTGCACCCCGAGTCGATTAGTGCTCGGGCATGCATGAACCGTTTTAGGTTCGGGTTGAGAAGGGTTACGGCCATAAACAATAAACCCCCAGTGGCTCTCACCGTGAGGAGTGCCGGCTGTTGCTGGACCTGCTTCGCGGCACCCATTAAAGCAGGTCGTTGTCGTTTCCCGCCGACTCGGTGTCGTCCGACTCCCCGGTCGATTCTTCCACGGTTTCTGGTTCGGCGGTAAAATCCTCGTCAGTCGCCAAGGTGGTGGCGACGGAGCCCCGTCCGGGCTCTTTCGGCCGATTACTCTTTTTCTTCTTGGGCCCCGATGCGGTTGGCCTGGCTGTCGGCGGGGTGGACCCCGCTTTGGCTGGGCAGTTGGAGGCGAGGTGGTCCGGGTCGCCGCACCGGTAACACTTTCGGGCAGTGGTGGGGGTCGAGGTTGTCGGGGCCCGTCGCCCCTCCGCCTTGGTGGGTGTGGATTTCAACCCCTTCTTCGCCAGTTGCTGTCGGCGAAGCCCCACGTGCTGGATGTTGGTCTCGACCTCTCCGGCTAGCTGGATCCACCCGACCAAGGTGTCGGGTCGCCCGTGGCTGTAGCAGCGGTCGAGGACGTTCGGGTTCAGCCCGTTACAAAAAGCAGTATATTTCATAATCTCGTTCCACCCTCTCACTGCCGCGCAGTAGCCCAGGAACTCCGTGGCATACTCGCGAATGGATCGGTTGCCTTGTTCGATGCGCTGGAGGGCTGCGATGGCTTTCTCCTCGCGGAGCGGGTCGCCGTACTGGCGGAGCATGGCGTGCAGGAACCCCGCTACGGTTGCTAGCTCGGGTTTCCTCGCGGTGAACAGCCCGACGTACCATTTGCGGGCTGGACCTCTCAGTCGGGACGCAATGTGGTACACTCGGCTGGCTTCGGTCGGGTAGTCCGCACCCCAGTGGGTAAAGAACGTGTCGCACTGTATGGTGAAGTACTCCACGTCCTCTGGGCTCCCGTCGAATGTAATTTTCAGCTCTCTCCCCCCCCCTGCGACCGGGGGTGCCGCGGGTTGGGGCACCGGGGCCGGCAGGGCCGGTAGGGCTGGTGCAGCTGGGGCCGGCGGCGCTGGCGGTGCGGGCACGGGGACCGCCGGGGGCGCCGGAACTGGCGGCGCCGGAGGCGCTGGGACCGGCGGCGCGGGGGCCCCCGGGGCCGGAGGCGCCACTGGTTGTGGGGCCGGTGGGGCTGGAGCGGGCACCACCGGCGGCGCGGGAGCCAGCGGGGCCGGTGGAGCCACGGGCGGTTGCCCCAGCGGCAGCCCTCCCACGGGGATCCCCAGGACCGCCGTCTGCAAGGTGCGGAGCTGGTCGTAGATCGCGCCTAGGTTCTGTTGCATCTCCTCGGCCATCATAACTCGGGAGGCGTGTACGTCGTTGTGAATTTCCCGTACATAGTCGAACAGGTCGTTGCGGAGGCTCCGGACCGGGTCGTCCCCGCCTCGCGGTTCTGGACCTTCGCCCTGGTCGTCGTCTCCGTCTCCGCTTGCCCCGTCGCCCAGCATACTTCTGTACCGCTGCTCCGCCGCGTCGATCGCCGCCGTGGACTTCCGCGGGCTCCAGGATCGGGGTGCGGCGAACGCGTCCACCGAGAAAGGTGCGGGCACCTTAATCTTGCGCCTCACCCCCGTCACCTTCGGGTCGAGCGGCGGGTCCTCCGTTGGAGTGGTGGGCTCTCCGTTGTCTGGAACCTTTGCAGCCATCGGGCCGGGTTTCCAGTTCAGATAAGCTCCGAAACAATGGGATCACTGTTATAATGTCAGAACTTAAGAACTCCAGGCAGATCCCATACTTAGTTTCCAAGCTAGGATTTTATTAGAGAGAACTAAGAACTGTTAGATACAAGGTACAAGATAACAGTGATGGCGAGAGCCAGCACTGGCCCAGTTTTATATAGTAAAACAAACAACCCACAAAGCTTTAATTCACACCGTTACAGGCACATCTGTCTTCCCACCAGTGCTATCAGCAAAGACGTTGCCTCCTTACTCTGAAGGCCACACGATTCGGCTTCAAAGGGTGTCAGTGTGAGAAAGTACAGAGATACAACATTATTCAGTCTACAGCCCCCAAATACTTTGGATACCATCGGGGCAGGGTTAACTACTACTCAGGCACTTCAGGTTAAGAAAGGTTACAATATGGGGTCGGTCTGGTTCAACGCTCAGGTCCACTCTATGCATACTTGCCAACCATCAATTATACTGGTTCTACATTAAGCTGGCAATAATAAAGTTACAAGTTCTGACACTCTAATGAAAATGGGCTCAGGTTGCAGGTGTATAAACATTTTTCAAGACACTGAAAGCCACAAAGACTAGCCAGCCTAGAGCTTTAACTCAGAATAAGGAAGCTTCTGCCATCAACGTGTGTAAAGGTTTCCAGGCATACAGTTACTTTAACATGGAACTGCAGAGATCATATATAAAAACATGACACATATGAACATGTTATGTTGCCTGCCAGATCCATTGGGAAGACCCATTTGCAAAAAGTTCAGGTGTGCCATATTTTTATATTATGTCTGCATTTCCTGTTCCCTCCTTCCTTTGCTGTTGCTGCTGATAGGGAACGTCAACTAGAGTCTAGTGACAGTGAAGGAGAAGTAAATGGAAAGGAAAGACTGACAGCACTATCCAGCATTCAAATAGATGATATACTTGGCTGTGACAATTCAGCTGTAAAAGTAGCTTGGCAGCATGGTTGATCCCTGTGAGATATTATGGCTGCTTTCACACATGTTGGATAATGTCGTTTCAGAGCACATTAGCAATCATTTGCAAGTTGATCTTCCTGTTTCACAATGCATTATCCAATGAGTATGAAAGCAGCCTATGGCTGTCTTCTCTCAGTTCCAGGATAGGTGACAATGCTTTACCTTGCTAATATATCTTTTGAGAAAACCCCTGGCAACACAAGACTTTCTTATGATGGGTCAGACCAATGTCCATTAAGTTCAGCACTCCTTCTCCAATGGTGGCCAACTACATGTATCTGGTAAAGTCACAAAAGGGGGAAAGCATCTTCTGCTACTTTCAGCCAGAATCTGGTAGAAGCAGGGGTGGAATTCTAGCAGGAGCTCCTATGCATATTAGGCCACACACCCCTGATGTAGCCAATCCTCCAAGAGTTTAGAAGGCTCTTTTTTTGTAAGCTCTTGGAGGATTGCCTACATCAGGGGTGTGTGGCGTAATATGCAAACGAGCTCCTGCTAGAATTCCACCCCTGTGTAGAAGTATGTTTGTTTGTAATGCTCTTTCTTCCTCCTGATCCAGAAAGTTGCTAAAGACAATGAACAGCAAAGCATGGAGTCACATGGGTTATCTCACTTAAGGGAAGGCTGCTTTGTTTTAAATTGGCTAACAATGTAAAAGAAAATACCCAACTTGTTAGCTGACATCTGTTTTTGTCTTCATTTTGAATGCCAGTTGGCACTCCAGTTGGGCTTAGCAAACACTCCAAAGGGTGATTTTTAAAGCCCACAGAATAGTAGGCAAGCCTGTTTTATCTTTGAACCAATCACATCATTTCCAGCTTTTTTTGAGCGCTTGATGATAGTGCTGCTTAGTTACAACTTTAGGCATTTAGACAGATTCTTGGAGGATAGGTCTATCAGGATAGCTGCCCTGAGCCTGCTTCAGCGGGGAGGGTGTGATATAAATCAAATCAAATAAATCAAATAAAAAAAATAAATAAAACTATCAGTGTCCACAAGCCATGGTGACTAAAGGGAACCTCCACATTCAGAGGCAGTGAACCTCTGGATACCAGTGTTAGGAGACAACATTAGGGGAAGACCTCCGCCTCTATGCCCTGGTGTTGGCCATCCAGAGGAACTAGATGGCCACAGTGTGAGACAGGATGTTGGACTAGATGGACCACTGGTCTGACCCAGCAGGGCTCTTCTTGTGTTCTTATGGTACGGGGTCTTTTCCCTAATACCAATAGTTATTGCTCTGGTGTCATCCCTATGAGTTTTGTGTTATTTAATATTCAGAATATATTTTATGATGCTTCAAGTTATTTTACAAATTAATATTGATAATAGCAATTATGCTGATAATTTCCATCACTGAAACAGTAAACATGTCTGTTTATCAGGCATACTGTTGGACTTTGCCCTGAGATACTATTATTCAGATCCATGTTCAGGCAGCGGCTCAATTATTACCTGACCCTGGCACAGTTATCACATGACCCAGCTTCTTAAGTGCTTTACATGATAAAAATTGCTTTCCAGGGAGTAAGAATAGAGACCTTGAACATAAGTCATTCTGTCCATTATTATTTGAAGGAGAGAACTTCCTCAATCAGTCTATTACACCTAACTCAGCATTCTACTTCCAGTTCAAATATGCAGATAAACAGGGTTCAGATATTAGCAGCTTGATGTGTCCTGGTTCAGTGGGAATCATGATTAGCATTAACCACAATTCACTGGTCCTGACAACATGCTGTTCCTATGGGCTTGCAAGTGAGCAACACTATCTAAATGCAAAATGGATGAACATGGTAGTCATTTGGAGAAGGGCAGCAGGTATACAAAGGAAGCAGAACAGAGTAAGGATTGATGATACTGCGACTAACTTCTGGTCACTCACACACACCTTTGTTGGCCCTGCTAAATGTGTTCTGATTGTTTAGTGAAAACAGTGGGGGAACACAAAAGCATAATGAGGTATTTCACACCCTGATCCTGATCACTGATTTAGCAGGAAAAGAATCCAGGATGCCCAGCCTTTCCCAGCACTGTTTTAAAATCAGCAAGCCTGGTGGAGGGTGAAAATTGTTTTTACAGCATGAAGGTGCTGTTCCTGTGTGCTTGCAAGCAAGCAACACTGTACCAAACTGCAAGATGAAAGGACGTGGCATTCTCCTGAGCATGATAGGCGGATTAATTTGTGGCAGGATGGAAAATATCCAACAGGGGGCATTTTAAAAGGGAACTATATTCACAGATTATGCAATTAAAGTACATACTCTTCCTTGTCCACCTTCTCTCTGAGCTTCTTCAGCCTTTGCTTCTGGTCAAACACTAAATTTTGAATTATGTTCTCAAAATATTCATTTTCTTTGTAGTTCAGCTTAAAAGAAAAACAGGAAGACAAGTGTCAATTGCTATAGAAATGCAGCATGGTATGGCAACTGGAACACTGGACTTAACCTGGAAAGAATCCACCAGAGATCCCCCATTAAGCCATGACTAAATTGGGTGGTCCTGGGAAGACCTTTATTTTATTACATTTACATACCACCTTTCTTCTACGAAATTTAAGGCAGCATCCATCATGTCCCCAGATCTCCCATCCAGCAATGACCAGACCACTACCTACTTAGCTTTGGCCAGATAGCTGTGCTTGCCCGTTTCAACCATACTCTAGGGCTTTTTCTTAACCATGACCTACCATACTGGGCCACTGCTAGATTTAAATGATGGAATACCCTCTACACTGCTATGAACTCCTGGATAAAGTGAAGGTGAAATGGAAAGCCCCATTTTGAATTTTGGAGGAGAGGAGAATGATGTAAATTGCTTTGAGTCTCCATGATGAAGAAAGTCAAGATATAAAAGAAGTAGATAAATAACAAATATAGCTGAAGATGATGGGCTGGTAAAAAGGCAGGTTGCTGGGTAGGTGTGAAGGAGAGAAGAAGCAGGGGAAGGTGAGAATCTAGGAGTTGTCTGGAGGAGGGATATGGGAAGTAATGTGAGCAGCAGATACAGGAGAAAATGAGGTACCACTGCAACTCCTTGCAGGTTCCCCACTGGGCACTTGGGCCCAATTCATCTGGCACCACACAACTTGGGCAGGGTTTTCCCAGGGAGTGGGAAGGAGTAAAAGCTGAAGACAGAGGGGCAGCTGAAAGTTGGTGGATGGTGGGCAAGAGAGAAGGAAGCATGGTAAGGTGAGGAGATGGGGTTGCCAGGATGAGGAAAAGAATTTGTGGGAAGGGGAGACAAGGGAAATTGAGGTTCACCCCTCAGATCTTTGCAGGTTCCTCTTGTACAACTTAGCCCAGCCTATCAACCAGCTCTGTGCAATGGGGTTCAACCCAACAGCCAGCTGAACTGTAGTTTTCCTAGAAAGTGGCTGTCAGGGGGAGGGAAGGAGAAAAAGCTGCATATGTGGATGTGGATAAAGGCAGGCAGGCAGGCTGTCTGGCTGGTGGCTGGGAAGGCAAGAAGGAAGCAGGAAAAGGAGATAGGCTATGAAGTTTTTCAGGGAAAGGAAAGAGGAATAATAGGGGTGAGGAAAATTAGATGCACCCCCACTTCTCGTTTTATATTTTACTGTATTATAATAATGTGGTGGTTTGTGCTAAACGCTAAAACAGCTCAATCAGACCACCCACTGATTATTTATATATAGTTAAGCTATTCCCTGGGTATGAAAAAAATGTTAGTAAATTAACCTAAAGAGAAAGACTCTGGCAATAAATAAGAGTCTGATGAGAACAGAGTATGCACAGTGCCCTTAGAATGCTGTGAGCAGTCAGGAAGTGACCGAAGGCTGAAAAAGATGGATAGGAAGCTAGACTGCTCAAGAGCCCTAAGACTTTACAGGATTGGAGGAAACATCTGAGTTACTGAGAACTTTCCCACCCATTTACAGGGCAATCCTATGCAACTTTATTCCAGTCTAAGACCACTGATTTCAGTGGACCTTAGATGCAGTAAATCATTGTAATGTTGCATCATTATTCTTTCCCCTTTTGGTTCCTCAGTTGTTTTTGTTTTTTATTTATATTATGCATCAGTGAACATGTCACATGCATCACTGTTTACACAAGCCAAATATGTTGGTCTCCATCCCAAGGCACATAAAGTCTAAAATAGCACAATCCTTCAAGTAGGAAGATTACTTTCTCAAGACCATTTTTATCCTAAAGCAATGTTCTAGCTGCTGTTATTCCTTGCTTGTTTTGTCCACATTTGTAGACAAAGCTGAGTCTCCATTTGTGTGTGGGTTCAGGTAGCAAGCACATGAATGGAGACTGGGCTTGTTGAAAGGATGTGATGACGCTGGAACATGAAGGTGTTTGACCAACGCGACACTCACTTTGCATGATATAATGGCATCATCACACCTTGCAAGTGAGAGGACTTAACAGAGTTCTTAACCATGCACACTGCATGCTGCTTTTAATGTAGTTCAACTTTGGCAATCATCTTAGCCACCTATAAAAACAAAACTACACTACAGGGTGATATTATTTTTATATGAGTTTAACTGTTGAGGCCCCCCCACAAAGAATCCCCAGAACTGAAATATGATGAGGTGTTAAGAACTTCTCCTAGAGTTCAGCACATTCTAAATTGCCCATGTTTTCAGCTGCACAAGTTACTTTTTAAAGGAAAAACGTCTTTTTATACTGCTATGCTTGTGTGCTTCTAAAGGCGAATAATGGTGTTAGCTTGGATACAATTCATTGAAACCTATGAAAATATTAAGTTTCTGCATGCCTACCCCAGAAAAGACAATAATATAACAAAAAGATCAGGTTACTCAACAGGACTGGTGAGAACTGGACTTGGATTGTCCATGAGAATTACTATTTTCGCTCCCAATCTAAAGATGGACTTTTATGAGCCAGACTTTATGCTCAGCCAGGTTTCTCTTTACATACATTTGGCTTATTGTCTCTTGGCTTTCATATTTTGCAACTTACGTTCCGGCATATACAATGTCAGAAGATGGGCATGCAAATTATTAACCTGAAATGGTATAGCTGATGTTGTTAGGTCCATTGATTGCGTTGTTTTAGTGTATGTGGCAGCAAAGTTGGCATATGAGCTTATTGCAAGCTCTGGAACCAGTGCCTATGTCCAAATTAGATATTGTATTATTGTGGGTGAGGAGTTGTTTGAGATGGGGGGGGGGGCTGTCTGTGCACAAAAAAGGTTTCCCCCCCCCCCCTTGTGAAAGAGAATTGTCATTATCCAGTAGAGCAGGGGTATTAAACTCATTTGTTATGAGGGCTGGATTTGACACAAATGGGATGTTGTGGGGCCAAGCCATGTGTGTCAGATATAAACTTTTTAAAGGATACAGAGAAACACAATTAAAGTTATTATTTTTTTTACTTAAAATATAAGCATGCTTAAAACTCTTGTGATATTTTGTTTAAAATGGAAAGGTGGGGAAATAATGGGAATTGACAATGCAATTTTTAAAATAAAACATCAAGGAAAAGCACAAGGATCACAGCAGAAACTAAAAACATAAACTAAAAATATAAAATGCTCTGAGCCTAAGAAAACATTAAATGGCTGAGCATTGCAAGCTTCTCCCTTCACTCCACCCTCATCTACTCAGATTGGCAATGTAATCCAGTGTAATATCCCCCTTTGGCTGTATGTTCCCAGGTTAGAGTATTCACTATACACCAGTTCTCATAGCCATTCAGCAGAAACAAGCTGGCTCAAAGCATCAAACTTTATTTGTAAGGAGTTTCAACTGGCCATAAAGGCTGCAAAAGGGGAACTGCTTCAGCTCCACTCTATTGCAATACATGGACATAGTTGCAAGGAAAACATGGAATGGATTTTCCATAAGGTCTCTAGGGCTAGATACTCCAGTCTATCTGGGTGCAGAAACCTTGATGGGAAATCCATTCCACATTTTCTTTGCAGCTTTGCAAGCCCAGAAGAGTTTCCAGCTGAAATATGCAAAGACAGTCCTGAAGGAGCTGGGAATATCATAGACAACCCTGGAGCTTCAAAAGGTGAGGACAGGAGGGGGAGGAGTGGGGGAGAAAATTGTGGCGAGCCTGATTGAAGCCCTGGGTGGACCAGGTGTGCCTTGCAGGGTGGAAATTAACTGTACAATAGGTTTTATTAGAAATTCGTGTTTTAACATTTTATTCACTTTTAGATTTGAATATTTTGACTGTAACATTTGAATTCTGTGAATATGGTTAGTTCTGTTGTATACCAATTCATGTTTTGATGATTGTTACATCCTGACTGAGCTTAAGACCTTTGGTCATACAAGCTAATAAATGAAATGGAAATTTGTTTATTCCTGTTTGGTCCTTGAATCTGTTACAAATCTTCATCATGTTGCATGCTAATTTACTGCTCACCCTCTACCTATATGTATGGACTTATAACTTCCATTTCACTATATCTGAGGATGTGTACATGCATATGAAAGCTTATACCCTGAATAAAACTCTGTTGGTCTTAAAGGTGCCAATGGACTCAAACCTGGTCTTGCTGCTTCAGACCAACATGGCTACCCACTTGAATTCAGCTATAAGTAAGAACTGAGAAATTAAGTAATATGTATGCATATAAATACCCCTTAGGAATACATACACACAAACTCACGTATGTGCAATTATACTGGATAGGGGAGGGATGGTGGCTCAGTGGTAGAGCATCTGCTTGGTAAGCAGAAGGTCCCAGGTTCGATCTCCAGCATCTCCAACAAAAAAGGGTCCAGGCAAATAGGCGTGAAAAACCTCAGCTTGAGACCCTGAAGAGCCGCTGCTGGTCTGAGTAGACAATACTGACTTTGATGGACCGAGGGTGTGATTCAGTATAAGGCAGATCCATATATATGTTCATATGTAAATCACTACGAAATCTCTAGGAATTTGTTGTGCAAAAGTAGCAGTGTTGATAATTCAGGTTTGCTCCCACCATATTTTTAAGCTCAGTGACCTTTATTCAGTTGCACTCAATGGCTGCAGTCCAATTTGTGCAAGATGGGGTTCTCCACTGCCATCTCTTAGAAAACAAGAGCCTTGTGTACTAGTGGAACAACCAGAACCAACCAGAGCCAGAAATAGGAGCTCTGTGTCAGCCGGGTATGCCCAGAATCTCTCTATCTTGTCCAGTGGCACCATCAGGACCAACAAAGTTTAATTCGGGTATAAGCTTCCATGTACATGCACATTTCTTTGTGGACTGTTCCCTGACACATCTAATGTGGACATACAGTACATGCTGTCGCTGAGGCAAGCTCTTTCCATAAATGGTTTAGAAGATGTTCTATGTATACTTACATCTTTGTATTCGTTATTCAGCTTATCATTATCTGCCATGATCTCATCAGGGTAGCCGATTCTTTCTGTAATGGCTACAGCCTAAAAATAAATTGCAAATAGGAGTTGAAGAGAAATTCAGACATCTAGATAGCCATAATTTGCCCTAAACTCATGCACTTTCAAACTGTTTGTCCAGATTTTAAACAGTAGATCTTCTCAAAGTGAATACTTCAGTGAAACTGACATTTCATATTTGGTACCAGTTCCAAAGTTTTATTATAAGCAATGTGAAACTCAAGAGTTCTTTGACAATGCCTTTTGACACTTCCAATGTAAAAATGCCACAACCAATTTAACAGCAGTCAGTTCAGTTATTCTAGCGAAATAGTCCTCTGATTCTGTTTTTGCATGTACATACAGAAAGAGATAGAACAAGGGAGTGTTACTAAGTTCAGTCAAGCAATGATTAATTATCACTGATTTAAACAGGAAATGTAAATGAGTTTAGATATGTCCCACAGAAAACAATAGGATTTTTGTACATTGTTTCTACTTGACATGTACATGTGAGTTGGTTAGGCAGATCATGAGAAGGAAGGCAGGAAGTGCTGCATCAATGCATACTTCTTGTGGCCATTAGGGTTTGTAGAATCTTTCGGGATCAAGTGCCGTGTTCTACTGGAGAAAGTTTTCCTTCCAGACGTTTCGTTCTCAGCTACGGACTCAATGCACAGCACTCAATGCACAGCAGCCAAGAAGGTCTGAGCGCCTGCTCCGGCTGCAACGCCACTGAGGATGTTCTCCACAGCTGAGAACGAAACGTCTGGAAGGAAAACTTTCTCCAGTAGAACACGGCACTTGATTCCGAAAGATTCTACAAACCCTAATGATGTTACCAGCCGTGAAAACCTGAAATCTTGTGGCCATTTCTTATTCACCCAGGGAAATGCTGATTGACGCTTTCCTTCCAACTGTATGATTTTATGGTTTTGTTTCTTTCATTTTTTGTTATTAATTTTCAAAAGGAATGTTTTGTTGTTGGATCATTTTGTGTGGTTTTGTTTTGTTGTTATTCCTTTGGTTATATTGCAATAACATAACACACACATGCATGAAAGTAATGCAGAATTTGTTTCATTTTTATATTAATTATAAGTACAGAACATCCAATTTTCATAATTATTATCATTAATAACAAAAGATATGTACAAGTTTTTATAATCTCAAGGACTATTCCTACAAACAATCCCTTTGGTTCTTACTGCTATGCATATATATATATATATATATATATATATATATATATATATCTGATACTTCCCATAGTTGCTCATATATTTAACACTTAAGCCATATAAAGTTCCTTTTTTCCCATACTGGAAGCACAAGAATTGTCACCTTCAGCTCTGTTAATGGCCTTTAGAGTAAGTAACAAGCTAATGCCAGTTAGAATGGACCCTGCCAGGACTAGGTGGGCCTGGGGTTGCAAATGAGAAGGGGCTGTGGCTCAGAGCTGGAGCATCGACTAGGCATGTAGAAGGTCCCACGGTCAATCCCTGGCACCTCTGGTTGAAAAGGACCAGGCAGTAGGAGATAAGAAAGACCTCTGCCTGAGACCTTGGAGAGCAGCTGCCAATCTGGCTAGACAATACTGGCTTTGAGGGATCAAGAGTCTGACTCAGTATAAGGCAGTTTCATGCATTCAAATGCCTCATACTGAAGCATACTATTAGTCTGTCTAATTTAGCAATGGTTGTACTGATTGTTGATAGATCCAAGTGGGCATCTGTGTTGGTCTGAAGAAGTAGAACAAAGTAGGAGTCAAGTTTATCTTTAAGACCAACAAAGTTTTATTCAGAACGTAAGCTTTTGTGCGCTCCAAGCACACTTCATCTGATGAAGAATCAGGTACAGTGGGCAGAGCTACATATAGCTGGTAAGCAGTTGTTTAGAATGCAAAATGGTACAAATTTAAGATCCAATGACAAAATAGTAAAATTAACAAATTGAGCAAACCTTTGATTTTCTCAAACTCATGCCACCCAGATCAAGTTGCCCTCAAATGATAAATTCTTTCTTAAAGTATTTTTACTTGCCTTTTCTTCTGCTCTTTTTTTGGTTTCTGCATCCATCCAACTCAATTCATCCAGTGTTTTTATGAAAACCTCACGGATTTGTGTAATCATATCTTGTACCTGGGCACATACAGTATAATATGATTAAGTTATTCTGTTTGGGTCATAGGTCTCATTTTGGTATGCTAGATTCCAGGTGCCATGGAATGAAATATTAATTTTCCTGTGAATGGAAGACTAATGATATTGACAACAATGTTAAGTCATGGCAAAATCAGTTACCAATCAGAAATGTTTTGAAAATAATTACCATTATTTAAAACATTTCTACACCTTTAAAAATGACACTAAAGTGACTGTATATCTGTGTTATAGAGTTAACACTGCTTTTCCTACCAATTTAATTTGCATGATTTCTACCAAAGAATCCTGGAAACTAGAGATTGGTGAAACTTCTGAGAATTGGAGGGTTGTAGCTTCACAAAACTACAGTTCACAAGATTCACTGCGGAAAGGAAATAACTATTAAAACAAGTAAATCTGTAGATTGTATGTATGCTCATGTATGCAACCATGGCAGCTGGTGCCCTCTTAAGGGTATGTGTATCCACATACAATCTGCTGTCTCCGGCTGCTGTCTGATTAGTTATAGAAATGAGAAAAGTTGGCATGTCTACAACTAGGGTTGTCAGGTCTGTGTTGGAAAATACCTGGAGACTTTGGGGGTGGATCCAGGGTTTGGGGAGAGGAGGCGTCTCAGCATGGTACAATGCCATAGAGTCCACCCTTCAAAGCAGCCTTTTTCTTCAGGGGAGCTGATCTCCACCAGCTGGAGATCAGTTGTAAAACTGGGATATGGGTGACCCAGCTGATGGCATGCCCACTGGTATGTTGTTTGTGGCTGTGAACTTTTCACCTGTAACTGACTATCTGATCAGCAGGAAGAAGGATGGACTAGGTAAGTCTTGCTTTTCCCCTGGACCAAGGTGACTAAGCCTCAGTAAGGATTTATGGTTAAGCAATGAAGACATTATCTCAGTTTGCATGTTTTCTTATGGGACATGAATCACACAGAAGATTGCAGACCAAGGGTGGCCAACGGTAGCTCTCCAGATGTTTTTTGCCTACAACTCCCATCAGCCCCAGTCAGCATGGCCAATGGCTGGGGCTGATGGGAGTTGTAGGCAAAAAAACCATCTGGAGAGCTACTATTGGCCACCTCTGTTGTAGCCCATTAAGCCCCCCTCCAAATAAAAAGCATTAAGAGGGAAAACAGCAACTGAGTAGATTTCATGCTTCATCTTCAAAAGCTACCTTCAAACAATGGGAAGGAATTATTTTGTTGAATTTCAGTTGATATACTACTAGTTTTCATTTCAGAAAAGCCAATCCTCTTGAGTATCCTTCTCTGTAATCTCCCATTCTTTAACACTTTTTTTCCTACAACAAAGTCTGTTTCTTCCAGTCTTCATGTCTAGCTAATAGCTCGGTTTACTGTCCTAGAAGAACTACATAATCCCATAATCAATCTAACTGCCAGAAGATGTGACGTTCTTCTGGCATTCTGAAGTAGAATCATGTCTAGCATCCATGTATGGGTAAACATAATTTTAATAGACCATTGGGGGGTATATTTAACTGTACACCTGTTATTATTGTCCATAATCAGCCTTCCCTCCCTGCTGTTCTATGCACTGCAAATGGAAACAATAATGCTAATCTGGGATTGCTTTATGTTATATCCTCACTGCTTCTAAAAAAAAATCCATTTCCTTCCCTCCCATTTTTCAAATGTTAGAGGAGGAACAAGGAATTCCCGAACAGATGACAACCATGTCTGTCTGGGAACGAAGTAAGCAGCCATTGGATTTTTATCATCAACAATCTGGAGCTAATTCCTAAGAATTTGAATATCTGGCAAAGATCACACTGAATGGTCTACGAATGTTACCATGTGTTTACTCTCTCCAGCAAATGCTGCTGCTACATACAGCCTTCCCACAGCGTTCTCCATGTTGCCATTGACATAGTTGGCACAGCGGCGCCATGCAGCAGTGTCTGAGGTTGTGCCATAGAGCACCTGTGAAGAAAAACATTAGAGAAATTCATCACCTGGCAGCAAGGACTTGGGCATTTTGGAAGAGCTTCATATTATTAGTAACTTTTTCCATTGATACTAATTTTAAAGGAAAATAGTGTTCAAAGAAGTACACAGGTTAAGACAGTAAATTCTCTTCTCTGTCCCTCTTTGCAACCTAAATACTAATTGCTCTAAAAACTTGCAAAGAATGTCGTCTCACTCCCTATAGTGCTTCATCTTCAAAAGCTACCTTCAAACAATGGGAAGGAATTACTTTGTTGAATTTCAGTTGATAAACTACAAGTTTTCATTTCAGAAAAGCCAATACATTTGTACTCCACTGTTCCAAGCACAGGCTCTGGTGGACCTAGAAGCATGAGACCATCATTCATTCAAAGTTGTTTTCTGCCTCTCACAGACAACAGTGTGTTATTGCCAAGCCAGGAAGTAATCAATAAAGATGAAGCAAAAGGGAGGGGTTGTGGATCAGTGGCACAGCATCTGCATTGCATGAAGAAGGTCCCACATTCAATCCCCAGCATCGTAGACTTCTCAAACTACTGATGGACTGGGTGAGAGCAGAAAAATTAGGGAAGGATGGTTTCTCAATGGTAGAGCATCTGCTTGGTAAGCAGAAGGTCCCAGGTTCAATCCCCGGCATTGCCAACTGGAAAAAAAAAGGGTCCAGGCAATTAGGAATGAGAAACCTCAGCTTGAGACCCTGGAGAGCCACTGCCAGTGTGAGTAGACAATACTGACTTTGATGGACTGAGGGTCTGATTCAGTATAAGGCAGCTTCATATGTTGATAATGCAAATATACTTTTATACTGCAGCCTTAGTAAATATCAGATTGTTCCTCCAGCAAGCAGCCCTTCATTTCATAGCCACCTGTTTCATAACCTACCTTAACAAGACATGCAACAAAACAAAACAAAACAAAAACCTTCCTTGTTTTCTTACTTTACATTTTGAATATCATGTTGCTATAGCAGATATTGCCCCTGTGGTTAGATTAATAGAAAGATCTGCCTGTTTTAATTGTTCATTTAAAGGATGAAACCATTCATTGCTTTGTCAAATGAGCCCCTACAATATCATAATAGTAGAGATGTTCCCCTATCACACTGTCTATCTACATCAATTGTTTGGGAGTTGTTTTGTATTATGATGTTTTAAATGTCTCATATGCTGCCTCAATATAAGCTATCATGTTGTTGCCCCTAATCAGGAGTGGCCAAACTGCAGCTTGGAAGCCACATGTGGCTCTTTCACACATATTGTGTGGCTCTCAAAGCCCTCAGTGCCCCATCTTCTGGTTTGGAGAAGGTACTCATCTCTTTAAATCACTTTGCTAAGCCAACCAGCTGCTTGGAGAATGCATTCAACCTTAAAGTTCCTTTCTTTCCTCCTCTCCTTTCCCCATCTCTTCCTCCCTCCCTCAAACATCTGATGTTCACATCTTACAGCTTTCAAAGATCTGGCATTTATTCTATGTGGCTTTTACTGCTAGAACATGCAGTATTGCTGCATGGGCATAGCTTGGACTTGGGTTGGTGGCAGTACAAGCCCCAACGAGATGCCAGTCACCTTCACTGAAGTTGGGAGCCAGCTGCAGCCTCCTCAGTGTCTTGTGTTTGGCTGGAGAACTGGCCCTGAAGCCACCCTTGAATGGAAGCATGTAGATGCTTGGATTTGAAGGATTTGGAGCATGTTAGGCCCAGTGGATCACAACTGTCTTGCATGAATGGGTTGTGAGACTAGGAGGGGGGATAAGGAACAGAGTAAATTGTGAGAAGAGGCTCTGGAAGGTGGTGGAAAGTGCTGTCAAGTTGCAGCTGGCTTATGGTGACCTCGGAGGTTTTTCAAGGTAAGAAACAAATGGAGGTGGTTTCCCATTCCCTTCCTCTGCATAGAAACTCTGGACTTCCTTCCAAGGGCTGACCCTGCTTAGATTCTGAGAGATGATGAGATAGGGCTAGCCAGCACCACCAAGGTAATGGTGGCTCTAGAAGACTCAGTGGCAAATTTGGGTTTGTGTCTGCATTATCTGTGAAATGGTCATGAAATGCAGCCTGCTGTTCAGTGATGCTATATATGTAAACATGACAAATAAAATATAGCTTTATTCAGTGTTAATGGACAGGAGATTCTATGAAAAGGCAAGGGAGAAATAGCATGGGGTTAACATTGCATCTGAGCACCATGAGGTACAGTGACTTTAGAATAAGATCCCACAAGTACAGAACGTCTGGAAGTGGGATCCACTTCAAAAAGTTGGAGGCGGTCTGGGCTAGGCCAAAAAAGCTAAGCATGCTGAGATCCAGGGCTTTTTTTGAGCAGGAACGCAGTTCCAGCTGGCTTGGAATCAGGGGGTGTGACCGAATATGCAAATGAGCCCCCTGCTGGGCTTTTCCTGCAAAAAAGCCTTGTGTGAAACAATGGTGATGTCAGGGGTGTGTCCTAATATGCAAATGAGTTCCTGCTGGGATTTTTCTTTTAAAAAAGCCCTGCTGAGATCCAATGGACAGCCTCCTCTTTGGATGGCTGTACTGAACTCCGAATGGCCTTTAATTAATCAATACCTTTCTCATGGTTCTTTTCTTGGTTTTTTGAGATTTACTGGCTTAACAATTGTCTATTAGTAGTCGGTGCGATCAGTGAATACTGGAGCTCAGTTGATGCCAAGCTTTCATCATGCTTCTTTAATTAAGCTCGTGCTGTGAATCCTTGCCTTTGGCTACCCAGACTTTGCTGTGCAATGTGGGCTGGTGATTTACAATGTCAAAAATTTGGAAGTAATGTAATCTTTCCTCCAAAGTGCCTTCTTTTCTGAAGTTGTCCCCTCTTCACCAAACTTACCCTCACCTCTAAAGTTCTACATTGTTGCTTTTGAATTCCATCCTTTGCAAAAGTGCCCTTGAAAAGAAGCAGGGTTATTTTCAAGCCTTAATAAGCCATGTGAAAAATAAGGCAGTGGGGAAAGGTCTTTCGGGAATCGTTATCAGCATACAACAGTGCATGACAGCCGGCTGCTAGGCTAACTCCCTTGAAGATGGCATTGTTTTCAGCTCCTTTTATTATGTTTCTGTGATTTAGAGCTGCAAATGAGCAGCCAAAAAGAGCAGCACATCTTTCTCCTTCTAATTGGTTTCCCCTTCAATTCAAATACAGGCATCTCATGTCCTGAATCAAAGATAATGTGGGCTGCAATCTCGCCAAAGTTACTCTTTTGGTCCTCCTTATTTCAATGGGAGAATTACAGAAGAAACTTAAAGTTACACCCTTGACTTTGATGAACTTGGATGGGAGCAACTTGGTTCAGCTCTCTTCTCCTGAAAATCAATAGGACTTAGAAGTGCTGAACTGCATTCCACCACAAGACATTATACAAGCAGTGTCTGTATGCTGTTGAGGATTCTTTGGTGGGTGCAAAAGATAAGCCTTAGTGAAGGTACATGTCAACATCTTCATGAATTTTCTGCTGAAAATCCAAATCCAGTTTTGCTGGCCAGAAAGCCAATAGGGAAAGCACGATGCCGTACCCGACATTACTCCAAATTCTCATGGAAGCAATGAGTTGACAGTACATATCTGGTAGTATACCTCTGTTTACTCATATATACTTCTCTTTTTTCCCCTCCAGAAGACTGACTGGCCTAAGTACATCCACCCCAGTGTCTATGGTCTAATAGTCCCCACAGTCTTGTTTTTGCTGGTCACCATTGAGCCTTCTATGGTGGTGCATGGGCAGAAACATAAGGAAATTAAGCACACTTTATGAAACACTTAGTGGTTTCCTCCCTATGTATTTCAGTACACAAGATCTTGCTAAAGTGGAAATGCACATGGGATACAATGCCTGACAGTTTAAGCAGCTACTGTAGTATTTTTCTTGCATTTCCACTTTCGCAAGGGCTCTATCACAAGTTCATTTCTTGGGATTAGTCTTCTCAATGACACTTTATTATTGGCTCTTTGATCTGGCACCTTCTTTGATTGAATTATGCTGAGCATTGCATAACATAACAACATTCCTGTAACATACAAAGAACCTGCCCCCTAGCAATGGCCAAATGAGAACAGAGATTGGAAGATTTGTGATTGGGACTTGGTTTAGCAACCTGGACCTGATATTTGCCTTGTTGTGGAAACAGGAATGCACCATATATTTATATAAATATATTTATATTTCTTTATATTTCTCTCAATGAGGTCAATAGTAGGTATAGGTGGCTATTTGAAGTTGAGAAAATAGTGTTGGGGGAAAGAAGTATTCTTCCAGTGTGGATTCTAATCCATACTGGGCTTCCAGGGGCTTCTATACGGGTGATAACTAATGGGCAGTTTGGGGTGGATGGGAGGTATGCCAAATCTGGCCAGCTCAAAAAGAGCTACCCTGAAGCCTCCACACACTTCCTGGCAAGGCGGCCTCATCCTGTCTGCAAGGTGACTTTGGCGGGTTCAGACGGAAAGGCGCCGCAGAAGCTGGACTGCTCTTTTTTTCCCCTGAAGAGTCAAGCACTTGTGCGCTCATGTGCTCACTCTGGTTAGGTTTTACAAAAACAACAACAAAAAGCCAGAAACAGCTTGAGGCTGCTTGGTGGTTTCACACCGCCAAGGAGCCTCCCTTGCGCCCTTCCACTTCCAGATGCTGATGTGGAGACTGGCTGTCAGCTCAGAAATTTGCTACCACTTCGGTAGTATTGTTACCTAACCCAGACCATCTCCAACTTTTTGAAGTGGATCCCACTTCCAGACTTTCTGTACTTGTGGGATCTTATTCTAAAGTCACTGTGCCTCATGGGGTGTATATGGGACAGGGGCAGATGTTTGTGTGTGGAAGGATTTTTTTGGTCAATTTCTGAGGTGTCTCTGAGTCAGTCCAAAGTGCTGATCTGTGATCACCTTAAGAATCTTTTAGCCTCTCATCTTGTTTGACTTGAAATAGCAATTTCCAAAAAAACTTCGGCACCCACAGAACTTAAACAATACATTGATTAATTTGTCACAGAACACAACCACATGAAAAACACTGAACCCTAATATTTGGGCTGTAATTTATGTATATTCATTGGGGTACACCTGAATATTGGCTACAACCTGATTAAACAGCTGACTAAATACACTATGGTAGGGGGAAAAACTCTTTTCTAGAGTTCACTGTAGTCTAATTTTTTTTTTTAATCTAGTCTGCCCCCACCATTGGTCGTATGCACAATACCATTTATTTCGTTGTTTTTAATTGTGTGATCCACTTTGAGTCCAACAAGAAGGAGAATTATAAATGAAGCAAGCAAGTGAATAAATAAAAAGTTGAGAAAACATGATCTATATGATGGCCTGTATGTACTGTTACGTTGTCCATACTGAGCGCTGTGGGACACTTTCAGGTAGAGTTGCAACACCCAGCTCTTTCTGAGCATGACCATCTTATGTGTGCTCCAAAGGAGCAAGTGAAGAGCTTGATGCATGCAGGGACTATTCTTCATTGTACTCCGGCAGGTCTGTGTGTACTGTGGGGGTTCTGAAAGGTAGGTGTAGCATTGCCCAGATGAAAGAACAGGGGCACCTCTCTCTGTTTGGACGATCTTGTGAGCCTGCAGGCATCCTTGAGTCACTGGTTTATAGCAGTTAGGGTTTAGCTTTAAGGCTTCTCTAATGTGGGAAAACATGTAGAAAGCCAAACTAAGTTGAGGGATTGTTATTATTTGCATGAGAACGATACTGTTCTCCAACATAATAACAATGAATCATGTTTGATTGACTTACAAATATACAAGTGTAGATCACAGGAAATGGCCAGGATCCAAAAAGAATGCATGGATATCTCTCTTTTTTCACACTGCCCTTGAAGAAATTTTAAATTGTTGAGTTTCCCCATGTTCAAAAAGCGGTTTGACAATTAAGCGCAAGAGTCTTTAAAAAAAATAATAAAATAGTGTGGATGAATTGGCAAATGTTTCCTCTTTGTGGATGAATTGGCAAATGTTTCCTCTTTGGAAACTTTTCACATCTTGGGAGAGTTGGTGTGACATAGTAGTGGAGACTGTTGGACTTGAAGGTTGAGTCCAATTCCATATTCAACTAGTGAAATTCACTGGGAAATCCTAGATCAGTCTTCATTGCTCACTCCATTGCTCATGCTGAGAGCCAGCATGGTGTAGTGGTTAAGAGCGGCATACTCTAATCTGGAGAACTGTGTTTGATTCCCCACTCCTCTACCGGAAGCTTATTGGGTGACCTTGGGCCAGTCACAGCTCTCAGAACTTTCTTAGCCCCACCTGCCTCACAAGGTGCCTGTTATGGGGAGAGGAAGGGATGTGATTGTAAGCCACTTGGAGACTCCTTCAGGAAGAGCAAAGCAGGGTCAAAAAAACCTACTCTTCTTTTTCTCTAATATACTTCACCATAGAATAAAAGGCAATGTCCTTGAGGTCCATGGTAGAAAAGCAGATTTTTTTTTTTCCTTAAGAGGGTATAAAGAACAGTTTGGGGGTTTGGTAGGACACCAACATTTTGACATGCGTGCCTCTCAAAACCATAATCATTTCACAGATGCTTCCTAAACATTATAGAAATTATATATACATATCCCTGGGGCTTTTTTGCAGCAGGAACTCCTTTACATATTAGGCCACACACCCCTGATGTAGCCAATCCTCCAAGAGCTTACAGGGCTCTTAGTACAGGGCCTACTGTAAGCTCCAGGAGGATTGGCTACATCAGGGGTGTGTGGCCTAATATGTAAAGGAGTTCCTGCTACAAAAAGAGCCCTGCATATCCCAATCTAGCTCTAGTCATATATACAAAAGGAATTTGGGCAGGGGTGGAACTCTAGCAGGAGCTCCTTTGCATATTAGGCCACACCCCTGTGATGCAGCCAATCCTTCAAGAGCTTACAAAAAAGAGCTTTGTAAGCTCTTGGAGGATTGGCTACATCAGGGAGGTGTGGCCTAATATGCAAAGGAGCTCCTGCTAGAATTCCACCCCTGCATTTAGGTATGATTAGCTGGATTTCAGTATGGATGGGGATGTGCATTTGAGTGCATATCCAATCAGCATTGCAGTGTGGGCAGTCAGAAATATCTTCTGACGCACATCCCTTTGTTCTTGATCCAGTAACTGATACAAACTCAAAAACCTTCTTATGGATCTCCTTGGATTATGGTATTATAGATCAATAGAAGAAGGTTCAGCAAATATCTAGAACTTCTTGTTTTACCCAGTAGAAGAGGTGGTTTTTCTACCCCACTTTTCTCTCCCCACAACAGGCACCTTGTGAGGTAGGTGAGTTGAGAGTGTTCCGAGAGAACTGTGAGTGGCCCAAGGTCACTCAGTGGGCTTCATGTGGAGGAGAAGTGAAGAATCAAACCTGGTTCATCAGATTAGAGTCCACTAAGCCGCCCTGAGCCTGCTTCGGCGGAGAGGGCGGGATATAAACAAAATGTTGTTATTATTATTATTCACTGTTCTTAACCACTACACCACAATGGCTCTCTCAGTTACTACACATCACTGAGCTCGTTCATTGACTTTGTATTACAAATCTCAACTATTAAATACTCAAAAATGTGAATTTATGCACCTTACGGTAAGTAGATCTTGTGTCCTTGTAGTTTTGGCTTAGAGTGTTTACCAGATCCATTATGTATCGCCAGCTCATGTAGTTTTGAAGTTCTCTGAAAAATAAAATGGCAGAAATAAACTGGCTGTGTCCCTAGAACTGTGGGATACTAGTAACACAGAAACGATTTTTTTTAAAAAATATATATATAACTGGCATAGCTACCTGGGAGTGTATTTAATAAGAATAGGCTTTAGTTTGATTAGATATTCTGGAGCATAAACGATCACATCTTCTGTATTTTGAATACTGATGTTCACAGCTGTCATTACATAATTTACAAATGTTAACCAGTCGAATTGCTAGGAAGAGAAAGACAACACAGTTAAGTATAGCATTGCCTACCTCTAAATGGCCCCTAGAGATCTCCAGCTATTATAACTGATCTCATGAGGACCAAGATCAGTTTCCTTGGAGAAAATTATGGCTTTGGAGGGTTCACTCTATGGCATTATATTATACTGAGGTTCCTCCCTTTCTCAAACCCTGCCCTTGGCAGGATCCAGGTGTTTGCCAACCCAGAGTTGGCCACCCTAGTTCAGGATATGTTCAGTGTACTGTAGTAATCCTGAATACAGCAGAATGTATACAGAAACTGCTCTGCAACTTTCCCCTGTTTGAACACTGTCACCTGCCCATTAGTAAACAATGTTCCCAAAGTACAGCATTTACTACTTAACAGTTCTCTTTCCATTATGAAAAGTGTATGAGGTACAAAGCAACTCCAGAAATATACTGATTTTGTTTTGATATTTGTTTACAGAAAGTGCTGGTCTAGGGAAGCAAATTTAAATACTCTAGAGAGATATTGCCCCCGCTGACAATCTGATGACCTCTCCTGATAACCTGGAAAAAATATTTTCCTCAGTACAGAGATGTGTTCTTCGGGAAGAAAAATATCCCAAGATACAAAGAATATTAGAAATTATTGGCATTAGATGTTTTACTTTATGAAAATGTGCATTAGTTTTCTAATATCTTAGGTTCAAAACATAGTTTTAGTTGTTTCAAGCTGGGGAAAAATATGAAAGAACAGTACTGGTGTGAATTATTAAGTGTGAAAAAGGGTAGGGTGAATCTAATCAAAAGAAACATTCCGCATCATAAGAACAAAAGAGAAGCCATGTTGAATCAGGCCAATGGCCCATCCAGTCCAACACTCTGTGTCACACAGTGGCCCAAAACCCAGGTGCCATTAGGAGGTCCATCAGTGGGGCCAGGACACTAGAAGCCCTCCCACTGTTCTCCCCCCCACCATGGTCCAACATGGTCCAGCAGAGCTTTCAGCTGTGGAAATTTAGAATGCAAAGACTCATGTGTGTGCTTTCATGATCTGCATATTTAGATACTAGAACAAAATAGGAGTCAAGTTGCACCTTTAAGACCAACTTAGTTTTATTCAGAACGTAAGCTTTCATGTGCTCTTTAAGCACACTTCATCAGATGAGGAATCCGGTACAGTGAGCAAAGCCACACATAGCTGGTAGTCAGTGGCTCAGAATGCAAACTGGTATAAATTTAAGATCCAATCACATGAAATCTTACGTTCTGAATAAAACTAAGTTGGTCTTAAAGGTGCAACTTGACTCATATTTTGTTCTACTACTTCAGACCAATATGGCTGACTACTTGGATATATTTAGATACTGTAGGGGACTTAAATATACACACACTTTGGCTTAGGTTAAAAATACAACTCAGAATACAGTTTAGCAAGGCCTTTTTTGTAGAAAAAGCCCAGCAGGAACTCATTTGCATATTAGGCCACACCCCCTGGCACCAAGCCAGCTGAAACTGCATTCTTGTTTGTTCCAGCTGGAGTTCCTGTGCATTCTGTTTTTAAAAGTCCTGCAGTTTATGTCAGCTTTATCCATGGGTTTGCCTGAGGGTTACCAAAAACCCTAACAGACTAGTACTTTACTTGTAGTGATTATCGTTGTACAATTTGTGATGTGAATATTAATTGTAAAGTTTTATGTTCTTCCCTTCCATTTTTTCTTTTCTTTTTTGGTCTGGTGTCTTCACAGCTTTGATTATTTTTCATTTCTTTATGTACTGAATTTATATTCCACCAACATGGTCTAGCAGGGCTTTCAGCTGTGGAAACTGAGAATGCAAAGACTCAGCACTGGAACATGTCAAATAATAACAAAAAAGGGGCCTTTGTGAGTCCAAGTGATGCTCCTCTCTCATAACAGTACAGGTATAATTTGCTTTTATTTATATGAATAATTGACAACAGGATTTCTCTTCCTGACATGTTTAAACTCCATCATTATCCATTTTTTTTGGAAATTCAATGCTGTCTTAGGGTTCACTGCCTAGATTCTGTACATACAATATAGAAATAAGCATATGCTTACAATTCCACCATGTATACAGTGTGATGGATGATGTGAACAGAAATCACATATATGTGAATACTTTATTTTTAAATAAAGGAAAAAAGACTATGCCTGTCACTACACTATATATATTGCATACAAGAAAAAGTTAAGCACACACCAGTCTTCCAGTGCATGCACAGAATTCCCAGGTCTCATCAAATCTCAGAAGTTAAGAAGGCTCAGCCCTTGTGAGTACTTGCAAGGAAGTTCAGTGTTCCTATGCAGAGGGAGGCAATGGGAAACCACCTCTGAATGTCTCTTGCCATGAAAACCCTACTTGCTATGTCAGGTGCAATTTAAGGGAGGGGGGAAGCTACTGGTATGAATACAAACTATCTTAGTGAAACATTTCAGTATATTCAGGGGTTATTTTTGTAGAAAAAGCCCAGCAGGAACTTATTTGCATATTTGGCCACACCCCCAACTTCACCTTTGTTTCACACAGGGCTTTTTTTGCAGAAAAAGCTCAGCAGGAACTTATTTGCATATTAGGCCACACCCCCTGATGCCAAGCCAGCCGGAACTGTGTTCCTGTGCATTCCTGCTCAAAAAAAGCCCTGAGTATATTTGTGTAATAAATATCTTCCCTGTCACTAGCATATTTCGCAATGAGAAATGATTATTTGGGGGAATTCAGCTTCAGGTGTATATACGTGCAACCAATCTATCAATGCAATCCTGAAAAGAGGTATACTCTTCAAAGTTCATGGACATCACCACTGGACATAGAAGGGTGTAACCAGGGTTTTTTTTTTGTAGCAGGAACTCCTTTGCATGTTAAGCCACACACCCCTGATGTAGCCATTCCTCCTGGAGTTTACAGCAGCCCTGTACTAAGAGCCCTGAAAGCTCTTGGAGGATTGGCTACATCAGGGGTATGTGTCCTAATATGCAAAGGAGTCCCTGCTACAAAAAAAGCCTTGCGTGTAACTCTACTTAAGAGTTCACCTTATGGAAGCAATTCCAAGCAGGCTGACACAGAAGTAAATCTCATTTAATTCAATGGGGCCTAGTCCCAGTGATTTTAGGACTGCATCCTATTTCGTATAAAAATGCCATTTAGCTTTGCATTCTTTCTTTTGGCATTCCACAGCCAGACTGCTACTGTAAACAAATTCCTCATTAAGTATCAAGAAAATATTACTCAGTTCATAAACAACAATAAACCTCTGTTCATAAATTTTCCATTAGCATTGTTTCGCCAGCAGGCAATAAAGGAAGTTGAATTTGATATATTTTAGCTTGGTAAGCTGTAAAACAATTTAAAACTCTGATTCCAAAAAACAGTTCTGGGTTCCTTAATTAAAGACATTTTTTAAAATTCATATTTTATAATTTTGCTACTGAAACTGGATATCAAAATATGGTCAACAAGAATCAAAACCTGGCGTGAAAATTTGAAATGCCACTGTTTGGATTTTTAAAGTCCCATCTAAGGGAATGTTTCTTGATTTGTTAAAAAGACTGCATGAAGTTAATACAAAAATTTACTGAATGCTATTGCAAGTTATCTGTTGGATCTCAGTAAATACTGACTGCTGCTGCATGTCATCCATCAACTGCTCGTTCAACTGCTGCTGAAAAATTTATATCATATACTGGGAATGACCATAAAATTATCATATAGTTTGTACTGGCTGTAGTTATCTACAGAATACTCACTAACTGAATTCCAAGATACACAGTATGCCAGAGGAGAGGGGGAATTCCTTTTAGCTTGAAATCTAATCCTATGAATCTGTTTTACCTATGAACAAATGAAGCCTATCATGTCATTATAGCTGAAATTAAAACTGTACCCTTACTCAGACAAACAGAAGGAAGTTTGGGAAAGAGACACCATCTCTCTGTCTGTTAATCCTAATCTTTTACTAACAGCTGAGATCAGAACATGACTATCTAATCTCCAGTGAAGGCAAAAGATCTACAGACAGCTGAGTAAGGGGCCTGCAGTCCCATCTTAAATTGAATACACCCTTCTAAGCTTTAATGGAAAGAAATAACTTGCTTAGCATGGCATTGTTGGTGAGGTTCCAGGTGATGTACATATAAAAAAGGTTTGGATTAATTTTGGATCTGGATTTGGGGAGGGAATGCTTTTAGCTATTCTGAACTTTCAGAACTCTCCTTACTGTGTGAGTTTTTTTTTTTTTTTTGGTCTCAAAAATTCAGGGCCATTTTAGCAGTTGTCCCTGTTTCCCCTGCCTCCCAAAGGCTGGAGGGGAGAGAGAGAGAGAGAGAGAGAGAACTGATCTTGCCTCAATTCCTTTAATGTTTAAGGGAATATTATTTTCTATGGGAAGACCTGGCCAGGTCTATTTCCATGAAAATAATGGACCTTTAAAATTTAAAGGGAGGGAGATGTCATCAAACTGCTGTTTGACAGACTAACTTCCTCCAAAAGATCTCCAAATTTCAGGAGATAAATTTCCATTACTCCCTGAATTTGGAATTGTTTGGGGTTTTTCAGGTATCCTGCAGCTGACCTGAAAAAGGAAAGTTCTGGTTTATTTTTGGCTTGGGTGCAAACATATAGAGGTTGTTGGTCTACTCTGGTCAGCATTGTGAAAGTGTCTATATGCAGCAAGAACAATGGGGGAAGCAGAATTCAACTGAGTGTGTAAGAATAACCATGTGCAAAAAGCACACTGCTCTATTCAACATTGATAGAAGGAATATAGTAAAGCAATCTGCTTAGAAGCCATGAATGTATAGACAAACATCTGAATTGATCATCAAGAAGTCAGCTCCCTGTTTGTGACCAATGAACAGGAAGTGAACCAAACTGGCCAGTATCTGAGCATCCCTAGTTAAATTGTGAATTATGAAATATTTGCTTCAGTATCTCATGAAGGCACTTATATTGAAGTCTTGGTCATAAGTAACTAAATTTAATAGCAAACAATTGGTTAGCATGTAGTCCCTTTGTGTAAAACATTGTCAAGTTGCAGCTAATTTATGGCAACCCCAGCAAGGGGATACCAAGGCAAGCGAGAAGGAAATGTGGTTTGTCATTGCTTTCCTTTGCAGAGCCTTCCTTGAAGTACTAACCCAATTTAACTTCTGAGATCCGACAAGATTGGGCTATACCTTCCCTCCCAGAATGTAGCCTAGTGTGGGGGGAATCCTTTACAGTGCAATTCTAGGAGCACTATCCTGGAATTAAGCCCCATTAATCAGAACTGTGTAAGATGCTGAATAGGATTTGTTAGGGTTGCTCCCTTAATCACTTGATAGAGCAGTAATTAGCTTAGGAGTGCCAAAGAATTCAGCCTTTGCACCATAGTTCTTTAAAAATGTGAGACATTACCTTTTCCCCCTGAATGTAAATGAGATAAATGTTCGTGATAAAAATATGCCAAACCTCTGTTGTTTGTGATGAAGAAACTGCTTATGTATGAATGTTTGACTTACAATCATGAACAAGTGGATCATGATTGAACTTTATCATGATTGAACTAAGAGATATGATATTTTATATGCTTTAAAAACATCTGGCTTATGTGCGATATTGATATAAGGAATATGGAACTGCATGGGCAAACAGTGTTCTATGCATAATTTTTCTCTGATTCAGCTACTGAACCCTTCCACACACTCCAACAAAAAAACTGGTGATCAACTCTTTGGGAGGGAAAAAAAGAAGGGCAGGGGTTACAATCTCTTCCTAAAATCTCTGCTTTCAGTTGGGGACCTTTTCTTATTTTCCTGCCACAGATTCAGCATATAACAGCCCACCTCCCCCCCCCCCCAAAAAAAAAAACCCACACACACACACACACAATCCAAAATGTTCATGTTCAGAAATAAAGGTTGGATTCTATGACTCTCTTCCACCAAGTCTTGCTCCAACAGACAATTTCAACAAATCAGGACTTTTCTCCATCAGAGGAAACTTTTCTCCCTTGAAGGAAACTTTTCTTCCTTGAAGGAAACTCACAGGAACCCGCTTAGTGGAAGTCAAAGAATCTAACCCTAAGTTGTTTAAAATATTGTGTAACTCTAATGACCAGTGCTGGCTGAAGCTGAAAATAATGCCTGGTTGATCTTTTACCTGGTGATTGATTTCCAAAGTGAAGTTCTTTTGGACATCATCAAATGTCATTTTGTGGTATAGCAGAAGGGGGTCAACCCTCTCATCAGATTTGGTTGTAGCCTTAACACAAAAGAGATCTTTTAAAATTAATTTAAAAAAACATAGAACAGAGAAGTCTTCATAAAAAGAAATGATATTTCTGAAATCATACACCTGATGATGTTTATGAGTTATTGAATGATATCTGAGGTTGTTGCCAAAAACAGGAAAATTTATTCAGCGCTAGCATTTTAATTTACTGCTAATATTACAAATAGGACAATGTTCAAATCTTTGTTTACTCCATAATTCTTATATTGCATCCATAAATTCACCTTAAATGTGGCATTTTGTAAAATGAATTACGCTTAACAATAATTACAGTATTATAAGGTTTATAACTCTGCACATTAATGTTTTTAAAGGAAGGTCTTCTTTTCACATTCCTGGAAGAAACACATACATGTTATCCCCGATCTATTTTTCTAGCATTTAGTTGTCTGGTACTTTACCAAACCAAGAACACAAAAAGATGTTGTTTGGACATACCCTGAGAGAAGATGTGAGACAACCTCACCAAGATAGGGATTTCAGACCCTTAACTTGCATATCTAGCAATCTGTTCCAAATCCCAAAAAAAACAAGCCCCACTGGGGTGGTTCTTAGGAACAATATGTGCATGGTAAGGTTGCCAACCTCCAGGTGGTGGCTGGAGATCTTCTGGGATTACAACGGATCTCTGGGTGGTACACATCAGTTCACCTGGAGAAAATGTCCACCCTGGGAGGTCGACTCTATGGCATTATAGCCATTGAAATCCTTCCCCTCACCAAACCTACCCTTCTTAGGCTCCACCCCCATAATCTACAGGTATTTCCCAACCTGGAGCTGGCAACCCTAGTGCATGGGGATAAATCCTTCCCACCTTCTCCTTTCTCCAGAAACTTCTTGTGACCCTCCCCCACAAAAGGTGATGTTATGAATATAAGGACTTTCCTAAACAAAATGCACAAGAGCTTCAATACAGAGAAGGGACAGACAAAATCTTCCCCATAACATCCCCCACTCACTGAAAAAGCTTAGCAGAGCAAACTTTTCACTAGAAGAAGTGAGAGGCAGTGATTTCACATGATTCCATCTTCTTATGGTAGCTCTCTCTCTATATATATCACATTTTATCTAGGAGGCCATAAATGCACAGTACTGCCATTTTGGGGCACACAAAGGAATTCTGGGCAAAGTGGAAGGCAGGGGGGGATCTGCCTCTGCAAGCTCCAACCCATTATTTTGCAAAAATGAAGTGTACAAAATGTTATGGTACCTTAAGCAAGTGTGCATAGTGGGTATACCTTGGCATGAACATTAGTATATAGCCGCTCACAAGTCAGAGGTGGTCCCATCAGATGGGTCCCATCAGATTCACAGGTTGTCCAGTGAACTGCTTTATATCTTCCTTTGCCTGGGATTTCATTTAACTCTCAAGACAAGTCAAACATCATTTAGAGTACGGGTAGGAGTCGACCAATTCTATAAAAAAAAATGGTGCATATAGGAGGGAGTAACTCACATTTGCAATTTCTTTTTCCAAATCCATGATTCTTTTCATTTCCATAGAAATCTGGGTCTCATTGATGGTGAGATTTCTTTCAGTGCGGATCAGTTTTGCTACAGAAATCATGAAATCAACGTAGGCTGAACATGCCTGCAAGTGGGGAAAAAACCACAACAAATTATTTTAGTAATTCTGGTCTGGACATTAGGTAGAACAGCCAAGGGTATACATGTACTACTTTTTCTCTCTTTCCCTCTCTTCTATAGAAGATCACTTCTCCCATATAATGATGTTGATGATGAAGAAGAAGATATTAGATTTATATCTTACCTTCCACTCCGAATCTCAGAGTGGCTCACAATCTCCTTTATCTTCCTCCCCCACAACAGACCTCCTGTGAGGTGGGTGGGGCTGAAAGGATTCTCACAGCAGCTGCCATTTCAAGGGCAGTCTCTGCCAGAGCTATGGCTGACTCAAGGCCATTCCAGCAGCTGCAAGTGGAGGAGTGGGGAATCAAACCCGGTTCTCCCAGTCCACGCACTTAACCACTACACCAAACTGTCATGATACTGTATGTCTCCCTGTCCATAAAAGTGGCAGTCACTGCTTTGAAGTGGGAAGTGGGCATTTGGGGAAATGCACAATATGGTGATGTCACAGCACAAGGTAAATCATCCAATATGTGAAATCACAGTGAGCAGGACCTTGAGCCATAATTTGACACATGGATGCAAATTTCAGTGGGAGCCCCAAGTTGAGCCTAATATCATTCTGCTCTTAGTTATGAACCTATGTCTTACTTGAAGGCTTTGCTGAGTTATTGTTGTTGAAGAGGAGCATAAATGGTTAGTTATACATGGCTAGGAAAAAAAATACATAACTGTTCATCTGGAAATAATCTGAACAACAATAAACAACTAAAAACATCACTTTTTATGTATCCCCTTGTGGCAAATTGCTGCATGCCTAATATGACCAACCACAACCGTCTACCAAGCTTCTATTATGTGTAATTAGATATTTACTAGCCTGTATTTAAAACCTACCACTTAAACAGCATTTCCTAACCAGCCTTCATAATTAGAGTTTCTATAAATACTGCATCCAGACTATCACATTAAACAGATGATCTGGGAGCAGACCAGATGCATGTTCCAGGAATAATAATCCCAGCAGTGGAGTCCAGTAATCTCTATATATGTTTTGGAGGTCTGCAACAACTTTTGTGATGAAAGTTTTTTGATGTCCCTTTGGTTTAATGTCAGTTGTATACTTACCATCCATATTCCACCACAGTCTACCACAGAAGAAGAAGATGATGAAGAAGAAGAAGGCATTGGATTTATATTCCGCTCTCCACTCTGAATCTCAGAGAGGGTCACAATCTCCTCTCCCACAACAAACACCCTGTAAGGTAGGTGGGGCTAAGAGAGCTCTCACAGGACAGGCTTTGCGATAGAGCTATAGCTGAACCAAGGCCATTCCAGCAGCTGCAAGTGGAGGAGTGGGGAATCAAACCCCGTTCTCCCAGATAAGAGTCTGTGCACTTAACCACCACACCAAACTAGTTCAAACAGTAGACATAGATACCGATTTCCACAAAGGAAAATTCTATGCACTTGTGAATGGAACTGATTACACTGCAGGGGTGGCCAACGATAGCTTTCCAGATGTTTTTTGCCTACAACTCCTATCAGCCGCAGCCAGCATGGCCAATGGCTGGGGCTGATGGAAGTTGTAGGCAAAAAACATCTGGAGAGCTACCGCTGGCCACCCCTGGATTACAGTATCTGCTATGGGTATATACAATGAAACACAGGTGTGCACACATGACCTCTGTCATTGGATCAAGGGAGACAGAGCACAATCAGAATGCTCTTGTGCACCTCTGGTTCATTTCAATGCATCTTGTGCATGAGAACTCCAAATGAAATTAAGTTCTTGTTAATGGGGCACATAAATGAGTGTGCATGTACATGTACAAGCAATTGCAAAAAATTCATTAGGGTTTTCTACTTCAGATGGCTCTCTCTAATTTAATATATATATATATACATATATATAATTTTATATGAAAATTATATGTATGTAGGAATTCACCGCATGTGAAAAGGTTCGGCATAGGGAGCACTGAACAATTTTATATAGAATTTGGAAGTATGATTTATTGTTGCATGATGGAACTGGGGTACAATGAATCAAAGACATTTTCAAACCATGGATATGTTCCCTATATATTTCTATTTATTTGTTCATTCAAAACATTTTAATGTTTTGATCAGGGTCCCCAAGGTGACACACACAAAAACAATAAACAGTTAAAAATATTTTGGGGTACCACTCCTTCTTGATTATCAAGGTAACACCCTAATACAGGCACACTCTTCTCAGTGAGAATAGCTTGGGGCTCTTTAGCTTGGAGAAACATCGACTGCAGGGTGACATGATAAAGGTTTACAAGATAATGCATGGGATGGAGAAAGTAGAGACAGAAATATTTTTCTCCCTTTCTCACAATACAAGAACTCATGGGCATTCGATGAAATTGCTAAGCAGTCAGGTAAAAACAGATAAAAGGAAGTACTTCTTCACCCAAAGGGTGATTCACATGTGGAATTCACTGCCACAGGAGGTGGTGGCAGCTACAAGCATAGACAGCTTCAAGAGGGGGTTAGATAAAAATATGGAGCAGAGGTCCAGCAGTGGCTATTAGCCACAGTGTGTATATGTGTGTGTGTGTGTGTGGCCACTGTGTGACACAGGGTGTTGGACTGGATGGGCCATTGGCCTGATCCAACATGGCTTCTCTTATGTTCTTAGTGAGGCTTCTGAACAGGTCAGTCAGCAGGCAACTTGGTGGCAAGACTTTGGCGGCAAGACTTATGTTTGTTAAAAAGATATGTAGGAAGTCCTTTCCAGATCTGCAGGGTAAGGCTTACCTCCTTGTACAACCCAGTGCATTCATAGTAGTCCCGGGAGGGCAGTCCAAGTCCAGGCTGATCAATCTATAAAACCAGTTTCAAAAGATATTTGTCAAAAGAACTGACAAAACATCATCATATGTTTTTCTAAACTAATAGTGCATTCCTAAAGAGAGTTAGGATCTAATTAGATTACATTAAGTGTGCACAGAGGAAGCTCAATGCACTTTTACAGACAAAAAAGGGCTACGAGGAATGGGCTTTTTGTCTTACTGCCAGTTCCCTAGGTCTGCCCAGAAGACATGTGGAAGTGAGATAAGACAAACAGCCCACCCTCCACAATCCTTTTCTGTCTGCAAAAGTGTGCTGAGTAGAAGGCAGAGAATGAAAAAGCCTTCTCTCCCTTCATATGCACACTCAGGAGCCCATTCACCACTACCACCCCAGTTTTGAAGGTGAGTGCTGGTCATACTGAAATTCAAGCTGGGTTAGACTTTTCCCCAACCCAACTCACATTTAACATCTCTTTTAATCAGACCTTTGTATCCTTTTAAGATCACTAAAGTCAGCGGGCTTACAATGGGTAATACTGTTTAGGATTGTGTGGTAAATGGTCTAGAGTTCAATAATTGGAAGAGAACATGTACAAGATGAATGCTTCTAACACCACCCCCAAAAAGCAGAAGAGAGGCAATCAACTTGAATTTGTGATAAGAAGAAAAAATAACATTCTTTATTAAAATTCTACTTCCAAAAAAGAGAAGAAGTGGTCACTGAGGGAATGAAGATTTTGCTGCCACTGAATATGACTGAGGGGAGAGAGCACATGACCTTATTAGTAGCTGCTGTGAAGGACATCAGAAGCACAGAACAGGTGACTCAGCATTGCTCAGATTTCTAATTGTTAACAGACTACTGGCACACTGCATGAGCTATTGTCAACAGTGACCTGAGTCTTCACAGGAAACTTCTGGTCACTCTGCAACCACATATTTACACATCATGTTCCCTCACTGACTGCCACTGGTAATGCAAAAGAACAAAACAAGAGCGAAATGGAATACAATCATAGGGCAGGGAACAAACCATTGCCTACAGTACCCCAAACACCCTCTGTAGCAGTCAACATTGAGCTTCATGTTATTCCTGAACATTAAAATTAATAAAAGACTGCCTGTGAAGTCACAGTGTAAGCATAAGTCTGTTACATAAATGCAACTTAATTCTTGAGGAAGTTTCTCCCACAGAAGCTTTCATATAACCTTGGTTTAGGCTGACCAGAACAATTTAATAGAAGATATGGGTATATCCATGAAAATCAGAATGGGATAGATACATGTTTATAGAAAATAAGGTGGGTCACACAGAAAGTAGCTACCACACAGTTGCTTCTGGTGTATTTAGGGCCACCATCAGCCTCACAGTTTAATTGTGATGGCAGTGAAGCATAGCTTAAGTGAACAACATCTCTGCATGAGTCAAGGATCCATGACAGTTTGAAAAAGTTTTAGACCTTTTCTAAGAGTTGTAAACTTACATGAAGTATGTGTTGTGTGGAGTTCTTATCATCTGTGCCAACAAACAGGTTAATGATAACCCTTTTCCCATACTTGGCATTCAGCAGTGAAATAGACTTCTCAGCTGTCCAACTGGTACCTAAGGACAATGAAAAAACATACAGTTGGCATGTTTACTAAGACATCTCTTCACCATGATTTGTGGAAAAAAACTATGTATTGTGGAGAAATCAGCATAGCTGTCCTACCATATGTTTGGTCCCAGTTGTCTGTTGCTACAGGCCAGTCATTAATAGTGTACAATATGTCAATGAGAGGTTTCCCTCCTCTGAGATCAATAGCAGCTTGTGAAAACAAAGAAAGATTAACCTTATGAGTTACAGATGTAAAAGTGCCTAGTTATAACTCTGGCAGATGAAAATGGTTTTATACATTTCACACAATCAATTCTACCTTGCAAAAATTTGCTCCAGGGTCCAAACATCCTTGGGAGAAAAAACACTTTATCACTAAGAAAAGCCTAAAACATTAGCTTGGGTTCCTAGGATCCATTCTCCTGCTGGTGTTGCTTTTCTTTGTTGCAAGCATAGAATCATAGCTTTGGAAGGGACCTCCACTCCAACCCCCTGCACGATGCAGGAAATTCACAAATACCTCCCCCTAAATGCACAGGATCAGCAGTCTTTCTGATGATGCAAGAGAATATTCCTCCAGCCATAGGAAAATGCCCCCACTAGTGGAATGTGCCACTGAGTTACAGATGACTTATGGTCACCCCACAGAGTTTTCAAGGCAAGAGAAGCTCAAAGGTGGTTTGCCATTGCCTGCCTCCACATCATGACCCTGGTATTCCTTGGAGGTCTCCCATCTAAATACTAGTCAGGGCTGACCCTGCTTAGCTTCTGAGGTCTGACAAGATCACACAAGCCTGGACTATCCTGTTCAGGGCAAAGTTAGCTTTTGTAAATAAAGAACTGTTCTGTAAACCAAGGTCAATTAAGTAAAGAGGCTATTTATTTAGGGAGATTACACTATTAGAAAGGTCCATGCTTCTAACTACCTAGCTGACGGGGGGTGGGGGGAGTGTAAAAAAGCGGCAAGCCACCCAGCCTGAGAGTTTCATTATGAGGACAAGCAAGGAAGCAACTTTTAGTAGAATAGTAGTAGCCATATCCCTATCTGACTAGCTTCAATGTCCTCTGCAGTGGCTTCTTGTCTTGCATGCTTAAAGCTGCATCTTCTAACAATGGATCCACATGATCCAGTGCTCTGGAATGAGAATCATTATGATCCTGAGTCTACAATTCACATGAGGCTATGTGCTAACCACTGTAAATTGATATAACCAGATCTTCTGTAATGATTTCCATGTGAGGTAAACCACCATCTATCTGTGTTTGTTTTTGTTTTTAATTTCTCAGACTAGACAGAAATGTTGGACAAGGATGCCTTCTGAACATATTTTGAGTCCTGAGGCACCTTTAAGACCAACGGAAGTTTCTTCAAGGTATAAGCTTTTGTGTGCAGGCATACTTCTTCATCTGTCACTCTCTCTTCTCTACTGGGATCTTTTAGTGCAAAAGATAATTTAGACTGGATTCCAGCATTAATAGCTTGCCAGACTGCACAAGTCAGTACTAAAAGCTTCTGCTTTTCGGTCCAGGGAACACTCACTAATTTGCTGACAAGTGACCTGAGAGAGATCCACTTAGTAAGTAATAATAGGCACAAATGGGATACTGAGAGATTCTTGATCAGGTCAAACAACATTTGAGATAGCCATTCAGAAACATATAACCCTGAGAGGATGAACTTTGTGTGTTCTTCCCCCAACTCACCAGCTTGCCACCTATTTTCTTTACTGATGTTATAGTGGAAAACTGCTCTTCAGACATCTGTATATCTTTCCTGTGATCTCCTAAATAGATTCTACACTGTGGGTGTAAATTTACTGCTAAAAAACCCTCCATCAACACACAGAAAAGTAGTAAAAACAAATCAAGAAGGAAATTATATGCTAATCTCAATATGGATATTACTATAATGCAGGCTTTGCTGTGTCTTGCTACAGTGGGGTATATTTGTGCACCTCAGCAACATATAATAGATTAACATTCAATATGCTTATACACATCAATTTTCAAAAAAAGCTTACTTTCGTTTACACAAGATCTGTAGAGAGTTTTTGCTTTTTGAATAGCTGTTATGTCACTGCTGTTTTCCTTACTGAGGACATCTGAAAACAAGGGAGATACAATCAGATACATGTAAATGATAGCTTCAGTGAAATGAAAGAATTAAAGATGACAAGTGAAACCAATTGATTTCACATCTGTATTGTTGGGAACTTAGGGAAATACATTTACTCCAACACTAAATCCCACTGAGTTCTGTGAGAGTTAGGCACACCTGATTTACGGCAACCCCATAGGGTTTTCAAAGCAAGAGACATTCTTAGGTGGTTTGCCATGGCCTACCTCTGTGTCATGACCCTGGTATTCCTCCATGGTCTCTCTTCCAAGTACTGACTAGGGTTGACCCTGATTAGCTTCCAAGATCTGATAAGATCAGTCTAGTCTGGCTTATCCAGGGCTAGGCACAGGTACACACATGGAATGTGTACTGACTGGGATGTAGGAATGGTTGTATTGTTATGGTGGTGGGGTATGTAAATTTGTGCCCTTAATCAAAGGATAGCCTACATCCTTACTCACAGAATGGGCTACATTTGGTGGGACTGGAAGAAACTCTTGCACCTCACCACATGTGCAGTTCAGAGGATACACTTTACTAAGTGCCATCAAGGTTGCTAGGTTTTAGAATGCTCCCTCTAGTGACCCCTTTAATATCAATTTAATCTACAGCAAATATCGAGTCACATTATTCACCTGCCTATCATGAAAGTCTTCAGTTGCTCCTTTCCACACATTCCATACATACATAAGTGCTGTCAAGTATCAACTAACTTATGGTGACTTCAGCAAGAGACTGGGGAAATCCTTGACTGGGGAAATCCTTGACAAGCCGTGAAGTAGGAGTCCAACGCTTCGACAGTCCTTTCAACACGAAAAGTGTGTAGACGAAAGGCAGCACAACGTTATTACGCATAGGCAGCACAGCGCAATTTCGCAACAGGGAAGCACATATAGCTCTGTTTCACGTGAAGATCAGTGAAGCTTGTTAAAGCCTCCGGTGAAACGGGGCTATATGAGCTTCCCTGTAGCGAAATTGCACTGTGCTGCCTATGCGTAATAACGTTGTGCTGCCTTTCATCTACACACCTTCCATGTTGAAAGGTCTGTCAAAGCTTGTCAAGGATTTCCCTTGATTTCTACTACACAAAATATAAACTTTGGCATTGAATGGAAGGACGTTGTGTTCGGGGTATTTTGTAATTGTATTTATTAGAAGTATTCTTTTTGTGGGAAGTACTTTGTATAAAGTTTTTCATAATTTAAGGGGGGGTTTTCGTGGATGCCTTCAGGCTTTGTTCCTGCCCCACCTGGAGGCTGGCAGCCTTAGGCCAAAGTATTTTTAAATGTTTATTTAGTTATTTACTTAAAACAGTTATTTACTTATATATACTTAATATATAACTTAAAACAGTTATATATTAACTTAAAACATTTTTATGCCTTCCTTCTCTAGCACCATAGGACTCAAGGTGGGTTATAATGGTAATCAACATATTTCCAGAAATACAATTACTTCCTCCTGCACCAAAGCAAATTGGTTAGCGTTAGGGCTGCCAATTCCGGGATGGGAAATTCTTGGATATTTTGGGGGCAAAAACTTGGAGCTGTGGGGTTTGAAGAGGTGACAAGCCCAGTAGGATATAACACCATTGAGTTCACTCTCCAAAGCTGCCATATTCTCTGATCTCTATCTTTTGAAGATCACCTGTAATTCTAGGAAATCACCAGGAGATGAAACAGAAGTCAGCAATCATAGGCACAGTTCACAAATGACCACAGTAACCAGACTATTGGCAGCATGCTTCACAAGGACCCAAACATTCTCTAAAACAACTTCATTTTGTAGCCTCTTCCTGAAGGCAAATAAGGAAGGGGTTTTCCCTCTGCCCTCAGGGAGGCTGATGCAAATGGTTAACTAGAGAAAAGGTCATGAGTGAGCAAAAGCTATCTGTACCTTGATGCATGAGGGAATGGTGAGAAGGCACTGCTGCTGTGATGAACGAGAGTTCACAGGACTATGACATGGCTATGTTTAGAAAGTGATTACAAGACGGCATCTAAATAAAGTTAGTCAATATTGGCTTCCAACGTTTTTAGCACTGTTTCTAAGCTGAGTTGATCTGAAGGGGAAACACTGCTTCTTTCTCACCTAGGACAGCTGCCCCCACCCCAACCCCACAGGGTCATACGGGCAGTAGTTTCAGCTAATTGTCAGAAATGTGAGAGAGTTCATTCCTCAGAGTGGGTTGAGATTTATCCAAGTCTGACACAGTCTGTTTGCTTTTCACCAGGCACAACAGACTCCTTGCTGTATGTGCATTCATGTATTGTGAGCCGCCCTGAGTCTGCTTCGGCGGGGAGGGTGGGATATAAATAAAATATATTATTATTATTATTATTATTATTATTATTATTATTATTATATAAGCAAGGAAATACTCTCAGCTGATTTGAGGCAGGCTACAGAGCAGAAACACAAACACATACAAATCACAACTTTTTTTTGCTCTCTTGACACAAAATGTAGATGAATGGAAGAGACTGAAATGCCCCAAATATCCATAAAATTCGTATTTTCTGACCTTTCAAAACAACTTCGAGTTCATCTCTTAAAATGTCAAAGTTACTGTAACGGGAGCTTGTTTCTGGGATGATGTTCTTCTTTAGCCATCCCCCACAAGCATACTGGTAAAAATCTTTGCAAGGTTCTGATGTAGGATCCATGTTCTCTAGGATTCGGGCAGCTGTCATGAGAGACAAACCAAAAAATGTTTAGGCACTGTGTATGGAAAACACATCAATCTGAATTGCATACTGATGGGCAGGGCTATCTTAACAGCATTATGGGCCCCGGACAAAGCAGTGTACTGGGCCCCTACGACGACTACTCACAGGAATAAAAATGTAAATGGTTATTAGTACTGCATCATACACAGATTAGTATGGGGCCCCTATGCTCGTGGAGCCCACGGGCAAGTGCCCATCAAGCCCATGTGTTAAGACAGCCCTGTTGACAGGCCAATAGCACGATACACATTTTACAAGATTGGCTAGTAAAGCAGCAATCCTATCTACATTTCCTGAGAGTAGAACAATTGACATAAATGGAACTTATTGCTGAGTGGTTAGGGTTCTGTGCATATTCTGTAGCAAAAGCTTAGTACAAGTGGGAGCTGTGCCAATAGACAAAAGTTACAGAATTTCTTCTACCATTAAATTGCTCCCCATAATGTCTGACATCAGAGGATAAACCATCCATTTACAGAAACTCAGCATGTAGATCATGGCACTTCTGTGACCCATCACAACTCACATATGAGTAGGCTTCCCAAATCCCCCGCCTAGCTGGGGGACCCCTGATTTGGAGCCTTCTCCCCCTGCTCGCCAAAAATCTGGAAAGCGGGGGGGGGGGGAATGGCGGCCCTTCCCACCCAGCCCCGATCCTAGCAGCTTCTCCTTGCCCTTCCCTTCCCACCCAGCCCCAATCGCAGCAGCCTTTCTTCAGTTTTCCCAGGCTGCTTCCCGCCCCCAATCAGCTGGCTGGCAGGGGGGGGGGGAGAGGGAGCCCCGCCGCAAAGGACCATGTGCCTTTGCACCTCCGGAGGCTTGACTTGAAAGGCTTCAATTTAGGATGGTATGTCTGTGTTTCTGTGAAGAAGCTGAGAGCAAACGGTGAGTAGAGAGGCTGATCCGCTGCTTCAGACTCGCCAGAAAGGGGGGGGGGGAGGGAAATGTCTTCATTATTCCCTATGTGATCGATTCTCATAGGGTATAAAGGGGAATTGTTCTGGAGGTTTTGGGGGCTCTGGGGGAGCTGTTTTTTGAGGTAGAGGCACCAAATTTTCAATATAGTATCTAGTGCCTCTCCCCAAAGTACCCCCCAAGTTTCAAAACAATTGGACCAGGGGGTCCAATTCTATGAGCCCCAAAAGAAGGTGCCCCTATCCTTCATTATTTCCTATGGAAGGAAGGCATTTAAAAAGGTGTGCTGTCCCTTTAAATGTGATGGCCAGAACTCTCTTGGAATTCAATTATGGTTGTCACACCCTTGTTCCTGGCTCCGCCCCCAGTGTCTCCTGGCTCCACCCCCAAAGTCTCCTGGCTCCATCCCCAAAGTCCCCAGATATTTCTTGAATTGGACTTGGCAACCCTACATATGAGGAAAAGTCATAGAATACAAGAAACAAATACTATGGGAAGGGTCACTTGTGTTTGCTACATGCATGTTCAAGTGGTTTTTACCATGTTGAATGTACACATAAACCAATGCATAAAAGCAGACAAGTTTTTAATACCCTCTGAAACTAGGCATCACCAGAAGATCATAAATGCTCTTATACTCAAGTCATTTCCTTTTTCCCCCTTAAAGGTAATAAATACCCATGCCACAAATTAATATCAGTCCTCCCAAACTCATACTGATTTATGCTTTTTCCAAGCAGAAAAGAGGCCTAGTCTCATATTTCCATGACAAGATAATTCTGCTAACAAAACACACACACACATCATGAACACAAAATTTTTCTGGGAAGATAAAAGCACTGGCCTGCAGAAATGCAAACAGGCAACATTAGCATACAAAAGAGCAAGAATGAGTAGCAGTATCACTTAAATGAAGAAAGAGGAAATTTTCTATGGAAGACAGACACCTGAGTTCCACATACAGAGATAAATCATACATCTCCCCATGTGGGCAGCACAGATGAGCAAGTTCCCCTTTTACTCATAGCAATGATGTACACTTCCTTTTTTTTTTGCCTCTTCAGTTTAATGTGCAACACATTCTTAAAACTTTGTTAATAGCAGACACATTAAAGAGTGTTCATTTCTTTTTTAAAAAATAAATACTTGTTATTCAAATCAGTACAAAGGTTCACACCCGGATCTGGATGCCCCAGGCTGGTCCAGATCTTGTCAGGTCTCTGATTGGCCCTGCTTTGTACTTGGGTGGGAGACCACCAAGGAAGTTCAGGGTTGTTGTGCAGAGGCAGACAATGACAAACCACCTCCATTTCTTTCTTGCCTTGAAGACCCTCCGAGGTCACCATAAGCCAGCTGTGACTTGACAGCACTTTTCATCACCACAAGACTTCATACTCTTCAGTGCTTTCTAACTTCATTTAGTGCTGACAAAAGCTATCGCTCCTTTCAGTATAAGCATGGATAGTGTTAGCAAGGGCTTTTTTTGAACAGGAATGCAATTTGGACTGGCTTGGCATAAGGGGTGTGTGGCCTAATATGCAAAAGAGTTCCTGCTGGGCTTTTCCCACAAAAAGTTGTGTGAAATAATGGTGGTGTCAGGGTGTGTGGCCTAATATGCAAATGAGTTCCTGCTGGGCTTTTCCTACAAAAATAAAAAGCCCTGGTGTTAGCCAACCATCTGTTGTGCACTTTAAAAACTATCCACAATAGCTCTGTTAAGGCAGATTAGGCTGAGGGAGACTGAAGGTAATCCAGCAAGCTTCACAGTTGAGTGGGGGTTTGAACCAGTGTTTCCTCTAAGTTGAGTTAGTGTGAGCTAGCTCACAGTTTTTTAGACTCTGGCTCACACATTTGTGTCCTAGCTCAGGAAAAATGGCCACAGAGCAAGCTAATTTATGCAGTAGCTCATTACTTTAATGCCAGTATCTCACAAAGTAGAATTTTTGCTCACAAAACTCCACAGCTTAGAGGGAACATTGGTTTGAACCTTGATCTTTCTGGTCCTACTCCAGTATCTTTACCATTATACTAGGCTGGCTCCCTACAGAAGGTAGCTTATGGCAGGCTGCAAGACCTCACCCCTCATTTTCAGAAACAGAAATGGAGAGTAAGGGCTGTACCTTCCAGTAACTGCACAGGTTTGTTCAATGGAAGACCAATTTATTGAATCCTATTCTCCACACAAATTGTCAAGATAAGCATCTACCTTCTGAATGGCAAATATTCTTTGAAATAATAGCTCAGCAACATACTATTTCATGGAAGTCATGAAAAGAACAGAATTTAAATTACATTGAAATTTTCTCTCAGAAGATGGAAAGATTTTTAAAAATGCTTCTGAAGAGAATGTAATGAGCTTTAGTACCTATGGATGAAGTGCCTTACAGGATTCATATTAACATATGAAGCTGCCTTAAACTGAATCAGACCCTCAGTCCATCAAAGTTAGTATTGTCTCCTCAGACTGGCAGCAGCCCTTCAGGGTCTCAAGATGAGGTTTTTCATGCCTACGTGCCTGGACCCTTTTTAGTTGGAGATGCCAGGGATTGAAACTGGGACCTTCTGCTTACCAAGTAGATGCTCTACCACTGAGCCACCATCCCTCCCCTTCATCTGTAGATATGTAATGCTACAGACAAACACAGGATTGGACTGTCTTTGCTCTTGTCTCCTCTGAATTCATGTAAATGTGTGAGTGTGTATGTCAGGATTGCCAGCTTTCAGGTGGCACCTGGAGATCTTCTCATAATCACTGTTAGCCTCCAGACCACAGAGATTGGTTCTCTTGGAGAAAATGGATGCTTTGGAGAGTGGACTCTGTGGTATTATACCCGCTGAGGTCCATCTTCAAACTAGGGTTGCCAGCAAGGTTCCCCTGCTTTTAGGGGCATTGATCTGCCACCAGCCAGCTGGTGGAGTAAATCCCACCCCAAACAGGGATGTCACTGTGCAATGCCCCAATATGATGATATCACTTCCAGGTGACATCACCGTAACATAGAGTTTTTCCCAAAAAGCAAGAGTGCTGTGAGCGACATCATCAGCACAAGGATGCTCATTCTGGGTGATGTCATTGTGTTGAGGTTCCTATGCACGATGTCTCACCCATCCCTAAAATGCCCCCCAATTCCCCCACCGTGATGGTGAAGGAACTCATAACCCTACCTCAAACTCTGCCCTCCCCAGGTTCTACCCCCATATCTCCAGGAATCCCCCAAAGCAGAGTTGTCAAGGTCCCATTGGCTGCTGGTGGGGGACTTTTTTTCCTTGCGTGGCAGGATGACATCACCTAGAAGTGATGTATCATGCTGGGCATGTCGCATGGGGATGCTCTAAGAAATCATTGAAAACTGTATTGAGGGAAGGCATTTAAAAGGTATGCAGTCCCTAGCCAAAGAACAGGACTAACTGACTCCTGGATTTATTAAAACAATGGTTCCCGAGAAACAACTAGCAGTTTTGGTCAATTCTTATTTCTGAGCCCACAGTCTTTTTATAGGGTTGCCAGGTCTGACTCAATAAATATTGGAGGACTTTGGGGGTGGAACCAGGAGCAAGGTCGTGACAAGCATGATTAAACTCCAAAGCGAGTGCTGGGCATCACATTTAAAGGGACCACACTCCTTTCCATTGGAAGTAATGCAGGATAAGGGTACCTTCTTTGAGGGCACAGAGAACTAGATCCCTGGTCCAATCCTTTTGGAAACTTGGGGTCTTTTTGAGGAGAGGCACTGGATGATATGCTGAAAATTTGGTGCCTCTACCTCAAAAACAGTATTTATTTAAAACTTTCATTGAAATAAGAAGGCAAACAAAAATAAAAACAATTTGTACCATGATCAAACCTGATTTTCTCAGTCGCTGAGCATATAAAGCAAACACCCCAACAGAGTACCTTATGAAAGATGAATCACTGCCAAGCAACTAGGACAGTTTTTCTTCTGTATTTAAATGTTTGGCTAATGGATCAAACCACTTCTCTTTTCTTAAGGCCTTATATAGTATTCTGCACAAAATGAACTATATCTTCTATTTCACCCAATTCACAAAAACATTTCATATCTTAAAAAGAAACTCCATAATGAAATTACAGAACAGGCAGCTGTATACAGACAGATGGCTTATGAGGATAATGGCTGAAGCTGCCAAGACTTATTGTTCTGCAAAACCACAACAGACATGTTGTGGCTGGCATTTCAATACAGACTTGAGATAATTTTGGCTTCCTTGACAAACATGGAGACTTCCCAAATATATTCTATTCCAACAAACAGGGAGTGAGTCGAAGAGGATAGTATATTTAGCAATGTCAAAGGTGACAGACAGGTCAAAAAGGAAGATGTCTGAGAAGCAGCCTTCAGGTTTAATGAGGGAACAGCAGTTTTAGATTACCATAAAGAGTGAAGTGCCATTATGCGGGATCAAGACAGAAGGCTGGATCCAGACAGCTTTTCTGCTGATAATAAAGGAAGGAGGGGTTTTCTTTGACCATCCAAAAAGGCTATGTTGGGGATCATGGGACCAGTATGTAAAAAAGCCATGTGGGACAAGGGCTTTACTAGGGAGAAGAATTGGGTGAGATTCTGTGAAAAAGCCGGAGTTATCACAATAGCTACAGTTCAGTAAGAGTGGTTATATGTACAGATTATTGGTTTCATAAAAAGAAGTGAAGAAGGGGAGCTATGTTGGGCAAGGCTTTCAAGCAGGAAGCTTGCAAGTAGCTTTCAGGATGACAGCCAGTGGCTGGCAACCAACAGGAGTCCAGAGGGGAGGATGCATGGAGGGGGTGCCATAAGCAGCATGATGTCATTCCCAGGGAAAACTGGAAGTGACATCACATATCTTCAGGAATCTAGAGAGATTCTAAAGAGGACTGACATCACTTCTGGGTTTCCCCAGATAGTGAAAATACATCAATGCTAATGGTGTTCCACCCCCCTCCCCCCAGGATTGCCAATCCCCAGGTGGGAGCAGGGGATCCCCTGGTTTGGAGGCCCTCCCCCCACTTCATGGTCATCAGAAAGCAGGGGGGGAGGGAAGTGTCTGCTGGGCACTCCATTATTCCCTATGGAGACTGATTTCTATAGGGTATAATGGAGAATTAATCTGTGGGTATCTGGGCCTCTGGGGAGAGCTATTTTTGAGATATAGGCACCAAATTTGCAGCATAGCATCCAATGCCTCTGCTCAAAGTATCCTCCAAGATTAAAAAAGATTGGACCAGAGGGCCCAATTCTATGAGCCCCAAAATAAGGCGCCCCCATCCTTCCTTATTTCCAATGAAAGGAAGGCATTTAAAAGGTGTGTGGTCCCTTTAAATGTGATGGCCAGAACTCCCTTTGGTTGTTACAGCCTTGCTCCTGGCTCCACCCCCAAAGCCCCCAGATATTTTTTGAATTAGACCTGGCAACCCTACCCGCCCCCTCCCCTATTATTTTGCTGATGCTGGGGGCTGGTGGGAAACTGGCAGCTCTGAATAGCTTGCTGGCTGCTACAGAGTACCTCAAACAGTCAAGAATGTAGCTCAAAAATATCTGCTTAAGCTTTTATTTCCTAAGATTTTCCTCTGAGCTGTTAGGTGATAGCTTCATTTCTGGTGCTCTTCCCATTAAAAACTCACATCCACCTAGTAAACTGTTTGCTTCCAGTTTTACCATTTTACCAGAAGTTGTCCAAAATGTCATTTGGGGTGGAACATCCCTGCCCACACGCTGGAAAGTCCCCCAAAGGCACCCACGGGACCTGGCAACCCGAAGCAGAGGTGGATCCAAGTGGCAGCTGTGTTGGTCTGAAGCAGTTGATCCCCTTGTCTGAAGAAGTGTGTTTTGAGCACACGAAAGCTTACATTCAGAATAAAACTTAGTTGGTCTTAAACATGCAACTTGACTCCTGCTTTGTTCAACTAAGCAGAGGTGGTTTGCCATTGCCTTCCTCTGCGGAGTCTTCCTTGGAGTCCTCCCTTCCAAGTACCAACCCTGCTTAGCTTCTGAGATCTGACAAGATCAGGTTATACCAGCTGCCTCCTTAGGGTTGCCAGGTCTGTGTTGGAAAATACCTGGAGACTTTGGAAGTGAATCTAGGAGAGGGTGGGGTTTGGGGTAGGGAGGGTACTATGCCATAGAGTCCACCCTTCAAAGCAGACATTTTCTCCAGGGGAACTGATATCTGCCAGTTGGAGATCAGTTGTAAAATCAGGAGATCTCCAGGCCTTACCTGGTGGCTGACAACCCTATGCCTCCTCCAGCAGTTTCATTTTGTGTGTAAGGTGTCTTCAAGTTGCAGCCAATTTATGGCAATCCCAGCAAGTAACTTTCAAGGCAAGTGAGAAGCAGAGGTAGTTTGTCATTGCATTCCTCTGCAGAGTCTCCCTTGGTGGTCTCCCTTCCAAGTACCAATCCTGGTTAGCATCAGAGATATGACTAGATTGGGCTATTCCATTCCACCTTCCCTCCACAGTTTCATTGCCCACTTTTAAATGCCATTGCCCAGCATAGCAGAGCAGTACAGGGACTGTTAGATTAATTCCTTTGGCAATGGGAATATTTTCCTTTCTACGCCAGCATATTGTACAAACTCTTTTGCCCCTTTTGCAAAATGCCCTGAATAATCACTAAAAAGCAGGCAGTTTTATATTATGCTCAAGGTTAATAATTGATTACCAGCCTGTATTATCTGATACAAAAAAAGGCACCTCCTGGGATAATTATAGAGAGGGGGAGAAATTATACTCACTAAAACACTTATTTAACAGTTACATATACATGTGATACATCAATATATTTATCTAATAATACCAAGTAAGCAATGTGTAGGGTACATTTTAATAAAAAAGAATCATATATATTACTTTGAAATTCTTATTTTAATCTGTTAATAATTTGTCATGCTTGGGCATGTTTTTCTGCTTTGTTCTTATTTTTTGTTTTTTGTTTTTAGAATATTGACACTTGGAGAAGTTATTGTTTAGCAATTAAGAGGGAAATATATCATACTTTTATGATATGTATCAAATATCAGAACTGTGTCCTCAGGAAAGACAAAATGTTATAGCCGTTGATGATTAATAATTTTCTGACTACAATACCCCCTTTTTCTGTATCCTATTACCTATATAACAACAACAACAACAACAACAACACAACTTTGTTACAAAAAAAAAAGCAGGCAGTTTTCACAGCTTGCAAAAACTCTGGTGAAAAGCACTCCTTCTCTGCACAGCTCTATGGCCCTGAAATAGAGTTGGACACCACTCAGCTGATGGTGATCATCAAAGTTTTACTTTGGGAAGAGTTACGCTGAGGATGTCTCTTTGTTAATGGGCTGATTGCAACATCTACAGCCATCTAAATAGGAGTCAAGAGTATGCAGCCTGAAGACTCAAAGGTTTACTGTTATATACAGGGTTTTTATTTTGGCAGAAACACACAGGAATGCACTTCTGGGTGGCTTGGAATCAGGGGGTGGGACCTAGCATGCAAATGAGATCCTGCTGTGTGAAACAATGGTGACATCAGGGGGTGTGGCCTTATATGCAAATAAGTTCCTGCTGGACTTTTTCTACAACCCCCCTCCAGTTATATAACATCTCACTTGACAGCACACACAGCTAACATTGCCACATCACTGAAACAGCAGTGCATGCCATGGTACAGAAAGTTATGGTCTAAGTAGATGTAAACACTTGGGTATCTGAGACTAAATCTTTCCAACTGTATAAAAATAGAAACGGCAATTCTGAGGGCTCCAATTCCAATTCAGATGTAGGCCAAACAGTGAGGGTGTGTGTATGGGAAGGAAGAGAACTTTCACTCACACATGGTTTCATCAATTGAAACCAATATTCCCTCCACATTAGTCTTGGAAAAGAGGTGAAACATCCATATTTAACCCTTGTAATTCTAAGAATAACACAGGATTAGGTCAGTTTCCATTGGTTAAACCCTGCAGGGTCCCATGCAGCATTTATTTCTGTTTTAAATGGTGGGAAGAGCAAGTTACAAATATTTCCAGCATCTTGCCAAGTTTTCATCTTCAGAGGGCAAAGATGGCTGACACTATATGTGAATACATCCAACAAAGACACTTTATGTGCACAAATCTACTGAGACTGTGGACCATCCAAACACATGTTTGAGACTTATCCTATAAGGCCGACATTATAAAACCATAGTTCTCTTTAAAAAAAATCTACATAATTTTAAAATATTGGAATTTATCAAATCTTGCACGGGATGGTCAAAAAATTTCAGCCATTTGTAAGTTGCAATACATTGTTCCCAGTATCCGCAAATGAGAGTGGGTATACTAACATGCCTCTCAATTTTAAGGCAGCTGGTTTTATGGAGTGGGAAAGAGGGAAGGAGCTGCTGTCCTGGAAATTCAAGCCCCCCAGGGATTCCTTATGGTGGCTTTTCAAAATAAATGTCATTCAGAAAACAAACTTATTTATTGCACTAAGCAGAAAAGCTACATAAGGCTTACCTGATGTTACACAATCGGAAGATACACAGACAGCATCTGGAAAGAGATTATAGGACTATTAGCCAAAACTGTTAGCATTAACACTCTGGAAATGTTTAAATCATCAGTGACATGAAGATATTCTTCATGCATGTCTACTTTGTTTGCAGTGCCTTATAAACCCAAAGTATCCCCATAAAAGCCGCATTTCAGTTAGCATGCATAAAACAGGACTATTGCAAAAGTGGATAAAACACCAAGAGCTACTTAGCCTTTCATCTTAATCAACAAGAACCTTTCATCTTAATCAACAAGAACTATGGAGCTTCATTCAATCAAATTGAGATGATAAGGAACAAGTCGATGATACATCAAAGAATGTTCTTGTACAACTCAGAACATTAACAGCAGAGAAATAATATTTGAAAACTGCTTTTAGAAGTTTCTGTAATGCTTGTTTAACCACCCTGTAGAACTGAAAAGATGCAAACAAGATGTCTTGTGAAAGAATGGGCTTGCAAGTTCTTCTGTGTTACTTCTGATCGATTCTGACCACCACCACCCCACACCTTATCCATTACCTCCTGCTGGCAACTCCCCAACCCTTACCACTACTCTGTAGGCCAGCAGGAGATAATGAAGGAAAAAATGATGTAGCATGACATTATTTCAGGGTGAACTTGGAAGTGATGTCACACTGCTCTTGGATCCAGCAATAAATTCATAGAGTTCATTCCAGCAGTGAGATTCTGCTGTCAATACAAGGGCGCCCCATCTCCCCTCTTCCAATCTCCTGCCAGTTGCCAGCTGTTAGCTGGCAACTCTACTCCTCTGGTTCTACCAGCAAATCTCCAGGAATTTCCCAACGTGGAGCTGGAAACAAAGGGACAACTAATGCAGATTCTTTAATCAACGTAATGATGTGCCACCTACATCCAACTCTAACAAATGTCTTTCCTAATACATTTTGGATCCATAGAAGATTTGGGAGTATTTTCAAAGATAGCCCTGTATATAGCACATTATAGTAATCTAATTTACCATGACTGGTAATCTAAATCACCATGACCAGCTCATGCTTTTCAAGGAACAGGCATAACTGGTGTATTAGTTGAAACTAGTAAATGATACTACACAACACAGAGACCTCTCCTCCCCCTGGCTGGTATTCAGTGGAGTGGCAGGGAAATAACAGGATGGTGAAATGATGATCTTCCAACACTATTACGTCACTCCTGGCTAAGTTACTGGAAGCAGCATCACTATGTTGTGGATGCTCTAGAACTAACACAATTTGCCACAGAGATTCCAATGAATCCTGGAGCATCTGACAACATGGTAATATTACTTCTAGTTATGTAGCCAGAAAATTGCTGCTCTTGGGAGTTTTCCTACTCCAGCTAGAGAGCAGGATCCACTAGGATCCACCAGTCCTCCCAGGCTACGTACTTGTTCCTTCCGGGTGAGAGCAGCTCCCTCCTGGACATTGTAAGTATTTGCAAGTACTTGAGTAGTTTTGCCAATGTGGTTGAACAGACAAATTATACTTTTCTTTTCCTAAGCATTAAGGATCACCACTATTCCTATCAAATGGCACTTGATATGAATTCAATTTATCTAAAAGATATACCAGTAACTTTTTAGGTGCTTAATCTGGAAGATTTTTAACCCAATATTCAGTATTTGATGGACCAGAGGATGATCTATGTAGCCACTAGTACTGCTCATCTTAATCCAGGCCACCTGTGACATTATAGAATGTGACATAATTCATTTAAATTAATTGTATCCCCAATCTATAAAATATAAAGGACATATTCCAATAGTTGAGGGGCTTCAAAATTTCTTTTCAGCCATTTGGATTGAGCACTTGGAAATCCATGCTTCCCATTATTTCCCATCAGCCAAGTGAAAGTTTGGGTGTGGAATTGGAGCCTTTGAGATGTGCAGCCCTAAGGTTGCCTGCCAACTCCAGACTGAAAAATTCCTGGAGTTTTGTGGGCAAAGCTGGACAGGCAGAGTTTGGGGAAGAGAGGGACCTCAGCAGGGATGTGATGCCATAGAGTCCATATAATAGAGTCCATAGAGTCCTACCATTTTACTATCCTACTACCTCAGCCCCACCTCATTCTCTTGCACATGTAGTCCTGGTATAAAGGTAGTTTCCTGTGTAAGCACCAGGTCGTTACCCATCCATGGGGTGACATCACATCAGGACGTTTTCTTGGCAGACTTTTATGGGGTGATTTGCCATTGCCTTCCGCAGTTAGCTACACTTTACCCCCAGCAAGCTGGGTACTCATTTTACCCACCTTGGAATGATGGAAGGCTGAGTCAACCTTGAGTCAGCTTCATGAACCCAGCTTCCACCAGGATTGAACTCAGGTCATGATCAAAGCTTGGAATGCAGTACTACAGCTTACCACTGTGTGCCAAGAAGCTCCTGGTATAAGGTCTGATTTAAACACAACACTATGGGGCTGCAAGAGCTTACTGTGAATTTTTGTACCTCACATCTATGCCTACTACATATGCAATGAGTCAGTGATACAAAGCCAGGCAGATATTATGCTAAATTTGGACACATATCAAATGCTTAGGTAGGGCTGCCAACTTGTGGTTGGGGAAATTCTGGAAACCTGAAGGTGGAGCATTGGGTGCATGGGATTTGGGAAGGGGAGGTATCTAAGAGGTATAAGACTATAGAGGCCACCCTCCAAAGCAGACATTTTCTCCAGGGGAAACTGAGCCCCATAGTCTGAAGGTCAGTTGAAATTCTGGGAGGTCTCCATGCCCCATCTGGAGGTTGGCAACCCCATCTGGCAAAACAATGGGCTGGATTTGTTTGGTTTATCTGCATAGTGAGAATAAGTCTGATACCTGCCTATTAACAGATATATTGGAGCTAGGTATACTGTTTTGTTCAAACTGAAAAACAGAATGGACCAATGAATTTGATAATAGGACTACGTACGCAGTAACAAACTTTTTTATTTATGCCAGGATTATTCAAACTTTCAGTTGTATTGACCAGATGCATCAATGGCATAGGACTAGCGCATGGCACACTGTGCCCCACCAATCATGGCTAGACATATGCACCATGCAAAATCATTTTTTCCTTCCTAGGACAGGGCTGGCAGGGTTTTGGAAATAAAATCTGAAACCAAGGGACATGTCTAACTTCAGTATTCCTGTCTCTATGAATGTCCTTACATTCTGCTTCTAAAACCAACCCTGAAGCTCTAAGCTGTTAGTTATTGTTAGTAGCCAAGTGACTATGTAGACTACTGTCTTCTTTAAAGGAATTAAATGTTCCATGTTGCAATGTGCAGCTGTCTTTTAGACCTATCCCATTGATTGAGAATAAGCAAATTCTTCTAGAGCACACATAGATTTACAAGGAGCAGCATTATCAGCGCTGCCTGCATATGTATCATCAGGGGTTAATTTATTTCCCCTGATTGGCAGAAGGTCCATTCTCCATGGTGCTGATCTACAAGTATACTGGCATGACCCAACTACACAGTTCTTCCAACAGAATAGCATTCCTGGAACCAGGGGTTGCAATTTCTGTGTATTTCCCCTTCCACTGCATCCCTGCAATTGACCTCTATGCTGTTGCTGAAGGTCTGCTGACCCCTAGAATGAAATTTTAGGGAGCTCAGCAGGCTGCAGCAGAAGAGACAAGAGGTAAGGTCCTGTTTCACAAAGTCCATGAATGGTTGGTTACATGCCAGTTCCTCCAAGTATCCCACTGTCAAGAGCTTTAGGGATATTAATTTAATAGTTATATTTATATACATTTGTCTTCCAATGAGCTGAAACAACTTGTTAAGCCCCACTACAATCCTGTAGGGATCTTCGTTGTGGACACTCAAGCCATACATCCAAACTCTTACAACATTCTAGTTCTCAGGCTTCATTAAGAAAGGTATTTCATTCCAACACAATTTGTGACTGCACATTTGGTTGTATATGACTCTCCTTGGCCACAAGAAGTCTTGAGCCTAACACTTTCTAGACGCTGGGAACTTATCTTCAGCCTCTACTTGCCCAAATCTCCAAAGGATTGCCAGAAGAATTCTGTAAAATGAGGGTGTCAGGGAAGCATTTTGATGAAGAAAAATCACATTTGACTTCCATACATCAGTCAAAGGTCCAGCTTCACTCCCACAGAACGGGACTAGCAATTTTAATGCTCACACCCTGTGAAAGTAAATTATTTTGATTTGTTCCCCAGCCAATTATGTCTTGTACATTTATTTGTTGCAGTGAGCAGCAACTATAGATGCCTGAATACATGGGAAGATTTGAGAGCTAGTCATAATACTAGAGATAAGAAGTCACTGTTTCAAATGTTTGCATAGGAGCGATGTGGTTATTTAAAAAAAAAATCTATGGACATAATACACTCAAAGCTAAATTCTTTAAAGTCCCATTGAATTTAATGACACTTTATGTCCCTCATGCTGGCTGGGTTGTGCTTTGGTAACAACGCTTATCTGATTATAGGTTGCCAACTTATTTTGATATTCTAGTTGAACACTAATAAGAGCAGGTAAAAGAAGAAATTGGATTTATATCCTGCCTTTCACTTGGATTCTCAAAGCAGTTTACAATCTCTTTCCTTTCCTCTCCCCACAACAGACACCCTGTGAGATAGGTGGGTCTGAGAGGGCTCTGAGATAACTGCTCTTGAGAAAACAGCTCTGAGAGAACTGCTGACTGCCCCAAGCTAGCTGCATGTGGAGGAGTCAAGAATCAAACCTGGTTCTCCAGATTAGAGTCCATTGCTCTTAACCACTACATCAAACTGGCTCTCAAGGTATTTCCCCCCCCCCCCCCATATTCACCAGAATACACAACCAGTACATGTTAATTACTGTCATTATATTAAAAATATGGTGCAGCTTTGGCTAGTTCAGCAGCCAGAGATCTGACAGTGATTCCATGATTCTAATCATCTCATTGCTGTGCAGTATTTTGCCCTAGCATTCTCCCTTCCCTCTTCAACATGTTTTAAAAGAACTTTTGCCACTGAAATGATAATGCAGTGAACTTCTACTTACCGGAACGGGTGGCATACAGAATTATCATGGTGATGCCCACGATAGCAAGGAGGATTACTACAACCACAAGCCCAATTTCCATTGCACTCCATCGTGGTTTTTTCTTTTGTTTTGGAGAGTTCATTTCAGTTATATCCATCTGACTTTCTGACTTGCCCATAACCCAGAGTCTGAAAAGAGAGGCAGGGGATAAGCAGTTACTCAAATGCCATGAGGATGGAAATTCTAAGTTCCTCCTATCTAGCTAGGATTTTTTTTTCCTTTGAGGAAGAGGAAATACTGATTGTTTCAAAACCAGAAAGCAGTCATGACAATTAACTCACAGTTTTGCCACTTGTAATTTGCAGGACAGGGATGTTATTAGACAAATGCAGAGAGGCTTAAAAAAGGGAACAACAACAAACCGACACTTGGATTTATAGCTAACGTATCTTATTTAATTGCCCTCCCTGGTACAAGAGTTCACAAACAAGTAAAAGACTGCCCTTAATGTTTGAATAAAAATTAACTTAACCTTTCAGTCTCTGATGTTTTGCCAGTGGTGAAAAGTCTTCTATTTTTGCCTGTCTGGCATTTTTCAAATCCTTCCAGCAACTAATAATGACTAAAGTCTAGGGTTTAAAGCTTCAATAGCACTTAAATAGAAAATGTTCCGTGCTGAACCCACAAGGCCAATATTAGAGAAACCTGGACAATAATTTTTAAATCGAGTCAGTGACAGAGATTGCTAAGGGATAGCAGTGCTATTCTAGAATGGTCTGTTAGCTGAACTCACCACAAGACTGACTGTTGCAATGTATGTTATTTTAGGATTAGCAAACTCTTGGTGGAGCCTGGAGTTCACCTGGAATTATAACTGATCTTCATACTTCAGGGATCAGTTCCTCTGAAGGAAATGGCAGCTTCATAATGTGGATTCTATAGTGTACCATGGAGATAACACCCCTGCTCCCTACCATCTCCAAACTCCTTTCTCTCTCAGCAATAAACCCAAATTTCTAGGAATTTCCTAATCCAGAGACAATCCTATTTTCCACCCCATATGCCTGTTCTTGGAAGATTTAAAATATTTTTCAAAAGAAAAAATTTACAACAGACTATGAGTCCTGTGGCACAGAGTGGTAAGCTGCAGTACTGCTCATGACCTGAGTTCAATCCTGGTGGAAGCTGGGTTCAGGTAGCCAACTCAAGGTTGACTCTGCCTTTCATCCTTCCAAGGTTGGTAAATGAGTACCCAGTTTGCTAGGGGTAAAGTGTAGATGACTGGGGAAGGCAATGGCAAACCACACCGTAACAAAAAGTCTGCCAAGAAAATGTGATGTGACGTCACCCCATGGGTCGGTAATGACTCAGCGCTTGCACATGAGACTACCTTTTCCTTTTTATGTTGAAACAAGAGAACAAAATAAAAGAACAAAAATAAACCAGAAAAACAGTATCACAAATGGCAGTTCTAACTGTGAACTGAAATATGAACCTACAGATAGAACTGCATCAGAAGCAAAACGACACTTGGCTCCTTCACAAAAACTTTTAAAAAACCCATTCTAATCCTGGGATCAGGTTGCTAGTCCCCAGGTCCCAGTGGAGGATCCCCCAATTTCAGGTGCTTCTCCCTGCCACAGACCAGCTGGGTGGCGGAGGAAACTCTGCTCCTAAACCTAGAAGAGATGACATCACGTCAAGGTTATTGTGTGGGCGTGCTCTGGTTTTTGGTCAAGCCATACAGTTTTGTGAATTTACCATAGTGTTTCACATGATAGTGTTTCACTAGGTGAATTTAACCATGGTGTTTCACCCAAAAAGCAGATCCAATGCGATGATGTCACTTCTGAGTGAAGTCTGCATGTCACATGATGTCCCTGCCCATCCTGGAATGCTCTCCAAATCCCCCCACTGGAGTGATGAGGGGACTTGGCAACCCTGTAGGGGTTTGAAGAGTAAATCATTCTATACTCACCAATAAAATTACATTAGGGACAGAGCAGTTTCTGGCTTTTTGGGGCATGTCTATTTGGGAAGGTTTCATACTGGGAGTAAGGTTGCCACTCTCCAGCTGGTGGCTCATCTCCAGGCTACAGAGATCAGTTCCCCAGGAGAAAATGGCTGCTTTGTACAGTGTATCCCACTGAAATGCCTCCCCTCCCCAACCCTCCCCTCCCCAAAACTCCACTCCCAAAATCTCTAGGTATTTCCCAACCCAGAGCAGGCAATCTTAACTGGAAGCAATACTTTGGTGTTCAGGGGTGGACTTCCTTCACTTGGTTACAAAATGGTGGGAGAAGAATAATATGCTCTTGGGGACAGATAAAGTACAGCAGTACCATATCTCACAGTGATGTTATGTTACAAAGAGCAGGTTGTAAGAACTTACACTTCTGTTTTAAAAGGATACAAACTATTTTGACAGACATCTTAATTTTGCTGTATGCTAATTTACTGCTCACCCTCTACCTATATATATGGACTGGTAATTTCCGTGTCATTGTATCTGAAGAAGTGTGTGTACCTGTGAAAGCTTATACCTTGAATAAAACTTTGTTGGTCTTAAAGGTATCACTGGACTCAAACTTTGTTAAACCATTGTAATTGCCTTAGAGTTGAAAAGTTGCAAATAAATCCTAGTGGGACAGTCTTCAGTGGCAGAGTATATGCTTTGTATTTATTACCATCACCACCACCATCACTAATAATAATAATAATTGTATGCCACCGTTCTGCCCTTTCAAGGGCCATCAAGGCAGCTTAAAACATACATAATGAACCCACATAATGAAAGCACTAAAATCAACACTCCCCAACACACATTAAAACAATTTAAAAATGAGGTTAAGCACATGCAAAACCTAAAAACAGAAATTAAAAGATTGGTTCAGCTGGCTGGTGGTGTGGAAGCACCCTGTGAAAGTGTTGGTTCCCTGCCCCCAGCAGGGGTCTGGCAATCCAAACACTCGTACTTACACCTTGAATAAAACCTTGTTGGTCATAAAGGTATTAATGGACTCAAATTTTGTTCTAAATGTACCAATGACAGCCCAGCATAGTATAGTGGTTAGGGTGTCAGCCTAGGATGCGTAAGATGCATGTTCAAATTGTTGTTTTACCACACAGCTTACTGTGTGATCTTGGGCCAGTCACTCTCTTGCTGATTAACCTACCACACAAGAACATTGTGAGGATAAAATGGAGGAAAAGACAGTGATGTATAGACAGCCTTGGTTCCTTAAAGGAGGGGTGGGCTGAAATATTTATACCAACAGTGCAACAGAACCCCTCTCAGTATAAGGATATTCCATGTGTCCATAAATATAATAAATAAAGCATAAAGCTCAGAGGAGAAATATCTATCCTCTTCAAATTTCTTTTAAAAGGCTGTGGTACTATGAGAGAAAGGATCAAATCATTTTTTTCTGAGGGTTAAATCATTTCTTTCTGTAAGGAAACCCTCAGCTGTATACAATTGCTATGGACTATCATAGTGAGCTACAAAACTGCTAGAGAAAAAAATGCTACTGAAGATGTCAGATGGACAAATCCGATAGGAGCACCTGAACATTCTGTCAACAATTGGATTCTAAGAGTGGAAGGTAGAGAAACAGCTGAGGAGAAGTGGAAAGTGGTTGGCTACAGATATTTGGGTTATCTCAGAAAGACACCTGGTAACTGATCAGAAGGGAGATATGACCATACCAGTACATTAACAGTGTAATTTGATTTCAATTATTTCCTGTGTGTGTAACTCCCTTATTTTAAATCCAAGTGCCTTACTTATAAAGTAGTTGTGAGGCTGAATTTTAAAACGTGGCTGGGGCAGTTTGAATATCGCTGTTTTCTCTTGGTTATCCCTTGCGAGAAATGAAACCGCAGTGATTCATTTTATTATCAGTTCTTTTTCTTCCAGGCAAAAATTGCAACATTTTAAATATTCTTGCATAAAATGTGTGTAAATGGTTTATAAATGGTGCATAACAGACATATGAGAGAGAGAGAGAGAGAGAGAGAGAGAGATGGTGTGTATGTAAAACCAGTATTGAAAAGAGAAAATAACCATCTGTGGTAGCAACAGAAATAAGAAAGTTGAAAACTGAAGACAGTGATAATGTATGATCTCAAAAAGAAATAAAAAGCTACATCAACTTATTCCTATTATAAAGATTTAACTGGTCTAACCCTATAATACCTGGACCAAGTGGCTTATTGATGGGTCTATCACACCTACTTAGACACAGCTGCCAGATTTAAGTTGGGTGCGGTTTATGTATACAACAGAATGAGGTGGCAGGGTGCTGAGGTGATAAAATGGCCCATACCACTTCATGCTACAGGTAGAGTTATCACAGTTTCAGATGGCTACAGATAGGGAATCACAGTTTCAGAGATTAAGTTAAAAACTCACTGCAAGCAGAAGACCAGCAACAAAGGGTTCTATCCCAACTCTTTACCTTTACCCTTTGGTGGCAGCTTTTCAATTTCTATTCTATGGAAGAGCATTCCAAACTGTAATCCACCACAAATTCCAGTCTGAACTAGCATAGCCTATCCAACCACTTCAGTATTCTACTACTTTACTCACTTGCATGTGTAGTCTGGATCTAAGGCCTGATTTAAACAGGCAATCTGCTAAGATTGCACACATATCAAGTGCTTCAGGTTACTTTGCAGGTACTTAATCAGGCTGTGATCAGAAAAGGAACCCAAAGAAGAGCCCAAGGGTTCTTGGGTCTTGGCTTGGAGCCTATGGCTCCCAGCCTGAAGTCTGTGCTTGGCAGCTCAGTGGACCAAGACTAGCCCAAATAAGCCCATGTTTTCTTTATTTGTCTTATTTGTTTAAATGGTTTTATTTGAAATTTTCTGCAAGCCACATTGGGTCCCTTGAGGGGGAGGAAAGCCACATAGAAATGCTTGAATAAGTAAATAAATACCATTGCATATTATGTAGTAACCCAGTGTAAATCAGTGCTGAGCATGTGCAATACCACAACGGTAGTTTCTACTCTCTCATCAGATGTCACTTTTAAACTAGGTTTAAGTGAGGGACACTGAGGTGTAAGTCTCTGTATTGTTTTGTTTTAGGTACACTAGTATAAAGACTGCAGGCTAGGAAAACACAAGGGGGGCTCACTGGAGTGTATCAAGCTGAGCAAAACAGTGGCAACTTGACAGCAGATGTATAATGTATCAAGTGGAAAAGGCTATCTCCTTTTATGCTCCCCATGCCATTTTTCTGGTGTAAACTCCTCTCCTCAGCCTTCAACTACTACTTGTTACATTGTGCGGGGGGGGGGGGGGGAGGAGACATACAAGCACCTATAAAGTTTTTTGCAGCAAGGCAAAGAGCTGCTGAAGGTGGGATTTCAAAAGACAAATGTTATGGGAGAGAAGTTTTACCCAATTCTTGCAATGGCTGATTTTAAAAGGAATGCAGATGGAAGTCACAGATCTCAACATCTCACCTACTTTGGCAGTAATACAGAAAGATATAGCCAAGGATCAGAAAAAGTTTAATCCCCTGGTAGGGAAGTCACAGATGGAAGGCAGATGGAGTCGCAGATCTCAACATCTCACCTACTTTGGCAGTAATACAGAAAGATATAGCCAAAGATCAGAAAAAATTTAATCCCCTGGTAGGGAAATTTATACGTAACCATCATTACATGTAAGTTGCCCCAGTGACCAACCATCACTTCCCTGGCTACATTTCAGGCCAGAAAAATGGCACCAGGAGAAGGCATAAGTCCACTATTTCTTGGGCACTGTGGTCCAGTTTGAACTGGGTCCTTGTATAACTGGAGAACTCCCATAATACTCTGTCAAAAGTCTGCAAAGGGAGACACACAGACTTTGTAATGTGCAAATTGGCCCTAGTCACTATTCAGGTCAATGCAACCCTATCCCCTTAGGGTGCCTTTGAACAAGGTGTTTTTGATAGATTGGTGTTTCTATACATTCAGTCTTTGAAAAGCCACAATCTACTGTCTGCCCTTTTTTTTTTTTTGTCTGCTTTGGAACTAAAAGCACTGAATGGAATCACAGTTTCTGTCTGCGTGCTTGTGTGTGGAAAGAAGGGGACAAAGAGAGAGTGCCCTCTGCATGTCTAACAGAAGGGGTGTCAGCAGTGATTCTTTGGTACGCTTGCAGCAAAGGGGTTTTTTGTGGCAGGAACTCCTTTGCATATTAGGTCACACACCCCTGATGTAGCCAATTCTGCTGGATTTCAGTAGGCCCTGTAGTAAGAGCCCTGTTAAGATCTTGGAGGATTGGCTACATCAGGGGTGTGTGGCTTAATATGCAAAGGAGTTTCTGCTGCAAAAAAGCCCTGCTTGCAGATATATCCACAGGATAAGCAAATATCTTGATCATGTGTGAAAGTTGTTCCATAATTTGAGAGAGGACTCTCATATTGATAGACATTTCATGATTTTTTTCCCCAGCTATCAGATTTAGGAGAAAAGATGAATTAAACTTGTTCATGTCAATCCTATAAGTGTAGTTTAGAAGTGATAGTAAAGTCATCTTGCCTAATCTTCAATAATTATGTTCCCATACGGTATTTCAGATGCTTTCTTCCTTTTCTGCACAGGCGCAGCCTACTCATTTCTACTTTGTTCTCTGGTTATAAGACAGGGCTTTTTTTGTAGCAGGAACTCCTTTGCATATTAGGCTACACCCCTCTGATGTAGCTAATCCTCCAAGAGCTTACAGGGCTCTTCTTACAGGGCCTACTGTAAGCTCTTGGAGGATTGGCTACATCGGGTGTGTGACCTAATATGCAAAGGAGTTCCTGCTACAATGTTATAAGTTTTACATACACTGAAGTTTAGTTTAATATTGCATTACAGTAGTTAAGAGTAGTTATTTTGTTTTACTGTACTGTGAATTATGCACATATTCTTCTTCTGTGTAAGATCTTCTGGCTGTCTGTTACAGGATATAAAAAGTGCATCTTTTGGGTCCACTTGCTATGATATTTTACATGCATCTTTATTTAGAAAACATTTATGCCACCTCTCCAGAGGCTTGTTTGAGGTGCCATGTCACTGACTGACTGACTGACTGATGGATTGATAGGCTAAAGAGTATCCTCTCAGATGACAGCATTTCAGTGTTGAGAAGTGGTCCTTTTTAAATGTTACTTTTTGCTTGGTTTAAAACAGGGGTGTCAAACACATTTGTTATGAAGGCCAGATCTGACATAAATGAGACCTTGTCAGACCAAGTCATGTCAGACTGGGCCATGTGTGTACCTATTTAAGATTGGGTAGCAGAGATATAAACATTATAAAAGATACAGACAGACACAATTAAAGCTTTTTAAAAAAAAACACAAAATAAAACATGCTTAAAACATTAGCACTTGGTCTTAAAGGTGCTTTTCTCCCATGGGATTCAGGAACTGGGCAAAGGAAGCTCTGGCTCTTTCCTTCCTTCCCTGGGGGACCAGGAAGGGGAGGAGCCTCAGCCAATAGAAGGAAGGTAGCTCTGCTGTGCGATTGAGAGAGCCTGGCAAAGCAAGCTCTGCTTCCTCCCCTTCTTCTCCAAAGGAGGAGCCTCAGCCAATGGAGAAAATAGAGGTTTTGCTCTGTAGATCCTGTGCAACTGAGCAAGCCTTGCAAAACAAGCTGTTATGCAGAAGGAAGCAAAAGAGAGGGAGAAGGAAGCAGATGACAGCCAGTTGCTTGGGGGCTTGATAGGAGCCCTTTGGGGACCTGATTCAGCCCCCAGGTCGCATGTTTGACACCCCTGGTTTAAAATATCTTCTCGATTACTGTCAGACTGGTGAGAAATCATGCCACCACTCTTCTGGGCACATGGACCCCATAACCCCATAACACATGGGTGTCATGTCTAAACAGAATGTCCACATGGAAAGCAAGCAGTGCATATATCTGAACAGTGCAAACAACATCCCAAATTCAAGGATCAACTATATAATTTGAGCCTATGTGTTTGATTTTATGTATGTGTACCCTATTCAAACATTACATCAACACATGGAAATGTTCTGGAAATGTTGGAGGCTGGATGGGCACACCTGAAGATCAGGAGAGTGTAGTTTGACCCCTCAGATTCCATGCATGGGAGGGGAAAAAATTGTTGATGGTTTTCAGATATTTAATCATTTAAGCTGTCAGTCTATAAATTAGTTTGAGATAGTTCTAACAGTCAACCAAGCATTCCATTTCATGGCCTACTGGTCATTGGGACAATGACTGCCTATTCATTTCTGACAGATTCTGTGAAACATTGCCCTAACTTGAGCTGCAGTGGTCCTGAACTGGATATGGCAGGACAGCACCACCACCACCAAGTTCTTGTCAGTGAGGAGAATTCCAGGGAAAGTAACCAGTTCATCCCAGAAGTCTTCTGTTGCACTGTTTGCTTTCTATAAAAACTTCTTGGCCAGTCTTACTCACTGGTTTCAACAACATGCAGCTGCTAGGGGTCCCAATCCTCCCGCTCTAGCGGGGGACCCCAGGTTTTCCAGCCTCTTCCCCCGCTCCCCCAAAAAACAGAAGCGGGGGAAGAAACGGCGCGAAGGAGCGTGGCGAGTCGCCTAGGCTTCCCAACTCTCCCGCTCTGGCGGGAGTCCCCTGGGTTTGCAGCCTCATCTCCCAGTCTTCAAAAAGTGGGAAGCGGGGGGTGGGGGAGGGAGGGGGGGGAGAACATACCTGTAGGCTTCATTATAGAGCTCCTGAGCCGTTTGTAAAATGTCTGCCCCTTTAAGGCTGGGCAGGGAGCAGGAAGGGCTTGGGAGAACAGCCCCGCCCTTTCTTTTGCTTTCACTTTCACAGCAAGAGTTCTCCGGAAGAAGATCTGGTAAGTGTGTGTGTGAGAAAGAGAGAGAGAGAGGGAGGGGGCAGGGGATTCCCTGGTTTGGAGGCCCTCCCCCCTTTTAGAAAGCTTGGGGGGTGAGGGAAATGTCTACTGGGCATTCTATTATTCCCTATGGAGAACGATTCCCATAGGGAATAATAGGGAATTCATCCGTTGGTATTGGGGGCTCTGGGGGGGCTATTTTTTGAGGTAGAGGCACCAAATTTTTAGTATAACATCTAGTGCCTCTCCCCAAAATACCCCCCAAGTTTCAAAACGATTGGACCAGAGGGTCCAATTCTATGAGCCCCAAAAGATGGTGCCCCTATACTTCATTATTTCCTATGGAAGAAAGGAATTTTAAAAGGTGTGCTGTCCCTTTAAATGTGATGGCCAGAACTCCCTTGGAGTTCAATTATGCTTGTCACATCCTTGTTCTTGGCTCCACCCCCAATGTCTCCTGGCTCCACCCCCAAAGTCTCCTGGCTCCACCCCCAAAGTCCCCAGATTTTTCTTTAATTGGACTTGGCAACCCTAGAGTCGCCCCTTCTCCACTTCACCATGGCTGCTCCTCCAAGATGGGCTCAGGCTGGGCCCATCTCGGAGGAGCAGCTGGGATGGGGTGGGGAGGGGGTGGCGGCGGTGCAGCGGCATCGCCCACTCCGCCTCTGAGGTGGAGTGGGGGGGGCGGGCCAGGAGCGTGGCGGGTGGGGTGGGGTGGGAGAGAGAGTGTGCCTCTCTAGGCTGCGCTGGAAAGCGCCTCCTCCTCTTCCTACTTGGGCAACCCAAGTCAGACGCCTTAGCTGCCCGCCCGCCGCCTTCTGGCACGGCCGCCTGGGAGTGGGGGGAGGAAAAGCGAGAGGGCCGCGAGAGGGCCGCTCCAGGCTGCGCGCAGAAGTGCCTCCCCTTCCTGCTCAGTCTCCGGGGCAACGCCAAGCAGAGGCTCGCTCGCTCGCCACCCGGCAGCTGCTGGCTTGGCCTCCTGGGGAGTGGGAGCGCGGCTCCCAGGGAGGGTGGGTGGGGGTGGCTCCTTGCCTGCCCCCTGTGTCCACTTGGGGCGAGGGGGGAGCTGCTGGTGGGCGGGCTGCTGCCATGGCTGGTCCTGCCGCCGCCACCATCCGGATCGGGGACCAGCTCATCTTGGAGGAAGACTATGACATCCCCAGCGAGCAAGGTATCCCCTCCTCGCCCTGCCTGGGGGGTGGGGGTCGCCCGAGGGGGGCCTGGGCCCTCCTCCTCCCGCTGTAAGGTTGCCAATCCCCAGGTGGGGGCAGGGGATCCCCTAGTTTGGAGGCCCTCCCCCCACTTCAGGGTCGTCAGCAAGCGGGGGGGGGGGAAGGGAGGGGAATGTCTGCTGGGAACTTTATTATTCCCTATGGAGATGTATTCCCATAGAAAATAATGGAGAATTGATCTGGGGGTATCTGGGGCTCTGGGGGGGCTGTTTTTTGAGGTAGAGGCACCAAATGTTCAGTACAGCATCTAGTGCCTCTCCCCAAAATACCCCCCAAGTTTCAAAACGATTGGACCAGGGGGTCCAATTCTATGAGCCCCAAAAGAAGGTGCCCCTATCCTTCATTACTTCCTATGGGAGGAAGGAATTGAAAAGGTGTGCCGTCCCTTTAAATGTGATGGCCAGAACTCCCTTTGGAGTTCATGATGCTTGTCACAGCCTTGATCTTGGCTCCGCCCCAGTGTCTCCTGGCTCCACCCCCAAAGTCTCCTGGCTCCACCCCCAAAGTCCCCAGATATTTCTTAAATTGGACTTGGCAACCCTAGCAGCTGCTCCTTTGCTTCTTAGCTCCTTTCTTTAAGAGAGCCAGCATGGCATAATGCAGGGGTAGCCAATTTTGCTTAACATAAGAGCCACACAGAATAAACATCAGATGTTTGAGAGCCACAAAACAACGAAGGAAGGAAGGAAGGAAGGAAGGAAGGAAGGAAGGAAGGAAGGAAGGAAGGAAGGAAGGAAGGAAGGAAGGAAGGAAGGAAGGAAGGAAGGAAGGGAGGGAGGGAGGGAGGGAGGGAGGGAGGGATGGGAGGGATGGGAGGGATGGGAAGGGAAGGGAGGAAGAGGTGGCTTGGCTTGATCTGGATAAGTGATTTAAAGAGACAAATATCTTCTCCAAGCTGGCTGATGGGGCAGTGGGGGCTTTGAGAGCCACACAATATGTGTGAAAGAGCCACATGTGGCTCCTGAGCCACAGTTTGGCCACCCCTGGTATACTGATTAAAGTTTCAGACTAGGGAAAACCAGGTTTGAATCCCCTTGTGACATGGAGGCTTACTGGTTGACCTCAGGCAAGTCATGCATTATCAGCCTAACCTACCCTGGTTGTTGTGAGGATAAAATGGGGGAGAGAAGAATGATGTAAGCTGCTTTGAACCCACATTGAGGTATAGGATATAAATAACATAAATAAAATGGCTTTTCTGCATCCTGTCTTCATCTTCCTGCTCCCTGAGCATGACAGGATTGAAGCTGACTCCAAGAAGTCTCCTTCATCCTCAGATTACATTTAGATCAAACCAAACCATTCTGTTTATGGCCAGCTTATTGTTTCATAAGGACTGCTTTACTCTTATTACTGACAGCACTTTTTGAAATGTGATGTTAAATCTCCATTTATATAAGGTCATGCCCTCAAGAAAGGTTTTGACTACTTTCCCACTACCCAAAGAGAAAACTTAAAAATTAAAATTGGAGGAGGGGAGGAAAAACCTTCAAAAGCATTAGGGCATTTTCTCCAGAGCAGCCAACCTCAGCAGTGTGCAGTTTTTGTGTGTAATTGCATGGGCAACTTTGAAAGCACACACAAAAACACCTACAGGCAAAATTTTATTACAAATCCATATAACCAGAATTCTCTATCATGCCCCACATGTGTGTGAGTCATCAGTATGTCCACCTCTTCCTGAACAATTTTGCAAATGTGGGTAGGGGGGCTAAGAGGGAGGGCAAGCTTCTCATATCGTGTTTGGAAAACATTTAACATTTCACCTGTTGAATTGTTGAGAAGACCCCTTTCTTGTTCTTTCCTACTACAAAATCCATATAGTGGCTTATCACAGCCTCTAGTACAGGAGTGGCCAAACTTGCTTAATGTTAAGAGCCACATAGAATAAATGTCAGATCAGGGCTTTTTTTTGTAGCAGGAACTCCTTTGCATATTAGGCCACGCACCCCTGACATATATAATCCTCTAAGAGTTTACAGGGCTCTTAGTGCAGGGCCTACTGTAAACTCCAGGAGGATTGGCTACATCAGGGGTGTGTGGCCTAACATGCAAAGTTGTTCCTGCTACAAAAAAGCCCTGCACCAGATGTTTGAAAGCTACAAGACATGAACATCAGATGTTTGAGAACCACAAGACAGGGAGAGAGGAAGGAAGGAAGGAAGGAAGGAAGGAAGGAAGGAAGGAAGGAAGGAAGGAAGGAAGGAAGGAAGGAAGGAAGGAAGGAAGGAAGGAAGGAAGGAAGGAAGGAAGGAAGGAAGGAAGGAAGGAAGGAAGGAAGGAATATAGAGGGGGAGGAAGGAGGGGGAGGGAAGGAGAGATGGAAAGAAAGAAAAAATGTTTTCTCCAAACTGCTAGCTGTCTGGATTGGAGAAGTGATTTAAAGAGACAAATGCTTTCTCCAAGCTGGCTAGCAGGGTGGTGGGGGCTACAAGAGCCACATGTAGCTCCTGAGCCACAGTTTGGCCACCCCTGCTCTAGTATCAGCAGCCATCACAGTACTCTCTGTCTTCCTCAAACTTATTTGCATGCCTAGCAGCCAGTACATCTATCATAAAGTTACAAAGACAGTCCTGTTTAAATGGCCTAAAAACAAAGGATCAAAATTAACATGTTCTCATTAATATCAATGGTTTCAGAAAATTCATGGAAGATAAGCTCATCAAAGGCTACTGGAATATTAGTTCTAGAAGGCAACATTAGGGGAATATGTCAGTTTGTTGCCCCTCCAGCATAACTGGTTGGTTTTAGCAACTGAATGGAACAAGACACTTAACTAGAAAGACCACTGGTCTAATCCAGCAGGGCATTTTTTATATTCTTAACATATCAATGCAGAGGTGAACCTTCTATTTAATTTGTCCTGGTGTTAGCAGGTTGCATCTCTGGAGAAACAGGCTGGGCCTACGTTGACATTTCTGTTCTAGGGAAGCAGACAGCAGCCAAGATCCCTCTTAAGGGAGCTACATGCCTGCTCGGCTTCTCTCGGGGGTGACCAAGGCCAGTTTGGTGCAGTGGTTAAGTGTGCGGACTCTTATCTGGGAGAACCGTGTTTCATTCCCCACTCCTCCACTTGCACCTGCTGGAATGGCCTTGGGTCAGCCATAGCTCTCATAGGAGTTGTCCTTGAAAGGCAGCTTCTGGGAGAGCCCTTTCAGCCCCACCCACCTCACAGGGTGTTTGTTGTGGGGGAGGAAGATGGAGATTGTGAGCCACTCTGAGACTCTTGAGTGGAGGGTGGAATATAAATCCAATGTCTTCTTCTTCTTACCAGTTGCTGCCTGCTCTTCACCACTCCCTGCCACTGGAATCTGCCCCCTGGGGAGAAATGTACTTTTGGGGCACACCTCCTCAGGGCTCTACCTGTTGCTGCAGCCTGTGAAGCCATGCAAGGGTGGCTGAGCTGGTGTCACCATATTCTTGCCCCAAAGCCATTTCCCAGAGTGCCTCCTTCCGACCACCAATTTGTCTTGATAATATTACAGTTCTTTCATTATAGAATCAGTGTTAATATAGTCTAACTATTTTGTCTATAAGGCAGCAATAACCCCCTAACCTGTTACTGGCCACTATTAGACATGCTTCCATGAATGAAAAAGGCCCTGTTGTGTTTCTGCAGGCCAATGAAGCTTTGGCAAATTCCTGGGAAAGGGAGCTTCTTTGTGATGGAGCAGCCACCAAAAGCCCGTTACTGCTTCAATTTTTCATTGGCTTATTAAAAATCCTGGATATTGTGCTTGAACACATGGGAGTTTCCGGCTCACCCATACAAATTCTTTGGAGGCACCAAGTGCCTTCTCCATTTACAAGAGGAGAATTCTGTACAATTAGAACAATTATATCCTTTATTCTTCTAATGCTCTTCCAGAAACAACCAATGGGATTCTCCCTTTCTGCTAGCATTAAAAACTTAACTGAATCTACGAGTTGCTCATGTTCAGGAAGCTATATCTCCAAGTGAAAATTATATACTTTGCTTGGAGAGTGGCTGGTCTATGATAATTCCAGCTGGATTCACACAGACTATGATCTGACAATATCTTATTGGGAAAGTGAACGAGTCAGGCTTCCATTCAAGTTCTGAACTTGAATTGTGATGACATTTACAAGTTTCTAGCATACGTTTCCCTCTTTATTAGCCATCTGAGGCTAGAGGGGTGGCAACCCAAGAAAAAGCTTTCTCAGTCATGGTGGCACCAAAACTTTGGGATTCCCTTTGTTTTTCTCCCCCAGGCATTGTCTCCTACCAGCTAGGGTTGCCAATCCCCAGGTGGGGACAGGGGATCCCCCATTTTGGAGGCCCTCCCCTTGCTTCAGAGTTATCAGAAAGCAGGGGGAGGGGAGGGAAATGTCTGCTGGGAACTCTATTATTCTCTATGGAGACTTATTCCCATAGAAAATAATGGAGAATTGATCTGCGGGTATCTGGGGCTTGGGGGGGGGCTATTTTTTGAGATAGAGGCACCAAATATTCAGTATAGCATCCAGTGCCTCTCCCCAAAATACTCCCCCCCCCAAGTTTCAAAAAGATTGGACCAGGGGGTCCAATTCTATGAGCCCAAAAAGAAGGTGCCCCTATCCTTCATTATTTCCCATGGAAGGAAGGATTTTAAAAGGTGTGCAGTCCCTTTAAATGTGATGGCCAGAACTCCCTTTGGAGTTCACTGATGCTTGTCACAGCCTTGCTCCTGGCTCCACCCACAATGTCTCCTGGCTCCACCCCCAAAGTCCCCAGATATTTATTGAATTGAACTTGGCAACCCTGCTACCAGCAGATGAAGACTTTCTTGTTTCATCTGGCATACCCCTGACAATGGTTACTGTCCATTCTCCCTGATTCTGGTGTTTGGAGGTGTCAAACTCATTCATTTGTTATGAGGGCTGGATCTGACATAAATGTCACTTTGTCAGGTCAGGCCATGTCTGTCATAAAATGTAACACCGGGTATGGGAGATATAAACTTTATAAAGGACACAGGCAAATGGTTAACTACTATTTTTTTACCCAAAATACAAACAAGCTTAACACTCATCTTACTGTGTTTCCCTGATGCCCAGCCTCCTCCTTCCACCACCCATTACACAGTGGGTAGGTGGGGCTGAATTAAGAGAACAATGACTGGCCCAAAGTCACCCAGCAAGCTTCACATAGAGGAGTTCTCCAGAGTAGAGTCCACTGTTCTTAACCGCTACACCAGGGGTTCCCAACACCCGGGCCATGGACTGGTCCTGGTCTGTGGCCTGCTTCCAAGTGGGCAGCACAGTCGCCCCCGCCCCCGTGCAGCCTCGTCATCCCCCCATGCAGCCTCACCATCCCCCGTTTATACCACTTTAAGGCCAGGGAAGGTTCCATAAAGCACCTTCCAGGCCAACCTCCCCCTGCTGATCAGCTGATCCAATCAGCAGGGAAAATTGTGGCAGCAGTGGCGAGCAACCACTGAAAAAGCCGCACTGCAGTGGTTTTCATAGCCGATTGGATCAGCTGATCAGCAGGGGGGGGAGGTCCATCTGGAAGGTGCTTCACCTTCCCTGGCCTTAAAGTGGTAAAAACGGGGTGGTGAGGCTGCTGGCTCTGGGGCCACAACCAACATAAAAGGTTGGGGGCCACTATGCTACACCACACTGGCTCTCTGTTTGAGGTCCTAGAGAGCCTCTTCCTGTCAGAGTAGGTCAAGCTGACCTTGATAGACACAGTGCATAAGTTTAATGTGTTCACAAAATATTAGATAAATACCTTGCTAAGTATTCGTAATGCCAAGTTAACAAAGCCACTGTAAATAAATTTGCAATTGAGTTGCCTTGATGATGAAATGAAAGGTAACTTGGAATATGAGAAATGCAAACTTGCCAGAGAAAATGCCTGTCTGCCTTCCCAGTTTCTACAATATACATGAAGTCACAGTTTCTTCAAAAGACAGTATGCCTTTCATTTTAGCCTTACAGATCAAGATTTGCCTTGTTCTCTTACATTTTCCCTTGTGTGATTAAACAGTTAAAGTTGGGGTTGAATAAACTCCCAGTTCAAGCAAGCATGGGGGGGGCGGGGGATAGTTGTACAAAGCCACTCTAGGAACTCTGAATTATTAGATGAAAAATAATCATGCCCATCCTAACTGCACACCTGGCAAGTGAAAAGGTGGCTCTTTTTATATACAGCTAAAGAGAACCAGTCTTCAAGCTTGATGAACACTTCAAGTGAAAAAAACAACAGAAAATGGTTCCATTTCTAAATTTGGATGGTGCGTTACTGCTTCTGAATTGCAATTTATTCGCATAACAAGACTTACCCTCTTTGGCATGCAAATGTGTTTTCTGCAGTCAGCATAACTTTGTCCCCCAAGGGAGTTAATCTTTGTTTGGGAAGAGGTTTGCTGCCAGAGAGTTCCTATTATTTAAAGGTATCCCACTGATTTGTTCTTACCTATAGCCTTTAAGAAAACCAGCGAAGCCTGCATTTACAAACCACCTAGCAAAGGTCTCTTTATTTGTTAATTGCTGACTCACAAAGACCTGGGAATAACAAAAGCAGGTATGAACTCAGCTATTACAGGTTCAGTCTATTTTCCCCAGTGACTCCCTGGGGCCCTCTAAAAGCATAGACAAAATGGACAACTGTAATTATATTGACCAACCATGAATGAAGGGAGCAAATGGCATTAACACATCTGCATGCCTGTCTTCATTTCTGGGTCCCTGTTGGCACCTTATTTTTTCAAAGTGATTTATCAGTCACGAAGCCCCCAAGTTCAAGTCTTGCTTCTGCCAAAATTCCCTAGATGGCTTTAAGCAAACTCATCTCTCTCAGCCCAGGAACTTTAACAATGTGTGAACGATAACAGTCTGGTCCTAAATTGTAACTATTTTCTTTTTGCATGCACAAGTTCAACTATTTTCTTTTGGCATGCACAAGTTGCGCAGTTAGCACAATTTTTTTTCACCAAAAGGACCTCACCTTGTTGCATAGATTAAGATTCTTCCCTGAAGCTCTGCTCTCTGTTTCTCCACTATAGGCTTTTTCAGAGATGGCACTTTGCCTTGGGAATGTTCCCCCCCCCCAGGGCTCACCTGCTGCATAACCCCTCCCCCCCCCAAAAAAATCAAAATTTAGTGGCACCTCACACTAGGTGAGGATTTCCCACTCCTCCACTAGCACTTGCTGGAATGGCCTTGGGTCAGTCATAGCTCTCGCAGAGGTTGTCCTTGATAGGGCATCTGCTGTGACAGTCCTCTCAGTCCCACCCACCTCACAGGATGTCTGTTGTGGGGGAGGAAGATAAAGGAGATTGTGAGCAGCTCTGAGACTCTGAGTGGAGGGCGGAATATAAATCCAATGTCTTCTTCTTCTACTAGGGTTGCCAAGTCCAATTCAAGAAACATCTGGGGACTTTGGGGGTGGAGCCAGGAGACATTGGGGGTGGAGCCAGCAGCAAGGTTGTAACAAGCACAACTGAAATCCAAAGGGAGGTCTGGCCATCACATTTAAAGGAACAGCACACCTTTTAAATGCCTTCCCTCCATTAGAAATAATGAAGGATGAGGAACCTTCTTTGGGGTTCAAAGAATTGGACCCCCTAGTCTAATCCTTTTGAAACTTGGAGGGTGTTTTGAGGAGAGGCATTGGATGCTATTCTGCAAATTTGGAGCCTCTACCTCAAAATACAGCCTCACCAGAGCCTCAGATACTTGCGGATCAATTATTCATTATTCCCTATGGGAATTGTTTTCCGTAGGGAATAATGGAGTGCCCAGGAGACATTTCCCTCCCCAACCCCCCTGCTTTCTGACAACTCTGAAGTGGAGGGAGGACCTCCAAACCAGGGGATCCCCTGTCCCCCCCTGGGGATTGGTAGCCTTACCTCACACACTAACGGCACTTATTTCAATATGAGCTTTAGAATATAAGAACATAAGAAATGTCATGTTGGATCAGGCCAATGGCCCATCCAGTCCAGCACTCTGTCACACAGTGGCCAAAAAACTAGGTGCCATCAGGAGGTCCACCAGTGGGGCCAGGACACTAGAAGCCCTCCAACTGTTGCCCCCCTTGCAAGCACCAAGAATACAGAGCATCACTTGCCCTAAGAATACAGAGGATCACTTCCTTAAGTGCCACTAGATTTTTGTTTTGCTTTGCTGAAAGAGACGAACATGCTACCCCCTTGCAATTGCCTGTTGCCAACCTTACTTTCCTTTAGGTGGTTTATGGTTCTATACTTAGCCTGGACAGTAGCCTGTTTTTATGCCCTGGCTTGTTTTTAATGGCTTTGTTTAATGGCTTTGTTTTATTTAGTTTGAATCTGCCTGGAAGTGATTTTTGGTGAGGTGGAGCAGCATATAAATTTTCCAAAGAAATTAAATAAATATAAATGTACATCGTTGACTTGAAATACTGCATTGGTGGTGGTGGAAAATGCCATCAAATCATTCTGGCCTTTCCAACAGGCATTTTTGCAACAGTATCCTCCTGATATGGTGAGAAAGATGGCTGGAAAGGCCAGACTGATACCAAGGAGCAGCTTGATACAAGAAGAGACCAAAGAAAATGACAACAGAATACCACTGTTCTACAGCTCATAACTCAAGCCAGTTCAATGCATTATTAATGGCCTACAACCCATGCTAGTTAGTGCCACTTCCCTCACACAGGCACTGGGGGGGGGGGGCGGTTTCTTCTTGCTAACAGACAGCTTGCTAACCTAAAACAACTTCTCACCTGCAATGATAAACTACTTAACAGTAAAATGGACTCTGGTACCAAGATGCCAACTTTGCTCTCATGTAGATCCTAGCAACACCATCAGTGGACATTGCCACATCAGCCATACCATCTCTGGCTCTACTCCTGCTCATCCTCTAATGTGATTTATGCCATCATATGTAAGCAATGCTTTTCCACTCTCACCATTGGACAAAACAGGCCAGTCCCTTAGACAAAGAATTAATGGGCTGACATCAGAAACCACAACATTAAAAAAAAAAAAAGCAGGGGAACAATTCAACCTTCCAGGACATTCAGTTGCTGACCTAAAGTAGCAATTATCTTACAAAGGAATTTCAAAGATAGATTACAAAGACAGACCGCTGAATAGCAACTGATAATAAAGCTCATGACAATACATCCACCTGGACTGAATTGAGACCTAGGCTTCCTGTCTCATTACCAGTGCTGATTTCTTCATACCTACTATCTCTCTGCATATCACATCTAATCCGATCAGACTCGCTATTGAAATTGCCTACTAATGTTATGTAGCATCTGAAGTCACTCCATTTTCCAATATATGGGAGAGATGAACTCATATTCTAATGGTATCTGAAGAAGTGAGCAGTGACTCACAAAATAAGTGAGCAGTGACCTATACTCTACCACAAATTTTGTTAATCTTTAAAGTGCTACTGGACTCTTTTCTACCGTTGTGGAGAAAGAAAGGGAAAGAGATTGTAAGCTGCTTTGAGATTCCTTCGGGTAGAGGAAAGTGGGGTGTAAAAATCAGCTCTTCCTCAACTTGAATAAGGAACTGAAGACTGAACACCCCTGTTCCTCAAAATAACCTTTAGACTATCACACTAAACCAAAATAATCTACCTCCTCTACTAACATATGCTCTCCTACAGCATGTCCCAGTATCATATTTGGCAGATAAGTAGGAAACAATTTTAGATTTTTGGGTGGTGGGGAAAGGATGCAAATCACCTATCTACGTTAGTCAGAACCAAAACTTTCTACACAGATCACTTTAACATAGACTTACACACAGTATTGCAAGTCACACATACACAATTAACAAGCCAGAGGAGATGGGAGAGAAAAGAACAAAATAAAAAGATAACTGTAATTCAGATTGAGGTAAATATTTCCATTTAACTCTCATTTATCTGAATAACTCCTGTGGGGCATGCTAAAATGTGCCTGGCAGTTTTCAAGTTACAACGATGTTTGGTTGTGTTTTTTGACATATGTTGGAGAGAAAACATAATAAGCATCCTTCAGTAGCACCATGAGTGGACAGATGTGTGCCAATTTCACGTCAAAGATCAAGGTTTGGCACAGATAGCTTGTTGAACTAGCGTCTCCAAAGGAAAATTACACAAATTGACATGCAGAATAATCTGAACATTCTAAGATAAAAATGACATGCATTCTAAATCACTGGCATTAACTGTAGTATGCAATTAAAAAAAAACACACCCTAGAACAAAAGAACTCTGTTAACAGAGGGCCTTTAAAAGCAACCCTCCAAGGATAAGGAGTGTGATCACAGCAGGCTGGAGCCTAAAAGGTTTGGGTTATCATTGACGGCAACTTATTGATTCGTCACACAGGAATCTAGAGCAGTCATAGGCTACTTTTCGTCTTCCAGTTGAATTTCAGGAGAGCGCATCTGGGGTGTGAAATGCAAACACTGCCTTAATGTAACAAGCTCTGTGGCTAGTTCGTTGAGAGGTGAAACCCTAGAAGAAGAAGCTACTTTGGAGCATATTTCCTCAGGAAACAAGCTGGTGTCTTTGTAAGGACAACTGAGTTGTCAGGGTTGATAAATAAGAAAAAAAAAACCCTGCTTAGTGTTCAAAATCATCAGAGATATTCTCGAATAAAGAATAACCCTTGACATTCAGGTCACATGGCAACCCTTTCAAAGACGCCAAGGTAACTCTAGGAGCCCACAGTTTCAGGAGTTTGTTATAGTATGGGCTGAACTTGTTACAAATGAAAACAGAGACAGCAACAGCTACTACTCCTGTTTTTTTAAGTTCAGGTTGTATCTGGAATGGACACTACCTGAAACAAGAATGTCAGTCTTCTGGTGGCTAGTGTTCAATAAGGAGCAGTCTTTTACATTCATGAATACAAGACAGACATGAGCTGTAATGCAAAGTGGCAGGAGACTACTACTGTTTGATTTCTTTTAAACGGAAGAAAAATAGCTTTGCTTCAGTCCAAAGTAATCTGAACACTTTCATGCTCTCAAGTGTATGCAAGAGTTGCCATGGCTCAGCTACTGCTACCAAGAGAAAAGAGCAAGAGTCCAGCAGCACCTTAAAGACTAACCAAATTTTTCACAGGGTCTGAGCTTTCAGATGTGACTGCTTGCTTTTTTCAGTCAACCTGAGGTGAAGTATCTGAAGAAGTGAGCAGTGACTTGCAAAAGCGTCTACCCTGCCATAAATTTGGTTAGTCTTTAAGATGCTATTGGACTTTTGCTCTTTTCTACTTCTACAGATGGACTAACATGGCTACCCATCTTGTGCTACCAAGAGTAGCTACCACCTCTTCATTCTACATTTGCCATCACTCAGGGAGCAATAGAAATCCTCCTCCTCCCATCAATAGGATTCAAATGGGCATGTGCTTTCAGAGAGGAGGGAAGAGAACCTTAAAGAAAACAACACCAGGCTTTAACCAGTGTGATTTTGTACACACAAGCATGCTTAACTGCATAACTAATCGGCGTAAAGGGATCTTGAACACGTATCTTGTATTCTTTCCAACTAGCTACTGAAACACAAACTGAGCTCATAAAGATAGATCCAAGCGGGCAGCCGGGTTGGTCTGAAGCGGTTGAACAAAGCAGGAGTCAAGTGACACCTTTAAGTCCAACCAATTTTTATTTAGAACGTAAGCTTTCGTGTGCTCTTAAGCACACTTCATCAGACGAGGAATCCAGGAATCCTCGTCTGATGAAGTGTGCTTAAGAGCATGCGAAAGCTTACGTTCTAAATAAAAATTGGTTGCGCTCATAAACTTATATACACTCTGTGGGACAAAGAAAGCAGAGTCATGTTCATCTAGAGCTCCGAAACAACTTGCCAGCTCAGAACTATAGGGACCAAACAGGCAACGCTTAACGGTTGCATGAATACAATCAGGTATGAAGCCAACATCGCTGTAATATGCTCCATAATTCATTGTGTCAGCCACAGAGGGAACACAGTTTAATACATGCATGCCTTTTAATTTGCCAAGGCTGGAGTTAAAGCAGAGAGAGGGGAAGAGAGATAATAAAACCCATTTAGATTTTTTTTTAATTTTTGGAAAGCACCTACTTTAATTTGATTTGTTAACTTCAGGATTTAAAATAATTAAAAAAAACCCTAATTAGCAAAATCTAAACTCAGTAAACGTACTCTTCCTACTTAGTAGTTCCCACTAAGTCAATGATGAGCTGAGATAACTCCACAAGCATGACATTAAACACACACACACACACCCCTCTCCAGCGCCAAAGTGGGAAGAGAGTGGCTTGCTGTGCCGTGTTGTGGCGTTTCAGCAAGCCAGCTTGGCCCCGGGCAAAACCGATGCCTGATAAGAAGCATCGACAGACGCTTGTCCTTGAAGCCTCGAGTTGCCGCGCCTGCCTGCCTTTAAGCATGTGCAGAGTGCCATCTCTTTCACTCCCTTTCTGGGCACTGCGAGAGTCTCTGGGCTGCGCTGGCTCATTCAGCGCTGCGCTCATCCTCTCCCCCAGCCCCCCACCCCGGTGTCTCTGGCTCCGGCTGCCCCCTCGCCTTGCCCTCTTTCCCCCCTGCCTCCCTGCGCGGCCCCCCCAGCAGCCCCTCCGCTTACCACGCCGATCCGCGGAGAAGTTGGGCGCCGCTGTCCAGAGCCACATCCCCAGCCAATGGCCAAGGGCGGCGCGCAGCCGGGGGAGCTCCAAGTCACCGGCAGGCAGGCAGGCAGGGCGGGCAGGCGCCTCGAGGGCGGCAGCAGCAGCAGCAGCGCTCAGGTCGCCCAGCGCAGAGGCGGAGCGGGGGGCGGGCGGCTCGGGCTGCTTCTCTGGCCCCAGAGCCGCGCCGCTTCCCAGGCCAGGAGGGCGCCCCTCGCCGCTGGGGGCGGGGGAGAGGAGGAGGAGGAGCCGGGCTGGTTGCAAGCCGGTCCCGGGGATTTCGAGGCTCCCCCCTTCTCCAGCCCGGGCTTCGGGAAAGGCGGCAGGAGCGGGGGGGGGGGGAAGACGCCACCTCGGGCCCCGCCCCCTCCCGGGGAAGCCCGGCAAAGGTGGCAACCCCCCTCCCCCGAGAGATGCCTCAGCGAGTGCCTGCCGCGTGGGGGTCGTGGCGAGAGATGCCCTCCTCCTCCTCCTCCGCCGCCGCCGCTTCCTGAGGCTGCCCGGCGCGCAACACGGTCCGCTTCTGTAGCCGGCGAGGGCAGGCAAAGCGGCGGCTGGCTGGTCCTCGGAGGGCGCCTGCTTGGAAGGACTTTCCATTCTGTCGGCCCAGACGAGCGATGCAGGCGCACACCGAGAGGAGGCCGGCCGCTGGCCTGGGAAGCGCCGAAGGATCTGCCCCGCGACGCCGAAAGTCCCACCGTCCGGTCAAGTGACCAGCCTTACCTGGCTGCTCCTGGCGCGGGCTCTCCTCGGAGATGCCAGCAGCGCACCGACACATTGCGAAGTGCTCAGGTTGGGCGCTTTCCCTGAGGCCCTCCTGCTGCAACCCGAGAGCCTGGGGTCTCTTCGCTCCTCGAGCATGTCTGGCTCCAGCAGTCGGCTTATGAAGGGGCTCCCGCGTGGGTGCCTTGGGCCACGGAGGCCAGTCAGCAGTTCGCGGTCCATGCTGACGACTGGGCTTGTTTTCCGGAGGAAAAGAAGCTGCGAAAACACAGTTACGGGTCTCAACCAGTGTTCCCTCTAAGCTGAGTTAGCATGAGCTAGCGCAAAGGTTTTTAGCCTCCAGCTCACGCATTTTTATCTTAGCTTAGGAAAAATGGCTTCAGAGCACAATAATGTATGCCCTAGCTCACAACTTTAATGCCAGTAGTTCACAAAGTAGAGTTTTTGCTCACAAAACTCTGCAGCTTAAAGGGAACATTGGTCTCAACACTGATCAGCTTCCTTTTGAGCAGGATAGGACGAGGACAGCCCAGGGTTATTCATTGGGCTGTTGAGTACTTGTGAGTGCCAGGAAACTTAATCCCTGGTAAAAATATTCAGAATTTAAATCTTATGGAATCCAGTGAGAGTTTTGAAGATATGTACCTAAGGTACATTATGTTGCCCTGACTTGAGTGCCCCGGGTCTCTCCAGATCTCAGAAGTTAAGGAGGGTTGGCCCTGGTTAGTATTTGGATGGGAGGCCACCAAGGAAACCCAGGGTTGCTGTGCTGAAGCACGCAACGGCAAACCACTTCCGAACATCTCTTGCCTCGAGAACCCTATGGGGTCACCAGAAGTCAGCTGCCTCTTGACAGCACTTTCCTAAGATTGATGTCTAGTATCTCATCCCACCTTTCCTCTAAAGAGCTTGGGCCAGCATTCGAGGTTCCCCCTTCCCTGTCCCCAAACAACTACACCCCTTCTCCCGCACTGATAACATCACCGTCACATGGGGGCACCTGATTTGTCACCCCCCAGAAGGCTGGTACCCTAGGCAATCACCTAGTTTGTCAAGTGGCAGGGCCAGATTTGGCTGAAAGAGAGAGTGCCCAAAGTCACCCAGTGATATTCAAGGGATTTAAACTCTGGTTTCCCAGACCCTGATCTAACACTTTGTCCTGACCTCGATGGCCCAGGCAGCCTGATCATAGAAGCTAAGTAAGGTCAGCTCTGCTTAGTACTTGGATGGATGACCTTCAAGGAATACCAGGGTCGTGATGTGAAGGCAGGCAATGGCAAAGCACCTCTGAACATCTCTTTCCTTGAAACCTCTTGATGCCACTTTCCACTACCAGTCTAACGCTTTAACTAGTATACCACACAACCATGATACATTGATGCCAACTCAAAGCACAGATTCCCAAGAAATTTAAGTTCAATAGAGCTAATTTCAAGTCAACATGCAAATTCTCATTCTTGCATCACTGCAACCAATAGCCATGCCCTGAAGGGACACCTTCCAAAGGCTTTGAACAGGTGACCACAGCTGTCTTGGTGAAACATATCAAGAGAGAAAGCCATGTAGATAAGCAGGTCCTAGGCCATTAAGAACTTTTAATGTAATAACCAGAACGCTGAATTGAATGGGATGATAACCAGTGGAGTAACTGCAAAATAAGTGCCATGTGCAGATTCTGCCTAAATCCTGACAGTAAATGAGCTGCTGTGTTCTGCACCATCTGGAGTTCCTGAGTTGTCACCGATGGCAGACCCATGTAGAGTACATCACAACAGTCTGACTTTGACATGACTGCAGTATATACATAGCTGGATTGGCTGGATCAAGGCCATCTTCTGGGCTACATGAAAAAAGCAAAAAGCAATTTTAAAAAATAGTGGAATTAATGTGCTTCTCCAGTAAATCACGCTAGGGTTAGTGTTATGCCCAGATTCTTAACTGAGTCTGCAAGGGTGCCATGAAGTCAAATGTGTAGAATGCAAAAACAGTATAGCTGCAGCTATACAAGATCTTTACAAACACCATCAACAGTGATGGAAAGACATGGGGGTGGCAAGCCCCATCAGAATTTTCTCCAGTGTTCCTCAGTCAAGAACCTACACTGCTGTTGTGTTTCAGAATGATTGATTTGAGTCAAAGAACAAATATATACTGTACTTCTCTCTCTCTCTCTCTCTCACACACACACACACATACACACACACACACACACATACCATATTCCCAGACAACTCTTCTCAAGAGCCTCCCCCAGAGTCCCTCTAATACCAAGAAACTCTCAACAGCTTAATTTCTAGAGAGGAGAAGAAGAGAAATATTAATCTTCAGCTCTCTCTGGAAACACCACCTTCAAATCCTCCCCTAGTATCTGATGTTTGGCAACACTCATTTCATAGTACAAAAAAAGCACTTTAGACAAGTTTTTTTGTGTGGAGGGAATAGTGGAAGAAAAAAATTATGAACAGGGCTTTCCCCCCGCCCCCCAGGGGAACAGAGCTCTGGAACCTCTTTGTGGAAAAAGTTCCAACACCTTTTTCCAGAAAAAAAGCCCTGATTATGAAAAAATGAATGGACTGAAGATGGATAGGTATTAAGCAGAAAAAGCTTGATATGGAGCCACATGCCTGAAAAAGACAGGATGAAAAATCAGGCAATATTTTCACATATTGACCTGTACAGTAGAAAACCCTCAAATAATGTTTCAAAATGTGTCCATTAAGAACATGAAACAAATGACATATTTCATATTCTGCTGCTGCTACTACTACTATATATGGTTTCACAACGGTGAAGACTTCAGTTTTATATTTGGAAATAGTGCTCAGATTAATGAAGACATCTAAATTTCAACTCCTTCCCTGCATAGTTCTTTGATGCCCTGCCATTTCAGTTATTAGAACAACCTGGACCGTCCTAATGTCTTTTTTATCTGCTTTAAAATCAGCTCCAAGACTCCTTACCCATTTTCTGTGCTGACGTTCTAAATTGCACCTCGTTTCGAAACTTTGATGGCAAGAAAAAACATTTTGATCTATTTATATGTCTAGAAGTTTTCCATTATAAAGTCTTTGATTTAAAATATAGGAAAGTCCAAGACTAAGAGAGGGAAAATTGGGAATAATAGCACAAAAGTGTCACTTCTTTTCTGACAGGGTCCTTGTACCTTTAACACTGGCACAACAGACACAAATTGAATATAACAGTTTGCCTTTCTAGGAGATAAGGCTCCACCACCCACAAGAAGTAGTGATTGAGAGCTAGTGTGATTTAGTGGTCAGAATGTCAGACTAGGATCTGGAAGACTCCAGATTCAAATTCCAGCTCTGCCATCGAAGATCACCGGTTGATCTTGAGCCAGTCACACACTCTCAGGGCCGGATTAACAAGGAGGCACTGGCCTATGGGCCCCCATGCTTTTAGGGGCCCCAGGCTGGCTCCCCCCCGGTTTTCCCCCTATTTGTAGTCCTCCCAGCCTGCACGTGCAGCCAGCAACTTAGCTGTTCTTTGCTCGATTTGCCTGGTGGCGTTGCCAAGTTTGCCTCTCTCTGCCTTTCCCCTGCAGCTTTGTCAAAGGGGCTTTTGAGAAAGTGCCTGAAGGTTGCAGCAGGGACCATGGGCAGCAGGGCAGGCACTCTGACTCTGAGATAATTTGTGAGGGGCCCCTGAGATTTCAACTGCCTAGGGGCCTCTACAGACTGGGCCTCACTGCAGCTACAGGCCTGATTCTCCCTCCCATTTTCTCTTCTTGGTTGGAAACATAGGCAAGCTGAACTTACTGAGGGGAGTCAGCATTTGGTCCAGGAGACTGGAGTTGCTCTCCTATACCATCTCACCATCTTCAGGGAAAGATTCAGACTGGGATATTCTGATTCATAGCTCACTTTCTTGGACATAAGGTCCGATATAGCCTAAAGACAGCAAGCTATTTCTCAGCTCTGATACAACCTATAAGTTAAATGAGTAAACCACTGAGGAGGACATTCCAGTCTGCTGTAATTGTCTACAGCATGGGGTAAATCTTTGCTCATTCAGAAAGTAAATTGCTAATATTGGTGGAAGATACAACATTGAATTTCAGCATCAAGAAATGCCTTTGTTACACTGTATGTGAGCCTGTTTGTTATGTATGCATACAGTGCAAAAGATCCTTTATTGGGAAAAAGCAGCATGTTTGAAAATATCATGAGTGGGGATCACTGTACTAAATCAATATGATCTCAGTGATTCTGAGGATCTATGAAATGATTCCTTTGATCATAAAATCAACACTAAAAGATACCATTTTTCGGTCCATAAGGCGCTCCGGACCATAGGACGCACCTTCCTCCTGGGGGGCGATCCGCTGCCTCTGCCTCCGATCCCGGTGCTTCCCCCACGCCTGCCTGCCTGGCTCCAGCTCTGCTTCCAGCAAGCGCTGGGATCGCTCCACGCTGCCCCCACCGCAAACCCAGCGCTTCGCGAGCGATGGCTGCGGAGGGGGCAGTGTGCTTCCTCCATGCCTGTCTGCCTGGCTCCAGCTCTGACGCTTACAGCAAGCGCCAGGATTGCTCCCTCCACCCTCCGATCCCGGCGCTTGCTTTAAGCATCAGAGCTGGAGCCAGGCAGACAGGCACGGAGGAAGCATGATGCCCCCTCCACAGCCGGCGCTCGCGAAGTGCTGGGTTTGCGGTGGGGGCAGCGTGGAGCGATCCCAGCACTTGCTGGAAGCAGAGCTGGAGCCAGGCAGGCAGGCGCGGGGGAAGCGCTGGGATCGGAGGCGGAGGCAGCGGATTGCCCCCCCCCCCCGGAGGAAGGTACGTCCTATCGTCCCTTCACTCCATAAGACGCACACACTTTCCCCCACACTTTTTTTGGGGGGGAAAGTGAGTCTTATGGTCCAAAAAATACGGTAGTTCTGATTTAAGACATCTAATAATTTTTCCATTGTTGCATATTGAAGAAGTGGCAGCCTTATCTATTTCTTTGTCTGTCAGTGTCCTGTCCCAAAATCTCTGAGCGGATGACATTAGCCATAAGCAGCGCTATCAACTCTGGATTGGACAGTTCTTAGAGATATGAGTATTGTGCCTGGGAAAGGTGGAAATGGGGAGGGACAGACCTCACTAGGATAATGCCATAGAGTTAGAGTTGCCAGCTCTTGGTTGGGAAATGCCTGGGGATTTTGGGGGTGGAGTCTGAGGAGGGTGGGGTTTGGGGAAGGGAGGAAAGTACCATCAAGTCACAGAAGGATTTATGGCAATCCTGTAGGGGCTTTTTTGACAAAAGATGAACAGAGATGAATGGTTTGCCATTGCCTGCCTCTGAATAGCAGCCTTGGACTTTTATGGTTGTCTCCCCTACCAAGTATCCACTCTATTTACCTTCTGAGATCTAAGAAGATCAGGATAGCCTGGGCCACCCAGGTCAGGACACTAAATAAATAATCATGTTAATTCTCTTGACTCTGTGTCAACCTGGTCCCACCTCAAAACCCGCCAGCCCAGACAGGCCTTCAAGAATTCCAAATAATGCTCAGGTTTCAACAAGCCCTAAGAGGTGGAACCACTTTAGAGGCAACACTTTGGTTACAGGAGATGATTTGTTTCAACCCTGTTTTCAAATCTGATCTTATTCAAATCTTCAAATCTTATTATAAATTTGGATTCCACTTGTGCTCATTTTTTCAATTTTCCAGTTCACCCACTGTTCTCCCATTAGCTTCGAAATGGTTTAGTGACTGATTTTGGACTGAATGATACATTTCATATAAATCAGTCTGCAATTTCTGAGCAATTAATTCCCTGCCATTCTGAAATCATGACTTCAGCCAGGACATTATACTCTCCCAGGTCCTTTAGATTCCTCGTTATTTTTTACTTCTTGCACAAAGAGCAAATTAATGAGATTTCAAGTATGGTTGGTGGTCTGCATCTATTTTGTCAGAACAAGACCAAAAAAATATTAAAAACTCTCCTCAATGCCAGGTTGTGTTTGTTTAAAAAAAAAAAGTACCAAGATAACAATTTAATTTGAAAAAAGCATGTTTCAGTTTTCGACTGCTGATGCCACATCCTGAAGAACTGTCAATCATCTAAAAGGACAAGAGGAATTTCTTTCTTACATTCATTTGCAAAGAAGAAACAAAGGGTGGAGAAAAGCCACAAGTTTAGCTGACCTATTTTTTTTTGTCTTCCATGTAGTAGGAAAACTCCTAGTAGTTGCCAGCCTCTAGGCAGCACCTGGGGATCTCCCACTATTATAATTGATTTCCAGATGGCCAAGATCAATTTCCCTAGAGAAAATGACTGCTTTGGAAGGTGGACTCTATGGCATTATACCCTGCTGATGTTCTCTCCCATCCACAAACCCCACCTTCCACAGGCTCCACTCCCAAATCTCCAGGTATTTCCTAACTTACAGCTGGCAATCCTACCTAGTAGAAACACAGATATATTAGTCATTATGTAAATTCGTAGTATGGCCACAGTGGGAATATTTTGTAGAGTTATTATAATTCCATCAATGCAACAGAGAACTGAAAAGGATATGGAAAAGCCATTCAGAAGATCAAGAGCTGATGAAGGAAAGTAGTAAGATTTGAGACCTAAAACTAAGTCGGATAATGATAGAAATATGTAAAATCAAGAATGTTTAGAGAGAGTGGAAAGTTTTCTCCCTTCACCAGAACAAAAATTCAGAATAGACCTTTTCAATATTTTTTATCAATGATCTGGATGAGCATGTGAAGGGGCTACTCATTAAATTTGCAGATGTCACCAAATTGGGAGGAGCACTGAACACACCTGAAGATAGAGAATTCAGTGAGAACTGAACACACTGGAAAAGTGGGCAGAAGTGAATTTAACAAGGATAAGTGCCAAGGTCTACATCTGGGTAACAAAAATGAGCAAAATGCATACTGGATGTGGGCTACACTTCTGAGTAGCAGTGCGTGAGAACAAGATCTTGGGGGTACGGGTGGACCGTAAGTTAAATATGAGCAGCCAGTGTGATACAGTGACAAAAAAGGCTAATGCAATCTTGGGGTATATCAACAGAGGCATAACATCTAAATCACAAGATGTCATAGTCCCACTATACACTGCATTGGTCAGGCCACACCTGGAGTATTGTGTACAGTTCTGGAGACCTCACTTCAAGAAGTATTTGGACAGAATGGAGTGGGTGCAGAGGAGAGCAATGAGAATGATCAGGGCCTGGAGACCAAGCCCCATAAGGAAATACTGAGAGACTTGGGAACTTTCAGTCTGGAGATCAGGAGGTTGTGGGGAGACATGATTGCTCTATTTAAATATTTGAATGGCTGTCACTTACAGGAGGGCAAGGAGCTGTTCCTGTTGACAGTAGAGGAGAGGACTCACAATAATGGGTTTAAATTAAGAGTGGGAAGGTACCAGCTGGATATTAGGAAAAATCTTTTTAATAGTAAGAGTTGTTCAACAGTGGAATCAGCTTCTGAGGGAGGTGGTGAGCTCCCTCTAACTGGCAGTCTTTAAGCAGAGGCTGGAGAAACCCTTATCTGGGATGGTCTAGGACCTAGGCTGATCCTGCATTAAGAAGAAGTTGGACTAGATGGCCTGTATGGCCCCTTCCAACTCTGTGATTCTATGAATTTGAGGATACTTTGAACTGATTAGAACCAAGCTCAGGACTAAAAAAGGGAATAATTTTAACATGGCACATGTTTTAGCTTTTTAAATTAAAAATGAAACAAGATTTTTATGTGTGTCTTTACGGATGGCTGCCTTCAAATGTCACATTAAATGATTATTTGTTCACAAACTGCGGTTTATGTAACAAACAGGTTAGTCAATCAGAAATGGTTTGTATGGAAACTCCAGCATATACTGCTGTCTCTGATTATATTGGACGGCACAAGTTAAACAGTGGTTTGTGAATTCAAGTGCTGTCAAAAATAACCACAATTAGTACCAATAGGCTTAAAAGCCACTTACACCTCCTGATTTGGCACCACACAACAACCCCCATTTTGTTGCACATTCTGCATTCCTTTCTGATGTCACAATCACAGTTTGAACAAACTGTTGTTTGAGCAAACCATGCTTTTGTGCAATGTCTGAATACAGTCTGTAGGTGTTTGTTTGTATGCAAAGTTGTAACTTTAAATTTCAAATTTAAACAAATTTAGACAAACATTTAAAGTTACATGTTATTTTTTAATTACTTCAGATTTCTGTGTTGTGAATTTCTTTTGAATGCAGAGACTGAAAAGAAAGTTCCTGCAACTGGCTTACCTTTTGGCAAAACAGTCATGAGGAGCTTTCTGCCTATGCAGGATTCAGCTGAGATTCAGCATTTGGCAGATAACCTACAAGCATGCAAAAACACCAAATGCAGGCTGAACCCTGCTGGTTTTTGAAACCACCTTGCTCCAGGTCAATATAACTGGACAACAACCCAAGCTGGCTGCTTTTCCTGAATCTGCTGTGTGCTGAGATGCTAGTGTGAAATGTTCCTAAAATTCATTCTGCACTAGAAATATCAGATTCCATCTCATTATGTCGGCATAGTTTCAGAACAGACATTCTCGTGCAAAACAAATGCAATGAACTCAGCTTTGGCTATTGAGAAGGGACAGAGTGACTTGGAATGCTACCATTCTGGAAAGCAGATAGCCTGAGAGGTGATTTCCAGTGTGATAGCACTGTCCTCTTGGACCTCAAGAGAGGCTAGCATGTTTGTTTCAGCAGAACTGGTATTAGCTAAGGGCACAGTTCCAATCAGTCTTAAAGACATTTTATTCTCATTGATTTCACCCCAAACCCTATTCCACCCCCAAATCTCCAGGAATTTCCAACTCAGAGTTGGCACCCTTAAATCTGAACCTACAAAGAAGAGAACTGAATGCCTCCATCCCAGATTTGGAATGTGATAAAATCGCACTCCAACAACAAGGATGACTACAAATTAGGGTTGCCAGCTTTGGATGGAGAAATAACTGGTGATTAAATTGGGAGGGTTGAACCTGAGGAAGGTGGGGTGTGGGAAGAGGAGGGACTTCACTGGGGTATAATACCATCAAGTCTACCTTCCAAAGCACCCATTTTCTCTAGGTGAACCGATTATTGTCCTTTGGAGATCAACTGTAATAGCAGGAGATCTCCAGCCACCACCTGGAGGTTGGGAACCCTGCTACAAATACCTTTTCAAGCCAGTCCAAATGTTCTTTTTGATTTGTGTGTAAAACCTCAAACACACATTTTATATCTTTTTCAGCTTCAAGATATGGCCTCCCATACATTTAGAAATGACATGTTTTCCAGTGCAAATACCAAATGGAATGTTTTGCTTATTTATACATATTTTAGTGCCATTATAGACCTTCTTATGTAGCTAATAAACCATAACAGCATTTGTGATTGGCACACAATGGTATATGTTGGACTTTAACCGGTTTAACTTCATTCTTGGGTCCAAGTCAGTGGGGAAAAATTTGTCTGAGAAACCCACAGCTCTTGTATAGAGCCCCAGTGCAAATACATTGCATAGTAAAGTCCTTTCTAAAACCACTGAAATTAAAGTGCACAGTTTGATGTTTATATTTTGTCTTAATTCGGTGCCCGATTGTGCCTTAAAATACAGGTATTTGAGCTACCTGTTATTCCACTGCTGTTTATTCATTTACTTGGTTCTCATTCTTATTTCTTGATGTCTCACTTACATCCCCCAGTCTATACTTAAGGCGGTTGCATGAGACATGCTGGTGCGCCACAGTAAATAACTAACAAAAGTCTCCTTTTATGTCTTTGAAACATGACTCTGAACCCAGGAACACAAGTTTTGTGTTGCTCTCAGTTGTAAGAACAAAGAGTGCCTCCCATTTTAAGTTTGTGAAATGAGACTCGATTATCAAAAGTTGGTGGAACACTGGCCTTGGGGCTAAGGTAGATAATAACATTTGCGAGGAGGCTGTGCCTGGGAACAGATCCAAGGATGCAAATGCTTGGAACACTGGAAGGCATGCAAAACCTTCTCCCTGGGATGATTTTTATGAGAAACTTAAAATACTCATAGCATTTATCTGGCTATGGTTAACTAAGCCCTGACCTGGATGGCCCAGACGTGCCTGAGCCTGTTAGAACTCAGAAACTACGCAGGGTCAGCCGTGGTTAGTATTTAGAGGGGAAATCACCAAGGAAGTCCAGGGTTGCTATGCGGAGGCAGGCAACAGCAAACTACCTCTGAATGTCTCTTGCCTTGGGGTCTGGGGACCCTGTGGGGTTGCCATAAATCAGTTTGACAACAGCATTTTCCACTACCATCCTTACCAAATTTGGCTACTGTCTTGTGGACTAAACATAAAGCATGCTTGGAGCAAAAACTGAAGTTCATGTCCTCCCTGTGCTCTACCCCCAAAGCTCCAGGAGTTCCCCAATCTGAAATTTGTGATCCTACCTCACCACTGCACACTGGTGACCAGGAGGGACCTAGGAACCCTAACATTACGACATAAAGAAGTACCTAAGAACAAGTTAATCCTCAAAGTCTATCAGCACTCTTCTGAAGAACATCTGCATAAACCTGTAGCTACTGACAGTTATGAGAAAACCTGTATACATTTATGTGAGGAAAGGCTGCATGATTTAGCCCAATGTTGTTAGAAACTAAGCAGGTAGGTATTTGGAAGGGAGACCACCAAGGAAGACTCTGCAGAGGTAGGCAATGGCAAACCACCTCTGTTTTTCACTTTTCTTGAAAACTCCTTGCTGGGGCTGGTTTAAGTTGGCTGCAACCTGATGGCACTTTACACACACACACAGATGTGCACAAACCAGCTGACAAACTAAAGTTCATCATGAATTTTGACTGGCTCATGGTTTGCAAAGTGATGTTTGTGAACTAAAGAGCTATCATGAGTGTCCACAGATGTTCATGCAGTTTGAGACAGTTTGTGGAAGTTAATGTTTTTCTGCTCTTCTAGAAAAACAGCTCCAAGCCATTTAAACCAAACAGCTGAGTGGTGGTCCCCAATGCTCAGCTATTTGGAAAGCTCTGCCTTCTACTCCCTTTTGCAGGGAGCCCACCCCTGCACACGTATATATTTATATAATAAAAGGAACACATTCCTGCATGGAAGCAACCTCCTTGAAAATGGCCACTTGGTAGGGTTAACATCCTCCAGCAGAGCAAACGTCTTCCATTTTTACAATTGGTCTCCAGACTACAGATACCAATTCCCCTGGAGAAAGTGGCATTTTGTTTTTGGTATTTTACATATTTCCCCCCATTTTAGAAGAAGAAGAAGAGGGGGAGAAGGAAGTTGGATTTATAACCCACCCTTCATTTGGCGTCCCAGAGCAGTTTACAATCTCCTTTCCCTTCCTCTTCCCACAGGATACTCTGTGAAGTAGGTGGGGCTGAGAGAGCTCTTCCAGAAGTGCTCTTTAGATGAACAGCTCTGAAAGAGTTATGAATGACCCAAGGTCATACTAGCAGGTGTAGGAGGAGGAGGAGGGAATCAAATCCAGTTCTCTCAGATTAGAGTCCATGCACTCAACCACTACACCCAACTGGCTCTTAACCACTACACCAAACAACCCTGTGAGGTAGGCTAGGCTGACGGTGTGACCAGTTCCTCACTAGCAATTGCTCCACCCATGGTCTTCTGCTTTTTGCAGCTCAATTCCTCACCAGTTGCTGTGTGGGCTCATTTTGATCCATGGCTCCCTCCAATTTCCCCCATGGTTTCTTGTTCTTGTTTTTTGAAGGTCTGGAAGCTCTAAACTCTTCCTCTGAAAAGTAGCCTAATATCTGGGGAGAAGACCCAGCTGTGGAAATACATGGAAAATGGCAAGATATCAGCCAGGGAATCCACATAGGAGGGTTATTCACCATTGGAAGAGAGGACAGGTAAGGGGGGAGGGGAAAGAACTGTACCATTAGTCTTTAGGAACATTTCCACCCAACTTAGAGTCCCTGAAGCAGCGAACAACCAAAGCCATATAAAAAAATGGCCTTTACAAATTATAAAACCAATTAGACACAACAATTAAGCGAAATGCATAAATAATTAAAACACAAAACAGGAAGTAAGTTATATGGGGTAGGGCTGACAACCTTCAGGTGGCACCTGGCGATCTCTTGCTATTATAATTGAACTCCTGATGACCAAGATCAGTCCCCCTGGAGAAAATGGCAGCTTTGGAGGGTGGATTCAATGGCATTATACCCTGTTGAGGTCCCTCCTCTCCCAAACTCTGCCCTCCCCAGGCTCCACTACCAGGTGTTTCTCAACCCAGAGCTGGCAACCCTGTTTGAGAGAAGGATCATGGAGTGAATGGAGAAAGAAAGGGGAAAATGGATGATTGGGTGGGTTGGGGAACGAGAAATAAGCAAATAGGTGGGAGAGCAAGGGGGGACATAATAGTAGATTGGTCAACTGGGAATGGGTAGGAAATGGATTCACAGTGTGATGGGAGGGGCTCGTGGGGGGAGTTCTTGTGTGATGAAAACAAGCATATCATTAGGGAAAGGAGAGTTAATCCTTCCCCTCTGTAACATTTTCATGGTATAAATTGCTTCTGCAGAGTTGCCATTTGCCCTACCTACAAGGACTCTCTTTGCATAGCATGAAGAGGCTCCAGTCTCAAAAGCTCGAGCTTCAATAAATCTACTAATCATTCAAGGTGCCACAAGGCTTCACCAAGTTTCTGCTGCAACAGACTTAACGTGCTATAATTTATCACAAAATGTTGTCAAATATATATTTTACCTGTGTACTAAATCCTATAATGTGATTTTTTTTTTTAAAAAAGGAACAGCAACGATACACATGGAAAGTAAGATTGATGGCGTACACACCCACCTCCAACTCATTCTTTACACAATACACTTAAGCATAACTTTACGAAATGCATATTGTGTGGTCTCCATCTACCTCAGGGCCATGTAGGGAACAAACCTTTCAACCTCCCTTTGTGTTTGATTCTCTTTGGCTCAGCTTTCAGCACTTCAAAGCAGAATGATACATTGCTTTGACCTGGGTAGCCCAGGCAAGCCTGATCTCATCAGATCTCAGAAGCTAAGCAGGGCTGACCCTGACAAATATTTGGAAGGGAGACCTCAAAGAATTACTAGGGCCAGGATGCAGAGGTGGGTGATGTTAAGCCATCTCTCTGAAAACATCCTAGCTCCAGTAGGAATTACCAGCAGTTGCCATGACTTCCAGGCAGCGGTCATTTTGTAGAAAAATAGGTGGTGGAGCTCATCCAGGGATTGTTATGCAGCTGCAATACTATTCGATGGACAAGGAGGTGGAACTCTCAGAATGAGGAGGTGGAACTCTCAGAAAGGTTCAGGAGCTGTGCTCCTTTGAGCTCCCACTGAATCTGAGGCCTGCTTCCAGGCATGCAAGCCTCCCTCCCCCTTACTTTTAAAAAAGAGGGAAAAAGCTTCCAGGTGGGTAGCCAGGTCCCCCTTGGCCACTTAATGTGGGATATGAGAATAGGGTTGCCAGATCCAGGTTGGGAAACTCCTGGAGATTTCGTGGTGGAGTCTGGAGAGGACAAGGACCTCAGTGGGATACAATGCCATACAGTCCACCCTCCAAAGCACTAATTTGCTCCAGAGGGAACTAATCTCTGTAGTCTGGAGATGAGATGTAATTCCAGGGGATCCCCAGATCCCACCTGGAGGCTGGCATCCCTAGCAGCCATATTGGTCTTCAGTAGCTCCTTGAAGACCAACAGGATTTCCATGGTGTAGATCTCGAGACTCAAAACTCTATCAGATAAAGGTGAAAGTGTGGTTAAATTCTTTCCCTGCCTGGCCTTGAGTTAAATTTAGGCTGCATGACTCTGCAGTTTACATTTTATGGAGGACCAAGATACATGATTTTCACTTTATCTGTATAAAATCTGGAACACATGCAAAAAACCAAGTGAGACACTAGTCATTCCTAAGAAGATATTAATAGATCCATTCTGCAGTTCTACTACTCCAGGGAATACCTCGATATCACCAGACAGGAATTATGATTTTATTTACATGTTTTCTGCCTTGCCATTCTGTTTAAGATTGTTCAGCAACAGCAATCTTGTAGGAAATGTAGAGGAATCTCATCACTTGGTAAAGACTTTATATTTACCATTCATAATGTAATGTCTTTCACCCATTTTACCCGTGCGGTTAAAAAAAGCAGCAATAACAACATACCAAACTGCCCATATGTTTTCACCCTCTGTTTCTAAGTTTCATTGCAAGGCTGGATAACATGAAATTGGTTGACGTCAGTGAACTTAAGATGACCTTAAGAACAATAATGCACCATCCTAGACAATGTCTGTATTTTAGAACTAGCATTGTTTAGCATGGCAAATTATGGGCAGTCCAGCCATTTATTACCTTCATGGTGCAAAGTTAAGTGTGGCCCTATTGCAACCACAGTATAATAATGGTAACATGACTAACGGTAAAAACAGCCAAGAGGTCTGTGACTTCTTCAAGCCTCATATAATTACTGTAGTGGTAGATTTCGTTAGCTGAAGCCTGACAGAAGCATGAAGTGATTTATTGACAAATATGTATGTTTGAGTGTATGTATACTTTATTATAGTGCACCCTCCTCAGCAAGACTCAAGGGGGATTACACCAAGTAAAACAATACAATCAAGTTGCATGAGACATCTAATAAGCAATGCAAGAAAGCTAGAATTGCAGAAGTTAGAGACAACACACAAAAAAGTTTTAGACATGATGGATCAAACAATGCAGAAAATGGAATAACAAAAGCAGAAAAATGTGCAGTATCAGCATATAACACCTACAATGATACATATATTTATGCCTGACTTGCCATTTGCTCAGGAATGGTGGGCAAGTTCATGCCCCAACCTCTAGGCCCCATTGGGGCTGCTTGCTCCAGTGGAAGTAAAAAGCAGGGGCTGGAGGTACATAATCAACATCACTTTTGCTTTTTACCTAGAAGTGACATCAAGATGCCCTAGGAATTCACAGAGATGGATGAATTCCAAGAGCATTGTGATGTCACTTCCAGGTACAAACAGGAAGTGATGTCACACTGTCACCCAGCATTGCTCCCAGATCCCCAAATGCACCTGCTTGTTGCTAGTGTTTGGCTGCCAACCCTAGTAAGTCTCTCTCTCTCTCTCTTTCTGCTCTCTCACTGTTTACTTCATCAACAAAGTGACAGCTGCCCCACCCACACATGCGCGCGCGCACACAAAAAACAAACACCGTATGTGTCCTTATGGGGAAGTGACGCAACAGTCCCCGATGGGAGGCTAGGGATCCGCCCACCCCAAGGAATGCCGGATGTTTCCTAAAGAGGAAAGGAGGGTCAGCCACAGGTGTAGCAGGATTCATATTGTTTGGGGGAAAGTGTGTTTTGCAACACAGACATTATTTAGATAATTGTGGAGATGCAACGATTCTAAGCAGACATAGTTTGGAGAGGAGACATACCCAACGGATAAAATGATTGCTTTAAAACTGAACATGGCTAACCTTATACGTGTAACACGTCCCTTTAACATCAGATTGCATCAGGTTGCATGTTGATACAACTCATGCTTTTTAATTTGTTCATTAATGATCTGGAGTCGGGAGTAAGCAGCAAAGTGGCCAAGTTTGCAGATGACACTAAATTGTTCAGGGTGGTGAGAACCAGAGAGGATTGCGAAGCACTCCAAAGGTGTCTGTTGAAGCTGGGTGAGTGGGGCGACAAGTTGTGAAACACAAGTTCCAGATCAAAATAAGAACATGAGAGAAGCCATGTTGGATCAGGCCAACACTCTGTATCACACAGTGGCACCCCCCCCCAAAAAACAAAACCCATGTTCCATCAGAAGGTTCACAAGTGGTGCTAGAAGCCCTTCCACTTTGCGCCCCCCCCCTCCCAAGCACCAAGAATACAGAGCATCACTGCCCCAGACTGTTCCAATAAAATGCTGTGGCTAATAGCTGCTGATGGACCTCTGCTCCATATTTTTATCCAATCCCCTCTTGAAGCTGGCTATGCTTGTAGCCTCCTCCACCTCCTGCGGCGGTGAATTCCACATGTTAATCACCACACATTGCCAATCTTAAAAAGGGATCAAGTAAGTAACAGTGACTTTAAGCGTGCACCAAGTTGTGAAACACAAGTTGCAGATCATGATAAGAATGTAAGAGAAGCCGTGTTGGATCAGGCCAACACTCTGTGTCACACAGTGGCCAATATATATATACACACATATTGTGGTTAATAGCCTCTGCTCCATATTTTCATCTAACCCCCCCCCCCTCTCTTGTAGTTGGCTATGCTTGTAGCCTGCACCACCTCCTGTGGCGGTGAATTCCACATGTTAATCACCCTTTGGGTGAAGAAGTACTTCCTTTTATTTGTTTTAACCTGACTGATCAGCAATTTCATTGAATGCCCACGAGTTCTTGTACTGTGAGAAAGGGAGAAAAGTACCTCTTTCTCTGCTTTCTCCATCCCATGCATAATCTTGTAAACGTCTATCATGTCACCCTGCAGCCGACGTTTCTCCGAGCTAAAGAGCCCCAAGCGTTTTAACCTTTCTTCATAGGGAAAGTGTTCCAAACCTTTAATCGTTCTAGTTGCCCTTTTCTACACTTTTTCCCAATGCTATAATACCCTTTTTGAGGTGCGGTGACCAGAACTGTATACAGTATTCCAAATGAGTCCGCACCATCGATTTATGCAGGGGGGCATTATGATACCGTCTGCTTTGTTTTCAATCCCCTTCCTAATAATTCCCAGCATGACGTTGGCCTTTTTTATTGCAATTGCACACTGTCTTGACATTTTTTTCAGTTAGTTATCTACCACAACCCGAAGATCTCTCTCTCTTGGTCAGTCTCTACCGGTTCACATCCCCATCAACTTGTATTTGTAGCCGGGATTCTTGGTCCCGATGTGCATTATTTTGCACTTGGCCACGTTGAACCTCATCTGCCACGTCGCCCCATTCACCCAGCCTCAACAGACCCCTTTGGAGTGCCTCGCAATCCTTTCTGGTTCTCACCACCCTGAACAATTTAGTGTCATCTGCAAACTTGGCCACTTTGCTGCTTACTCCTGACTCCAGATCATTAATGAACAAGTGAAAGAGCATGAGTTGTATCAACACGCAACCTGATGCAACCTGATGTTAAAGGGACGTGTTGCATGTATAAGGTTAGCCATGTTCAGTTTTAAAGCAATCATTTTATCCGTTGGGTATGTCTCCTCTCCAAACTATGTCCACTTAGAACTGTTGCATCTCCACAATAATCTAAATAATGACTGTGTTGCAAAACACGCTTTCCCCCAAACAATAGGAAGCCTGCTACACCTGTGGCTGACCCTCCTTTCCCCCTTAGGAAGCATCCGGCATTCCTTGGGGTGGGAGGATCCCTAGCCTCCCATCAAGGACTGTTGCATCACTTCCCCATAAGGACATATACGGCGTTCATTTTTTGTGTGTGCACGCGCATGTGTGGGCGGGGCAGCTGTCACTTTGATGATGATAGGGGCCCCCTATCTACTACTTGAAAGTACATACTGCTAGGAGAGAAAACTGCAAGTAGTGAGACCAAAACAACAGCAACCATAATAATAGGAGTTGGTTTTTATACGCCACTTTTCTCTACCCTAAGGAGTCACAATTGGTTACAATTGCCTTCCCTTCCTCTTTCTACAACAGGCACCTTGTGAGGTAGGTGGGGCTGATAAAGTTCTGAGAGAACTGTGACTGGCTCAAGACCATGAAATTTTTCTAGTTCTGTAACATTTCTGTGTAGAAATGTGTACAGGAAAACAATATAATATGATAAAAAAATCATCTTTTTATCATCCTTACTATGGGCTTCTGGTAGAGATTAAATGGAGGAGAGGAGAACCATGTAAGTTGTTCCACTGGGACAACTAAATACAAAGGCAAATTATGGAAAGTCCAACCATTCATTTCTTTCATGGGTAACAAACCACCCCCCCCCCCAGTGGAATTTTGGTTCATATTCATAGTAAAAGCAGAATTTATCTTCAAACACATTCCATTTGCTTTCAGAAAATAATTGTTTGAAGGGAAAGGTGTTCTGCAAATAGGGATGCCAGCCTCCAGGTGGGAGCTGGGGATCCCCTGGAATTACAGCTCATCTCCAGAGTACAGAAATCAATTCCCCTGGAGAAACTGGATATTTTGGAGCGTAGGCTCCTTGGCATTGTACCCCACAGAAGTCCCTGTCCTTTGCAGGCTCCCTCCCCAAATCTCCAGGCGTTTCCCAACCTGGATTTAGCAACCTGGTCTCCCTACCCCGCCCCCCCCCATTAATAGCCAGGGGGGACCTGGCAACCCTATCTGCAAATGTCACCTACAAATTTCCTGTTAGTTATACATTCCATGCAGTTTCCGGTTGCAAGCCTTTTCTGCCCTATTCAATCCTCCCACTATTCAGGAAACTTTGTAAAGCTAACTTTGTGTGTGTGTGTGTGAACTTTTCAGAGTGGCTAAGAACGGTATCCCATGAGGGCTGGCCAGAAGCTTTGCTTTAGTGTAAATTGTGCTTTGTTTATTCAACTATGCTTCTATTACTTTGGGGTATCTGGTTGTGAAAGAGTGAAGTGGCTTGATATTTGATGGTCTACCAAGTATGTGTTTTTGGCTTTGTCAACCATTTTGAGTCAGTGAAAAAAGTGATTTCTCCCCCCTCCCCCCCTAAAAAAGAAACATAATTAAAAACCCACACAAGGTAATGAACAGACAAAGGCCAAATCAAGAATCAGCACGGAAGCAAGTTCATTCAAGATGAATATATTACATAGTTTGCTAAAAGCAGTATCAGGACATCCTGAACAAAGAGGGTTTTTTTAACCCCACTCAACATAACAATCAATAAAATAATGCAAAGCAGGTTAGTATGAAAACCTTCAGCCTGGTCAATGCCACAGTTATGGACAAAGGGCTATTCTTGAAGAAAATGTAAAGCTTTGTCAATTGCTGGCAGCAAAGAACCCTATAGAGAGCCAGTGCGATGTAGTGGTTAAGTGCACAGACTCTTATCTGGGAGAACCGGGTTTGATTCCCCACTCTTCCACATGCAGCTAGCTGATGTGATCTTGAGTCAGTCACAAGTTCTCTCAGGGCTTTTCTGCTCAAGAGCAGTTTCTGTCAGAGTTCTCTCAGCACCACCTGCCTCACAGGATGCCTGTTGTAAGGAACAGAAAGGAAAGGAAATTGTAAGCCACTCTGAGACTCCTTCAGGTAGTGTAGAGAGTGGTATAAATCCAATCTCTTCTCTTCTTCTATAGTAGCAAATTTATTTTTCGTACATTTTTATCCAGTTTTCCAGCCAAAAAGAGTTTTGAGAGGAAAAGAAACAATATAAATTAAAATTATAGCTGTGTAGTGGTGGTGATGGTCATTATTATTATCTGCTTCATTTATACTCCACCTTTCTCCCCTGCGGGAACCCAAAAAAGCTTCCATCATTCTTGTAATGTACTCGAAGACGAGATGTGTTGAAGGCAACATACTTTATTAGCTGGTACATCACAAGAGGGCGAAACGCGGGCCGGGTCCCGCTTTATATACAATACCCGGAACAGCCCTCCAACTGGCCCAGTCCAATCCTGGCCAGTCAAACTTCCCGCCACAGATCTTAATTGGCGGAGTACTTTCACGCGCTACACCCAGTGACCAGGGGACTTCCTCTGGTCACCTCTGCCGCATCGCTGTGCAGTACTTCCGGATTTCATTGCAAGACACAACGATTCTCCTCTCCTCCACTTTATCCTCACAACAGCTCTGGGAGATAGGTTAGACTGAGAAAATGTTACTGGCAGTAGGTCACCCAACAAAAATCCATGGCAGAACAGGGATTTGAAGTTTCCCGCCCCCCCCCCCCCGATTCTAATCCAGTGCTTTAACCACTATGCCACACAAGTGTGATCCTCTTGAAATATGAAATATGAATCTTCCATAAAAATGGATGACAATCTCCAAAGCAGCATTTCATGTTACCTGTTTAACATTGTTCCATTAAAGCATGACAGTCCCTCCATAAATTGCTTTTCGTCTTGTTTCCATGCCAGGAAACTGGGTATGTAGACTGTATAAGAGGTACCGATCAGTGCTTTCTTTCTGTATCAAGCATTGTCAAAATTCAAAGCACTGACTGGCTGCTAGTTTGGCAGGGAAATCCTTGGGTATCACAGAGTTCATTAAGTTGGCTGGGAAGGATCTCTAGTTTGTGGAGTGTTGCTTTCCTTGTTTGAACCAGTGTGTTTAAAAAGAAGGACTAGTCAATCAAAAACAAACAGAGGTCTTGTGGTCTCTTAAGCACTGATTTTCACATGGCATAATGTTTTATGCCTTATTCCATGATCAATCTGTTAGCTTTCAAAAGGGACACAAGATTTCTTTTTGTTTCTGCTGTGACTGACTCGGTCGAACAGGTCTGTGGCACGCAGAAAGCTCATCATGAGAAATATCATACGACTTATCTTAACAAATGTGCAAATCACTGCCACTTCCTGAAATCCATGCCAATATCAAATCCAGCAGAGATTAATGGGGAAGAACAACATCTTAATGGGAAGAACATTTCAAAAACAAAAGAGACACTGTGGTGAATATAATGCGTAGTTCTGAAAAAGGACGTTGTTATTGTTCTGCATGATATATTTTACACTGGGCCTGGTCTCTTTGACAGTGTCATGCTGTCCTCAGGGTTACCTCTTGGCTCTGGAATTCAGAGGTTCCCCCTCAGTCACTGTGGCTAGTAGCTACTGACAAGGCTCTGCTGGTGTGTGTGGGCAGTATGGCTACTGCCAGAGGTCTGGGAAAGGGAAAATACAGAGAAATCTACCATGTGGAAGTCCCATTGCTGTTGTACTGCATTGATAGCCACAGTGGGGAAAGCACACAAACCCATGCCATTCGAAGAAATTGCTGAGCGGTCAGGTTGAAACGGATAAAAGGAAGTACTTCTTCACCCAAAGGGTGATTAACATGTATATATATTTGGCCACTGAGTGACACAGAGTGTTGGACTGGATGCAGTGGCGTAGCTAGGGCTTTGGGGGCCCGGGGCGGCCCAAGATTTATGTGGGCCCCCTATCTCGGGGACGCGCGTGTGGGGCAGCAACTGCGCCTCGGGCCCCGGGGGCGCACGCGGGCGCTGAGGAGGCGCGTCCCACGGCCGCCCGACCCCAGTCAGTCAGTCAGCCAGTCAGGCCGGCGGTTGCCGTCCACTCCCCTCCCCCCGCCGCGGGAGATGCCCGAGAAGGAGGCTGGTGCGCACGCGCGCCTTCTGAGGCGAGGGAGCGAGGGAGGAGAAAAAGCAGCGCGCCTTTCCCGCGCTTTCAGCCCGATTGCGTGAGAGAGAGGGAAAAAAAGGGGGGAGGGGGGAAGGGAAGGGAACGAGGAGCCCCAACGTGCGCGCGCGCCCCCTCTCCACCACACCCCCTTCCTCTGCCGTGCGCGTGCGCTCCCCCTCGCTGTCGGGCGCGGGGCGCCTCCATTCTTTTTCTCCCCCCCTCGCAGCGCAGCAACACGGCCATTGTTTGGGGGCCCCCCTTGCCAATGCGGGGACCTCCCAGACCTGGGGCGACCCGCCCCCCCTCCCTACGCCACTGACTGGATGGGACATTGGCCTGATCCAACATGGCTTCTCTTATGTTCATGCCCCTGTGGAAAACACCAGAGCATATTGCTGTTTGCTGACTCTCCCTATAATATCCCACTTTGTCAGTTTCCTATCCCCAGGATTCCAGATGAGCAGCAGTGGGGGAGCCATTCTTTCACAATCACCTTTTTGAGATAAGTTGGCCTCAGAGGATAGAGTGATTTCATAGTAACCCGAACATTCTTTTCCAAATAAATCAAAATCAGTGCACAATGAATCAGTTCTTTGTGTAGAAAGTGTCCTTTTGCAATTCAAAGATAATAGGTTGCTTAACATTTGTTGACTGTGATGCTGAGGACTCTTATGGTTTACACAATATGTGCTCTATATTTAGTCAGGGTTTCTAGTGATATACATTTGATTCTTCAGGAAAAGAAATCTCCCGCCAGTTTGGTGTAGTGGTTAAGAGTGGAGGACTCTACTCTGGAGAGCTGGATTTGATTCCCCACTCATCCACAAGCAGCTGCTGCGTCACAGTTCTCTCAGAGCTGTTCTCTCAAGAGCCATTCTCTCAGAACTCTCTCAGCCCCACCTGCCTTACTGGGTGTCTATTGTAAGGAGAGGAAGAGAAGGAGATTGTATGCTGCTCTGAGATTTTGAGTGAAGGGAGGGTTATAAATCCAACTCCTCTTCTGTTTATATTTCTTCTACCTGGCATTTGCTGATACATGTTTGCACATTGTCTGGAAATACACTCTGCACCAGTCTTGATCTACCAAAATATTACTTATAGTTTGTGATTCATGCCATAAGAGATAAAGTCTAAAGTAAAAATGATCAATGTTTTCCATTCTTCTATCTGCTCTCATTTTAAATTCTGCCCTTTAAAAATCAGGATCTTAGCTATAATTTCTTTGCATATATTAAAAAACAATCCTTCTACCTCCCCCATGTGTTATCTTCTATGGAGCTGGTTTTGTATTAATGGTAATTTTGTATTAATGTATTTTGTATTAATGGCAACAAAGTGCTGTATGCAAAAATACCAGTGGGCCCAATGACAGTGTTTCATTGTGTTTGGCACAATGAAAGTTAAAGTTCTAAAAGTTCACTTAAAGTTCTAAATCATTATCTCCCCATTATTGTGTGATGGTTTCTATATTACTACTTTCTCTTGTGGAGACAATTCTTATATCCCCATATGAATGCTCTAAGATTAGATTACTAACAGAAGGTGTGGATGAAATGTGTGTGTGGAAACATTTAGCATCTGTCATTTAAAAGTTAACATTGGAAGGTCATGTCCCTACTTCAAAGTTCTGTGGTGGCGGAAAGCACTGTCAAGCTGCAGCCAGCTTATCATGATCCTGTAGTGTTCTCAAGGCAAGAGATGAACTGAGGTGCTTTGCCATTGCCTGCCTCCACAAAGCGAGACCAGACTGCCTTGGCGGTTTCCCAGAAGATCTGATGAGCGCAGGTCACTCAGGTCAAGGCCAAGTTCCATAAGTGCAATATTGTGGTTTGACTAAAATAACAAAGAATACTGTATCTGCATGCCAGCTTCCACATTATTTTGGTTTCTATGCTTAGAATGTCTGTGCAGAGCCACCCTTATTGTTGAAGTAACAGGGAAAGACTTTGTACGTGATAAAATCTGACATAAGCATTAGTCTATGTATATCGGGGCATCAATGTTGCATTTCATTTTATATAAGGCATGGGTGGTTCTTTTCTGCTACTCAATGAACAATTGCTGCTTGTAATAAACCTGCCAGGAAGACTTTATTACTGCATATTAACTGTTCTTACCATTTCTGTGCCCCACCTTATCTAATCACATGGATTCCATTCAATCTTTAAAGTTCAATTAAAGTTCTAAAGCCTACACGTTACATTTGAGTGAGTGTGCTTCTCTCTGACATAATATCCTTGAGACCAGGCCTCATTTTGGGCAGGAGCTCACAGAAGCGGAGCTCCGGAACCTCTACATTTTAGTTGCTCTTTCTTTCTTACCCCCCCCCCCCCATACTTGCTTCTGGGCACCATTGCTCAAACCCCCGTGAGAATTTTGTTGAACTCTGAGATTTGACAAACTTTGTAATATTTTCCCCCACCAAAAAAATGGGACACTAACCAAAACATATAAAGCAGACAGATGGAAATCTTCATCATGCCACTGTGGCCACATAGGAGAAAGTAATTTTAAAAGTATGATGAGAGTAAGGTTTTATTATGACAATTATAATTCAAAAAGCATTTTAAAGTAGATGCTGAACTGATATAATTTAGTATATCTTCCAGTGATGTCAGGGGAGTGTGGCATATACAAATGGGTTATGCAAATGAGTTGTGCTAATAAGATCCGGCACCTCTTTTTCTACGAAATGACTCCTGCTTGAAAACCCTCCGATGCTGATCAATAGAGTACATAACACAGAAAAGTAAGACAGAAGAGGACAAAATGTCCCCTTGCTAACAAACAACTATTTCAAAAGAAATATGAGAAGCTTTAACAATGCCACCCTAAACAGAGTTACATTTTTCTAAGCCCGTTGAAGTCAATGGATTTAGAAGGGTATAACAATGCTTGGGATGGCACTGGACATTATACTTCTTTGTCTTCCCTGTTTTCCTAGTAGAAGATTTTTTGAAGTTAGAAGTTCAGGAAAAGAAGTCTCCAACAAGTTCAGGTACTGGAATGGGGTGGTTAAAGACATTCAGGCTAAAAGGCATTATGTTTCTCTGTTGCCAGGTCATCCTAGTCTCAAAATTTATTTTGGAAAACTTTCAGAACCCTTTTAATCTGCTGGAGTCTATCAAGAGCAGCAGAATAGCAAAGAGCTTGATTCCATTGTAAACATATATTACAAAAATAAATAAGCACTTTCCCACAGTTTTCTTTTATCATCATAAAGATGTAAAAAAGAGATACCGAGACAAGGAACAATTATATTTTTTTCCTTTTCTGGTCATCTTTAAATTGCTGTCAAAGAATCAAACAGAGTGTAAGAGTTTAAAATATACAAATGCCAATCCAAACTCATTGTGCTGCTTGTGAATTTCATAATAAACCCCAGTGAGAAATTGGCAGCATCAATATCTGTCAAGTTAGATTTGTGGATTGACTGGAACAGCACCCCAACTTGTAATGTGTTTCCTATGGACTCTTAGTGAGTGCTGCATTGCCTGTATTGATTTCCTGCGATAAGCCAGCTTTTCTTCATCTAAGTATTGTTAACATTGGTGGGAACAAGGAAGTACTTAAGACAGAGCTACAATGGTCCAGTAGAAGAAGCATGGGATTTAGAACTAGCATATTTCAAAGTGCTTTTCCTAGTATTTTAAAATGTTTCATATAAGGAATCTTTATCGTTACCCTAACATAGTCTTGGAATGGCTTGCCTGTGACTAGTCCATCCAGTCCAACACTCTGTGTCACAAAGTGGCCAACTCCCCCCCCAAAAAACAACAACAACAACAACAACAACAACCCCAACCCAGGTGCTATCCAGCGTTCCCTCTAAGATGCAGAGTCTTGTGAGCAAAAATGCTACTTTGTGAGCTATGTATACAGGGGCATCAACGTGTACAGCTATTTATACAGGGCATCAATGAGCTACTGGCATTAAAGCTGTGAGCTACTAGATAAATTATTGTGCTCTGGGGCCATTTTTCCTGAACTAAGACAACAATGTGTAAGCTGGAGGCTAAAAATCTTTGAGCTAGCTCATGGTAACTCAGCTTAGAGGGAACAGTGGTGCCATCAGAAGGTCTATCAGTGGGGCCAGGACACTAGAAGCCCTCCCACTAGAAGGCCTCACCCTGGGAACATATGAACATATGAAGCTGCCTTATACTAAATTGGCTCTCCAGAGTCTCAAGCTGAGGTTTTTCATGCCTACTTGCCTGGACCCTTTTTGGTTGGAGATGCCAGGGATTGAACCTGGGACCTTCTGCTTATCAAGCAGATGTTCTGCCACTGAGCCACTGTCCCTCCTCTTGTGATTCAGTCTTGAACTCTCTACCCCACAGCCTGCTGCAGTACCAGAGGTCTTTTCCAAAATGATCTCTCAAAGGTCCAAACCATCTCAGTCTTGTGGAAATCTTCATTGCTGTAATGGAACACAGAACTTTTAAGTGCTAGTACCAGCTTCTGGAGGGGAGGAGCCTATAATGTCCACCAATGCTGGATTAAACCCTGTGGAGGCCCCTAGGCAGTCAAAATCTCAGGGGCCCCCATGCAAATTATCTCAGAGTTGGCGTGCCCGTTCCACTGCCGGTGGCCCCTGCTGCAGCCTGCGACACCTTCTCAAAAGCCCCTTTGACAAAGCTGCAGGGGAGAGGCAGAGAGAGGCAAACTTCGTGACGATGCCAGCAGCAGCCTCACCAGGCAAGTTGGGCAAAGAGCGGCTCAAGTTGCTGGCTGCTTGTGCAGGCTTCAAGGGCTGCAAGCAGGGGAGAAACTGGATGTGGGGGGAGGAAGCTATCTCAGGGCCCTTAAAAACAGGGAGCCCATAGGCCAGTGCTTACTTGGCCTATTTGTTAATCTGGCTCTGATCTCCACTTCATTGCAATAGTATTTTAAGACCTCTGTGACGGAACCGGCCCGATTCTGCCTTCAGACCCGGTCCCGTCAGCTCCCTATGGAGTCGCCAACTCCTGGAGGGAGCTATTTCTCCTCCTGCCCCTTGGGCTCGCTGCCACCACCTGCTCAGTCTAGGGGTTCAGATTGAGAGGAACAGGACTCCCAATCCCCCTCTCCAGCTATGAGGCTAGGCCTCAAGGTCCTCTGCCACCCTGCACTTGGGTTTCACAGAGACCTCAGCACTTCTTTGGGGCACCCCTGGAGGATTGGCACCTTATCCGACTGCATGCCTTCCCCCTTGCCCGGGGCCCCCTTTATAAAACAGCGTGGTCTAAAGCGGTTTGGGGATCTATGTGGTACCGAGATTGACTGCCAGCATTTAAAACAGAAAAACTATTTATTTACAAGAGAAAAAGATAGGAAAAGAAAAACAAAACAAAAACAGTTGCATTTAAAAAATTAGCACAGCACAGCACCCGTACAGCAAACAGCCTGACAAACAAAATGTGTTATAAACGCGTCCTGCTGGCCCTGATCTAAACATGCGCTGCCCTTTTGGATGACTTACTTTGTCTTACTTCCTGGAGGCCTCATTTTCTTTTGAATAGGCCGCATGCACAGGCAGGAACTCCCACACTGGCAACCTCTTCCTTCGAGCTGCAGCTGAGAACTGAAAACTCTTCCTGCTTAACTCACATGCAAAGAACAAAAGCACTTCCTGTCTCTCTAGGAGACTTTCCCCCTAGCGTTGTTGGTTTGGCTCTGGAAGGGAGGGGGGAGTGAGGGGAAGGCTAGGCCCAAGCCTGCTTCGCAGTTTCATGTTTTCCCTCCCAATGAAGCTCCAACCTGGATTAAAATGGCGTTTCTCCACAACCTCATTCCAGCCTTTGCTGGAACAAGGTCTGCAATACAGCACAGTTGGTGGGTTGCCAGCTCTGTGTTGGAAAATACCTGGAGACTTTGGGGGTAAATCAGGGAGAGGGCAGGGTTTGGGGAGGGGAGGGGCCTCAGCATGGTACGATAGGCTTATCAATCCCCAGGTCTCAGTGGGGGACCTCCCAGTTTGGCAGGCTCTTTCCTGTCCCCAGTCAGCTGGCCAGCGGGGGAAAGCCCCGCCCCGATAGCCTTTACATGCCTTGGAAGGCTGAAAAAGAAGATTGGGAACAATTTGCTTTTAGAAATGTGTGTGTGCCTTTAATTTTCAAGCTATGCTGTATGGGGGCGGGGTGAACCTGCAGAACCACGTGCCTGTTGAAAGGGAAAGGAAGGGAAGGAGCCCAGAACCTCTGTTTGTTTTACAGTCCTTTAAGAAGCCGTTTGCACACTAAAATAGTAACCTCTGGTTTCCCTGTGCTAATCTGACGAAATGGGTTGAGTATAGTACGGTCAACAACTCTCATGGTGGGTGAATTGCCCCAGTGAGACCACAAACTGTTTATTTTGGCTGCTCTGTGTGTGTGTGTGTGTGAGAGAGAGAGAGAAAAATATGAAGTGCAGCCAGCTGCTGAGGGTGAGAAAACAAACACTGTATTCAGGGGAACTGCACTGCTGTATTTTTATTTATTTTAAGGAATGGGAAAGTCTCCTGGCCCCACCCTCAAAATCCAAAGGTATTTTCTGAGTTAGACTTGGCAACCTTATGGTATGATGCCATAGATCCACCCTTCAAAGCAGCCATTTTCTCCAGAGGAGCTGATCTCTGCCAGTTACATCCCCCCTCCTAGGCTTGTCCAAGTCTGCTCATCCCACCCTGTTCTCATTGCTGCCCAGCTGTGGATGAATTCAGGTGCAGCTCAACTAGGTGCTGCTTTGCCCCACTGCCTAGGGTTACCAGCCTCCTAGTGGGGCCTGAAGTTCTCCCAGAATTATAATTCAACTCTAGACTACAGGTCTTTGTAGCATAGGGCTGCCAAGCTCCCGGGTGTCAGAACTTGTAACTTTCCTGTATGCTGAACTTAGTGCTGTTAGCCTGACTGACTCCATGTTGGAGGTGTTTACTAACCAAGTGCTTCTGCCTTTGTGCCTACTAACCAAATGCCTTTGCATTTCAAACAAACTCAAACCACCGAAGGGTGACTGATAGGCTCTGGGAAGCATCTGCAGGTGTCCTTTGAAGCCGGCTTGCCAGAGCAAAGCAGCAGGGTTCCTTCCTCCGCCTTGGAGATAAGGGGCCTGGGAACAGACAACTGTCTCCCTAAGTGTGAGAAAAGGTTTTATTGTTTCTGTTACTCCCGTATAAAGAATGCACCGATAGCCGTCCCGGTTATCAGAGTCAATTTGCTTCCTTGCTGAATGTAGTTCTCAATAAACGCCTTGACTTTTGAAACAAAGTAATGTGTCTCATTTGAAGTTCTCCAGTTCTGACACCGGGTGGGGTAGGGGTTCTCCTGCCCTGGAGGTTCCCAACCCACCAGCTTGCAGTGGGCTGGTGAGTGGCTCCCTACCCGACATTGACGGTGCGATGATGTCACTTGGAAGTGATGTCATCACACCAGTGATGTCACATGCCAGCCATTCTAGGAGCTTCTGGGAAAACTCTATGGTTTTCTTGGACACTCTAGCAATTTGGGAGGGAAACTTAGAGTTTTCCTCCCAAATAACTGTCTGGAAAAACCACAGAGTTTCCCCAGAAACTCCTAGAGCAGCCGGTGTGCAACATCACCGGTGTGATGACATCACTTGCAAGTGACATCATTGTGTTGTGTGCTATGTGTGCATGAAAAAGTCCCCTGTGGCTGGAGGCCACAGAGGACTTGGCAACCCTATTGTAGCATCCCCACTTTGTAGCATTCCCACTGGCCTTCTTCCCCTTGCCAGACACTGCCCCCAAATCTCCAGGGATTTCACAAGTTGGCACCCCCCCACCCCAAGACATCAACCAACTCACCTAGCTGGCCATCCGATCCAGTGATAATGTTACACTGGGACACTGTCTGGGCTAAGTCTTTCTCCATCAGGGACAAGAGGCTGGGGACCAATGTTCCCTCTAAACTGCAGAGTCTTGTGAGCAAAAATTCTACTTTGTGAGCTACTGGTATTAGAATTGTGAACTATTGGCATTAAAGTGGTGAGCTCTCTCGGCTTGGCTTCGCGAACGAAGATTTAAGAAGGGTGCAATAGTCCACGTTTGCTGCAGGCTCGCTGGTGGCTGACAAGACCAATGCGGGACAGGCAGGTCCGGCCACAGTGGCTGCAGGGAAAAGTCTGATTTGGGGTTGGTGCTGTAGCAGTGCGATTCTTCCTCAATCTCCTTTTGTCCTCAAGACCAGCTATGCGTGCGTTCTCAAAGGAAGAGACAGCCTGGTGGATGGTGTGCCTCCATGCTTTGCGATCTGAGGCTAGGTCAGACCACTGGTGATGGTTGATGCGACAGGTGCCAAGGGATTTCTTCAAGGAGTCCTTGTACCTCTTCTTTGGTGCCCCTCTATTTCGATGGCCGGTGGAGAGTTCGAGAGTGGTGAGCTACTGCATAAATTATTGGGCTCTGGGGCCATTTTTCCTGAGCCAAGACAAAAATGTGTGAGCTGGACGCTAAAAATCTGTGATCTAGCTCATGCTAACTCAGCTTAGAGGGAACGCTGCTGGGGACATGGCAGAAATAGGGCCCTTTTTGCAGCTGTTTTGGCCTTCAAGCAGACACCTGTGTGTAAGTTTCATATGCCAGCTACCTACCTGATCCTCATTTATTAATTTCAAAAATACTTATAGGAAACAATGCTCTAGTTTAATAAAACTAGATATCACAAATCACTGTATATCACAAAGCACTGTTAATATTACAATAGACAAAATACTCCATTTTCTTATGTCTCACTATGGGCTCCTTATTTTGGAGTTTTTCAAGCAGCAACCCAGTCAGTACTTTCTTTTTGTTATGCTGTTCTTGCTGTAGTACGCTGGCAGATGTGGCTTCAAATTCCACCATAGTATCTGACTTCCTTGGTGGCTACAAGACAAGTGAACTTCTCTGTTTCATTTAATAGTATCACTGGTACAAGCTTGTTTCATTTAATAGTACCACCAGTATGAATTTGACATTACACAACATTATTTTTAAAATTTACAATGAGAAATTTGTCATTTGGACAATTAACATAATGAAACAGAGAGAGAAAAGAAGAGGTAGATTTTTTAAAAAAGCAAAGCAAAGCAGGCAGATAGTAGAATCAAATATGCTAACTGAAAGACAATGTATTTTAAAGCATTTCTTAATGGCTGGAATGACCTGGGTTGCAACAACAAGCACATTACAAAGGGAGCAATGAAAGAAAATAGATGCAAAGAAACAAAAATTGCTTGGCTTAGATACCAGAAAAGGACTTGAGGAGCAAAGCGATTCTGGAATGGAATAAAGAAAAAAACCAAAGCTTAGATGGCTCTAAAGGTTAATAACAAAATAACAAAAACTTGAACTGGCTATGAAAAGGGCAAAGAAGCCAATGAAGAGATGCCATCAGGAAATGGCACAATCACATTTCCAGGCTGAAAAAATGAGCAGAGGAATGAAAAACAAAAACAAGGCCTAAAATAAGATAAGAGAAATCAATAAGCAAAAGATTATGATAATCTGGCTGAAATAAAATCAAAGAATGAGCTAAAGAAGGATACATAAATATATATATAAAGCACACTGAGTAACACAGTGAAACTCAAGGAACAGAAAAGGTTGGCATGAGGACAGAGTCAGAAGCTAAGGCTCCCTTCCCCATGACAGGCATCCCAACTGTTTTGAAGACATTGGGCAGATAGAAGCAGAAGGTCAGACTCAAGAGAAGGCCAGATTGTGGCATCCCTACTCTGGTTATATGCAACATCTTTGCATGCAGGAGGTGACAGAGGCAACACTTTGCTTGCACCATCCGGCAGACAGGCAAGGCTGTACAGAATGAGCAGGGAAACAGAGGCCAAGGCTAAGCCTTCACCCTGCAACAGTAAGCACCACCAAACCAGATGTTATGCAAGAGACGAGATGAGGAAGGATTTTACAGAAGAAAAGATACCAGTTAATCAGAATGTCTGACCTCTCAACAAGTTTTTTTTAAAAAACGTAGCTGTGGAGAGGAGACGAAGTAGATGATCGTTGTAGGTACAAGTCCACCAGCCCCACCTTCTATATTCTTCTTGAAGAATGGCTCCAGTGCAGCAACCAACCTGGAAATGGATGTTGCAAAGGTGCAATGATGACAATGAAGCAAATAAAATAAAAATAACAAAATAAATAAAAATGGTGTGAACAAAACTTCTGTGCATGTTCTTAGTCACTAACTAGTTCTTCAAGCCCTAAGTGCCTTCATTCCCAGGGAAGTTGCTTGGAGCCATTCATTGTAAACTTTTAGCCAATTTTTTGTTTAAATTTGGAAGATTTGAGGTTAATTTAAGGATGAAGCCATAGGTCTTTTATTGCCAACTCTGTCATTTCCTTATTCTTTTCACAAATGATTTTCCTGCTTCAGTTGTCTGCTATTTATATGTTTGCATTTTCTTGTGTGACATTTTAGTGTTGTGGTCTAGCTTGAAGACCCAGAAAAGGCCAGAAGACGAGCTATAAATTATTGAACTAAATCATTATAATAAGCAAGTAGGCTGACTTTACACTACTTCCTGTTGAAAATTACATTCCAGTTGGGGCTAGTCCCAAAGGAGAACGCATGCATGACATTCCAGCCCTAGCAAAACATGCTATCAGTATTATGAAATTTAATGGGCAATAGAGCTGCTGAATACTTTAGCTCTGGCCAGAATGTCAGCTACCTTTCTTCTCGTTCTGGCTCTGGATGAAGTAATAAGAAAAAAAAAAATGAGCCACTGATATCTGAAACAGCCAGGGCTGGATTAACAATTAGACTGAGTAGGCACTGGCCAATGAGCCTCCCACACTTTTAGGTAGCTACTGTAAGAGCTCTCTCAGCCCCAACTACTTCATAGAGTGTCTTGTGTGTGTGTGGGGTGGGGGGAAGGTAAAGGAGATTGTGACCAATGAGACTCTGAGATTCAGAGTATATGGTGGGATATAAATCCAATATCTTCTTCTTCCTTTCCCCTCCCCACAACACACACCCTGAGAGAGCTAAGAGAGCTCTGACAGAAATTGAGAGAACAACTCTGAGAGAGTTATGACTTGCTGCCCAATTTTACCCATCTTATTTGTAAAAAGAGTAAAATTTTCCCCTTATTATATTTCAGTAATTATAGCAGCTGATTGCATCTCACTGAGAATTCTCCTATATAGTTTTCATCTCTGAATTGGAAGAGTTACTAAATTCTGTTTGAACATCAAGCGACGTATCTCCCTTCCTCTTTCTTCACTGAATTGGCTTTTAAAAGGCCAAGAGCTGCTGCAGAGATAACAAGGTCTAAAGAATCTACAGCAGGTGGTACCAACTGTGCAACATTAACTCCTAGCCAAAATAATCGGATGTCTCACTGTGGGGAAGGTAAAGAATGAGAAGAGTGAATGATTCAGAACTGGAAGGCCTGTACTTCCAGAAGCATTGCATATTGCATTCCATAATTTTCATGACAGATCCATTTGGCAAGCCATGCTGAATGATTTTAAATCCTTTTGGCTCACCAACATGGAGAGTACAGAATACCACAGCTAGTCTTTAATTTCACCGGGCAAATTTGAGGCAAACTTGAACCAAAGTTTATCAGTTATTTGAAAACAGGAGAGTAACACCTTGATCATGTGCAGAACAAAGGATGTCTAACTCAATATAAATTAGATGTTGATGATCACCAATTGAGTTCTCTCTAGGGATAGCTTCAAATTTCTCATTCCTGTGCTATGACCTGGGAACACCTATTTTGATTTTCTATCTATGTGATTCTCATTTTTGTAGAAGAAAAAAGGAGGAACAAGATGCAAGGGAGAGTAGTTTATTTCCCTTGCAATTGTTACTCCTTTCTATCTCCTGACCCATGTAGCCTTACTGCCCTCCAGATTCTAATTATTGCGCACTGAAGTTTTCCTGTAAAATGTTTCTCTTTTTCCATGTTATTTTATTTATATATTAAAACAGTTTTATGCTGCTTTCCCACCCAATTAGGGTCCACAAGGTGGTGAACTTTAAATATAACATAATACTAAAAAAAAAAAAATCAGTAATTAAAATAGAAGTAAAACTATCTAATTAAAACATAATATATTATACATATATTATAGGATAAATGGCATATTTTGTATATAATACTGTACAATTTGTGGGATTCAAAAGTGTTTCCATGTGCCAGAATCATGCTGTAACATTTTCAAGCTACACCTGTGATTTTTTTTTTGGGGGGGGGGGTGTACACACACATGTTTATATCCCCCCAGGGTCAATCCTTGACAACTCCAGTGCAAAGGATCAAGTAGTAGATGATGTGAAAGATCTCTGCCTGAGACCCTGAAGAGTTGTTGCCAGTCTGAGTATATAGTAGGGACTTTGATGGGACCAAGACAGTTTCTTGTGTTCAAGTACAAGGCAATTTCACGTGTTCATGGTGTTTACTGGCTTCAAAAGTGATTACAATGATGGTTATTCCTATTTGGTATGGATACAAATTTTTCTAACATAAAAGGTTAATTGTCTGTGGTTCAGAGCTCCACATTATGAGAAATGTTTGAGGAGACTTTCAAACCTGCAAATATTCTTAGCAATAAAAAAGCTCTTTTTATATAGTTATTGTAGGAAATGTTCCCTGGCCACTGCACATTCCCTTTCTATAATTCTTGGGGGAAAGCAATGTAGCACAGGAGAAAGGGTAAAGGATCAACAAGCGTGTTATTGAACTTTGCAGCACCATTTTCTCAGAATGTCATAAGGAAGTGGGATGTTCTCATAGTTTACGGACTTGCGTTTTTGCAATCTACAGCCAAAGCTTTGACTTTTGGAAGCTTATACCCTGAAATTCTTGTTGGTCTTTGCAGGGGAGAGGAATGGCAGACCACCTCTGCTTCTCACATGTCTTGAAAGCCCCTTGCTGGATTGCCATAAATCAGCTGCTACTTGACGGCACTTTACACAAACACAAACACACAGATATACACACAGTGTTTGAGAAATACATTGTCCCTGTTGAAGCTCTACTAAATGCATTCTAATTCCTTGTGTAATTTTAACTATTTTATGATATACTAATTTCTTGATTGTTTACATTTTATGTTTCTATGCTGTGTTTAATTGATTGTTAGCCACTCTGAGCCTGTTACAGGATAGAAATATAAACATAAACAAAAAAAAAAATAAATCTGTTAGTTGTTGAGATGCCAGAAAACTATGTTTAGCTTATAAGGAAGCAATACAATTGTAACATCCATTAACATACTTAAAAAAACAAAAACAGAATGAGCATCCCTTGCAGTGAATTATACATTTAACGTTCCTCTCAGTTTCCACTTCCAAAAAGGAAATTGGGTCACACCTGTTTCCTGCAATTTACCAAGAACCCACTTACCCACTCAAAGGAATTTTTTATCTGCTGACAATCTGACCAAGCAAACTCACCAGACTTTCATTACTGTTCATTCTATGTATTGTTCAACAGGTGTTCGAATGCAACCCTTATATGACAACCCTTATTATAAAGGTTCCATTTCTGTGTTTAACCCTTGTTGCTTGAAATAATTCTTTCCCTCAACATTTCCATTTATTTTAAAAATTGGGTTTTATGTATTATATCTTGTCTGTGACCTAGAAGGCATTCACTGTAACAAATTAGAAAGCAGAAGGATTGCACACTCTACTTATGATTTATTCTGTTCCTGGTAAAACATACCTCACCAGAACTCTTTCAAATACTTTCTTATGGTAATTGGGTTTCAAAATGACATCCCCCCGCTATTGCTACATCAGTCTTAGGAAATGTGTTTCTGAGAGCCAGTTTGGTATAGTGGTTAAGTGCATGGACTCTTATCTAGGGGAACTGGGTTTGATTCCCCGCTCCTCCACTTGCACCTGCTGGAATGGCCTTGGGTCAGCCATAGCTCTGGCAGAGGTTGTCCTTGAAAGGGCAGCTGCTGTGAGAGTCCTCTCAGCCCCACTCACCTCATAGGATATCTGTTGTGGGGGGAGAAGATATAGGAGATTGTAAGCTGCTCTGAGTGATTCAGAGAGAAGGGCACAACTCTTCTTCTTCATTTGATTTTTTCCCCCATGGTAGGCACAGAAATAATTGTTCATAGCTTACAATTTCTGTTTGCCCAGAAGTAAACATTGTAACTTTGACAGTATTCTATAAATGCTTGACTATTTCATAGGATATGTTGCTGTTATCTTTTTTGTACTGATTTCCCCTGCTTGTTTTCCTGAAACATAGTTTGTCACATGGGGTCAATTCCAGGATTGCCAGTCCTGGGTTGAGAAACAACTGGAGATTTGGGGGCATAGCCTGGGGAGGGGATTTGGGGAGGGGAGGGACTGCAGCAGAGTATAATGCCATAGAGTCCACCTTCCAAAGCAGCCAAAAATGATTGCAGCAAGAGGTGGAGTCAAGCACAGAGTGCAGGCAGTGAGGTTATGCATAACATTTTAGACAGAAGCTTGGTTTAACAGGATGCCTTTTAAAATGAATATGTTTAGAAATATTTTCTTACATATTCACACTGTAACACTGTGAAGATCCTTGTGCTGGGGTGGCAGTTATCACTGAAGCAACTTGTGATCAACAGACTGGCTCTCTTCCGCTAATGAGGGGACGGGGGCAGACAGTTAGCAGGGTGATTTAAACAGGAATTGAAAACTGGGGAGGGGGGGCTGCAGTGGAGAGCAAGCAAACCTGCAGTGGAGAGCAAGCAAAGATCTACTCAGGGCTTTTTAGGAAGAAAAAGCCCAGCAGAAACTCATTTGCATATTAGGTCACACCCCCTGATGTCACCATTGTTTAGAACCAGGCTTTTTGGTAGAAAGAGCCCAGCAGGAAGCTCATTGGCATATTAGGCCACACCCCCTGATGCCAAGCCAGCTGAAACTGCATTCCTGTGCATTCCTGCTAAAAAAAAAACAACCCTGGATTTGCTCCTTCAGAGACCGAGAAGGTCCTGATAAAAGTGGCAACCAAGCAAAACTCTCAGGCAAGTTTTGGAAAAGTCTGGCCCTGGCTCAAAGACTCTTTGTTAGACTGACTAAGGAAAGAGGACTGAGTCCTTGACTGGGTCCTTGAATGGCCAGTCAGAAATCCTTCAGGGCAAAAGCCCCATCTGGCTCTGCTCATTTTCTAAAATCACTTGGCAGGCTCCAGGAAAGGTATTGGCAGGCACCATGGTACTAGGGCTGTCAGGAGTCTGGTCTGGGTGGGGAATACCTTGCACCTGCTCCAATTGCCTAACACCATTCTGAGAAGTGGCAGGAGAAAAATACCCTCCCTCCCATGATGCCATTAACAGCATGAAGTAACTTCCGGTTAAAAGTGATAAAGGGAATTACCAGAATTCCAGCAGTCACCAGAATTCTGATGATTCCTTCATTAGGATTGCCAGATCCAACTCAGGAAATATCTGGGGACTTTGAGGGTGGAGCTGGGAGACTTTCACATTCCCTACAATAAATAAATAAAATACAGTAATGCAGTTCCCCTGAACACAGCCTTCATTTCCTCCTCCTCTACAGCAGCTGCACTTCCACTAAAATGAAAAGGAACTCACACACACTCACAAAGCAGCCAAAAATAAACAGTTTGCATGCCCACGCTTTTGTGATCTCCCTGGGGCAATAGTATAGATAGCTTTATTCACCAGAGTTGCTAAGTGTTATAGTCTGTTGTATTCCAACCAATTTATAGAGAGAGCAGTCTAGGGGGAAGAGTTGCCCCCCCAGTCGAAAGAAGAGACAGACACAGGTGTTGGGTTATAACCGGGCCACTTTATTAAATCAATTAACCTGTAAACTCGGCAGGGATAAGACCTATCAGAACAAGCCCTGGGGTCACCCCTTGACCCCGCCTTGTCCTAAGGGCGAGCACCCCTGCCCCCAGCACAAACCCGCCGTAATTCGGGTTGTAACTGAGCGGCCAGGCCCCCAGCCATTCTCCACCTGGGCTAGCATCGATCCCCATGGAAAGATCCGCCCAGGTGAGGCTACCCGTGGTCTGCATTCCCCGCACTGAGCCGTGTAGCCCATCTGCGGTTCATACAGACCACCCGCACCACTGGTGCTAGGCCATAGGGGCTCCCCTGCAAATCCTGTGGCCAAAACATCCCCCAGCCAGCGACCAACAACTGCAGAAAAAATTACAGGACCTAATACTACAAGGCAGTACAAGGTAGGCGAAAAACAACTCCACATGGGCCAATTCTGTGAAGAAGAAAAAATTCCTACCTGGCCCCAAAAAGGCGACCGGTCGAAACCTGTACTGCCTAGGGCGGGTGGGCGGGCAGAGAGCCAGCGGAGACGACGGACAGTCTGGGCAGAGCCAGGGCTTATAAAGCCCTGACCACGCCCCACCAACAGCTCGGGAGCATCCGACTGACAATCTGCTCCTCCCTTCATCCGCGGGGGCAAAGACGGCACCCAGCTTGATCGCGGGCGAAGCCGGCTTAGCTGGGAAGGTGCCGAGCCTTGCCCCCCCAGTCGAAAGAAGAGACAGACACAGGTGTTGGGTTATAACCGGGCCACTTTATTAAATCAATTAACCTGTAAACTCGGCAGGGATAAGACCTATCAGAACAAGCCCTGGGGTCACCCCTTGACCCCGCCTTGTTTTAAGGGCGAGCACCCCTGCCCCCAGCACAAACCCGCCGTAATTCGGGTTGTAACTGAGCGGCCAGGCCCCCAGCCATTCTCCACCTGGGCTAGCATCGATCCCCATGGAAAGATCCGCCCAGGTGAGGCTACCCGTGGTCTGCATTCCCCGCACTGAGCCGTGTAGCCCATCTGCGGTTCATACAGACCACCCGCACCACTGGTGCTAGGCCATAGGGGCTCCCCTGCAAATCCTGTGGCCAAAACATCCCCCAGACACCGCCAATGCCAAGCCTCTGCTTAGGCATTAGCGCCCCACCGGGCGGCCCAGAGCCGACCGCAAACCCTGCCGAATTTCCTCCAAAAAGGCCCGGTTGCCCAACTCCGACAGGTGGACACCATCCGGCCGATACAGGTCAGCATCCTCGACCCGTATGGCCGGATGAGGCAGGAACAAACCCAAACCACCCTCAATGGCTATCTGAAGAGCCCTATTAACCTTGCGCCTAGCGCGCTCAATCCCCCCAGGCGAAAGGGCATACCTCCACACCCTGCGTGGCAGAATAGCGGACCACACTAAAAGCACCCCCGGCCATCTCCGTCTGATTTCCCGGAGATCAGCCAGGGCCTGCTGCGAGAGAGCCTTCCCTCGCAGCATCCCCAGGTCGTTCCCGCCCAAATGAACGACAAGGATGTGTGGAGGCCTGCCAGCCCTTTCCCTGAACAATAGGGGCATAATTCCGGGCCAACGTAGGCCCCGCCGTCCCAGCCATTCCATGACAGCCCAAGCACCGAGCCCCAGCTGGGTACCAACTGAAGACCGCCGAGCTTGATGGGCAGCCCAGAATACCATGCTGTGCCCACAGATGAGAATACGCCGTCTCTCACCCCGAGCCACAGCACCTGAAAAGACAGAATAGTGTTAAACTGGTGAATCAAAACCAGTAAAGCCCAAATTTGAATGACCTCTAACTAGGCCACCAATAGGCGCCCTTCTAGGCCAACAACGGGCGCACATATGTCTTAAAGGCCGCTGACCGCCATCTCCCAATCCTCTGAATAGTGGATGGCGTGTAACCCATTGAAGCCGCTGTGGAAGCAGCTCCAATGCGAAACGAATGTGTACCAAATTTGACCCCCCTCAGGCCAATGGCAGCCAACGCTCGACTCATCACAGCCCAAAACTGAAACTTGGTGAGAGGGGATCCATCCTCGTGCAGGAAAAAGGGGCCCTCCACACAGCCCCTGAGCTGAATGTAATGTGTAACTGCCTGCACCGGACATAATTCCTGTACCTCACACTGACCAATTGTTATGATGGACCCCCGCTGCCTCTGGTCAGTCTTGGACCGCCGTAGCGTCAAAATGATCTGCCCCTGGACCATTTTGACATCCCCGGCTTGCAGCGCCCGGCGGGACACGTCGGTCTTGGATTGCAAAACTAACTCGCTGATGCGCAATGCGCCAAAAACGCCAACAATGATGCCGCGTGAAACAACGCGGCCTCAAAAGGAGAAGAACAAATAACAGGCCAGCATCCAAACAACCCCTTCAAAACAGCAGGGGAAATGGGCTGCCGATTGTCAGAACGCGGGCCACGCTCCCTGGCCCAACCCTCCAACATCTTCCTAATACGGAAGTCGGACGTATTGTCCGCAAACCCCTGGGCTTTACTCAAAAAGGCCAAAGCAGCCAGTTGGCCCCTAATAGTCTTAAGCCCCAAACCCCTTTCCTTCTGGGAAACGCTGAATTGCATAATGTGGGCCGTGGGAATCGGCCAGCAGTCGGGCAAATCAGCAGCCCTCCTGAACTCCCAGAATTGGCTGGCCGCTCTATTATAGGCCCTTCTGGTGCTAGGCGCTAAAGCCAACTGAATGGCCCTACCGGCTTTGGCTTCCCAAGCTGCCATAGCTCCCATGGCATCTGCGCCGGCCGCGGGTCCGCTTCTGGGGCGAGCTGCCGGAAACGCTCCATCTGTTGACGAGATAGAGCGTCCGCCACCCCATTGCAGACATCGGGTAAATGCCTCGCCGTGAACAAAATGTTCAACTGGAGGCAACGTAGCGTAAAGGCCCTAACCAGATTCATCACCACCTTGGATTTCGAGGTCAAGGAGTCGATAACATGTACCACTGCCATGTTATCACACCAGAAGAGCACAGAATGGTTGGCAAGCTGCTCACCCCAGAGCCAAACTGCAACAAGGATAGGGAAAAACTCCAAAAATGTCAGATCCCTAATGAGCCCGCTATCCAGCCATTCTGCCGGCCACTGCTTTGCACACCAGTGCCCTCTGAAATAGACTCCAAACCCGGTCGACCCTGAGGCATCGGAGGAGATCTGAAGCTCAGCTTCAATCTTCAAATCCTCCCTCCAAAAGGAAATACCATTGAATTCCTCTAAAAACCTAACCCATACCTCCAGGTCCGCCCGCATGCCCGCCGATATCCGGACCCTATGGTGCGGGAAGCGCAACTGGCACATAGCGTCGCAAAGACGCCTCAAAAAGGCCCTACCTGGTGCCACAACTTTGCAAGCAAAGTTGAGGTGACCAACCAACTGTTGCAGGTCCAACAAAGAGACCTTACGCCTCACCATCAATGCGGCCAACCTAGCCTTCAGGTTGGTTACCTTCGCCTCTGGCAGTCGAGAAGACTGGCTGAGCGTATCTAGCTCAATACCCAGAAAGGTAAGCACCTCACAGGGCCCCTCTGTCTTCTCGTGTGCCAGGGGCACCCCCAGCTCATCGGCCAGCCCCTGAAAGGCACGTAGCAACCTGCCACACTGCCCAGTACCCGGAGGACCCACGAAAAGGTAGTCATCAAGGTAATGCGCAGTGGCAATACACCCAGTCCTGTCCCGTAATGCCCACTCCAAGAAGGAACTAAATCGCTCAAAAGCTGCGCAGGATATAGAGCAACCCATGGGGAGGGCACGATCCATATAAAATCTGCCCTCAAAACAAAAGCCCAGGAGCTCAAAATCCTCGGGGTGAACTGGCAAGAGGCGAAATGCCGACTTGATGTCGCATTTTGCCATCTCCGCCCCCACCCCACAACCACGCACTACCTTGACCGCCTGGTCAAAGGAAGTGTACCTAACCGAACATAGTTCCTCTGGAATGGCGTCGTTAATCGACGCCCCTTTGGGGTAGGACAAATGGTGTATGAGGCGGTACTCCCCAGGTGCTTTCTTTGGCACCACTCCCAAAGGGGAAACCCTCAATGCCGGGACAGGCGGAGTGTCAAAAGGGCCAAGAACTCTGCCCTCTTCACACTCCTTGGCGATCTTAGCTCGAACAATGTGCTCAAGACCGGCCACAGACCTGAGGTTGGACGCAAAATAAGGGGCCCTAGGCCCCTGAAATGGGATCCTAAAACCAACTGAAAACCCGTCCCACAAATATTGCCCATCTGACTTACGTGGGTACCTCCTCAGTAGGTTACTGAGTACCCTCAGCCGAATGGGACTGGGACCCTTTACCAGGGGGCTGCTGTCCTGCACTGCCACCACCAGGGCGCTTGCCCCCTCCCCTCAGCTTTGCTCTACTACAAGCCGACATGGCGTGAGGCCCGCTACAGAGCGGGCACTCATGTTTGAACTTACAGGGCTTCCTAGGGCACGCTCCTTTGGAAGAGAACTCCCAACAAAGCATCCGGGTTTGAACCAACTGGCCCGCCGCTGGGCGGGCCCCTGTAAGCTGCAGCTGCTTGTGAACCAAATGTCCGCTGTCGGACCTGTCTCCCACATTCGGCTTGGCCGGAGACATCAGCTGCAACCAGAGCTGTTGGCTGACCTGGTCCCAAGGCAACCCTGGATTGACCGCCTCCCTCATTCGGAAAGCTTCATCATACTGCAGCCATGCTGCACCGACAAAGTCCGAGTAAGCCCTATACACTATATCCATGTATTGGAACAAGGCGGCGGCATGTGCTGGCTGAGCCCGGGCAATGACTCCCGCGTAAATTAGAAACCCAGGCAACCAGTTTGCCCAGGTCCTATCCACCTTCCTGCGGTTCAGCTTTTCTTTCTCCTTCTCGTCAAGCTCGTCCTTACTTTTCTTTTTGAGCTCACGATATAGGAGACTAAACACGTCAACGTACTCACCACGCAAAATTTTGTCACGCGTGGCGCTCGTTAGGTGATCTCCCAAAGGCAACGAAGTGTCGCCAAATGGGAGCGCGTGGCATGGTATGTTAGAGTAAGGAACAGGGGGGTAAAACCACCCACCGCCTGGCCCCCTGGGCCACAGCCCTTGCCACTGTGCATATTGCTGCCCACCCCACGGCAAAACCCCTGGCATGGGTGTGACCGTCGCAGCCACAGAGGTAGACGGGACAGCCTGCTGGACTGGTGTCTGCGGTCCAGGGCTACTTAAGCTAGCCGCCCCTAAACCGGGCCCCTGCACCGCAGGACTCCGCAGGGCCCAGGCCCAAGGAGACCCTGAATCCCAGGGAACAGTGGGTGCCCCAGGTTGCCCTCCGCCCCAAACCCCACTCCCCATCACTAGGGGGAGGGGTGGCGTCTGCATCAGTCCCCATGGCCAATGTGGTGCCTGGTGCAAAAAACACTTACCCGCATCCAAAGAAGGTCCCACACCATTCAGAGTCCGAGGCACACCGTCCCCCGAGCCGCCGCCAGTCGACTGCTCCCCCTACGGGCCCTCACCAGGATCCTCCTCGTCGTCCAACTGCTGCGGAGGATCAGGTACTGCTGCTCCGCCCTGCAATGCAGACAAACGGGCCAGCATCTCCGCTTCAAACATGGGTCGCTTTGACCGCTCCGAAGCGCGGCGGCGACCCTGCCAAATAGGGGCCCCTGCAGCAACTCTCTGCTGCTCCAACGCCTCCAGCTGCTGGATAACGGCCGACCTAACCCGCTCTCCCAAAATCTGCCCCGCATCAGGCCCAGGTTGCCCGCCACGGCCCCTGGGCGGGCGAGCAGGCTGTTTGCCCTTAGCCTTACCCAAACCCTTTCTAGGCGCCATGCTAACCAAATATTACGGCTAACACCCCGGCCTCACAAAGATGGGAGCAAAACTCAAATAGCAAACCCCCAAAATTGATCGCAGCACTCGCAATGATAATGCTAAACTCCTAGGCAATGCCCCTCAGCGCTGCCACAAAAATGCCAGGTGGGGACTCCCAGAAATGACTGCCGCCTGCACCTGGCATAACAAACCCAACCACCGTCGCGTCAAAATGGCGGCCCAGCAATGGGCGTTCAGCCGATGTGCTTTGAAATGACTGCCCAAAGAAGAACTCAGCCAAGCCCTAAAATGGCCGCCCAGCAACAGGAAATCCTCCCAGAGCACGTGGCTCAATCAAAATGGCCGCCGCGCGCGCTCCGTGCAGCACAAAGCTCTACCCAAGGCCTAAAGCCTGCCCAGAATCAGCCGCCGCTCGCGCTGTAGGGTCCCGCCGAAAATCAGCCGCCGCTAGCGCTGCAGGCCACACCCAGGTAGGTGGCACACTAAGGAGAGGGGGGGAAGGGGGCGACCAACAATGAGATGTCCACGCTTGACGCTCGCCCTAAAATGGCCGCCACGCGCGTCTCGTGCTGTGCACGAGGCTCAACAGAGGCCTAAAGCCGCCCCGAACAAACGGCCGCCGCTCGCGCCGCGGGCCTCGCCAAAAGCGGCCCTCGCTCGCGCCGTGGCCCAAAAAACCGGTCACCACCATCCCAATAGCCTCCCTTACACCCCGAAGCGCAATCCCTGCGGGCTATCCACCTCCCCCGCAACCAAACCACGAAGATCAGCTCCGAGCCAGCGAACGATCCACCGCCAACAGAGCCGCTCAACTTCCGTGCCGCTCCACCGACTCAACGTCGTCTCCCCGTTCCAAGGCCTCAGCCCTACCAGGCAAACGACCAAGGCTCTCCCTCAGAGAGCCAGCGGAGATGACGGACAGTCTGGGCGGAGCCAGGGCTTATAAAGCCCTGACCACGCCCCCCCAACAGCTCGGGAGCATCCGACTGACGATCTGCTCCTCCCTTCATCCGCGGGGGCAAAGACGGCACCCAGCTTGATCGCGGGCGAAGCCGGCTTAGCTGGGAAGGTGCCGAGCCTTTTCTCTGTACCATACTCAGGTTCTAGTTAAGTCTTTAATATCCCTTTTAGTACACAAACAGCTTCTGAAAGGGATTAAGCTTTCTTGCTTCCCCTCTCTCTTACACATGTGGCTCTTCTTGCTCACCCTCCTCCCGCAGTTTCAGTCTTGCTGAGATTTAAAGGCACACATATGTCTTCCAAAACAGAAGCAGTAGAAAGCTTCTGAACCTGCCTGAGATTGACAGGCACATTATGGCTGTTGGGGCAGGGTTTGCCCCTGCCAGCCAGCTGACAAGTGGTGGGGAGGAGGAGCTTGCAAAACTGGTGGAATCCCTGCCTGGACCTGGGGACTGGCAAGCCTACATCCAGTTTTTACTGGAAGTGATGTGAGACTGAAGCCAGCAAGTTAACTCTGTGAAAAAGGGTATTGTAGTATAGATGTCAGACTTAAATCTAGGAGACCTGGGTTCAGATTTTCAGCAGGAAAACTCAGCAGGTAATCAGCCAGTTAGTTTCTCTCAGCCTAAAATACCTCACAGAGTTACTGTGAGGATTAGGGAGGTCAGAAAAAACTATCTATGTTGCTCTGAACTCTTTGGAGGACCTAAAAGACAATGACGTGTAGGGAGATTGTCAGTGTAGGATTTGGGAGACTCAGGTTTGAATTTCCACTTTGCTATGTAAACTCTTTTAACTAGCAACTAAATACAATTTAGGTTCCATACTAGGTTTATTATAGATATTAAAAAGAGCCAGCTTGGTGTAGTGGTTAAGAGTGGTGGACTATAACCTGGAGAACTGGATTCAGTTCCCCACTCCTCCACATGATGCCAGCTGGGTGACCTTGGGCCAGTCACACCCGTCAGAGCTCTCTCAGCCCTAAAGACAAGTCTAGCTCACCACAAAAGAGCTAGTACTTAAGGCTGCCACACAATCTTTGGATCTCCTGGCTATACGACACACAATGCCATACAATAATTCTTAATTAATGATTAGTTGTAGATATTAAAATAGGCTAGAAAAAATTGAAGGCAGGAGGAAAAGAGGAAGACTCAACGTAAGGTGGTCTGACTCAATAAAAGAAGCCATGGACTCTCACTTTGCAAGTCCAGAGCAAGGCTGTTAATGATACAAGAAGAGAAGAGATTGGATTTATACTCCACCCTTCATTTGGAGTCTCAGAGCAGTTTACAATCTCCTTTCCCTTCCCCTCCCCACAACAGCACCTTGTGAGATACATGGGATTGAGAGAGCTCTGACAGAAACTGCTCTTGAGAGAACAGCTCTGACAGAGTTATGACTGACTTAAGGTCACTCCAGCAGTTGGGAGTGGGGAATCAAACCCGGTTCTTCCAGGTACGAGTCCACACACTGAACCACTATGCCAAACCTGCTCTCTTTTTTTGGAGGTGATTAATTCATAGGGTCACAATAAATTGGAAGTGACTTGATGGCAGGTAACACACACAAATCAGGCATAACAATTGCTGCATCGCTTAAAAAGACAGCAATGGTCCAGGTCTAATCTCCACTCATCTGCCTCCTCTCCTACCATACTACACATCTTCCTGCAGGTAATGTTACCAGCTTTGTGGTTTATAGCCATTACTGTATCTAAGAATGCCACAAGCTGCTTGGGTGATCCTAGACCAGTCGCTCTTTCTCTGCTTTACCTGTGTCACAAGTGAGCATAAAATTTGGGGGAGAAAAATGTTAAACTTTTTTCAGTCCCCATGGAGGTGGAAGTGAAGTATACATATCCAAATCCATAGAACTGGATAAATGGCAATATAAAAATGTGGATAGTGGACAGATTTTTCAAAGTACTTTAAGAAATCAAAGGACTTTCTCCTCCATTCCTCACAGAGAATGCAACAGACAAGTGGTCTTGTTCAGCAAATAGTTGTGGGCTGACTTTCAAGGACACATACTTCTCACCTCCTTTTTTATTATTTGTGGCCAGTAAGTGAGCGAGCATATCTGGTTTTACCGAAACAGCTTTCATAAAATAGCTACAGTTGAACATTCAGAGTTGTAAAAAGGGACATCTCTTGAAAATTATATCTAAAAATGATAATGAGCAATCAGTGAAAGCAACTGTTTTAAACATTCGCCTCAAAAGAGGCAATTGCTTCATATTCTCAGCCATGTGAAAAAAAATATGAAAATGATAGCGATAGATGCATATTTAAATCCCTTCCACGACACACAGTTCAGTAGCCAATGTCGGGGAGCAATTAATGCCTATGTACCCAAACATGGCATTCTGTACAATGTTTTTTCAAGCTTCTGTCTCACTGTTGTATGTCATTAACATTGTTATTACATAAGAGGGAATTGCAAAGTGAGTGGGAGAATGATTTGCCTAAGGCTATCTTCTAAGTTTCAATAGAGATATAGACTGAAACAGGGGTGGAATTCTAGCAGGAACTCCTTTGCATATTAGCCCACACATTCCTGATGTAGCCAATCCTTCAAGAGCTTACAAAAAAGAGCCTTGAAAGCTCTTGAGGGATTGGCTACATCAGGGGGGTTCAGCCTAGACTGAATTGAGACCTAGGTTTCCTGTCTCATTACCAGTGCTGATTTCTCCACACCTACTGCCTCTCTTCATATCATTCCTAATCCAAGATTTCAGGTTTTCACAGCTGGTAACATCATTAGGGTTTGTAGAATCTTTCGGGATCAAGTGCTGTGTTCTACTGGAGAACATTTTCCTTCCAGACGTTTCGTTCTCAGCTGCGGAGAACATCCTCAGTGGCGTTGCAGCCGGAGCAGGCACTCAGACCTTCTTAGCTGCTGCGCATTGAGTGGGGCCAGGGCTGCTGGAGAGCTGCTATTTCTAGGCTGGAGGGGGTGTGATTCCTAATCCAATCACACCTTCTAATGTCATTTGGCATCTGAAATCACTCTACTTTCCAATACATAGTACAGATGGACTCACATTCTAGCTGTATCTGAAGAAGTGACCAGTGACTCACAAAAGTTCATACCCTACTATAAATTGTATTAGTCTTTAAGGTGCTACTGGGCTCTTTTCTACTATGACCAGAGTTCATTTTGTAGCAGGAGCTCCTTTGCATATAAGGCCACACCCACTGATATAGCCAGTCTTCTAAGAGTATACAGTAGGCCCTGTAAGAAGAGCCCTGTAAGCTCTTGGAGGATTGGCTACATCAGGGGTGTGTGGCTCATATGCAAAGGAGCTCCTGCTACAAAATGAGCCCTGACTATGACCTCAATCATCTCAGAAGGCTGTAATGTGGTTTAAGAGGATAGACTACTGTAATGCCCTCTACATGAGGCTACCTTTGACTTGGAAACTGCAGCTAGTGCAGAATGCTGTGGCGCAGTTGTTAATGGGGCTTCCTCGATGGGAGCACATTCAGCAGGTGCTAAAAGAACTGCACTGGCTGCCTATTGTGTGCCAAATCTGTTTCAAAACCCTATATGGCCGAGGACCTGCCTATCTAAGGGACCACCTTTCCCCATATATACACCAGAGAGCACTACATTCAGGAGGTCAAAATCTGTTATCCATCCCCGGACCAAGGGAGGCCAGACTAAGCTCTATACGGGCTAGGGCCTTCTCAGAGGCAGCATTGATGTTATGGAATGCTTTCCCAGAGGCCACAAGAGCCCTGCGGGATCCCTCCTAATTCTGCAAGGCCTGTAAAATCGAACTCTTTCGACAGGCCTACAACAACTAATGTGGGAGAAGGCTGTCACTCCTGTGTTGCTGAACGACATCATCTGTAAGTCCACCAAGAGAGTAACAAAAGGAATTGAAGAACTGAGATACTGATAAACCACCTTTGTTATAAAATATTTTTATAGCACCTTTTATGTAGTTTAACTTTTTAATGTTTTCCCCCCATTATAATTGTATTTTAAACTGTTTTATCCTGACTGTTAGCTGTCGAGAGTCCACTTGCGGAGTGGGCAGCATATAAATCTAAGGCAAATAAATAAATAAATAAATAAGATTGCATTGGTAGCCACATACTGTTTTCGTGTGTGTGTTTTCATGTGTGTGTGTGTGTGAGAGAAAGAGAATTAATGTCCTTCAGAACATCCTATTGTTAACATCCTTGCTCAGGTCTTGCCAACTGAGGGACATGGCTTCCTTTATAGTCAATCAATCTCATGTTGGCTTCTTTACCTTCTGCCATCAGCTTCTCCTCACGGTAGTCCCAAATTTAGTTGTTTCAAAACCATCAGATCTGCATCTCCCCCAAAGTAATTTGATTAATATACACACTTTGTACATAATCTAAGCTATTTTATCAGGCTAAACAAGAATAGTTCCCACATACAGTAAAGTGTGCCATCAAGTTATAACTGATTTAAGGTAATCCTGTCCTCGAGTTCTTAAGGCAAGGGATGAACAGAAGTGGTTTGCCATTGCCTTCCTCAAGGCAACTCTGAATCCCCCTGGTGGTCTCCCATCCAAGTACTAACTATGGCTGGTCTTGCTTAGTTTACTGAGCTCTGATAAATGTAGGCCAGTCTGGCCTATTTTGGTTTCTCATTCTTGTATAGCTTACCTGAAACATGAAACATGGCTGAACAGCCATTTGAGAAATGTAGCAAATGCCATGTGTGCTTCTTTTTTTATATATACAAAAATAAATAAATAAAAAGAGTTCTAAGGAGAGCAACTAAAGACTTTTTAGGATTGCCAAGAGACAAGATGTGCCTTAAGAAGCAAAGTACCACATATATCAAACCCAGCAAAACTGATCTAATATGACCTTTTGCAGCATGTGGTCAGAATGAGTCATTCTTGTTTCACCCACAAAGCTTTGGTTTATGTCAGTAAGAGATCATTGTTTCCCTCACCCCCACCATGAATTTAACATCCGCAGCAGCCAAACTAAACAACAAATTAACTTAAAAGGGATAGGTTGAGAACTAAACAATTATCATTTGCATTCAGACTCCCCCAAAGTCCATCATTATGCTAAGCCAAAATTAAGCCAAAAAAGATGATTAAGCCATGGGAGGTACAGCAAAGGGTTCACAAGACTCATGAATCTTAAAGATAAGGCCGAGCAAGTAGTCCTCGAGATTATTTGTGTCTCATTTCAGCCAGACTCTGCCATATTTGGCAGCATTACACTTTAATCTGTGTTCTCAAAAGATAATGTCACTGTGTGTCAAATCATATTATATTATTAAATCTGTTATCCGGTGACTATGGCTTGCCTTTGCAGCTCTAACATCCAGAGAACGGTCAGAAAACTTGATTTGCATATCCATGGATAGGGTGATGTAACTATTGAGAAAGTGCTTTATGCATTGTTAATTACCCTGTTGGCTGAAATGTACCCAGCAAGCTGTTTTATGAATAAAGATCAAAAGCGAAGCAGGCCCAGATGTTGCCCTTTTTATTGTTTCAGTTTTGGAAACGGAATGGTTTTCTGCATATAACAAGTATTCCTCAAGAATTTACACTGGTGATTTGCTTATCAGTTTGTCCATATTTTCATAGTATGAATCAGTACACTAGTAAAAGCCATTGTAACCTGCAAAACACATTGCAATGCTAGTTTATTTACACTGTGGTGGTTATATCCCTTGTGAGGGAAACAGAACAACTACCCAGCATGTATTCTCTTCCATTTCTGCAGTCTCATCACCTTCCTCCCATTCCTGTTAAAAACCTACTTATGGTATTTGTGTGTGTTTTTGGTTCAGTGAAAACTTGCATGAAAGAACTTGACAACTACAATGCTTATGGAAGAGGAATGTAAACAAACATACTTGTTCAACAGGGTGCAGGCAGCCCTTGACTATATGATCTTGTGTCTGGAGCACAGCCAAATATCAATGTGGCATCTCAAAGGCAAGAACCCACCACATTAAATGCAGTCTCAAGGATCTTCGTGGTATGCAGCAGTGTTCCAGTAGTTGCCATTTTTCCCTTTGCTTTTTAAGGAGGTGTTTGGCATGTTGAGATAAAATTAACTAGCAATCAGTTTCAGCCATGTCATTTTAATGGTACATCTCACAGCTCTGGATTACATCTAGGCCCCATCTTTGTTCCACCCTGAAATTTGTCAAGAGCTGTCATTTAGACCCAACTCAACTCTGCCCCTTGCTTGTCCCTTGGACTGCAAGAAGATAAAATCAGTCATTCCTAAGGCAAATCAACCCTAACTGTTCCCTGGAAGGTCAGATGCTGAAGCTGAAGCTCAAATACTTTGGCCACCAAATGAGAAGGGAGCACTCATTGGGGAAGATCCTGATGCTGGGAAAGACAGAAGGCAAAAGAAGAAGGGGACAGCAAAAGATGAGATGGCTGGACAGCATTACTGATGTAACTAACACAAATTTGAGCAGACTTCAGAGGATGATGGAAGACAGGAGGGCCTGGCGTGACTTGGTCCATGGGGTCACCAAGAGTCGGATTCGACTGTGCGACTGAACAACAACAACAACCCTGCCCTGGCAACATGAGCCAGGGGCCTGACTCACCCATGACTGCCCTGGCAACATGAGTCAGGGGCCGAGAGAGGGTAGTGGCTAGGACCCAGGCAGATCACTCTGACACTGATAGGGCCCTTTCAAGAAAAGCTAAGGACAAATAGAAGTGTGGAGCCATGCCAAAATTGAAATTGTATCCCTTGGTGAGCTGCCTGAAGAAGGATTCTCTGAAAGTGGGCGGAAGCAGCAGTCCAGTTGCAGTCACACCTGCATTGGCCTTCAGGAAGTTCTACAGATGAAGAAAAACATTGTATATTGTAAAATGGATTGTAAAATAATTCCAGATTAATGTGAAAAATACTGTGGTTTAAAATTCTGGTTTCAATATATGAATTAGTTAAAGCTCTCATGGAGTATTCTAAGTTATATACCTTACTGATGAGGACAAGGCTGGGAGCCAGACTACTGCAGGGAGGGGCATGGTTAGAAGGCAAGACCAAGTCCTATGAGGAAAAGTTGGATATGCTTAGCCTGGAGATGAGACGACTGAGAGGTGATCTGATCACCATCTTCAAGTACTTGAAGAGCTGTCATTTAAAGAAGATAGCACAGAATTGTCTTCTGTTGCCCCAGAAGGTCGGACTGGAAATTAAATCAAAAGAGTTTCTGGTTAAACATTAGGAAGAACTTTTTGACCGTTAGAGCAGTTCCTCAGTGGAACAGGCTTCCTTGAGAGGTGGAGGGCTCTCCTTCCTTGGAGGTTTTCAAGCAGAGGCTAGATGGCCATCTGACAGCAATGCTGATTCTAAATCATGAGAAGGAGGGTGGGAAGGGTCACATCAGTGCTTAGTTCTTGTGACCTTTCCTGACATGCCCAGAGATCAGTGAGCAATTTTTCTCCAGGCCAGTTTGGAGGTTTTTGCCATCTTCTGGCCATGAAGCAGGAGCCACTGGGGATGTGTGTGTATGGGAAAGGTATTTGTGAAGTTCCTGCATTGTGCAGGGGGTTGGCCTAGATTACCTTGGAGGTCCATTCTAACTCTATGATTCTATAAGCCTGGACTTGGAGAAGGGCTAAGAGGCAGCCCTGAGCAGCAAGGAGAAGGAGAGGGACAGGGGGACAGTCAGCATGGGAAAGCAGCAGGAAAGGCTTTCCTTCCCTAGGTGAAGCAGGGTAGAAGGGGACTGGATACAGGCCAGATGGGGATGGGGCCAGGAAGCCCTATAAAAGGGATGGCATCACACCTGGTGAGGGAGGAAGGAAGAGACTGAATTCCTAAAAGGGAAGCAAGAAGACCAAGGTGAGTTAGTGCAGGGAAGGAAGTGGACCAGGGTGCCAATCCCACTTCTAAATTCCTGAGGCAGAGTGAGGCCCTCCTTTCCTCTGGGGAAGCAATAGAGAGCTAGGAGCCTGCTCTGGGGGTAAGGAAGCCTCACAACGTCAATGCAGTTTTCATAGAATTTCCAAGATGTTTACAATTAGGTGGAGGAAAGCCAGGAGTGGCTCTTTACTTTGGGGAAGAGAAGCTTTACTGAAAAAGCAAACGGATGTCAGGAACCCCATTGTGGTTTTGTGGCTCATGGGTGCCACATTGTGGGATCACTAAGTCATCTAGCTGGTTCAAAGCAGAAACAAGGCTTAAAACGGGGGGCCAGCTAATTTGTACTTAAGTCTCAAGTTCACTCCTAAACATCCTGACACAAGCACGGCACTGGTGCTGGTGTGATCCCAGTGGAGCTGACAGTATTGCATATTTTTTCAGCAAGGAAACGTTTTAAAAAAGATGCACTCAAGGAGATGAGAGTGCAGAAACTGCACTAAAGTCCCTAGTGATACCATCAATACCCACTAATCATGAGTGGGGTGCCAGTGACACTGAGGATAGGTCACGCATGGTGATTGGCTCTTGCACTTGCTTAGTGCCTTCCCACTTGGCTATCCTCTTTCTGAATTCATGCTACCTGCCTTTATTCATCCTAGTTATTCTTGTTCCATCACCCATTCCCATCATGCAGCCTATCAACAGTATCAGCAATAAGGGATATTGTGAACTTGTTATTTCCTCTTGCTAGAACAAAACTCTGCAGACATTGGAGGTCCTGTTCAGCATCCTTCCAGTGTGAGTGCCACACTGAAGGCAGTTGATGCTAGCAATGAGCAGGGAATAGGCATAGATCCTTATGTAACCAACCTAATTAAAACAGGGACCAGTGAACCCAACGATCAGAAGTGCTGAATGCAAGTCAGATGGGCTGGTCTTTCAAGGCTCCTGGGACTTTGAAAGCTGCATTGACAGACAGCAGAATCATGGAGAAGGATATCCCTATCCCTATGTGCTTATGGTAGGTACTGCCATGAGTAAAAAACTGTATGTTGAGTAACTTGGCATGCTTCACAAGTACACTTATGAACCATTTGACATTTAATTATCTGCTCAACTGCCATATTCATTTAAGCTGACCAGGAAAGAAATATCACTCTTAAACACTAGATATTACCGTCAAATTTAATTCTTAAAGTTTTTAAAGACCAGCTAGTGAGGCAGTTCACCAGTCTCAGAAGTACCAATGACAATTGCAGAAAGACTAAGGAGGGGAAGAGAACTCCAGCACTTATCTAGAAGTGAGACAGCGAAGGTGGCAGTGAAGGCTGGAGACTGTCGGTCAAAGCTGCTCCCTTAGTTGGCAACTTCCAATATCAGGGGAAAGTCTCTATTTACCATCCATGTGCTTATTTTTTTTTCTGATTGATATAGTGGTTAAACCTGGTTAAAAGCAACAGATTCTAATCTGGAGAACTGTGTTTGATTCCCGTCACCTCCACATGAGGCCTACTGGCAGATCTTGGGCCAGTCACAGTTCCCTCAGAACTCTCTCAGCCCCACCTACCTCACAAGGTGCCTGTTGTGAGGAGAAAGGAATATGATCATAAGCAGGGCCAGCCCTAAACTATCTGGCACCCTAGGCCCCCAGAAGGTCAGCACCCCAGGCAATTACCTCGTTTGCCTAGTGGCAGGGCCAGCCCTGATAATAAGCCACTGTGAGACTTCTTAAAGTAGAGAAAATGGGGTATGAAAACCTACTATTCGTCTTCTTCTTCCCTCAGTCTCCACTGCCTCTTCTTGTGAAGGATGTGAATTCCACTTCCACTGCCACATAGGGATAGCCAGTGCTTCAAAACAATGATTTCCCTCAGTATCCACTGCTGGTGAATCACATCTTAACCCTGACACCTGTTTTCAGTGAAATTTCTTATTCAGTGAAACTTCTTGATCACTGTGCTTTACTGATTAGAACTGTGATGAGCTTGTGTGCCAGAAACTTTATGTTGCTAGCATGCCCTTGAATGTGATACAGTGCATTCAGACTTCTTGTATTTTTCCTCATAACACTTCTCCCCCCACCCCCTATGTTCAGACACGTCTTTCAGTGGGGATCATAATGTAAAAAGAAATCCAGTTGGATATTTGGTGTTGAATTTAATGCTGTTTCACTGTGCTTTTCAATAGCTTTTGTTTTGCAGTGGCTTGGTGACTGTTTAAGTGTAGATGCCTGAAAGTGAGGGTGGAAGTAAAACAAAGCCCCTTTCTTTCTTCCTTCCTCTTTTTCACAAAACCACAGAAACTGATAATAGAGATGTAGAAAAAAAGACAGTTTCTCAGGTTTGAAACTATGCTGTGGAAAGGAGAAGCAGCTTAGGCTAAATTCTGAATCTAGAGAATATTGAATCCAGAGAGCATCTATGTTCTTCACATTGGGGTTTGAATGTGAAAGTTCAAACAAAATTGAAAACAGTGTTTTCTATGGAAGTTGAAGTAATTATACCACTCAATGATTTTCAGTCATCCCTTTTCTAAATGGCCATCTGTAATATTTTCATATTACAAGAAGAGACGAGGGAGGGGGAGGAGAGATATGCCAATAAAGGTTGTGCGATGGGATGGTGTAATGTACTGAGTGACGAGACGGGTTGAAGGCAACATGCTTTATTAGGTGGTACATTACAAGAGAGAGAGCACGCGGGCCGGGTCCCGCTTATATATATTCCCTGGAACTGCCCCCCAGTCTGACCAGTCCAATCCTGGCCATTTAAGCTTCCCGCCACAGATCTTGGTGGGCAGGGCGTTTAGCTAGCTACATCCGGGGACCAATGGGTTTCCCCTTGGTCGCCTCTGTAGTGATCGCCATGCAGTGCATTGCTTTTGTCTCAAAACATAACAGATGGGATGTGAGGGAAGAAAAAAAAATGTATGGTTGGACTCCTACCGAAAGTTACTTCACAAGTTTAAATGGACTGCTCTCAAAGTTTGGAGTCACAAGAAATCCAAGCAAGGTTTTTCTTTCAAGCTCTGCAGGAGAAAATGGGAAGGGAACAAAAAGGAACACAAAGGGAGGGGAACCCTCTTGAAACTGACAAGACTAGTTTGAAACTGAACAGTATTTCCAAGGCTGGAGAATTCTATCCTCATCCAATTCATTTGAAGTCTGGTAAACATTTTGAACAGAGACAGTATGTCTGGAAAAGTATCCATTCATGAACAGCCACAAACCTCCACAAACTGTTTAAAAGTTCATGAAAAGTTTGTGCTGGTTGATTGGCTATGAATTCCAATTTGCCAACCATGAATTTCAATTTGCCAATCATGAACCTACCAAAAATTTATCATGAACTTTACTTTGTGACCTGGTTTGTGCCCATCCCTAGTGGATATATCTCACAATGGACAGGAGTAAGCAGTTGGGTGCCACAATGATTGGTATTGGGGCTGGTACTATTTAATTTATTAATAAATGATCTGGAACTAGGGGTGAGTAGTATAGTGGCCAGGTTCACAGAGGACACAAAATTATTCAGGATGGTAAAAACCAAGGCCGACTGTGAAGAATTCCAAGAGGAGAATGGGTGACAGTGTGGCAAATTAAGTTTAATGTTGGCAAGTATAAGGTGATGAATATTGGGACAAAAAAAAAATCCTTCCTTAAAGTATAGGCTAATGGGGTCTAAACTTGCTGCAACTGAGAGAGAAAAAGATCTTGGAATCATAATGGATAGCTCCATGAAAATGTTACCCAATGTGCTCCAGGAATAAAAAATACAAACTCTATGTTAGGGAGTATTAGGAAAGGGATTGAGGATAAAACAGCCAATATTGTAGTACCCCTGTACAAATCTATGCTGCGGCCTCATTTGGAATCCTGTGAACCGTTCTGGTCTTCATATCTTTAAAAGGACATGACAGAGCTGGAAAAAGTACAGAGGAGGGCAACCAAGATGATTAGTGGGTTGGAGTACTTTCCCTATGAGGAAAGGTTGAAAAGTCTGGGACTTCTCAGTTTAGAAAGGAGATCACTAATGGGGGACATGTCAGAAGTTCATAAAATTATGCATGGGATGGAGAGAGCTCAGAAAGGGAAAGGTTTCTCCTTCTCCTAAAACATTAGAACTAAAAGCATCCAATGAAACTGATAGCCAGTAGGTTCAGGACAGACAAAAGGAAATACTACTTTACACAGAGAGTGATTAAAATGTGGAATTTGATGCCAGAGGAATGGCCACAGAAATAAACAGCTTTAAAAGGGGTTTGGTAGATTCAAAAGGATAAGTCTATCAATATCTACTTGCCATGGTGCCATGAATGTCTCCACATTCAGACACTAATCATTTGAATCTCAGAGCCAGGAGGCAACATCAGGGGAAGGCCTCAGTCTCTATGCCCTGTTGTTGGCCATCCAGAGGAACTGTTTGGCCACTTTGTAAAACAGAATGCTGGATCAGATGGACTATTGGTATGATCCAGCAGGGCTCTTATGTTCTTATTATGTATAGTGTTGTTTTGAATCAATTTAATTGTATACAGTTTAGCAAGTTTAGATAGTCACTGTGTACAGGTTTTTTTTAATGCTATCTTTAAAACTTTTGTCATTAGAACAAGCAGTTTCGTAACTTCTGTTTGGTTGATACAAATATTAGGCTATACTGTGGCATTTTGACTGAAAATTGTGTCTCAATTTATGTATTCTTCAAATACATTAGAAGCAAGAAACCAGCCAGAGAGGCTGTGGGGCTCTTGGATGACCAAGGCATAAAAGGATTACTGAAGGATGATAGGGAAATGGCTGAGAAATGGGATGCATTTTTTGCCTCTGTCTTCACTGTGGAAGATGAGAAGTGCTTGCCCGCTCCAGAACCGCTGATTTTGGGAGGGGTGTTGAAAGGCCTGAGTCAGATTGAGGTGACAAGAGAGGAGGTCCTACAACTGATAGACAGTTTAAAAACTGATAAGTCACCAGGCCCAGATGGCATACATCCAAGAGTTCTGAAAGAACTCAAATGTGAACTTGTTTATTTATTTATATTTTGATTTATATCCCGCCCTTCCCACCGAAGTGGCTCAGGGCGGCTTGTGGATCTCTTGAAAAAAATATGTAATCTCTCGTTAAAATCTGCCTCCATTCCTGAGGACTGGATGGTTGCTAATGTCACCCCATCTTTAAAAAGCGTTCCAGAGGAGATCTGGGAAATTACAGGCCACTCAGTCTGATGTCAGTACTGGGAAAGTTAGTGGAAACCGTTATTAAAGAGAGAATTTGTAGACACATTGACGAACAAAAGCTATTGTGGAAGACTCAGCATGGGTTCTGTAAGGGAAGATCTTGTCTCACTAACCTGTTAGTGTTATTTGAGGAGGTGAACAAACATGTGGACAAGGGGAACACAATAGATGTTGTTTACCTTGACTTCTGGATAGCTTTTTTCATCTTTTTAATTAACATTTTTCATTTTAACAAACAAGAAATAATACAAGAAACAAAAGCTTATATACATATACAATTTTTTTATAGTTCCTCATCAAAGGCTCCTAAGTAAGCTCAAGTCATAGGGGTAAAAGGACAAGTCCTCTCATGGATCAAAAGCTGGCTAAGTAACAGGAAACAGAGTGAGTACAAATGGGCAATTTTCACAGTGGGGATGGTAAACAGTGGGGTATTGCAGGTCTCAGCAGGACTGGATCTACATGTTTTTTTGAGGAGGGACAAAATTAAAAAATGATGCCCCCTTATGGGCCCATAGAATAGAATGGACTCCATACCCAATTTGGTACCCCCCCCTCTGTTGGCACCTGGGGCAAGCACCCCCCTCTGCCCCCTCCTAGATCCGGCCCTGGGGCTCAGTACTGGGTCAGATGCTTTTTAACTTGTTCATTAATTATTTGGAGTTGAGATAAGCAGTGAAGTGACTAAATTTGTGGATGACACTAGATTATTCATGGTGGTGAGAACTAGGGAGGATTGTGAGACACTCCAAAGGGATCTGTCAAGGCTGGGTGAGTGGGTGTCAGTGTGGCAAATGAGGTTCAGCATGGCCAAGTGCAAAGTAATGCACATTGCGGCCAAAAATCCTAACCATAAATATAAGGTGACCAAAGCTCTCTCTGCTAGCCAAGTTGTTTTACTACTTTATCAACGTAAAAAATAGCATGTTATCTTGCAAGAGCCCATTATAAGTGTTTGGCTGGCTTGTAGAACATGCCTCCACAGAATTTTCTCTGTTCTACAGTGTTGAAAGTGTTGTTGTTTGACTGACTTCTCAAGCAGATTTTTTCCCAAAGCTTTTGGGATCTGATGTGCTAAAACTGGAAAATTGTTCTATTGAAGAACTCCATATATTCAGGAATTGGGTGAGGAATCCCTGAGCTATTGGAAGCAAGGAAGGCCTCGTTAAACCTTTAGTACCTTCAGGAAGGTAGCAGTATCTCAGTGACCTCTCCTATTTATTGACTGATTAGGTTGAGTATGGGCAAGAAAGGTATGCAGTTTCAGTTGGCAATTGTTTATGAAATATTAGGGAATATTTAATTAGTAAATCATTCTAAAAGCCTGTGACAAATTTGACTCAATCAATTCCAAATTATATTATCCAGCTGTGTCTCTCTATGGTTACTCCAAGATAGAACCCACTTATGGTGGGTGGATATGACAGAAACGAGGGATTCAGGGGTCTGGTCATCGGCATCAGTGGAAGGCTCTATGGCAGGACCTAGAAATCATATCAACAGAGCAAACCAAAGAAGAATGTGGGAAGCTGAGGACTAAGAAAAGGGGGAGTTACATTATACTCTGCCTGTCCTGAAGAGTGTACATGGTGATAGGAGGAAGTAAAAATGCTGGGGACAAAGTGGTCACTTTTATACTTAAAACTAGGGAATTTCTGGCAGTGGTGGGAAACTGAAACTCAGGGTACTTGGAGGTATTTTGAGGAGCAGACAACATTATCCTGCTGATTAAAGACTTCATTAGGTTTCCAGGCAGGTTGTTATTATGGGGGATTCTCTTGAGCGGAATGAAAAGCTGAGTAATTTTCTTACAAATATACGCCAGTTGTTCATCATGACCAAGGTGTGAGTGATCTATAATTACAAAATGAGTTCTTGATTAGGGAGTGTGAATGAGCCTAGAAGAGAATCCTAGAAGCATTGCTGTTACCCAGAAAGCAGAGCCTCATTGCTGAACTTTGTATGGCAAGAGCAGGAGATTCTGAAAGGCAGCATGAATTGGGCTGTGCTGGAATTGCTAAGAGGATGCCTGCTCAGGTGTTTTGTTTTGTTTTTCTTTTTGAGACCGAATCAAGAATATCTTCTTGAGTGTAAGAGTGAAGTGTGTAACATCAAACTGTAATGCAGAAGAATACTGTCCCCTAGGCTATCTGAAGGACCATCTGTTCCCAAATGAACCTGCCTTATTCTCATTTGAGGTTCTGTCTTTGCAAGTTTGGTTTGGTGGTTAAGTGCACAAGTTTGATTCCCCACTCCTCTACGTGCACCTGCTGCAATGATGTTGGGTCAGTCATAACTTTTTCACAGCTGTTCTCTCAAAAGCAGTTTCTTTCAGCCCCACCTACCTCACAGGGTGTCTGTTGTGGGGAGGAGAAGGGAAAGGAGATTGTAAACTGCTCCAAGACTCCAAGAGAAGGGTGGGATATAAATCCAACTCCTCTCGCTTCCTGGTCACCTGAAGACAAGGCCATTTTTGTGGTAGTAGCCTCATTGTGGAATAGTCTCCTTTCAAGACACTTACAAGGCTCCAACTCTGTTTTATTTTAGCTGCTGCATTACAGAATCTTTATTTTATAGGTTTTTAATGGTTGATTGCACTTTAGTATATTTTACTGGTTAGTATCCTAACCTTTTTCAGAAATTTTGTTCAGACTGGGACCATGGCATGTGGGGAAGAGGAGGCTTAATAATCCATTGTCCATGTTCTTCCACTGTACAAAATTGACTCTCCTAAGCTATTATATTATAAAAGATTAGTATCTTCTCTTGGCCTGTTTTATTCAAATCCAGAACTATTAGCACACATGAACTTTGGTTTTGGCAAAATCACATGAAGGCAAGGAGAAGAAGAAGATATTGGATTTATATCTCTACACTCTGTATCTCAGAGTGGTCACAATCTCCTTTACCTTCCCCCCGCCACAACAGACACCCTGTGTGGTGGGTAGGGCCGAGAGAGCTCTAACAGAAGCTGCCCTTTCAAAGACAACTGCTATAAGGACTATGGTTGACCCAAGGTCATTCCAGCAGCTGCAAGTGGAGAAATGGGGAATCAAACCTGGTTCTCCCAAATAAGAGTCTGCGCACTTAACAACTACACCAAACTGGCTCTAACATTCTCCCCCAGTACTACCTCTCAGCACCATATTGAAGTCTTTCATGTCTAAGGTTTAAGGTTTATTGGATTTAAATCCTGCCCTCCCCGCCGAAGCAGACTCAACCAGTAAGATCAGAACAATTGAACAGTTACAGTCTACTGTTTTCTTTTAAAAGTTCTGAACCAAACCATTCACAAATCTCCCAACATCTCATTCAGTATTCTGCATGTATATTTTAGTATTTTATTAAGAATATTTTTGGTAGACCTTTTATGCTCTTCTTTGTTGGTTGATAGCTTTATTTTTAGAAGGCACCTGAGTAAAAATGTGCAACAGAAGAGCTGTTAATAAATTAATAAATATGTAACAAATACATTTGGGAAATGCTGACATAAGAATAATGTTCTCCCTCAAGAGCTATTATTATTCCCCCCTTCTCTTGATAATGTGATATTTATTACAATATACATGAATTTATTTCAGGAAATCAAAAAACATTCTACTGAATATTCATGTCATGCTGTTGGCACCTTGCAAAAAATTGGATTTATCTACATTTTCCCTCCACTAATATGAACTGAATGCAACTTCAAAAGTTTATAAGGAATTTTAACCTCAGTTGTTTTCTGCAAGCATAATAATCTTCAATACAAAATTCAATATGCCCACGAATTCCATATACCAATTTGTGAGAGCAAAGTCATACAATCAGCTTCTGTAATATAATTATAGAACTCTGTGGCATGATTACACAGCAAACTGAAATAATTAATGAAAAATTTTTGGTGGTGATAATTCTCATTGCAATGTGTTTGATGGACAAAGGGCTTGAGGAAGGCTTTCAGGGCATGAGAGATTCCTTGAAGATGGTGCTGTGTTTGTGTGGAATGCATGAAACAAATACATATTGTTATGAGAGAAGATGGGTGATAACAGACACCCAGGGGATGGGAGACAGGCGGACCAAAAAAGTGCATCCACACATGCACATCTGCCTCCTATCCCTGTACTGCCCCCGAGTCACCCCAACTTGCCGGGAGCCAGCTTGAAAAGGCACCACTTTGAAAGTGGTGCTTTTTCACTGGGGCACCTCCAAGGCACCTCCCTGGCCATCTGGAAGGCCGGGAAGCACCTGGAGAGTGCCTGGGGAGCCGCAGACGGGGCGTGTGTGCTTTCCAGATGCTCCCTGGGTGCCCGTGGCCTGCCCCTTTTCTGAGCGCCATTGGGAAGCTCCCAGGAGCTCTATTTCCAGCTGGCTCTTTTGGGGGCAGCTTCATGCCACCCCAAGCCAGCCATCTATTGTCAGCCAATGGAAGGCTGATTTACACATGAGATGGTTTCCAGATGATTGCTTTGGGAGTATACTGACATTTGGGGGTCATCACATAAATGTGATGCACTTTGTATACACTATTTGCTTGTAGATGTCAACTCACAAAAACTGGGGAAGAGCCAAGGCTCATTGGTAGAACATGTGCTTGGCATGAAGAAGGACCCAGGTCAATCTCCAGCATAGCCAATTTAAAGGATCAGATAGAAGAAGAAGAGGAGATTGGATTTATACTCTGCTCTTCATTTGGAGTCTTAGAGTGGTTTGCAATCTCCTTTTCCTTCCCCTCCTCTAGGTACTAGGTGATGGGAGTGAAGGTGATATTGTTTAGCCTTGCCATGATCCTAGGCCTAGTGTGAAGCCTGTATCAGAGTAGCTATAGGGCCTATATTTCCCAGGATCCCTTCTGTGCCTCTGATTGGGTGGGCAGAAGTTTTGGAGGGAAAACTTGCCCAGAGGGGTGAGACCTGGGAAGACATAATAAATAGGTCTAGCTGGAGAGAGAGGTTGTTCTCTCTGGAGAGGCTGCAGTCAGAAGTGTTCTCCGTGAAAAAGCTGTAGCAGGATGGTGCCCTTAACCAAGAGTGGTGAGTCTTTGGCATTAGAGAAAGGGAATGTATAGCTAGTTAGTGCTCTTGTTTTGCTTTATATCACCTTTACTGTTTCTATCTTTCACTGTTGCACTAATAATTAAAACCACTTGTTGTTTTGAGCACTTACAATAAACTTGTTATTGTTATACTGCCTGAGTCCTCACTCTCTTCAGTCACAGTTAAAAGGTTCTTGCTAAGACACTTGGGTTGGCTGGGTACTCTGGGCACTCTTAGCCAGACCCTTACCAGAGTGGTGGCAGCCAGTAGAAGGCCCTTCCTGGTCCCCTGCTGGTGTGACATCAGATCTCAGATACTAATCATCAGATCTCAGAAACTAAGCAGGCTTGGAACTTGGGATGGGAGACCACCCAGGAAAAACCTGCAGGGGAAAGCAATGTCACACCTCCTCTATGTCTCATTTGCCTTGAAAGCCCCTTGCCAGGGCTGCCATAAGTTGATTGAAGGCACTGGCAGAAAGCCAGTGTGGTATAGTGGTTAAGAGTGGGGGACTCCAGTCCAGAGAACTGGGTTTGATTCCTCACTCCTCCATATGAAGCTGGCTGGGTGACCTTGGGTCAGTCACTCTCAGAACTCTCTCAGCCCCACCCACCTTACAGGGTGTCTGTTGTAGAGAAACAAAGGGAAGGTGATTGTAAGCTGCTCTGAGACTCTTTCAGGTATGAATAGCAGGGTATAAAACCAACTCTTCTTCATGAGTTCATGTGCCTCCAGACAAGTGTATCCCGTTGGAATTTACTCATATGTGAACCAGCCTGGAGTCAATAACTGAAAGGTCAAGTCTGCTAGAACATAACTTTTATTCAATAGGTCATAGTTTGCAATTCCATCCCACTCCTCAGCCTTCTTCTAGTGCAAGTCTTCTGCATTAAATGGATTAAATCAATCCATTGGATTAAATGGTTCCTTGCATCATATCCTCTTGCACCAGATTAAACTCTGACATCAACAGAATGGAGTTGTAGGTAACTAGTGTTGAAGAAACATTAGTTCTAATGTTGAAGGAATAATTCTAATGTGCGTTAGTCCTCATGTTGCATACTATACATCATCATTAAATGTAATTAATTATTATTCCTCCATGATACTTGGAACAGCTTTGAGTCCTTCTTTGGAGAAAAAAGGGGACAGAAATATTTAAAATAATTTTTAAAGCAAATGTTGACAGCTAAATCCCTGTAACAGTTGGATGACACCAAACTCTCCCCCACACACACATTTAAACTTAAAGTAGATTTTTAAAGGATTGCACACTTGCACTGTGATGATAAAACCCAGCACCCGTGTAGGGGAGTGCATGAATTTATGTTTTATGTCTGTTTAAGAAAAATGGCTTGAGAAATGCATATATAAAGGTTTGACCCAATTGATAATCTGTCTTTTCTCTGTCCAAAGCTTGCATTTTACATCTAAGTTGTGTTTTGAACACTACAGCTGGATATCTCAATTGAGTATTTTGTCTATCTCGCCTGTAAATTTGTTTTCTTATCTCCTTTCCAAAATTCTGTGTGACCTTGAATTGCTAGCCCGATTTGTGAGAACTTAACCCCCCTTTCTCTCTTCCATTGGTAACATCAATCTTTTAATTATGTAATTAGCCTTGGATTAAATGAATGAGCCAATGCTCATTTTGCATGTCTGCATAAAGACAAATATTACATGGTGCATATTTCTATTGCATAACTATGTCAGGGGTTGACATTCTTCTTTGGTTATGTGCTCTGTCCAACACTGATTCCAAAGTCAACTTTTCACTATTGTTGTTTCCTTAAATCATTCTGTGTTGACAGATCACTGAAGTTCTCAGTGTTATGGATGCCAGTCAATATTTTAGTTGGAACTAGACTAATCAACACAGAAAATTCCAACAGCATAATTAATGTGGTTTGGAAAAGCAATTGTGCTTCTTCAAAACCTTTGGATTACGCTGCGGCTTGCATTTAAGTATGTTGTGCTGTACACACAAGATTTAATGAGCAACTATATAAATACACTACTCCAAAAGGTATAATTATCATAGGATTAACCAAATGAACAGAAGAGAAATTCCACAATATAGTGATTTACGGATGTCATTTCTGTGGAAATATGATAATTCCTTCCTCATGAAAGCTAGTTTCCAAATAAGAAGTAAACGTGGTGTTGAGCTTTCCAAATATAATTTTTTTCCTCTATCCTCTATTTTATAATATTCCTTTATTCAGGATATGTCTGAAGGTCTAACTATACATTACAGTTAGTTGGCTGGCTAAAGCAGAGCAGGCTGAAATTAAATCCATCAAAGACAAAGGTCCTGTGGCTGGGTCGGGAGGATGCTGGGATGGTTGGCAACTCCCAACTCTTGACAGGGTGCCATTAACATCTGAACAGTCCATCAAGTGTTTGGGGGTGATCCTGGATGCCTCCCTTTCGGTGGAGGCTCAGATCATAAAGATGGTCAAGCTGGTGTTTTGACATCTTTGCCAAGTTAATCAGTTGGCTCCATACCTTTCACCCTTTGACCCTGCCATGGAAATCCATGCAACTGTCACCTCCAGGTTGGACTACTGTAACTTGCTTTATGCAGGGCATCCCTTGAGGTTGACCTGGAAAATGAAACTGGTTCAGAACAAAGCTGTGAGGGTTCTGACAGGAACATTCTTAGAGCACATATCCAACCAGTGCTGTTACCAGCTGCACTGCCCCCGGATTGAAGACTGGATCAAGTTCAAGGTTTGGGTGTTGACCTTAAAGTCCTAGACAGTCAGGGACCAGCATGCTTTTGGGATCACCTTTCTTGGTATGTCCCCTGAAAAGCATTATGTGCAAGTGATCAAAATCTGCTGGTGGTCCTCGGCTCAAAGAGCTTCCAGCTGTCCTCAACCAGAGCCATGGCCTTTTTGGCCCTGGCTCCAGCTTGGTAGAATATTCTCCTGGGAGAGATAAGGACCCTGCAGGACCTGGTACAGTTCCACAAGGCCTGCAAAACAGTTATTCCACCAGGCTTATGGTTGAGGGCAGCAATGGGCTCCTTTCTGATAGGTTTCATCTATGGGCTCCCCCTCCTTTCTCCTTCCTCCCCCTTCACTTCCTCCCTTTTCCTTCTTATCAGATGATTATTTATTGCCCCTCCACTATGATTTTATGTCATCTTATAGCTGTTGTATTTTGTTGTAGTTAGTTGCATTTTATTGGTTTTATTGTAATTCTTTAATTTCTTAGTATATTCATTGTAATTATTATAATGTTTTAGACTGTATGTTCCATAAATTGTTGTTACCCACTCAAAGCCGGGTTTTGGGGATAGTGGGCTATAAATCTAATAAAATAAAACAAAACAAAACAATAAATAAATTCTTCTAAGGTTTGGGCCTAAATAAACTAGTCCCACACTTGGTTTGATTGTACAACTGTCACTCCATTTTTTGTGATTGATCCCCAAACAGCAAGGGATACAGGAAGGCCAGTGAGAGAAAAAGAGTGCTCTGAACATATGTACTGACATGGGCAGTAACCAACCAAAAATGCTTCCACCAAACAGCACCATTTTTAATTGGTATTTTTGTTCGCAGAATTTTCCTGTGAAGTGTTGTGTGTATCATTGCTTCTAGAATAATAAGATTCCCCCCCTGCCTTCCAGAAAGCTGCTTGAGAGGGTTCCTGGGGCAAGGGGTCCAATCCCTGAGAAATATGTGTGGGGTAGTTATAAGTGTGTGATTCTCGCTGAAATCAATGGGGAAAAAATTAACGGTTCCAAATATATGATGTAACATTAAAGAATCCCAACAATATTTTAATGAAATAGGAGTCAAAATTGATCAAAAGAGAATCTTTGCACATTCTCATAGTGAAATACTGCACAATATACATTTTTTAGTGATCATGATATGAGGGTATAAGAAAACCAAATTACAGAGATTACTAATGTATGCAACTAGATCCAAGTAGTCAGCCGTGTTGGTCTGAAGTAGTAGAACAAAATAGGAGTCAAGTTGCACCTTTAAGACCAACTTAGTTTTATTCAGAACGTAAGCTTTCGTGTGCTCTCTAAGCACACTTCATCAGATGAGGAATCCCGTACAGTGAGCGAAGCCACATGTAGCTGGTAGTCAGTGGCTCAGAATGCAAACTGGTACAAATTTAAGATCCAGTCACATTGTATGCAACGTTGGTTTGCTGATATGTACTTTTCTTCCCTTCTGTTCCCACTTATTTAGTTTGCTGTGAAAATCCAGCATATATTGCAGGGATCTGTCTCCAGGCTTTCCTTCATATTCATGGGCTGACCACACATTCTGAGCTCATCTTGGAAGACACTATTAGTCACTGCTGGTGAAAAGCTGACTCCTTTGGGTATGGTGCTGCTTCCTCCCTTTTTAAACACTTGGAAATGAAATGTAACTTTAAAAAAACACACACAGGCTGTTGACTTACAGAAACATTAAAAATATAGCTGTATGATTTTGCACTGATCTTGTTGAAAAGTTGTCCATTCTTCATTTCCCTTGGCAAGGGAGGTCCCTTTAGGGTTTGTGGAATCTTTCGGGCTCAAGTGCCGTGTTCTACTGGAGAAAGTTTTTTAGTGCCTTTGCTCTCAAATTCCCTTGAGCAGGAAAGGAGCATGTTCCTTGACCCTTGAAAAGGAAGCTTGGCATTTGAGCAATCTCTTTCAATACCTCTGTTTAGAGTGAAAACAGAATCCAGGCTGGTGTCTTCACACAATATGTATCACAAGCCAGACACTTCTGAAATGTATGTTTTTCCATCTGAACTGGAAGGATGGATTTATTAAATGATTGATAATATGAAAGGATATGGGTTACTTCCTGCGTGCGTCTAATGACAGCTTGCTAAAAGAGGGGAAGGGGCAAAACACTGGGAGGCTATGGCTTGTTGCCTCTCCTTGTAGATCTTTTGGGACATCAGGTTGACCACTGCAGGATATTAGACGACGATGCCTGGACATTGGTCTGATCCAGCAGATAGCATATGGCAAGGATAGCGTATAACTGTCAGGCATGGTCTGGAAACCAGTGAGAGATAGGGCAGGTAGGACCGTCTGGTTTTTTGGGGAGATGCTATTGTGGTCCCCAGTGCAATGATAACACACATGTCACCTGGAAGTGGTGTCATTGCACTGGAAGTGGTGTCATTTGATTGCCCCCCAACCCTAAAATAAAGACACTACATAAAAGGTTGGGTTTGCCTTGAATTTATTTATTAAACTGATGTGAGCCTTATTAATACTAAACTCACAATGTGGCATGCCAGTGTTAATGGGCAAACCCATCCTGGCTTCAAGTGCCAGGTGGCATTAATCTGCCAATCCCTTTTCATGGCCTTCATAACAAGATATGCTGAAAGAAGCTGTTACTTCACCACCCTCTCCCATTCTGGCAAAGATGAGAGCTTGACTGGTGAACTTTCACGCCTGTGGGGAGCGCATCACCACCACCCTCCCCAAATTAGTAAGCCATGAGAGGCTGGTTCAGGAAGCCTCCCACCCATCATTAGATTCTTCAGGGTGCTTGCCATTTAAGCAATTAAGTAAAAGTCCCTACTGTCTCAGCCAATCCCAGTAGACACTAACTAGCCTTAACCAGACCCCTACTCTATACTGTGGTGAAGTGAAGCAGGTGAACAAGAACCCTTTTTCAGACAATCTGGAAGAGTAAAAAAATCCTTCCTGACCCCAAAGTGACTAGCTATTCCCTCCTAAGATAGGTGGCAAGGGCAAAATGGCAAGTGCCATTATGAAGAGGAACAAGTTTATGACATTTGTTTCCTCCTTGTCCTCAATTGGTGGGAGCCCAGCCTCTAAGCATGCTCCTGCCAGACAAGCTCAGCATCTTCCTTATTTGGAAAAGGAGGTGAAGCAAAACAGCTCCCAAATCACTGGGGGTGGAAGCTGAAATTCTTCCAAATCTCTATGGTTTAATCATAGCATTTGGAGCAAATGCTAGAGCATCATCGGCATGATTGCACCACTTCTGGGTTGCACCAGAGTCAACATCATCATATCAGGAATACTGATTGCACACACACACACATTTTCCCCAGACATTTTCTCCCACTGCCCAGCTGAGTGGTGGTGGGCAACTTCATTTGGTAGTTTTCTAAGACTTGGTAGCTACCTGGTAGTTCATTTGGTAGTTTTCTAAAGCTTGGTAGCTACCTGGGAAGCTGGCAACCCTACCAAATGAAGTAAAGATTACAGAATGCTGCGCGACAGAACAAACATTGTAGCATATGTGTCTTTTCCAGAAATAAAAGATCAGAAAATGCCTGTTGCTGTAATTACTTCATTATTATCATTCAAACGCTTTGTGCAACAAAGTTTAAGAAGGATAATCCTCAAAACCATACACTGGCTGCTTTACCACTTTCCACATCAATCTGGCACTGCCAGGTTCAAGCCTCTACTAAAGACCTTGTGTCCACTGGGCCATCCAAAAGAAGCTCACAGCCCTTGCTGCAGGTTATCCAGAAAGATGTCATTGCCCCTTTCTGACAAGTGCATGCCACCATCTCTGTACAGATCTGACAATTCCGCCTGTATCCCTGGATGCAGCCATAGCACCCCAATCCCCATTGCCTGGCTTTTCACAGCTCCCCATTCACTTTCTTCTGAACTCCTGGAACTCCCCATTCACTTTCTTCTGAACTCCTGGAACTCCCCATTCACTTTCTTCCAACTCCTGGAATAGCAAAATGGTGGACCAAACAAGCATCCCTCCAGGCCAGCTGCTACAGATGAGCTCCAGGCTGGTCCTGATTTGCACCACTAGGGCCTTTGTTTCATAAGGCCAAGGTAATTTCTATCCAAGTGGATCACCAGCACATGAGGCAAAGGACTCTTCCTCTCCTCAAACAACAGTGGGCTAGAGTGTTTCCACCCAAGTGGATCAACAGCACATGAGGTGGAGGACCCTTCCTTCCCTTGAATCACAGCGCTATGAGCCCTGACCACCTAAGGCCACAGCCTACCAACCAGCCCATCATATCAAACTTGCTGAGCCCCAGATGCAACCCATTGTGCTTCCTCCTGGCCTGGTAGGCCACCCAAAAGACCATACTGTGGCCACAAATGGCTCTAAAAATCCCAGCTGTGGACTCCTATGAATTAATTGTAATACTTTATAACAAACATACAGTGTATTTTTCTATTACCTTACAATATTTTTCCTGAAATAAATGTTTGTTATAGCAAGTGTTTATGGTTTCACCCTGCCCCCCCTTTTTTTGTCAGAGCTTCGCTTTAATGCAGGGAATCTCCTCTCTTCTATTGTTTGCATCTCTGTGCACATCAGAAGCCAGAGGTGCCTGAGGTGTATCAGCTTAGATCATATTCCATATAAGTTGTGGAGTCTTCTGAGCAAAAAATTCTGCTTCATGAACTACTGGCATCGATGTTGTGAGCCACTGCATAAATTCGTTTGCTCAAGGTTGACTCAGCCTTCCATCCTTCCGAGGACAGTAAAATGAGTACCCAGCTTGCTGGGGGGAAAGTGTAGATGACTGAGGAAGGCAATGGCAAACCACCCTGTAAAAAGTCTGCTGTGAAAATGTCATGATGCGACGTCACCCCAGAGTCAGAAATGACTGTTGCTTGCACAGGGGACTACCTTTACCTTTAAGACAAAAATGTGTGAGTTGGAGGCTAAAACACTGGGAGCTAGCTCACACTAACTCAGCTTAGAGGGAACACTGATTATCATTCCTGCTTTCCCCCCAATGCAAAGCCTGCCGTTGATCAGAGTCTCAATTGCGAAGAAGAAAAAAGGTTAGACTAAAAATACATTCTCTTCTGAACAAGTATGGAAAAGCATTCTCCCCCTAACTTTTTTCCCCTCCACAAAGTCAGGGATGCCTGTGAGCCAACAAACTGGGAGGAGCTGCTTCTGAAGCCAAAAGCAGGCTTTTGCTCTTCCCTTGGTGTATCCCTGTGCGCATTTGAAGCCACAGAGGCACTCGGGCTGCCCCAGCTTGAATCATGATGCTGGAAAAGAGGACTGTTCCTCCTCTCTCCCCCCATTGCAAAACACATCCTCAGGCAGAGGCTCAATCGACAAGAAAACAGTTCGAAAAAATACATTCTCTTCTTGCTCAGCACAGTATTATTAACTGTGCTGAAGCTGAGCAAGAAGAGAATGCATTCCACCCCCACACAAAGTCAGGGATGCTCAGGGCTTTTTTTGTAGCAGGAACTCCTTTGAATATTAGGTCACGCCTCCTGATGTACCCAATCCTTTAAGAGCTTACAGAGACCCTGTAAGATGAGCCCTGTAAGCTCTTGGAGGATTGGCTACATCAGAGGGCATGGCCTAATATGCAAAGGAGTTCCTGCTACCAAAAAAGCCTTAGTGATGCTCCTCCCTCCTCCCATTTGAAACAGGCCAGCAAATCACATCATAAGAACAACTGGAAACGTGATTCGGTCACTTCCTTTCTTGTTCTTCCATGGAATTGTGAGGTTCGAGTGCTCCAATTAAGCTGGGTAATTTTCTGCCTGTGCCCTGAAGTCTTTGCTTTCAGTTTCTTTTCTTGGAAGGTCTAAATATCAAAATTGATTGTCTTTTATTTGTATTTTGAGTAAAAAATATCATTTGCCTGTGCCCTTTATAAAGTTTGTATCTCTGGTGTCTGAGGTTAGGACACACATGAGCTGGCCCAACAAAGTGACATTTATGTCAGATCTGGCCTTCATAACAAAGGAGTTTGACACTCCTGATATAATCAGTGTCTGTCCCCCATGGATGTACCAGAAACCAGAAAGAAGGCTCTCAATTTGCTGAGGAGACTAAACCAGGAGGTTATTAGTTTTGCCATGTTATTTTACCTTTTTAATGGTTCTACTTTTTCATTGACTACTCTTTCTGGTTAGAACAAATGCTTTACCACTCACATAACTGTAAGACTGCCGTGAGGGTATTAGCTACCCCCAGAGACTCTGCCCTTGTGGCGAAGTAACTGAAACTTTAGCTCATTTTCAATTTACTTGCCATCTACTCTTTTACAGGAGTCAATTTCATATTGCCTTTATTGAGCAGGTTTCTTGGCTGCTTGCACAATTTCCATCTGCCATATCTTTTGTCTGGCAATGATAGAAGTGTAACTCTGGCCACTACCAAGTTTATATTCCATGCCCTTAGAATCTGGCAGGCACATGTTAAAAAATAATAACTTTGGGCTTAAGTGCTAGTGGGACTGTTTGTTTCACCAAGGTGCCTTAGTGCATATAGGCTTTCTAATTTTGGTTCAGGAACAGGGTAATACAAGAATTTTCCATGTCTGTTTAACTTCCATTCAACCTGATTTTCCAGTGTTCTGCTCCAAAAGAATGGAAGCTGCACATGCATGGAAAATCCATGCACTGCCCAACTCACGTTATCAAAGACCTACATGCTCTCAAGATGCATGGCTGGCAATCTCCCAGTGCATGTGATCAGACTGCAACCTAATGTCTGCAGAGGGCTTGTACAGATCCATACTTTTCTTTCTTTCTTTTGCTGGTGTGGCTAAATGGCTTGAAATTCAAAAGAGAAGGGTTAGGAATAAACTTCTTTCTGGGTATGATGATGCCTATCAGGGATTAGTTTCAAATGACAGCATCTCAGAGAGGATGTTGGTATAGAATGGTAGTGAAATAAGTCATGAAAACAATCAAGGTGCCACCTTACACTAAGGCAAGGAGGGTGCTTTTGGGGATGGACTCTATGGCATTATATCCCATTGAAGTTCCTCTTCTCTCTAAACCCCATCCTCCACAAGCTCCACCCCCCAAAAATATCCAGGCATTCCCAACCTGGAGTTGGCAACCCTAGATGTCACACTTGTGGTTTCTTGGCTTCATTCACTTACTAATTTTCTTGCTGCTAGACTCAGATAAGAGTTTTGGCCTGCCAGAGATTCTTGAAACTTCCTATTTTTACTTCGGCCCTGCGACTGAAAAGGAGCCACAGAGTATGTGTGTTTGTGTGGCTATTTGCAGGGCATCACAGCATTGTCCTGGCCTGAGATCAACTAACCAATTAAACAGCTAACTAACTGATGGTGTTTGTTCAAGCGTCTCACACTTTTTTGAGGCCTGTTCATTGTTCCTGCTGTGGCATTGATAGGATTTGTGTACTGTTGGAGATAAAAGTCACAGGAGGACAAGAGGAAACCAGAAAGGCCTCCTTGGGATTACTAATTTACAGTTTATGTTTGGCCAGCCGGAGACAGATACATAAGACCTCTGGCTACATTTCTTTCACACAAACACACGTTTTCAAAAGGGGGGGGGGAATCTTCCAATTGGACAAAACAAAAAGAGTATTTCTAGCTCGTTCAGCACTCCTTGTCCTGACTTTTTCTTTGCAGACATCCCAGTTATAAATACATTTTGGTCTTTTGGGGTGTAACTATTGCAAATCTTTTTGTTTTTCCATGTTCTTAAAAAAAGAACAAAAAGACCCATCTGTTTCTCCAAGACAATCGTACTGATTTAAGATCTTTCTAGTTAAACCCTATTCCTGCTCATTCAGGTTCTATGTATTGTCATAAGAACATAAGAGAAGCCATGTGTGATCAGGCCAATAGCCCATCCAGTCCAACACTCTGTGTTACACAGTGGCAAAAAACAGGGAAAAAACCCATAAACCAGGTGTTATCAGGAGGTCCACTAGAAGCTCTCCCACTGTTTCTCCCTCCCCAAGCACCAAGAATACAGAACATCACTGCCCCAGACAGAGAGTTCCATCAATATGCTGTGGCTAATAGTCAGTGATGGACTTCAAGTCCATATGCTTATCCAACCCCTCTTGAAGCTGTCCTTGGCAGTGAATTCCATGTGTTAATCACCCTTTGGATAAAGAAGTCATAGCATGACTTTAATTTCAGGACAAAATTACACAAGAAAGAACCTGTGTGTGTCACACTTACTGCTTCCATGCACAGCAGGGTTGCCAGCTTGAGGTTGGGACATACCTGGAGATTTTTTGGGGTGGACTAGGAATGGCAGGATTTGGGGTGGGGAGAGACTAGCAATGGCAGGATTTGGGGTGGGGAGAGACTAGCAATGGCAGGATTTGGGGTGGGGAGAGACTAGCAATGGCAGGATTTGGGGTGGGGAGAGACTAGCAATGGCAGGATTTGGGGTGGGGAGAGACTAGCAATGGCAGGATTTGGGGTGGGGAGAGCAGTGTATAATGCCATAGAGTCCACCTTCCAAAGTGGCCATTTTCACCAGATGAGCTGATCTCTGTCACTGGGAGATCAGTTGTGAGACCTCCAGAAACTATCTGGAGGTTAACAACCCTAACAGATCTTGAGCACCTCAGAGGGGTAACCTGTGCAAAACTGTAATTTGTTTGGCTGAAAGAACATTGGACATGAATAGAGATGGGCACAAACTGAGAAAATGTGATTTGTTTCAGTTCATGGTTTGTGGGGTGCCTGATTTGTGAGGCATGAACCATCACAAACTTTGAGGAACCAAACTGGTTCAGTTTGTGAGGTTCATGATGCAGTAGAATGGCCCCTTGGTGTGCTAGAGATACCAAACTTACAGAGGATCTCTGACTCTCCTCTACTTACCCTCCAAGTTTAGTGAGGATTGGATTTACAGACCCTGTGCAAGCTATAGAGACATCAGACTTGCAGAAGACCTCCCCCTGATGCTCCTCTACATGCCTTCCAAGTTATGTGCAAATTATGCCCCCCCAAAGATGCCCCCAGGAAAGTGCTTTTGGGGGACATGACAGGCTCAGGTTCAAAAATGTATAGATGGACCCCCCTGCAGGAATTTGGCCCCCTCTGTTGCTTTGAAGTTTGGTAAACATTTTGATTGAGCGGAGACAATCTGCCTGGAAATTTATCCATTCATGAATCACCATGAACTACCACAAACCACTTGAAAGTTTGTGGAAAGTTCTTGCTGACAACAGATCTGGTGCAAAACTGAAAGTGACACCATCAGGTTGATGTGACGCTCTAAGGATTCCACTGAAATGGTTCGTGATCTTCATTTCAGTGGAATCCTAGAGTGTCACACCAACTTGATGGTGTCACTTTCAGCTTTGTATCAGAAATAATGTTATACCAGCAGAGCATTTCCCAACCTCCTGAGTCTTCTGCTGGTTTTCAGACTCAAGCCTGCAAAGCTAGTTCAGAAACACAGCTTTTATTAACATAAGAGGAAGATCCAGAACTTCTAATTCTCCAGTTTGTGTCAACTCTCTCAGCACATCTTCTTGAGATACCATACCACCACAGATACCACCACATGAACATCTTATAATTTTGTCAACAAATATAGTACAATCCTACTTTATTTCTCTACCACTCCTGTCATGTCTTCACACACACACCCATGGAATAACTGACGTTTTAAAATTTGATGCCGTTTCGCAGGTCTGTGAGACAGAGCTGTTCCACCAGCCCTAAGGTTGAAGGAAGCAAGTGTCCATTCTAAACAAGCCTCCCTTCCTTTTTTGTCCCCCCTCTTCTTTCTCCTTTCTTTTCCCCTTCCTCCCTTCCTTCTTATCAGACTGATTCTAGGATATTTATTTTCCCTTCTGGGATAAGGAGCACCAGGTAGTGCTCCTTTTATGCACCATCTATTAGCTGTTGCTATGCTTAGAACAGCTTAATATTTTAATTCTATGGGTTATTTTATGAATGTTGGTACCCGCTCTGAGCCTTATTATACAGGAAAGGGTGGATTATAAATTGAATGAATGAATGAATAAAAACAAAACCTAGGTTTTTTATTTAGGAAGTGGCTTGTCAATGAGAAATCCATACACGTAAAATGTAAAGTATTCAGTGCAGCTCAGTTTCTAGACAGTGGGAATTAGCTTGGAAATATTTTACTCTGTGTGTACAGTATCGTTCACTCAATCAATAAATCAGTCTGTAAACTTCACAATCAAAAGGCTTCATTTGCTTCAACAGTACATATGTTTTAAAAACTGGAGTCTGCTCCAAAATTAAAGTTTCATATTATATTAAACTATACAAAACAGATTGTTAAACTCTGGTGACCAGGCAAAATAGTGAAACTGAACAGTCTGCTTGTAGCTGAGAACAGGGCTCTTTTTTTGTAGAAAAAGCCCAGCAGGAACTCATTTGCATATTAGTCCACACCCCCTGGAGTTGCATTCTTGTGCCTTCTGGCTAAAAAAAACCCCTGGCTCAGAAGAAATGTATCGTTTATAAATAGGATCTTTGACAAAGTGGCCTTGCTTGTTTACATACATGATTACTTTTTTTCTTTCTGAAGCCTTGGCCTCTGTAATATGACTTTTTTTTGCAGACTATTTGTTTAAATCTCTATTAGCCCCATGAAGCAGTAGCTATAAGGTTATAGCAGTAGGCTATAAGGTTTCAATTAGTAGTGCTGGGAAACATCATGCAGGGGTGGCCAACGGTAGCTGTCCAGATGGTTTTTGCCTACAACTCCCATCAGCCCCAGCCATTGGCCACACTGGCTGGGCCACGCTGGCTGGGGCTGATGGGAGTTGTAGGCAAAAACCACCTGGACAGCTACCATTGGCCACCCCTGCCTCCCCTCCAAAGGGATCAATAATCTGTATAAAGCATATGATCAATTTAGCCATCTAGACCAAGAGCGAGTGAAATGACATCTGCCTGTTTTATGTGCGCTAACATATATTCTGTTTCATTTTCTTTATGTATTCAAACTTAACCTGTCTGTCTATTTAGATCCTTTTTGGAGGCCCTGTTCAATAGGTGCCGCCTCAGAAGTGAGGTGGGTGGCCAGTGGAGACAGGACAATTTCTGTGGTAGTTCCTCATTTTAAAAACTTCTTCCCCATAGCTATTTGCCATTCGGTTGCCAATCTGCAGTTGGGGACAAGGGCTCCCCTGGTTTGGGGGCCCTCCCCCCCACTTCAGGGTTATCAGAAGGTGGGTAGGGGGGAGGAAATGTCTGCTGGGCACTCCATTATACCCTTTGAAGACCAGTTTGCATAGGGTATAATGTAGAATCAACCTGTGGGTATCTGGGATTCTGTGGGGCTGTTTTTTTTGAGGTAGAGACACCAAATTTTCAGCATATCATCTAGGCCACAACCCCTGACACCAAGCCAGCAGGAACTGCATTCCTGTTCCTGCTCAAAAAAAGTCCTGGATATTTACATATTAACTGTATGTGTGTGTGTTTTTGGTGCAAGATAAAAATAATTTAAACAAATTAGATTTTAAATGTAGAGGTGCTGTGAATTCCACCATGAACAGGTCTGATAGCTGAATGTGCTTATTTAACAGCTGGCTTGGGAAAACGTTCTGTTTGCCTGTCCACCGAGCACCAAATGGCTTATTAGCTACTCAGCAACTGTGCTGGTGGAGTTTTGTTTTGTTGTGGAGCAACATGAAGTATCCGTGCACACTGAACAGCAACATTGGGAAAAATCCCCCCCAGCATGGTTTTCACATGGGAAAATGTCTCGGGAGGGGGAGAGGCAGGAGTCCTTCCTCCCCTGGTGCCATCTTTTGAGCCTATTTAGGATCTCTCTCTCTCTCTCTCTCTCTTTTTAAAGAAGCTGTTTCCCAGAACCATTTTTTTTCAGTACAGTGACATTTAGTTTGACAATGAATGCACCATTCTTCCTAAGGCTCATGCTGATGCTTATTCCATATCTGAGTGTACTATATACAACCAATACAAATGCCAGAATATGGGGCTCATGTTCTTAGTCTCCTGAGTTCCTGGGGAGGTAGGGAGGGGGATCAGTTGGCATTAAGCAGCAAGAATAATGTTTAAAGGATTTTTAAAACCTAGCTAACTGTGCTAAATTATAAGCAGAACTTTTTGTTCTGGCTATCAGAGCAGATTCAGACCTTTTAAGAGACAAGGACCACACTGTTTCTTTAGAGAAATAACCACACATGTGATTTTTAGAATGATAAATTTTGTGCCAAAAAACCCCTCACAGTGCTTTTGCCTTCATCCATGCATTAATCTCTAGCAATGGACTCTGGAAACATTGGAAGGTAGCTATGGATTTCTTTCAAGCGTAATCATAATTTTCCAAAGTCAATTAATTTTCAGCATATATGTTTGGATGACAGGGTTCTCATACAGTAGGCTCTTAAAGGAAATGCTGCTGTGTTGATAGCAGAAACAGAGAAAACCAATTCAATAAGGTAATACTCCCCTTTTAATGGCTGCTGACATTCTTTATTCAATTTAGAATATAGGGCAACAAATGTTTATTTATTATGGTGATTTATAAGCTACTGTTCCAAACACTGGATTGATTCAGACTAAATCTGCAGTTTCTGATTTCCCATTAGTTTCAAATATCAAGAGGCAAAACAATGAAGAAGAAGAAGAAGAAGAGGAGGAGGAGATTAGATTACATTTATACCCCACCCTTCATTTGGAGTCTCAGAGCAGTTTATAATCTTCTTTCCCCTTCCATCCCTACAACAGACACCCTCTGAACTAGGTGGGACCAAGAGAGCTCTAAACAGAAACTGCTCTTGAGAGAACAGCTCTAACAGAGTTATGACTGACCCAAGATAGTTCCAGCAGTTGTGTGTGGAGGAATGGGGAATCAAACCCAGTTTAGCAATAAGATTTCTATCAGACAATTGGTTGGGATCTTTTGAGGGCAGAAACATTTTGGGGAAAGAGACTAAGGCATATGGCATATGTAACACTCTACATTAGGGGGGTTCCTATAGTGCTTAGGAAGAATGGTGCAATTTTGCTCCCACTGCTCCACTGACCATGGGTAAGGGCTGGAGGAGCTGGGGTGGGCGGTTGCCTACCACTGATTGTCCCTTATTTCAGGAGCTGTTGGGACAAGCTCCCTAGCATGGCTTTCTTTTCTCTTGTTTCTTCTTGCCTTTGCCTTAGAGTCCACAGGTCTTTGAGTTGATTTTTACATTTTTAGAGCAGTTCTAAGAACACTTTCTTGGGAGTTGCTGTATTTTCCAAATTTGCTATGTGTGCATCACTTTAACAGCATCGCCTTTTAGGACTTTGACTAGCTCAACTGGGATACCTTCATCTCCACTTGCTTTGCTATTAGTAATGCTTTCTAAGGCCCATTCACACTCCAGGATGTCTGGCTCAAGGTCAGCAGTTTCAGTGTCATGGTTGTCAAGGGCATTGAGATCCTTCTTGTATAATTCTTCTGTGTATTCTTGCCACCTCTTCCTAATCTCTTCTGCTTCTGTTAGGTCCCTACCATTTTTGTCCTTTATCATGGCCATCTTTGCACGAAACTTTCCCTTGATTTCTCCAATTTTCTTGAAGAGATCTCTTGTCCTTCTCATTCTATTATTTCCCTCTATTGCTTTCCATTGTTCCTTCAGGAAGGCCTCCTTATCTCTCCTTGCTCTTCTCTGGAAATCTGCATTCAGTTGGGTGAATCTTTCCTTCTTACCTTTGCCTTTCGCTTTCCTTCTTTCCTCAACTATTTGTAAAGCCTCTTCAGACAGCCACTTTGCTTTCTTGCATTTCTTTTTCTTTGGGATGGTGCTGATTGCTGTCTTTTGTACAATGTCACGCACCTCCGTCTATAGTTCTTCAGGCACTCTGTCTATCAACTCCAGTTCCTTAAACCTATTCTTCACCTCCACTGTATATTTATAAGGGATGTCATCAAGGTCAAATCTGAATGGCCTAATGGCTTCCCCATTTCTTCAGTTTAAGCCTGAATTTTGCAATGAGTAGCTCATTATCTGAGCCACAGTCAACTCCAGGTCTTGCTTTTGCCAACTGTAAGGAGCTTCTCCATCTTTGACTGCAGATATATAATCAATCTGATTTCTGTGTTGCCCATCAGATGATGTCCATGTGTAAAGTTGCCTTTTAGGTTTTTTGGAAGAGGGTGTTTGCTATGACCAGCTTGTTCTCTTGACAAAACTCTATTAGCCTTTGCCCGGCTTCATTTTGTTCTCCAAGGCCAAACTTTCCTCACTCTCTTGTTAACTATAAAGCCCCATCAAATACACCTGAGTAGGATTCTGAGTAGACCTGTTTAGGATGGCAGCTATCAGACAGAAAGGAGGATTAGCTGTTCAGCTTTTCTACTGAATCAAAACACAATGTAAAATAATTAACTTCGAGTTGCCAACTCTAGCTTGGGAAATTCCTGGAGATTTGGGTGCAGTGCCTTGGAAGGGCAGTAGAGGGGAGACAATTCAGCCCTCCAGAGACGCCATTTCCTCTGGGTAGATGATCTCTGTGGTTGGAAGACCAGTTATAATTCTGGGAGAACTCTAAAACCCACCTTGAGGTTGGTATGCCTACCACTTCACCTATCTTTAATACTTTCTTCAGACTGTTAATAATGACCCATTAAGAATCATATATTCAAGCAATTAATTCTATCTTAGGGCCAAACTGGATGTGATGGTGGCCACAGGACAAACTCATGACCACCAACACCAATTTAGCTGTTTAAAAATTACCATGAGCATCTGTTCCTTCTCTGGCCCATGGCACAGTGGTGACAGGTGATCCTGTTTCCTCCCTCTGCGCTTTTTAAATTGCTATAACCAGGGCTTTTTAAAGCAGGAATGCACAGGAACACAGTTCCAGCTGGCTTGGCATTAGCGGTGTGGCCTAATATGCACATGTCCTTGCTAGTCTTTTTCTACACTGTGTGAAACAGTGGTGACATCAGAGGTGTGGCCTAATATGCAAATCAGCTCATACTGGGCTTTTTCTACAAAAAAAGCTGTGGCTATAACAATTCCCCCGTGGCTGTACCAGCACTTTAAAAAGCACATGTGGGGGCAAGGTCACCTGTTGTCACCATACTGCAGGCTCCTCCTGTGGTAATTTTAAAATGGCAACATTTGCCTCTAAAATGGTTGGTCCCATGGCCACTGTCATATCAAGGTTGGCTCTTAGTTGTACCTCCCTTTCCTGAACCACCATTTCATCTCTTAACACTCCAGTACAGAGGAGGTGGTTTGTTGCAGATTTTCAAGAATAAATCCAGAGCAGAAACCTGCAATTTTTTAAAAAAATCGATTCAAAATGCATAATAGAATCCAGAAAATCAATCTATAAATCGATGCATAATAGAATCCAGAAAATCAATCTTAAAACAAAACTGCCTTTTTTTGTGCCCCTCTGTTTAAATGCATAATAGAATCCAGAAAATCCAGAAAATCAATCTATAAATCGATGCATAATAGAATCCAGAAAATCAATCTTAAAACAAAACTGCCTTTTTTTGTGCCCCTCTGTTTAATTAAAGCTTTAATTATGCAGTTAAGAAAACATTGACTGTGACAATAAAACAGTTGCTCAGTTGCACATTACCTTGAGGAATAAAAAGATAGGTAGGGGCATTTCATCTAGAAGACTTTGATGTACATGTTAGATTAAAGGTGATACTACAGAAGAACCTTATTATAAGGTTAGGAATGATATTAGTCACAGAACTCCGTCTCTATAGCTGTAATGGAGGTTAATAATTTCTACTACAGAAGAAAAAGGATAGCATTTCAGAAGAACACAACACCTAGAGAATATTTGAAATGCACCATTTCTGGTAGGCAAATTCTCTGGGATCCTTTACAGTCTATTTCACTTCCACTTAGAGATTTTCACTATATTTTTCTATCTTATAAAACTTGCTATTCTTGTTATATTTATTTGTGTACACAGTTATTGCTGTTTTTTTCCTCATTTCTGGTAGGAGCGAATATGTTGAGATGTAATCGAGTCAGTCTAGTTGTCATCTTTGCCTTGCCCATCAATTATACAAAAAGAACAAGCGAGCTTTCATAGAATCATAGAGTTGGAAGGGATCTTCAGGGTGATCTAGTCCACCCCCCCCCCCCCAGAATGTAGGAAACTCACAAATACCTCCCCCCAGTGACACCTGCTCCATGCCCAGAAGATGGCAAAAAGCCCCTCCAGGATCCCTGGCCAAAAGCATTTGTGAACAGCATTTCCCTGGGAGTGCATGAAAGAGCCACAAGAACTAAGATGGATGCAACCCTTCCTGCCCTCCTTCTCATGATCTGCCTAAGTTCTTTGAATCTGCAGTTCTTCTTCTTTGTATCTAATGAAGGGAGTTTTGACTAATGAAAGCTTATATTCCCAAAATCTTGTTTATCTCTAAGGTGCTACTGGACTTGAATCTAATTGTTCTGCTTATCTGCACGATCACCCTCTGAAACTGTCCCTCTTCTGAGTATGACAAAGCTATTGTTCAGAGAATGATGTGTTTAATAACAGAATGCATGCCTGTGATTTGGGGTCCATACCAATGTGACTGACTCTTCTCATCATATTTTAAAGAGATTAATAGATCCTGTATGAGGCCTCAGTTTGGATCAGGGACATAACACAGTGCAGAGAGAAAGAGCTTTGCCCCTCTACCCCTGCATGATTTGACTAATAAACACTAAACCTGTCATGCTACAGTTACTTAAGGAAATGAAGGGAAAAGACCTTTTCCTTTTAAATGTTTATATTGGCACAATATATTATGTGTGTTGGTTTTAATTACCCAATGCACTGGGCTGGAAAGGTGCAACACACATCTTTCCCTCTGCCTGCCAATAGTCTCAATATTGTCAGCCCCTTTTTATCTTTTTTCCAATCACAGATCACACTGTGTTGGCCCAACCCCAAGTTACAATGCTGTCTCACAGAACAGTATCCAATGATGACACAACTGTTTAGTCTCTTTGTTCTTTGTGATAATATTTAAGGATTGAATAATTCAGAGGAATTCTCTTGTGTGATATTGCTGAAAAAATTCAGAACATAAGGATGCCCCTATCTCTCTACAGATGCTAATTTTCTCCCCCAAAGCATTTTTCCCCTCCTCTAATCAAGCAAAATGCATTTTGCATTGTACCTTTGCATCCTGACTTTTTTTTTTTTTTGGCAACACCTTCTGACTGGGATATAAAAACTCATAGATCTCCATGCCTCTTTGTATTTGACAATGGGAACTTTGATTTTCAAAAGCTTGTACCCCCAAAATCTTGTGGGTCTCTAAGGTGCTACTGGACTCAAATCCAGTTCTTCAACTGTAGACCAGCATGGCTACTTTCTGAAATAACTCTTGGTTTACTTACTTACTTCATTTCTACCCTGCCTTTCTCTTCAATGAAGACTCAAAGTGGATTATATTGTTCTCTTCTCCTCCATTTTATCCTCTCAACAATTCTGACCACCTGTGACTGGGCAACATCATCCAGCAAACTTCCATGGCAGAGTGGGAATTTAAACTTGGGTCCCCCAGATCCTAGTCTGCCGCTTTAGCTACTTCACCACACCTGCTTTCTTCTGGGTTGAGATTTTCACTGGGTTAAGGAATTCCTGGAAATTTGGGAGTGGAACCTAGGGAGGCCAGGGTTTGGGGAGGGACCTTCATAGGATTTAAAGTCATAGAGTCCAAGCTCCAAGGAACTGATTTCTGTACCCATGAGATCAACTGTAATTCCAGGAGATCTCCAGGCCACATCTGGAATTTGACAACCCTAGCACAGCCCTGAGGATGTTTCTTAGGAATATTATATTTCAAATTAAGCAAGAATGATCGCAGGGAGGATTCCAGAATGGTTCAAACCTGTTGGTAATAATGGGACATTTCCCAATGAGTTTTGTATGCTTCTTTCTTTGCAGCAGATCACAGACATAAATTAAAGTCATGTTCCTTCTACAAACACAATGCTTATTTTAAACCACTTACAGACAGAATGGCTGTATTCTTGATTAACTCAGTGTCATCGAGTTCAATCAATAACATTAAAGAAGCTGATGGACCAGAGCCCAGTGCTTGCTGGTCACAATTCTGGTTTGTTGTTTGGTTCATGTGGGAGATGATAAGGCGTAATTTCCACAAGCCCGGAAACTGAACACCATCCCTTTGCATAATTCTGTAGCGATAGAAACATGTTTAAATGTACTTACAGTGTTTAAATGGTCACTGTATTCCTGATATAATACATTTTCGCATGATGTATTTGCTAATAACATTTTAGTACAAGGGGTATAACTTAAGTCTATGGCCATATTTATAAAAGAAAATAATAAAGAATGAGAACTGTTGGTATTAGAAATCATTGAATGGTGAGGAGAAGATAACAAACAATGCAAAACCTAGACAGCATTCACAATATTTCTCAACACACATGTAGTAAACATTTTTTTTTTCAATAGAATCTCCCCACTCATACGCTGGCAGCACTGGGTGTTATTTCCAGGTATTTCAGTTATCTAATACACCAACAGCTCAGTACAGGATACACAGTGCAACATCCTCATTTTTATTGCATTACAGTGACTGGCTATCCCATATCTTCCTAGCTCCCATGTTCTTACCCAGTCTTCCTAGAGCAGGAACAACCTCCCTCCCCACAGCCATTTATGTGGTGCCTAATTTATTGCCATTTTTAGGTATCAGCAGTCAAAATTCTTGTTCGGTCTTTGGACTGTTTTGCTATGTATGTGTTGGTTGATTTGGCTGAACCTCTCACCCAGATCCCTCCATGGTAACACAGAGACTAGACTACTGTAGGTCTCCCCTTAAGGTCAACTCAGAGACTCCAGTTGGTGCAGATTGCCACAGCTCAGTATGGAGCTAGGCAAACCATACATATTATTCCCATTTCACAGTCCATCCATTGACTGTCCACTAGGTATTAAGTATAAGCTTTGTTGCTCTTAAAGGTGCTAGTGGACTCAAAGTGTTCTGTTGCTTCAGACCAACATGGCTACCCATGTTGCAATCTATGCAAAATTGAATTATTCAGGAGGGCTTTTTTCCTTTTTTTTACACAAGTAATTACAGTTGAACGTAACATGTGTCAGAAATATTCTTTAGTAAAGAGACAGGGAACTATACTACTGTGTTAATACATACTGTCTGTTGCTGCAAGTATGACCCTGCTAAGTAATTTCTGGATTGTTTAATATATCATGCTAATGTTTATGCTTTGTTTTTGCAACCCAAACCCTATTGCTTTGTTTATTGGATGTTTCACTCTCGTGATTGTATTTGACTTATACTATGTAATCCACCTTGAGTTTCAATGAGAACAGCAAACTATATATAACATAAACCAGGCCAGGCCATGTGTGTCATAAAAAGGTAGCAGAGATATAAACTTTATAAAGGACACAGATAAACACAATTAAAGATTTTTAAAAAAAATAAAAATAAAAAATGCTTAAAAGATTAGCAGTCTTGCAATATTTTATTATTTAACCGTTTCTGATAACTGACACTTCTCGCTCTGAATTATTGCATCAAGATCTGGACACAATGTCTGTTCTGTAGCAATCTTGAGTATGCTGTTCAGATGTTGTTCTAGTGTTTGTAAGTTGCAAACCTACTTTTGATTTAATGACAATAATTGCAGAAATCTCATAGTCAATGCTTTGAGCCTAAGACCTTGGGGAAAACATGAAATGGCTGAGCATTGCAAGATTTTGTACTTAAGTGTTTCATGTGCAGGTCAGCCAATGGAGAAATAGAGGCTTTGTCCTGTAACTCCTGTGCAATTGAGCAAGCCTGGCAAAGCAAGCTGTCATGTGGAAGCAAGCAAGAGAGAGAGAAGGAAGCAGATGATAGTGAGTTGCTTGCAGGCCAGATAGGAAGCCTCTAGGGGCCTGATCCAGCTCTCGGGCAGCATGTTTGACACCTCTGAAAATGAATAAATGTGATGACTACATCTATTGCGGGTAGTACAGTCTAGGTTGATTGTATTTTGGAGACCTAAAGAACAGTGCTTTGAGGCAGAGTGGAATTTACCAAAACATTGCCTAAGCATATGTGTATGTAGGATTCAAATCCACATGGGGCTCAAAATCTTTGAACAATAGCACCCTGCAAACATTTTTTTTAAAAAAAAAATTATAAGTGAACAGTTTCACTGTGCCTCAGAGTGAGTACGGTCTGGTAATTAAAGGCTTGAATTGTTTAGTGACTTGGACATCTCTAAATGTAAGGTTTGGCCTACTTCATTTTAACTTGTAGGGTTGCCAGGTAGACTTACCTGGCCAGTGGGGGTCTTCTGATATCCTTCCAGGAGAATGGAAGTAATGCTGGGCATTTTCAGGCCTACTTCCAGTTTTGGGCCTACTTCCAGTTGAGATGACCATAGAATTTTGCCCCAAAACCAGAGCATCACCCCTGACCAGATATAGGCCTGAAATCAGAAGTAGGCCTGAAGTAGGCTCAACACCAGAAGCAGGTCTGAAAAGGTCAGTTGAGAGTGGGATTTTCTTCCACTGGCCAGCTGGCCAATGGCGGGCAAGAGCTGCAAAACCAGGGCTTCCCCTGTTTTCACTGGGGGGGCTGGCAACCTTATTAACCTGTTATGATGTTCCAACATAGTTTTGAGAATTCTCTTCCATTTTCTGTTTTCAGCAATTTAAGATGGATCATCATGCTCTTTTTAAAAAAATTAAAAATCTATTAAATATTTATTACCTGAAAAGGATAGTTTTTATGTAAGTATTTAATGAAACTGTTGTTCCTTAAATGTTTTGAAGATCCAGCCCTCAAAGCCTTAAAGGCAAGTATTCTAAGTATATTTTATTTCTCCCCTCTCCCCCAACAAAATTAAAGTGATTGTAACTGTTCAGTGTAAAAGCAAGGTAATCACTTGTGACAATGAAATCCTATGGCATACTCATTAGACAGGAAACACATGTGGAAGTCATTTATTATACACATGGAAAAATGAATTGGGAATGTATTTATGTCAGGAGTGATGCAATATGACTTTGTGCTCTTCAAGCACCAACTGAATCTGATTAAGTCTCAGAGTATTTTGCCAATACCAAAAAATGTCATTCGTGTTCTTCTGTGGTTTCCTGAGCCAAGGTAGACTATTGCATTCAGGTGTGTAGTCTGTGTAATATTCATCATACAGTCAGTCTACTAAGACATGAGCAACCAGGAAAAAGTTAACTGAAGTCAATGGGCTTAAAAAGCTGTAACTCTACTAAGAATAGGACTGGAAGTCATGCAGTCTTTACCCCAGATGTTGCAGGGTGATGATCATGGCTTTGCACCTAAGTCAGATCTCCATATCTGCAGTGCACATTTTGTGAGCAGAGGCCACTGATCTTTAATTCATTAAGATACCTGATTTTCTGCCCAATGGAGATCCAAAGCAGCTCTGTAACATCATTCTCCTCTCCTAAATTTTACACTCACAACCACAATCCTGTGAGATAAGTTATGCCTAGAGAGAGTAATTAGCCCAAGGTCAGCCAACGAGCTTCTATAGCAGAGTGAGGATTCAAATCTCAGTCTTCCAGGTTGTGTTCTGACACTCTATCCAGTACACCATGTTGGCTTAACTATGAGGCAAGACTTTTGTTTCATTGTACAAATGTAGACTGACAATGTACTTTAATGCAACTGAATGATATAAATATAGGAAGCTGCCCTACATTCACTTGGATCATTAATCTCTCTGGCTCAACATTCTCTGCTCTGACTGGTGTTGGATCTGTAGCTGTTAACTGAAGTCATTTATTGAAGTTGCCAATTCTGGATGTTTCTCCATGCATTGAGCCTTACTCTCAAATAATCTACAGTACATTGATCAAGTTTACACTTTCATATAACACTGCATCATTTATTTGGTTGTTTGTTTGTTTACCTTGGATTTATATGCCGCCCACTCTGCGAGCGAACTCAGGGCGGCTAACAGATGTTAAAATAACAAATTTCAGTTGCAATTTTAAAACAATAAAACTTAATAATAACAATTTAAAACTCAATATTTGGTACTATACAAGAATTTTGACATAGGCAGATTAAATTATTTTTGGATGGAGGAAGAGACACTAAATTTGGATGAAAGCTTTTTAGGTTGGAAGAAAGGTACTTAGAGGATGGCTGAATCCATCCCAGAATGTTTAAGGACTCCATTATCAAATTGACTCAAATTATACAGTTGGCTGATCAAGGACAGATGTATTTGGAGCCACAACTTATATTAATAATAAGGCTTCTCCTTTGAATTGTCCTGTAACTGTGCACCTGCGGGCTCCAAAGTCTACCAGGCAGTCTTGATATACAATGATCTAAAGGTGAATGATTCTAATAGCTACTTCTTGGTTGAATTATCTGTTTCTCTATCTTTCTTCTCCATGGAATAGGTATATCCCCTTGTCATGGGGTACTTCCACCTGTTGGTACTAAAGCTCATGTATTAGTCTGGTTTCTTAACTGGTCTTATCCTTTTATGTAACCTTTTTATTCACATTTATTCCATATCATGGTTCCTGTATTTCTTTTTCTTTTCTCTGTTAGGAATAACAGAAAACACTGATATTATGAAGTTTATCTTTTGAAATAATAGGATGGAATATTTGCTGATGGTTCCTGGCCTGAGAGATATCCAGCTGTCTTCCATCAGGGCCAGGGCCTTTTCTGCCCTCACCCCAACCTGGTAGAACTCTTTGTAGGGTTGCCAAGTCCAATTCAAGAAATATCTGGGGACTTTGGGGGTGGAGCCAGGAGACTTTGGGGGTGGAGCCAGGAGACTTTGGGATGGAGCCAGGAACAAGGGTGTGATAAGCAGAATTGAACTCCAAGGGAGTTCTGGCCATCACATTTAAAGGGACAGCACACCTTTTAAAATGCCTTCCTTCCATAGAAAATAATGAAAGATAGGGGCACCTTCTTTTGGGGCTCGTAGAATTGGACCCCCTGGTCCAATCCTTTTGAAACTTGGGGGGTATTTTGGGGAGAGGCACTAGATGCTATACTGAAAATTTGGCACCTCTACCTCAAAAAACAGCCCCCCAGAGCCCCCGATACCCGCAGATCAATTCCCCATCATTCCCTATGGGAATTGTTCATGGAGGTGTATAATGGCTGTGGGGGAGGGGCTTCCCCCGCCGGCCAGTTGGCTGGGGGAGGGGGGAAGCCTGTAAAACCGGGGGGTCCCCCACTGGGACCTGGGGATTGGGAAGCCTAACTCTTTGCCAAATTGCATCTGGCCCCTGTGGGGCTCATTACCATTCAGCAAGGCCTGTAAGGCAGAGATGTCCACCAGGTATTGGCGGAGGGCAACTATGATTTCATCTTGGCAGTCCTGCTCTCATTTCTGCTTTCACTCCCCCCTATGAGATAGCAGCACCACCAGGATTTGACGCCATTTTGTTTTTTAAGGAACTGTAATGTTTGTTATTATTTATCTTGGTTTTACTTTGTTTGTAACTATAACTTGTTGTCAACTACCCTGAGCCCGGCTTTTGGGAAGGGCAGTCAAAAATTCAGTTAAAGAAATAATGTTTTAAGGTTTCTTCCTCCCCCACCCTCCCGGTCATTCTGTAAATAGTGGTGGGAAGACTGATTTGAGAAAACTCCATAATTCAGAAACCAAGGAATTTATATCCAACCTACAGGTAATTTTGGAAAGCTACAACTTGTAAGATATCATTCAGGACTCAGATGTGAAGAGCTAAGTAATTGTTTTAAGGCAAGAGAATGGGGTGTGGAATAGCTACTTGAGTAGGGTTGCCAATCCCCAGGCGGGGGCAGGGGATTCCCCGGTTTGGAGGCCCTTTGCCCACTTCAGGGTAATCAGAAAGCGGGTGGGGGGGGGAGGGAAATATCTGCTGGGAACTCATGATTCCCTATGGAGGCTTATTCCCATAGAAAATAATGGAGAATTGATCCTCAGGTATCTGGGGTTCTGGGGCCCTGTTTTTTGAGGTAGAGGCACCAGATTTTCAGTATAGCATCCAGTTGCTCTTCCCAATATACTCCTTAAGTTTCAAAAAGATTGGACCAGGGGGTCCAATTCTATGAGCCCCCAAAGAAGGTGCCCCTATTTGTCATTATTTCCTATGTAAGGAAAGCATTTAAAAAGGTGTGCGGTCCCTTGAAATGTGATGGCCAGAACTCCCTTTGGAGTTCAATTATGCTTGTCACACCCTTGCTCCTGGCTCCGCCCCAATGTATCCTGGCTCCACCCCCAAAGTCTCCTGGCTCCATCCCCAAAGTCCCCAGATATTTAATGAATTGGACTTGGCAACCCTATACTTGAGAGATACTTACTAATACACTTACATGCCAATTCATTAGTAGTGGCAGGGGTCGTTTTGTAGAAAAATAGGTGGTGGAGCTCATTAGCATAACTCATTAGCATATGCTGCCCCCCACCAGCCAAAAGCAACCTGATGCAAGAAAAGAGCCCCAGGCAAACGAGGCCTGCTTGTGCTGGCTAGAGATCCAGCCAACCCAAGCAGGCCTCATTCACCTGGGACTCTCCTGGCCCCGCTCCACAGTCAAAAGACCAGCAAGCCACCCACTGCCCAAAATCACATAAGAAATGGAGAAAGGGTGATGCTGGCTTCTCCAGGGGTTAATAAGGGCTGCTGGGGGTGTGGCAAAGCTCCTGGTGGCTGGCTGGCTGCCGGCTCTCCTAATCCAGGGATTGTTATGCAGCTGCATCTACTAGTCAATGGACAAAGTAGGTGGAGGAGGGGAAACCCTCACAAAGGTTCAGGAGCTGTGCTCCTTTGAGCTCCTGCTGAATCTGAGGCCTGAGTAGTGGTATCATAGTTGTCATCTGAATGCCTTATATCTTTTTAGGCCATTGCGGCACAAGAAAAAATTCCCTACAGTCACTTTAGATCATTCTGCAAGAGCTTGCATCTATATATCACAGTCAAAACAATAGAGGGCTAATCACAAAATGCCTTCAAAACAGCTATGTACACATTATGGGGTGTGGCTATGCATATGAAGAATGACGGAAACCGTGGGAAGCAAATATATATATACTATTGGAATCTTTTGCCACCAAATAAGAAGGTAGCACTCAGTGGAGAAGACCCTGATGCTGGGAAAGACAGAATCAAAAAGAAGAAGGGGACAGCAAAAGATGAGATGGCTGGACAACATTACTGATGTAACTAACATGAATTTGAGCGGACTTCGGAGGATGATGGAAGACAAGAGGGCTTGGCGTGACTTGGTCCATGTGGTTGCAAAGAGTCGGACTTGACTGTGCGACTGAACAACAAAAATTGCAATCGGCAAAAAAAGCAAGAGAAGCAGGTCTCTTTTTCTGCATTAGCAGGAAAAGTATGATAGTAGTAATTTTTCCTATTCTCTGTACAGACTAGAGACAGTCTCATCTGTCACATGATATATATCGTATGTCCAACATGTTCGTGTTTATTTTTAAAGGTAATTCCAAAACTGGGGCATCATTACAACTGATTTATCATTTGCACATCTGGACAAAACCGAAAACCACTTTGAACTATCCATGCTTGCAAAGATCACTAATGGCTTCCATTAAAGTTTAAAAGTTGTGTGCGCTTCAGGGGATCAGATGTTACAAGGCATTTTTATTTTCTGATGGGACTTTTAGGGCAGTCATAATTCTTTTATTCATGCATTTTTCATTAATACAGCTTGATCCAAAACAGATTTCTTAATGGGACGACAAGACGTCTGACTGATTTTCCTAAACTAAGAAACCCAAAGGTTACTCATAAAAATCCCTAATGTTCATCTGCAACCACAAATTATTTTAATTGCAGACATTTTGTTACTTAGATTCCTGAGAATCGGAAACTTTCTAAACTGGGTCTGAAGAACTTAGTATTTTTCTAACATTGGATATTCCTAAGCAACTATATCCGGGTAAGTGTTCACCCCATTTCCCATAAACAAAGACATATGCAGTATCACATTGAGATGCCCTGATTTGGATGGCCTACACGAGACTGATCTTGCCAGGCCTGTTATCTAAGCAGGGTTGACCCTGGTTGGCAGGGCTTTTTTTGTATAAAAAGCCCAGCAGGAACTCATTTGCATATTAGGCCACACCTCTGATGTCACTGTTGTTTTGTGTGGGACTTTTTTGTAGGAACTCATTTGCATATTAACCACACCCCTGATGCCAAGCCAGCTGGAACTTTGGCACTTTGTACTACTACCACATTGTGATAATGAATATGAAAAAAGTCTTTGTAGTAATAAAACTAACTTGAGACTGCAGACGTGAAGAGTGGCTCTGTTTCAGAGAGAAGATTAAGGGTCACTGGGAGTTCTAACCATCTCCCTTCCAGGAGGAAGGGCAAGACCATCCTGGCTCCAGCCATCATTCAGAGAATAAGTCACAAGGGATGTTCTTCACCCCTTTTCACCTGAAAGGACAACTTATTTGACCATCAGCTACCTTAAGATTGCAAAAGTGATTTGTCTCTGTTACTAGTCTCTTTGGTCTCTATTACTATACAATTCAATTAAATTTATTGCATTAGCACATATTGCCATAGCATCAAACAACCAGCATCAAACAACTATCCAGAAGACTAAGGGCGACAGGATAGTTTTACCACACGCATCCAAGAAAGTACACAAGCAAGGTAGAATTAGCCTGTCCCAAACTGGATATCTATATATATAATTCTGATCTTGTTATCAGAGTTTAGATCAAAAATCTTTTGGACAGGTACAAAAAGGGAGATTTTTTTTTTGAAATGCATAAAAATACATTGCTTAACCCCCCCCCCCCCAATAATAGAAGTAACGTTTACAACTTTAAGAAAAGAAAGTTGGCCAGGTTCTTGTGAGATTACAGCATGAGTTCTTGGGGACCATTTTAGGAGCTGCAATGCAACTGCAAACACCATTGCCAAAACTATTATGCCTTGATTTGAATCATCAAATGTGGGTGGAGAGAGAAAAAAATCTGGAAAAGATAAAATATTAGAAGGAGGAAAGGAAGAAGGAAGGAGCAGGGAAAGAGAAGAGGAGGAGGCACAGAAGGTAAAGCTGGAGGGAGCAGAAAAAGTTAGGGGTGTGGTGCCCCTGGCCATCAGTGGGGGATGGGAGGCGGGGTTGCCAGTTCCAGGCCGGAAAACTCCTGTGGGGCCTCAGTGGGGTATGATGCCATAGAGCCCATCCTCCAAAGCATCCATTTTATCCCAGGGAACTGATCTCTGTATTGTAGTGATGAGCTGTAATTCCAGGGGAGCCACAGGTCCCACCTGGAGATTGGCATCCCTAAAGATGAGGGGCTGTGGATTCTGCCAAGAGGAAGGAAAAGGGGAAAGTAGTGATAGTGTGGAGAGAGGGAATGAGATCCTCTGCAGGTCCCCTGTTTGATCATTTTGTCTTCTGATACTCTCAAATTGCTCCCCTTCCTCTAGAAAAAGAAGAATTGCAGAATTATACCCCACCCTTCTCCTTGAATCAGAGACTCAGAGTGGCTTACAATCTGCTATATCTTCTCCCCCCACAACAGACACCCTGTGAGGTGGGTGGGGCTGAAAGGGTTCTCACAGCAGCTGCCCTTTCAAGGACAACTCTTGTGAGAGCTATGGCTGACCCAAGGCCATTCCAGCAGGCGCAAGTGGAGGAGTGGGGAAATCAAACCCAGTTCTCCCAGATAAGAGTCCACACACTTAACCACTACACCAAACTGGCTCTCAAACTCTCTAAATCTGCCTCTGTATTCCCTTTCCTATATTTACTTTATATTCTACCTATTTCACTGAGAATCAAGGTGGATTTATGTCTTGTCTTCCTGTGTGTCTTGTGTATGTTTTTTTAATAGTCTGTAAGCCTGAGGGATGGGCTTGTATCTCTTGACCGATGTTAGGTACTTTAAGAAATAATTGTCTGAAAAGTAATAATCAAATTTAATAAATGTTGAGCTGTGGCAGGTGTGAATTCTGAGATGCAAAAGAGTTAAAATTTATATATTGAGTCCAAATGCTGTTTTTCCTGCTGATGAAGATAAGATGTGCAATGAAGTGCAAAGTCTGTGGCATGTTTGTATTCTTACCTGAGGGTAACAGCAATTACACTTGCAGCGTGTAAGTTGGTAGCCCTACTGGAGGGAAAGATACAGGGGCTTGAGGTGCATTTGTCCATGCTCCAGTCTATAAGGGGAGGTGTAGATTTCTTGGACAGAATACATGAAGTGCTCTTGAGAGAGCAACAGGAGGAGGAGGGAAAGGTATCTCAGAGAATGGAAGAACACCCAACACTGGAGTGTCACTATTATGTGTAAACAGACAGCTTATAGCATGTGCTGCAAAACAGAAAGTAGATCTAGAGGCTTAGATGATCTACCTGACAGCAGGTGGCTGGCTGCCAGAAGTCTTACATCAGCCAGCAGAGTCAGCATGATACAGCAAGTTGCTGATTGGCTGTCCCATGTATAAATGTACAGAGCATCTGTGGTGATTGTGGGTTTATGGAGTTGGAGTTGCAGCGGAGCATATTGTCAGTCAGGAGAGTGAGTTGGTGTAAATAAATGTATATAGTGGTTTTACAGCTACTGTGTACAGCCTTCATTCTTGCGTCGCTAAGCATCACCCTCTTGGTCTCTCTACACGCATCGACAGGGTTATGGGCCCAGCACGCTTCCGCTGCGCCTAGAAGTGGGAGACCTGAGAGAGAGGTGGTAAAGGAAGGACGCTGACTTGCTCCAGAGGCTGCCTTGGGTGAGACCAGCAGTGGCTGAAAGGAGTCTGAGCAGGATGGCTACAGCAGCAGCTACAGTGCTGGTGGATAAGCTCACCACTACCAACTACAACACCTGGTCGCTGAGGTTAGAGCATTTCCTGAAGAAAGAGGGGCTTTGGGACTGTGTGTCGGCTCCTTCAGCTAATCCCACAGCGGCAGAGGCCGTTCAGGATCAAAAAGCTCTAGCCACCATCATTCTAAGTGTTGCAGACGACCAGCTGGTGCATGTCCGTGGGCACCAGAAAGCAAAGGAGGCTTGGGAAGCTCTCAAGGCTGTGTATGTGCAGAAGTCAGCCGGCACGCTGATATCCCTATGGAGGAGGCTCTACAGGAAACGTATGCTGGCTGGGGAGTCGATGAGGGACCACCTCGACGGTATGTCTAATTGTTTCCAAGACCTTGAAGCAAGAGGGAAGGCCGTGGCTGAGGAAGATAAGGTGTACATCTTATTGAGCTCTCTGGACGAGAGATATGACATGCTGGTGTTAGCATTTGAAGGGCAGGATGCTGACAAGCTAACTTTGCCTTATGTGACCGGCACACTCCTGGCTGAAGAGCAGAGGCGGCTGGAAAGCAAGAGGGAGCAGACTCGAGCCAAGGAAGAAGAGAAGCCGAGGTCTGTCGGGGCTGGTTCCAGCTGGCGAGCTGAGGAGGAGGAAAAAGCCTTGCAGGTGCGGAGGAGGCGCTGCTATCGGTGTAATCAGCTCGGACATTTACAAAGATTTTGTCCTCAGCAGCAGCAGAGGAAGAGCCGGCAGCAGTCTTCAAGGACTCCCCAGGTGACTCTAGTAAGAACTGGTCCGGGACTGCAGAGTCTGCCTTGGGTTGTGGATTCTGGGGCTACTCAGATATTCTGCTGCTGTGAAGAAGAGCTGCAAGACTGCAAGCCAGCTGAGCAGAAGACTGTCAGCTTAGCTGATGGGAGACAAGCTAGTGTTCTTTGCCAAGGCACGGTCTATTTTCCTGGACTTAAACACAGGTTTGAAAATGTATAATAATAATAATAATAATAATAATAATAATAATAATAATAATAATAATAATAATAATAAACAACTTTATTTTTATATCCCGCCCTCCCCCGCCAAGGCGGGCTCAGGGCGGCTAACAGACATGGGGATCCCATGATTCATCTAAAACAATATAAACAGTTTTAAATATATCAATTACATAGTGATTATTTAAAATAGATAAAATACATAAAATAGGTGCTAAAAATGTATTATGTGTGCCCGAGCTAGAAACTAACTTGTTAAGTGTCTCTGTTCTGGCAAAAGCTGGGTTTACCGTAGTATTTGATAAGCAGGGCTGTGCAATTTTGAAACAGGGTAAACAGCTGGCTAAAGGCACTCTGAAATCCAATGTGTATGAGCTCATGCAAAATGTGGGAAAAGCTCATACTGTGTGGAATAGACAGCCACACAACAAGTGCATACACAGGCTGCATAGAAGGCTGGGCCACGCCAGCTACAATACAATAAACAAAACTCTAGAAATATTAGAGGGAGTGAAGGTTGACAAATGCAATGCCTTTTTAGATTGCAATGTATGTAAAGAATCCAAATCAAGGGCAGTTCCATCGACCAGAAGGAGTGTACGTGTGTCGGAGAGACCACTCCAATTAATACATGCCGACCTGGTGGGGCCGTATGCACCCAGTGTTTCTACAAATAGGTTTGGCTTAATTTTGGTCGATGACCACAGCAGGTTTGCGTGGGTATATGCCATTAAGCACAAAAGTGATGTCTGTGCCACCTTCAAATACTGGGCTAGGAGAGTGCAAAAACAGCTAAATGCTAAGATTGCCTCAATCCAGACTGATCAGGGAGGTGAGTTCCTGAATAAAGAGTTTGCCAACTATTTGAAGCAAGAAGACATAGAGCACAGGGTGGCCAATGTTTCCTCTCCATGGGAAAATGGGATTGTGGAACGGAGAGGTGGAGTACTCCAGGGTATATGCCATGCTTTGTTGCAAGATAGTGGTCTCAGGCAAGCATACTGGGGTGAAGCCTTAAAGGTGTCCTGTTATATTTCCAACCGCTTGTAGACAGAGGCTAGAAACGATATACCCTACAGGGTCCTGTATGGGAGAAAGCCATCCCTAGATCACCTCAGAATATTTGGTTCAAAGGCTTGGGTGAACATCCCTCTGGATAAGAGGAGAAAGGGAGGTCCCAAAGCCAGAAAGCTTGTGTTTATAGGGTACCAAAATGGCATGAAATCCTGGAGGTTTGTGGACAATAATGATTTGATTAGGCTGAGTAGGTCTGCCTCGTTCTGTGAGGATGAAAACTGGTCAAAGATTCATGCCAATGAAATGCCTGAGGAAAATAAGCTGCAACTGTCTCTGACAAGTGAGGAGGGGCAAAAGCCAGAAAGCTCACTGAAGCAGGAGCAAGACAGTATGGGCAGTTTAGCAGGCAGCGGTAAACAGCAGGAGACATCTGAGGCTGTAAAAAGGGAGCCAGTCAGAGTCTCTGCAAGAGAAAATAAGGGTGTGCCGCCAAAAAGATATGGTGTTGACACTGATGTGAATTATCTGGGCAAGGGAAATAGTTTGCCAAATGAACAGCCAGGGGGCTGTGTAAGTGCACCAGAGGTACACGTGGATACTTCCTTCACTAAGGAAGAAGGAGGATATACTTATGTATACGATGACCATCCTAAAACGTATCCCAGTGTGTTGGAGCTATTGAATGAAATGTCTCTTGGAGAGGAAGGAGACACCTGAGCAAAGCCTGGAAGAAAGGCTGTAAGCAATAACTGAATTAGAAAGGTTGCAATGTGCAAATGTAAAGTGCTGGCAAAAGGAATACTGTAAAATAAAACAAACTTACTGTTTGAAAATGTATGATAAACTATGTAACTAAACTATGTGACTATTGTAAATTGAACTGATGAGATGTAACAATTTCTAAAAAACTGCAAATGTTATGCAATGTGTAAGAAAAACCTGAAATCTGTAACAAGTCTGTAAGCAAATGTGATTTGAAATGTATGTGCACCTTTACACCACAAGGTACGGTACTGTGTGTTAAGAACAATTCTGGGAAACAAGCCAGAAAAAAGATAAGGCAAGTGCTCAGTCTGGGCAGAGAGCCAACTGAGGAGATATGGTCAGTCTGGGCGGAGTGCCAACTGATAACAATGTGCTTGCAGGTTAATTGGCAAGCGGAGAAAAATGTGTGTGTGTCCAGGAAGAATGGAAGTAACTGAACTATAACAGTAACTGAGCTGTAATGTATCTATGGGAACTAATGTATCAATGTATTGATGGTGAAGTGATCAATATGTATATGCAATGTTGTAATGGATGGATGTCAGCACCGCTATAACCTGAGGAGGGGTGTCACTATTATGTGTAAACAGACAGCTTATAGCATGTGCTGCAAAACAGAAAGTAGATCTAGAGGCTTAGATGATCTACCTGACAGCAGGTGGCTGGCTGCCAGAAGTCTTACATCAGCCAGCAGAGTCAGCATGATGCAGCAAGCTGCTGATTGGCCGTCCCATGTATAAATGTACAGAGCAACTGTGGTGATTGTGGGTTTATGGAGTTGGAGTTGCAGCGGAGCATATTGTCAGTCAGGAGAGTGAGTTGGTATAAATAAATGTATATAGTGGTTTTACAGCTACTGTGTACAGCCTTCATTCTTGCGTCGCTAAGCATCACCCTCTTGGTCTCTCTACGCGCATCGACATGGAGGAGGGCACAGGGCAGAAAGTAACCCATAGGAGCAGGAAAATCAGGAGACAGTTTGAGCCTCTGTTGCAATTGGTGCCAGGATCTCCCCATGGATGTTGATTCTGGACCGCTGGAACAAAAGCTATTTTCCCAGCCTCCATGAAGCTTGAAGGAAATTTCTCAGGCCCCCATGGATGAGAGGACTCAGGCTTCTGCTCCTCACTATAGGATAAGGCATGTGCTGGTAATTGAGGATTCCCTTCTCAGAGCGATAGAGCCCAAAGTGTGCCAATCAGACTTGTCATCTCAAGAGGTATGCTGTCTATTGGGTGCACACGCATCCAGAACAGAACAGAAAGGGTAGGGAGTCTCATCAAGCCCATGGATTATTGTCCTTTCTTACTGATCCATGTGGGAACAAATGATACTGTCTGGCACAGCCCAAAATGTATTAAAAGGGACTATGCAGTTCTAGGTAAGAAGTGAAGGGCTTGGGAGAAGAGGTTGTGTTTTCATCAGTTCTTCCTGTTGAAGGCCATGGTTTACGAAGGGAAGAAGAATTCTGCAAATAAATTACTGGCAATGTAGATGGTGTCATCAGAAAAGGTTTGGATTTCTGGACCATGGATTATATTTTTGAGATGAAGCTCTTCTATTGGGAGATGGCTTGCACCTCACAAAAGTAACAAAAATGTTTTTAGTAAGAGCCTTGCAAACTAAAAGAGGAGGGCTTTAAACTAAATCATATGGGGGAATGAGACAAAAATTCAAAGCCTAGTATGATGCCAATAACTGGAGATAATGCAAAAGTTTTGTGGGAAGTGGCACATATGCTAGATAACATTAACTCACAGGTGAGTATGGAAATGAAAACCTCAGGGCACATAAACATGGATTCTGATGTCTCTATACTAATGCATAGAGTATGGGAAACAAGCCGGAGGAACTGGAAGTCCTAAAGCAAGAAGGCGACTATGACTTAGTGGGCATTACTGAAACTTGATGGGATGACACTCATAATTGGAATATTAGGATTCATGGGTACAATTTATTTAAAAGGGACAGATAAATAATGAAGGGCAGAGGAGTAACATTATATGTAAATGACTTGCGAGGAAATATGCGAATCTGATCATGATAGTTCAGTTGAGAGTCTCTGGGTAAAAATAAAAGAAATAATAGTATGGTGGGGTCTGCTATTGACCACCAAATCAGACAAAGGATTTGGATGAGACACTCCTAGAACAGATACAAAGTTCTCAGAGAGACAGGACATGGTGGACATGGGAGATTTCAATTACCTGGATATCTGTTGGAAGTCCAAATCTGCTAAAAATGAAAGGTCAAATAAATTCCTTATGTGTCTTGCTGATAACTTCATTTTCCAGAAAATGGAGAGGGAAACAAGGCGATCTGCAATCTTGGACTTGATTCTCACCAACAGGGGAGAACTGGTTGATGAGGTGAAAGTAGTGGGCACCCTGGGCAGTAATGACCATGTAATGTTGGAATGTATATTCTTGGGGTATGGAAAAACTGTATATAGTCAGGCATATAGGTCAGATTTCAGGAAAGCAAATTTTGAAAAACTTAAAGTTATGCTGGGTAGAATCCCATGAGGAATCACTGAAGAGTCTGGGACTTTTCAGTTTGGAAAATAGATAAATAAGGAGTGCAATGTAGAGTTTTGTAAAAATTATGCACAGAGAGAATGAACAAAGAATTTTTCTCTCTGTTTCCGAACTTAGGTGCAACCAGTGAAGTTGAAGGGCAGTAAATATAGGAGGGACAAAAACTACTTCTTTACTCAACAAGTGATTAAAATGTGAAATTTGCTGCCAGAGGATGTAGTGATGGCTACAGACATAGATGGTTTTAAAAGATTAGACAGATTCATCGGCTATAGGTCTATCAGTGGCTCCTAGCCATGGTGACCAAAAAGAAACTCCATATTCAGAAGTAGTAAATTTCTTAATACCAGCACCAGAAGGCAACATCAGGGGTACACTTCAACCTCTATGCTGTGCTGTTGGCTCACCATAATAAGTAGTGGGCCACTGTGTGAGACTCGGTGGACTAGATGGACCACTGGTCTGACCCAGCAAGGCTCTTCTTATGTTTTTATCTTTTATACCTGGGGAGCAAGTGTTATACAAACTATCTCATAAGGATGACTGAAAATGATGGGGTTTTATTCACCCTTTAATATTCATCAGCTCAGTGTCTCAGTAGGTGGGATGTTACTTAGCATATCTTCTGCATGTTTCTTCCTGCAACCATCTCCTATCTCAGTTTCTTTCACATCTACTGTATGGCCACTGTGGCTTTCTATAAGTCCCATCACAGTCAGTTATATTGTCATTTCTCTTGCCATCTAGTTTCCAGAAGGACTATGGTTATAAGTAGCCATGTTGGTCCATAGAAGCATTCCAAAAGCAACAGGACCAGAAAAATTATTAGAAAACGGTGGGTGCAAGTTTTTGAAGTCCCAAATAACTCTATCATGTTCAGAGAAGAGAAAGAGATCTTTCAGAGTATGCTAGCTTCAGTTTGTAGTTTTCTTGGAGTACAATGAGTGTTGTGTGAATTAGTTTCTCTGTCTGGTGCACAAATGTGAAACATTTTAACTGCTTTGTCAGTTTATCAGTAGACTCAGCAGTGTAGAAATAAGAGAAAAAAGTTATAAGTGAAAATTAAAATGTGATGAACTTTTGTGCCAAACACAATAGAGAAGCCAGACATTCCAGGTGAAGACAGACATAATATAAAAAGCTAATTCCCAGTAGATTCCTTAACCGTGATGTGAGATCAGCTCTTTACTAGCTCTGCATCTGAATGAGAGATATATCTATCAACAATGTTAATGCTAGCTTAGCTGACATTATTGCCCATTCCCTTCAGACTTCAGGCAGGCCACCCGTCTTCTTAATTTCTAAAGTTCTACACACCATTTATATGTCCATTATTTCCTTTGTTAATGAAAGGAAGTATTTTTTTTAAATGTAAAATTTCTGCAGTAATAGAGGGGAAGGTTTCTTGGTGACATAATGGGCACCTGCCAATCAGTGCCATCCATCATTACATTCTACTGCAAACTTTTCTGGTTACAATGGAAAGGAAATGTACTTTCAACTGAATGCATTAAAGCAATTTCAGACCAGCTCCATTACTCTAAAACTGTTACATCTGTTGACACCTTCATTGTGTTGCCCTGCTGATTTCTTGTTTATTTTTTGAAGGTCTAAGGACTATTATGATTATCAATTGAATATGTTGTATAAATCATTTTAAAATAAATATTTCTTATAGCCTTTGTCCATCTGCCTGTCTATCATTCTGGATGAGTGCCTTTTGTGCCTTAGTGATCTGAAAATTAATTCCATTCCATTTTGCTAGAAGACGTACTTGCAACAGTATCAATTCTGGTCTCAGAGTTCTATCCTACAGAAAAACCGTTGCTTTTGGAACATCTGTTTTTTTGCAGATTCATAAATAAAATATTCAAACTAGTGTGCTAAGAGGTACAGCCATGCCAGTTCTGACATCATGAATGGGATTTGAGCAATAACATTCTGGATAAAAATAGATGCAGAACTGGCTGACTTTTTCAACTCCCTATATCCTTAGAGCAAAAAAAAAATAAAATCTCAACTGAAGGTATAGGTGAAACAATAGGTGAATGAACACACACACACACAAAACACAGATACTATTTCTATGTCTGATCCCCAAAAAGTGACACATGGAAGCCTGCAGGTGAAATGTAACTCATGACCTTTTGACTGTTTCCCTTGATGCTGCCTGCACTTTCTTGCAGAACTTTGGAGGACATTCACAAACAATTATTTGTGGTCAGAATACAACTAGAAGCTCCAGTAGGCACTTGTGCATATTGGGTAACTTTGTTTGGACTGGGTTTCGGGCTAGGAACAGCTTTGGTTGTCCTGGCAGATGACTTGTTCCAGGGGATGGGCAGGAGGCATATGACCCTGTTAATTCTCCTTGATCTTTCAACAGCTTTTGATGCCATCAATCATGGTATCTTTCTAGACTGCTTTTCCCCCCACTTCAAATGTATATTTCACAGTATGGTGCTGGAGGACTGTCGAAAAGACCATCCACTCCCAAATGAACCTATCTGACAACTCTTGTCATCTTCAGAGGCCATGCTTCAGGCACCCCTCCCATCTTAGGCTAGGCAGGTGGCAACCTGAGAAAGAGCCTTCTTGGTCATGATGCTGAAACTCTGGAGTGCCCCCTCCAGGGAGATTTGGCTTTTTCCTTCTATAATTTTATTTCCTGTTCCCTCACTAACTCATAGTAGCGGCCCTGTGGCGCAAAGTGGTAAAGCAGCAGTACTGCAGTACTGAGGTCTGAACTCTCTGCTCACGACCTAAGTTCAATTCCGGCAGAAGCTGGATTCAAGTAGCCAGCCCAAGGTTGACTTAGCCTTCCATCCTTCCGAGGTCAGTAAAATGAGTACCCAGCTTGCTGGGGGGAAAGTGTAAAAAGACTGGGGAAGGCAATGGCAAACTGCCCCGTAAAAAGTCTGTCGTTGTGAAAGCAACGTCACCCCAGAGTCGGAAATGACTGGTGCTTGCACAGGGGACCTTTCCTTTCCACTAACTCATATTAATTTCTACCCAGGTTGTATGTTTTTATATTTTGTATTTTTGTGTTTATATTATGTTTCATTAGTGTGTGTATGTATGCATGTGTGTATTTAAGTACATTTTAATATTAGTCTTAACATTCAGAATGCTCTCATGTTCTCATGAATTGGGTGGGAAAGTGGCATAGAAATATTTAAATAAATGAACCAGCCCTGATTCTGTTTCTGCCCTGCATGCCCACACTTTTAGGATCTTTCAAGGCCTGTGTTTCTTCCATCCTTCCCTCTCTCTAGGGGCAAGCCTTTCCTCTCCTCTCCATCCTTTCTTTTTCTGCCTCCCCATGGGGTGGTACTGGGTAAGAAGGGCATGTGGTTGGTGGCCCACTGCCTTCCCATCAGGGTTGCCAAGTCCAATTCAAGAAATATCTGGGGACTTCGGGGGTGGAGCCAGGAGACTTTGGGGCTGGAGCCAGGAAACATTGGGGTGGAGCCAGGAGCAAGGATGTGACAAGCATAACTGAACTCCAAGGGAGTTCTGGCCATCACATTTAAAGGGACAGCACACCTTTTTAAATGCCTTCCTTCCATAGGAAATAATGAAGGATAGGGGCACCTTCTTTTGGGGCTCATAGAATTGGACCTCCTGGTCCAATCATTTTGAAACTTGGGAGGTATTTTGGGGAGAGGCACTGGATGCTATACTGAAAATTTGGTGCTTCTCCCTCAAATAACAGCTCCCCCAGGGCCCCTGATACCTGAGGATCAATTCCCCATTATTCCCTAAGGGAATCATTCTCCATAGGAAATAATTGCCCAGTAGACATTCTTCCCACCCGGCTGCTTTCTGATGACCCTAAGGGGGGGGGGGAGGGCCTCCAAACCTGGGGATTGGCAACCCTCTCTCTCTCTCTCTCTCACACACACACACACTTACTGGTTGGTTCCTCCACAACAACATCTGAAAAGAACAGGGGCTACGCTGCTCTCTCTCTCTCTCTCTCTCTCACACACACACACACTTAGTTCCTCTGAAACAAAAGCAAAACAAACCGAGGGACTGTGTTGCTGACCCTTCCCATGAAGTACTTCCGGCTCAACTTTAAAGGCACACAGACACACAGGGGGAAGCCTGTAAAACCGGAGGATCCCCCACTGGGACCTGGGGATTGGGAAGCCTACTTCCCATGGCACATGGAGCTCCAAAAGAATGCAGCTGAGAGACCTGGGACAATATCACATCATAGATACAAAAGCATAGCCATTATCAGAAAGGAACTAACATGCAAGATGCATATTTTGATAAAGCCGTTTGCTAAACCAGATTTATAACTGAGTTAAATGAAGCAAAATGAAGGCAGAGGCTTGAGCACATTTCTTTGGATCTAAGCCCAGGATTACTATTGTGTTATCAGTGAACCACAACATTTCACTTCCTTTCATTTTCCCTGCGACTCTATCAAATACATAGAAAAGAAGAGAGGTTAAGTCAAGAGAAATTGTTAAAAATGTCCAGAATTCTGTCTCCTCTAAGTTTTTCAGCATATTAAAGGAACTAAATAAGGCTATAAATAATAAAATGAGCCCTTCCTGCTAAAGGATGTTCTTAACAGTGCTTTCATTGCAAATTTTTGTCAACACCTATGAGAAATGCTTCATCAGTTTAACCCATTTATTTTTTTCTCTTGTAGGTTTTCTGAGTTCAGAGACCCAGAGATACCTACTAAATGAATGAAGAGAACCAAGCTGATTTTAAAAAAAAAAAACTTGCTTGCATAATGCATTTGCTTACATAATGCTACTCAATGTACATTTTTCAAATGCAGTTAATACAAAGCCAATATAGGGTCAAATTATATATGACACTGGAAGATATATGAACAGATTTAGGGCTGCCAGATCCCTTGGTGGAGGTGGGGATACCCCTGTCCCAAAGGCCTTGGCCCCCAACCACCAATCAGCTGGCTGGCAGGGAGACTTACCTGGAGAAAGAGAAAGGCTGAGGCCTTATTGCCAGCATTGCACAGGAAGTGACATCATCACACCAGTGATGTCCAGGCAACAGTCTGTTATTTGGGCAAAAACTCTATGGTAAAAGTAGCTTTACCACAGAAGAAGGACCTGGAAACCCTAAGCTGATCTCACCAGTTTTTGTTACTGGGAAACAGTTACTGTGCAAGATCTCAATTCCAACTGAGGATGCAGGATATGGGGATGTGTAAGTCTAATCCTTCCCTATGTCAAACACAGCTGCCTGACTTCCAAAAGGGAAACCAATTACCTCCTCCCCCAACCCTGCCATTTGTTGGGAAGGTGGTGTGTATGTGTGTGGCATTGCTTTGTCTGCCTTTTTTCCATCCAATGCTAATAACTGTGTGTGTCAGGGGAGATTTTGATCAATGAGACCATGGTTGATTCTGCACTCACCTTGGTCTGGGCAGGCTTCCATTTCCGCACGGAGTAAGCTGGCAATTTTGCACCAGCTGCTCTGTGCTGCCATTTTTTTCATGTTTTCAGGTTTGCCCCGTGCAAAATGGTGGCGCGGAGCAACTGGTGCGAAATCGCCATCTTGCTCCATGTGGAAACGGAAGCCTGCCCTGGACCAAGGTGAGTGTGGAATCAGCTCGTGAAAAGGTCTGAATCAGGCCAAACTGTGGCTCAGGAGCCACATGCAGATCTTTCACACATATTGTGCAGCTCCTGGAGATCAAGGAATTACTTAATGCAGGCTTACTGTCAAGTCAGCCTCTGAGTGATAACCCATAGATAGGCAACTATTTATTTAGATTTATAACCCACCTTCCCTGAATGGGCTCTGAGTGGGTAACAACAATCAATCAATACAGAGTTACAATCAAATTCATATAATAAAACAATACAACATTCTAAAATGAACTCCAATTCTGCAGATGGTGATGTCAGTTGGATCCCCTCCTCCCATCCATCCCCCAGCTGGTATAAAATAGATGACTCAACAGAATTATTTCTGCCATGTGTGAAGCAGGGAAGGAAGGGAAAATAGACAGGCTTGCAAGCTCTTCTCTACAACAGAGGTTGCCTAGAGATCTAGAGGAGGAAAGAGCATGCAAGAATCGAAGGAGCCACTGGAAGGAGGGACAGAATTAAAAAGGGCAGTGCAGGTTCTCCCTTAGTTTTATAGCTCTTGTAGGAGCTGTATTTACCAATCTTGGTGTCAAGGCAAAGAGAGATGCCTAATGATGCAAATAGTAGTCAGTGATTTATATGGTAGATGTGTGTTAAGAACATAAGAGAAGCCATGTTGGATCAAGCCAATGGACCATCCAGTCCAACACTGTATCACACAGTGGCCAAAAATTATATATATATATATATACACACACACACACACATACACACACACAGTTGGCTAATAGCCACTGATGGACCTCTGCTCCATATTTTTATCTAACCCCCTCTTGAAGCTGGCTATGCTTGTAGTCGCCACCACCTCCTGTGGCAGTGAATTCCACATGTTAATCACCCTTTGGGTGAAGAAGTACCTCCTTTTATCCGTTCTAACCCGACTGCTCAGCAATTTCATTGAATGCCCACGAGTTCTTGTATTGTGAGAAAGGGAGAAAAATACTTCTTTCTCTACCTTCTCCATCCCATGCATAATCTTGTAAACCTCTATCATGTCACCCTGCAGTCGATGTTTCTCCAAGCTAAAGAGCCCCAAGCGTTTTAACCTTTCTTCATAGGGAAAGTGTTTCCTTCTCTCACTGGTGCAAAAAAATAATTGTCTAACCCAGGGGTCTCAAATACGCAGCCTGGGGGCCGAATCAGGCCCCCAGAGGGCTCCTATCAGGCCCCTGAGCAACTGGCTATTGTCTGCTTCCTTCTCCCTCTCTCTTGCTTCCTTCTGCATCTCAACTTGCTTTGCAAGGCTTCCTCAATTGCACAGGAGCTACAGAGCTCAATTGGTTGAGCCCCCCCCCCCCCGGTTCCCTGGGGGGGAAGGGAAAGAGCCAGAGCTTCCTTTACCAAGTTTCCTGGATCCCATGGGGAAAATACAAAGAAAGCACCTTTAAGACCAACAAGTACTAATGTTTTAAGCATGTTTTATTTTAAGTTTTTTTAAAAAAATATTTAGTCATGTTTGTGTCCTTTAAAAAGTTTATACTTCTGCTACCTAATCTTAAATAGATACACACATGGCCCGTCCCGACACAGCCTGATCTGACAAGGTCTCATTTGTGTCAGATCCAGCCTTGATAACAAATGAGTTTGACACCCCTGCTCTGACCTTTCCTATGCTGGTTTTATGGGAACTGTTATTCCCAGCTTTTGTTTTTAAAAAGTCTCCTTCTAGCATGGTCATATCGTAAAGTGTATACATATTACTGTGTAAAGGAAGTTTAAAGAGTTTTAATAAAGACACAAGTGTAATATTTGTTCATGTCTTGCATCTATCAAACATCTGACATTTGTTCTATGTGGCTTTTACATTAAGCAAATTTGGCCATCACTAGTTTAAACTGACACTTCTCCTGTGCTATGGCACCAATTAGGACTGGGGCTTTGTATAACTGCTATTTCCTTTTTTAAAATGCTAGAATCAGCCACACGTATCGTGTGGTCCCCAGAAAGCACTGGCATGGCATGGTGGTTGAGAACATGAACTTATGCTCATATATTGCTTATTGAGCATACCAGACCTGTTCAAGCAAGTGCACAATGATGGACAAATCTAAAACACAAACTTAATAGGAAACAAAGGATAATGGAAAAGATGGTACATTATACCCTTCTAAATCCATCAAAGTAAATGGGCTTAGAAAGGTGTAACTCTGCTTAAGTTTGCACTTGACAGCATACAAGATTCAAGCAGCCATTAAAAAATGGAAACCGCTAAAGGAAAAGCAAATGATTCTTATCAAGGGAGTGGGGGGAGAGAATGGTCTTATAATAATCATGAAGTTGAGTTAAAGAAACATTTTCTTAGTATGTTCGTTATTGTCTCCTTTGTTCCTTTCACCACCTTGTAGTCTTTGCCTGATATAAATATAAATACTGGATATAAATATTAGCTGCTGCTCGAACCCCAGCTGATATTTGGAATTTAAACAATGGCTGTATTTCATCAGGGGATTTCTAGCAACACTAACAAAAGCATGCTGTTAGGAGGGAGCAAACAGCTAACAAAATAGGTCAGCCAGCAGGACAATTGTTAAGAGTAAAATGATTAGCTGTGACATTTCAAACACAAAAAAACATCTTCAGTTTGCCTTGTTCTGATGGTTTCCCGAGAGGAGTTGTAAACCCTCCTGCCTCTTGAAGCACATAATTATGGTCCAAGAAGAGGACGTAAAGTGTGAAGGACGAGCTAACTAGACAGCAAAGGCCACTTCTGAAATCAACTTATGTTGACTCCTTCTTGCTGCCTTGCCTAACAGATATCTAGGATTGGTTCTCTGGTGAAGCCACCTGAGCAACTACTTTTTGGGGGGAGGGCACAATGCGAAGGACACCAGGGCACTGCAGGAGCTTAGTTCTCTCCCACTTGCACCAGGGGCTTGAGCCTGGTAACAGACCTGCACAGATAAGGAAATGGGATCCAGAAGGTGATTTAGAGAGTGATTTGCACACACCTAGTAGGATAGAGCCCCATGTCGCGGAGTGGTAAAGCTGCAGTATTGCAGTCTGAAGTTCTGCTCACGACCTGAGTTCGATCCCGGTGGAAGCTGGGTTCAGGTAGCTGGCTCGAGGTTGACTCAGCCTTCCATCCTTCCGAGGTCGGTAAAATGAGTACCCAGCTTGCTGGGGGGAAAGTGTAGATGACTGGGGGAAACAACGTCACCCCAGAGTGCTTTCACAGGGGACTACCTTTACCTTTAGTAGGATATTAGTCTTTGCTTTGGTGCTGCTGCTCAAATGAGAAGTGGGAGTACAAAGGGATCTAGAGATCAGGGAAATCCCTAGAGCATGGTATGATATCGTGATATCACTTCTGGGTAATCACTTAGAGTTGGCACTGTGGTATCAGATACTAGTTTTTGACAGGCTCAGCCCCACTAACATTCTGTCAGTTGCCAGTGAAGGACTGCAACCCTAACTCTATATATCTAATTCCCAAAGAGAATCTCTCTCTCAAAGAGAGCCAGTTTGGTGTAATGGTTGAGTGTTATCTGGGAGAACTGGGTTTGATTCCCTACTCCTCCACATACAGCTGCTGGAATGGCCTTGGGTCAGCCATAGCTTTCACAGGAGTTGTCCTTGAAACGGCAGCTGCTGTAAAAAGCTCTCTCAGCCCCACCTACCTCACAGGGTGTCTGTTGTGTGTGTGTGTGTATGTGGGGGGAAGGTAGAGGAGATTGTGACCCCCTGCTCAGATTGCCTGTGGCAGGATGGCTTAGGCTGAATAGATTGAAGCTGAATCCAACGAAGACAGAGGTCCTTTGCCTAAGTTGCAATGGTCTGGGCTGGGAAATCCCCTTAACAGCATTTGACGGTGCGCCACTGACAATGGCGCACAAGGTCAGAAGCTTAGGGGTGCTGCTGGAGCCTGCCTTGACAATGGAGGCCCAGATAGCAGCCACTACTAAATCCACATTTTTCCATCTTAGGCGGGTGAGGTAGTTGGTTCCCTGCAGCGACCTGGCAACTGTGATCCATGCAATGGTCACCTTGAGATTGGACTTCTGTAATGCCCTCTACTTGGGGCTGCCCCTGTCTTGAATCTGGAAACTGCAGCTAGTGCAGAATGCGGTGGCCAGGCTGCTATTGGGGCTTCCCAGGTGGGAGCACATACAGCCGGGGCTATGGGAACTGCACTGGCTCCCAATAGAATACCGGATTCGCTACAAGGTGTTGGTTATTACCTTTAAAGCCCTATGTGGTCTAGGACCTGCCTAGCTTAGGGACCGTCTCTCCCCACACGTTCCCCAGAGGGTACTTAGATCTGGATTCCAAAACCTATTAGCGATCCCCAGACTGAGGGAGGCCAAACTAAAGACCACCAGAGAGAGAGCCTTCTTGGTAGCAGCCCCATACTGGTGGAACCAACTGCCGGAGGAAGTGGGGACCTTGCGGGACCTTGCCCAGTTCCACAAGGCCTGTAAGACCACTTTCTTCCAGTTAGCCTTTAACTGATGCTGAGCCTTGTACTGTAGGGGAAATTTAAGAAATAATATTGCCACTGAAATTATATAACATCAAGGATGCTAGCACCACATTGGTTTGATTGTTTTAATTATTGAATGTTAAATTTTATAACATTGTTGTGGATTTTAATTATCTGTTGTGGTTTTATGTTGAGAGCTGCCCTGAACCTGCTTCAGTGGGGAGGGCAGGATATAAATCAAATAAAGTAAAATAAAGAAAAGATTGTGACCGCTCTGAGATACTGAGATTCAGGGTATAGGGTGGGATATGAATCCAGTATCATCATCATCATCATCAAAAAATGGTCAAATATGTGGATACTTAAATCCAGATACTGGAGCCATGAACAGGCAAGACAGTTCTTTCTACAAACCTGAAGAAACCCCTGAAATATGCCCAGCCCAGTTTTGCCACCTCAACCATAAGTGCCCCTTCATCAAATCTCTCTCTTCCCCTTCCCAGCTGTTTTCTGTTTTGGGAAAGGGGTGGTAACCCATCTTTTTTAGTTTTCAGATTTTATTTATTAATATTTTAGATTTGTGAATTGCCCATCCTTGAATATACATCAGCGTTATAACATTGCCTTTTATCTAGCTTTCCTCCCTCAGTGATTGGAATCTGATGGACCTCTGGACCTGATCGGTCGTGTCTGTTGAAGCAGAATTCTAAACTGATATTTTAGCTATCTATATTGTAATTTTAATCTTGTATCAACTGTAATTTTAATCTTGTTTCTATTATTTTAATCTCTGCTGTAACTCACCCTGTGTCCGCTTGTGGGAAGGGTGGGATATAAATAGAAGGAAACAAACAAACAAACATTAAAATTATTATAATCTCAGGTGGCATTCTTAATTTAAACTTCTTCTTTTTTGCAAACCTGGCCAGGGTCACCCAAGTTTGCAGAGCCATCTGTTTTATGCCATTGTGGCCTCAATCCACAGCTTTATGTATCTGCAGACGGGCCCACAGATGCTATTAGATGTGTCTGTGGGGCATTTTTTTGCTATTTAAATATAAATTCATACCTTTTCTGATGAGGGATGGTGGCTCAGTGGTAGAGCATCTGCTTGGTAAGCAGAAGGTCCCAGGTTCAATCCCCGGCATCTCCAACTAAAAAGGGTCCAGGCAAGTACGCATGAAAAACCTCAGCTTTAGACCCTGGAGAGCCACTGCCAGTCTGAGTAGACAATACTGACTTTGATGGACCAAGGATCTGATTCAGTATAAGGCAGCTTCCTATGTTCATATTCTTTGCATGTGTTTCACTTGATCTTTTCCTTTTCTTCCTTTAGTGTTATAGTATTTTATTTAGTATTTAATTTAGTGTTATACATCCTTGCTTACATTTTTTCTGGGAGGTATTAACCACCTCTCAGACCCAGTCAGCCTGTCTCCTCCCCCTCAGCAGGTTTAAGGTGCCAGAAAGGGCAAGGGTCGTACAAGCGGGGGTCGGCTTCAAGCCTCCAAGGACCTTGAAAAGTATTCCAGACTTTTGGACAAGCCAGCACCCTGACACCATCCTAGGGTTGCCAACTCACTGCACAAGACCAGAAAATCCCAGCCAAAGGAGTCGATCCTGACAGATACTCAGAACATACTGTTAAATGTCTTTTCATACAGTACTCCACAGGACAGGCGCTAAGGAGGTCAATCTCCACATCCCTGGCACAGGGAAGCTGCCAAACATCATATTATATTTCTCAGTACTCTGTTCCAACCATAAATAGAGGAACATCAGTTCATAAGGGCATAAATAACTAATTTAACTGAAGTGCTGGCTTTCAAGAACATATTAATCATTTTGCTAGCAGCCATCATAATTCCTGACATGGTTACCAGTATAGCTGTCAGAAGAGATTAATTTGTTTATATGTGACCATAGTCCAGAATAATTAATTAGTAGCCCTAATGCTAAATTGGGATATTCTAATTATGGGATATATCCTTATAATTAACTATTTTAATTATTAATTTGCACATCTTACAAGTCAATATAGCTCTGGGCTCCACTGCATTCTTATTTTTGTCATTTTTGCTATTGCTTCATTCCCCCCTCTTTTCTGCACGTTTTGCTCTCTCTAGTGGTTGATTCAACATTACAGTGCTGTATATCCAGTATAAAAACCTGCAGTTTAAATCTGCGGGACATACAGCAATGCAGTATTGAATTGATCACTAGAGGGAGTAAAACATGTGCAGAAAAGGAGAAAAAACCAAGAGGGACACACAAGCAACAAAAATGAGAATGCTGACGAGTCCAATAGCACTGGATGTTCTTTCCAATGTATATATAGTTGATGACAGGTGAAATACAAATTGGAGGCATGGCTCAATGGAAGAGTATTTGCATTGTCTGCAGAAGGCATTAGATTCAACCTCTGCCCTATCCTTTTAAAATATCTGAGCAGATATTAAGAAAAGCCCTTCTCAGCCTGAATTCCTGCTGAGAAGGGATGACAGCAGTGAGGTAATTTCACATATTCATAAGATATTAGGAATAAATACTCTATCTCTTGTTTAAATGCTTTAATCACAAAAGAATTTAAGAAGAAGAAGAGTTGGATTTATACCTCTGTCTTCACTTGGAGTCTCAGAGGGATTTACAATCTCCTTGCTTTCCTCTTCCTACAACAGACACCCTGTGAGGTAGGTGGGGCTAAGAGACCTCTGAGATAACTGCTCTTGAGATAACATCTCTGAGAGAACTGTGACTGACTCAAGGTCACCCAGCTGACTGCATGTGGAGGAGTGTGGAATCAAACCTGGTTTTCCCAGACTAGAGACTGCTGCTCCTAACAATTACACCAAACTGGCTCTCCATGTGAATTCATGGCTTGGAAATTTTCCTCTCCTATCCCCCACCCTGCTTTCAGTTTCTCCCCCGCCCCCGCAGCCCTTTCTCTCACTTTGTTTTTTAAATCTCTCTCTCCCTCCTCCATAGCACAGAATGTTGAAGTTAGAATATTGACTGGAGTGGGTCATAGGGACAATATCACTCCAGTCTTGGCCCATCTACACTAGCTCCCAAGTTTTTTTCTAGGCATCGTTCAAGATGCTGATCTTGACCTTCAAAGCCCTATATGGTTTGGGACCAACATATCTGAAGGACCGCCTGATCTCTTATGAATCCACCCAACCACTACAGTCATCTTCAGAGGCTCTGCTATAGGTGCCCTGACCTTCTAAGGTTTGGCAGGTGGCAACCCAGGAAATTGCCTTCTTGGTCATGGCACTGAAACTCTGGAATAGTTCTTCTCAAGGAGATTCTCCTGCCCCCTTCTGTTATGGTCTTCCACCAGCTGGTTAATATGTTTTTGCTTTATTTGACATTCCCTCAATGATCCTTTCTATCTGACCAATGTTTTTTTAATTGCTATTTTTATGTCTTTGTAGGTGTTCCCCTTCTGGGAAAGACAGGAGGCAAAAGAAGAAGGGGATGGCAAAAGATGAGATGGTTGGACTGCATTACTAATGTAACAAACACGAATTTGAGCAGACTTCGGAGGATGGTAGAAGACAGGAGGGCCTGGCGTGACTTTGTCCATGGGGTCGCAAAGAGTCGGCCTCAACTGTGCGACTGAACAACAACAAAGGTGTTTTAACTGTTTTTAATTTCTTTTAATGATTGTGTTAGGAGGTGATTTTAATGGTCTTCAAGTGTGATTTTATCATGTGTGCTTTAAATAAATAGCTGCCTTGGTGGACCTTTTGAGGGCAGAAAAGTGGGATATAAACTTGGTAAATAACATAATAACAACAATAATGTCACTCCTCTCTCCTCCCCCCCTTTTTCTTTCCCCCCTCACTCACTTGGATCTCACATACACCTGTAGTACCATTGTTTCCCTCTCATACAACTATGACAGGGAGATGTGGCAAGGTACCACAGTGAGAGGCAAGGGCAGGTCCTATGGCAGAGGATGGCTCCCCTTCTGGTGGCATACCGGGCAGTAGATCTTAACTCCCTGCCATGTTGCTGCTGGCTTCTTCTCTTCTGCACACAGCATCACTGCCTCAGAGGCTGGGGAGGAGAGACAGTGACTCTGTGCAAGTGCAGAGGGGTTCATGGGGGAGCAGAATTAAGCACTCTACAATTTGGGTAAGTTTCCAGGGCTTTTTTCCTATAAGCTTTAGGATCCCCAAATTTGCTAGAAGCTCTTTCTCACCACTTGGCCCTAATCCCCCAGGTTCAGAATTAGATTGATGAGCTAAGCAGCTCTTTTTTAACTTCTCTTTTTTAAAAAATAAACTTTTAAAAACAATATACAAGTGCAGTCAAATATTCAAAAAATACTTAACCCTTTAAATCCCCATCCCCCCGGACAAAAAGCTATAACAACACATTTATACCATTATCTTAGGATCAGATTCAAACAGGCGAAGTTCAAGAGATAGATACAACAAGACAATATGATCAAAATAAAAAGATGCGTAAGCCAAGAATCTCTTTAGTCTTGCTCAATGAAATCGCCAAATCCATTTCAAGAAATATCTGGGGACTTCGGGAGTGGAGCCAGGAGAATTTACTGGTGGAGCCGGGAGACACTGAAAATGGAGCCAGGAGCAAGGTTGTGACAGGCATAATTGAACTCCAAAGGGAGTTCTGGCCATCACATTTAAAGGGACTGCACAAAAGGCCTTCCCTCCATTGGAAATAATGGTTAGGGGCACCATAGGTTTTGGGGCTCATAGAATTGGACCCCCTGGTCCAATCCTTTTGAAACTTGGAGGGTCCTTTGGAGAGAGGCACTGGATGCTATGCTGAAAATTTGGTGCCTCTATCTCAAATAACAGCCCCTCCCCCCCAGAACCCCAGATACCTGCAGATCAATTCTCCACTATACCCTAAGGGAATCGGTCTCCATAGGGAATAATGGAGTGTCCAGCAGCCATTTCTCTCCCCCCCACACACTGCTTTTTGATGACCCTGAAGCACAGGGAGGGCCTCCAAACCGGGGGATTCCCTGCTCCCACCTGGGGATTGGCAACCCTAGATTTGTGAGTATGTGAATGTACTACAAGTGAATATACTGTTTTAATAGGCCTTTTTTATATTCTTACACATATAAATGTTCCTTCCACAAAACCTAAAATCTCTTTAAAGTGGTTCTGTCAGACACTGGTTTCCTTTTTGACTGTCATGGATGGATTTACTGTAAAATATCTCAGTTGGCTGCTTGGTGAAGTGTCACTGAACAATGAACAGAAGCTTTGGTTGGCATTGGAAATGTTATGTCTGCAAACTCAAGCAGCAGAACAAATTACTGTGCAGGTCTAGAACAATATTCAGATGCTTTCAGTCAGAATGTGCAAATTCATCATGCCAGGCGGGTGATGGAGGAAGGCTTGTTTTGTCTTTTGCTTTCTTTGGAGTTGCATGGTCAAGTTTTGCTCCTCTCCTGTATGGGTTTAACCTGTTGTCGTCAGTTGTTCACAGGGTTCTCGGGTTTCTGTGCAGGTTTAGATATATGCAAAACGTGTTTGTCCAGAAATAACAATGAGACAAAGGGAAATATATCACAGGAACAGATCACCTTCAGCTTTCTTAAGAACAGGCTATTTCATCATGATTCTGTAGAAATGATAACCAGTCTCCACTTCATTCACTGAGGTCTATTTCAAACTAAGCAGAAATGTCACATTCTTGCTGCCCCCCCACCCCCATACTGCTTTTAAGAGGGTTGGGGTCAGGTTCCACACTCTCCAGCACTGCATGACTAAAAGCAGGGTGATTCTCTTGTCTTATACCAAGGATCATTTCACAAACTCCACTGCCTCTGTACTCTATGTTTGTATACATTTTTGCCCAAACATTGTGAGGAAAAACCCCCTTACAGAACATTGTAATCACCAGCTTGGTTGCCAGAGCACCTGGAGAAGTGACTCGCACACATCTGACCAGAGAGTATGAGCAAACCTATCCAGGAGCAAAAGGGACTTATGCAGTATAAGCAGCCATAATTCTACTAAGGCACTCAAGACCGGTACGAGAGTGCCCACCAGGAGAATGGATGGCTTCTCGTCGTTCCCTATGACGTCCATCCCAGCCATGGAGCGGAGGAAACTGCGCCGCCAGGAGCTATCCAGGCGAACAGTTTTGAAGCACTGACCAAGGAATCCACCGTGGAGGGCTAACACCACACACAGCCATCTTCCTACCAGGCCTGACTCCATTCCAGCGAAGCGGATGGCTCACGTACACACCAGATGTCACCTGTGCCTGCAAGCAACCTTCCCACTCCAGGAGTGGTTAATCGTTCAACTGCCACTGTCTTTGTCTAACGGAATCCAAGACAAAGACTGATACCCAGGAAAAAACAGAAGAAGAGGAAGACCATCTTCAGCCAAAGCCAAGTTCCTTTGTATAGACTGGGTGTTACCTAGGCCATGATTTGACTCTCTATTGTCACCCTTTTAGATAAGTCTAATAGTCCTAAGTATCTCTCTAACCAGTAATCTCCTCTATTCTTTTCCCCAACTGTCATTTTGGAGCCTCACCCTGGTCCATTTCAACCTGAAAGTCCAACCAGGTACCCCTGGACCAAGCTTGTTCATTGGTCAGTCATGGGCACCCAATTAGGTGCCACCAATTAACTTGCTATTGGCTACTGCAGTAGTCCAGACCTTATGGTCACTGCGAAACCTCCCCTTTTTGGAAGGTCATGCATCAGCTGACCACCTTCCTCCTCCCTCGTACCTCCCATCCCCTAAGGGATCAAGAGAGTCCTTATAATCTGTGGACTAGCTACCCACAGGTGTGCTTCTATCAGTATCCCAATTCCGCTGCATGTATTCATCCCTGATTCCTGATCAGTTTCAGGTCTCTTCTCCCAATTCCTCACTCGTTGTCATTGGAGCCTTCCTTGAAGACTACGATTGGTAAATATCACCCTGTTTGTCTACCCATGTGTTTCCCTATCTCTCTATCTATTTTTTTTAGGACTGTATGTATGATTTTATGAGTATTTTATCTTGTATGGAAGCCTATATTTTTCTGGAATAAATTTTAATTGTTTTACTTAATTAGAGTCCCTAATATTTTTAAGCATTACTTTCTGGATGTGGAATCCTGTATACACAGGTAAAAGATCCTGATTAAGCCAGGTGCCCACCTGACAATTCCCCAACCTCGTTTTGAGGGCATTTTGGCTTACAACATTCCAACTCAATAAATGTTACTGAGGGTCTTCTGCTTTTGTCTGCTGTGGTTGTCGATTTTGTTTTAAAAGTAAAGAAGTGCAATAGTGAACATGGACAAACAGTAAAGGTGGTATAAAGAAACACTAAAAAGTCTTGACACGACTAACTATACATTCCTTCTGATTCCAAATGACTCACCACTCTTTGGATGAGGGATCTCTCCTGTCTTCAGCACTATCTCCAACCCAGCCTTTCCAGAGAGAAAACACTCCTCCTCCTCCAGCTAGGCCTTTTATCCTTTCCTCCTAGGTCCCACCCTTCCACTGGGCAAGTTTCCCCAAAAAAACTTCTGCCCTCTCAATCAGAGGGATAGAAGGGATCCTGGGAAATGTAGGCCCTGTAACTAATTTAATACAGGCTTCCTTGTAGCCTGTAGACCTCACTAGGTTTAGGATTATGACACTAACTTTAGTTGATTTCTATCGTTTGACATTGGGTTGTGTTAGCCTTTCCAAATTTGTCCTTGGTTCTGTTGGGATTTTCTGGTTTGATGTTGGTTCTCTTGGACTTCTTGGTTATGTTTGTATTTGGAGACTTTTGTCCAGTGATTTCAATTGAGTGTTTGACTATTGGCTTTATTGTTCTGGAAAAAGCATGACCCCCTCATAGGAAACAATGGGGACAAGTGGAGTAACTGAGGGCACTTTGTTCAGTGGCCCATAGAATTAGAGTCCTTGATCCAATTCACTTGAAACTTGGGTAGTGTGTAGTTGACAGGGAGGTCCACTTCCTTGTAGATTTGATGTTATTTTCCCTAGAAATTGCTCCCTCATAAGTAATAATGAGACCCCAAAATTTTGGAGTCCAAATAGAAATACAGTATTGGGGAATCCAAATAGAAATATAGTATTGGGGAACCCAAACACAGGGAAAAGCATGAACTGAGCCATGAAGCAAAATTTGTCATTAATTTTGCTTTGTTTGTGGTTCATGAACCAAAGTTCATGAAGGGAATATCAACACAAATTTCTATGGCAGTGAATTCTACAAATGAATTATGAGTTGTTTGAAGAAGTACTTCTTTTGGTCTGTTTTGAATCTTTTTGCCATGCATTTCATTCAGAGTTCTATTATTGTGCGAGAGGAAGAAAAAGTTCTCTCTGTCCACTTTCTTCAGATCATCCATAACTTTATAATCCTCTATCATGTCTTCCCTTCATCATTGTTTTCCTGAACTGAAAAGTCCTAAGCTTTTCTTCATGCAACATTTTTATTGTTGCTTTTGACATTTCTTTCATCTCTGTGGTATCTTTTTTAAGAAGAGGAGACCAGTATTCAAAATGCAGCTCACCACAGATTTATATAACAGTATTAAGATACCATAAGTCTTGTTTACAGTCCATTTCCTCATTCCTCATAATAAAATGATACACATACATTTTAATAACAATGCTATAAATGTTCAGCATTTCCCCATTACTCAGGTTATAGTCTATTCACAGACTATTCACAGTCACTTCCATTTGTGGCTCCAAACTATCAGCCCAATAAGAAATGCTAGTTGTTCCTGCACACTTTAAAATGTGCTGAATCTTTTCTCATACGGTATTCTTTCTTCCAAAGGTACACTGTATTTCCAATGACGCACCCTAAAATACACAGGACAAAATGTTCAGGTTAGAATCACGTACCAGACACAGAGTTAGGTGATTCAGAAAATTTATCACGGGACACAAGTGTCTCATGTTTAATGGGTCATTGAAACATGACATCCAGGAATTAGATGTGATTGTCCTCTGAACTTCCAATCATGGGATGTCTTGGGACAGTCACAGGGTGTTTTTGCTCCATTCCAGATTCATAGTATTCTTTTGTACGTGTCTGTAAGAGAATAAAATAGTATCAGTAGAGAGTCAATGGGAATTCTCCAGGGAAACCACACTTGTGTCTCCTCTCCAGTTGTAACAGACAGCATTACTATACATAAAAACATCATTCTCATTTGTAGGCTATTGTAGAGAGTCCATTACAAATAATATGCCTGACTTTTCTTGAACACTGAGCCCTCTTTATTACTAGACCAAGGACAATGTGTTTATCTTATCCTTTATAGATTGACGTGGCCTCCCCCACATCCCAGCCCAGAAAATATTACTGTTTGATACAATGGTTACTCAGCTGTGCCAAATATAAGCAGTTTGATCTACTGCAAGATTCCAAGGTATACATAGCCAAGGAAGCAAAAAGATGATAGGCCCTATTTTAAAAAATAGGTTACAAAAACTATGATGTTCTGAGTGCAGGAAAAGCAGCATGGCTTAGCCTATAAATCACATAACACAACCCCATTGGGCTGTATTATGAAATTTACTCTCAGTTGCAAGGATTTTCAAATCTGTTAATTTAACCATCAGTGGCTTACCAGTCTAAAATATCTTAAATCTTGCTGGCACAAAAACTGAGCCTTCCTAAAGGAGTATTGATTTAATTCATCATATCCATGCAATTTTTCTTCTCTGAATTGTTATAGATCTTCTCTGATACAGGAAATTAATCAAAGACAGTTGTGGAGCGGTGAATACACTTCTGCCAGTGTGAGTCAACAGCATGAGTTCTTGTTTCTGCCTCTATTCATTCATTCAGAATACTGTATTTACCCAAAAGGAAGACTAATTTTTCCCTGGCTTTAAGTGTACTGTTAAGCAAAAGATGGTATTGTCTTACATTCACATAGAAGGTACAAATATGTTTCCCTTTTGACTAAACATTAGGAAGAACTTCCTGATAGAGTGGTTCCTCAGTGGAACAGGTTTCCTCAGGAGGTGGTGGGCTCTGGAGGTTTTTAAACAGAGACTAAATGGCCATCTGACAGCAATGCTGATCCTGTGAACTTAGGCAGGTAATGAGAAGGAAAGCAGGAGGGGTTGCATCAGTGCTTAGATCTTGTGGCCCCTTCTTACACACCCAAGGAAATGCAGTTCACCACTTTGAGGTCAGGCAGCAATTTTTCTCCAGGCCAATTCTGCCAGGGATCCTGGGGAATTTTTTTTTTTTTTTGCCATCTTCTGGGCATGGAGCAGGGGTCACTGTATGTGTGTGTGTGTGTAGGGAGGAGGTACGTGAATTTTCTGCATTGTGCAGGGGATTGGACTAGATGACCCTTGAGGTCCCTTCCAACTCAAGGTCCCTTCCAATTCTATGATTCTAAGTTCAGTGTTTTGTTTTGTTTTGTTTTTTTAAATATGCATACCTTTTTTAAAAAGAGTGTTATTTTTAATTTGCAGTCATCTTCCTTTGCAGGTAAATATGGGCTGTAGTTTTTCTATTGTATGTAGAGGATAGAAACAAACAAAAACATGACCTATGTGACAGCTCCAGATACCTGCAGATCAATATTCCATTATATCCTATGAGAATCAGTCTCTATAGGGAATAATGGAGTGCCCAGCAGTCATTTCACTCCCCCCCCCCCAGCTTTCTGATGACCCTGAAGTACAGTAACAGAGTGGAAGGATTAAGTCATATCCATCAATTCCAGCCCTTGTAGACAATCTTCTGTAAGAACATGTAACTAGACAGAAGCCAAACAGAAAAATGGGACAGACCCAATGGATCTGACCTGTAATGCCAGGTGATTAAGAATGACCAACACAGTCCAGGGTAAGGCTTATTTTACAGAGCCAGGTAGTTCTAGCTATGCTGTTTCAGAAGATGCTCTAATGTAACACTGAGATACTCAGGAAATGGACTCCATTTGTTTCATAATACTCAAAGCTGGTCTCTCAAATTGCTCTTTGCATCTGTTTGCAAGAAAAGTCTTGGATGCACATGAAAAGCGAGATGGAATCCATTTCAGTTAAAAAAAAATATTCTGAAAGGGGAATGAAACCTGTAATTAGACAGGAACAAAACCCCATCCTTAGTGGACAAGGAAAATTGTTCCTGCCTGGGCAATAGGCCACCCCATCTCCCCTTACCTCATCCAAAGGGCAATCACAGGGCAACTATAGTGTGCTACTGGGAAACTCTGGGAAAGGAGATGTGTTATTGTAGTTAGGGATTGCAGTCAGTGGAAGCTGGACTGGTGGAACTGTTAAGAGTGTCAAACTAGGAAGACCCAAGTCTGAATAGCTCTGCCTTGGAAGTTTACTGGGTGACGTTGAGATAGTCACTCTGGTTGTGACAAAAAGGTTGCAAGAGGCCTTGATGTATATCCAGGAGGCCCACCCTCAGATAAAAACAGTTTTGTCTCTGGAAAGGCAAAAGGGAAGAAACTGGGTAAATTGCCAGCTAAGCAGAGGTGAGTTTCCTGTGTGGATAGAACTATTTGTGCAACTCCCCAGAAGGTGTAAGAGGGATGGCTATTTGGACAATCTGAGCTGGTGCTACAAAAGTTTGAGATGTACACATTGAAGAAAGGGATCTGTGTAGGATTTTGTTTCCACAAGAGGGTGAAGGGAAACCCACTCAGATGGAAAGATCTGAAAACCCTGTCAGAAGCCCTCCAGCCAAGACCAGGAGCAAGGGTGGCAATAGAGTGTCATCTGTCTTGATGACCAGCTGCTGTTCTCAGTGTTCTAGCAGTTTTCTGACATTTCAGGGAAGGGATTACACCAGAGTAGCCTCCAATGTTTATTTTCTTTAGTTCTGCAATACCCTTTGTAGACCTCTGATATGCTCCATAGACCCCATGTACTTGGGCTCTAGTTGCTAAAGTTTGTGTTATAGTAAATAAAATATAGTAAACAAAGACCTTTATCTTTAAAGAGCTCAGATGAAATTCTTACCTTTGTGTTTGGCTGCTTTTCTCATTCAAAGGCCAGAAGCTCTTGGCTGGGCCAGGTTGGATAACAGGTAAGCAGAAAGCAGGCATGGAGTATCTCCTCAGGCCTCAGGTAGGTAGATAAAAAGGTCAGAGCCTGGATGTGGCAAGTACCCTGTATAGCAGGTGGAAAAGGAGCAGATAGGGAAAGTCCTCTCACATTCACATGTATTCCTCCAGCCCCTCTGACAACTTAGCCCAACCTACCTCTCAGGATGTTGTGAGGATAAGAGAGGAGAGAGGAACAACACTGTAAACCATTTTGGGCCTCCATTGCAGAGAAATGTGTGGTACAGCTATTGAAATATTGCAATTGGGCCTTAGGAGGGAATTATTCACTCAGTTGGGAAGCATCCTCTCAATGTACTTTGGGTCATTTGAGCTGCCGATGTTAGAGGGAAGGAAACAGGATTCCCTCCCTCCCTCTCATCATGATCTGAGCAGAATCAGAACAATTTCCAGGTCCTTTTTTGGTAGCAGGAACTCATTTGCATATTAGGCCATACCCCCTGATATAGCCAGTCCTCCAAGACCCTGTAATAAAAGCTCTCTAAGCTCTTGGAGGATTGGCTACATCAGGGGGTGTGGCCTAATATGCAAATGAGTTCCTGCTACAAAAAAGCCCTGCCAATCTGCATGTATTACACAGCCGTTAACACTGGGGCTTGCAGCTGCAGTATGGCTGCAAGTCTCCAGGGCAAGACTCATGCAAAAAATAGCATCTAGGTTGCACTGAGTTCCCTCTTTACATCTTACTATGGATGCATCAGTGAGGAAGGGGAAATGATCATGCAGAAGGACAAAGTTACAACTGCATTTCAGTCTTCCTGCTATGAAGAAGAAGAAGAAGAAGATATTGGATTTATATCCCGCCCTCCACTCCGAAGAGTCTCAGAGCGGCTCACAATCTCCTTTACCTTCCTCCCCCACAACAGACACCCTGTGAGGTGGGTGGGGCTGGAGAGGGCTCTCACAGCAGCTGCCCTTTCAAGGACAACTCCTACCAGAGATAAGGCTGACCCAAGGCCATGCTAGCAGGTGCAAGTGGAGGAGTGGGAAATCAAACCTGGCTCTCCCAGATAAGAGTCCACACACTTAACCACTACACCAAACTGGCTCTCCCAAACTATGCACCTCTAATGCTGATCATGGATCCTGTTGTGTATCAGTAGCAGGACATAAGTTAATCAAGTTGAAAGAGCTTTTCATGTAATTTTATTTAGTGACACGAAAAGCAGCTATTGAAGGCAGGAGGAACAGGTCCAGAAAAACAAGTTGGCAACTGTGCATTCTCTTGCCTTTGTCATTCACTCCACATCACTTCTCATTATGTATCTTGCTCTTTTTAAAACACATCTAGCACTGTGGATTAGTCTCTCTGTGGCTGAAGTTTATAAGACTATGGGGATTTAAATCATGCCATCATCAGTCTGAGTTTGCACCACATACTGATAACGAAGTTAACTGAGATTCTCTCATTTGGAATGAGCCAAATTCCCTCCCCCCCACCATGGTTTATGTGAAGAAGAGAGAGGAAAAATCAGCTCTATTGACTGCAAGTCTAACATTCTCTTGAAGTACAAATCAGCAAAAAAGAAAAGAAAACCAACAGAGGTAAATAAGTTTTTCAGACCACTAATTGCAGTTTGTATACCTAATGAAATCAAAGTGGTTCCAAGTTGGATCACTAATCATTATCCAGGCAGAAACAAGGAGAGGTAGAAATGTAACTTTAAAAATAGGTCATCGAGGTACTCATTCTGCCTATAATTAAAAGATCTTTGGGATATTGTTGCCTTATTGATCTGAGAGTTTGAATAAAGACTTTGTAGGGAAGATGATATACTAGAGTACCCGATAACCACAAGCAAGTAGGCCTTTATTTAACTAGGTCCCACTTTGATTAAAAATACTGGGGGGGGGGGGTTCACATCAAAGAGTATGATGCAAAAGCATTGTAACTTTTTCCAAGTCAGACATTTCTAATTTAGTAAAATGCAAGCTGAAGTGGTTTAAACTAAGCCTGTTTCAAGCTACTTTGATGACTTACTGTAGTCTGTTTGTGTGTGTTAGAATATTACTCACTTTTGATCAAGGGCAATGAAACACAGGGTCCATCTTCATCCACAATTAAAAGCTAATATAATGGGTGCATGTCTAGCCTATGGCACCCTTTGAATGAATGTCCTCCAAAATGTCCTACCACTACCAGCCATTCTCAGATCTTGCAGTCTGAGGTCTGTGGCTGCCTTGATCAAGTCAAATCAATCTCATGCTGTTGGGTCTTCCTCTTGTCCTGCTGCCTTCAGCTCTTCCTAGAATTATTATCCTGGTCTTCTCATGATGTGACCAAAGTATGATCACCTCAGTTTAGTCATTCGCCGACGCAGGGATTCAGGGGTTAGCTTTACAGTGGCTTTCCTCTTTCCTTGAGGGTCAGGGACAAAGGGTGGCAATTGGAGGGGAGCTATCCCAGAGACACTCACTTAATTGTGGGGCGCCGCAGGGAGCAGTTCTCTCTCCGATGTTATTTAACATCTTTAAGCGCCCCCTTGCCCAGATTGCCCGGAGATATGGGCTGGGTTGTCATCAGTATGCTGATGACACCCAGCTCTATCTACTAATGGGTGACCGGACTGACAATGCCCCGGAAAATCTGAACCAGGCGTTGCAAGCCGCGGCAGACTGGATTAAGCTGAGTAGGCTGAAATTGAATCCAGCGAAGACAGAGGTCCTTTGCCTGGTTCGCGGTGGTTTAGGGAACGGGGTCTCCCTCCCAGCTTTTGACGGGGCGCAACTGGTAGCAGTGTGCAGAGTTAAGAGCTTGGGAGTTCTACTGGAGCCTTCCTTGACAATGGAGGCCCAGATAGCAGCTACTGCCAAGTCTGCCTTTTTTCATCTTAGACGGGCGAGGCAGTTAGCCCCCTTCCTGGAGCGTGGCGACCTGGCAACAGTGATCCACGCTATGGTCACCTCGAGGTTAGACTACTGTAATGCCCTCTACATGGGGCTGCCCCTGTACCAAACCCGGAAACTGTAGCTAGTGCAAAATGCAGCAGGCAGGCTGCTATTGGGACTGCCTCAGTGGGAACATGTGCAATCTGGGCTGTAGGAGTTGCACTGGCTGCCAATTGTTTACCGGGTTCGTTACAAGGTGCTGGTTATTACCTTTAAAGCCCTATATGGTCAAAGACCTGTCTATCTTAGGGACCGCCTCTCTCCATATGTTCCCCAGAGAGCACTGCGATCAAGCGCAAAAAATCTTTTAAAAATCCCTGGGCCTAAAGAAACCAAATTAAAAACTACCAAAGAACAGGCGTTCTCTACAAAGGCCCCCTGATGGTGGAATCAACTGCCGGAGGAGGTGCAGCTCTATGAGATCTTAACCAGTTCCGTAGGGCCTGCAAAATCACCCTCTTCCAATTAGCTTTTTAAGACGGAACTCCTGATAATATCAATAACACTGAGCCATCTTGCACATATTTTGCTTGCACATATTGATTGTACTATAATGTTATACTGTTTTATTGGTTTTACTGTTTAAATTATTAATTATTGTATTCTGTTTTATTTGTATCATGGTTTTACCATGTCTTGTTAGCCGCCCTGAGCCTGCCTAGGCAGGGAGGGCGGGGTTTAAATAAAAGTTTATTATTATTATTATTATTATTATTATTATTATTATTATTATTATTATTATTATTATTATTATTATTATTATTATTCTAGCTTCTAGGGAAAGTACAGGCTTGATTTGATCTAGAACTCATATTTGCAGGTGTGGAATTCTAGCAGGAGCTCCTTTGCATATTAGGCCACACACCCCTGATGTAGCCAATTCTCCAAGAACTTATAAGGCTCTTTTTGTAAGCTCTTGGAGGATTGGCTACATCAGGGGTATGTGGCCTAATATGCAAAGGAACTCCTGCTAGAATTCCACACCTGCATTTTTGTCTATTTGGTGGTCCATGGAATCTGCAAAACTCTCCTCTGACACCACATTTCAAAGGAATCAACTTTCTTCCTGTTAGCTTTTTGCATTGGCCAACTTTCACACCCATATAATATATGCATTATTTATTTCCTTTTCCCTGGACTTATTCTAAGACACGACACTAGGGTTGCCAAAAAGCCTAAAGAAAATTGTGCCTTTTATAGAGGTTCAAAATTGGCAACACTAGCCCTCCCCAAAGTAAGCCTTCTTTCTCTAGTTGCTTTGTGGCTAGTTCACTGGGTTTTTCATTTATTTGATGTTACGTTGTTCAGAATTATGCTAATATTTAACTGCTGCAATTCCTGTCAAGGGCTACTGTGCCCCAGTTATGTTTGCATAGACATTTAATATAGCAGTGTGGAGGGAAAAAATTGGGACATAAAACAGGAGAAAGATGGTGTGCATGTGCGTGCATGTGTTAGGTCATGCAGTAAATCTGGGGTTTCTACTACATTTAGCTTTTAGTCTTTTCTAGTGAATAGTTGCTTCATCCTCAGATCTGCGCTCTTGCTGCTCTGTGGTTGGGTGATATGGAAGGGGACTGAGCTGCAGCTAGTAGAAAGATAAAACTGAACATGTTTTCGTTCTCATTTTTTCCCCTTGTGAGCTGTGCACTCTTGTATACAAGCAGCCATAGATTTCCAACAGCATCCTCTGCAAAATGGATGGGGGTTTAAGTCCAAGAAAAGATCCCCTGCTTGAACATTTGTCAAGTGTTTTGTAAAACTTATATCCTGCTTCTATTTTTTCACTTAAAGTGGCCTTCCGTCAATTTATCAGAAGCTGCCTTATATTGCATCAATCCCACAAGGTCAGTATTGTCTGCTCAGACTAGCAGCAGCTCTCCAGGGTCTCAGGCTAGGGCTGCCAAGTTCCTGGGCTGGACGGGGATTCCCCTGCCCCAGAGGTTCCCAACTTGCTGGCTCACATTGGGTCAGCAGGGGGGATCCTCTCCCAATGTCACTGGCGCAATGATATCGTTTGTAGTGATGTCATCATGCAGGCGACGTCATGTGCTGGCCACTCTAGGAGCATTCAAGAAAACACTATGGTTTCCATGCATGATCTAGCAATTTGGGAGGGGAAACTCTATGGTACCAGGGAAGCGGGGGACTTGGCAGCCCTATCTCAGGCTGAGCTTTTTCACATCATCTCCTACCCAGTCCTTTAAACTGGACGTGCTAGAGATTAAACATGGAATCTTCTGCTTGCAAAGCAAATGCTCTACCACTGAGCCATGACCCCACTTTGAATTACATCTGGAAACTGCCAACCATCACAGCTATTATAAAGTTGGTTGTACATATGAATACTTTGCAGTACCAATTAAATCATGGAGACTACCTCAAGTAAATTCAGATGGTAAAAGGCACTCTGGATGCTGATGATCTCCTCCTGATTGGTGATGGGGCTTGCTTGGTGGGGGTGGTGTGCAGCACCTTTGTAGATGTGACACAGCAGCTTAGATTTAGGAATTAGCTTTAAATGGGTTCAACAACTGTTGTATTAAGCTACGTGCTTACATGTCACATGCAGCTGATGCTTAAAATGACCTTTCTGGAGAAGTGATTGCAAAATTTAGTTCTCACTTCTTTCTAGCCATCCAGGATCTGCTAGATTGCGAACTATATGTCCGTTCAATTGCATCTTGGTTTCTTCCTTCTGAGCTGATATGCTAATCACCCACCAAGATGGTTTCTTTGTCAAATAATCTCAGGTTCTGTAATTCAGGAAAATTTCTGAATCAATTCCCATACGGTACAGCAGGAAAACTTGTGCCATCGGTCCTGGATATGCCTTGTTGCTGGTGGTGGACTTGAACCTATCATTTTATCCTGAGCCTTTTCATTGGTCCAGATGAGCTCACTGCTCTGACTGGCACTGAGTGACTCTCAGGGCAGAACTAGATATAATGCCATCTCTGGGTCTGACCCAGTGACACCACCCCTTTTAAAATCTTTTGAATTTAGGCGGGGGGGGGGGCATTTGTGAATTTCCTGCTATGTGCAGGGGGTTGGAGTTGATGATCCTGGAACTCCCTTCCATGATTCATGGCAGGATGAAATGCTCATCCCCCATGTTCCCCCCACAACTGTTTCAATGCCTGAAAAAATGCAGGGAAAACAAGAGGACCTCATCCTGCTGTGTTGTGGGCCCAATTAGGATGAGGCCTTTGGGCATTTTTAAAATCACCTTTAAAATGGTAGCATCAAACTTGGGGATGCTGTCACATCTAGCTGTGTCCTCAGGCAGAGAAAGGTCTTTTCCAATACTTAGTATGATTTATCTGCATATGCCAGGAATCAAATTACTATCTGAGAAAATAGGTCCAACAGTGGCTATTAGCCACAAGGTATAAATGGAACTCTCTGGGTGGTTTCACACAGGAGATTTGCCCCGACCTAACCCTGCCTTCCATTCGGATTAAAAGTGCACGATCACACAAGCACACCTGCCCTTCGAGCTGCACCCATACTCACTCTGTTCCAGATGCCTCCTATCCGCATTAAAAAGCTACCTGGATTTTCCCGGTAGCATCCCTCTGAATCGGATGTAGGTTGCATAATCAGCTGCTGTCTGAATGCCTTGGGGTGACTCATAAGCAGAAGAACTGTGTGATCTGGCCCAGCCGTTTCTGGCAAGGTTAGAGTCCCCTCCCCACCAAGATGTGCTTCTCTGCTTCTTCAACTGAGCATACACGCGGGGGCCTTTTTTTAAAGAGACAACCCTTTTCACAGTGGGTCTTTGGTTGAGCTGGGCTAGCAGTGTGAATGGGAAACCACTGACCACTGCCAGGATCCTGCCGCTTCAGCAGCAGCTATCTGATTGCCCAGAAACGGTTCAAATGTTAGCGGATTTTTTCTGAATGGGATACAATTGTGTCAATTTCATAGTGTGAAACCAGCCTCTGTCTGGGGCACATGATGCTCTTTATTCTTGGTACTTGGGGGGCAGCAGTGGGAAGGCTTCTAGTGTCCTGGCCCTACTGGTGGACCTCCTGATGGCACCTGTGGGGGGGTAGTTTGGCCACTGTGTGACAGAGTGTTGGACTGGATGGTCCACTGGCCTGATCCAACATGGCTTCTCTTATATTATTATGTTCTAAAATGGATGCTTTGGAGGGTGGACTATATAGCAGAGTTTCCCACTGAGGTCTCTGTCCTCTCCAGGCTTCATCTCCAAATCTCCAGGAGCTTCCAACCTTGAGCTGGCAACCCTACCCCTCCCAATCCCTGCTTGTGGCCAGGGGGGAACCTGGCAACCTTATCTGTGGACGAACCACTGTGCAGCACTTCTATAAAAATGTTGACTTCAGAACTGCCAACTTTGCCAGTATGCACAGTATTCCTGGTCAGTTTGCTAAACCACAAAGAGACCTGACTCTATGGGGAAGTGAACTGGCATGTTGGCTTTGAATTTATTTTGTTAAGCAGGTCAGATGGGCAAGTACAAAAACAAGAGGAAAGAACTGTCTTCCAATCAACATTTTTCTTTTGTTTCTTCTGCAAAAACCATTTGTGTAACTAAGAGGAGCTGATGGTTTTCATTGGGATCCCACAAGTACTTATAGTACTTGCGAAACGCTGATCTCTGGGGATAAAAAGGAGAAGTGGGAAAGAAGGTTCTGTTACGGTCAACTCATATGAATTCCAAAAGGGCTAAAGTTCAAATAATGAAACTGCAAAGTAGAGATTTATAAAACTATGAATAGTGTGGAGAAAGGGGTGAGGGAGAAACTTCCCATCCTCTCTTCTAACACTGGAACTTAGGGTCACCAGTAAGCAGGGGTCATTTTTGTAGAAAAATAGGTGGTGGAGCTCATCCAGGAATTGTTATGCAGCTGCACCTAATACTCAATGGACAAGGTGGAAAGGAGGAGGTGGAACTGTCAGAAACGTTCAGGAGCTGTGCTTCTGTGAGCTCTCACTGAATCCGAGGCCTGCCAGTAAGCTTTCAGAACTTGGCAGTAGTTTTAGGACTAGGGAGAAAAGAAGTATTTTGTATATGGGGAAAGTCAAATGTGGTGGGGGCCACTAGCTGAATTAGGGCTGGATTTGGTAAACCCTTGGTCTGATCCACTAGGGCTTATGTTCTTAAGGCTTTAGACAGCAAATTGTACTGTGAAGGTGACCATAATTGGTTGGATCTCTAGTCATGGACTAGATTACATCCTTTGAGGTTGAGGGTATGGGGACACTGGCTGCTGGGAAATGTTATCAGAAAGCAATTGAGGATTGGAAGCAGCTGAACTGAAATCCTTCTGAGGAGAAAACCTTGTATATCTTCCTTATCTTCTTAGAAGAGGGGTGGGTCAACAGGGTAATAGATAGATCCCTAGAAACAGAACAGAATGCTAAATATGTTGCTAAGCAGAGCTCTAATAAAATGCAAACATGTCTTTTCCCTTGTGTGGCATATGTACATTAGCACCCTCCATATAGGGCCTCTGGGGAAGCTGCCTTTACTCTCCCTTCAGTGCCTGTTGCTTGAGATATTTAGTATGACAAAGCAGGGCAGGTGGATTTGAGATACTTGGATGGGAGACCAAGAGGAAAGCTGAATGGGTGGGGTGAGTAGGCAGAGCCACCTGGGTCTTCCTGGTGAGTGTGTGAAAGGAAGAGAAGCAAGCACAGTCCCTCTGTTTGTTTGGAGGAAAACTCCACCCCCCCCCTTAGGCTGCTCTCTTTTCGCTTTCCTGTTACTCTGTAGAAGTTGGTTGAAATACAGCAGATGGTTACATTCAGCCGCTCCAGTGAGTAAATTACCCTGGTGAGATCACAAAAGTGTGCTTGCAAACTGTATTTATTTTGGCTGCTTGGTGAGTGTGTTGTATGTATGTGTTCAGTTTCATTTAGTGGAAGTACAGCCAGCTGCTGGGGGACAAGGAAATTAAAATTGTATTCAGGGGTACTGCATTGCTGCATTTTTATTTATTTATTTATTTTGGGGGGATGGGAAGTCTCCTGCCTCCACTCCAAAAGTCCCCCAGCTCCACCCCCAAAAATCCTCAGATGTTTTCTGAGTTAGACTTGGTAACCCTACAACCAAGCTTGGTTCTGTCAGTAAAAGGTGGGGAGAGGAGGCCCTTTCCAGGCCTATTTTGGCCTTTGAGAGAGAACTCATCAGGGGCAGTCCTGGCTAGGGTTGCCAGCTCCAGGTTGGGAAATTCCTGGAGATTTGAAGGGTGGAGTCTGGAGAGGGTGGGGTTTGAGGAGTGGGAACTCAGGCAGCTATAATACCATAGACACCACCCTTCAAACCAGCCATTTCCTCTTGGGGAATCATTGTTTCCAACCTCCAGGTGAGGTATGGAGATCACTCAGAATTACAATTGTTCTCCAGGTGGGCAGATACTGGTTCCCCTGGAGAAAATGAGTAATTATACCTTACTGAGGTCACTCTCCTATGACAGCCAGTGTGACTTGGCAGTTGGCACTTCAGAGCACAGTCTGCTAGGCCCGGCTTCTTGCTGTGGAAGCTGACTGGGTGATTTCAGATCAGTCACAGACTTTCAGCCTAATCTGCCTCGAAGAGTTGTTGTGCAAATCAAAAGGAGGAGAGAAGAAGACTGAAGACTGCAGATTTATACCCCGCCCTTCTCTCTGAATCAGAGAGTCAGAGCAACTTACTATCTCCTCTATCTTCTCCTTCACAACAGTCACCGTGTGAGGTGGGTTGGGCTGAGAGGGCTTTCACAGCAGCTGCCCTTTCAAGGACAACTCCTGCGATAGCTATGGCTAACTCAAGGCCACTCCAGCAGCTGCAAGTGGGGGATTCGGGAATCAAACTCAGTTCTCCCAGATAAGAGTCTGCACACTTAACCACTACACTAAACTGGTTCTGAGGAGAATGATGTAAGCTGCTTGGTCCCCACTGTGGAGAATGACTGTACTTTTCCTAGGTAGAGGCTGAAGAGAGAGAGGAGGAGATGGAAAGCAATCTACCTCCATCTCTTTTGCGCCCCATCCCTTCTTTCTCAATCTATCTCCTTATCTGATAACCTATCCCATATTCCCCCCACTTTCTCCATTTCCGTTCCCAGCAGTTGCCTTCTCAACACACCTTGCCTCCCTCTTTCTTTCCCTCCCCTCCCCAGCCCCCCGCAATGCCATGACACTCACCCACAGCAGATTTCTAGTGCCCAATGTATTTCTCTTCACAATGGGCCTTATTACTTGTTTGTTATAAATCTAGTACACCAGCAAGAGATAACACCCAGTAGAAAAATAGGCATTAGGCATATTTATATAGTATCTTTAAAGTATATATGCTCAAATAGTGCAAAGGCAAGCTGCCTGGCAAAGAACACCATGATATAAGATGAGGTGGGAGAGTTTGAGTCACTGGTGGAATATTTTCTCCTTCCCTTTCCACCATCCGGTTTAATTGTGTGCTTTGGAAGTGTACGTATAGCATAATAGAAAATTACAAGTCCCAAGCAGCAACCATGACACCTCTAATAAAACAGTGGCCTGTAGATTTAGGTAGCTTAAAGTGTGTTATCTTCTTTATTGCATTAGTGGTATCAGAAGCTGTATTTCAATATTGCTCTAAATAAAATAGCTACATAAATGTGGTCTTGGTGTTTAACAAAAAGACAGAAAAATTATGTACAACAACACACAAGTCAGAACAATAAATAACAACAACAATCACAGTCTGGAGGATAAGTAAAAATGAAACATGGATATGGTTCCATAGGATGCTTGATTATTCTTTGTAATGAATTTAAGTAATTAATGTTGTAGACTTCTTGGGGCACAAACATAAATGTCTTTATTAATTATAAATTTTAGTAGAATGTTGGAGATCCTCACCATGGTGAGATTGTTAGAGCATCCCATTTTTATGGGGACAAGACTGGCGGTACAGAGCAACTGGTGTGAAATCACCAGCTTGCTCCACACAGAAATGGAAGCCTGCCCTGGAGCAAGGTGAGTGCAGAATCAGCCTGAGCTACCCTGGGTTATCCAAGTCAGGGCCCTTAGAGGAAGGGTAGGATAATAAGCTAATTAATTAAATTTTCAGCCTCTTCCCCATTCTAATTTATTTGTTATGAAAATCTATCCAGTTCTACTAAGTTCTATTTGGCTGTGTGTTTAATGGATTCATTCAAGACGGTCCTATGCTTCGTCCAAATTAAATCTGGAATGACAGATTTTGATTCCCCATTCTGCTTATGAAAAATGATTCCAGTAAGGGTGAAAGTGTTAAAAATGTTTTGCTGGTTTAGACAAAGAGTTTTCAGAATAGCCTTCTGTTGTAGGCTGAAGACCACTGATCCGAGGCCTGAGGATTTGAACTCCCTTCTCGCATGTCTAACATCCACTCGGTTTCTGTTGCTATACTATGCCTTCCCCAATTTGAGAGGAATGCATCACAGAATAACTTAGAAAGCAGGGAAATCATTTATTGTCTTGTTAACATAAATGCCATGATCAGTGGTGAATCAAAATCATGATTTCCAGCTCTGATTTGAATGAAATTAATTCCAACATAGGACTGCCCTGAATCAATCTTAAACATAGAGACAAATAGTAGCTGGCTGGGAAATGTCACCCCTGATTTCTTGGGGGTCATCCAGTCATCTTTCGGTCTCTGTCTTTTCGCTCTTCACATGAAACTGTCAGCACACTGAGCAGATTTTCTATGGCAGCAAGCATTGATAAAGCCAGATTAAACAAGTCATTCCTTACCTGTAGAAATAATTCCAGCAGGATTCAAGAGCCACTTTGCATGAGCCCATTCAATGTATGATCCGAGGTTACTGGTTAGACAGCTGCTGTTGTTTTGCGTAAATTACCAAAGTTGAGACTAGTCACAAGTGGGGACCTGCAAAAAATTTGCAGGGAGGGGGGAAAACCCCACCTTTGCTTCCTTCCATCTCCCCCTTATTTCCCTTTCTTTCTCTTCCTAAAACAATCACCCCTTCTTTCTCTTTCTCTCCTTACCTGTAGAAATAATTCCAGCAGGATTCAAGAGCCACTTTGCATGAGCCCATTCAGTGTATGATCCGAGGTTACTGGTTAGACAGCTGCTGTTGTTTTGCGTAAATTACCAAAGTTGAGACTAGTCACAAGTGGGGACCTGCAAAAAATTTGCAGGGAGGGGGGAAAACCCCACCTTTGCTTCCTTCCATCTCCCCCTTATTTCCCTTTCTTTCTCTTCCTAAAACAATCACCCCTTCTTTCTCTTTCTCTCCTCCACCAAGCCAATCCGCCTTTCTCTCGCATCATGCCACTGCCGCCTTCTTTCTCTCTTTCCTCAAGCCAATCTCTCTTCCTTTCTCTCCCTCCCACCCCAGCCAGTCCACCCTTCTTTCTCCCCTGAAGCCAATCCCTCTTCCTTCTCTTCTCCACTCTTCTTCGACCTTTGAGCCTGACAGCAACAGCAGGCCTGGAGCAGCTACCAGTGGTGGTCAGGTCTGGAGTGGTCGTGATGGCCAGGGTAGGGTTGCGAAGTCCAATTCAAGAAATATCTGGGGACTTTGGGAGTGGAGCCAGGAGACTTTAGAGGTGGAGCCAGGAGACATTGGGAGTGGAGCCAAAAGTTAGGTTGTGACATAGTTGAACTCCAAAGGGAGTTCTGGCCATCACATTTAAAGAAACCACACATGCTTTCCCTCCATTGGAAATAATGAAGGATAGGGGTGCTTTCTTTTGGGTCTCATAGATTGGACCCCATGGTCCAATACTTTTGAAACTTGGAGGGTGTTTTGAGGAGAGGCCCTGAATGCAATGCTGCAATTTGGGTGCCACTACCTCAAAAAACAGGGCTCCCCCAGAGCCCCAGATACCAACAGATCAATTCTTCATTATACCCTATGGGAATTGGTCTCCATAGAGAATAATGTAGTGTCCAGCAGACATTTCCCTCTCCCCCCCTTGCTTTCTGATGACCCTGAAGTAGGGTTGCCAAGTCCCCCACAGCCTCTGGCAGGGAACTTTCTTCACATGCACATAACGCACGTGGTGCAATGATGTCACTCACAAGTGACATCTTCATGCCGGTGATGTCGCACACCAGCTGCTCTAGGAACTTCAGGGAAAACTCTATCATTTTCCTGACTGTTCTAGCAATTTGAGAAGGAAATTCTATGGTACCTCCCAAATTGCTAGAGCGTCCGAGAAAACAATAGAGTTTTCTCAGAAGTTCCTAGAGCAGCCAGCGTGCTCCAGTGCCGGCACAATGACATCACTTGCGAATGATGTCATCGCGCTGGCGATGTTGGGAGGGTCTCCCCCCACTGGCCCACTGTGAGCTGGTGGGTTGGGGACCTCTAGGGCAAGAAAAACCCCATGCTGCCGGGGAGCTTGGCAGCCCTACCCTGAAGCAGGGGGAGAGCCTCCAAATTGGGGGATCCCCTGCACTCACCTGGGGATTGGCAACCCTAGGCCAGGCCCAGAGCAGCTCTCAGTGTTCCTCACCACTGTGGCAGGGTCTGGAGTCTCTCCTGGCATACTGCACCACCATGGCCAGGTCTGAAGCCTCTACTGGCATTCCCTGCCACCCTGGCCAGGCTTGGAGCAGCTCCCAGCATCCCTTACCACAGCAGCTGGGCTCAGATTGGCTGCTGGAGTTCCCTGCCACTGCACCTGGGCCCAGAGCATCTCTGCTGAAGCAGCAGCAGCTGGGTCCTCACAGGCACGTTGCATCGTTTGAGCATGCACAAACAACACTTTTTATTTGGGGATGATTTAAGCCCCTCAGTGTATTTTTAACTCTTCAGATTTTTCTGCAAACCTAGGGAGAAACTAGGGTTTCCAGGTCTGTGTAGGAATATACCTGGAGACTTTGGGGGTGGATCCAGGAGAGGGCAGGGTTTGGGGAGGGGAGGGGCCTCAGCAGGGTACAATGCCATGGAGTCCTCTCTTCAAAGCAGCCATTTTCTCCAGGGGAGTGGATCTCTGCTAGCTGGAGATCATTGTAAAAGCAGGAGTTCTCCAGGCCCCACCTGGTGGCTGGCAACCCCAGGAGTAACCCAAGTTTGAGGTAAGTGTGCTCTCATCTGTGGATTTAGATAGCTACAGATAGGTAGCACATTTAGAAATCCGATATATAGATCTTGAATTTGTGCTTTGGGTTTACTTCTAAGCATCTTCCATTCTGAAATGCCAACTTGAAAAACCAGAACTTTCTAAATCCGTTTTGCCTCAGAAATTTGAGAGCTGCCACATGCAACATTTTCTTTTAAAGCAGGAATTCCGGGTGCAAGGAGTGGATTTCCAAATGGGGTTTCAGATTCTGAAATTAGGATGCTGAAATGCAGTTGCATTCAAGGCTTTAGGTGTGGATTTAGAATGAGTCTTCAGATTCATTTCCAGCTCCCCATCATTCATGTGTCAGTGTTATCAGCAATAACTCGATGTAATATGAAAGAATGCAAACTTTGACACAGCAGTTCTTAAAATACCATTTAATCTCTTTGTTTATCCTCTCCCCCTTGTTCTTTTACAGAGTACACTGACTGCTTCCGACTGAGACAATACAATGTGAAGCCATCTCCCTCTACTGGTAAAGACAGCCATTGCATTTCCCAGACACCTTAAGAGAATCTTGCATTCATTGGCAAACAGTTCCGTTGATGGAAAACAGCATGGTTTAAAGTTGAAGCCAACAAAAGACTGTCGGCTCCAGGGAAAAATGGGTCAACTCAGATTTGTTAGCAAATCTGAGTCTATTGAATCTAGAAACTCAGTAAAAATTCATGTGGTCTTTCAAAGCTTATTAAGTAACTGATGTTAACATAGCTTAGCAGGCCAGTTAGCATTTTCGCAAACAATGATGTTTAGCATATAGCCACAGTCATTTGATTGAAATGTTTCCTGATGTGTGAACTGTGGATATTATTTTCTCAAATAACTTAACAAGAAATTCCAGAAATACCAAGACTGCCAAATCAAACAGATGAGAATTTACCCATTGCTAATCAAAAAGATATTGCATATTGATAGCTACAACCATTTATATATTTTAAACTTCCCCTACAATCTGCTATTATATTATTTTCATTCTGTCTTTAAATATAATGTATGTAATGTTATATTTTAATTGTATTTGCAGTTTTTACACTCAACTCTGCATTGAATGCTGAAAGCCCAATTTCTGATTTCTCTAGAAAAGATTTAAAAAAAATACTTTGGCTTTTCTTTAAAAACTCATAACTTCTTTTCCAGAGTGTTACAAGCCCATGAGGAGTCACACGGTGGGCCCTGACCTGGATAGTCCAAGCAAACCCAATCTTCTCAGATCTTGGAAGCTAAGAGGATCAACTCTGGCAAGTACTTGGATGGGAGATCTCCTTTGAATACCAGAAGTCTGGAGGCAGGGGCAGGCTTTATTGAGCCACTTCTCTGAATATCCACCAGGACCCCAGTAGGGGTCAGTCACCAGAGGTCACCATGACTTCCAGATGTGTACACACACTCGCCTGCGTGCACACTCACACAAATCCAAGAGTCAAATTGTAAATAAATCATTGGGAAACTTTCCCTTTACTCATATCTCGTCCTCTGGGACAAGCCAATTTCTCAATCACTTTTATTTCATTTCCTCTTTTGTATTTGGGATACAGCATGCTTAGTCCATATCAATGTAACATATTTCTGACCTCCAGGGAATCTCCATAATATTCCAAAATCCCTTTCTTGTCTGTGCATGGCCCCATTACATCAATTTCTTTCTATTAGAAAGGGAAAGTGGGGGACCCATAAGGACCCATCAGTCCCCCCTTTCCCATTATTTCTTCCTTCCCTTCCTTGAAAGCCTCCATATCTGCTCCCAATTTTCCTATTCCCACCTCTCCTTCCCATCCACCAGCCAACGTTGGGAGTGAGCAGTGAAGTGGCCAAGTTTGCGGATGACACTAAATTGTTCAGGGTGGTGAGAACCAGAGAGGATTGTGAGGAACTACAAAGGGATCTGTTGAGGCTGGGTGAGTGGGCGTCAACGTGGCAGATGCGGTTCAATGTGGCCAAGTGCAAAGTAATGCACATTGGGGCCAAGAATCCCAGCTACAAATACAAGTTGATGGGGTGTGAACTGGCAGAGACTGACCAAGAGAGAGATCTTGGGGTCGTGGTAGATAACTCACTGAAAATGTCAAGACAGTGTGCGTCTGCAATAAAAAAGGCCAACGCCATGCTGGGAATTATTAGGAAGGGAATTGAAAACAAATCAGCCAGTATCATAATGCCCCTGTATAAATCGATGGTGCGGTCTCATTTGGAGTACTGTGTGCAGTTCTGGTCGCCGCACCTCAAAAAGGATATTATAGCATTGGAGAAAGTCCAGAGAAGGGCAACTAGAATGATTAAAGGGCTGGAGCACTTTCCCTATGAAGAAAGGTTGAAACGCTTGGGACTCTTTAGCTTGGAGAAACGTTGACTGCGGGGTGACATGATAGAGGTTTACAAGATAATGCATGGGATGGAGAAAGTAGAGAAAGAAGTACTTTTCTCCCTTTCTCACAATACAAGAACTCGTGGGCATTCGATGAAATTGCTGAACAGACAGGTTAAAATGGATAAAAGGAAGTACTTCTTCACCCAAAGGGTGATTAACATGTGGAATTCACTGCCACAGGAGGTGGCGGCGGCCACAAGTATAGCCACCTTCAAGAGGGGTTTAGATAAAAATATGGAGCACAGGTCCATCAGTGGCTATTAGCCACAGTGTGTGTGTATATATAATTTTTTTTGCCACTGTGTGACAGAGTGTTGGACTGGATGGGCTGTTGGCCTGATCCAACATGGCTTCTCTTATGTTCTTATATTTGTTTTGGTGTTCATAAGCATTTACACTTTGAAATAAATGGTAAATTACTTACTTTGGCATGAACAAAAAATATGTACCTATGTACAAATATGTAACAGGCAAAACACTACTACCCTTTTTTTGCATGAAAAAGACTACATTCTATCCATTCCTTGCCACAAAGTAGAAAACTTCTACAGAAGATACACTTGAGTAAATACTATACAGCTAAACCAGACTTGATTAAAGGCAATTATGGCTTTATTATATTTTTGTTGCAAGTAAAACCAACCATTTTGATTGTACCTTTTGATGCCAATCCTCCCTCTGTTGGAAAAGTCCTATTTTTGCATCCTATTTATAGATTACTTTTAGCAACAGGGCAGCAACAACTTTATTATTAAAATTGTCTACAGAAGCAAAAGAAATTAATCAAACACCTTCCATGGAAAATGTCCTTGAGAAACCTGAATCTGAAAGAAGAATCAATAAGAAAAAGGAAAAGGAAATTAAGGTGTTGTGTGGCACAGTGTGATAGAATTTCATCCATATTTTATAACGTTGCAACTCGCCTGCCATTTGAACAGAACAGTCCAGCCAGGAACAGAGAAGAGAGACTGCCAGGAGCCATCCATATCATCATGACCCTGACATGAGATGGAGCTGTCCTGACAAGCAGAATGCCTGACATAACAGAATAGTGTCTGCAGCTGACCTGGTGTGGCCTAGTCATGCCGAGGATGAGTTGGTTCCTTGATTCAAATCTCACCTCTATTACCAACTTACTGGTGGCTTTGGACAAACTTCTCACTCTCATTCCTCCCCCACCTCATCTGCAATAGGACAATCGTATTTACCTATCTTGCAGTTTTGGCTTAAAGATTACAGCAAGATTATGTATTCACACTGAGGATTAATGGTGATGGTTGTGGTAATAAGGTCAATTCCCACAGAAAACGTGTCTTGTTGCTAAAATATGAGTAGGCTATGTGTCCTTCAGCTGTTTAGGGTTTTAAACCCAGAAATGAGTGCTGAAATAAATTGGCAGCCTGTGCTATTGATATAGCACTTGCTTGATATGTTCGGCATGGTAGATAACAGTCAGTATCCTTGCTACCAAATTTTGTACCAATTGAAGTTCCTGAACAGTCTTCAAGGGCAGCACATTACAGAAAACTAATCTGACTTCTACCAAAGCAATTGTATCAGTAGCCACATCCACTTTTTACAGGAATGTCTGCAACTGATATACTAGACATTGACAAGGGCAATGGAGCCAGTTTGGTGTAGTGGTTAAGTGCGTGGACTCTTATCTGGGGGAAACCAGGTTTGATTCCCCACTCCTTCGCATGCACCTGCTGATGTGACCTTGAGTCAGTCACAAGTTCTTGCAGAGCTGTTCCTCTCAAGAGCAGTTTCTGTCAGAGCTCTCTCAGCTCCACCTACCTCACAGGGTGCCTGTTGTGGGGAGGGAAAGGAGATTGTAAGCCACTCTGAGACTCCTTCAGATAGTGAAGGGTGGGGTATAAATCCAATCTCCTCTTCTTCTTCTAGCATGAGGCTGTAAAAGGCTACCTCAGTTAATTATTTATCCAGTGTGAGTGAGATGTTCACAAGCTGCATATCTTGACAGTTTGCTTCAGGGACAATTTGTTCCCATCCAGAACAGGCTGAATACCAACTTTAAAATCAAATTTTATTCCTAACCTGCAATGCTTTAATTCTGTCTGGATTTAAATTTCAATTTTTACAACTTCTTCTAGTCCTTTATTATTTCCAGAGAGTGATTTAAAAGTTCTTATGTGCTCCTAAATTCAAAATGGAAATGAGAGAAAGCTGAATGCAATCACCATATTAACTGAAACCTAAATATTTGAACGATCTCTCCAGCAACTTCCAATGGATGTTAAGTAGCATCAAGGAAAAAATGGAACCATCTGCTACCCAAAAAGTGAATGGTCATTGGTTGGAACAGAAATTCCTAATACTACTTTTTGTAAGTTATCTTCAAAAAACCTTTCAGCCCTACATAGTGCTGTACTTGCCAAGCCCACTTATATGAGATGATCCCAAAAGATACCACAGTTAATGATTCTAGACTCCAGTAAGTGGTCCAAGAGGATCAATACTTTGATCTGTCAGCTGGCTAGCTGGTAAAGTTCATCTGGTAAGCATGTCACATGAGCAGGAGATTGGATTAAACTGCTTAAGGCCTTGAGACAGGGCTGCCACTCATGGTTGTCAGATCAAAATTCATTCACATATCACACTGTTGTACCATTTCCATTTTTCTTCCACTGGTCTTCTTGTTCACTTCCACCACCTGAGGAGAAATTATAGTCCAGCCATCCACAGGAGGCAAGAGAGGAACATGTATCAGGTGAGTAGTAAAGGAACAAGGCAGGAAGGGCAGCAGTCTTTTCATCTAGCTTAATATTTTGCAGTACTGACAGACATAGAGACAAGCATAATACAGGAAATCAATGAATTCAGTACTTTTTTAACACAACACATAATTGGTATGGAATTTACAGCTTCAAGACATACTGGTAATTGGCATTAGTCTCCCCTTACCACAGATGACTGTAAAAGATTAACAGACAAATTTATCGAGATCAGACTTATTGTTATGTACCTTAAATAAAACCTCCACATCAGTCTTCAGGTCTGTTTTATTATATCTCCAAGTCAGTCATTGTAAACACACACCACATAAATAATGTCCTACAGCTGCAAGGTTCACTCCCTACTTCCTATCTTTACTTATATATACAACCCTCTTAAGGGGACATACACCACATCTCCCTCTTTGTCAATTCATAACATAGTCCTTCATCAAAACAGGTGGTTGTCTTGTTCTTCTTGTCCTCTTCGTTGCTACAGCTGATGGTGCTTCTTAGATGGTAATGGTTGTGGTACTAGTGTCTCTTGAGGTGCATCCAAGAGTGCCAGCTGATCCCTTGGACTAGTCCCCTCATAAACGGCTCAGCCTCATTTTGAGACCCTGGTAACAAAGGAGAATTGTCTAATACAAAACTCCTTCCACTAGAATGCGCAGATACCAAATGAGACGCATTCCATACTCAACCATCTGCTAATTTATAGATATATGATCCTCTCCTCTCAATAACCTCAAGGGGTGGGGTAAACCAACATTCCCCCTTTTGTAAAATTCCCGGTCTTCATACTCTGACAAAAGAACCACACTCAAATTTAACATCCTTAGCACCTCTACGCCTATCTGTATAAGCCCTATATTTTTCTTGCTCCTGCTCAATTCTTTTCCTAATACTACATCAGTTCTTGCCTTTAAAATCCCAGTAACATTTAACTTAGTACGCATCTCCTTCCCATGCAACCATTCTGCTGGGGATCTTTGTGTTGTGGCATGCCTCGTTGCCCTATATACTTGTAAAAAATCAGTAGTAAAGGTAACCCATGCCTTTCCTTCTAATTTAGCTGTTTGCAAGCTATCTTTCAAACTTCTATTAAATCGTTCTATCTCTCCATTAGCTTGTGGATAATACACCGATGACCTCCTGTGTATAATATTTCGCTTCGCAAGGAACATTTCAAATTCCACAGAAGTAAATTGAGTGCCATTATCAGAAATCAGCTCCTTAGGATCCCCTTCCCTACTGAAAACTACTGCCAAAAACTTAATCACAGCAGCTGACATAGCTTGTGACATAAATGCTATCTCTGGCCACTTACTAAAATAATCTATTAGTGTAATAACATAGTGACATTCAATAGGGGCAGTATCAAAAGGTCCCACAATATCAATAGCAACTTTTTCCCAAGCAGAATGTGGGAATACAACTGGCTGTAATGGTGTGGGATGTGTAACCGCTGTCTTATCATTTGACTGGCAGGTGAAACAAGCCTTAATGGCTGCCTCCACTTGTGAATGCATCCCAGGTCACCAATACAAATCACACAGTCGTTGTTTTGTATGTACAATTCCCTGATGTGAATCATGAGCAAGAGCTACAAATGTAGATCGCAATTCCTCTGGGACAAGAAACCGATGCGTACCTCGTAAAATACAGCCATTTTGTAATGAGAGTTCATCACATACTCTGAAATAAGGCAACAGTTCTGGTTAAAACAATTTTATTTGGTAACATATGGTAACAAATTATATTTCTTGCATCATTAAAAACTTCTTTTATCTATCCCATATATTACTTTCTACCCACCCCTCCCCCCGTTACTTGACCTCCGCCGGTGTTATTTACTTAAAGTACTAATGTTTAAAGGTACCCTTAACTAATAAAAACAAGAATTAATATTCTTCTTTTTTTCTAAGACTTAATCATTATCAAAAATTGTCCATTGTCCTTTTATTTTCCACTCTTTTTCTACGTATCTTCTGAACATTTTCCACTCCATCTTAAAAACTTCTAAATCATAGTCTCTTAAAATTCTTGTTAATTTGTCCATTTCACTCCATGTCATAACTTTTACAATCCAATCCCATTTCTCTGGTATTTTTTCTTGCTTCCACAACTGCGCATATAATGTCCTAGCAGCTGAGAGCAAGTACCAAATTATAGCTCTATCTTCTTTTGGAATTTTTTCCATTTGTAATCCCAACCGAAAAGTCTCTGCAACTTTCTTAAATTCATATCCCAAGATCCTAGAAATGTCTTGTTGAATCATCTGCCAATACTTTTTTGCTCTTTCACAAGTCCACCGCATATGGTAGAAAGAACCATGTATTTTACATTTCCAACATCTGTCTGTCATCTTATTATTCATCTTTGCCAATTTCTTAGGAGTCATATACCATCCATACATCATTTTAAAACAGTTCTCTTTAATACTATGACACGTCGAAAGCTTCATAGAGTTCTTCCACAAATATTCCCAAGTTTCCATCTGTATTTCTTTATTTACATTAATTGCCCACTTAATCATTTGAGATTTCACTACTTCATCTTCCGTAGACCATTTTAAAAGTAATTTATATAATTTTGAAATTAATTTTTCGTTGTCTCCAAGCAGAACTTTTCCCATTTCTGTTTGCTCTTTTCTTATTCCTTCAGTTTTAATGTCATTCTCCACCAAGCTCTTTATTTGTTGAAATAAGGCAACAGTTCTAACTCCATTCCTTTTTCCGTACTAGGCCATTTCTCCATCAAAAATCCCCTTAGTTGAACTGGGCATGCCAAGCATGCAGCTTGAAATTTCTCCTGTTTGACTGCAACTGGAATGCCTGAGAGCAGTGCAACTACCTCTATATCCTCTTCTGGCAATACACCTGAGGATGGCAAGGGAAGCCGCGACAAACAATCAGCTGTTACATTTTCTGCTCCTGGCTTATATTCCATCTCATAACTAAAACAAAGCAGTCGTGCTGACCACCTAGCGATTCGATTTCCTGCCCTTTCCAGTCCTTTTGATGTCAACAGTGTCATCAGGGGGCTATGGTCAGTGCGTAACTTAAACCGATGACCCCACAGATAAGTTCTCCATTTTTCTGTGGGCCAAACACATGCAAGAGCCTCCTTTTCGACTACAGAATACTTTCTTTCAGCCTCAGTCAATGTTCTTGATGCAAACGCAACTGTCTTTTCTACCTTGCCTTTGTGGAGCTGAATCAACATAGCTCCCAGGCCATACTGAGAAGGATCAGTTGTTACAATTATAGGCAGAGATGGATCAAACAACGCCAAAGCCGAGCTATGAATAATCAAATCTTTTACAGACTCAAAACTAGCCTGAGCTGTAGATGACCATACCAAGGTTGTACTTCCAAGCAACAGCTCTCTCAATGGCTCAGTAACTGAAGCATAATTAGGGATAAACTTTGCATACCATGAAGTCAACCCCAAAAAAGAATGCAACTTTTGTAGATCAGTTGGAGGTGGTGCCTGCATACGTAATTGCTTCAACATGATCTAAATCAGGTTTCAACCCCTCTGCCGAAACACTATGTCCCAAAAAAGGAAGTTCTACCTGCCTAAGTTTACATTTCTCCATATTAACTAATACACCTTAGCTGAACTAATACACCTTAATACTGACTGCAAATTTCTCTCATGTTCTTCCAGGGTATTGCCAAACACAATAATATCATCTAAATAGCACTGCAGTCCATTCTGCCCCTTAAGTATTAAAGACATCATTTTTTGGAAAGCTGCAGAGACTGAAGCCAATCCATATGGGACACTCTTAAATCTAAACAATCCATCATGTGTAATAAATTTTGTAAGATCTCTACTTTCTCTATGCAACATGACTTGGTGGTATGCACTCTGCAAATCCAAGGTGGAAAACATCTTAGCTCCTGCCAGTTCAGAGAACACTTCTTCTATATGTGGCAATGGATGGCTGTCAATCACCACAGCCTTATTAGGTTTTCTCAGATCTACACTAAGGTGTATACTTCCGTCTTTCTTTCTTACCACCACTATGGGTGAGACCCATTCTGATGAGTCTACCTCCTCAATAATATCCTTCTCCATCAATTTCTTAAGCTCTTCTTACACAGCATCGCTCATAGCAAATGGCAATCATTGTAACTTCTGTTGCACAGGGATCACATTAGACCTCACTTTTATCTTATGGGCAAATCCCTTTACACACCCAATCTCCTGTACCAAGGTATCCCCACTTACAGAAATATTCCCACTCTGTATAGACTCAGCCTCCAGTTGTGGGGCCACAACACTGCCATCCACTACCATCAGCTTTAATGCAGCAAACAAGTCCCTGCCAAGAATAGGGGTACCATCAGGCACAACATAGAACTCTGCAGGTGCACAACTTGCACCACAACTCACTTCAGCAGACAGGCAACCACGTAAAGGTATTTGGTTCTTTAAATAACAAACCAGTTGTAATTTTGGTTCCAATAATGGTACACTCCCAAAATATTTCAAATACAGTGCCTCAGATAATATAGAGACTGCTGACCCAGTGTCTAACATCAGCTCAATTGCATGACTCTCCCCCAAGGGACTAACAGTTATTTTAACAGTACACATAATTCTTTTTTGCCTCAGAGACAATTCTACTCCCATTCACATTCAAAACATTTACATCAAGTACTTGGATAGCTTGCACCTGATGATTATTCTGGCGGCTATAACAAGCCTTAACAAAATGTCCAAATTTTTTGCAATGACTACATTGTACTCCTTTTGCAGGGCATTTAGGGTCATTTGCCAGGTGTTGTATAGAGCCACAACGGAAACATGTCTTTGTTGGCATTCTTTGTGTCTGGTTTCCTGGCTTTCCAACCTGTTCCTTCAGCTCTTTTACAGAGTCTTGACTTTGTCTTGGCACTTTCTGCAACAATTCCACTTCTTTTATTCCATCTCTAGTGCCCAAACTTATCATCTTTGTTTCATTCAAAGCTGCTTCAGTTTGGATTGCTATTGATATAGTTTTATCCAAAGAAAGTTTTGGTTCTAAAAGTAGCCACTCCCTTATGTGAAGTATAGCTGTCTTTTCAATCAGCTGGTCTCTGATCATCTTGTCAGCCAGCACTCCAAACTCACAGGGGCCAGTTAAGTCTCTCAAAGCTGCAATGTATTGTAATGTTGACTCCCCCGATTTCTGTTCGTGTTGACGAAATTTATAACGATTAGCAACCACATTAACCTTGGGCACAAAAAACTCCTTCAATGCAGTAAGAGCTATCTCATATTTATCATCAACAAGATGTGAGGAAAAAAACCCTTACAGACATCGTAATTACCAGCTTAGTTGCCAGAGCACCTGGAGAAGTGACTCGCACACGTCTGGCCAGAGAGTGTGAGCACACCTATCCAGGGGCAAAAGGGACTTATGCAGTACAAGCAGCCATAACGCTACAAAGGCACTCAAGACCGGTACAAGAGTGCCCACCAGGAGAATGGAAGACTTCCCGTCATTCCGTATGATGTCTATCCAAGCCATGGAACAGAGGAAACTGTGCCGCCAGGAGCTATCCAGGTGAATGGTTTTGAAGTACTGACCATGGAATCCATCGTGGAGGGCTAACACCACACGCAGCCATCTTCCTACCAGGCTTGACTCCATTCCAGTGAAGCGGACGGCTCACGTACATACCAGATGTCACCTGTGCCTGCAAGCAACCTACCCACCCCAGGAGTGGCTAATTGTCCAACCGCCACTTTCTTTGTCTAACAGAACTCAAGACAAAGACTGGTGCCAAGGAGAAGACAGAAGAAGAGGAAGACCATCTTCAGCCAGAGCCAAGTTCCTTTGTACAAACTGGGTGTTACCTAGGCCATGATTTGACTCTATATTGTCACCCTTTTAGATAAGTCTAATAGTCCTAAGTATCTCCCCACCCAGTAATCTCCTTTATTCGTCTCACCAACTGTCATTTTGGAGCCTCCCCCTGGTCCATTTCAACCTAAAAGTTCACTCAGGTATCCAGGATCCAAGCAAGTCCATTGGTCAGGAATGGGCACCCAATTAAGCCACCAATGAACTTTCTATTGGTTGTTGCAGTAGTCCAGCCCTGATGGTCACTGCGAAACCTCCCCTTTTTGGGAGGTCATGCATCAGCTGACCACCTTCCTCCTCCCTCGTACCTCCCATCCCCTAAGGGCTCAAGAGAGTCCTTATAATCTGTGGACTAGCTACCCACAGGTGTGCTTCTATCAGTATCCCAATTCTGCTGCATAGATCCATCCGTGTATGATTTTATGAGTATTTTATCTTGTATGAAAGCCTATATTTTTCTTAATACATGTTAGTTGTTTTACTTAATTAAAGTCCCTAATATTGTTAAGCATTACTTTCTGGACGTGGAATCCTGTATATGCAGGTAAAAGATCCTGACGAAGCCAGGTGCCCACCTGACAATTCCCCAACCTCGTTTTGAGGGCATTTTGGCTTACAAAGAGGGAGTGTATAAAAAAAATACACTGTCCTTCTACTCCTAAGGAGTGAATAAGCAATGCAAGCTTCCGCTCTTCAGACACTGCAGTGACACTAATTGCAAGCAGGTAATTGTCAAACATGTGGATCCATGAGGTGAAAATAATTGGAGGCTCACCTGGACTTTGCATAAAAGGTACCGGTGGATTCAGAGGCAAAAACACCCTCTTCGTCACCAATTTGTTAGGCACCTTAAATAAAGCCTCCATGTCTGTCTTCAAGTCTGTTTTATTATATTTCCAAGTCAGTCTTATTGTAAACATACACCACATAAATCACATCCTACAGCTGCAAGGTTCACTTCCTACTTCCTATCTTTACTTAGATATACAACCCTCTTAAGGGGACATACACCACACTTATAAATGCCTAAAAGCTTACCCTTTAAAAATACTATTTGATAAGACCATGATCTAGGTACTTCCAGCTTCCCAGGTTAGATGAGTGGTGACTGGGCAGAGTCTTCTCTGTCAGGGTGTCCCATGCGTAAAATAACTTCCCAAGTCATTCATTCAATGAAGCTCAAATTCTAGTTTCGTTTAGGCATGGTCTTGAAATGTCTATATTCTTCCAAATTTATCATTGGTGAATTTGGTTTTAGCGTTCCTGAGTTGTTTTTAGTTAGTGTGCATATACATATTCTACTGAAGGTGTTTATCCCTCTTGGTTTTTAGATGTTTACTTCTGATAAAATAGTTATTTTATTTAAAATATTTATTTCCCCCTTATTTGAACAACAGGGTTCAAAGTGGCCTGTAATCAAGTTCCAAACAACAACAAATATAATCTCACATCAACCAAAATACAACTAAAAGGAAGCAAATGTTAACCTTGAGTTTGTGCAGGGCAGGGAGCAAGCAGGCAACATGCAGCCCTCTCCAAAGATGCCAATCCAGAATCCAGGAAAAAAAGCCACCGAGAGGAGCCCCACACAGAAGAGAGGCAAGTGCTAAATGTGGAATCGGTCTAAGTTTCAACTCGTTAGCTCACATCCCTGTCAATAGTGTATCTGCTGCGTTCTGCATCAGTTGTAGCTTCCACTGTTTCAGCCACTTTGAGATTTCTTTATGACCAGAAACACAGGATATACATTTTCTAAATAAATATTTGATAAACTATTATCAATATCAGTATGATATTGGGATTTCAGAAGTAATTGGTATTGCTGAATTTATTAATTCAGTAATTGGTATTGCTGAATTTATTCAGCTCCACAATTTCCTGTATTTATTCAGCCCTAGTACTTCCCTTCCCTCCCTGAGTTGAGCTGCAGTGACTGCATGTCTCAGCACCTGAAGGGAACACATGTAAAGAGACTGATTTCTTTAAATACCTTCCCTTCCTTTGTTGAGGCATGTGATTCAGCTGAACCCAGCTAGAGAAATACCCAGAAAATACAATAAGGTATTCTTCAGGTATTTATTCAACTTGGTATATACTGAATGCACGCCTCTATTATACATCTCTGTAGCATAGATGAAGATGAAATTAGCCTCTCTTGCTCCTAACACATGTTGCTAGCTCACCTCTAGGTCACAAATCTAGCTGCTTCAGATCCTTCATGGCGTGGAAGGTACATTAGCTAGCACTTGGGTCTGATTGTGCCACATTTTATCTGACATCTTAATTAGCAAATTACAGGCTCGCTGTACACCTATCTCTGACAGCAAGCAATCAGAACAAGCACTGACGCCCAGGGAAAGACATTGACATGGGTAATTTTATTATCATGTGTCATTATGACAAAGTATTCAGAGAAGCTACATCCATCAAAACTCACTTCTTTCAGCATGTGCTATGCTGCACAAATTGCATTCTCAAAATCCGAGTAATAATTTGTGAGCCATTTCTATTAAAATATTTAACAACTCTATGTCTTTCTTTCACTTGTTAAGGAGCTGCATTTTCCTCTTTTATTATGAAGAAAACACAGTATGTAAAGCAAGCTGAGTAAACAGCTCTTGGATTTTTGAGAAGGAAGGCACAAATTCAATCCAGCAGGAGGAGGAATTGTAGAAAGATGGCTGCTGGCTTGTAAGATCCCGACTGAATGTTTATCTGTCTCAGACCAGTACTTAAGGCAGGGGTAAGCCAAGGTTAGGGATGGGCATGAACTGGCTCACGAATGAGAGTTCGCAATGAATTTTGGCCAGTTCGTGCTTTGTGAAGTCAAGTTTGTGACAGGTCAATTGGCACGAACTTTCCACAGACTTTGAAACTGTTCATGAATGGATACATTTCCAGACAGACTATCTCTGCTCATTCAAGATGCTTACCAAAGTTCAAAGCAAACTTCAAAGTAAAGCGTGAGGGGAGACAGAAGTTTTCCTATGAGTTTGGTGACACTGGCTTGTTCCTGAGCCATTTCATAGACTCCTGTAACAGCAGTAATGCAAGCAAAAGAGGACTAATGTAAAACCACAGAATGCCTACAGTACAAACTGAAGGGGGACATTTTTTCAAGCCCAGCACAACCAGTTTGGTGTACAGACTGCCCAACAGAATCCAGTACCACTATGGCAATGCAAGCTTAAAAAGAATGATCAATCACAAAGCACAATGCCACAAGAAATCCAAGTTGTGGGGGATTTTTCAAACTCTATGCAATAAAATAGGAACACAAAGGAACCCCAGCAAAGGGGGGGGGGGAGGACCCTCTTGAAACTTTCAAGAGTCATTTTAAACTGACAATGGGGGAAGGGGGAGAGAACAGCCTGTCATTTCCCCAGAAAGCACTTTCCTGGGTTTACCTTCTTTGGGGGGCTGTAACTGAGATTCTGTAAACCCAATCCTCACCAAACTTGGAAGGCAGGTAGAGGAGCATCGGTCAGAGATTCCATGTGAGTTTGATGTCTCTGGAACACTGAGGGGGATGTTCTACTGGGTCATGAACTTCACAAACTTAACCAGTTTTTTCTGATACCTAGAAATTCATGATGGTCCGTGATTTGCAAACTGGGCATGCCACGGACCATGAATCAAACCACATTTTCCTGGCTCATGCCAACTCTGGTCTCCATACTTATAATTTCTCTACTCTTACAGGGATGGACTGAATTTTAAAAGTTACATTTCTGCTGAAAACTCTCTGTCATTCCTCCTTGTTGTGGTCTGTTTCATTCACAAAATGAGGAAAGAGGGGATGGAGTGGCTATTTTTCAACCAAATGTCACCAAAATTGTAGCAGTTCGCTAAAGAACCCCCAAGATTCAAGCAAATTGGGAAAAGGGATCCAATTCTACAGGCCCCTAAACAAGGTGCCCCTAGCAATCATACTTGCAAAAAGGGGGGGGGACTCTTCCCCCACAAAGGAAAGAGGCAAGGAAACCTATGGTTCTCTGCAGTGTGGCTGCAATTGGCTCCTCCCTTGCAAGAACTGATTGGAAGGGAGAAATATCATTGCTCAGGAAACCAACAGGATCAAAAACAAACATGAGGGCATGCTGCATTGCTGAGTTTTAAAACACACACCCATACAGTATTCGGAGGAGGAGGATTCACATCTCCCAATAATACTGGATTTGTATTTGTGTTCTAGGAAATTACTGTAATGACTTGAACCAATAATTTTTATATATATCTTCACCTCAGGAATTTCATGCTTCACATTCCTATCCAAGATCTAGTTTCAGCTGAAAACCTCTCTACAAGGAACATTTGTAGTGAACTGCAATTGATATCTTTTATACTAGAATTTTAGTCCAATACAATTCTTAGCCATTTGAGCCATTTGAAAACCAGCTTTGCTAAAAAAGAGAAAATATAATACATGAATAGACTCAACATTTACTGGAGGACTAAAGGTCCAATGCACATAACATTACATGAATACATAAAGCTGCCTTATTTTGAATCAGGCCATTGGCCCATCAAGATCAGTATTGTCTACTCAGACTGCAGCAGTTCTTCAGGGTCTCTTTCACATCACCTGCTACTTGGTCCTTTTACCTGTAGAGGCTGGGGACTGAACTCAGGACCATCTTCATGCAAATCAGATGCTCTATCACTGGCCCATGGCCCCTCCCAGTTTGGTGTAGTTGTTAAGTGTGCAGACTCTTATCTGGGAGAACTGGGTTTGATTCCCCACTCCTTCACTTGCACCTGCTGGAATGGCCTTGGGTCAGCGATAGCTTTTGTAGGAGTTGTCCTTGAAAGGGGAGCTGCTGTAAAAGCTCTCTTAGCCCCACCTACCTCACAGGGTGTATGTTGTCAGGGAGGGGGAAGGTAAAGGAGATTGTGACCACTCTGAGACTCTGAGATTCAGAGTGAAGGGTGGGATATAAATCCAATTTCTTCTTCTTCTTCTTCCAACATTATATGCCCAACAGGTGAGTGGAAGAACTGTCACTAAATTTGCTATCAATTCAGCTTCCCTATGAGAGTATTTATCTTTCATGAAAAGATTTATGTTTCATGGAAGTACACAGTGGAGACAAACAATCTTCTCTCATTATTAAAATGTAGAAAGCTGACACTGTGTTTATGATACCAGTCATGTCCCATTTTGCATTGTGTTGATTGTTTATGCCTCTTTTGTTGTCCCACTTGCTTTTGATGACCTTCAATCATGGTGTCCATGGCAACTGACAGAATGGGATACAGTGCTGGCAAGAAGATGCACTGAAACAGAGCTTAATTCTCTTAGGTTAGATAGGTAAGAAAAAATAGAATTCTAATAAGGAAGTAATAGCACTTTGCAGACATTAAACCTGTATGATTGCGTATTCCAAGATTAGAATATGACAGTACTCCTTACTGTTCCCTGGTACTTATAGTTAACTAAAAAAACAATCTTGACCCTTGTGGTGCCTTCAAGAATTTATCAAGAATCTTCTGTTAGAATTTATTAGGAAATCTGCTTACATTTTCTAAGACTTGAACAGAAATGAGATTTTCCTCACCCATTGCTGGTGTTATCCATTTAGCAAAACTGGAATAATTGTTTTATTCATAATTGTTGCAAGTTTGTTTAGCTTGAATACATTTTAATTTTACATTAAAGTATCACTTCCTTGTTCTTTTTCCATGTCCTATCCTTGCTGTTGGCAATTTTATTTCTTTGTACCGTACAGGGCTTTTTTTTTTTTTAGAAAAAGCCCAGCAGAAACTCATTTACATATTAAACCACACCCCCTGATACTAAGCCAGCCGGAATTGTGTTCCTGTGCGTTCCTGCTCAAAGAAATCCTTGGTACCATGTATGTTCACCACTTGCAACTGATGAAGTGAACTGTATTCATTAAAGCTCAAGTTACAATAACAGTGCAGCCCCAAACAGAGTTACAACTTTCTAATTCAATTAAATATAATGGGTTTAGTAGGTTGCAACGCTATTTAAGACCACACTGTAAACCTCTTAGTCTGTAAAGCATCATAAGAGTCCTATTTGTTTTTGTTGCAACAGCCTAACATAGCTGTCTATCTGGCTCTGGAAGTATTCTCTTTGCATGGTAGGAAGAGAATCAGGCACATCTTAAGCAAAAATGACAAAGTCATCACACATTGATGTTTTGGGGATTACTTACATGTCTGTTTTTTCTGACATAAGGTATGGGGGGTATTGTTATTAATTGTTATTATTGCTGATTCTATCATTTTATTGTCATTATTGTTTATTCTATAATTTTATTGTTTTATGTTGTTGGTTTTATGATGTAAGCTGCCCTGAGCTCATTTTTGGGGTACAGCAAGGTATAAATTGAATGAATGAATGTTTCAATATTGTGATAAATTTTTATGAACTTTTTCTTAAAGCCCACATCAGTCTCAACATTGAATTCTCTTCAGAGCTCGGATGAAGCTATTTTTTTTTTAAAAAAAACCTCTCTTCAAATAATACCGTTTCCTCCAGTGTTAAAAATAAACTCAACAAGCTTATTTTTCCTCTTTGTGGCAGTAACCAACACATAAATAATTCTCTGATAACTCCAGGCACTTTTGCAACAGATCTTTAAAATGTAAAATACAAAAATAACTGGTGAAAGAGGGTTTTTTTCCCAAGTAAAGAAATAGGAAACTGTTATATTCTTGGCCCCATTGTTGAAAAGGTTCTCTCCTGTGTAGCCATACCTCTGATGTTGGGAGGAAAGTGTTGTTTGTCCTAGGAAGATCTTGAAGTGGGTAGGCTAACACTAGAATAGATAGATAATATTGAAATAAATAGATATTCTGGATCCAAACCACTATGGTCTTAAAAACAATGCTAAACATTTCTCCAAAAACAAACAGCTAGGCCAACTGTTCATATAGACCACATTTCCACTTATACAATATTAGAATTTTTTTTTGTTCATTCCCCCCTCCCACTGCAAATCTCATTTTGTGTTTCACATAATTTCTGAGGACAAACCCTGGATGACATGTGTTTTAAGGAACACCAGACATTATATGGAGGATTGTGGTATGCCAATAGGAGCCTTGTGCCTATGGCACCCCTCAGATTACTGCACTGTGGATAGCATTTTGAACTTCTTCCTGCAAATACCCCCACTCATTCATAGAAGTTATTCCTCTTATATCTCCAATAGCTCACTGGGGAACAGCACTCATGAATAGGGATGGGCATGAACCTAAAACACCTGGTTCAGTTTGGAGTTCAGGGTGTACCCTGAACAGAACCAAGCCAAAAAGCCCCCACCCAAACAGAACTAGTCCGGTGAGTTCAGTTCCCCCTTTGTCCCAGCCATGGCTTGCTGCAACCAGGAGAAAGGGGGGATTGCCTGGGAGATGGCTACCAGCCATTTAATCCATTCATTTCACTTCCCTCTGCTTTGAAACTCACATCTGTAGTATAGTTCCTTTACAAAATTATATATATATATATATACAAACAAAATTTTATATATATCTATATATAAGATTCAAAAATATATGTTTTGATTCCAAGAGATTAGACAACTAACATAACAGTCATTAAATTTAAAATTTTAGCCAGAAAATGATTAATGGCCAGAATTGTGTAGGCAGTGGGTAATTCTATGAAAACTAATAAATGTCAGAAACTCTGTATATATTACAATTTATTGTGAACTGGAATGTCAGAAGGCAAGTGTTAAATGTAAAAAAATACTAGTAAAATCCAAGCAGAATCAAATGCTTTTGATAAATAATCAGATTTCTTCTCGTTTCCACCATTTGTTGGGAAAGGATGTGCTGGTAACTGTCCAAAACAAATGTTACTCAACATATACATGAAATTCCCAACTGAATCACCTTTTAAAAAATTTTGTACAAATCTGCAAGGGACATCTCCATTCCTTTTTGAATCTTAATTCATGTTAGCTCTAAGTTCTTTATGCATTAGTTTATTTGGATGTAGAACTTGCTTTTCATATAAGTTGTAGAAGTATAGACCAATCAATATTTGTACTAGGATTCTTAGTAGAAAGGTTAGTTGAAGAATATAGAATTTTGCAAATGGATAGTGGATTTGTTTGTATATTCATTGTTTAGCATGATTATTTTTATATAATCACCATTTCCTTATTACTCAAGCACATTACCAGCCATGCGATGATTAGCCCTGCTATTAAATTCATGAGATTGACACCACCTACTCTATTGGTGCAAAAAGAATGAGGTGATCTGACTTGATTTCCCACCTAACAGCCCAATCCTGCAATTCTTGGCATAGTCTTTTGATGGTGTCAAAAGATATCTCCTCTCTCAAGTGTCAGAAGAAACACTGATTGGATCCCATAACAAGTCTGTCTAGGCATCAATTTTCTGAAAGAGCAAAATTTACCTAGTTGCTTTGTAGGGAAATATCCATAACAAACATCAATTATTCACAGCTCAATTATTTATGACACATTCGGGTGCCTGCAGCCCGCTGCGCAGCGGCTGGGCTGCAAAGGCACGAGTTTGCCTCCCCGGATGGGGAGAGACAGAGGTCACCCGTTCTGGCACGCAGGCTGGGAAGCGATGTCTGGCTGATTGACAGCCAGACCTACGCTCCTCTCAGTCTGCGTCGGGCGCGTCTTTTAGATGCTGCTGTTCCTGGCCAGAAGAGCCGGAGCCGAGTTCTCATCTGCGGCCATAGCCATGTGTTTTGGGCTGCTCTGCAAGCACAGAGAACTGCGGTGGGCTCTCAGCTGGGAGTCAGCCAGCACACTGTTATTGAGTGGCAGGAGCACCGTGGCCTTCAATGGGTGGGCCTGCTGCCTTTTTGCACATTCGGGAGCGATGGCCGGGGACCATCATAGTGTGGTCAGCCATGCTGCCCCGCCTGGTATAGTGTTGTGCTTTGGACCTCGCAGCTGTAGAAAGGGCCAGGTACAAGGCTAATAAGGAGCTTTAAAAAGTTGCTCGAGAAGGGGTTGGGCCACTATTTGCCCCATCCGGACATTATGGTGAGATGTCTTGTCCTCTACAGAGGGGATGGGGTCCATCTCTCGGAAAAGGGTAATATACTTTTTCTGAGAGATTTGCAGCAAGGGTTGAGGGTGGCTTTGGGCCTCCTGGTGGGTGCTAAGCCCTAAGTAGAGACTTGGCCTTAGTAGTGGCAGGTTTTTTGGGGTTTAGGGCACTATGTGGCCCGGGGAGGACTGTGAAGCATCCCCCTTTTGGTGACTTTGGGGTCTGGCATGATCAACTCTGGGGTTTGAAGACCCGGGTGGAGAATGCAGACTGCCGGGAGACTCGGCTAGAGGGTGCTTTCTGGCGAGACGTGCGTCTGGGTTTGGGCCCTCTGGTGCGGGCCTCCCTGCTGGGCCTGCCCGGAGGGAGCTGAGGCCCTCAGCTCTGGCCGGGGGGCTGGGTCTCTCGCTCGATATGGCAGGGGAGCGGTCGCAGTGACCACTAGCCCTGGCCAGGCCGCCTCTGGTGGGGTACCCTTGCTGTTTATGAAGTTAATTAATAAAGTGGCCCAATTTTATTCCAACACTTAGTGTCTGTCTCGTTATTTTGTCCTTGGGGGGCAAACAGTCAATTTTATTCCTGGGAAGAAAATCTCACTGGAGTCCCAATGGTTTCCAGTGTATGGGACTGAAGCCTTACTTTTAAAGCTCAAAGTCAACCACATGCCTTCACCAAGTGACTCAATTTCACCTTCATTTCCATTATTTGTCATTGTTCTGCTATCACCACTAAAATCCAAGTCCTATAGTAGCTTAAAGAACAACAACATTTAGTATACGTTTTTGTGAGTCAGAGCTCACTTCATTAAATACCTGTATGAAAGGGATACTGGACCTGCTACAAACTAACACGTCAGCCTATCTGAAATTATCATGTCAAGAAGAGACACATGTTCATTTGAGCAAAAACTAGTATTCCCTAATGTCTCTTCTTCAGAGGGCCATCATGCCAGAGCCTCTCTGAAAGGAAGGAAAATAAGGGACCAGGCTGTTTTCAAGTCAGCAGCTTCCTTGTATTGTGTGTGAGAAAAAAGAAATATGAGAGAGTGCAATGTACACACACACAGGCTCACAGCCACAATGAAGGGAAGAAACTGGCTCGGGCCCAAAACAGCAATGCTGAAGAACTAAATGAGGGATAAAGGGGGAGAACTGGCCTTGCAAGTTGTTGCAGGAACTGTACAGTTTTCATCTTGTAGAGCTGCATAGCTGAGGCATCTTAATTAACAGCTGGATTGGAGGGAAAGAGGGGCTGCATATTAAGGTTTTCTCTCACAGGATAAGCCAAGCAGGGGGAAAAGTGTTGTTGTTTTTTTAAATCATGCATGTCTTTTGGGCAGGAAACCCCCCTGCCATTAAAGCTGGAATAACATTTGCTTGATTTTAATTGATTTGTTGTTGCATGTGGTCCTCCGGAAGTTGTTTAATTCTCTTTGCCTGATTAATTACTGCTATTGGAGGTCACCTTGCCTTTTCTGTAATTAATAAAGAAATTTTGCCTAATCTGCTGGACTGGGGGGTGGACCTTTGATCTAAGAAACACAGAAGAGGATTTTAATCCTGGAACCCTACACACATATAATTGTCCAACTGTGAACCAGAGAGTATTTGTGTCACAAAAGACCGCTGTCTCAGCAACTCTGAGCAAGCTGACTTTCCTGTGGCGTCCTTTTGTTATTCTCAGGCAGTCTGCCATCTTGCCACATCCAACTGCTACACTTGGACTCACTGCTCTTCACTCAATATGGCTAATGAAAACCGATGGGGTTTCTACTTGGCAGTGCATGTTTTAGGGGAAGATGGATACAAATAATCAAATGTCTGAATCTGAATTCACCTTGGGATAGCCCTGCCAACCTCCTCAATCAATGTTGCTGCAGAATAAATGATTGAAGGTAGGACTTAATTGAACCAGACCTCAGTATGATTTCATTTTGGAACTTGTTTTCAGCTTCAGACCAAGGTAAGGTAAAGTAGTTTCAAATTTCACAAGCCTTTATTGGCATTTATCAGATTATAAATGAGGCAATAAAAAAGATACAGAAATAAGAAAATAAGCCAGTCATATACAGCTATACATTGGACAATTGATCCTTGATTACAAGACTCAAAAATAAAGCAACCTTTTCAGTTATTTCAGATGACAAATCATTCAGAAGATGACATACATTTGCAGCATGTGAGCAACCTGTCCTATTGAGCAAAATTGGGTCAAGAAACCTAAGGTATAAAGTATATTGGGAGCAATAAAGAAGAATATGGGACAATGAATCTACTTGTTTTAAATTACATATACATAGTCTTAATGAAAGTGGAATTTTTTTTATATCTACCATAGGTAACTGCTGATGGGAGAGTATTGCATCTGAAGGTAAAGTAATAATGAGAAAGAGTGCCCCTTTGGCAAGGGAAGCATACTACTTCCTTTCCGATTCTCTCAGACATCTGGAATTAGGAAAAAAGGTTTTCCAAGGCAGTAAATAAAACTTCTAGTTAGGCTTTTTCATCAAGAAAGTATTGCTTCAAATGTTGCACAGCACTTATTACAAATATTTTTACAGAACTTCTACAACTGCTTTCAAGCATCAAAAAAACCCCCTACATCATCTCCAACAATAAAAGCACAAAAAAGCTTTCAAAATATTTTATCTGAAGTTATATTAGTTAGCATTTAAAGCAATAATTTGGCATTGAAAGTATTACTATAGATAGTCAATAGGTTTGGATGGAACAAAGCCTCTTGAAAGTTTATTCATGCTGATTAAGTTTTGTGGTGAAGAGCCTAGACTAATTCAGTGAGTTCATAATCCACTGTGTAAATTCAATACAATAAACAAAGCCTGTCCTGCATTTTCAGCCACTATTGTGATTAAAGACGTTTTAATGGCCCAACTTTAGCTGTTCATTATGTGTTGCTTGACTGGTGATTCTTTTTTAAATTTATCAATGGGAAGCCAACTGTGTGGGAGAAAATATAAAGCAAAAAACATTACCAATTAACATTGTAGGCTGATATTTGGGTCAATGAAAACAACATGCAATTTTCCTTTTCCAAGAGTTTTGGAATGTCATTCAAGGAAAGATAGCTCGTTGACTTAACATTTTCCTAATGAACACAGGGTGTCTTTCCTTGGTCTAATTACTGCCTAAGCTATCACTTTGAAAGATCAACAGATATTTTGCAGGTGTTGCATTATGCCATTCTGGGCAAGTATTGCTATTTTAAGGATCATTTTTATATTGTAAATGCCTCAATCTTGGCTCCTTGGTCCTAAAGATAACATCACCCTTTATATCACAGTGCTTCAAGCCTAAAATGTGAAAATTCAGCTCATCTCTCCATCTGCACTGTACTGATAACAGTTGTGATAATTTAAAGATCACATGATCCACCATAGAGTGATGACTGGACACTGCAGAGCAGATATGGGTAGACTTTCTCTTCTGGGTTATCCTCCTGCATCCCATAGCAAAATACTGTTTCTCCTGCCCTATAGGTGTTACACCCTAACCTGGATGGCCCAGTCTCATCAGATCTCAGAAGCTAATCCAGGTCAGCCCTGGTTAGTATTTGGATGGGAGATCACCAAGGAAAACCAGGATTGCTGTGAAGAGGCAAGCGGTAGCAAACCACAGCAGGACATCTCTTGCCTTGAAAACTCTATGGGGTGGCCATAAATTGGCTGTGACTTTCTACCACCACTACAGGGTTTCAGGTTAATCTGTTTCCTGTTTGTTGCCAATAAGTAGAATGGGAAGCACTATGCTGGGCCCATCTGTCTCCCACAGTAACCGGAATACACCCTCCTCCTGGGATCACCAACCTCAAGGTGGGGCCTGGAATTCCCCAGATATTAACAACTGATCTCCAGACTACAGGGATCAGTCCCCCAAGAGGAAATGCCAGTTTTATAGGGCAGATTCTATGGCATCACATCCCCACTGGACTCCTTCCCCACCCTGGACTCCAGCCTCCCCAGGAACCACTCTCAAATCACTAGGAATTTTTCTATCCAGAGCTGGCAACTCTATTTCTCCTCATACATTTCCTTCCCTCCAAAACAAAATGGACACATTTCCTTCCCTCTGAAACAAAATGGACATTCCTAACTAATAACTCTAATTGTCTGGTTCACAGCAACCATGCTGGGATCAGCCCAGTGGAAGCCTGTCTGTTCATTTATGTCAACCATGACTATAGCCTCAGTCCCTTCTCCTCAGAGCAGCATTCCTTAAGCACTGCTTCATCTTCTTGCATCACTCGTGCCAATTCTATGGCCATCTCTCTATCCATAAACACATGCTGGTTGGATTCTTTTTGGATCAGAGCTCCAGGTAGAGTAAATGGAAGTATCACAGAATGAACATTGTAATAAATATTTGTCAGCCAAAGAAGATATAATTATCTTGCTTACCAGTTGTGAAAGATCATTGAATGTTTGTTTAGTTGCTGAAAGGAAAAGTGCTCTGAAAATAATTATATAAAGAGAGACACACACGCCTCCAAAAAAAAGCAATTTTTCAAGGCAGCTTTGTGAAATGCCAGGACTGGGAAGGGGAAGTCACAGACTGTAACATGTTGGGACATTGCAGATTTGATTACTTTTAGCACTTGCTGTGAAATACAGCTCTTGCACCTGTTTTCATTTATGGCATGATAAAATAATAACCTACAGCAAGTTGCTGGCAGTCGTTTGTTCTGAATCATCATTCAGCAACAAGCATGAATTATTACTTCCAGCAACTCGGAGGTGCTGAAAAAGGAGTCATAAGGAACAAGCAGATTGTTTGGCCAAGAATGAATTGAAGAAGCGAGAAGTCAAAGTTGGTTCCATGGTTCCATAATTAAGACTGTTACCCAAGACATGTGTTCAATTTATATATAGTCAGTTGCATCAAATAGTAAAGACTTTTCTGAATTAGATGGCTTTGGGCTACTGCTGGAGGAATTATGTGTCTGGAGGTTTTCACATGGAAAAAGGTGCATAATGCTTTTTTTCTATGTCAGGAAAAGTTAAGCTAAACCATTTCCCTGACATGCTAGTCTTCATTATTCAGAAAGTGGTTTTCCCCTCAGACACAATTTCCCCCCCCCCCTTTCACTGCATAAGTGTAGTCTTTACAGTCCTGTAGTCTAGAAATTGAATCAGCATTGGAATCACTTAGGACAACATCTAGTAGGAAATCTGTCTGGTTGGGGTTAAGGAAATCTGTCTAGTTGTCTATTTGCAAATAGCAGATATAGGACCTCAGTCCCCCTCCTCTCCTGGCATCTGCTATATCTAGTCTTGTTCTTTTGTTATGGTGAATGTGCTTACATCTTTTACATACACACATATATCTGATTGTAAGTGGTATTTAATTATTTAATTATTAATTAAAAACATATTAAAGCCACCTTTCCATCCAATTTAGTGTCCCCCAGGCAGCAAACAATAAAAACATCAAAAGAGGCTTAACACACACACATTAATTAATCAAAACACATAGACATGTGAATAGCAGGGGTGGTTTTAGTCATGGAGCATCTGGGGCAGCTGATCCAGGGCAAAGGCTGTACAGAGACCTGAACACTCACAGCTCCAGTACCCCAATGGAAGGGGAAAGAACCAGAAGCAGGGTTCCACGGCCATGCTGGAGCATGCTCATACCCTCTGGGGCGCAGGCAGCAGGTGCCTAGGAATGACCACAGCTGGATCACTAGCCAAAGCTAATAAAAAGTGGTGCTGGCCACCATTATCATCTACTCTTTCACTGGTAGGCTGAGGATCAGCAGCACCACCAAGCGATGAACTGTTCCTTCATGGGAAGTACAGCCCCATTCTGAACAGAAGACTCTTCAGTTCCTGGGTCAAATAGCCTTGTGTATTCACTTGTAAAATAAAGCTCAGGAACAGGGTCTGGACAAATGTGGGTTTTCACTCATACAACCAACTGTGTATGTTGTTGAATGTAATGTAAGAATTCGTCAGCATGTGCACTAAGAAAAATCAAATGTACACTGCATGGCTTGCTGTGCATTCATTGTAATGTATGTATGGGACTCCAGATTGGCTTGTGTTGCTGTATGTTTTCCACAATGTGGAGGGGAAAAATCACCTGTGGGGAACTGTTTGAAATTGAGAAAATGGCCTCAATTGCCACAGTCCAGCTCCAAACCAAGGTCTCCTGTCATTGCTGTTTACAAAACAAATGTGCTGAAGATTTGATTGCAGATCACCCAGTATCTCACCTGCAGTGACCTTATTAAGCCTGCATAGGAGCATGACCTGTATCTCAGAACACTGCTTCTGTACTTCATATCATAGCTCTGCATAACATTTGAGGGAGCTTGCTTTGTCCATCTTTGCTTCCACTAGTATAAGAACATAAGAGCTCTGTTGGATCAGACCTGTTGTCCATCTAGCCCAGCATGTTATATAGCACAGTGGCCAACAAGTTCCTCTGGAGGTCTAACCATTTCCTCTGTGATAATAGAGATCTGTGACTAGGATTCTCATTTTTTTTTTTTTTTAAAAAAAAAGCCAATTAGCAGTCCCACACAGTTGCTTTGAAGATCAGGGAAAGGTTGATGGGGAAGGGAGCAACCTTTCCTTAATCTTCAAAGCAGCTGAGTGGGGCTGCTAATTAGCTTTTTAAAAAGTGAGAGACCTTGGGGTGCCATGATTTAAATATCCCCTCCACAGATGCAGCTTGTTCCACAGGTGAAAAAAAAACTATGAAAGACTTTTCTCTCCTATTGCAGCTGAAGAGAATGGAAAAAGCCTTCAAGAAGAAACAAACACTCCTCTCCCAGTGATGCTTCTCCATCATCAAAGTAGCACTGAAGTGCTGCTCATTAGCTTTGACAGAGTGAACCACACATCTGTTATAGGGTCACATTTGACCTCCAAGTCTCAGTTGCACTTCTTCCATGTGGCTGCTTGCATGTTGCTTTGTCTTATTTTTCCTTTGTTTGTAATCTGAATCATATTTCCACCTTGAGAAGATTATATCTCTAATGCAATATTTACAAACAACCATGTGTATTTGGCTAGGATCTTATTATGTGGACAAAGTACTAATCAAAATGGTATCTAAATAGGAGAGATCAGTGCACTGGACATGTGGATATGCAACCCATTTGGTTCTCTGTTTGGCCATTCAAACGCACTTTAATGATAAAATATTTATTTGACACCCTGACTTGGATAGCACAGACTAGGCCAGTCTGGCTAAATCTCAGTTACTATTTGGATCGTGGTTAGTGTTTGGATGGGAGGCCAACAAGGAACGCAGAGGCAAGCAATAGCAAACCACCTCTGAACATCTCTTGCCTTGAAAACCCTACAGGGTAGTCATAAGTTGGCTTCAACATGATGGCATAAAAAGACTTTCCAGCAAAGATCACCTCCCCAAATGACAAGAATAATAATAAAAAAATGAAAACATAAGTATGTGTGAGGATGGAATTATCAATGAAGATATCTCCAGGCATGATGGAAGAGGTGATGAATGGCCTCCTATCTTCTCCGTATCTCTCTATGATAGCCTAATCAATGGCAATTGGAAGATGGACGGTGGGGGCTCCCGGCAGTGTTATCAGCCAAGCATGATGTATGGGTGCCTTACTTTCTCCCATTTGGCTTATCTTGATGCTGTGGCACACTTAAAATTATCTGGACAGCCAGTTATATACGAAGGGTGTCCTCTGCTGGCCACCTCTTTGTGTTGCCTGCATGATAGCACTTAGACGGGCTATGAGTGTGAAGTTAGTACGGATGCAGGAGATGAGACACTGGGATTCTGCATTGAACTTCATATATCTTTGTTTAAAGGGTATTGCTCTGGACAGTCAAGCACTGTGGATTCCTAAGCTGATAATTGCTGGTTTTTCTGGGTCAGACCATAAGGTTTTTTAACAGCAGGGAAGAGCCAAACTACAACCAGAAAAAGTAATGGAAGGTAACAGCCACTTTCATGCAAGAATGGGCATCTGAAACCTCTCTCTATAAAAGGGCACCCCCTGGTTCTTGAATGGAACAAGATTTAGTTTGGCTTCTTGAGAATGATGCATGAGGGACCACTGCAAATAAGGCATTTGCAGCTCAGTGTGCAAACAGCAGGAAGACACAGTGACTCTCAGTGGATTCTAAGCAGAGAAAAACTTGAGCAATAATTAGTCAATGGAATTCTATGGTGTTAGGAAAGTGGTCTCCCATTTTGTTTTGTTTTGATACCATTCTCCTGTCTTCACAGAATCTTTTTAAAGAGAAGGACAGGTGAAAAAATGTCTTAAATTCATAAATTAATGGGAGCACCACTGGCTAGGCTGTAAATATTTTGGTATTGACTTTCACAGAGCATTGTCTCCTGTTAATGTTTCTTGCAGTCAAAAGCAATCCATCTTCTTCATTTTCTAAAAATAAATTTTGCACCAGTCGTATTCTAGAATGAAACTTGGCACACTCGCCGTTCAATAGCTAGAGAGAATCAAAGACAGAAATGTAAGTTTGAGACATTATGCGTTCTTAAACTCAGTTGGAAGTCCTGAGTATTCTCATCTCCCAAAACACCTCATGAAAACATTTATTTATGTTTATTTAAAAAGTTTATCTCATGCCATTCAGTCCAAAGATGCCTGAGACAATGAACAGTAATACTTTTTCTTCATAAATCAAATTAAAAACAATCTTTCCAGAGATATTTACAAAAGTAGAAATAAAAAAATAATTCAAAAAATATAGAAGAAAGATCTAGAAGACTTTCCAGCCCAAAGATATCTGAGGCACCTAACAGTAATACTTTATCTTAATAAATCAAGGTTACAAACAATGCATGCTAAAAATACAAAGTCAGAAATAAAAAAATAATACTCAGCATTCAAAAATTAGGCTAGAAAAGGGAGAGAGGAGGAAAAGAAAGGGAGGGAATCATGACCTGGATGAACAGAAATATTTTAACTTGGAGCCTAAACCTGTAGATGTTTGACAGCCATCTAGGGTTGCCAAGTCCAATCCCAGAAATATCTGGGGACTTTGGGGGTGGAGCTAGGAGACACTGGGGTGGAGCTAGGGGGAGGGGGGAAACAGCGCCGGGGAGTGTGGTGAGCCGCCCCGTCTCGGAGCGGGCGACGCTGCTGCGCAGCTCCCGCCTCTTCTCCGCTTGCCGTGGCTGCTCCTCTGAGATGGGCTCAGGCTGAGCCCATCTCGGAGGAGCAGCTGCGGTGGGGCGGGGAGGGGTGGCAGCAGCACGGCGGCCTCGCCCGCTCCGCTCTGCCTCTGGGGTGGAATCGGAGGGGGGGCGGAGGCAGGCCGGGGGCGTGGCGAGCCGCGAGTCCGGGTCCTAGAAGGGCCCGGATTCGCGGCTCGCCATGCTCCTGGCCTGCCTCCGCCCTTCCCTTCTTTGGTTTTGCCTGCGCTGCTGCCGCCTCTTGGCTGCTCCTCCGAGATGGGCTCAGCCTGGGCCCATCTTGGAGGAGCAGCTGCGGTGGGTGGGGAGGGGGTGGCAGCGGCACGGTGGCCTCGCCCGCTCCAGGATGGGGCGCCTCTCCATGCTCCCCGGTGCCGTTTCCCCCCTCCCCCCGCTTCTGTTTTTTTGGGGAGCGGGGGAAGAGGGTGGAAATCCTGGGGTCCTCCGCCAGGGCGGGAGGGTTGGGAAGCCTACAGCCATCTTTTGGAGGGGCGGGAAATGTCTGCTGTGCACGCCATTATTTCCTATGGAGAATGATTCCCATAAGGTATAATGGAGAATTGATCTGTGAGTATTTGGGGCTCTGAGGGGGCTGTTTTTTTGAGGAAGAGGCATAGCATCCAGTGCTTCTCCTCAAAACACCCTCCAAGTTTCAAAAATATTGGAATAGTGGGTCCAGTTCTATGAGCCCCAAAAGAAGGTGCCCCTATATTTCATTATTTCCAATGCAGGGAAGGCATTTAAAAGGTGTGTGGTCCCTTTAAATATGATGGTCAGAACTCCCTTTAGAGTTCAGTCATTCTTGTCACACCCTTGCTCCTGGATCCACCCACAAAGTCTCCTGCTCCACCCCCAAACTCCCCAGATGTTTCTTGAATTGGACCTGGCAACCCTAACCACTGGTGAGATTCTATGTAAATTGTTCAGATGATTTATGAATGTAAAAATGTCTGTGTAGCAGTGGCATTACAAGAACCTTGGCCCCCATGGTTTTCAATTGCATACACAGTTTGCAAATCATACAAATATTTTGGTTATTTACAAATTGCGTTGGTTGAGGGAAAAAGACTAAGAATCTGATAACGAGTTATAAGGCTGAGATAATGAGGTTTCGAGGGTATAGCTTCCTCAGCTGGAATTTGAGAAAACACTTCATTAATCAGAGTATCTGTTTATTTGGTCACCCTAAACAGCAGAATAATGACATCTATTATTCACTGTTTTCATCATTAAAATTGATGAAGAAGAAACAGTCCATATGAACAAATGACTTATTGGAGCAATTCTGCAGGTTATTTGCTTGTCTAAGAGATTCTGCTGTAAAGGTATTGTATGAAAAAAAAAAATCTGTGGACAATTTAATTTAGAAAATAGAAACAAGTGTTGAGTTTATATTCCGGTGTATTCAAAAATCTCAAGATCTACAGAGCTTCTTTCTCATCCAACGTGATTAACACTATACATATTTCAAAATACGTGGCTGTGTGTGTGTTACACTGCCATACCTTAGATGATACTACCATTTTATCAGGCTCTCTTCAGGTAAATACTTAAAAATAAGTTATAGAAAAGTAAGCCAAAGGAGAAAGACAAAAGCCTAATGTTATAGCTTTTCAAAGAATGAATTAGTATTGCTTTAAATAGAAAAAGAGAGATTTCCCCCCAAAAAAATAAAAATGAAAGGGTTTGCAAAACAAGAGTCAATTATGCCAGATATAGTAGTTGAAAAAATATGTATCAAAGCAAAAGTGAAATGCACTTCCAACTTAGGTTTAGATAAAGTATTTCCTCTGAAAGAGCAGTCATGCATCTTCTCTGGCTAATATAAGCTCAGTGCATCACAATGACGTACATTATGAATGAGCAATTCAGTCTCCGTACTTCATAGCTCATTACTTTAACCATTACACTCAGAATAGGTACTGAGTTGTACAGCACCACAACTTTTGTGACATGAGATGCCTGAGACCATTGTGCAGATGCAATAGGTGCTTCAGTACCATGATGCCACATTTTTTTTGTGGGGGGGGGGGAGTGCTGTCAAATCACAGCTGACTTATGGTGACTTCGTGGGGTTTTCAAGGCAGCAGACATTCAGAAATGGTTTATCATTGCCTGCCCCTGCATTATAACCCTGGTATTCCTTGAAGGACTCCTATCCAAATGCAAGCCAGAGCTGTCTCTGCTTAGCTTCTGAGATCTGAAGAGATCAGGCTAGCCTAGACTATCCAGGTCAGGGCACAATGCCAGAATAGCTTCCTGGAAAAGGGAGGACAGAGTCACAATTAAAGGCATGCCACTCATGGTTTGAGTTCCAAGTCCCATGCAGAGTGATCAAATTGTGAACCAAGTACATTTATAAGCATCAAGTTGGGGCCTATGACTCCTTTCTGGTAAGCTGGATCCTTTGAGGGACAAAAGCAGAGAATGATCCCACCACCCCAATGGAGAAGGGCTTCCTCTTACGAAGAAAAGGCTTGAAGTCAGTCTTTCTCTGTTGGGGGAAGACTTGGTGGAATGGGATCATAGAACCCAACACATTGGGTAATATCAAGGGACACAAAAGTTCTACATCTGGAATTTGATCTATGGTATCTGTTTCATACATGAAAGCCCTGGTTGATGTGACAATTTAAGTTCTCTCTCTGTTCCAAGATGACAAAACTTCAGTTGTGAGTTCAAGGGAATGCAAGCAAACAGCACTATAATAAATGGCTTTGATAGAGATAGATAAATATGATGGTGACAATCCATTTCAACCACTACTTGTCATTACTTTGTCCCCTCCCATCCTTGATTTATTAACATCATTCCTAGAGGACTTCACAAGGACTCTCCAGGCACAGAGTAATGATAATTGCTTGCAGACTGTCAATTTGTCTTACCATTGCCACACACAACCCCCCCCACCACCACCCTGTGAATGACTGTTCTATGTCCCTGAATGATATAGCAAGTACTGAAGCTTTTGATGGTTGATGTAAAGAAAAATCCATGCAATTTTGTTTTTCAGAGCTAAAAACAGACACAATTTTTACCTTTGGAATGTAATTGCTTCATTCAGAACTTCTCCATAGTAGAACACTGTCTTTGAGAACATCTGTGGAAGGAAAGGTATTAACATTTGGAATAGCAAGTTGTGGTCTATAGTGCACTTTCAAGGCCATTCTGAAGCAACTTAGAATAGGACATAACTCACCAATATGCACGCACACACACACAGAGTAATAGTATAGAAGGGATACAAAAAGGAAAACAGGGGTTATATAGCATAATTGTACATATCAAGGATAATTATATATTATAGAGTGTATAAAACAGAAAATATTTCTTCCCAACATCCCCTTCATTATATTTTTTAACAGATATATACCAAGATATGAAGTATTTATGCTTGAGTGACACTGATACAGTGCTACTGCACATAAACCTTCTGAGAGGATGCCAGTCACTAGAAATGAGAGCTGTATTGCCTTTATGACTTCCCTTGTTCTCTTTTGTGTTGGAGAAGCAAGGTCAGGGCTGGCCCAAGTGTTTAACCAAAGGCTAGGGTGTCCAAGCTGACCACTTGCCCTCCTGCCCTACTGTGGGGAGGCAGGAAGATGATACCCTCCACAGCAGTAAAGTGAGGTGCAGAAGCTGTGAGGCAAAGGGTCACCTGTTCCCCCCATGGCAATAAGGCAAGGCACAGAATCATCAACTGTCTCCTCCCACTGGGTGGCAGTGAGACACAGAGATTGTGAGACAAGGTGGCACCTCACCTCCATGCCATATGGTAGCAATGAGGCATAATGTGGAGAGAGTGAGGCAAAGCAATACCCACTCTTCTCAGACCACAGACATGCTAGATGTTCAGTTAGCTGTTCATTCCTTAGCTGAAGTCATTCTCTGGTCATAGCAAAAAGAGAAGGGCTGTGGCTCACTAGAAGAGTCAGCAACATCTCCAAAGATAAAGGACCAGATAGTAGATGAGCCCTGGAGACTGTCTGAATAAATACTAACCTTGATAGACCAAGGGTCTGATTCATTATATGGCAGCTTCATGTGTGTTCATGAGAATCTGAGGTTGGTTAAACCTTTTCCTTGACTGATGTTCGTTGGTGGTGTATCTGTGGACTCTAGGGCTATTGTTACTCTCTCAGTGTTGCATTGGCACTGACAGTACAGGGTCTTGCTAGCCTTAGGATTGTGCTGGCTAGTTTTTAGATCTTTATTAGTTTTATTTATCTCCTGCTCCATTTTATCCTCACAACAAGAATCCTGCGAGGTACGTTAGTCTGAGAGAGAGACAGACAGACAGACAGACAGAGAGACTGGCTCAAGGTCATTCACCAAGTTTCCATGGCAGAGTGGGGATTTGAACCTGGTTCTCCCAGATCCTAGTCCAACATTCTAACCACTACACCTACATATTGCTTTAATGAAAAATCACAGTCCTTTCAAAAATAAAATGCATCCCTCTTGAAACAGTCTTGACATCTCAACATCCCATATTGATCCAATACCAAGACCAACTATTCTCCAAGACCAACTATTCTACTGATTTGTTGCATTGCTATTTAAAATGCAATAATCTGGGAACCTCTGAGGTTATCTGACACCCTTCACCTGTCAGACAACAGCATAATTCAGTTTTATTCTCACATTCACTTCACTGCTTTCTCTCAGCCTGAAAAATGTTAGCAATTTCTGAAGACAGAAATGTCCCAGTCTTGTTGCCAGGTAACACCTACTATTGCAGTAGCATATATATTACGGTTATTCCTGAGGAGCTCTAACCTACCTCAAATTCTTTTTTCGTTATGATCAGATAACCCAGCAGCGAGCGTCCTTACCTGTTGCCTAGGGTGGACATCTAGTTTACAATATTGTCTAAAGGCATCTTGCATACCCTCCGACTACCATACTCACTCAATAAATCTTTCTTTCTAAAACTGGTTGAAATTCATTCAAACCCTGCGGGAAGCCTTGTTCCTCTAGATTCACATCTTGGGGGGAGGGGGGTGGGAATCATTGTTCCACAGAAAGAAAACTACTTGTCTGAGGCTTTTGTACAGTATGTGACATTTTTGAGATTACATATGCTCATTTACCTTGGGGTTTGATCTAAAAAAATAACAGGAGTATGCACAGAAAATAACCCTTACCTAGAGGTTAAAGTGGGTGGGGGAACCTCTGTAGAGTTGAAATAAAGCACCAAAGTCCATCTACTCAACCACCCTCCTGCCCTCCCAGCATCCTGCATAGTGTATAGTTGTAAATTGGGGATTTCTGATTACAATAAGTGGTGGTGCATCCTATGGAGTTAGCCAAAAGTGATATCTCTGGGGGAAACCAGAGTCCACAACAAAATGAAAGATAATGATTTCTAAGAATTGTAGATATTTCTCACTGGGCTTCAAATGTTAAGAAATAGCTCTGTCCAAACACCAAGCAGGACTTAGAAGACATGACCCTACCAGTTGAAGGGAGGGAGAGATGTGTGTGTGTGTGTGTGTGTCTGATGAAAAGGTAGTTTAGGTTGTGAAAGACAGTGAAGCAGACAGGCACTGCTGTGAGTCAGCTGAAGTACCTGAGAAAATGCAGGATCTCTCTCTCCTTTTCTAAGATTTAATGTGGAGTTGCAGATTCACTTCCCTAAAGGAGTGTCTTTTTTGCCCCCATCTGGGTACAGTTAGTATATTTGGTCCCAACCGTTTTTATATATTTATATTCAACAACCAATATTTATATTTTGTCTACTTACATTTTTTGTCCCTTTTAAAATATATTTATATTTTGTAGATTTTGTCCCCTTTTTGTCCTCACCTGTGCACCAGTACAAGCAATGTGGGTAAATAAACCAAATACTGCAAAAACATCATAAATCTCTCCCCTCCAAAGAAAACCAATCTAGGTAAACTCTGTCTCTGTCTTCTTTTGGAGAAGCAGAGAGTACATAACAGTATTCTTCAGAGTCAACCTTCAATTAATATATTGTATGGTCATTGCACTGCCTACTGATCAGAGAAACCTGGATTTAAATTTCCACTCATCAATAAAGTTTACTAGACAATCCTGTGCTAGATTCCCCCCCCCCCCTTTTCAAATTTAGTTGGCAGGATTGCTTAATCAAGCAGGAGAGAGGGAGCATGGGTAACATGCATGGGGCAACAGGAGAATGGAGAGACTTCAATGCCTTCCTCCGTTGCTGTTTTCTTACCGGGAAATCCCTTTCCTAAGCTACTTTTACTTCCATTGGGAACACTTATAAACAAACATATTCTTTTTTTGCACACTGGCTGTAGAAATGGCTCAGGTGTTGGGGGGGAGGGGGCTTTTCCAGCAAGAAATGGTAGAATAAAGGGTTAAAGTTCCTTCCTTTGCCCAGGCTATGGGGAAAAAGCCATTAAAATAAGTATGGAAGAAATCCTAATGTGTAGCTGGGCCCTTAGAAGGTCCTATCGCACATTGCCATTGGCCTCACTTTTGCAAGTGGAAACATATGCAATAATCGAGTCTTATATGATCACCTCTGAATCTTGGTAGGCACCAGGGCTTTTTTTTTTTGAGCAGGAATGCACAGGAATGCAGTTCTGGCTGGCTTGGTGTGTGGCCTAATATGCAAATGAGTTTCTGCTGGGCTTTTTTCTACCAAAAAGCCCTGTGTGAAACAATGGTGACATCAGGGGGGGTGGCCTAATATGCAAATAAGTTACTGCTGGGCTTCTGTATAAAAAAAAAAACTCTGGTAGGCACACATTAGAGAAGGCAGTATATAATATACTCCCAGACTCTTTCAGGATTGCTGTGAATAAAAAATAGAGGTAAGAAGGAGAAAACAATTTAAAGCTCTTTGGAGGAAAGCTTGAATTTCAAAAAGATTGGTGGAAAAAAATTGACAGACAAATAGAAATTTGTGATGCAGTTCTCTGCTGATTCAGATGAGTTTGGCAACATGATGCAGCTCTCCAGTGATTCAGAAGAGTTTCACAATAGTCTGTATAGATGTATTAGACCTGTATTGCATGCAATATCACGCCCCCCTGACAGATTATCGATTACACTTCGTCCAACCAAATTTCTACTCTTTGCTTTTAAAACCTGCCAGCCAAAAGCTACAATGAAAAATAAACAAGTGTATTTATTATTTGTGACATCAAAGTTGTCACCTTTAATGTTCTTTACTGGTAGGGCTGCCACCTTCCTACTGGGGGTGGGCGGGAGATTTCCTGGCCCTGGCTCCTGTTTCCCACTGCTGCTACTGTTGTGGGCAAGCTTTCCTTGGCTCATTTTATAATTGCACATGCTGTTATTTAGTATGCTATTGTTTGGTTTTAAAATCTCATGTTCTCCCTGAATCCAGTTTCCAAATCTGAAAGACCCAATGAATGCAAACATTTCCTCTGAAGTACAAGCATCTTTGGCACCAGAACCCTGGGACTGGGAGATATATTTTTCCAGAGCTCCTGAGTCCTGAATACTTGATAGGTATATCAGCTACATGAGCCAGGGCTACTTGCACTGTTGTGAATATACTCAGCAGTGTCCCAGGCACAAGGAAAGTTTCTAGGGTACCTGACGTTTTTATTGACTACTCTGATGTCATGGAAACTGTAGCTGGATTCACATGCATTGGATACTGTGCTATTGCAATTATTGTTAGAATATAAGAAGTCTATCATACATAGATAAAAAAAATGACAAGACCACTCTGCAGGGGGCAGCAGAAGGGACAACTAGTCAGTGTAGTGAGAATGGGAACTTCCTACTGCTTTCAAATAGCCTCCTTCCTGAATCATGATTGGCTCAATTTGCTGAGAACAGTTAGTTTATTGACTCTTTCCTAGCTAGTTAGACAGACTTCTCTTTCTCTCTCCTCTTTCCTACAGTTTGTTCTCTTCTTAATAAACCAGCTTTATTCTTTAAACAGCTTGTGCTCTGCTTTACTGCATATCTACATTCTGCTAATAATTATTTACCTCCAAAGCGAGTTCTGAGTGAGCTTCTGTCACAGTTAAAGGAACTGCATTCCTTTTAAATGCTTTCCCTCCACTGGAAACAATGGATGATGGCGGCACCTTCTTCTGGGGCTCATAGAATTGGATCCCCTGGTCCAATCTTTTTGAAACTTGGTTGTTGTTGTTTTTGAGGCGAGTCACCAAATGCTATATTGAAAATTTGATGCCTCTACCTCAAAAAACAGCCCCCAAATACCCATCAAAAACACCATATATATATATATATTAATATTCTATGTGGTTTTTGACTGTTGTTAGCCACCCTGAGCTCATTAGGGGAGGGTGGGATATAAATCTGATTAAATAGATAAATAAAGAAATAAATAAATAAATAAATAAATAAATAAATAAATAAATCCATTATACCCTATAGGAACTGGTTGCCATAGGATAATAATGGAGTGCACAGCAGCTATTTGTCATGGGTGCTGGGGACCCTGCAGAAGAAGCTGAGCCTGCAGAAGAAATTGTGCCCCTGCCACCTGCACCAGTGCCCCTGCCTCCTGCTGGAGAAGATCCAAGCCCCCCTGCCTCGCCCTCTCGGGTGGCTCGTGTGCATGACCGCCTTCGTCAGGACCTCAGGGATTGGAGGAGGGCGGCACGCTCACGAGCAAGACGCTCCCTGAGCCCTGAGTTTTGAAAGGATTCTGGCCCTTCTAGGAGTGAGGATGCTTGAGTCTCAGCAGGATCCTGGCTGCCTCTCTGAGCCAGCAATTAGCCCAAATGGGCAACAGACAGCAGAGGGCTATATAGCTGTGGGCTTTGGGAGGAGGCTTTGTGGAAGCAACTAGTCACTTACCTGATGTTCTAGCATCCACTCCGGCTTTTGACTTTGGCTTCTGGACTCCCTGACTTTGGCTTTGACTCCTGGACCCCCTGACTTCGGCTTTGACTCCTGGACCCCCTGACTTCGGCTTCTGAACCTCTGACCTGCGATACCTGGAGTGTGATTTGGTTTTGGTGCCTTGGACCCTCTTTGCTCACCGGCTACAGACCTTGGACTGCCCCTGGACTTTGCCTGACCCGGCCCCAGCCCGTGACACTATTCCCCCCTTACTTTCTGAGAGTCTGAAGCTATCAGAATAACGCACAGGGATATTTGAGTTTTGCCCAAACACCTGAGCATTCCCAATGTGATGATATCACTTTGAGGACATTGCGCATCCTTGCCCACCCCAGGAACATGCCCAAATCCTCTCGCTGGACAGATGAGGAGACCTGGCAACCCTATTGCACAGTAACTTGCTGATTAACTCCAGTCAGTAACATTTCAAGAATTTCCTGCTCCAATTTTTTTTCTTACAATAATGGTTCCAATAAGTCCAAATGTGCTTTCCCGTAAAATTTACAGTGAAACAATCCATGTGCCAGTGTTTCAACTGAATCAAAGGGACAAAATCTGTGATTAGCTGGAATCTTCCTATATTTTCCTATCAACAAGGCTGATGGTGATGAATCTAGCCAGCATCACAATATCTTGTAGCTGTCAGGACTGAAAGTTAATATGGAGACTGAAATGGAAACAATGGTTCTAAATGAAAGTGAGGAGCACACCCCATGGGCTTTAATCAATGTTTCTTGATAATCACCATATTTTATATGGTCATTGATTGCTAAAAAAAGGGTTTGTTCTTCCCTAGGGTTTAAAAAAAAACAGGGTGAAAGACCATTTGAACCTAGATATAATAATCATTCCTTAAATAATTAAGATGATTTTTCAGTAAAAAAAACATAAGCCAGATTCTAAATTTAAAAGCTGCTAGCCAAACTGAGTTTAAAAGAGAAATAAGACCAGTTTCTTGTTTAAGACCCATGGTGGTGGTGGGGGAAACCTAGGAACTTTAATAATTGTTCTCAAAAATGTACATTGCATTGAATCAATTAAAAACTAGCCACTTGTGCCTATACCAGGGCTGTGAACAAAATGTGATTAACAGTCTTAGTAACAAACAATTGCAATACCATGGGAACAATTTTTTAGTTGATCCTGTAGCTTCAGCACATGTGCCTAAGTTTTAGGGTTGCCAATTCTGGCTTGGAAATTCCTGGAGATTTGGGAGCAGTACTTGGGGAGGGCAGAGTTTGGGAAGGGGAGGGAACTCTGTGGGGGTATGATATCATAGAGTCCACTGTCTAGAGCTGCCATTTTCTCCAGGGAAACTGATATCCATAGTCTGGAAAGGTTGTAATTTTGGAAGAACTCCAGGCCCCATCTTGAGGCTGGAGAAGCATGAATGGTGATGAATACTGCCAGTGTACTGGCAAAAAGGCAGCCCATGAACTCAAAATGGAGCTGGATTTTTAATGATGCATGACTGACGTGCCCATGACAACCCTTGGCACATATAATCTGAGCAAACCAGTCAATTGTGAGCATGTGCCAATGGCACCTAACCAGCCAGCTGCCGTGCTGAATGCTGCCAACTGTAAAAACACAAAGCCACTCAAAACAATGCTCATTTTAAATTGCAAATGAGTTATTGATATGAACATGTGGGATGTTTGGCCTGAAAGAACATGGAGAATCAGAGTAGTTTAATTTTTCAAACATGGCGCCATTGCTTCCTGCACAGCTTGGAATACACCATCATTTTATCGCACATGGCACTATTTCCTCTTTGCTGTGAACGCATGGCAGTTATTGGGAGAATAAAAGAGGAATGTAAAATATAATACATAAATTTGCATTTGTTTTAATAATAAGTTTGACTCTTTAAATAGATGTAAACAGAATTATTCCTGTTAGTGGAATTTTACATTTAAGAACTAGAGAGATATAATAACTTTACAGTGTGGTCCCTAATCAAGCACATAAACCTTATGTAGAGACACAATTTTTAAGCCCATTAACTTCAATGAATGTAGAGGTGTGTTAAGTCTGTTTAGGATTGTAGGCACCATTAGAAGGATGTTAATTAGATTATCCCTTTGCCCATTAGCAGCAGGCAATATCCAGCTCTGCACTCAGTCCCCTACCCATGATAATTTCATGAGTGGAGAAAAAGTGGTTAAATCACGTCAATGGTGATGCTCTAAGAATCTCCTCAGGATCTATGGTGGTAAAGACCATAGAGATTGGGGACATCCCTAGATAATGACCCAGAAATGATGTCACTACTGGGTGGAAGGCCAATAGACATCAAGGCCGTAGAGTTTGGGGAAATTTATTTATTTATTTGTTGTTTGTTTGTTTGTTCCTAGAAATTCCTAGAAGTGTCACCCAGAAGTGACCTCACATTCTCCTGAAACTCAACCTTCCCCAGGCACCAGTCCAAAAATCTCCTGGCATTTGCTGGTGCAGCGTTGGCAACCCTAGTAACTCAGTAGGCCACCGAACTCAGTAGGCCTATAAGTGGGAAACTCTGCCTATGACTGCACAGCTGAACAAGAAAAGTTGTAGTTGCTGTTTATCACAGTCATGGGCCAGCAGTACAGAACATACATTTGAAAAAAAAATTACACAAAACCATTATATAAAAAATAAAAAGAGATATTATTTCACTGAATCGGCACTAAACCATGGTAGCCTCTAGCAGGTGCATAGAATCTAGCAACTCTATCTGTAGTTCCAGGGTCAAGGTCCTCTGTAAGAATGGAGACATATGTAAACAAGGAACACCAGTCACCAAAAGTTTAAATAAACCCAACAATACAATAGCTTTTTATAGAAAAAGCTATTTTGGTGTCAGTCAAACATGGGATGTAAAACCGTCTTGGGTCTTTGCATTGTCCTTGGCAGTCAGTATATGAAAAATGTTACTTTAAACATTTGAAAGTTTAATTTGTTTCCTGCAGTTCTCCATGAGCTATGAATAGAAACCACATGGAGGGGCAGAGCAGGCATAAAAAGCATTCCAAATACTGTCATCTGCAGGGCTGGTGCCTAAATTATTCATTTATCATTGCTGTTCAGAGATCTTCAAAGACAACATGGTAAATGTTACTCCAATTTAGGACAGTTATTAATGTTTCACGGGTTCCCATTATAATTATCAACACCATCAGTTATCCACATTTAATTCCATGGAGAAAGTGAATATTTCCTAAAGGAGGCTGGACTGTTCTTTTCTTTAGCCCAGAATATCCCAACTCTGGGGACTTAGTCTTTTTTTCACAGATGTATGTACTCATCACTCATTTGCTTCAAAGCGGTATGGGATCGACAATTTGCTACAAATGGTAATGGAATCTATTCAAGTACTTTTCAGAAAGTTAAACAAAAGACTTTCTGGAACAATAGACTAATGCCGAATAATAGATGGAAATTGCAGAGCTGTTTAGTCTTTTTTTATTGCTTTCAGTATAATGAGTAACAAGCAAATTGATGCAATGAATATATATACATATATATATTAAAACTGCCAGAAGCAAAGCAACAGAAGTGAGCTTAATTTGTACTGGATGATCAAAACCGGCAAATACCTGAAATAATTTTTATCGGGAATAGGCCTTTCTATTGAAGACGGATGTAAGAGCCACTTCCTGTTACATTTTTTAACACATATACCCCAGATGGTTTAAGCATACACCGAAGAATGCAAATGCAATAAAGGCATATGTTCAGGTTAGTCTGCTCTTGTCAGATATTAGAAACTATAGCAGGAAAAACGCCCGCTTGGTGGTTCTTACAACGAGGTGCAATGACAAAAGGAGGTCTGAGACGAAAATCAGGGAAAAACAGCTTTATTAACACACGTGTGGGATCAGCTTCCTAGGCATCTGCCTCAAAGGTGGAAGTCTGAACAACCGTTACAGATTTCTGCTTTCTTTTATAGGGTTTCTTCACCTCAACTGCCAGCTCAAAACACTCATGTTCTCCTTCTTGTGGGAAGGTGCCCACGTCATACTTTCACCACAATTCGGGTTGTTTTTCAGTCTTCAGAGCCCCTATTAGGGCTTCTGTAAACCCTTGTTCCCTTTTCTAGAAACATTTTACCCACACACACACATCTTCTTGCTCCATTTCCAGCACCTGTCTCAGTTTCTTTTAGGCTTCTTTCTACCGCTTTCACCCTGTGGTTTAGAAAGGTCAATGACCCTTCACAGTTCCCTTTTTCTCTCTGCAAGCTAACACTCCTTTGCTACAAGCTGCTATAGAAGATTATTTCTCAAAAGCACTTTCATATCTTTCTAACATTGCTAAAGCCATATATATTGATTATATATTTGTATTGATTTTGGCCTGATGCCATAAAACTAAGCAGGGGTAGCCCCGGTTAGTATTTGAATGGAAGACTATCAAGGAATTCCAGGGTTGCTATGAAGAGGAAGGCAATGGCAAATGACCTCTGTTAGTCTTGAAAACCCTATGGACTTGCCAAAAGTTGGCTGCAACTTGAGGACATTTTACACATACACCGCCTCAACTTGTCAGTTATACAGGTACACACACTAGAGAAAGAGCTACAATTAACTGCAGTTTTCTACTGGATGTATGAAGGATGAAGAAAAGAGCAGTCAAGCTGCTTCTGACCTAGGGTGACCCCCTAGAGTTATCAAGGGGAGAGACAAACAGAGGTGGTTTGTCATTGCCTGCCTCCACATGGCAACCCTGGCCTTTCCTGATGGTTTCTTTTCCAAGTATTAACCAGGGAAGACTCTGCTTAGCTTCCAAGATCTGGGCCCTCCAAGTATACCCAAAGGAAAATTAAGATTTACTTCTAAATAAAATGACACTCAATTAAAAATAGATTTATATTAACAACCTGGGTTCTAAATGAATGCCATCCCTGAAATCATGGCAAAAGGGCAATGCTAAAGAATTAAGCAGATTTTTTAAGTTTTTAATTTTTAATTCAGAACATTCCAGGGTATAGCTAGCTTGTTAACTTCAAAATGGTTCGGTCACCTTTAAATTATCACTTATTCTGTCATGGAATATACTTTTCTTGTTACAGTTTTAATGTATTTTTATCATGAAATCCTATGATTTCAATATAACATATCAGAGCTCTACAAGGCCCTTTCTTTTTTAAAAAAATGCAGCACTTTACCTCATGGATTGAATTAAAATATAATTAGATCTGTATTTCCCCCCCTTTCCATCACAGTTGTTTTTCTACTTTTCCTCTTTTGACACTATCATGTTATTTTTGGTACTTTCACATTATATATTAAGTATCAAACTAACAAATTAACATGATGCTGGGCTAGAAAAAGACACATCAATTATTTGCAATGTGACAAACTGATTGGATCCACCTAGAGGCCTGACCCCCAAATCTTCAGACATCAACAAGAGTCTTTTCAGTAAACTATAAATAAATGGCCTTCGCTTGTGCTTGATTTGGTATCCAGTAGATGAACAGAACAAGTGTAAATTAAATACCATCCAACGGGCTTGGGCCCGTAGCCAAGCCACAATATGTTAATAGAAGTTTTCTGGATTACCTCAACTTTTGTGATCTGCTTCCTGACTAGATTTGACAATTATGGTTTGGGAAATTCCCAAAGATTTCAGGCTGGAGCCTGGAGAGGCTAAAGTTTAGGGAAGGGAGAGATCTCAGTGGGGATATAATAATAATAATAATAATAATAAATTTATTCTTATATCCCGCCCTCCCCCGCCAAAGGCGGGCTCAGGGCGGCTCACAGGCATATGGTGTCTTACACTATGACCCTTGAAGCTGTTGATATTTATGACAATATTTATACCTTCTCTTTCCCTAGTGTTTCAAGACAGCTTACAATTTTTGGTGGGGCAGTAGAAAACCATGTATCAAAAATGTCTCCTCTTCTTCTCCTTCTCCTTCTCAAAACTTCTAAAAATGGCACTAACTTCACCTCCTCAGGGAGCATATTCGATAAAGTGAGAGCCACTACTAAGGGTTTACAATCAGATATTGCCAGCCCTAAACTCCATTTGACTTCCTTGGCATTGGGTCTGGTAGGCTACATACAAGGAAGTCAAAGTTCTCCCAAAATGATCCCTAGAGCTCTTAACATTGTGAATTTATTGTCTGGAATTTACAGAACCTGTGTGTGTGTGTTTTAATGTTTTTCACCATTCCCTGGGAAACAGCACTTCTTCCAGCCAATTTTAGCCTTTGGACCAATGAGACAAGTTGAATTGGCCAATTGCACAGTCTGTCTTGCAGGGAAGAAGAATTTTAAATTGCAGCCATCCATTACATTTACTATTTTGGACTGTGTATATGCTGTGTGGGCTGTGCTTGCTGTTCTTTGCATCTTGGGAGAGAAGCCTTTCTTGGCTAGACCCTGGATAGATGGATCCTGCCTACACTGTGCTTCTCAACAGATTAATTTATTATTACTACTAGCCAGTCTACCCTCCACCCTTCCCTTCCACAGAAGAGTTAGTTGGGGGACCACATTTGGTCATGGGGAGAACCTCAGGAAATATTTTGCCCCCCCAGTCGGAAGAACGAGACAACACGGTAAATTGGATGAAAAACAGGGGAACTTTATTGAGCTTAACAGCATGGGGCAAAACTAAACTGCTACCGGACAGGCCAAGGGAAACACCCCGGACCCTTCCCTGTCCAGATGGGCGAGCCACCCAGCCCCTGGCAGCAGCCAGCTAGAACTGGCTGCCACCAGGCTGGCGCAGGCCAGGTATACACCCAACAGCACGGCTGCCCACCCAGGAATGGCCTGCCAGAATAGGTGACCCGATAGCGGGCAAGACAGCAGAGGGCCGTACAACCCCGCTGCCGTCCCATCCCGCTACTTCCCTAAAATCAGGGAAAACCCTGGGTGCTCACCGAAACCTGTAAACCTACTTAAACACCCACCAATAAAGTTACCAACCTGAACCCAACCTAACACAAATAGTACAAGGTAGGCGAAAAACATCCCAGCAATGGCCAATCATTTGGGATGAAAAAATTCCTACCTGGCCCCGAAAACCGGAGACCGGAAAACCTGTACTATTAAAGGGCAGGAGGGAGGGCCGACAAAACGCAGCGAAGTGCGTGCTCTCGGGCGTGGCTGGGCTTATGAAGCCCAAACCACGCCCAGCAACTCTCCCGGATGGATGGGGACAGTTTGCCTCGCTCCATCCAGCAAGGCAAAACGCGGCCCCCGCCCTAAGCCTCCTGACGGAGGCGTGGGCGGGAAAGGGCTGGATTGCCCCCCCAGTCGGAAGAACGAGACAACACGGTAAATTGAATGAAAAACAGGGCAACTTTATTGAGCTGAACAGCATGGGGCAAAACTAAACTGCTACCGGACAGGCCAAACAAACTGTGGGCCAAATGCTATGTAAACCCTTCAATACCTCAGGGGAAAAGGGCTGCCAGGTATCAGGCCGCGGACCTTGCTCGCGGGACCAGCCCTCCAACATCTTCCGGAGCCTGAAGTCGTTGGAAGCATCCGTTAGGCCACGTACCTTGCTGGTAAACGCAAGTGCAGCCAGCTTCGCCCTGATGGTTTTAACCACAAGCCCCTTACCTTTCAACTCAATGCAGAACTGCATGAGATGAGCTGCTGGAATCGGCCACAGATCGGCCAATCCTACCTGCTCCCTGAAAGCCGTAAACTGCTCAACGGAGCGATCATAGGCCTTCCGGGTAGAGGGGGCCAAAACCGGCCTCTACTCTCCAAGCCACCACATCTCTGGGGGCATCCGAGATGGCAGGAGGTCGGCCTCTGGTGCAAGAAGTTGAAACCGCTCCATCTGCCGACGAGACAGAGCGTCCGCGACCCCGTTGCACACACCGGGCACGTGCTTGGCAAGGAACAGAATGTTTAAACGTAAACAACACAAGGTAAAAAACCTAACAAGACGCATAACCGAAGCTGATTTGGACGTGAGGGTGTTAATCACCTGTACCACCGCCATGTTGTTGCACCAGAAGTGCACAACATGGTTGGCTAAATACTCACCCCACAATTGCACCGCTACCACAATTGGAAAAAATTCCAAAAAGGTCAAATTACGGCAAAGTTCCGTATCCAACCACGCAGCAGGCCACATCTCCGCGCACCAACGTCCGTGGAAATAGACCCCAAAGCCAATGGAGCCATGATCTGCAGATCGCCCTTGATCCGCATATCCTCACGCCGAAAGGAGACACCATTGAAGTCGGAAAGGAATTGTTCCCATACCTCAAGGTCCTCCCGCATTTCCCGACTGACTCTGACTCAGTAATGGGGAAGACGCAATGCTCCCATAGCATCACACAGGCGTCGCAAAAACACCCTCCCAGGGGCCACCACTTTGCATGCAAAGTTAAGGTGGCCCACAATCTGTTGAAGTTCTAGCAAAGAAATCTTCCGTTTTCCCTTCACCCCAGCAAGCTTCTGATGGAGGCCATCGATATTCTCAGCTGGCAAGCGAGAAGCCTGCCTAACTGTGTCCAACTCAATACCCCAAAAAGTCAAAACCCGTCTTTTCGTGAGCAAGCGGGACGCCAAGGTCCTCTGCTAACTGGAGAAAGGAATAGAGAAGCCGGGCACACTGCCCCGAACCCTGGGGGCCCACAAACAAAAAATCATCAAGATAATGAACGGTATTGGCGGACCCAACCCGTTCACGAAGGGCCCATTCTAAAAAAGTGCTAAAGCGTTCAAACGCTGAACACGAAATAGCACACCCCATGGGCAGGGCCCGATCCATGTAAAACTTTCCCTCGAACGTAAAACCCAGGAGCTCAAAATCGTCCGGGTGCACCGGCAACAGGCGAAATGTGGACTTTATGTCGCATTTCGCCATCTCAGCACCAATCCCACAACGCCGGACGACCCTGACTGCCTGGTCGAAGGATGTATACCGGACCGTGCACAGGAAGTCCGGGATGGTATCATTCACCGACCCCCCTTTGGGGTAAGAAAGGTGATGAATTAGCCGAAACTCACCCGGTGCCTTCTTAGGCATGACTCCCAAAGGCGACACCCGCAAATTAGGAACTGGGGGTGCGTCAAAAGGGCCCAAGACCCGACCCTCTCTGCATTCCTTCAAAATCTTTTCCTTGACAACATGTTCCATCCCCTTAACGGACAACAAATTCTTAGCCATACAGGGTCCGCGTGGACCCTGAAATGGAATATGAAAACCAAAATGAAAACCATCCCTTAAGTATGCCCTATCACTTACTCTGGGATAACCACCTAACAAGTCATTGAGAACCCTCACCTTGATGGGGCTGGGACCCTTTGTTAGCGCCGTGGGCACTGCCCCCGCCCCCTGTCCGCTTAGGACCACCTCGGGGTTTGGACCTGTTGCAGGCTGACAAAGCATGCGAGCCTCCACACAGCGGACACTCGTGCTTGTATTTGCACGTCTTACGGTTGCAAACACCCTGGGACGTATACTCCCAGCACAAAAGCCGGGGTTGAACCGGCTGCCCCGCACTAGTGCGGGGACCAGACGTGCTTGCCTGCTTACTTACCAGGTGCCCACTGTCAGACCTGTCCCCCGCATTAGGCTTAGCGGGAGACATAAGCTGCAGCCAGAGTTGCTGGTTTATTTGATCCCAAGGCATGGACGGATTGAGAGCAGCCCTCATCCGGAACTCCTCGTCATACTGCAGCCATGCAGCGCCCGAGAAGTCCGTGTAGGCCTTGTAAACAATGTCACAGTATTGGAATAGCGGTGCAGCCCATAAAGGCTGTGCACGCGCTATCACACCAGCATAAATTAGAAATCCAGGCAGCCAGTTAGCCCAATTTCTTTCCACTTTGCTACGCTTAATCTTTTTTTTGTCCCTCTCGTCTAACTCGTCTTTGTCCTTCTTCTCTAGCTCCCTGTAGAGAAGGCCAAAGACGTCGACATACTCGCCCCGAAGAATCTTTTCGCGGGTGGCCACCGTCAAGTGGTCACCTAAGGGCATGGCTGTGTCGCCGAAAGGGCGGCACTGAAAAGGGACTGACCCCAAAGAAGCCGGGGCCCAACCCCCTACACCAAACTGTGTATTGGGCCAACCAGTGGGCCATTGGCCCCCCCAAAGTTGACCCCACAGCAACGATCCCCCTTGTGGCAACTGACCCACAGTGCCATGGGATGTGGAGGGGGCACACGCAGTCGCTGCAGCAGACGCGGCACCCCAAGGAAGTATCTGGCCCTGCCCATAAGGGCCCCAACTGCACGACGGTGCCACTGAGGTCGATGACCCCACTGCTGCCGCCGGGCCACCCAACGAGGATGGCATGGGGACTGCAGGCTGGCAAAGTGGGCCCCAGCCGCCCCAAGGCCACGCCCCAGAGGATCCCAACACACCCTGCTTACCTTCATGGTCAGTCACGCCCACAGTGAGCACGATGGGAGCAGCTCTGCCCCGACCATCACCACGAGCAGGCCCCTCCATGGGGACGCCCCCTTCCTCAGAATCCGATACTGGTTCAGCAGGCGCCTGGCTAGGCTCGCCTGACGGGCCAGGGCGGGCAGCCATGTCCTGTAAAGTAGAAAGTCGAGCCAGGACCTCCTGTTCGAAGGCCCTGGTGGATGCACGCGCAGCCTTCCGACCACGGGGCAGCCCAGTTGCGCCAGGGTCTAACCCCTGTTGACGCTCCAAAGCCTCCAATCTTTCCACGATGGCCTGCCTGGTGCGAGCCTCCTCCTCCTCACCAGGCCTACTTGGAGCAGGCTGCTTGTTAGGGGCTTTAGCAGGCTGCTTGCCTTTAGACGTACCCTGGCCTTTCCGGGGTGCCATCATAAAAAGCACAAGAACACAACCCCAGTAAACCAACCAAGCCCTTGAGGTGTTATAATCCACTGGCCAAAGACCTTCAGATGAACAAGCTGGGGGATTGAACCTGGGCCTTAAAGCTTGCCCAGCAGATGAGCTGCCTCAGAGCCACCAGACCCTCCCTGCTAGCAAAAAAGGGGGGGGAGGGTAGAAGGGGACGACGACCCAGCAAGCAACAGCCAAGGCCCAACCGGCCTAGTGTTGATAAGAATGAGGCAGGGGTGGGCTTAAAAAAGACTACCGCCCCAATAGGGACCACCACCCTTTGTGACTACAAAGGCCAGGAGCCTGCAAACCCCCCGGGCCAACAGGCCGATCCGAAGTAAGTAACCCTCGCTGCGCTCCGCGGGCCCACGGCTCGCAGGCCGCCGTTACCGCCTTGAAGAAGCCGCCGAGAGAGACCACACACTCAGGTGCTCGCACCAGCACCGCGCCGATGATCTGCGCGATCGGGAGAGCCGTCCAAACAACGCACTTAAAGCGTCGCCTCCCGACTTCGCTGCTGCGGGCCTACCAAAGGCCTGACTGAAGAGCACGCACTCGCTCCTCCGACAAAACGCAGTGAAGTGCGTGCTCTCGGGCGTGGCTGGGCTTATAAAGCCCAAACCACGCCCAGCAACTCTCCCAGATGGACGGGGACTGTTTGCCTCGCTCCATCCGGGGAGGCAAAACGCAGCCCCCGCCCTAAGCCTCCTGACGGAGGCGCGGGTGGGAAAGGGCCGGATTGGTTTTGTTGTTTTGTGTTCTGTGTGGTTTAATATTTAGTTTGTTTTGATCCTCTCTCTTTCCTTTTCTGTACTTCTGTAGAGTTTAGTTATTGCTTATCACTGTGAGTCCCCCTACCCCTGGCTTGTTGGGTTACCTTCTTTTTTTAGTTTATTAATTGATTTGGGGTAACGTCACAAATCCCATAGAAGGATTATTTTAAATCACAGTTACTAAGTTTGATAAAAAAAAAACACTCCAGAAAAATGGACCATTTTTGTGCCTTTTTCCCACTATGCAGAAAGGATGGCCAGGAGCATTTTATCTGAGGAGCTGAAAATCAGATCCATTTGTCGAAATCATTTGAAACTTGGGAAGACTTTAGAAGACAGGCAGACTATGATCCTTGACATTTTGATATGATTTGGAAGTGGGGGGTGGTCTGCTTAGGAAAATCTGCCATTTTTCACATGTGGAAAGCAATGGGCAGATATCCAATCCAATCTGAATGCAAATGGACCTTGAATCTGATGAGTCTTCACAATAAAATAACATTCTTGAGAATATTTAAAAGCAGTTTAACTTGCCTTTATGAAACAGAATTAAAATGATGGTTTTTCCAGTGCACACTCTTAGCCACTCTCAAAAATAATAGACTATGGTAGATGCTATGTCAGCCAACTTAAGGGGTGGGGACAAGAGAGTGACAGTGGACAACACCTGGCCCTTGGGGACATATTTGAATTAAACACAATCCTCCCTTTAATTTAAAGGCCCCCAAGTTTCAAATGAATTTAAAAAATCAAAATACCTTTAATGGCATAACTATTAAAAAGAGTACATTGCGACATACACTTCCAGCAATTAAAATTCATCCAAAAGAACAATTCATATAAAAAACCTATGTCTAAGAACAGCTGTTTCTGCTAAAAATTTAGGAATGCTGGTGCAGCTGCTACAATCTCTCATCTCTCCCTGCATGATGGAGCTTGTCTCCAGCTGGCCACAGGCTTCCTGGGTTAGTGGCAGCCTGTGTCAGCCTTCTCAAGATCTGGCCACCCCTGACCAAGCCTGGCTGGTATTCCTCCCCTGCTGCATCTAGAGACCACAACTACAGCTGGGGTGGTGTCTGACAGTGCCCCTGAGTCTGCAGCTCAGCAGTAGGATTGTGAGTGCCTGTCCTGGTTCTCCTCACCCCCCACCTCATGTGTCCCAGGTGCCTTCTCCATCCAAATGCTGGCTGTAGTGTGGCAGGAGGCTTTGAAATCTGGGGCTGCAACCAGCTCCAGACAGAACTGGAGCAAAGTATTTGATTTAACAGACCTTGAAGTAGGTGTATCTTTATGCAGGTGCAGTTCATCCACTGATTCCTATTAGGGGAAAGGTGCCAGTCATTAGCAATTAAGAAGGACCTTGTCTGCATGCATGTCATTTTCCTACTCTAACAGAGACTAACAAAAAAAATCACCTTTCCCTTGAAAACTCTGTGTTTGACATCTTTCCTTCTTGTGGTCTGTTCTTTGATCCCTTTCATAAAGTGAGGAAGGAAGGACTTTTCCCAGGGGTGCTGGAGTGGTTGTTTATCAACCAAATGACAGCAACATTGCAGCAGAGTTACTGCTTCTTCCCACTTAAGAACTGCCAAGTTTCAAGCAAATCGGATCAAGGGGTCCACATCTAGGGGCCCCTGAACTAGGTGTCCTCTGTTATCCTACCTGGAGAGGACTCTGTTCCCACAAAGAAGAGAGCTAAGGAGAACAGAAGCTCTCTGCAGCTTGTCTCCAAAGTTGATTGGCTGGGAGTGCTCTGTGGTACTCCCTTGCAAGGGAAATCAGTAGAATCAAAGAAAAAAACATATGTTTAAGCTGCAGCTAAGCAACAAACTCAGGGATGGTGGGGAGAGAAACATAGACCATTTGAGGGAAGTTTGTAATTTTCAAGACTCACTAATTTGTATTCCTATTCCAAGAAATCACATTAATAACCCAAAACAGTTATGTCTGTGTATATTTTCATCTCCAGAATTTTGTAATGCAAACCCTTAATGTGTATTCTCTGTTGCGGTCCCACATTACAGATTGGCCAGCCTGATGAAGTCAGGAGGCCTCTTACTTTTCTACCTTTTTGCAAACTAAGTGAAACAGAATTGTTCAGGATGAATTTTTTTACACAGTTAATAAAGGTATACTATAATGAAATGGCTCAGAAAGATGCTTTGATAAGGGAAGGGGACTGTAGACTATACTACTGTGTACTGTTCATTACCGTAAGTATGCACCTACAATATAATTTCTGCATCGGTAAGTGTGTCATATTTAAATACTTAAGCTTTGTGCTTTTTTTCCAGCTCTGTTTCAGATTTCTACTTGATCTTTGATTTCTGTAACCCAAACCCTATTGTGCAGTTTATTGGATGTCCCATCCTGTTGATTGCATTTTACTTACACTGTGCAGTCTGCCTTAAGTCTCAGTGAGAAAGGTGAACAATAAATAAATTCTCAAACAATTCTCAGGAAAGAGAAAGAAGTTTCCATGAGGATTCCAGGTAGATGGAATGCTCCATCTATCACCCTCACAGTGGGTGCCTTATTATTCCCTGTAGGCCTCAAATTTGTCCACACTCATCCTTTGTAACTTTCTGGCTCCATTTCCTGATAGAGGACTTCCTGCCTTATAGGTGCAGTTGCGAGATGGTTTCTACTACAACAACCACCTAACATAGCACCTATTCTAAATGAACTTTTTACTGTTTCATCAGGATTCAGGCTCCTGGACAATCCAGGTTTGGTTACCATATGGTTTTCTCTGCAACCATAAGACAAAGGAGGCCAGACTGTATACAAATGATTTTCAAAAATGGAATTGCCTACACTTCAGCTAAGTCATACTGCTGCCATTCCCCCCCTCCCCCCGTATTGGCTGTTAATCAGTTTTGAGATTGTTCATTTGCAACTAAAGCAATAACTAAAGCAATAACTGGATTAACAAGCCATATGTTGTGGGCATCAATGTGGGAGATTATTAAGGAGTTGTTCTTGTGCAGGGAACCAGATTTGTTATAGATATTAACTCAATCTATCTGGTAGCGCTAACATGACACAACAATGGAGCACTGAAATGTTAAACTGTATGATTGATGGATTCATTTCTCAGAGTATGTTAATTAGGAGAATATTGTATTTTAAGTGTTTGGCATCTATTCTAGTCTTAAGGAGTTGTTCTTGCGTAGGGACCCAGATTTGTTATAGATATTGCATAGGGACCCAAATTTGTTATAGGTATTTTTATAGGTATTAACTCAATCTATCTGGTAGTACTAATGTGACACAACAATGAAGCACTGAAATGTTAAACTGTATGATTGATGGTTTCATTTCTCACAGAGCATGTTAAGTAGGTGAATATTGTATTTTGTATATTGTATTTAAAACGTTTGACATCTGTTCTAGTTTTCCCCTTGTCAGAATTCAGGCACACTCAAGAGCCAGTTTGGTGTAGTGGTTAAGTGTGTGGACTCTTATTTGGAAGAACTGGGTTTGATTCCCCACTCCTCTAAATGCACCTGCTGATGTGGCCTTGAGTCAGTCACAAGTTCTCACAGAGCTGTTTCTCTCAAAAGCAGTACTTGGGAGAGCTCTCTCAGCTCCACCTTCCTCATAGGGTGTCTGTTGTGGGGAGGGGAAGGGAAAGGAGATTGTAAACTGCTCTGAGACTCCTTTGGGTAGTGATGAGTGGGGTATAAGTCCAACCTCCTCCTCCTCTTCTTCTTCCTCTTCTTCGAGTGACAGTGGCTCTTTTTGCTAGCAAAACCTCTTAGAGAGATTGCTAATCTTTCCTCCAGATGAGTGTTCCTACTGCATACTGGCCAGCTAAGGCTAATAATGATCAAGGGCTCAGAAGGCTGTGATGCTATGGGACTGGCTTAGTTCAGATGTTACACAAAGTCATGGTTTAATTCAACTATCTATAGTTAGTGAATAATCTGAACTCAGCCCTCTCACTAACTTTGCTTAGTCTTACTTCCTTAAAACAGGATCTGAAGCCAAAACAGGATCTGAAGCCAGGAACTGATGCTGATTACTTGTAAGTTACCAGTGTTCCCTCTAAGCTGACTTAGTGTGAGCAAGTTCACAGTTTTTAGCCTCTGGCTCACACATGTTTGTCTTAGCTCAGGAAGGATGAGCAAACTAATTTATGCAGTAGCCAAATTTGGTGAGAGCCAGTTTGGTGTAGTGGTTAAGTGCACAGACTCTTATCTGGGAGAACCAGGTTTGATTCCTCACTCCTCCACTTGCAGCTGCTGGAGTAACCTTGGGTCAGCCATAGCTCTCGCAGGAGTTGTCGTTGAAAGAGCACTTTCTTTGAGAGCTCTCTCAGCCCCACCTACCTTACAGGGTGTTTGTTGTGGGGAAGGAAGGTAAAGGAGATTGTGACCACTTTGAGACTGAGAATCAGAGTGAAGGGCGGGATATAAATCCACTTTTTTCTTCTTCTTCCTCTTCCTCCTTCTCCACAACTTTAATGCTAGTGTCTCACAAAGTAGAATTTTTGCTCACAAGACTCCACAGCTTAGAGGGAGCATTGCTTGCAACTATGGTATTATGTGACTTAATTCTGGCAGGCCTCTTCTCACTGTGTCAGGCTACTTGGAAAGAGTTGCTCAGAAGTGAATTGGCTTTTCCTCTCACTACTAGTCTCCTTTGCTCCCTGACATTCATCTCTTCCATCACATGAAGCTACAGGAAGGCTTATCATGCTTCATAATTATGTGCAACAATCAAGAAGAAGATATTGGATTTATATCCTGCCCTCCACTCCGAAGAGTCTCAGAGCGGCTCACAATCTCCTTTTTACCTTCCTCCCCCACAACAGACACCCTGTGAGGTGGGTGGGGCTGGAGAGGGCTCTCACAGCAGCTGCCCTTTTAAGGACAACCTCTGCCAGGGCTATGGCTGACCCAAGGCTATTCCAGCAGGTGTAAGTGGAGGAGTGGGTAATCAAACCCGGTTCTCCCAGATAAGAGTCCGCACACTTAACCACTACACCAAATTGTCTTCTACCTGAAGCCAATCTTTGCTAGTTTCACCCAAGCAGGGTGGCAGCAGGGCTGGACACTTCCCCTACAACTTGTCTCACTAAAGCAGAGAGACATGTCTGGCTCTCTCAATGTATGGTAGTGCAATGCACTGGATATGCGTTAGTCACCTCCTATCCAGTTGTGTCTCACCATCATTGTTATGCAAGGTGAGATGCAGGTGGCAGAATTCATGGAATGAGGTTTCCAGTGGTTTGAAGATACATGTCTCTGCTGTGTTCTGTTGGACCCTTGAAGGTTTGGGTGCATGTATGTGGTTGTGTTCAACCAAGGTGTCTTTGAATATGGTGTGGAAAAAGTGTTTAGGGTCAAACTGCTTGGGGAAAGTGTGTGGATTTTACAGCCATATAATAATGCCAGCCGGTAGAAAGTAAGTTGTTGTGACATGGAGAAGTTTTCCTTTATATTGGTGGTATAATTCAGGCTGGAAGAAGAGTAGAGAGAGAGAAAGCTCTGAAACTGATATTTTCTGAGTCCAATATACCTGAAGCCAAAAAATACCATTTTTGGATACCCCTACTATTGGCTGCATGTGCTCTGTGTGGTTATTAAAGTATAGGGAAAGAATTGTTGTAGTTGGATTTTGTTTGTATTTCAGGAAACTTTTCAAACTGGGAAACAGTGACAATTGATTTTAGTCTTTTTTTCAGGGTTCCTAGAATTAAATCTCAGAATGAAGTAGCCAAAAGCTAGCATGGGTCTCCTTAATATATTTTGAATGGGGGAGTCAATAATTCTGCATCAGACTATAATTTGAAGGAGAATGTTGAGATTTTTCTTTCTTAAAACAAACAAACAAGGCAAAAAAAACCCAACCTCTCCACAAACTGATGTAAAGGAATATTCTTAAATCTCAGGCTCAGTGTCCTGAAAATCCTCCAGAGACATGGAAATGTAAGTTTATTTTATTTAATAGAATTCCCAGTGTTGCTAGTGTTATATTGACCAATGTGGCACTGGCTGTCAAATCCTGCATGCATGCTTTATTTTTAAAGTTGTCATAGCAGATATGAAATTGCCTTTTTATAAAATGAAAATGAAGTGAGATTTGATTGTTTTTACCAGTTTGCACAAAATGCCAAAGGGAGCAGAAAAGGAACCTGCAACTCTGCTGTAAACACTGAGATTAGATTGGGGGCAAAACTTCAGAGTTAAAAGGGTAAGGTCGGGATGGATAAGGGTGAGCTGGGCTTAATGAGAGGTCTGAAGCCACATGTAAGGCTTGTGCAATGACTGAGAAGTGCAGAATGGGAATTGGCCTTGTCACTAGCACCACATTAGCTTTCATAAATTATACAAACAAGTTAAAGCAGCACAAAGTCTTGCTGGGGTGAAGCTGCTGCTTGAACAATGCGGTTTCCCCCTCCCTTCTCCACCCAGTCCTTGTGTTGACATATCAAGCCCTGTGTCATCTGGGCCTCAAGCAGGCATTGATGGGCCCTTGACAAAATATAAATTAATGGCTCCCTTGCTTTACGCAACTGGAAAAATGGCCTATGTTAGCAGGGGAAAAAATCCTTGCGCTTCAGCTACAGATTCACTCTAGCCTCATGGCAAATTTAAACAGAATTACAATCCTAAAGGGTTTTTTTAACTTCATTGCTTCATTGGCTATGGCTTAATAGTTTGACACACATAAACACACGTGGAAGTATGCACCACAATTTGGCTGAAGGATTAGAGGCCATGGCCAGATGGTCAAGACAAAGCCAGCTGAGACTGAATCCACAAAAGATGGAGGTCCTGTGGCTGGGGGCAGGAGCAATCTGACATTGGGGAGTCAATTACCAGTGCTTGATGGTATGCCATTGTCACCAGCATTAACCATCAAGAGCTTGGGCATGCTCCTGGACTCCTCTTTAAAAATGGAGGCCCAGTTAGCACTTATTGCCAGGCTGGCATTTTGTCAACTTTGCCAGGTCAGGCAACTTGTCCCTTACTTCTCCAGTGCCAACCTTGTCAAAGTGATCCATGCAATGATCATCTTAAGGCTAGATTACTGTAATTTGCTCTATGTAAGGCTACCCTTGAGGCTGATCTGGAAATTGCAGCTTGTCCAGAATGCAGCAGCAAGGGTACTCATGAGCACCCTAATATCTGTACATATTTGACCTGTGGTTCACCACCTGCACTGGCTTCAAGTTGCATACCAGATCCGCTTCAGGGTTCTGGTTTTAACCTTCAAAGCCTTTAACAATCTGGGGCCAATATACTTGCGGGATGGCCTCACCCAGAGCTCTTTGTTCAGGTGACCAAAACTTACTAGAGATCCCTGGCCCAAAAGAAGTCCAGCTGTCCTTAACTAGGGCCAGGTGGACCTAATTACATCTGCATCCTGCAGGACCTTGCTCAATTCTACAGGGCATACAATATGGAGTTGTCCCACCCAGGGTTGCCAGGTATGTGTTGGATCCAGTGTTCCCTCTAAGCGGAGTTAGCATGAGCTAGCTCACAGATTTTTAGCTTCCAGCTCACACATTTTTGTCTTAGCTCAGGAAGGATGACCTCAGAGCACACTAATTTATGTAGTAGCTAACAGCTTTAATGCCAGTAGCTCACAGCTTTAATATCTACTCACAAAGTAGAATTTTTGCTCACAAGACTCTACTGCTTAGAGGGAACATTGGTTGGATCGCAAGTCACAATGAAAATATTACAGTTTAAAATCAGTATAATAAAATCCCAGGTACCCCCTCCTCCCTCAAGATGCCTGCATTTTATACCTCATTAAAATTGATGGCAAATAAAATGTTCTTCCAGGGCCTCCTGAAGATGCCTAAAGAAGGCACTGCTCTCAGCCGTTCAGGGAGCCTGTTCCTCAAAGTGGGTTCTACAATGGAAACCTGGGCTGCTTAGACTTCCTTTGGAGCGTCTTTCAGCATGCCTATGCTGGGATGCATCTGTTTCCCCAAGATACAATGATACATTTTACAAGATCTATTTTCAGTCCTGGTTTGTATACTCTAACCCGCTCAGATGGTAACCTTTGTTTGCTTCAGTCCCGAGTGCATTTATCTTGATCAAATAATGATTTTCTACTTCACAGTATTCTTTTCCTAACATATTTTCTTTCCCAATTAAAAATCTACTGAATGGTCTCACCACCACCACAACGTTCGAGGGAAATGCTGGATCAGGAAATGGCTTCCGTTCAAGCTGGAGAAGTTTCCATATATGTATTTAGTAAAGCGACCATGTCAATTAGAAACCTCCCTCAAGTCAGTCTGGGCACTGTCTGTTGGTTTGATTGCAATATTCTTTTATTATTTACTTTATTTATAACCCTCCATTCTCACTGAAATCTGCACCCTGCAGGACCTTGCTCAAGTCAAGGCAGATGACATAGTGCAAAATAATGCAAAGAGCATGAGACCTCCAACAGCGATGCAACAAGATTGGGATCAACAAACAATTGGAAACCCTTCCGGCATGGGAAGTGAGGATGTGAGCCAGGCAAACCATGTGCTGTAAGATCTAAACATTACTCCTACCATCAAAGTATTGTGTCTGGCATTCGTCCTGGAAGGTACAGCACAGCACGCCTGTGGGCGGTGCCTGGAAAGGACAAACACAGCCCGCCTATGACGATCAGTGGCGGGACATTTAACTGCCCAGGATTGGACCTGAGCAGGAAGAAGGTTGTTCCGGGAAATGTATATAACAGGGGACCTGGTCCCGCCATGTTGTCTTTGTGATGTACTCGCTAATAAAGCATGTTGCCATCTGAACGTCTCCGACTTCAGTACATTACACAAAGGTAAGCCAGAGATATTTGAAAAGGATTGCATCAGATCCATAATGAGACAGTTTCTTCTCACTGCAAGTACTGATAAAAGATTTCAGCATGCAAGAGACTGTTTAGTGATGAAATCAAACATTAATGAGGCAGAAAGTTAAGAATGGGGGTGATCTTCAATATATTGAAGCTGTCTGGGTTATGTTGTAATGTCTAGCTGCTCTCTTGGAGAAATCAGTGCTTGTATATATTAACTGAAAATGAAAAAGCCAGAAATATTAACAGATATGATTTTAAAGTGTGCATACATTTGGTTTATGTTCTGTAAACATGAATTACATTGTAATACCCCTCAGTTCAATAAAGTTAGTGTTTGGTATTTTGTGCAATTCCTTTGTTATATTTCTTGTAATCTTTTTCTTAGTAGTCATCTTTAAAAGGTAAAGGTAGTCCCCTGTGCAAGCACCAGTCATTTCCGACTCTGGGTTAGGGTTAGGCATCATAATGTTTTCACAGCAGACTTTTTACAGGGTGGTTTGCCATTGCCTTCTCCAGTCATCTACACTTTCTCCACAGCAAGCTGGGTATTCATTTTACCAACCTGGGAAACATCTTATTTTTGTTTATGCCCAAACTCTTTTTTGGTTGCTTAAACTCATTGTTTTTTCCTGTTTTACAAGCTGAGCTTTAATGTTGATATGTTACAGAAGCCCATCATTTTCAGTGAAAGTCAGCTCTTGAGCATACGCCTTTCCCTAGATCATTCCAAATATTTCTTGCTTGTATGATGACTGAGAAGGAAACAAACCATAACTCAAATAAAGATGTAGATGTGGATTTAAACTAGTGGAGTCATATTTAAACCATCATAATAAAAAGAATGTCTCTGTGCAGGGGCGGCCCGACACCACATGGTGCCCTAGGCCGTCTTGCTGCCTGGTGCCCCCCCCCCACTCCGCGATTGGAAAAAATGCACCATGGGGCCACGCTCCCAGTCTGTCAGGAGCAGCGTCCTGAAAGGGTGGTCCCGTGGCTGCTGAGCTGACTCCTCTCGATCCAGGAAGTGGGGAGGGGAGGAATCAGCAGCTGTGGGACCGCCCTTTCAGGACGCTGCTCCTAACAGACTGGGAGCGCAGCCCCGCGGCATAGTTTTTCTGATCGCTGGGGGGAGGGGGCTTTGAAAGTAACATGCTGTGGGAAAGGGAGGGAGAAGGAGCAGGGGGGCAAACTAGGCGGTTGCGGGGGGGAGGCCGATTTTGCTGCCCCTGCCCTGCCGGCACCCTAGGCAACCGCCTAGTTTGCCTAGTGGGGGAGCTGGCCCTGTCTCCATGCCACTCCAACCCTTCCCCCAAGGCTTTCAGGGTGGCATATTTATCTGTTCATTTTTATTCCATCTTTCTTCTAAGGAACTCAAGGTAACATACATGGTTCTTTCCCCTCCTCCATTGTATTCCTGCAAGAACTCTGTGGTAGGTTAGGATGAGAGATTGACAAGATTATCCAGGAAGACTCATGGCAAGCAGGGATTTGAACCTGGGTCTCCAGGTCCTAGTCTGATGCTCTAACCACTCTAATACACACTCAAGATATAGAGAATTATTTCTCCTTCTCTAAAAATACTTGAACTTGAGGGCATCCAATGAAACTGTTGGGCTGTAGATTCAGGAGGGACCAAAGGAAATACTTCTTTTCACAAGTGATTAAAATGTAGACCTTGCTGCCAGAGGATGTAGTGATGGCCACAGGAATAGACAGCTTTAAAAGAAGATCTGACACATCCATGGATACATCTATCATTGGCTGATGCTAGACTTTAAAGGTAACCGTCAGATCCAGAGGTAGTAAACCAGAATGCAGGAGGCAACATCAAGAGAAATCCTAAACCCTGTTGTTGGTTCTCCAGAAGAACTGGTTGGCCACTGTATGAAACAATATGCTGGACTAGATGGACTGGACTGGCCTGATCCAGCAGGAGTCTCCTTAGATTCATATCCCTTCCTTTCATTTTGCTCAAAATAAACTCTGATAGTTAAGACAGGCTGAGAAACAGAGCATTGTTCAAGTGCTATCCCATCTGGCTAAGAGAGCTTTGACTTTTGAAAGTTTATACCCTGAAAATCTTGTCGGTCTCAGGTATTGGGTAAGATTGGGTGGGGGTACTGCAGATTCTATATGGGGCATCACCCTTGTACTCCCCATGTTGGCTACAGCCCTGGTGCTACCGGACTCAAATCTAGCTATTCTCAGTACAGACCATCATGGCAACTCTCTGAAAATTTGCCCAAGATCACCCACTGAGCTCCAGAACTAAGTGGAAATTTTAACCTGGGCCTTCCTGGTCTAAGTCCAATATTCTGTCCATCATGCAGCAATTAAATTGGCAGTCTGAAAACAAATCATGGTAAATGGTTCTAATTTCCAAGTAGGTGTGACCATGAAAAGGTTTGTTCCACCTGGTTTGCTGCAGTGCCACCAGCTATATCAAAGAAAACTCAGGAGTGTGCATTAAAGAGTAATACAGATCAAGCAAGTGATCTGAAGACTGCAGTCATGGGAGGGGATATGTTTTGAGCTAACTGCTTGTTGATTCCAACCTAACTTTTGTTGAAATGATGCAATTGCATATAGTGTTTTTTTCTCCAATTTCATCCTTCCTTACATTGCCAAATTAATCTCTCATGCATTCATATATTAATAAAGACAGAAGTTCCACTAAACTGTAGTTCAAAATCAAACCTTTTATGGATGTAGAGGCAGAGAGAATCCCAGTGCCCTCATACTGACTGCTGGCATCATACCAGTTTGATGTAAAAATCTGCATTTAGTATTGAAAGTACAAGAACATTCTATAATGCATATGACTGGCACAATAAATGTCTCCCCAACAACTTAATAGCCTATTGTTTGGATCTGGATTCTTTGTGACATGCTAACATATCATTAATAACAATTTGCAACGCCAAATGGTTTTTGATTGCTTGGCTAGTTTTCTTTAGACAACTCTGCATTGTGTTAACTGTCTCTGTAAATCTTGTTGGAAATTGTACCCCACAATATCTCCATTGAAATGTTTTGGATGTTACAGCAAAGGGATAATGATTTTTTTTTTTTTTTGCTGGAACAGATGATGGGTTAGAAAAGGACAAATGAAGGCTGCAAATACTTCTCTTCCAGTGAAGAGCCTGCATGAAGTTCTAGCTCAGATCATGGTGGTGGAAAGTGCTGTCAAGTAGCAATTGACTTATGATGATCCCTAAAGGGGTTTTCAAGGCAAGAGATGAATAGAGGTGGTTTACCATTGCCTGCCTCTGTGTAGCAACTCTAGACTTCCTTGGAAGTCTCCCATCTTATTAACCAGGGCCAGCTCTGCTTATCTTCTGCCATCTGATGAGATCAGAGTAGCCTGGACCATCAAGGTTAGAGAAGATCATACTTCCAGGCATTTGAGCTCTTTGTGAGGTGAAGAGAAGGCTGTATATTCACAGGAATTGTGAGGAAAAGACCCCTAATTTCAGAACATCGTAGTCACCTGTTTGGTTGCCAGGGTGCCTGGAGACTCAACTCACACACATCTGCCAGGAGAACATGGGTTTTGTCTACCAGACTGTAAGGGACTTATGTGAGTACTAATAGACACAACATTGCAGCAGCACTCCGTGTCTCTGGAGGAGTGCTAACCAGGAGAACAGATGGGTTTCCAGTTGCTCCGTGCGATCACCATCTCGGCCATTGCAGCAGAAGAAGTTGCGCCACCAGGAACTGTCCAGGCAAGCGGTTTCCAGCCTTGACCATAGAATCCATATGGGAAAGCTAACATCACCAGCAGCTATCTTCCTGCAGTGCCAGACTCCATTACAGCAAAGCGGGAGGCTCACATACTAAACAGATGTCACCTATGCATAAGGCAATCAAGCTTATCTTAGGTGTAGATCCTGTCAGACTGCCTAAGCCTTTGTCCAATGGAACCCAGGACAAAGGATGGTACCAGTAGAGGTATGAAGAAGAGGAAGAACATCTTCATCCAGAGCCAAGTTTCTTTGTATAGATCGGGTGTTACTTTGGGTAGCAATTTGGCCATCTATTTTCACCTTTTAGATAAGTTTTGATAGCTTTAATCACCTCCACCCCAATAATTTATCCCATTCTTTCCCTTAATGGTCATCCTGGAGCCTCCCCCTTTGGCCCATTGTTACCTGGAAGTCCAATCAGGAAACCAGGGCCAAGTCTGCTCATTGGCCAGGTACGGGCATCCAATCAGGTGCCCCCAATAAACTGGCTATTGGCTACCGCATGCCCAGCCCTTATGGTCATTGTGGAGCCTCCCCTTTTTCTGAGGTCATGTACCAGTTGACCACTTGTCATCCACCCCTGTACCTCCCATCCCCTAAGGGGTCAAGGTAGTCCTTATAACCTGTGACCCAGCTCCCTACAGGTGTGCATCTAGCAATACTGCATTCCTGCTGCTTAGATACATTCCCTATTCTTGGCCAGTTGAGGGTCCCCTTCCCCATCATCCTCATTTGTCGCCATTGGAGCCTTCCTTGAAGATTACGATTGGTAATTATCATCCTGTTTGTCCATCCTTATGTTACCTCTATGCATTTCTCTCTATTTTTATTAGGTCTGTATGTATGTTATATGAGTCTATTGTCTTGTATGTGTGTTCTATATTTTCTGTAATAAATTCATGATTGTTTTATTTAATTAGTGTCCTTGGTAAATTTAGCAATAATTTCTGGAAGTGGAATCCTGTATACATAGATTCTAGATCCTTTTTAAGCCAAAGGTGCCCACCTGTCAATTCCCCCACCTCTTTTGAGGGCATTTTGGTTTACAGAACCATATAAGTTATGTGGCCATATAAATGTTATGTGGTACAGAGATGCTGTATAGGCAAAGAAATCATCTACTGTGCCAAGACACGTTTGGACCCCAGATCACACATTGGCATATGTTGTAATTGGTGGACATAATTGTCCTACAATATATCATTTGTGTTTGTTGGTACATATCAGAACATTTCTCTGTGCATTCTTCCATTAGAGGTTTATTATGTATTATGCTACCACTGATTTTGAAGGGCTTTGTAATTACAGATGCAGCTGAATTCTGCTCCAGATAGAAGCTTATCGTGAAATTGCACCAAAATGGCTTGACAAGACAGTTTGTGTAACCAATGCACTACACCACTATCCTGTGTTG